>NC_041732.1:96537493-99493326 GCF_004115215.2 Ornithorhynchus anatinus | reverse complement strand
TGTTGCTCTTTCCAGGTCTCCCATTCCCCCAGACTCATTGAGGAAAGGAGAGGAGTCTGATTCCTTCTCGAGCCCTAATGCCGCTTTCACACCATTTGACCTTCCTCATCCCTCTCTTTCCCTTTCTTTGAAGTCCTTATCCTTCATCTCCACCACCCACTCAAGATACTAGTCTTGGTCATCTGCAGCCCCCCCAAAAGGTCCCTCCTCTAATTTTCTGAATTCCTTCTCAAATTCCTTCTCTTTCTCCATCCCTTCAGTGATATTTTGGGGCATCAATACCCACGTGGATGTTCCCTACCACCCTTCTGCTGCCAACTTCCTATGACTCCCCAACTCCACTGACCTTCTGATCCATCTCAAGTTTCCCACTCTCCAATTTGGACACACCCTGGTTGTCATCATCTCTAGTTACTGTACAATCTCTTCCCTCACCAACTCTGAAATCTTTCCACAAATCTACCCTGATGCCCCACTGAGAACTCTGATCATTTGACCCTTGCCAGTTTTCTAAAGTCAACTTCATATCCAAACTATCGGCTCTTAACACACAAATGGACATCCTCAATACCACCTTCTCCACCGAGCTCAACTCGCTCAATCCCCTCTCCCACTGCTGATGTCTCACTACTACTCTACATCCCTAGATCACATCCACAGTGCAGTTCCTTCAATCCTTTGCCACGATCCGCTGGCAGCAATGCCGATATCTGGCCAACCTGAAGCCCACCTTGGAAAATTTGGTCCCGAGAACCGAAATTCGATTGCACATTTTGGAAAACTAGAAAGTTTCAGTTACCCTGTGCCTTGCAATTTATATTTTTTGGAGGCATGTAGTAGAGTATAAATATTGTGACTACAGATTTGTCGTTTGAATTCCTGCATAATGGAATTGTTTTTCAGATTTTATTCACGCAGTCACAAATCAGAGAGAAATTCCAATAATAAATGTGGTGGGTACTGTACTAAGCTCTGAGGTGCGTATAAGTAAATGGGGTTAGACACAGTCCCTGTCCCAAATGGGGTTCAGTCTCGATCCCCATTTTACAGATGAGGTAATTGAGGCACGGAGAAGTGAAGTGACTTGCCCAGGGTCACGCAGTAGACAGGTGGTGGAGTCAGGGTTAGAACCCATGACCTTCTGACTCCCAGGCCTGTGCTCTATCCACTACACCATGCCGTTTCTCACTATGATCTTTTTATTTAGATATATTTAGATGTAGTCAGAATATCAGAGTCTAGTTGTCTAGTGGCCACTTCATCAAATGTTTAGATCGTTTCTTCTACAGAATTTTAAAAAAGAAAAGACCGAACAAGAGTGTAACTCTTTTTATGGTAATTTTAAAGTGCTTGTTATCTATCAGGCACAGTACCAAGCACAGGAATGGATACAAGCTAATCAGGTTGGACAGAGTTAATGACCCACTTGGGGCTCGCAGTCTTAATCCCCGGTTTACAAACGAGGCACAGAGGAGTCAAGAGACTTGTCCAAGGTAAACACAGCAGGCTTGTGGCAGAGCCAGGACTCGATCCTAGTTCCTTCCGACTCCCAGGCCCATGCTCTACCCACCAAGCCACTCTGCTTCAAGACTTCTGTGATATTTACCGCCATATACTCTTGATAATAGTTTTCCTCTTAGTCACTTTAACAAGCTAATTTGCTTCTTCCCCCATCTATAATTTATTTTTAGGTCTTTCACATCCACTAGATTGTAAACTGCTTGAGGGCAGGGATCATGCCTAACACTTTTATTGTATCGTTGTCTCCCAAGTGCTTAGTACAGTGGTCTGCAGACAATAAGCACTCAATAAATATAATTGATTAAATAGTCTGTCAGCAAGCCTAGCTTTTAAATAATATGACTCTTGAGGTTAATGAATTCTGAACTCAGTCATCCTACTCAGGCACCACTTGTTCAGACTGTCGACCAAATGTGTAACATAGAGTAACTTGCATTTAGAGTGCGCATGTTTATTCTCTTTTCTACTGATCACTATTACCTAAGAAAGGAATTCCTGAATGGAAGGTGTCCATGTCTAACTATAAATACAGCAGGACACCTAGCATTGTTGTGGAAAAAATTACTAAATTAATGTAAATAAAATATGTTTGATTTTTTGGATAGGAAGATGAATTGTGTGTTCCAAACTGCAGACAATTTGCTACGTTGTTTGATTTCAGGAAGCAGGCTCTGGATAAAGTAAGTCAAGATGCTTTCTTGAATCGATTGGAACTGGAGCCGTTGAAGAAGTAGGTAGTTGAAATAATTATAATTTGCCATGCAGTGCACTCTACCAACAGCTTGAGAAAATGCAACAAAAGCATGAGACACATTCCCTGTCCACAAAGAGCTTACTCTCTAAAAAAGACAGCGGCATAAAATATGCAAATAGAATAGTCGAATGCACAACTATCTACTTCTCTCGGTGTCGCACCTGGAGAGTTTCCAGGACTCTGCCAGTCATGAGTCAAGCAGAGACCCATTCCATTCCTAGCTTGGGCAGTGGCTAGCGAGTGGCAGGCAATCTGCTGCAAGTTAGAACTCCCCTGTGCTGGGCAGCAGCTGCAATGGAGAGAATCGAGGGCAGAGACTCATTTACTGCACGGAAGGAGGCAGTGGTAAACCGCTTCTGGATTTTTACCAAAAAAACTCTATGGGCCACTACCAGAACAATTGCAGATGGAAGTGGGGCGTTTTGGGAGAGATGTGTCTATGGTGTGGTATGGATTGGACACAACTTGTGAGCATAAGACAACAACAACCATATTTGTATGTGTGTGTGTGTATATATATATATATATTTTTTTTTTCCACACGCACACATACAGTGACACACAAGGGTTAGAGGAGATTGACTACGTAAGAGATGGCTGTACAATAGATACAATTTTGGGTAGTGGGAGCTGATGAGGGAAGGCTTGAAGGAGGAGATAGGATTTGAATTGGGTTAGGAACTTAGGGAGAAAAGCAATCCGTTGAATCTGTTGGGGAGGGAATTCTAGGGCAGAGGGATGATGTGTGTGAAGGTACGGAGGTGGGAGAGGAGGGAGCGCAGTTGAGTTAGAAGGTTAGCTTGGGAGGAAATGAAAGAATGAGCTGGGGAGTCCTAGGTGACAAGCAAGTTCCTTGTAGACAGGGAACATATTTGCCAGCTCTGTTGGGCTTAGTGCTCAATAAATACCACCGATTGATCGACTGAAAGATGAGGAGAGCTGCTGGAGAGTCTCGAGGCCAGCGACGAAGAGGTTTTGTTGAATACAATCCTTGGCATTAACCTGACTCATTTCTGTCATCCAACTGGCACATTCAATCTGTCATGAACTCCTATCAATTCTTCCTTGACAATCTCTCTAAAAATCCACCGTTTCCTCTCCATCTAAACTCCTACCAGACTGATCCAACCACTCATCATTTCCCACCGTGACTACTGCACCAGCCGCTTTGCTGACCTCCCTGCCTCCTCTCTCTCCCGACTCCGGTCCATATATCCTCTGCTGCCCAGCTTATTTTTCGGGGGAAAAAAAGTTCAGTCCCTATCTTCCACTCCTCAAAAAGGTCTGTTTGCCCTACCATCTCTGCCTCAAAGAGAAACTCCTGAAAATGGCTTTAAAGCACTCCATCGCCTTGCCCCCTAACTTACTTTTCTGATCCAAGCCAATCCACAAACTTCCCTCCCCTAATACCAACGAACCTACTCTCTCTACCTTGATCTCTTCTATCAGACCACCAACCCCGTGCCCACAACACCTTCTGTCCTGGGACTCCCGCCCCCTTCATATCTGGCAGTCCACAACTCTCTCCATCTTCAAAACCCTTCTAAAATTATAACTCCTTCAAGATGCCTTCCCTAAGCCCTCATTTCTCCTAACCACCTCCTCTCTATATCATCAACGTACTTGGCCGTGTACAGCAGTGGGGCCTAGTGGAAAGAGAGCGAGCCTGGGAAGTAGAGGTCTTGGGTTCTAATCCCAGCTCTGCCATATATCTGTTGTGTGACCTTGGGTAAGTCACTTAACTTCTCTATGCCTCGGTTTCCTCATCTGTAAAATGAAGATTAAGACTGTGAGTCCCACACAGGACAGGGACTGTGTCCAACCCACTTATCTTGTATCTACCCCAGCACTCAGTAAAGTGCTTGGCACATAGTAAGCAACTAACAAATACCACAGTTATTATTGTCATTATTATATTCATCCCAGGCCCACAACATAAATGTACTTATCCTTAAACTCTACTTATCTGTAATTGATTTTAAGGTGAATTTCCCCCTGTAGACTTTAAGTCCCTAAGTGTGGGTAGGCAATGTGTTTGTTTACTGTTATATTGAATTCTCCCAAGTGCTTAGTACAGTGCTCTGCACACAATAAGCACTTAATAAATACTACAGAATGAACTGAATGAATGGATCACATCTACCAACAGTATCGTGTATTGTGCTTAGTACAGTAATCTGCACATGGTAAGTGCTCAATAAGTATAATTATTTGATCGATTCATTGCCCCCTCAAACCTTACCTTCCCGATTTTCTACTCCAACCAATCTATATCACCACAGATCTCTTGCCCTAATCCTACATCTGACTTCAAAACACGTCCCCCAGACTTTCACATCTGACAGATGATCATTCTGTCCACCTTCAGAGTCATCATTACTATTATCATTTTTATTATTATCATTAAATGGGAATGGGGAAGCAGCGTGGCTCAGTGGAAAGAGCCTGGGCTTCAGAGTCAGAGGTCATGGGTTCGATTCCCGGCTCTGTCACTTGTCAGCTGTGTGACTGTGGGCAAGTCACTTAACTTCTCTGGGCCTCAGTTACCTCATCTATAAAATGGGGATTAACTGTGAGCCTCACGTGGGACAACCTGATTACCCTGTATCTACCCCAGCGCTTAGAACAGTGCTCTGCACATACTAAGCGCGTAACAAATACCAACATTATTATTACGGACTGAGAATGAGAGGACAATTTGAAGCAGTGGGCAGATCCAAATGGTTAACATACACTGAGGTTAGGAGGAAAATCAGAATTCCAGTAGTAGTAATAGCAAATTATGTTCTGTCCCCTACTAGCAGAGCAGAGCTACCAGAAATCAGGTTTTGGGGGATTGGGTCTGTTTCTTTTAAGGGTATTTGTTAAGTGCTTACTCCGTGGCAGGCAGTGTTCAAAGCACTGGGGCAGATATAAGTTAATTAGGTTGGACACGGTCCCTGTCCCACACTGGGCTCACAGCCTTAATCCCCATTTTACAGATGAGGTAACTGAGGCACAGAGAAGTTAAGTGACTAGCCCAAGGTCACACAGCAGACAGGTGGCAGAGCTGGGATTAGTACTCAAGTCCTTCTGACTCCCAGGTCCATGGTCTGTCCATTAGGCCATGCTGCTTCTCAAGTTCCCATGTTCTCCCATGCCCTCCCTCCTCACCTCCGCCAAACTGATTCTCTTTCCCTCTTCAAAACCTTACTTAAAAATCACCTCCTCCAAGAGGCCTTCCCAGAATGAGCTCCTCTTCCCCCTCTACTCCCTCTGCCATCCCCCCTTTACCTCTCCGCAGCTAAAGCCTCATTTTCCCCTTTTCCCTCTGCTCCTCCACCTCTCCCTTCCCATCCCCACAGCACTGTACTCGTCCGCTCGACTGTATATATTTTCGTTACCCTATTTATTTTGTTAATGAATTGTACATCGCCTTGATTCTATTTAGTTGCCATTGTTTTTACGAGATGTTCTTCCCCTTGACGCTGTTTAGTGCCATTGTTCTCGTCTGTCCGTCTCCCCCGATTAGACTGTAAGCCCGTCAAACGGCAGGGACTGTCTCTATCTGTTGCCGACTTGTTCATCCCAAGCGCTTAGTACAGTGCTCTGCACATAGTAAGCGCTCAATAAATACTATTGAATGAATGAATGAACCTGATTCCCCTGTATCTACCCCAGTGCTTAGAACAGTGCTCTGCACATAGTAAGCGCTTAACAAATACCAACATCATTATTAAAAAGGATGAGTTAGTGTTTATATAATAAGGACTACAGGAAATTGTGATTACTTTTCACAGAAAGGCGGAACTTGATGTAAGGAAGGGAAGATATTAAAAATTCATGGAAGAAGACTTCCTGGAGGAGTTGTGAATTCAGATGGTCTTTGAATACTGGGAGGGCAGTGGTCTGCTCGATGCTAAGGAGAGGGAGTTCTAGGCTGGGGAAAGCTGTGATCAAGGGGTCAGCTGTAGGAGAGATGAGAACTCTATTTGAAGTAACAGCAGTTGCAATTAGTTCAGGTAATTGGATTTCTACCCTCAACACACACAACACAACTACAACTCCATAATAGAAAAAGTGTCCTTGTTCTGTGTTGCACTCGAAAAAAAAAAACCCCAACAAACCAAACCTGAACCTTTTGTGGTCTCATTTGATGCTATTATTAATACTTATGTTCCAGATAATTGAATAGAGTTAGGTCTCTGATGCTGTTTTCTAGCTTAATGAGGCTAAACATAACAAGCTGCCTTTGTGGCTTTGCTAAGCGAGGCCCTTGTCACTCATTATTTACTATCCAGATTTTAGAAACAAGGTACCAGTGAACTAACAAAACAAAATGAGAAAGGACTCATGTTATGTGAGGACTTTCCAAAAGGAATTGGGAAAATGTTGGATGGGTTTTATTATATTCATCAAGATCTCTCAGGATGCACAGGAAAAAAGCCTGACATCAGTAGTAGTTTAGAAGTTTGTTGTTGTTTTTTTAATGCCTTCACAATTAAAATGTTTGATGAAGTCTCACAATTACTGCCTGACACCAGATGGTATTGAAATAAGTTAGTTTGTCTCCAGAAACTACAAAGGCTTAAAAAAACCCAAACCCTGTGAAACTGTTAAGAAAGCTGTTTAATGTTAAGCGGATGCCCCAGCACGGTAAACAAGAGGGGAATTCTCCTAGGATTAGTTCCCCAAGAATACCTTGCATTTCAGGGAAGGAAAGGTCTATAAAAGTCATTTCTCAGGCAAAAATAATGGGATTCAAGTCAGGGAAACTAAAGAGCCACGGAGAGAAAGATAAGGGTAGGAATGACAAAATTGTCCAAATTTGGCAGGCTGATTCCCTATATAGGAATAGATATTGCTGCTCATGAGATTTAATGGCATGTCCTTAGAGAAATCAAAAAAGCATCCTTCAAGAACTTCAGAAAAGAGCCCCAAACTATTACCCTCACCTTCAGTGATATTTATTGAGTACTTAGTACATGTAGAGCACTGTACAATACAAGAGAGTTGGCAGATATGTTCTCAGACCTGACTCCGACCTCATGTTTTCCCCAGCGTTTAGAACAGTAAGGGCTTAACATAGTAAGTGCTTAAAAAATAGTGCTATTGTTATTAAACAGAAGAAGAAATGACTAGGGTTTAAATGCCACTGGGGTAGCTGGGTGTAGGGTCCAGCAAGGAATGGAAGCCCCCAAATTTACTGATTCAGGCAGGTTCAGACCATCCCCCATCCTCTGGCAACAGCCAATTATCTCGAGTCGCAGCCTTACCCAGCGGATAGAGCACGGGCCTGGGAGTCATAAGGACCTGGTTTCTAATCCTGGCTCTACCGCCTGTCTGTTGTACGCCTTTGGGCAAGCCGCTTCACATCTCTGGGCCTCAGTTACCTCATCTGTAAAATGAAGATTAAAGTTGTGAGCTCCATGTGGGTCAGGGACTGGGTCCAACCTGAATCTCTCGTATTTACCCCGGCACTTAGAATAGTGCCGGCCACATAGCGAGCGGTTAATGAAAGCCATGAAAAAATGCTACGCCAAGTGGACTGTGGTCCAGTGGCTCGAGGTCCACAAAAAGTGTGATTGCCCACTGGGCTGCTGGGATTAACAGCTGCAGCGTGGCTCAGTGGAAAGAGCATGGGCTTGGGAGTCAGAGGTCACGGGTTCGAATCCCTGCTCGGCCACTTCTCAGCCATGTGACCTTGGGCAAGTCACAATTTCTCTGTGCCTCAGTTCCCTCATCTGTAAAATGGGGATTAAGACTGTGAGCCTCATGTGGGACAACCTGATTACCCTGTATCTCCCCCAGCGCTTAGAACAGTGCTCTGCACATAGTAAGCACTTAATAAATACCAACATTATTAGCAGCAACCCTGGAAGCAATTGCCCATATGTGGTAACTCTCTCAGAAGTGAGTCCGGACCAATTTCTGGTTTGCCCTCACTTACCTTGATCTGCCTTGGCATGCTTGAAAATCCAAACTCTCAGCTTATCCCTGATAAGAACAAATTTATTCCTAGAAACCCAACATTCATTCCTTCATTCATTCAATTGGATTAGTTGAACGCTTACTGTGTGTCAAGCACTTGTACTAAGCACTTGGGAGAGCATACCAATAAACAGACATACCCCCTACCCACAGAGTCCTTACAGTCTAGAGAGGGAGACAGAAATTAATATGAGTAAAAAAATAAATTGCAGCTATGAACAGATAAATTACAGTTAAGTCCCGTGGGGATCCTTGTCGCTGCGGATTTTGGGTTAAAAAGACATAGTTCCTGATGTCTCCCGTAGTGGGAGGAAAGTAAACTAATTCCTACTAGGTGATAGTCTTTGTTGCTCAACAGGAGCAAATGAGAAAATACATCTCAAATTTGTAGAACATGGGAAATTGAGTAGGGTCACAAACACTCTCAGAGGGGGATACCGAAACAGGATGAGGTCTGTAGAGAGTTGTTCAAGGTAATGTTTCTTTTACCTCGAACAAACCACAAACACGGGATAAGGAAAGATGGCGAGGCACAAACCCAGAAGAAAAAGACCTGGAGGTCACAGTGAACCAGAAGCTGAGTATGAGTCAGCATTGTAATGTTGTTATTTGAAGAGCCAACATGGCACTCAGATTTATCAGTCAGAGAATGATATAAAGGGGTTAGGAAGCGAATCTTCTTGCGGCACTATGTCCTGGTCAGACCTTTATTAGATTATTGGCTTCATTTGAGGCCAATGCAGTTCAAAAAGAACAGGGCAAAAATGGAGAATATTCCCCAAAAAGATTCACCAAAATGATTTTAGCATTGAAAAAATAGGCCTTACGAGGAAAGGAAAAAGAAATCAGAATTGTTAAATCCAGACAGAAAGAGAAAAAGGAAACGGGCAACTGATTTTACATATACAAAGGAAGTTTATCATCACAGTCATTATCATCAATGGTATCTAGTGAGCGTTTTCTTTTTGCAAAGCATTGTACTGAGTGCTTGAGAAAGTACAATACATCAGAGTTAGAAGGCCCATTTCCCGGCCATGAAAAACTTACAGTCTGGAGGGGGAGACAAATATTATCAACAAAAAAATTACAATATATAATTTAAAGACATGCACGGAAGTGCTGAGGGTTGAGGTCAGGTTGAATATCCACTCCGCTCCTCCGCCGCCCACCTCCTCACCGTCCCCCGTTCTCGCCCATCCCGCCGTCGACCCCCGGGCCACGTCCTCCCGCGGTCCCGGAACGCCCTCCCTCCTCACCTCCGCCAAACTCATTCTCTTCCCCTCTTCAAAACCCTACTTACAGCTCACCTCCTCCAAGAGGCCTTCCCACACTGAGCTCCCCCTTTTCCCTCTGCTCCCTCTACCCCCCCACCTCCTCTCAGCTAAACCCTCTTGTCCCCGCTTTCCCTCTGCTCCTCCCCCTCTCCCGACCCTCCCCTCAGCACTGTACTCATCCGCTCAACTGTATATATCTTCATTCCTCTGTTTATTTTGTTAATGAGATGTACATCACCCTGATTCTATTTGCTATTGTTTTAATGAGATGTTCTTCCCCTCGATTCTATTTATTGCCATTGTTCTCATCTGTCCGTCTCCCATGATTAGACCGTAAGCCCATCAAAGGCCAGGGACCGTCTCTATCTGTTACCGATTTGTACATTCCAAGCGCTTAGTACAGTGCTCTGCAAATAGTAGGCACTCAATAAATACTACTGAATGAATGAATTTCAAACGCTCAAAGGTCACAGATATGTGCATCTCATCTGTGTATATATAATAATAATAATAATGATGATGATGGTATTTGTTAAGCACTTACTGCGTGCCAAGCACTGTTCTAAACACTGGGGTAGATACAAGGTAATCAGGTTGCTCCATATGGGGCTCACAGTCTTAATACCCATTTTACAGATGAGGGAAATGAGGCACAGAGAAGTGAAGTGACTTGCCTAAAGTCACACAGCAGACAAGTGCCAGAGTCAGGATTAGAACCCATGACCTCTGACTTTCAAGCTCCGGCTCTTTCGACTAAGCCACACTGCTTCTCTATGTAAGGGATGTCAGTCTCGTAGACCTGAATGGGCTACTCACAGCCTGGACCCTGGAAGTGAGTCAGGGCCACACTCTTGCTGTGGCCAGGGTGGAATGTCAAAGGGAAATAGGCTAAACTAAAGAAATGTGTCTACCAAGAAATGTACTCTCCCAAGTGCAATGTTTAGCTCATGGTAAACTGCTCAGTAAATATGACTGATTGACTGATTGATGGATTTCCTTGTCCCAGGCTGAGCATCAGCTGGCCTTTGGGGGTCCTACGGTATTGGTCCTAACACACTCGATTCACTTTTCTTTATTTCTTTTCTTTACTGATATGGGATATTAATGAAAAAAAAAACTGGAACAAAATTTAGATATCTAAGAAGTGTAACGAGCCAACATTCTGGCAATTGTTCCATATGATTAGGCTTTGCTCCTGTGTGTGCGCATGGTTGGCATGACAACAGGCGATGAGTGATGCCATGGAGACATACACATCTGCTTCAAGAACAAATAGGGGTAGTGAAGGAAGAGGGATCAGAGCAGGAGCAGCAGAGTGTAGTGGATAGCGCACGGGCCTGAGAGTCAGGGAGGGCATGGGTTCTAATTCTGGCTCCGCTTCCTGTCTGCTGTGTGACCTTGGGCAAGTCACTTCACTTCCTCTGCATCTCAGTTCCTTCATCTATAAAATGGGGAATGGGGACTGAAACAGTGAGTCCCACTTGGGACACTTGTCCCACTTGGGACAGGGTCTGTGTCCGACCCGACTAACTTGTATCCACTCCATCTGCTTAGTGGAAAGACCCCGGGCTTGGGAGTCAGAGGACATGGGTTCTAATCCCGCCTCCGCCACTTGTCTGCTGTGTGACCTTGGGTAAGTCACTCAACTTTTCCTTGCCTCAGTTACCTCATCCGTAAAATGGGGATTAAAAGTGCGAGTCCCACGTGGGACATCCTGATTACCTTGTATCTAGCCCAGTGCTTGGTACATAGTAAGCTCTTAAGTGCCATAATTATTAGTAGTAGTAATAGTACAGTGCCTGAAACATAGTAGATGTTTAATGATCACCACAGTTATTCTTATCAATAGTGGCATATGGTGGCTGAGGCCTTCAGTATCTCCAGAGTGCTTGGTTGGACGAAACCAACCCACTTTCCTGTCAATAACAGGATAGGCAGGAGATTTGGGGGGCCGGAAAAGTCTGTGAAGCCGGGAATTTTTTGTTCATTACATCTCCCAGTTTAATATGATTCCTTTAGGGGAAGGAGGAAGCTGGATACCTGATACTACTCACAGGATCCGGGTCTCAAAGTTACTACATCTCCCAAATTCTCTCCCTTCCATCAGGAATCAGTTTCCTTATCTAGAAGGATATTATCTATCAGAATATTTCCCTAACCCAGCACTATGGCTGAAGTGACAGGGCAATAAAAGTGATACATTCTGTGAGGATTTTCCCTGGAAATTGATATCATTCGGTTGTATAAACTCTCTCATTTATTAATTTACCAAGCCATAAAGATAATACACTTCCTCACACATTACTTGCTTCAGTTTCCCTGTATGTAGACTGTGAACCCGTTGTTGGGCAGGGATTGTCTCTATCTGTTGCCGAATTATACATTCCAAGAGCTTAGTACAGTGCTCTGCACATAGTAAGCGCTCAAAAAATACTACTGAATGAATGAATGAGCCCTTGAGGCAGAGACGCTGTCGGGGAAAAAAAATACGAACAACTTGACATGACAGCAGAGGGGGCCAGTTAAGTCACAAATTTTTTTTTTAAATCCTCTGAATTACAGCTCATCTTTCAACTGACTGGCTTCTTCCAAAACATGCAAGTGTCTACCACAACTGTGAACTACTGTGGGGAAATGAGAATCTCACTTGTTATCAAGGGGCCTCAAAAACGTTTCCTTTGACGGTGCACACTGGCAAAATTAGTCTAGTTGCTTCTCTGACATTTGTCTAAACTGTCAAGAAGAGTTTTATGATTTATGAGTTTATGATTAGATTTGATGACTAAATATTATCCGGCTGCCCAATTAAACTGTTACAGCTCATCAAGTAGTGTCAGTTATTGGGTGAAGCCAGTAGGAAGAGACCCGCTCCTCACTGTAATCAGAATTCTCTGACCAAAAAGGCTCATGCGATGTGATGTGATGTGACAGAAAGACAATATAAAAACCAATAATGATAATGGTATTTTCTTAAGGGCTTCCTTTGTGCCAAGCACTATATTAAGCTCTGGGGAAGATACAAAATAATCAGGTCTGACACAATCCCTCTCCTACACAGGACTCACCATCTAAGTAGAAGAGAACTCAGGAGTTCTCCTTTTACTGATGAGGAAATTGAGGCACTGGGAAATTAAGTTACTTGTCCGAGACCACACAGCAGATAAGTGGCGGAGCTGGAATTAGAAAACAGGGTCCTCTGACTCCTCTGCCTATGCTCTATCTGTTGGGCCACACTGCTTCTATGAATTAATTTTTTTGGAACCCTTAAGTTTAAACAACCTCTATAGTGTAATCTTGAGGTGCATCACTAAAAGATATAATAACTATAACATAAATAACGTTATGTATTACAATAATTGCTGCTTGACACACCAATCAATGAATGAGTGTTTATATATTAAGTGTTTACTGTGTGCAGAGCACTGTATTAAGCATTTGAGAGAATACAATACAACACAGTTGATAGATCCATTCTCACTCTAGGCTTCAAGGTTCTCCATCACCTTGCCCCTTCCTACCTCTCCTCCCTTCTCTCTTTCCTCTGCCCACCCCGAACACTCCGCTCCTCCGCCGCCCACCTCCTCACCGTCCCCCGTTCTCGCCTAGCCCGCCGTCGACCCCCCGGGCCACGTCCTCCCGCGGTCCCGGAACGCCCTCCCTCCTCACCTCCGCCAAACTCATTCTCTTCCCCTCTTCAAAACCCTACGTAAAGTTCACCTCCTCCAAGAGGCCCTCCCAGACTGAGCTCCCCTTTTCCCTCTGCTTCCTCTACCCCCCCTTCACCTCTCTGCAGCTAAACCCTCTTCTCCCCCCTTTTCCTCTGCTCCTCCCCACCTCCCGTCCCCTCCCCTCAGCACCGTACTCGTCCGCTCAACTGTATATATTTTCATTACCCCATTTCTTTTGTTAATGAGATGTACATCACCTTGATTCTGTGTATTTGCTATTGTTTTAATGAGATGTTCTTCCCCTCGATTTTATTTATTGCCATTGGTCTCGTCTGTCCGTCTCCCCCGATTAGACCGTAAGCCCGTCAAAGGGCAGGAACTGTCTCTGTTACCGATTTGTACGTTCCAAGCGCTTGGTACAGTGCTCTGCACATAGTAAGCGCTCAATAAATAGTATTGAATGAATGAATGAATGAAATCCATTTCCCGCCCACAAGAAATTTACAAATCCTTTAAAGTCTCGATTGTCCGCCGACTTCTCAGTGTACCAGATAGCAGCTTCTTGCATTCATTCAATCGCATTTATTGAGCGCTTACCGTGTGCAGAGGACTTTACTAAGAGCTTGGAAAGTACAATTCCACAACAGATGGAGACAATCCCTACCCAACAACGGGCTCACAATCTAGAAGGGGAAACAGACAACAAAACAAGTAGACAGGCATCAGCAGCATCAAGGCATCAAATCTTCTTAGCATAATTTATATTATTGTCTGTTTTGCCCTCTAGACTGTAAGCTCACAGTGGGCAGGGAAGGTTTTACTAACTCTATTCTATCATACTCTTCTAAGGTTAGTACTGTGCTCTGCACACAGTAAGCACTCAATAAATACCCCTGAATCATTGATTAGCTTCACAGTTCTCCAACAGTCGGGGAAAAAGGAGGAGAACCAAGAAATATGTGCCCCAAACCAAGGTTGGATAGTGTCCAAGGAGGGTGTCGAAGGTGGTTGAGATGTCCAGGAAGAAGGCCATCTTTGAGAGGGGCAGAAATGTAATCATATCTAAAAAGGGCCAGGTGGATCAAATCTTCTGAATTTGCTATGCAGCCACTCCCTACTGTCCTATGACTTAAGTGGTTTAGCTTGCAGCGTGGCTTAGTGGAAAGAGCACGGGCTTAGGAGTCAGAGGTCATGGGTTCTAATCCCGGCTCCGCCACTTGTCAGCTGTGTGACTTTGGGCAAGTCACTTAACTTCTCGGTGCCTCAGTTCCCTCATCTGTAAAATGGGGATTAAGACTGTGAGCCTCATGTGGGACAACCTAATTACCTTGTACCTGCCCCAGCGCTTAGAACAGTGCTCTGCACATAGTAAGCGCTTAACAAATACCAACATCATTATTCTCTTGGGCCTAATTTAGACCGGGCTCAGTCCCTGAAATTAAATATTTTGTGCAACCCTTCCCACCCTGGCAAAGGAATAGCCCATAAGGAAATTGATCTGCCAAATGATCAACTGGAAACATTCATTCAATTAAAAACACAGCCCATACAAAGCAAATTCAATCTGCAGGGTAAGAATTTGTGGAAAAAGCTTCATGTGTCAAATGAACTCACTACCTATAATGGACCATGACATGATGGGTGATTTTTCTGGAAGCGCTAGAACTGTGATACATATTTTATTTTTGAAAGGGATTTTTTCTTTCTTTCTCAAGTGCATAATGCCTTTTGAAGACCACTAAGTAATAAAATGGTGTTTTGGATTCCTATTCACTGCAAACAATTACACAATCTCCAGACACTGCAGATTTCACCCATGAAAAATCTGATTACAATACATTGAATCTTTGTCACTTTCTATTTTTTTAAGTGCCTGACAGCCTCTATTATTTTATTCAGAGGACTAAAAAAGGGCAGGAAGAAACAACAGACTGGAAACAGCAATATTAGCTAAGTGCTTACAGAGCTGTGGGCCTTTGGAAAAAATGTGGGAATTGGGAAAACGATGCAACGGAACATTGATTATTCGAACCACAGTTAAGTGAATGACCGAGATTATGAACTGAAACTTATTATCATTATAATATTTGCTAAGCCCTTATGTGTCAAGCACTCTTCTAAGCATCGGGGTAGACGCCAGTTAATCAGGCAGGACACAGTTCCTATCCCACACGGGACTCAAGGTCTAAGTAGGAAGGAGAATCAGTATTAAATCCCCATTTTACATTTGAGGAAACTGAGGTCCAACGAAGTTAATTGACTTTCCCAAGGTCATGAGTCAGGCAAATGTAGATACAGGATTAGAACCCAGGTCCTCTAACTTCCAGGCCTGTGCCTTTTCCAGTGGCCATGCTAGTTCCTACCAACAACCGAGGCGTTTTCTGGCCGAAGATGAACTAATAATAATAACTGTGGTATTTGTTAACCACTTACTGTATGACAAGGGTTGTACTAAGTGCTGGGGTAGATACAAGACAATCAGGTCCCACAACAATAACAATAATGCTATTTATTAAGCACTTACTATATGCCAGGCACTGTATTAAGTGCTGAGGCGGATACGAATTGGGTTGGACACAGTCCCTGTCCCACCTGGGATTCACAGTCTTAATCCCCCTTTTTCAGATGAGGTAACTGAGGCACCAAGAAGTCAAGTGACTTGCTCAAGGTCACATAGCAGAAAAGTGGCGGAGCTAGAATAAGAATCTATGACCTTCTGACTCCCAGTACTGTGTTCTATGCACTGCACCATGCTGCTTCTCTATTCTCAGGGAATCACAGTCCCCTTCTAGACTGTAAGCTCACTGTGGGCAAGGAACGTGTCTGTTATCTGTAAACTCTTTTTACAGTGCTCTGCACACAAGTGCTCAAGAAATGAAATTTAACAAGTAAATGAATGAGGGAGACACTGAAAACCCAATTTTGCAGGTGATGGCACTGAGACACAGAGAAGCACCTCAACTCTTAATACAGCACTGGGGATATAGTAAGAGGTTAACAGAGTTCAGTGACTTACCCAAGGTCACAAAGCAGGTACGTGGCAGAACCGGAATTAGAACCCAGGTTCTGACTCACAGGACTGTGCTCTATTCCAGTAGATCACTAAAAACTAGGGAGGGCGTAACCAATGTGCAGCATGCTTTACCGACTTCCCTGAAGCAGCTGAACAAATGTATTCATCCCTTGTTGCCCACAGAATCAGGGATCACTAAGTGTTGCAAGAGCTGATAATAATAATAATAATAATAATATTGCATCAGACTCCTTCTGACCTCCCAAGATCCCGTTTCACCCTACTTCAGTCCATACTCCACTCCGCTGTCTGGATTATCTTTCTACAGAAATGTTCTGGGCATGTGACCCCCCCTCCTCAAAAATCTCCAGTAGTTGCCCATCAACCTCCGTATCTAACAAAAACTCCTCACTATTGGCTTCAGAGCTCTCCATCAGCTTGTCCCTTCTTACCTCACCTCCTTCGTCCCCTTCTAAAGCCCATTCATTCAATAGTACTTATTGAGCGCTTACTATGTGCAGAGCACTGTACTAAGCGCTTGGAATGGACAAATCGGTAACAGATAGAGACAGTCCCTGCCCTTTGACGGGTTTACAGTCTAATCCCCCACACTCCGCTCCTCTGCTGCTAACTTTCTCACTCTGCTGCCATCTCGCTTGTACGCTGTGGATCCCTGGCCCGCGTCCTTGAGAAGCAGCGTGGCTCAGTGGAGAGAGCACGGGTTTAGGAGTCAGAGGTCATGGGTTCTAATCCCGGCTCCGCCACCCGTCAGCTGTGGGACTATGGGCAAGTCACTCAACTTCTCAGTGCCTCAGTTACCTCATCTGTAAAATGGGGATTAAGACTGTGAGCCTCACGTGGGACAACCTGATGACCCTGTATCGACGCCAGCGCTTAGAACAGTGCTCGGTACATAGTAAGCGCTTAACAAATACCAACATTATTATTATTACCGCTCGCCTGGAATGCCCTCCCTCCTCAAACCAGCCAAACGATCACTCTTCTCCCCACTTCAAAGCCCTACTGAAGGCGTACCTCCTCCAGGAGGCCTTCCCAGACTAGGTCCCCTTTTCTTCAGCTTCCCCTCCCCTCTGCATCACCTCGACTCGTTTCCTGTGTTCTACCCCCCAGCCCCCAGCTCCACAGCATTTGATGCCCATTTACTTGTTTTGATGTCTGTCTACCCCCCTTCTAGACTGTAAGTCCTGAGTAGGCAGGGATTGTCTCTATTGCTGAATTGTACTTTCCAGGTGCTTAGTACAGTGCTTTGCACACAGTAAGTGCTCAATGCGATTGACATTTGCTAAGCACTTACTATGTGTCTAGCACTGTTCTAAGCCCTGGGGAAGATACAAGTTAATCAGATCAGACACGGTCCCTGTCCCACGCAGGGCTCGTAATCTAAGTAGGAGAGAGAACAGATACTGAAGCTCCATTTTACAGAAGAGGTAACTGAGGCAACAGAGAAGTTCAGTGACTTGCGCTAAGTCACACAGCAGGTGTGTGGTGGAGCCAGAATTAGAACCCAGATCCTCTGATTTACAGATCTGCGCTCCTTCTACTAGGCCGTGGTTCTTCCTATATACCGACTGTCACCTTAGACCGTGTTCGGGAAGTCAGGAAGTCATGTAATCCTATCAATCAATTAATTGTAATTATTCAGTGCTATGTGCAGAGCATTTGGGAGAGTAAACTATAATAGAGGTGGTTGACACAATCCCTGACCACAACTGCAAACGATAATCGAAAAAGTGGATTCCCCATCACCAGAAGGAAGCATTTATTTTGCCCACTTGTACACCGCCTCCCTGGTAAGCCTTTTCCAGAACCATTTCACCAGATACCTCTGCCACTGTATTACTGAGTGCCGACTGTGTGCAAAGCACTGTACTAAGAGCTGGGAGAGTACAATAACGGACACATTCCCTGGCCAAAATGAGCCCTCGGTCCAGAGAGCTAATGCCCTCAGAACTCACCATTACCTCCTCTTCCTGGAAGCTTTCTTTCATGCTGCAATCTTCTTTCCTGTCTGGCTCACCACACAATTCTGAAAATACCATTTCCACCACAGAACCCTTCCTGGCTCCAAACAATGTGGAGGTTTTCTACAACTGCAGCTTACATAAACTTTTCCCTCCTCACGCTCTTCCACACCCAACTGCCCTTGCATTAATGCATCTTTTAGACCCTTCTCCATTCAGTCACGCTGGTACTTTTGTCTTGCGTCTCCACGGGGCAGGAACTTTCCCGAGAGGGAGCAGGAAATGAAGGGAAGCAGGACAGGGGGAGGGAGTGGGGAAAATATTTTTGGAAAGTTGAAGAAGTTATCAAAGGACCCTTTATAGAAAGTATACTATGCGTGGCAGAATTGCTTATGTGTATCAAGGGATTTAAAATATATATATACTTACAAAGCATTCCCCTCTTTTAGGTAACGCTTAGCATATTTCTACAGGGCATGAAAATCAGATGGTTATCCAAGTAGATGTTAATTAAATAAGAGAAGCAGCATGACTTAGTGGATGGAGCATGGGAGTCAGAGGAACCTGGGTTCTAATCCCAGCTCTGCCACTTGTCTACTGTGTGACCTTGGACAAGTTACTTTCCTTCTCTGTCCTCAGTTTCCCCAACTGTAAAATGGGGATGAAATACCTGTTCTCCCTCCTACTTAGAGTGTGAGCCCCGTACGGAACAAGGATGGTGTTCAACCTGGTTAGACCCCAGTGCTTAGAACAGTGATTGACACATAGTAAGTGCTTAACAAATACCAGAATTTATTATTATTACATAGCGTCATGGCAGGAGAGGGAGGGGAGATTAACTAAATCCTTAGGGGATCAGAACTCGGGTTCGATGGTGAGAAGTAGCTTTGGGGAGGGGATTTCTTTTGGCCGATGTCAATCAATCAGTGGTATTTACTGAACACTTACTGCATGCAGAACACGGTATTAAATACTTTGTAGAATACAATAAAACAGAGCTGGTAGACACATTCCCTGACTTCAACAAGCTTAAAGGCTACAGGTTATAGAACAAAGATCCATGAAGCAAGGAGGAACCAACAAAGAGTCAATTCAGCATGATATTTGGAATTCTAAATAATTTCTAAATGTCTATAGGTACATACAGAATTTGGTACACCCAGAAAGCTAGGTCACGTACTGGTCTGAAAAGATGAATTTTAGTTTACTTCTGAACACATGTTTAAAATTAGAATAATTCCTTTGTGCAAGACACTAGCAAAATTGTCAGCTGTATTACAGATTTTATGCTACTGGTTTTTTTTCCATTTCACATTATGCAAACACTAGTGTGCTAATTCCTGGAACAAGGCATGTCTCAATACCCATAATTGACAGACCCTGGGTCACTTAGCAATTGCTTTATGGTAACTGGCGCTAGTGTGGAAAAACACGTCAAAGCTAGAGACTAAAGAAGAGATGATGGACGGTATTATAATTCAGAATGCATCAAACAGTTCAACAATTACCAAACATTAATTCTACATTCAAATTCCCCGTGGAGGGTGACTTTTGATTGATTAAACACTTCTAATACCAATTAGGATGAAAAGCTATCTAGTGCACAAACATCAGAGCTCAGAAGGAAGCCACGTATATCAGCACACTGACCTAAGCTACTGTGTTCAGATCAATATATCGATCAATAGTATTTATTGAGAGCTTACTGTGTGGGGTCGTGCGATAGACCGCTATATTAAGTAGTTGGAAAAGACGTATTCCCCGCGACAAGAAGGTCGCAGTCTAGAAAGGAAGACAAACATTAAAATCCATTACAGATATGTGAACTCTAGACTGTAAGCTCGTTGGGGGCAGGGGACGTTTCTACCAACTCCGATACATTATACTGTCCCGAGTGCACAATAAGCTCTCCATAAATATGAATGATAGATTGATATATACATAAATGCCGAGGTTGGGCTAAATCAAAAGTACTTAAATGATGCAGATATAAGGGCATAGGTGACCCGGACGGGAGAAGAAGTTGGGGTAATGAGGGCTTAATCCAGGAAGGCCCCTTGGAGGAGATGAGGAGATGAGGATTTAGCACTCCCCTGAAGGTGGGAAGAGTGGTGGTCTGTCCTATATTCATCCATTCTATCATATTTATCAAGTGCTTACTGTGTGCAGAGCACTGTATTAAGTGCTTGGGAGAGTTCAATAACATAATATTGAGAAGCAGCGTGGCTCAGTGGAAAGAGCCCGCAGAGGTCATGGGGTCAGTGGCTAATCTATACCCTACCTATAAAATTATTGTTTGGCATCCTCCTAAAAACTCACCTCCTTCAAGGGCAGGGCTTGATTAATCCCACCTTCCTGGTCATGACCATTTTATCAGAAACATTAGCCCTTATGTGTATATCTTTTTTATTATTTACTTAATTCCCTTTTGTTTTTATCTTTTGAATTGGGCTGTTCACTTTGACCTATTGTAAATTTAGCGACTTATGTTCTCTTACCTCTCCGTCCATATTGCCAGCTCTCCGAGGAACTAATAATAACAAATGCGGTATTTGTTAAGTGCTTACTGTGTACTAAACACTGGCACAGATATAATACGATCAAAACTGTACACAATCCTTGTCCTGCATGGGACTTGGAGTCTAAGTGTAAGGGAGAACAGGTACTTAATCCCCATTCTACAGATGAGGAATCTATGGCATAGTTTACTTCAGTGACTTGTCCAAGATGACTCTGCAGGCAAATTGCAGATGTGAGATTAGAACCCAGGTCTTCTGACTTCTGGCCCTGTGCTCTTTCCCATAGGCCATTATTACAAGAGGATGACGAAGGTGATTATGAAGAAGTCCAGAGATTTATAGTTCAAAGGACCTGGCAGAGGGCTGAAGCCTGTAGTTTCTGGATCCATTACCCTTCACTTCAAATATACATCTCCCGCCCTGAATCTGTCTCCTTCTCTTCAGTCTCACATCTCCTCCTGCCTTCCCCCTCTATACTGTAAGCCTGCTGTGGGCAGAGATTGTCTCTCTTTATAGCTGTATTGTACTTTCCAAGTGTTTGATACAGTAATCTGCACACATAAGCGCTCAGTAAAAATGAATAAGAGACATCTCTACGTAGATGCCCTCCCGTCACTTCAAACCTAACACGTCCAAAACGGAGCTCCTCATCTTCCCACCCGAACCCTGTCCTCCCCTTGACTTTCCCATCATTGTAGTTGGCACTACCATCCTTCCTGTCTCACAAGCCCATAACCTTGATATTATCCTTGACTTCTCTCTGTCACTCAATCCACAGATTCAATCCATCACTAAACGCTGTCGGTCCCACTTTCACAACATCGCTAAAATCTGCCCTTTCCAAACTGCTAAAACATTAATACACTCACTCATCCTATCCCGCCTAGATTATTGCATCCGCCTCCTTGCTGACCTCCCAACCTCATTTCTCTCCCCACCCCGGTCCATATTTCACTCTGCTGCCCTCATCATTTTTATATAAAAATGTTCTGGACACGTCACCCAACTCCTCAAAAAACTCCAGTGGTTGCCCGTCCAACTCCACAACAGACAAAAGCCTCCTCTTCATCAGTTTTTCAGCACTCAATCACCATTCCCCCACCTACCTCACTTTGCATCTCTCCTTCTACAACACAGCCCGCACACTTCTCTCCTCATGTGCTAACCTCACTGGGCCTCCATCCGACCCCCAGATCAGGTTTTGTCTCTGGCCTGGAACGTCCTCCATCCTCAAATCTGACAGACAACCACTCTCCCCGACTTCAAAGCCTTACTAAGGGCACATCTCCTCCAAGAGGCCTTCCCAGACTAGGCCCCACTTTTCCTCATCTCTCACCCCCCTTTGAGTCACCTTGACTTGCTCCCTTTGCTCTTCCCCCTCCCAGCCACTCAGCACTTATGTCCATACCTGTAATTTCATTTATTTTATCAATATCTGTCTAGACTGTAAACTCGTTATGGGCAGAGAATGTGACAGTTTGTTGTATTGTACTCTCCCATACACTTAGTACAGTGTTCAGCACACAGTAAGCGTTTAATAAATACTATAGAAAGACTGAACCTCACCTGGACCAACATGGTTCCATCGTGACCAGTGTCCCTGCTCTCTGACCCCCATCAGCCCAAGGTGAACGACGGAGGCACAATCGATAATTCCTTTTTGCTTGTTGACAAGAACGATTGACTTGAAATGACTGACTACAGTTTGCAGCTCACTTTGAAACCCCAGCCAAAAATACTGTTGATAAATTGCTGGTGTTCACAGCAGTTTCTTTAAAAGATGCTGACTTTCCTTCCCTTAACGCTAAGCTCCATCAGCAGCAGCATCGTCCTCACATTTCCTTCTGAACTTCACTGAAAACACTGACCTTACTCTGGAGATTTTCTGGGCCTGATGCGGCTCCTCAGAATCTCTTTCCTTGAACTTGTCTGGTCTCTGGATTTAAAGTAGTAGAAGGAGGCATCTTCTACATACTGTAAATGGTTTTCTTCCACCAATGACTTTCTAAGTTTTCTGACAGCTTTGTGCTACTTTCTTTTTTAACCACCCCACCCTTACTATCCCCTCTCAAGCTCGCACCTGGAGAGTTTCCAGTACTCTACCAGTCTCGACTACAGGAGGGAGAGTCAAACAGAGGCATACCCATTCCATTCCCAGTGTGGGTAGTGGCTAGCAAGTGGCAGGCCAAGTGCTACTAGTAAAAAGTCCCCTGTGTCAGGCAGCAGTGGCATGGGAGAGAGTCGAGGGTGGAGACTCAAGTTTACCCGGCGTGAGGAAACAATGGTAAATGGCTTGCATATTTTTACCAAGAAAACCCTGTGGATCCACTACCAGAACAATTGCAGATGGAGGTGGAGCGTTCTGGAGGAAATGCGTCCATGGAGTCGCTGTGGGTCGGAGGCGACTCGACAGCGTAAGACAAGACCCTCTACCATAACGCCAAATGACTAGGAGAGAGTAAATCCTCAAATGGTTTCTACCTCAATTTTTTATTATTATTCTTAATGGTAATAATAATAATAATAATATTTGCTAAGTGCTTACCATGTGCCCGGCATTGTACTAAGCACTGAGGTAGATATAGAGTATGAAGAATGGACACAGTCCTTGCTCCCCAGGGAGCTCACAGTCTAAGTAGGAGGGATACCATGTATTTAATCCCTATTTTATAGATAAGGAAACTGAGGCAGAGAGAAGCAGCAGGGCTTAGTGGATAGTGCACAGGCCTGGGAATCAAAAGGAGCTGGGTTCTAATTCCAGTTCCTTCACTTGTCTGCTGTCGGGCCTTAGACAAGTCACTTAACTTCTCTGTGCCTCAGTTACCTCGTCTGTAAACTGGGGATTAATACTATGACTCCCACGTGGAATATGGACCGTGTCCAAACAGATGAACTTTGTCTTCTCCAATGCTTAGTGCAGAGCCTGGCAAACAGAAAGTGCTTAATAGAGAAAGAGAGAGAGAGAGAGAGAAAGAAATTAAGCTATTTGATAATAATGGTGGCATTTGTTAAGCGCTTACTATGTGCAAAGAACCGTTCTAAGCACTGGGGGGATACAAGGTGATCAGGTTGTCCCACGTGGGACTCACAGTTTTAATCCCCATTTTACAGATGAGGTAACCGAGGCCCAGAGAAGTTAAGTGACTTGCCCAAAGTCACCCAGCTGGGATGCGGCGGAGCCGGGATTCGAACTCATGACCTCTGACTCCCAAGCCCGGGCTCTTTCCACTGAGCCACGCTGCTTTGATCAAGGTAACACAGCAGGTAAGTGCCCTAGCCATGATTAGAGAGCAGGTTCTCTGACTCCCAGAAACATGTTCTTTCCACTAGGCCAGGTCTCTTCACTCTTTGAATCCTTCATCTTGTCTGAACATATAAAGTGAACTTGGACTCAGTGTTTACTAAGATAGGTTCAATCCATTACTCTCCAAAGACCCGACTGCATTAACACCAGAGGTGCTCTCTGGTCTCTTTCCTTTCAGAAGTAGCTTACATCTCCTTCCAACTTCCGCAAAGCCAAGCAAACATCACATAACCGATGTCAGGAGTAATCTGTCTCAAACACAAACTGCCGCATTTCCTTGTTGGACTTGATGGTCCGTGCAAAATATCCGCTTGACAACAAAGGGAACTGCAACCACCTCATCAGTATAATTTTCATTTGGATGGTGATGTATGGATCTGGAACATGACAAATAAAGCTTCCACAATCTATGATTAGATTTTAGTTGCCCTGCAGATGTCTGGTATAATCAAGGTCCTCAAATAGCTTGAGTACAGGAGGAAGTGCAGCAAAAAGCCCTATGCTCCTAAATTATTTCTGGCACGATTGAAATACACGACTCGCTCATTTCGCAATATCCATCACAAAATGGACTCACTAACGCTGTCTAAAGGATTTACTTACTATAGAATTTTATATTAGATCTTCAGACACACAAACACATAGAGATTATGGACTGGGAAAGAATGATATAATTGCTTCTCTTTTACGTAGCTGAAATGGACATTTATTCCTGGTACCGATTTAGTGATTAAGTCTCAGAAAACTTCTTTAGGGTAATGCTTCAGGTCAGAGCCACGAAGAGGAGGTCCAACTTGCCCGGGAGCATGTCTGCAGATTCCATTACACTGTACTCTCCCAAGGATTTAGTCCAGTGCTCTGCTTACAGAAAGCACGCAATACATACCACTGATTGACCGATCGGGTGGCTTCCTAGTCCAACTTTTTTAACCACACTTGCATGGAAGAAAGCGCTCCCTTCTCTCAGCAATGACCTCTCCCCGTCCCCTCCTACAATTCCAAGAGATCATTCACAAGCAGGAAATGGCTGGTGAAAGTTGATTAACTTGTGCAGATTATTTACTGAGGTTGACTGACAGGGAAATTCTCAATCAACTCCCTGAATGCTTAAAGCGTACAGTGCTCTGCACACAGTTAAAGCACTTGATAAATACGACCGACTGATTGATTGGAGCCCGACTGAGTCTCTAGGGCCTTTCAGCCACTAAACCTGGCTTGTCTCCTGCCTCTCCAAATCAGGGATGAATGATCAGTCGAATCATCCTTAAAGGGAAAACATTTATTGGAGTGCAGAGCGGATAATATTGGACTCTATGGAATCAGACAAAAAGAGTGAAAGGAAACTGTTTCTTAATGCTGAGTTTTCATCTCGAAGAAACTTTACATTGGCATCTTCCCAAACTGACACCGAATAAGATCATAGGCAGGAAGTGGAACGCGATTTGCAATTTTTTTTCAGCTTTGACCTTGTCCAACACCCTTTTGATGAATAGAACGTTACTCTGTCATTACCATCAACGCCGGAGGAAGTTACTTGGCTGACTGAGAAAATTTGCTAATGCACCCCATGAATCTTAGCATATTTCAAGACTATATTACTGTCATTCACTCTCCCAAATTGGAATCATCTCCCGCCTCACCTCGGAAGCAATCAGTTAATGGTATTTACTGAGCACTTACTATGTGCAGAGCACTGTACTGAGCACTTGGGAGAGCTCTGCCACTTGTCAGCTGTGTGACTGTGGGCAAGTCACTTCACTTCTCTGTGCCTCAGTTACCTTATCTGTAAAAATGGGGATCAACTGTGAGCCTCACGTGGGGCAACCTGATTACCCTGTATCTACCCCAGTGCTTACAACAGTGCTCTGCACATAGTAAGCACTTAAATACTAACGTTATTATTATTACTATAATGCAGCAGAATTAGTGGACACATCCTCTTCCCATAATGAGCTTACAATCTGGGGGGCGGGGGCAGACATTAATATGAATAAATGATTTATAATATGTAATTTAACAATATGCACATCAGTGTTGTGGGATTGGGGAGAATACCAAGTGTCCAAAAGTCACAGATCCAGGTGCAAATTTCTCAAGAGGTAAATCCGGGCTCCACCCTCCCAGGTGCCAACATTATGTTTCTTAATAGGTCTAGCAGGCTCCCCTCTGGTCTCTGGGGTCTTTTAAAGGTGGATAAACCTTCTGAGTCCTCTCAGGATCTCGGTCCTGGAGAGTTTCCAGACTCGGCTATGGGAGGGAGAGTCAAGCAACGGTATATCCATCCCATCTGTAGCTCGGACAGTGGCTAGCGAGTGGCAGGCCATCTGCTACAAGTCAAAACTCACCTTTGCTGGGCAGCAGCAGCGTAGGAGAAAGTCGAGGGCAGACTCAAGTTTACTGCGCGGAAGGAGGCAACGGGAAACCACTTCTGGATTTTTACTGAGAAAACTCTATGGATCCACTACAAGAACGACCGCAGATGGAGGTGGGGGGTCCTGGGGATGATGTGTCCATGGAGTCGCTGTGGGTCAGAAACAACTCCACAGCATAAGACAAACCTTCTGACCTTCATCCCATAATATCACTCTCTGGAAGGATTAGCTATCCCCTCAGCAGGTGTATGTTTGGTGTATATAAATACACAAGCAGACTCACACACATACATCTTTCCTCCTATAACACTTGTGTTCACCTATGGTAAATTAGGGAACATTCTTCCAACAGCTTGTGTCATAGTAAAACAAATGCAATATTAGAAGAAACAGTTGAGTGTACAGAGGCACCATGGGTTCAAGATGTGAACACTAGCAGAAAGAGTTTTTCTTAAATTAGGATACTTCAATAAATGAAATAATAATAATAAGGGCCTTTGTTAAATGTTTACTACATTCAAAGAACTGAGATAGATTCAGGATTATCAGATAGGACACAGTCCTTGTCCCACAGGGACTCACAGTCTAGAGGGAGGAAGAACAGATATTTACATCCCCATTTTACAGATGAGGAAACAGGCACAGAAAAATGAATGTGATCTGCCAAAGGTCACACCATAGGCAAGTGGTAGAACTGGGATTGAAACCCAGATCTTCTAACTGCCAGTCTTGTGCTCTGTAATAATGATGGTATTTGTTAAGCGCTTACTATGTGTCAAGCACTTTTCTAGGTGCTGGGGTAGATACAAGGTAATCAGGTTGTCCCACGTGGGGCTCACAATCTCAATCCCCATTTTACAGATGAAGTAACTGAGGCACAGAGAAATGAAGTGACTAGCCCAAAATCACACAACAGATAAGTGGAGGAGTCAAATTAGAACCCATGACCTCTGACTCCTAAGCTCAGGCTCTTTCCACTAAGCCACGCTGCTTCTTTATCTGATAGACAATGTTGCTTCTCTTCTTACAGAATGTAGTTCCTGTGTTATCAGACAACATATATGCATATATATATATGCACATATATATTTATATAGATATATATGGATAGATATACACACATGTAAGGATTTATCCTGTAAGGATGTAGAAATTATCAATATTCTGCATCCTATTTCAGGAATCCTTAATGGAAGTTGAACAGTAGATGCAACCTATCTTAAATATTATCTATGACAAGCTATACCTTTCCCAACAGAAACTTAATGAATGGAAATTGAAAGTACTGGTTTAAAAAAAAAATTGAAGAACACTTTTCCTAAGTTATGTATTGAGTCGAGGTTGCCAGATAAATTAATGAGTAGAGAGTGAACTGACAGAAGAAGCAGATATCTTGGCAACTGGGATAAACGGACCATATTAATCAAGGGGATGAGAGAAAAGATGCGTAAAGAACACGTGGCTGCATTTATTCATGAAAAAAAAAACCGAAGGAAGGAATAACCCCAAAATATAAATAAACCCTCCAATTATAATGGTATTTGTTAAGCACTTATTATGGGTCAACCTCAATTCTAAGGGCTGGGGTAGATACAAGTTCATCAGGTTGGATCCAGTCCCTGTACCACACATAGTCTAAGTAGAAGAGAGGACAGGAATTGAATCCTTATTTCACAGATGAGGTAATTGAGCACAGAGAAGCTAAGTGACTTGCCCAAAGTCACACAGCAGGTAGGTGACAGAGCTGGGATTGGAACCCAGGCCCTCTTACTCCCAGGCTCTTTATTGGGAGGGCCCTTCACTTCATAGTTACCAAACCAAACTCCAGCTTCAGAGTGGAAACAGCCCAGGACTGAGAGTCAGGCTCCGGTTTGAATTCCAGTTCTGCCACTGACCTAATATGTGATCTTGGCCAAGTCATTTTACCTCTCTGGACCTCAGTCTCCTCATCTGTAAATTGGAGATAAAAATAGATTGAGAGTTTCATGAGGGATAAGAACTGAGTCTGATCTCATAACCTTGACTCTACCCCAGTGGTTATCACATAAGAAGTGCTTGATAAATGACATTATAATTAATTTGTAGTAATAATAATAGTTTTTGTTATGTGCTTACTATGTGCCAAGCACTGTACTAGGTGCTAGGGTGGATACAAGCAAATTGGGTAGCACTTAGTCCCGGGTCCCACATGGGGTTCGCGGTCTTAATCTCCATTTGACAGAGGAGGGAATTGAGGCGCAGAGAAGCCAAGTGACTTTCCCAAGATCACATGGCAGACAAGCGGTGGAGCCGGGATTAGAACCCATGACCTTCTGACTTCCAAGCCCATGCTCCATCCACTACCCCATGCTGCTTCTAAGCACATATCCTTCCCTCATTAATTTCTGTTCTTGCCAGGTTATATCCCCTCAACTACTGCCTCAGTATTTCTGTGCCAACTTCACAGTTATTTATCCACAATTGCCTCTAGCCCGTGTTGGCATGTATTGATTTATGTAAGCTATTATTTAAGCACTAACTTACATATTTATAGACTTTCCTTCTTCCTTCTACCCATCAGTTATTTTCATGCCCTTAACCCCTGGTTGACTGGAAGTTCCTTGAGGGCAGGGTTCATGACTATTCATTCCATTTACTCTATTCATTCCACTGTAGGTGTTCAATTGATCAATCAATCATATTTCTTGAGAGCTCACTGTTTGCAGAGCACTGCAATAAGCCACTGGGAGAGTACAACATAACAATATAATGCACACATTTTCTGCACACAGTGAGCTTGCAGTCTAGAAGGGGAGACAGACAATATAAATAAATTACAGACATGTATATAAATGCTATGGGGCTGGTGGGGAGGTTAGGGGAGAATAAAGGGAGCAAATCAGGGTGATGTCGAAGGGAGTGGGAGAAAAGGAAAGGAGGGCTTTGAAAGGGAAAGCCTCTTGGAAGAGAAATGCCTTCAATAAAGCTTTGAAGGTGGGAAGAATAATTGTCTACAACTGCTAATTGCTTAATAAAAACTACTGATCGTCTTATTGTTGATCCATACGGCTAAGGGCTGAAAAACTGAAAACAGTGTTTGTCCACTCTAGGGTTGAGTTGGTAGGAGTTGCATTGCTGACATCTGCTTATATGTTTAGTATATACGAACCCCAGGTAGAAGTTGCAGGGGAAGTGTAAAGAGAGCTTTCATTGTTGGTGCTCTTGCTGTTTTTGAATTCTGATCATCGTCTCCCGCCTTTTTGTGGAAGTGGTTTTTTTCCAACTCTGCCTCAGAGACCATATCATTCATTCGATAGTATTTATTGAGCGCTTACTATTTATTGAGCACTTACTATGTGCAGAACACTGTACTAAGCACTTGGAATGTACAAATCGGTAACAGATACAGTCCCTGCCCTTTGACGGGCTTACGGTCTAATCGGGGGAGATGGACAGACCAAACCAACTCCACTTCGTAGGTCAAGTGGACACTCTCGTAGGCCAAACCAATGCCACTTTACAAACCGAGTAGATATTCCTGTAGTCCAAACCAACTTCACTTTGTAGGCCAAGTCTACACTCCTGAAGGCCCAACCAGCTTCACTTCATAAGCCACTTTTGAAAGCCAAGTCAATTCTCTTGTAGGCCAAACCAACTCCATTTTGTAGGCCAACCATGACTCCTGTACACCAAGGCAATCTCTCAATCCCTCCCAATCTACTTTCACAGCTACATTTTGCCCTTTTGATTGCAGCGTATTGCACTCTATCTTTGGGCTTAGCCTAGAGAAGATTATATTTTTCACAAAAGTCAGTTACACTAAAGTAGAGGTGGAAGACTTCTCAAAGAAAAGAAAGACATCCAGCCCAGATTCTTCTACAGTCATGAGGATGTTGCCAACCTACAGCTTGAGCAAGTAGGGTGGTTCATTCTTTAAAGATGAACCTGTTTGTACCAGTGAAGTCACAGCCTGAAAGTGTTTTATTTCTACCCTCCGTGCTATGGAAAATGAAAGAAAAATACTTCAGAAAAAAAATAAAGTGCCCTTACAGGAGTGGCATAAAGCATGGCAAACAACAGTGAAAGGAGTTTTACCTCTGTTAGTTTTCCATTCCAGTTGGTTTCAAGGTTAGAGATGAGAACTTTGAAGCGTTTTCTATTGTAGATGTCACTGGTTATTGTAGATGTTCAAATGATCTGAAATACAATAAAAATCCAAGTTAAACTATGAGGCGGAAACTAGATAAAAGTGAACTAGTTCACAAGAGCTTCTCTGTCAGTCATTAAAGGCCCTGAAGTGAAAAGGGATTTTCCAGTAATGTTACATTCTAGAGTTTGAACAGGATGTCATATTTTGCATTTGAATATCTACCTGAAAATTAAATCATTCAGAAAAAATATGATTCGTCTGTAACGATCTATTGATGCTTTTCAATTCAGCGCTGCATGAGCAACGTACTACTGGAAAACTGCATTTATTTATGCCTTTTCAAAACTATTAATCATCAACTATCCTAATATTTGACATTAAATGCTCTCCCCCATGTGAAATATGGTATTCTCTTCCCATCCCTTATCCTTTTCTCACGTGCACCCAGGGTCTGTCACTGAAGCACTTTACAGAAGGCCTATGGGAATACTGGTTTCTCAACAGTGCAGCATTTTAGAAAACACAGAAGAGGGCAGTGAAGAACTGGAGTGCCTTTCTTGAAAAATCTCCTTGAGAATCATTGGGTGGGATTTTTTTTCCCATCCACCTGAAGAACCCGCAGTTCAGTACTTCAGCCCCACAATTAATCACTGGAAACTCCATATTAAGCCGCGACTGCTCCGAAAGTTCATCTTCTAGCTCTTAAATGGCTCTGAACTCACCATATCCACGCAATCCCCATGCTCTAATCACCCCATTCCACTCCTTATCTGCTAGCGCTGCCTCAAATCTCCCCCTCCATGAGTCAGCTGCTCCCAACCACCCATGGTGGCATGCCCTTCCCTCCCACACCACCCCAGGTGGAATCCCTCCCCATAATGGGAAAGCTTTCCTCCTAGGAGCAGAGCCGCTTAGTGGAAAGAGCACGGGCTTGGGAGTCAGAGGTCGTGGGTTCTAATCCTGGCTCCGCCACTTATCGGCTGTGTGCTTTGGACAAGTCACTTCACTGGGCCTCAGTTATCTCATCTGTAAAATGGGGATTAAGACTGAGAGCCCACATGGAATAACCTGATTACCTTGTATCTACCCCATTGCTTAGAACAGTGCTTGACACAGAGTAAGCGCTTAACTCTGCCAAACCTCCTCACCTCCAGCAAACTAAGTCTCTTCCCCTCTTCAAAGCCCTGCTGAGAGCTTACATCCTCCAAGAGACCTTTCCAAACTGAGCTTCCCCATTTCCCTCTGCTCCCTCTCTGCCCTCCCTTCACCTCCCCTCAGCTAAGCCCCCTTCCCCCCCTCCCTTCCCCTCCCCTCAGCACTGTGCTTATCTGCTCATTTGTATATATTCTTATTACACTATTTTAATGAGATGTACAACCCCTTGATTCTATTTATTGCTGTTTTTGTCCATCTGCTTCCCCCAATTAGACTGTAAGCCCATCAATGGGCAGGAATCGTCTTTATCTGTTGCCGAATTGTACATTCTAAGCGCTCAGTACAGTGCTCTGCACATAGTAAGTGCTCAATAAATACTACTGAATGAACAAATGCCATCATTATTATTATTATTCATCCTTGTCCTTTCTCTGACCCAATCACTCCTCTTCCAGTTACTGAAATCTGGCTCTCTCCAGATGATACTGTCTCCTCAGTGGCTCTCTTCAGAGAGGGATTCATCCTCTCCCACTCCCCTAGACTCCCTAGGAAAGGGAGAGGAGTTGACATTTTTCTTACCTTTCCTTTGAACTCCCCATTATCCACCTCTACCACTCACTTCATCTGCTGGTCACGATCATTTTACCTCTCCACAAGGCCCATCTTCCACTTTCTGAATCATTTTAGGTAGACAAGAAATGGGTCTACCACCTCTGTTATAAGTAATAATAACAATGATCACGACATTTAAGTGTTCACTATGTGCCAGACACTGTACTAAGCACTGGGGCAGATACAAGCAAATCAGGTTGAACACAGTCCCTAACCCACACAGGGCTCACAGTCTTCATCCCCATTTTACAGATGAGATAATGGAGGGACAGAGAAGTAAAGTGGCTTGCCCAAGGCCACACAGCACACAAGTGGTGGAGGTGGGCTTAGAACTCATGACCTCTGACTTCCAAGCCCATGCTCTTTCTACTAAGCCACGCGGCTTCTCTGTGCCTCAGTTACCTCATCTGTAAAATGAGGATCAAGACTGTGAGCCCCTCGTGGGACAACCCAATTACCTCATATCTACCCCAGTGCTTAGAACAGTGTTTGGCACATAGTAAGTGCTTAACAAATACCATCATTATAATTATTCCCAATCTCACCAACTCGGAAATTCTCCTCTCTGATCATAGTTTCCTCACCTGTCTTCTCTCCCAAACAACAACTTTCTGTAAAACTATGTTGTTTCTCCCACAGCAACCTCGGATCTCTTGACCTCCTTCTCAAGTATCTCCAGCATCACGACCCGTTTGCTTCCCATCCACAGTCTGCCATCTCTGGCTGGATAAACCCATACCCTTAATTCCACCCTCTTGTCTAACTCAATTCTCTCACTCCCCTGTCGCTCCATCAATCTCATACTACCAGCCACGTGGCCTAATGGATAGAGCACAGGCTAGAAATCAGAAGGACCTGCGTTCTACTCCCAGCTCCTCCACTTGTCTGCTGCGTGACCTCGGGCAAGCCACTTCATTTCTCTCTGCCATAGTTATCTCTAAAATGGAGATTAAAACTGAGAACCTTATGTGGGAAACAGATTGTGTCTAACCTGATTAACTTATAAGTACCCCAGCATTTAGTAGAGTCCCTGGCACACCGTAAGTGCTTGACAAATGCCATTAAAAGAACCAAAAAAAACCTGCAGTCCTGAATCATCTCCACAGCATGCTTCTTCTGCTCTTGTACTTGAGTTGTGAGGTATTGCTGGTGAAAATCCAGCCACCCGACTGACTTTATCAATCTCAAAATCATCCTCACCTGTGACAACCCTGCCTTCTTCTCCTAGCAACCATACTTCTCCACCTGTAATGACTCCCATACCCAATGTCCAAGTTTTCAGCCTTTTAATCCCTCCTTAAACCCCCTGCCCCCAGCCTCCCCAATCCTTTAGAATGTAAGATCCTAATCAATGAATAGATCCATCAATTAATAGTATTTATTAGCACTTTCTATATGCAGAGCACCGTACTAAGCACTTTGGAGAGTACAATACAACAGAATCGCCAGTCATGTTTTCTGCCCATAATGAGCTTACGTTCAGACATCAATATGAATAAATAAGTACTTTTTTAATATGTGATTTAAAGATATGTACCCAACTGCCGTGGACTTTAGGGTGGGGCGAATATCAAATGTCTGAAGGTCACAGATTGAAGTGCATAGGCAACATAGAAGGGAGAGCTAGTTGGGTGAAAGAGAGCTTAGTCAGGGAAGGCCTCGTGGAGGAGATGGGACCTTAATAATGCTTTGAAGGTGGTGAGAGTAGTGGTCTGGTGTGAATAGAGAGTAAATTCTAGGCTAGGCGGAGGCTGTGGGAAAGGGGTCGGTGGCAAGATAGACAAAAATAGGGGCATAGTGAGTAAACTGACACTAGAGGAGTGGAGTGTGTGGGCTGGGCTGGAGTAGGAAATTTGTGAGGTGAGGTAGGATGGGGCGAACTGACTGAGTGCTTTAAAGTTAATGGTGAGGCGTTTCTGTTTGATCCATAGGTGGATGGGCATTGGAGGTTCCTGAGGAGGGGGAGACCCAAACTGAATGTTATTGCTGATGAATGATTTGTGCAACAGAGTGAAGTAGGGATTGGACTGGGGAGAGACAGAAGGCCGGGAGGTGCGTGAGGAAGTAGATATAGTAGTTAAGGTGAAATAGGATAAGCGCTTGGGTTAGCAGTTTGGATGGAGAGGAAAGGGTGGATTTTAGCAATGTTGTGAAGATAGAACTGACAGAATTTGATGACAGATTGAATATGTGGGTGGAATGAGAGAGATGAGTTGAGGACAACACCAAGGTTATCGGCTTGTTAGGTGGGGAGGATAATGGTATTGTCTACAGTAATGGAAAAAAAGAGGGAGGATAGGGTTTGGGTGGGAAGATAAAAAGGTCAATTTTGGACATATTTAATTTGAGATGTCAGCGGGAGGTACAAGTAGGAAAAAATGGTGCTTTCCAACTATCTAGTACTATGCTTTCCCAAGCGCTTAGTTTAGTACTCCGCACACCTTAAGTGTTCAAAAAAACCCACTGATCGATCTCTTATCCCCAATGGCCTGGCCATCCAATTCATCCATAATATTGAAACCACCAGCTGTGGCCTTCCTAAATTCTCCCCTCCACCTCTCCAACACCACCCTCCTCCTGCTCCCTCTTTGACTCACTCACCCTTCCCAGCCATATTTCAAGAAGCAGTGTGGCCTAATGGAAAGATCAGGAGCCTGGGAATCAGAGGACCTGGGTTCTCATCCCAGCTCTGCCACATGCCTGTTATGTGACCCTGGACTAGTCAGTTAACCTTTTGGTTCTTCAGTTCCCTCATCTACCAAATGAGGATTCGATTCCTATTCTACTTGAGACAATAAGCCCTTAAGACAATAAGCTTATCGCTTATCGGGAAATCAGTCAATCAGTGGTCTTTGTTGAGCGCTACTTTGCTCAGAGCACTGTGCACTGCTTGGGAAAGTACAATACAATAGGGTAAGTAGACACATTCCCTGCCTACAGAGAGATTAGTGTCTAGAAGGGGTGACTGACATTAATGTAAATACATATATTATAATGTCGAATTTAAAGATAAGTACATTAGTTCTGTGGGGTGAATATCCATCTGTGGGGATGCAGACACTGAAAAAAATTACAGATAAGGGGAGTTACAGGGTATAATTTGGACACATAGTCAGGAGGACTAATTCTCTGGAGAAGACACTAATACTAGGAGAAGTCCAGGGAAAATGTGGAAGAGGCAGACCGGCAGCTAGATGGATAGAGACCATAACAACGATAACGGGAAATCGGTTAGAAAAGTTGCGGATTGTGGCAGAGGACAGGACGTTCTGGAGAAAGTATTCCCTTGGAGTCGCTATGAATAGGAAATGACTCGACGGCACTGTTCGTTGTGGGACAGTAACTGTGTCTAACCCAATTTGCTTGGATCCACCCCAGCGCTTAGTATAGCGCCTGGCACGGAGTAAGCATTTAACAAATACAGTTATCATTAACAAATACAATTATTATTATTTTTATTAGTAGGGTGCTCATAGTCTTAATCCCCATTTGACAGATGAGGTAACTGAGGCACAGAGAAGTGATGTGACTTACCCAAGGTCCCACAGCAGATCAGTGGCGGAGCCGGGATCAGAACCCATGACCTTCCGACTTCCAGACCTTCGATCTTTCCACTACACCATGTCACTTCCCACAGACACCACCCTTGATCTTAGCCAACAGGCCAAGAATGATCCATGGATTCACCTCTTTCCACACAGAATAGTCAGGAACTGGTGGCTGGACCCAGCAGGGTGTTCATCCATCCATCCATCCATCCATCCATCCATCCATCCATCCATCCATCCATCCATCCATCCATCCATCCATTTAATCATACTTATTGAGGACTTACTGTGTGCAGAGCACTGTACTAAGTGCTTAGGAAAGTACAATACGGTACTAAAGAGAGACAGTCCCTGCCCGTAGCGAGCTCCCAGTCTAGAGGTGAGGGGAGACAGACATCAGTACAAGTATTCAATAGTATTTATTGAGCGCTTACTATGTGCAGAACACTGTACTAAGCGCTTGGAATGTACAAATCGGTAACAGATAGAGACAGTCCCTGCCCTCTGACGCGCTTACAGTCTAATCGGGGGAGACGGACAGACAAGAACAATGGCAATAAATAGAATCGAGGGGATGAACATCTCATTAAAACAATAGCAAATAAATAGAATCAAGGTGATGTACATCTCATTAACAAAATAAGTAGGGTAATGAAAGTGGATACAGTTGAGCGGATGAGTACAGTGCTGAGGGGATGGGAAGGGAGAGGGGAGGAGCAGAGGGATATGAGGGGAAAAGACGATTTAGCTGCAGAGAGGTGAAGGGGGGGTAGAGGGAGCAGAGGGAAAAAGGGGGGAGCTCAGTCTGGGAAGCCCTCTTGGAGGAGGTGAGCTCTAAGTAGGGTTTTGAAGAGGGGAAGAGAATCAGTTTGGCGGAGGTGAGGAGGGAGGGCGTTCCAGCACCGCGGGAGGACGTGGGCCAGGGGTCGACGGCGGGACGGGCGAGACCGAGGGACGGCGAGGAGGTGGGCGGCGGAGGAGCGGAGCGTGCGGGGTGGGCGGTGGAAAGAGAGAAGGGAGGAGAGGTAGGAGGGGCCAAGGTGACGGAGAGCCTTGAAGCTTAGAATGAGTAAACAGACATCAATATAAATAAATAAAATGACACATCTATACATAAGTGCTGTGGGGCGGGGAGATTGGAGAAGAACAAAGGGAGCAAGTCAAGGTGATGCGGAGGGGGGTGGGAGACGAGGAGAAGTGGGAATTAGTCTGGGAAGACCTCTTGGAGGAGGGTACTAAAGACTGCTTATTAATGTCAGAACCGTGGAGAGTCAGCGCCCATTTACGCAGGAAAAATAAAACTGCATCTGGCCTTGCATTTTGACTATTGAAAATGGACAGGATCTAGCAGAGTTCTTCGGTATTTTTGCTGGGGAGGGGGTCGGAAACCCAACGGAAGTGAAAAGCATTGTATTTGTTTCTTTGGCTCTGCCTCTTTTATCTCTTGCTCCTTTTCCTCCAGGGCTATCTGGCAAGGTCCCAGGATTTCAGGATGGCCAGAAGGGCTTCTCATGCTGTGGCTTAATGTTCTCCTGCTAACCCAACTCTTCATTCCTCTAGCTGGATGACTGGATTCTGCCAGAACAGAAGGTGAGTAATGACTCATGGTGCCATCACAACTGTTCCCCAAAACGGCAATCTTACATATTTTTAACAATGTATTTACAATTTTGGGAACTTTCAAGAACCAATATTTTTTTAAAGCGGAGGAGAAAGAGCGGGTCGCTTTTAAAATTCAAACGGGAGCTTTCGATCGGAGGAGAGGCAGTGCTTGGTGCAACCAGGCGGCTAGGTCAGAGGTGACTCTGCCTCCAATAAAGAGTAGGCGGGAGATGCTTTGTGTCACGCAAATTAATGGGCGAGAAATCCAGGCCCGTGCTGAGATGATGTGTGTAAGTCTGGCCCAACAGACGGATTGTGCGAACCACACTCTTATCCACATGGATAGCTCCTTGCTATATCGCTCGATTGGAAGTACATTCCAAGTGCTTAGTACAGTGCTCTGCACATAGTAAGCGCTCAATAAACACTATTGAGTGAATGAATGAATGAATAAAGTTCCTTCCTGGTAGAGCGGGGATCATGTACGCTCTCCCGAGAGCTTAAAACGATACTCTGCACATAGTAAGCACTCAATAAATGCCAATCAATCAGTGGTATTTGCTGAGCACTTAATGTATTCACGGCACCGTACTTCGCTTCGTTCATTCATTCAGTCGTACTTATTGAGCACTTCGTGGGTGCAGAGCACTGTACTAAACACTTGGAGAGTATAATTCGACAACAGAGAGAGACAATCCCTGCCCACAGCGGGCTCTCACTCTAGAGCGGGGAGAGAGACATCAAAACAAGTAAACAGGCATCAATAGCATCGATATAGATAAATAGAATTATAAATATCTACACATCCTTAATAAAATGAATAGAATTGTAAATATGTACTTATATACATGCAAGTATTGTGGAGCAGGGAGAGATGGCAGAGCAGAGGGAGCGAGTGGGGGCGATGGGAAGGGGAAGGGGAGCAGAGGAAAAGGGGGAGCCCAATATTATAGAACTAGTAGATATATCAATTGCCCTCAGAGAGCTTACCGTTAATCGACTGATCGATTGATTCTAATTTTCCCAAAGTCCACGCTCAATGGGTAGTGTGGCCTAGCGGAAAGAGCCCGGGCCTGGGAGTCAGAGGACCTTGGTTGTAATTCCACCTCTGCCTCCTGTGTGACAAGTGGGCAGGTCATTTAACTTTTCTCCTCCCCAGATTCCTCATCTGTACAATGAGGATTAAGACTGTGAGCGCCCTGTGGGGGAGGGACTGTGTCCAGTGTGATCAGTTTGTATCTACCCCATTGTTCAGTGCAGTGTCTGGCACATAGGAAGCACTTAAATAATAACAATAATAATAATAATGTTGGTATTTGTCAAGCGCTTACTATGTGCAGAGCACTGGTCTAAGCGCTGCGGTAGATACAGGGTAATCAGGCTGTCTCACGTGAGGCTCACAGTTAATCCCCATTTTACAGATGAGGTAACTGAGGCACTGAGAAGTTAAGTGACTTACCCAATGTCACACAGCTGAGAAATGGCAGAGCTGGGGTTCGAACCCCTGACCTCTGACTCCCAAGCCCGGGCTCTTTCCACTGAGCCATGTAAAAGTATCTTCAGCCACACAAATGATCCCAGTGCTACTGTGTGTGTTTTTCTAATGGTATTTTTTTAGGGAAGCAGAGTGGCCTAGTGAATAAAGCATGGGCCTAGGAGTCAGAAGAACCTAATAATAATTCATAATAATTATGGTATTTGTTAAGTGCTTACTATGTGCCAAGCACGGTCCTAAGCGCTGGGATAGATACAAGGTAATCAGGTTGTCCCCTGTGGGCCTCACATTCTTAATCCCCATTTTACAGATCCGGTAACTGAGGCACAGAGAAGTAAAGTGATTTGCCCAAAGTCACACAGCTGACAAGCGGCGGAGCCGGGATTTGAACCCCTGACCTCTGACTCCCCAGGCGGTGCTCTTTCCACTGAGCCACGAGTACAGTGCTCGGCACACAGTAAGCGTCCAATAAATATGATAGACTTACTGCCCGCCAACTACTACTACTGCCGTGCGGCTCGCCACTCCCGTCAATTCATTCATCCTATCGTATTTATTGAGCGCTTACCGCGTGCAGAACACTCTGCTAAGCGTTTGGAAAGTATAATGTGGCCAAAAAATAGAGAAAATGCCTGCCCACAACAGGCTCACAGTCTAGAAGGAGGAAGACAGACAGCGAAACAAGTAAACAGGCAGCAGTAGCATCAGTATAAATAAATAGAATCATAGATATACACAGGTCATTAATAAAACAAGTAGAATTATAAATAAGTACAAGCAGCGTGGCTCAGCGGAAAGAGCCCGGGCTTGGGAGTCAGAGGTCATGGGTTCGAATCCCGGCTCTGCCACTTGGCAGCTGTGTGACTGTGGGCGAGTCACTTCACTTCTCTGGGCCTCAGTGACTTCATCTGTAAAATGGGGATTAAGACTGTGAGCCTCACGCGGGACAACCCGATTACCCTGTATCTACCCTAGCGCTTAGAACAGTGCTCTGCACATAGGAAGCGCTTAACAAATACCAACATTATTATACACACAGTTTCTGTGGGGCGGGGAGGGGGGTAGAGCAGAGGGAGCTAGTGGGGTGATGGGGAGGGGAAGCAGAGGAAAAGGGGGGCTTAGTCTGGGAAGGCCTCCTGGAGGAGGTGAGCTTCCCCATGGTGGCTCAGTGGAAAGAGCCCGGGCTTGGGAGTCAGAGGTCATGGGTTCGACTCCCGGCTCTGCCACCTGGCAGCTGTGTGATTGTGGGCGAGTCACTTCACTTCTCTGGGCCTCAGTTCCCTCATCTGGAAAATGGGATTAACTTTGAGCCTCACGGGACAACCTGATTAACCCTGTATCTCCCCCAGCGCTTAGAACAGTGCTCTGTACATAGTAAGCGCTTAACAAATACCAACATTATTATTATTATGATGATGCTGGCACCCGTGCTCATAATCCCCACAGAACTCAGGCTAAATCTCAAAATTACAGGGCAAGAACTGTCTCAGCTACATTCCTTCATCTGAGCTACAAGATTTACGTGGCCCTCTCTCTGACAGTTAAAAAGCACGCTGGGTGGTGGTTTGGCTCCAATAAATTACAACTCTAATAATATGAAATCCCAAATCTCCAGGTAATTTTTCTGAGCTTCAACTAAACGGAGCTAAGCATTTCATTATGGTGCACAAGCCCTAATTTCGTCTGTTCAGTTTAATGATAAATACAGATTTTTTTTCTTCCTCCTCTGAAAAGATGAACGATTTTTTTTGCCCTCGATAATTAGGTGTACCGGGTTAACAAAAGCGAGTGGTTGGTATCCTTGATCGGAGGGAATCAAGCCAACGACAATTAGTAGGGAAGAAAAGGAGGCAGAATAGAAAACAGCACCTGTGTTAAAAATATGAAATTCAACAACACAATAAAGGACAACCTTTATGCGACTGGACTGTGGAGAGACACGCTGACAGATGAGCGTCACCGCAGCTTGACGTAGTGGATAGAGCCCGGGCCTGGGAGTCAGAAGGTCACGGGTTCTAATTTCGGCTGCCTCTTGTCTGCTGTGGGACCTTGGGAAAGTCACTTAACCTCTCTGTGCCTCAGTTACCTCATCTGTGAAATGGGGATCGAGACTGTGAGCCTCACATGGTCCAGGGACTGCGGCCCGACCCACTTTGCTCATATCCACCCCAGCGCTTAGTACGGTGCCTGGGACATAATAATGATGTTGGTATTTGTTGAGCGCTTACTATGTGCAAAGCACTGTTCTAAGCGCTGGGGGGGATACAAGGTGATCAGGTTGTCCCACGTGGGGCTCACAGTTTTAATCCCCATTTTACAGATGAGGTAACTGAGGCCCAGAGAAGTTAAGTGACTTGCCCAAAGTCACCCAGCTGGCACAGGTGACAAGTGGCAGAGCCGGGATTCGAACCCATGACCTCTGACTCCCAAGTCCGGGCTCTTTCCACTGAGCCACGCTGCTGTTTATCAGTTGAAACCCAGTCCTGTCTCACACAGGGTTCCCAGTTTCAGTAGGAGGGGTAATAGGTTTAGAATTTCCCTTTTACAGATGAAGAAACTGAGGCATGGAGCAGTGAGATGACTTGTCCCAGGTCACACAGCAGGCAAATGGCAGAAGCATGATTAGAACTCAGGTCCTCTGACTCCTAGACCAGTGCTCTTCCCAACAGGGCACGCTGTCCCTCAATTCATTCAATCACATTTATTCATTCAATAGTATTTATCGAGCGCCTACTGTGTGCGGAGCACTGTATCAAACGCTTGGGAGAGTACGATATAGCAGTAAGCAGACGTATTCCCTGGACACGATGAGCTTACGGTTCCGAGCTATGCATCATTATGCACAATCACGGGTTCTGCACATCAAAAGGAAACGGTTCAGAAAGAAAATGAACCAACTACCATCAGCCTAGAAAGTGAGAGACTCTGTGTGAATGGCTGAAAATCTTCAGATTACTTAAATTTCCCAAGAAGACTCTGCAGAAGCAGCGTGGCTCAGTGGAAAGAGCCTGGGCTTGGGAGTCAGAGGTCATGAGTTCGACTCCCGGCTCTGCCGCTTGTCAGCTGTTTGACTGTGGGCAAGTCACTGCATTTCTCTGGGCCTCAGTTACCTCATCTGGAAAATGGGGATTAACTGTGAGCCTCACGTGGGACGACCTGATTATCCCGTATCTACCCCAACGCTTAGAAGAACAGTGCTCTGCACATAGTAAGTGCTTAACAAATACCAACATTATTATTAAATAAAGATGCCTGCTCCATTAACAACGGTGGCATTTGTTGTTTCTCCATCCCATCTATCTCCCCGCCGACCCCTCGCCCAAAGCAGCGCGGCTTAGTGGAAGGAGCACGGGCTTGGGAGTCGGAGGTCGTGGGTTCTAATCCCGGCTCTGCCACTTGTCGGCTGTGTGACTCTGGGCAAATCACTTCACTTCTCTGGGCCTCAGTTCCCTCATCTGGAAAATGGGGATTAAGACTGTGAGCCCCACGTGGGACAACCTGATCACCTCGTATCTCCCCCAGCCCTTAGAATAGCGCTTGGTACATAGTAAGCGCTTAACAAATACCAACATTATTATTATCCTGTCACTGGCCTGGAATTCCCTCCCTCCTCAAATCTGACAGAAAATTGTTCTTCTCTCCTGCAAAGCCTTATTGAAGTCACATCTCCTCCAATAGGGCCTTCCCTGACTAAGCCCTCTTTTCCTCTTCCTCTCCCTACTGCGATGCCCTGATTTGCTCCCTGTATTCATAAATATTAATAATAATAATAATAATGGTATTTGTCAAGAGCTGTATTAAACGCTTGGGAGACTACAGTATAACAATAAGCAGATATATTCTCTGTACACAAGAGGGGTGGGGAGATACGAGGTAATCAGGTTGTCCCACATGGGGCTCACAGTCTTCATCCCCATTTTCCAGATGAGGGAACTGAGGCCCAGAGAAGTGAAGTGACTTGCCCAAAGTCATACAGCTAAGTGGCGGAGCTGGGATTAGAACCCATGACCTCTGACTCCCAAGCCTGTGCTCCCCCGTTCATTCCCCCCTCCCAGCTCCACAGCATATAGGTACATATCTGTCATTTATTCATTCATTTATATTCAAGTCTTGTCTCCCCCTCTAAAGCGTAAGCTCGTTGTGAGCAGGGAATGTGTCTGCTTTTGGTTGTAAAGTGTTTTCCCAAGTGTTTAGTATAGTGCTGTGCACACCATAAGTGCTCAATTAATACGACTGGGTGAATGAGCTCACCTCCTCCCAGAGGCCTTCCCAGACTGAGCTTCCCCCTTTCCCTCTGCTCCCTCTGCTGCCTCTCTACCCTCCCCTTCACCTCCCCTCAGCTAAGCCCCCTTTCCCCCCCTTTCCCTCTGCTCCTCCCCCTCTCCCTTCCCCTCCCCTCAGCACTGTCCTCGTCCGCTCAATTGTATATATTTTTTACTACCTTATTCATTTTGTTAATGACATGTCCATCCCCTTGATTCTATTTATTGCTATTGTTTTAATGAGGTGTCCATCCCCTTGATTCTATTTATTGCTATTGTTTTTGTCTGTCCGTCTCCCCCGATTAGACCGTAAACCCTCTATCTGTTGCCGATTTATACATTCCAAGCACTTAGTACAGTGCTCTGCACATAATGAGAGCTCAATAAATACTATTGAATGAATGAATGAATAAATGGAAGTGCCCAACACTGCATTAAACACTGGGGTAGACACAATCTGAGCGGAGTGGACACTGTATAACAAATAGCTCACACGGGTCTAAGGTCTATCACGGGCTTACTATATCGGCAAGACACGGGACAGTCACCTCTAGATCGGAAGCTCGTCGTGGGCGGGCGACTTGCCTAACAAATGCTCGGATCTGGAACTCTCCCAAGGTCTTAGTAGAGAGCTCTGCCCCAAATAAGCGTTCAGCAAATACATCGATCGATTTCTCAATTTCTCCAGGTGAAATACAGTATGACCTTCACCGCCTTACAGAGCTGCTGAGGAGGTGAAAACTACTTCGTCGGTAAAACTTTTCAATTAAAAAACCAAACTCACAAAGAAAAATGAGATGCACAAAATACTTCTGGTTGCTTGGAAGAAAGGTGTTATATAAATCTGATTCCCCTCGAACCTTTCGCATCTATTTTACGGACTTGTGTTAAGAGAGGACCGAAATTTTTAAAATAACTGTTAAAACGTTCAATCCGTGGAGAACTTTCCTTCCAAGGAAAGCATAGCATTTCACCCGTATCGTTTATCTTTTCAGGTTTCTGAGGGTTTTTTCTCTCTGAGACAGAATCATTCATCTTCTCACCATCCTCCGTGAGGAGAGAAAGGAATATTCCCACTTAGAAATTACTGCTTCACTGCACTAATTGGCAATATAGAGGCTTGAAAGAGTTTATGTCGTTTCCCAAGTCCTTTTTTATGCATAAGCTACTCCCAAGCACTAGACAAATCCATCTGAACAATTACCATATCACCTGTTCCTTAAACATTCCCAGAGCAATTCTGACTTCCCTTTTCCTCCCGGGGGCCATATTCCATTCCACTGATCAGGTCTGACCCACGCCATCTCACTAGATCCATATGACACCGAGTTCCTTCTTTCACTTTTCTCCATTTTCTCTCAGGAAAAAGAAAAAACCCACAAAACTTCAAAGTTTCGCAAGGGCAGAGGGAAATTTCAGCTGATCTAACAGGATTCTCAAATAGTGCTACTCTCACATTCAGTATAACACTGAAGTCTTCTATTCTGGTTATTTTAACAATAAAATTATGGCATTTTTTGAGCGCTTGCTTAAAAAATGTGCCAAGCACCATTCTAAGGGCTGGGGTAGAAACACCGTCATCAGATAGGACACAGTCCCTGTCCCGCACGGGGCTCACGGTCTTAATTCCATTTTACAGATGAGGTGATTGAGGCCCAGAGAAGCGAAGCGACTTGCTCGAGGTCACCCAGCAGACAAGTGGCAGAGCCGGGATTGGAACCCACGACCTCGGACTCCCAAGCGCAGGCTCACGGGACATTATAGCCAAATGATGCCGGATCGGGGAGGGTTTGCACCTCGGACGAATACAGCTACATACAAGAGGATCTCCAGGTCAACAGACCTATAGCGATGCTCTTCAAACCCTAGCAGAGTCCTCGGACACCTCTTGGGCCGCCGCGTGAGTCATCCGGCTTCCTTCTTCCAAAACGTCGCGAGCTGCAGTTTACGCACCGTGCCATGTCGGCGAACAACCTTAGGGCCCTTTGGGATGGAAAATGTTGCATAACCAGAAAATCCCGTCCCAGTTCCTTGTGATAGTCAATGAACGAGCAGACCGTTAACCGCCGGGTCCTGGACTGACATCGTGAAGACTGTCTTTTCACCTCTGTGGAAATGGACAAGATGCTGAGGCGATCAGCTCCCGGAACTAGCTCTGGAATTTGCTCGTAGCAATAACGGTAGTTATGAAGCGCTTACTGCTTGCGCCAAACTGATTCTCTTCCCCTCTTCAAAACCCTGCTTAAAGCTCACCTCCTCCGAGAGGCCTTCCTAGACTGAGCCCCCCTTTTCCCTCTGCTCCCTCTACCCCTCCTTCCCCTCTCCGCAGCTAAACCCTCTTCTCCTCCCTCTCCCTCTTCTCCTCCCCCTCTCCCGTCCCATCCCCTCAGCACCGTACTCGTCCGCTCGACTGTGCATATCTTCATTACCCTATTTATTGTGTTAATGAGATGTACATCACCTTGATTCTATTTATTTGCTATTGTTTTAACGAGATGTTCTTTCCCTCGATTCTATTTATTGCCATCGTTCTCGTCTGTCCGTCTCCCCCGATTAGACCGTAAGCCCGTCAGAGGGCAGGGACCGTCTCTGTTACCGATTTGTACATTCCAAGCGCTTAGTACAGTGCTCTGCACATAGTAAGAGCTCAATAAATACTATTGAATGAATGAGCATTCTACGAGGTCCTGGAAGAGATTATATTAGGGGAGCAGGATAGCCTAGTGGGTAAAGCATGGGCCCAGGATTCAGAAGGACCTGGGTTCTAATCCTGCTTCCTCCACTTATCTGCTGTGTGACACTGGGCAAGTCACTTCACTTCCAGCCCTTAGAACAGTGCCTGGCACATAGTAAGCGCTTAACAAATGCCATCGTAATGATTACTATTCTCTATACCTCAGTTCCCTCTTTTGTAAACTGGCGATTGAACCTGTGAGTCCCATGTGGGACAGATTAATAATTATGGCATTCGTTAAGCGCTTACTATGTTCCAGGCACTGTACAAAGTGCTTCTGTCCAACCCTGATTAACTTGCATCCATCTCGGCACTTAGTACAGTGTCAGTCAATCGTATTCACGGAGTCCTTTAATGTATGCAGAGCGTTCATTCATTCATTCAATAGGATTTATTGAGCGCTTACTATGTGCAGAGCACTGTACTAAGCGCTTGGAATGTACAAATCGGTAACAGATAGAGACAATCCCTGCCCATTGATGGGCTTACGGTCTAATCGGGGGAGACGGGCAGACGAGAACGATGGCAATAAATAGAGTCGAGGGGATGTACATCTCATTAAAACAATAGCAATAAATAGAATCAAGGGGATGTACATGTCATTAACAAAATAAATAGGGTAATAAAAATATATACAGTTGAGCGGACGAGCACAGTGCTGAGGGGATGGGAAGGGAGAGGGGGAGGAGCGGAGGGAAAGGGGGGAAAAGGGGGCTGAGCTGAGGGGAGGTGAAGTGGGGGCACAGAGGCAGCAGAGAGAAAAGGGGAAGCTCAGTCTGGGAAGGCCTCTTGGAGGAGGTGAACTCTGTACTAAGCACTGGGGCAAGTACAATATAGCAATATAACAGACAAATTCCATACCCACCACAAATTTACAGTCCTGGTACATACCCCAATTTAAGCGCTTCCCCATCAACAAATCCATCTTTCAATTCTCCGCTTCTTCCTACGTGTAATTTATTTTGTGTTTATCTCACCAGCAGGATGGTAAGTTCCTCAAGGGCAGGGACCGTGTCTTCTCAGAGAAGCAGTGTTGCCCAGTGGAAAGAACATGGGCCTGGGAGTCAGGGGCCCTGGGTTCTAATCCTGGTGCTGACACCTGTCCACTGTGTGACCTTGAGCAAGTCACTTAACTTCTCTGGGTCTCGGTTTCTCCCGCTGTCCCTCCTACGTAGACCGTGAGCCCCACGCGGGCCAGGGAATGTGTCCCGCCTACTTCACTTGAATCTACTCCAGTGCTCAGTACAGTGTTTGGCACACAAATTCTTAACAAATATCATGATTATAATAATCATCATTATCATCATCATCATTAGTCTTCTTCCTATCTGTGCACAGTAGAGAGTTCTGCACCCAGAAAGTACTTAATCGATGTTACTGATTGACTGATCGATCGATTAACGGAAATTGGCGATGGTGATGGTAATAGTAGTCTCTGAAGTTGGCATCGGTGCTCAACTCGCCCCTTCATCGCCTCGCCAACTCTGAAATCTGGGGGTGTCTTGGCTTTTGTGTGCCAAGGCTTTTGGGGAACCATGGGAGAGACCACCAGTTTGATAATAATAATGTTGGTATTTGCTAAGCGCTTACTATGTGCCGAGCACTGTTCTAAGCGCTGGGGTAGACACAGGGGAATCAGGTTGTCCCACGTGGGGCTCACGGTCTTAATCCCCATTTTCCAGATGAGGGAACCGAGGCCCAGAGAAGTTAAGTGACTTGCCCACAGTCACACAGCTGACAGGTGGCAGAGCCGGGATTCGAACCCATGATCTCTGACTCCAAATTAACCAGTGGTATTTATTGAGGGTCTTCTGTTCGCCAAGCACTGTGCGAAACACTTGGGAGAGTACGATATAACAGCGTAGACAGACATGACCCCTGCCTATAACAGGCTTACGGTCTAGAAGGGGAGACGGGCATTAATGTAAGTAAATAAATTACCGGTATATATATAAATCCCCTCCTCGGGGTCACACCTGGAGAGTTTCCAGTACGATTCCAGTCTCGACTACAGGAGGGAGAGTGAAGCAGAGGCCTGTCCGTCCCATTCCTAGCTCGGCCAGTGGCTAGCGAGTGGAAGGCAATCGGCTACGAGTCAAAACTCAACCGTGCTGGGCAGCAGCGGCACGGGAGAGAGTCGAGGGCAGAGACTCAGGTTGACTGAAAATTCTGTGAATCCACCGCCGGAACGATCGCAGATGAAGGTGGGGCCTTCTGGGAGAGATGTGCCCACGGGGTCGCTATGGGTCAGAAACGACGAGACGGCATAAGACGAGAAGAGACGTAAATAAGTGCTGTGTGGCTGAGGGTGGGGTGAATATGAGGGCTAAAAGGGTACAGATAATAAAGATAATGATATCTGCGGCATTTGTTAAGCGCCTACTGTGGGCCAGACACTGTACTAAGCACTGAGGTGGATACAAGCAAATCAGGTTGGACACAGTCCCTGTCCCACGTGGGGCTCACGGTCTCGATCCCCATTTCACAGATGAAGTAACCAAGGCGGAGAGAAGCAAAGTGATTCGCACAAGTTCACACATCAGACAAGTGGCGAAGCTGGGATTAGAACCCGTGACCTTCTGACTCCCGGCCCCGTTCTCTATCCGCTGGGCCACGCTGCTTCTCCAGTGCAAGTGCAGGGGTGGCACAGAAGGGATGGATTCATTTCTGCCTCACCCTGACTTGCTCCCTTTATTCATGGGAGAAGCAGCGTGGCTCGGTGGAAAGCGCCCGGGCTTGAGAGTCAGAGGTCATGGGTTCGAATCCCGGCTCTGCCTCTTGTCAGCTGTGGGACTGTGGGCGAGTCACTTCATTTCTCTGTGCCTCAGTTCCCTCATCTGGAAAATGGGGATTAAGACTGTGAGCCTCATGTGGGACAACTTGATTACCCTGATTCTACTCCAGCGCTTAGAACAGTGCTCTGCACATAGTAAGAGCTTAACAGATACCAACATTATTATTATCATTATTATGCAACCCCACCCCTGTCCCAGCCCCACGGCACTTATGTCCATATCTGTCATTTATTTCTTCATATTTATGTCTGTCTCCCTAGCTAAACTCACCGAGGGCAGGGAATGGATCTGTTTATTGTTCTATTGTACAGTGCTTAGCATAGTGCTCTGCACACAGTAAGTGCTCAATATATACGAATGAATGAATGAATGTTCTGTGAAGTTAATTAATCAATGGTGGTATTTGTTAAGCGCTTACTATGTGCAGTGCACTGTTCTAAGCGCTGGGGGATTCAAGATGATCAGGTTGTCCCACACGGGGCTCACAGTTTTCATCCCCATTTTACAGATGAGGTAACTGAGGCACAGAGAAGTGAAGTGACTTGCCCCAAGTCACACAGCCGGCAAGTGGCAGAGCTGGGATTAGAACCCACGACCTCTGATTCCCAAGCCCGGCCTCTTTCCACTGAGCCACGCTCATGAAGGCCCATTGCGGGAGTTTCTCTAGCGGTGTCATGGGGCCTGTAAATTTGGCTGAAAAGCGTACTTGATAATAACAATCATGGTATGTGTTAAGCGCTTACTATGTGCAGAGCACTGTTCTAAGCTCTGGGGTAGGTACAGGGTGATCAGGTTCTCCCACATAGGGCTCACAATCCCATTTTACAGATGAGGGAACTGAGGCACAGAGAAGTGAAGTGACTTGCCTACGGTCACACAGCTGAGAAGTGGCAGAGCCGGGATTTGCACCCATGACCTCTGACTCCCAAGCCCGGGCTCTTTCCACTGAGCCACGCTGCTTCTGATTGGACACAGTCCCTTGTCTTCCCCTCTTCAAAGCCCTACTGAGAGCTCACCTCCTCCAAGAGGCCTTCCCACACTGAGCTTCCCCTTTTCCTTCTGCTCCCTCTCTGCCCCCCGCCTTCACCTCCCCTCAGCTAAGCCCCCTTTCCCCCCCTTTCCCTCTGCTCCTCCCCCTCTCCCTTCCCCTCCCCTCAGCACTGTGCTCGTCCGCTCATTTGTATAGATTTTTTATTACCTTATTTATTTTGTTAATGAGATGTACATCACCGTGATTCTATTTATTGCTATTGTTTAAATGAGATGTCCATCCCCTTGATTCTATTTATTGCTATTGTTTCGGCCCGTCCGTCTCCCCCGATTAGACCGTGATCCCGTCAATGGGCAGGGACTGTCTCTATCTGTTGCCGATTTGTCCATTCCAAGCGCTTAGTACAGTGCTCTACACATAGTGAGCGCTCAATGCATACTATTGAATGAATGAACACAATAATAATGATAATAATGCTGGTATTTGTTAAGCGCTTACTATGTGCAGAGCACTGTTCTAAGCGCTGGGGGAGATACAGGGTCATCGGGTTGTCCCACGTGGGGCTCACAGTTAATTCCCATTTTACAGATGAGGTCACTGAGGCACAGAGAAGTTGAGGGACTTGCCCACAGTCACACAGCTGACAAGTGGCAGAGCTGGGGGTCGGACCCATGACCTCTGACTCCGAAGCGCAGGCTCTTTCCACTGAGCCACGCTGCTTCCCTAATGGGGCTCAGAGTCTCAGTCCCCATTTTACAGATGAGGTAATAAGGCGCAGAGAAGTGAAGTGACTCGCCCAGGGTCACACAGAGGACAAATGACAGATCCAGGATTAGAAGCCATGACCTTCTGACTCCCAGGCCCATGCTCTATCCACTAGGCCATGCTGCTTCTCAACTGCCTCGCTTATTCCAGGATAAGTCCCAAACGCTAACTCTCTCAAAAATGATTCTGGAAGGGAAAAATGTCTCCGGCTTGTGAAGGTAGGAGGGAATATTCCACTGGAAAATGAGAATCGTCTTGTGATCGGTGCCATCGTTGTTCACGGTGTTTATTTCGTAAGCTCCTCCCACTAGACTCGCAGCCCCTTGAGGGCAGGGATCATGTCTACAAATCAATCAATCAATCAATCGTATTTATTGAGCACTTACTGTGTGCTCTGCAGTGCTTGGGAGGGTACAGCGCTTGGGGAAGCAGCGTGGCTTAGTGGAAAGAGCCCGGGCTTCAGAGTCAGAGGTCATGGGTTCGACTCCCGGCTCTGCCATTTGTCAGCTGCGTGACTGTGGGCAAGTCACTTCACTTCTCTGGGCCTCAGTTACCTCCTCTGTAAAATGGGGATTAACTGGGAGCCTCATGTGGGACAACCTGATTCCCCTGTATCTACCCCAGCACATAGTAAGTGCTTCACAAATATCAACATTATTATTATCATTACAACAATATAACAAATGCATTTCCTGCCCCCAACAAGTTTATGGTCTAGCAGAAAGTTTTAAATTATTATACCTACAGATTGTCCTCTCAGGATCACACCTGGAAAGTTTCCAGTAATCTACCAGTCTCGGCTATGGGAGGGAGAGTCAGGAGAGACATACTCATTCCATTCCTAGCTCGGGCAGCGGCTAGCGAGTGGCGGACAATCAGCGACACGTCAAAACTCACCCGTGCCGGGCAGCAGCGGCACGGGAGAGAGTCGAGGGAGGAGACTCGAGTTGACTGCGCGGAAGAAGGCAATTGTAAATCACTTCCTTTATTTTTACCAAGAAAACTCTGTGGATCCACCACCGGAACGATGGCGGATGGAGAGCGGGGCGTCCGGGAGAGATGCGTCCGGGGTGTCGCTATGGGTGGGAAACGACTTGACGGCGTAAGACAAGACCTACGGATTAAAAATCGCCTAAATTCTACAGAGAGGGCAGCGGGTGATCCAATAACAATGGCTAGGGAAAGTTGAGGAAGAAAAGCCAAATATTCATTCATTCATTCATTCAATAGTATTTATTGAGCGCTTACTATGTGCAGAGCACTGTACTAAGCGCTTGGAATGTACAATTCGGCAACAGATAGAGACGATCCCTGCCCATTGAGGGGCTTACGGTCTAATCGGGGGAGAAAGACAAAAACCTGACCACTTAGTAGCCAATATAAATAAAAATTAAATATTTCAATAGGGAGGTAAGTGGTAAATATGATTCTTAATTATACAAAAACTAAAGACTAGGATTTCTTCCACGACGTCTACTAATTTGATTGTACTAACTCGACTGTACTCTTCCACACGTTTAGTAGAGGGCTCTGCATTATCAGCTCCTTGAGGGCAGAGATCATCTTTACTAACTCAATTTTACTCTCCCAAGCGTTTATTGCAGTGGATCTGCACACTGCGAACTGTAAGATCCCTGAGAGAAGAGATCGCGACAACTCTCTTCTACTCTCCCAACTATTTAGTCAGTGCTCCGCGTACAGTAGCCCTATAGGCTCCCTGTGGATAGTGTCTACTTTACTGGCGGATAGAGCACGGGCTTGGCAATCAAAATGGCCTAAATTGTAATCCCGGCTCCACCGCTTCTCTGCTGTGTGACCTCGGGTAAGTCACTTCACTTCTCTGTGCCTCAGTTTCCTCAACTGTACAATGGGAATTAAGAACTGTGAGCCCTCTGTGGGACAGGGACTGTATCCAACTCAATTATCTTGTATCTACCCCAGTGCTCAGAACAGTGCTAACTAATTGGAGAAGCAGCCTGGCTCACTGGAAAGAGCCCGGGCTTGGGAGTCAGAGGTCATGGGTTCGATTCCTGGCTCTGCCACTTGTCAGCTGTGTGACTGTGGGCAAGTCACTTAACTTCCGCGTGCCTCAGTTACCTCATCTGTAAAACGGGGATTAACTGGGAGCCTCACGTGGGACAACCTGATTACCCTGTATCTCCCCAGCGCTTAGAAGAGTGCTCGGCACATAGTAAGCGCTTAACAAATACTAACATCATTATTATTATTATTACCCCAGCGCTTAGAACAGTGCTCTGCACATAGTGAGTGCTTAACAAATACCAACATTATTAATACGATCATCATTATTATTTAGGATAGAGCGCTGCACAGGGTAAGCACTCATTCAGTACCATTGCTTGATCGATTGATTGTACATAACGTTAATGATGGAACTGGTAAATTCAAAACTAAACTATATGCTCCTTGGCTTGAATTTCTATATAGCTGACAAATTTACCAGCCCAAGACTGCGTGATTCAGATGTAGTAAAAATGTCAACCAAAAGCATGAGGATGCTGAAATTATAGTCTGGCAGGGCCACAAGATTCTCCCCCATAGCAACAGAAGAGACAACATAACTAAAAACAGCTGCTTCTTCACCGACAAAAAAAATTAGAAAACAATCCTCAGGGAAAAGCGTATTCTATGCGAAAGCCAAATGTGCCATTTTTCATCTACAAAAGAAACTGTGAAAGTTCGTATGCTAAATTAGAACCTCATTTCCCCACGGTGAGTGCGTCAGCGAGGTTTACAACACAACAGAGAGCAGCACGGCGTAGTGCACAGAGCAAGAGCCCGGGAGTCGGGAGGCCGTGGGTTCTGATCCCGCCCCCGCCACTTGTCAGCTGGGTGACCTTGGGCAAGTCATTTTGCTTCTCTGGGTCTCATCTGTAAAATGGGGATCGAGACCGTGAGATCCCCACATGAGACAGGGTCTCGGTCTCGATCGCCACATGAGACGGGGACTGTGTCCATCTCGATTTGCTTCTATCCACCCCAGCGCTTAGTACAGTGTCTGGCACATAGCAAGCGCTTAACAAATACCATCATCATCATAAACCCAATTCTTTCAGAGATCAAAATTCCTGGGATGTTCCGACCCCAGAGGAGACATTTCTTGGAAAATCTAGGCCAAATCTTTTCTACTGCTGGTTTTGTTATAATGATAATAATAATAATAATAACTGAGGTACTGGTTAAGTGCTTACTATGTGCCAAGCACTGTTCTAAGTGCTGGGGTAGATACGGGGTAATTAGGCTGTCCCACGTGGGGCTCACAGTTTTAATCCCCATTTTACAGATGAGGTAACTGAGGCCCAGAGAAGTGAAGTGACTTGCCCAGAGTCACACAGCTGACAAGTGGCGGGGGCGGGATCAGAACCCACGACCTCTGACTCCCAAGCCAGGGCTCTTGCCACTAGCCACGCTGCTTCAAGAGTGCAAAGGCACAAAAAGAAACCCTTCCAGTTTTTTAACCAAAGACAATGGGATGCTCAGGATCACATTTGGAACAAGAGATACTAAGGTAAAAGTGAATGAAAGCTGTTATCTTAAACCTTAAAATAATGCTTCACCATCATCAGTTAGGGAGTTTGAAAATCAGCCCAAGATAGTTCTATTCACTAAAATTAAGGAAGAATTCAGAAACCAAAGATTAATTGGAACGGGTAGCTATGAATGGAATGCTGTGGGTAGGTAACTAGAAGATAGACTATTAACGTCTTCAAACGGTGATGAATTTGAAAGGTTTTAAAGGAACTATTCATGTTTCTAATTGTGCCGGGGTATATTTGAGATAGTTCAGACACGGTCCCGGTCCCTCAGAGGGTTCTGAACAAAGGAGGAAGAAGGGGCATTTTATCCCCATTTTACGGATGAAGAAACAGGCCCAGAGAGGTTAGGCTACGTGCGCGAGGCCACACAGCAGGCCAATGACCGGGCTGGGGGAAAGCATTTATATTGGCGGAAATTCCAAGCATTAGTCTGATAGTAGCCATCTACTCTATTTTACATTTCTTTTAGATTTTTCACCATTTCCCTGAATATACTTTCCTTCCTGTTTAACTGACACCCAACACCTGTACATCTTAGAATAACGGAATCAATTCCAGCTCCCGGTTCTCCCGTTAGGGTTTTTTTCCATTTTAGCTCCAGTTTCTATGAGGCTTCATTTCCTGTTTTCTCCACTTAGTTCCTCATGTGCTCATTTTCCTAATTTCCGATTGTTTTCTTTCTATCCTCTTCTTCTGAAGTCAAGCTTCCAATATTGAACCCCATCTCCTTTCACTTTCAGAGTCCTCAGAAAGATCCAGTGTGGTAAGAGCGGGAGACAGGGAGGCCGGAGGCCTGGGTTCGAATTCCTCATCTGACACTGGTCTGCTATGGAGCCCGAGGCAAGTCACTTATACCGTACTCTCCCAAGCGCTCGGAACAGTGCTCTGCACACGGTAAGCACTCAATAAAGTGAGAAGCAGCGTGGCTCAGTGGAAAGAGCAGGGGCTTGGGCGTCAGAGTTCGTGGGTTCTAATCCTGGCTCTGCCACTTATCCGCTGTGTGACTCTGGGCTGGTCACTTAACTTCTCTGTGCCTCAGTTACCTCATCTGGAAAATGGGGATTAAGACTGTGAGCCCCACGTGGGACAACCTCATTATCTCGCATCTACCCAGAGAAGCAGCGTGGCTCAGTGGAAAGAGCCTGGGCCTGGGAGCCAGAGGTCATGGGTTCGAATCCCAGCTCTGCCACTTGTCAGCTATGTGACTGTGGGCAAGTCACTTCACTTCTCCGTGCCTCAGTTCCCTCATCTGTAAAAGGGGAATCAACTGTGAGCCTCACGTGGGACAACCTGATGACCCTGCATCTACCCCAGCACTTAGAACAGTGCTCTGCACATAGTAAGCGCTTAACAAATACCAACATTATTATTATTACCCAGCGCTTAGAACAGTGCTTGGCACATAGCACTTAAATAGCAAAATTATTATTATTATTAATAAATACGATCAAATGACTGATTTTCTCAACCATTCCGTGACTCAGTTTTCTCATCTCTAAAATGGGGAGAGGATATCTGTTACCTCCTAGGTCATAAGCTTTCTGTGGGGCAGGAGCTGTGCCAGCTGTTATTACCTATTATCTACCACAGTGCTTAGAATAGGACTTTCCTTGTAGTAAGCACTTAATAAATTCAGTAAAATAACAAAGCAAAACAAAGTCAACATCTGCCTTACCATAGCCAGAAATGTTAACTTGTTTACAACTGAACCAAGTGCGTGCAAACAGGTAAAGTACTCTGGTGTATCCTGTTCTTGTGTTGAATAATAATAATAATACTAACGTTGGTATTTGTTAAGCGCTTACTATGTGCAGAGCACTGTTCTAAGCGCTGGGGTAGACACAGGGGAATCAGGTTGTCCCACGCGAGGCTCACAGTCTTCATCCCCATTTTACAGATGAGATCACTGAGGCCCAGAGAAGTGAAGTGACTCGCCCACAGTCACACAGCTGACAAGCGGCAGAGCCGGGATTCGAACCCATGATCTCTGACTCCCAAGCCCGTGCTCTTTCCACTGAGCCCCGCTGCTTCCCATATTATTATTCATAATAAAAACAATGTTTTTTGTTAAACACTTACTATGTGCCAGTCACTGTTTTAAGCACTGGGGTAGATACGAGATAATTGGGTTGGACACAGTCCCTGTCTCTCATGGCGCTCACAGTCTTAATGTCCATTTTCCAGTTGAGGGAACTGAGGCCTAGAGAAGCGAAGTGACTTACCCAAGGTCACACAGCTGACAAGTGGCAGAGCCGGGATTAGAACCTATAACCTTCTGACTCCCAGGCCTGGCTCTATCCACCAGGGACGTTGCAGAAGTTAGGCTGGAATTGGTGATTTGGGTTAGTTTAGTCTTCCAATTTCTCTCCACTGTGTTTGTGTCCAATAACCTACAGATAGGATGTTAAGAATCTTCATCCAGTTTGAGAAGAAGCAGTTTCCCACGTTTGGCGATATAGACCGAAAGATAATTTTTGGAAATCCTACCTAGACCGTAAGCTCCCTGTGGGCAAGGAACGGGCCTGCCCGCTCCATTTGTCGTGATCTCCCCAGCACTTAATTCGATGCTCTTCACGCAGTAAGTCTTCAGGAAATGTGACTGATTGATCTGATTTACGCACTATCTAAACTGAAAACTGAAGTACATTCCAGTTTTCGGTCTGTTTGCAGCATGGGAACTACTTGAGTACGGCGGTATCCACTTAACCCGTGCCAAAAACATTGATCAGGAATGTGGTATACCTTCTAAATTAGCACAGAAGCTAATGCGTCGATTTGCAACGGTATTATTTTTCATTAGGTTAGAAAATTGGTATTTCTAAATACTCTGCTTTTTTCAATTTGTTCCCACCGCCTCAGAGCAAACACAGCTTTATATAGTACCAGAAATGCTGATTTCTCACAGTTATCCCTCCTGAAAGATAATTAGAGTTCCATTTGGAGGACACAAGGTCTCCATTAATTAAATTATGAATAGTCAGAATAAGGTAGAGCCAATTTCTATTCATACTGTAGTCTACAGCAGTTTAGAACTAAGTGCTTTTCCATTTTCTAAAACCTTGACATTGTATATTGCATTTTCTCGCCCATCTGCCCCACCTTTTGTGTAATCTTTGCAACCTCAAAACAGAGGAAGACCCGTTGGGTAGGGAATTAAGTACGGCTGAAAGGAGAGGATGAGGAGACAAGAAAAAAGAGAAGGGGAGGAAGAAGAGGAAAGTAAACTGGAATCTGAGACCGGATTGCTTACGTCTATTGTGTTCTCCCAATTGTATCCTACAACCGACATTAAATGTTTTATCGACGTCTTCCCACACTTTCCCTCTAGACTGTAAGGTCCTGTGGGCAGGGAATGTGTCTACCAACCCTGTTGTATTGATTCAATAGTATTTATTGAGCGCTTACTATGTGCAGAGCACTGTACTAAGCACTTGGAATGTACAAATCGGCAACAGATAGAGACAGTCCCTGCCCTTTGACGGGCTCACGGCCTAATCGGGGGAGACGGGCAGACGAGAACGATGGCGATAAATAGAGTCGAGGGGAAGAACATCTCATAAAAACAATGGCAAATAAATAGAATCAGGGGGATGTCCATCTCATTAAATAAAATAAATAGGGTGATGAAGATATATACAGTTGAGCGGACGAGTACGGTGCTGAGGGGGTGGGAGGGGAGATGGGGAGGAGCAGAGGGAAAGGGGGGAGAAGAGGGTTTAGCTAGGGGGGTAGAGGGAGCAGAGGGAAAAAGGGGGGAGCTCAGTGTGGGAAGGCCTCTTGGAGGAGGTGAGCTTTAAGTAGGGATTTGAAGAGGGGAAGAGAATTAGATTGTATTTCTCCCAAGCTCTTAGTACACTGCTCTACACACAGTATAGAGCTCAATATAAACCACTGATTGCTTCTACTCTTCTTATTTGAGCAGTTCATGTATTCAAGAACATTCTTCAAGTCAATCAGCCTCTTCGCCTCTTCCTATCCCAGCATAGGCTGCTATCCCTGCTTACAATTACCGGTGTGTGGTACGAAAAGACAAATCTTTTATTTCTGCTTCGAAAATTCAGGGGTTGAGGGGAAATTATATGAGAGAGGTGAGTATACAAATAAATGGAGTGGTGTTCCTGGGGTTTGAAGATGATCCAGTGAGGAGATTTTATCAGCATTTGCATGTGCAGCTGAAGACACCAAAGTGTCATAATAATAATAATAACTGGGTATTTGTTAAGCACTTATTATGTGCCTAGCTCCATACTAAGCACCGATGCAGGTACAAGATAATCAGGTCAGGCAGAGTTCCTGTCTCTCAAGGGGCTCAAAGTCTCTTTAGGGAAAAGAGGTACTGAATCCCCATTTTAAGGATGGGGAAACTGAGGCACAAGAAACGAAGTTGCCCAAAGCCACATAACAGGTAAGTGGCAGAACTAGGATCAGAGCTCAGGTCCTCTGACACCCAGGTCTGTGCTCTCTCCACTGGGCCACACTGCTTCTCCCAGTGTTTTTTAATGGTATTTGTAAGTGTGCCTGGTAAGTGTAACGATCATTCCCACATCACCTGTGTCCAATTTTTTTTTTATGTTTGTTAAGCAGCAAGGAACTGTACTAAGCACTGGGGCAGATACAAGATAATCAAGTTAGACACAGTTCATGTCCTACATGGAACTCACAGTCTCTTACTCCCCCCATTTTACAGATGAGGGAACAGGGGTACAGAGAAATTAAGTGACTAGTCTAAGGTCATCCAGCAGAAAAATGGAGAAGTCTGGATTAGAACCCGGGTCTGTCTGATTCCCGGGGCTGGGCTCTCTCTATTAGGTCACACTGTGTCACAAAAATCGTCTCTTCCTGGCTGACTATTTGCTATTCACGGATCCAGATGCCATTTTGTTCATGCCTTCTCATGGTCTTCTGCAAGTTTCTATTCTGAGTAAGGAGAGTCTTTACATTTTTACCAGCCCAACTTGTGTCTTTTCTGCTTCTGTGTCTCAGGTCCAGGACTTTGTCATATCATTTAATGTTTGTCTTCACTGTACTTTCCAAATATTTCTCTGCTCATGATGTCCCAATTCCGCTCTGCAGAAGATCACTGAAGGAATGTGCAGCTGAGGTTCAGGTGACAACCATGACTCTGGTGCAGGCAGACAGATGAATAATAATGATGATGATGGTATCCGTTCAACGCTGACTATGTGCCAGGCGGTGTTCTAAGCGCTGGTTGATACAAGCGAATGGAATTGGACGCAGTCCCTGTCCCGCCTGGGGCTCACAGTCGCAATCCCCATTTTACAGAGGCGGTAACTGAGGCACAGAGGAGTGAAATGATTCGCCCAAGGCCTCGCAGGAGATAAATGGTGGAGACGACATTAGAACTCATGACCTTCTGATCTCAGGTCCAAGCTCTATCCACTAAGGGATGCCCACACACAGTTGTTGTTAAGTAGAGCACGTAGGTGGGGGCTCCGATTTTGTGGAACTGGTGGACATTCATCCAGTTTTATTCTGAACAGTCCAGGTTTCGGCTGGTGTGACCTTTGTCTGGCACTGATATAGCACCTGGTGCCATTATACTGAATTTTATTTTATTTTATTCATTTATTCACTCGTATTTACTGAGCACTTAACTGCAAGCAAAGCACTGTCCTAAGCACTCGGGAGAGTAATATACAATAATAGACACATTTTCTGCCCACAGCGAGCTTACTTAAATTGCCAGTGTCCTTTTCCTTCCTCTAGGCACGTTACTAGTTGGTCCCTCATCATGATGTGAAGTCCACAGCATCGTAGTTCAATAATGATAATAATAACGGTAAATAATAATTGTGATATTTGTTAAGCTTTACTACATCCCAAGGCACTGTAATAAGCGTTGGGATAGATGCAAGCAGATCAGGTTGGACATAATCCCTGTCCCACTTGAGGCTCACAGTCTTAATCCCCATTTTACAGAAGAGACAACTGAAACAGGGAGAAGTTGAGAGAAGCAGCGTGGCTCAGTGGAAAGAGGACGGGCTTAGGAGTCAGAGGTCATGGGTTCTAATCCCGGCTCCGTCGCTTGTCAGCTGTGTGGCTGTGGGCAGGTCACTTCACTTCTCTGTGCCTCAGTGACCTCATCTGTAAAATGGGGATTAAAACTGTGAACCCCGCATGGGATCTGATTACCCTGTATCTACCCCAGCGCTTAGAGCTGTGCTCGGCACATAGTAAGCGCTTAACAAATACCAACACTGTTATTATTATTAAATGACCTGCTCAAGGTCACACAATGGACAAGTGGCACCGCCGGAATCATAACCCAGGTCCTACTGACTTCCCGGCCCGTGCTCCATCCACTAGACCACCCTGCATGCCTCCGATGAACCAATCGATCAATCGATAGTATTTATCGAGCATTGAGGTTTGGTAGCATTTGTTAATCACTTACTGTTTGCCAAGCGCTCTACTAAGTGCTGAGGTAGATACAAGATAATCAGGTTGGAGACCATCCCTGTCCCACACAGGGCTCATAAACGTGAATGTGAGAGGAAACAGGTATTGAATCCCCATTTTACAGACTGAGGAAACAGTCCAGCAGCGTGGCTCAGTGGAAAGAGCCCGGGCCTGGGAGTCAGAGGTCATGGGTTCGAATCCCGGCTCCGCCACTTGTCAGCTGTGTGACGGTGGGCAAGTCACTTCACTTCTCTGTGCCTCAGTGACCTCATCTGGAAAATGGGGATTAACTGTGAGCCTCACGTGGGACAACCTGATCACCCTGTATCTACCCCAGGGCTTAGAACAGTGCTCTGCACATAGCAAGTGCTTAACAAATACCAACATTATTACAGAGAAGTTAAGTGACTTTCCCAAGGTCATACAGCAGGCTAGCAGTGAAGCCGGAATTAGAATGTGGGTCCTATGACTCTCAGGTCTGCGACATCTCCACTGGACCACACCGTTTCCACTCGGAGTACGTTCCGTACAGAACAATGCTCCTGGGGGAGAAACTTCTCCCTCGCCGACTAACCCCACCGCAGCCGGACACTCGTCATTCCCCTGAGCCCGTTTACCCAGAAGGGGAAAAAGACAGGCCGACTGGAAAGTGAAAACCTAACGGCACCAACCCTTCAAATTGAATCATCTTTTCCCCGAGTCCCGGTTACGTGAAAGCGGCCTGTATTTCTTGGCACTCACCAATCCGACTCGCGGAGATTATTTTTAGGGCCGGGATTTTCACATTCTACTGGGACACCGTGACCCTCATATTCCATGTGCATTGTCACCGTGCTCATGAGTAAATAGGCTGCTAAAATAAGGCCCCGCTATTTTGGAAGATCAACTAGCTGGATCGTCTTCGTTATTCTGGAGGAGTTCAATTTCTCCCCCCATTCCCGAAACCTACTTCGCCTCTAAAAACTTCGGAATCGGCTTTCAATTATCGCTGCAATGCCACCAGAGATGCATTTAAACCATTTTCGATAACGCCCGAACTAACAAACTGCATCCAACTGCTACGGGGAGATTTTCTTAATTTCACAGTTGATTGACAAATGCACTAAGAAGGTATAGGGGACAGAAAGCAGTAACTGTTTACCTGTAACATAAAATTATGCAGCAGTACACGAGGGGAAAACCGATTTTTCTGTTGTATGACATTTTTCTTCTTAACGAATCTCATGCTACTACATCAGGCACTTTGCAAGAACTACAAGGAGCAATTTTCCACACTGTTCGGTGACAAGGCGAGGTCAAATTATAAGAGTTTATTGTTACCTTTTGAAAACATCTAACCCAATTTATTTCCTCTAATTGTTGAACATTATAGCACTTTCATCTCATTTTATGCTGTGTGTTTCTCAAACACATCTCTGGTTGGTTCTTATAATAATAACAATTAATAATCGTAGTATTTGTTAAGCGCTTACTATATGCCATGCACTGTTCTAAGTGCTGGGATAGATGCAAGGTCATCGGGTTGTCCCACGTGGGGCTCACAGTCTTAATCCCCATTTTACAGATGAGGTAATTGAGGCACAGAGAATAATAATGTTGGTATTTGTTAAGCGCTTACTACGTGCAGAGCACCGTTCTAAGCGCTGCGGGAGATACAGGGTGACCAGGTTGTCCCACGTGGGGCTCAAAGTTTTAATCCCCGTTTTACAGATGAGGTAACTGAGGCTCAGAGAAGTGAAGTGACTTGCCCACCGTCACACAGCTGACAAGTGGCGGAGCCGGGATTCGACCCCGTGACCTCTGACTCCCAAGCCCGGGCTCTTTCCACTGAGTCACGCTGCCCCCCCAAATGCTTGCCCCCGACGTGATGAGGCTCACAGTCTTAATCCCCATTTTACAGATGAGGTAACTGAGGCCCAGAGAAGTGAAGTGACTTGCTCAAGGTCACACAGCAGACAAGTGGCAGAGCTGGGATTTAGAACCCATGACCCTCTGACTCCCAGGCCCCTGCTCTATCCACTACGAAGAGGCTAGGTCGGTAGCTTGTTATGATCAGGGAACATTTCTGCTGATTCTGTTGCATTTTACTCTTCCAAGAGCTTAGTGCAGTACTCTAAACCTAGTATATGCTCAATAAAGATCCCTCATCTGTAAAATGGGAATTAAGACCTTGAGCCTTGAGTGGGACAGGGACTGTGTCCAATATTATTATCTTGCATAATAATAATAATAATTTTGGTATTTGTTAAGCGCTTACTATGTGCAGAGCACTGTTCTAAGGGCTGGGGGAGATTCAGGGTCATCAGGTTGTCCCACATGGGGCTCACCGTCTTCACCCCCATTTTACAGATGAGGTCACTGAGGCCCAGAGAAGTGAAGTGACTTGCCCACAGTCACACAGCTGTGTCTACTCCAGCACTTAGAACAGGTCCTGTCACATAGTAAGTGCTTAACAAATACCTTAGCTGGTATTATTGGCTCAGTGGAAAGGGTGCGGGCTTAGGAGTCAGAGGTCATGGGTTCTAATCCCGGCTCCGCCGCCTGTCCGCTGAGTGACTTTGGGCAAGTCACTTCACTTCTCGGAGCCTCAGTTACCTCATCTGTAAAAATGGGGATTAAGACTGTGAGCCTCGTGTGGGACAACCCGATGACCCCGTGTCTATCCCAGGGCTTAGAACAGTGCTTGGCACATAGTAAGCGCTTAATAAATACCAACATTATTAAATAGGGATTGAGACTGTGAGCCCCACTTGGGACAAGGACTGTGTCCAGACTGATTTGCTTATAATCCCCTCCATAGTTTTGCACAGTGCATGGCACCTAGTAAGCACTTAACAAATACTATAATTTTTATTATCATTATCATTATTATTATGGCCTAGTGGACAGAGAACAGGAGTGGAAGTCAGGATACTTAGATTCGAATTTTAGCTCTACCGCTTTCCTCCTGGGTGACCGGGCAAGTCACTTCATGAGAAGCAGCGGGGTTTAGTGGAAAGACCCCGGGTTTGGGAGTCAGAGGACATGAATTTTAATCCCGGTTTCGCAACTTGTCTGCTCTGTGACCTCGGGCAAGCCGCTTAGCTTCTCTGTGCCTCAGTTATACATTCCGAGCGCTTAGTACAGTGCTCTGCACATAGTAAGCGCTCAATAAATGCTATTGAATGAATGAATAAAATGGAGATAAAGACTGCGAGCCCCACGTGGGACAACCCGATTACCTTGTATCTACTCCAGTGCTTAGAACAGTGCTTGGCACATAGTAAGCGCTTAACAAATACCATAATTATTGCTGTTTTACTTGTTTTGTTGTGTATATATCTATAATTCTTTTTTATTTATATTGATGCCTGTTTACTTGTTTTGCTCTCTGTCTCCCCGCTTCTAGACTATAAACTGGCTGTGAGCAAGGATTGTCTCTCTTTCTGGCTGGACTGAATTTTCCACACAGTGGAAGCAGCGTGGCTCAGTGGAAAGAGCCCGGGCTTCGGAGTCAGGGGTCATGGGTTCGACTCCCGGCTCTGCCACTTGGCAGCTGTGTGACTGTGGGCAAGTCACTTCACTTCTCTGTGCCTCAGTTACCTCATCTGTAAAATGGGAATTAACTGTGAGCCTCACGTGGGACGACCTGATCACCCTGTATCTCCCCCAGCGCTTAGAACAGTGCTCTGCACATAGTAAGCACTTAACAAATACCAACATTAGTAAGCGCTCAATAAATATAATTGAATGAATGAACTTTGCTGCGCTTGAGGTGCCTCATCTGTAAAATGGGAATTACGTTCTCATTCTCCCTCCTCATCAGACTGGGAGTCCCATCTGGGGCAGGGACTGTGTCTCATCTGATTGTCTCGCATCTATCCCAGTGTTTAGTACAATACTGGACACTAATAAGCACTTAGCACGTCAAACCGTTTTGATCATTTATTACTAGTACTGATAACTTTCTTCATATACTTGTGACATTCCCCTCAGACTTCTCATCGTTCCACAGATACCTCTATTTCTGAGACCATTTTCGTGCTTTCGCAGAGGAAAGCGAAAGGCTCAGGTGGACAGTGCCACCAGAGAGCAAGGCCTCCGCACAAGCAAGGAAGTGGCCACTGACTTCTCCATGGCATCCACTGCTAGTTAAAAGTTTTCCAGGCGATGACTTCATGGGGAAAAAAAGAGTCCTGCTTTGATGAGACTAAAGGGATAAAAGATCTCTTCTTCTGGTCTCTATTTAAATCACAATATTCATTCCGACCGGGCGGAAATACTGATTTGGTAAAAGATCGCCGTTTTAAAAGGAAAAGGAGGAAATCCCTTCGCGACAAATAATCTGATTTGGACATCTGCCGACTCCATAGTCCTTTGGACAGAATCTATAATATGAGATGATAATCCGAGAGGCAGTGTAGCCTAGTGGAAAGAGCAAGGGACTGGGTGCCAGGAGACCTGGGTTCTAATCCTGGGTCTTGTTGTCTGCCACTTGTTGTCTGTTTGATCCCGGGCAAGTTACTTAACTTCCGTTCTTCAGTTTCCTCATCTGAAAAATGGGGATAAAATACGTAGACTGTGAATTCCGTGTGGGTCAGGGACTGGTCCGGATCTGATTGCATTCTTTCTACCCCAGCACTTAGCATACTACTAGTCAAGTGGTAAGCGCTTAACGATATTATCGTCGTAATTATTATTATTATTATAATTAACGTGATCATTACTTCATCCAGCCAATGGTCCATCTAGTAATGAATTCTGACTAAGGACAGAGGACGGTCATTAGAACACTGGAGGTACCTCTATTTACTTAGAAAAGCAGCGTGGCTCAGTGGAAAGAGCCTGGGTTAGGGAGTCAGGGGTGATGGGTTCGACTCCCGGCTCTGCCACTTGTCAGCTGTGTGACTGTGGGCAAATCACTTCACTTCTCTGTGCCTCAGTTATCTCATCTGTAAAATGGGGATTAAAACTGTGAGCCCCACGTGGGACAACCTGATCACCCTGTATCTACCCCAGCACTTAGAACAGTGCTCTGCACATAGTAAGTGCTTAACAAATATCAACATTATTATTATTATTATTATTATTACTTAGGGCTATGGAGCCTAGTTATAATATGGGGACCTTAATTTCCCCCTAAATTGTTCTGTCTGTTTCTTTTATTTCCCCCATTTCTTAACGATTTGGAATATCTATGGAGATTAAAATAAAATCTTCCTGAAATTAAATCGACAAATGTGAGGTTACATTGCCATGGCAATATGTTGTCTATAAAAAACCATTATCATCCTGGTGTAAAAGTGCCTTGAATCTACTGTGAGCTAATGAATCAAGTAGACAATAATAATAATGATAATGGCATTTGTTAAGTGCTTACTATATGCAAGGCACTGTTCTAAGCGCAGGGGTAGATTCATTCAATAGTATTTATTGAGCGCTTACTATGTGCAGAGCAGATACAAGATAAGTGGGTGGGCACGGTCTCTGACAGACTTAATCCCCATTTTACAGTTGAGGGCAGTGAGGCACAGAGAAGTAAAATGACTTGCCCAAGGTCACACAGCAGAAGAGTGGTGGAACCAGAATTAAAACTCATGACCTTCCAACTGCCAGGCCCATGCTCTATCCACTAAGCCAGCTATCCAAGCAACTGGGCAAACCACTTTGCCCAATAATTTACCCAACCCTAGTTGATCCTGTGGCTATTTTCACTTTTTGTTCAGGAACCAGGATTTCAAAAACAATCCAAGCAATGTAAAAGGCTTAATGAAAGCCTTTCAGGTTTTTTAAATCTCCCACTTCATATTCTGGAAAATGGGTAGAAAATATGGAATAAATTTACTGGGATATTGAGAAAAATTATTTGTGCTTTCAGAACATTTAAATGTTTAAACATCATCATCAACGGAATTTATTGCATGCTTACTGTGTGCTGAGCATTGTTCTATGTGCTTGAGAGAGTGCAATAAAAGAATTGGTAGTCACATTACCTGCCCATAGTGAGATTACTGAGGTAAGCGACTTTTGCAAGTCCAAATCATGTCTATTTATGGCAGTCATACGCTCTTCTACTTGCAAAATCTATTTTTTCCGTCACTTTCACCGTACGAACGTCATCTCTAATTCTAGGCATTCTATGCCCAGGGCCTAATCTTTTATTATTCTTGTTGTAGTTGCCCTACTTAAAATACAATCTTCTCAGTCGAGGGAACTAGTTGCATTTAGGTAAGGCACTATGTACACATATATAGCTCTAAAATTACTATATTCAGAGATCAATTCAAGTGGTATTGACTAATACAAACTCAAAAAGAAACTCAGGAATAAAAATACAACTACCCCGGGCAGTTGCAGTTCTTTCCAAACTGCAATCGCGGTAGTCGACAGTGAGATTTTAGTAACACGGAACAAAGGCTAACAAATAAGGAGTTGTTAGAGGCTAACAAGTACATTGCTAACAGAAAAAGGAAGCTGAAAAGGTCAGGATGTCTCCAATTGAAACTTGGAAGAAAAACCAGCAGTATTTTCCGGGGATGCCAAAGTTTTGATGGAGATTTCACACACAGAAGCAGAATGCACTCTTGGACTCTTCAGTCTGGACCTCCACAGGGCCTAGAATGTCTTGCTTTAGAAGAAGATTGTTTGTTCTTCCTCTCCCATAGATCGGGTGTGTTTATAGTTATTGATTCAGTCGTATTTATTGAGTGCTTACTGTGTGCAAAACACTGTACTAAGTGCTTGGGAGAGTACTGTACAGTAACAGACACATTCCCTTCCCACAATGAGCTCACAATGTAGAGGGGGGGACATACATTAATATATGGAAATAAATGAATAAATAAATAAATTTCAGATATATACATAAAAGAACTGTGGGGCTGGGAGAGGGGATGAATGAAGGGAGCGAGTCTGGGTGATGGGTGATGCAGAAGGGTGTGGGAGAAGAAGAGAGGAGGGCTTAGTCATGGAAGCCTTCTTGGAGGAGATGTGGCTTCATTCATTCATACAATCATATTTAGAGAGCGCTTCTTGTGTGGAGAGCACTGTACTAAGCACTTGGGAAAGTACACTACAAAAATAAAAGGTGATATTCCCTGCCCACAATGAGCTTACAGTCTAGTACTGGATACTTCCCTAGTTGCAAGAGTGGAAGCTGGAGTTCTGAGAAAGCTCCAGGATCTAGATTTCTTCAGAAACTGCCTGGAACCACTACCAAACCAAACACCCAGAGACCCCCTAAATTTTGCAGGAAAACAAATGGCTGGACACAGGCTCGCCTAAAGACGACCGTCCGGGGGAAGCCAAGACTGGCCCTTAATTAGTCTCCATCTCAGCATGAAGAGGGGTGTCCTGTAGAGAAAAAAGGTGGACAGAGGCAGGAAGAATGGGGAGGGAGAGAGGGTATCAGAATTAGAGGATGGATGGTTCAATAATAATTTTGGTATTTATTAAGCACTTAGTATTTGCCAAGCACTGTTCTAAGCACTGGGGTAGATATAAGGTAGTCAGGTAGTCCATGTGGGGCTCAAAGTCTTAATCCCCATTCTATAGATGATGTAATTGAGGCACAGAGAAGTAAAGTGGCTTGCCCAAGGTCACATGGCAGGCAAGTGGTGGAGCTGGGATTAGAACCCACGTCCTCTGACTCCCAAGCCCGGGCTCTTTCCACTAAGCCACGCTGCTTCTTACATCAGGAGGTTAATCCACATCATCATAAAACCATCTTTCTGGTGGACTGTGGCTTGGTAAAGAATCGATCAAATGATAAATCAATTGCATTGATTGAGTGCTACTTGAGTGCAGGGTACACAACTAAGCACTTGGGAGAGTACGATACAACCGAGTTGATAGACATTCTCTGCCCACAGGGAGCTCGCAGATTAGAGTGGGAAACGGACATTAATATAAATAAATGATGGATATGTAGACAGATGCTGCGGGGCTGAGGGTGGGGTGAGTAGCAAGTGCTCAAAGGGGCAGACGCAAGTGCTTAGATGACACAGAAGGGGGAGGGAAATGAAGAACTAATCAGAGAAGGCCTCTTAAAAAATCATTTCAGTTCTTTGTGGACAGGGACTGTGTCTACCAGATCGGTTATACTGTATTTTCCCACGGGTTTAGAACGGCGGTCCGCACACAGTAAGTACTCAATAAATACCATCGCTTGATTGATCAATAGATAGATGACGGGCATCACTTCCTGAACGCCGATACCTCAAGGTGATTACTTACGTTGTGTGCACATCTGGACCTTCAGAGCTGGAAATTCATGGGAATGGAGTTGGTCCTGGGAGAGTCAACAATCTTCGCTTTTCCCTTTTCTAGACTCCTTCTGTTCTTTAGCTGATATTTTTATAGTATTGGTTAAGAGCTAACTATGTGTCAGAAACTGTACTAAGTGCTGGGGAAGATAATGCTAATCAAGCGGATCACAGTCCATGTCCCATGGGGGCTCACAGGTCTTAAGCCTCATTGTACCTATGAGGTAACTGAGGCATAGAGAAGTGAAGTGACTTGTCCAAGGTTACGCAAGAGGCAAGTGGGGGAGCCGGAATTAAGAACCAGGTCCTTCTGACTCCCAGGCCTGGATACTTTCCACAAGGCCATGATGTCAGCAACTTTATTTTCCCCCTTTCTTATCTTCCTTTTCTTCTTTGCACGCTTGCCCTTTTGAAATTGGGTTGGGGGTTATGCTACCAGGACCTAAGCCACATTTGTCTTACGTATAAAGAGATGATACAGAAATAAATGTGTGTGTTTTAATCGTATTTGTTAAGAGCCTACTATGGGCTAAGCAGGATTCTAAGCGCTGGGCTAGTTAGGGTTTACCAGGTTGGACACAGTCCCTGTCCCATTTGGGCCTCACAGTCCAAGTAAGAGAGAGGAAGATCAAATCCCCCTTTTACAGATGAGGTAACTGAGGCACGGAGAAGTTCAAAGGCTTACCCAATGTCATACAGCAGACAATTGGCAGAGTCAGGATCAAAACCCAGATTCTCTGACTCCCACACCCGTGTTCTTTCCACAAGACCAGTATACTCCTCAAGGTTAAGCATTAAATGCTGAAGAACATATTTCGTGAGGACCGCTTGTGAAATAGTTCGTTTCCTGAATTGCCGACTCTAAATCACTCCTAAAAATGAAATCTGTCCCCTAGTTCTGCTTGCAGCAACTAGCAACTCTACATATTCTTTAACCCAAAGTCTGTCCACATGTTTTTGTTTTTTAAAGAAAGCATTCACAGCAAAAAAAAAAAAAAGACTGCAGCATATATTCTCATCTCATCGCAGAGAATTACAGTACAGTATGTGCATAATTCCCACGCAGAAAGATAATAATATTCTACTAGGTACCTATTTTTAGAGTCTTATAACCAGTGTATGTAAAGACAAATTGGTACTGAAAAAAAAAAGCTTATAGTGCTTCTGGTTAAACTTCAAGGAAGATTCAGCCACATTATGAGATCTGAAATTAGATTTGAACAATTAAAGTTGTGCCACTTCTTCGCAACATATTCCTAGGAGAAATTACTGACCAGTGACTGGGATTCAATTTAGAGGAATGTCTGAGACAAGCAGATATTTACTCTTCAACAATGCATTAAACTAGTAAGGGCAGCCTTGGACTTTAACCAAATAATAGGAGAAAGCAGCATGGCCTACTGGTTAGAGCAGAGGCCTGGGAGTCTGAAGAACCTAGGTTCTAATCCCAGCTCTGCCACTTGTCTGCTGTGTGACCTTGGGCAAGTCACTTCTGGACCTCAGTTATCTCATCTGTGAAAAATGGGGATTGAGATTGGGAGCCCCATGTAGGACAGGAGCTAGGTCCAACCTGATTAGCTTGTATCTAGTCCAGTGCTTAGAACAGTGCCTGGCTCGCAGTAAGCACTTAACAAATACCATAATAAAAAGCTATCTTCAGGCACACAAATAATCCCACACCAAGACCTAAAAAACCAATTTCTCGAGCAAATCTACAAACGGGTTCATGGTATGCAGTTGATGTGCATATGGGAACTCCACAGCCCTGACTACAGTGTTCACACACAAATATCGTGTTAAGTCGCTACACTTCTGTTCGCAGTACATTGCTCCGACCTGAGGCGAGGGTTATGAGAGTTGTTACGATCTGTAGAGGGTGTTTAAATAAATTGAAAGATTGAATTTAGAAATTACCAAAGAGGCTTCCCGATTCCCTTTAATAAATGTACTGGAATCTCACTCCCAATGGGGTCTGGGATGGCACTAGTTTAAGCCAGTTGCAAAAAGATCTTGCATGTGGAATCTCCCGGGAGCTTATTTGAAGTATCTCCTTCCCTTTTTATATATAGCTCTAGAGTCAATAAAAACATTACCAGGCATTCGAGTTTCTGCCCAAAACACTGTGATTTGATGATTAGATAAATAAAAGAAAAATAGTTATCCTCCTGAGACATTTATGTTAGAGGAGTGAACCTTTTACATAATATATTAAAATTGAAGATTTTGACACATTTTCTAGTGAGCAGTATCTTAAGCTCAGTCTACCTAGAGAAGCAGCATGGCTCAGTGGAAAGAGCATGGGCTTGGGACCCAGAGGTCAGGGGTTCGAATCCCAGCTCTGCCACTTGTCAGCTGTGTGACTGTGGGCAAGTCACTTCACTTCTCTGGGCCTCAGTTCCCTCATCTGTAAAATGGGGATGAAGACTGTGAGCCTCATGTGGGACAACCTGATGACCCTATATCTGCCCCAGCGCTTCGAACGGTGCTCTGCACATAGTGAGCGCTTAACAAATACCAACGTTATTATTACCTTTTAAAAGAAAAAGCTTTATCAAGAACATATCCTCTCCACCACTACTAAGAATCACTATTCCACTATTTATATTCAAAGATGACATGTAAGATGGTGAAGCAGCATGGGCAAGTGGAAATAGGATGGACCTGGGAGTCAGAGGGCTGGAGTTCTAATCCCAACTCCACCACTTGTCTGCTGTGTGACCTTGGACAAGTTATTTAAATTCTCTGTTAAGAGAATGCCTCAATGCCATGTTAAGAGAATTGATTAGGACACTGAGCGCCACGTGGGACACAGACTGTGTCCAACCTGAATAGCACGTCTTAATACACTGCCTGGCCCATAGGATCACTCAATCACCTTGACCCTTCCTAGTTCACCTCCCTGTTTTTCTAATACTACCCAGCTTTCTCATGCCAACCTACTCACACTGAACCTCAGTCTCAACTCTCTCGCTGCCGAACTCTCACCCACATCCTGCCTTTGGCCTGGACCACCCTCCCTCTTCATAGTCGACAGACTATCATTCTCTGCACCTTCAAAGCCTGATTTGAAAGCGCGTCTCTTCCAAGAGGTCTTCCCTGCCTAGACCTTCATTTCCTCTTCTCCCACTCCCTCTGTAACATTCTTATATTTGGATTTGCACCCTTTATTCACCCCACCCTCAGCCCTGCAGCACTTGTGTATGCATAATAATCTTGGTATTTGTTAAGCGCTTACTATGTGCAGAGCACTGTTCTAAGCGCTGCGGGAGATACAGGATAATTAGGTTGTCCCACGTGAGGCTCACAGTTAATCCCCATTTTACAGATGAGGTAACTGAAGCACAGTGATGTGAAGTGACTTGCCCACAGTCACACAGCTGACAGGCGGCAGAGCCGGGAGTCGAAACCATGACCTCTGACTCCGAAGCCCAGGCTCCTTCCACTGAGCCGTGCTGCTTCTCTTATGCATCCATAATGTATTTATCTACAATAATGCCCCTCCAGGCTGTAAACTCACTGTGGGCAGGTGGTGCATCTACTAACTCTATTATATTGTAGTCAGTCAGTAAATAGTATTTATTGAGCACTTACTGTGTGCAGAGTACTGTTCTAAGAGTACAGTAGAGAAGCAGCGTGGCTCAGTGGAAAGAGCCTGGGCTTTGGAGTCAGAGCTCATGAGTTCGAATCCCAGCTCTGCCTCCTGTCAGCTGTGTGACTATGGGCAAGTCACTTAACTTCTCTGTGCCTCAGTTACCTCATCTGTAAAATGAGCATGAAGACTGTGAGCCCCACGTGGGACAACCTGATTCCCCTGTGTCTACCCCAGCGCTTAGAACAGTGCTCTGCACATAGTAAGCGCTTAACAAATACCAACATTATTATTACTATTATTATTGTTACTAAGCCCTTGGGAGAGTACAGTACAACAATAAACAGACATATTCCCTGCCCCCGGTGAGCTTACAGTCTACAGGGGGATACAGGTATTGAAATAGAGAAAAAAATTCCAGCGCTGTGGGAATGGGAAGGGCGATAAATAAAGGGAGCAAGACAAGGTGACGCAGAAGGGAGTGGGAGAAGAGGACAGGAGGGTTTAGTCAGGGAAGGCCTCTTGGAGGAGATGGGCCTTCGACAAGGCTTTTGAAGAGGGGGAGAATAATTATCTGTCGGATATACGGAGGAACGGCATTCCAGGCCAGGGGCAGGCTGTGGGAGAGACGTCAGTGGTGAGATAGACGAGACTGAGGTACAGTAAGAAGGTGAACATTAGAGGAACAAAGTGTGCAGATTAGGTTATAGTAGGAGAGTAGCAAGGTGAGGTAGGAGGGGGCGAGGTGATTGAACGATTGTGCTCTGCGTACAGTAAGTGCTCAATAAATATGAATGATTTCTCGACTGATCGACAGTGAGCTCTTAACAGATGTCTTATAAAAACAAAAAAACTTGCCTCTCCCTATGCGACTGAAAAGGCCAAAGCAGGAATACAATCCCAGCCACACCGTGCAGGCCAAAAATCTGTCCACTGGTGCTTTGTCCTGCTTAATAATTTCAGCACCTGGGGCTGTTTTCTCTCTCACTTGGTTGTCTGGGATTTCTTACAAAGCTTTTGCTTGAAAAGAGCTAATCCCTTCCTGCCAGAGGTGCTCCGTGCTGGGCCATCCTCAGCAACTCACCCCCGGTTTTCATCTGGAACATAGCATTATTGTCTGCTCCTTCATTTAACCGGGTCCTCAGCTACCAGAGATCCCACATCACATACAGTCATGGGTGACTCAAGAGAGGCCTGCCTCTGACTGCTGGGAGAATCGGATTCCCACTCGATTCCTTTAAAGCAGTCCATCTCCTTACCGCCTCCTACTTCACCTCCCTACTCTCCTACTCCAACCCAGCCCATACGCTTCACTCTTCTAACGTTAATCTTCTCACTGGAGCTCCATCTCATCTAGCTCACCGTTGACTTCTCACTCACGTCCTGTCTCTGGTCTGGAATGCCCTTCTTCGTCCTATAGGACAGACAGTGACTCTTCCAACCCCCACCTCCCCGCCGCCTTTCAGAGCCTTATTAAAGGCACATCTCCTTCGAGAGGTCTTCCCCGACTAAGCCCTCCTTTCCTCTTCTTAGACTTCCTTCTGCATCTCCCTGACTTGCTCCTTTTATTCATCTCCCCTCGCAGTCCAGCAACACTTTTGTCCATATCTGTATCATTTATTTTAATGTCTGTCTCCCCGTTTAGGCTGTAAGGTCGTTGTGAGCGGGGAATGTGTCCATTTTTTGTGGTCTGGTACTCCCCCAAGTGCTTCATACATTCATTCAATCGTATTTATTGAGCGCTTACTGTATGCAGAGCACTGCACTAAGCTCTTGGACAGTACAATTCGGCAACAAATAGAGACAATCCCTCTCCAATAACGGACTTACAGTCTAGAAGGGGGGACACAGACAACAAAACAAAACAAGTAGACAGGCATCAATAGAAGGCATCAATAGTAACAATATAAATTCATAGAATTATAGGTGAATGCACATCATTAATAAAATGAATAGAATAGTAAATATGTACATACATACACAAGTGGGGTGGGGAGAGGGGTAGAGTAGAGGGAGGGAGTCGGGGTGATGGGGAGAGGAGGAGGAGCAGAGGAAAAGGGGGGCTCAGTCTGGGAAGGCCTCCCGGAGGAGGTGAGCTCTGCAAACAGTAAGAACTCAATAAATATGATCGACTGACTTACTGACTGACTGACTAGTAGAAGCAGCGTGGCTGAGTGGAAAGAGCCTGGGCTTGGGAGTCAGAGGTCATGGGTTTGAATCCCGGCTCTGCCACTTGTCAGCTGTGTGACTGTGGGCAAGTCACTTCACTTCTCTGTGCCTCAGTTACCTCATCTGTAAAATGGGGATTAAGACTGGGAGCCTCATGTGGGACAACCTGATTACTCTGTATCCCCCAGCGCTTAGAACGGTGCTCTGCACATAGTAAGCGCTTAACAAATACCAACATTATTATTAGCTGAGAGCTGTCCTTGGTCAGCTGTTAGTGTACCACTTTTAGATTCCCCCATCCCATCTCCCCTCACATTTTTTTATGATTGCGGGCACTCGACTGCTTGCGGCTCTCCATGTCCAACTTTACTGCAAAGCAGTCCGGGGCAGATCTTCTCCTTCCTGTCTTATGCCGTCACGTCATCTCCAACCCATAGCGATGCCATGGACGCATCTCTCCCAGAACTCGCCACCTCCATCTGTAATGGTTCTGGTAGTCGATCCATAGAGGTTTCTTGGGAAAAATATGGAAGTGGTTTACCATTGCCTCCCCCACGCGGTAAATTTGAGTCTCCACCCTCGAGTCTCTCCCGTGCCGCTGCTGCCCAGCACAGGGGAGTTTTGACTTGTAGCTGATTGCCTGCCACTCGTTAGCCAATGCCCAAGCTAGGAATGGAAGGGACAGGCCTCTGCTTGACTCTCCCTCCCTAAATTGAGACTGGTAGAGTACTGGAAACTTTCCAGGAGTGACCCTGAGAGGGGGATTCTCCTTCTACTATGTGTGATTCCTTGAGGGCAGCTTGCTCACTTAATTACTCTTTAAACTGTAAGCTCCTCCTCTAGACTGTAAGTTCCTTACGGGCAGGGAGCATATGTACCAACTCTATTGCTCTGTACTCTCCCAACCATTTAGTGCCTGGTCGGAACAAATTCAATCTCTCCAGCTCCCTTCTTCGTTCCGATTTGCGGCCTCCCCACTTCCTCCATAACATTCATTTCGGCAACGCGTTCCGGAGAGAACACCGTTAAGGAATTTTTCAACCAATCAATCGCACTTATCGAGGGCTTAATCTGTGCAGAGCATTGGGTTCCTTGAAGGAGTAGTGCCCTTTTGAACTGCAACCTATTTATCTGTCCAAGTCCTCCAAGATGATTGTTTCGGCTTTGTAGTCCTCATCGCTTCATTCATTTTCTTAATGGTTTAAATTACATCGTAATCAGCCTATTCATTCATTCAATCGTATTTATTGAGAGCTTACTGGGTGCAGACACGGTACTAAGCACAATTCAGTAATAAAGAGAGACAAACCCTGCCCACACCAGGCCTAGTGACATGGCAGTGGAGGTGGGGAAGAGGGAGGTGGAGCATTTGCGAGTGGGGCTTCTAACCCTCCTAGACCCCTTCCATTTCTTCTCTGCCTCCCCCCCTTCGTGGCTCTTACCCTGAGGAGCTGGAGCGGCTGCAGGTGTACAGAAGCTGGGAGGTGGGGCTGGGGATGGAGAAGGATACTGATTTTGATTTTTCAGAAACATCCCCTCCAATCTCTTGGGGGTGACAGTCTCCGCATCTCTTGGCGGTGGCTTTAGTAAAGGTTCAGATCCTGTTGAGGGGAACCAATCAGGGAAAGTGGCTCAGGAATCAATCGGAGGATGCAGCTCATAACGGCATTGTAAAATGACCCTTTCAACTGGTGACAGAAGACCAGGTAATAATTATGTTGGTATTTGTTAAGCGCTTACTATGTGTCGAGCACTGTTCTAAGCGCTGGGGTAGACACAGGGGAATCAGGATGTCCCACGGGGGCTCACAGTCTTCATCCCCATTTTACAGATGAGGTAACTGAGGCACAGAGAAGTGAAGTGACTTGCCCACAGTCACACAGCTGACAAGTGGCCGAGCCGGGATTCGAACCCATGACCTCTGACTCCAAAGCCCGTGCTCTTTCCACTGAGCCACGCTGCTTCTCTGTAAGAGCCGAAAGAGTTGGCCATAATGCAATCAGACATAGCTTAGGCGATTCACACCCCTATTTTGTACGCAGGCATTGTACAAAACTCTTGGGAGCGTACAAACCTTGGTAGACATGAACTCATCCTTTTAGGAACAATCTAGTTAGGGATAGGAACACAGCAACAACAAAAATAAGACAGGTAAAGGGAAATAATAATTGCAAAGATGCTGGGGGGAGAGAGGGTGGGGTGAGCACCTAAGTGCCTGAGGAAGCAGCATAGCCTAGCGGATTCATGGGCCTGGGAGTCAGAAGGATCTGAGTTCTAAACCCGGCTCCTCCACTTGTCTGCTGGGTGACCTGGGGCAAGTCACTTCACTTCTCTGGGTCTCAGATACCTCATCTTTAAAATGGGGGTTAAGACTGTGAGCCCCATCTGGAACAGGCCCTGCATCCAACCCAATCACCTTGTATCTACTCCACCACTTAGTATAGTGTTTGGCATATAATCAGCCCTTAACAAATACCATAATTATCAGTATTGTTATCATGAATAAATGCCGAGTGGGTAAGGACTCAAGTGCGTAGCTGAGGCAATAGGGAAGGAAGAGTTTGGGTGGGAGGATGAGATTAATCAGGGAAGGGCATACTCACCCTTTATTTTCACACACCTGGCCGTCTGCTGCTGAGTCTCCTACCTGTGGTTGTTCCACATTGTTTGCTACTCTGCTTCAACTGCATTGTGATAAGCAGTGCCTTAATGTTTGGGACTTGACTGCGCCTGGGGTCTCATGCCTGACTAAGCCCTCATTTCCTCTTCTCCCACTTCTTTCTGAGTCACCCTTACTTTGGATTTGCTCCCGATTTTCACCCCTCCCTCACCCCCACTCATATGCATATCTGTAATTCATTTATTAAGATTAATGTCTATCTTCCCCCCTAGACCGTAAACTCATTGTGGGCCTGATATTGTACTCTCCCGAGTACTTGTTACAGTGCTCTGCACACAGTAAGGGCTCACTCAATAGGATTGACTGGTTGACCTATTATGCTTCCATTTGATGTAAGGCTTGTAGATAATTTCTTTAGTATCTGTCTCCTTCACTAGATTTTAAATTACTTGATGGCTGATAATAATAATAATAATAATAATAATAATGTTGGTATTTGTTAAGCTCTCAGTATGTGCAGAGCACTGTTCTAAGCGCTGGGGTAGACAGGGTAATCAGGTTGTCCCACATGAGGCTCACGGTTAATCCCCATTTTACAGATGAGGTCACTGAGGCACAGAGAAGTTAAGTGACTTGCCCACAGTCACACAGTTGACAAGCGGCAGAGCCGGGAGTCGAACCCATGACCTCTGACTCCCAAGCCCGGGCTCTTTCCACTGAGCCACGCTGCTGATACTGTGCCTTTCTCCACCATACTCTCCCAAGCACTTGGTACAGTGCTCTGTTCATAGTAAAAACTCCATAAATATCATTGATTGATTGATTGACATCCCACGATACCTCAAGCTCTACATGACCCAAACTGAGCTCATTTTCCTGCCCAAATCCTCTCCTCCTCCTGATTTTCCCATCACTGTTGACAACACCAGCATCTTCCTGTCTCACAAGCTGCAATCTTGGACTCATCCTTGACTCCTCTCTCTCTTTCAATCTATATATCCAATCTGTCCCCAAATCTCGTTCGTTCTTCCTCACATCTCCAGAACCTACCCCTTCTGAGATGAATAAAGTGTATCTCTTTCAATGACAGTGACGCTACATTCACCCTCCCAGATTGCTAGGGTTATCTAGTACGAGCACCAGTTAAGGACTAAGACAGAGAATCAACCCTAGATTGTACACTCCTTGTCATGAGAGAGCAAGAGAGCGTGTCTATCAAATCTACTGTATTATACTCTCTCAATCCCTCAGTACACAGCACACAACACGTACCACGGTGAGAATGAGAAGCAGCGTGGCTCAGTGGAAAAGGTACGCGCTTGGGAGTCAGAGGTCGTGGGTTCTAATCCCGGCCCCGCCAGTTTTCAGCTGTGTGACTTTGGGCAATTCACTTAACTTCTCTGTGCCTCACTCATCTGGAAAATGGGGATTAAAACTGCGAGCCCCACGGGGGATAACTTCATTACCTTGTAACTACCCCAGAGCTTAGAACAGTGTTTGGCACAGAGTAAGCACTTAACTAATGAAAATGTTGGCATTTCCCCCACATTATCATTATTATTATCATTATACCACTGGTTGATTAAATGGGGGGAAGATGGATGCAGGAAAGAACTAAGGACACAGAATTTTAGACACTCGGGTCTTAAATGAAGGACTTCATGTGAGAAATGCCAACCAACTGCTCCAGTGAATTCAAAGACTAGAAATGCCAACACTGTTAATAATGTAGCTCCAAAAGATTTCTTATATCTTAAACTACATCAATCAGTGAGAAAATGGAATTACCACCACAGAGCGTTGTTTTATAGAGCAAATGCCAGGCTATGGACCTGGATTATACAAATTGCTCTCGACAAAAATGTCACATAAGAAGCAATTGCTTTATTAATATTTTAAATTTAAGTTTGCTCTTATTTCTTATGAAGGTAGGAACATTAAACACTAGTATTTGATTCAGAAGCTTTTAATGCCTTCTATAATTTAACTTATTTTGTTTTATTTTAGCTGAATCTCTGCACACCATCTATGTAGAAATCAAGGCTTTGGGAATATTAGAAAACCAATAGTTAAAAAATGACCAACCTCTTTCACCTAGAAAAGTGATTTATGATTGCATGCGGGCAGCAATATTTTCCCAAAATGCAAAGGTTTCCATTGCCAAGATTTTAATGGGCCCCTGCAGTAACCTCAACTGAACAACCCTTGAATCGAAGTTACGAGACCTAGCAAAGAACATAAAAGTCTGTTTTACTCCATTTAAAACAACCTAGAGAAAAGAGAAGGCCACAGTGAGGAATTTCTCTGAGGAAATGATATATATCTTCCTAAATTCCTGAAGATGCATCTAGGATTGAACTGGGCCAGTTTCAAGCATTGCTTGAGCAGCTCTGAGTTTGGACGATCATATGTTTTCTGCCCTTTCATCCCAACCACTTCCAACCCAGCTCCATTCCATTCTACACACCGCAAAACCGAAATGTGGAATTTCTTGCTCCATTCCTTTTGGACTTGTTCCTCTCTCACCTAATGGAAAGAGCCACATATATGCCCATAAATCCAATCCGTCACCAAATCCTAACAGGTTCACCCTCATAACATCGCCAAGATCCGCCCTTTCCTCTCTATTCAAACCGCTGCTACGTTAGTGCAATCACTCATCTTATCCCGCCTGGATTACTGCATCAGCCTCCTTCCTGACCTCCCAACCTTCTGCCTCTCTCCATGTTAGGCCATACTTTCCTCTGCTGCTCAGATTATGTTTTTAGAGAAACGTCCAGGGCATGTCACCCCCCTACACAAAAATCTCCAGTGGTTGCCAGTCAACCTCCATATCAAACAAAAACTCTCATTACTGGCTTCAAAGCTGTCCATCGCCTTGCCCCCTCCTACCTCACCTCCCTTCTCTCCTTCTCCAGCCCAATCGGCACAATCCGCTCCTCTGCCATTAACCTTCTAACTGTGCCTTGTTCTTGCCTGTCCCACCGTTGATCCCTGGCCCATGTACTACCTTTTGCCTGGAACTCTCTCTCCTCAAATCTGCCAACGATCACTCTTCCTCCCTCAAAACCCTACTGAAGGCGCTCCTCTTCCAAGAGGGCTTCCCAGACTAAGCTACCTTTTCCTCAGCTCCCCCTCCCTTCCGCATCACTTCGACTTGCTCCCTTTGTTATTTCTCCCCCACCCCACAGCGCATATGTATATATGTACTTATCTATAATTCTATTCATTTATACTGATTCCTGTTTACTTGTTTTGATGTCTGTTTCCCCCCATGCCCCTCTAGACAAAGAAACAGCATGGCTTACTGGAAAGATCACGGGCTTGGGAGTCATAGGTCGTGGATTCTTGTCATTCATTCATTCATTCAATAGTATTTATTGAGCGCTTACTATGTGCAGAGCCCTGTACTAAGCGCTTGGAATGTACAAATCGGTAACAGATAGAGACAGTCCCTGCCCTTTGCCGGGCTTACACTCTAGTCCCGGCTCTGCCACTTAGCTCTGTGACTTTGGGCAAGACACTTAGCTTCTCTGGGCCTCAGTTACCTCATCTGGAAAATGAGGATTAAGACTATGAGCCCCACGTGAGACAACTAGATTACCTTGTAACTACTCCAGTGCTTAGTACAGTGCTTGGCACATAGTAAGCGTTTAACAAATACCATCATTATTATTATTATTATTCAGACTGTAGGCCTGTTGGGGGCAGGGCTTGTCTATCTTTATTGCTGAATTGTATTTTCCAAGAGCTTAGTACAGTGCTCTGCACACAGTAATAATAATAATGATATTCGTTAAACACTTACTCTGTGCCGAGCACTGTTCTAAGCACTGGGGTAGATACCAGGTAATAACGTTGCGCCACGTGGGTCTCACGATCTTAATCCCCATTTTACAGATGAGGTAACCTAGGCACAGAGAAGTTAAGCCACTTGCCCAAGGTCACAAAGCTGATAAGTGGCGGAGCTGGGATTAGAACCCAGGTCCTCTGAATCCCAAGCCCAGGCTCTTTCTACTAAGCCATGCTGCTGAATAAATGAACGAAGGTATCCACATGCAAAACAGAGGTCATGGTACACATGGAAGTTTAGAGGTGAAAAAACAAGCTTCACATATTGGAAGAGAGACTTTCACATGGGCTGTAAATTTGTCGCCACCCACCTGTACCTTCCCCATACAATCAATCAATCATATTTATTAGCTCCTACTGTGTGCAGATCCCTGAACTAAGCACTTGGGAAAGTACAATACAATAAAATTGGTAGACACGATCCCCGCTCTTAAAGAGATTTCAGTCTACACTGGGAACCGCTCATTAAAAATGAAATTATAGAGAGGGGAAATAGTAGAGTGTCAGGATATGTATCTAAGTTCTGTGGGGCTGGGTTGACCCAATGCGACCTGCAGTTTTTAACTGCCGTGGTCCCCAAGTGGGCCAGAAAAAATTTTGGCTCTCTCTATGGGTTTGTACACCAAACAAAGAGAGTCGGTTTCTAGATGCCTAAATAGCTGCCTTCTCTGCAAGGAAACAGTTTCCACTAAGAGAAGGATTTTGACATTTTACCAATAAAACTAAGCTCTGTAAAACTCAACCATACTAACTGGGATAAATTATTTTTCATCGAATAAAAAAGTCAGCATCAATTTTCTTTTAGCCTCAATTCAACTCAATCATTTATTAAGCTCTTACTTTGTGAAAAGCACTGCACTAAGCGCTTGGGAAAGTACAATGCAACAACAGAGTGACAATCCCTGTCCACAGTGAGCTCACGGTCCTGAAAACAAAAAGAATCATCTCAAATGGTTGGTTCCTCTGCTTTGGAAAAGCCATGAGTGATGTGCCCCCCACTCACTCAAAATCACAAATCTTTTAAAGAAGAAGGGGAAATTGGCCACAAAACTGGATCCAATGTCTCTGAAAGGCAAACTCAGTCAACTGCTTTTTCAGAATAAAGTCAAGTGTATGGTGAATGTATTCTGCCTCCCTCCTGATTGCTCTGAGAGCATAGTTTTCACAATGCTCCCAGATTACAGGTCAATCTTAGGGTTGGAGACTGACAGACTGTAAAGAATGTCTTTTTTTTTTTTTTACTTTGTCTCATTTGTTGCACCGTGTTCTCAACCTGGGTTCAACTATATGTTGTCCTTTTATTTTTTTTTTAGTTATTTGGTTGAAATGAACATTTTAATCTTTGTTTATGTGTCCACCTACTCCAGTTTAGCCTTAGACTGTGAGTTCCCTATGGGACACAAACTTGTGCAAATCATTCCCTGGGTATCTTTCCCTGGAATTTAGTACAATTATTTGCACACCAAAAATGCTCAATAAATACTACAGAGTGAATAAATGAAAATTACTTGTTTTTCGACATTAAAAGTAGAAATTGTATGGACACTTGTGACTGTATTTTCAATACATGAACTAATATTTTAGGGAAGTTTTACATTTGAGAAGCAGCCTAGTGGAAAGATCACGGTCATGGGAGTCAGAGGATCTGGGTTCTAATCCTGACTCTGCCACTTATTTGATGTGTGACCTTGGGCAAGTCACTTAGGTTCTGTGTCCCTCAGTTCCCTCATCTATAAAATGGGGATTAAGACTGAGCCCCACTTGGGACACTGATTGTATCCGACCTGATTAGCTTGTATCTATCCCAGTGCATATCACATTGCCTGGCACATAGTAAGAGCGTAACAAATAGCATTAAAATATTATGCTTAACATCCATCATTTTTATAACACTAGTGCAATTAGAACAATCTAGACCGACTCTAAGAAAGTGAATACCTAATTCCCACAAAATGTAGTAACTTTAACAATAGCACATCTCAAAAATCCTCAACCTACAACTCTCCTTCCAGTTGCATCAGAACAAGAAGAGATTATTTCTTTAAGTCATCTGCATTATCAGAATAATGGGAATCTTGCCCATGAATTTCAACAAACAAGAAGTCATTTTCTGAGAACATTTGCAAGTGAATAAAAAGTTACCCTGCTTTTTACAATGATAACAAAGGCCTTGCTGAGCTGGCTCTCTCTTACATTTGCCAAGAGTAGGACATTTTAATGCCACTCTTATAATACACTCAATGTCTGTCCGTCCATCTCCCCGCCCCCGTCAATTTCACAAGGAGAAGCTGGGTAAAGTATTTTCATTCATATATACATTTTAGAGCAAGGAGCTGGTGACAGTTCTAGTCATTTATTAGTTTCAAAGGTTATCACATCCAAAAGGGAACAGCTGAAATAAAATCTATGAGGGGAAAGAGACAGGCTTCTTGTTTGGTCTCAGAAACAGAAAGTAGGTCTTGTAAGGTCAAAGTCATGAGAGGTCTGACTACTCAGTCAATGAGGCTAGCGAAGTCAAGAGCTATTTTCTCAAGTCTAAATAAGTGTCTTTTCCAAATCAATCAATCAATCATAGCTACATTTTCATTTACATTTGAGAAACAGCACGGCCTAGGGAAAAGAGGGTGGGCCTGGGAGTCAGAGAATCTGGGTTCTAATCCTGGCTCTGCCACTTACCTCGAGCAAGTCACTTAGCTTCTTTGTGACTCAGTTACCACATCTGTCAAATGGGGATTAGGAATTTAATCACTAAGCACTTGGGAGACTACAATGCATGAAATAATGGAGTTGTTGGTAGACAAATTCCCTGCCCACAAGGGACTTACAGTCTACAGTCGGAAGCACACCTAAATATATGATTTAACTCATATATCTTCACACCATCCCTGGCAGGATAAGAGGTACTCATTTTATAGATGTCAAAGTTGAGGTAAAAAAAGGGGAAATGACTTTCCCAAAGTGAGAGTCTGTGACAAGGTATCTGACTCGCCTAAAACTGTGGTATCTGTTAAGTGCTTACTTTGTTCCAAGCACTGTAGTAAGCCCTGGGTTGGAAACGAGCAAATCAGGTTGGACACAGTCCGTGTCCCAGGAGGATCTCACTGTCTTAATCCTCATTTTACAGCAGAAGTAACTGAAGCACAGAGAAGTTAAATGACTTGCCCAAGAACATAGATCAGACAAGTGGCAGAGCCGGGATGAAAAAAACCTTCTGACTCTCAGACCTGGGCTCAATCCACTTAGCCGCGTTGCTTCTTGCCTAGGTTACCACACTGGACCATGCTATTTCAACTAAGTGCTTTCTCTCTAAGCCATGCTATATTTACTATTATTATTTTCCCTAGTATCTCCTTAAACAAAAGGCCAACGCTCAGTCAATCGATCACAGTGGTGTTTACTGAGTGCTTACTTTGGGCAGAGCACTGTCCTGAGCACTTGGAAGAGTACACTGCAAAAGAGTTGGTAGATACGATCGCTGCCGACAAGAGGGGAAGACAGACATGGTAATAAATCACGGGGAAGAGAAACGGCAGGCTATAAAGACATGCTTATAAGTGCTTTGTTGCTGTTGGTGGGGTGAATATCAAATGCTTGAAGGGTACTGCGTAGACAAGCCAGAAAGGAAAGGGAGTAGGGGAAATGAGGCTTAGTCAGGGTAGGCCTCAGAGGAGATTTGATTTTAAGAGAGTTTTTAACGTAGGGAGAGTGAGGGTTGTTGGATGTAAAGTGGGAGGGAGTTCTAGGACAGAGGGAGGATGTGAGCAACAGGTTAGAGTCAGAAAGACAGGAGCAAAGGTCAGACAAGTTCAAAGATTTTCCCTCTCTATGCTCACAGCTAGCATACCTATGGAGTCACCTCTATCTTGTATATTGAAACTTCTTATCTCCTTATCATCTCTCCTTCCTCCATTTCGTTCCAGATACCCCAGCTAACGTCACTTTCCTTTCATGAGACCACTGACAGGGTAGCGGTAATTGTGTCAAGCGGAGTTTGCCCCATCACATAAAGACTTTTCTTTTTTTAATGGTATCGGTTGAGCGCTTACTGTGTGCCAGGCACTGTACTAAACGCTGAGGTAGATACAGGCTAATCAGGTTGGGCACAGTCCCTATCCCACAGGGGCTCACAGTCTCACTCTCCCTTTTATAGATGAGGTAACTGATTCACAGAGAAATTAAATGACTTGCCCAAGGTCACACAGCAGACAAGTGATACAGCCAGGATTAGGACCCAAGTCCTCTGACTCCCAAGACCGTGCTCTTTGCATTAGGCCATGCTGCTGACTGAATTCACAACCTCTCCTTGTGCAAAGAGCAGGTCTTCCAGAGAGTCTATATCTCCCCGTCTCTGAGAAATCCTTCTCTCAAAACCCCAGGTATAATAATAATAATTATGGCATTTGTTAAGCCCTTACTATGTGCAAAGCACTGTTCTAAGCACTGGCACAGTTCTAAGCGCTAAGGTATGCGTCCTTCTAATTCTTTTGGGGGGTCCAGGGTTTCTTTCCTCTCTAATCCACATATTCAGTTTGGGGTTATTCCTTGGATTGGGTAACTCGAACCTCAAGGTCGAGCATTTCTTCTGAATATAGAGTTTGTGTGTATGTGTGTGTGTGTGCCTGTGATCCTATGGATACACGTAAGTGTGCCGGGAAACATTAGGTATAACAAACTACGTTCCACACTATGAGTGGGTAAAGATTGTGCTGTTGTGTACAAGGAGAGAGCTGTTGTTATAGAACGTTCAGATATTCCGGTTGCATGATTCATCACGCAAGCAGGTTGGTAGTTTATGTAAATGAGGGCATGTCAGAGTTTATAAAGGAACTTATAAGTTTCCCTCCAGAGGGAAACTCTCTAAAACACAGAAGTTGCTACCATTTTTATCTTCATAGTCCATCTACACCTAACCCAAGGTAAGAGTCCAAAGCATACCAATAGCACACTAATTACTCCACGGTTCTTTACATATATGTATAGTATTAAATAATGCATGCTCGGCATACCTCTGGGAGGTGGTATTAACCCATTATCCATCTACATCTAACCCAAGGTAAATGTCCAAAGCCAAATAATAGCTCACTATTTATTCCCTTACCAATATGCATTGTATAGTATTAACTACTTCATCTTCATCACTCCTCAGGGAGTAGGTGGTATTAACCTACTATCCATCTTCATAGTCCAGCTAACCCAAGTTAAGTGTCCAAAGAGAAATAATAGTATCCTAGTTATTTCCACAGTCTTTACAAACACATACAGAGTTGTCGTGGTCTTATGCTGTCGAGTCGTGTCCATGGACGCCATGGACACATCTCTCCCAGAACGCCCCACCTCCATCTGCGATCGTTCTGGTAGTGGATCCACAGAGTTTTCTTGGAAAAATATGGAATTGGTTTTCCACCGCCTCCGTCCGCACAGTAGACGAGTCTCCGCCCTTAACTCTCTCCCAGGCCGCTCCCGCCCGGCACAGGTGAGTTTTGACTTGTAGTAGATTGCCTTTCACTCACTAGCCACCGGTCAAGCTAGGAATGGAATGGGTAAGCCTCTGCTTGACTCTCCCTCTCATAGTCGAGACTGGTAGAGGACTGGAAACTCGCCAGGTGCGACCCTGAGAGGGGATCTATAAAGTAATATTAACTAATTCATCTTCCTCACACCTCAGGAAGGTGGTATTAACCTACTGTCCATCTTCATAGTCCAACTAGACCTGACCCAAGCTAAGTGTCCAAAGCAAGGTAATAGCCCACTAATCATTTCCACAGTCTTTGCAAGTTTGAATAGTATAGTATTAACTAATGGACATTCATCACACCTCAGGGAGGTGGTTTTAGGGCAGTTTAACTGATGAGAAAGTCCAAGAAGTCATTACCCTGCATTCTTCCCATTAACATTTTTGCTTATACCAGAATACGATTATGAATGCAGGTTCCTTCGAAACATCAAACTGAATTCTAATTATCAGCGTCGAAGGTAAGAGGACTCATTCCATTTTCCCTCCTGTGTCTACGGTCTATGAAGTAAAAGGGCAAATATCTGCCATTTGCCGTCATGACCTCTGACAACCACAGCGATTGACTCAGACTGCATCCTAGAGAGCAACACAGCTCGTTGTTGTCTGCTTCTCGTTGTACTGTACCCTCCCAAGTGCTCAGTACAGTGCTACGTGCACAGAAAGTGCTCAATAAATATGGCTGAATGAAATAATAAATGAACACCCAAAAAATCACACGAGTGATTTTAACCGCTTCAGTGAATCATCCAGGTGCTAATGAGGAGCGGAGAAGAAATGCAGCTGATGGTTCAAACTGTACCATGAAGCTACACACACACACAACTGACAATTCATATCGGCCGCACAGAGGCAATTGCCATGAAAGAACTGTTTCCTGGAAAGCAGAGCAGCATAGTGGATAGAGCATGGTCTGGGAGTTAGAAGGACCTGAGTTCTAATCCCAGCTCCACAACTTGTTTGCTGTGTGATTTGGGTGGCCCCATGTGGGATGGGAATTGTGTCCAATCTGATTTGCTTGTATTCACCTCAGTGCTTAGTACTGCGCCCGGCACATAGTAAGCACGTAACAAATGCAACCATTTTATTATTATTACTATCGTCGGTTTTTTTAGGCAGCATATTAACACATAATACAATGCTAGCAAAAGAAGTCGGACTTTCCCATCACCATAGATGGCACCACCACCCCTCCCATCTCACAGGCCTGTGAGACCTTGGCATTAACCTTGACTTTGCTCTCTCATTCAACCCACATATTCAATCCGTCACCAAATCCTGTCAGTCCCACCTTCACAACATCGCTAACATCCACCCTTTCCTCTCCATCCAAACTGCTACACCATCAATCCAATCACTCATCCTATCCCGGTCCTCTCCCAGACTTCTCTATCACCGTCGATGGCACGACCATCCTTCCCGTCTCTCAGGCCCGCAATCTCGGTGTCATCCTTGACTCGTCCCTCTCGTTCACCCCACGCATCCTATCCGTTACCGAGACCCGCCGGTTTCACCTCTACGATATCCCCAAGATCCGCCCTTTCCTCTCCACCCAAACGGCTACCTTACTGTTACGGGCTCTCGTTATATCCCGGCTAGACTACTGTGTCGGCCTTCTCTCTGACCTCCCTTCCTCCTCTCTCGCCCCGCTCCGGTCTATTCTTCACTCCGCTGCCCGGCTCATCTTCCCGCAGAAACGATCTGGGCATGTCACTCCCCTTCTTAAACAACTCCGGTGGTTGCCTATCGACCTCCGCTCCAAACAAAAACTCCTCACTCTAGGCTTCGAGGCTCTCCGTCACCTTGCCCCTTCCTACCTCTCCTCCCTTCTCTCTTTCTACCGCCCACCCCACACGCTCCGCTCCTCCGCCGCCCACCTCCTCGCCGTCCCTCGGTCTCGCCCGTCCCGCCGTCGACCCCCGGGTCACGTCCTCCCGCGGTCCCGGAACGCCCTCCCTCCTCACCTCCGCCAAACCGATTCTCTTTCCCTCTTCAAAACCTTACTTAAAACTCACCTCCTCCTAGAGGCCTTCCCAGACTGAGCTCCTCTTCTCCCTATACTCCCTCTGCCATCCCCCCTTTACCTCTCCGCAGCTAAACCCTCTTTTTCCCCTTTTCCCTCCGCTCCTCCACCTCTCCCTTCCCATCCCCACAGCACCGTACTCGTCCGCTCGACTGTATATATTTTCGTTACCCTATTTATTTTGTTAATGAATTGTACATCGCCTCGATTCTATTTAGTCGCCATGGTTTTTACGAGATGTTCTTCCCCTCGACTCTATTTATTGCCATTGTTCTCGTCCGTCCGTCTCCCCCGATTAGACTGTAAGCCCATCAAACGGCAGGGACCGTCTCTATCTGTTGCCGACTTGTTCATCCCAAGTGCTTAGTACAGTGCTCTGCACATAGTAAGCGCTCAATAAATACTATTGAATGAATGAATGAATGAATATCCCTCTTGGATTACTGCCTCAACCTCCTTGCTGACCTCCCAGCCTCCTGTCTCTCCCCACTCCAGTCCATACTTTACTCTGCTGCCTGGATCATTTTTCTACAAAAACGTTCAGGACAAGTCACCCCTCTCCTCAAAAAACTCCAGTAGTACCCATCCACTACTGCATCAAACAAAAACTCCTCACCGCTGGCTTTAAAGCAGTCTACGACCTTGTCCCCTCCTACCTCACCTCGCTTCTCTCCTTCTACGACCCAGCCCGCACGTTTCACTCCTCTAGTTCTAAACTTACAGCTGTGTCTTGATCTTGTCTATCTCACTGCCGACCCCTGGACCATGTCCCGCCTCTGGCCTGGAACGCCCTCCCTCCTCAAATCCTCCGGACAATTACTCTCCCCACCTTCAAAGCCTTCCTGAAGGCACATCTCCTCCAAGAGGCCTTCCCAGACTAAGCCCTACTTTTCCTCACCTCCCATTCGCTTCTGCTTTGCTCTGACTTGATCCCTTGGCTCCTCCCCCCTTTCCCTGCCCAGCATTTATTTATATATCTGTCATTTTTTTATTTATATTGATTCTGTTTATTTGTATTGATGTCTTTCTCCCTCCTTCTAGACTGTGAGCTCGTTGTGGGCAGGGATTGTCTCTCTTCATTGCTGCATTGTACTTTCCCAAGGGTTTAGTATAGTCCTCGGCACACAGTAAGCACTCAATTAATATGATTGAATGAATGAATGAATGATCGAAAACTGAATCAAGAAGGTCAGCACAGCTTTCGGGATATTGTTAAACAGAATGTGGCAGCATATGAGGGTATTAGACTCCAGACAAAACAAAAGGTCTTCAGAGCTGGAGTCTACAGTTGGACCCCACATTCGGTCCCTCAAGAAGCAGCACGACCTACTGGAAAGAGCATGGCCTTGGAAATCAGAGGACCTGGGTTCTAATCGCGTGGCTCAGTGGAAAGAGCAGGGGCTTGGGAATCAGAGGTCATGGGTTCGAATTCCGGCTTGGCCACTTGTCAGCTGTGTGACTGTGGGCGAGTCACTTAACTTCTCTGTGCCTCAGTTACCTCATCTGTAAAATGGGGATTAAGACTGTGATCCCCACGTGGGACAACCTGATTCCCGTGTCTACCCCAGCGCTTAGAACGGTCCTCTGCACATAATAAGCACTTAACAAATATCAACATTATTATTATTATTATTATTAATCCCCGCTCTGACACTTGTCTGCTGTGTGACCTTGGGCAAGTCACTTAACTTCTCTGTGCCTCAGTTACCTCATCTGTAAAATGGGGATTAAGACTGTGAGCCCCACGTGGGACCACCTGATTACCTTGTATTTACCCCAGTGCTGAGAACAGTGCTTGGCACATAGTAAATGCTTAACAAATACCAGTATTTGTTAGTAATTCCACTAAGGTCCTTAAGGGCCGTACTCAATATCAGATGACAAGATAAGATCACGATTATTGACCTGAAATGTTGACAGTCTACTAGCACTTTAAAACATCTTGATTATTGTATTAGCCACCTTCCTGTTCTTCCAGTCTCTCATCTCTCCCCTCTCCAGACTCTACTTCACTCTGTTGCCTAGATCATTTTTCTCAGAACAGTTCAGGCCACGTTTCCCCTCTCCAAAAGAGAGTCCAGTTGTTGCACATCCACTTCTGCGTCAAACAGAAACTCTTTAAAGCCCTCAGTCATCTGGCCCCCTCCTACTGCACCTCGCTACTCTCCTACTCTAGCCCAGCCCGCGTACTTCACTCCTCTGGGGCCAACCTTCTCACTGTACCTCCATCTTGTCTATCTCGCCTCCGACCTCTCGCCCACGTCCCGTCTCTGTCCTAGAATGCCCTTCCTCTTCATATCCGTCAAGATGATTACTCTTTCGTTCTTCAAAGCCTTAATGAAGTCACACCTCCAAGAGGCCTTCCTTGCGAAAGCCCTCTTTTCCATTTCTTCCACTCCCTTCTACATTGCCCTGACTTGCTCCCTTTATTCATCCCCCTACCAACCCCACAGCACCCATGCACGTACCTGTCGTTTATTTATTTCTATTAATGTCCGTCTCCCCCTTTAGACTGTAAGCTCATCGTGGGCAGGGAATGTGTCTGTATATTGTTGTACTGTACTCTCCCAAGGACAGTGTTCTGCATACAGTAAATGCTCAATAAACAAGATTGACTAAAAGACTAATAATAAGAATGATCGTATTTGTTAAGTGCTTACTATGTGCCAGGTACTGTTCTAAGCACTGAGGGAGATAAAAGAAATTGGGTTAGACACAGTCCCTGTCCCACATAGGGCTCACAGTCTTAATCCCCATTTTGCAGATGAGGATACTGAGGCACAGAGAAATCAAGAGACTTGTCCAAGGTCACTCAGCAGACAAGTGGCAGAGCTAGGATTAGAACCCACAACCTTTTTAGTCCTAGGCCCGTGGTCTAGCCACTTGGCTAGGCTGCTTCCTCACTGACTGCCTGAACGCAGTTCTGCATGGTCGGACATGTGAAAACCATGAAAGTTTCTCTGGGTAAACTATAATCTCCTTTACAGCAAAGATGATTTCATTGTACTCTTCCATTGTCTGCAGAAAATAGACCCTGAAATACTGTTGATTGACTCAATTATTTTCTTTGGGATTCCACGAGAGTCAGGACATGTGTACCCTAAGGAAATTATACAGATAATTTATCCTACTTGAACCAATTATGTGAATAACTCTACTCTTCCACTATCTCCTTAGACTTAGCTGAGTTCAGTTAATTTTGACAAGAAAGAAAAAAACCTCCTCTAAATAAGGAAAGTAAGAGAAGGGAACGAAAGGGGAATGCAAATCGACAGCTACAGCATGGTCTAGTGAAAGCCCCATGGGAAGCAGCATGGTGTAATGGGAAGAGCTCGGGTCTGGGAGTCGGAAGGTCCTGGGTTCTAATCCCGGCTTCGACACTTGACTTCTGTGTGACCTTGGGCAAGTCAGTTCTCTTCTCTGTGTCTTAGTTGCCACATCTGTAAAATGGGGATTAAGACTGTGAACCCCATGTGGGATAGGGCCTGTGTCCAACCTGATTACATAGTATCTGACCCAGCGCTTAGAACAGTGCTTGGCACACAGTTAGCGCTTAAGAAGTTTCACCATTATTATTATTATAGTCATTACCAAAGTAACTAAGGGGAAAAAAGGAAACATATGTAGATTATTGCCCCAAATTTACATTTACCTCTGGGTAGGGCAACTGGGCTCATACGATTTTCTTGTGCCTCGGACCCTTGTTGATAATGAGAAAAAAGTACAACTTGCCCCACTCTCTCCAGTTGGGATTGAATGAGGATTAAATTTAAATAAAACTTGGTAATATGCTTTGAGCTCTGCAGAGATAACTATTCTTCAAGATGTAATTATTTTTATAATCACATTTATTAGGTTTTTTTTTTTAATTGCACCCTTTGCTTAAGAAAAACCTCGGGGTGTGGAGCACAGTAAGATCATTCATTAGAATAGTTCTCTGTTGACAGCAATAATAATATCATCCATTAAGAGGAAAAGCTGCAGCATCAGAAGCAACCGATCTGTTCCTTAGACGGTTGACTGATTTGATAACCTAATTTAAATAGGTCTGTAGTCAACAGCAAGGGATGTTCCACCCAACTATGGTTTCTTAGTGAGATAATGGATTTTCTGACTGGGGATTTGAAGAACCAAAGAGATTTAGGGTGGACCAAGTGAGACTCTGTCTGTAAGTGGCAGTGATATTCATTCATTCATTCAATTGTATTTATTGAGCGCTTACTATGTGCAGAGCACTGTACTAAGCGCTTGGAATGTACAAATCGGCAACAGACAGAGACAGTCCCTGCCCATTGACGGGCTTACAGTCTAATCGGGGGAGACAGACAAAAACAATAGCAATAAATAGAATCAAGATAACCACTTAAATCCATAATTCCCACTCCACCAACCACTGTGGGTTCCCCTGAACCTCCAGGGACAATGCAGTCTGATTCAGTAAATCAAGGAATGGTTTTAGGAAGAAGGCAGGATAGGCCCCAAAGAATGACTGGCAAAGCTGGGTTGTGAAATCCGATAAACTGGAAAAGCTATAAAGTAGAAATGAGAACGCTGATCTACAGGCCTCAAGAGTGAACCCTGGTCACTCTAGACTGGAGGCAGCCATCATGTGACCTATCTCATGAATACAATAATAATTATGGTACTTGTTAAATGTTTAATGAGTGCCAAGCACCGTTCTAAGCGTAAGAATAGATAAAAGTTAATCAGGTTACCCACAGTCCCTGTCCCACTGGGGGCTCACAGTCTTAATCCCCATTTTACAGATGAGGTAACTGAGAAGCAAAATGACTTCCCCAAGGACACGCAGCAGATATGTGGCAGAACCGGAATTAGAATCCAGGTCCCTCTGACTCCCAGGCCTGGGTTTTATCGCAAGGAAATCTTAAGTGGGTGAAGGACACCCTTTATGCGTACTAGGATTTTGGCCCAGGATTGGGTCAGAGGATTTGAAAATGTGGGAGAAGAGATGCCCTGCACATAGAGGGCTGGAAGGTTTCTCCCCAGGGGAAATTCCCTGCATATGTAGTGGTGCACAGTCTGAATCACTGTTGCTTACGGGCAACGAGCCTCCTCCTAGTGGGTAGGAAACTTTAGCAATTCATCCAAAGGAGAGTCTTCTGGCTTCTTGGCCCAAGAGGGTTTGAGGAATTACAACTGGAAGATGGGTTTTGGCAGTGTCTACCCTTAGGCCATTTATCAAGGGAAATATTACATTTCAAATGAAAATGAGTGACCCTTGGGGGATTTGTTAGGGGAGGGGGCAGAGGGGCAAGGAGGACTGGATACACCTTGGGTGTGGCTCAGGATTAGTTTCTCACGGGGCACTGCTGAACTCTCAGCTACTAGCTTTCTACTTCATTCATTCATTGAATAGTATCTATTGAGCATTTACTATGTGCAGAGCACTGTACTAAGCGCTTGGAATGTACAAATAGGTAACAGATAGAGACGGTCCCTGCCCTTTGACGGGCTTACGGTCTAATCTGGGGAGACGGACAGATGACAACTATGGCGATAAATAGAATCGAGGGGAAGAACATCTCATTAAAACAATAGCAAATAAATAGAATCAGGGTGATGTGCATCTCATTAGCAAAATAAATAGGGGGATGAAAATATATACAGTTGAGCGGACGAGTACGGTGCTGAGGGGATGGGAAGGGAGAGGGGGAGGAGCAGAGGGAAAGTGGGGAGAAGAGGGTTTAGCTGCGGAGAGAGGAAGGAGGGGTAGAGGGAGCAGAGGAAAAGAGGAGCTCAGTCTGGGAAGGCCTCTCGGAGGAGGTGAGCTTTAAGTAGGGTTTTGAAGAGGGGAAGAGAATGACTTTGGCGGAGGTGAGGAGGGAGGGCGTTCCGGGACCGCGGGAGGACGTGGCCCGGGGGTCGACGGCGGGATAGGCGAGAACGGGGGACGGCGAGGAGGTGGGCGGCGGAGGAGCGGAGCGTGCGGTGTGGGCAGTGGAAAGAGAGAAGGGAGGAGAGGTAGGAGGGGACAAGGTGACGGAGAGCCGTGAAGCCTAGAGTGAGAGGCTTTCTACCTGAGTGATGAGCCCACAGTCCAGAGAGGGACACTTCCCAAGGGCTTCCCTCCCCCGTCTTCACCCTCTGAACTCTGACCCTTCCTAACTTCCCATCGGGCTAAGCAGAGCTCTCTTCAGGGCTCTTTCTCAGTGTTGACAACTGGGATTGCTGAGCAAGAGCCCCGAAGATAACCCAATTTAGGCTGATGGGAAATTAGGAAGGGTGAGAGTACAGAGGCAACTCAGATCTGGGTAGGGTCCAGTCTTGGCCTTCATCAGGTAGGGCAAGCTGGCAGGGAGGGATCCAGTGAACTGTACGGGCTAGGACAAGTTGTTCAGGACTACATTTCCCCTTAGAAAACATGACTGTAGGCCAACCTGTCCAAGGACTTGTAGGCTGCAGAACTCCACCACAAGATAGCAGGAGGACTGCACTATAATAATAATAATAATGGCATTTGTTAAGCATTTACTATGTGCAAAGCACCGTTCTAAGCGCTGGGGAGGATACAAAGTGATCAGATTGTTCATTCATTCATTCAATAGTATTTATTGAGCGCTTACTATGTGCAGAGCACTGTACTAAGCGCTCGGAACGAACAAGTGGGCAACAGATAGAGACGGTCCCTGCCGTTTGACGGGCTTACGGTCTGATCGGGGGAGACGGACGGACGAGAACGATGGCGATAAATAGAGTCGAGGGGAAGAACATCTCGTAAAAACAATGGCGACTAAATAGAATCGAGGCGATGTACAATTCATTAACAAAATAAATAGGGTAATGGAAATAGATTGTCCCACGTGGGGCTCACAGTCTTAATCCCCGTCTTACAAATGAGGTAACAGAGGCACAGAGAAGTTAAGCGACTTGCCCAAAGTCACCCAGCTGACAAGCGCTGAGCCGGGGATTTGAACCCAAGACCCCTGACTCCTGAGCCCGGGCTCCTTCCACTGAGCCACGCTGCTTCTCCAAAAAACGATGGCATATGTTAAGCTCTTACTATGTGCAAGCACTGTTCTAAGCGCTGGGGAGGTTACAAGGTGATCAGGTTGTCCCACGTGGGGCTCACGGTCTTAATGCCCATTTTCCAGGTGAGGTAACTGAGGCCCAGAGAAATCAAGTGACTTGCCTGACAAGCGGAGGAGTCGGGATTTGAACCCATGACCTCTGGCTCCCCAGCCCGTGCTCTTTCCACCATCACCATCCTGGTCTGCCTCAACGCTGACCTCTTGCTCCAACCCTGCCTCTGGCCTGGAAAGCCCCCCTTCTTTGTTTCGGAAAGACACTTACTCTTCCCCGCCTCCAAAGCCTTACCGAAGGCGTATCTCCTCCAAGCGGTCTTCCCTGACTAAGCCTGCTTTTCCTTTTCTTCCACTTCCTCCCGCGTCACCTTGATCTGCTCCCTATATTCATCCCCCCTCCCAGCCCCACAACACGTCCGTACATATAATTATAATTATTAATAATTATGGTATTTGTTAACACTTACTATGTGCCAAGCACTGTTCTAAATGCTGGGGTCGATACAAGGTAATCAGGTTGTCCCACAAGGGGCTCGCCCTTTTAGTTCCCATTTTACAGATGAGGGAACTGTGGCACAGAGAAGTGAAGTGACTTGCCCAAGGTCACACAGCAGACAAGTGGTGGAAGCGGGACGAGAACCACATCCTCTGACTCCCAAGTCCGTGCTCTTTCCACCAAGTCACGCTTCTTCTCTGAACCATAATTTATTTATTTATACTGACACCTGTTTCCGATTTTAGGCTGCAATCACTTTGTGGGCAGGGAACATGTCTGTTATATTGTTATTTTGTATTCTCTCAAGTGCTTAGTACAGTTCTCTGCATGCAGACAGCGCTCAATAAACAAGAGTTATTGATTGAACGTCCACGTGGCTGTGGTGAGCCCGTTGTTGGGTAAGGATTGTCTCTATCTGCTGCAAAATTGTACTTTCCGAGTGCTTAGTACAGTGCTCTGCACACAGGAAGTGCTCAATAAATATGATTGAATGAATGAATGAATGCGGTGTCCCTGGCTAAGCGGGGCGGTGGATAATAATGGCATTTGTTAAGCGCTTACTATGTGCCAAGCACTGTTCTAAGCGCTGGGGGGATACAAGGTGATGATGCGGGAGCTGTGACCTGATGCTCAAAGGCCAGAATTCACATACAAATTAGCCTATCCTTACTGACCCTCAGGATGGCCTGCCTGAATGTGGGAATAGAGATTAATTGATATATTCAGGCCTTTTCCAGGGGCTAGGATTAAATAGTTGAAAAATCCAAGGACGGGAGTCATTTTGTGTTGCAGTCCAAACTCATGTTTTTTCTGTATCAAGTAAATGATACACAGATCTGACCGGGAACCCCCGCTGGTTCCTTGGCCACTGGTTCCTTGGGAAGCAGCGTGGCTCAGTGGAAAGAGCCTGGGCTTCGGAGTCAGAGGTCATGAGTTCGACTCCCAGCTCTGCCACTTGTCAGCTGTGAGACTGTGGGCGAGTCACTTCACTTCTCTGTGCCTCAGTTGCCTCATCTGTAAAATGGGGATTAAGACTGTGAGCCTCACGTGGGACAACCTGATTACCCTGTATCTACCCCAGCGCTTAGAACAGTGCTCTGCACATAGTAAGCGCTTAACAAATACCAACGTTATTATTATTATTATTGGCCAAAATGGATCCAAATAATCCATTGCTCCGCCCACAGCAAGCCCTCGATAAATACCATCTATTGACCGACGGAGGTAGGAGATCTCAACATTCATATGGAGCTCCCGTCCGAGCCAAAGATCTTGCGGGAATTGGCTTGATACAAAGGTGCCCCGGTCTTGCCAGCTACTTTGTGACAAACTGAGATCCAGGAGGAGTAGCCACTAGCCAAATGTCAAATGAGAAAGAGCAACGGGTCTCCCAGGCAGGGCAGCAGCGACGACCCCATTAACAGACCTTTGAAGTAAAGTGTGACCAGCATGGTACGGTCCGTGGGCCTGGAGGTTATTAAACACACGCGCGTGCGCACACACACACATATGTTGTCCTTTTTATTTAAAGACGATAGCAGTGATGGTCAAGCTCCCATATGAGTGTGTTTATGACTAAAAACCCCAGCGCAGGACTCAATTTTCCATGCAAATTTGAATGGAAAAAATATTTTCCCTTGATGCGTCCTTATCCTTAATGTCTGCAGCACCCGGTACCATTTTCTCTTCCGCCTCTTTGTTTCTCATTCTTTACAAAGCTTCGGCTCCAGTCACTCCTTTCTTGACATATGCTGGCGTCTACTTAGGATCTGACTCCTGGCTTTCAAGTGGGTAGTGGGATTGCCTAAAGATTTCTTTAATTTTGTTCAGTCATCCTGGCTTTTGGATTCATTCATTCATTCGATAGTATTTATTGAGCACTTACTATGTGCAGAGCACTGTACTAAGCGCTTGGAATGGAAAAATCGGCAACAGATAGAGACAGTCCCTGCCCTTTGACGGGCTCACAGTCTAATCGGGGGAGACGGACAGACGAGAACAATGGCGCTAAACAGAATCAGGGATTCCCAATCTTAGCTCTACATACAGCTGCTGTTTGGATATCCTCATGTCATTCATTCTCTGCTCAGGTCCCACCCGATGTAGCCATATTTTTTGAAGCCATATTAGGTGAGCATAGTTACGATACTAGGAGATAAACTACATTCCAAAACTTGAAGGTTCATTCATTCATTCATTCATTCATTCATTCATTCGTATTTATTGATGCTTACTGTGTGCAGAGCTCTGTACAACTACTAATGATAATGTTGGTATTTGTTAAGTGCTTACTATGTGCAGAGCACTGTTGTAAGCACTGGGGTAGATACAGGGTAATCAGGTTGTCCCACCTGAGGCTCACAGTCTTCATCCCCATTTTACAGATGAGGTAACTGAGGTACAGAGAAGTGAAGTTGGTATTGGTATTTGTATTTGGTAAGCGCTTACTATGTCCAGAGCACTGTTCTAAGCGCTGGGGTAGATACAGGGTAATCGGGTTGTCCCACGTGGGGCTCACACTCTTCATCCCCGTTTTACAGATGAGGTTACTGAGGCACAGAGAAGTTACGTGACTTGCACAGTCACACAGCTGACAAGTGGCAGAGCCGGAATTCGAACCCATGACCTCTGACTCCCGAGCCCGGGCTCTTTCCACTGAGCCACGCTGCTTCTCTAAGCACTTGGGAGAGTGCACGCTCTTGACTTGCCATCTGATAGTGAAGGTGTCCAATAAATGACGCAGTGGAACTTCTTAAGTAGCCAGATGTGGCATCTGTGTAGCTACTACTAGACCATGGTAGATCTCCTGTAGACCTTCATTTTGGACAGTAGCTTGAAGAGTGTACCCCAATACTGCCCAAGTAAGAATTAAACTCTTGGTCCCAGCTTAAAATTTGACAGGCATATTTCTAGGTTGGCTTCAGTGCTTAGAACAGTGCTTGGGACATAATAAATAAATAATTATGGTATTTGTTAAGTGCTTATTATGTGCCTAGCACTGTTCCACGCGCCGGGGTAGATACGAGGTAATCAAGTCGTCCCACGCAGGGCTCACAGCCTTAATCCCCATTTTACAGATGAGGTAACTGAGGCCCAGAGAAGGAAAGTGGCTTGTCCAAGGTCACACAGCAGACAAATGGCAGAGCAGGGATTAGAACCCAGGTCCTCTGACTTCCAAGCCCATGTTATTGCCGCTAAGCGATGTCATTATTATTACCCTAAAGCTATTCAGTTATTTATTATATTATCGACTGGATAGCTCACTAGTTTTGAACAACAAATTATCTTGCTGGCAAAGTCCTCCAACTCAATCAGAGTTCTTTTCACCACCCACATTCTATTTTTTTTTTTTTCCAAAGTAAAAATGCATGATTTCCAAGTTGTCCCAGCAAAGAGCCCGTCAAGTGCAATCAACTCTCATTTCAAACTACTTTACGAGAACATAGAAAAGTTGGGACAGATATTCATTTGACAAGAAAATGTTTGCCAGATGTTTCCAGCAGGGAACAATGACATGCATCCTCTCCCTCCTCCTCTCTCTGGGTTAGAAGAGCCCTCACGTAAAGTGATTTGGACGGTATCTGAGACTTGCATGTGAGTGGATTTAAAAGGTATCTGAATTGGAAGTGAGCCCTACTGAAGAGCACAAAAAGGAGCAAACCTGCCACTTAAAAAACTTGTCAGAGTTCCACTGGTGCTTAATGTTCTTATTTACCAAGAGGAGGAACGTGAAAACTCCAGAGACTGTCAGAGCAATTTTGCAGAAGAAGGTGAGGTAGATGAAGAGATTAAAAATACTATCCATCATTTCTGGGAAGCAGTGTGGTCAGATTGGAAAGAGAGGGAATGTGGAAATGGGAAAACCTGCATTCCGATTCCAAATCTTCCACAGGCCTCCTGGTTAACTGTGGGTAAATTGCTAAACCTCTCTGGATGTCATTTGTCATCTGAAAATGGAGCTACAAATATCTGTCTCTCCTTAGCTCCAAGAGAGGTTATGGGGATAAAATAAAACATAAAAAATGAATGTTCAAGCCCTTTGGAACACGTTCTAAAATGTCTCTACCAATTCTTCTGTATTGTATTCTCCCAAGCTCCTAGTACAGTGTTCTGCACACAGTAAGCACTCAATAAATATGTGATGGATTAATTGATGGATTGTTCACCCTCTTTCTTTGATGGGAGGCCAAAGAAGGGCTAGGACTGTGTATGACTTGATTAATTTAGTAAGTAGCTCATAGTAATCAATCAGTTGTCTTTACCGATTGTTTACTGTGTGCAGAGCACTGTACTAAGCACTTGGGAGAGTGGAAAGAGCCCGGGCTTGGGAGTCAGAGGTCATGGGTTCGGATCCCAGCTCCGCCACTCGTCAGCTGTGTGACTGTGGGCAACTTCTCTGTGCCTCAGTTACCTCATCTGTAAAATGGGAATTAAGACTGTGAGCCTCACGTGGGCCAATCTGATGACCCTGTATCTACCCCAGCACTTAGAACAGTGCTCTGCACATAGTAAGCGCTTAACAAATACCAACATTATTATTATTATTACAATACAAGAGAGTTGGTAGACGTGCTCCCTACGCACAATAAGCTTCAGTCTAGAGGGGGAGTTAGACATCAATATAAACAAAAATAAATTAAATTGTAGATATGTACGTAAGTCCAGGCAGGCTGAGAGAGAGGGTGAGTAAAGGGAGCAAAGTCAGGTGCAAGGGTGACACAGAGGGAACAGGAGATGAGGAAATGAGGTTTTAGTCAGGGAAGGCCTCTTGGAGATGTGCCTTCAATAAGGCTTTGAAGACAGCACAACGGTTTACACTTAACAGATACCACAGGTATTATTATTGGCTGAAGCCTGAGGGAGAAGGGCCAGGCCGTGTGGCCAAAGCAGAGGAGTCAAGAGAAAGGGAGAATGTGAAGTGACTACATGGAATGAGAGAAGCAGATAAGAGAGGCAAAAGAAGAGTGGATGAAAAGGAGAGAAGTAATGGGAGGGGAGAGGAAGAGAGAAAAAGAAGAGACCGATGAAGAATAAGGGCAAGATGAGCGATTATCTACCCCTCTCAGGGTTGCAACTGGGGAGTTTCCAGTCCTCTACCAGTCTCTGCTACGGGAGGAAAAGTCAAGCAGAGGTCTACCCATTCCATTCCTAGCTTGGCCAGTGGCTAGCACGTGGAAGGCAATCGGCTAAAAGTCACAACTCCCCTGCGCTGGGCAGCAGCGGCACGGGAGAGAGTCGAGGGCAGACTCGAGTTGACTTCGTGGAAGGAGGCAGTGGTCAACCACTTCCGGATTTTGACCAAGAAAACTCTCCGGATCCGCTACCAGAACGATTGCAGTCGGAGGTGGGGGCGTTCTGGGAGAGGTGTGTCCTCGGCATCGCAATGGGTGGGAGACGACTTGACGGCGTAAGACAAGAACGATTACCCGGTTTCAGCTATTTCTGTTGTAACCCCCAGGGTGCTGAGCTTGCTTTCCATTTCGATGACTTGTAGCCACCCCCATCCTACCTTCCCAACCCTTCACATAATGGCCTTAAACAATATGGCAGAGTGATTGAGCCAATAAATAACTCTGGCTTCATTCAGCTGGACTCTCTCTCATCTTTCTGGCATTAGGAATTTAGATGACCTATGGTGCTTCACCTTCTCTTTGAAAGAAAGGCTTGGTACTAAAAATAGCTGCAAACTCTCATCAAGAGGATAATGACTGAGAGCCGTCAATCTACAATCATCGCTCTTGAGGTTTGCAATTTCTAGGTTTAGCTAGACATTCACTGTAAAGAGCTTTAAGCTATCCCAGGAAGTACTTGAATCGTATCCTGTCTCTCAAAGGGAAATCTCTTATTGGCCTTGATCATGAGCTAAATGATCTAAAAGGTGCGAAACAAGCCTCTTTCCTTCCATCCTGTCATTTCGGCACTTCCACATCATCTAAGTACATGGGATACTCAGTGCTCGGTGCTTAAAAGGAATTTCAGATAAGAGAAGCGATCGAGTATAAAGATACAAACAAATGTGCTTAGGGGATAAGCGCTTAATACAGTGCTCTGCACAAGCAAGAGCTCGATAAATACAATCGAATGAATGAATGAATCTAGGGGCTGTGAGAGATGAGGGGAGAAGTAGGATGGGGCAAATGACATTTCAATCTGGAAAGGCTTCCTGGAGGAGGTATGATTTTAGTAGGACCTTTGAAGATGGGCTGAGTTCTACTCTGTTCGACACGCAGGGGGAGGGAGCTACACAAAGGAAGGATAGTGTGAATAAGGAGTTGATCCAAAGCACTCAGTCATCTTGCACTCTACCAAGTGCTTAGAGAAGCAGCGTGGCTCAGTGGCAAGAGCCCGGGCTTGGGAGTCAGAGGTCATGGGTTCGAATTCCGACTCCGCCACTTGTCAGCTGTGTGACTCTGGGCAAGTCACTTAACTTCTCTGTGCCTCAGTGACCTCATCTGTAAAATGGGGATTATTATTATTATTATTATTACCTCACCTCATTCTTCTTCTACTACAACTCAGCCTGCATGCTTCACTCCACTAATGCTAACCTTCTCACTCGACTTCAATCTCAATTATTTCACCACTAACCTCTTACCCACTTCCTGCCTCTGGCCTGGAATGCCCTCCTTTCTCAAATCTGACAGACAATTGCTCTCCCCGCTTCAGTGCCTTACTGAAGGCACATCTCTCTCGAGAGGCCTTCCCTGACTAAGCCCTCCTTTCCTCTTCTCCCACTCCCTTCTGCATCACCCTGACTTGCTCTCTTTATTCATCGCCCCTCTCCCAGTCCCACAGCACTTATGTACATAGATGACATTGATTTATTTATACCAATGTCTTTCTCTCCCTCCCGACTGTTAAACTCACTGTGGGCAGAGAATGCATCTGTTTATTTTTGTGCTGTACTCTCCCAGTGCTTAGTATAAGTGCTCTGCACATAGTAAGCACTCAATAAATATGAATGAATGAATGATGGCAGGTGAGGGAAGAGTGAGGGACAATGGTACTAGAGGAGGTACTAGAGGAGAAAAGCACATGGGTGGGTTGTGTGGGTCGGGAGCGAGGTTAAGAAAGGAGGATAAGTACAGAGTTCTGTACAAAGAAGGCACTTAATAAAAACATCGATTAACTGAGGAAAGAGTTGATGGAATGCCTTGAATCTGATGGTGAAAAATTTCTCCTTCATGCAGAGATAATAATGATAATTATGTTACTCGTTAAGTGCTTACTATGTGCCACGCGCAGTTCTAAGCGCTGGGGTAGATTTTCAGGTTGGACACGGCGCCTATCCTACATGAGGATTACATTCTTAATCCCCATTTTACAGAGGTAGTAACTGAGGCCCAGAGAAGTGAAGTGAACTGCACGAGGTCGCACTGCCGACACGCGGCAGGAACGGCATTAGAACCCAGGTCCTCCTGATTCCCAGACCCGTGCTCTATCCACTAAATCTCGCTTTTTCTGTCAGCAGATGGATGGCAGTCACTGAAGGCACGTGAGGAGTGGGGGGATAACGATCCTGGTAGCAGAATGAATTATGGACCGGAGAGTAGAGAGGCTAGTGGCAGGGAGGTCGGTGAGGAGGCTGATGTGGCGGTCGAGGTGAGATATGACAAACGCTTGAACCACCTTGGTACCGGTTTGGATGGAGAAGGAGCAAATTCTGGAGGTGTTGTTGAGATAGATTTGACAAAATTTAGTGACTGACAATGCAGGAAGAAGGAGAGAGATGAGTCAGGGACAATGCCAAGGAGGAATGATGATGGTGTTATCTTTAGTAATGGGAGTGTTACAGGGAGGAGAGACTTCAGGAGGGAAAACAAGGAGTTCAGTTTTGGGACAAGTGAGTTTGACGTGATGCAGGGACATCCAGATAAAGATGTAGTGGAAGTGGGAGGAAATTGCCGACAAAGCGAGCGGTCACGTCTGGAGATGTAGATTTTTCAGAAATTTATTTTAGTGCCTGTCCTTCCCATTACACTTTAAACTCCTTGAGGGCAGAGATGTCTACTATCTTTATTGTCTGCTCCAAAGCCCTTAGCACAGTGCTCTGCACAGAGTATACGCTTCATAAACACCACCGATTGATTAAATGAGTGACTCTGACATCAGATCCAAAATCGTCCTCCTAGGAGGACCCGAAACAGACATAGGGAGATATCTGTTTCTACCTCCGAACCACCCCGAGGATTTAAATAAAAAGAAGATCTTTAAACACACTCGTCCACGGTCTCCAACCGTCGAATAGAACGAAATTCTGTTTAGTACTCTAGGTGAAAACGTGGTTTTCTTTTAGAAGTGTTATAGATCTTTTAACTAAAACAATGTCCCCCAAGAACCCTAATAATGACTGCAAGAAACATCCTAATATGATCTGGAGGGCTTCCCAGAATTTAAGATTAAAGCTGGGAATATGTTTAGGAGGTGCCAAGCTGCAGCTCTGATTGGCAATGACTCTCGTAACTACTTCAGAGCCGCCGAGTGCTCTTTAATCTAATGATACATAAGAACCGCTGCCTGGGTTTGTTCTAAACAGAGTTTAAAAATATTTTCATAAGTTCTCTGGAATGATGGGGAGAAGGGGGGCCTCAACTGTCGCATCACCCTCCTCATCGACATCCCTGCCTCCAGCCTCTCCCGTCTCCAGTCCGTGGTTCATTCTGCTGCCCCTATCATTTTTCTGAAAAGAATAATAATAACAGTAAGAATAATTCACGTCTCTCCACTCCTCAAGAATCTCCAATGACTGCCCACCCATCTCCCCATCAATCAGAAATTCCTTGCCATTGGTTTTAAGGAACTCGGTGAGCTCTCTCCTTCATAACTACCCTTGCTTCTCTCCCACCGATAATAAAAATACTAACAATGTTGGTATTCGTTAAGCACTTATTATGTGCAGAGCACTGTTCTAAGCGCTGGGGTAGATACAGGTTGTCCCACGTGAGGCTCACAGTTAATCCCCATTTTACAGATAAATGAGGCACAGAGAAGTTAAGTTACTTGCCCACAGTCACACAGCTGACAAGAGGCAGAGCCAGGATTCGAACCCAAGACCTCTGACTCCCGAGCCCGGGCTCTTTCCACTGAGCCACGCAGCTTCTCTAAAAATAATAATGATGGCATTTGTTAAACGCTTACTATGTGCCAAGCACGGTTCTATGCGCTGTGATAGATTCAAGGCTCTCAGGTTGTCCCACCTGGGGCTCACAGTCTTGATCCCCATTTTACAGACGAGGTAACCGAGGCACAGATAAGTTAAGCGACTTGCCCAGTGTCACACAGCTGACAGGTGGAGGAGTTGGGATTAGAAACCACAACCTCTGACTCTCAAGCCCGGGCTTTTCCCCCTAAGCCACGCTGCTTCTCGGGACACTCACTACACTACAACTCAGCACACGTTTCACTCCTCAACACTAACATTCTCACTGCACCTTGATTTCATCTCTCTCATCATGGACCCATGGTTCACTCCCTTTCTCTTGCTTAGAACTCCCAACCTCTTCATACCCAACAGACCCCACTTTTCCCATCTTTCTATCCTTACTAGAATCTCACCTCCTCCAAGAGGCCTTCCCAAACTGAGCTCCCCTTACCTCTCCGCAGCTAAACCCTCTTTCCCCCCCATTTCCCTCTGCTCCTCCCCCCTCCCTCCCCCTCTCCTCAGCACTGTACTCGTCCGCTCAACTGTATATATCTTCATCACCCTATTTATTTTGTTAATGAGATGTACATCACCTCGATTCTATTTATTTGCTATCGTTTTAATGAGATGTTCATCCCCTCGATTCTATTTATTGCCATCGTTCTCGTCTGTCCGTCTCCCCCGATTAGACCGTAAGCCCGTCAAAGGGCAGGGACTGTCTCTATCTGTTACCGATTTGTACATTCCAAACGTTTAGTACAGTGCTGTGCACATAGTAAGCGCTTAATAAATACTATTGAATGAATGAATATCTCCTCTTCCCTGACCAATGAATATCTCCTCTAAGAAGTCTTCCCTGACCAATCTCTCATCTACTCACCCTATTCACCTTCCCTTCTTTTGCATCTCCTATACTCTTGGCTTTATATCCCACTCACTCTACTCACTCTACTCTTTTACTCACTTTACCCCCAGCCTCAAAGCAGTGATGTACATGTCAGCATGCTCTGCTATTTCCTGAATGAGTAATTTATTTTAGTGTCTGTCTTCCCAGCTAGATTGTAAACTCCTCGATCGCAAGTTCCCTGAGGGTAAGGATTGGGCTTACCGTTATTTCTCTCCCAAGGCCTCAGTACCGTAGCTCGGTGGAAAGAGCATGGGCTTGGGAGTCAGAGGTCATGGGTTCGAATCCCAGCTCTACCACCTGTCAGCTGTGTGACCGTGGTCTCCTCAAGGGTCAGTTCTTGGCCCTATTCTGTTCTCCATCTACACTCACTCCCTCGGTGAACTCATTCGCTCCCACGGCTTCAACTACCATCTCTATGCAGATGACACACAGATCTACATCTCTGTCCCTGTCCTCTCCCCCTCCCTTCGGGCTCGTATCTCCTCCTGTCTCCGGGACGTCTCCACCTGGATGTCTGCCCGCCGCCTAAAACTCAACGTGTCCAAAACTGAGCTCCTCATCTTCCCTCCCAAGCCATGTCCTCTCCCAGACTTTCTTATCACCATGGATGGTACGACCATCCATCCCGTCTCACAGGCCCGCGACCTCGGTGTCATCCTTGACTCGGCTCTCTCGTTCACCCCGCACATCCGATCCGTCACCGAGACCTGCCGGTCTCACTTTTATAATATCACCAAGATCCGCCCTTTCCTCTCCACCCAAACGGCTACCTTACTGCTACGGGCTCTCGTAATATCCCGGCTAGACTACTGTGTCGGCCTGCTCTCTGATATCCCTTCCTCCTGTCTCTCCCCGCTCCAGTCTATTCTTCATTCCGCTGCCCGGCTCATCTTCCTGCAGAAACGTTCTGGGCCTGTCACTCCCCTTCTTAAAAGCCTCCAGTGGTTGCCTATCGACCTCCATATGAAACAAAAACGTCTCACTCTAGGCTTCAAGGGTCTCCATCATCTCGCCCCCTCCTACCTCTCTTCCCTTCTCTCTTTCTACCGCCCACGCCACACGCTCCGCTCCTCTGCCGCCCACCTCCTCACCGTCCCCGTTTCTCGCCTAGCCCACCGTCGACCCCTGGCCCATGTCCTCCTGCTGTCCTGGAATGCCTTCCCTCCTCACCTCTGCCAAACTCTCTTCCCCTCTTCAGAGTCCTACTGAGAGCTCACCTCCACCAAGAGGCCTTTCCAGAGTGAGCTTCCCCTTTTCCCTCTGCTCCCTCTGCTGCCTCTCTGCCCCCCGCCTTCGCCTCCCCTCAGCTAAGCCCCCTTTCCCCCCCTTTCCCTCTGCTCCTCCCCCTCTCCCTTCCCCTCCCCTCAGTACTGTGCTCGTCCGCTTATTTGTATAGATTTTTATTACCCTATTTATTTTGTTAATGCCATGTACATCCCCTTGACTCTATTTATTGCTATTGTTTCTGTCTGTCCGTCTCCCCCGATTAGACTGTAAGCCCATCAGTGGGCAGGGATTGTCTCTATCTGTTGCCGAATTGCACATTCCAAGAGCTTAGTACAGTGCTCTGCACATAGTAAGTGTTCAATAAATACCAATGAATGAATGAACTTAGCTTCTCTGGGTCTCAGTTACTTCATCTGTCAAATGGGGATTAAGTCTGTGAGCCTCACAAGGGACAGCCTGATTACCCTGTATCTACCCCAGCGCTTAGAACAGTGCTCTGCACATAGCAAGGGCTTAACAAATAACAACATTATTATTATTACCGTAGCATGGTTTAGTGGGAAGAGCATGAGTTTGGGAGTCAGAGGTTGTGGGTTCTAATCCCGATTCCGCCACTTGTCAGTTGTGTGACTCTGGGCAAGTCACTTAACGTCTCTGGGCCTCAGTTACCTCATCTGTAAAATGGGGATGAAGACTGGGAGCCCCACGTGGGACAACATGATTACCTCATATCTACCCTAGCTCTTAGAACAGTGCTTGGCTCATAGTAAGCGCTTAACAAATACCATCATTATTATTATTGTTATTATTATCACAGTGCTCTGCTACATAGTAATTGCTCAATACATAGCCTTGATTCAGCGATTCGTTGATTGGGTGAGTACCCAAGAGCTTAAGTGGTGAGAAAGTGCTGAAGTGACAGGTTTGATTTGAAAAGATTGTGGAGGAATAAAACCACTCCTCAAAGTAAAAAGAAGTGACTTTAGCAAGTTTCTTTGAGTTAATCTTGGCAGAAAACAAAACAGATCAAATGACATCTCTTTCTGGTCCTCTCCCTTTCATTTCCATAACAACTGCTGGGATTGGTACTTCATTAAGTCAAGGTTTGGTGCATTGTCCTTTTTTTGGGAGAAGGGAAAATAGATGATGATTGATAGTTCTTATCCATTCATTTCCGGAGCATTTTCCATCAGCAAATGCTTCCGAGAATAATTAATTTCTCAGAATCCTTATCTTTGATAAGGATCTTTCTTTTCCCGCTTCTTCTCCTTATCCTTGTGAGCCTCACGTGGGACAACCTGATTACCCTGTATCTACCCCAGCGCTCAGAACGGTGCCCTGCACATAGTAAGCGCTCAACAAATACCAACATAATAATCTTTCAGTGAAATGGCAGAAGATAGAAACACCCAGCAGTTCATATGGCCCCAGTGATACACTGTTCCTAGCCAGGCACAGACTCCTATCGCTTCTCTAGTCCCGGCTCCCTGGGGAGACCTACCCTTGCTCCAACCTATAAATCAATCAGTCATATTAAGCACTTATAATAATGTGTACACTTATTGGGTACACATATAACAATATATGTTATATGGTTGGGTACACATATAACATTGGGTACACATATAACAATACACTTATTGGGTACAGAGAACTGTACTAAGCACTTGGGCGAGTACAAATCGGAGTTCTTCCCCGATTAGACCGGAAGCCCATCAAAGGGCAGCGACTGTCTCTATCTGTTGCCGATTTCTACATTCCAAGTGCTTAGTACAGTGCTCTGCACATAGTAAGCGCTCAATTAATACTATTGAATGAATGAATGAATACAAAATAACAGTATAAGAGAGTTAGCAGACACATTCCCTACCCACAACAAGCGTACAGTCTGGGGAGGGGGGGACCGATATGAATATAAATAAATTAATTATGGATACGGACATAAGTACTTGCGGAACAAGGATGGGGGTGAGTGAATAAATGGAGCAAATCGGGGCAATGAAGAAAGGAGTGGGAGAAGAGGAAATGTGGGCTTAGTGAGGGGAGACTTTGATGTACCTCCTTGAAGACCCAGAGGAGCTAGGAGAGGGAGGAGGTGGGAGGAAACGTAGGAGAGAAGAGAAGGAAGGGGAGACAGACTTCAGTTCTGGGTCTTGTTCTGAGCTGCCCTTAGAAAATCTATTTATTGGTCAGAGATAACTCTGTGGAGAACTCAGCTCTCATGACAGACCATCTCCTGCCAGACCTAAATCCCTTAAGTGACCTCACAGGTCCTGTCCAGGCTGCTCCACTTTGTCTCCTTCCTCTTTGCTTCCTTCAGTAATCTCCCTTAAATCCCCCTTGTAAAACAGGAAAGAAACTGTTACAGTAAGAAGAAACATCACCGACTTGCCAGAAATAAAAAGGAAAGATGCTGCTGCTTCTGTTTCCTTTGGTGAAGCAAGATATCCTAGTGCGTTGAGGTGTTTTTCAACATACACAGCAACAGATAGAACTAGATCGGGTTCCAACAGAACTCCATTTCTAGTTTTTCCCTTTGATTACTGGCTAAATTTTAGTAAGTCTCAACCTCTCACATAGTTGTTCTATTGACTAACAGAAATATCATTATTAAGTTTCACGGGATGAGGTTTTTCCGAACTCCCTCCCTCTGCAACTTATGCTTTCTCCCCTCTCTCTTTTACACCCCCTCACACAGGTGCACCACTTATTTGTTCACTAAGTACGTCACAAAGAACAGGTACAGGGGAATCAGGTAGTCAATCATATTTATTGAGCGCTTACTGTGTGCTGAACACTGTACTAAGTTCTTGGAGAGTATAACAATAAACAGGATCATATGTAGAAACATCTGATAACTTCTCAAGTTTTAACTGACTTTGTCTTAGGAGGAAAAATGTCTTCGGAGAGAAAACTGCCTTGGATTACTGAAGTCTTTGTTTGAAATTGAGTAACACAATCGAGAGTCAAGCCTTGCTGGTCATTTTCCTTCCAAATGGAGCAAAATTAGGCTCTCTACCAAAAATTATAAAACCAGGATCATAATAATATCCTTCAAGTGCTCAAACCCAATTTGCATTATCAGCTTTTCAGTTCCTTCCAAACTACTGGAAAGAAATCAATACACTTCTATAAGGGGAAGAAACATTACATCTAGAAATGAATATTCAGAAATACAAGCAAGGTTTCAAACTTTCCTCCCACGCAAGGTTTCAATTTTCAAAGTTGTCACATCAGTCAACATCTTTAATAACCAACTCATTGAATGTGAATCAAAAATCACCATAATTGTAATGTGGCAAAGATTGTCCCACAGCCTTTGATTTTGAAATACTCACTGTATAAAAGAGGGAGCAAAATGTTATGCTAGTTGATTTCTAAGTGGAAAGACATGGCACTGCATTAATATTGGTCATTGAGCTGAAACAATCATATAATACACGGCAGAGTGGAATTTTTCAGATGCCCAAATGAGTTTTTATATTACTGTAACAATAAGCTTTTTTCACTATTCCAAGCCCTGAGAATGATGTCTTAAAGTCACCTAGCTGCAAAAGTTCCAAAAAGATGTATGCCTTGACATTGTGTAAGCAAGATGTTAAGCACAAAGAAGTAGCATGGTCTAGTGCAAAAAGAGCAGTCCTGGCAGTCAGAGGACCCGGGTTCTAAATCTGCCTCTGCTAGTCATTTGCTGTGTGACCTTGAGCAAGTCACAACTTCTCTGTATCTCAGTTCTCCTGTTCTCCCTACTTGGACTGTTGAGCCCCAAGCGGGCAGGGACTGTTTCCAACCTAATTAACTTGTATCTATCCCAGAGCTTAGAAAAGTGTTTGGCACGTAGTACGCACTTAACGAATAGCAGAAATAAAATAGATTGGGAGTCGGTAAACATTTTGCAAAAGAGATAAGGCAAATGAAACCTTTGAGCATTTGATTAGCAAAGAGTCAGAAGTTTTGGTCCCCTGTGGGATGTAGGACAATATTAGATATTGTAACAATAATAATAATAATAATATTAATGGTATTTATTAAGCACTTACTTTGTGCTTACACTGCAGGAAGCACTGGGGGACATACAAGCTAATCAGATTGTATACAGTCCCTGTCCCACATGGGGCTCACAGTCTTAATCCCCATTTTACAGATGAGGTAACTGAAGCACTGAAAGGTGAAGTGACTTGCCCAAGGTCACACAGCAGACAAGTGACAGACCTGGGACTGGAACCCAGTTCCTTCTGACTCCCAGGCCCTCGGTCTGTCCACTGGGCCGTGCTGTTTGTACCCTCCCAACCGCTTAGTATAGTGCTCTGTACATAGAAAGTGTTCAGTAAATATGATTGATGGATTGATTAGGTCATCTAGCATGTGGGGACACTGAAGCTGTCTCCCCTTTTACATTATTCAGTGAGGAGCTTCCCCTACCCCCATGATTAGGGCTTCTCACACCACTCTCCCTTTCCAGCAGGGCAGACCTGCTCCCCTCAATAGTCTGGACATTGCTCCCCCAAATTATGTCTAATCCTATTTCAATTAGCCCATGTCCGCCAACCCCAGCAACCGGCCAGAGCTGCAGGGAGCGGAGAGAGCTTTGCTTTGCAGGGCCAGTGATTAGTGTGGAAATATTTTGATTTTTTATTCATGGTATTTGTTAAGTGCTTCCTATGAGCCATGTATTGTTGTAGGCCCTGGGTATATACAGATTTATCCTCTAGACTGTAAGTGTGTTGTGGGCAGGGAATGTTTCTGTTTATTGTTATGTTGCACTCATTCATTCAGTAGTATTTTTTGAGCGCTTACTATGTGCAGAGCACTGTATTAAGCGCTTGGAATGTACAATTTCACAACAGATAGAGACAATCCCTGCCCAATGACAGGTTTACAGTCTAATCAGGGGATACAGATGGACAAAAACAAAACAACAATATCACAAGAATTAGAATCAAGGGGATGTGCACCTCACTGTCAAGGGTGTGTGCACCTCATTACTTTTCCAAGTGCTTAGTACAGTGCTCTGCATGCAATAAGGACTCAATAAATACAATTGATTGAATGAATGAATGAATCAGGTTGGATCCAGCCCCTGTCCCATATGGGGCTCAGTCTGAGTAGAAGGGAGTAGAATTTAATCCCCATTTTACAGTTGAGGAAACCGAGGCAAAGAGCAGTTAGGCGATTTGCCCAAGGTCACCCAGCAAGCAACTGGAAGCTCGTTGGGGGCAGGGAATGTATCCGTTGATTGTTGTACTCTCTAAAGCGCTTAGTTCGGTGCTTCTTCATACAATAAGCGCTCCTTAGCTACGATCGAACGAATGAGTTGGCAGAGTCAAGACTAGAACACAGGTTCTCTCACTCTCAGGCCCCTGCTTTTTCCACTAGGCCATATTGCTTCCCCAAATCTGCTCCAAACAGTTGCACTTGGGGGCCGCTTTTGATGGCGATGCTTGGAGGGAAGAGGGAGTGAGCCAGGGGAGGCTGCTCCCTCACCTAGGGGCCACCCTGTGCATTGTTTGGAGCTCTTATGAGCCCAGGGCCCCGGGGCCTTTGTGTCCTGTGAGTCCCTGGGTTAATCTGGCCCTGCCTCCAGAGCGACTATCAACAACAGTCCGGGCATCTGAAGACCTACACTGTGCGGGGTAGGTGGGCTCCGACCTCCAGAACGGCTTGGACCTGGGCCCTGGCCTTAGTAGATGGAGAGACCTCAGCAGACACAGATCTGGACTCAAGTTAGTCTGCCCAGATCATTCATTCATTTATCGAGCGCTTACTGTGCGTCGAGCACTTTACTAAGGGCTCGGGAAAGTACACTGCGATCCCCAAGCGGGACAGGGAATGTGTCCAAGCTGATTTGTTTGTTTCCACCCCAATGCTTGGTACAGTGCTTGACACATAGTAAGCCCTTAACAAATACTGCAATTATTATTATTCCAACAGAACAATAAACAGCGGCATTCCCTGCCCGTATCGAGCTTACAATCTAGAGCCGGGGGGAGACAGGCATCAGTATAAAGAAATAAAATGACGTACATAGCTGTGGGTCGGGTGGGGGGTGGGGGGGCGAGGAGCAAAGGGAGCAAGTCAGGGGGACACAGAAGGAGGTGAAAGATGAGGAAAGGTGGGTCTTAGTCTGGGAATTCGCCCCCAACACTGGATGGTTGTGTGCTCAGGCAGTTTTCAGGCCACCCTTGACCCAGTTTCATGTCCACTTTAGCCTCCATTCCCCTACCCCCGCTCAGGCTCTGAAAAGCTTTCAGGCCAGTAGGGATGGAAGGAGGTTGTGGCTGGGTTCTGGTTCCTGCATCAGAGTCCAGTTTAGTACCTTCAGGAGGAGCTGGATACGTCAGAAGGTCATGGGTTCTAATCTCGATTCCACCACTTGTCTGCTGTGGGACCTTAGAAAAGTCACTTCACTTCTCTGAGTCTCAGTTACTTCATCTGTAATACGGCGATTGAGACTGTGAGCCCCATGTGGAACAGGGACTTTGTCCAACTCACTTTGCTTGTATCCACTCCAGCAGTTAGTAGAGTGCCTGGCACATAATAAGCGCTTAACAAATACCATTCATATCATTGTGTGGAAGAGCAGGAGTATTTAGTAAGTCCAGTGTCTGTCAAAAGCTATGAAAAACCCATGTAGCAACAGCAAATTCAACCTGACCAGTCAAAACTTGAATTTCAAAATGAGCTGAGCTATCAGGCATTTCTTGGGTAAAATAGAGTAATCATATTCTACTACACTAGCCACAAAGCAAAGAAAGGCAAAGAACCAGGGGGTGGAATTTTAAAAGCCAGGATGGAATTTGGCAGATCGACCCAGGTGGCAAGAACAGAGCATCATTTTACACTCAGTTGAAAGTCTAGAAAACAAGTGACTTTCAACTTTCTATTTAGCTTTAAGATTCTGACCCGTGACTGAAGTTACATTCAGTTTCTTGAGCGGTTTCATTAACTTTGCCTATGATCTAAACTTAGAAATCACTGGCAGGCCAAGATTACCAACAATAACCTGAAACTCAGCAAGCTCATCAGTAATGAAACAATGCTCACAGCAATGCAGTTTTTCTCTTCTCCGGGGCATGTGAAGAGAATCACGAAAGCAGTCAGTAGGTGGTATTTATCAAGCGCTCACTGTGTGTGGAACACTGTACTAAGACCTTGGGAGAGTTAGACTATAACACTAAACAGACACATTCCCTTCCCACAGAGAGTTTACAGTCTAGACTGAAAAGGAGTACAGGCAAGTAGGAAGGAAGAGGAGGAAGAAGAGAAAGAAGAGGAGGAAGAGGAGGAGAAAGAAAAGGAAGAAGAAGAAAGAGGAGGAGGAGGAAAAAGGAGAAGGTGGAAGGAGAGGAGAAGGAGAAGAAGAAAGAGGAGGACAAGGTGGAAGATGAGATGGAGGATGAGCAGAGAAAGGAAAGAGATGGAAAAGTTGGAGGAGGAGAAGGAGGAAGAGGAGATGAAGGAGGCGGAGGAATGGTCCTTTGGGAGATGCTGGCAGTGGAAGGCAGAGGAGATTTACTCTCCTTGAGTAGCGGCTTGGAAGATTATGATACTAAGATGGGGATATCACCAACTGAGATTGGCGCTCTCCGGAGCTAACTCAGGAGCTCCAAAGTCCTTTGGTTTTCAGCAGCCACAGTCATAGTCATGGGCAGCCTTTCATCATCACTAGCGTTATCTTCATAGAAAGAAGGGTCGACACATATTGTGGACACTCTGGAATGGTGATGATAATGATGATGATGATGATGATGGTGATAATGATGGAGTGTCTCATGGAGAATGACAGATGAAGAAGAGACTTCAGGACCAAAAATGAGTTCAGAGGAATTGACCGTAACAACGGTGGATTTGCAACGCACCTTTTGCTCTCTCTTGCTCCCGTCAGGCATGTTCTCACTGAAAAGGCAGGCAGGGGTACAGCACAGTGTGAAGTGCACAATTTTTTTTAAATTAATGGGCAGAATCCAATCACAGAAGAAGTCACCTTAGCAAAGCCTGATCCTGAGACATGGCACTCTGATCTGGCAGCTGGTTACCTTGGTAGCTTCTGCAGATGTACAATAAACCATAATAATAATAATAGTAAGAGCTTATTATGTGCCAAGCACTGTAGTAAGTGCTGGGGTAGACACAAAGTAATCAGGTCCCACACGGGAATGACAGTCAAATTGGAGGGAGAACAGGAATTGAATCCCCATTTCACAGATGAGGGGCCCGAGGCATAGAGAAGTTAAGTGATTTGCCCAAGGTCACACAGGAGGAAAGGAGTGGAACTGGATTCAGAACCCGGCGACTCTGAAGCCCAGGCCCCATCTGGCTTCTCATATGTAATTAGTCAACCTTATCTACAAAGTCAACCCTACCGCTACTCTTAATGCATCTGTATTTAATCCCATCCTGACATTTATGTACAGATGCATATTTATTGGTATATTGAATAATTTATTCAGCTCTTTCATCTGGATGATTTTTTTCTTCTTCCCGTTAAATCCTTGTTCTTCCTCCTTCATATACTACTTGTAAATATTTTTAATCTGATTCTCTTCTGTCCCTCCCATTAGATTATAAAACCTTTAGGGGTGAAAACATATGTTTTACTTCTGTTGTACTTTCCCAAGTGTTTAGTAAATCCTCATTAGACTCTGTAGATGGTCAAGGAATACCATAACTGATTGATTGTAGTGTTTAGGACGTAGGTGTAGTATCCTTTATGGTATGTGAGAAGGCCACTGTAAGCCCTTAGGTGGTCATTTCTAAATGGTACCCTAGTCAATCAATTAATCAATGGTATTACTGAATGCCCCTCTCAGGGTCACAACCTGGAAAGTTTCCAGTATTGTACTAGCCTCGACAATGGGAAAAAGAGTCAAGCGGAGGCATATCTATTCCATTCCTAGCTTGGCCGGTGGTTAGCGAGTGGAAGGCAATCTGTTACGTCAAAACTCCTATGCTGGGCAGCAGCAGCACGGGAAAGAGTCGAGGGCGGAGACTCAAGTTTACTGCGTGGAAGGAGGCAATGATAAACTACTTCCTTATTTTTACCAAGAAAACTCAATGGATACACTACCAGAACGATAGCAGATGGAGGTGGGGCTTTCTGGGAGAGAGGAGTCGATATGTCACTATGGGTCAGAGACAACTCGACAACATAAGGCAAGATAATATTTATCGAGTGTCTACTTTGTGCAGAACACTCTACTAAGCACTTTTGTGAATACGATACAGTTGGTAGACACAATTCCTGCCCTCCAGGATCTTACAGTCCAAGTGGAGAGATGGCCAATTCATTCATTCATTCAATAGTATTTATTGAGCGCTTACTATGTGCAGAGCCCTGTACTAAGCACTTGGAATGTACAATTGGGCAAGGGATAGAGACAATCCCTGGCCAATGACGGGCTCACAGTCTAATCGGGGGAGACAGATGGATAAAACAAGACAACTTAATCATGATAATAGATTACAGGTAAGGAAGGAATTCAATATAAGGGTATGTTGTAGGTATGTGGATTGGTGCGTGGTGGGAGGGGGGATACCTCAATGTTGGGAGGTTGGACTGAAGGCATGGGAGAGGTAGTAGGGAGGGAAAATGAGGAGGAAGAATGAGCGCTTAGTCAGGGAAATCTTCCTAGAGGAGATATGAATTCAGTAGGGCTTTGGAGATGAATAAAGTACTAGTCGAAATGTCTGAAAGAGTTGGTAAGCTTTTATGGTGCCTCCCAGAAAGCATTGGAATGTTCAATCAATCAATCAATTTGAGGGCTTACCGCACGCAGAGCACTGTACTAATGGCTTGGCAGAGTACACTATAACAGAGTTGGTAGACACGTTCAAACTGGATAAACCTGCCGAACGATTTTCCTCCTCAAATCTCTGCGCTTCCATTTGTGCAAAGTTTAAGGCTGCATCTTTGAAATCATTTCTCCTTCTCCTCTGAACCTCCAATTACTCAAATATCCAATAGGGATAATTCAGACAATCCGCTTCTCAGCTTTTTGAACCGCAAGAAGCCTAATTTAGAAAACCTGGCACACATACAGCTAAGATAAGCAATTTTAGCAGATTACAATCATCAGGCATTAGATTGTGGTTGCCAGGTCTTCCCCTAGGGGGGACCTGAAGCACCCTAGAAGGGAGGAAATACTCTTTGATTGAGAAAAACAAAAATCCTGCAGGATTATAAAATGCATTTTAAAAGAGAGGAAATCAACCAGGTTCACTGTGCATTTGAGCAAGTGACAATACAGAGCATATGCTCACATACACACACACATATACACACACACTGATAGAAAGTTCCTTGCCTATCTCAATCCTAAGGGGAAATAATAGCCAAACCAGATGATATTCATAACAATTTTCATATTTGCATGGCCTAGTGGATAGAGTCATGGGCCCGCAAGTCAGAAGGACCTGGATTCTAATTCTGACTCTGCCACTTGTTTGCTGTGTGACCTTGGACAAGTCACTTCACTTATCGGTGCCTCAGTTACCTCATCTGTAAAATGGAGTTTAAGACTATGAGCCCCATGTGCGGCATGGACTGTGTCGACCTGATTACCTTGTATCTACCCCAGATCTTAAAAGCGTGCCTGGCTCATAGTAAGTGCTTAACAAATACCATGATAAGAATATTTGTTAAATTGCTACTCCATGTCAAGCACTATCCTAAGTACTAGTAAAGATAGAAGATAATCAGGTGGGGGACAGTTCCTGTCCCACTCAGGGCTCACAATCTAAGTTAGAGGGCAGAGAGATATTGAATCCCCATCTTACAGTTGAGGAAACTGAGACCCAGAGCATTTAAAGGACTTGCCCAAGGTCGCTACCTCATTTTGCAGATGGAAAAATGGAAACCTAAAGAAATGCCAGAAACAATAGATGCTGGATTCACAGAAACTAGGTTTCCTGGCTTTTGCCTCATGACACCATTCACTGCCTAACTCTGCCCAAAACTTAGAAATAGACTTCTTCATTCTCCTAAACTCTTTCACCTTTTCTAGAACTCTATGCACGTAGGAGGTTAAAAGAACATAAATTTATCACCTTCTTCAGTGCTGGCTATTCTAGTTGATCCTACTTCAGACGCATAGAAAGTATTTTCAGATTGCATGTAGTTCAGCAAACCAACACTGAATCCAACAGTCCTATTTTGTTTCACTTCCTTACTCACATCTATTCATCCTCTGTTTCCATTTTCTATTTATTTAACTCTCTTCTTTAGTCTTCTCAGACGTTCAGGTGCGTTGCATGACCTCTAAGAGCCCATTTCCTTTCTGGTGCAATTTACTTGTTAGATAAAGAATAAAACAGATTAAGGCTTAGTTTGAATTTTGCAGAAACCACAAACTGGGAAATTCTCCATTTTTCTAGTTGCCCATCCCTAAATTGCAAACTGGTCTCCTATATCAGTATAGTTCTAATCAAGGTGGACAAACAGCCTTTCAAATTTTACAGAAGGCCTTGAGAGGTTTCCTTGCATTTCTAGTTACGGTTTAAGGAAGCTTTCCATTTTAGCCTTATTCCCTTCTCTGTACTTCATCCCTCTCAATGTGCCTTTTTATTTCATTTATCAAACATTTTATCTCCTACTACAATGGAGATATGAAGCTGAAATCAAGGAATTCTTCTTGAAAAACACTAGCAGAATCAAATGAATAATGCTAAAGAGTTCTTTCAATTCTTTTTTCTGTGCTGAGAATCCCAGCAAATATCAAGCAAGAATAACGAGCCACTTAATATCTGAATTTAATGCAATCTAAGGCTCTACTGTATCAAATCGAAAACATTAGGATGATGACGATGTAAAGAGCCATAACTTGGCCACATTTACTCAGGTATTTGACACACAGCACCGACTCAAATTTGAAAATATTGAGAGGTAAAGGAATGAAACTAATACAAAAGAATCAGAGTAGATTTGAACCTGGGCAGATTTGAAACTCCCAACTCCACTCCTTTAATAGCTTGCATTTCTGGTGTGCTGAAGTACTGAAAGAATCAGAATTTTAGAGGAAAGTTTTTAAGAGTTAGCTAAAAGTCAGCTGAGAATTTCAGGACAACTGCACTTTTCCATCGGCAAAGCTGATGGCTCGTGGAAATTTAATCCTTTTAGGACTGAGCTTTCCGCAAGATCCACGTTCAGTCCTTTTCATTTCTGCTAACTGGCAGTGACTAACAGAAGTGCAATCAAGGTGCACGCGCCCTCCAACCTCAGCAATAATGAGGTCGTCTTTCACTGTCACAATTCCTACCCATTCATCTGGAAATGCTGTGGACTGAAGACAGGAAAAAACAAAGTTTTGGCCTTTGAATTTCTTCCCTCTATGATAACAGGGTGAGCCATTTAAAAGGAGGTTATTATAATCAGAGCAAAAAATGATGAAAGCTGCCAAAGATAAGATAGACCTAACCTCCCGTAAGGGCCTTTGGACTTTAATAAATAGCAGTGCCATTCCGTCCTCTCTCATGAAGGATTATAGACTTTCAGTGAACATTCCGTGCAAGATCAGCCCGATCCTCCAGGCCATGTCTGGTTGAATTTTGTTAGGCTTTGGAGGGAGGCAGAAAGGGGAGGAGAATATTAAATCATTACCTCCTTGAGGGCAAGGATCATGTCTAACCACTCTGATGTCCTCAACTCTCCCAAGTGCTTAGTACAGTGCCCTGCATATACAAAGGTCTCAGTAAATAGCAGTAACATCAGCCTGTCCCTCCAGACCATGTCTATTTCATTTTCATTAGGTGTTGGGGGGAGGGAGAAAGAGGAGGAGAGTAATAATTTATTGATTACTTACGGTGTACAGAGTACTGAACTAAGCACTTAGTGCATTAAATACAAGCTCACTGTGGGCAGGAAACATCTCTACCGACTTCTGCGCTCTCCCAAGCGTTTAGTACAGTACTCTGCACACGGTGAGTGCTCAATAAATATAATTGATTGGTTAATTGATCCCTAAATCGATCGCGGCCGTGCAGGGAGGTGGAGGATGGATGGAGAGAGGAGATGAAACGTGGAAGTGTCGAAACCATCCTGTAAGCTTTTCGTCTACTTTCATTTTGATGTGGGACAAATACCCTCCCCTCGCCAACATGAGAGATTTTCTTATATATACCCCCTCCTCACTTCCCTCCTTTAAAATAAATGAAATTAAGGGAGGAGGTGTACCACATTTCTACCTATTGTTTATTCTGCTGCTTTCCCTCCCTACCATCAAGGACCCCTACTCCTGCTATTCTCTATGCGCGGCTGGCCGGGGGATAATAGCCGCTGCCGTGTGCTCTCGGAGTCCACCCCGATCAGTCAGGATAATAGCCGCTGCCGTGTGCTCTCGGAGTCCACCCCGATCAGTCAGCCACGTCTCCTTCCTGGCGGCTGGCATCAACTCTCCTCTGTGCCGACAAGGAGTTTCCACTCCATCCTGCCTTCCACCACCCCTTCAAGAAAGGGAAAATCCCCCACAATGTGAGGCCTCCAGAAAATATTGTGAAGACTGGTGGCTGTTGTAGACATGGCTTCAGACATCCCTTGGACTCTAAACCAAGAGGAGTCCGAAATTCTTCTCCTCTAGCCACAGCAACCTACTGATTTTAGTTTTTCTTTCTCGCACACATCCCTGTCTTTTCTGTTGTCTGATTGTGCTATTGTTTCATCGCTTCTTATGTGCCTGTCTCCTGTCTCTTCCCCCAGATTACATTCTTAGATCATGAGTGCCTTGAGGTCTAGGGACTATGTCTAACTTCGACTTCTGTATAGTTTTCTAGCACTTCGTGCAGTGTTTTGCAAACAGTCAGCGCTTAATAATTGCTATTCCTACTACTAATAATAATTATGGCATTTGTTCAGCGCTTACTATGTGCAAAGTATTGTTCTAAGCGCTGGAGAGGATATAAGGTGATCAGGCTGTCCCTTGTGGGGCTCACAGTCTTAATCCCCACAGAGAACAGAGACTTTAAGTGACTTGCCCAAAGTCACACAGCTGACACGCAGCTGAGTCTGGATTTGAACCCACGATCTCTGACTCCAAAGCCCACACAACAATAAGCTGGCTCCACCGCTCGTCTGCTCTGTGACCTTGAATGAGTCACTTCACTTCTCTATGCCTCAGTTCCCTCATCTGTAAAACGAGGATTAGACTGCAATCCCCGTGTCGGACAGTGACCGCATCCAACTGGATTTGTTTGGATCCCCTCCAGTGCTTAGTACAGTGCCCGGCACATAGTAAGCACTTTAATACCACAGTTATTATTATTATAATAATGTAATAATAATGTTGGTATTTGTTAAGCACTTACTATGTGCAGAGCACTGTTCTAAGCGCTGGGGGAGACACAGGGGAATCAGGTTGTCCCACGTGGGGCTCACAGTCTTCATCCCCATTTTACAGCTGAGGGAACTGAGGCACAGAGAAGTTAAGTGACTTGCCCACAGTCACACAGCTGACAAGTGGCAGAGCTGGGATTCGAACTCATGACCTCTGACTCCAAAGCCCACGCTCTTTCCACTGAGCCACGCTGCTTCTCTATTAGATTATCATTATCAATGATAATCATCATTAGATAGTCATTATCAACAATGACTACAAGTACTTGAGAAAGACATTCTGAGAATACGCCAAGAGGCCCGGATTTTCAGGTGCTGGTCTCAGGTCCATTTATCTGAGCTGGAAATCACCTGTTTAGTAGGAAAAATGACATACTACTTGAGTTCTGTAATAGAAACCATCAGGCACCAGAGATCTCTGTTACTGAGAAGGGGCTCTTCTCTTCCTCCAAATGCATCTCGCTCAATTGTCTTGAATTATACTGTCTCGACTTTGTGCGGAGGTATTCTCAAAAATAAATGCCTTCTGTAATATTCTAAATCCCCCACTTTGGGGGGATAAAATTAGAGCTAGCTGTTTCCTAATTTCCAGTTTGATCAGAGCAAATCTGTTCAGATCCATCACATGAGAGGATGTACAACTAATTCCCACTTGTGTTCTTTCCCAGTGCTAAGTAGATGGAAAGCACAAAATAAACATTACTATTACTGCTGCTCTGTATTTTTTGGAAACCTCCTCCATGACCCGTTCAAAGCTCACAGCAATAACAACAAGCAGAGGTGAGCAATTTGGCTCTATCATCTTCTCTTTTAAGATACCGCATTTGTTTTTGTTTTGTTTCAAGTTATCAGCCACTTTGAAAAGGTACATATTCATTTCTTTACACCTTTTCTCAGCACTTACGTACATTCATTTTACCCCACTTATAAATATTTCATGTTGTTCTTCCCCATTAAAATATAAATTCCTTGTGTGTTTACCAATGTGCTTATACAGTACATTGCATGTTGTGGGTGTTAAATTAATATCTTTACTATTATCGCTATTACTTCTAAGTGTGGCATATTTTATTTGTGAGAAGCAGCGTGGCCTAGCGGAGAGTGAATGGTCTTGGGAGTCAGAAGGTCACGAGTTCTAATTCCGGTTCCACCACTTGTCCGCTCTTTGACCTTACACTGATAAAACACACAATTAAACAAGAGTCAGTAGACATGTTCGCTGTCCACAACAAGCTTACAGTCTAGAGGGACGTCTATTTTTCTTTCTTTCTCTTTTTGGCCTTGGGATAGATGTGCAACCTCGCAAAGGTTCAGGAAACCCCAGTGATGTTTTGAAGCAAAACTGCGATGATATGTATGAATGCTCTTAAAAGTCTTAGGAGTTTCAGTAAGTTTTGGTTATTAGCATTATTATTTTTGACGATCCTGACAGAATCACGGGAAGCAGGATGGCCTAGTAAACAAAGCACGGGCCTGGGAATCAGAGGGCTTAGCGTCTAACGGTTTCTGTCACTTGTCTGCGGCCTAGCGTCTAACGGTTTCTGTCACTTGTCTGCTGTGTGACCTTGGGCAACTCACTTCACGTCTCTGTGTCTCAGTCAGATCATTTGTAAAATAGGGATTAAGACTGCGAGCCTCATGTGGGACATGGATCGTGTCTAACCTGATCAGCTTGTATCTAACCCAGTGCTTGGCACATAGTATACGCTTAACAAATACCACTAAAAAAAAATCTCAGTCAGCGGTGTTAATCTTCAAAACGGAAGCTGAGGTATATGGATATAAATGATAGCATCTGATTTATCCAAATGATTCAGTTCAAGTAGCATGTCATTTCTGCAGGGTCAAATCATTTTCCAAAAAATATTTTCCAAATAAAGCCTCTGGTACAATATCAGTCAATGGGGATGGCAGTGAAAAAGAGATAGGTGTGAAGTTTCCACCATAATGATTAGATGCTGCAATATTTTATAGAATTACTCAATCGAGGGTATTGACTGAAGTCTTCCTGGAGGAGATGTGATTTAAAGAGGGCTTTAAAGATGGGTAGACTGTGGTCTACTGGACATGAAGAGAGAGTGAGTTCCAGGCCGGAATTCCCAGCCTGGCTACCAACATCACCATTGACTAATAGGACAGCTGGGTCTTGGGCTTACTCTAAACCTTGAAGCCATAGCCTCAGCCCTCCAAAAAACTTCATTCCTAAGACTTTCAAAACAAAAGAGTTGTTCCATGAAATCAGGGAATTTCTAAAGAAGGCAATGCTGAATTTTTTAGGAAGCTATATCGTTTAGTTTTTTTAGGCAAAATTGTTGAACAGTCTGCTGCATTAAAAGTTTTCAACTGGGAAAAGCTTTTCTTTTTTTAATAGGAAGCTGACACCTCGCTTAATAAGTAAAAGGTTACAAAGTCTGGAGCTGTAGAGATAAAGCTTTGTCCTGGGAGAAATTCATTTACTTAACAGTCACAAATAATTATATCTATCACCAGTATCAACTGTAGCCAGGATCACAGTAACAAAAGCCATTTCACTTTTTTTTAAGGAACATTTGACTTGCACGGCAGTTCCAATTTTTAGGTTGTGTAAGAACGTTTATATCGACAAAGTGCAAATGTTCTATCATATATGCCTTCATGAGTTATATACTGATAAGGAAGTAATTTGGCCAGACAAACAGCATAGAAATAACAGGTTAATGATAGTAAAAGGACAAATCAGATGTTAAAAGGCCAGAATCAGACACCTAAGTAAATCTTTTCTTAAGGGATCCTTCAAAAGGGGGACTTTTTCTCAATAAAAAAAAATACTGCAATTCTACGTAGCATTGACCACAAATGATAAGATATGTTTGGCCCTCACATCTTTTATCATCAATTGCGAAGCTGCTGTTGGTAGTTTAGCCATCACAAAACTGAATGATCAAATCATTTTTTCTGCTTTCAGAGTTTTCTTATCCAATATAGTCATCATGTAAACTTTTAAGAAAGAGGGAAAATCCCACAAAGAGGTAGGAATTCTAACAGTGGCAGCTCACAGGGACCTATACTGGAAAATGAGAGATATTCTCTTGCACATAATTAATCGCTTTAAATAAATACATCATTATTGTTCAATGAAAAACGTAGGGATTGCTTTGCTTCTCAGGAAAACTAGAAACACAAGTTTCAATCAGTCCTAACCGAAGATTTAAACAGTCTTCAGGAATAATAATAATAATTGCTAAACACTTATTGCATTTTACTGAGTACCGGATGAGATGCAAGATAATGAGATTGAACACTAGCCATTTCCCCCATGGTTGTCACAGTTTAGGGGAGAGGGACACCAGGTATTTAATCTCCATTTTACTGCTGAGGAAATTGAAGCACAGAGATGCTAAGTGACTTACCCAAGGTCACACAGCAGTGAAGCAGCAGAACCTAAATTAGAAGGTCTTCCGATTCCAGGCCCGTGCTCTCTCCACTAGGCCGCCCTGCTTCCCACTCCCTACGTCCCTCCAATCCGCCTGATCTGAAGGTTCTGACTTCCCTATTTTCCACCAGATTCTGGTTTCCAGTTCCTCTACAGCCAGACCTGAAGGGATGACTACAGAGGGAAGGAAGGAGATACTAAATGATTTGACCATGCTACTCCCTTGGGACTCATTTGAAGCTGAGCCCAAGAGCATGGGAGTCAGAGGATCTGGGTTCTAATCCACCACTTGCCGGCAATGTGACCTTGGGAAAATCAATTTGCTTCTCTGTGTCTCAGTTTCCCCATCTGTGAAATGGGGATTCAATACCCGTTCTCCCTCCTACTTAGACTGTGACCCTCATGAGGGAGAGGGCCAGTTTCTGACCTGCTTAACTTGTATCTACCCCAGCACTTAAACAGTGTTTGAGACATAGTAAGTACTTAATGAATACCACCTATTTTATTCTCAGTATCTCTTTTGCCTTGGGGTTTGCTCATTGAACCCACACCCACAGGTCAGAACCCAATTCCCTCAGTGATACCATCTCAAAGTCCCACTTAGACAACATGCCTGAGGATCCCCTCTAGACTATGAGTTCGTTGTGGGCAGGGATTGTCTCTCCTTACTGCAGTATTGTACATTCCAAACGTTTAATACAGTGCTCTGCACACAGTAAGGGCTCAATAAATACGATTGAATGGATGAATAAATCCTTATGGAGACTAATCCTAGCTCCTCCACTTTCCTACCTTGTGATCTTGGGCAAATCACTTAACTTCTCTCTGTCTCAGTTTCTTCATCTTTAAAATGGGGATTAAATCCTACTACCTCTACTTAGACCGTGAGGCCCATAGGGACAAGGCCTGTGTCCAACCTGAATATCTTGTATCTATCCCAGTGCTTAAAACAGTGCTTGGCACAAAGGGAAGCAGCGTGGCTCAGTGGAAAGAGCCAGGGCTGCGGAGTCAGAGGTCAGGGGTTCGACTCCCGGCTCTGCCATTTGTCAGCTGCGTGACTGTGGGCAAGTCACTTAACTTCTCTGTGCCTCAGTTACCTCATCTGGAAAATGGGGATTAACTGTGAGCCTCACGTGGGACAACCTCATTACCCTGTATCTCCCCTAGCGCTTAGAACAGTGCTCTGCACATGGTAAGTGCTTAACAAATACCAATATTATTATTATAAATGATTAACAAAGACCATAATTTTGAGTATTATTCTCTGTGCCTCTTTTTCCTCCTCTACAAAGTGGGGATGAAATATCCCTTCTCTCTTCCCCTTAGACTGTGAATGCCATGTGAGACAGGGACTTATATTATCTTGAAGCTATCCCAGTGCTTAGCACAGTGCTTGGCACACAATAAGTGTGTAACAAATGCCAAAGTCATTATCATTTCATGCCAAGTTTCAAGACTATATTTACACCGTGAGTTTTACATCCCAAGTTTACTCCTTAATATCCATGTAGAATGATCATTACACAAATTGGAGAAAAACCAAACAATGACCTCCAGTAGAGAGATTTGCAGCTCCCAGCCATGCCTGGTTAGATTGGGATGTTTGATTTAGAAATTTGAGAGGGCAGGGAAATATTCCCTCAGTCCCTAAGAGAAATATGGAACAGGAACAGCTGGACCATCAGTGATCTTGCACACATACATGAACAACCAGCTTTAGGAAGAAAAATGACAGGTTTTCAGGCTGTTTTTCATTCCCTAAAATAAAGTAGCACCAGTTGGCAGAATTCTGTTATATGCTAGCCAGAATTTCTGCAGCTTCACCGAGGACCGGACAAAAGGAAATTGGTGTAACCTAGAGCAGGGAAGATTTAGATTAACTCCAAACAGACTTTCTGGAAAATGAGGATTGGAAAACACTAGCTTCTATAGTTGTGACGGGGTGAAATCTCCCTACGTCGAAGTCTTTAAAAACAGGATGACTTCTTCTTCTGGGTTAGCTGGCCAGTAGGCTGATCTGAAAGCAGGGATATAATTTAGATGTCTTTCCACGACTTCTTCTAGCCCTAGAGTTCTACGGGGTGGAAAATCAGAACCTGTCTCTCAACTGTGTTGAATTGCAATCTGCCAAATGTTTAATACAATACTCTGTACACAGTGCCAATGCTCTGCACAATGCTCCGAAAATATATTGACTGAAGGATTGATAGAAAACTAGAACTATTTCAAGGAGTCAAAAAGTCTTTTTAGAATTCATCATTCAATCAATGGTATTTATGGAGTGCTTACTCTTCAGAGCATTTGGGAAAGTACAATTCATTCATTCATTCAATAGTATTTATTGAGGGCTTACTATGTGCAGAGCACTGTACTAAGCACTTGGAATGTACAAATCGGTAACAGATAGAGACAGTCCCTGCCCTTTGAAGGGCTTACAGTCTAATCGATTCAGTAGAGTTGGTAGGCGTGATTCCTGCTCACAAGGTGTTTACTGTCTAGAGGGAGATATAGGCATTAACATAAATAAATAAAGGATGTATACCTAAGTGCGGTGGCACCCAAATTTGACACCCAAATCTATATCTCCTCCTCGGTTCTCTCTCCCTCTCTCCAGGCCCTCATCTCCTCCTGGCTTCAGGACATCTCTACTTGAACATCCTCCCAATGCCTTAACAGGTCCAAGGCAGAGCTCCTTATCTTCCCTCCCAAACCCTCCTGAAATTTTCTGTCACCGTAGATGGCACAGCCATCTTTCCCGTCTCACAAGCCTGTAACCTTGGTGTCATCCTTGAACCCGCTCTCTTGTTCACCCCACATATCCAATCCGTCACCAAATCCTGCCGGTCTTAGCTTCACAACGTCACCAAGATCTGCCGTTTCCTCGCTATCCAAACCACTACTAGGTTTATACAATCACTCATCTTATCCTGCCTGGATTACTGCATCAGCCTCCTTTCTGACCTCCCAACTTCCTGCCTTTCCCCACTTCAGTCCATACTGCACTCTTCTGTCCAGATGATCTTTCTACAGAAATGTTCAGGGTATGTAACCTCTCCACCTCCACCTCAAAAAACTCCAATGGTGCTTATCAACTCCCAAATCAAACAAAAACTCTTCACTATTGGCTTTAAAGCTCTCCATTACCTTGCCCCCCATACCTCACCTACCTTCTCTACTTCTACATCCCAGCCCACATACTCGCTCCTCTGGTGCTAACCTTCTCACTGTGCCTCCATCTCGCCTGTCTCGCCGCCGACCCCTTGCCCACGTCCTATCTCTGGCCCGGAACACCCTCCCTCCTCAAATCTTCCAGACAATCACTCTCTCCCCTTCAAAGCCCCACAGAAGACACACTTCTTCCAAGAGGCCTTCCCAGACCAAGCCCCACTTTTCCTCAGCTCCCACATCCTTCCCTGTCACCATGACTCCCTCCCTTTGCCCTTCGCCCCCGCACCTCCGCACCACAGCACTTATGTACATATCTATAATTCTATTTATTTATATTGATGCCTGTTTACTTGTATTGATGTCTGTCTCCCCCCACTCTAGACTATAATTCCTTTGCGGGCCAGGAGTGTCTCTTTTTATTGTTGTGCTCTCCAAGCACTTAGTACAGGGCTCTGCACCCAGTGAGTGCTCAATAAATACGACTGAATGAATGAATGCGGGGCTAGGATGACTATACAGTGCTTAAATGGTATAGATCCAAGGGCATATCAAAGTCATACCTCAGCAATGCCAAATGAATATCATTCTAATTTTCTAAAAAGAAAATGAAAGCATTAGATTAAGCTCTACTCTAGTTAAGACTTAGTGTAATTTGAGATTTGGTAACAGACACAAAGGAACGTAACAGTAACGATTTAGGATTCCAACTAGCTTGTGTACACATCTATAATTTATTTTAATATCTGTCTCCCCCCTAGACTGTATGCTCTTGTGGGTAAGGAATGTGTCGGCCAACCCTCTTGCATCCTACTCTCCCAGATGCTAGTTATAGTGTTCTGCTCCAGTAAACGCTCAATAAATTCCATTGGTTGATGCGTAAAAATTCCTTGTCCTCCACCCAAATACAACTTGCCATTCAAACAAATACCAGTCTAACCCACCCCTAAAGGCTGAATCAAGCCGCCAAAATGTTACCACATTCATGCAAGTCTGCACCATCTCTTTGATATCAAAAGTAAGTATTTTGTGAAAATCCAAATAAAGTGAAGGGAAATCTGCACTTGAATTTCAGTTAGACAAGGAAGTGTAATCTTTCCATCCATTTCTGTGGTTCCAATTCTAGTCAGATTGAGTTTTCTATTTCAAATGTCCATAGCAAAGTCTTCTAGCAAGCCCAGAGACGCGACCTCAGAGGGTTACATTAGGTCATCACTGAGACTGTTAACTGTGCTGGCGTTTCACTGTCAGTCTTCCTTTCTTGCATTCTTACTGTTATAGCCATTCCAGCGCCCCGTGGAAACCACAGATTACCACACCTGTTCAGTTCAGCTGTGTGACTATGGGCAAGTCACTTAACTTCTCTGTACCTCAGTTACCTCATCTGTAAAATGGGGATTAACCGTGAACCTCACGTGGGACACCATGATTACCCTGTATCTACCCCAGCACTTAGAACAGTGCTCTGCACATAGTAAGCGCTTAACAAATACCAACATTATTATTATTATTACTTCTGACATTTCTACCAAATCCCATCAGTCTCTTTAAGCCCTTCTAGGTGTGCAACAAAAACAAAGAAACAACACTCATCACGGAATAAAAGATGAAACGAATATCCCCAAGCCTGCCTTGTGATTCACTCAAACATCCAACCAAGGTGAGGAATATTAAATATTGGTCTCTGGAATTTAGAAGCAGAAAACTTTGGCTCTTTCCCTAAATTCAGTGATTAATACAGAGTACAAGCTCAATACATTGATTGATTGCAATTCTATATAATCTTGCCCCCTCTGTTCACTTGTTTCACCTCACTCCTTCTCCCCCGAGGTCTCCCATCTGTTGAAATGCTACCCCTGCTCTTATCCCAGACAAGTGCTCCATCATGCCTAATTAGGAGAGCTCTGTAAGGGCCCACAGTCCTCTAGGAGTCTTGAGGTACAAGAAAATCATGGGGGTAACAGGCCAAAGAAACCTTGCTAGTGAGTTATGTTTCACAGCAAATCGGTACATTCACACAGGCACCCACAGCTTAAAGGAAAAGGCTGAATCAGAACAATTCCTCCACAGGATCCCAGTTTTTCTAAGACTTCCTGGAGGCAGCTGCTCCTCTTGACAACTGGGAGTTCTGCAGTCTGGAAAATGGCAAGATCCAGTCCTGGAAATAGATTATCACTATAAACAGTGGGAGAAATGGAGGGACAATGCCTTTTGGGCCTACTGAGAGCTCACCTCCTCCAGGAGGCCTTCCCAGACTAAGCTTCCCTTTTCCTCTGTTCCTTCTCCCCTCCCCATCTCCCCGATTCCCTCCCTCTGCACCACCCCCCTCCCCACCCCACAGCACTTGTGTATATATGTACATATATATTATTCTATTTATTTTATTAATGATGTGTATATAGCTATAATTCTATTTATTTATATCGATGCTATTGATGCCTGTCTACTTGCTTTGTTTTGTTGTCTGTTTCTCCCTTTCTAGACTGTGAGCCCGTTGTTGGTAGGGATTGTCTTTATCTGATGCCAAATTGTACTTTAATAATAATAATAATGTTGGTATTTGTTAAGCGCTTACTATGTGCCGAGCACTGTTCTAAGCGCTGGGGTAGACACAGGGGAATCAGGTTGTCCCACGTGGGGCTCACAGTCTTAATCCCCATTTTACAGATGAGGTAACTGAGGCCCCGAGAAGTGAAGTGACTCGCCCAAAGTCACACAGCTGACAAGTGGCCGATCCGGGATTCAAACCCATGACCTCTGACTCCAAAGCCCGTGCTCTTTCCACTGAGCCATGCTACTTTCCAAGTGCTTAGTACAGTGCTCTGCACACAGTAAGTACTCAATAAATACAATTGAATGAATGAGTGGATAATGGATTTATGGGACTGGTCTGAAGCAGCACAGCTCAGTGGACAGAGCACCGTCTTGGGAGTCAGAAGGACCTGGGTTCTAATCCTGGCTAGGCATTTTTCTGCTGTGTGACCTTGGGCAAGTCGCTTAAATTCTTTGTGCCTCAGTTACCTCATCTGGAAAATGGAGATTAAAAATGTGAGCCCTATGTGGGACAGGGACTATGTGCAACCTTGTATCTGTTCCCCCCACACTTCCCCCCTTCAAAGCCCTACTGAAGGCTCACCTCCTCCAGGAGGCCTTCGCAGACTAAGCTCCCCTTTTCCTCTGCTCCCTCTCCCCTCCCCATCACCCCAACCTTCTCCCTTCGCTCTAGCCCTCCAGCTCCCCCGCAGCACTTATCTATGTATGTAGATATTTATAATTCTATTTATTTATATTAATGATGTGAATTTATCTCTAATTCTATTTATATTGATGCTATTAATGTCTGTTTACTTGTTTTGATGTCTGTCTCCCCCCTTCTAGACTGTGAACCCGTTGTGGGCAGGGATTGTCTCTACTTGTTGCTGAATTGTACTTTCCAAGCGCTTAGTACAGTGCTCTGCACACAGTAAGTGCTCAATATATCCAATTGAATGAATGAATACTTCCGTGCTTAATACAGTGCCTGGCACATAGTAAGCACTAAACAATTACCATAAAAAAACACCTCAACAGCAGGTAAAATTTTTACTATTAATACTACTGCCACTGATGATAGCAAGGCTGGTATTTAAGTATTCATTAATAATAATAATAATAATAATAATGATAATAATGTTGGCATTTGTTAAGCGCCTACTATGTGCCGAGCACTGTTCTAAGCACTGGAGTAGATACAAGCTTATTAGGTTGTCCCATGTGGGGCTCACAGTCTTAATCCCCATTTTACAGATGAGGGAACTGAGGCACCGAGAAGTGAAGTGACTTCCCCAAAGTCACAGAGCTGACAGGTGGCGGAGCTGGGATTAGAACTCATGCCCTCTGACTCCTAAACCCTGGCTCTTTCCACTGAGCCACGCTGCTTCACTATACACCGAACATCATGCAAATCCCAGTCCCACATGGGGCTCACATTCTGAGAGAAAAAAGAAATCTTTGGCAAATTATTTACTATCTGCACCTCAGTTCCCTCATCTGTAAAATGGGGACTTGAGACTGTGAGCCCCGTGTGGGACGGGGACTGAGTCCAAACCGATTTTCTTCTATCCACCCCAGTGCTTAGTACAGTGCCTGGCACATAGTAAGTGCTTAACAAATATTATTAATAATAATAATTACTATTATCCTCATTTCATAGATGGGAAAATTGAGGCCAAGAGAAGTTAAGTGGCTTGCCCCTGCTCACAGAGCAGCCAAATGGTAGAACCAGGATAGAATTCTCATCTCCTGACCCCTAGGCCTGGACCTGAAGGAAACAAAATGAATTCAATTGAAATTCAGTCCTTCATATCAATACTGTGAGTGTGTTTTTTAAACTTCTGTGAGCTCAACATTCCTATAAAGGTAGACTGAGAGAAATATCAGTATTCCCTATATAAAGCTGATGACACCAAGGCACAGAGAGGCTAAGTGGTTCTCTCAAAGTCACCCACGGAGAAGTACCAGGAAGAGAACACCAAGTCTTCTAGTCCTCATCCTAGCCTGCCACTTATCCTTTCCCCTCTTAATCGCCAGAAGTGCATGAATTAGTTGAATGGGGAGAAAATGAGAAACTGGCATCAATGTTGACTTTAAAATTCAAAAGAAACAATTAAAAATGACCTTCACTGTGAGATGAAGCAAGGAACCACAGGAGGCTTTTCAATACTTTCAATCCCTTAATGATATTTACTCCTCAGAGCCTCCACAATTCTGGCATATCCAACCGTATACGGATCTTCCCTTTATCCTGAATAGAAATTTGCTTTCCTCTGCCACGATTAATAACAAATCAGGCTCATGAATGGCTCTCCACTTTAATTAATTGCTTTTTCTATCTCACTCTTACAGAGACTGCTGAAATCTGCTGAATTATTTAAATAAAGGGAAAACACCTTGGAAACTTCAACTCCCTAACCAGAGAAAACTTGGTACTTTGGATAGAAATGTAAGATTTAGGATGAGGTGAAGGATGATGTGGAGAAAAAGGGCAGTTTTGAGCCAAAGGATGCACTTGCCATTCTCCAGGGCCTGTTGAAACTATTCAGTGTAATTCAATCCATCAGTTAATTTGTCAGTGGCATTTATTCAGTGTTTATTGCTATACGTTGAGGACTGGACTAAGTGCTTGGGAAAGTACAAGTAGGTAGATGCAAATCCTGCATACAAGGAGCTAAGTAATAATGATAATAGTAATAATAATCATAATAATAATAACAGGTCTACCAACTCTGTTACATTGTACTCTCCCAAGGGCTTAGTACAGTCTTCTGCACACAGTAAGCTCTCAATAAAGATGACTGACTGATTGATTGATTATTGCACATAAACATTTACTATGTGCCAAGCATCGTTCTAAGCACTGGGATAGATATAAGTTAATCAGTTGGGTTGGGTGCAGTTCCTGTTCCACATGGAGTTCACAGTTTAAGTAGGAAGAGGTAGGAGTTAATCTCCATTTTACAGATGAGGTGACTCAGGCACAGAAAAGTGAGGTGACTTGCCCAAGGTCACACAGGAGACAGGTGACAGAGCGGGAATGAAAACCCAGGTCCTCTAACGCCAGGGGTTGTGCTCTTTCCACTAGTTCACACTGCTTCTCAAGCTGCTAAAATGTGGGACCGGATGCATTCCTTCTTGATGTTTGGAATCTGGGGTCCTACTCATGTCTTCTACCCCTTGTCCTTTCTCCCAGTTCTATAACAATTCAAACTCTGGGCAGGCTTTCTGGATTCTCATACTTCAAAGACCATCGTCAAAATATCATCACATATTTTAGCTCCTTTTCTGGGGTTGAGTCCTCAAGTTCCCACAGTGGAAACCTACCCAACCCCTTGTTGTCTTTTCGACCACAAGTGAGATGTGGCTCTTCTGCCTCAAGGAGTGTGGCTTAGTGGATATAGCACAGGCCGGGGAGTTAGGAGGACCGGGGTTCTAATTCCAGCTCTGCCACTTGTCTTCCGTGTGACCTTGGACAAGTCACTTCACTTTTCTGGGCCTCAGTTACCTCCTCTGGAAAATGGGGATTAAGATTGTGAACCCCATGTGGGACAGGGAGTGTCGTCATCCTTTCATTCATTCATTCAATCGTATTTATTGAATGTCTGCTGTGTGAAGAAGAAAAGGTGGGAGGGCTTAGTCTGGGAAGGCCTCCTAGAAGAAGTGTCTTCAATAAGTCTTTGAAGGGGAGGAGAATAATTGTCAGATTTGAGAGGAAGGTGAACCCGATTAATTTGTATCTGCCCCAGCGCTTAGAAGAGTGCTTGGCACATAGTAAGCGCTTAACAAGCGCTTATTCTTATCACTATTATTACAAACTCTAGATCCCTTTTGCTGGGGATCAGGTTTTCTTAATCCCCCACAGGTCAAGTGTTCAGGGTGTTAGGACCGCTTCATCACCATAATCCCTACTGACTCTGAGCAGCGTGGCTCAGTGGAAAGAGCCTGGGCTTGGGAGTCATAGCTCATGGGTTCGAATTCCGGCTCTGCCGCTTGTCAGCTGTGTGACTGTGGGCAAGTCACTTAACTTCTCTGTGCCTCAGTTACCTCATCTGTAAAATAGGGATGAAGACTGTGAGCCTCGTGTGGGACAACCTGATTACCCTGTATCTCCCCCAGCGCTTAGAACGGTGCTCGGCACATAGTAAGCGCTTAACAAATACCAACATTATTATCATTATTAGAAAAGACTTATCGACTTTGCTATCCCTGAGCATTCGTAGGAAAGACAATTGGGTGTTGAATGCAACTGAAGTTTTATTCATTCATTCACTCATTCAATCGTATTTATTAAGTACTTACTGTGTGCAGAGCACTGTACTAAGTGCTTGGGAAAGTAAAATGCAAAAATAAACAGTGATATTTCCTTCCCATAACGAGCTGACAGTCTAGAGGGGGTGGTCATCCAGTGGTTCCCTGCCCGATCCAAGGAAGAGCTATCTATCTCGTCTTGTCTTATGTTGTCGAGTCTTCTCTGACCCACTGCGACTCCATGGCTTACGTCTCTCCCAGAACGCCCCTCCTCCATCTGCAACCGTTCTGGTAGTGGATCCCGAGAGTTTTCTTGGTAAAAATATGGAAGTGGTTTACCATTGACTTCATGCTCACAGTAACCTTGAGTCTCCGCCTTCGACCCTCGCCCGTACCGCTGTTGCCCAGCACAGGTGAATTTTGACTTGTAATAATAATAATAATGTTGGTATTTGTTAAGCACTTACTACGTTCTAAGCGCTGGGAGGATACAAGGTGATCAGGTTGTCCCACGTGGGGCTCACAGTTTTAATCCCCATTTTAATAATAATAATGATGATGTTGGTATTTGTTAAGCGCTTACTATGTGCAAAGCACTGTTCTAAGCGCTGGGAGGATACAAGGTGATCAGGTTGTCCCACGTGGGGCTCACAGTCTTCACCCTCATTTTACAGTTGAGGTAACTGAGGCCCAGCGAAGTTAAGTGATTTGCCCAAAGTCACACAGCTGACAAGCGGCAGAGTCGGAATTAGAACCTATGACCTCTGACTCCTAAGCCCGTGCTCTTTCCACTGAGCCACGCTGCTTCTCTAATAATAATGGCATTTGCTAAGTGCTTACTATGTGCAAAGCACTGTTCCAAGCCCTGGGGGGGATACAAGGTGATCAGGCTGTCCCACGTGGGGAGCACAGTTTTCATCCCCGAGGCACAGAGAAGTGAAGTGACTTGCCCAAAGTCACACAGCTGGCAAACGGCGGAGCCGGAATTAGAACCCATGACCTCTGACCAACAAAGAGCCCTCCAAGCCCGGGCTCTTTCCACAGAGTCACGCTGCTTCTCAATTGTTAGCCACTGCCCAAACTAGGAATGGAATGGGTATGTCTCTGTTTGACTCTCCCTCCCGTAGCCGAGACGGGTAAAATACTGGAAACTCTCCCGATGCGATTCTGAGAGGGGCGGCTATCTATCACTGAGGGGAAATCTATTCAGTCGGAGCCAAAAACCAGATGTTATGACTCAGGGCATATTTTCATTATGGATCACTGTTGGGATAGCAGAGGCTCTGAGATCAAAGCTTCATCTTTCGTGCAGTGGCTCACACTGAGAACAAGACCTCTGCTCTAGTTAAAAAAAAATCCATGAGCTTAAAACGACTTATGCAGCATTTTTAAATAAGTGCACACAAATGATAAAGAAATGGGAGGAAAAAGTTTTGGAACCTCTTAATTGACCACTGAAAGAGTAGCAGGCCTTAGGGAAAGAGCATGCGTCTGGGAGGCAGGGAACCTGAGTTCTAATTCTGGCTCTGCATTTGTCTGCTGGGTGACCTTGGTCAAGTCATTTTTGGTCAAGTCATTTATTTTGTTAATGAGATGTACATCACCTTGATTCTATTTATTGTCATTGTTTTAATGAGATGTTCATCCCCTTGATTCTATTTATTGCTATTGTTTTTGTCTGTCCGTCTCCCCGATTAGACTATAAGCCCGTCAATGGGCAGGGACTATCTCTATCTGTTGCCAAATTGTACATTCCAAGCGCTTAGTACAGTGCTCCGCACATAGTAAGTGCTCAATAAATACTATTGAATGAATGAATGAATGAAAGTCACTTCACTTCTCAGTTCCTCAGTTTCCTCTGGCAGCTTGCCATGTGATTATTTTGCCACAGAAGCTTCAGGAAGATCATGACACTTAGAGATTCTGTGTAATCTATCAATCAATCATATTTATTGAGTACTACTGTGCACAGAGCCCTATACTAATTTCTTTGGCAAGTACAATATAACAATATAACAGAAACATTCCCTGCCCACAGCCAGCTTACAGTGTAGAGGGGGAGACAGACATTAATATAAATTAATTACAGATATATGCATAAGTGCTGTGGGGATGAGAGCAGGGAAAAGAAGAGGCAGCAAGTCGGGGCGATGCCATAAGGAGTTGAAGAAAAGAAAAAGAGGGAATGATCTGGGAAGGCCTCTTGGAGGAGATGTGCCTTCAATAAGATGTCGAAGAGGGGAAGGGGACCTGCCTGTCGTATATGAGGAGGGAGGATATTCCAGACAAGGGGCAGGATGTGGGCGAGAGGTCGTTGGCAAGAGAGATGAGATCGAGTATAGTGAGAAGGTTAACCTTAGCGGAGAGCTGTTTGCAAGTTGGGTTGGAGTAGAAGAGTAGTGAGATGAGATAGGAAGGGGCAGGGTGATTGAATGTTTTAAAGCCAGTGGTGAGAATTTCTGTTTCATAAGGAGGTAGATGAGCTAACACTGGAGATTCTTGAGGAGGGGGGAAACACGGCCAGAATGTTTTTGTAGAAAAATGATCCGGGCAGCAGAGTGAAGTATGGACTGGAGTGGGGAGAGAAAGGAGGCTGATACAGCAATCAAGGTGAGATAGGATAAGTGTTTGGATAAACATGGTAGCCGTCTGAATGGAGGCTTTTGCGGTGGGCCCGCAACAAGCTGCCTTATTAGTGTCCGTCTGTGATCCCGCCAACAACAACAAGGAAGAGACTGGTGAAGGCACAGATGGGGTCTACTTGAGACAGGGGATTACTGGCCTGTGGGGTTGGAGCATGGAGGGAGGCAGGGCCTTCTCTCCATGCTCTACCCTGCAACGGGCCTGTACTAATCAGTAATTGCCACATAGAGCCACAACTGTGATGCCTAAGGCAGATAAAAGGCGGTCACTTTGAATCGCGAGGGAGCACCTGGCTGCAGAAGCAGAGAGGAAGCAGCACAGAGGCCTGCTAAAGCAGAGGGAAGCACCTGGAGCAGAAGCACGCAGAGGAGAAGCAAGCATCGAAGAGGCGCGCAGGAGAGCAGCAGTTGGCAGCAGAAAGAAGCAGCGTTGGCAGAACGGACTCCCTTGACCAGCCTCGCTTTGACCCTTGGAGTGGAATGAGTGAGAGTGTGTATCTGTCAGTCCCTTTCATGCTGGTAAAACTAAATAATAAACTTTCCATGGAAACCTTGGTGATGAGAGGTGTGGTTTGACTTTACTATGGGTCACTGAGGCTTTCCCAGTCCAGGCAGGTCCTGATTGCTATGAGCCCGGGGGGGTTTGTGACAGTTTTTAGAGAAGTTGTGAAGGTTGAACCATTAGGATTTAGTTACAGAATGAATGGGTGGATTGAATGAGAGAGAAGAGTCAAGGATAACGCCAAGGTTACCGGCTTGTGAGATAGGAAGGATGGCGGCGCTGTCTGCAGAGATGGAAAGTCTTTTGGAAAGAATGTGGTGCTAAGAGTCTGAAGACCACATCCAGTCTACTGTGTGAATTTAGACCCTAGGCCTCAGTTTCCTCTTCTGTAAAATGGAGACTTAATGCCAGTATTACCTCCCCTAGATTGTGAGTTCCATGTTGGACTGGAACTATGTCCAACCTGATTAGTGTGGCTTATTGGAAAAAGCACAGGCTTGGGAGTCAGAGGATGTGGGTTCTAATCCCAGCTTCACCACTTGTCAGCTGTGTGACTTTGGGCAAGTCACTTAACTTCTCTGGGCCTCAGTTACCTCATCTGTAAAATGGGGATTAAGACTGTGAGCCCCACGTGGGACAACCTGATTCCCGTGTCTACCCCAGCGCTTAGAACAGTGATCTGCACAGAGTAAGCGCTTAACAAATACCAACATTATTATTAAGTGGGACAACCAGATTGCCTTGTATCTACCCCAGTGCTTAGAACAGTGCTTGCCACATAGTAAGCACTTAACAAATACCATCATTATCATTACCCCACCACCCAGTCCAATGCTTGCCACATTAGGGCTTAACAAATACTATTATTATTATTATTATCATTTTCAACAATCCCCAAAGCCCAACTGCGTGGAGGTGCGAATGTCAGCCCACAGTGTGGGGTGTGGGAGGCCGAATCTAAGCGCATAAATGACTCAAAAGTACCGAAGCCATCTCAAAGAAACAATGTCTAGCAGTCACTACTTTTTACAGGCAATAGTGAATAACAAATGGAGGTTGGCTCAAGTGTGAGCAAAGATGCCAGAGGAGGCCTGGAGGGAAGAAAGAGGCAGAGCTAAGAGCTAAAGTGTGAGCTAAGCTAATATTAATTTCTGAAAAAATGTTCCCAGTTGCTAATCAGAGTCACTCTCTAATATTCTCATCTCGGATAGTCCCAGAGTAAGTGAATAGGCCTTTTCGCCCATTTTTATATTCTAGGGAAAGAGAACGATAAGCAGTTCTCATCCAGGATTCAAAACCCTTGACAGTCTAGGAGAGGAAGACTCAGAAGTGAGAGTGGAGAAGCCACCAAGAGAGTCAATTTCCCCTTTTAAAGGCTAAAATCATCTCTTAGAGAAAAGCTTCTGAAACGGTAACATTTCTCAGTAGTTAACAGTTACATAAAACAAATCTGGCAGGCTCAGGGCCACACCCTTTGTACCTGAGAAAATAATGATGCAAACCACTTTGAGGAAAACTATCAAAGTCTACTTCACTACTGATTTACACTTCATGTTTTATTATTAAGGAGAGAAACATTTTTGTCCCACTTTTTTGGTGGAGGACTTTAAAGCCTCATCTTGTTATTTTATGCTTTAAAGTCTATGTTGGCTCTGACCTTCATTTGTCTTGTCCCACGAATTCTGAAGCAGGATTAGTGACAACTTCATTTACTTCAAACCAGAGTGAAAGTGAATTCTTTGTTCTTGTTATTTGTTACTGCCAACTGTACAGTGAATAGGAAAAGGGACACTTTTTTTTTTAGTGCGTGGGAAGGGGTAGCCACTAGAAATAGATCCCTGTAGGAAGAAAAACTCAGGCTGCTTCTGGAATGGATCTGTTTTATGCCAGATGTATACAAGGTGCTTGGCTGGAATTAGGATGCAATTTCTTCTTAAAAAATAATAGTAATATTAATTGTAAAAGTGCTTACTATGTGTCAAGCACCAAACTAAGTGCTGGGGTCTTGTTTTATGCCGTCGAGTCGTCTCTAACCCATAGCGATACCAAGGACACATCTCTCCCAGAACCCCCCACCTCCATCTGCAATTTTTCTGTCTGTGGATCCATAGAGTTTTCTTGGTCAAAATCCAGAAGCGGTTTCCCACTGCCTCCTTCCGTGCAGTAAACTTGAGTCTCTGCCCTCGAGTCTCTCCCTTGCCACCGCCGCCCGGCACAGGTGAGTTTTGACTTGTAGCAGATGGCCTGCCACTCGCTAGCCACTGGCCAAGCTAGGAATGGAATACATAGGCCTCTGCTTGACTTTCCCACCTTTAGTCGAGACTGGTAGAGGATTGGAAACTCTCCATGTGTGACTCTGAGAGGGGAAATTGCAGGGGTAGATACAAGATAATCAGATCCCCCATGAGGAGGAGGAACAAATATTGAATCCCCATTCTGCAGTTGAAGAAACTGAGGCACTGAGAAGTGAAGCAACTTGCACAAGGTCATACATTCATTCATTCAATCGTATTTATTGAGCGCTTACTGTGTGCAGAGCACTGTACTAAGCACTTGGAAAGTACAATTCGGCAACAGAGACAATCCCTATCCAGTGGCAGAGCTGGAATTAGAACCCAGATCCTCTGACTCCCAACCCCGTGCTCTTTCCACTAGCCCACGTTGCTACTAATATTAATGATGATGACACTTTTTCAGCATTTTCTACACATCAAGCCACTGTACTATACACCATACTTTGGGGGGACACGATACAATCAGATCAGACACAGTCTCTGTCCCACATGGGGCTCACAGTTTAAGTGGGGCAGTGGGTTGGAGAGGGAATAGGTATTCAATGCCCATTTTCCAGATGAGAAAACGGAGGCCCAGAATGGTTAGGCGATTCATCCGGAGTCATACAGCAGGCCAGTGGTGGAGCAGAAATTAGAACTCAGATCTCCTGACTCTCGGGCTGAAGGTCTTGCGACTCTGTGACTCCATAGCAGTATGAGATGTAGTGAAGTGTAATGTTACCTCAATCGAAGCAACTCCTCACTTGTTCTCAGCAAAGTACCTCCTGACCCCCTCCTATAAATTACCACTTCATCGACTTGAAGATTCCCTCTTCACCCTCTTATAGGTTTCATAACCACAATTTCCTTAGACTTCCTTTGTAAGACTTACCTTCTAAACCTTCAATCGCTTTTGTTGCTCTCCACTGGACACAATACATTGTAAAAAACGCTTGACCGACGTTGAGTACAGAGGGAAGTGTACCTTAGAGTGCTATATCATATACCCATCGCAGCATCATGATTGCCTTTTAAATGACCACGTTGCCTTGCTGACTCAGATACCATTTACAATTAGCTGGGAAATCGGGCCTTTCTCTGCCACACTTATGCAAAACCAGTCTTGCACTTGTAGAGTCGGTTTTGCCTTAGCAAATGAGCTATACTATATCCTATTGAATGTCATCCTTTTTTGGACCCACTCGTTTTTCTAACTTGAAAAGTTCCTTTTGAGGCGTCGTCTGGCTTGGTACTACTTATATATTATAGGACATACCCACTGTTCCTTTCAGCTGACAACCTCCCTGCCAACCATCAACTGACATCCATCAACCATATTCCATTAACTCTATTCCATCAACTGACGATATTTCAACCTCCCGTCTCTCCCCACTTCAGTCTGTACTTCACTCGGCTGCCCGGATTATCTTTCTACAGAAACGGTCTGGGCGTGTCACCGTCCGCCCCGCCTCAAAAATCTCCAGTGGTTGCCTATCAACCTTCATATCAAGCAAAAACTTCTCACTATTGGCTTCGAAGCTCTCCATCACCTTGCCCCCTCTTACCTCACCTCCCTTCTCTCCTACTACAGCCTAGCCTACAAACTCTGCTCCTCTGCCACTAACTTCCTCACTGTCGCTAATTCTCGCCTGCCCCACCGTCGACCCCCGGCCCTACCTCTAATCTGGAATGCCCTCCCTCCTCACATCCGCCAAACTAGCTCTCTTCTCCCTCCCTCCAAACCCTACTGAAAGTTCACCTCCTCCAGGAGGCCTTCCCCTATTGATCCTCCCCTTTCTTCTGCTCCTCCTTCCGCCCCACAGCACTTGTGAATAATGTATTCATTATTCTATTCATTTTATTCATGATGTGTATATATCTATAATTCTATTTATTTATATTGTTGCCATTGATGCCTGTCTACTTGTTTTGTTGTCCGTCTCCCCGCTTCTAGACTGTGAGGCCGTTGTTGGGTAGGGATTGTCTCTATTGGTTGATGAATTGTACTTTCCAAGCACTCAGTATAGTGCTTTGCACACAGTAAGTGTTCAATAAATATGATCGAATGAATGTAGACATTAATCTTAGTTTCCTAGAACATATCAGCTAATTTTGTTGTATTGTACTTTTCCCAAGCCCTTGGTTCAGTGGGCTACACATACTAAGTGCTCAGTAAATACCACTGATTGATTTTGGGGGATGTCACGCAGGACTGAAACAAAGTGCTTCCTAAATTATCAAGAGTAATAATAATGATGGTATTTGTTAAGCGCTTACTCTGTGCCAAGCACTGTTCTGAGCACTGGGGTAGATACGAGGCCATCGGGCTGGACACAGTCCCTGTCCCACGTGGGGCTCACAGTCTCAATCCCATTTTACAGATGAGGTAACTGAGAGAGAGAGAAATCAAGTCACTTACCCAAGTTCACACAGCAGACAAGTGGTGGAGCTGGCATTAGAATCCATGACCTTCCGCCTCCCAGGCTCATACTCTATCCACTCTGCCATGCTGCTACATCCTAGCCTACACACTGCGTTTTTCTAATAATCTTCTCACTATACGCTGATCTCATCTATCTCACAGCTGCCCTCTCGCCCACATCCTCCCTCTGGCCTGGAATGCACCTCTCCTCCCTTCTCTCTTTCTACCGCCCACCCCGCACGCTCCGCTCCTCTGCCGCCCACCTCCTCACCGTCCCCCGTTGTCGCCTATCCCGCCGTCGACCCCCGGGCCACGTCCTCCCGCGGTCCTGGAACGCCCTCCCTCCTCACCTCTGCCAAACTCATTCTCCTCCCCTCTTCAAAACCCTACTTAAAACTCACCTCCTCCAAGAGGCCTTCCCACACTGAGCTCCCCTTCTCCCTCTACTGCCCCCCCTTCACCTCTCTGCAGCTAAACCCTCCTTTCCCCCCATCTCCCTCTGCTCCTCCACCTCTCCCTTCCCATCCCCTCGGCACCGTACTCGTCCGCTCAACTGTATATATTTTCATTACCTTATTTATTTTGTTAATGAAATGTACATCGTCTCGATTCTATTTAGTTGCCATTGTTTTTACGAGATGTTCTTCCCCTCGACTCTATTTATTGCCATAGTTCTCGTCTGTCCGTCTCCCCCGATCAGACCGTAAGCCCGTCAAACGGCGGGGACCGTCTCTATCTGTTGCCGACTTGTTCATTCCAAGCGCTTAGTACAGTGCTCTGCACATAGTAAGCGCTCAATAAATACTATGAATGAATTCCCCCCTCATATAATAATTTGGTATTTGTTAAGAGCTTACTATGTGCCGAGCACTGTTCTAAGCGATTAGACTGTAAGCCCGTAAAAAGGGCAGGGACTGTCTCTGTTACCGATTTGTCCATTCCAAGCGCTTAGTACAGTGCTCTGCACATAGTAAGCGCTCAATAACTACTATTGAATGAATGGATACAAGGTAATCAGGTTGCCCCACCTGGGGCGCACAGTTCTATTCCCCATTTTCCAGATGAGGTAACTGAGGCCCAGAGAAGTGAAGTGATTTGCCCACAGTCACACAGCTGACAAATCGCAGAGCCAGGATTAGAAACCATGACCTCTGACTCCCAAACCCGGGCTCTATCTACTGAGCCACGCTGCTTCTCATATCCGACCGATAACTGCTCTCCCCCAGTGTGGCTCAGTGGAAAGAGCACGGGCTTGGAAGTCAGAGGTCATGGGCTCAAATCCCCGCTCTGCCACTTGTCAGCTGTGTGACTTTGGGCAAGTCACTTAACTTCTCTGTGCCTCAGTTACCTCATCTGGAAAATGGGGATGAAGACTGTGAGCCTCATGTGGGACAACCTGATGACCCTGTATCTCCTCCAGCGCTTAGAACAGTGCTCTGCACATAGTAAGCGCTTAACAAATACCAACGTCACTTCAAAGCCTTATTGAATGCACATCTCCTCCAAAAAGCCTTCCTTCCATAAGTCCTCTTCTCTTCTTCTCTCACTCCTTCTTGGTCACCCTGACTTTCTCTGTTCGTTCATCCTTCTTTCCATCCCCACTGCATCTATGTATATATCTGTTTATTTCTGTAGTTTATTGATGTATTTGTGTATATTACTGTCTGCCTCCCCCTCTAGACGGTGAGCTCATTGTGGGCAGGGTATGTGTCTGTTGTAACATAGTTCTCTCCTAAGCGCTTAGTACAGTGCTTTGTGCTCAGTAAGTATGACTGACTGACTGAATGAATGAATACAACAGAGCTGGAAGACACAAATCCAGCCTTCAAGGATTTTACCATCCAGACAGTCAATCAGTGAAATTCCGTGCCTTCAAGAAGTTTACAGTCTAGTCAGTCTATTAATGGCATTTACTGAGGATAAGCTCACTGTGAGCAGGGAATGTGTCCGTTTTATTGTTAACCTGTAATCTCCCAAGTGCTTAGTAGAGTACTCCGGCTCCGCCACTTGTCAGCTGTGTGACTGTGGGCAAGTCACTTAACTTCTCTGTGCCTCAGTTCCCTCATTTGTAAAATAGGTATTAAGACTGTGAGCCTCATGTGGGACAACCTGATTCCCCTGTATCTACCCCAGCGCTTAGAACAGTGCTCTGCACATAGTAAGCGCTTAACAAATACCAACATTATTACTCTGCACACAGTAAGAGTTCAATAAACACAACTGAATGAATGAATGAGTGCTTACTAGGTGTAAAGCATGGTACTAAGGTCTTGGGAGAATCCAAATAGATTAGGCAGACACAAATTCTACCCTCAAGGAGCTTACCACCCCTGTTGTTTCCTGGGGAATGTGATGGAGTTAAAGAGGACAGACGGGGGAGACTCGACCCTCCTGTCTTTCCTCCACCAAACTTTGCTGGACCTGTTCTCTCTCATCATCTCTTCTATTACAGTTGTCCATGACTCTCTGTCCTCTTATGGCTATATCCCCTTGACTTTTGACGGGATATTTGTGAATAGCCCTCATCACCACCTGTGTTAGCCTAAAAATAAGCAATATTGGAAAACTAAAGTTATTTTACCTTTACTTTCCACATCTCTTAGAAAACTGGATAAGGGGGAGTGTCTGGTTAATTGCATAGGGAGAGGAGAACTTGAGAACAACTCTTGCTAACTACAGCCTTAGCTAGCTTTGAGAAGGTACAAGACAGGGCCATGATGGACAGAGGGGAAGGCAATGGTTTATACAATTGCTCACAGGGTAATCCACTCAATCGATCTTATTTATTCAACCCTTAAGGGTGGACAGAGCACTTTATAAAGACATTAGGAGAGTGCAATATAGCAGAGTTGGCCAACATGTTCCTTGTCCACAAGCTTAAAAGCTCAGTAAAGTGCTCTGCACACAATAAGCACTCAATAAATATGATTGAAAGAATGGGGGGGAGGATGGGCATTAATACAAAATGAATAAAGTATGTATATGTACATCAGTTCTGTGGAATTGAGAATAGGGTGAATAAAGTTTGCAAATTCAAGTGCAAGGGTGACGTAGAAGGAAGTGGGAGAAGAGGAAATGAAGTCTTGGGGAAGGCCTCTTGGAGGAGATGTGTTTTAATAAGGCTTTCAAAGTGGAGAGTGTGGTTGCCTGTCGTATAAGCAGCCAGAAGGTGTGACGGCCCAAAAACAGGATGTTGAGGAGGGATCATTAGTGAGGTAGACAAGATGAATGTAGAATGAGTACATTGGCATTAGAGGAGAGGAGTGCGTAGGCTGAGATGTAGTAGGAAATCAAAGAGGTGAAGTAGAAGGGGAAAGGCAATTGAGTGCATTAAAGTCGATGGTAAGGTGTTTCCCTTTGATGCAGAAGTGAATGGGCAACTGCTAGAAGTTCTTGAGGAGTGGGGAAAAATGATGTTTTTTTTAGAAAATTCCAATGGTTCACATTAGTCAGGCATTTGTCAGCAATTATGCATATAGATGCTTATATTAGGCACAAGCAAGAGTTCTGAAAGACTTTCATATTACCAAATTCACAATTGTTCATAAAATCAATTTAATCATTGCTTTTGCTTTTTAAAAGGTTGAGCAAATATAAATATTTTTAACTTAAAATGATTAGCCCAAACCTGCTTTTATCAAATGTTCCTGCCACTGAGACACTAACACCAAATTATGTAAGATTAAAATCCTTTAACCTCAATTACAATGCCTTAGAAGAGTGAAAGACATTAGGAAGCAATTAATATGGCTTTTTACAGAGCAAATCATGCTAGACAAATTTAATTCCCTTTTTGACAGACCTTGTATACAAGAGAAAAGCAAGAGATGCAATCTACTTAGACATCAGGAAGATTTTTGATTTTTTTTTCCTCAGGATAGTCTCATTGACAAGAGAAGAAAGACCATATTATTGTTTCATGGGTGTAGAGCTGACTTTGGTTCATATCCAAAGGGAATCCATCAAGATTCTAGTCATCATTCAACTTGAAATGAGATACTGAGAGATGACCCAAAGAGATCAATGTTGGGACCAGATCCATGCAAAATTTTTATTGCCTACCTGGAAGAAAGAATGAAGAAAATGGTCTGCAAAAATTAGGCTGGGTTGCCAACACTTTAGAAAATGGAAAAAAAAACAAACCCAAAAAGACCTCCAATGGACCAAGACAAAGTGCAAAAAATGATTCTGCAAAACCAAGATGAAATTCCATAGACAAGAGCAAAACAATAAACAGGAGGATGAAAATCGGCCACCACAAATAGAGAATGGGATGATACTGGCTAGAAATCAATATAGCGCAAAAAGACTAAGGGGTCATAGCAGACCAGAGACTGAATTAAAAGACGCTCAACATAGTGATGCTCAATAAATTGACCAAGAGATGTAACGACAGGAATAAAATCTTCAAATCAGGGAGTCATCCTTCTGTTTCCTGCAGAAACTGGCTCCTCAGTACTGGCGCTAGTGTAGGTCACCCTATTCTAACGAGGATGCCTCCATTTCTGCCTGATTCTACTTCTCCAGTATGTGGAAAGAAGAGAGAGAGGATAATCTATTCATTCATTCATTCATTCATTCAATAGTATTTATTGAGCGCTTACTATGTGCAGAGCACTGTACTAAGCGCTTGGGATGAACAAGTCGGCAACAGATAGAGACAGTCCCTGCCGTTTGACGGGCTTACAGTCTAATCGGGGGAGACGGACAGACAAGAACAATGGCACTAAACAGCGTCAAGGGGAAGAACATCTCATAAAAACCGATGGCAAATAAATAGAATCGAGGCGATGTACAATTCATTAACAAAATAAATAGGGTAACGAAAATATATACAGTTGAGCGGACGAGTACAGTGCTGTGGGGATGGGAAGGGAGAGGTGGAGGAGCAGAGGGAAAAGGGGAAAATGAGGCTTTAGCTGCGGAGAGGTAAAGGGGGGATGGCAGAGGGAGTAGAGGGGGAAGAGGAGCTCAGTCTGGGAACGCCTCTAGGAGGAGGTGATTTTTAAGTAAGGTTTTGAAGAGGGAAAGAGAATCAGTTTGGCGGAGGTGAGGAGGGAGGGCGTTCCAGGACCGCGGGAGGATGTGACCCAGGGGTCGACGACGAAAATCTATTGATGAGAATTCAGAGAAGTGTGATTAAATTAATGGAAGTTGGAATTTTGAAGAAAGCTTAAAGGATTTAGAGGGGTTAGGCTAGAGAAGAGAAGACTGCTGGGTAATTTCTTCAAGTCTATGATTTTTTTTGGTGGGAAGGATACGAACCAGGGAGTTTTCCCTGTCCACTGAGGAGCAAATGAGAAGTTATGGGTTTAAGCTACAAGCAGCGTGGTGTAGTGGACAGAGCATGGGCCTGGGCTCGTAAAATCCTGTCTTCTGCCATAATCCGTAACCTTTCTAATGGTTCTTCCTTTATCGTCGTTACGGTCTCTATCCATCAACCTGCTGCTATGCCTCTTCTGCATTTTCCCTGGACTTTTCCTAAGATTAGTGTCTCCTCCTGAGCGTTAGTCCTCCTGATTATGTGCCCAAAATATGCTGATTCAAGTCGAGTCATTTGGCCTTCCAAAGACCACTTTGGCTTAAATTGCTCCAAAATCCTTTTTTATTATTTTTCAGGCAGTCCATGGAATTTGCAAATTGCACACAGTGAGTGCTCAATAAATACGATTGAATGAACAAATGAAGGGGGAGAGCCCACCAGGCCGGAGGCAGAACACGGGTAGGGGGTTGGCGGCGAGAAAGAGGAGATTGGGGTACAGTGAGTAGGTTCATTCATTCATTCAAGTGTATTTATTGAGAGCCTTCTGTGTGAAGTCCATTGTACTAAGCGCTTGGAAAGTACAGTACAGCAATAAGGAGAGAAAATCCCTGCCCACAACAGGCTCACGGTCTAGAGGGAGGGAGACAGAGAGGTTGGTGTTGAGTAAAGTAAGTGGGCTCGGTTTTACTGTACTCTCTCAATGATGTCTGTACACAGTAGATGCTTAATGAATATTGTTGATTGATTAAATTAAAGCAAGCGAAAATGTGATGGGCAAATAAATACCTTTCTGGCTTTCAGGATGGACTAAGAGTCCTGGTGGAGTCCCCACTGCTGGAATTCTTTAGGAGATGGCAGGGCATTCTTCTGTCTTGGGTGGCCTTTTATGCATATGTCTCAAGAAAGGAGATCAGACTAAATGATCTTTTGCATGTCCTTCCATCTCTAAGTAATCTATGATTGTGTTCATTTTAATCTCCTCGTGGGCAGGGATCATGCCTAGCCACTGTATTGTACTTTCTCAAATCTTAGTTCAGTGCTCTGCACACTGTAAATGTTTAATACATTTGATTAGGGCATTGTGACATATGAGGGAACGTCTGTTACATTATCCATTCATTTTTTGAATTGAAAAAAATCAATAATTGTGGTATCTGTTAACTACTTACTATGGACCAAGGACTGAAGTAAGCTCTGGTAGATATAAGATAATCAAATTGGATACAGTCCTTACCCTATATGAGGCTCACAGCATAGTAATAATAATAATTATGGTACTTGTTAAGCGCTTACCACGTGCTAAACACTGTTTGAAGCGCTGGGGTGGATACAAGGTAATCATGTTGTCCCACGTGGGGCTCACAGTCTTAATCCCCATTTAACTGAGGCATAGATAAGTTAAGTATCGGGGGAAGCAGCGTGGCTCAGTGGAAAGAGCCTGGGCTTCGGAGTCAGAGGTCATGGGTTCGACTCCCGGCTCTGCCACTTGTCAGCTGTGTGACCGTGGGCAAGTCACTTCACTTCTCTGTGCCTCAGTTACCTCATCTGTAAAATGGGGATTAACCGTGAGCCTCACGTGGGACAACCTGATTACCCTGTATCTATCCCAGCGCTTAGAACAGTGCTCTGCACATAGTAAGCGCTTAATAAATACCAACATTATTATTATTAAGTGGCTTGCTCAAGGTCACAGAGCAGAAGAAGAGAGAAGTTTAATCTCTAATTTAAAGAGGCAGAGATATGGAGGCACAGAAAAGTGTCTTGGCCAAGGTTATACAGCTGGCGTCAGAACTAAAATGAGAACTCAAGTCTCCTGTCTTCCAAACCAGTGTTTTTCTACCAGGCCCCAATGCCTTTCTCTCATCCTGGCAAAACTACTGTCCAATCGTTTTTTCTCATCATGGGCCTCATACTTTAATAAACAAGGGCAAACAAACCATCAAGTTTTAAAGCACTTGTTTTTGTACAGTCAACACACCTGTGGGAGGAGATTATATCCTACCTAAATTTTTCTTTTTATCTTGGATGGCTACTCTTGGGGCTATTTCACTCTTTATTAGCACCACCATCAGAGAGTTGAGAGGGGAAAGAATCAGAACTACATCACAACCAGTCGATCTGGTCCTTTCTAGACCCTTGTCTGCTGTTTGACCTTGGACAAGTCACTTAAATTGTCTGTGCCTCAGTTACCTTAACTGTAAAATGGGAATTAAAATTGTGAGTCCTATGTGGGACAAGAATTGTGTCTAACCCAATTACCTAGTAACTTAGTACAGTCCCTGGCACATGGTAAGTGCTTAACGAATGCCATAAAAAAAAATCCTCTGGTGAAAGGTAGAGTTGGGTGGAAATTAAAACCTTTTCAGCTAAAACCAAGTTTTTGTTTATATGCCAATTTCAATTAACAGCTATCACTATCTTTAATTATCAGGGATAATGAAAGGGAGTTTTTTTCCCTTTTAAATAGTAATTTCTTTGCAAATAATGGCTTTTTGGTAATATAAAAAGAGTTGTAAAACATTGCTCACATTGGAATAGAAAATAATATTTTTATTATAATACAGTGCTTTGCACACAGTAAGCGCTTGATAAATACAATTGAATGAATGAAAATATCTTCAGTGCAATGCCATGAAGGAAATAAGTCCCTTCATAATCTCTCCAGACAGGTTTCTAATTCCAACACATCTTACATAATGCATGGTACCATGAATAAGGTTACCAGGAAATCCCCATTCTGGGCATGGTTCTCATTTTCTTGAGTCAGCCTTAAGTTAGTGCTAATAAATCAGACCCTGAACCTTTATCGGAAAAAAGGTTACATGCTTCTTCACACCAGGAGAGAACATGCATGCATTAAGAGGAGAATAAGTCTGAGTACTCTTCCCAGTACTTGGCCGCAAACACTGATTTACCGTATGACGTCTCTGCTTCCCTCCATTCGTCGGAAAAGCAGTTCAGTGGCTAAGATTATGAACGTCTGAATCGTCTGAGTGACAACATTTACTATAAGCTTCTGGAATAGAAAAGACCTTCCGCCAACCAGCATGAAGTCAAAGAATTTGAAGAAAGGTCTTTTCTATTATGGCCTTTTTTTCGAACGGCTTGAGGAATACCGGGTGGTGTTAGTGAGAAGGCCTTCATTATCTATATGGATCACACGGAGATGTGCCCTGGAGGAAATCCAAAAGAAACAGCGTGATCTAATGGAAAGACCTTGGACCTGGGAGTCAGAGGTCCTGGGTTCTGATCCTGACTCTGCCACTTGCCTGCTGTGTCACCTTGAGTAAGTCACGTAACATCTCCATGTCTCAGCTTCCTCAACTGTAAAATGGAAATTCAATGACAATAGTAATAATAATTATCCTCCTGAGACTGAAGGCCCCGTGTGTGATAAGAGACCTTATATCTACCCCAACACTTGACCCATAGTAAATACTTACCAAATAGCATAGTGATTATTAATAATAATTAAGAAACCACTTGAAATTAATCATGTTGATATATTTTGTCTTGTCTTGCTGTCGACATAGTGACACCATGGACGCATCTCTCCAAGAACGCCCCACCTCCATCTGCCATCGTTCTGGTAGTGGAACCAGAGAATTACTCCTTCTGCACAGTAAATTTGAGTCTCCACCCTTGACTCTCTCCCATGCTGCTGCTGCCCAGCACGGGTGAGTTTTGACTTGTAGCAGATTGCCGTCCACTCGCTAGCCACTGACCAAGCTAGGAATGGAAGGGACAGGCCTCTGCTTGACTCTCCCTCCCATGTTCAAGACTGGTTGAATACTGGAAACTCTCCAGGTGTGATCCAGAGAGAGGTTTCTATCCTTTAGAGAAAAATGATTAAAAAGTCTCCCTTAGAGCAACGCTTTGTAAGATGTCAACCATTTTGCTTTTAAAATGTCATTCAAAAGAAAAGAGTTAGATAAAAAAAATTCTCCACCTAAAACTGCATTTACTTCCAAGGACATGAATAAAAGTTTTCACTCAATTCAAATAATGCCACTGAGGATGAAACATATGTAGATGAAAATACCAGATAGCACTACCTCAAATGTCAAAGTTATTTATTACTGAGTGACAAATAACAGAGGCTCTGATCATCAGGCACCTTTCCATAATCGTCCACTAATCCTGAAATAATGCAGTCATTTTTTCCTCCTACAAAACAATGTTTTGCTTATTTGCAAGGACGTTTATGAAACTGAACCAGTGATCTGATTCACAGCCCCAAACTACTGCCTCTCTGTTTCACAGATTCAGTCGCAACGAAAGCAGAATGCTCAAGTTAGGTGTAGATCTCATTAGAGACGCTTATCCATCTGACTTAACCCATATTAAAATCTGATTGATTTCATATATATTTTAAACAGTATTTTTTTACGTACTTCCTATATGCCAGGCCCAGGACTAAGCACTGCAGTGGACACAAGTTAATGAAATTGGATACAGTACGTATCCCATATGGGGCTCACAGTCTTAAAACCCATTTTACAGATGAAGAGACTGAGTCAATGAGCGGTTAAGTGACTTGCTCAAGATCAGAGAGCAGGTAAGTGGTGGAGATGAAATTAGAATAGACATCCTCTGCCCCCCCGGTCTGTGTTCTATCTACTAGACCACACTGCTTCTCACGGTTCGCTAGACGCCGAGCCCCATGAGCGTGCATTCACCCCAGCTCTTAGTACAATTCCTGGCACATAGAAAGAGTTTAAAAAATGCCACGATTAACAAATACCGCAATTCTCATATGAGCTCCATCCTTAATTTGGGTCATAGAATTTAGTGGTAGAGAGCAATTTTTCTTCCTTAATATAACCTTGTCTTGTCTTATGCCGTCGGGTAGTTTCCGACTCAAAGCGACACCATGGACACATCTCTCCCAGAACGCCCCGCTCTCCATCTGCAATAGTCCTGGTAGTGGATCCAGAGAGTAAAAGTACGGAAGTGGTTGACCATTGACGCCTTCCGCGCTGTAAACTCGAGTCTCTGCCCTCGAATCTCTTCCGTGCCGCTGCGGCCCAGCACGGGGAGTTTTGACTTGTAGCCGATGTCCTGCCCCTCGCTAGCCACTGCCCAAGCTAGGAATGGAATGGACAGGCCTCTGCTTGACTCTCCCTCCCGTAGCTGAGACTGGTAGAGGACTGGAAACTCTCCAGGTGTGATCCTGAGAGGGGAAGCCCTGGGGTAGATACTGGATCGTATTTATTGAGCACTTACTGTGCACAGAGCACTGTACTAAGCGCTTGGAATGTACAATTTGGCAACAGTAGAGACAATCCCTGCCAAATTACAGGCTCGCAGTCTAAAAGGGAGAGACAGACAACAAAACAAAACAAGTAGTCAGACACAGTACATGTCCCACATGGAACTCGATTAGATTGTAAGCCCGTCAAAGGGCAGGGACTGTCTCTATCTGTTACCGATTTGTACATTCCAAGTGCTTAGTACAGTGCTCTGCACATAGTAAGCGCTCAATAAATACTATTGAATGAATGAATGAACTCACAGTCTAAGGGGTATGGAGACCAGGGAATACGGCTACTTGGGATTTTCCACCTGTATTTTTTCGACCTCTGTGGGTCTTTTAGCCTCATTGGGTATTTTAGTACTTATCTTGATGTGCTTGAATTGGAATATCAGACTAAATGACAATAAAATCACGCAGTTATAAAAGGGACTTTTCATAAAGCATTTACGCCTTCTCAATCAAGACACAATTCTCAGTTTCCTGCTTTTCCTTTTATTTGTGAGAAATGCACTCCTCATGTTATATCTGATTTTGAATGACATTTGTTATTCTCTCTCAAGAGTAACTGGGATGCACCCTGAAGAGATCAGGAACCAGCAGCTGAAAATCAAAGAGCCAGTAACTCTTGGTATTTACTGTGCAGAGAGTACTGAAAAATATGCAGTATGTGGATAAGTACAGACTTGAAATAATATGAGGTTTAATAGTATATTTTCCATTAATTTCAACCCATCAATTAACTGCATTCATTGTGTGCTTATTCTGCTTAGAGCAGTGTAGCAAGAGCTCGAGAAGCATCACGGTCTAATGAGAAGCGGTGTGGCTCAGTGGAAAGAGCCCGGGCTTGGGAGTCAGAGGTCATGGGTTTGAATCCCGGCTCTGCCTCTAGTCAGCTGTGTGACTGTGGGCAAGTCACTTCACTTCTCTGTGCCTCATTTCCCTCATCTGTAAAATGGGGATTAACTGTGCACCTCATGTGGGACAACCTAATGACCCTGTATCTCCCCCAGCGCTTAAAACAGTGCTTAGCACATAGTAAGCGCTTAACAAATACCAACATTATTAATGTATAGAGAACGGTCCTGGGAACCAGGAGGACCTGGGTTTTAATTCCAGCTCTGCCACTTGCTGTGTGATCTTGGGCAAGTCACTTCACTTGGTGTGTAAATCACCTCATCCGCAAAATGGGGATTAATACTATGAGCCCCATGTGGGACATGGATTGGATCCAACCTGATTATTTTGTATCTACCCCAGCGCTTACTGCAGTGCCTGGCACATAGTAAGCACTTAACAAATACCATAAAAAACGCTATTTATTGTACTTTCCCAAATGCTTAGTAGAGTACAATAAGCGCTCAATAAATGCCACTGATTTATTGATTGATTACAATCGGGGGAACAAACTAAAATTAATTACAGATGGAAGCAGTAACCAACTGTGAAACAATCACTCAGTCAATGGCACGTATTGAGTTTTTGCTGTGTGCAGAGCACGGTACAGCAGCATGGCCTAGCGGAGAGAGAGCACAGACCTGGGAGTCAGAAAGACTTGGGTTCATTCAATATTCATTCATTCAATAGTATTTATTGAGCGTTTACTATGTGCAGAGCACTGTACTAAGCGCTTGGAATGAACAAGTCGGCAACAGATAGAGACAGTCCCTGCCCTTTGATGGGCTTACGGTCTAATCGGGGGAGACGGGCAAACGAGAACAATGGCAATAAATAGAGTCGAGGGGAAGAACATCTCGTAAAAACAATGGCAACTAAATAGAATCAGGGTGATGTACATCTCATTAAACAAAATAAACAAAATAAATAGGGTGGTAAAGATATATACAGTCGAGCGGACGAGTAGAGTACTGAGGGGGTGGGATGGGAGAGGGGAAGGAGGAGAGGGAAAGGGGGGAGAAGAGGGTTTAGCTGCGGAGAGGTGAAGGGGGGGTAGAGGGAGCAGAGGGAAAAAGGGGGGAGCTCAGTGTGGGAAGGCCTCTTGGAGGAGGTGAGTTTTAAGTAGGGATTTGAAGAGGGGAAGAGAATTAGATTGTCTGAGGTGAGGAGGGAGGGCATTCCGGGACCGCGGGAGGACGTGGCCCGGGGGTCTACGGCGGGACGGGCGAGACCGAGGGACGGCGAGGAGGTGGGCGGCGGAGGAGCGGAGCGTGCGGGGTGGGTGGTAGAAAGAGAGAAGGGAGGAGAGGTAGGGAGGGGCAAGGTGATGGAGAGCCTCGAAGCCTAGAGTGAGGAGTTTTTGTTTGGAGCGGAGGTCGATAGGCAACCACTGGAGGTGTTTAAGAAGGGGAGTGACAGGCCCAGATCGTTTCTGCAGGAAGATGAGTCGGACAGCCGAGTGAAGAATAGACTGGAGCCGGGCGCCGGATCCGCCACTTGTCTGCAGTATGACCTTAAGCAAGTCATTTAACTTATCTGGACCTCAGTTCCCTCATCTGTATAATGGGGATTAAGACTATGAGCCCTGTGTGGGATAGTAACTGTTTCCAACCCAATTGTCTTGTAACTATCCCAGCACTTAGTACAGTGCCTGGCACATAGTAAGTGCTTAACAAATACCACAATTATCATTATTACTGCATTAATTACTTGGCAGAATATAATAGTGGGAGTAGACATGATCCCTGACCTCGAGGAGCTAACAATGTAGCTGACGTAAAGAGATGTACAGAAGTGCTGGGAAGTTGGAGGAAAAAATCTAAGTGCTCAGGGGATGAGGGCTCAAGTGCATATGTGACACATTAACATGAGAATAGTGTGGGGAGATGAGAGATTATTTCAGGATAGGTTTCCAGGAGATGTGACTAGTCTTTCAGCTTCCACACTGAATGAACCAAGCCCAAGACAGGAGGCATCAGGGTCAACACGTGACCAAACAATAAGGAAATCCAATTTCTATAACACAGTTGACAGAAAGTACACATTCATTTATTCATTCAATCATATTTATTCAGCACTTGTGTGCACCGCACTGTACTAAGTGTTTGGGAGAGTGCAATGCAACAATAAATGGACACATTCTCCCTGCCCACAATGAGCTTCAAGCCTAGAGGAGGGAGTCTACCTCCTTCCTTGAACCCCAGAATCTTCCAAGGTAACTGGGAGGTCCTTCAGTCAGAAATCCATACCTCTTCCTTTGAACCCCAGAATCTTCCAAGGTAACTGGGAAGAGCACAGGTCTTGGTTTGCGAAACCTAAACTAGAGCTCCATCAGTCATTGGTGATTCTCAAACGTAAATGATTTGAAAAATCTTTAAGAATATCATTATCTGCCAAAATCTGATGAGGATTAGTCAGTCCCCTGACACATACTAAAATTTCCATGATTCAGGAGTTTTCAAACCGGTTTTAACTTGGGAGTGGGGTCATTAAGCAAACTATTTGCATAAGGTTTTTTTTCAACATCTTTAGCACACAATGAAAGAGATTGGCAATGCTCCTAATGCTGCTATGCCAAAGTGTCTGAAGCATAGCACAGGGAGGCTAAGTGACTTGACCCAGGACACCCAGTTAATTGCTGCATGTGGACTTTCATCCAGAATTTAGGAATCTCAGTTCTTTTTGGTTGGCTTCAGGAAAAGTTAAAATTATTTCTTGTAGTTCATGCCTCCTTCCAGAAAAGCGAGACTGTGATACCTGGACAGAACTATATATGCTTTCAGATGGCATCCCAAAGAATAGGCTGGCATTTCACTTTCACTGGATCCTGAATCAGTCATTTGGAAAGCCTGTCAACTCCTTGAGGGCAGGAATCTTGTCTAGTTATTCTATGGAACTCTCAAACGGTGATCTGCACACACTAGGTGCTCAGTAAATACTATTGATCGCGTGGGCAGAGAAACCATTTTGGGTGGACAAAGCACCTAGAGATTCTTACATGGAGAAATTTTCTGTCCGGACTATCTGGAGGAAAGTTCAAGTTTTTGCTTCCTTTATTCTTCTCTCCCAGTTCAGACCAGTCTTTTACAGCTGAAAGAGCTTGCAATCAGGAAAGCCATTAAACAATTCAAGAGTAAAGAAAGGCAGGAAACTCTGATTACAATAATTCAACATCGGGGGGGAATGAGCAGAATAGATTTTTCTTCTGGTACATGAAATGTGCTGATGTAATGACTGCCATAAAAATACAAATTGTTCACTCTATGGTATTTCCAGTAACAACGTATGGATCCAAAAGCTGGACAATGAAAATACAGGATAGAAAGAGCATCGACTCTTTTGAGATGTGGTGTTGGAGAAGGCTTTTGCGAATACCATGGACTGCCCAAAAAACAAACAAATGGATTTTGGAGCAAATTCAACTAAAGTGGTCTTTGGAAGGACAGGCGACTCGACTTAGATTAGCCTATTTTGGACACATAAGCAGGAGGACTAATTCTCCGGAGAAGACACGAATGCGAGGAAAATTCCAGGGAAAACATGGCAGAGGCAGACCGGCAGCTAGATGGATAGAGACCATAACAGTGAAACCAGAAGAGCCGTTAGAAAGGTTGCGAACTATGGCAGAGGACAGGATGTTCTGGAGAAAGTATATCCATGGAGTTGCTGTGAATCGGAAATGACTCAACGGCGCTTAATAATAACAGAAAGTGGGGACCAAAAGATTTATAATTCATTATCTGCTCATCCCACTTCTACCTTAGATTCCCCTCCAGCTGCTGAAATATAGATTGATGATGGTCAGCAACACAGTCCAAAAATTAATCGATGGATATGCAATTGAATACACACACATCCCCCCCACACTCCATCTCTGTCTCTCTCTCTCTGTCCAGCATGTTCTTTAGCATCAAACCTCAAGTCCTTCATTTCCTAATTATCCCCTGGTCATAAGCATTGTAGCCTAGTGGATAGACCAAGGGCCTGGGAGTCAGAAGAACCTGGGTTCTAATCCCACCTCGGCTACGTAGCTGCTGCGTGTCCTTAGGCAAGTCACTTCTCTGTGCTTCAGTTACTTCATTTCTAAAATGGGAATTAAGACTGTGAGCCCCTTGTGGGACAAGGGACTGTGTCCAACCTGATTTGTTTGTATCTAACCCAGGGCTTAGTACAGTGCATGACACATAGTAAGTGCTTACAAATACCACAGTTATTATTATTATCATCCTAAACAAAAACTCTCTGATCTTCATTTTCTAGGATAAGTGATGGGTGAAATCACCCTCTTGCAAGAATCTTGCAAGTTACCATTTATATTTTCTCAGTGGTAAGCTCCTTGTTGGCAGGGAACATGTCTACCAAATAGGCTATACTGTACTCTATCAAACACTCAGTATAGTGTTCGGCAAACAATAACTACTCAATTAAATGCTAACGATTGACATGGGTTCTAATCCCAGCTCTGCCACTTGTCAATTATGTGACTTTGGGCAAGTCACTTAACTTCTCTGTGCCTCAGTGACCTCATCTGTAAAATGGGGATCAAGACTGTGAGCCCCTCGTGGGACAACCTGATCACCTTGTAACCCCCCAGCACTTGGAACAGTGCTTTGCACATAGTAACCACTTAACAAATGCTATTATTATTATTATTGTTATTATGCTCTGCCTATAAAAAGCTACTGCCTTTCTTAGGAGAATCTTAATGTGCTTCACAATTAGCTCACTTTAGTGCTTTACTGAGGCTTCTTCTTAATTTTTTTCACGTAGCATTTGCTAAACACTTACTGTGTGCCAGGCATTGGACTAAGATACAGGATAATCAGTTTGGACACAGTTTATGTCCCACATGGGGCTCACAGTTGTAATCTTCATTTTATAGATGAGGTAACTGAGACACAGAGAAGTTAAGTGATATGCCCAAGGTCATAGAGCACACTAGTAGTGGAGTCAGGATTAGAACCCAGGTCCTCTGAATCCCAGGCCCAAGCTCTTTCTACTACACCATGCTGCTGATTCTTGATGAATCTTGGGAGGTGGGGGAGCATAGGAATTATTGGTAGGTGGCATAAATTCATTCATTCATTCATTCATTCAATAGTATCTATTGAGGGCTTACTATGTGCAGAGCACTGTACTAAGCGCTTGGAATGTACAAATCGGCAACAGATAGAGACAGTCCCTGCCGTTTGACTGGCTTCCGGTCTAATCGGGGGAGACGGGCAGACAAGAACGATGGCGATAAATAGAGTCAAGGGGAAGAACATCTCATTAAAACAATAGCAAATAAAATGATATGCAGAGGTTAGGCCAATTGGTGATAGGACTAAGATAAGAACCCAAATCCCTCGACCCCTTAGCCACAATCTCTTTTAACCATATCTTGGGTCTCAGAGGTTGGCCTGTATTTTTTTTTATGTTTTATCTTCCTAACATGTCTTCCACCACTTTGCTTCCCTATCTTGTCTTATCTTAGGCCATCGAGTTGCCTCCAACCCATAGCGATGCCAGGGACACGGCTCCTGTGGACTTAGTCTTCGGTGCGAGATGTGGTTCGTGTGGTGGTGAGTGACCCGGGATGATCTGGGGTGGGTCCCACCCCACCCCTACCCCCAGAGTCTGACCGTTTCGCTCTTCTGTCCCCCCCCATGCACCTCCGGGTCCCTTGCCTCTCCCACCTCCGTCGCATGATGTAAATGAGGTGCCCTCCATCACTTGGCTCGGAGGCTGGTATCTCCTGGGGCAAAGGGTAGTTGGCTCACGTATGTGAAAGGGGGATGGGAAATGGAGTAGAGGGTTTTGAAGAAGGGTCACTGCTTGCCGGCTCCTCCCGGGGTCCACCTTCTTCCTTTAGCCCGACCATCCCTGCCGTTGCCCTCATGCACCCTTATCCTCTCTCCTCCCTTCAAAGCCCTACTGAAAGCTCACCTCCTCTAGGAGGCCTTCCCAGACTGAGCTCCCCTTTTCCTCCTTCCCTCCCCATCACCCCAACTCCCTCCCTCTGCTCTCCCTCCCTCCCCACCCCACAGCACGTCTGTATAGATGTACATATTTAAAATTATATTTATTTATGATGAATACATACATGTAATTCTATTTATTTACACTGATGCTATTGATGCTTATCCACTTGCTTTGGGTGCTTTTTTTTGTTGTCTGTCTCCCCCTTCTAGACTGTAAGCCTGTTGTGTAGGGACTGTCTCTAGTTGTTGCCTAATTATAGTTTCCAAGCATTTAGTACAGTGCTCTGCACACAGTAAGTGCTCAATAAATACAATCGAATGAATGAATCTCTCCCAGAAAGCCCCACCTCCATTTACAATCGTTCTGGTAGTGTATCCATAGAGTTTCCTTGGTAAAAATATGGAAGCTGTCTCCCATTGCCTTCTTCAGCACAGAACACCTAGATCTCCACCCTCGACTCTCTCCCGTGCTGTTACCGCCCAGCACAAGGGAGTCTTGACTTGTAGCAGACGGCCTTCCCCTCGCTAGCCACTGGCCAATCTAGGAATAGAATGGGCCGGCCTCTGCTTGACTCTCCCTTCCGTAGTCGAGACTTGGAGAGGACTGGAAACTCCCCAGGTGCGATCCTGAGATGGGCTTCACCATCTACCTCCTTATTTTTAGATTGTGAGCCACTTAAAGACCATGGACAGGTCTAATTTTATTACATGTACTTTTTCTCAGTGCTTAGTACATATACAGTCAAATCTTAATAATTCATGACAATTATTTCTGAGCTTTCTGGGGCTGCTTGTGTCTCAACAGGCTTTGGTTCATTTTACTTCCCCTTCCGGCCAAAAATTTAACAAGAGTTGACCAAAGAGTAAAGCTTAGCACTCTGAAAAAAGAAAGACTAATGTGCTTGACTCCGCATATTGACTTTTTATTTATTTATTTGTGTATTCATTATTCATTTTTGTTGGCATTGGAGCAGCATGGCCTAGTGGAAGGAGCATAGGACTGGGAATCAGAGGACCTGGATTCTAATCCCAGCTCTGCTATTTGCCTGCTGTGACACCATGGGCAAGGAATTTGTCTGTTTATAGTTATATTGTATATTCCCAAGGACTTAGAACAGTTTTTTGCACGCAGAAAGTGCTCAATTAATGTAACTGAATGAATTGAATTAATGAAGTCACTTAAAATCCATGCTGTAAGCTCATTGTGGGCAGAGAATGTGTCTACCAACTCTGTGACAGTGTACTCTCCCAAGCGTAGGATACCCAGTAAGCCCTCGATGAATATAATTGATTGATTAACATCTCTGTGCATCAGTAAAATGGAGATTTAATAACTGTTCTACCTCTAGTGGTATATAGGTGGCTAGAGAGTCAGGCTCTGTCATAATATTTAACAACTCTGTTTCAGCAACCAATTTCAACTTCACTTGCCGATATGAAAAATCAGAGTCGTTGGTTGCCTGGATTGAACTCGGCAAGGCACCTGTCCAAATTAGGGGAGGATAAAAATGAATGCCTGAGGATGACTTGACAAAAGTGACTCAGGGATAAAGGAGTTTAATCAGAAGCCGTCTGGGGGCATTTACTCTGTGCAGAGCACTGAAGAAAGCACTTAAGAGAGTACACTAGAGTTAGTAGACTTGATCTTTGCCCTCAAGGATCTTGCAAGCTAGAGGGGGAAATAGACACTAAATTCCATGGGGACCAGGAGCCAGTGACTGTTCTCTGCAGGGGAGTGAAGGATCCAGAACAAGACAGATGGACAGGCAAAGGTGGCTAAGGAGAATGGAGAAAAGAAGAAAGATAGGGTTTCAAAATAGAACCAAAGAGAGAACAGCGAGAGAATGAATCCAACCCTGTAGGTAGGAACGAAGAGATAAGGGAATATCCTAGAAAAAAATATATATAAGAACAAATAGTCAAAGGGCAAATAGGCAAAAATATGCTTGCACCTAAACAAAAAATAGCCAGGATAGGAAAATTGAAAAAGTAAGAAAAATAGAGATGAGCAACCATTTTGATGGAGACCTGAGAAAAGCAAAAGGGAGAAAGATAAAGAGCCCCATCCGTCAACTGAAGTTGAGGTAATTTTGCCAGGAGAAATCGGAGGGCTGCAGAGCTGAAAGGCTTCAAGATGATCAAATGATTGTTTTGTGAGGAATTCCAGTGGGGGGAAAATTGGGTCTATTCGTGGAAGTAATAATGTCTGTGTCAACAACACCATCTCTGTCCCATTTGAAAATAAATGGGACAAAATGTCCTCCTGCTTCTTTGGGGATGAAGTCCCCAAATAAGCCAAATGCTGCCTGGGAGGGACAAACTCTCAACCCCCAGAAGTAAGTCCTGCTGGAGAGAAGGAGTGAATACACGGGCCATGAATCCTCCTAGAACCAGACAGGAAACAAGACTGTCACCTGGATCACTGGACCTTGATGTTGTCTAACTCGCCGCTGACCCCTCGTCCACATCCTCCCACTGACCCGAACGCCCTCCCCTGCCATATACGACAGAACACCACTCTCCCCAGCTTCAAAGCTTTATTAAAATCACATCTTCTCCAAGCAGCCTTTCTGTCTAATTCTTCTCTCCTGGGTCGTCTACACATTTGGGTCTGCAAACCTAAAGCTCTTGACGTTCATCATACCAACAGCCCCAAGGAACTTAGATACATATCCTTATAGTCTGCCATTTTCCCTACCTGTAGTTTATTTTAATGTCTGTTTCCCATTGTAGACTTAAGCTCCCTGTGGGTAAGAATTCTTTTTACCAACTCTATTGGATAGAACATGGGGCTGTGAGTCGGAAGGATGTGGATTCTAATCCCACCTCTGCCATTTGTCTGCTGTGGGATCTTTGGCAAGTCACTTAACCTCTCTGTGCTTTGGTTCCCTCATCTGGAAAATGAGGGTGAAGACTGTGAGCCCTATGTGGACAAGGACTGTGTTCAACCCAATTCCCTTGTATCTACCCCAGTGCTTAGATACAGTGCCTAGTATCTGTACTAAGTGTACTGCTTAGTGTACAGTGCCTGGCACATAGTAAGCGCTTAACAAAAACCACAATTAGTAATATTATTATTACAATTACTCTTCCAAGAGCTAAGAACATGCAGTAAGAGCTCATTCATTCATTCAATAGTATTTATTGAGTGCTTACTATGTGCAGAGCACTGTACTAAGCGCTTGGGATGAACAAGTCGGCAACAGATAGAGACAGTCCCTGCCGTTTGACGGGCTTACAGTCTAATCGGGGGAGACGGACAGACAAGAACAATGGCACTAAACAGCGTCAAGGGGAAGAACATCTCGTAAAAACCGATGGCAACTAAATAGAATCAAGGCGATGTACAATTCATTAACAAAATAAATAGGGTAACGAAAATATATACAGTTGAGCGGACGGGTACAGTGCTGTGGGGATGGGAAGGGAGAGGTGGAGGAGCAGAGGGAAAAGGGGAAAATGAGGCTTTAGCTGCGGAGAGGTAAAGGGGGGATGGCAGAGGGAGTAGAGGGGGAAGAGGAGCTCAGTCTGGGAAGGCCTCTTGGAGGAGGTGATTTTTAAGTAAGGTTTTGAAGAGGGAAAGAGAATCAGTTTGGCGGAGGTGAGGAGGGAGGGCGTTCCAGGACCGCGGGAGGACGTGACCCAGGGGTCGACGGCGGGATAGGCGAGACCGAGGGACGGCGAGGAGGTGGGCGGCAGAGGAGCGGAGCGTGCGGGGTGGGCGGTAGAAAGAGAGAAGGGAGGAGAGGTAGGAAGGGGCAAGGTGATGGAGAGCCTTGAAGCCTAGAGTGAGGAGTTTTTGTTTGGAGCGGAGGTCGATAGGCAACCACTGGAGTTGTTTAAGAAGGGGAGTGACATGCCCAGATCGTTTCTGCAGGAAGATGAGCCGGGCAGCGGAGTGAAGAATAGACCGGAGCGGGGCGAGAGAGGAGGAAGGGAGGTCAGAGAGAAGGCTGACACAGTAGTCTAGCCGGGATATAACGAGAGCCCGTAATAGTAAGGTAGCCGTTTGGGTGGAGAGGAAAGGGCGGATCTTGGCGATATTGTAGAGGTGAAACCGGCAGGTCTCGGTAACGGATAGGATGTGTGGGGTGAACGAGAGGGACGAGTCAAGGATGACACCGAGATTGCGGGCCTGCGGGACGGGAAGGATGGTCGTGCCATCCACGGTGATGGAGAAGTCTGGGAGCGGACCGGGCTTGGGAAGGAAGATGAGGAGCTCAGTCTTGCTCATGTTGAGTTTTAGGTGGCGGGCAGACATCCAGGTGGAGACGTCCCGGAGGCAGGAGGAGATGCGAGCCTGAAGGGAGGGGGAGAGGACAGGGGCGGAGAGGTAGATCTGCGTGTCATCTGCGTAGAGATGGTAGTCAAAGCCGTGAGAGCGAATGAGTTCACCGAGGGAGTGAGTGTAAATGGAGAACAGAAGAGGGCCAAGAACTGACCCCTGAGGAACTCCAACAGTTAAAGGATGGGAGGGGGAGGAGGCTCCAGCGTAGGAGACCGAGAATGATCGGCCAGAGAGGTAAGAGGAGAACCAGGAGAGGACAGAGTCCGTGAAGCCAAGGTGAGATAAGGTACGGAGGAGGAGGGGATGGTCGACAGTGTCAAAGGCAGCAGAGAGGTCAAGGAGGATCAGAATGGAGTAGGAGCCATTGGATTTGGCAAGAAGGAGGTCATGGGTGACCTTAGAGAGAGCAGTCTCGGTAGAGTGGAGGGGACGGAAGCCAGATTGGAGGGGGTCTAGGAGAGAATGGGAGTTAAGGAATTCTAGGCATCGATTGTAGACGACTCGTTCTAAGATTTTGGAAAGGAAGGGTAGTAGGGAGATAGGACGATAACTGGAGGGGGAAGTGGGGTCGAGAGCGGGTTTTTTTAGGATGGGGGAGACGTGGGCGTGTTTGAAGGCAGAGGGGAAGGAGCCCTTGGAGATTGAGTGGTTAAAAATAGAAGTTAAGGAAGGGAGGAGGGCAGGGGCGATGGTTTTAAGAAGGTGAGAGGGAATGGGGTCCGAGGTGCAGGTGGAGGGGGTGGCACTTGCGAGGAGGGAGGAGATCTCCTCTGAGGATACTGCAGGGAAGGATGGGAAAGTAGGGGAGGGGGTTGTTGGGGTGGAGGGGAGAGGCGGAGGGGTGACTTTGGGGAGCTCAGACCTGATCGTGTTGATTTTCGTGAGGAAATAGGTGGCCAGATCATTAGGGGTGAGAGATGGGGGAGGGGGAGGAACAGGGGGCCTAAGGAGAGAGTTAAAGGTCCGGAACAATCGGCGGGGGTGACGGGCATGGGTGTCGATGAGGGAGGAGAAGAAGCTTTGCCTGGCGGAGGAGAGGGCAGAGTTAAGGCAGGAAAGGATAAATTTGAAGTGTGTGAGGTCGGCTTGGTGCTTGGACTTTCGCCAGCGGCGCTCAGCAGCTCGAGCATAGGAGCGTAGGAGGCGGACGGAGGAGGTGATCCGGGGCTGTGGGTTAGTGGCGCGAGAGCGGCGGAGGGAAAGGGGGGCGAGAGAGTCGAGATGAGTAGTGAGGGTGGAGTTGAGAGCGGAGACCTGATCGTCGAGAGTGGGAAGAGAGGACAGGGCGGCAAGGTGAGGCGAGATGCTATTGGAAAGACGGATGGGATCGAGAGAGCGGAGGTCTCTGTGGGGCAGTAGCGAAGATTTGCAGGGGGAGGGAGTGTGAGAGATGAGGCAGGTGAGAAGGTTATGGTCCGAGAGAGGGATTTCAGAGTTGGTGAGTGAGGAGATAGTGCAGCGGTAGGAGATGACAAGATCGAGGGTGTGACCGAGTCGGTGAGTGGGCGCGGTATGGTGGAGGAGGAGGTCGGCAGAGTCGAGGAGGGATAGCAGGCGGGCGGCAGAGGAGTCGTCGGGTACATCCGTATGGATGTTGAAGTCTCCAAGGATCAGGCAAGGATTGATTGATAAACGTGGCCCCCCAAAGCATAGTGGTATAAAGCATAGAGAAGCAGCGTGGCTTAGAGGAAAGAGCATGGGCTCGGGAGACAGAGGGCATGGGTTCTAATTCCGGCCCCGCCACTTGTCTGCTGTGTGACCTTGGGCAAGCCACTTGAATTCTCTGTGCCTCAGTTACCTATGTGAAATGGCGATTAAGACTGTGAGCCTCACGTGGGACAACCTGGTTACCTCGCATCTGTCCCAGCGCTTAGAAGAGTGGTTGGCACATAGTAAGCGCTTAACAGATACCATAATTACTATAGTGACCTTATACCCATCCCACCCCATAAAATAGTTGTATAAGGAAGCAAGGTGGACTAATGAAAAGATCACAGGCCTGGGAGTCAGAGGACTTGAATTCTAATTCCAGCTTTGCCACTTGTCCGCAATGTGACCTTGTGCATATATTTAACTTCTCTGTCTCTCAGTTTCCTCATTTACAAAATGGGGATGAAACACCTGTTCTCCCTCCTACTTAAACTGTGAGCCCCGTGTGGACACAATTCAACCTGATTTTCTTGTATCAACCCCAATGCTCATCACATAGTCAACCCTTGACAAATACCATAGTTATCATTAATATTCTGTCTATCTCTTGGTCTACGAAGCACCCGTGAAAGATTTTCTTTTCAAAGCTAACTTCTCTAAACTATAAAAAGAATCATGCTCTGGGTGACAGTGTGGTTCATTTCGCATTTCAAAGATTAATAGAGGAAAGTTGAAATGAGGTCACATTATTCATCTTCATTTTTTTCCAACGGGCTAGTGAATATGTCCTCTCCTAGAAAGCCCTGTAACAAATGGCAAAATTGTACTATTCCAAATAAGTTTAGTGGAGTACAAGCAATTCTTTGCAGAATCCTTAACTTGTCTTTTCTCTTCACACCTATGTTAATTCATAGTAGATCTGGTCCTATCCCTCTTCTGTACAAGCCCTTGTCCTACTACTTTTATCAGTAAAAGTAGTCTCATAGCTGTATGTTAAACAGTTCCTCATATTGCCTCGGTCACTCATCCCATCCCGACTGAATTACTGCATTATCCTCCTTTCTGACCTCCCAACCTCCTGTCTCGCCCCACTTCAGTCCATACTTCGCTTTCTACAGAAACGTTCTGGGCATGTCACCCCCTTCCTCAAAAATCTCCACTGGTTGCCTATCAACCTCAGTATCAAACAAAAACTACTCACTATTGGCTTCAAAGTTCTCCATCACCTTGCCCCTTCTTACCTCACCTCCCTTCTCTCCTTCTACATCCCAGCCTGCGCACTCTGCCCCGCTGGTGCTAACCTTCTCACTGGGCCTCGTTCTCTCCTGTCCTGCCGTCGACCCCTGGCCTGGAATCCCCTCCCTCCTCAAACCTGCCAAACGATCACACTTCCCCCCTTCAAAGCCCTACTGAAGGCTCACCTCCTCCAAGAGGCATTCCCAGACTAAGACCCCCTTTGCTTCAGCTCCCCACCCCACAGCACTTGTGTGCAGATGTACATATCTGTAATTCTATTTATATCGATGCCTACTTGTTTTAAGAGAGGCAGCGTGACTCAGTGGAAAGAGGCCGGGCTTTGGAGTCAGAGGTCATGAGTTCGAATCCCAGCTATGCCACTTGTCAGCTGTGTGACTGTGGGCAAGTCACTTCACTTCTCTGTGCCTCAGTTCCCTCATCTGTAAAATGGGGATTAAGACTGCGAGCCCCACGTGGGACAACCTGATTCCCCTGTGTCTACCCCAGCGCTTAGAACAGTGCTCTGCACATAGTAAGCGCTTAACAAATACCAACATTATTATTATTGATGTCTGCCTCCACCCTTCTAGACTGTAAGCCTGGTGCGGGCAGGGATTGTTTCTTTTTATTGATGAATTGTACTTTCCAAGCTCTTAGTACAGTGCTCTGTACACAGTAAGTGCTCAATAAATACGATTGAATGAATGAATGAACGAATAGTGGATAGAGCATGGGCCAGAGACTCAGAAGGAGCTGGGTTCTAATATAGGCTCTGTCCGCTGTGTGACCTTGGGTTTCTCTGTATCTTAAAGTTATCTCACGCGTAAAATGGAGATGAAGAACCTAAGCTCTATGTTGGAGATAGACCATGTCCACCCTGATTAGTTGGTGTTTAACCCAGCTTTTAGTACCGTGCCTGACACACGGTAAGCACTTCAATAAATTTCATTTAAAAAAGAAAAATAGTTGTTCCATGTTAAGAGATTCATTTATTTTGATCCATGCAATGTGCCCAGAATTTTCCATTTCCCTCCTCCTGGTAACTGATACTCTAAAAGCACGTTAAGTAGGGATCTATCCCTTTATCTTGTGCACTCTCTTACAAAATTATAAGCAGACACAAACACATACACATAGAGAAGCAGCATGGTGAGGTCAGTAGAGCTTGGGCCTTGAAGTCAGAAGGCCATGGGTTCTAATGCCAGCTCTGAGATTTGTCCGCTGTGTTACCTTGGGCAAGACACATCACTTTTCTGTGTCTCAGTTACCTCAACTGTAAGATGGGGATTGAGACTGTGAGTCCCACATTGGAGAGGGACTCTGTCCAACTCAATTTCCTTGTATCGACCCCAGGGCTTAGTATAGTGCCTGGCACATAGTAGGCGCATGACAAATGCCATTATTATTATTATACAGAAAGCTTGACCATTCAGACACATAAGTATTATCCTTCGTTACCCAGAGATGTTGTTACCGATAGATTTTATCCATGTTTTTAAGTGTGACCACATAGACTGATTTCTGCCTAAAGATCCCTTCTATATCACATGCAAACATAGTAATAATAATGATATTATTATTTAATAATAATAATGGTATTTGTTAAGCACTTACTATGTGAGAAGCCCTGTTTTAAGGGCTGGGGGTGGGTACCAGGTGATCAGGTTGTCCCAAGTGGGGCTTACAGTCTTAATCTCCATTTTACAGGTGAGGTAACTGAGGGACAGAGAAGTTAAGTGATTTGCCCAAAGTCACACAGCTAAGTGGCCGATCCGGGATTAGAACCCATGACCTCTGACTCCCATGCCCGTGCTCTTTCCACTGAGCCATACTGTTTCTTATTTGTTAAGAGTTTACTATGTGCCAAACACTGTACTAAGTGCTGGGGTAGATACAACATAATCAGCTCAGACACATTCCCTGCCCCACATATAGTTCATTTTCTAAGTACAGATCCAGCATGGCTTAGTAGATAGAGCACTGGCCTGGGAGTCAGAAGAACACGGGTTCTAATTCCGCCTCTGCCAAATCTCTGCTATGTGGCCTTGGGTAAGTCACTTATATTCTCTGGGCCTCAGTAACCTCATTTATAAAAGGGGGATTAAGAGTATGAGCCCCAGGTGGGACAAGGACTACGTCCAACCTGATCAGCTCGTATCTACCTCCGTGCTTAGAAATGTGCTCGGCACATAGTAAAATGCTTAACAAATACCATAATTATCATTATTATTATCTAAGCAGTTGGGTTCTCACTGCCATCCTGGTAGCATCTTGTACGTTCCTGTAAACTCTGTTGCTCCCCTCTATCTGTAATTTATTTTGCTTTCTCTCTTCACTATATTGTAAACTCCCTCCCTCCATCCTACTTATCATTGTTCATAATTATGGTGTTAAATATTAATAGTGCCAGCTCTTTTTCCTTCTATCCCCAATTCCGTGAGTTTTAACAATTACTGCTTGAGCCTTTCCAATTAGAGAAACCCAATTGCACATTTTCAGCCATGCTTTCGAAAGACTGTGAGCCCCATGAATTACAAGGGACTCTGTATGATCTAACTTGTATTGTCTCTACTCCAAAAATTAATACAGTGTCCAAAGTAAGCTCTAAACAAACACCAAAATTATTATCGCAGGTCAGACACTTTCCTCAGGAGATGCTTTCTTTTAGGATCTTTTTCAGACTCTTTTTAGACCTGTTGTGGCTCAGGTTATAATTAATCTGGTTCCGATTAAGCATATTTTCCAATTGCATCGTGTAAGAGAGATTTTTCTGTTCATGCTTGTATTTGGAACAACACAACTTCCCTGTATTTTCCCATCCAGAACCAATGGACCTGCAGGGAATGTGGATGCAAGATGAGAAAAGCTAATGGTGGAAATCAGAGGAAACTAACATGAGACATAAAAGGCATCAAGAAGTAGAAATTAGGTCATTCATTAGGGAGGAGTATAAAGAAAAAAAGTATAAAGAAAAAAAGTTAATTTAACGGGTTTAAAAAACCCCAAATTGGAAATGAGGTGCAACTAACTCGCGACATAAAAGATAGCTAAAGAAATCTTCACTTTGCCAAAGAGGAGGATCGAAGAAAATGTCTCCCCCGTGATAGTCTGAAAGGGAAATCTGGTGCCGATATTGAAAAAGTAAATGGTTGTTATACTCTTTTCCACCTCTGACTTTACAGAAAAAGCTCAAACCTAAGAATTTGGCCAGTGCAAGTCTCACTTCAAAGGAAAGGTTGGTGGAAAGAAAGAAATGAAGGGCACAGACTCCTAAATTGTTGTCTTTAAATCAGCAGGGCTATGTAATCTGCATCCTAGAACAAAAAAAAAATCACAGAATGCTATTGCACAGCTGAGGATTTTTGTTGGGGAGAAAGAAGGGAGGCCAGGGAAAGCAAGACTAAAGCAGCAGTAGGACTCCTCTTTAAGAAAGGGAAAAGGACAGGTTCTGATACTTAATAATAATAATAATAATAATGTTGGTATTTGTTAAGCACTTACTATGTGCAGAGCACTGTTCTAAGCGCTGGGGTAGACACAGGGGAATCAGGTCATCCCACGTGGGGCTCACAGTCTTAATCCCCATTTTACAGATGAGGGAACTGAGGCACAGAGAAGTTAAGTGACTTGCCCACAGTCACACAGCTGACAAGTGGCAGAGCTGGGATTCGAACTCCTGAGCCCTGACTCCAAAGCCCGTGCTCTTTCCACTGCGCCACGCTGCTTCTCAAGAAATGGGTCTCACTTAGAAATGGGTCACCTTAAAATCAATTTGCAGACACGTAATAAAACATAAATAGCAGGAAGAAGACCACATAGCTTTGCGGAGAGCCTATCTTGTTGGACAAATAATTTTAATTCGCTTCTGTAAAAGAGGCAATAAAGAAGCAGCGTGGCCGAGAGGAAAGAGCAGGGGCCTGGAAGTCAGAAGACTTAGGTTCTAATCCTGCTTCTGCCAAATGCTTGTTGAGTGACCTTGCACAAGTCACTTAATTTCTCTGTTCCTCAGTTCTCCTGTTCTCCCTCCTACTTAGACTGTAAGCCACATGTGGGCCATTGACCTTGTCAAACCTAATATACTTGTATCTACTCCCATGTTTAGAAAAGAGTTTTGACACATAAAATGTGCTTAACAAATACCATAAAAATTAAATGTGATTGAATCAATTATGGTGAGGGTTTTGACTCAATCTCTCGTGATGTTTTTGTCTAAAAGCTGCAAAAATACAGACTCAAGCATACTGATTCTTAGATTCATAGCTGACCCAAGGGTCACCCTTAGGCATTTTTTAAATGTTATTTTTAAGTGCTTACTATGTACCAAGAGCTGTACTGGCACTGGGGTAGATCCAAGCTAATCAAGCTGGACACAGTCCATGTTCCACCTGGGGCTCAGAGTCTTAATTCCCAATTTATAACTGAGGCACAGAGAAGAGTCCAGGCCATGCTTCCCCACTCTTCAGGAACCCCCAGGGGTTGTCTGACCACTTGAGCATCAAACAGAAACTCCTTACCATCGGCTTTAAAGCACTCAATCACCTCGCCCCCTCCTACCTCACCTCGTTACTTTCCTACTACAATCCAGCCCATGCACTTTCCTTTAATGTTAACCTTCACACTGAACCTGGATCTCGTCTACCTTGCAGCCCACATCCTGCCTCTGGCCTCTTCATATCCAATCGATAATTACTCTTCCCCAATGCAAAGCCTCATTGAAAGCACATCTCCTTCCCAGCTGAAACCCCACTTTTCCTCATCTCCCACTCCCTTCTGCTTCACTCTGACTTGCTCCCTTTGCTCTTCCCCTCTACCAGCCCCACGGCACTCATGTACCTATCTGTAATTTTGTGCATTTATAATATCTGCCTCCCCGCTTTAGACCGTAAGATTGTCATGGGCAGGGAATGTCTCTGTAATATTGTTATACTTTCGTAATAATAATAATAATGTTGGTATTTGTTAAGCTCTTACTGTGTAGAGCACTGTTCTAAGCGCTGGGGTAGATACAGGGTATTCAGGTTGTCCTACCTGAGGCTCACAGTTAATCCCCATTTTACAGATGAGGTAACTGAGGCACAGAGAAGTTAAGTGACTTGCCCACAGTCACACAGCTGACAAATGGCAGAGCCGGCATTCGAACCCACGACCTCTGACTCCGAAGCCCGAGCTCTTTCCACTGAGCCATGCTGCTTCTCTACTTTACTCTCTCCAGTGCTCAGTATAGTGTTTCGCACACAATAAGTGCTCGGTAAATAACAACTGACTGACTGACAAGGTCACACAGAAGACTAGTGTTTGTTCTACTAGGCCATGCTGTCAATCTGAGGGGACACAGTGAATAGTGTCCTAAAGGGACTGACTGTGGGACTGGTTCTATTTGATACCTTTATTGATGACCGGACAAAGGAATTGAGAACCCAAGCAAAACGGGAATGGCATCTTACTATATGTCAAGTACTATACTAAGAGCTTTGATAGATACAAGATAATCAGGTTGGACTAAATTTCTGTCCCAAGTGGGGCTCACTGACTCAGAGGGTGGGAGAACAGGTATTTTATTCCCATTCTACAGTCGAAGGAACTGAAACAGAGAGAAGTTAAGCGATTTGCCCAAGATCACACAGCAGACAAGTGGTAGAGCTGGATTTAGATGCTGGATACTGGATACTCTGACTCCCAGACCTGGGATCTTTCCACTAGGCCACATTTCTCTTGGCCTAGAACGCATCCTCAAAGAAATGGCTACAAGATAAGAATTTTTATGCGTATAAAGGGTCCTTCAGAAACACTCTATCATCAGGCTAATTTGAAAGCATCATATTCCAAGATAAATGTACTCTGCATTGGAGCAATAATAGCTCACTATTGCTTTAGAAATCTGTGGCAGTGTCTTCATTACTAGGTGAAAATGGGCTGGTATTGATTCATCACGTATGGAGTTTTGACTAATGATTGCTAAATGATTTGCAAATATAATCTGCACTGATAAAGTGCCTGTTAAAACTACACGCGGTAATTAATTGAGCTTTGAAAATTGAATTGGAATTCTGCAAGAACACAAACTCAACTTAAATGGATTTTTATCGTTTCCCATTTCCACCCAAATAAAGATAACATAGCTGTTCTACGGTACTACATCTGCACAGAAAATTTCAGTGAAAATACTAGTACTGAAAATAAGGGCTTGTGATGGAAGCACTAGTAAACCTTGATGACTCTTTGTCCACCCAGGATGACTATAGTTCTCTCCTGTCAAGAAAATAAAATTGAGGGCCCTCTGAGAAAGTCATAACTTTCTACTAGTACAAGAAGAGAATTTCATGCTCCATATATTTTATGGCTTCACCTGTGGGGCTGCTTTAGGGGTACATTTTAGGACTTGAAGCTAAATTCTAATTAATTTGGACAAGAGCAGAGTGCAGGTTTCCAGGGATACGAAATAACATTCAGACAACATTCTTTATGCTGAGCAGATCCTGGCATGACTTCACAGGATACATAAAAATGAACATTATACCCTGGGTCATCAAATTTCTGTATTAAGTTCTAAAACATTATATACCTTGGACTATATGTAACAAACTCTGGGAGAAGGGTAGGATAGACAGTGTAATTGGTGGGTTTCACTGGAGTAATTCTATAAGCAGTGAAATGTTTCTGCAAGGGAGAGATAAATAGAAAGTAATCCTCATAATTCCACACTAATAGTCTATCCATGTCTTCTAAAAAGTAAAAAGGCCTACAGATTAGGGGAACCCATCTCAGTATAGTTCATAGCATTTATCACAGCATTAGGACTTCAGAAGGTTGAAATAGGTTCATCAAACTACAGCTCTGCTTTCTTTAGCAGTTAATCAATCAGTGGTACTTATGATGTGTTTACTGTGTGCACAGCACTGTATTAAGTCCTTGGGAGAGTACACTATGACAGTAAATAGACACATCCACCGCCCACAACGAGCTTCCAGTCTGAGGGAGAGACAATCATTGCTATAAATAAATAAATTACAGAAATGTATTTATTTGCTATTGTTTTAATGAGATGTTCAATCCCCTCGATTCTATTTATTGCCATTGTTCTCGTCTGTCCGTCTCCCCCGATTAGACCGTAAGCCCGTCAAAGGGCAGGGACTGTCTCCATCTGTTACCGATTTGTACATTCCAAGCCCTTAGTACAGTGCTCTGCACATAGTAAGCGTTCAATAAATACTATTGAATGAATGAAGTGCCGTGGGGCTGAGGGTGGGATGAACATCAAGTGTTTAAAGGATACAGATCCAAGTGTATATATGATGCAGAAGACGGAGGAAGTCGAGGAAAGTAGGGCTTAATCAGGGAAGGCCTCTTGGAGGAGATGTGACTTAATAAGCCTTTGGAGGTGGGAGACCGAAGGCATGACATTCGTGGAGGGAGAAGAATTTCCAGGGCAGAGGGAGGACGTGGGAAAGGGGTCGGTGGCGGGATAGATTAGATCGGGGCATAGTGAGCAGGCTGGTGCTAGAGGAGTGAAGTGTGTGGGCAGGGCTGTAGTAGGAGATCAGGCAGGTAAGAGAAGGGGGGAAAGTTGATTGAGTGCTTTAAAACCAATGGTCAGGAGTTTCTGTTTGATAGAGAGTTACATAGGCAATCACTGGATGTTCTTGAAGAGAGGGGAGACACGGACTGAGCTTTGTTTAGAAAAATGAATCAAACAGTAGAGTGGAGTATGGACTGAAGTGCAGAGAGACAGGAGACAGGGAGGTTGATACAATAATCAAGGCGGGATGGGATAAACGCTTGGATTAACATGGCAGTGGCTTGGACAGAGAGGAGAAGGTGGGTTTTAGCGATGTTGTGAAGGCTGAACTGACAGGATTGGGTGACACACTGAATATGTGGGTTAAATGAGAGAGTTGAGTGTTCAACCCTTATGTACCTACGCACATATTTTTTGGACATTCATTAGCATATTCAGCTATTTCATCCTGATACGTCCGTACTTTCTATAATATCTATGGTCTTCCTCCTGCTCCCACTGCAGACAAACCCCCATTTCCAATGGACAACAATCCATGAAATCCAGAGATTTAACGAGAAATCGTTAAATTGCTGATGTAGGATAGGAACTGAAAGCGCATCCAAATTCTGCAAGGAAAAGAGTTTCTTCGCATCCCTTTGTCCCCTCGTCCTGCCTGTCCCACAGTGATCTGTGCAGGTTGGGGGTCTCTGCTCCTGCAGGGGTTCAGGAGGCATAAAGCCCCGTTGGGGGTGGGAAGAGAAGTAGCGTGGCTCAGTGGAAAGAGCCCGGGCTTGGGAGTCAGAGGTCATGGGTTCGAATCCCGGCTCTGCCACTTGTCAGCTGTGTGACTGTGGGCAAGTCACTTAACTTCTCTGTGCCTCAGTTACCTCATCTGTAAAATGGGGATGAAAACTGTGAGCCTCACGTGGGACAACCTGATTACCCTGTATCTCCCCCAGCGCTTAGAACAGTGCTCTGCACATAGTAAGCGCTTAACAAATACCAACATTATTATTATTATTAAGAGATGAAACGGATAACTCTGCTTCCCCAACCTGAGCCTGTGCTGCCCTCGGCCAATAATAATAATAATGTTGGTATTTGTTAAGTGCTTAGTATGTGCCAAGCACTGTTCTAAGCACTGGGGGAGTACAAGGTGATCAGGTTGTCCCACGTGGGGCTTACAGTTTTAATCACCATTTTACAGATGAGGGAACTGAGGCCCAGAGAAGTGAAGTGACTTGCCCGAAGTCACACAGCTGACAAGTGGCAGAGGCGGGAACAGAACTCATGGCCAAAGCGAGAGAAGCTGGTTGAGCGAGTCCCCCTCCTTGCTCCCCATCCATTGACTGCAGCCACATGATGCTGTCTCCCCCGCCCCAGTTCTGTGCTCAGTTCAGAGGGGCAGGAAGTAGGGAGAGATGGCTTAGTGGGGAATAGCTGCCCTGTCCACATCTAGGAATGGCAACATGAACATGACAGTGAGAGCTGCAGCCCCTTCGCTACACCGGGCCGACAGAAAACGGCAAGTGGAAACGTGGCCAGGGCAAACTGGATGCCATCTGGGGCCTTCAATAAGGCTTTGAAATCGGAAGAATAATTGTCTCTTGGATATAAAGAGAGAGGGCATTCTAGGCCAGAGGCAGGACATAATAATAATGTATTTGTTAAGCACTTACTATGAGCCGAGCACTGTTCTAAGCGCTGGGGTAGATACAGGGTAATGGGGTTGTCCCACGTGAGGCTCACAGTTAATCCCCATTTTCCAGATGAGCTAAGTGAGACCCAGAGCAGTGAAGTGACTTGCCCAGAGTCACGCAGCTGCCCAGTGGCAGAGCCGGGATTCGAACCCATGGCCTCTGACTCCCAAGTCCGGGCTCTTTCCACTGTGCCACGCTGCTTCTCTATTAGTGTCGCTGCTTCTGTGGTATTGGATCATCTAAATGAGGGGACGTGAGCGAGGGGTTGGCAGCGAGACAGACGTACAGTGAGAAAGTTAGCATTAGAGGAGCGACGTGGGCGCGTAGGGTTGTAGCGGGAGAGTAGTGAGGTGAGGTAGAGGGGGCCAAGGAGATTGGCAGGAGTGTCCGTCTGATGCACAGGTGGATGGGCAACCACTGGAGGTTCTTATAGAAAAATGATCCGGGCAGCAAAGTGAAATATGGACTGGAGTGGGGAGAGACTGGAGGCAGAGAGGTCAGCAAGGAGGCAGAGCAGAGACCTGAGAAGACCTAGGTTCTTGTTCATTCAATTGTATTTCATTCAATCGTATTTATTGAGCGCTTACCGTGTGCAGAGCACTGTACTAAGCACTTAGAAAGTACAATTCGGCAACAGATTGCGACAATCCCTACCCAACAACGGGCTCACAGTCTAGAATTCTAATCACAGCTCTGGCAATCGCCTCCTAGGTTTGGGGATGGTAGTCAAACATAGTAGCTTGTAATCCCAATGCATAGTACAGTGCTTTACACGCGGGAAATACTTCCTGTGATCCACAATTAAAAAAATTACAGGCTGGATACGAAGTGACAGCAGATCTCTCAAAAGAATGAAAGACTCATTAGTGTCATTAAAATTCAGTGACCCAAAACAGAGATTTTTTTATTGCATTTTTTATGTACTTACTATGTATCAAGCACTGTTGGAAGTGCAGGGGTAGATACAAGATAATGAGTTTGGTCACAGTCCCTGTCCCACATGGGCCTCACAGTCTTAATCCCCATTTTACAGATGAGGTAACTGAGCCCATAGAAGAGACTTGCCCAAGGTGACAGAGCAGACAAGTGGCAGAGCCACGATAAGAACCCAGGTCCTTGTGACTCCCAGACCCATGATCTATCCACTAGGCCACACTCTTTCCTCATTTAATAATAATAATAATGTTGGTATTTGTTAAGCGCTTACTGTGTGCAGAGCACTGTTCTAAGCGCTGGGGTAGAAACAGGGTAATCAGGTTGTCCCACGTGAGGCTCACGGTTAAATCCCATTTTACAGAGGAGGTAACTGAGGCACAGAGAAGTGAAGTGACTTGCCCACAGTCACACAGCTGACAAGTGGCAGAGCCGGGAGTCGAACCCATGACCTCTGACTAAGAAGCCCAGGCTCTTTCCACTGAGCCACGCTGCCAGTACCAGTGACTGCGAGGCAGCATAGCTTCAAGGACAGAGAAGGGGCCTGGGAGTTTGGAAAGTTGAGAGGCCTAGTTTCTAGTCCTATCTCTGCCACCGGTCTGCTGTGACATTTGGGGCAAATTGCTTTTACTCTTTCTGCCTCGGTTCCCACATCTGTAAAATGGGGATAAGACCACCCCTCTCCCTTCCTGTCAGTTTGGGAGCCCCACGTGGGTCAGAGATTGTCTAATCGGATTATTGTACGTCGAATATCCATTCCATTGCTAGCTTGAGTAGCGGCTAGAAAGTGGAAGGCACTCTGCTACAGACTCCCCCGTGTTGGGCAGCAGCGGCATGGTAGAGATTCGAGGATGGAGACTCACGTTTACTGCACGAAAAGAGGCATTGGTATTCGTATTTTTAACAAGAAAACTGAGTGGATCCTCTACCAGAATGATTGCAGATGGAGGTGGGGCATTCTGGAAGAGACGTGTCCACGGTGTAGCTATGGGTCGGTGACGACTCCACAGCATGACAGGACAAGGCCTCAGAGTTTAGCACATAGTAAGTGTTTCATAATACCATCTTTATTACCGTAGCATTTTTGCTTTCATTTATAGTCTCTCAGTAGCACAGATTGCTGGCCTTATTTCTAAGAATAATATACACAGGATTATCACTAGAATGACATATTATGCTATTTGAGTGAAAATAAATCCTCTTCATTTCTCCCTCTTCCTTATTTGATTTTGATATTTCAATTACTCTTGCCTTTAGGGATGGGGAAATCCACAGTCCTGTCACGTCTTATTTTTCTAACATATTCTTCACATACGCCCCAGCTTCGAGTGACATGTGAAAAGACTGGCTAGCAGTGGGGGGAAAATAGACTATACTAGACTGGGAATTAAAAAGAAAATCTGTGTCTGGTTGGCGTAAATGGATAACGTAGGGAGAGGCAAGATTCATCAAGGTATGTGGCTCAGGACCAGGATGCCAGACTGACATAATGGATTTCTTCATTTTACTTTTCCCAGCCACATAAAGTTTGACCTTGGAACTTGTGAAAACTTCGGAGGGGGTGGAGGCGAACGACCCAGGACCTACCCACAGGTCAGTGAGGCAGAGGTGGGAGCAGCAGTTACTCTTCCCGATAGGAGAAATCAACTTTCTGAGGGTGGGATTTGACATGGTCTAAAAGCATAATTCTGGTTATGGAAAGTAACAGATTCCGCTTTTATAGGATCGTGGCCTTGTGGAAAGAGCACAGAACTGGAAGCCAGAGGACTTCGGTTCTAATAAGTGTGGCTCAGTGGAAAGAGCAAGGGCTTGGGAGTCAGAGGTCATGGGTTCGAATTCCAGATCTGCCACTTGTCAGCTGTGTGACTGTGGGCAAGTCACTTAACTACTCTGTGCCTCAGTTACCTCATCTGTAAAATGCGAATTAAGACTGTGAGCCTCACTTGGGACAACCTGATTACCCTGTATCTACCCCAGCGCTTAGAACAGCACTCTGCACATAGTAACCTTATGTGCTTAACAAATACCAACATTATTATTATTATTGTTATTAATCCCACTTCTGCGATTTGCCTGTTGTGTGACCTTGGGAAAATAATTTCACTTCTCTTGGCCTCAGTTTCCTCATCTGTATAAATGGAATTACCTATTCTTCATCATCATCATCATCATCATCATTAGTGGTATTTAGTGAGCACTTACTATGTGCAGAGCCCTGTAATATGTGCTTGGAAGAGTATAAGAGATTTAAGTCATGTCCCCTGCTCATGTGATTAAAGTCCTCCCCTCTGAGCCTATGTTAGACCCAATTAGGTTGTACCTACCCCAGTACTTAACGGCATGCTTAGCACATAGTAAGTGCTTAACAAATGCCATTCATTATTATTATTACTAATATAATGTTTTTCAGTTCTTAAATTGCCCTAATTTATACTGATACCCTTAATCAGTCAGCAATCACAATTTCTTAGGATCAGTTTAGATTTTGTTATGATCCCTATCTTCTCATTCCCTGGCCTCTGGGCTGAGTGCTCAATAATTGTCCTGGGGCATGGGACAAAGAAGGAGAAGTTATAATTCCAAGTATAGTGCTCTGCACATAGTAAGCGCTCAATAAATATGATTGAATGAATGAATGAATAAATGAATAAGAAGAAACGGTGGAGCCCAGTGGAAAAAGCAGCAATCTGTGAGTCAGAGGACCTGGGTTCTAATCCCAGTTCCCCACTTGCCTGCTGTGCGACCTTGGGCAAATCACTTAACTCATTTGTGCCTCAGTTTCCTCAACTTTGAAATGAGGATTCAATAATTCTCCTTCCTTCTTTGACTGTGAGGCCCATGTGGGATGGGGATTGTGGCTGACTTGATTGATCTGTACCTACCACAGTACTTAGGATAATCCCTGAGGTACAGTACATTCTTAGTCTTTAAAAAATGGCAGATTGTTAGAATTTAATAATTTTTCCACTGGGCTCCACTGCTTCTTCTTCTTATTCATTCATTCATTCAATCATATTTATTGAGTGCTTACTATGTGCAGAGCACTATACTTGGAATTATAACTTTTCCATCTTTGTCCCATGCCCCAGGACAATTATTGAACACTCAGTCCAGAGGCCAGGGAATGATGTTTTTCTCAGGAAAAAAAAAACACCTTGTGAGGTGATACTGTTATGTAATGGGTAGTGGGTAGAATAAACTTTTTTTAAATCATGTTATTGTTTTTTAAGGTGTTTGTTAAATGCTCACTATACGTTAAGCATCGTTACCAGCCCTGGAGTAGATACAAAGTTATCAGGTTGGATATAGTCCCTGTCCAACAATGAGCTCTCTGTATTGCATTCCCATTTTATAGATGAGGAAACTGCGGCACAGAGAAATTGAGTGACTTGCCCAAGGTCATACATCAGGCAAGTGGCAGAACAAGGAATCAGAACCTAGGTCCTCTGACTCCTAGGCCTGAGTTCTTTCTACTAGGCCACCCTGCTTCTCTGAAGCTGTTCTTTAAAATATTCCTTTTCTTTATGTGGGTTCTTTTTCAGATGGCCACCTTCGAAAAGTTAACCTCAACCTAACACTGCAAAGATGATTCACCTTACCTCCAGCTGGTGCTTATAAAGGGTTTTAAGTTTCCCATTTGAAAGTTGAACCGTCACTGCTGAACAGTGACTGGAATCAATCAATCGATCGATCCATGTTATTTATTGAGTGATTACTCTGAGCGCAGCAGTATAATAATCGCTTGGGAGAGTACAATACTATTGAGTCGGTGGACATGATTCCTGTCTTCAAGAAGCTTATGGACTAGTGGGATAGATCCTATTTCATTTTGCTTTTCGATTTAGATCCATAAGTGATCTCACTGTCGTAATGGTAAATCTCCATGCTGAAGTGAAACATGAAGTAAATGTAGGCCCCACGTCCCACTGCAGCTGATCAAACTCGAGTGGTCTAACCCGGGCATGCTGTGGGAAAGGGAATAGCACCTGCAGCATGAGGCCGCAAATAAACACGGGTAGGCTAATGGTTGTGGTAGCCATGCTGTGACTTAGGATATAATAATGGTGGTATTTGTTAAGCGCTTACAATGTGCAAAACACTGTTCTAAGCGCTGGGGGGATACAAGGTGATCAGGTTGTCCCACATGGGGCTCACAGTTTTCATCCCGATTTTAAAGATGAGGTAACTGAGGCCCAGAGAAGTTAAGTGACTTGCCCAAAGTCACACAGCTGACAAGCGGCAGAGCCGGCATTCGAACCCATGACCTCTGACTCCCAAGTTCAGGCTCTTTCCACTGAGCCACGCTGCTTCTCTAGGATATGTATGCCACGGACTCTGAATCATGAGGAAACAGTTCTCTACTGACTGGTGTTTTCATTTTGTGTACTGTACCATTATTGCGCCCCTCTCGGGATCACACCTGGAGAGTTTCCAATACACCTGGAGAGTCAAGCAGAGGCATACCCATTCGATTCCTAGCTTGGGCAGCGGTTAGTGAGTGGCAGGCAATTTGCCACAAGTCAAAACTCTCCCGTGCTGGGCAGCAGCGGCACGGGAGAGAGTCGAGGGCGGAGACTCGAGTCCACTGTGTGGAAGGTGGCAGTGGTAAATCATTTCGGTAATTTTACCAAGAAAACTCTCCGGATCCACTACCAGAATGATTGCAGATGGAGGTGGGGCGTTCTGGGAGAGATGTGTCCATGGCGTCACTACGGGTCGGAGACGACTCGACAGCACCAGTCAAGATCATTATTGAGGTATGTGTTAAGCACTTACTCTGAGTTGGGCGTTGTACTAAGTGCTGGGGCAGATACTGGATAATTAGGTCAGAGTCAGTGCCTGTCCCATGTGGGGGCTCACAGTCTAAGGGGAAGAGAGAACCACCAGTATTGAATCCCCAAATTACAGTTGAGGGAACTGAGTCGCTGCAAAGCTAAGTAATTTCCCCAAGGTCACACAACAGGCAGGTGGCAGAACTGGGATTAGGAGCCAGGGCTTCTGACTTCCAGTCCCATGTCCTTTCCCCTAGGCCAAGATGTTTTTCTGAGTATGGTTTATCTGTGGATTGTGCATTTGTCCCTGTTCCTTATGCTGTTTTAATGTTTTACCGTTTCATTGCTGCCACTGTGCCTGTCTCCAGTCCTCTCCCGTGGAAGTTGTTCTTTAAAATACTCCTTTTTTTTTATAGTGGTTCTTTTACATGGCCACACACGAAAAGCTGGATTGTGAGCCAATCTAATTAAGGCCCAGAGTCCGTGCCTAATTTCCACCTGTGAACTCTTTCCCAGCACGCAGTACAGTGCCCCGTACACTGTAAATGCATAATAAATACCATTACTACAAAGTACAAATAGTAGTAGATGAATAATTATAATAATAATTGTGGTATTTGTTAAGCACTTACTATGCTCCAAGCACGGCTCTAAGGGCTGGGGTAGACAGAAGCTAATCAGGTTGGACATAGTCTCTGTCCCACATGGGACACACAGTTTTGATCCCCATTTTACAGATGAGGTAACTGAGGTACAGAGAAGGTAAGTGAATTGGCCAAGGTCTCCCAGCAGACATGAAGCAGAGCCGGGATTAGAAACCACATCCTCTGACTCCCAGGCCTGTGCTCTTTTCACTTGGCCAGTGCTAACTGTGTGCTAAGTCCTGGCAAAGGGAGCATGGATGGCCCCTTATTTGCTGATCCTTCACCTCAACCCAATCTGGCCAGGGCAGGCTGTCCCCCCAGATCATGTCTGACTGGCACCTATGCCCTTCACTTCAGGATGGCACTGCCAGGTGGGGTGAAGGAAGTCCCTCTCTCCCTCTCTGCAGTCTCGCATTTCCTCCTGCCTTCAAAACATCTCTACTTGGATATCCTCCTGTCACCTCAAACTTAATATGGGTAAAACTGAAGTCCTTATCTTCCCACCCAAACCCTGTCCTTCCGTTCACTTCCTCATCACTGTTGATGGCATCACCATCCTTCCTGTCTCACAAGCCTGTAACCTTGGCATTATCCTTGACTCCTGTCTCTCGTTCCACCCGTATATTCAAGTCATCACTAAATCCTGTTAGTTTTACCTTCACAAGATCACCAAAATCTGCCCTTTCCTCTCTGTCCAAACTGATTATTGTATCAGTCTCCTTGCTGACCTCCCTTGCTCCTGTCTCTCCCCAGTCCAGTCCATACTGCATTCTGTTGCCTGAATCATTTTCCTTCAAAATCATTCAGACCATGTTTCCATACTCCTAAAGAAACTCCAGGGGTTGCCCTTCCACCTCTGCATCTAACAAAAACTCCTCACTATTGGCTTTAAAGCACTTTACCTTGACCCCTCGTACCTCACCTCGCTACTTTCCTACTACAACCCAGCCCGCACATTTTGTTCCTCTAATGCTAACCTTCTCACCGGACCTTGATCACGTTTATCTCGCCACCGACCTCTTGCCCACATCCTACCTCTGGCCTGGAACACCCTCTCTCCTTATATCAGACAGATAATTGCTCTCCCCCACTGCAAAACCTTATTGAAGGCACATCTCCTCCAAGAAGCCTTCCCTGACTAAGCCCTCCTCCTCTTCTCCACACCTTGTTGCGCCACTCTTACTTGTTCCTTCATTCATCCTCCCTCCCATCCCCACAGCACATATGCCTATATCTGTATATATGTGAAATTTTATTTATTTATTTATATTAATGTCTCCCTCTGGAGACCGTGACCTCATTGTGGGCACGAATGGGAGTGTTTGTTGTTATATTTTACTCTCCCAAGTGCTCAGTACAGTGCTTCGCACACAGTAAGCTCTGAATAAATTTGATCGAATGAATGAATGTATAAAGTGGAAACCCAGGGGAACCATTCAACTTTCCAACTAGGCCTATCAACCGTCAATGTCACAGTGACTCTGCCTGGAAAAACTCAAGCAATAAGAGAGAAAGATCAATCTATAAGAAAAGCAAAGGAAAATAAATTGATCATGAAGAGCAATGCTAAGTAACGATGTGGATGACGATTCACATGGTGGCCAGTTTGGGCACTTTCTTAAACTGGGATTTATTCCGATTCCTCTAACTCCCAGAAGTTGTGGGAGAAAAGACAGTACAATCTCCAAGGTCTTCTTTCCTCCCACGTTCACCGGCAATAGCGAATGTCACGGCAGGTCACATGATTTCTCAAAAAATGTGAGACCTGCATAACCTCACATATTTGCAAGCTCTTCCCCTAGACTGTAATCTCGTTTTGGGCAGGGAATGTGTCTGTTTGTTGCTGTATTGTACTCTCCCAAGTGCTTAGTACTCTGCTCTTCACACAGTAAGTGCTCAATAAATACACTGACTGATGGCTGACTTAGAAGAAGCAATTTCCTCAGAGAACTCTTTTCCAATGCTACTTCTACTAGTAATAGTAATGATAATGGTATTTATTAAGGACTTACTATGTGCCAGGCACTGTACTAAGTGCCGGGGTGGATGCAACAAAATCTGGTTGGACACGGTCTCTGTCCATGTGGGACTCAAGGTTTCAATCCCCATTTTACAGAAGCAGTGTGACTTAGTGAAAAGAGCACGGGCTTGGGAGACAGAGGATGTGGGTTCTAATCCCGGCTCCGCCACTTATTAGCTCTGTGACTTTGGGCAAGTCACTTAACTTCTCTGTGCCTCAGTTCCCTCATCTGTAAAATGGGGATTAAGACTGTGAGCCCCATGTGGGACAACCTGATTACCTTGGTTCTACCCCAGCACTTAGAATAATACTAGGCACATAGTAAGCGCTTAATAAATACCATTATTATCATTATTATTACGGCTGAGGTAAATGAGGCCCAAAGAAGTGAAGCGACTTGCCCAAGATCACTCAGCAAACAGAGATCTAGGTGCTTGGGGATTTTACAGAATTTCTTTTCCTCTCCCTCCATTCCGTCCATCAGCTTCCCACTCCACCTACATCCCGTCCTACAAGGTTTCCAGCAGTGATCTGTAAAGCAGGTTGGCCTAGTGCAAGTAAGGCAAATGAAGGAGAGAAATGCCAAGAGAAAGGTAAGCAGCTATAGACTAAAATTGATCTTCTGAGGCCATTCATCTGCCCACAAATGTTTCTGAAGGACAGATAAATAATATCCGGTCGCTAACCACCGTTTTTGTATTGTACTGTTCCTTTGGGTGCTTTAGGGCAGAGATTCATTACGGAAGTCAGGAAACAGCAGGAAATGGCAGGGAGTGACTTAAATAGCAAGTTAACAATCAGGGACTACCCAAGATACTCAGGTTAAATGCCGATAAATGTTTGACACCACTGGAGGGATGGAAAGGAAGCTCCTACTTAGACTGCGAGCCCCATGTGGAGAGGAACTGTACCCGACCTAATTATCTTGTATCTACCCCAGCGCTTAGTATAGTGCTTGGCACACAATAAGTGTTTCAGAAGTACCCTACAAAATGAACTTTTAAAATCAGCTTCTTCGAAGGGGAAAGGAAATAGAATCCCCACTCTCACTCCTTATTAATTCTTTCAGTCCATTCGATGTGTTGCACAAATCTTGAGGTAAGCAGCGTGGCTCAGTGGAAAGAGCCCGGGCTTGGAATTCAGAGGTCATGCGTTTGAATCCCGGATCTGCCATTTGTCAGCTGTGTGACTGTGGGCAAGTCACTTAACTTCTCTGTGCCTCAGTTCCCTCATCTGTAAAATGGGGATGAAGATTGTGAGCCTCACATGGGAAAACCTGATTACCCTGTATCTACCTGATCTACCTGTATCTACGCAGATGACACGCAGATCTACATCTCCGCCCCTGTCCTCTCCCCCTCCCTTCAGGCTCGCATCTCCTCCCGCCTCCGGGACGTCTCCACCTGGATGTCGGCCCACCACCTAAAACTCAACATGAGCGAGACTGAGCTCCTCATCTTCCCTCCCAAACCCGGTCCTCTCCCAGACTTCTCTATCACCGTCGATGGCACGACCGTCCTTCCCGTCTCTCGGGCCCGCGATCTCGGTGTCATCCTTGACTCATCTCTCTCGTTCACCCCACGCATCCTATCCGTTACCGAGACCTGCCGGTTTCACCTCTACGATATCGCCAAGATCCGCCCTTTCCTCTCCACCCAAACGGCTACCTTACTGTTACGGGCTCTCGTTATATCCCGGCTAGACTACTGTGTCGGCCTTCTCTCTGACCTCCCTTCCTCTTCTCTCGCCCCGCTCCGGTCTATTCTTCACTCCGCTGCCCGGCTCATCTTCCTGCAGAAACGATCTGGGCCTGTCACTCCCCTTCTTAAATAACTCCGGTGGTTGCCTATCGACCTCCGCTCCAAACAAAAACGCCTCACTCTAGGCTTCGAGGCTCTCCGTCACCTTGCCCCTTCCTACCTCTCCTCCCTTCTCTCTTTCTACCGCCCACCCCGCACGCTCCGCTCCTCCGCCGCCCACCTCCTCGCCATCCCTCGGTCTCGCCTATCCCGCCGTCGACCCCCGGGTCACGTCCTCCCGCGGTCCCGGAACGCCCTCCCTCCTCACCTCCGCCAAACTGATTCTCTTTCCCTCTTCAAAACTCACCTCCTCCAAGAGGCCTTCCCAGACTGAGCTCCTCTTCTCCCTCTACTCCCTCTGCCATCCCCCCTTTACCTCTCCGCAGCTAAACCCTCTTTTTCCCCTTTTCCCTCTGCTCCTCCACCTCTCCCTTCCCATCCCCACAGCACCGTACTCGTCCGCTCGACTGTATATATTTTCATTACCCTATTTATTTTGTTAATGAACTGTACATCGCCTTGATTCTATTTAGTCACCATTGGTTTTACGAGATGTTCTTCCCCTCGACTCTATTTATCGCCATCGTTCTCGTCTGTCCGTCTCCCCCGATTAGACCGTAAGCCCGTCAAACGGCAGGGACTGTCTCTATCTGTTGCCGACTTGTTCATCCCAAGCGCTTAGTACAGTGCTCTGCACATAGTAAGCGCTCAATAAATACTATTGAATGAATGAATGAATGAATACCCCAGTGCTTAGAACAGTGCTCTGCACATAGTAAGCGCTTAACAAATGCCAACATTATCATTACTAGTAGTAGTAATAATAATACTACCAATTATGGTATTTGTTAGGCACTTACTATGTGTCACGCACTGTGCTAAGCCCTGGGTAAGATACAAGTTAATAAAATGGGCCCGAGTCTCTACCCCACATGGGGCTCACAACTCAGCAGAATTTCATCTCCATTTCACAGATGTAACTCAGACACATGGCATGAAAGTGACTTGCCCTAGGTCACTGAGCGGGCAAGTGGCAGGGCTGGTTAGAATTAGGTCACAATAACAGCATGGCCTAGTGACCAAAACATGGGCCTGGAAGTCAGAAGGAGCTGGGTTCTATTCTCTGCCCCGCCACTATCTGTGGTGTGACCTTGGGCAAGTCACTTAACTTCTCTGTGCCTCAGTTACCTCATCTGTAAAATGGGGATTATGCCTGTGAACCCCTTGTGGGAGAGGGGCTATGTCCAACCCGATTTGCTCGTATCCTTCCCAGTGCTTAGTACCGTGCCTGATAAACATATTTTCCAACTGAAAAATAAAACCTAAGAAGCAGACTTTGAACCAGTTTTTTTTAAAAGCAGAGTCAGGAAAGGCATAATAGCACGATACCCTAGGCGATTATTTTCAATTGTAACTGAGAACCTCAAGAAAGTGCAGTTTGATTTTTAAAATGAGTTCACCTGTAGCTTTGAAAATGGTGCATTGATAATGACAGCCTAACTTTCAGCTTTCAGTCCAGGTAAATCAAAAGATATATAAAAGAAACAAATGAAGGAAGAATGGTTTTCCCAAAGCATTAGCAATAGCGAGGCATGTTGTACAAGTCCCCGAAGTGCTTCAGACATGTTTTCATCTCTGGAAGCAGTGTAGCCTAGTGGAGACACCCTCAGAACAGGGAGTCAGGAAACCTGGGTTCTAAATCCAGTTCTGGGGTTACAACCTGTGTGGGGCCCTTCAGGCAATGTAACTTCTCTGTGTCTCAGTACTTGTATCTGTAAAATGGACATTTACTACCTGCTCTCTTTCCCCCTTAAACTGTCAGTCCAGTGTAGGACAGAGTTTATGCTCTAATGTTATTACCCCGAGTCTACCCCACCAGTTATTATAGAGCTGACCACATAGTAAGAACCTAGCAAATAGAAAAATTATTATTATTAAAATTTCCTTCAGGAATGGTGTGATCCAAAGAGACTCTGTCTCATTTAGGGGCTAGTCTGAACTCAGAATTTCTCTGATTCTTCAATTTGCTCCTTTGATCTGAAATTCTACCCTATGGTCTATTTGCATTCAATAGAGGGTTAATGAACACGCATCTAAAAAGGAAATCTATCTAAAGGATGCCCCAGTTTATGCTTTACATCCCAAATGAATCTCAATGCTGAGAACTGAGGTATTGGTGGAAATATTATGTTATTAATATGACAGTCCTAATTGTAGGTTGGTAATTTGAAATGGGTTCACAAGATTTAAAATGATTTGAAAGCAGGATTGCATTTTTCCCTAAGTTCTAGATCACTGACAAGCACTTATAAATGCTTTAGACGTATTAATAAGGATTATGATATATTAGGGAAAACTAATTTAGAAAAGCATTAAGCTAGGCATAAGAGACTGAAAATAAATTAACAAAAAAAATGGAGGTTGGTAGAAACGTCTATTATTCTAGTTGGGTCAAGCAGTCCATTAATCTGCCTTTCATTCAATCAATCAATCAATAATATTGATTGAATCCTTATTGTTCTCAGAACACTGTACTCTACACTTAGGAGAGTACAGTACAATAGAGTAAGAAGACATAATCCATACCCTTAATGAGTTTACAGTCTACAGCGAGATGGACACTACAGTAAATTCTAGATGGATATGTAGATAATAATAATAATAATATTTTTTAAGTGTGTAGTACGTGTCAGGTATTGTTCTTAGTGATGGGCCGATACAGGTTCATCCAGTGAGACACAGTTCATGTAACATGGAGTTCACTAAGAACAGTCTAAGAATCCCCATTTTGCAGTTGAGAAAACTGAGGACCAGAGAAGTTAAGTAACTTATCCAAGGTCACACAGCAGGCAAGTGGTGGAGCTGGGATTAGAACCCAGGTACTCTGAATCGCTGGATCCTGCTTTTTTCACAAGGCTATGCTGCTTCCCAAGAGTTGCGCAGATAGTGTGAAAATCAAAGTCCTTAAGGGGTACTGACCCAAGTAAATAGGCGACACAGAAGGAAGGGCGAATCAAAACATCAATAGCATTTAATTATTCATTGTTAATGGAATTTATTAAGTGCTTACTATGTGACTCACGGTTCTAAGTGCCGGGGTAGATCCAAGCTACTCAGATTGGACACAGTCACTGTCCCATATGGGGCTCGCTATCTAACTAGGAGAGAGTAGAATCTAATTCGCATTTTACAGATTGGAAACCGAAGCACAGAGAAGTTGATGAAATTAATGTCCAAGGTCACACCACAGAGGAGTGGCGGAGCTGAATTAGAACCCAGGTCCTCTGATCCCCAGGCCCGAGCTCTTCCTTTGCGGTATACTGCTCTCTTGAGAGGTTACTGTGAGCAGAACACTGTACTACGTGCTTGGGACAGTACAATAGAACAGAGTAGGTGGACACGTTCCCTACCCACAAGGACCTGAAAATCTAGAGGTGAATAGAGGAAGTGAGGGATTAGTCAGGTTAGGCCACAGGGAGGTGATATGATTTTATTAGGGCTTTGAATTTTGGGAGTGTGAGATTGGAGCCCCCTCCAATCTGGGTTACGTGCCCTTCACTCCACAAAACTGCCCTCTCAAAGGTCTCATATCATCTCCCTCTTGCCAGATCCAACGGCCTCTACTCCATCCTAATCCTCCTCGACCTCTCGGTTGCCTTCGGCACCGCCAAACATCCCCTTCCGCTGAAAACATTATCCAACCTCAGCTTCACTGGCACTGATCTCTTCTGGTTCCCCTCCTCCGTCTCTGGCCACTCATTCTCAGCCTCTTTAGTGGGCTCCTCCTCTGCCTCCCACCCCCTAACCGTGGGGATCCCTCAAGGTTCAGTTCTGGGTCCCCTTCTATTCTTCACCTACACCCTCTCCCTTGGAGAACTCATTTGCTCCCATGGCTTCAACTACCACTTCCATTCAGAAGATTCCCAAATCGACATTTCTAGCCCTGATCTCTCTCCCTCTCTGCCCTCTCTCACATTTCCTCTTGCCTTCAAGACATCTCTACTTGGATGTCCCGCCATCACCTCAAACTTAACATGTCCAAAGCAGAACTCTTTATCTCCCCACCCAAATAATGTCCACCTCTTGCCTTTCCTATCATTGTAGACAGCACCACCATCCTTCCTGTCTCACAAGCCTGTAACTTTGGCATTATCTTTGACTTGTCTCATTCAATAGGTATTCAATCTATTCCTAAATCCCGTCTCATTCATTCATTCACTAGTATTTATTGAGCGCTTACTATGTGCAGAGCACTGTACTAAGCGCTTGGGATGTACAAGTGGGCAACAGATAGAGACAGTCCCTGCCCTTTGACGGGCTCACGGTCTAATCGGGGGAGACGGGCAGACGAGAACGATGGCGATAAATAGAGTCGAGGGGAAGAACATCTCGTAAAAACAATGGCGACTAAATAGAATCAGGGTGATGTACATCTCATTAAACAAAATAAACAAAATAAATAGGGTGGTGAAGAGATATACAGTCGAGCGGACGAGGACAGTGCTGAGGGGGTGGGCCGGGAGAAGGGGAGGAGGAGAGGGAAAGGGGGGAGAAGAGGGCTTAGCTGCGGAGAGGTGAAGGGCGGGTAGAGGGAGCAGAGGGAAAAAAGGGGGGAGCTCAGTGTGGGAAGGCCTCTTGGAGGAGGTGAGTTTTAAGTAGGGATTTGAAGAGGGGAAGAGAATTAGATTGTCTGAGGTGAAGAGGGAGGGCGTTCCGGGACCGCGGGAGGACGTGGCCCGGGGGTCGACGGCGGGACGGGCGAGACCGGGGGACGGCGAGGAGGTGGGCGGCGGAGGAGCGGAGCGTGCGGGGTGGGCGGTGGAAAGAGAGAAGGGAGGAGAGGTAGGAAGGGGCAAGGTCTCCCTCAACCTTTACAGCATCGTTAAAATCCATCCTTTCTTCTCCATCCAAACTGCTACCAAATTAATCCAAGGGGTTAGCTGCTGCCCAGATCATTTTTCTTCAAAAACGTTCAGTCCACGTTTCCCCACCCCTCAAGAACCTCCAGTGTTTGCCCATCCATCTCTGCATCAAACAGAAACTGCTTAGCAACGGTTTTAACACTCATCACCTTGCCCCCTCCTATCTCACCTCAGCACACCCCTACTACAACGCAGCCCACACACTTCGCTCCTCTAATGCCAACCTACTCACTGTACTTCTATCTTGCTTATCTCAAACTCTGACCTCTCGTCCACATCCTGCCTCTGACCTGGAATATCCTCCCTTTTCCCATCCGACAGACACTCTCCTCACCTTCCAAGTCTTATTGTCTCCTCCAAGAAACTTTCCTTGACTAAGCCCTCAATTCTTCTTTCCCTACTCCCTTCTGCGTCACTCTGGTTTGTTCCCTTTATTCATCCCCACTCCCAGCCCCGCAGCACTTTTGCCTGAAATGCATTTATTTATATTAACATGAGCTTATTGTGGGCAGCGAATGTCTCGGTTATATTGTTATATTGTACTCTCCCAAACACTTAGTACAGCATCCTGCACACAGTTAGCACTCAATAAATAAAACTAATTGATCGACTGAGTGTTGCGGTCTGTTGGAAATGAAGGAAGAGGGAGTTCTAAGTCAGAGAGAGGATTTGGACAAGGAATGAGTCAAACGTATGTCATCAAACTGTGATGTGGACTTTTAGGGTTTTATCCTGATTTGTCCCCAGTACCCTAATCATTTTATTAGTGTTATCCATGTCAAAAAAAATGAGGAGAATTGAATTGAAATACTTTCGGCTAAATGTGTCAACCCTTTCATTGGTTTGGACTGGGCTATAATAATAGTAATAATAATGCTGGTATTTGTTAAGCGCTTACTATGTGCCGAGCGCTGTTCTAAGCGCTGGGGTCATCAGGTCGTCTCACGTGAGGCTCACAGTCTTCACCCACATTTTACAGATGAGGTAACTGAGGCACAGAGAAGTTAAGTGACTTGCCCAAAGTCACACAGTTGACAGGTGGCGGAGCCGGGATTAGAACCCACGACCTCTGACTCTTAAGCCCATGCTCTTTCCACAGAGCCACGCTGCTTCTCGGGTTATCAGGAAGGTTAGGTCAATTACATCAAGCGTTGTGTTTTGAAGGATTTCCCTTGTCTCCCGCTTTACTGTCTGGAATTTCTTTGGGTAACTAGCACCAGTAAAACCTCTCACGGTATAGTGGATAGAGCATGAGCCTAGGAATCAGAAGGTCATGAGTTCAAATCCCAGCTCCACCTCCTTGCTGTCTGACCGTGGGCAAGTCACTTCAATGTTCTGTGCCTCAGTTACCTCATCTGCAAAATGGGGATTGAGACTGTGAGCCCCACATGGGACAGGGACTGTGTCCAACTCGATTTGCTTGAAATCACCCCAGTGCTTAGTACAGTGCCTGGCACATAGTAAGCTCTTCACAACTATCATTATCATTATTACTATCATTATTATTATTATTATTCTACAGAAAAACAAAGGAGGATCCTACATCCATTAGATTTCAAGATCTTTGAGGACAGAAACAGTAACTTCAATTGCTATTACATACTATATTTTTTTAATGATATTTGTAATGATATCTGTCAGACAGGCTTCGGAGTCAGAGGTCATGGGTTCGACTCCCGGCTCTGCCACTTGTCGGCTGTGTGACTGTGGGCAAGTCACTTCACTTCTCTGTGCCTCAGTTCCCTCATCTGTAAATGGGGATTAACTGTGAGCCTCACGTGGGACAACCTGATTGCCCTGCGTCTCCCCCAGCGCTCAGAACAGTGCTCTGCACATAGTAAGCGCTTAACGAATACCAACATTATTACATTGTTCCAAGCACAGGGTAGATACAACTACTCAGGTTGAACACAGTCCCTGTCCCAAATGGAGCTCACAGTCTTAATCCCCTTTTAACAGATGAAATAAGGGAAGGGCAAAGAAGTTAAGTGACTTGTCCAAGGTCAAAGAGCAGACAAGTACGTAGAATGTCTCTAGAACAGTGCTCTGTTCCAAGTAGGTGCTCAATGATGAATACGAGGATGAGGCATTGTTGGGACGTGAATCAATCAATCCTTATTTATTGAGCTCTATGTGAAGAGCACTGTACTAGGGACTTGGGAGAGTACAACAGAATTAGCACATTCCCTGCCCACAACGAGTTTACAGTCTAGAGGGTTAAAAGTCAGAGTTCCCCTTACTCCAGTGTAGAGCTCTCACCTTGAAATCAAGATTTCCTTCTTGTTCAATACCATACTTAGAGAAGCAGCGTGACAGTGGAAAGAGCACGGGCTTGGGAGTCAGAAGTCATGGGTTCTAATCCCGCCGCCGCCACTGATCAGCTGGGTGACTTTGGGCAAGTCTGTGCCTCAGTTACTTCATATGTAAAGTAGGGATTAAGACTGTGAGCCCCACGTGGGACAACCTGATTACCTTGTTTCTACTCCAGTGCTTGGCACATAGTAAGCACCAATGCCATTATTGTTAATATTATTAATACTGACATTAGAGTGTGATACCCTAAAGTTAGCAAGACTGTTTTAACATTGTTATGCAGCCATTTTGATCATCTTCTCATGCCAGAAAGGAGTAAAATTTCTGAAGGAACACCAGCCTCTGATCTTCCAGGTGCCATAGGTGAACTCCAAACTCCAAACTAGAGTAAACACCGCAATTTTATAAAACTTTGAAACTTTTGAAATTAGCTCTCAAGGAGAAAAATCCTAGTCCCTCTGGAAATTTTGTGTGGAAAAATATCTACCTCTTAAGTAACACGCCTCCATAGCATATTTTTAGGCTGAGGGCGGTGTTACAAAGTGTGGAAAAGTCTAAACTCGGTGGCTAGTACTTGGTGGACGTCACACAAGTTGTTCTGGTCCAACATGTGATGTCACGGTAGGATGATGCTCAGATTCAGGCTATCCCAAAGTGTTCCTGTAAACAATCTGGAGGTCTTGGAGTCAAGAACTAAGGTGGAGAGGACCCAGGCATTAAAATATTAAAATGAATATTTCCCCCGATTAGACTGTAAGCCTGTCAGTGGGCAGGGACTGTCTCTATCTGTTGCCGATTTGTACATTCCAAGCGCTTAGTACAGTGCTCTGCACATAGTAAGTGTTCAATAAATACTATTGAATGAATGAATGAATGAATATCTGGGCTAGAAAGGCATCGGGGACCTTAGGTAGTTAGGTACTGCTCGCTGTGGGCAGGGAACATCTCTACCGACTCTGTTATACAGAGAAGCAGCATGGCTTAGTGGATAGAGCGAGGGCCTGGGAGTCGGAAGCTCCCGGCTTCTAATCCCTGCTCCGCCACAAGTCCGCTGTGTGACCTCGGGCAAATCATTTCACTTCTCTGGGCCTCAGTTCCCTCATCTGTAAAATGAGGATTAAGACTTTGAGCCCCACATGGGCAGGGACTGCATCCAACTTGATTAACCTGTAGCTACCCCAGCACTAAGAACAGTGCTTGGCACATAATAAATACTTAACAAGTACCATAATTAATAATAATCATAATAATGATGGCATGAGTTAAGTGCTTACTATTTGCCGAGCACTGTTCTAAGCGCTGGGGTAGATACAAGGTAATCAGGTTCTCCCACGTGGGGCTCACACTCAATCTCCATTTTACAGTTGAGGTAACTGAGGCACAGAGAAGTCAAGTGACTTGCCCAAGGTCACATAGCTGATCAGTGGTGGAGCCGGGATTAGAACCCATGACCTCTGACTCCCAAGCCCATGCTCTTTCCACTATGTCATGCTGCTTCTCTAATTAATTAATTGATCACTCTCCCAAGTGTTTAGTACAGTGCTTTGCATGTAGTAAGTGGTTGATAAGCAATCCCCCTCTAGACTATAATCTCGCCCTCTAGACAAGTTATTTGTAGGCAGGAATATGTCTGTTTATTGTTATATCCTACTTCCCAAGCGCTTAGTACAGTGCAAAGGACATAGTAAGTGCTCAATAAATACGATGAAATAAATGAATGAATGACAAATAGAAGTGAGTGATCGACTGACAGAGGGAAAAATTTAAGGGTGTCTTTCCCTCGTTGACTGCAAGAAACGAATTGGGACTTCTCCAGCTGCTTGTGTGTACCGTTCAGCATTCCCTAATAATAATATTTATGGTATTTGTTAAGCACTTACTAGGTGTCAGGCAGTGTACTAAGCGCTGGGGTGGATACAAGCAAATCGGGTTGGACATCGTCCCTGTTCCACATGGGGCTCACAGTCTCAATGCCCATTTGACAGATGAGGTAACTGAGTCCCAGAGGAATGAAGTTTCCTACCCAAGGTCACAACACAGCAGACAATGGCGGAACCAGGATTAGAACTCATGACCTTCTGACTCCAAGGCCTACACTCTATCCACTAGGCCATGCTGATTCCATGCCAGGACTTTCCAGATTTGGATCAGCACAAGCCTACCCTGGGTATACCCACCATGAAAAGTATTCAATACTTCAGTTGAATGAAAGCTAATCCGCCTGGAACGCCCAATCTGATAGGGTCACCTTCTCCTGGGTTTCTTCTACTTCCAACCATGTCTGACTTCACTTCTTCCGCACCCACTTTCTTCTGTCCCTCTCTATCCCTCACCCACCTTCCTGCTCGTCCTTTCCCGCTTTCTTTCCTCCTCCTCTTTCTCCCCGCTCTCCTTCTCCTCCATATCTGCCACAGCCTTAGAAAGAACACATGTGCACATTCTATATTCTGCTGTTTCCCCTATCTGTAATTAATTTTCTCATGTGTCTCCCCATCCAGACTGAAATCTCTTTTTTAAAATGGTATTCATCACGTGCTTCTATGTGCGGAACATTGTACTACGTACAGGGGTAGATATAAACTAATTAGGTAGGACACAGCAGGTAAGTGGTGGAGCTGGGATTAGATCCCTGCTCCTTGTGGGAAAGGATCATATCTACCAACCTTAATGTATTGCCCAGTACCTAGTACAATGTTCCGCACACAGTAAGCACTCAGTGAATACCACTGATTTACTGACTGTGACACAATTTTTTTTATGGTGCTTCTTAAGCACTCACTATGCACCAGAAAGTGTACTCGGCACCGGAGTAGTTACAGGATATTCAGTTTAGACACAGTCCATGCCCCGTATGGGGCTCAGGTTCATAATCACTATATTAAAGATGAGGTAACTGAGGCAGAGAGAAGCGAAATGACTTCCCAAATGCTCAGTACAGTGTTCTGCACACAGTAAGCGCTCAATAAATATGACTGAATACAGCAGATAAGTGTCAACTGTGGTAGGATTGACACATCCAAAAATACCCTCCATGACACAAGAAACAAGTTTCAACTTAGAGAAATACTCTTTTCCTTTGTTCTCCTGGGCCTCTGTGGAATATCCAGAATGAATTTGTAACATTAAAAGAGGTCGAACAGCAAAAAGGGAAAGTGAAAACTAAATTCCGATCCTGAATAAAAGGGATTTCAAAATTTAGATTTTCAAAATTCACTTTCTCAATTTTGAACCACAAACAGCATTTGAAAGTGGAAAAGATGATTTCTTCATTTCCAACACGTTCATTTCCTGCTGAAAGTCACCCGTGAAATGAATTTTCCTTACTAAATGCAGTCAGCTAAAATTAAGCTGAGGAATACAGATGCGATCCTGTAGTTACAGCTTCCGCTTCGCTCAAACACGGTCATAATAACATACATCTGGCAGGTCCTAGCAATTAACTGCCAAATAAAGAAGCTATCATTATGGGCAACGCTGGATGAAGACAGGAAATAGAGGGAAGGATCTCGTGGAGTTTCAAGGACAAGTCACTCTGAAGAAAGGTGGGCATTACACCTGAAAGTAATATTATATTTTCCGGTACTCGGCTCAAGGCTCAACGTGAAATGGATTTTTTGTTTTTAAATGTTCAACACTCCTCAGCTCGTTTACTTTCTCAGACCTTATCTCAGCTGCTCGTTGTGGGCAGGGAATGTGTGTGTTATATTGTCCGCTTCCAAGCACTTCAGTACAGTGCTCTGCACACAGTAAGCGCTCAATAAATGCCAACGACTGACCGATTTCAGCTGCAAAATGGGGGCTTTTGTTTAAACAAAAAGAGGGCAGGGGAAAGTTGAGAGTTGGTATTGGGTCCAAGAGGGTACAATGAGGCTGTTGCCAATTTGTACATTCCAAGTGCTTAGTACAGTGCTCTGCACATAGTAAGCGCTCAATAAATTCTACTGAATGAATGAATGAGGCGGAGGACCATCAAACAGTTCAAGCAATCAATCAGACCATGGCATTTATTAAGTGCTTACTGCAGTTCGTTCATTCATTCATTCATTCAATAGTATTTATTGAGTGCTTACTATGTGCAGAGCACTGTACTAAGCGCTTGGGATATACAAATCGGTAACAGATAGAGACAGTCCCTGCCCTTTGACGGGCTTACGGTCTAATCGGGGGAGACGGACAGACAAAAACAATAGCAGTAAATAGAATCAATGGGATAATAGAATCAAGGGGATGACCATACTTAAATCTGCTGCCCGGATCATTTTTCCACAAAAAGATTCAATTGAGGTTTCCTCACTCAAGGACCTCCAGTGGTTACACATCCACCTCCATGTCAAACAGAAACTTCTCACCAACGGCTTTAAAGTGCTTTTTTCATTCATTCCTTCAATCATATTTATTGTGTTCTGCGTGCAGAGCCCTGTACTAAGCATTTGAGAGAGTACAACAATAATCAGTCACATTCCCTGCCCACAATGAGCTTACAGTCTAGACCCGGGGGAGACAGACATCAATATAAATAAAGAAAACGAGAGCTATTTATATAAGTGCTGTGGGGCTGGGACGGGGGAAGAGCAAAGGGAGCAAGTCAGGGGGACGCAGGAGAATGTGGGAGGTAAGGAAACTTGCCCCTTCCTATCTTTACATCCCTGATTTCCTGATACAACCCAGCCTACATACTTCGCTGCTCTATTGCCAACCTGTTTTCTGTACTTCGATCCCATCAATCTCACCACCAACCCCTCGACGACATCCTACCTCTGGCCTGGCAATCACTCTCCCCAGCTTCAAAGCCTTATTGAAAGCACATCCCCTCCAACAGATCTCCCCCGACAAAACTCTCATTTCCTCTTCTCCCGCTCCCTTCTGGATTGCCCTTGAACCTGGATTTGCACCTTTATTCACTCCTCCTTCAGGCCTAGGTACATATCCAAAATGTATCAATATTACTGCCTGTCTCCCCTTCTAAAATGTAACCTCATTGGATGCAGAGAATGTGTCTACCAAATCTGTTACATTGAACTCTTTCAAGTGCTTAATACAGTGCTCTGAACATTGTAAGCACCAGAAAAATATGAACCTGTCTACCAAATCTGTTATACTGTAATAATAATAATGATAATGTTATTTGTTAAGCGCTTACTATGTGCAGAGTGCTGTTCTAAGCGCTGGGGTAGACACAGGGGAATCAGGTTGTCCCACGTGGGGCTTACAGTCTTAATCCCCATTTGACAGATGAGGTAACTGAGGCACAGAGAAGTGAAGTGACTTGCCCACAGTCACACAGCTGACAAGTGGCAGAGCCAGGATTCGAACCCACGCCCTCTGACTCCAAAACCCGTGCTCTTTCCACTGAGCCACGCTACTGTACTCTTCTAAGTGCTTAATACAGTGCTCTGAACACTGTAAGCACCAGAAAAATACGAAGGTGTCTACCAAATATGTTATACTGTACTCTTCTAAGTGCTTAATACAGTGCTCTGAACATTGTAAGCACCAGAAAAATATGATCGATCGACTGATTGCTTAAGATGTGCAGGACACCGTAATGGATCAGAGAGTACAGTTCAATAGAGTTGGTAGCCACGTTTTTAAAGGTTTAGGCTTTTTTTTTTAATGGCATTTGTGGCATAGCCGGGGTTAGAACCCAGGTCCTTTGACTCCTAGGTCGGTGGGCTTTGAACGAGGTCATGCTGCTTCTGGGCCTTGGTCTAAGGAATGCTGGGATGAAACTGAGGTTTGTTTACTTGGCCATAAATGTCCATGGAGTCCTGCTAGACATTTCAACTGACTGAAGGTTAATACTCAGATAACTGTTTTGGTAATAACAAAACAATTGTGGTGTTTGCTTAAGCGCTATTAGCCAAGCACAGTACAAAAAGCAGTGGGGAAGAAACAAGATATTCAGGTCGGACACGGACACTATTCCACGTGAGACTCACAGTCTAAGGAGGAGAAAGAACAATTACTCAATCCTCATTTTACAGATGAAGAAAATGAGGCACAGAGAAGGTAAAATGATGATATTTTAAGTGCTTACTGTGTGTCGAGCACTGTTCTAAGCGCTGGGGTAGATAAAAGCTAATCAGATTGGACACAGTCTCTGTTCCACATGGGCCTCACAGTCTTCATACCCATGGAAGGCACATAGAAGGTCACCTCCTCCAGAAGGCCTTTCCAGACTAAGCCCCCTTTTTTCTGTGCTCCTCCTCACTTCCCCATTTCCCTGACTCACTCCCTTTGCTCTCCCTACCAACAGCACTTGTATATCTATGTAAATATTTATAATGATAATTCTATTTATTTTTATTAATGATGTGTATATAGCTATAATTATTTTTATTTATAATGATGCTACTGATGCCCGTTTTCTTGTTTTGATGTCTGTCTCCCCCCTTTTAGACTGTGAGCCCATTGTGGGCAGAGGTTGTCTCTATTCGTTGCTGAATTGTACTGCCCAAGTGCTTAGTACAGTGCTCTGCGCAAGGTAAGCTCTGAATAAATACGACCGAATGAATGAAGGAAAGTTAAGTGACCTGCCCAAGGTCACACAGCAGACGAGTGGCAGAGCCAGGATTAGAACCCAGGTCCTTCTGACTCCTAGGCCCCTGCTCGATCCACTAGGCCATGCTGCAGACACACAGCAGACAAGGAGCCGGAAATAGAACGCAGGTCCTCTGACTCGTCATTCGTCCTGGTTCCGCTAGGCCACGGTGCTTCTCAGAATGCGTTTGAGGGTCTTCATTTGAAACACCTCAAGAAGGAGTGCTTACCAGAGCCTTGCACATTAATTCATTTCCGAGAATTACGGGTTTAAAATCAATCAATCGACGCCTTCCTTATCAACACTGTACCGAGCGCTTGGGAAAACGCAATGTAATAGAGAGTGGGTAGAACAGGACACGAACAGCACATTTACCAACTCTGGGAAACTGGAATCCTGCCATCATTTCACACCCACATTAATCGTGGCAAAAACACACGGTAAGCTTTGGGGAATCCCCTGGTGTACACAGAATGCTGTGCCCCATGCTCCCACAGGCAATTTACTGTATACTCCCCTCACTACACAGGCTCATTTAAAGTTAAACCTGAGTAGCCAATATTGCTATTTGGGGACAGATTAGGGAGGCTATGTTTGTGTTTTCTTTCTGAAAAACCAAGCCATAATCAAAGGTCGGGTACAAACCACGGGTTTTGGCTAGGAATGAAACTGGAGGTATTTTTGAAAAGAAAAGAATAATGCATAATGTACAGATAATAATGTTGGTATTTGTTAAGCGCTTACTACGTGCAGAGGACTGTTCTAAGCGCTGGGGGAGATACAGGGGAATGAGCCACGTGAGGCTCAAAGTCTTCATCCCCATTTTACAGATGAGGGTACAGATCATACCGGGGCAGGGAAGCAGCATGGCCTAGTGGAGTCAAAGAAATGGAACATGGGCCTGGGAGTCAAAAGGACATGGGTTCTAATCCCGGCTCTGTCTTATGTCTGCTGTGTGACCTCGGGCAAGTCACTTGGCTTCTCTGTGCCTCAGGTAACTCATCGATAAAACAGGGATTGACACTGTGAGCCCCGTGTGAGACATGGACTGTGTCCAACCTGATATTTTGTAGCTACCCCAGAGTTTAATAAAGTGCCCCAGTGTTTAGTACAGTGCCTAGCACAAAGTAAGCACTGAATAAATACCATTAAAAAAAAAGACCAGCAGCTTTCAGGATCCCCCAAATTGGCAAAGCCTTTTTATGGGTCTGAAAAATCAACTTTGGAACGCTATATCCCGAGGGGTTCTGTCCAAAACTAACTCTGTTTTATGGGAGCCTTCTCAATTTCCCTCAGCTGTTCCGCAAATTGTTATAAAGTGCAGATTTGAGACTAGAGCCTATGGATTACACATGATCTCATCAAAGGGATGATCACCAAACCAAATAGCTGTCACTTAAAAAGGCACATCATGAGCGCTCAGGTTTTCCTCATGCCTAATTCATTTCCTCATACACAAATAAATTAGGTGTGCAGAGCACATCATCAACTCTTTCACGGCACTGGGGTACCATTTCATTCACCATAATGAAGTCAACCTGAATGGATTTTGCAGCAGTCTTACAGAATTGATGCATTTTCCTAAGCGCCTAACTCACTGTCAGGATGCAATTTAAGCACCAGGAGAGTCAAACCCAGTGTGTGTGTTCAGTGTAGATTAGGGATTATTCTAAGACATGACTGTTTCAGAAAGCCACAGGCGAATATTTGCTGATCAAGGGGTAAACTGTGCTCAGCGTGCAGGTGGACACCAAACCTCAACTCCAGAGAGCGTAGCTTTTATTTTGTTCCAGATCTTTTGGGAATTAGAGGCATGATTGCTGACCTGGGAGAGAAACAGATTCACGGATCATGTCTACCAACTCTATCGCATTGTCATTGTAGTAGTAATAAATGTATTAAGCTCTTGAGAAGCAGTGTGGCCTAGGGGGTAGAACACTGGCCTGGGAGTCAGAAGGGCCTGGGTTCTAATCCTGGCTCCACCACTTTCCTGCTGTTGGACACTTCACTTCTCTGGACCTCGGTTACCTCATCTGTAAAATGGGGATTATGACTGTGAGCCCCATGGGGGACAAGGACTGAGTCCAACCTGATTAACTTGTATCTACACCAGGGTGTAGTACAGTGCCTGGCACATAGGAAGCACTCAACAAATACCATTAAATAAAATAATAAGCTATAGGTCAATCAGGTCAGACACAGTTCCTGTCCCACATGGCTCACAGTCTAAATGGGAGGGAGAACAGGCATTGAATCCTCATTTTACAGTTGAGGAAAGTGAGGCACGGAGGAGTTGACTGACTCACCCAAAGTCGCAAAGTAGGCAAGTGATGGAGCCGGGTTTTCTGACTCCCAGGAGTGTGCTTTTTTTAACTAGGCCATGCTGCTTCCCTCTGATGGCTCCATCACCTCTCACTAATCCTGAATGACCTTTAATGGAACAACATGGCCACGTGGAAACAGCACAAGCCTGGAATTAAAGGCTCCACTAGCTCCCATCTCCATCACTTGATGGTTGTGTGACCTTAGGTAAATTACAATTTCTCAGTGGCTCAATTTCCTCATCAGGAAAAAAAAAAAGATTAAATACTGTCTCCCTCCCCCTTAGTCTGTGAGCTCCGTGTAGGAAATGGAGTTTTGTTTTTTTAAATTATGGTATTTATTAAGCACGGCCTACGTGACAGGTACTGTACTAAACTCTGGGTTAGATACAAGCTAATCAAGTTGGACACAGTCCCTGTCCCACATGGGGCTCCCCATCTTAATCTTCATTTTATAAATAAGGTAACTGAGGTATGAAAAAGGTAAATGACTTATCCAAGGTCATACAGCAGACAAGTGGTGGGGCCAGGATTAGAATCCAGGTCCTTCTGACTCCCAGGCCTCTGCTCTATCCACCAGGTTACACCGCTTCTCATTGGACCTGATTTTGGATTGTGGACTGCGGATTGTGTCTGATTCATTTATTCATTCAAATTTATCGAGTGCCTACCGTGTGCAGAGAATTGTACTAAGTGCTTGGAAAGTACAATTCGGGCAACAGATCTGATCTGATTGTATTGTACCTACCCCAGCATTTATTACAATGATGGGCATTTGGTAACACTTAATAAATTCTACAGTTTATTATAATAATAAAATTATCACTATTATTAGTAGTAGTATTTAATACTTCAATGAACACCGATGGCCAGCATCAAACACTTCCTATAAGAAAAGCTCTGTTCTAACAGAAATATTCAATCAACTAATCATGGGAGCCCCATCTGGGACAGGGACTATGTCCAACCTGGTTAACTTGTATCCACGCCAGCTCTTAGAACAGTGCTTGGCACACAGTAAATGCTTAATACAAAAATCATACAACAATGATAATAACGATACTATTCACTGAGCATTTACTGTGTGTGATGCAACTGTAATCCACTAAGAGCCTGGAGATATATAATACAATAGAGTTGGCAGATGAAATCGCTTCCCACAAGGAGTTTAAAGTCTACAAGTAGCCTGAAAGCGAACCAAATTATAGATAGAGAAAATAGTGGAGTCTAAGGGAATGAGTGGATCATAAGTAGAATGTATGAGGAGATGTGAAATGATAGAGTATCAGGATATTCATGGTGTACTACAAATCAAACAAGCCAGGTTTCACTGCATTTTCCCAAACCCGGTGTAATTACGGTAAAATTTCTAATATAAGAAGGGTTACAGAGCAATGAGAATCAGTTCTGGGGAAAGAGGGATTATGGCTTCTTGTTTCAAAACGGAAAGAGGCCTCAAGATTGACATACAGCACTGAAGTAAATCATGATGATGTTGATGACGGTGATTATGGTATTTGCTAAGTGCTTATTATGAGTCAAGTACTGTTCTTAGAGCTGGGATAGATACACGTTATTCAGGTCAGACCCAGTCCCTGCCCCACAAGGGGCTCACAGTCTATATCAGAGGGAGAACGGGGATCAAATCCCCATTTTACCTATGAGGAAATTGAGGCACAGAGAAATTAAGTGACCTGCCCAAGGTCACACAGCAAGAAATTAGCAGAGTTGGGATTAAGAACCCAGGTCCTCTGACTCCTACGACTCTGCCCTGTCCACTTCAGCCATCCTGCTTTTCGTAAGTAAAATAAGTATTGATAGTCTCATTTTATAGTTGTATAAATTGAAACTCATGAGACAATTCCCCAATATCATTTTCCCTCTCAGACCCATTTCCCAGTAGAGTTTGGCTCTGACAATTGTCAGCTCTTCAGGGGGAGGACAGAGAAGGAAGGTTGAGAATAAATAAAGTGTTAGGAATCACATTTCCACCAAATCGATTCTAATAACAGTACTAACAATCATCATAATAATAATAATGACTGTGGTATATTTTACGTGTTTGCCATGTGCCAAGCACTGTACTAAGCAATGCGGTAGAGACGAGGTAATCAGATTGGACACGGTTCCTGTTACACAGTCTAAGTAGGAGGGAGAACAGGTATTAGTAGCAACTGTAGTGATGTAACTGGATTGAATAAAAGAATATCTGGAGTACAGCTATAGAAAGATAGAGATGCTTGGCCTTTTTATTAGAAAGGGTCACGGTTCACCATGTGACTGAAATGGCAGAAGAGGAGCCCCCAATCCGAGTCATACCGTGCACACAAAAACATTGTCGCTTCTGTCGTCCTGCCTGATTTTGCAAACCTGGTAATAATGTTGGTATTTGTCAAACACTTTCTATGTGCAGAGCACTGTTCTAAGCGCTGGGGTAGATACAGGGGAATCAGGTCGTCCCACGTGAGGCTCACAGTTAATCCCCATTTGACAGATGAGGTAACTGAGGCACAGAGAAGTGAAGTGACTTGCCCACAGTCACACTGCTGACGAGTGGCAGAGCCGGGAGTCGAACCCGTGACCTCTGACTCCGAAGCCCAGGCTCTTTCCACTGAGCCACGCTGCTTCTCTACTGTACTTCTGTACTCTACTTCTCCACTGGTATTGTTTTCTCTCAATAATTGTGGTATCTGTGAAGTGCTATGTGCCAAGCACTGCTCTGAGCATGTGGTGGACACCAGATAATCAGATAGGATGAAGGCACCGTTTCTTACGGTCAACAAGACTTTATTTGCCTCCTCATCTCTTGTTCCTTGCGAAGCATTTGCTCCAAAAGAGCCACTCTGTTCTTGATAGTATTACACCAGGCTGGCCAGCAACAACTGACTCCCGTCTTTCAGGGTTAGCATCACTGTCTGAAGACCTGTAAGCTCACTATGGGCAGGGATTGTGTCTGTTTATTGTTGTATTGTACTCTCCCAAGTGTTTAGTACAGTGCTCTGCACACAAGAAGCACTCAATAAATATGACCGACTGACTGGCTGTTTTACCATGTAAAATGGGAGTGGTTGTTCAGATGTTTCTTCCAAATGGATCCAAAGACACTGGGCCCCATGTCTTGATAATTCCTTCATTCAGTCATATTTATTGAGCCCTTACTGTGTGGAGAGCACTGTACTGAGTGCTTGGAAAGTACAATTTGGCAACAAATAGAAACAACCCCTGCCCAAGAAAGGGCTTACAGTCTAGAAGTGGGTATAAGGAAATTCATCCTGAGGATTATAAATTACAGTGGGGTCTAGGAAAATTTTCTCAGCAGGTCATTTTAAAGGGAATCTTTTTAGAACAAAACCTACTGAGGTTTCTCCACATGTCACACAGACAGTTTTCAAGATTTTGAAGTCAGAATTTCCCTGCCTTAGATTTTACAGAATCCAAATGAAGGAGTCCCAGACCTCTTTTTGTCATTCAAAGGAGGGGTGGACTCGGGGGTGGTGGGATTTTTGCTGACTGAGAAAAGGCTAAAAATCATGCTGATAGTTTTTTTTTCCTTTTTTAATTGTACTTAAGGGCTATGTGTCACACATTGTACTAAGCGCTGGGGTAGATATGAGGTTATCGGGTTGGACACAGTCCCTTCCCCTCATGGAGCTCACCATCTTAACCTCCAATTTACAGATGAGGAAACTGAGATGCAAAGAAGTTAAGTGAGGTGTCCAAGGTCACACAGCAGATGATAAATGCCAGAGCCAGGATCAGAACCCAGGCCCTTCTGACTCCCAGGCCTGCACGCTATCCACTAGGCCAATTTTTTTAACCTTTCAGGTCTAGCTTCAAGGCACTCGGGAACCAAAAAGATTTGACTTTGCTTTAAACGTGTATGTTGTGCGCTAGCAATGTTCTCCCTCTCAATACACTCACGACTGTGTTTTACTTAATATTTTTCCGAAGGAGTAATATTGGTTTTGAAGTTTCACTTAGTCTACTTGATTGAGCTGCAACTTCATCTTACATGATTGGATTATTATTTAATTTATAGACTTTTTTTTGTGTGTGTTTTCTTGAAACCCTACCTTCTGGTGAGCCGGGAGCATGTCTACTAACTCAGTTATAGCATACTCTCCCCAGTACTTAGTACAGTGCTCTACCCATTGATTGATTCAATACCACTGATTAATTGAATGATATTCAGAAGGAAAAAATCAGAAACGGATTAATTCCTTATTAAATGATGTAGCGATTTATATGCAAGCATATATAATAATAATTGTAATGTACGTGTATAATAGTAATAATAATGATATTTGTTACACGCTTACCGTGTGCCAAGCACCGTTCTAAGTGCTGAATTATATATGTACTATGTAGATATATCTATAATTCTACTTATTTATACTGATGCTATTGATGCCCATTTACTTGTTTTGATGTCTGTCTCCCCAGTGTGAGCCCCTTGGTGGGTATGGATTATCTCAACTTGTTTTACTTTCCAAGCGCTTAGTACAGTGCTCTGCACACAATAAGCACTCAATAAATATGACTGACTGAATGAATGAATGTTCATATATTATGCAGTAATATACATATATATATACAAATACGAGCATATATATATATTATATAGGACTATATATATATATATATTCCTACATAATTTCAGATATACATATGTATATGCGTAGAGATATGCATTTCATATAGATATATATATACTTCTGTACAACATGTGGAGAAAATAACTCAAATTCGTTTCTCTAGAAAGGCTTTAGGTAGTTAAATAAGGACTCACTGAAATGTTCCGACATTGCTTTTGACCCATATACAGGCTCTAAGCAAATGCAATCGGAAATAGAAATGGAAAACTCTCAAAACAATCTTAAGTCAGGGAGCGTCAGAGCCTGTTCAGTGTCTGAATTGTCTATTTTCAGATCTAGTCGAGAATCACTAACCTACAAAACCATAGCCCCATACTGCAGACATAACATGTTGAAAGATCAAGATGTAAGAAAGGTCAGCAATGCCTAGAAACAAGCCAAAACCTGCTCAAAACAGGTGAATTAAAAAAAGAAATATTAACATTGACATGGGCACTAGAAAAAAGTCTGAGTCTTCTTAGCCACTTCCTTTTCTATATTTCAATGCAAAGGTGAGGTATTTTATGTTATGTTACTCTGTCTAAACCTTATCCAATAGTAGACAAAAATAGTACCTAGTATTTACTTCAAAATGCAGTAAAGAGAAATTAAAACGGTAGAAATATTTTAAAGAATAGTTTAATCTATGGGAGATAAACTCAGAAAGCCATACCAGAGAAATCCAACGTTATCTTGCTTAACTGTACTCTTCTCCCTGTACAACACGCATGATGCTAAGCACTGTTGTCTGGTGGAAAGAGCATCAGTCTGTCTAACTGCCAGGCGGCCTGTGTTCCCTTCCCAGCTCTGTCACCGTCCTGCCCGTGTAACTTTGCCAGGTCACTCGCTTTCTCTGGGCCTCCTCTGACAAGCTTTCCCCAGTTAATTTCCCAGCACCCTGCATCATATCAGCTCTTCTTAAACACCTTAAACACCTGTGATCCTTCAAAGCCTTATTGAAGACACAATAAGAGTAAGCCCCCATTTTCCTCTTCTCCCACTCCCTTCTGCATCGCCCCGACATGCTCCGTTTATTCATCCCCCCTCCCACCCCCACGGCACTTATGCACGTACCTGTCATTTATTTCTCTGTATTGATGTCTGTCTCCTTCATTCATTCAGTCATATTTACTGAGGGCTTACTGTGTGCAGAGCACTGTAGTAAGTAAGGGCTTGGAAAGTACAAGAGAAGCAGCGTGGCTCAGTGGAAAGAGCACGGGCTTGGGAGTCAGAGGTCATGAGTTTGAATCCCGGATCTGCCACTTGTCAGCTGTGGGACTGTGGGCAAGTCACTTAACTTCTGTGCCTCAGTTACCTCATCTGTAAAATGGGGATTACCTGTGAGCCTTCCGTGGGACAACCTGATTACCCTGTACCTACCCCAGCACTTAGAACAGTGCTCGGCACATAGTAAGCGCTTACCAAATACCACCATTATTATTATTATTATTACAATAGAACAATAAAGAGAGACAATCCCTGCCCACACGAGGCTTACAGTCTAGAAGGGGAGAGACAGACATCAAACCAAATAAACTGGTATCAATATCGATAAGTGGAATTATAGATAAATACACAGGAAAACAAGTAAACAACAGAAGCAGCGTGGCTCAATGGAAAGAGCACGGGCTTTGGAGTCAGAGGTCATGGGCTCGAATCCCGGCTCGGCCACTTGTCAGCTGTGTGACTTTGGGCGAGTCACTTAACTTCTCGGTGCCTCAGTTACCTCATCTGTAAAATGGGGATTAAGACCGTGAGCCCCACGTGGGACAACCTGATTCCCCTGTGTCTACCCCAGCGCTTAGAACAGTGCTCGGCACATAGTAAGCGCTTAACAAATACCAACATTATTATTATTAAGTAAAGAGGCTTCAGTATGAATAGAATTATAGATATAGACATAAGTGCGTGGAGTGTGGAGACGGGGGGAAGAGCAAAGGGAACGAGTCGAGGTGACGCGGAAGGGCGGGGGAGCTGCGGAAAAGGGGGCTTAGACTGGGAAGGCCTCTTGGAGGAGCTGAGCCTTCAGTAGGGCATTGAAGGGGGGAAGAGTGATTGTTGCACGGATTTGAGGAGGGAGGGCGTTCCAGGCCAGAGGTAGGATGTGGGCCAGGGGTTTATGGCGTGACAGACGAGATCCATGCACAATGAGGAGGTTAGCGGCACCAGAGCAGCGGAGTGTGAGGGCTGGGATGGAGAAGGAGAGAAGGGATGTGAGGTAAGAGGCGGTAAGGTGATGGAGAGCAGACTGTAAGCTCATTGTGGGCAGGGAATGTATTGTTGTAAGGTACTCTCCAAAGTGCTTAGTACAGTGCTCTGAAGACAGTAAGTGCTCAATGATTATGATTGAATGAATGAATGAATGTATTTATATCCCCTTTAGCACTCATGTATTTATATACATATATATTCATATACATTCATTCATTAATTCAGTAGTATTTATTGAGCACTTAGTATGTTCAGAGCACTGAACTAAGCACATGGAATGTACAATTCAGCAACAGATAGAGACAATCTCTGCCCAATGATGGGCTTACAGTCTAATCGGGAGAGACATATGGACGAAAACAAGACAACACAATCACGATAAATAGAATCAAGGGGATGTACACCTCATTAACAAAATAAATAGGGTAATACATATATATTTATAAAATACCAGTAAAACAGACATTTACTGGGGTGGAAACAAGGTAAACAGGTCCTGTCCCACATGGGGCTCACAGTCTAAATCCCCCTTATCCAGATGACCTGAGGCCCAGAGAAGTTAAGTGACTTGCCCAACGTCACACAGTAGATATATGGCAGATCCGGGATTAGAAGACAGGTCCTTCTGACTCCCAGAGTTGTTAGGCAACTTTGCTTCTCCTAGTCATAAACGTATGTGTTTTTCCTCTGCCTAGTGGGAAGGTATGGTTTTCTTCATTTCATTATTCTGTATTTCCTGAGCGTTTAATATAGTGCATCATCCTAAGTGAACTCTCGATAAGTGTTGTTTCTGCTACTATTACTTTACAGCCACTACTAATTTTAATCTACTACTATGAGTACTCAGTTTCCTCATCTGTAAAATGGGGATAAGACTGTGAGCCCCAAATGGAGAGGGAACAGGGTACTATCTGATTATCTTGCATCCAGCCCAGTTCTCAGCAGCTAGAAAATGCATAATAAATGCCACAAGAATGATCATGATTCAGATGACATAAAAGAGGACAAGCTCTATATCATGCCAACTCTAAACTCAAAAGAGGTTTCCTCAAATTTTTTTGCTGGAAAATCTTTTAGAAGACAGTGATTAGATAGCTTTCATACATCAGAATGCCTGAGGTTTTGTAAGAGAAGCAGCGTGGCTCAGTGGAAAGAGCACGGGCTTGGGAGTCAGACGTCATGAGTTCGAATCCCTGCTCTGCCACTCGTCAGCTGTGTGACTGTGGGCAAGTCATTTCACTTCTCTGTGCCTCAGTTACCTCATCTGTAAAATGGGGATTAACTGTCAGCATCACGTGGGACAACCTGATTACGCTGTATCTACCCCAGCCCTTAGAACAGTGCTTGGCACATAGTAAGTGCTTAACAAATACCAACATTATTATTATTAAGTAGTAATACACCAGGTGGAAGAGAGCAAGGGAAAGATTTACAAAGGGCTTAATGCTTCACCTTAATTTCTTCTTGAAGGAAAAGCTGGCAACCGTCCTAATTAACAAAACACCATGCCACAAACAATGGGATTTCCCATCTTGTTTCTTGCCAAAGAGAGTACATTTCACCTTCCCAAAGCTCTAATACAAGTAGAATGCAATTATTAACACTGAAAATACCAAAATCAAAGCCCTTTAAAGAAAACAAAAGCGGGCTGACAGGCAGAGTGGTTAAATGAATGAATGAATCCATTTTCCAGTACAGTGGATGTCGTCTCCCTGCCTCTAGAGCTCATTGTGGGCAGGGAATGTTGCTGTTTATTGTTGCATCGTACTTTCCCAAGCATTTAGCATAGTGCTCTGGACACAGTACAAGCTTAAAAATATGACTGACTGAATCAATGAATGAATATTCTCTGATTTTAAAGATGACACCATTGAGGCAGGGCCACAGAGCCAAATGAAATTAAATGGAGAGATGGGATACAGGGAAGCACTAAGCACTCTAACAATATTAATTGTGGTGTTTGTTAAGTGCTTACTATGTGCCAGCCACGGTTCTAAGTTCTGGGGTGGAAACAAGTAAATCAAATCGGGTTAGACAAAGTCCCCGTCCCACATGAGGCTCACAGTCTTAATCCCCGCTTTACAGATGAGGGAACTGAGGCACAAGAAAGTTAAATGGCTTGCCCAAGGTCACACAGCTGGCAATGGCAGACCCAGAATTAGAACCCAGGTCCTTCTCACTTCCAGGCCCAGGCTCTATCCACTAGGCCACACTGATTCGTGTTTTATTCTGTTTTAAAGTCCGCTGACTTTTTACAGAGAGGAGACCCTAACATTCAATTTTCACTGATCTGAGGTAGATACATTTGGAAAGAGAGAACAGAATGATGAAATCCTCAATCAATTCCCCAAACCTTACTGTAGTCCATAGCTCCAAACCTCTTTCCCACCAATCTTTCACTGGAGTTGTAGAGAATGCAGCCGCATTGACTGATCTGACTTTCACCTCATTTCCCTTCCTTGGCTTACCCTCTGCTGAAGATCCTAATGATCCATGGAGCCCCCAAAAGGCCGGAAGCAGGAAGAAAAGAGAAAAGCAGCAAAGGGCATGAGTGATCCACACAGGGAATAATTAAATGCTGAATAACCAAGAGTTGATTATAGTTTAGAGCCATTTTCTGACTCATTAGAGTACCTCATTGGCCTGACACTCATTTGTAACTAAAACAGGAGCAGCATCCGTTTGAGGAGACAGCAATTTCTGCCTATATTTCAGGCCCAGTTCGATCAGCTCAACGAGATCCGTCCAAGGGCACAAATGAACATTTACTCTAATCAAGCACTAATTTTGAAATGCTTGATATTTGACCCCACTATACACCTGAAGTGACTTTTGGGAAAAACCTAAATAATTTCCAACTTTAGTAAGAGATTCTACTCATAGCCATCCCATTCTGGGTCCAAGGGAGGTGGGTTCCCGGGAGTGTGCATAATAAAAATAATAGTAATGATAATAATGGTATTTCTGAAGTTTTTACTATGGGTCAATCACTGTTCTATGTGCTGGGGTAGATACAAGATAATCTGGTTGGACACAGTCCTTGTGTCACACGGGGCTCACAGTCTTAATTCCCATTGTACAGACGAGGTAACTGAGGCCCATAGAAGTGGAGTGGCTTGCCCGAGGTCATAGAGCAGACAAGAGGCAGAGTCAGGATTAGAATCCAGGTCCTTCTAACTCTCAAGCCTGTGATCTATCCACTAAACAACACTGCTTCTCGATAAAGCCACCTGAAGCCACATCCTGGTTGGGGATCGTATTTCATCCCAAGCGAACATGGGCCTGGGAGTCAGAAGGACGTGGATTCTAATTCCAACTCCAACACTTGTCTGCTGTGTGACCTTGGGCAATTCACTTAACTTCTCTTTACCTCGGTTACCTCATCTGTAAAATAAGGATTAAGACTGTGAGCCCCATATGGGACAGGGACCGTATTCAACCTGAGTAGCTTGTTTCCACCCCAGTCCTTACAACAGTGCTTGACACATAGTAAGCGCTAACAAATACCATTATTATTATTATAAAGAGTCTTGCACCCAGAAGTGTCTTCTGTGTGGGAAAACCCAGAAATGAGATTCTTGTTCCCAAGAGATGTACATGAAAGAACGCTTAAAGCACTTACCTTTTTGAGACAAGATAGGAAAGAGTGCACTAATGCAATCATTCAAAAACCTTTCTCCAATTACAAGCACTTGACGGGCTTGAAGGAGATAAGTAGTTACCACTACCAACATGCCAGGAAGTCAGGATTTTCCAAACCCCACTTTCTAGAGAGGACCTTTCACCTGCTGGAATTCAGCTCAATTTATCAGGCCACCAAAGACGATATTTCCACAGCCTCCTTGCCATTTAACTAGAGCAGACTAACACAGCCGTTTCAACTAGATGGAGCAAATGGCTTAATCAGTCAACCAATGGTATTTACTGAGCACGTATTGTACACTGTACTAAGTGTTTGGAAGAGTATAGTGCAACAGAGATAATAGACACATTCCCTGCCTAAAAGGAGATTACATTCTGAGGATTTTCTACGCTTATCCTTGAAAAAAAGGAGAATCAAAGCATCCTTTTACGCAAAACACCACCTACTTTGTGTCTTTGTTTAGACCACTAGCAGTGATGATTACAGTGGTGACTTTAGTCCCTGTCTGCTTTATTTGGGTGGTAAGCCCATAGGACATGGGATACGTCTTCCTCCAAGTTATCTACTAAGTACAATGTCAGTGAATAATGTATGTGAAATAATATTGGGTTGCCCAGTCTTTGCTTATTGAAAAAAAACCCTCCAAAATGTTCCATGGGCTAAATTATTCTAATTTCATCTCTTTTCTCTGCTTCCAATTGTTGTAGATACGGAACACTGTGCCTGAACATTAGTTATTTGGGCTCAATTCAAAATTCTCATTTCTAGAGCCTATCTATGAATATGTAACTGCTGTTCACTAACAGAAGAAATGAATCTTTGTTTTTCCATACCATTCCCATAATATTCTGAAAATCTTCAAAAGCCCACAGAAACACCAACTACCTATTTTTTTTAAGGACTAGTGAATTCTATGCATGCATTAATTCGGGCTGGTGGGACACACCTGTTAAATATATAATGGTGGGGAAGCAGCATGTCATAATGGATAGAGCAGGGGCCTGGGAGTTAGAAGGTCATGGGTTTTAATTTCTGCTACTCCACTTGTCTTCGGTGTGGACTTGGGCAAATCACTTCACTTCTCTGTGCCTCAGTTACCTCCTATGTAAATTGGGGATTGAGATTGTGAGCCCCATGCGGGACAGGGATTTGCTTGTATCCACCCCATGGCTTAGTGGGGTGCCTGGCACATAGGGAGTGCTTAACCAATACCACTATTATTATAACCATTATTATTATGCCACTTAGCAGATTTTTCTCCCAATGGTAACTGTGACGCCCTTGGCCAATATTTACATTTACATGAAGCCATGGTTACATATGCATTTGTACTCAACATACCTTACCCACAGCCAAGGATCTCCTTTGGTAGCCTCAAATCGATGCTATACTGAATTGGTATATCTATTATTGTGTGTCATGTGGCCAAAGACCAAATGCTGACATTTACAAAAACTAACATACTCTTTGAGAGACTGATAAAGTGAGGCAAACTGGAGCACTATGGAGCATATGATGATGATGATGATGATGATGATGGTATTTGTTAAGCACTTATTATGTGCCAAGCACTGTTCTAAGTACTGGGGTAGATACAGGGGAATCAGGTTGTCCCACATGGGGCTCACAGACTTAATCCACATTTTATAGATGAGGTCGCTGAGGCATAGAGAAGTGAAGTGACTTGCCCAAAGTCACACAGCTGACAAGTGGCGGAGCTGGGAAGTGCTCAACTGCAATATCTCACTTTTAGAGTAAATCCTTTATTATTATATCTATATTCTATTTGACATCAGTTGGCAAAACAAGGTCACCCATAATGAAACAACATATCACAGATAGTCCACCAACAATAAAACAATGGACATTGATCAATCAATCATATTTATTGAGCACTTACTCTGTGCAGAGGATTGTACTAAACACTTGGGAGAGTACAATACAACTGAATGGGCAGACACATTCCCTGCCCACAGTGAGTTTAAAGCTTAGAGGGCATCATATCCCACTCTTGCTGGCAGAACATGTGTGTAATAATAATGTTGGTATTTGTTAAGCTCTTATTATGTGCCAAGCACTGCTCTAAGCGCTGGGGTAGATACAGGGGAATCAGGTTGTCCCACGTGGGGCTCACAGTCTTCATCCCCATTTTACAGATGAGGTAACTGAGGTACCGAGAAGTTAAGTGACTTGCCCAAAGTCACACAGCTGACAGGTGGCGGAGCCGGGATTAGAACCCACGATCTCTAACTCCTAAGCCCGGGCTCTTTCCACTGAGCCACGCTGGTTCTATAGAATGCATGACAACAGCACACCTAAAAGCTGCTAAATAATAATGATGATGCGGATGTTATTGGTTAAGCTCTTACTACGTGCCAAGCACTGTTCTAAGCACTGGGACAACTACAGGAACTGCAGAGAATCTGGCTAAACAAATTTCCTAAGGGCATTTTTTCTTCCTCAGGTGTCAGTCAGCCTAGGTAGAAGAGGGCAGAAGAGACATTTTTCATCAAGAATGAAGTCAAATCTTAGCTGAGCAGAGAACGGCAAAAGACAGTTCAGCCTGGCAAGAAGGGACTAGTAATGGGACAGGTCTCTTGGAGCAAAGGCTTTGAGACATCACAAAACCCAAAAGAAAAATAGTAATTGTGGTAGTTATTGAGCACTTATTTTGTGCCAGGCACAAGCTAATCCAGTTGGTCACAGCCCCTGAACCACATAGGGTTCACAGTCTTAATCCTATTTTTTACATATGAGCGAACTGAGGCACAGAGAAGTGAAGTGACTTGCCCAAGGTCACACAACAGAAAAGTAATAATAATAATTATTATGGTATTTGTTAAGATCTTACTTTGCGCAAAGCACTGTTCTAAGCACTGCGGTAGATACAAGGTAATCACACAGTCCTGTGGGGCTCAGTCTTAATCCCCATTTTACAGGTGAGGCACAGAGAAAGTGAAGTGCCTTGCCCAAGGTCCCACAACAGACAAGAGGCAGAGTCGAGATTAGAACCCATGACCTTCTGACTCCCAGACCCGTGCTCTATCCTCTATGCCATGCGGCTTTTCTGCTTACTGTGCTCTGCTTCCTTACCACTACATAGCTTACTATGAGCTAGACGCTGTTCTAAGCGCTGGGGTAGATACAAGATAACTGGCTTGGGCACAGTCCCTGTCGCACACGGGGCTCACAATCTCAATCCCATTTTACGGATGAGGTAACTGAGTCACAGAGAAGCGAAGCGACTCGCCCAAGGTCACAGAGCAGGCAAGTGACAGAGTCGGGATTAGAACCCATGAGTCAGAAGGTCGGGCCTGTGCTCTATCCACTGTCCCCATGCTTAGCCCAAAGATCACAATAATAATTATTATTATGTACAGAAAGATAATCTTCTTTCACCTATGCAGGAGACAGAACCAGAATCAATAATAGGGAAAAGAAAAATGTGTCTACCCACTCTGTTGTAGTGTACTGTTGTACCGTCGGGGAAGCAGCGTGGCTCAGTGGCAAGAGCCCGGGCTTCGGAGTCAGAGGTCATGGGTTTGAATCCCGGCTCTGCCACTTGTCAGCTGTGTGACTGTGGGCAAGTCACTTCACTTCTCTGTGCCTCAGTTCCCTCATCTGTAAAATGGGGATTAACTGTGAGCCTCATGTGGGACAACCTGATTACCCTGTATCTACCCCGGCGCTTAGAACAGTGCTCTGCACATAGTAAGCGCTTAACAACTACCGACATTATTATTGTGCGGTACCAAGTACTTCATACGTTACACAGAATGGATTGATGCTTCACCAGTGGGAAAATGATGTGGATTATGAAAATTACCTGCCAAAGAAAAGAAAAAGCGGAATAGTACTGGTTGACTGAATGATTTTTACTTCGGTGGATTCTCTTTCCAAGCACACGTTTTAGAAGACACAATCATTTCAAGAACTAATCAGCAGCTCATCACTGTCTACATTCAACTGATGCTAAGTGCCACCTAAACATTTTAATATCAGACCCTGCATTCCAAAAATTTGATTAGAAAAGATAGGTGAAAATATTAATGAATTAAATTTTGTATGGGAACATCAATTTTATAGGTTTACAAAAACACAAACATTTCTCCTTTAGTCAGTCACAAAAAGGAGATTTTCACCTAACAAGTTTCCTGAAGGCTCTGCTTCCTCAACTGTCAACTGATGGCATTTATTGAGTGCTTACCGGGTGCAGAGCACTGTGCTAAATGCTTGGGAGAATGCAATACAAAAGAGTTGGCAAACATGTTGCCTTCCCCCAAGGAGCATACAGTCTAGAGGGGGAGACGGACAGTAATATAAATAAATTACTGATAAGTTTACGAGTGCCGTGTGGCTGAGGAAGGGATGAATATCAATTTGAGGTCAGGAAAATTCCAATAAAGCAGAAGACAAGATCATTCCTAAAAGATTTCCACTGATTCTTTGAGAGGACAGATAATAAAATTATGTTATAAAATGTATTCCTTTCTTCTACAGTTCCTAAATCCCAATAAAGAAGAGGGCTTTGGCCTTGTATGTGTCAGACAGGGAGGTGAAACCAAACTGCTTCAGAATGACAAGAACCGAATGGCATATCTTTTCATAGTTTTATTCAACCGAAGAATTCTTTGCCCGTTATGCACTGAAATGCCATCGATTTTGCTTGTAATAACCTAATCTCTGCTTTAATTATCTTGCTGAAATGCATCTGAAGGAAAATTCCATTCAAAGTGACCAAACCTTTCAATAGTAAATTGAATTAAGTTACATTCAGCCTATTTAATTGGCATTTAATTAACAAGTTAGGAAGCAAACCATGAAAGGTTTTGCTAAATTAATACCTGAGTTTTAGCATTTATACAAAGGTTGACCAGGTTACTTTTGTTAAAAACGATTCCAAAGATGCATACTTGGCCTCTTTTCTTGAGGGCATCATCATCATCGAAGACCTACTGTGTGCAGGGTACAGTACTAAGCATTTGTAAGAGTCTTGTCTTATGCTGTCGAGTCGTTTCTGACCCATAGCGACGCCATGGACACGTCTCTCCCAGAACGCCCCACTTCCATCTGCAATCGTTCTGGTAGCGGATCCAGAAGGTTTTCATGGTAAAAATGCAGGCGTGGTTTACCATGGCCTCCTTCCATTCAGTAAACCTGAGTATCCGCCCTCAATTCTCTCCCATGCCACTGCTATAGAGCATGGGAAAATTTTGACTTGTAAGAATACAATACAACAAAGTTGTTGGACAAGCTCCCTGCTCCTCCTGACCTTACAGTCTAGAGAGGGCAACAGACATTAATATAAATAAATCACTATAAGACATAATGTATAGATATGTAAAAAGTGCTGTGGGGCAAATATCAGATGGCCAAAGGTCGTGATTTGAAATTCACACACAATGCAGAAGGGAGAGCGAGCCAGGAAAAAGAGGGCTTACTGGGCAAAGGTCTCTTGGAGAAAATGTGCTCTTAATAAGGCTTTGAAGGTGGGTGAGTGGTAGTCTGGTGTATATGGAGGGGGAGGGAGTTCCAGATTAGAGGGAGGGAGGGGGAAAGGGGTTGGCGGAGAGATAGATGAGTCGGGGCAGGGTGAATAAGCCGGCACTAAAGGAGTGAAGTGTGCAGGTTGGGCTGTAGTGGAAGATCAGGAAAGTAAGGAAGGATGGGGTGAGCTGATTGAATGCTTTAAAGTCAATGGAAAGGTAAACCAAAGGGCAGTGAGTATATGTATGGAATAGTGGGCAAGAGAAGAGAGAAAAGAGAGGGAGGCAAAGAAGGACAAGGTCAATGGTCTGTGTCATTTTGGGAAGCCTGCAAAACACTAGAAGATCTAAATAATAATAATCATATTGTTAAGCACTTACTGTGTGCCAGGCACTGTACTAAGTGCTCGGGTGGATACAAGCAAATCGGCTTTGACTCAGTCCCTGTCCCATGTGGGGCTCACAGTCTCAATCCCCATTTTCCAGATGAGGTAACTGAGACCCAGAGAAGTGTAGTGTCTTGCCCAAGGTCACACAGCAGACAAATGGTGGAGTCGAAATTGGAACCCATGACCTTCTGACTCCCAGGCCTGAGCTCTATCCACTTTGCCACACTGCTTCCTGTCAGCAAGGGCAAAATGAGGAAAGACTCAACAAGCTCCAGACTGGAAGGGGATTACAGTAGGCTTAAGCAGCAGAGGTTGGTTCAGGCCGGGCTGATGGGGTTAGCTGAGACAGCTTCAAGTCTAGGGCATCTTCATATTTTCCTCCAATCAACCAAAATATAAAGGATATTTACTGAGCATCTATTGTGTGCATGGTGAGCCTGGGAGAGTACAGTAAATCTATGACCTTGGCAAAGAAAATTAATGTCCGTTAACATGTTTCCTGATCTTCTGCAGCCTAAACATCTAGTGGGGGATATCGATTCATCAGTCAGATTTATTATTTACTGTGTATAGAGCACCATTCTAAGAGCTTGGGAGAGTACAATATAACAGACCTGTCTTCTGTCCACAGTGAGGTTGAGGTCTAGAGAGACTGACATTACTATAAATGAATAAATGACAGATATGGACATATCTGGGGCTGAGGGAGGGATGAAGAGAGGGCTGCAAAGCCAAGTGTGAGGGTGACGCAGAGGGAGTGGGGGAAGAGGAAATGTTATCTTAGTCAAAGAAGGCCTCTAGGAGATAGATATGAAAATACTTTAATAAAAATAACTGCATTTTTGCAGTGCTTGTTATGGCCAAAGACTGTACTAAGCACTGAGGTACATATCATATAGTCAGATTTCCTATGGGTAAATATGAGTGTAATGTTAGAAAACGGCAGCAGCAGACAGCCCTAGTCCACGAGGAGAAAAGACACAGATGAAATTCTCTACCAGGCTGTACTGAGCACCAGGAGGGCCAAGACCTGAGGATTTCATTCATGGATGGTTTTCTCCCACAGGTGTGACCACGCCCCACTGCTGACTTAGCTGGGACTCCCCACGTGACAGCACGTGCGAGTCCTAGGAACCTCTTTATTGGCCCCTCCAGCTCACCACAGGACAGGAGCTGAATACCAGACTGTCTGGTATTAAACCGGAGAAATGACCAACCTCGGCGCACAGTGGGCCAGGCCTTGTATTAGACCATTCTCATCCATCCGTTCCCTCTGATCTATTTTGTCTCTAGCCCTGTTTGACTGTCTCCTAACCACCTGGTTTAAGTGAACAAGAGTAACTCCATTGACTAGAGAACTTAGGAGTGGTAGAATACCAAGGGATGGAACGTGATGGGCCTTTAGCTCCGGACTCAATTTTATCAATGAGTCAGTCAATCGATCATATTTATTGAGTGTTTACTGTGTGTAGACCACTGTACTAAACACTTCCCAGACTGAGCTCCTCTTCTCCCTCTACTCCCTCTGCCACCCCCCCCCTTTTCCTCTCCGCAGCTAAACCCTCTTTTTCCCCTTTTCCCTCTGTTCCTCCACCTCTCCCTTCCCATCCCCACAGCACTGTACTCGTCCACTCAACTGTATATATTTCCATTACCCTATTTATTTTGTTAATGAATTGTACATCGCCTCGATTCTATTTAGTCGCCATTGTTTTTACGAGATGTTCTTCCCCTTGACTCTATTTATTGCCATTGTTCTTGTCTGTCCGTCTCCCCCGATTAGACGGTAAGCCCGTCAAACGGCAGGGACTGTCTCTATCTGTTGCCGACTTGTTCATCCCAAGCGCTTAGTACAGTGCTCTGCACATAGTAAGCGCTCAATAAATACTATTGAATGAATGAATGAATACAGTATCAAAATAAACAGACACATTCCCAGCCCAAAATGAGCTTACAGTCTAGAGTCTACAGTCTGCAGTCTACATTCATTCATTCATTCATTCAATAGTATTTATTGAGCACTTACTATGTGCAGAACACTGTACTAAGCACTTGGAATGTACACTCATCCTAATCTCCCTGGAGTACTGCTTCAGCCTGCTTGCTGACTTCCCTGCCTCCTGCCGCTCCCCACTCCAATCCATACTTCACTCTGCTGCCCTGATCATTTTTCTCAGAAACGTCCAGAACGTGTCACCCCACTCCTCAAAAAATGCCAGTGGTTGCCCATCTACCTCTGCCTCAAACAAAAACTCCTCACCATTGGCTTTAAAGCAACGGACCCCCTTGCTTCGTCCTACCTCACCTCGCTACTCTCCTACAATCCAGCCCCCATTCTTCGCTCCTTTAGGGCTAACCTTCTCACTGTGCCTCAGTTTCACCAGTCTCTCTGCTGACCCCTGGCCCACGTCCTGCCTCTGTCCTGGAATGCCCTCCCGTCTCAAATCCAAAAGACAATTACTCTCCTCTACTTCCAAGCTTAATTAAAGGCATATCGATAAATACGACGGAAGGAAGGAGGGAAGGAGGGAAGGAGGGAAGGAGGGAGGGAGGGAAGGAGGGAGGGAGGGAAGGAGGGAAGGAAGGAAGGAAGGAAGGAAGGAAGGAAGGAAGGAAGGAAGGAAGGAAGGAAGGAAGGAAGGAAGGAAGGAAGGAAGGAAGGAAGGAAGGAAGGAAGGAAGGAAGGAAGGAAGGAAGGAAGGAAGGAAGGAAGGAAGGAAGGAGATACAAAAAAAAAATAAATTGGTCTGGCCAAGCAGCTATTTACTCAAAACAGGCACATCCATTGGTCTGGCCAAGCAGCTATTTACTCAAAGCAGGCACATCCCAAATCCTCCTTTCTCCTTTGTTTCATCCTATCTATGTGTCTGTAGTATCTGGAAGTTTGGTATGTCCTGGTCTTTACACAGGATGAAGCCAGGTCAGGATTCCTGACCTGAATAATAATAATAATAATAATAGTATCTGTAAAGCGCTTACAATGTGCCAAACACTGTTCTAAGCACTAGGGTAGATACAACGTAATCAGATTGCCCCACGTGGGGCTTACAGTCTTAATCCCCATTTGACAGATGAGGTAACTGAGGCACCGTGAAATGAATTCCCCAAGGTCACACAGCAAAGTGGAGGAGGCAGGATTAGAACCCACCTCCTCTTATTCCCAAGCCCATGTTCTTGCCATTAGGCCATGCTGCTTCTTTAGTAGTTTGCCCACAAGATCCTTATAATGGAGAGAACAAGGCAGGGCCTAACAATTATCCCAGATAGAATTTACTGCTGTTTGTCTTAAGGTATATATAATGCATTGTGCTCATCAATCACACATGAAGCTGGGATGCTGTACCAACTGTAATAATAATAATGTTGGTATTTGTTAAGCGCTTACTATGTGCAGAGCACTGTTCTAAGCGCTGGGGTAGACATAGGGGAATCAGGTTGTCCCACATGGGGCTCACAGTCTTAATCCCCATTTTACAGATGAGGTAACCGAGGCCCAGAGAAGTTAAGCGACTTGCCCACAGTCACACAGCTGACAAGTGGCAGAGCCGGGATTCAAACTCCATATTGTTTAAAGTTGGGCTCCCCTTGACTAATAAAAATAATGATAATGTTGGTATTTGTTAAGCGCTTACTATGTGCCGAGCACTATTTGAGGTGCTGGGGTAGATTCAAGGTAATGAGGTTGTCCCACGTGAGGTTCACAGTCTTAATCCCCATTTTCCAGACTCTTAGTGGAAGCTCTGACCCACTTCCTTCTAGTGCTAGAAGAAGGACTTGTAATAACAAATCTGTCTCTGACACACCCTTTTAAACAAAGCACTAAGTCTGGGAAGTTTTCTTCAACACCTTACATCCAAGTGGAGGCTAAAATAGAAATAGGTGGCGAGATGCTTGGGGAGGAGGTACAGGCTGGCTTGTATCCACTTATGCCATTCTATGGCCTGGCTCAAACTATGCAGGGATTTTAGCAGGTCATGCCGAGATGCAAAAGTTCGAATCCAACTTGAAGAGTCAATGGCATCTTAAACAATAATGCTAATATTAATGATTGTGGTGTTTGTTAAGCATTTACTAAGTGCCAGGTGCTGTACTAAGCACTGGGGTGGAAACAAGCAAATCAGGGGGGACAAAGTCCTTGTCCCAGATGGGGCTCACAGTCCTAATCCCCATCCCAGCTCCGCCACTTGTCAGCTGTGTGACTGTGGGCAAGTCAGTTAACCTCTCTGTTCCTCAGTTACCTCATCTGTAAAATGGGGATTAAGACTGTGAGCCTCACGTGGGACAAGCTGATTGCCCTGTATCTACCCCAGCGCTTGGAACAGTGCTCGGCACATAGTAAGCGCTTAACAAATACCAACATCATTATTATTCTTATTTAACAGCTGAGGTAACTGAGGCACAGAGAAAGGAAGAGAATTGCCCCAGGCCCCGCAGCAGACCAGTGGTGGAGCTAGGATTAGAATCCAGATCCTTTTGCTTCCCAGGCCCCAGCTATATTCCCCTAGGCCCTGTATTCCCCTAGACATTGAAGCAGCGTGGCTCACTGGAAAGAGCCCGGGGCTTTGGAGTCAGAGTTCATGGGTTCGAACCCCGGCTCTGCCACTTGTCAGCTGTGTGACTTTGGGCGAGTCACTTAACTTCTCGGTGCCTCAGTTACCTCATCTGTAAAATGGGGATGAAGCCCGTGAGCCCCACGTGGGACAACCTGATTCCCCTGTGTCTACCCCGGCGCTTAGAACAGTGCTCGGCACATAATAAGCGCTTAACAAATACCAACATTAACATTAGACCACGTTGTTACTCTGAAATGGGATCTTCTCTTAAATGGGATCTGCGGGTCTATGTGAGGGGGCGAGTGGACCTGGGAGTTGATGGCACGGTCTTCGGCCACCAGGAGAGGCGACCCGACTCTCCGGAGGCTGAGGCGCTGGGCTCACGAGTCCCGGAAACCTTCTTTCCTGCCATCCCGCAGGCAGATCCCGAGATCCGTCTCTACGCAACCTGTCAGCGGGGGACCGCTTTCAGAGGTTGCTTCTAGCACCGAGGACTGCCCTGACTACTGGGCTAAATCCTGAGGAGCAAGGTGCCAGTGATTTAGGTTTTGGAGTGGAATTTGCTCTTTCAGGCCATTGCTGCCTGATCAAAGTTCACCCACTTTGGATGCTTCTCCCTCTAACTCCTCGTTCATGCCATCGTCTCACCTGGAACTCCTTCCCCTTCCAGGTTTGCCAGACTATAACCTTTCCCATTTTAAACACCTCCTACAATCCTACATCCTTTGGAATCCTTCTCTTAAAAATCCACAACCTTCTCGTCACATCAACCCAAAAGCCACCTGTAAGTTCAGCTCCTTGTGAGCAGGGAATGTCTTGGTTATAGTGTAATACTCTCCCACATGCTTAGTATAGAGCTCTAAACACAGAACTCATTAAATTCGATCGACTGATTGTATTTACCAATTCGATTGTACTGTTGTCTCTTGAGGGCTTAGTAAAGTGGTCTGCAAAGAGGAAGTGCTCAATAAATACCATAAGCGCCCGACTGGCTGTTCTTGCGGAGTGAATGGCAAACGAAATGCTCGATATCAGGTGCGTCATCTTTCCGACCACCGAGGGGCATTTTTTAAACAATCAGTCAACATATTGATTATTGAAGTGTAAGAAGCGGTTGGGAGTATGCATCAGCATTGGAAGAAAATAAATGGTGGTATTTGTTAAGCGCTTACTATGTGCAAAGCACTGTTCTAAGCGCTGGGGGATACAAGTTGAGCAGGTTGTCCCACGTGGGGCTCACAGTTTTAATCCCCATTTGACAGATGAGGGAGCTGAGGCACAGAGAAGTTAAGTGACTTGCCCAAGGTCACAAAGCTGATTAGAAAGTTCCCTGCCCACAAGGAACTTACATTCTAAAGGGGGAGACAGACATTAAAATAAATTACGGACTTGTATGGAAGTGCTGTGGGAGGCGGGGGTGAAGATCAAATGTTTCAAAGGTACAGATCTGTGGATTGAGCATGGGCCTGGGAGTCGGAAGGTCATAGATTCTAATCCCGGCTCTGCCACTTGTCTGCTGTGTGACCTTGGGCAGGTCACTTAACCTCTCTGGGCCTCAGTTGCCTCATCTGTAAAATGGGAAATGAGACCATGAGCCCCACAGGGGACAGGGACTGTGTCCAACTTCATTTGCTTGTATCCACCCGAGCGCTCAGTACAGCGCCTGGCACATAGTGAGCGCTTAAAAAATACTACAATTATTATTATCACAGAGTCGACGCAGAGGGAGAGGGAGTAAGGGAAATGACGGTTTAGTTGGGGAAGGCCTCTTGGAGGAGATGTGATTTTAATAAATCTTGGAAGGTGGTGAACCGTTGGATAAAACAGAGGCGGGGAAGAGAGTTTCAGGCCAGAGGGAGGATGCGGGAAAGGGGTCAGAGACAAGATAGAAGGGATTGAAATATAGCGACGACATCACTGAGGGGCAAACCCAAATGACAATGAGGTCTAAACAGAGAGGCAAGGACAAAATCCTCCTCGCCCATCATCTACTTCCTGCCTCTTCGCTAGTCGACATGAGTAATCACCATCTCTGGGTGAGAGAAAACGGCCAGAGCAGAAAAGATCATTACCTGGTCATAATGGAAATGGGCAAACCAAGCACAGTAGCATGATAGTGAAGCAGCCTGGAGTAGTTAATAGATCACAGGCCTGGGAGTCAAATGGTCGTGGGTTCTAATCCCTGTTCTGCCCCATGGCTGCTGTGTGACCTCGGACAAGTCACTTCAAGTCTCTGGGCCTCAGTTACCTCATCTGGAAAATGGGGTTTGAGACTGTGAGCACCAGGTGGAACAGGGACTGTGTCTAACCCGATTTGCTTGTATACACCCCGGTGCTCAGAACAGTGCTTGTCACACAGTAAGCACTTAATGAATACCATAATTATTATTGTTATTATGGTTTGGGGTACTCAAATATATTTACTGAGTACCTACTGCAGGCAAAGAACTGTACTAAGCACTTTTAGCTCTAATGTGGACTGAGTCTCGGTGTTACAGGATCTGGGTTCCAATCAGCCGCTTGCCTGCTGTGAGATCCTGGGCAAGTCATTTAACTTGCCTCGGTTTCCTCACCTGTGAAATAGGGATTCAATACCTGTTCTACTTCCCGCTTAGATTGGGAGCCCCATGTGGGACAGTGTCAGTGTACAACTTAATTATCTTCTATCTTCCTCAGCTTTTAGTGGCGTGCTTGGCACATACTACTTTGTGATGACCACATTATCATTATTATTACTGAGTTTGAATTATTTGTGAGTCAGAAACCCCACTGAGAATTCCTTCCCTTTAACTGAGGTGGGATTTGAGGAAGCAAGCCTCGCCATTTTCTCGTTCTTGGCTTAGCGATGTTATTTTTGCAGAGCTATGGAAAGCTAGGAAGCCTGCTGACAATCCTAATTGTTCCTAACCACAAAGCGGCTTCCTCGAAGAGCACGAGGAAATTGGAGCCTACAAAATGTCGATTTGCTTCTATACTCAGCCTGTGGTTTCAAACAAGTTCTAATCTCAGCATAATATAGTCTCCGGTCCTTAACAACTGCCACAGACAAATAAAAACCAGACAGCTCCTTCTTAGACCGTGAGCCCCATATGGGACAGGACCTGTGACCAACCTGGTTAACTTATACCTGCCCCAGAGTTTAGAACAGTGTTTGGCACATAGCAAGCACTAAATAAATAACACAGTAATCGTCACTGTTTGAGGTGGTTACACACAAGCATATACTAGACTCCTCTCCAGCAAACACGCAGCTAACTCACAGTAACATAAGAAGCAGCATGGCTCAGTGGAAAGAGCACGGGCTTGGGAGTCAGAGGTCATGGGTTCTAATCCCAACTCCGCCACCTGTCAGCTGTGTGACTTTGGGCAAGTCACTTCACTTCTCGGTGCCTCAGTTCCCTCATCGGTAAAATGGGGATGAAGACTGTGAGCCCTGTGTGGGACAGCCTGATTGCCTGTATCTACCCCAGCGCTTAGAACAGTGCTAGGCACGTTGTAAGCACTTAACAAATACCAACAGATAACATTTGGAGTTACTTCCCTGAATTAGAGAGAAAGATCTGACCCATAGCCAACCTGCCCATTTTCCTGGAACAACAATCCAGAAGGTGGATTTGCTAGATCCCGTTATTCTTTTCCCCGTTGCTAAACTCCCTGGTAATTTCACTCAAAATAGCCCATTCCCTAACTAATTAGAATCTCTTCTAAATGAAAAGAGGCTTCAAAGCAGAGGTTTTAAGTGAGGCCTGGAGGTACTTTGTCATTCCCATCCATATTTTTCTAGAAGATGGCTCTAGTTAGCACAGTCAAAAATCTGGACTTTGGCTGAAATGTACATTTTGAGCTAAAATCAAGTGTCCCAAAGACTCTAAAGGCAACTCCTTTCTTAGCAGATAAACAGTCTTTCAAATCACTGAGGGAACATGGAATTTCCTAGGGGCAAAAATGTTTCTGGCTGAGAGAAAAAGGCTACTTACAAATATAGTAAGCTGTTAAAGGAGGAGGGTGTGAAAAAGACAAGGAAATAATGTTTGGATAGGACACCATGACAGTGGTAGGATACTACTGTTTATCTTCCTCTTTTTGCCATTACATTCCTTGTCACTTTCTCATAATCAAGGGAGAGACTCTATCCATCTGCATCTGGGGAGAAATAGGCCATTTTGAACAGGTCTTGGGGAAGCAGCATGGCGTAGTGGATGCTACAGTCAGAAGGACAAGACTGTAGAAGAAGAAGGTCATGGGTTCTAATCCCAGCTCTGCCACTTGTCTGCTGTGCGATCTTGGGCAAGTCACTTCACTTCTTTGGGCCTCAGTACCTTCATCTGTAATATGGGGAGTCATTCATTCAATCGTATTGACTGTGAGGCCTATGTGGGTCAGGGACTGTGTCCAACCTGATTATTGAGATTATGAGCCCCATGTGAAACAGGGACTGCATACAGCCAATTTGTTTATATCCACCTCAGTGCTTAATACAGTGCCTGGCACACAGTAAGCACTTAATAATTATGGTATTTGTAAACCGCTTACTATGTGCAGAGCACTGTTACAAGCGCTGGGGTAGACACAGGGTAATCAGATTGTCCCACATGGGGCTCACTTTTTTTCTTAATCCCTATTTTTACGGATGAGGTAACTGAGGCACAGAGAAGTTAAGTGACTTGCCCAAGGTCACACAGCAGACAAGTGGCGGAGCCGGGATTAGAACCCACGACCACTGACTCCCAAGCCCAGACTCTTTCCACTAAGCCACGCTACTTAATAAATGCCATAATTATTATTATTATTATTCTATATGCCTCAGTTAAATCATCTGTAAAATGGGGATTAAGACTGTGAGCCCTATGTAGGACAAGGACTGTTTCCAATCTGATTTGCTTATATCCATCCCAGCTCTTAGTACAGTGCCTGGCACATAGTAAGTGCTTAAAAAAATCCCATAGTTATTATTATCTATTCCTATACAAAAACTAAAAGAATTAAGACTGGCTCTTCTAAGGCTACTTTATAGAATTACATATAGCAATTATTATAGCAAGAAATGATATATTTTAAAGTCACCTACAGATCGGCAATTCTCATTAGGGGAAGCAGCGTGGCTCAGTGGAAAGAGCCTGGGCTTCGGAGTCAGAGGTCATGGGTTCGACTCCCGGCTCTGCCACTTGTCAGCTGTGTGACTGTGGGCGAGTCACTTCACTTCTCTGTGCCTGAGTTACCTCATCTGGAAAATGGGGATTAAGTGTGAGCCTCACGTGGGACAACCTGATGACCCTGTATCTCCCCCAGCGCTTAGAACAGTGCTCTGCACATAGTAAGCGCTTAACAAATACCAACATTATTATTATTCTCTTTCTCTCTCTCTCCTCTCTCGGCACTCTGTTATTCATCCCACCTGCATCCACAGAGCTCAGGTACAAATACTTAAGCTCTGCTGCTTCCCCATCTGCCAAGTTTTTTAATGGCTGCCTCTTCCACTAGCCTGTAAGTTCCTTGAGGGTAGGGATCTTGTCGACCACTGTATCGTATTCTCCCAAGTGCTCAGTACTGTGCTCTGCATCCAGTGCTCAATAACAACCATCAAGAGTGGAAGGAAATGTCTACTGCAATTGGTGACGTGGTGAATGTCTGGCTTGCCCTTTAAGCTTGTTTTGGGCAGGGAATGTGTCTGTTCACTCTTGCATCGTACTCTCTGTCCCAAGTGCTTAGTACAGTGACCTCCCTGCACTAGGTCCTCAATAAATATGACTGACTGAAAGGGGGGCTGTGAACTTATCTTCAGTGTCTTCTCCCCCACAGTCTCTCCCTTGTAGATGCGACCGAAGGCTATGATTTAATTTATCCTCTCTTTGATTCATAATGAATTCAAGTTGTCTTTTCGAAGCTCTAATCACACATCTATGGAAACCCCTAATTCTACAGAGCATTTTGAAAGGCAGGTAAAACGTTGCGATTCAAATGCCGGCAAGAAAAGAACCTCAGAAGGATCGGGCAGAACTCTCCTCGATTTAACTCTCTCTATTAGACCGAAGGCTCCTAAAGGGCAGGGATTGATTTAGCCAACTGTACTGAACTCTCCCAGTGCTCACTCCAGTGCTCGCACGCAATACGCTGTAAGCTCCTTGAGGGCAACGACTGTGTCTGCCAACTCTATTGTACTTTCCCAAGTGCTTAGCACAGAGATTTGAACACAATAACTGTAGGTTCCTTGAGGCCAGGGAGAGTATCTAATAATAATAATGTTGGTATTTGTTAGGCACTTACTACGTGCAGAGCACTGTTCTAAGCACTGGGGTAGATACAGGGTGATCGGGTTGTCCCACCTGGGGCTCACAGTTTTAATTCCCATTTTACAGTTGAGGTAACTGAGGCCCAGAGAGGTTAAATGACTTGCCCACAGTCACACAGCTGACAAGTGGCAGAGGTGGGATTTGAACCCATAACTTCTGACTCCCAAGCCCGGGCTCTTTCCACTGAGCCACGCTGCTTCTACTAACTACTGTAGTCTCCCAGCTGCTTAATGCAGCTCTCTGCACAAAGTAAGCACTCGATAAACACCACTGATTGACTGATTGATTGATTGAATGATTTCACCCATGATGTTTTGAAAAAATGACGGTAGCTTAAGGACGTTCATTTTCAGGAATCCATCATGTTATCAAAACTCCGGTTTCTTTCCCTCTAAGAAAATAAAGTCACCATGCTTCTCTTGAAGGTCGGGGCAGTGTATTGGGTTAAATGCCAGGTTTGTAGAAGCAGTGTGGTATAATGGATAGAGCAAGGGCTTGGGAGTCAGAAGGACATGGGTTCTAGTCCTGCCTCTGCCACTCATCTGCTGTGTGACCTTGGGCAAGTCACTTCACTTCTCTAGGCCTCAGTTACCTCATCTGTAAAACGGGGATCGAAACCGTGAGCCCCACATGGAACAGAGACCGCGTCCAACCCGATTTATTTGTATCCACCCCAGTGTTTAGTACAGTGCCTGGCACGTTGTAAGGGCTTAACAAATACCATAATTATTATTATCTAGAACACATAGGAAATGCAGACAATACAGCTTGCTCTCTCTTGCTCTCACCCTGAGAAACAGCAGATTTCTAGGCATCTGAGTGGCAAATACTACCTTCTCCCGTGTGAGTCTTTCCTTTCCCTGAGCTTCACTGGAAAACAGAAGCATTAACACCAGAAAATGGTAATGCCACATGTGTTCGTCAGAACTGTTAAGCAGTCGGTCAGAATCCATTAAAGCATCCTAAAGATGAAGAGCCGTCGGTATCCTTTTCCACACATCCCCTCAAACTCTATTAGGAAAATCCTCCATTGTTAAGAAGCCCGTCAATTAGAGATGACACGGAAACCATATACGCTGTGTTTAGCTAAAGCATTCCGGCAGCTCCTCTGCTATACTGTCAACATTCATTTCTGAGTCTCGTTGGAAAGTCGTTCATTAGACGGAGGAGATTTAAATTAACCTTCAGATCGGAGGAGATGGGAAGGACTCGTGCTCTGTCCTGGACGGTTCTCTGGGAAAAAAGAGATCACCTGCTTGGAAAGCATCATCAGCTTCATTATTATAAACTTTGGGATTGTATGTTTTTGGCCGAGGGAGTACCCTGATCCAGTGACCCATTTCACAGCATTCAATAGCTGGAGCCACAGCGTCTCCTCTCACGTGCTGTCACCTGCTACAGTGAAGAATGATGGAATTGAATTTTAAAGCTCCACAGCCTTAATCTCTGGCACCAATCCAATCTGGGGCAACCAATCCTGATTCAACTCAATGGCACAGTCAGGAGACGCCCTTCAATCGCTTTTTGTTATGGTATTTGTAAAGTGTTTGCTGTCTTCCGTGTGGCCTCGGGGAGGTTGCTTGACTTCTCTGTGCCTCAGTGCCCTCATCTGAAAAATGGGGATGAAGACTGTGAGCCCCGTGTGGGACGGGGTCTGTGTCCAACCTGATCGACTGTATCTATCCCACTGCTTAGAGTGGTGCCTGACACATAGTAAGTGCTTAACAAATGCCATGCTTATTTAATTGATTAATTAATGAATTGACAGAAGCATTAATGCCCATTGCAAGTCGAGCACCACATCTTGTTCATAACCTGGAGCTCTCTAGGAAGGTAACGTGACAATTTGGGGAAGCAACATGGCCTAGTGGAAAGATCAGGGGCTGGGGAGTCAGAAGGACCTGGGTTCTAATCCCGACTCCACCACATGTCTGCTCTGTGACCTTGGGCAAGTCACTTCACTTCTTTGTGCCTCAGCTACCTCACAGTAAAATGGGGATGAAGACTGTGAGCCCCATGAGAAACAGGGACTGTTTCCAACCTGATTGGCTTGTATCTCCCCCAGCACTTAGAACTGTGCTTGACACACAGTAAGCACTTAACATATGTCCTTATTAACTAGTTAATTATGTGCCAGACACTGAACTAAGCACTGAGGTTGATTCAAGATGATCAGGTTGGACACAGTCCCTCTCCCACATAGGGCTCACAGTCCCCATTTTTCAGACCAGGTAACTGAGGCACAGAAAAGTTAAGTTATTGTCCAAGGTCAAACAAGGTCAGACAAGTGGGGGAACCAAAATTAGAACTAAAGGTCCTCTGACTCCCAGGCCTGGGCTCTCTACACTAATAATGATAATAATGTTGGTATTTGTTAAGCGCTTACTACGTGCTGAGCACTGTTCTAAGCGCTGGGGTAGATACAGGGTAATCAGGTTGTCCCACGTGAGGCTCACAGTCTTCATCCCCATTTTACAGATGAGGTCACTGAGGCCCAGAGAAGTGAAGCGACTTGCCCACAGTCACACATCCGACAAGTGGCAGATCTGGGATTCGAACCCATGACCTCTGACACCCAAGCCCGGGCTCTTTCCACCGAGCCATGCTGCTAGGCCATGCTGCTTCCGGATTTCTGCTGACATGCATTAGCAGAAATCCAGCATAGAAACCAACTTCTCCTATTCTCACTCTCAGAGCATCCCTCGATAAATGGAGCCACCTGGGAAATCTAGTTCCCATGCCAACAGCCACAACCAAAAGGACACTGGGAAACTCATGAAGGACTGGAGCGCCTCTCTTCCCACTTGTGTTCAGTTACCCTCTGGAATTTAAAGATCTAGATTCCTGCAAGCTTCATCCTGGTTCTTTTGATGACTGCAAGTCCCTCGAAAGCAGGGGTGAGTCTACGTACACTATCTATTCTTCCAAGTGCTCTCAACAGAGCAAGCACTCAATAAATCCCATTGATTGATTGGTGAGTCATAAAGGGATGGAGAGAAACCCTCTAATAAAAAGTTCCTGCTTCAAGTTTTCCCATATCCTATGCGTATATTTTTATATCCCTTCTTAGTCCTGCTGTAAGAACTTTTTTTCAGTAGTCAGCTTCCTGAAAACCTCTTCAGAGATTTTTACTATATATAGCTTTCTTCCCCTTCTTTTCAGTTTCTGATAATTTATAGTTCTGTCAAAATACCAGGAACTCCCCTAAGAGATTGTACAGCTAAACAGTGAACTGGCTTCTTAATATTTATAGCATTTTGAATGTATTTAGATTTATTTATAAAATGGGGAAGCTGTACAGAGAAGCAGAGGGGTCTGGTGGCAAGCTTAGAACCTGGGTTCTAATCCCAACTCCACCACTTGCCTGCTGTCTGATTTAAGGAAAGTCACTGAACTTCTCCGTGCCTTAGTTTCCCCATCTGTAAAATGGCAATTCGATATCTGTTCTCCCTCCTTCTTAGAATGTGACCCCTATGTGAGACACGGCCTGTGTCTGACCTGATTATCTTGTATCTACCCCAGCTCTTGGTAGACTGCCTGGCACATGCTAATAATGTTGGTGTTTGTGAAGCGCTTACTATGTGCAGAGCACTGTTCTAAGCACTGGGGTAGATACAAGGTCATTAGGTTGTCCCTCGTGAGGCTCACGGTCTTAATCCCCATTTTACAGATGAGGTAACTGAGGCCCGGAGAAGTTAAGTGACTTGCCCACAGTCACACAGCTGACGAGTGGCAGAGCCGGGATACATGCTAGGCCCTTAAAAAATACCAGAATTACTATTATTAATCTGTTTCATCCAGGGCTATGACTGCACTGTTGGGGGCCACAGTTATCTTGAATGATGATGAAAAGAAGCAGCATGGATTAGTGGATAGACCACAGGCCCGGGCGTCAGAAGGACAAGGGTTCTAATCCCAGCTCTGCCAAGTGACTATTGTGCGACACTGGACAAGTCATTTAATTTCTCTGGACCTCGGTTACCTCATCTGTAAAATGGTGATAAAGAGTGTGAGCCCCATGGGGGACAGAGACTGTGTTCAACCTGATTAACTTGTATCTACCCCAGCGCTTAGAAAGGTTCTTGGCATAGAGTAAATACTTAACCAGTACTATAATTAACAGGCATGATAATTAATCAATGGTATTTATTGAGCATTTACTGTGTGCACTGCACCGTACTAAATGCTTACCGGTCACCTGATGCGCCTCACTGAAAATGTTTTGGTTTTTTTCCCATTTTTTATTTTCCCTGATGTTGTTGATACTGCTGCAGCATAATCTGCTTCCCTGGGAACAGCTCAGCATCCAGGTTGCAAAGCCAAACCACACTGTTGAGATTGTCTGGGGCAAGAGATAGATCAGATCAAACTAAAGAAAGGCCTTGAGAAAATCATGTTGCCCCTGCATCCAAGAGAACGAGATTTGATTTTCAAATACTATACATGCAGAACACTTTAAATTTTCTACAGGGAAAGAGAGGAACAGAGATCGGGATAATTTTCAAAGTGGACAATCAATCAATCAAGCAATCAAGGATATTAACTGAGCACTTAATGTGTGCAGGACATTATATTAAGTGCTTGGGAGAGTACAATAGAGCAGAGTTGGTAGGCATGTTCTCTGCCCACAAGCAGCTTCCAGTTTAGAGGGGGAGACAGACATTAATAGAAAGAATCAATCAATAGATGGTATTTGTAGAGCACTTACTATTTGTAGAGCACTGTTCTAAACCCTTGGGAGAGTAGAATAACTTACGTATATGTATATGTGCTGTGGGGCTGATAGAGAAGTGAATATCAAGTGTTTAAAGGGTTCAGATCCAAGTGCTTAGCCAATCAGTCGTGTTTCTCGAGTGCTTATTGTGTGCAGAGCACCGGACTAAGCACTTGGGAGAGTACAGTATAACAATATAATAGGCATATTCCCTATCCACAACGAGTTTACATCCAGAAGGGATCTAACGGGCAATAGGGAAAATTAGACGGTCTTCTTAGAAGTAGTATCTTCAGCAAAAATGTTTGTTTCTCCATTTTGGGGAAAAGAGAAAATAGCCAAAGTATTTGATCGGTAGTACAATGTCTGAGCTTTGAGTTAAATGAAGCAATTTAGGGAGAAGAGAAATGCTTTTCCACTGCTTGCCATTGAAGCAGATTGAAACGTGATAGTCAATAGATCAGTCATAGTCATTGAGTGCTGACTGTGTGCCAAGCGCTGGACTAAGGACTTGTGCGAGTACAATACAACAGAGTTGCTAGGCACTTTCCCTGATCAAAACAAACTTACAGTCTAGGTAGCACAAACTAAGACAATAAATGTGGAATTAAAGATGTTGCATCAGGAGAGCATGGGCTTTATTTTAGCCTCATTTTCTCAATCTGTAAAATGAAGATTGAAACCCTGTTCTCCCTATTGTTTAGACTGTGAACCCTTATATTGTGTCCAACCTGTTTATCTTGTATATATCCTAGCTCCTAGCTAGAGAAGCAGTGTGGCTTAATGAAAAGAATATGGGCTTGGGAGTCAGAGGTTGTGGGTTCTAATCCCATCTCCGCCACTTATCAGCTTTGTGACTTTGGGCAAGTCACTTAACTTCTCTTTGCATCAGTGACCTCATCTGCAAAAAGGGAATTAAGACTGTGAGCCCCATATGGGACAACCCGATTACCTTGTATCTACCCCGGTGCTTAGAACAGTGCTTGGCACAGAGTAAGTGCTTAACAAATACCATCATTATTATTTTTATTCTAGTGCTGCAAATCTATCCCAGGACTTAATACAATGCTGGCAACAAACTAAAACTTAAGAAATGCAATTTAAAAAAAAAACACAAAAAGGAAAGCACTGCAAATAGGGATCTGAAAAATGATAGTGCCCAAGCTCTAGAAAATGATCGTCCAAGGGACACCATGGTAGCTTGGCAAAGTGAAGCAGCGTGGCTCAGTGGAAAGAGCCCAGGCTTGGGAGTCAGAGATCATGGGTTCGAATCCCACCTCTGCCACTTGTCAGCTGTGTGACTGTGGGCGAGTCACTTAACTTCTCTGTGCCTCAGTTACCTCATCTGGAAAAGGGGGGTGAAGACTGTGAGCCCCAGGTGGGACAACTGATTACCCTGTATCTCCCCCAGTGCTTAGAACAGTGCTCTGCACATAGTAAGCGCTTAAGAAATACCTACATTATTATTATTATATCTGCTCCAGTTGCTTTGGGTTTTAGAAGAGAGGCCTAACCCGAGGGAATAATCACTTGATTTGGGTTTTCCTATTTAATTTTGCTCATAAACAAGTGCTTGTTCGTTACTCTATGCTTCTTTTTCAGCTTGGCCTCTCCTACAAGATTCATGTACAGCTCTGCATGACAAATAACCTGTTTTCATGAATACTGATTTCATTTCCATTTGCACAGGAAAGACACGTGATGTCTTTTCTCCTCACATGAAAATGGAGCTAAACATTGCCCACAATGAAATCAGGATAATCAAAGACTGACTGAAGCTGTTTCAGAGTTTCCAGATGTTGCAGGAGGCCCGAAAAAGAAAGGAACTGTTTCATATATTAGCTATTTTAAAGACAATTCAAAGGTAATTCAGAAGTAGGAAACGTTCACCCTTCTGAAAGGACATGAATTTCTTTGCATTTCAAAATAAAGGGGGCAGTTTTGATGTAATGAAAGTCCTCTTACTCATAAAAGCAGCCCTCTCACAATTTCTTCAAAAAGGATTTTGGGTTCTTATTTATCTAGGAAGCTATGAGAACACCCCTTTAAAACTGAATTTCTAAATCTGTAATCCAGACATATCCATTCTAATGATAGTCGAAAGACAATTCACTTTCTTACTATACTTGGATTAGAGAAGCAGTGTGGCATAATGGCTTCAGCACGGGCCTGGGAGTCAGAAGGTTGTGGGTTCTAATCCCAGATCCTCCACTTGTCTGCTGTGTGACCTTGGGCAAGTCACTTCACTTCTCTGTGCTTCAATCTACCTCATCTTCAGAATGGGTATTGAGAATGTGAACCCCATGTGGGACAGGGACTGTGTCCAGCCCAATTTGCTTGTATCCACCTCAGTGCTTAGTACAGTGTCTGGCACAAAGTAAGAGCTTAACAAATACCACAGTCATTATTATTATTATTATATCTCTACTTCCCAAACAGCTAGCACGCGGAGATCTAGAAAGGGATGACAAGAAGCAGTGGAGGTGGGCTAAAGACTACTGATTGACTGATAGCCATTGCCAATCACGTTGGCAAGCATGGTTAAATTTTTCTCCAGAGGGGTCACTTTCGAATACTGACATGCTCTTTATTACTTATTATTATCATTGTTACATTTGTTAAGTGCTTAAGATGCATCTAAGTGCTAGAATAGTTAGAAATTAATCAGATTGGACACAATCCCTGTCCCCCAAAGAATTCACTGTCTGAGTAAGAGAAAAGGTATGGAATCCCCGTTTTTCAACTGAGGAACTGAAGTTGAAAGAAATTAAGTGGCTTGACCGAGGTGACGCAGCAAGCAAATGGCAGATCTAGAAATAGAACCCAGGTCTTTTGACTCCCAGGCACCACGCTCTTTGCACTACGCCTTCCTGTTACCCTTTCGAGTGTGAAAACCAGAATTCAAAAGATTGACAGTCCTTTAAAAAATGAAAACAGGGAAAGACATGAGACCTGCCCTTTCCTTCCTTTATCAGTAGTATAAAGGCCTTATTTCAGGCTTAACCTCTTGTCAGATTCAGAGGACTGGAGAACTCTGTTAAAAGTTGATGTTGGTAGATTTCTATTTCTCTATCCTCTAAATCAACTGAGGATTCAGTAATTTGGGATTTATCCTGGTTTTCTACAAGGCTGGAGATATATGTAGAACTGAGCCAGGCAGTTTTGAGGATTTATGTGTCTTTCCCTGAAGGGAAGAAATACAGTTTGTTATTTTTAATGCTGTTAATAGCAATAAGTACATATCAACAAATATCTAGCTCCTGGCAAGTATGAAATGTTGACCATCATTTTTATTAGTGGCCTCTTAGGGCTTGTAGCATTAGATTTAGTTTGAAACACTGCTTGCAAGGTGATGGGATACGCACAAGGGAATGTCTTTAAAGCATTTTGAATCCCAAACTGGAAATTTTCAAAATGTTATGATCAATCCCTTGTTCTCTTCTCCCTTTACCAGGACTTTGAGTGTTCTCATTCATTCATTCAATTGTATTTATTGAGAATTTACTGTGTGCAGAGCGCTGTACTGAGTGCTTGGAAAGTACAATATTCACGGTGTTTGAAAACTATTTCCATCAAATTTCATTTAAGGCTACCTATCCACCTTGGTCCAGTCTGGCAAAGCTGTCTCCCAAGCATTCTAAAGTGGATGCCCCATAAAAATTGAAGATAACTGTGTAGCTTCTTTCCATGACTCTTACCCAGTGAACCCCAATGAATGGTATCATTATACAATCAATCACTTTTATTGAGCACTTACTTCATACAGGGCATTGTACTAAGCCCTTGGGACAGTAGAATAAAACAGAGTTGGAAGACACGTTCCCTCTCCATGACGGGTTGACGGTCTAGAGCGGGAGACGGGCAATGATATAAATGAATGAATGAGGGTTATGGTGATGATGGTGAGGTTGAGGGGAACGTGAAAAAAGCGAGCAAAACCAAGTGCAAGGGAAATGCAGAGGAGAATGGGAGACGAGGAAATGAGGGCTTCGTCAGGGAAGGCCTCTCGGGAGGATCTGTGCCCTCAATAAGGCTTTGAAGGTGGGGAGACTCATTGTCTGTTGGATATGAAGAGGGAGGGCGTTCTAGGCCAGGGAAGGACATGGGCGAGAGGTTGGTGGTGAGATGAATGGGATAGAGGTACAGTGAGTAGGCTGACATTAGAGGAACAAAGTGGGTGGGCTGGGTTGCAGTAGGAGAGCAGTGAGGTAGGATATTCATTCATTCATTCATTCATTCATTCATTCATTTATTCAATTGTATTTTTTTTGAGTGCTTACTGTGTGCAGAGCACTGTACTAAGCTCTTGGAAAGTACAATTTGGCAAAAAAGAGAGACAATCCCTCCCCAACAACGAGCTCATAGTCTAGAAGGGAGGGAAGGGAGGGAAGGGAGGGAAGGGAGTCTAGAAGGCAAGTCCTTCTTGCCAAATCCAATGGCTCCTACTCCATTCTAATCCTCCTTGACCTCTCTGCTGCCTTTGACACTGTCGACCATCCCCTCCTCCTCCATACCTTATCTCACCTTGGCTTCACAGACTCCATCCTCTCCCGGTTCTCCTCTTACCTCTCTGGCCAGTCATTCTCGGTCTCCTTCGCAGGCGCCTCCTCCCCCTCCCATCCTTTAACTGTTGGAGTTCCTCAAGGGTCAGTTCTTGGCCCTCTTCTGTTCTCCATTTACACTCACTCCCTCGGTGAACTCATTCGCTCTCACGGCTTCGACTGCCATCTCTACGCAGATGACACGCAGATCTACATCTCCGCCCCGTCCTCTCCCCCTCCCTTCAGACTCACATCTCCTCCCGCCTTCGGGACGTCTCCACCTGGATGTCGGTCCGCCACCTAAAACTCAACATGAGCGAGACCGAGCTCCTCATCTTCCCTCCCAAACCCGGTCCTCTCCCAGACTTCCCTATCACCGTGGATGGCACGACCGTCCTTCCCGTCTCTCGGGCCCACGATCTCGGTGTCATCCTTGACTCGTCTCTCTCGTTCACCCCACGCATCCGATCCGTTACCGAGACCTGCCGGTCTCACCTTTACGATATCGCCAAGATCCGCCCTTTCCTCTCCACCCAAACAGCTACCTTACTGCTATGGGCTCTCGCTATATCCCGGCTAGACTACCGTGTCAGCCTTCTCTCCGATCTCCCTTCCTCCTCTCTCGCCCCACTCCGGTCTATTCTTCACTCCGCTGCCCGGCTCATATTCCCACAGGAACGTTCTGGGCATGTCACTCTCCTTCTTAAACACCTCCAGTGGTTGCCCATCGACCTCCACACGAAACAAAAACTTCTCACTCTAGGCTTCGAGGCTGTCCATCACCTCGCCCCTTCCTACCTCTCCTCCCTTCTCTCTTTCCACTGCCCACCCCGCACGCTCCGCTCCTCTTCCACCCACCTCCTCACCGTCCCTCGGTCTCGCCCGTCCCGCCGTCGACCCCCGGGCCACGTCCTCCCGCGGTCCCGGAACGCCCTCCCTCCTCACCTCCGTCAATCTGATTCTCTTCCCCTCTTCAAATCCCTACTTAAAGCTCACCTCCTCCAAGAGGCCTTCCTACACTGAGCTCCCCCCTTTTTCCCTCTGCTCCTTCTACCCCCCTTCACCTCTCCGCAGCTATACCCTCTTCTCCCCCCTTTCCCTCTCTTCCCCGTCTCCCGTCCCACCCCCTCAGCACTGTACTCGTCCGCTCGACTGTATGTATCTTCATCACCCTATTTGTTTTGTTGATTTTGTTTAATGAGATGTACACCACCCTGATTCTATTTGCCATTGTTTTTATGAAATATTCTTCCCCTCGATTCTATTTATTGCCATCGTTCTCGTCTGTCCGTCTCCCCCGATTAGACCGTGAGCCCGTCAAACGGCAGGGACTGTCTCTATCTGTTGCCGACTTGTTCATTCCAAGCGCTTAGTACAGTGCTCTGCACATAGTAAGCGCTCAATAAATACTACTGAATGAATGAATAGAAGGGAGGAGACAGCAAAACAAAGCAAGCATCAATATAAATCGGTAGCATCAATACAAATAAATAGAATTATAGATATATACATATCGTTAATAAAATAATCATAAATATGTACATAGATACAAGATCCAGGCCTGCAAACGGGGAGGAGGTGGCGGCTCTTGGTCCACGAGGTTACACTGCATGGTTAAACACCGTCGAGGTAAACGAAGAGAACGGAAGGAAAGCATTGACTTCTCCACTGGACCCAACCCTTCCTCTGAAGGAGCCTCTTGGACATTGAGGTAGGGGCTATCTGGGAAGTCGGTAGTTTTTGCCACCCTTTTGATTATACTTTGTAATTTTTTTCTCTCTGGCATTTTTTTTTCTCCCTGGACATTGCACATTGAACACCGGTCATCACAGGGCTGTTTGTAAAGCACTTTCTCAAGTAGCAGAACTCTTTCGTTTATACTTTATAACTTTTTTCTCTCTCTGGCATTTTTTCCTCCCTGGGCATTGCACATTAAAATACCAGTCATTACAGGGCCGTTTGTAAAGCACTGCTGGCGTTCTCAAGTAGGCGTTGCATAAATAAAATATTTGAAAAGGGAAATTAAAAAGTTGGAGGAAATGTGCTTGAGTGCTTTAAAGCCAGTGGAATCTCTCAACAGTCAATGGTATTTAATGAATATCCATGTGCGGAACTTTTTGTAGTCATTTATGCTATAGCAAGAGTTTTCCTTGCACTGAGAATGATGATGATGATGATGATGATGATAATAATTGTGGTATTTGTTAAGCGCTTATTATATGCCTGGCAGTATTCTAAGTGCTGGGGTGGATACAAGCAAACTGAGTTGGACATAATACCTGTTCCACATGGGGCTCACAGTCTTAAGGACCATTTTACAAATGAGGTAACTGAGGCACGGAGAGGTTAAGTGGAATACCCAAGTTCATATGGAGGAGCCAGGATTAGAATACAGGAACTTCTGACTCCCCGGCCCGTGCTCTATTATATTATGCTTAATATAATAATGTTGGTACTTGTTAAGCGCTTACTATGTGCAGAGCACTGTTCTAAACGCTGGGGTAGATACAGGGTAATCAGGTTGTCCCACGTGAGGTTCACAGTTAATCCCCATTTTACAGATGAGGGAACTGAGGCACAGAGAAGTTAAGTAACTTGCCTACAGTCACACAGCTGACGAATGGCAGAGCCGGGATTCGAACCCATGAACTCTGACTCCCAAGCCCGTGCTCTTTCCACTGAGCCACGCTGAAATCTGGATAGAATAGGCAAACAAAATTATTACAACCCAGGTGTGATTTGGGTGTTGAGAGAAGCAACGTGGCTCAGTGGAAAAAGTACAGGCCTGGGAATCAGAGGTCATGGGTTCGAATCCCAGCTCCGCCACTTGTCAGCTGTGTGACTGTGGGCAAGTCACTTAACTTCTCTGGGCTTCAGTTCCCTCAGCTGTAAAATGGGGACTAAGACTGTGAGCCCCACGTGGGACAACCTGGTCACCTTGTAGCCTCCCAGGGCTTAGAACAGTGCTTTGCACACAGTAAGCACTTAACAAATACCATCAACATTATTATTATACAAGGAACATTTCCATGACCACTGTTTCAGGCAGAGATCAGGACTGGAGATGTAGATCTGGCATTCATACATATAGAGGTGGTACTTTAAGCCACGGGAGTAATTGAATTCTCCAAGGGAGTGGGCGTATATGGAGAATAGAAAGGGACCGAGAATTCACTCTTGATGGACCCCCACAGTTGAAGGGTGGAATACAAGAGGACGAGCCCCCGAAAGAGATTGAGAATGAGCAACCAAACAGGAGGAGGACCATGAAAGGGCAGTGTCTGTGAAGCTGAGGTTAGATAACGTTTCCAGGAGAAGGGGGTGGTCCACAGTGACAGTGTAGAGAAACGACATGGAATAGTGGATAGAGATGGTCCTGCGAATCAGAAGATCATGGGTCCTAATCCTAGATCCACCATATGTCTGCTCTGTGACCTTGGGCAAATCACTTCACTTCTCTTTGCCTCGGGTACATTATCTATAAAATGGGATTGAGTTATCAACCCCATATAGGACAGGGACTGTGTCCAACTCAATTTGCTTGTATCCACCCCAATGCTTAGTACAGTGCTTGGCACAGAGTAAATGCTTAACAAATGTCACAATTATTATCATTATCCTTATTTAAAGCAGCCGAGAGATCGTAGATGATAAGGAAGGAGAAGAGGCCATTGGATTTGACAAGAAGAAAACCATTTTTGATATTTGAGAGGGCGGTTTCTACGGAGTACAGCGAGTGGGAAGCTAGATTGGAGGGCATCAAGGAGAGAATTGGAAGAGAGGAACTTAAGACAGAGGGTGCAGACAACTCCGCCAAGGAGATTGGAGGGGAATGGAAGGACGGTGATGGGGCGATAACTGGAAGGAGCCATGGGGTAAAGGGATGTGTTTTGCTTTGTTTTTAGGATGGGGAGATAAAGAGCATGTGTGAAAGCAGTAGGGAAGATGCCACTGGAGAGTGAATGGTTGAAGATGGTGGTCAGGGAGGGAAGAAGTGAGAGGGCAAGCCTTTGGAGACGGTGAAAAGGGAAGGGGTCAGATGCACAGGTGGAGGATATGGATTTTGAGAGGAAGCAGGAGATGAGAATGAAGAGCATAGAGGCACAAAAACTAGTGCTGAGGATGATTCTGGTATAGATAGAAGAGAAATTACTTGCCGAATGGGTGGATATTTGTTCTATGTTATATTTTAAATGCTTACCATGTTCAAGCCCAGTACTAAGCACCGGGTTAGACACAAGATAATCGGAGCGCAAACAGTTCCTGTCACATGTAGGACTCACATTCTAAGTATGAAGGAGGACGGGTATTGAATCCCCATTTTACAGATGAAGAAACAGATGCAGAGAAGTTAACTAACTTGCCTGAGGTCACACAGCAGGCAAGTGGCCAAGTCCTCTGACTCCCAGGCCTGTGCTCTTTTCACTAGGCCACACTGAAAGGATGCAGAAGAAAAACAAGAAAAACCTCAGAATCATTTTGATTGGTCAGTTTTTCAGTTCACCTATCACTATGGGCCAGATCCAGCTTCTTCGTCTTTTAAAATCGCTCCTGAATCCTGCCCTTTCCACCCCCTCCCTTCCAACTCATCTTTAATTATCGCAGTAATGATAACAATAATAATTGATTATTATAATCATAATTTGGTATTTGTTCTATGCTTACTATGTGCCAGGCATCGTACTAACCACTGGAGTGGATACAAGCAAATTGGGTTGGACACAGTCGCTGTCCCACATGGGGCTTCACAGTCTCAATCCCCATTTTACAAATGAGGTAACTGAAGCCCAGCAAAGTGAAGTGACTTGCCCAGTGTCATGCAGCAGACAAGGGGCAGAGCTGGAATTAGAACCCATGACCTTCTGAGTCCCAGCTCTGTGCTCTATCAACTAGGCGATGTTGCATTCGTTAAGTGTACGCTATGTGCTAAATGCTGTTCTAAGTGCTGAGATTGACAGAAAATTACTAGAATGATCACAGTCCTTGATCCACATGGGGCTCACAATCTAAGTAGGAAAAAGAACAGGGTTTATGATCCTCATTTTACAGATGAGGAAACTGAGGCACAGAGATGTGAAGTGACTTCTCCAGAGTCACACAGCAGGTAAGCGGGGGAGGCAGAATGAGAACCCAGCTCCTCTGACTCCCAAGCCGTGGTTTTTCCACTTGACAAAACTAATTAATGTGACATAGCTTTCAGTACATCTTTCCTAGTCGATACCGAGAATTGCCAAGCTTTTTCATGAGCATAATCTCTAAAGTTATTTTCATATTAATTCTCATTGTCAGTATAATAAACTGGGATTTCTTCTTGGACCGGAGTTGGCCTTTTTCCTAGCTTTCAGCTTTTCCGAAGAACACCACCACATAGAGCTTTTTGTCTTGAGTGAAATTGATTTTAAACCATTGGTTACAAATCAATAAAACTGACATTCAGAGCATTAATTGGCATAAAAATACTCATTTTCAATGTTCAAATTACCACAGATACAAAAAATTAAATGTGAAACACTATGACCCCGCAGAAAGAGCAGACTCTTGCGAGCCAGAGTAACAGGATTTTAATTCCTGCTCTCTTGCTTCCTTACCGTATGACCCTTTGTAAGTCACTTATTTTCTCTACCCCTCAGTTTCCTCATCTGTAAAATAGGGGTAAGATACCAGTTCTCCCTCTCACTTAAACTGTTCATCTCATGTGGAGCAAGGGCTGTGCCCAATTTGATTATCCTGAATTTGCTCCAGTGCTGAGCACGGTGTGCAACACTTAGTGCTTAACAAATACCACAAATAAGTGCTGAAATAGTAGTTGGGAGGATGTTGTCTGGGGTAAAGAAAAATTATTGGGAAGAGAGGAGATTTCAGGAGGGTTTTGAAGTTGGGAGAGATGTGGTCTTGAGGACCGGCAAGGGGAAGGAGTTTCAGTCACGAAGAAGGTCACGAGAAACAAGTCGAAGAGCAGCAAGGTTAAGAAGGAAGAGAAACAAGAAGGTGAGCGTGGGAGAAACGAGAGTATAAACCACGGTGCTGTAGGCGAAGAGCGGGGATAAGCCTGTGTCTGAACTGATGATCCTGTATCTTCCCCATTGCTTAGAACAGTGCTTGGCACATAGTTTAGCAAATACCACAATTATTATTATTATTAAGAGGGAGAGAGCTGATGGAGTGCTTTAAAGCCAAAAGTCTGGAATTTCACCCTGAGGAGGAGAGGAATGTACAACCAGGGAAGATTTTTGAGGAGTGGAGAGATGTTTGCAGCAAGACATTTTAGAAACAAGATCTGAGAAACAGAGGCAAGTATAAACTAGAGAGGGGAGAGGCCTGGAGATAAAGGCCTATTCATTCAGTCGTATTTACTGAGCGCTTACTACTGTGTGCAGAGCACCGTACTAAGTGCTTGGGAAAGTACAGTAGAGGAATAAAGAGAGATGAACTCTGCCCACAACTAGACAGACACAAATACAAGTAAACAGACATCAATAAAAAGAAATAAAATTGCAGTTCAGGGGAGGGGGGGGAAGAGCAAAGGGAACGAGTCAGGGTGATGCAGAAGAGAGTGGGAGATGAGGAAAAGGGGGCTTAGTCTGCTAAGGCCTCTTGGAGGAGATGTACCTTCAGGAAGGCTTTGAAGAGGGGGAGAGCGATTGTCTGGTTGATTTGAGGAGGGAGGGCACTCCAGGACAGAGGTAGGACATGGGCCAGGGGTTGGCAGATCAATATAGTAGCAAGAGTGGTAATCATATTTCTTAAGCTCTTACTATATTCCAAGTACTGTACTAAGGGCTGGAATAGATACAAGATAATCAGGCTAGGCACAGAACCTGTCCCATATAGGGCTCCACCTAAGTGAGAGGGAGAACAGGATTTGAATCCTCATTTTATAGATAAGGAAAGTGAGGTCAAGAGAATCAATCAGTCATATTTATTGAGTGCTTACTGTGTGCAGAACACTGTACTATAAGCCCTTGGGAGAGTACAGTATAACAGAGTATGAAGATGACGTTCTCTGCCCACAACAAACTTACAGTCTAGAGGGGGAGAAGTTAAGTGACTGGCTTAAGGGTTCATATGAGGCCAGCAGTGAAGCCGGCATTAGAACACACGACCTCTGACTCCTAGGTCCACGCTCTGTGCAGAGCATTGTACTAAACATTAGGGACTGTAAGCCAGCTGAGAAAATCAAGCGCTTACAGGGTACAGATCCACGGGCAAGCGATCCACTAAACCAGGCTGTTTCTCCAAATTTTGGGACAAGAAGACACATACTCTGTGCTCAGGATGGATGAAAATAGCTTCTCTTAACCACATCTTTAAGTAGGAAGTTTGGAATCAACTGGTCATCATGGATTAGTACCCCGAGGTTGAAGGATTCAATAACCAAGAGCAAGCCTATACCCCGCAGTATATCGTTGTCCGATATACCCTCGACTTTTTGTATGGTATTTGCTAAGTGCTTTGTTAAGTTAGCAATTGCTTAACAAATGCCATAAAAAAGAACTTATTATGTGCCAGTCACTGTACCCGATTCAATCAATCATTCAATCGCATTTATTGAGCACTTACTATGTGCAAAGCAATGTATTAAGCTTGGGAGAGTACAGTGTAATAACAGACACATTCATTTCCATAACAAGCTCGCAGTCTAGAGGGGAAGACAGACATTAATATAAATAAATAAATAAATAATGCTGGGGTAAATAATAATAATGGTATTTGTTCATTAATTCATTCATTCAATAGTATTTATTGAGCGATTACTATGTGCAGAGCACTGTACTAAGCGCTTGGAAAGTACAAATCGGCAACAGATAAAGACAGTCCCTGCCCATTGATGGGCTTACAGTCTAATTGGGGGAGACAGACAAAAACAAGAGCAATAAATAGAATGAAGGGGATGGACATCTCATTAAAACAATAGCAATAAACAGAATCAAGGTGATGTAGATCTCATTAACAAAGTAAATAGGGTAATAAAAGTATATACAAATGAGCACTTACTCTATGCCACGCTCTGTTCTGAGCACTGGGATGGATACGAACTAAGCAGGTTGGATAGAGTTCACGTCACACATGGGACTCACAGTTTTAATCCTTATTTGACAGATGAGGTAACTGAGGCACAGAAAAGTTAACAGAATTGGCCAAAGTCATACAGAGGACAAGTGGCAGATCTGGGATTAGAGCCCAGATCCTTCTGGCTGCCAGGACCATGCTCTATCCAGCACTTACAATAGTGCTTGGCACATAGTAAACCCTTAACAAATACTGTAATTATTATTATTATCATTATTATCCACTAAGCCCAGCTGCTTCCTCAATTATTCCACAAGAGGTATTTCCGCTAAGCACTTGCGATGGAGCACAGTGGGGGAATTAGGGTACATTCCTCCAAAGTGCACAACTATATGGATAGAAAAATAATTGTATATGTGTTAAGTGCTTACTATGTGTTAAGCGCTGTTCTAAATCCTGGGGAAGATCCAAGAGAATCAGGTCAGTCAAAGTACCTGTTTCCCAACAGAGGGCTTACAATCTAAGTAGGAAGGAGAACAGGTGTTGAATCCCCATTTTACAGATGGGGTAACTGAGACACCATTGAAAGGAAGTGACTTGCCCCATGTCCCTCCGGAGCTGGGATTAAAACCCAGTTTCTCTGACTCCCACACTCAAACTCTTTCCACTTGGCCATCCTGCTCCTCTAGAATGTGATGTGAAGTCAGAAGGGTCGATCGTGAGCAGACCCTTGCATATACTATAGGCGCTTAGTACACAGTACACAGGAAGTGCCCAGTAAATGGCATTGATTGATTATAAGGTCATCTTTCTTCAATGTGGAGTTCATCAGGATAATAATAACCCCTACGTTACAGAAGGACTGAGTGAACTAGAAGAAGATACCCCGCTGTAAAGGTCACCCATAGATGCGCTGGTAGTTGAAGGGAAGCAATGTGGCCTGGTGGACAGGGTGTTTTGAAAAATTGAATGGAGGGATAGCATACATCATTGGTGTATGTATGCAAATTGTCAAAATCATTTTTTGATATTTCTATTTCTAAATTCCAAGCTTCCCAAAAATCATCTGATAATTTAGGCAAAGTATATATTGGGCTTAAATTAGCCAGCCTCAAGATTTTCATCCCTCTGCCCTCAACTGCCCTCTGCCTTCCTGCAGCTTCTCAGATCATCTAGACTAAGGAACTCAAACCTCTGTATGCATCCGCCAAACTCACTCTCTTCCCCTCTTCAAAGCCCTACTGAGAGCTCACCTCCTCCAAGAGGCCTTCCCACACTGAGCTTCCCCTTTTCCCTCTGCTCCCTCTCTGCTCCCTCCCCCTTCCCCCACTTCACCTCCCCTCAGCTAAGCCCCCTTTCCCTCTGCTCCTCCCCTCTTCCTTCCCCCTCCCCTCAGCCCTGTGCTCATTTGCTCATTTGTATATATTTTAGTACCCTATTCATTTTGTTAATGAGGTGAACATCCCCTTGATTCTATTTACTGTGATTATGTTGTCTCGTTTTTGCCCATCTGTCTCCCCCAATTAGACTGTAAGCCCGTCATTGGGCAGGGACTGTCTCTATCTGTTGCCAAATTGTACATTCCAAGCACATAGTACAGTGCTCTGCCCATAGTAAGCGCTCAATAAATACTATTGAATGCATGCAAGGACCTAGGAGTCAGAGGAGCTGGGTTCTAATTCCAGCTCTGCCCCTTGCCTGCTGTGTGACCTTGGATAAGTCACTTACCTTATTTATACCTCAGATGTCTCACTGGCACCATGGGGATTAAATACATGTTATATCTTCCCCTTAGACTGAGTCCATGTAGGACAGGGGTGGTGTCTGATCTGGTTATCTTGTAGCTACCCCAGCGCTTAGTACAGTGCTTGGCACATAGCAAGTGCTTAATAAATACCCTTATTATAATTGCTATTATTACTATTAAGAGACGCAAAGACAGGCTCACAAGTAGACTGTTCTTTATTCTATTCTGTTTTGGTTTATTCTATTTTTGATTTGGGATCATCCCAAAGGCCAGGGATGTGTCTAATTCCCATTTGTCTATTGTTTCTCAGCTTTTAGTCCAGTGCTCTGCACATGCTAATACTGAGAGTAATAGTAATCCTATTACAACTACCTGTACCTGTATATAGGCAATTGAGTTGCTTTTCATTTTAATAGGGCAAAAGCTATAATTCTCACTTTTCAGTTAAAATGCACTCCAGCCTTTTTGAGTTCAGCAAACACTTCAAGCCAACCTTCACCGTGGTCCTGGTTGAAGGTGGTGTCGGTGGAGTTGATATTTGTCCCGCCGTAAATGATCAAATCTGAGACCGGTAATTGCCAATCCCATAACATTTAATCTCAGTTGTTACAAATTAAAAGTTGACCCCGCATTATGACCAGGGAATGGATAGACAGATAATCAGCGGAAAGAACAAGGGCCTGGGAGTCGGGGGATCTGGGTTCTAATTCCCGCTCCACCATTTATGTGCTGTGTGACCTTAGGCCTGTCTCTTAACTACTCAGTGCTTCAATTACTTCATCTGTCAAACGGGGAGCAAGACTGTGAGCATTATACGCGACGGGGACTGCGCCCAACCTGATTACCCTGTATCTACCCCATTGTTTAGTACAGTGCCTGGCACATAGGAAGCGCTTAACCAATTCCATCAAAAACGGCCAAAGATGCAGCTGAAATAAAGTCATCACTTCCGACACAGAAGCTTCTGTAGCCGTCCTAATTCCTAAAGATTGCCACCCAATCAATTAGCTAATCTTCGTAAGCCACTGAGAACAGCCTCATTTAGAAAATGGCATACAAGTTTCCAGGAAGGGGAGAGGTGAAAGGAGAGGAAGAAAGAGGGGAAAAAGGAAGGAAGGGAGAAAAAGGAGAAATAGATAAGGGGAGAGGAGAAGGGGAGAGGGAAAAGGGAGAAGGAGAGAGAAGGGGCGAAAGAGAATTCTGTTGATGACAGGACTCGTGGGTGTTAACTTCCAGGAGGGCTGAGGGTAACAAATGAATGCAAGCAGATCCCCACCCCCTTTTTTTTACGGGAGCAGGAACTATTTCGTTGAAATTTTAAAAGAAAAAAGGCCTAGCAAAATCAAAGCATCTGAAACACAGTCCTTCTAGAAAAACACTATTAGTCTTTGAAACGGAAAGATTTATGAACAATTCATCATTTTCAAGGATCCAAACCATCCATGACAAATACATGCTGCAAATCATTAAATTGAAAGTGCTTAGTGGCATTTTCTTCATTTAGATAAATCTATTTTGTCTTGGGCTACCAGATGTATCAGGGAAGAGGCTGCTATAATAACATTTAATTCCAACGTTCTTCGTTTATTGTAGTTGAAAATGCTTTATATGAACAACAAATTCTTCCCCACCCCTCCTCACGATGAAAATAGTTCAACGGATCTACATGTTTCATTTGTTTAAGTCCTTATTGAGCTTTTCTATATAAAAAAATTCTACAATTCATAGAGGGGTGACATTTCATAGAGATGTTTCAGTTACAGCAGTCTTCCTCAATTAGTAAAATCGTTGCAGGTAATTTTCCTTCCATCAAAACCCTGAAAAAGCAAATATTGTACTCTCTTAACTATCACTGAAATTTTATCTGCAGTATCCTCCTGTGCAAGTAATGTCATTTTTCTGTTGAGACATTGTCTTAAAAATGTATTTTGAACTAATGCACCTCTGGATATTCACCCAAAGATATTTATCTCATCAGTTTCTGATCTTGCCTTTACATTTTATTGTTTAAATCCAGCCCATACTTCCTCTCCATCTCTTCTGGACTTGATTGATATTTTTTGCTGATATTGGCTACATTTCCAAACAATCAAACCATGAAATGTACTGAGTGCTTACTGTGTGCCTGGCAATGCTCGGGAGCAAACGATAGGGATTTTTTTAAAATATGTTTTTATTTAATGGTGTTTGTTAAGCACTTACTAGGTACCAGGCACTGTACTAAATACCGGCATTGATACATGACTGATACAAGATGGACACAATCCCTGTCCCATAGAGGGCTCACAGTCTTAATCCCCATTTTACAGATGAGGTAACTGAGATTTAGAGTAGCTGAATAACTTGCTCAGCAGACAAGTAGCAGACAAGTAACAAATACATCATTAAAGAGCTTAATACAGCGCTCTGCCCACAGTAAGCGTTCAATAAATGCGAATGAATGAATGAATGAATGAATGAACAAACCCAGGTTCTCTGACCTTCAGGCCCATGCTTTTTCCACTAGGATTCATTGCTTCATGTTGGCAGATATAATATGTTAATAATAATAATGTTGGCATGGATTATGTGCTTACTATGTGCAGAGCATTGTTCTAAGCGCTGGGGTAGATACAGGGTAATCAGATTGACCCACGTGAGGCTCATAGTTAATCCCCGTTTTATAGAGGAGATAACTGAGGCACAGGGAAGTTAAGTGACTTGCCCACAGTCACTCAGCTGACAAGTGGCAGAGCCGGGATTCGAACCCATGACCTCTGACTGCCAAGCCCGGGCTCTTTCCATTGAGCCACGCTGCTTCTCTGACCACAAAGAGCGTTCAGTCTAATCACATGTCCCCACCTGATGAGATGTCCCTGCCTGGTCACATGTCCCACCCAATCACATGCCCATCGTCACCCTGGTGCTCCGGGACGGTTTTCCACGGGATGAGTTCAAGTTGGTCAGTCAGTCAGTCATACTTATTGAGCACTTACTGTGTACAGAGCGCACTACTAAGAGCTTGGGAGAGTACAATATAACAATATAACAGACACATTCCCTGCCCACGGTGAGTTTACGGCCTAGACGGGGGACAGACATCAATATACATAAATAAATTACAGATACCCCACTGCCAGCCATAGGTGGGAATCCAATTTAGGTTCTCTTTGTTGTCATCAGACGAGTTTCTATTTTCTCAAATTTAAAAATAGAAGTTGCCGTGTATTTTTATATATTAGAAAATCGTAACTTGTTTTGAGAGAGATACACTGGCTGCAAACAATCACCGGAACTTGCTAGCAACCATGTGAGAGTTTTGAAGGAATTCCCAATAGAAGGGAGGTGTCCTTGCCAGTCATCCAAGGGTCTGTGAATTATGTGACTAGCCACCTCTTCCTATGGAGTACTCCTCAGGTGATTCTGATCATAACAGAGTTTGATTTCTACACCTAGCAAACTGGTAGAACCAGTAATTGAGTGGGAATCGGTGAACACTTAGATATACCTAATCTGTTTATCTAATTGAAAGACCACGGGCCTGAGTCACAAGATCTGGGTTCTAATCCCAGCTCCACCAACGGACTGCTGTAAGAACTCAGGCAAGTTATTTACCTTCTCTGTGCCCCAGTCTCCCCATTTGTAAAATGGGAACACAATCCCTGTTCTCCTTCCTAGCAGCGCGGCTCAGTGGAAAGAGCACGGGCTTTGGAGTCAGAGGTCATGGGTTCGAACCCCGGCTCGGCCACTTGTCAGCTGTGTGACTCGGGGCAAGTCACTTCACTTCTCGGTGCCTCAGTTACCTCATCTGTAAAATGGGGATTAAGACTGGGAGCCCCACGTGGGACGACCCGATTCCCCTGTGTCTACCCCGGCGCTTAGAACAGTGCTCGGCACATAGTAAGTGCTTAACAAATCCCAACATTATTATTCCTACTTACATTGTGACCCCCATGTGGGATAGGGGCTACCTTATTATCTTATACCTACCCAAAACTTAGAACAATGCTTAACAATAGCAAATGTTTAACAAATACACAATTATCATTATTATTTATTTGTTAAAGGAAAGGAAGACCTCCCAACTATTCTACTCCCAATGTTTAATACGACTTTTAGGAATATGGATAAAATTAAGTTATTTGAGTGCAGGGATTATGTCTACTTAGTGTATTGTACTCTCCCAAAATCTGAATCCTCCATTCCACACACAGAAAGGGATCAATATATGCCACTGACTGATTAGGTGAAAAGGGAATCAATGGCCATTATTTACCTACATCTTCAAATTAATTTAACAAGTTATCACCCCTGAAGAAAAACATGAACAAACTTGGTTCTGGTAGAGGACCGATTGTCTTTTCATCGAGAGAAAGCCAGCTAAGAGATAAGAAACAAAGTTTTTGGAAGAACTCAACATTTTCTAGTTAAAGTTTCAATTAGTAGGGTCTCCGCAGGGAATTGATCCTAGGGAATGTTTCACAGTCTATTTTCATAAATGATCTGGAAGGGAGTGTGCATGAGAGGAATTGAGATTGGCCAATGACCGTTTGTTTTTCTAAATAGAAGGAGGCTTTGATGAGGATGAACTAGAGGAAGTCAGTATTCATTCAAAAGTGGTATTTGTTGAGCGCTTACTATGTGCAGAGCACTGTACTAAGCGCTTGGAATGTACAAATCGGTAACAGATAGAGACGGTCCCTGCCCTTTGACGGGCTTACAGTCTAAGCGGGGGAGACGGACAGACGAGAACAATGGCAATAAATAGAATCGAGGGGAAGAACATCTCATTAAAACGATAGCAAATAAATAGAATCGAGGTGATGTACATCTCACTGACAAAATAAATAGGGTAATGAAGATATATACAATTGAGCGGACGAGTAGGGTGCTGAGGGGATGGGACGGGAGAGGGGGAGGAGCAGAGGGAAAGGGAGGAGAAGAGGGTTTAGCTGCGGAGAGGTGAAGGGGGGGTAGAGGGAGCAGAGGGAAAAGGGGAGCTCAGGCTGGGAAGGCCTCTTGGAGGAGGCGAGCTTTTAGTAGGGTTTTGAAGAAGGGAAGAGAATTAATTTGACGGAGGTGAGTATAAAGCTCAGTGAGTAGAGAGAATAGTAGCAGGTGAGTTTCCATCTGAGCAAAGGTACTGGAAGCCAATTTAATGGAGGAAGAAGGGAGACGTTCCCCTGCTATCTGCGTAGGCTCCTCATCAACAAAGGAAATGTCACAGGGTTTTTATTTTTGTTTTTTACGTTATGATATTTGTTAAGCACTTACTATGTATCAGGCACTGTACTAAGCACTGGTTTAGATACAAGATAATCAGATTGGATGCAGTCCCTGTCCCACAGAATGCTCAAAGTCTTAATGCCCATTTTACAGACTAGATAACTAAGGCACAAGAGAAGCAGCATGGTGTAGTAGATAGAACACGGGCCTAGGAGTCAGTAGGTCAAGGGTTCTAATCCCAGCTCCTCAACTTGTCTGTGGTGTGTCCTTGGGCAAGTCACTTCACTTCTCCTGCCTCAGTTGCCTCTTCTGTAAAATGGGGATTAAGGTTGTCCCATGTGGGACAGGGACTTTGCCCAACCTGATAAAGTTGTATCCATTCCGGTACTGAGCACAGTGCCTGGCACTTAGAAAGCGCTTAACAAATACCTCCATTAAAATTGCTATTTGGTGATTTGCCCAAGGTCACCCAGCAGATAAATGGTGGAGCTGGGATTAGAACCCATGACCTCTGACTTCCAGGCCCCGTGCTTGTTCCATTAGGCCACACTGCTTCTCCAGTGTGGTTGCCTTTATGAAGAAAGGGTAGCAAACCGTTAGAGCATCCCACGCTCCTTACTTCCAGAAAAATCTTAACGAGAATCCTTCTAAATAACACGATTCACCATGCATTCACAGAATCACTCTGTGCGACACAACAGACCTCATCCACTCTAGGGCACTCTCCCAAGTCCTTGGTACCCTTGATACAGTGCCCTGCACAGAGTTAGCGATCAGTGAATAATATTGATTCATTTACTGCAAATATACTACAAATTGGTATTTGTTGCAAGCCAAACACAGAAGCAATTCAGAGAAAACCATACAGACTTCTGGTGTTCCCAAGAGATAACAATGTTAGGAGCATGATAGAGTAGACAGAGCACAGGCCTGGGCATCAGAAGGTCATGGGTTCTAATCCCAACTCTGCCACTTGACTGCTGTGTGACCTTGGGGAAGTCACTTCACTTCTCTGCGCCCCAGTTCCCTCATCTGGAAAGTGGGGAATGAGACTCAGTAAATCCCACTGATTGATTGATTGCTTCTCTTGCTGCTACTCTAGTATATTCTCCCAAGTGCTTCGTTAAGTTTGTGCTCTTTACCGTGCTCAATAAATGCCAATGATTGGTTGATTGCTTGATCAATAAACCAAATTCCAGACCCGCTAAAAGAGATGAGAAGTGTTTCGACATTCCCAAATTCCTCCAAGCTGTGCTCCCTGTAGACGTAAGCAGTTTGTGAGCAGGAAATGTGTCTGTTTATTATTATATTGTCCTCTCCCAAGGGCTTAGGTATAGTGCGCTCAATAAATACGATTTGCTGACTGGCCTTTTTGGCAGTGGAGGGGACTTATCGGATCCTTTCCCTGTCCCCTGTCACCAAATGAATAAAGAAGTGACAGGTCAGGTCTTGCTGAGCCCACTCTATCTAGTCAGTCATTCATTCATTCAATTGTATTTCTTGAGCACTTACTGTGTGCTGAGCACTTTACTAAGTGCTTGGAAAATACAATACAGCAATAAAGAGAGACAATCCCTGCCTACAATGGGCTTACAGTCTAGCTAGGGGGGAGACAGACATCTAAACAAATAAACAGGCATCAGTAAGAATAAATAGAACAGTTGATACATACATATGTACCTAACTGCTGTGAAGTGGGGCAGGGGAGAGGAAGGAGATTGAGTTGAGGTGATGCAGAAGGGAGGGGGAGGTGAGAAAAAGGAGGATTAGTCTGGGAAGGCCTCTTGGAGGAGGTGAGCCTTCAGTAGCGCTTTGAAGGGGGAAAGAGTGACTGGTGGATTTGAGGAGAGAGGACATTCGAGGCCAGAGGTAGGACATAGGCCAGGGGTTGATGGCGGGAAAGGTGAGATTGTGGCCCAGTGAGGTTAGCAGCAGGGGAACGGAGTGTGAGGACTGGGCTGGAGAAGGAGAGAAGGGAGGTGAGGTAGGATGGGGGGAAAAGTGGATGGACAGCTTTGAAGCCAATAGTGAGGAGCTTTTGTTTGATATGCGGGTTGATAGGCCCACTGACAACATAAAGAAGCTAGGTGGCTTGGTGGAAAGAGCACAGGCTTGGTAGTCAGAGGTCGTGGGTTCTAACTGTGGGCAAGTCACTTAACTTCTCTGTGCCTCAGTTACCTCATCTGTAAAATGGGGATTAAGACTGTGAGCCTCACGTGGGACAAACTGATTACCTTGTATCTACCCCAGCGCTTAGAACAGTGCTCGACACATAGTAAGCGCTTAACAAATACCAACATTATTATTATTATTATTATTATTAATTCCGGCTCCACCACTTGTCTGCTGTGTGACCTTAGGCAAGCCACTTAACTTTTTTGTGCCTTAGTTACCTCATCTGTAAAACGGGGATTAAGACTGCGAGCCCCCACATGGATTAACCCGATTACTTTGTATCTACCCCAGTGCTTAGAACCATGCTTGGGACATAATAAGTGCTTAACAAATATCATAATTTTTATTATTATCATTGTTAATAAAATCTGACATTGGGGATCAAAATTTGTTTTCAACTGCCACAGAAAACATTTCAATTCAAGCAGGTGAGAGCATTATCAAAAGGTAGGAGCTTCTATAGACAGATACTACACTCTAGATGTTAACAGAAAAGAAGATCCACAGATGTTTATCGGGAGCTTTACAAAGTCGGGGCTGTTTAGCCTAAAGATGACTGAGTCCATGAACTGACCGGGGGAGCAGTCTGGCCTAGTGGATGGAGCACGGGCCTGGGAGTCAGAGGATCAAGGTTCTAATTCCGGCATCACCACTTGTCTGCTGTGTGACCTTGGGCAAGTCACTTCACTTCCTTCTCTGTGGCTCAGTTTCTCATCTGTAAAATGGGGATTCAATACCCTTTCTCCCTTCTACTTAGACTGTGAGGCTCAGTCTAAATCCCACCATCTTGGCATATAGTAAGTGCACAACAGATAGCATTTAAAAATCCATAATAATAATGTTGGTATTTGTTAAGCGCTTACTATGTGCAGAGCACTGTTCTAAGCGCTGGGGTAGACACAGGGGAATCAGGTTGTCCCACGTGGGGCTCAGTCTTAATACCCTTTTTACAGATGAGGCAACTGAGGCCCAGAGAAGGTAAGTGACTTGCCCACAGTCACACAGCTGACAAGTGGCAGAGCCGGGATTCAAACTCATGACCTCTGACTCCAAGGCCCGTGCTCTTTCCACTGAGCCACGCTGCTTCTCCATACTAATTATTCTTTTAATTTGTGGGAGGTGAATGGAAAAATGCTGCATAGGTCAATGTTAATGCAAGTGTCTGTTAATGATGACTTGGTCTTAGTGCCTACACTGCTAAAAATCTTATTAGAGTAGCATCATTTTCAGAACCGAGCAGCATGGCCTAGTAGGAGGAACACAGGACGGAGAGTCAGTCAGAGGACTTGGGTTGTAATCCCGGCTCTACCACTTGTCTGCTCCATGACCTCGGACAAATCGCTTCACTTCTCTGTGCCTCAGTTGCCTCATCTGTTAAAAGGGGATTAAGACTGTGAGCCCCATGTGGAATTGGGGCTGTGTCCAACTAGATTTTCTTGTGACTCCCCTAGTGCTTAGTACAGTGTCTGACACAGAGTAAGGGCTTAACTAAGTGTTGAAACTCTACTGTATCGTATTCTCTCAAGTGCATAGTGCAGTGTTCTGCACACAGTACGTGCTCAAGAAATACCATTGATTGAATTATGAATTTATCCTAGCCTGAGGCCTTCTGTTCCAGCCTCAGAGAATATTTTCCATCACGTGTTCCTTTAATCTCAATGAGGCTTCCGTTCACACCGAACAAATATGATTTTCACAGCAGAAAAATTACAGAAGTGGAGAGAGACACAAGCATCAAGAGCTCTACACAGATTTCATCGTTCTTGCAAAAATGTTTGACAACAATAATAATAATAATAATGTTGGTATTTGTTAAGAGCTTACCATGTGCCGAGCACTGTTCTAAGCGCCGGGGTAGACGTAGGGGAATCAGGTTGTCCCACGTGGGGCTCACAGTCTTAATCCCCATTTTACAGATGAGGGAACTGAGGCCCAGAGAAGTTAAGTGACTTGCCCACAGTCACACGGCCGACAAGTGGCAGAGCTGGGATTCGAACTCATGAGCCCTGACTCCAAAGCCCATGCTCTTTCCACTGAGCCACGCTGCTTCTCCACAAGATAGGTAGATCTGGGGTCTCACAATTTTTTAGTAAATTTAGCTGAGGTAAGAAGCTCATTAGGATTCTGAGACTGCTTCACAATAGCATGGCTAATCATGTCTGAGTCTGTCTCTATTTGTTGCCAAATTGTACCTTTCCAAATGCTTAGTACAGTGTTCTACACTCAGTAAGTGGTCAATAAATATGATCGAATGAACGAACGAATTCCCCTACGCCAGTGGGTTGTATCAGAACTGTGGGGGTCTAGTCCCATTCAGTTGCAGCTGCACAAAAGAGGCAAGAAGAGACCTGTTTTGGGGTGTCTAAACTACTCTCTGTTCTTCACGCTCATCTCTCCCGCCATCGACCCCTTTCTCACATCATCCTTTGGGCCTGGAACTTCCTCTCACTTCATATCACTCTAGACTGTGAGCTCGTGAGCAGGGCACGTCCCTGTTTATTGTCATAATGTGCTTTTCCAAGTGCTTAGTATGGTGCTCTGCACACAGTAAGCATTTAATAAATACGATTAAATGAATGAATGAATGAATGAATGAATGAATGAACAAGCATCAATTAAAAAAAAGCAAGAAAGAAAAAAACCTGAAAGACAGCTCCCCATAAGAAATATATCATGCATCTAGGGAAATTTATTCGAAGTACAGCCCCATGATTATGGCCTCTGAGCTATCAGCCGCATCTCAGGTATGAGATCCTGGGGTCCTTGTGGACAGGAATATTTTTTCTGATTACAATAAATTCATGGTATGTACGGAGCATATACTTAATGGAGAGCACTGTACCAAGTGGTTGGGAGAATGTATTCATTCATTCAATAGTATTTATTGAGCGCTTACTATGTGCAGAACACTGTACTAAGCGCTTGGAATGAACAAGTCGGCAACAGATTGAGACAGTCCCTGCCGTTTGACGGGCTCACAGCGTAATCGGGAGAATGTAGTGCAATAGAGTTGGTGGCTATGATCCCTGACCCCAAGGAACACCTTTCTTCCTTTTGGGAATACCATGTCCTTCTAACTTAGCTAAAACACATCCCTCTCCCTCCCCTTCTCAAAACAATCCTTAGTAAACACCACCTCCAGAAAGCATTCCCTGATTGATGCCCTCTCATGCTCAATCATGATAATCATCAATCACATGAACGTTCAAGAATACATCTGTTATTTATATAATAACGAGCTGGAAGGACTATTTGGCTTATGTTCTTCAGGGGCTGGTTTTTATTCTCAAACGATTCTTTAAATTACACATTTTGTCTGCTAGCACCTGTGTAGCCACCTCAACCAGGATGTTCCAAACTGCCGTTACCCATTGACATGAAAAATGAATTTCCTGTTAATTTGCCTCACCATGACTCCTGAAACTGTACAATTTTGATCCTTCCTTGGACAAAATTCCATTCCGCTTAGGAGAAATCAAATGTTCAGCATAGGCTGAAACATTAGACTTGGAATCCAGAGACTCGGGTTCAAGTCTAAGATTTGCTCATGGGCTATTATGTTGATTTGGGCAAGATTCAACCTCTTTGACCTTCAATTTACTGATCCATAAAATGGGAATTAAATATCTTGCGAATCCCACATAGGATAGGGATTCTGTTCCATCTCATAACCTTGTATCACTTGCATAAAGGGTAGTTTTAAGTAAATCATGCACTCATTTTTTACAAATTCCCACTTAGAGTAATAACAAAGTACCGTTTAAAAGAGTACAAGCTAGTTACTAAAAGGCACGGGGATGGAAATTCAGCATTTGAAAATCTAAGGTGAAGCCACATTGCTAGAACTGTCCATTTTTGTTCTGAATTACAAAGAATAAATCTCTTTAAATAGAAACTCTAGCAATTTAGAGGTGAATTGTGTAGCCAGCAGAGATTTGCGTCAGCATTAATAGGAGTTGCTGCCATTCTTTTTCTTTGGGCCTAAATTATGGATTCTATCACTCTTCCAAATAAGGCCTTGTTAGAAGGAACTCTGTGTATAAAGATGCAAGCGAGCTAAGTGAAATTTTTGCAAGCACTTCACCTCATTCCACCAGACCTAATGAATTTTATGGTCATTTCCTCAACAGAGATAAATCCATTTATTTTTTTCATAATTCTAGTACCATGTACTCTAACCAATTCTCTATGACTTAAAAATAGTAAGTTTTCTATGAATAGAAATGATGAATGCCTGAGAAAAATTTACCAGATCTACCTCTCCTTTAAAATCATATTTCTTCAAGTGGACCTTTTGGCAGGAGTGTGTACGTGTGTATTCCTGTCTCTCTGTGAAGATTCATCTCAAGTTGAACCAGCAAACTACCACAGACAATGGAAGGCATTTTATTGAAATTGTGAACATTATCGCTCCATGAGATTTCTCTTGCAACTTTCTGCGGTGGGAAAGTTCCTTCCTCACAAAGATGAAATAACTGAATACAAGGCTTAGCGATGTTTATTTTGGTTAAAAAAAAGTCAAGTTTTCTAAGCCCAAAATGTTCATTAAGGATCTCTAAAGATATAACTCTCCTCATTTAAATTCATTTTCTAAATTTTCCTTTTGAAATTGGTTTGTATTGGGCAGTAAATCTGGACATTTCAAGTCAAAAATGAAAATTTGGGGGAAGTTATGAGAAATTTAAAAAGAAAGATTGTTTTTAACCATTTGCTTTCACTACCATGTATTAAAAGTAAGCCTTTTAGAAAAAGAGAATAAATCTTGAAAAGTTTAAGTTATATTTTCAACTCAATCACTCTTTCTTAATGCTTTGAAAAACAAACACTATCCATCTCAATACTTTGTTTAAGGCAGTGGCTTGCAAACTCTATAATACGTGACCTTTGTAGTCTGGACAACCAACACCATTGTCTTACTGCATAGGTTGGTTTGCTTTCAAGCAATCAGTGGTATTTATTGAGCGCTTACTATGTGCAGATAACTGTACTAGGCTCTTGGGAGAACACGATAAAACAGATACAGCAGACACCTTCCCTGAGTTTACAGTCTGGAGAGGAGCTTATATCCTAGAGATGAACTTACATTCTTTATCACTAATCAATCAATCATATTTAGTGAGCACTTACTAGACGCAGAGCACTGTTTTAAGGCCTTGGAAGAGTATGCTACAACAGAATTAGCAGAGACATTCCCTGCCCATAAAGAGCTTACAGCCTACAGGTCTAATAGTCATCACCGCCCCAGGTAATAATAATAATAATAATAATGTTGGTATTTGTTAAGCGCTTACTATGTGCAAAGCACTCTTCTAAGCTCTGGGGTAGATACAGGGTAATCAGGTTGTCCCACGTGAGACTCACAGTCTTAATCCCCATTTTACAGATGAAGTAACTGAGGCACAGAGAAGTTAAGTGACTTGCCCACAGTCATACAGCTGACAAGCGGCGGAGCCGGAATTCAAACCCATGACCTCTGACTCCCAAGCCCGTGCTCTTTCCACTGAGCCACGCTGCTTCAGGTGCCTCAGTGGAACAAGCATAGGCCTGGGAGTCAGAAGGCCCTGGATTCAAATCCTGCCTCCGCCACTTGTCTTTTGTGTGACCTTGGGCAAGTCACTTAACTTCTCCATAACTCATTTTCTACATCTGAAAAATGGGGATTAAGACCGTGAGCCCCATGTGGGACAGATCCTGTGTCCAATCTGATTTGCTTGTATCCACCGCAGCGCTTAGTAAGTACAATGCCTGGCACATAGTAAGCATTTAATAAATACCCCAATTATTATTATTATTCTCAACGCAGAACACTACTTGTCCTACTTGCAATGGTAACCTCAAGCTACTACAAGTGTAAGCAATAATGGACTAAAAGAAAGAGAGACAGAGAGAGGCAGAGAGAGCTCCTGGCTTGAAAAGAGGAGGTAAAATATGTAACATGAGGAGTGAGACTCAAGGTATTTCATCTGAGCCAAAAGATCCAAGTTCAAAGGGCTGAGACCAAAGTGTTTTGGGATTTAGGGTGTAAGTGAGCATGGACAAAGCAGGTTCCGCTTTTACCATATCGTGGAAATCTGAGGTCCAAAACAATAATGTTAAGCACTTACTATGGGCCAACCCCTGCCTTAAGCACACTGGTGGATAAACAATGAGCAGGTCGGGCACAGTCCACATTTTCTAAAATTTTCCATTAAATATTGTTGTACATACAATTCAGATATTTTCAACAGTATCTTGGGGTCTCTATGTGCATTATAAATGTGCGTATGAGTGTTTGCAGACACAATTTTAATGCACACGTACACGCAGACCACAAAGAGAAGAGATTACCAGGTACTGTTGAAAATAAATCTGAAATCAAGAAAGGAAAAATAAATCTAATTTGGAATGGGACAGAAAAGGTTCATAATGGAGGTTGAGGCTATCCTAGCAAAAAGAGTCAATTCATTGCTATCAAAAAATGGGATAGTACTGCTCTCCTACTACTGGAAAAAGCATGAAATTAGACCCCATTGAGGAGGTCAAATTGTTCAAATTGTTCAAATGTTCAATTTGAACATGTTCAAATTCAAATGTTCATGTTCAAATTGCATGGCACAGTGGATAGAGCATGTGGCTGGAAGTCAGAAGGACATGTGTTCTAATCCCGGCTCCACCACTTGTCTACTGTGTGACCCTGGACAAGTCACTTCTCTTCTCTATGCCTCAGTTACCTTATCTGTAAAATGGGTGCGGGACAGGGACTGTATCCACTTTGATTTGCTTGTATTCACCCCAGCGCTTAGTACCGTGCCTGGCATGTAGTAAGCACTTAACAAATACCATCGTTATTATTCAAAAGGATATCAGTTCAAGTCTACTGGGCTCAGATTTTTGTATATACATGTGTACAAGAAAGGCATTCATGTTGTTTTACTTCAGACAATGATGATTTCCTAAATCACTCTCTGCCACAGGGTACGTTGAGACTATTTTTATTAAAAAAAAAGTCAGTCCATGTTTTCCCACTTCTCAAGAACTTCCAGAGGTCGCCCATAATAATAATGGTACTTGTTAAGCACTGTGTGTCCAACACTGTACTAAGCATTGCGGTTGATATGCGATGATCAGGTCCTAAATGGGACTGACAGTATGAGAAGGAAGGAGAACAGATATTCAATCCCCATTTTGCAGATGAGGGAGTTCAGGCCCAGAGAGGTCAAGGGACTTAATAATAATAATAATAATAATAAATGTAATCCCCATTTTGCTGATGAGGGAGCTCAGGCCCGGAGAGGTCAAGTGACTTAATAATAACAGTAATAATAATAATGGTATTTGTTAAGCACTCACTATGTGCCAAGCACTGTTCTAAGCACTGGGGTAGATACAAGGTAATCAGGTTGTTCCACATAGGGCTCGCAGTCTTAATCTCCATTTTACAGATGGGGTAACTGAAACACAGAGAAGTTAAGTTACTTGTCCAAAGTCACACAGCTAAGTGGTGGAGCCAAGATTAGAACCGACAATCTCTGACGCCCAAGCCCATGCTCTTTCCACAGGGTCACCGGGCAGACAAAAAGCTAGGATTTATTGCTACTGTTCTCGTCTGTCCGTCTCCCCCGATTAGACTGTAAGCCAGTCAGAGGGCAGGGACTGTCTCTGTTACCGATCTGTACATTCCAAGCGCTTACTACAGTGCTCTGCACATAGTAAGCGCTCAATAAATACTAGTGAATGAATGAATGAATGAGTGAATGATTAGAACCCCAAGTCTTCTGATTCCCAGGTCCGGGCAGTTTCCACTATGCTCTGCTGCTTCCATCCACCTCCATATCACACAGAAACTCCTTACCATTTGGCTTTAAAACACCAAAGCCTATTTTGCTTCCTCCTATTTAACCTCACTGATTTCCTACTACATCCCCAAATGATCATTCCACTCCTCTAATGCCAACCTACTCACTGTACCTCAATCTCATCTATCCCACGGCTGACTCCTTGCCCACATCCTGCCCCGACTTGAAGTTCCCTCCCGCTTCGTATCCAAGAGACCATCGCTCTCTCCACCTTCAAATCCTTATTAAAATCACCTTTCCTCCAAGGGGCTTTCCCCAACTTAAGCCCTCATTTCCCCTAATTATGATTACAGGAATAACGATATTTGTTAAGAGCTCACTTTGCGTAAAGCACTGTACTATTCTCTGGAGTAGTTACAAGATAATCCGGTTGGACATAGTCTCTGTCCATATGGGGCTCACAGTTTTAATCCCCATTTTACGGATGAGGTCAGTGAGGCACAGAGAAGTGAAGTGACTCGTCCAAGGTCTCACAGCAAGGAAGTGGCAGAGCAGGGAATAGAGCCCAGGTCCGCTGACTCCCAGGCCCGTGCAGCGTGGCTCAGCGGAAAGAGCCCGGGCTTCGGAGTCAGAGGTCATGGGTTCGACTCCCGGCTCTGCCACTTGTCAGCTGTGTGACTGTGGGCGAGTCACTTCACTTCTCTGTGCCTGAATGAGTACCTCCTCTGGAAAATGGGGATTAAGTGTGAGCCTCACGTGGGACAACCTGATGACCCTGTATCTCCCCCAGCGCTTAGAACAGTGCTCTGCACATAGTAAGCGCTTAACAAATACCAACATTATTATTTTCCACTAGCCTTCACTGCTTCAGTACTCCCTCTCCCTTTCTGCATCGCTGCACTCGGATTTGTATGCTTTACTCACCCCTCCTCAGCCCCACTGCACTTATAAAATATCTGTAATTTATTTTAATGTCATCTACCCCCCTGGCTGTAAACTCCTTGTGTACTGTATTGGGAAGCAGCGTGGCTCAGCGGAAAAGAGCCTGGGCTTCGGAGTCAGAGGTCATGAGTTCGACTCCCGGCTCTGCCGCCTGTCAGCTGTGTGACTGTGGGCAAGTCGCTTCACTTCTCTGGGCCTCAGTTACCTCATCTGTAAAATGGGGATTAACCGTGAGCCTCACGTGGGACGACCTGATTACCCTGTATCTACCTCAGCGCTTAGAACGGTGCTCTGCACATAGTAAGCGCTTAACAAATACCAACATTATTATTATTACTGAGAACATGTCTACCAACTCTGTTATACTGTAGTCTCCCAAGCGATTAGTACAGTGCCCTGCACGCCTTAAGCAGCAAGAGAAGCAGAAAAGCAGCATTACCTAGTGGGTAGAGCACAGGTCTGAGAGGCAGAAGATTGTGGGTTCCGATGCCGGCTCTGCCACTTGTCTGCTGTGAGACCTTGGCCACGTCACTTAACTTAAGAGAAGCAACGTGGCTCAGTGGAGAGAGCCCGGGCTTAGGAGTCAGAGGTCATGGGTTCTAATCCTGGCTCCGCCACCTGTCAGCTGTGTGACTTTGGGCAAGTCACTTCACTTCTCGATGCCTCAGTGACCTCATCTGGAAAATGGGGATTAAGACTGTGGGTCTCATGTGGGACAACCAGCGCTTAGAGCAGTGCTCGGCACATAGTAAGCGCTTAACAAATACCAACATTATTATTATTATTATTCTCCTTGTCTCAGTTAGCTAATTTTAAAATGGACATTAAAACTGGGAGCTCTGTGTGGGACGGAGATGTGGTCCAATCCGATTATCTTGTACCAGAGCTTAGACCAGTGATTGGAACATAGTAAGTGCTTAACAAATATCACGATTATTATTATCATTATGATAATTAGCTCAATAAAATTGAGTGATTGATTGATTACTGTCTGAAAGGAGTATTTCGGAAGGAATGAGCTTTCAGACACAATATACCACTTTGTGATTGACAAGATTTATCACATCTGCCAGAATGGATACTTGTCGAGAATATCCGACGACCCAAAAGCAGTATAGATTATTCCCAGGATTTGGGATTTTCAATAACCGTTTTCACCAAGGCTAATATAGACTGTGTCATTTTCTCAGACTCAACGTGGTAGTACAGAGGATAGAATCAATTACCCAGTCAGTGGGCTTTATTAATAATTATAATAATTATGGTATTTATGAAGTGCTTACTATGTGGCAAGCAGCGTTCATTCATTCATTCAATCATATTTATTGAGCGCTTACTGTGGGCAGAGCAATGTACTAAGTGTTTGAAGCGCTGGAGTAGATATGAGGTCGTCAAGTTGTCCCACATGGGACTCACAGTCTTAATCTCCATTTTACAGATGAGGTCACTGAGGGATAGAGAAGTTAAGTTGAAGGAGCGTGGCTTAGTGGAAAGAGCACGAGCTTGGCATCAGAGAACGTGGGTTCTAATCCCAGCTCCATCACTTTTGTGCTGTGTGACCTTGGGCAAGTCCCGTCATTTCTCTGGACCTCAGTTCCCTCATCTGTAAAATGGGGATTAAAAATGTGAGCCATACGTTGGGACAACCTGAGTATCCTATATCTACCCCAGCGTTTAAAACAGTGCTTGGCACATAGTAAGCACTTGACGAATACCATAATTATTATTATTAAGTGTCTTGCCCAAGGTAACACAGCAAACTAGTAGCAAAGCCGGGTTTGGAACTCACGTCCTCTGACTCCCAAGCCCGTGCTCTTTCCACTAAACGATGCTGCTTCACTTGAGCCACACCGCTTCACATTATCGAGGGTTTACTGTGTGCAGAGCATTGTACTAAGCAGTCAGGAAAGTACAACAGAGTTACTGGATGAGATCCCTGTCGACAAGGGGCTTACATTCTACAGGGGGAGACTGTCGTTAAAATATATTACCGTTAGGGGAAATAGTAGAGTATAAGAATATTTACATGAGTCCTGTGGGGCCGGGGTAAGTTTTGAAGTGCTTAAGTGTTTTTTTATATATATATATATATATATATATACATACATATATATGTATATATGGCTCGGTGGAAAGAGCATGGGTTTGGGAGTCGGAGGTCATGAGTTCGAATCCCTTCTCTTCCACTTGGCAGCTGTGTGACTGTGGGCAAGTCACTTAACCTCTCTGTGCCTCAGTTACCTCATCTGTAAAATGGGGATTAAGACTGTGAGCCTCGTGGGACAACCTGATTACCCTCTATACCCCAGCGCTTAGAACAGTGCTCTGCACATAGTAAGCGCTTAACAAATACCAACATTACCTATATATATATATATGTACATATATATATATCTGTTACCGATTTGTACATTCCAAGCACTTAGTACAGTGCTCTGCACATAGTAAGTGCTCAATAAATACTATTGAATGAAATAAATAAATACTATTGAATGAATATATGAAGGAGTCAGTAGTATTTATTGAGTGTCTCCTGTGTCCTGAATACTGGGAAAAGCAGCATGGCCTAGTGGCAAGAGGATGGGCTTGGGAGTCCGAGGTCAAGGGTTCCAATTCCGGCTCCGCCACCCGTCTGCTGTGTGACCTTGGTCAAGTCACTTGACCTCTCTGGGCCTCAGTTACCTCATCTGTAAAACAGGGATTGAGACGGTGAGCCCCATGTAGGACAGGAATTGTATCCAACCTGATTACTTCGTATCTACCCCAGTGCTTAGAACAGTGCTTGGCACACGGTAGGCACAATTATCACAATTATTATCATTATTACTGCATTAAAGGCTTGGGAGAATATGATAGAAATAGTATTCCTGCCCTCAGAGAGTGTAGGGGATTTTTTTAATCTCCAAGAAAACCCAGAGTTCACATCTCATTTCTTCACTCCCAAAGGAAGTAGGAAAAGTTGGGAAAGAAGCGGAAGGGTTATGCAATCACGAAAGGTTCAGCAGGGAAAGGGTTGAAAAGAATATCGAATCAAGAAAGGGTTTCTTAGAATCTGCTGATGGTAAACCAAATCTGCTTTCGGAAGCCCTAGTTTCATCTAAACAATAGTATACTATTATGCAAATATCATCTAAATACGGAATGATACACACTTCAAGAGGAAAAAGCTCTTGCACTGGATGTTCTGCCATGTTGTCAATCGAATCACGATCTACTGTATTCAGCAATGAGAAGAAGAAAGTGGATCAGCCCAGTGAAACATGTCTTAATTTCCAAAAAGAAAAAAAGAAAATTCTGACTGCCCTTATAATACGCTATTTTATCGTCATATATTTCATTATCGTACATATCTGATCATGACCATAATCCTTTAGTTTTAGAGGGTCTAGAAATCAATTTTACTGACCATAAAGGTTGATGCTAAGTGTGTTCAGGTGTCTTAATGACCACAAAGTGATTTTTCAGGGCCGTGCTTGCTTGTGAACTATTCGGTGGAATGGTTCAACTACACTACTTGCTTTCTGTCACATATTTGGCTTTGAGCCCAGAGGATACGCTAACTCCATTGAACACTAATTTTCCTTAATGAATTTGAGATAGGCCAAGGACTTAATGTATAGGAAATACCGTTGACATACTTTTCATCTGTATATAGTCAGGCCATTGATAAAGACAGAAGCATTTAACTCTTCTATGACCAAGGAGCTATTATTAGAAAGGGACATAATATCACAGTGATTCCTGGAAAAATTCTCGAGACAACTGAAGATGCCCTCCTTCCACTCAATAATTCATGGAGCCTCTCATTCATGAGGTTAGAATATGGCTTTGGCTGGCCACTTCAGGTTGAAATGAATATTATCTATCTTGCTACTGACTTCTCGTCCCCAGCCTGCTGCCTGGCATGCCTTCCCGCTTCATATCTGACAGAATATTACTCTCCCCACCTTCAAACCCTTATCGAAGGCACAGCTCCTCCAAGAGGCCTTCCCTGATTAACTCCTCATTTCTTTTTCTCCCATTCACTTCTGTGTTGCTTCGATTTGCTCCGTTCATTCACCACTCCCTCAGCCCCATGGCATTTACGTACGTATCCGCCATTTATCCTTTTAATAACGTCTCTCTCCCGCTATAGACTATAAGCTCATTGTGACCAGGGAATGTGTCTGTTATATTTTACTCACCCAATCGCTGAGTACAGTGCTTGGCACACAGTAAGTGCTCAATAAATATGATTGATATTAGAAATTGAATCAGCACAATTGAGAGTTGGTACTCAATTCCTCCTTAAATTTTAAGAAATTCTAACTGGCGTGTTAGAAAGGAACGTCCACTGAAAGATTATCAACAAACACCTAAATATATACATATATTCTCCATAACCATCAAATAGAGAAACTTAACTGGAGAATCAAACACGTCTGGAGCCCTAAGAGCAAAGACGAAAAGCCATGGAACTAAACAGAAGTTCTTCTAAAGGAGGACTTGGAAATATTTCAGTTCATTCCCTCTGGGACTTAATCGAAGCTTGTTTGGTGTTAAGGTTTGCTTGTTTCTTGTATTAAATGGTGAGTTCCTCAAGGACCAGGACTTTGTCATTTTCTTCTTCTGTGTATTCCCTGACAATCTCATATCGTGTTTTGAAAACAAAAAAGTTATCAGATCCCATCCTTTATCATATTTCAAACAGTACGGAATTCGGGTGCTAAGTAGAGACCTTTAGAAAGAAAGAATAGGTTCAAGTGCATTGAGTGCTAGTGTCCGGACGGAGGCTTTTACTTCTTCACTAAGGCAAAACTACAAGTCAAAAAGGGATTTTACTACAGGAAGAGAGAAGAACACTGGCAAAGCACTGCTAAACACTGAAAGAGCTTAAAGAACTGTGAAAATGAATTCATTCCATCGTATTTATTGAGCACTTACTGTGTGCAGAGCACTGTACTAAGCGCTTGGAAAGTATAATTCAGCAACAAAGACAATCTCTGCCTGCTACAGGCTCACAGACTAGAAGAGGGGAGACAGACATCAAAATAAGTAAACAGGCATCAGTAGCATCAATATAGATAAATAGGATTATAGATAAGTACACATCAAAATGAGGAAACAGGCATTAATTATAAATAGAATTATAGATATGTAAAGTACTGTGGGGCGGGGAGGGGGATAGAGGAAAGGGATAAGTCCGGCGATGGGGAGGGGAGGGGGAGCTGAAGAAAAAGGGTGGGGCTTAGTCTTATCTCACTGCTTAGAGCCCTGCCCCGACTGGAAGTCTGTAATTCAGTCAGACAGGGCCTAACCGAGAACCGGTTCAGAGTTCAACGCACGTTCTGGCTTACAAAAGCCGAACCGGGCCAGGAATGAGAATTTACTGAATTGGAAGAGGCTCATGGACAGCTGGATGTCATAGTCCCAGAGGGCCAGTGGTCAACTGAGCTTGTGCAGGTCCAAAGCTCATCCTAGAAATGGGCAGGATGGCCAAGCTCAATCTCACCTAAGCAGTTCTCATTCTGCCCAAACATCCCGTCCTCAGGTTTGGGACTTTCAGGTCGGGCCTGGTTCCCTCACACCGCTCCGACCTTAAGGCTTCAAAGGTATCCAAGAATTGAAGAGCTACCCATCTGTCTGCTGCCCTCTCTAGACTGTTAGCTCACTGTGGCCAGGGAACATATTTACCAACTCTGTTTTTTCGTACTGTCCCAAGAGCTCAGTACAGTGCTCCACACACAGTAGGCCTTCACTAGATACCACCGACTGATCAATTGATTAATCTGTTTGGGGTTCTCTTAGTGGCAGTCATCCCTGCAGCCAGCTTGATCATTTTATGCAATGGAACTTGCAAACCAATTTTCCTTATCATATCGCATTTGAAAGTCCAACGCGCAATATGCTATAAAGCATAGCACCCTATTAGAAACACAGGTTACAAGCTGAACAAAACAAAATTTTTAAAAAATCAATCCATACAATAGAAAGGAAGAAGACTATATGAACTGTTCAGTCCATGTCTCCCACTCCTCAAGAACCTCCAATGGCTGGCCATCTACCTCTACATCAAACAGAAACACCTTACCATTAGCTTTAAAACACTGATTCATTTCATCCCGTCCTACCTCACTTCAGTGATCTCCTACTACAGCCCAGCCCACACATTCTGATCCACTAGCGTCAGCTTATTCACTGTGCCCTGATCTCATCTATCTCCCCATCGACCCCTTTCCCACATCCTTCCCCTGGGCCAGAATTCCCTCTCCATCTGTATACGCCAGATCACCACTCACTCTAATAATAATAATGTTGGTATTTGTTAAGCGCTTACTATGTGCGGAGCACTGTTCTAAGCGCTGGGGTAGGCACAGGGTAATCAGGTTGTCCCACGTGGGGCTCACAGTCTTAATCCCCATTTTACAGATGAGGGAACTGAGGCACAGAGAAGTTAAGTCACTCGCCCACAGTCACACAGCTGACAAGTGGCAGAGCGGGGATTCGAACCCATGGCCTCTGACTCCAAAGCCCGTGCTCTTTCCATTGAGCCACGCTGCTTCTCTACCTTCAAATAGCATTCTTAAGCTCACAGCTCCTCCAGGAGGCCTTCCCTGATTTAACCCTCTTTTCCGTGGCTCGTTCTCCCTTCTGTGTCAACTCTCCCTTGGATCCATGACCTTTGGACATTTGATATTCACCCCTTCCCTAAACCCACATCACCTATGTACATATCTTCAGATTATATATTATAAATCACTTCTTCATTGCTATTAATGTCTGTCTCCCCCCAGACCATAATCTGGTTATGGGCAGTGAACGTGTCTGCTAATTTTCCTGTATTTTACTATCCCAAGCACTTAATGCAATGCTCTGCATATAGTAAGCACTCTGTAAAGACCACTGATTGATTGACTGATTTAATAAATCTCAAAGTTCGAATAACAGATTCTAAAAACCACTGACTTCATAATATATGCTGTTCTGTAGTGAGTACAATGTTCTGATTCTGGCACGATCAGTTCAGTCACAACCCTGTCAATAGAGATCACAGAGAGGATATCCTGAAAATAGCCAGAAAAACATAGGTGAAACACTGACTGAATCGATCAACAAGAAGCAACCCACATGCATTCACCCCAGTATAGGGCAGCCTCTAAATCAATTATTCTTGGATTGTGAGCCCCTTAAGGGACAGGTTTCATGTCCAGTTTTAATCTGTTTATCCTTATCCTGTGCTTAAATCAGTGCTCTACACTCAGTAAACACACTAAATATTACTGGTGCTACCGCTATTGACCATAAAAACCCACGGTGCTAATTTAATATGTTCAACAAATGGGCAAACCTTGCCAAGTAAATTCATTCGATCGTATTTACTGAGCACTTATTGTGTGCAGAGCACTGTACTGAGCGCTTGGGAAAGTACAATACGGGTAAATAATATTTCAACCTTGAAAATCGCATTCGTGGTGAAACAAAGGGTTGCAGAATTAATGAAAGTGTCCTATTTGGCAAATAGAGCCAAACAATAGAGGTCAGAAGACCTGGGATCTAATTCCAACTCTGCCACTTGCCTGCCGTGTGACCTTGGGAAAGTCATCTAACTTATCTGTGCCTAGGTTTTCTCAACTAAATGGAAAATGAGGATTTAATGCCTGTTCACCCTCATACTGAGACTGCGAATCTCATGTAGGACAGGGACTGTGTGCGGCCTGAAAAACTGGTAGCTGCCCCAGTGCTTAGAACAGTGCTTGACACATAGTAAACACTTAACAAATACCATAAATAAAGAAATTACCACAAACACTGGGGGGTGTCCCTTGATTCCACTGCCATGCATCTTTAGTAGATAGAGAATGACCAGCCAGATCATGCGACTTTGTGAACTCGCATTAAGTTAGAGTGGAATTCCACTGGCACAGAATCAGTTCATGCCGTTCAGGAGTTCACAGAGACAATTCTGTCTGAGAGAAGCAGAGATATAATCCACCAGCCCCCCACCCCCTCCATCTTTGTCTCTGCCTGCAAGGACATGAATAATTCAACCACCTAGGACAGATTGTTGTCTATTCAATCTCGTCAGGATAGAGACGGAAACCTCCTTGCCTCCCGACGCGATAAAACACTGAAAAAGCTAGTACCTTTACAGTCTCTCAACATTCTACCTTGTTTTCCTCCAAATCTCACACCCCTTAGGCCTCTTCAATTCCAAATTTACAGCAGGGCAGAAATGTCACAATAGGCCACTCCACCATATATAATGAAGTAGAGAAGAACCATGCTTCACGTGCTTACCGATTTCAGCGGTACTTCACGGAGAGCTCCATTAACTTTGTGCTGAGTCTGAACAAGGTGATGCAGAAAGCTGAAGATAGGTGCAATTAAAACCGCTGGACAACCCAATGCATTTCTTTCACACGGTGAATCCCTAAAGTACAAAAATAGACAATAAGAGTTCGTAAATCTATTGTTGCAGTCATTCCCGTTGGCGATTTTTCCCGCTGTTCTTTTCCCTTCGAAAAACTATTTACATGAACCTGCCTGACCCTCATCTGCTTAAATGAGAATCCAAGTGACCTTCCTGACCATTTTTCTCTCTCAAATCTTAGTTGTGTAGAACCTGTTTTGATCTAGCAGCCTCAAATGTCAAAACATATCAAAGCAAGTTAAAGCTGAAGCAGGAGTCTTTAACGTGAATTCCTGCCCCTGTTGGCTGGACAGAGACACAGAGCAAAATGGTTTTTCTGTTCACTAAGGGACGGTTCAACAGAGACTGAAGATGGTAGGGGTCCTGCGGAGAGCAAGACCAGCTACCCGCTATAACAGTGCTCTGCACATAGTAAGCGCTTAACAAATACCAACATTATTATTATTATTATTATATTTTTTCTGGAAATGAGAACTGTTTCAGCTCTCCTGTTGCTTGTTTATTTTAAGAGATAAAGGGAGCCACTGGCTGATCATGTGACTGCAGGATAGGAAATGACAGCTTCAAACCCGCTAGTGATTTTTCATTCCCCAAAGGATAATATGGGAAACTTGAAAGCAATTGAGACTCCGGATTCCCAAATTAATCACAACGAGAATGGCTTCCGCTTGAACACACGGACTCCAAACCTACAAAATGTAGTAATGGGAAAAGGGGCATGAGCAACTCTAAGGGAGCTATATCACAGTGGATAGAAAATGGGCCCGGGAGTCAGAAGGTCATGGGTTCGAATCCCAGCTCCGTCGATCTTCTGCAGTATGACCTTGGGCAATTCACTCAACTTATCCGTGCCTCAGTTACCTCATCGGTAAAAAGAGGATTAAGACTGGGAGCCCCTTGCGGGACAAGGATCGTGTCTGATCCGATTTACTCGTATCCACCGCAGCGCTCAGTACGCTGCCTGGCACATAGTAAGTGCTTGACAAATACCACAATTATTATGACATCGGACAGTGTGTTACTGAATTAGAGTCGTCTCCTGGATTTCCCCTTGCTGCTGTCTTCCCCCTAAAGTTACTCCTCTGCCCTGGGGGCAAGCTCATCCACCCACATCAGACATGTTTAATGCCTCAGGACTGTTGACACAAAGAGGCTGATCTCTGGTCCCAGGGTGGGGATGCAAAGGTGTTGTGTGTGTGTGTGTGTCTGTGTGGGTGTTGTGTGTGTTGTGTATGTGTGCATGTGGTCAGAGACCATTTGTGAGATTGCTGGGCTCCAGCTTTCACACCTGGTGTGACGGCAGGAATCATGTCTACCAATTCTTTTACATCTCCCGAGTGCTGCTCGGCAAAGTGCTCTGAACATAGTAAGTGGTCAATAAAGCATGGCGTAGTGGACAGAGCACGGGCCTGGGAGTCAGCGGGTCCTAATCTCAGCTCTGTCACTGTGCTGAGCGACCTTGGGCAAATCACTTCACTTCTCTATGCCTCAGTTTCCTCTTCAGTAAAGTGGGGATTGGGACTGTGAGCCCCTTTTGGGACAGGGGCTGTGTCCAACCCAATTTGCTGTATCCACCCTAGCATTTAGTACAATGCCTGGCACATAGTAAGCATTTAACAAATACCATTAATATTATTATCATTATTTTTCTTAAAGACAATTGACTGAGAATGGTTTTTTTAATGGTATTTGTTAAGCATTTACTACGTAGCAAGCACTGTTCTAAGCACTGGGGTAGATACAAGGTAACAAGTTGTCCCATGGGGGGCTCACAGACTTAATGCCCATTTTCCAGATAAGGAAACTGAGGCCCAGAGAAGTGATTTGCCCAGAGTCACACAGCTGGTATGTGGCGGAGCCGGGATTCAAACCCAAGTCCTCCGACTTCCAAGCCCGGGCTCTCGCCACTAAGCCATGCTGCTTCTCTGTTGGGTGAAGCAGTGTTGGGTTTGTGCCTCTGGCCAGCCGTCCCCATCACTGGCAATGGATAATAACTGCAGGCATGGACACGCTCAGTGGTTAGCGGAGTCAGGGCCTTACAGACCTCACCGCCTAAATTTTCCCTCACCTCCATGGTTTTGGGGGCAGGACATAGAGCGGAGAGGACAGGTGAGGAGATAAGCCACTGCCTTGCTTCTCTCCTGCAAATATAGGGGATCTCCCCACCTACTTACTCCCTCTGAGCCTGGGGACTTCTCAGCCACATTAGGTGGGACCCTGTCTTGCCATCCCTAAGACCCATGCTTTATTATCATTAATAATAATAATAATAATAATATTGCTTTAATCAGGGAAGCAACATAGTTCAGTGGAACAGGCCTGGGATTAGAGGGATGGAATTCTAATCTCTAAACCATAAACTTGTTTTGGGCAGGGAATGTGTCTGTTTATCGTCATATCATATTCTCCCAAGTTCTTAATACGGTGGTCTGCACATAATAAGGGCTGAGTAAACGCGATTGACTGCCTGGCGAATCTCGCCTCCGTCACTTGCCTGCTGTGTGAACCTGAGCAAGGCACTCGTTTTCTATACGCATCAGTTGCCTAATCAATGAAGATCCAATAGCTGTTCTCCCTCCAGCTTAAATTGGGAAACCTGTGTAGCAGGATCTGTGTTTAACCTGATTATCAGGTATCTATCCCAGTGCTAAGTACAGTGCCTAGCACATAATAAGTGCTTAACAAATGCAATCATCATCATTACCATTATCTTCCTTGAGACCGGTTCTATTAGGTATCTTTACTCGTAAACAGGAGGAAAGAAGTGTGGGCAGGTTCATTAAATTTACAAGGAATCCGGAATAATTGTCATAAAAATGATGATGATGATGACGTTTGTTGGAATTTACTATTGTCAAGCACTGATCTAAGTACTGGGATAGATACAAGAGAATCAGGTTGGACATAATCCCTGCCCCTCAAGGGGCTCCCAGTTTAAGGAGGAGGGAAAACAGATATTTAATCCTCATTTTAGAGATGAGGAAACTGAGGCGCAGAGAAGATGAGTGACTTGCCAAAGATTACACTGTAGGCAAGTGGCCGAGCTGGGATGAGAACCTAGGCCATCCGGTTCCCAAATCTGTGTTCTTTCCATTAGCCCACACTGTTTCTTTATCATATGGGGCTCCCAGCTAGCATGATCACTGTTGACACTCAAGTAGACACCCTTTTGCTGTCTCCCTCAGCCTCACTCAGGGCATCAGATGGTCCAGTTAGAGGCAAATGGATGGCCACTTAATGGAAGACAGGAATCCAAACTGACGACAGAAATGTTGCTATGGAAACAGGGTGAACTTCACTGGTACCCTTGGGCACAATCAGGATGGAGAAAGATGGGCCATATACAAATGCAACAGAAAAAGTCCCGGAGAGTTAACCCCAAGCTGCATATGAGTCGGCAATGTTACGCTCTTATTAATAAAAGTCATATTTGCCATTGTTTTTATGAGATGTCCTTCCCCTTGACTCTATTCACTGCCATTGTTCTTGTCTGCCTGTCTCCCCCGATTAGACCGTAAGCCCGTCAAAGGGCAGGGACTGTCTCTGTCTGTTGCCCATTTGTACATTCCAAGCGCTCAGTACAGTGCTCTGCACATGGTAAGCACTCAATAAATACTATCGAATGAATGAATGAATGAATAAAAGTCAATACGGTACTAGGATGTCCTAGGAATTGAAATGATAATAATAGTAATAATAATGTTGGTATTTGTTAAGCGCTTACTATGTGCAGAGCACTGTTCTAAGCACTGGGGTAGACGCAGGGGAATCAGGTCGGGCCACGTGGGGCTCACAGTCTTAATCCCCATTTTACAGATGAGGGAACTGAGGCACAGAGAAGTGAAGTGACTTGCCCACAGTCACACAGCTGACAAGTGGCAGAGCTGGGATTCGAACTCATGAGCCCTGACTGCAAAGCCCGTGCTCTTTCCACTGCGCCAGGCTGCTTCTCTAGGGAGCAGAACTGCTTAAACTGATCAGTCAGTCAATGTTATTTGTGTGCTTACTGTGTGCAGAGCACTCCATTAAGCACTTGGGAAATTACAACAGAGTTGGTAGACGGGATCCCCGCCCACCAGGATCTTAAAGAGGAGGAGTGTGCTTGGTGTGGTTAGGACTAGGAGTCCCCCATTGACCTTTGACTGGAACGTCACTGTCAGAGTTGTTAACTTTGAATATAAGACACATACATTATCCTATATCTGTAGATTATGTGTAGAGAATCCCATCTCCACCGCTTGTCTGCTGTGTGACTCTGGGCACGTAACTTAACGTCTCTGTGCCTCAGTTACCACATGTGTAAAATGGAGATTAAGAATGAGGACCTCATGTGGGACATAGACTGTGTCCAACCTGATTAATTTGAATCTATCTCAGCTTTTAGTATAGTGCCTGGCACAAAGCAAGTGGTTAAAAAATACCATACAATATAGATATAAAAAGAGAGAGAGAGCTGTGCATCTTTCTACATTTATAACTATAGATGTGTGGAGATATACACCCCTTCTCACAAATTTTCAAATTCAATTGCACCAACTAATTTTAGATCTAAGACAGAACTATCTATCTATTCACCTATTTGTCCTTCCATCTACCCATCTGTGTATCCAACTGTCTATCCATCTATTTCTCTTATCTCACAAATAGCCAAATTCAGTTGCACCAAATGCAATTTCAGATCTAAGAAATGGAGAAATTCTCTCTGGAAGGGCGGAGTCTCGACAGCATCTATTACAGGCATCGCATTCCTCCTTTACAGTTTGTTCACCTGGCCCTGCCTTCATCATCACCATCATCATCATTTCCTGATGGCAAACTCTGGTGAAACATGTACCAGAGAAGATTTGCAGGAGAAATGTAAACAAGTGCCCTGCTCTCAAGAAACCAAAAATTTGAGGGGAGTAACATTGTAACTCATCAACATTATCCGCTGTCTATCCTGACACACACACACTCTCTCTCTATCTCTCGTTTCCCCTGCTTCAATATTTCACTCCAGTTGCAAAACTGAATTTTGATCTCTGATATATGAAATATTTGATTCGTTTATAAAACAGAAAGTTTCACCTTTCAGTATGAATGAAAGGGATTGGAGGTGTTAAATTGAGAAACCTTTTCTTTTAAAAGGGCCCTGTATGTCTTCTGAATTCTCTACGGCAAACTATTACACTCAATACATAATTTAAAGGTGTTAACAATTCTCAGCATATGAAGGAGAGCTAGCTCTTTCCATAACCCAAAGCAAAACTGTTAACTCTGGAATAAGCCCGCTTATAAACCTGTTCTATTCATGGGTTTCTTTTCTATTTCAGCCCTAAATGAGTTAGCTCTTTATGGCATTTGGGTCTTGCAAAGGAAGCGAACCAGTGATAAAGTGAGGGGATTTGGAAGTTATGTGCATGGACTAACGATGCTTGGCTCTTTGCTGAAATCTGATTCCCAACACATCGCCATACAGGTTTGGGTATGGCCTACCTGGAACCATGCTAGTGGCTAGTAGTAGTAAAGAAAATACTTAATCAGGGGTATAGCCTCACTTCTTTTATTCAGAGGGATGTGTTTAGGCTTGGTTTCCTAGTCTGAATAGCAGCATAGCCCAGTGGAAATAACATGTGCATGGAAGTCAGGGCTCTGGGGTCTAATCTCTGCTGTGTGACCTCGGGCAAGTCACGACCCACTCCCTTTACTCTTCCCCCCATCCCCACCCCCCAGCATTTATGTATATATGTATATATCTATAATTCTATGTATTTATATTGATAAGGTTGGTATTTGTTAAGTGCTTACTATGTGCAGAGCACTGTTCTAAGCGCTGGGGTAGATACAGGGTGATGAGGCTGTCCCACGTGAGGCTCACAGTCTTCATCCCCATTTTACAGATGAGGGAACTGAGGCCCAGAGAAGTGAAGTGACTTGCCCACAGTCACACAGCTGATGAGTGGCAGAGCCGGGATTCCAACCCATGACCTCTGACTCCCAAGTCAGACCATGACCTCTGACTCCCGGGCTCTTTCCACTGAGCCACGCTGCTTCTCGATTCATCTCATATTGATACCTGTTTACTTGAATTGTTGTCTGTCTCGCCCCACCCTAAACTCTGAGCCTGTTGTGGGCAGGGATTTCCTCTCTTTATTGCTGTACTGTACTTTCCAAGCTCTTAGTACAGCACTCTGCACACAGTAAGCGCTCAATAAATACAACTGAATGAATGAATGAATGAAGTCAGGATGGCGAAATGGATAGAGAACGGACCTGTGAGTCAGAAGGTCATGGCTCTTCCATTTGTCTGCTGCGTGACCGTGGGCATGTCACTTTACATCTCTGTGCCTCAGTTATCTCATGGGGATTGAGACTGTGAGCCCCATATGAGACAAAAACTGTGTCCAACCTGATTTGCTTGTATCCACCACCCCAGCGTTAATTACAAGTGCCTGGCAACTAGTAGCACTTAACAAATATGACAATTATCAATGCTGCAGTTTCCTCATCTGTAAAATGGGGATATAAAACCTGTCCTCCCTCTTACATAGACTGTGAGCCTCATTTGGGAAAGGGACCGTGTCCAACCTGTGAGCCTCAAGTGGGACAACCTGATGACCCTGTATCTCTCCCAGCGCTTAGAACAGTGCTCTGCACATAGTAAGCACTTAACAAATACCAACATTGTTATTATTATTATTATGATTACCCTCATGCTTAGTACCATGCTTAATCAAGGAAAGTGATTAACACAAACCCCAATCATTATTAGTATCATTCTTATAAAAACCGGGGACTCACATAAGCTCTCCTAGAGTCTCAAACAACTGTGACTTCGAATTCCCTTACCATTCTTTTCAGCATGAAAAATATATCCCCTTTGGATTCATTCCACAACCACAATCCATTTTGTCAACAGAGCACAAATATTAAATTCTTCATCTGGGTGACAGAAACCGGCCTAAATAAATCACCTTGAAAAACATTTTCAATCATTTGGTGTCAAGGTTGAATATGTTTTAGCAGGTGAATTAAGGGGGTTCATGACAGTTTCCTCCCCCTTGAAGGTGTTGTGAGCTTCCTTCCTCACTAATGTTGCATAGTCTTGCTTTACTGAGGATGTCCCTGGGAAGCCGGGACTCTTCTCTGCGGGAAGGCCTAGTGGAAAAAGTACTTGCCTGGGAGTCAGAAAGAACTGGGTTCTAATTCTGACTCTGCTTCGTGTCTGCTATGTGACCATGGACAAATCATTTAACATCTCTGTCCCTCAGTTCTCTCATCTGTTAAATGGGGATTAAGACTGTGAACTCCATGTGGGACATGGCATGGCCTAGTGGCAACATCACGGGCTCGGGAGTCAGAGGTCATGGGTTCTAATCCCGGCTCTGTCACTTGTCTGCTGTGTGACCATGAGCAAGTCGCTTAACTTCTCTGTGCCTCAGTTACCTCTTCTGGTCTGTGAGCCCCATGTAGGATAACCTGATTACCTTATACCTACCCCAGCACTTAAGACGGTGCTTGGCACATAGTAAGTGCTTAACAAATACAATAATAATAGTAATAATAACATGGACTGTGTCCAATCTGATTACCAATCTGATAGGGAAGCAGTGTGGCTCAGTGGAAAGAGCCTGGGCTTCGGAGTCAGAGGGCATGGGTTCGATTCCCGGCTCTGCCACTTGTCAGCTGTGTGACTGTGGGCAAGTCACTTAACTTCTCTGTGCCTCAGTTTCCTCATCTGTAAAATGGGGATTAACTGTGAGCCACACGTGGGACAAACTGATTACCCTGTATCTCCCCCAGCGCTTAGAACAGTGCTCTGCACATGGTAAGCGCCTAACAAATACCAACATTATTATTACCATGCATCTATTCCAGTGCTTAGTACACTGTTGATGCATTGCCAGTGCTTAACAAATACCTTGAAAAAAAAAGAACAAGGGGACAGCCAATGGGATTTCCTCACTGGCTTCCACCAACCTTCTTAAGTATTCAACAAGAGGAAGCAAATCCACTACATCCAAGTACTTTTTCATTCCTCAAACACAAGTCTATAGAAAGTTTTGAAAGAAAACACACCGCTCCTTCTCTTCTTCCTCCTACCACAGCATCGGACAAGATGGGATCGCTCAGACAAATCCACCATGTTTCACCTTACTACAATTTAGATTTTCTGTATCTGTTTTCTATTGTCTTTTCCAGGCCTGCAGGTTTTTTACTTCATCCCTCTCCCCGAACTCTCAGTCATCTGAGTCTGGAGAAATGATGAAGACCACCTGAAAGCTAGGAGGAGAGAGAGTGTCAGAGGGATAGTGGGAGGACAAGAGGAAAGACGAGGGTTTAGGGGACGGAAAGAGGAAAAGGGGAAGGAGAAGGGGAAGAGAATGGGGAGAAGGGGGAAAAGGGTAAAATGATTAGAGAAGGAAAGGGGAAAGGGCAGGGGGAGGGTTAGTTAGGAGGGAGAGAGGGCAAGGAAGGGGGAATCGTTTCCCCCTAATAAATAAACAAATGAATAATCATGGTATTTAAGTGCTTACTATGTGCCAGGAACTGGGGTAGATATAAGGAAATTGGGTTGCACACAGTCCCTGTCCCACAAGGGGCTCATGTTTTCCATTTTACAGATGAGGTAACTGAGGCACGGAGAAGTAAAGTGACTTGCCCAAGGTCACACAGTAGAAACGTGGCAGAGCAGAGATTAAATCCCATGGTCTCTGACTCTCAGGCTCGTCCTCTATCCACTATGCCATGCTGCTTCTCTAATGCACAGGTATCTGCCTAGCTATCAATACGCGCCTCCTGGCACAATTCAAAGGAATTGAAATCAACCTCCGAATCGCTGTAATAATCAACTTTTAGAGATTTTCCTCTCTCAAGCCAAACATTTCAGATATTTGAGGTCATAGAGAAGGACTTGCTGGTGTTAGTTCCAAACTTTAAGGATGCTGTCCCAGTTGAATCAGGAACATTTTCGCTATACTGACTGAGCTAACTGTTGGGATAAGATAGTGTTACCTTTCAAGTTCCTTTGCCACTGCTGTGGACCAAGTTAGAAACTTGAATTGTGGTTAATTCGATTTTGATTGTCTCTCTCTTCTGCGGGACTTGAGTCTTCATGTTTTACTTCATTCTAATTTTTCCTTGCAATGGGATTCCATTTCTAAAGCCATGAAATGAAATGTTCTGACCCCAGAAAAGCTTGGTTATGACCAAATATCTATACAAAAGTCTATGCACTTTAAACTGTGTCATGGACAGCATTAGTCAGAATCATTCCTGATTAGTCAGGACCATTCTTTTTAAACAGACACAAATTTCAAATTTTAGTTGGCAGAAATTTACCCTCAGGTAGTAGTGGTCAAGGATTCAGAAGTCACGAAAGGGAACTAAAGATCTACTTTCCTTCCCGACATCAATGTGAGGGACAAAAATGTAGCAAATGACCTTCACGGGAAAGTTCTGAATGCATCTCAAGAGGATTTAGTTGCTGCTGCCTGCAGTCTGAGATTAAAAACAAAAACAAAAACAAAAAACCCTTTTAACCAACTGAATAGCTTACTTCAGAGGCTGAGAGATAAGTAATAATAACGATGGTATCTGTTAAGCACTTACTATGTGCCAGGCACTGTACTAACCACTGAGGTGGCTACAAGCAAATCGGGTTGGACAAAGTCCCTGTCCCGCGTGGGGCTCACTGTCTCAATCCCCATTTTACAGATGAGGTAAGTGAGGCCCAGGGAAGTGAAGTGACTTGTCCAAGGTCACACAGCAGATGAGTGGCGGAGCTGGGATTAGAACGCATGACCTTCTGACTCCCGGGCCTGTGCTCTATTCAGTGCTGCTTCTCTATGAACCATCAATCAATTGATCACATTTATTGAGTGTTTACTGTGTGCCGAGCCCTATATTAATGTGCTTGGGAGAGTAATAATAATGATAATGGCATTTGTTACGTGCTTACGAGGTGCCTGTTACTGTACTAAATGCAGGGATCGTTACAAGCAAATTGGGTTAGGCCCCATCCCTGCCCCCCATGGGGCTCACAATCTTAATTCCCATTTGACAGACGAGGTAACCGAGGCACAGAGAAGCAAAGTGACTTGCCCTGTCAGACAGCAGACAAGTTGCCAAGCTCGTATTAGAATCCAGGTCTTTCTGGCTCCCAGGCCCACAATCTATCCACTAGGCCATGTGCTTCTCTATAACAGAGTAGGTAGGCACATTCCCTTCCCACAAAATTAATACTTTTCAAGCAGGAAAATCTTGTGCGTCGTAGAGTAGCACCAGCGTTTTCAGGTTTTCTCCACACCTGTGCTGTCATCAATGGCTCCTGCGTCTATGCCTTTGCTTTTGTATTGTTGTTTGTACCTGACCTTTGAGCTCTAGAAAAATTACAGTCAGATTTAAGGTGCCTATTGAAGTTCAGATACTTGTATTAGTGCTATAAATTCATTCTTGGACTTTTAGCACATGGAACTGAAGACTCCATTATGCCTTCTTCTGTCTCTTGCTATTTAGGCTTTTTCTTTTCTCGTCCAAGTTAAATTTCCACATATTCTTTCATATTTTATATTCTCCCCAGAGAGTTTGGGGGATAGGATATGGATATTTATTCAGAGTGTTATTTACCTCCCGGAGACCACAAAAGCTTGCCCTTTTCCTTCTCGGTTAAAGTAACGCTTGCCTCCCACGTGTATAACTGTCCATCCTCTTCTGACCTTGAGAATTTCCCTCATCCCCTAGGCTTTTAATTATGTGCTTGTTTCATTACAACAGCATTATTAGAAACTTAGGAGCAACGTGTATTCATTTGGTTAATGAATGTTCTCCAGGAGACCTTTGAATTAATCTGTGTAGTCTGGGGCTATAGAAAAAGAAATAAGCCTGAACCCACGATCTCCACGTTGTCTCATTTCTTCATCAAAACCGAAGTCGAAGGGGTTAAATAACATCATCTGCCAAAGAGTATCAAGACGTAAGCCTCTGAGAGCTATAATAAGATGTTACGTAGAGTTCACAACCGCTCGGCGGACAAGCCGCCGGTTCTGCCGTTGTAAATCCCTCTGACAGTGATGAAAACTCAAAGGAAAGAATATTAAGAAGGAATTACATAATCCAGTCTGCTGACCAATTGTTAGCTTGTTTGCTGTGGATTTAAATCCTGCCACAGGCGTTTACTGGCTGGCAATGTACGCTTTGTAAAATGTCACTAGGCTTTGCTGTCTCACTAACTGTGATCCACAGAGACAAAAATGAAAGTGGACAGATCTGGGGAGGGGCGTGGGGATTCCACACATACTGCGGCGTCTATAACTTCTACAAGATAGATGGGCTTTGATTTTGTTAAGGGTGCCCCAAATACTAAATCATTTTGGCTTAAACATTAGCTTTCTCTTTCTCCAGTCATGTACTTCTCTCACCCTTTCAAGATTGAAAAGATTTCTTCCCCTCCTCCACCTCTTTCCCTCCCCTCGTCCCTCTCCTCTCCCCTGGAAACAGCAAGTATTTAGGTAACCTAAACAATAGCAATAAGCTCAGGTGCAGGTTTTTCATTCAATAGTATTTATTGAGTGCTTACTATTTGCAGAGCACTGTACTAAGCGCTTGGAATGGACAAATCGGTAACAGATAGAGACAGTCCCTGCCCTTTGCTGGGCTTATAGTTAACACTCCAGTCCTGGGTCTTCCTTGGGATAAGGATAAGCTTATAAAGAGAATTACCTTTGAATATGTGTCTAAGACCACTTTTGGAGAAGAGCATGAAAAAAATAATCATTATAGCGATTACATACATCCTACCTATCATCATTTGTATTTATAGAGCATTTAATATGTGCAGAGCACTGTACTAAGGCTTTAGGAGAGTCCCAAACAACAGAGTTGGTAGACACAATCCCTGCCTATGAGAAGCTTCCAGCCTAGCTTCTGCTTGTAGACTGTTACCTCATTATGGACAGGGAATGCATCTGCTAATTCATTCATTCATTCAATAGTCTTTATTGAGCACTTACTATGTGCAGAGCACTGTACTAAGCGCTTGGAATGTACAAATCGGCAACAGATAGAGACAGTCTCTGCCCTTTGATGGGCTTACGGTCTAATCGGGGGAGACGGACAGACGAGAACAATGGCAATAAATAGAATCGAGGGGAAGAACATTTCATAAAAACAATGGCAAATAATTAGAATCAGGGTGATGTACATCTCATTAAACAAAATCAACAAAACAAATAGGGTGATGAAGATACATACAGTCGAGCGGACGAGTACAGTGCTGAGGGGGTGGGACGGGAGACGGGGAAGAGAGGGAAAGGGGGGAGAAGAGGGTATAGCTGCGGAGAGGTGAAGGGGGGTAGAAGGAGCAGAGGGAAAAAGGGGGGAGCTCAGTGTAGGAAGGCCTCTTGGAGGAGGTGAGCTTTAAGTAGGGATTTGAAGAGGGGAAGAGAATCAGATTGACGGAGGTGAGGAGGGAGGGCGTTCCGGGACCGCGGGAGGACGTGGCCCGGGGGTCGACGGCGGGACGGGCGAGACCGAGGGACGGTGAGGAGGTGGGTGGAAGAGGAGCGGAGCGTGCGGGGTGGGCGGTGGAAAGAGAGAAGGGAGGAGAGGTAGGAAGGGGCGAGGTGATGGACAGCCTCGAAGCCTAGAGTGAGAAGTTTTTGTTTCGTGTGGAGGTCGATGGGCAACCACTGGAGGTGTTTAAGAAGGAGAGTGACATGCCCAGAACGTTCCTGCGGGAATATGAGCCGGGCAGCGGAGTGAAGAATAGACCGGAGTGGGGCGAGAGAGGAGGAAGGGAGATCGGAGAGAAGGCTGACACGGTAGTCTAGCCGGGATATAGCGAGAGCCCGTAGCAGTAAGGTAGCCGTTTGGGTGGAGAGGAAAGGGAGGATCTTGGCGATACTGTAAAGGTGAGACCGGCAGGTCTCGATAACGGATCGGATGTGTGGGGTGAACGAGAGAGACGAGTCAAAGATGACACCGAGGTCACGGGCCCGAGAGACGGGAAGGACGGTCGTACCATCCACGGTGATAGGGAAGCCTGGGAGAGGACCGCGCTTGGGAGGGAAGATGAGGAGCTCGGTCTCGCTCATGTCGAGTTTAGGTGGTGGGCAGACATCCAACTGGAAATGTCCTGAAGGCAGGAGGAGATGTGAGCCTGAAGGGAGGGGGAGAGGACAGGGGCGGAGATGTAGATCTGCGTGTCATCTGCGTAGAGATGGTAGTCAAAGCCGTGAGAGCGAATGAGTTCACCGAGGGAGTGAGTGTAAATGGAGAAGAGAAGAGGGCCAAGAACTGACCCTTGAGGAACTCCAACAGTTAAAAGATGGGAGGGGGAGGAGGCGCCTGCGAAGGAGACCGAGAATGACCGGCCAGAGAGATAACTGTCAGCTGTGTGACTGTGGGCAAGTCACTTAACTTCTCTGTGCCTCAGTTACCTCATCTGTAAAATGGGGATTAACTGAGAGCCTCACATGGGACAACCTGATTACCCTGTATCTCCCCCAGTGCTTAGAACGGTGCTCTGCTTAACAAATACCAACATTATTATTATTATTCCCCCTAGAACAGCAGGGCAGTTCTCCAGTGAGAATAATAATAATAGTAATAAGCATTTACTCTGGGCCAAGCAGGATTCTAAGCGCTGGGGTAGATACAGCCGAATTGAGTACGGCACATTCTCTGTCCCACAAGGGGCTCACGGTCTCAATCCCCATTTTACAGATGAGTAACTGAAGCACAGAGAAATGAAGTGACTAGCCCAAGGTCACACAGCAGACAAGCAACCATTCTATTTATTGCTACTAAATTGTCTTGTATTCTATTTATTGCTATTAAGTTGTCTTGTTTTGTCCGTCTCCCCTGACTAAACCGTAAGCCCGTCAATAGGCAGGGATTGTCTCTATCTGTTGCCGAATTGTACATTCCAAGCGGTTAGTACAGTGCTCTGCACATAGTAAGCGCTCAATAAATACTATTGAATGAATGAATGAATGAATGAAAGCAACCGAGCCGGGATTACAACCCAGGTCCTTCTGACTCCAAGGCCGATGCTCTAACCCCTAAGCATGCTGCTTCAAGGCACACATGCAACAGCAGGGATAACACGCATGCACGAATGCACACACACACACACACACACACACACACAGTCACCTCGGTTCCAGAACCACAAACCTTGTATATAGAGAGTTTAGTATAGTGTCTGGCATATAGTAAACACTTAAGAAAAACCAGAGAGTACCATAGTTATCATTATTATTATTGGGAGTGAGGGATTTCTGACTACTTTTCATCCCAACTAATCCTCAAGGACACTCTTTAGCAGCTTCTTTCCCCCCTCTGTCTCACTGTCCTTCTTAGTGACTTCCCCCAATCAAGAGATCAATGGCATTCCTCATTGGAGCTCTGATATGAATTAGAGGCAAAGGATGGTGATTTGTAGCTATCCCCTTTTATTTTGTTAATGAAATGCACATCGCCTTGATTCTATTCATTTGCTACTGTTTTAATGAGATGTTCACCCCCTAGATTCTATTTATCGCTATTGTTCTCGTCTGTCCGTCTCCCCCGATTAGACCGTAAGCCCGTCAAAGGGCAGGGACTGTCTCCATCTGTTACCGATTTGTACATTCCAAGCGCTTAGCACATAGTAAGCGCTCAATAAATACTATTGAATGAATGAATGAATAGGCTATCAGAGAGGGAGAAGGAGAACAAAGAGGAGGAAGGAGAAGGAGGATAAAAAGGAGAAGGAGGAGAATAAAGAGGAAAAGGAGGAGGAGGAGGAGGGGAAGAAGGTAGAAGCAGTGAGGGATGAGGTTTGAAAAGCAATACCCAAAGCCCCAGGCTGGATCAAACAGTTTAGGGGCTCAGTCATTCATTCATTCATTCAATAGTATTTATTGAGCGCTTACTATGTGCAGAGCACTGTACTAAGTGCTTGGAATGTACAAATCGTTAGAGAAAGTCCCTGCCCATTGACGGGTTCACAGTCTAATTCGGGGAGACAGACAGATAAAAACAATAGCAATAAATAGAATCAAGGGGATGTACATCTCATTAAAACAATAGCAATAAATAGAATCAAGGTGATGTACATCTCATTAACAAAATAAATAGGGAAATGAAAATCTATACAAATGAGCGGATGAGCACAGTGCTGACGGGAGGGGAAGGGAGAGGGGGAGGAGCAGAGGGCTTTCCTCTGCTCAGAGGGGTGAAAAGGGAGCTTAGCTGACGGGAGGTGAAGGTGGGGGTAGAGGGGCAGCAGAGGGAGCAGACGGCAAAGGGGAAGCTCAGTCTGGGAAGGCCTCTTGGAGGAGGTGAGCTCTCAGTAGGGCTTTGAAGAGGGGAAGAGAATTAGTTTGGCGGAGGGGAGGAGGGAGGGCGTTCCAGGACAGCAGGAGGATGTGGCTCAGGGGGTCGATGGCGGGACAGGCGCGAACGGGGGACGGTGAGGAGGTGGGCGGCAGAGGAGCGGAGCGTGCGGGGTGGGCGGTGGAAAGAGAGAAGGGAGGAGAGGTAGGAGGGGGCAGCAGCCCTCCACCCGGTACCCCAACTCTGACACGGCCAAGGAGCAGGGCTAATTCTTTTCTCTTTGGATTCCTTGTCTCTCATTCCTTACAAAGTTTGCACAAAGAGAGCCTTTCTTTCTTGATTGTGCATTCATGCTGATCTATCCTTGGCAACTTGATGTTGGTGATGATATTTAAGCACTGACTAGATACAAGATAATCACGTTAGACACAACGATCGTCCTACATGAGGCTTACAGTCCTCCCTGTCCTTTCTTCCCTGCTTAGGTGTGCCATCTTTCAGTTCAGGAGAAGTACCTTCTTAAGACTAGCTTTAATTGACTCCCAGGTTTCAGCTCTGATGGAGCATTTTTAGAGGCTCTGTTTGGCCTTGTCCTTAAAATGCTTCCCATGTCCCTCTCGCCTTTGATTTCTCAGTTTCAGTTCTCTGCACGGCAGTTGTTTAGATACCCTGATGTCATTCATTTCCCTCACATCCGTACAATGTCACTTGCTCAGAACAGATCCCAAAGGCCAAGCCTGTTCATGAGTACAATCCTCTTCTCAGACCTGAACTGAGGCATCCAGCTGTCCCTCTTTCTGAACCCCAACATTCATCAGCCAATCAGTGGCATCTACTTAGCACTGACTGCACGCAGAGCACTGTACTAAGAACTTAGGAAGGTACAAGAAAATAGAGTCGGTAGACACGTTCCGTGTCCACAAGGACCGCCCGGGAGGGGACGGCGCCGCGAGAGACGGGCCCGGTCCCGGCGCGTGGCCGGCCCTCGGTCCGGATCCCGTCCCCGCCCCGACGGGCGCCCCCGGGCACGGTGGCCTCGGGGTCCGGGCCCCTGTCCCCACCTCCGTACGACGGGGATCCGACCGCCTGGCCCCGCTCCGGCCCGGCCCTCGGGACGGGGCTCGGCGGAGAGGAGGCGTCCAACGGATGGGCCGCGCTCATCTGTCTTCTCGGCTCCGGAGAGCCGACCTTCTTCTGCTCAACGGCTCCCCGAGGAACCATTCTATTAACGTTATTATTATTATCATTATTATCAACATTAGCTGCTAACACTATTATCATTATCATTAGCTCCACACGTGTTAATACTATTAGTGTTGTTTTTGTCCGTCTGTCTCCCCCGATTAGACCGTAAGCCCGTCAGTGGGCAGGGACTGTCTCTATCTGTTGCCGATTTGTACATTCCAAGCGCGTGGTACAGTGCTCTACACATAGTAAGCGCTCAATAAATACTATTGAATGAATGAATGAAAGGAGCTTAAGCTTACAGTCTAGAGATGGGAGAAGAACGTCCTTCTTCTAGAGATGGCAGAAGAGGGGAGTGTGCCTCTTGAAAGCATTTTTCACTCCCAGAAGCTTTAAATGACCCTCAAGAGGATGAAATTCCTAAACTGTCCTCTTACTAGAATCCTTTATTCCAAATAACAGGAGAAACATGAGTTTTCATTCTCACCCCAAATCAAATCAGTGATCATGGCTGCTGGGCTTCGCTTCTCGGCCTTCTTTGCAGGCCGAAAGTGCTGTTGTTCACAGGATAATAATAATAATAATAATAATGTTGGTATTTGTTAAGCGCTTACTATGTGCAGAGCACTGTTCTAAGCGCTGGGGTAGACATAGGGGAATCAGGTTGTCCCACGTGGGGCTCACAGTCTTAATCCCCATTTTACAGATGAGGGAACTGAGGCACCGAGAAGTTAAGTGACTTGCCCAAAGTCCCACAGCTGACAAGTGGCCGAGCCGGGATTTGAACCCATGACCTCTGACTCCAAAGCCCGTGCTCTTTCCACTGAGCCACGCTGCTTCTCTATTCACTGAGGATGAAAATTCTTGGTGGTCCCCGATTGACAGCCTGGTCCATTGTTTTGATGTTCACTGCTAGGGTGTGATACACAACACGTGCCTCAACCTTGACTTAGAACAGTGTTTGACACATAGTAAGTGCTTAACTATTATTGTTATTATTACGGACTGATGAGTCCTTTGGAAGTGTTCTCAGAGGATGGGTTTTCTCAAGGATTTTTTATTATTACTAGTAGTATTATTATTGTATAATATTTGCAATATTTTTGTTAGGCACTTACTCTATGGTAATAATGATAGCACGTATTAAATGCTTCCTAAGTGTCAAGCACAAGGCTAAACACTGACACTGATACAATCTAATCAGGCCAGAAAGAGTCCCTGTCCCACATGGGAGTTACAGTCTAACAGGGAGGGAGAATAGGTTTTACAGATGAGGAAACTGAGGCATAGAGATGTTAAGTGACTTGTCCAAGGTCACACAGCCGGCACACGTCAGAGTCAGTATTCAACCCCAGGTTTACAGACCCTCAGTACTGTTCTCTTTCCATTAGGCCACACTGCTTCACCCGGCTGACTTGAGGATACAGGGAAGGCAGCCGGAAAAGGGAAGATTATCTGGTCTTTTTCAGTTCGCTTCAAGTCTCTTGTCCCTTTCAATGGCTGGCCTGATTGATTTTCTTCTCTCTGATTTGGTTCACTGGCCCAAGGGTTCAGGTTGCTTCGAACGTAATGCAATGTTCTGTCTCCGGAAGTTTTGTGTTACTCCAGGCTGAGACAGGCGCCCAATTTCCCTTTTCTGCTTCATTCATGTATTTTCCATTAGACGCTCAGTGCCTTCACAGCAGAAGCCACATGTAAAACCTCTCCTGAAAATGCCCCTAAACTCCTCGAACAAGGTCTTGTCTATAATAAACACTGAAATACTATCATTCGATCAATCAATCAGTGATTTTTACTATTTATTGTATGTCCAGCACTGTAATAAGGACTTGGGAGAGAAGAATATAACCGAGTTGGTAGACACATTCGCCGCCTACGAGGAGCTTACACTCCATAGGAGGAGACAGACATTAAAATAAATTATGGACATTTTAATTGTGGTATTTGTTAAATGCTTACTATGTGCCAAGCACCATACTAAGCAATGGGGTAGAGACAAGTTAATCAGGTTGAACATAGTCCTTGTCCCACACGGGGCTCACGGTCGCCATCCCCATTTTACAAATGAGGTAACTGGGACACAGAAAGTGAAGTGACTTGCCTAGGGTTACACAGCAGACAAGTGGGGGAGTTAGGATTAGAACTCAGTTTCTTCTGACTCCCAGGCCTGTGTTTCATCCACTAGGCCTTGCACATAAGTGTCACGAATTGTGAAGGAAATAAAGCAGGGATTGGAAAAGACCAAGGAAACTAGGATCTTTCATTGTTGGTGGGATGGGAAGACGATAGAGCACAGAAACAGTGTGGCTTAGTGGAAAGAGCACGGGCTGGGGAGTCAGAGGTCATGCGTTCTAATCCTGGCTCTACCACTTGTCAGCTGTGTGACTTCGGGCAAGTCACTTCGCTTCTCTGTGCCTCAGTTACCTCATCTGTAAAAGGGGGATTAAGACGGTGAGCCCCATGTGGGACAACCTGATAAGCTTGTATCTCAGCAAGTAAGCGCTTAACAAATACCATTTTTATCATTATTATTATAGAGTAATAAGAAAAAAATATCAAGAAAGTTGTGGAAAGAGCTTTTTTTCTTTTCACTCTATCTCTCGGGAGCTGTCAGGCACTATTCTAAGAGCTCAGGGTAGAAACAAGTTAATTAGATCAGACACAGTCCCTGTCCCTCATGAGGAGAAGCAGTGTGGCTTAGTGGAAAGATCCCAGGCTTGGGAGTCACAGGTCGTGAGTTCTAGTCCCGACTCTGCCAGTTGTCTGCTGTGTGACCTTGGGCAAGTCACTTGACTTCTCTGGGCCTCAGTTACCTCATCTGGAAAATGGGGATTAAGTCTGTGAGCCCCACGTGGGACAAGCTGACTACCTTGCATCTACCCCAGCACTTAGAACAGTGCTTGGCGCATAGTAAGTGCTTAATAAATACCAACGTTATTATTATTAGTAAAATGGAAAGCATTGAATTCTCATTTTACAGTTGAGGAAACTGAGGCACAGAGAAGTTAAGTGACTTTCCCAAAGTCAGGGCAGGCAAGTGACAGAACCCAGGTCCTCTGACTCCTAGGCCTATCTTTTTTCCACAAAGCCATGCTGTTTTCCTGTTATTAGTTTCAAGGGAATAACTTTAAAGATATTAAAGCCCTCATGTTATAATTTCTTACCATGACCTCCTAAGGTTTCCCTTTTCCTTGCTCCAGCATGGGGCTATATATTCTAAATTATTCATTTAAATTACTCTCCGTCTCCCCCTTTATGCTGTAAGCTCATTTTGGGCAAGGAACACTGGAAAGCCAACTCTGTCGTATTGGGATTGTATTGCATCAAAAAGCAGGATGGCACAGTGGATAGAACATGGGCCTGGGAGTCAGAAGGCACTGGGATCTAATCCTGGCTCTGCCACATGACTGCTGTGTGACCTTGGTCAAGTCCCTTCCTTTCTCTGTGCCTCAGTTATCTCATCTGTAAAGTGGGGATAGAGACCTTGTGTCCCATGTGGGAGAGGGACTGTGTCCAACCTGATTGGCTTGTATTCACCCCTGCATTTAGAACAGTGCTTGTCACATTGTAAGCACTTAACAAATACCATCATTATCATTATGGTCCTCTCCCAGGTGCTCAGAACCTTGTTCTACATACAAAAGGTTCTCAATAAATACATTGTTGATGATGAGACAAAGAAGGACAGGGTGGATCTGAAGCAGGGGACTGAATTTCATTTATAATAATAATAATGATGCTGGTATTTGTTAAGCGCTTACTATGTGCCGAGCACTGTTCTAAGCGCTGGGGTAGATACAGGGTAATCAGGTTGTCCCACGTGAGGCTCACAGTTAATCCCCGTTTTACAGATGAGGTAAATGAGGCCCAGAGAAGTGAAGTGGCTTGCCCACAGTCACCCAGCTGACAAGTGGCAGAGCCGGGATTCGAACCCATGACCTCTGTCTCCCAAGCCCGGGCTCCTTCCACTGAGCCACGCTGTTTTTCTATTCATCCCCTACTGTATTCTTTCCCACCACCTAGTTCCACACTAGCCACCTAGTAGACCTCAGCATACGAATGAAAGAATACAGCAAGTGCAAACATCATCTCTTTTAAAGATGTTAAAACTGAGATGGGGAGTGGTCAAGTAATTTTTCTAAGGTGCAGAGCACCTTAAGCCTGTAAATGACAACCTTGAGCAAAGTATTCTGGGCTTCTGGTGCCTCAGTATTCTATCAATCCCCGCTCCACTGTTGATTTAGGACTAATGCCTAAACTTTTCATAGGGTTCCAGTAAAATCATCACTAGGTATTTGTGTTTATTCTTTGCTTTCAAACAAAGCAAGCTGATCAGTAGAAAACAAGGCCATTAAGCTTATTTTTGTAATGACAAATCTGTGGGGAAAGAATGAAAACAGAAGGTGCAACCAAATGCGAAAATACTTTTCAGTGACCTAGTTTTCAGGGGAGATAGAGAATGAGATTCACAAACCCCAAACCGAGATTCTTCCAGGCTACGATGATACCCCTGATGTCATTCTAAAGATACTTGAGTTTGCTCTGAACTCTACTGCTAAATTCCTCTCTAGCAATCTTCTATACGTAAGCTCCTCATGGGCAGGGAACGTCTCTATCAACTCTTTCGTACTGTATTCTCTGAACTCCTTATTCTCAGCCAATTAATCGATAATATTTATTGAACGCTTACCGTTTGCAGAGCACTCTACTAAGCCTTTGGGAGAGAACAAGATAACTCTTTTTCACAACTCTGGGAGAGTTGGTAGAAATGTTTCCTACCCACAACAAGGTTGAAGTCTAGAGGAGGAGACAAATATTAATATGAATAAATGAATTATGGCTAGGTATGTTAAATGTTGTGGGGCTGAGAGAGGGGCGAATAAAGGGGTCAAATCCAAATGCAGAGGTGACGCAGAAGGGAGTGGGAGAAGAGGAAATGAAGGCTTTGTCAGGGCAGGCCTCTTCCAGGAGCAGTGTGACCCGAGAAGCAGCTTGGCCTAGTGATTAGAGCATGGGCCTAGGAGTCAGAAGGACCTGGGTTCTAATCCTGGCTCCACCACTTGTCTTCTGTGTGACACTGGGCAAGTCACTCAACTTCTCTGTGCTTCGGTTATTTCAGGTAAAATAGAGATTAAGATTGTGAGGTCCCATTTGGGACAGGGACTGTGTCCAACCCCATTACCCTATATCTAACCCAGTGCTTAGAACAGTGCCTGACATTTAGTAAGCACTTGACAAGTACTATAAACAAGATGTGCTTTTATAGGTCTCTGAAGGTGCGGAAAGTGATCATCTCTCGGATATAAAGAGAGAGTGCATTGCAGGCAATAGGCAGGACACTGCTATTGTTCTTGTCCGTCCGTCTCCCCCGATTAGACCGTGAGCCCATCAAAGGGCAGGGACTGTCTCTATCTGTTACTTATTTGTACATTCCAAGCGCTTAGTACAATGCTCTGCACATAGTAAGCGCTCAATAAATACTACTGAAAGAATGAATGAATGAATGAATGAATGAATGAATGACAGAGGTGAGGTTGATGGCGAGACAGACAAGATTGAGGTACAGTGTACCGTTCTAAGTGCTTAGTACAGTGCTTTGCACACAGTAAGCACCCAATAATTCCATTGAATTTATGAGGGTGGCATTAGAGCAGGGAAATGTGCAGCCTGAGTTATAGCAGGAAATCAGGGAAGTAAGATAGGAGGGGACAAGGTGATTGACTCTGTTAAAGCCTAAGCTAAGAAGTTTCTCTTTGATGCAGATGTGGACGGGCAACCATCCAGTGTTCACCGTGAGTCGTTGTGGACAGGGAACAGGTCTTTCAACTCTGTAGCGATGTATTTTCCAAAGCATCTAATACAGTTCTCTGCACAAAGTAAGTGCTCATAAATATCACGGATTCATTGCAAAGTGTTGACCACTGTGGCATTTAATAAGGCACTTTGGTACAAGTTCCTCAGTATTTTTGTGTAATTCCTATTAATATCCCTGATTCTGCATGAGAGAAAGACTAGCGTCTCAAATATTTTCATTCATTCATTCATTTATTCATTCAATAGTATTTATTGAGAGCTTACTATGTGCAGAGCACCGTACTAAGCGCTTGGAATGAACAAGTCGGCAACAGATAGAGACAGTCCCTGCCATTTGACGGGCTTACGGTCTAATCAGGGGAGACAGACGGACGAGAACACTGGCAATAAATGGAGTCGAGGGGAAGAACATCTCGTAAAAACAATGGCAACTAAATAGAATCGAGGCGATGTACAATTCATTAACAAAATAAATAGGGTAATGGAAATATATACAGTTGAGCGGACGACTACGGTGCTGAGGGGATGGGAAAGGAGGGGAGAGGAGCAGAGGGAAATGGGGTGAAAAGAGGGTTAAGCTGCGGAGAGGTGAAGGAGGGGGTGGTAGAGGGAGTAGAGGCAGAAGAGGAGCTCAGTCTGGGAAGGCCTCTCGGAGGAGGTGAGTTTTAAGTAGGGTTTTGAAGAGGGGAAGAGAATCAGTTTGGCGGAGGTGAGGAGGGAGGGCGTTCCGGGACCGCGGGAGGACGCGGCCCGGGGGTCGACGGCGGGATGGGCGAGACCGGGGGACGGCGAGGAGGTGGGCGGAGGAGGAGCGGAGGGTGTGGGGTGGGCGGTAGAAAGAGAGAAGGGAGGAGAGGTAGGAAGGGGCAAGGTGACGGAGAGCCTCGAAGCCTAGAGTGAGGAGTTTTTGTTTGGAGCGGAGGTCGATAGGCAACCACTGGAGGTGTTTAAGAAGGGGAGTGACACGCCCAGAGCGTTTCTGCGGGAAGATGAGCCGGGCAGCGGAGTGAAGAATAGACCGGAGCGCGGCGAGAGAGGAGGAAGGGAGGTCAGAGAGAAGGCCGACACGGTAGTCTAGCCGGGATATAACGAGAGCTCGTAGCGGTAAGGTAGCCGTTTGGGTGGAGAGGAAAGGGCGGATCTTGGCGATATCGTAAAGGTGAGACCGGCAGGTCTCAGTAACGGATCGGATGCGTGGGGTGAACGAGAGAGACGAGTCAAGGATGACACCGAGATCGTGGGCCCGAGAGACGGGAAGGACGGTCGTGCCATCCACGGTGATAGGGAAGTCGGGAGTGGACCGGGTTTGGGAGGGAAGATGAGGAGCTCGGTCTCGCTCATGTTGAGTTTTAGGTGGCGGGCCGACATCCAGGTGGAGACGTCCTGGCGGGAGGAGATGCGAGCCTGAAGGGAGGGGGAGAGGACAGGGGCGGAGATGTAGATCTGCGTGTCATCTGCGTAGAGATGGTAGTCGAAGCCGTGACAGCGAATGAGTTCACCGAGGGAGTGAGTGTAAATGGGGAACAGAAGAGGGCCGAGAACTGACCCTTGAGGAACGCCAACAGTTAAAGGATGGGAGGGGGAGGAGGCGCCAGCGAAGGAGACCGAGAATATTTTGAAAATCTGAAACTGCCGCTTGACCACTAAAATTAACTGGATAATCTGATGACACAGCTGGCATCCCCACGATTCCATATGAACATAATCGACTCCTCTCTTTGTCAGCTCACTCCAGTGGTCCTACACGGTCCAATATTCCGTCACCAACATATCCCCAAACTCCATCTGCTGTGCCAGGACTTGGGAGTCTGAAGGGTTCGTGGAGCAGAGGCCCCTCCACAAAAGTCTGACCTTGGGAAAATAATTCAGATCAGTCATCCAATATCAACATCTATTCACAGCCTATACTTTGCAGATCACTGAACGAGGCACTTCGGAGAGTACAGTACGAGAGGGTTGGTAGGCCCGTTCCAACCCCCAAGGAGTTTAAAGTCTAGAAGGGGAGGCAGATGTTAATATGAATAAATGGTTTATAAGATATTTTGTAAAGACATGTACCAAAGTGCCTTCGGGCTGAGAGTGAGGGAATATCGAATTCCCTAGGGTCACAGATATGTAAAAGGGAGAGGGAAGTGGGGAAAAAAAAGGTATTAATCGGGAAAGGCCTCTAGGAGGAGAGGGGACCTTGTTCAGGTTTTGAAGAGGGGGAGAGAAGTGGTCTGGTGTATATGCGGGGAGAGAGTTCCAGGTTAGGGGAAGGACATGGGAAAGGGGTTGCTGGTAAGATGGTGATTGAGTGCTTTAAAGCCAATGGTAAGGAGTTTCTGTTTGAGGTGGAGGTTCATGGACATCCGGTGGGGGTTCCTGGGGAGTGAGGGAGACATGCGCTGAACATTTTTTTAGAGAAATGATGCATGCACCAAAATGAAGTATGGATTGGTAGGAGGGCAGAAGGGCAGTAAGGAGGCAGATGTAGTAGCCAAGGTGGAATAGGATGAGTGCTTGGTTTAGCGGATTAGCTGTTGTGATGGAGAGGAAAGGGTGGATTTTTACAATGTTGCGAAGGAAGAAACAGACATTATTTATTGAATCTGTGGGTTGAATGAGAGAAATGAGCCAAGAACGACACCGGGGTTAAGGGCTTGTGAGATAGGGAGGAGAGTGGCATTATCTAGAGTGATGGGAAAGGCAGGGGGAGAGCAGGGCAGGGTTTGGATTGGAAGACGAGGAGCTCTGTTTTGGGCACACTGAGTTTGAGGTGTCAGCAACCCAAATAGAGATGTCCTGAAGACAGGAGGAAATGAAACACTGCAGGGAAGGAGAGACATCAGGGCTGGAGGTGTAGATTTGGGAATCATTCCCTTAGAGACGGTAGTTGTAGCCTTGGGAGTGATTGAGTTTTTCAAGGGAATGAGTGCAGATGGAGATTAGAAGGGGACCCAGAACTGAACCCCGAGGGATCCTCCCCACTGTCGGAGGTTGGGATGGAAAGGAGGAGCCTCAAAAGAGACTAGGAATGAGCGGTCAAAGAGCTAGGAAGAGAACCAAGTGAGAACAGTGTCAGTGAAGCCAAAGTTGGATAAAGTTCCAAGGAGAAGGGGGTGGTCCAGCGTCGAAGGAAGCTGAGGGGTCAAGGAGGTTTAGGATGGAGAAAAGGACATCGGATTTGGTGAGAAGACCAACCCTTATTTTAGAGAGGGCTGTTTCCATGGAGTGAAGGGGACAGAAATAAGTTTGGAGGGGATAAAAGAGAGAAATGGAGGTGAGGAAGTGGAGGCAGTAGTTGTAAACAACTCTCTGGAGAAGTCTGGAAAGGGATAGTAGGAGGGAGATAAGGCGATAACTAGAAGGAGTCCTGGAGTCAAGGGAGGGTTTGTTTGGGTTGTTTTTTTTTAAGATGGGGAGCCACAAGCATGTTTGCAAGCAGCGGGGAAGAAACTGTTGGAAAGTACAGACTCCACTAAGTAAAGTGTATTAAAGCCATTTCATTAGAACTAGTAAAGCCACTTTACTAAGCACTTGGGAAAGTGCACTCTAATAATAAAGTACAGTGATAATTGAGTTATGGTTCCTGGCCATAATTGGTGTGGTTGGAAAGAGAGGAGAGATAGACAGATGTCTGGGAAGGGAGGGAAGTATGGCAGACCTTTAACTACTTGTCAACCACAACAGAAAAAAACCAAAAATCTTTCTTCAACATTTCAGGTCCCTCATACCTTGAGTTTATGAGACCCTTCAGTCTAAGTAGTCACAAGAATCTGCGTCTGAGATAAGCACAATTCTCCCCGGCAATGGATGGTGAATATAATAATGTTGGCATTTGTCTAGCGCTTACTAGGTGCAGAGCACTGTTCTAAGCCCTGGAGTAGATCCAGGGTAATGAGGTTGTCTCACATGAGGCTCACAATCTTCATCCCCATTTTACAGATGAGGTAACTGAGGCCCAGAGAAGTGAAGTGACTTGCCCAAAGCCACACAGCTGACAAGTGGCAGAGCCGGGATTCAAACCCATGACCTCTGCCTCCCAGGTCCGGGCTCTTACCACTGAGCCACGCTGAATATGAGAAATGGCATGGCCGATTAAAAAGATCATGGGTCTGGGGGTCAGAGGACCTGAGTTCTAATTCTGGCTCCACCACTTGTCAGCTGTGTGGTCCTGAAAATGTCACTTAACTTCTCTGTACCTTAGATATCTCATGTGTTAAATGGAGATTCAGACTGTGAGCCCCATGTGGGACATAGACCATGTCCATCCTGGTTAGCTTATATCGACTGCAGCGCTTAGTACAATGCCTGGCACATAATAAGCGATTAAGAAATACCACTTAGAAATTACAGAAATAATCGATGAATCACTCAATAGTAATTATTGAGCACTTACTGGGTGCAGAACATTGCACTAAACTTTTGGGAAAGTAGAAAACAGGGATAGTGGAGACACTTTTTGCTCACGGGGAACTGATAATCTATTATCAGGGTGCATAGTGAGTGGCTACTGAATAAAAGAAAAGAGAGATGGGAGTGGACAGGATCTTCAGGAGACTTCCCTCCACTTTGTATCTTGAAATGTCTAGAATCTGGGGGGAGGGAGCTTAAGGAAACAGGTTTTTTGCTTTCTCTCTGCCCAATGGTTCCAGAGCAAGCAGAACTAGTCAGATGTATTTACTGAGCACCTACTGTGTGCAGAGTAAGTAGTAAGTGCTTGGATGTCACATACAAATTCTCTGCCTACAACGAGCTTATGGTCTAGAAGGGGAGACATACATTAATATGAAATAAGTTACCAAAATGTACATAAGTGTTGTAGGGCTTGGAGGGGGGGGATGAGTGATGATGATGACGACGGTTATTTGTTAAGCGCTTACTATGTGCCAAGCACAGTTCTAAGCATTGGGAGAGACACAAGGTCATCAGATTGTCCCACTTGGGGCTCACAGTCTTAATCCCCATTTTACAGAAGAGGGAAGTGAGGTCCAGAGAAGTGAAGGTCACAAAACAGAGACGTGGAAGAGCCGGGATGAGAACGTCCTCTGATTCCCAAGCCCGTGATCTTTCCGTTAACCATGCTGCTTCTCTAACAAAGGGAGCAAGTCAGGGCGACGGTGAAGTGAGTGTGAGAAGAGGAAAGAAGGGCTTGGTTAGGGAAGGCCTCTTGGAGGAGATGTGCCTTCAATCAGGCTTTGGAGGGGGAGAGGGTACTTGTCTGTTGGGTACGAGGAAGGAGGGCATTCCAGGCCAGAGGCAGAACGTGGGTGAGAGGTCAGCGGCAAGATAGACGAGATCTAGGTACAGTTAGAGAGTAATGACAATAATTAATAACGATTATGGTACTTGTTAAGTGCTTCCGATGTAACAAGAACAATTCTGAACACTGGTTTACATTCAAGTTAATCAGGCTGGACACAGTCCCTGTCCCAGATGGGGCTCACACTCTAATCCCCATTTTATAGGTGAGGTCACTAAGGCACAGAGAAGTCAAGTGCCTTGCGCAAGGTTACACAGCAGACATGTGGAAGTGTTAGGATTAGAACCCAAGCCCTTCTGACTCCCAGGGCTGTGCCCTATCAACTAAGCCAAGCTGGAAGAAGGTGAGAAGGCGAGAATTAACCCTGCTATTATTATGATGAGGATATTTCTTTAATGGTATTTGGTAAGTGTTTACTATATGCCGGGCACCGTTCTAAGAGCTAGGGTAGATAAAAGGTAATCGGTTGGACACAGTCCATGTCCCAAATGGGGCTCACAGTTTTCATCCCCATTTTACATATGAGGGAACTGAGGCCCAGAGAAGTTGAGTGACTTGTCTAAGGTCACACAGCAGACAAGTGGCGGAGCCGGGATTAGAATAAGATTTTCCTCCCTTTGCTTTGCATTGCCAACGTGTGTATGTAATCAAACCATCACACCGTATCACTAAAATCGATTTGCCCAATGACAAAAGGACAATTCCCCCAGTTTTCCTGAGAAGTGCACTAATTAGTTATTCAAGAACCATGTTCTATAGAGTAAAAGAACCATCAGGTAGTAAAGTAAATGCAAACATATGACCAATATAACTCTCCTCTCAATTTAACAGAAATTCCATCATATATTCCTATGAAACATATGTTTTTCCCTTTAGGGAAAGCAAAAAAATAGCACTATCCAGTCTTTTTTGGTGTCCTTAAAGTGTAACTGCTCAAAAAAGGCAAAGGAACCTATGCTAATCTCATAAACAGGCATGTTTTTTGCTGACCTTAATTAAAAAATAATAGTCGAGACCAGCAACTGAATAAGAATTTTAAACACCGAATAAGTCTTGTACGAACCCTAAACTGGTTTTCCAGAAACAGCTTTCCAGATGCATTAAAGCAAATGGCCACAACTCAATTAAAGAAGAATTAGTATTCACATCAATTTCAAAATCCTTTTTAAAAGCTTTCTTGGCCCGTGGCAAATCTTAGTCTCATTTTGCTCTACTCTTCAGAAGTTCAAACATCTGCCTTTTAGGAAAGTGTTTCAATTCATCAGCATCATATACTTATACACTCTGCATTCCCATCACCTACAAGTGACTTAGTTATTATGTCTTTTTATTTTGAAATGCTAAACCTTCACAGTTTCACCACATTCGATCTCTTGTTTGCCTCATAAACACTGAATATGTCTCTATTACTTCTTCTCTACCAGACTAGTGAAATCTCCATTCTGCTAAACGAGAGAAATTGATTCTGCTTGAAATGGGTCCGATCTTACAAGGAGTCGATATCCACCGCAACTAAAATCGATGAGAAAAATGAACTATTTGAAGGATCCAAAATGGCCTTTTTTCACTTCTTCCAAGATTTAAATTCTGGAATCATGAATTTCCCTTACCTTGATGTTTTATTTTCAGGTTCTAATTGGCTCACCCTGCTTTCTGATTAAGATTGGCACTTTCACCCTTATGGAACCCCTTTCCTATAAAAAACCCTCAAAAACCTTTATCCTACTCTTCTCCAAAAGGGTCTTGTATTTATTCTTGCATTCATAGTTGGACAGGACAAAGGCCTGCAATTGTCAAAACACGCCCTATTTGTTTATCTTGTACTCTTCCAAGTCCTTACTACAGTGCCCTGCACACAGTAAGCGCTCACTGAATAGGATTGACTGACCGGCTGACTGACTGACCTCCTGGATGGGAAAGTGAACAAGGGCGGAAGAGAGAGAAAGAGAGAGAAAGAAAGGAAGTCAGGGGAAGAGAAAGAGTCAGGAGAGGGAGAAGGTGGAGAAAGAGGAAAGGGAGAAAAAGATGTGGGAAGAAAGAGAAGAAATGGAAGTTGCAAATGGAAAGAGGACAAAGGGGAGAAGGAAGGAAGAGAAGGATTCCACTGGGAATCCTGTAGACTGTAAGTTCCTTGTGAATGATCAGGAAGTGCGATTATCAACTCTGTTCATTCATTCCATATTTATTGAGCGCTTACTGTGTGCAGAGCATTGTACTAAGTGCTTGGAAAGGACAATTGGGCAACAGATAGAGACAATCCCTACCCAATAACGGGCTCGCATTGTACTCTCCCAAGTGTTAGTTGAGCGTGGTGCTCAATAAATACGAGTGAATGATTGAATAAATACCACTGATTGACTGGGAGAGTCAAACCTGGGGATCAGAACCCCGCTGGCCATTCCCATCATTCTGCTGATCCCCCTCGAAACGCCCACCGACCGGCTGTCTCCCTAGCTCTTTTCTACTTCACAGCAGGAGCAGCAGGATTGATGTCAATGGGTCAGAAAGCCTCGACACATACACAGGAGTCTTTGATAAGCAACTAACATTCTTGTTGCACTGATATAATTGATTTTCCCAGGACCCTGACAAGGGAACGAGATAAATGTATTCAGCCTTCACAGAAAACACGGGCACTTTATACAGAGCCAACATTCATCATCCACAGAGATGAAGAAAATAAATGATATTCCTATTCCTCTCCAGGCAGCCAACCGCCTGCCATCTTTTACAACCACTACTTGACGGGAATTATGCTTTCTTTAGAACCTCGGGAATAAGCAACAAGGGAAATTTTTATGTTATAAAGGACCCTACTCCCTCGTATTCTCCTTCATATTGTTATATTGTACTCTCTCAGGTGCTTAGTACAGTGCTCATCACATAGTAAGCACTCTACAAATATGATTGAATGAATGAATGGTCTCAAAATTCAGTAGAAATAACCCATCAGACATAAATTGGATGGACTTTCAAATTCAAGTTGGACAGAAGCTATGGGCCAAGGAAGATTGATAATATCGAGGGCAGGGATTGTGTTTACTGTCTCTCTTGCTCTCTCCCAAGCCCACAGAAAAATCCTCTGCACACAGTAAATGCTGCTTATAAATATTTTTGATCGATGGTCGAGCTACTTAAAAAATACATCGATCAGTCAGTCGGGCTTATTGAGTGTCTACTGTGTACAGAGCACTATGCTATGCACTTGGGAGTATACAATACTATGGGAATTGGTAGACAAGTCTCCTGAAAGTTGCAATAATGAGGAATTCCATTACTTGCCACCTTTTTCCTAAGACCCAATGCACTGGGCAGAATGTCAACATATATAAACAACCATGGCTGTAAGGAGAAAGGAGTTGATCCCTTTCAATCTCTCCTTCTCACACCCTCCCCATTCGGGACAGGGACTGTGTTCAATCTGATTATCTTGTATCCACCCTGGAGTTCAATACAGTGCCCGATGCAATAATAATTACAGTATTTGTTAAGCGCTTACTATGTCCCCGGCACTATACTAAGCCCTGGGGTGGATGCTGGGGTCCAAATTGAGTTGGAAACGGTCCCTGCTCCATGTGGAGCTCATAGTCTTTATCCCCATTTTACAGATGAGGTAACTGAGGCACAGAGAAGTGAAGTGACTTATCCAAGGTCATGCAGCAGGCAAGTGGCAGAGCTAGGATTAGAACCCATGACCTTCTGACTTCCAGGCCTGTGATCTATCCACCATGCCTAATTCATTATAATAATTATTATTACCCTCCTCTAACGTGTGTCCTCTAAGCACTTGGATCTGTACCTCTTATGTATTTTGACAATACAGCATTTCCCACACAGCATTTATGGACATATCCATCCCTGACTTACGTTGTTGGCTATCTCCCGATCTAGTCTGTAAGCTCCGGGTGGGTAGGGAATCACATCTAACTACATGATTGCACCATACTCTTCCAAATGCTTCAGCTCTGAACACAAGTGCCGGATAATATACCAATGATGGATCGATTGGCACTGAATATACCAGGCACCTTTTCACCAAACCTCAACACCAGGGAGCGATAGAAAAGGAAGAAACTGAATAAACCATTAGCTATCTTTTTAGTAACAATAATGTCAGTCTCCTTACAATAGACGGCCTTTAATAAGACCTTTGAGAAGTTGGAGTCAATTAACAAAGTTGACTATCTTGCTGAGCCTGGAGTTTAAAAAACACAGCCTGGATACTTGAGCAGTATTTCTCTGTATTGCCTTAGGGGAAAAGTCAGATCTCATTTCTATTATTGCTTTTTGGCCATGATATTAGCATTCTCCCTAAAGAATCTACTTGTATCATGGGAAGAGTAACAAAATGAACTATCTGAGCTAAGGACACTCAATTCACTGATCCTTTTAAGAAAACATTTTCAGTGAATCAGCTATATTTCTTTCATTACAGTAATAAATAATGATAATGATCAGCATCATTATGTTTCATTAGGCAGATATCCAGAATATGCAATAGACCCCATCCCTATCCTCTAGAAATCCATCTTTCAGAGAATAGCAGTAGCCTCAATTTTCTTATTCTTTTTCATATGATCCCCAGAGAACAAATCAATAATCAATAGTATTCCTTGAATGCTTATTCTGTGCCATCACCCTATTAAGCAGAAAGAGTACAATAGTTCAAAGGCAGGAATATTGCCCTCAAAAACACACAGCAGAGAAAAAATACGGGTTTACGCTCAGTTGAACACATAAGCCAGGAGTGAAATCTTCAGTAAAATTTTAAAAATAAAGGTCTTTATTTCTTTAGACATATTAAATGACTAATCATCCTTTCCAGAATGAAATGATCTGGACTGTAAGCTCCTCCTCTAGACTGTAAGATCCTCGTCCACAAGGAACGCGTCTAATAACTCTGTTACACTGTACTCTCCCAAGCACTAGTTCAGTGCTCTGCTTACCATAAGAGATCAATGAATAAAATAGATTAATTGATTGACAGTCAGCATCTAAAGGAAGGAGGTAGCTAGTATAATTCCTGTAATTCTTCTAAATTCTATTCAATAACAATGATGCATATTTTAGGGTATATGGGTAAAGAGGGTCTATAAATCACAGTTCAGAAAATGCTTTGGTACCAAAGATGATTCGGAGAATGAAAGCAGGGCAGATGTCTCATCTGTGAAAGAAAACATTGTTCTTGTCCCAGAGCAGCATTTACTTCATGTGCGTGGATCCGAATCCATTCACGTACTTTTCCATTTCCTCATTTTGAGATAATTAAAAATGAGATAAAGATGTGTTTCCGGAACAAACACCAAGATTAACATGAAGGCTGAAGACAAAAAAAAAAATCTCTTAAATTTTTGGAGAAAACTTGGATCATCCTCCTCAATATATAATGCCTGACTTTTAAGTTCAAATTTTCATTTTTCATAATCAGGTATATTTATTGAGTGCTTGCTGTGTGCAGAGCACTGTACTAAGCACTTGGGAGAGTACAATTTAACAATTAACCACATTTCCTGCCCACAGAGAGTTTAGTTTAGACATTAATATATATAAATTGCAGATTTGTATCTAAGTGCTGTAGGGCTGGGATGGGGGATGAATATGATGGTATTTGTTAAGCGCTTACTAAGTGTCAAGCACTGTTCTAAGCACTGATCAATAAAGGGAGCAAGTCCGGGTGACACAGAAAGGAGTGAGAGAAGAGGAAAGGAGGGGTTAGTGAGGGAGGGCCTCTTGGAGGACATGGGCCTTCAGTAAGTCCACGACACATTCCGCCCACCTCCCTTTCCACCTCCATCAAATGAGAATCTCTTCTCTCGTTTCAATAACTCTTTTCCTTAGAGAGATCCAGCGGTCTCAACAGAACCACCACCGCCAATTTGTGGTAAGGCACCCGAGATCAAAATAATTTAGGAAATAGTTTTCCAAGGCTGTGAAATGAAGCCGTGAGAGACAAGAGAAAAGAATCAGAGAATGCCATTTGTCAATTATAATAATGATGGCATTTGTTAAGCGCTTACTACGTGCAAAGCACTGTTCTAAGCGCTGGAGAGGATACAAGGTGATCAGGTTGTCCCACATGGGGCTCACAGTCTTAATCCCCATTTTACAGATGAGGTAACTGAGGCACAGAGAAGTTAAGTGACTTGCCCAAAGTCACACAGCTGACAAGTGGCAGAGCCAGGATTTGAACCCATGACCTCTGACTCCCAAGCCCGTGCTCTTTCCACTGAGCCACGCTTCAATTATGGTACACCAGGACAGTCTGCTGCCTTCATAATAATAATAATAATAATAATAATAATAATAATAATGCTGGTATTTATTAAGCGCTTACTATGTGCAGAGCACTGTTCTAAGCGCTGGGGTAGATACAGGGGAATCAGGTTGTCCCACGTGAGGCTCACAGTCTTAATCCCTATTTTACAGATGCGGTAACTGAGGCGCAGAGAAGTTAAGTGACTTGCCCACAGTCACACAGCTGACAAGTGGCAGAGGCGGCATTCGAATCCGTGACCTCTGACTCCCAAGCCCGGGCTCTTTCCACTGAGCTACACTGCTTCTCTGTTTTATTCTCTGGCCTAGTGCAGAACCAGTGTACATAGGAGACACATAAAACCAATGAGAGAAGCACCTGCCTGACGGACAACAGGCCAAAAAACACTCGTACACCAAACTGCAGTAACGGAGCAGGTAATGAAGGAAAATATTAACATGTTGCCAATTCAAATGGAATAGACTTTTCATTTGCCATTCAAGCCTTTTCATATTTCAAACCCATTTCCTAAGTCTGCGAATTAAACACCTTCCTCTTAGGTTTTCGAAGTCACTCGTGAAGAGAGCCGATGAAAAAATCAGACTGACCGACGACTCATGAAACGGTTCTATTCTACAGATCCGTGAAAGAGAAAAAGAGAGAGGGAGAACCTTTGGGAAGTCTGCTGAACTAAGTACACAGAGCTTCATTTAATCGCGGAAAGGCATCAGATAGCTACCCAAATCGATCTAAAGTATAAATAAAACAGCACAGCTAATGAAATTATTTCCAATTGTGTAGGCAGGCAAAGGCAAGTAACCAGCTGTTAATGTCATTGTGTTCTCCTACGCAACATACTAAAATTATTTTTCAGCATATCCGGTAATTACTTTTGCCACCTACTCCAATTTCATAACCTGCTCTCTCTTCTGACTCCAGAGCTTTCAATTTGATTACGCTTTTCATGATGTGAAAACACCATCCACTTGGGGCACAGACAAAACAAGGGGCTTTACTTTCCCTGCTATATCTTTTGCTTCTTCACACTCAGCTACGTAATAAGTTGGATCCCATGGAAAATGAAGTATTGGATCTTCACTCGTGATCTCGGGGGATGGGAATAATGATGTAATAATAATAATGTTGGTATATGGTAAGCGCTTACTATGTGCAGAGCCCTGTGCTAAGCGCTGGGGTAGATACAGGGTAATCAGGTTGTCCCACGTGGGGCTCTCAATTTTAATCCCCATTTTACAGATGAGGTCACTGAGGCACAGAGAAGTTAAGTGACCTGCCCCCAGTCACACAGCTGACAAGTGGCAGAGCCGGGATTAGAACCCATGACCTCTGACTCCGAAGCCCATGCTCTTTCCACTGAGCCACGCTGGAATATTAGGGGTTCCATCTTAAAGCCACTTTATAGTTTTTAATGAAAGACTGTTCTGTTTAAAAACAGTGAGTGATACAACTGGAACAAGTCCACGGTTGATACAGGACATCTGGGGTCTGATCCCAGCTCTGCCACTTCCTTGCTGTGTGACCTTGGGAAAATCTCTTAACTTCTCTAGGGCTCACTTTCCTCATCCGTAAATTGAGGACTGGGGTTACCTGTTCTCCCTTCCACTCGGATTGGGAATCCCATTTTGGGCCAGGGACTGAGACTGGATAGTAATTCATTCAATAGCATTTATTGAGCGCTTACTTTGTGCGGAGCACCGTACCAAGCGCTTGGAATGTACAATTTGGCAACAGATAGAGACAATCCCTGCCCAGTGAGGGGCTCACAGTCTAAAGGGGGGAGACAGACGGCAAAGCAAAACGGAACAAAACAAAAACAAGACAACATCATCAAGATAAAGAGAACCAAGGCGATGTATACCTCATCAACAAAATAAAATAATAATAATAATATAAAATAAGTGAATATTAACTGGGGTTCTTGTTAAGCACTTACTATATGCTTACTATGTTCCAGACACCGTACTAAGCGCTGGGGACGATAGAAGCAAAGCGAGTTGTACTTAGTCATTCATTCATTCATTCAAAAGTATTTATTGAGCGCTTACTATGTGCAGAGCACTGTACTAAGCGCTTGGAATGTACAAATCGGCAACAGACAGAGACACTGTCCCACGTGGGCCTCATAGACTCAATCTCCATTTTACAGATGAGGTAACTGAGGCCCAGAGAAATGAAGCGATTTGCCCAAGGTCACACAGCAGAGAAGTGGCGGAGCCCGGCTTAGAGCCCATTATCTACTGACTCCAAGGCCCGTGCTCTATCCACTACACAGTGCTGCTTCTCAACCACCTGAACCAACACAAGACTTGGCATTCAGTATACACTTAAACACCACAATCATTTCTATTACTATCATTATTATTATTACATTTGTTGAGCCCTTACAGGGAGCCGAACACTGTTCTAAGTGACAAGGTAGAAATAAAATGATCAGACTGGACACAGTCCCTGTCCCACATGGGGTTCACTGTCCAAATAAGAGACAGGTTATTTTACAGTTAAGGAAACCAAGGCCCAGAGAAGTCAGTATTTCATTATTATCATTTGTATCATTATCATTGATAATACTAAACATATATAGTTGAGATGCACAGGAAGATGAGTCTTTTCCCCTCCCACCCCAACACTGAGGAATCTATCGGATGTACATGGTGCGTCTAGTGTGCTAATTCAGGTTCAGGGGGCCTGGGGCTGGGCTAGGGGATGTAGTAAATGCTTAGTAAATGTTTACGTTTGCTATGTATGCCAGGCATTTTCCTAAGCGCTGGGGTGGATACAAGCAAATCGGGACAGACGCAGTCCCTGTCCTACATCAGGCTCACAGTCTCAATCCCCTTTTTACAGATGAGGTAACGAGCCACAGACAAGTGAAGCGACTTGACCGAGGTCACACAAGACAAGGGACAGAGCTGGAATTAGAATCCTTGGCCTTCTGATTCCCAGGCCCGCGCTCTATCTACTATGCCATGCTGCTACTTCAAGTAGTAGTTATAGTGATAGTATTCATTAAGCACTTATTTAATAGTATTCATTACGCAGAGCACTCAGTAAGAGCTGGGAGGGAATGAGTCCTCAAATGGGTGTTAGATACCGGCCCTATCTTCCAAGAGGCTCATAATCATTTAAGGTAGGAAAGCAATTCCCTGCAGCCGTGTAACGGGGTTCCCTTTAACATCTGAAAAATATGGAAAGGAGTGGGGAAAATCAGATCAAGCCAAGCAATCATCCTTTTGCCCAACTTGTACTTCTTCCTCTCCTCACGCTTCTTGAGAAGCAGTGTGGCCTAATGGAAAGAGCATGGGCCTGGCTGTCAGAGGACTTGGGTTCTAATCCCAGGTCTGACACTTGCCTGCTGTGTGATCTCGGACAAGTCACTTAACTTCCCTGGGCCTCAGTTTTCCCACCTGTAAAATGAGGCTCCAATACCCGTTCTCCTCCTTACTAAATTGTGAGCCCCATGTGGGTCAGGGACTGTATCCAATCTGCTTAGCTTGTTATTACTCCAGCACTTAAAGTACTTAACAAACATAGAAAGCACATAACAGATATTATTATTATTATTAATGTTATCATCATTATAATTGGGCTCACACACATTGCCATTGCTCTCTCCTTCCCATGGTCTCCCGGGCTTTTCAGGCCCCTCTTCCCCAGTTCCATCACAAAAATCCCTCCATCCTGCATCATTTCACATCGCCCTCTTCCCACTGAGGAGAGTTACTTATCCAGCTTCTTAGTCAGGAGGTCATCTTGGTGGCCCTCCTTTTGGGCAGTCACAGAGGATGACCTATTTCTTCGCCTATTATGCTGTCTTCTCCTCCCTCCCTCTCTGTCCTAAAGAGGCAAATCAGAGAAACCCAAGTAAGCACCAATTCCTGAGAGAAAAAGAGGAAAACATGGCAGCAGGGGTCTCGAGGCCAGAAAAATCATCACCGAGATCAAAGGGGCATTATAGGAAATGAAACCATACCCGCTGACGGTGTCTCCGTGTATGTGAGAAACAGATGGAATCTCTGGGAAGAGAAAGGAAACTAGCATCAGCGTGTTCTTTCCAAATTAGCTATTATGACCAAGACTTTGGGAATGTAGCAATAATTGGCATTTAATGAAAAATAAGTTGCCCAGTATGTTCAGCCAAGATGTCCAAGAATTTTGGTCTACAATCACGGCCTGCATTGGCCTGGGCAAGCTTTAAATAATGTCGGTATTTGTTAAGCGCTTACTACATGCCGAGCACTGTTCTAAGCGCTGGGGTAGATACAGGGTAATCAGGTCGTCCCACGTGAGGCTAACAGTTAATCCCCATTTTACAGATGAGGTCAGTGAGGCACAGAGAAGTGAAGTGACTTGCCCAAAGTCACACAGCTGACAAGTGGCAAAGCCGGGTGTCGAACCTGTGACCTCTGACTCCGAAGCCCAGGCTCTTTCCACTGAGCCACGCTGCTTCCCCTGAAGTATAAGAGGAATCAAACTATCCTATTTTTAGAGTCAAATTCCAAAGCACTCATGGGAGATGAAGAGAGGAAGTGGAGAGAAAGAAAAAGAGAGAGGGAGAAAAAGAGAGAGCACCTTGCGAGGAGAACATTCGTTTCTTTCCCTTTGTCTGAACCAGAGCAGGAATATCTGGCTAGTCTTCCATTTTTTTCCTATTGTGCTGAGGTTTTTCATAGATTGCTTTTCTCCTAGTAGCTATGCAGATTAGCAGTGCAAGCAATCGTTGTTTTCTGTTATTATTGATAATAATAATATTTGTTAAATGCTTACTATGTGCCAAACACTGTTCTGTGTGCTAGGGTAGATACAGTATGATCAGGTTGGATCAAATTTCCTGTCCACATGGGGTTCATGGTCTAAGTAGAAGGGAGTAGGATTGAAAGCAGCATGGCCTAGTGGACAGAGCGTGGGCCTCGGAGTCAGAAGGTCATGGGTTCTAATCCCAGCTCTGACACTTGTCTGCTGCGTGACCTGGGGCATGTCACTTAACTTCTCTGTGCCTCAGTTCCCTCATCTGTAAAATGGGATTAGGACTGCGAGCCCCATGTGGAACAGGGACTGCATCCAACCCAATTATCTCGTATCTACCCCAGTGCTTAGAACAGTGTGCCTGGCACATAGTAAGTGCTTAAGAAATATCATTATTATTATTATTATCATCTCCATTTTGTATATGGAGGAACTGAGGCACAGAGAATTAACTGATCTCCTCCCTTCTCTCTTTCTACCGCCCACCCCGCACGCTCCGCTCCTCTGCCGCCCACCTCCTCCCCGTCCCCCGTTCTCGCCCATCCCGCCATCGACCCCCGGGCCACGTCCTCCCGCGGTCCCGGAACGCCCTCCCTCCTCACCTCTGCCAAACTAATTCTCTTCCCCTCTTCAAGACCTTACTTAAAGCTCACCTCCTCTAAGAGTCCTTCCCAGACTGAGCTCGCCTTTTCCTTCTGCTCCCTCTAACCCCCCTTCACCTCTCCACAGCTAAACCCTCTTCTCCCCTCTTTCCCTCTGCTCCTCCCCCTCTCCCGTCCCATCCCCTCAGCACTGTACTCGTCTGCTCAACTGCATATATCTTCATCACCCTATTTATTTTGTTAATGAGATGTACATCACTCCGATTCTATTTATTTGCCATTGTTTTAATGAGATGTTCTTCCCTTTGATTCTATTTATTGCCACTGTTCTTGTCTGTCCGTCTCCCCCGACTAGACTGTGAGCCCGTCAAAGGGCAGGGACTGTATCTGTTACCGATTTGTACATTCCAAGCGCTTAGTACAGTGCTCTGCACATAGTAAGCGCTCATTTAATACTATTGAATGAATGAATGAATGAACCTGCCTAAGGCCACACAGCAGACAAGTGGCAAAGCCAGGATTAGAACCCAAGTCCTCTGACTCCTAGGCCCATGCCCAATCCACTAGGCCTCCCTGCTTCTCTCTCTATGTACCTGAACCTGTTGTCATCCCCTCTCCCCGATTTTATTTTAAGATGGTGAGACCCCCAAAGGACAGGGACTATGTATAATTTCCACCTGTGTAGTCTCTCCTAGTGCTTAGTGCAATGCTTGGCACAGAGTAAGTGTACAATAAATATGATTTTTACTACTACTACTAGCACTCTTGTCCTACGAGTATCTTCCTGGGTTTGAGGGGGTAAAGTGAGCGCAAGCTTAAAGGAAACGTCACTCTTAGAAGTTTCCGCTGTGACTGAAAGTAGAGCTAGGCTCCATTGGCAAATCAACTTATCAGTCATGTCCATTAAGCCCTGACAGTGCAAAGCACTGTTTGAAGCACTTGGGACACTGCCACAGAAGCAAGACCTGCTGCTTTTAAAAAACCCAGGGCTTCTGAATGCTCTAAAACCTTTCAAGAGATTGGTCACTGTTTTTTTCTATCTGAGAACCCAGTGGTTACATTTGGATCGCGACGCCTAAGGATTAAACACATAAACCCTATTAACGATAACCCAGTCTCACTAAAGTGAGACTACATCCCTAAGGGAATCTGAATTAATTTCATCCTCGTTTACTCATTCTAGTTACTTTACATTTTCCAAATGTCCTGTTATGTTAATTAATAGCTTCCGCCTGAAAGCAACTCTAGAAGGTATGTATGCGTGGCTGAGATTCACTTGGGTAAAATACCAGGGGAAAGATCTTCTCCCCCAAAATAGGGTTGGTACGAAAGTTGAAGTTCTGTTGGAATCTCCTTATGCAATAAACTGGTGGACAGAGAACTATCAACTGTTAAATTGTACTCTCCCAAATGCTTAGTACAGTGTTCTGCACACAGTAAGCACTCAATAAATGATTGATTAATTGAATAATTGATCCAATCCTAAGCAGATCTTTAGCACAGCCAAGGGGATACATGCGGAGTTACGAGGGATTAAGCGGAGGCAGCCAAGGCCTTTAGAAATTTTAGAACTTTGGAAAGCTTTGGAACCTCTAGATCGTCGACAAGGAATGTATCTACTAACTCTTTTGTACTTCATCTGACAGGCACCTGGTACAGTGCTCTGCATACAGTAAGCACTCGGTAAATACCATAGATGAGGATGAACACATCCAGATAACCTAGGCATCTAAAATTAGTAGTTAAAGGGTGAAATATCAGGTTGAGTAGGGCATCTTTTTCGGTCTGGGTGATCATCATCATCATCATAATAATAATAATCATAGAAAATTGTGGTATTGGTTAAGTGCTTACTATGTGCCAGGCACTATACTAAGCTCTGGGATAGATATAAGCTAATCAGGTTGGACACAGTCCCTGTCCCACATAAGACTCACTGTCTTAATCTCCATTTTACAAATGAGGTAACTGAGGCACAGAGAAGTGATGTGCTTTGTCCAAGGTCACACGGCAGACAAGTTTTCAGAGCAGGGATTAGAACCCAGGTCTTTCCGCCTCACTGGCCCGGGCTCTTTCCACTAGGCCACACTAGTAATAATAATGGTGGCATTTGTTAAGCGCTTACTATGTGCAAAGCACTGTTCTAAGCACTGGGGAGATACAAGGTGATCAGGTTGTCCCACGTGGAGCTCACAGTCTTCGTCCCCATTTTACAGATGAGGGAACTGAGGCCCAGAGAAGTTAAGTGACTTGCCCAAAGTCACCCAACTGAAAAGCGGCGGAGCCAGGATTAGAACCCATGACCTCTGACTCCTAAGACCGGCCTCTTTCCACTGAGTCACGCTGCTTCTCCACTAGTGTGATCAGTCAGTCAGTGAATCATATTTATAGAGCAGTTAGTGTGTGCGGAACACTGTATTAAGCATTTGGGAGCAGGGTGGAGCCCACCTAAAAAATAAAAAAAATCCAGCCCTGCTGTTCAGGGCTTTGAAAACAGAAAAGAATTCAAGGCACTTGAGTCTCAGAAGGGTCAGTTCTTGGACGGCGTAGCCTGTTGGCTGATTGCCACCACTAAGGGTCTAATGCCCACTGTGGGCAGGGATTGTCTCTATTTGTTGCTGAATTGTACTTTCCAAGTGCTTAGTACAGTGCTCTGCACACAGTAAGCGCTCAGTAAATATGATTGAATGAATGAATGAATGAATGAATGAATGAATGAATAAATAAATAGCTGAGCCCTTTTGGAGCCATCCTTTTCCCACATCCCCTGTAATCTCACATTACTGACCTGTTCGGAAGAGAGAGGAGGGTCCATGATTGGGCATTCCAGGAAAACCAAAATCCATTTAAGAGAGACAAAATAAAGCAAATGAATGCTGAGCCTTTGGAAAAGTAACAATAATGGAATCTCCTCAGGGCTTCCTATGCGCCGAGTATCGGACTAAGCATTAGGGTACATAGGTAATCAGGTCAAACACAGCCCCTCTATTGCTTGGATCCATCAGTCAGTCAGTCAGTCAATCACATTTATTGAGTATTTACAGTGTGTAGAGTACTGTACCGAGCCCAAGAGAACCATATAACAGACAGATTCCCTGGCCACGATGTGCTTATGGTAGAGAGGGGGAGACAGATATTAATGTAAATAAAAAAATTACAGATATGTACATAAGCACTGTGCGGCTGGGACGGGGAGAAAAGCAAAGGGAGCAGGGCAGGGTGACTCAGAAAGGAATGGAAGAAAAGGAAAAGAGGGTTTAGTTGGGGAGGGCCCTTGGAGGAGATGTGTATTTAATTAGGCTTTGAATGTGGGGATAGTAATTGTCCGTGGGCGTGAAGAGGGAGAGCAATCCAGCCAGAGGCAGGACGTGAGCGAGAGGTCAGCGGAAAGATAGATGAGATCATGGTACACTGAGAAGGTTGGCCTTAGAGGACTGAAGAGTTTAAGTAGGACAGAGAAGATGTATTGAATCCCCATTCTACAGATGAGGAAAATGAGATAGAGAGGAGTTTAGCGATATTCATTCATTCAGTAGTATTTATTGAGCACTTGCTATGTGCGGAGCACTGTACTAAGTGCTGGGAACGTACGATTTGGCAACAGATAGAGACCATCCCTGCCCATTGACGGGCCTACAGTTTCATCGGGGGAGACAGACAAAAACAGTAGCAATAAATAGAATCGAGGGGATGTACATCTCATTAACAAAATAGAATAGGGTAATAAAAATATATACAAATGAGCGGACGAGCACAGTGCTGAGGGGAGGGGAAGGGAGAAGGAGAGGAGCATAGGGAATAGGGGGGAGAAGGGGGCTTAGTTGAGGGGAGGTGAAGGGGGGGGCAGAGAGAGAGCAGAGGGGAAACAAGGTCACACAGCAGACAAGTATCAGAATGAAGATTAGAACCCAAGTCCTCTTACTCCTAGGCCCCCACTGTTTCCACTACAACATGATGCGTCTTCTAAGGGTGGAATAGATTGATGCCTAGGTGGTCTGCATTTTCATTTTCATAAGGCATCCACAGCTCATCTGAGGGGCAAATCCAGCTAAATTAGACTTGCTGGTCCAATGTCTTTGACCCACGTAGTCTTTTCAGGCATCGAGTGAAAAATCTCACACATGATGTTAACAGAAGTTGGATTCCTATGTTTCTCAGCATTGAGAAAAAGCATTACCAACACAGGATTCACTACGAATACTAACGGTTTTCAGGAGAGGATGGAATGTCACATTTTGAGATCTTTTTCCTTGTTCTTTTTAATTGCCCTTGAAGGCTGCAAAAAATAACACAACCTGAGAATAACAAAAATCAAAGTAAGGTCGGCAGCAGCAATTTGTTCTGCCACTTGAAACTGCAGATTCACTATAGTTAACACTCAATCAGTCGTATTTATTCGGCGCTTATTGTGCACAGAGCACCGTACTTAAGAACTTGGGAGAGCACACAATATGACTGTTTCCTGACCAAAAGGAGTTTACAGTCTAGAGGGGGAGACGGACATTAGTACAGATAAATTACGGATGCTGTGGGGCTGAGGGAGGGGTGAATTAAGGGTGCAAATCGAAGTCCAAGGGCGGCCAGAAGGATGTGGGAGGAGAGGAAATGTGGGCCGAGTCAGGAAGGCCTCTTGGTGGAGATGTAGCTTCAGTAACGCTTTGAAGGTGGGGGGAGTGATCATCTATCCTATACGAAGTGGGAGGGCATTCCAGTCCAGAGGCAGTCAGAGGCGAGATAAAATCGAGGTACAGTGAGTAGGTTGGCATTAGCAGAGCAAAGTGTGAAGACTGGGCTTTATCAGGAACTCAGGGAGGTAGGGTAGAAAGTGGCAAGGTGATTGAGTGCTTTAAAGCTGTTAGTAAGGAGTTTCTGTTTGATACAGAGATGGGTGGGCAACCACTAGAGGTTCATGAGGAGGGGGAAATATGGACTGTACGTTTCTGTAGAAAAATGATCCAGCTGCAGAGTGTAATATGGACTAGAGTGGAAAGATAGAGGAAGGTGGCTAAGAAGCAGCGTGGCTCAGTGGAAAAGAGCCTGGGCTTCGGAGTCAGAGGTCATGAGTCCGACTCCCGGCTCGGCCATCTGTCAGCTGTGTGACTGCGGGCAAGTCACTTCACTTCTCTGTGCCTCAGTTACCTCATCTGTAAAATGGGGATTAACTGTGAGCCCCACGTGGGACAACCTGATCACCCTGTATCTACCCCAGTGCTTAGAAGAGTGTTCTGCACATAGTAAGCGCTTAACAAATACCAACATCATTATTATTATAAACCAGGTGAGATAGGGTAAACGCTTGGATTAATAATAATAATAATAATAATAATGTTGGTTGGAAGTGACTTGCCCACAGTCACACAGCTCACAAGTGGCAGAGCCGGGAGTCGAACCCATGACCTCTGACTCCGAAGCCCAGGCTCTTTCCACTGAGTCGCGCTGCTTCTCTAAGATTAAGATTAAGAGGGGAGAGGTTTGGATGGACTGTTTGGATGGACTCCCTTTCCAGATTGCAAACCCGGTTTGGGCAGGGATTGTCTCTCTTGATTGCTGAATTGTACTTTCCAAGCACTTAGTAGAGTGGTCTGCACACAGTAAGCGCTCAAGAAATACGACTGAATGAATGAATGAATGATGGAGAGGAGAGGGCAGATTGCGGAGATGTTGTGACGGTTGAACTGACAAGATCTGGTGACAGATTGAATGTGTGGGATGAATGAGAGAGATCAGTCGAGGATAACGCCAAGGTTGTGGGTTTATGAGACAGTGAGGACGCTGGTGCTCTCTACAGTGACAGGAGAGTCAGGGGAGGACCAGTTTTGGGTGGGAGGATAAGGAGTTCTTTTTTAGACGTGTTAATTTTGAGGTGTTGAGGTTTGAGGTCAGTTACTCCACTTCTAAAATGGGGATTAAGCCTGTGAGCTCCACGTGGGACAGGGACTGTGTCCAACCTGATTACCTTGTATCTACTCCAGCGTTTAGAACAGTGCCCGGCACGAGGTAAGGGCTTAACAAATGCCACACTTACAACTATTACTAATAGGACTACTACAGTAGACCTCAATAGGAGGGAGATCAGGTATTCTATCTCACTGTTACAGATGAGGAAACTGAGTCACCGAGAAGTGACTTGTGCAAAGTCACACAGCAGGCAAAAATGTGGTTAGAACGCAGGTCCCCTGTGTTCGTCCTACTAGGTGATGGCTTCAACTACTACTAAAAGACCGTCCATTAGACTGTAAGCCCGTCCATTAGACTGTAAGCCCGTCAAACGACAGGGACTGTCTCTATCTGTTGCCGATTTGTACAGTCCAAGCGCTTAGTACAGTGCTCTGCACATAGTAAGCGCTCAATAAATACTATTGAATGAATGAATGAAAAGACGGTGGCCAGGCCAATTATCCATCCAGCCCAGAATCCTACCTTTAACAGGAATGATATTTGGAGGAATAGTGTGATGTGAGCTTGTTGTGGGGAGGGAACAAGTCTGTTTGTTGTTATATTGTACTCTCCCAAGCACTTAGTACAGTGCTTTGCAAACATTTCATTCATTCATTCAATTGTATTTATTGAGCGCTCAGTGTGTGCAGAGCACTGTACTAAGCGATTGGAGAGTACAATTCAGCAACAGACACAATCCTCACCCAACAGCAGGTTTAGCACTTAATAAATACGACTGAATGAATAAACGGTTACCTTCACTGACATCTCATCTACCATTTACCTATACATCATCTAACATCCCAAACTTTCGCCCCTTGCAAACTTAACTTTCTCCCAAGCGGCAGGGCCTAGTGGAAAGAGCATGAAGCTGGGAAACAAGACACCTGGTTTCTAATCTCAGATCCCAGAGAAGCAGCATAATTTAGGGGAAAGAAAACGGGCCTGGGAGTCAGAGGTCGTGGGTTCTAATCCCGGCTCCGCCACTTGTCAGCTGTGTGACTTTGGGCAAGTCACTTAACTGTCTGTGCCTCTGTCAGGTCATTTGTAACCTTGTGTGACCTTAACGAGTCACATAACTCATCTGTGCCTAAATTTTCTCAGCCGGAAAATGGGGGTTCGATTCCTGATTTCTCTTCCGTTTTTGACTGCGAGCCCCATTTGGGTCAAGGACTGAGTTTGATCGGATTGTATTTTATCCACAACGGTGCTTATTACAGTTCCTGGGGCATAGCAAGCACTTAACAAAAACCACAATAATTACTGACTCATCCATGAATTTTACCCAACAATTATTGTACCTAAGGATAAGCAGCGTGGCTCAGTGGAAAGAGCACGGGCTTTGGAGTCAGAGGTCATGGGTTCGAATCCCGGCTCAGTCACTTGTCAGCTATGTGACTTTGGGCAAGTCACTTAACTTCTCGGTGCCTCAGTTACCTCATCTGTAAAATGGGGATGCAGACTGTGAGCCCCACGTGGGACAACCTGATTCCCCTGTGTCTACCCCAGCACTTAGAACAGTGCTCGGCACATAGTAAGCGCTTAACAAATACCAACCTTATTATATATCCGGCCTTCACAATTTCCCAAGGTAACAAATTCCATATGGGCTGCCATTCACTGTGTGAAGCAGTGGTTCCCTTTGTTTTGCACCAGTGGCAGCATAATAATAATAATAATAATAATGATAATGTTGGTATTTGTTAAGCGCTTACTATATGCAGAGCACTGTTCTAAGCACTGGGGTAGATACAGGGTAATCAGGTTGTCCCACGTGAGACTCACAGTTGATCCCCATTTTACAGATGAGGGAACTGAGTCACAGAGAAGTTAAGTGACTCGCCCACAGTCACACAGCTGACAAGTGGCAGAGCCGGGATTCGAACCCATGACCTCTGACTCCCAAGCCCGGGCTCCTTCCACTGAGCCACGCTGCTTCTCTACATGCCTTAGTGGGAAGCATCTGATCCTGGAGTGGTGGGATTTGGCTAAGAACAACGTTGTATTTCTTTTTATAGGCTTCTTAATGATTCTCTGGTCTTCAATCTGTACAGGCAAAGGCTGAGAAAGTTCATAATTGAACAGTTCTAATCTTTTCATCTTATTCTCTATTCCCTGCCCTGATCAGTACCTTCCCTGGCTCTAAGTTTCTATAGGAATTCAGCCGCCAGAACTTCATCCAGTATTCCATGAGCTGGTGTGCAACGGTTTTCAGTAATGGCAAAATTATGACTTTTGTTTGTTAATGAGCCATTGAATTTCGATACATCAGCGGTTTACACTGAGTATCTATTCTGGGGAGAGCACTGTACTACAAATTTGGGAGAGTACACCAGAAGCAAAATTTATGTCCTCTGACCTAATCCACTGGAGAAACAGATAGGAAAAATATTATTTACAAAGAGTGAGAGCAAGCAGAAGAATGAAGCTACGAGGATATGCGAGAAGCATCGTGGTCTAGTGGAAAGAGCACAGGCCTGGGAGTCAGCAGGACCTGGATTCTAATCCCGGCTCTGCCACTTGTCTGTGTGACCTTGGGTGAGTCACTTCACTTTTCCGTGCTTCAGTTCCCTCATCTGTAAAAAGGGGAGTGAGATCGTGAGCCCCACAGGGGACAGGGACTGTGTCCAACTCAATTTTCTTGTATCCACCCCAGAGCTTATTATGGTACCCGGCACAGAGTATGTGCTTAACAAATACCACAATAAGCCTTCAGTAAATACGACTGAAGGAATGAATGACTGTGAGCCTCATGTGGGACAGGGACTGTGTCCATCCTGATTAGCTTGAATCTATTCCAGCACTTAGTACAGTGCCTAGAACATAGTTACTGCATAACAAAATACCATTAAATACAGAGGCTGTTGTGGATTATTAAGGGAAGGCTTCCAAAGAATGCGGGATTTTAGGAGGACTTTAAAGGAGGGAAAAGCTGTGCTCTGGCAAACTTGAGTAGGGAAGGAATTCCGGGATGGGGGAATAGCTTGAGCAAGGGTCAGAGGCAGGAATGTGAAGAGTGGGATTCATTCATTCAGTCAGTCAATCATATTTATTAATAATAATAATAATGTTTGTATTTGTTAAGCGCTTACTATGTGCAGAGCACTGTTCTAAGCGCTGGGGTAGACACAGGGCAATCAGGTTGTCCCACGTGGGGCTCACAGTCTTAATCCCCATTTGACAGATGAGGTAACTGAGGCACAGAGAAGTTAAGTGCCTTGCCCAGAGTCACACAGCTGACAAGTGGCAGAGCTGGGATTCAAACTCATGACCTCTGACTCCAAAGCCCATGCTCTTTCCACTGAGCCACGCTGCTTCTCACTGAGCACTTACTGTGCACTTATTGTACTGAGCACTTATTGAGCACTTACTGTGTGCCGAGCAGTGTATCAAGCACTTGGGAGAGAATATATAACAATAAACAGACACATTCCCTGACCACAGTGAGTTTACAATCTAGAGGAGGATTAGGAAGCACAAAGTGTAATAATAGTAACAATAATCGGCAAACAATGCATTAGGCACTAGAGTAGATTCACGTTAATCAGGTTGGACACTGTTCCTGTCCCATATGAACCTCACAGTTTAAAGGGGAGCATGACCTAGTGTTATCCACTAGGATTGTATGGACCTGGGAATCAGAACGACCAGGGTTCTAATCCTGGCTCTGCCACTTATCAGCTGTGTGAACTTGGGCAAGTCACTTTACTTCTCTATGTGTTAGTTCCTTCATCTGTAAAATAGAAATTAAGAACGTGAGCCTCATGTGGGACAGGAACTTTGACCAACCTGATGTGCTTGTATCCACCCCAGTGCTTAGTACGGTGCCTGGCACATAGTAAGCGCTTAACAAATACCACAATTATTATTATTATTGTTATTTATGGTTATTGAATCCCCACTTACAGTAGAGGAAACTGACACATATAAAAGTTAAATGACATGCCCAAGGTCACACAGCAGTCAAGGGGTGGAGCTGGGATTAGAACCCAGGTCTGCTCACTCCCAGGTCCTTACTCCTTCCTCTAGGCCACGATGGAGAACTATGTTATGAGGGGGCTGATAATGGCCAGAGATCTGGGGTCTCCTGACTCTCTGGGCTTTTTTCCATCGGTGTTTGATTCTAACAGAGGCCAAATTCTTAGGCTTCATGGTAACTGAATCTAACAAGGAAATCTGTGGTTAATTGGATTCCCTTAATATTAAAAAAAAATTGCTAAAAGCCCTAGAAATCTCTGCATTGCCATTCAGATGGCCCAAAATCCATAAACAAAACATTCAAACATCACCTAGGGAATAATGTTCAGATATTAATCTAATTGAGAAGTCATTATCTTCCAAGTTTAAACTTTTTAATTCAACCCGCAGTACAAACGCATTTCCAACTGATAACAGATTCTGAACATGCACATCATAATATGCAGCATATAAATGTATTTTTCCTACTTGCCATTAACCCAACCCAGCCTTTTCAGCTGAAATTAAGATGTGGGGTTTTTTAAAAAAATGTATTTATACGACATGCCAAGAAAATCACTTTTTCCCTACTATTTATAAAGAATTCAATTCTCCCCCAACCCGTAGAGATGAGTGGTACGTGGAAAGAACCCAGAACCAGACTTACATGAACTTGCTTTGTATGTTTACTTATTTATTTTTAATATAGGGAGTCAAATTAGCATTCTCGTTGAGCTCGAATACAACGCTCTTTTTAAATGGTACTTGTTAAGCACTTACTATGTGCCAAGCACTGTACTAAGCATCAGGATCGATACAAAATACCGCTAAATACCAATAAAGAGAGAGGGTATTGTAGTTAAGGGAAAGCTCCCGAAGGATGTGGGATTTTAGGAGGAGTTTAATGGTGGGAAAAGCTGTGGTTTGGCAAACTTGGGTTGGAAAGGAGCTCCAGGATGGGGGTCACAGTCTAAGTAGGAGGGAGAAAAGATATTGAATCCCCATTTTGTACAGAGAAGTGAAATGACTTGCCCCAGGTCACACAGAAGACAAATGGGGGAGCCGGGTTTAGAACCCAGGTTCTCTGGCCCCCAGGCCCATGTTCTATCCAATAGGCCACCCTGTTTCTCATGGCCTAGTTAGGTCCCAAAGGACTTAAAACAATAATAATAATATTAATTATGGTATTTGTTAAGTGTTTACTATGTAATAATAATAATAATGTAGGTATTTGTTAAGTGCTTACTATGTGCCCATGGTCACACAGCAGACAAGTGACAGAACCGGGATTAGAAGCCACATCCTCCGACTCCCACCGTGACTTCTGTCACATCCAATCTCCTCGGCACCCGCTCACTGTACTTTCCCCTTTCCCTTCTTCCTCCTGTCTGTCAATTATTTTATCCTCAGTCTTTTCCTAGATTATAAGGCAATTATGTATATAGCTGCAGTGTATTTATTTCTATTAGTTTTATATTGTACTTTCCCAAGTATTTGGTATGGTGCGCTGCACACAGTAAGTGCTCAATAAATACCACTGATTGATTGATAAAGTCCTGGCAGCAGGGTTCATGCACTGTACTCTCTCAAGTGCTCTGTACGGTCTTCAACACACTGTAGGTGTTATTATCATAATTATTATCATTATTCCCTTATATATGAGAAATATTCACATCTTTCAGTGTAGAATTTAATTCTTTCACATACACAAATACTTCACTATGAAACTTCGTTGCATGACCGATTCTATGACTCCCCTCAAATTTCCACTTATGAAATTATACACATTCAATACATTCCCCTGACTCAACCCATAATTCTCCCCTCATCTCTTTCCCCTCCTGCTCATGCTTTCTCCACTCCACAACTAACTTCCCTCCTCTCTCTTTATCTTCCTCCCTGGCTCTCAGTTTCTTTACTTTCATCCTGCCGCCCCGAAGCCTGGAACACTGCCTTGTTGCCATGGTAAAAAGCACTTAAAAAACAATAAAATAAAATAAGTAATAATGAAAGCTAGGGTGGTCTGTGTCAGAGCCAGCAAAGCAGAGCAGAGCCAGAAATAGAACCCAGCATTACTGACGCTTGATAGCCAATCTCTCGCTCTAATCACCAGACAACCTTCCTCTCTTACCCTCTCACGGCAAGGTAAGAATTCCTGAGGTACATCCAGCTAGGAGTGGGTTTTACAAGAGAACAAAGAACTAAGCAAAACCACATCTCCAAAAGCTGAAAATGCTTTCAGGGCACCTCTATTCCATGAGAAGCAGCATGGCCTAGTGGAGAGAGCACGGGGCTGGGAATCAGAAGGACCCGGGTTCTAATCCTGCTCTGCCACTTGTCTGCTGTGTGACTTTGGGCGAATCACTTCATTTCTCCGGGCCTCATTTACCTCATTTGTAAAATGGGGATTAAGACTGTGAGCTCCATGTGGAACAGGGACTGTGTCCCACCCAGTTTGCTTGTATCCACCCCAGCACTTAGTATAGTGCCTGGCATGTAGTAAGCATTTACCAAATACCATAATTATTAGTATTATTATTTACCCCAGCCCTTTTACAGTGCCCATAGTAAGTGCTTAACAAATACCATCTTATCATTATCGTTATTATTATTCCGACGACTGTGATCTACTCCATACAGCCTTTTAAAAGACCTAGGACTTTGTGGAACAAAATACTTCCAAAGAACTCTACTTCGATAGTCAGATTATAGCTATTAAGTGGCCCAAATCACTAGGTACACAAAGCAGAGAAACTCAAATATAGATAGTCCTCGCCTTCTGGTTTAGATAGTCTTTGTTTTCTAGATGCTAATATTCTAAACCAAGACGCAACTGAACCCACACTAGCAATCGATCAATCATATACAGTGAGCGCTTACTATGTGCTGTTCCACTTGGGAATACAATGGATCAGAGTTGTTAGACACACTCCCTGCCCACAAGGAGCTTACAGTCTAGAGATGGAGGCAGACATTAATATTAATAAATAAATTACAGATATGGACATAAGTGTAGTGGAGCAGAGGGAGGGGTGATGGAGGGCTGAGGGAGAAATGAATAAAGGGTACATATCCAAGAGCAAGAGAAATGCAGAAGGTAGTGGGAAAAGACGAAATGACAACCTCGTCAGGGATTTTGATGTAAACTTTAGTGTAAAGAAAGTGAAGGGATAATATAATATTTTAATTACAACACACATTACAAGACTCTGACACACTCACCATTTTTTTTCTAGTGAGGAGTGGGAAATGGAGAGTTGTAGTAATAAGAATTGTACTATTCGTCAAGCACTAATTATATGCCAAACACTGTACTAAGTACCAGATTAGATATGGGTTAATCAGTTTGCACACAGTCCCTGTCCCATATGAGACTCACAGTCTAAAGGCGAGGGAAGACAGATATCGAATGCCCATTTTACTGATGTAGAAACTGAGGCTTCCCCGGAGAAGCTGAGTGGAGAGAGGCGATAGGGCAGGGGATAGAGATGGATACGGATTTTAATTTTTCAGAAATATTCCCTCTCTTTCCCAGGCGGCCTTTGTGTTCCATTATGATTTCACTGCGCTAGAAGTTTGACCTACCTACCAGTCAAACGTATATTGTCTGCAGGAACCATTCAGAGGATTGCCTTATGAGCATCTTATAAATCAATTCCTACAGTTGGAGGGAGGAGGATCGGGTATGGCTGCCCAGGAATACTCGTCAAGAACTCATATGTACCTTAGGCAAAGCGGACCTGAACTATATACCCTGAGCGAGTAGAGGAGTAATTAGATGAGTGAGCTAAAGGAGGATGAGTCGATCAGTGAATTCCTCGTGTCTTAGGGTAAGAAGGCCAGCCTCAACTGGGAAGCTTATAGGGAACCTGAGATGGTAGAGATGTGTTTGAAGGGATGAGGGAAAGGACAGATTTGACAAAATACTGGATATGAGGATAGAAGGACACTAAAGATTCAAAGATAATTCTTGGTTTAGGAAATTGATCCGAGGGTAACACATGGCCAGGGAGAAGAAATTTGGTTTGGTTTGAGATGTTTGTTCAGTGGGGGATAGTAATAACGATTGTAATATTTGTTAAGCACTTCTTAAATGTCAGGAATGGTATTAGGCCCCGGGGTGGATACAACATAGACACAGTCTCAGTATCACATGGGCCTCACAGTCTAAGTAGGAAGGAGAACAAGTGTTTAATCCCCATTTTGCAGATGAAGGAATTGAGGCACGGAAAGGTAACGAACTCAAGGTCAGACACAGCAGGCAAGTGACAAGGCCGGGATGAGAACCCTGCCCCTCTGACTCCCAGGCCCATGCTCTAGCCACCAGGCTTGTAAAAGAACCCAGGTCACTCTTGTCTGCAGACAAAGATAAGGTTAAACAAAGGAGATGTTGGACGGTAGATTTCTGTCTGATGATTACTGAGCATCCAAATGGGCTGAACACTCTGATCTGTGTCCAGATTGCCTCAGAAACAACAGAATTAAATTTGATGACACAGAGTGGATGCAAAGAGGTTCAGATTAAAGTCAGGGTGGACATCCCTGCTTGGTGGGGACACCGATCATCGGAAAAGAGTCAGGGACTGGGATCAGGACAGAGAGGAAAATTCAAAAGTGGCCTAGGACAGTGGAAGAGGTGATCATGCCGAAGGACGGGAAGAGGCTGAGAAGGAAATCGAGTACCCCATCGTGCATTCCCTGCCGCACCAAAATGGGTCCCGAGTTACAAACACATTTAGACTTCCCTTCAAAGGCAAGGTCTCTTTTCAGTCTTTCTCCCATTCCACTTGCCACTGCAATTCTCCAACCAGTCAAAACTCTCCACTAAAGTTTTGTCACTTTTTCACCCACCAAAAGAAACAATGTAGAGGTTTTGGAACTCAGTCAATCAATCAAGGGTATTTATTGAGCACTTACATTGCGTCTCATACTATATTATTGTACAATAAAATATTATTTTACTCTCCCGAGCTTCTAGAATAGTGCTTTGCACAAAGCAAGTGCTCAATCAATTTTACTGATTGAACGATTATACTTCATAATACATATTGCACAGGATTATACTAAGTGCTTGGAAAGAGCAATGCGATGGAGTTGGTAGACACGATCCCTTCCCTTAAAGAGCTTACACTATAGCGGAGTGACAGATGATAAAATAAATTAAAGATAGGGAAAGGGACAGAACAGAAGGATATCTACATAGGTGCCATGTTTGCATGTGTGTCAACAAAATTGGTTGACCATCTGAGGGGTAGAGAAGGAAAGAATCTCACAAACGGAGCCCCCCTTTTCCTCTCCTCCTCCTCTTCTCACCATCGCCCCAACTTGCTCCCTCTGCTCCACCCCCTCCACACCCCACAGCACTTGTGTATATATGCACATATTCATTATTCTATTAGTAATTTATATCTATATTTCTATTTGCATTGCCGCTATTGATGCCTGTCTACTTGTTTTGTTTTGTTGTCGATCTCCCCTCTTCTAGACTGTGAGACTATTTTGGGTAGAGATTGTCTCTATCTGTTCCCGAACTGTACTTTCCAAGCGCTTAGTACAGTGCTCTGCACATAGTAAGCGCTCAATAAATGATTGAATGAATGAATGAATGAATGAAACTGAGGAGAGGAGGGACTTGGAGGTGAAAGGAAAGATGGACACTGGAGGCACCATGGCCTAGTGGATAGAGCGGGGCCTGGGAGTCAGAAGGTCATGAGTCTAATCCCAACTCCGTCACTCATCTGCTGTGTGACCTTAGACAAGTCACTTTGCTTCTCTGGTCTCATTTACTTCATTTGTAAAATGGGAATTGATGCTGTGTGCCCCATGTGGGACAAACAATAATACTTTCTCCCTTCAAAACCCTAATGAAGACTCACCTCCTCCAGGAGGCCTTCCCAGACTAAGCCCCTCATTTCATCAGCTCCCCCTCCCCCCCAACCCCACATCGCCCTGACTCACTCCATTTGGTCTAATCCCCCTCTAGTGCCCCACAGGATTTGTGTATATATGTACATATCTACAATTCTATTTATATTAATGCCTGTTTTACTGGTTCTGATGTGTATAGATATCTCTAATTCTATTTATTTATATTGATGCCATTGATGCCTGTTTACTTGTTTTTGATGCCTGCCTTCCCCTTTCTAGACTGTAAGCCTGTTATGGGCATGGATTGCCTCTCTTTGTTGCTGAATTGTACTTTCCAAGTGCTTAGTACAGTGCTCTGCACACTGTAAGTGCTCAATAAATACGATTGAATGAATGGACGACAGGAACTGTGTCCTACCCGATTTGCTTGTATCCAACCCAGAGCTTAGTAATAACGATAATAATGACGATGGTATTTATTAAGCGCTTATTATGTGCCAAGCACTGTTCTAAGCGCTGGGGTAAAGACAGGGTAAGCAGGTTGTCCCACGTGGGGCTCACAGCTTTAATCCCCATTTTACAGATGAGGTAACTGAGGCACAGAGAAGTTAAGTTACTTGCCCAAAGTCACAGAGCTAATAAGTGGCGGAGCAGGGATTAGAACCCACGACCTCTGACCCCCAAGCCCGTGCTATTTCCACTAAGCCACATACAGAGTATGGCACTTAGTGAGTACTTAACAAATGCCGTGATTATTATTATTAGGGGAAGGTGCATGGGCCTGGGACTCAGGAGATAAGCAATCTAGTCCCAGCTCCTCCAATTTCACTCTGTGTGATCTTAGGCAAATCACTTAACAAATCTCAGGCTCAGTTTCCTTACCTGTAAAATAGGGACAAAAAAAGTTACCCATTCGCCTTCCCTCTTGGACTACGAGCCCTGGGGCATCAGGGGCTACCCTAGTGCTTACTGCGGTGCTTGGCACAAAGGAAGCACGTTCTAAATACACCATCATCATATTTATTTAATGAGGGCAGAGAATCCGAAAGAAATGGGAGTTGGAAGATTTTTTTTTGAAGTTTACATTTCCCAGGTAGTCTGAGCCTCCCTCACTTTGAAGGATGTATAAGTTTAACTATTCTTAGAGAAAGTCCATGCAAATCACCACTCCATTTGAGTTCCCGGGTGTTTGCTTCTCACAACCCCACGTAACGTGGACAGCTTTTCAAATTCCACAGAACGAAGCTCAGTCATTTCAAGATGGTATCAGAACTGTGCGAACTGCCAAGTGTAGCTATAGAAGAAGACACAAATGTTCAAAGTAAAGCCGTAATACTGAAGAGTAAGTGGACCGGGTTAGCAAAGGAGGAAGGATTATACACGAGAAAAGCTCCCAAAAGACAAGGGAGGCATGAACGTTTGCCCAGTTTATGAAAAACAGGCTTTGGATCTATGAGGTTTTCAGGTCTATTCCAAGCAGTACAGTTGGAAAAAAATTTAAAAACACTTGGCTTTCACGATTTCTCTCGCCACAGAGAACTAAATTCTCTCACCAATGAGATCTGATATATTTCACCATTTTACAAAGAACCTTATGGAAATGCTTCCTTAAAATTCATTTTTTCTCTCAGTAAGTAATGCATTAACAACAGACATTTTAATTATTTTCCCCCTCAAGAATGAATAATTCAAATAAGATTAATGGCACTCACAATTTCCCAAGGGTATTTTATTTATGAGATATACGATTTCTTTTTTTTTTCATGGATTAACTGGCCTAAAAACTTTTACTTAACAACCACCCTTGCTCTGATTATATGTAGGCCAAAATGTAACCCAAATGGATTTCCATAAACAAGCCATAAATCCACAAAGATGAAAGTGAATAGTATAAGAAATGGTTTTGGCATCATTTTAACCAAGATTTTCTAGCAAATGATAATTAAATCCCTAAGTCTAATACCTTAATATTTATAAAATGAAGGCATAATTCAGTAGGTTTTCAAAAACCTTAAGACTTTTATAGTACCTTGGGTAGTCTGTATATGTACCTACACAAGCTGTTCTGCTTTACTTGACCTTTGTAAAAGAGCATAATTCTACTCTATCTTTGAAACATCAAAGTAATATTTTAATATTGCTTCCCTAATTAGCAGTAATTCCAAGGAGATGGGCTGTGAATCAAAGTTTGTGAATTATAGACCAGTAATATATATGGAAAAAAAGAAAGGATTTGAATTCCCAAAATGAATATGTCCAATTATTTTTTTAGGGCATCTCAGTTTAATTATTCACGACTGCATTATTTCTAAATATACTAAGAAATATCCCATGATTCAGTTAGCAAAAAACCTGACACTAGCAATAAGAAAATTTCCTCTCCACTTCCCTGCTATGAATGAGGTCGGTTCTAATAAGTTCCAAGAAACAAAAAATTACTGTGATATTGCAAGGTTGTAATGTGCAGAAAAATAAGAGAGGTCTTACTAATAATAGTTACATTTTGAAAATATCAACCTATCTTCTATATTTTTCTTTCCTTCCTCAAGTTCCCAAATCATTTCACAAAGCTCATCAGAGTAGTTCCATGTTCCTTGACTTCAAGAACTCATCTGAGGTTTGAGATTGAGATGTTCCTGAACGACAGCCAGGGAATATAAGTCTAACTTTATTATTGTGGGATATTATAATGATCTTGTCAAAGTTACCATTTTACATATAGGGAAGAATCAGGTTTATGGAGAAAGCTGTTTTGTCTATGTCCTTATTACAAATAGTGACTTCTTCTTCTGAACTAACTGCAGGAATTGGCTGATCCCACAGGTGTGAAAAAAATGTTGCAGATGGGAGAAAAATTAATCAGTCCCCTCGATCCAGATTAATTTCCCTCATAAGCCCAGGGCTGATCATTTTTTTAGGCTCCCCCGACCATCGTACCAAAAAATTCCCATTAGTCAGATTCCTGCCCCACCCTGGGAAATGGAAGCAGGGGAAAACCTGAGGTTCCAGAAACAAGCCAGACGTTAGAAGGCCTCCTTTTTGTCAGCCAAATCTCCTTTGAATCACCTCTTCTCACCCACCAGTTAGCCTTGGTCTCCACTGTCAGTTTGAGAGAATAGTGAGGGGAGATGAAGTTACATTGTGGAGTATTCATTCATTCATTCAATCATATTTTTTAGCGCTTATTGGGTGCAGAGCACTGTGTTAAGCCCTAGGAGAGTACAATATAATGGAAAATGGTAAATGGCAGGGAATGTGCCCACAATGAGCTTGCAGTCTAGAGGAGGAGGAGGAAGGAAGAGGCTTAGGAAACTGCAGTCTTTAGTGGATATTGGATTTTCCCAATGGCCAGTCACTACCAAGTCTCCTTCTCTTGCCCAGTCGTGCCCTTACTGCGGCAGAGAAACCTTCTCTGTCCCTGGCCATGGGGATGGAATAGAAGAGTGAGCAAATAATAATAATAATAATGATAATGTTGGTATTTGTTAAGCGCTTACTATTTGCAGAGCACTGTTCTAAGCGCTGGGGTAGATCCAGGGAAATCAGGTTGTCCCATGTAAGGCTCACAGTTAATACCCATTTTACAGATGAGGTAACTGAGGCACAGAGAAGTTAAGTGACTTGCCCACAGTCACACAGTTGACAAGCGGCAGAGCCGGGAGTCGAACCCATGACCTCTGACTGCGAAGCCCAGGGTCTTTCCACTCAGCCACGCTGCTTCCCTATTGAGGGAGGGAGGGAGAGAGGGAGGGAGGGAAGGAGAATCCAAACCCAACTCGTGGAAAAAAAGTCAAGACAATCACAGTGCCCAGTTCTCCATCTATCCAGGACTTCATCCCATCGCTGAAACATATCAGCAGGATCTGGAGTGGCAGGTGAAGCAGAGGGGAATCTCACAGACATACCTCTTCTGATGGCACCCCCAGCCTCCTTTCTGAGGATGCCCAGCCTCATTCTGACTCCTGACTACAGCTGAGTGTTCTAAATTCTTCATTTTAAGAGGCGGTCGCATCGGTACTCGGGCAGATTGTAGGCTGCCTGTGGATGTGGGGATCCACATCGCTGGGGATGTGCTCAGCTAATAATAATAGCAACGATAAATCAAAATAATAATGGTACTTGTCAAGTGCTCACTATGTGTCAAACCCTGTTCTAAGTGCTAGGGAGATACAAGTTAATCGGGTTGGACACAGTCCCTGTCCCACGTGGGGCTCACACTCTTAATCCCCATTTTAAAGATGAGGTAATTGAGGCCCAGAGAAGTTAAGTGACTTGCCCAAGGTCACACAGCAGACAAGTGGCAGAGTCAGGATTAGAACCCGTGATCTCCTGACTCCCAGGCCCGTGCTCTATCCACTAAGCCACGTTTGTGTGTGTGATGTGTATTTTGTGAGGTGGAGGGGTCGAGCAGAGCCTGAATAGTGCCTGACGGCCAAGGCTAGGCTCTGAGGGACCCCGCCCAGTCTCACTCTGCCATCAGCTGCCCTCCCCTCCACAGAGCAGAGACTTTTTTCTCCCCCTCTAGACTGTCAATTCACTGTGGACAGGGAGCTTGTCTACCAACCCTGATATATTGTACTCTCCCAGAGTTTAGTACAGTGCTCTACATGCAATAAGCACTCAACAAATATGACTGACTGATAAAATATCTGTCAAACATATAAAGGAGTGTGAGAGGGGCAGACCGGGCACTAGGAACTTCTGGTCAACTTCAGTGCCACTCCACTTTCCTCTGACGTTGAGCTTGCACGGTGGCCATCTTGGCTCCGGTGGATTACGAACACCATAGTCACAATAACCCATGAGGCAGCCATGTCGGTAGGGTCAGGAGGTATGGGACTGTCATTGAAGAAGCAGTGCATTTGTCGGGGGCAGTCAAGCCCACCCCTTCACCCCCACTGTCTTTAGCACAAGACCCAGGATTGAAGCTCTGTCTGCCCCCAAGTGCATCCACCCTTTTTCTGACACCTTGTCTTGTCTTATGCTGTCGAATTGTCTCTGAGCCATAGCGAATCCATGGACGCATCTCTACCACAACACCCCACCTCCATCTGCTATCCTTCTGGTAGAGGATCCAGAGAGTTTTCTTGATAAAAATCCAGAAGTGGTTTAGCACTGTCTTCTCCCACACAGTAAACTCCAGTATCCGCCCTCCACTCTCTCCCATGCCGCTGATGCCCAACACAGGTGAGTTTTGATTTGTAGCCGACTGCCCTCCACTGGCTAGCCACCGGCCAAGCTAGGAATGGAATGAATAGGCCTCTGCTTGACTCTCCCTCCCGAAGCTGAGACCGGTAGAGTACTGGCAACTCTCCAGGTGTGACCTCGAGAAGGGTCTCTGACACCACATGTTGCAAAATCCAGGCAGATGAGCAGCATCAGAAGAATGTTCCCTAAATCTTCAAAAACGTTCCAGTCAAGGCACACAGTGAAAATGCTAGTTGTGGCCAGACTGTGTATTTACAGCATTAACAAAATTTCTCCTTCCTCTAGTTCCCAAGGGCTTCTTTTGTTTTCATAAGGGTCACTTGCTTGGGAACTAATCCCAATATCAAATCCAGATAAAGCCTTAGAAAATAAAAGGGAAGAATCATTTCCAGAAAGCATGCTGAATTTATCCAGGAGCCATGACCAAAGGTATAATCTCAAAGATCAAAAACTCTGTTGGTATGACCCCAACCTACTGCTAAATATAACAAAAAGTGTTAACATCAAACCTCCCTTTGATTCTATTAGAAACAAGCCTGCTTCCTTTGGGATTTGAGGAATTTGGACATTCTACTTTGTTTTCCATTCCAACCAACCTGTCTTTTGTGCTGCGTGGGTTCAATCCTTAATCTCCAACTCATCGATTGCAATTATATATGAAATATACGAAACCCGGAAATAATGATGAGGCTAGAAATATAAAGAATCACTGGTGGTGGTGTTGTCTAATGCTGTCGAGTATGTCCGACTCATATCGATGCCATGGACAGATCTCTCCCAGAATGCCCCACCTCTATCTGCAATCGTTCTGGTAGTGAATCCAGAGAGTTTTCTTGGTAAAAATATGGAAGTGGCTTACCACTGACTTCTTCTGTGTGGTAAAACCGAGTCTCCGCCTTCAGCTCTCTCCCGTGCTTCTGCTGCGCAGCACACGTGAGTTTTGATTTACAGCAGATTGCCTGCCACTCACTAGCCACTGGCCAAGCTAGGAATGGAATGGACAGGCCTCTGCTTGACTCTCCCTCCCGAAATCGAGGCTGGTAGAGGACTGGAAATTCTCCAGGTGCGACCCTGAGAGGGGAATCATTACTATTTCTCATCTAACTACAAAATAATTATTGGCTCCACTAGGATGAGGGCATGTGCTAACACTTTCCTTCAGTCTCCATGCTTCCTGTATCCTTAAACCAATTTCGAGAACACCTATAAGACCTAAGAAAAAGCCAAACAATTGAAGATGTTGTAATCCATTTTTTATGCCTTTAGAAGAGGCCATAGAATCAATCCTTCCTCCATTTCGGAAAGAGCAGAAAATCTCCTCTATTCCAAAATATCAAAAGGAGAAGACTTTTCCAACCCACTTCAATGCTTAACAGCCCTCATTATCAACAGACTCTTCCTTATAGAAGCAGCATGACCAAGTGGAAAGTGCACAGGCTTGGGAGTCAAAAGACCTGGGTTCTAATACCTGCTCTGCCATGTGTATGATGTGTGACCTGGGATGTCAGTTAACTCCTCTGTACTTCAGTTTCCTCCTCTGTAAAATAGGGATTAAATTATACTCCCTCCCACCTATACTCTGAGCCCCATGTGGGACAGGGACTGTGTCCAACCTGGTAACCTGTGAGAAGCAGCACGGCTTGTTAGAAGCAGCGTGGTTCAGTGGAAAGATCGTGGACTTGGGAGTCAGAGGTCGTGGGTCCTAATCCCAGCTCTGCCATTTGTCAGCTGTATGACTTTGGGCAAATCACTTAACTTCTCTGTGCCTTAAAGAAGGCACATCTGTATCTCATCTGTAAAATGGAGATTAAGACTGTGAGCCCCACGTTGATACAACCTGATTACTTTGTATCTACCCCAGTGTTTAGAACAGTGCTTGGCACATAGTAAGCACTTAACAAATATCATTATCATTATTACAACCTTGCATTTATCCCAGCATTTAGAACAATGCTTAAAATGTAGTAAGAGCTTAATGAATGTAACAATAATTATGAATAATCCTAGTAATGATAATAACTCATATCACTTATTAGCCCAAGTTTTCTTGTAGGCAACAAACTCTGGAATCTATCCTCAAGCCAACATCCTTAGATATCCCTAGAGCTCAGTCCTGGGAGTTAGAGGACCTAAATTCTAATCCCAGCTCCACTATTTGTCTACTGAGTGATCTTGGGCAAGTCACTTCAGTTCTCTATGTCTCAGTTACCTCATTGTAAAATGGGGATTAAGCCCATTGTGGGACATGGACTGTGTCCAACCTAATTAGCTTGTAGGTAACTGTATGTACCTGACACAGAGTAAGTGCTTAACAAATACCGTAAAATTCGGAACGAAAAAATTCTAACTCATTGGTCCAGGTAAGTCACTGCAAAATTACCTAGTAATCTAAATTATCTAAATATGGACAGTGGTGTGGGTGAGGAGGAATTACATTGTTCCCCAGTCTGTTGCGCATATCCTTAAAATCTGAAACCACTGACATGAATCAATAAATGGGCTATGCAAAGTAAGTGCTTCAGAGAGTACAATATAATTAATAGACCTGATCTATGCCCACAGAGGTTTACAATCTGGTAATTACATCAATCAATCAATCCATGGTATTTACTGAGTTCTTACTAGTGCAGAGCATTGTACTAACAGCTTGGGAGAGTACAGTCCAACAGAACAAGCAGACACATTCCCACCCAAAGTGAGTTACAGTCTCGAGGGGGAGACAGTCAGGAATATAAATAAAAAGCTTATTTTACATAATTTGAAGATAGGAACATAATTTAAAGATCTTTGCTATTTTGCATGGCCCACCCTAAAGAGCACAGGCCTAGGAGTCAGAGGACCTGGGTTCTACCGCTGGCTCTTCCATTTGGCTACTGTATGATCCTGGCCAGTAATTTAACTTCCCTGCGCCCCAGTCTCCTCATCTACAAACTGGAGATTCGATATCTTTTCACCCTCTGACTTAGATTGGGAGACTCATGTGGAACAGGGACAGTATTCCAACTGATCAGTACAGTGCTTGGCAAGTAGTAAGCACTTAATAAATGCCATAATCAATAAAGAAATCATTTTCTTAACACAAAGTATAGGAATAAATTAGGTCATCTCACAATCACATTTGCCAGATGCTACAACTGTGCTAATGGGTTTTTCAAATAAGCTCCTTCTAGCCAAGTCATTCTTAAACAACTCAGAGGTCTTCACCATCTTGTCATCGGGAATCCTTCCCAAACGTCATTTTGAGAAATGTCATAAGGGACTCACTTTAGCTTCCTTGGGATGCAGAGACTGATTTCACAGATTGTGAGCCCATTGTTGGATAGGGATTGTCTTTATCCGTTGCCGAATTGTACTTAGTACAGTGCTCTGCCCACAGTAAGTGCTCAATAAATACGATTGAATGAATGAAAGTGTATTCCACGTCGACCATGTAGCATAAATCTATTGAGCATTTACTTTCTGTGATGCACTGTCGTAGGTTCTGAAGTAAATTCAACCTATATCGAGGCCTCACTCCACGAGAAAGAGAAGCAAATATATAACATCATTAATCAATCAGCTGTATTTATTGAGCACTTACTGTGTGCAGAGCACTCCTAAGGGATCAGAAGACAGTATAACAGAGTTGGTAGGCACATTCCTTACCCACAGTGAGCTTACAGTCTGGAGGGGGAGACAGACATTAATATAAAGTAGGGCTATTTACTTAAGTGCCCTAACACTAGCTTATAAATATATATGGTATAAAGGGAAAGGGCAACAGAGACAACTTTAGACATTTGTATAAAAGTAATGAGAAGCTCTCTATGGATAGGAGACCAGAGCAGTGGAGAGAGACGGAGATAGAGATTCAAAGAAGAAAAACTGTACGTCATTTGACAAAGCCAGGAGCGGAGGAAAAGGAGAAATTCGGGAAAGGAAAATGTAATTCCTGGTAAGGGGATTTGGCAAACCTGAAATTAAAACCCGATTAATGGCTTGTTCTCTTTACTAACCAGTGAAGGGCATGCCAGGCCCCATTCTTTATCCTAGTGTCTGAAAAGAAGAAGCACAATGACTTGGTACCTGCTGTTGAGGAGAAACTGATGTTGTCCTGGCAATTGCACCTAAGAGAAGCAGTGTGGTCTAGTAGGAAGACTACAGAGCTGGGAGTCAGGTGACCTGGGTTCTCAAAATTTTGATCTGGGTTCTGATCCCAGCTCAGTCACTCTGCCATTTGGGTAAGTCACTTAACTTCTCTGTGGCTTAGTTTCCTCATTAGTAAAAAGAGGACAAAAGGCTTATTATTATTCCCTCTCAAACTATACCCACACTTAGGGGTAGGGACAATAAACCGATCTGACTGTACCGTATCTATTCCAAAACTTAGAAACTGCTTGGCACTTAGGGCTTAACAAATACTATAGTTATTATTATCGGTGTATTTCCTTCTTCTTTAACCTAGTGCATAGGTGGATGGAGGGAGAATAAATAATTTAAGCTTCAAACTATTTACTCTAAAGGATTATAAACCTTTGTCGATCTACATTGATGTCCATTCTGGTACTGTACATACATTTCCTTCTTCCTAACCCTGGATGAGAATTTAGGGCAGAACACTAAGAAATGGTAGCATCTTCAATGTTGAGGTGAATCTCCACTCGCAAGAATCGCAGGGCTGATCTTGTGCTGCTTATAAAAGAATGTCCCAACTTCTTTTATGGGATGCCTAAGAAGCTTGACTGAAAATTAAAGAAACAAACAAAAAAAACACCTATTTTCACAGTTCTTAGGAAAATAGGAACAGTACTCTCAAGTTCTAGTCAAATCCATCTGGTCCAGAAAAATAGCATCTTTGCCCTTTTGGAGAGAATATTTTAACTAAATCAACATATTGAAGCAATCAATCATACATAAAGCTCACATTTTTCCTCTAAAAAGTTACTATTGCTTAAAGGCTGGTTCTATTTCCCAACCTCCCTTCCCCTGTTCCATTCTCCCCTTGTTTTCCCATCCCTATCCCCCAACTACAAATCCCTTGTAGGGTATCCAGGAAACCTGAAGTAGAGAAGTCAAGAAGCTGGGGATTTGGCTAGGAACTGGGTGAGCACAGCACAGGGTGAATTCTGGCAGTGGGGAGAGTAGGAGTGAGCTCAGAAGGGAGAGGCTGTGATTTCCAAGGTGCCAAAGACAGAACCACAGAGACATATGAATCCTTGAAAATAATATACCATAGGAGAGGCACCCTATGATTTCAGAGTGGAAAAGATGAGATATTTGCCCAATCTGTGTGTACACACATGAAGTAAAGTCTGTTGTCTTTCAATATAACTTAGACCAGATCTGTCTCATTTACATAGTCACAGAGCAAATATTCTCCAAAGTGAAATTAGCTTCTGCATTTCAGGACTATAGGGCTACTATTCTTTGTTTGAAAATGTCAAACTAAGAGGGAAGGACAATCAGTGCTTGCCACATAGTAAATGCTTAGCAAATAATAATAATAATAATAATAATAATAATGGTATTTGTTAAGTGCTTACTATGTGCCAAGGGGGTTTGGTAAATCCAAAACTTTGTTCTAAGCACAGGGGAAGGTAATCAGGTTGTCCCATGTGGGGTTCATAGTCTTAATCCGCATTTTACAAATGAGTTACAGATATGCCTTCTTTGAGGCACAGAGAAGGTAAGTGACTCACCCAAAGTCATACAGCTGACAAGCAGCAGAGCCGGGATTAGAATCCACGACCTCTGACTCCCAAGCCCATGCTCTTTCTGCTAAGCCAAGCTGCTTCTCTATTATTATTATCATTGGAGGCTTTTGAGGGGAGGGGAGATGTGGACTGAACGTTTTGTTTGTTTTTTTAGGAAAATGATCTGGGCAGCATAATGAAATATGGAGTCCAGAAGGGAGAGACTGGAAGCAGGGAGATAAGAATACTAATAATAGTAATGATAAAAATAATTGTGGAATTTAAGTGCTTGCTATGTGCCAAGCACTGTGCCAAGGTTGGATAATGTACCCGAGAGAAAGGGATGGTTCATGGTGTCAAAGGTAACTGAGAGGTGGAGGTGGATTAGGATGGAATAGAGACCATTAGCTTTGGCAAGGAGGTGGCCATTGGTGACCTTAGAGGGGGCAATTTCCATGGAATGGAGGGGCGGAAACCAGATTACAGGGCATTAAGGAGAGAATGGATATTAGAGAGATTGCACTCAACCACAGCTGAATTAGTCTTCACATACCCCAACGGTGAGAGAGAATTTCAGGGAATGCTTAGCCAAGTCATAAGCTTGCCTCACGTTGGAGGAAGACAGCAGATAAGATGGGCTGATTTCGTTGATCCTGTGAATCTCTTGAAGTCCACCCACCCTGGCCTCAAACTTTCTAGAGAATTTTCCTCCAGAGGCTGCCCCAGTTGAAAACTTTGGATGACTTTTTCTCAAATTTCTGAAGACATGTGCATTCTCCTTCTGAAGGTTTTCAATCAAACTCTTCAGAGAATTTCTAAAACATAGACCTGACCGCGTTAGGTGTCAATTGCTGGTGGGCAGAGAATATTCCACTTCTTAACTCTGCATTTCCCAAGCCCCTAGTGTAGAGCAACACACTAACCCTATCTTTAATACAAAAAGAAACAATTTTCCAGAAAAATGAAATGGTTATATTGCACCTAAAAAAAAAAACTGAACACTATATGAATGAAGACACTATATATCTAGTTTCGACATCCAAGCGTAGCACTTTAGGAGTACAGCACTTAATAGGGAAGCACCATAGCCTAAAGGTTAGAGCATGGGCCTGAGATTCAAAAGGATCTGGGTTCTAATCCTGATTCTGCTACTTGCCTGCTATGTGACCTTGGGCAAGTGGAATTATCTGTGTCTCAGTTACCTTTTCTGTAAAATGGAGATTAAGACTGTGAGCCCCATTTGGGACAAGGACCGTATCCAACCTGATTAGCTTGTATCTACCCCAGGACTCTGAATGGTGTTGGACACAAAGGAAGTGCTTAACAAATCTTCTGACTCCCAGCCCCGTACTCTCTCCACTACACCACATTGCTTCCCTAGCCAAGTGTTTAGCCCAAGGATTAGTTTTACAGTAAGGATTACAATTATCATTATTACCTAATAACAAATTCAACCACTGCTTGCCTTAAGAGGAAGTTAATTCATAAAATAATTAAGGCAGTCATGCATTCTCCTAAGCAGCGTGGCTCAGTGGAAAGAGCCTGGGCTTCGGAGTCAGAGGTCATGAGTTCGACTCCCGGCTCTGCCACTTGTCAGCTTTGTGACTGTGGGCAAGTCACTTAACTTCTCTGTGCCTCAGTTACGTCATCTGTAAAATGGGGAATAACTGTGAGCCTCACGTGGGACAACCTGATTACCCTGTATCTACCCCAGTGCTTAGAACAGTGCTCTGCACATAGTAAGCGCTTAACAAAGAGCAACATTATTATTACCATGGTCAGGCTTTGCTCCTCTGTTTTTCCAGTTGCAAAATGAGAAGAATCATAAACACCCGCTCACTTCTGGGTGAATGGAGATTTTTTTTGAAAGTTGCTTGGAGCTTCTAGGAAAAGAATATTGCTTTGTTGTTGTTCTTTGGCAATATTGATTATAGGTTCTAAACAACATCAAGATGGATTATTCCTCCAGGCAATAGTTGAAGACAGGTACAATAAAGCCACCCTGCAACCATTAATCAACAAAACAGAAGCCAAAGACTTGCTGTTACCCCACAGAGATTACTCATATTTTTTTTCTTAATATCCCTTTGGTCTCTGAAGATGTACGAGGAATCATCTTTGAACTAAACACATTATCACAATGTTTAGGTGAGCTATTAAGCGTGGAGAATTTTAAAATATAAATACAAACTGAGCAGGACAGCTGGAAATATCCCCTAATACTTGACTCATTAGGCAGGACTAAGCGTTCTAATGAGAAGTGCTGAATTGACAGAGCTGTTAAAAATCAATGTGAGGCAAAGAGCCCTGAATTATTCATTTCCTGTTTATGTGGATCCACACAACGCGAGTGGAAAAAAATGTTTTTTTAAATAACTGTCTTTGATTTACTCTCCTCAGAAGTTCAGATTATTCTGCTTAAAATATTTTAATTTCATCTGACGCCTAATTCGACCCATGTTTTTTAGACAGGGCATTCTTCACTTTAATGAAATCGGACATTTTGTCATCCTTCGTTGGATCTGAACCCCACACCTGGATTGGGTTGGGCAGTGAGAGGTTGTGAAGGTGGGAATGAAAGGAAAGGGGTAAATCTTTGTAAGGGGAGAATGCCCAGAACATTCTCCCTCCTTTGTCTGAGATCAAAAAGCCCAGCCACATCCGGTTCTCTGAACTCCAGCCGGCAGCTTCCTATCCCTCAGCCTTGAGCAGCTGTTCCCAAAATTAAACTCTCATCAAGGAACTCCTATGAGTGTGCTTGATCAGATCAGCCCTAATGTAGAATTTCTTCTCAACTAATTCAAATAAGTTGGTAATGTTCCTTTAAGGTATAATAGACAAGGAGCCTTTAAGGTATCCATACAATTACAAAATAATAATAATTATAATATTAATACTTGTGACTACTGTTCAGCACTTCCACCATCAATGATATTTATTAATTTACTTATTCATGGTATTTGTTAAGGTATTTGTGACAAACAGTGCCAGTCACTGTTCTAAAAGCTGGGGTAGATACAAGTTAATCAGGTTGGACTCAGATCCTATAACAACAATGTTGGTATTTGTTAAGCGCTTACTATGTGCTGAGCACTGTTCTAAGCGCTGGGGTAGACACAGGGGAATCAGGTTGTCCCACGTGGGGCTCACAGTCTTAATCCCCATTTTACAGATGAGGTAACTGAGGCACCAAGAAGTTAAGTGACTTGCCCAAAGTCACCCAGCTGCCAAGTGGCAGAGCCGGGATTCGAACCCATGACCTCTGACTCCAAAGCCCATGCTCTTCCCACTGAGCCACGCTGCTTCTCACAGCTCCTGTCCCACATGGGGTTCACACTCCTAATCCCCATTCAACAGACAAGATAATAATAATAATAATGATATTTGTTAAGTGCTTACTATGTGCCAAGCACTGTTCAAAGCACTGGGGTATATGTAAGGTAATCAGTTTGTCCCACATGGGGCTCACAGTCTTAATTCCCATTATACAGCTGAGATCACTGAGGCACACAGTGGACATGTGGTGGAATCAAGATTAAAACCCAGGTTCTTCTGCTGGGTTCTCAAACCAGTGTTCTATCCAAGCAATGCTTTTTACCCTTTTTTTAAAAAAAATAGGAAACTTTGTGTCCTCACCTCCAAAGAACTCAAAAACATTTTCTGGTCCTGTGCTGAGCTATTTCTCCCCCTGTGTCTCTGTTTTGGTGACTTTGTGTCTATTGTTAGATTGTGAATTTACACATCAAGGATTTATAATAAATAAGCTACAGAAGTTAGCTAATAATAACTCCATACTAATATGAATCCAAAAGAAAAAACAAAATGTGGTATTATCAGCTAACTTCCCTAGCTCATCTCTCTTCCCTCCTTATGTGCTCTGCTGATGGTAAGCACTCAAAAACTACGATCGATTGATTGGAGCTATCTCTTTTCCCCAGGCCAACCGTCTCTCTAACCGCCTAAATATGTCTTCTGTCTTCATTTTGGACCCTTGCACCTGGCCTCAGAGAGCACTGGAGATGGGAGAATGGGCTTGGAGAGTCTTAAAGTCAACTAAAAATGGGTAGGTGAGAGGGAGCGAGTGCAGCACCTACCCAGGAAGTCAGAATGAGTCTGGTTGCTATGGAAATTGGCCATATTCCATCAGGGCAAATATTAGACTCATTGTCAACATCTGGATGAATTGATCACGTGCTTGTGAGGAAATTATTGGCATCGCCGGTTTACCACCCAATTCCTCTATCATTTATCCCTCCTGTACTTTTTAAGCGGTCCTCTTCTGAGCAGAGCCAACAGCTCTTTTATTCATAACTGCTAAACATCCGAATTCCATTTTCTTCAAATTCCTCCTCGGTGAGATATGGGATCATAATATTAGTTTACTTCGATCACCCCAGGTGATAGAGTTTTGTGAAATGAAGAGAGTCTCTGAATTGAAATGGAAGTACTTTAACATTTTCGCTTATCGTCTTGAGAAATGCCTATTTCTCCTCAGATGCCCCGGCCCAAGCCACGCCAGTGGCCGAACTTAAGAGGTTTCCCCGCCCGAGCAAGTCACAGTCCCTCTGACACGACACTTAAGACCGTTTCCTACAAATCTCCCAGCTGCCGTCCCACTGGGGGGTCAAGTGTTTGCCAATGAGAGTCCTTTGCTTGCCCCTGAATTCGGGCAGGATAAACAGCCCTCAAAGCAGCCCATGGAGCAGCCAAGAATCCAGCACAGACGTCTCCCTCCGTGGGCTGTGCTCAGGCGGAGGATGTGCGGAACGGGGAGGGCTCATCCAGGCCCAGTCGAGGTCGGCGCCCGGGGGCCGGAGACGCCCATCCTCGTCAGCTACCCTCCCTCTCCGTGACACAGTGGAGAAATATAAAATGACCGTTTCACAGGGGTGGTGGCAGAGGGAGCGGAGGGAAAATTCAAGCAGCGGAGGTTGTACCCTGGAATGTTGCACAAGTCACGGTGGCCACTTGGGGAAGGTCAATTTCGGGACCCATCTTCAAGCGTCCCAAGCAGGGGGCATCTTGCTAAGGTCAAGTGGGGGAGCAATAGCCTTCTGCATCTCTGGGGGTGGCCAGTGAAGCTCCTCATAACTCAGGGGCTCTGGGGAGGCCACCCTATTGCCAAATCCTGGGGCCCTCTGGAGTCAACCCTATTAGATCCCGGGTCTCTTTCCTGCCTCCATAGCTACCTTCCCTGGCCTAGTTCTGGGTATAATAATGCTGGTATTTGTTAAGCGCTTACTATATGCAGAGCACTGTTCTAAGCACTGGGGGAGATACAGGGTAATCAGGTCCTCCCATGTGAGGCTCACAGTTAATCCCCATTTTACAGATGAGGTAACTGAGGCACAGAGAAGTGAAGTGACTTGCCCACAGTCACCCAGCTGACAAGTGGCAGAGCCGGGAATCAAACCCATGACCTCTGACTCCGAAGCCCAGGCTCTTTCCACTGAGCCACGCTGCTTCCCCTATATGCCTCAAAAAAGAGAGAAGCAACTTCATTCAGCATGCATTCACTCCTCAGGCCACACTGCCTTGCAGCTAAGCAGCTGCTGATATAATTCACCCAGAGAGAAAATTTGTGGAGAATCAAGGAGCGCTTGCAGGAGGAAAGACCCTTGAGAAATGCCAGTGAGCGGTACAAAGAACACGGGCCCGGGAGGCAGAGGACATGAGTTCCAATACCAACACTGCCACTAAGCTGCTGTGTGACCTGCGGCAAGTTAATTGATTTCTCTGTACTTCAGTTTCCTCGTCTGTAAAATGGGGAATCCAGTACCAAGTGTCCCTCCTACTTAGATTGTCAGCTCCAGGGACTGTGTCCAATCCGATTAAATTGTTTGTATCCCAGCAGTTAGAACAGCGTTTGACAAAGAGTAAGCACTGTGTTTTCCAAATGCCATTATTTTTATCATTGTCATTATTATTACCTAAGAAATTCAGCCTAATCCTTGCCCAGCTAGGAATCTTAACAATAACATTAGTATCAGTTGGATTTTTGTATGGGATTTGTTAAGCGCTCACTAGGTGCTAGGCACTGTACTAAGAACTGGGGTAGATACCTGGGTTTGAATCCCGACTCTGCTCATATGTCTGCTATTTGGCTTTGGGCAAGTCACTTCACTTCTCTGGGCCTCAGTTCCCTCATCTGTAAAGCGGATAAGAGTGTGAGCCCCATGTGGGACAGGGACTTAGAGCAATCTAATTAACTTGAATCTACCTCAGTGCTTAAAACAGTGCTTTGCATATAATAAACACTTAACAAGTACCATTGTTATTATTAGTATTCCAGCTTATCAGGTTGGACACAGTCTATGTCCCATTTAACAGCCGAAGAGAAGAGAAGTGACCTGTCCAAGGTCACATAGCAGAAAAATGGCAGAGCTGCTGTTACGGCTCTGACTCCCAGCTCTGAGTCCTCCTGACTCCCAGGGCTGAGCTCTATCCATCAGGCCATGCTACACAGACCCAGATAAACAAAATGACCTAATAAATAAAAATTAACTAAGTTTAAGTTCAACTGAATGACCCATCCAGGGATATTCACAAGGAAACAAATATCCACCTTTGAACCCCAAAAAAAAAAAAATCCCATCTGCAAGGCCTCGGCCTAAGACTTCAGTCTTTTTATATTGAATTGTTTCAAAAAGTATTAATAACAGGAGGGGTGGAAATTCATCTGACTTTACCCAAGCCAGGCTGTTTTTCAGCTAGTCAGTTCCCCACCTTCCCCCTCTTACCCACCCCACCTCTACCCCAGCCCTAGTACTAAAAAGCAGAGGGTGTCAAAGTCTAACATTTTAATTTTTAAGAGAGAGGTAGCATGACTTAGTGGAAAGAACATAGGGATGTGAGTCAGAGGTCCTGGGTTCTAATCCCAAAACAGCCACTTTTCTGCTACGTGAACCTGGGCGAGTCACTTTACCTCTCTATGCCTCAGTTTCCTCAGCTGGAAAATGGGGATCAAATACCTGCTCTCCTTCCCTCTTAGGAAACTCCATGTGGGACACAGACTTCGATGTGATTATCTTGTATCTCTCCCTAGAGCTTAGCACGTTGCTTGACACATACTAACTTTACTATTATCATTATTTTTAAACAACCAGCTTCCCTCTTCTTCAGCGAATGACACCGAGTTTCCTGGTTCCAAAGCCGCAGCGGTGTACGCAGGGAGCGGGAAATGGAATGCAACGACCCTGGCTCAAGGGGTAGGGAGGTCGCAAAATGACCCTGGAGAAATGCAGGATGGCCTAAAGGAAAGAGAACAATCCTGGGACTCAGAGAAGCAAGGTTCTAATCCCAGCTCTACCGATTGCCATCTTGTGTGACTTTGAGCAAATCATTTAACTTCTCTGTGCCTCAATTTCCTCATCTGTAAAGTAGAGATTCAATACCTGGTCTCCCTCCCCTCTAGACTGTGAGCCCCTTGTGGGAAAGGGACAGTGTCCAATCTGATTAATTTGTAATAATAATAATAATAATAATGTTGGTATTTGTTAAGCGCTTACTATGTGCAGAGCACTGTTCTAAGCGCTGGGGTAGATACAGGGTAATCAGGTTGTCCCACGTGAGGCTCACAATCTTAATCCCCATTTTACAGACGAGGGAACTGAGGCACAGAGAAGTTAAGTGACTTGCCCAAAGTACCTACCCCAGCGCTTAGAACAAGGCTTAACCCATAGTAAGCACTTAACAAATACCACAGAAAAAATGTTCTAGCTTTGGGCAGATGGAAAAATGTTCCCATTTGATATCATTACATTATGTTGTAAACTCGTTGCCGGCAGGGAATGTGTCTATTATATGGCTCTCTTGTACTCTCCCAAGAACTTAGTACAGTGCTCTGCACACAGTAAGTGCTCAATAGATATGATTGCTTGATTGACTGATTGCTACACGTCCCCAGTAAAGCATCTGGCTATTCAATCCACCTAAGTCCTGCCGGTGTCCATGCCAGATAGCAAATCTCCCATCTTTAGGAAGCTGATAACACAAATTATATTAGTGCATTAGGAAAAATGGATTCTGTAAGCTTTTTTTTTTCAACCCAATTTTATCGCATGCCTTGAGGTGATTGAATAAAATGCCAAACATAAGGAAATTTCAAAAGATCTGGAGAAGAGGAAAAAGTAATGTGACACCAAACCCCAACTCATTTTGATGTTTATAATGAATATTAAGGGTTTGGCTTTCTCAGGCAAACTGGAAAATGATCTGGGAAAATAAGAGATAGTGGAGAGAAAATAAGGATTTGGGTACTTCAGTGACCCTAACAGTTTTGTGGGGTTTTTGATGGTGTGTGATCACTGTTTATGATGTGTCGAGCTCTATTCTCAGCACCAAATTAGATACAAATTAATCGAATTGGGCACAGGCCCTGTCTCACACAGGGCTTCCATTCTAAGTAGGAAAGAGAACAGGTACTGATTCCTCATTTTACAGTCAAGGAAATTGAGTCATAGAAAAGTGAAGTGACTTCCCCAAGGTCGCACAGGAGGCAAGTGGAGGAACCAGGATTAAAACCCAGGTCCTCTGTCTCCCAGGACACCCGGCTTCCCATTTGCATCTAATCAATGGCTTCAACAGCGATTAGCTGCAAAGAGCCATCCATAGGCCTAATTCTTTGTGAAGACACAAACTTATTCAATAACCGCATCTCTCTTTTTTCTCAAAAGACAGGAACTCCCTTACGCAAAATCCGATGAGCAGAAATCCAGAAAATAGGTGGCCAACTTGGGGGTTAAATACCCCAGTGGTTAGCGAGCTGGTTGCCCTGGAAACCAGCTGCCAGTCTATGATGCTAGGATGCAGCATCGGCACTGAGGTCACTGGGCTCACTAAGGTAGCCATTTCAGCCCTAATAATAATTTCATCTATGGATAATATTACTAGTGATAAGAATCTGTCCCTGATGATAATAATACTTATTAGGGCCTAATAATGATAAGAATAATGATAATATTAATAATCTGCCCCGGATAATAATTATTAGGTACTAATAATTATAATACTAATATAATAACCATCATTGATGTTATTGATACCATTATTAATATATCATTATTAATACTGCTCTTACTGTAATTGAACCCTAAAGAAGAAGAAGAAGGAAGAAGAAGGAGGAGAAAGGAGGAGGAAGAAAGAGGAGGAAGGAGGAAAAAGGAGGAAGACAGAAGAAGAAAGAGAAGAAAAAGTGAGCTCCAATAACAATATTAGGGCCAAATAACAATAAAAGTAATATGTTAATAATTTGAGAAGCAGCAGGGACTACTGGAAAAAGCACAGGCTTGGGAATCAGAGGTCATGGGTTAATAATAATAATGTTGGTATTTGTTAAGCGCTTAGTATGTGCCGACCACTGTTCTAAGCGCTGGGGTAGATACAGGGTCATCAGGTTGTCCCACAGTAATTCCGGCTCCACCACTTGTCTGCTGTCTGACTCTGGGCAAGACATTTCACTTCTCTGGGCCTCAATCACTTCATCTGTAAAATGGGGATTAAGATTGTGAACCCCCCCGTGGGAAGACCTGCTTATCTTGTATCTACCCCAATGATCAGAACAGGGATTGGAACATAGTTAATGCTAAACAGATACCATAATTATATTTCTATTATATTAATGATATTGATCATTATAAAGGTACAATCATTAATTATTCTTATTATTTGTTTTGTTGTCTGTCTTCCCCTTCTAGACTGTGAGCCCGTTGTTGGGTAGGGATCGCCTCTATCTGTTGTGGAATTTTACTTTCCAAGCGCTCGGTACAGTGCTCTGCACACAGTAGGTGTTCGATAAATACGACTGAATGACTGAATGAATATTTAGATCTGTAGGTGAAATTCTTGCAGTCTCTTTGCAGTTTGCATACTCACTGTGGTTCCCACAACTCCATGGGTGGGAAATGACTGACAGGGATTAGAGGTCGTGGGCGACGCTATGCAAAGAAGCAGCACTCTGATAGATGCCTCTGCCCAGGCTCCATCCATCGTTTAGGATGGGAGCCTCCACACCATCATTCCTGCTCCTGGGAGCCATCCTTGTTATTTACCTCTGGAACACCACCTGGCCCTGGTTGTGTGGGTCTCCTCTTTACCAAACACCTCTGCAGATGGCACCAGCAGTTTTAGACTATTTGGTAACAGCTGCAAAACATATCTGGGAACGTCGCCTTCAGACCGCACTGGTGCTTCGAGGGATTGAAGGCAATTTGGCCTGATGAAAAGAGAGTGGGCTAGGAAATGAAAAGTTATGGGTTTGAGTCCCAGATCTCCACTGGCCCATTCTGTGACCTTGGGGAAGACACTTAAACTCTCTGGGCCTCAGTTTCCTTATCAGTAAAATGAAAATAAGATGTGGGACAGGGACTGTGTACAATCTCATAACCCTGTATCTACCTCAGTGATTAGCACATAATAAGTGCTAAATATATGGTAATTTGTTTAAGCAACTTTTGATAGACTCTGGGTTGCCTGTATCCACTGGCAACTGTGTCCACTGGAAAAGTTCTGGGAGCACTGCACTCCATTTCCCGTCTCACTAAATAAGCAAACTATATAAGCATAAGATCTGCCGGTAAATAATCAACTGAGTTTCTGACAATTCAAACCAAGCTTCTTATCTTAGATGCCCAGAAAATGAATACACAGAGAGTATTTTGGCCCATATCCACACACAAACACACACACTCTCTCTCTCATGCACAAAGACACATAATTGTATTTACAAATACATAGAGTATTTAGTGTTCTCTGCATCTCTCTCTCTCTCTCTCACACACACACACACATATCTGCATTTACAAATACCTAGCGTATTTAGTGTTCTCTGCAATCATCAATTTAATTCCTTAGAAAATATTAGAATTTTTCAATTTCCCTAAAGGTCTTAGAGGTTTCAAGAGGATTTGCATGTTCATCTGAAAGAATCTGATCATTTGATTAGTGTAGACCTGCACTGTTATTAGCCCAAGCCCGTTAGAGGATAAGCCACCGGAAATTCCCGTGTATGGTCCAGGTCCCAAGGTTTCCCAAGCATATGTTGTGATCATTTTCATGATTCTGCCTGCTGACTAGGAGGATGTTTAGCTGCCACTGAGATCCAAAGCCCAAGTGAGTCAGCCAGTCAGTCAATCGTATTTATTGAACGTTTACTGTTTGCAGAGCACTGTACTAAATGCTTGGGAGAGTACACTATAACAATATAGCAGGCTCATTCCCTGCCCACATCAAGCTTACAGTCTAAAGGGGGAGACAGAAATTAATATCAATAAATAAATTACAGATAAGGACGTAAGTGTAAAGTCTCGCCACCAACTCGCCCCATCTGCCTGCTCTCTTTGCTCACTAATTCCCCACCTTACTCTCTTTGTTCCATCCAACCTACAGCCAAATTTCTAAAATTTCTCCCCACATTCAGAGCATTATTAAGGTCACATTTCCTCCAAGAGGCCTCCCCGATCAAGCCCTCTGTTCCCTGGCTCGCTCTCCCTCCTTTGTCATTTATGCACTTGGACCTGTGATATTTAGGCCTTTTATTTTTGCTCAACCCCCAATCCCACAGCATTATGTACATAGCTTTAAATTACATATTATAAATTCCTTATTTGTTTTAATTTCTGTCCGCCTCTCTGGTCTGTAAACTCATTATGGGCAAGGAATGTGTCTGCTAATTCTGTTGTATTGTGCTCTCCCAAATGCTTAGTGTGTTAGCCCGCACACAGTAAGTGCTCAAAAAATTCCATCGAATGAGTGATTGATGGACTGATGGATTGATTTTTGGCTTCCTCCCTGTGCTCCTGCTGTCTCCCCGACTTGAAACTCCCTCCCTTCCTCCCTCAGTGCCACAGATCACGGTCACTGCCCTAAACTGTGCTAAACTCCCACCTACTCCAACAAGCGTTCTCAGATCAATTCCCTGCACCCCAAGCCTTATGAATCAGAGGGCTCTAGCTCTAATTTTCAGCATTCACATGAACATGGTTCTTCAATCGTGCTTCTGATGATCTCATTTGACCCCTCTATTCTATCAGAGTGGAAGCTCCTTGCGGGCACGGAGTTGTTTCGCCTGCTAATTCTGTACTTTCCGAGTCTCTGGTTCAGCATACCTCACTGAATGCTCAATGAATGTTGCTATAACTGCTCCTGTTGCTGGAAATAAGTCCATGAAATACGTTACAGTGAAGCCCCAAAAGAAGCAATGGAAGGTCGCTTTACCCTTCATTCCTTTTTCATTTTTTGTAAAACATCCATTCCTTTCAACCAAAAGGTTTGTTTTCATATTTGAACCCGATGTTAACACATCTGATTCTTTCCTGTCCACACTTCCCTTAACAAGGATTCTGCATTCCCCGCAGGCAGAAGCTAGGGAACAAAATGTCAGGGGGCAAATGTCATAAATATAAAAGAAACCAAATGAAGCTAAAAATATATACCTAACTAAAATGCCGGGATTAATTCTCATATAAAACAGTCTCATAGATGTTATAGTAAATAAATGTCTCTTGACACTGACCTATTTGCACTGCAATTTGACATGGTCCAATCAACACAGGAGAGGCAATTTATCATGACATAATTATAATTCTGTTTGTGGAATAGTAAAGCACCTTCCTTTGCCTCAGAGAACCACTGTAAGAATGTTTTTTTTCTCTTTGGAATATCAACTGTCGCAGGAAAGGTTGAGGATGGAATATTGCTTTATATTAGAGAATATGATCTCTGCCCTCAAGGTGCTTCCAGTCCAGTGGTGGGGAAGAAGGCACAAAAATAAATGAAAGGTAGGGGAGAAATAAGGGAATATGAAGATATGTACCTAAGTGAAATGTGGGGAGGAAGTGGTACCCAAGCGCTCAGATGACAGTGTGCTGAAATCATATCAACTGAAATGGTGGGAGGGGAGGTAACTGGGTGAGGATATGAGATGAATTATGGAAGACCTAGAAGAGACATGATTGCAGAAGGACTTTGAAGATGGGGAGAGCTGGGGTCTACTGGATGTAAAGAAGGAAGGAAGGAGTTCCAGGAAGGAAGGAGGGTGAGAGCAAGAGGTTGGAGGTGGAAGATACAAGAACGGGGTTATTTAAATGGGAATCGAATACCTGTTCTCACTGTGAGCCCCATGTGCAACAGGGACCGTGTCCAACCTGATAAACTTGTATCTACCCCAGCACTTAGAACAGTGCTTGATACGTATTCAGTGCTTGAAAAATGCAATAATGACAATAATAATAATGATAATAATAATGATCACAATAATAATAATAAGGTTTAGGGAGTAGATTGGCTTGAGAGTAATAAAGCATGAGAGCTAGGATGTAATGGGAATTATAAATAGGAGGGGAACAGGTGAATAAGTCCCTTAAAGCGAACTATCAGGAGTTTCAGTGGGATGAGGAGAGGAAAGGACAACGGTTTGAGGTTTGGGAGAGTGGGAAGTGATGTGCAAAATTAGATTTTAGAAAAATGATCCAGGCAGGAGAGTAAAGTATGGACTTGTAGAGGGGAAAGACTGAAGATAGGGAGGAATGCAAGGGGGTTGAAGTAGTAATCAAGATGTGATACGACCAGTGCTCAGACCAGGGTGGTGGCATTTGGATAGAGAGGAAGGAGCGGGTTCTGGAAATGTTGTCAAAGTAGGATTTACAGGATTTGGTGACAGTCTACTGTTTGGAAGAGAGAGATGCCCATGGATACAAGTTTTAGAGATGGGGAAGATGAAAGTGTGGTTAACAGTGGAAGATAAGGAGCCGGCAGGACATCGATGTAGAAATGTCCAGAAGGCAGGATGAGATGTGAGATTGAAGAGGACAATTCAGAGTTAGTGAGGTAGATCTGAAAGTGATCCATGGAAGTTGGAAGTTGAAGCTATGAAAGCAGATAAACACTCTAATTTCCCCTACTCCCTCTCCCTTCTTTGTCACCCTTGCACTTGGATTTGTACCCTTTATTCACCCCACAGCACTTACCAATCAATTATATATATTGAGCACTTACTGTATGCAGAGCACTGTTCTAAGTGCCCAGAACACTACAGTGTAACAATATAATGGAAACATTCTCTGCCCGCAGCAAGCTTACAGTCTAGAGGGACTTAGGGTTATGCCAGCACTTAGAACAGTCCTTGGCACATAGTAAGCACTTAAATACCATCATCATCATCATTACATATCTGTAATTTATTTATTTAAAAAAAAATCTGTCTCCCCCTCTACACTGTAAGTTCACCATAGGCGGAGAATGTTTTAGCAACTCTAATAATAATAATTGTGGTATTTGTTAAGCATTTACTATGTGGCAATCACTGTTCTGAGCCCCGGGGCAGGGACGAGGTAATAGGTTAGACACAGTACTCTGTCCCACATGGGATTCACAGTCTAAATCCCCATTTTATAGATGAGATAACTGAAGCGCAGAGAAATAAAGTGATTTTCCCAAGTTTTCATTGCAGACAGGGGTCAGACCAGGGATTACAACACACAAACTCTGACTCCCAGGCCCATGCTCTTTTCCAGGCTGTTATACTGTACTCTCCCAAGTGCTTAGTAAGCAGCAAGGTGTGGTGGATAAGCACGGGACTGGGAGTCAGAAGGTCACGTGTTCTAAACCCGACTCCGCCACATGTCTGCTGTGTGACCTTGGGCAAGTCTCCTCATTTCTCTGTGCCTCAATTGCCTCATCTCTAAAATGGGGACTAAGATGGTGAGCCCCATGTGGGAGAGGGACTGTGTCCAACCCATTTTGCTTATATCCACCCCAGCGCTTAGTACAGTGCCTGGCATATAGTAAGTGCTAAAAAAAATACTATAATTGTTATTATCATTACTGTGGCCAGAACTTGATTGATTGAGTGATTGATTGTCTGTTTGAAGGGAGTAAGTATGGATTGAAAATAAAAAGGGACCCAGAAACGAGGCTTAAAAGACACCCTCAATTAGTGAGTGTAAGACAGAAGAAGAGGGGGCGAAAGACACCAGAGACAAGGGTTATCCAGAGAGGGAGGAGGAGAACTAAGGGAGGAGCTAGGAAAAAAGAAATCCAGATTAGATAGTTTTTCCCAGAGGAAGGGATAGTCCACAATGTCCACAGCAATCAAGAGGTCAAGGAGGTTTAGGCGAGAGTAGAATTCATTAGATTTAGGGAGGAGGAGGTCATCGGTGACCTTGAAGAGAACCGCTTCTATGAATCAGACAGAAATCAGGTTGGAAAGAGTCAAAGAGGTAGCTGAAGGAGAGGAAGCAGAGACAGTGTGAGTAAACAGCTTAAGAGAGAAATTAGGACAGGAATCATAGGACGAAGATAGGATAACAGCTGGATAGAGCAGCCGGGTGTAAGAGGGGGATTTTGAAGGGTAGGTGAGGGAAGGGATTTTTAAAGTAAGGCTAGTTGTTTGAAAGCAGAAGAGAAGGAGATTTTACTTTCAACATGTTTTAAGGAAACTTTTATGTCTCCACAGATCCTTTCATGCATTATAACTCAACCTATATCTCTAGTCACAATAAACTGCGGCAAAGCACAACACTATAATTCAGTTCTGGCAGTGGTACCTGGTCAGATCTCGTGGCAAAAATACATTCCTTTCTGATCTCCCAACCTCCTGTCTCTCTCCACTTCAGTCTATACTCCGGATCATCTTTCTACAGAAACCTTCTGGGCATGTGGCGCCCCTCCTCAAAAATCTCTAGTGGTTCCATATTAACCTCTGTATTAAGCAAAAACTCCTCAATATTGGCTTCAGAACTCTCCATCATTTTGCCTCCTTTTACCTCATCTCCTTTCAAGTGACTTGCCTGAAGTCACATAGCTGACACGTGGCGGAGTCGGGATTCGATCCCACAACCTCTGACTCCCAAGCCTGTGCTCTTCCCACTAAGCCACGCTGCTTCAGTGCTCTGCACCCAGTATGTACTCAATAAACACAAATGAATGAATTTTACCTATAAAGACCTAAACAGATGCGCAGAGACAGATACATAGCGCAATTTCATAAAGGTGGTAAGGTCTTGAGAAATACAAAAGCAAACATTCGTACTCCCTAATTCAAGATTGTCTACCTTGTCTGTGTTGTGTAGGCTGAAATTAGAATCTAGTTGCAAATTCCACAGATGAGTCAATATCAGAGTTTTGAGTACCGGTAAACTGCAAATTTGAGCTGTCAGATTAATAGTATTTATTAGTATAGTGCTCTGCCCACAGTAAATGTTCAATAAATACCATTGATTGATTAGAAAAGAGTGTATTTTGTTGGCATTCGACTAGTGATTTCAGAATTTTCAATTTCTAACTCCCATAGATCGTACCAGTTTTTGCTTGCTGACTTTACTATTTTTTTATTTATGCCAAAGCTGCACCCTATAAAATATTTATACAACGACTATCTTTAATTACAAATGCGAAAGGACTGAAAAAACGCTAATTTGAGTGATACAGGCAATGGATTATCCATTTTTTTAACTGTTCTAAACATAGGCCTAAATTTTAAAAGTAATAATTTTTACTGTCTACTCCATGCTTTTCTTTATGCTTTATTGCTCTAATTCTGTAAGGTAATTTGAACAAATGTCAAATTTTCCAACTACAATAGAGTGGGTTGTTGCTTTCAAATGTTAGTTTTTGCCCATATTAAAAAAAAATACTATCAGAGCAAGGACTTCGGAACTCATGGTCCTTAGTCTATATTTAAAGAATGCCCAAAATGGTTCTTGAAAGTTACTCATTCATTCAATCATATTTATTGAGCGCTTACTGTGTGCAGAACACTGTACTAAGCGCTTGCAAGTTAGGGGAAAACAGATGTTATTTCATCTAGATACATGACCTAAATCTGCTCAGCTTGGCCTAGTGGAAGAGTGCAGGAGTGGGAGTCTGCTCTTCCTCTTCCGTACACTCTACTCTCTAGTCGCATCCCTCCATCTGCTGTTGGGCAAGTTACTTCTTTGAGCTTCAGTTTCCTCTTCTTTAAAATGGGAGTAAAATATCTTGTCCTCCTTCCTTTTAGACTACATACTTCATACGGGACAGGGACTGAATCCGATCTTCACTCTTTGATTCGTTCAATCATATTTATTGAGCACTTACTGTACGCAGAGCCCTGTGCTAAGGACTCGGGAGAGTACAATGGAACAATAAAAAGACATCTCCTGCCCACAACGAGCTCTCGATCTACAGCTTTACGATCTTACAGTCAACAGTCTGATTACTTTGCATCAACCGCGCACAGCACATAGCACTGTGGTTTAGTGGAAAAAGCACAGGCTGGGGAGTCAGAGGTCATGGGTTCTAATCCCAGCTCTGCCACTTGTCAGGTGAGTGACTTAGGGCAGGTCACTTCACTTCTCTGTGTCTCAGTTACCTCATCTGTAAAATTGGGGGTTAAGACTGTGAGCCCCACATGGGACAATCTGATAACCTTGTATTTACTCCAGTACTTAGAACAGTGCTTGGCACGCAGTAAGCGCTTAACAAATACCATCATTATTATAACAAGCACTTGATGAATACTACCATCATCATCCAGTTTTCCACAATGTAATGCTTCTTTTGTTGAAGGTAAGATGCTGCTCTTGCAAGCTTTGCCTCTCATCTGTTTAGCTCACTCATTCATTCATTCAATCACATTTATTGAGCACTTGCTGTGTGTAGAGCACTGTACTAAGCGCTTGGGAGAGTACAATAGAACAATAAACAGAAACATTCCCTGCCCCACAACGCAGATCTGGGAAAGTGGATGAATGACAATAGTTACAGCTGCTTTGCCAGATACCCAAGTTCCCCTTATGCAACCTCTGATAGGATGGGCACAAATGGCCCTAGAAAACTCCGGGCACGGAGACACACATGATGTAATAATAATAATAACTGTGGTATTCGTTAAGTGCTTCCTATGTGCCAGATACTCTATTAAGGGCTGGGGTGGGCACAAGCAAATCGCGTTGGACACAATCCCTAACCCACGTGGGGTTCACAGTCTCAATCCCCATTTTACAGATGAGGGAAATGAGGCCCAGAGAAGTGAAGTGATTCACCCAAGGTCTCCCAAAAGACGAGTGGCAGAGCTGGGATTAGAACCGAGGTCCTGCTGACTCCCAGGTCCGTGCTGAGAAGCAGCGTGGCCCAGTGGAAAGAGCACGGGCTTGGGAGCCAGAGGTCATGGGTTCAAATCCCAGCTCTGCCACTTGTCAGCTGTGACTGTGGGCAAGTCACTTTACTTCTCTGTGCCTCAGTTCCCTTATCTGTAAAATGGGGATGAAGACTGTGAGCCTCATGTGGGACAACCTGATTACCCTGTACCTATTCCAGCGCTTAGAAGAGTGCTCTGCACATAGTAAGCACTTAACAAATACCAACATCATTATCCACATGGCCACGCTACCGGACACCCAGCACAATATAATAACATCTCACATGTCATTTTCCAGCAGTGCAGAGTTGGCCCGCACCTGTACCCTCTCTCTCTGGGGAATCCCTGACCCAACCCACAAATTCCAGAGCCTCTGTATTCCTCTCCCAGGCCCTTCTGGACCCTGGATTTCCTTTTGAGCAGTGGGAATCGGTGGCAGGCATTATGGTGCAGGGAGGCCGAGGTGCTGAAAATAAAAGGAGTGGACAAAAAGACGTATAGTGGCATATGTGAAGCAGCATGGCCTAGCAGAAAGGTCCTACGTCTGCAAGTCAAGAGACTTGGGTTCTAATCTCACAGTTGCCTTCTGTGTGTCCTTGAACAAGTCACTTAGCTTCTCTGGGCCTCAGTCATCTGTAAAAGGAGGACTCAATGCCTGTTTTTTCCTCTCCTTTAGATTGTGAACCCCATGTGAGTCAGGGACTGTGTCCAACCTGATTACCTTGTCTCTTCCCCAGTTCTTAATAGAGTGCTTGGCACACAGTAAGTGCTTAACAAATACCACAATCACCATCGTTATTGACAAGTGAGCTGGTAATCAAGCTGACCGGTCAAAAATGGACAACTGGTCACTCTACATGAGGAAGAGCTGGGCCTGGTTGTACCAAGGAAGATCATCTGCTCTGTCTACCCCAGCAGGTTTCTCCCGTCTTAGTCCCACACCCAACAAGGAGCCTGTATACAAAGTCAATCAGTCAGTCAATTGCATTTATTGAGCACCTAATATTCATAGAGAAGCATCGTGGCTCAGTGGAAAGAGCCTGGGCTTCGGGATCAGAGGTCATGGGTTCGACTCCTGGCTCTGCCACTTGTCAGCTGTGTGACTGTGGGCAAGTCACTTAACTTCTCTGTGCCTCAGTTACCTCATCTGGAAAATGGGGATTAACTGTGAGCCTCACGTGGGATGACCCGATGACCCTGTATCTCCCCCAGCGCTTAGAACAGTGCTCTGCACATAGTAAGCGCTTAACGATTACCAATATTATCATTATTCATTCATTCATTCAATCAACTGTATTTACTGAGCGCTTACTGTGTGCAGAATACTGTACTAAGCACTTGGAATGTACAATTCGGGCAACAGATAAAGACAATTCCAGCCCAACACCGGGCTCACAGTCTAAAAAGGGGGAGACAGCAAAACGAAACAAGTAGTTAGGCATCAATACCATCAAATTAGATAAATAGAATCATAGATATATACACATCATTAATAAAATAGAGAAATAATATATACAAATATACACAAGTACTGCGGGGAGGGGGAGGAGGTAGAGCAGAGGGAGGGAGTAGGATCAATGGGGAGGGGAAGAGGGGCGGAGGGAAAGGGAGGGCTCGATCTGGAAACTGGGAGCACAGTCACTATGTGCAGAGCATTATACTAAGCACTTGGGAGAGTACAATACAACAATAAACAGAGCCATTCCCTGTCCACAATGAGCTTAAAGTCTGAAGGGGAAGACAAACATTAACATAAATAAATAAATTACAGATAGGATAAGCTGGATTTCGCAGGAGAGACCGGATCTGGAAGACACCAACATAGAAGACACTAAATAGCTAAAGATCGAGAACCCAGGCAATTGTAAGGGTGCCTTGAAAGCTGAGAGCCTGGTTTACTTCACTGGGATGCTGTGAGTCTATGACAGACAGTTTGAAGTCTTTCTAGGAAAAGGTGTTATATAAATACATAATTATTGGGTCTTCAAGTGAGACCACCTGCTCCCTTTAATGGGCTTGAAGCCTCCTTCAGTATTCACTTCTGAAATAAGGAAATGAGGTAAAAGAAACCTTTACATGATTAAGTGACAAGAAATAGGAATGAATAGTCCTATGACTGAATTCTTTGAATGTTTCTATTCTATTTATTCTATTCTCGATTCTATTTATTGCTATTGTTCTCGTCTGTCCGTCTCCCCCAATTAGACTGTAAGCCCGACAAAGGGCAGGGACTGTCTCTATCTGCTACCGATTTGTACATTTCAAGCGCTTAGTACAGTGTTCTGCACATAGTAAGCGCTCAATAAATACTATTGAATGAATGAATGAATGAATGTTCCTTTGAGGCTTAGTCAATCAGTCGAACATATTTATTGAGAGCTTACTGTGTGCAGAGCACTGTACTAAGCCCTTGGGAGAGTACCATATAATAATGGACACACTCCCCGCCCACAACGAGCTTAAAGTCTAGAGCATCAGCTAGGCTATATTAGAAAATGATAGTGATATTTACTGAGATTTACTAGGTGCCAAGCATTGCGCTAAGCTATGAGGTTGAAACGAGATAATGAGATCGGGCCTAAATCTAAGAGACAGAGAGAGTGAATCTTTTATCCCTATTTTATAGGTGAGCAGGAAAGCAGTGTTGCCTAGTGGAAAAAGCACTGATCTGGGAGTCAGAGAACCTGAATTCTAATCCTGTCTTTGCCACTTGTCTGCTGTGCGACCTTGAATAGTCACTTAACTTCTCTTGCTCTCAGTTTCCTCATTTGTAAAATGGGAATTAATTGAGCCTCACGGGGACAGGGACTGTGTCCACCTGATGAAATTGTACCTACCCCAGTGCTTAGTACAGTGCTTTGTTAATAGTATATGTTCGACAAGTATTATTGGCAAAATAAATGAGGAAACTGAGACCCAGAGAGATTAAGCAATTTGGCTAATGTCAAAAAGGACGGTGACAGAACTGAGATTGGAACCCGGGCCTCCTGACTTCCAGTCCCTTGTCCTTTCCACTAGGCCAGGCTGTCATAATAATAATGAACAGGTAATGAATGCCTATTTTACAGTTAAGAAAACTGAGGCACAGAGAAGTCAAGTCACTTGCCCAAGGTCATACAGCAAATAGTAGAGTCAGGATTAGAACCCATAGTCTCTGATGCCCAGGCCCATGCTCCTTCTGCTCGGCCGTACTGCCATCACCGTGAATTCTCCTAAAACACGGAAGTTGCTCTCTTGACAAAGGTGACATTAAGGAAAACTCATATTGCAGGATACCCTCCGTGACCAAAGTCACGCATACTGACACAGCCACTGCTTCCAACATCATGAGTTAGATGTTTATTGTCAGAAGAATGTCTCCTAATTTCTTAATAGAACTTCATAATAATAATAATAATAATAATGATGGCATTTGTTATGTGCTTACTATGTGCCAACCACTGTTCTTCATCTGACAAAGACTTGGAAAATATGCATTATAGCAGAAATGTACTTTGTTACAATTTTTATTTGGAATATAATAATAATAGTAATGGTATCTGTTAAGCTCTTATTGTGTTAAGTTTTGTGATAGATACAGAATAATCAGATCCCTTATCACTCCCTCAAGGGCTCACAGTCAAACAGTAGGGAGCAAAGCTGTCATTCCCATTTTTACAGATAAGGAAACTAAGGCTCAGAGAAGTTGAATGACTTGCCCAAGGTCACACAGCACGCAAGCTGTAGGGCAAGGATTAGAACCTCGGTCTCCCCACTCCTATTCTTTTGTTTTTTCCACTAGGCCTCACCACTTATCTAAATATATCTCATTTCTCATCTTTATAGTGTGACGATGTAATACATGTCCCCTGGAGGAAAGTATTTTTTTTCTTTTGCTTATCTTTGCAATTATATTGCACGCATTAATTTTCCATCTCCGAGCCAATTTTTGAGAGCCTCCGCTAAAACCATCCAGCCATTAATAAGGAGGACAGTGACATTTTGCAATCCGGAATTATGCGGCTCTTATGGAGCACAGCCCCTGGGCATCCAATAAGTTCAAAAGTAGTTTGGCCTAGTGGAACCAATACGGAACTAGGAGTCAAGAGAACAGAGTTCTGATCCCAGCTCTGTCACTTGTGTGTGTGACCTTGGGGAAGTCACTTTAACTTCTCTTTCCCTCAGTTTTCTCATCTGTAATATAGGAATTAGATTCCTATTCTCCCCCTCCTTAAGACTGCGTGCTCCATGGGGTTCTAGGACTATGTTCTGATTATTCTGTATCTTCTACAGAACTCAACACAATGCCTAGCATGTTGTCTGTCCTTATTAAATGCCATCATTATTGAGAAGGGAGAGTTGAAAACAGTTCCAGGACAGTTTTCCTACTGTACAGTAGTTGGAAGGAATAGTTGATTGCTGTCTTTTCGGAAACACAAATGCACACAGACACACAAACCCACACACAGAGTGCTTCTGATCTTTGAGTATGAAGCAAAGATATGTGCATTAACATTAAAGGATAGCTTTTCGCTCTATTTGGCTACTAGAATAGAAATGGAGAGTGGACTCAGCTCTGATTAAAGGAGAACGTTTTTAAATGCTCTAAAAGCTTCTCTTTGGGCAACAATCCAGAGTGAATTCATCGCTTGGTTATCTCTTTGGGCAGATTTCAGTTTCCTCTGTGGATTTTTGATTAATTTCTTTTAAAATTCTGATCACTACACTGTGATTCACCAAAATTTACTTTCTGATCAACTTGCAGTGAGCTAGTGAAAACTCGAAACAATACTTAGCAAGGATAAATTTGTAATTGACCAGTTCTTTGCCTTCCAGTCATTGCACACTTTAGCATCAAACTTAAATTACTCAAGCTAAAATGTTAGCTACCAATTATTCTAATAAGTCCCAGCATGACTAAAACCACTATGCCCTTTTAACTCCAAAACTACCTAAAAAAAGACCTTGTATTCCTGGGTATATGGCATGTGAACAAAATGAACTCAGCCATGGTTCTAAATATATTCTTAAAAATCACAGAAGCCAATTACTTGCATTCAGCATGCCATCCAACGAATGAATCGCAACGCCAACCTTAAATTATACCCATAAATTAAGAGACTTAATCACATATACAAAAAGCTTCATCATATTAAGTTTCATGACATCGATGTACTATGGTACTCAAAACACATCTCAAAATATTCATTCACATTGTTTCTAAAAAAATGAATAATGAAGAATTCCTATATCGTTCCTGTGCATTCGTCCATTCAAATTTCACTTCTTTTACCTTCGTTATTTATGCTTTCCCACTTCTTCCTGAACACCTACATCAGCCCAGATACCTGCCCTGAGCAGAGGATACAGTGTAACCAATAGTCTTAGCATAATAATAGTTAAGTGATTACCATGTATCATCACTGTACTATGTGCTGGGGTCGTTACAGAACAGTCAGGATGGACACAGGCGCTGTGCCATACAAGGCTCAGTCTGAGGAGGAAGAAGAACAAGTATTCAATCACCATTTTACAGATGGAGAAACCGAGACACGACATTCATTCATTCATTCAATAGCATTTATTGAGCGCTTACTTTGTGCAGAGCACTGGACTAAGCGCTTGGAATATACAATTTGGCAACAGATAGAGACAATCCCTGCCCAATGACGGACTCACAGTCTAAACGGGGGAGACAGATGGCAAAACGAAACAGAACAAAATGAAAACAAGACAACATCATCAAGATAAAGAGAAAACCAGATGTACACCTCATCAAGAAAATAAAATAAAATAATAATAATAAAATAATATAAAATAAGCAAAGTGACTTGCCCAAGGTCACACACCAAGCAAGCGATGGAGCTGGATTTAGAACCAGGTTCCCTGAATCTCGGCCCTCCCTGGGACACCAGGAACTTCAGGAGGCGGTACCCTCCCTAACTAAAGAAGAGGTCACATGCTGCAGAAGGGAAGGACGAAATGGGGTGAGAGGCGAGTGAAGGAGACGCAGCACGGCCTAGCGGATAGGGCACGGGCCTGGAAGTCGCAAGGATCTGGGTTCTAATGCCGGCTCCACCTCTGTGTGACCCTGAGCAAGTCACTTCACTTCTCAGTGCCTCAGCTGCCTCATCTCTAAAATGGGGATTATAACCGGAAGCCCAATGTGGGGCATGGACTACGTCCAACCTGATTAGCTTGTATCTACCCCAGTGCTTAGTACAGCGCAAGGCACAAAGTAAGCGCTTAAGGTATACCATAAAAAAGGAGGAAGGGCGCCAGAAAAGGGGACGAGGGAGGACTGAAGTGGGTGGAGAGCCAGGAGCCAAGCCAGGTGACTCAGAAATCAGTCAGCAGGTCTTTCTTTTCCACGGCCCCCATCTGGAGCAGACCCAGCAAGTAGGAAAGCATTGGTCCCAGCTGTACACTATGGAGAGTTGGGCTCTTTCATCATCCGTCTGACTCTCCCCTTCTCTTCCCCCCAATCTTTCTTTTATTCCCTCTCACACCCCAGTGTGTACCTCTTCCTACACCCGGTACCCTCCTCATGAGTTTCCCTACCACTGTATTCTCTTCCCATTCCTCCCCTGACCCAGTGGATAGATTAATCCTCATCATTGTCTTTTAAACATTCAGTCACCTCGCCCTCTCCCACCTCACCTCACTTCTCTCTTACTACAAGCCAGCCTGCACGCCTCGTTCCCCTAACGCTAACCTTCTCACTGTATCTCAATCTCATCTATCCTGCCTCTGGCCTGGAACTCCCTCCCTCCTCAGAAAGACAGGCAATTGTTCTCCCTCCTCAAAGCCTTATCGAAGGCACATCTCCTCCAAGAAGGCTTCCTTCATAAATTCCTCCTCTCCTCTTCTCCCACTCCCCTCTGTATCACCCTGTCTTGCTCCCTTCATTGTTTCCCACTCCCAGACCCATGACACCTGTGTATAAATCTATTTATTTATTTATGTATGTATGTATATTAATGTCTGTCTCCCCCTCTAGGCTGAGAGCTCATTTTGGGCAGGGAATGGGTGTATTAATTATATATTGTACTCCCTCAAGGGCTTAGGACAATGCTTTGCACACAGTAAGCACTCAACAGATAAGACTGAATGAATGAATTACAAGCCTGAAAATCAGAAGCACCTTGATTCTAGTCCTGTCCCTGGCCTTGAACACCCTCATTCTTTTCCCAGAGGCCTTCCATGAATAAACCTTCATTTCCTCTTCTCCCACTCCCTTCTACATCACGCTGGCACATGGATTTGTACCCTTTATTCCCCCCTCCCTCAACTCCACAGCATTTAGGTCCATAGCTGTAATTTATTTATTTGTTATAATATCTGCCTTCCTCTCGAGAGTGTAAGCTCCTGGTGGGCAGGGAACATGCCCACCAACTCTACCTGAGAAGCACGGTTGGTTTAGTGGAAAGAGCATGGGCTTGGGAGTCAGAGGTTGTGGGTTCTAGTCTAGAGAAGCAGCGCTGCTCAGTGGAAAGAGCACGGGCTTTGGAGTCAGAGGTCATGGGTTCGAATCCCGGCTCTGCCACTTGTCAGCTGTGTGACTGTGGGCAAGTCACTTAACTTCTCTGTGCCTCAGTTACCTCATCTGTAAAATGGGGATTAAGACTGTGAGCCCCACGTGGGACAATCTGATTCCCCTGTGTCTACCCCAGCGCTTAGAACAGTGCTCTGCACATAGTAAGCGCTTAACAAATACCAACATTATTATTATTAGTCCCACCTCCGCCACTAGTCAACTGTCTGACTTTGGGCAAGCCACTTCACTTCTCTGTGCCTCAATTTCCTCATCTGGAAAATGGGGAATAAGAGTGTGACCCCACCTAGGGCAACCTGATAACCTTTTATCTCCACCAGCGCTAGGAACAGTGCTTGGCACATAGTAAGCGCTTAACAAATACCATCATTATTATTACTACCCAAGCATTTAGTACAGTGCTCTGCACAGTTACCACTCAATAATTACTAATGATTGATTGATCCTCTGATTTCGAGGCCCCTGTCCTTTCCATTAGTACTGACTGAGCAACTACCGGGTGCAGAGCACTGTACTGAGTGCTTGGGAGAGTACAATAGATGAAGGAGACACAATCCCTGCTCACAAGCAGCTTTCGATCTATCAGTGGACAGAGAATGAGAGCAGATGAAATGGTTAAATCAGAAAATATGCAAATCAATATGTAAAAGAGGGTAATAGGAGTTTTCCAGAGCAAAAATGCTGAGATGATGCAAAAACGTTATGGTGTTGATTGTGAGGACGTCACCTGGGCAGAAGAAAAAAAGAATTAGGGACAGCTTCCTGGAGTGGGGAGATGGGAAAGCTGACATCCCGCAGATTTCTAGACTGTGAGCCCATTGTTGGGTAGGGGTTGTCTCTGTTGCTGAATTGTACTTTCCAACCACTTAGTACAGTGCTCTGCACACAGTAAGCGCTCAATAAGTACGATTGAATGAATATGAAGTAGGAGGTGAATTCAGGGTGGGAGAAAGGGCTTGAGAAGGAGTCAGAGGAAGGAGAATAAAAAATGAGGTACAGTGAGAAGTTGGACTAGGAAATAACAGAGCGGGAGCTGGAGCTAGAGAAGAGAGTGGATAGGTAAGAGGAGGTGAGCTACTATTAATAATTGTGGTATTGGTTAAACGCTAACTACGCACCAGGCACGGTACTAAGCACTGGGGTGGATACAAACAAATCTGATTGGACAAAGTCCCTGTCCCACATGGGGCTCGCAGTCTCGATCTCCATTTTATAGATGAGGTAACTGAGGCCCAGAGAAGTGAAGTGGCTGGCCCAAGGTCACCCAGCAGCCAAGTGGCAGAGCCACTGTCCCTTCTATCCACTAGGCCATGTTGCTAAATAGGAGGGATATTGACACAATACCTAAGCCAGGATTTGTGAAGCATTTAATAATTACTTTGACAATATGGGCATTTATACTCCATTCTTTTGAATCAGCTCTTCCTAAAAACCATCTGGAAATGCCTTCAAACTGTGACCCAATATTGAGCCTACCGTTCTCGGTGGGATTCTGATTGAATGCGCCGTTTAGGCCAAAGTGCAACTTTAGGAAGCGAATTGGGGAGCGGAGGGAAAGCAGGAGGGGGCAATTTTGCTTAAGAGGCTGCTCATCAGGAGAGCTACTTTTCCGTCCTTTAGAAGGAAAAGACAAGCTCGTTTCAGAGAGAGTACCCTCCCACCCTCCTGAAAACCACAGGCGGGCGGGTTTACACCTTGCACGGCACTTGAGTTTCACACATCCAATTGCTGGTGAGATTTCGCTAGCACCTTGTGAAAGTGTTGTGCCATCTGAAGAACCTAGGTTGGAGCTCTAGGCTAAGAGAACCTGAAACTGATTCTGGAGGTCTTTTTCTAGTCAGTCAAGAAGCAGACAACCCTGCCTTTCACGGTTAACACTGCCCAGATCGTAAAACTTTTGACAGATCATCCATTTAAACAACTAATTCACGTATGTCTGAAGATTATATAATAGAGAAGCAGCATGGCTCAGTGGAAAGAGCACGGGCTTGGGAGTCAGAGGTCATGAGTTCGAATTCCGGCTCTGCCACTTGTCAGCTGTATGACTGTGGGCAGGTCACTTAACTTCTCTGTGCCTCAGTTCCCTCATCTGTAAAATGGGGATTAACTGTGAGCCTCACGTGGTACGACCTGATTACCCTGTATCTACCCCGGCGCTTAGAACAGTGCTCTGCACATAGTAAGCACTTAACAAATACCAACATTATTATTATTATTACCCGATAGTGCCCATGAGCGCTCCTAGCTATGGTCAAATAATCAGGCTTCAGAATTAAGTGAGCCAAGAGTCGAGGTTTGGCACCATTATGCAAATATGCTAAAATCCCCCTCCTCATTTGTTTCAGTCCAGTATTTCAGCCATTTCTTGCGATTTAGAGCTTCAATTATGAGCCTTACATTGTGGGCCCCTTTAGGGCCTGGGACCACGTCTAAGCCACCTCAGTATACTTTCCCAAAACTTAATAAAGGGCACGGAACACAATAAGCATTTTTTTTAAATGGTATTTGTTAAGCGCTTACTACGTGCCAGGCACTGGACTAAGCCCTGGGGTAGATACAAACTAATCAGTTTGGATGCAGTCCCTGTCCCTCATAGGGATCCCAATCGTAATACTCTTTTTACAGATGAGGTAATGGAGGTACACAGAAGTGAAGTGACTTACCCAAAATCACACAACAGACTAGTGGCAGAGCTGGGATTAGAACCCAGGTTCTTCTGACTTCCAGCCTGGACTTTTTCCACTAGACTGCCCAGCTTTGCAAGTGCTTAATAAATACTTAAAGAATTTCACTACTGAAGGAGGATGGAGCCCTACTGAGTTTTCCAGGCCTTCTAGCGGGGCATGTCTGTCCAGGAGAGAACTATCATCACACGTGCAAAAAAAGCCGCCAGCATTGGCTTCCTGATTATGTGATGCTGGTCTCACTGGCACCCGGTTTTGCTTTCAATCAGTGATGATAGCGGTTCCCACATCTCAGAGGTCAACCTAGTTCCCCCATTCTAAACACCCCCAAGTGCTGTCTAAACAATCAGAGAAATAGGGAGCTGAAAAACGGCCCTTCCTACATGCCCGAGAATTAAGTTCCAAGCAGTGCTATAAGCCCAAAGGGGTTACCCCCCTATGCTGACTGATCCATGCACCTGTAAAAAGTACTCTTAGGTAGGAGCAGCAACAAAGTTAATGCTGTCGGCGTGGATGGGGGTGAGGGAGGCATGGACCAGAAAGAGTTGAGAAGCAGTGTGGTCTAATAAATAGAGCTTGGGAGTCAGAAGGATTTGTCTGCTATGTGACCTTGGACAAGTCACTTAACTTCTCTGTGCCTCAGTTCTCAGGGAATTAGGCGATTCCACAAATTGTCGAGGAGGAAACCACATCAGAACTCCAAAGTTGTTGCCTGTAGCCTTGTATTCGGTGCTGCAAAATTCCACTTGGCTTCATGGGATGGATGTGAGTTTGGACCTTCTCTGTGCCTCAGTTACCTCATCTGTAAAACGGTGATTAAGACTGTAAGCCCCATGTGAGATAGGGACTGTGTCCAACCTAATTACCTTGTATCTGCCCCAGAGCTTAGCACAGTGTCTGGCACATAATAAGCACTTAACAAATACCACAATTACTATTATTATTAGAAGCAATGAGAGGCCAATACAGTCTTGAGGAACAAGCTCGAGGTTCGGGCCAAAGACTGCAGGAAGGTCCAAACTCACATCCATCCCATGAAGCCAAATGGAATTTTGCAGTACCGAATACAAGGCTACAGGCAACAATTTTGGAGTTCTGACGTTGTTTCCTCCTCGACAATTTGTGGAATCGCCTAATTTCCTGAGAACTTCCAGAGTAATCTGTGATAACAGTGCAGCTCTGTAGCATCTGAGATCTAGTCAACTGTATTTATTGAGCCCTTACTATGTGCAGTACACTGTACTAAGCTCTTGGGAGAGTAAAATATGGCAATAGAGCATCCCTGACCATGGGCTTACAGTCTAGAGGGGGAGACAGACATTAATTTGAATAAATAAATTACAGATATGGACATGAGTACTGCGGGGCTGGGACCGGAGATGAATTAAGGGAGCAAGTTAGGGTGACAGCAGAAGGGAGTGGGAGAAGAGGAAAGGAGGGCTCAATCAGGAAAGATCTCGGGAAGGAGATGTCGTTCAGTAAGTCTCTGAAGGCAGGGAGAGTAATTCTCTGTCAGACATGAGGAGGGAGGGTGTTCCAGGCCAGAGGTAGGACGTGGGTGAGAGGTGGGCGACGAGATAGACAAGACTGAGGCAGACTGTCTAGCATGTGTGACTTCTGGCCTTCCAAGCCTCTCCTTTGTGGGCTCCAAAAGCTTAGCTCTATTCCTTGTCCAACGATCTGTAAGTAAGAAAACTGCTCCAGTTTTGGTGCTCTAGACATAGAATGTTCTGGCTGGAGTCCACCACCTTCTAGAAGTTGCCTGACTTCCCTCTCAGTCTTTATAACTGCACTTCTCCCTCTCCCTTCTGTTACCCTTTGCATTTGGATTAGCACCCTTCATTCACCCTTCCTCAACTGCACAGCACTTATGGACATATTCATAATTTCTTTGTTAACGTTAATGTCTCTCCCCCCATATAGACTGTAAGCTCACTGTGGGAAGGGAACATTTCTACCAACTGTTACACTGTACTTCCCAAGTGCTTAACGCGGTGCTCTGCACACAGTAATTGCTCAATATGATTGATTGATTCTCACTCCCTACTCTTACCTTTGTTGCAGCTGTTATTTCCGTAATTATGATAATAAATATTATGGAATTTGTTAAGTGCTATGTGCCAAGTACTATACTAAGCCCCGGGATCTGTTATGCCCCTACTATGTGACAAGCACTGTGCTAAGAGCCGTGGTAGATACAGTATAATCAGAACAGACATCTCTATACCACAACGGGCTCAGAGTCAGCTGGGGATGGAGGGAGAACTGGAATTTTATCCCCATTTTACAGAAAATGAGGGACAGAGAAGTTGAGTGACTTCTCCAAGGTGACACAGCAGGCAAGTGGCAGAGCCAGGATTATAGCCCACGTCCTTCCGGCTCCCAGGGCAGTGCTCTCTCGTTAGGCCATGCTGCTTCTCATTGGCCTTGACTGACCTTGAGGCTGACACGCGATCTCCAAAGATCGGCACCTCCTCAGCTAGCAGTTAAAGGCATCTTTGAAGTGTCAGCCCAACTGTCTTGTGAATTTCTCCCAGGTTTTCCTTCTGTTGCACCACAGCGGGTGAAATCACCCACAGATCCAGGCTTGACGTTTTCCCTTCACAACACAACAGTCCCTAATTTTTCTAGAAAATGTGCAGGCTGAATCCTACTGAAATGAAGACCTATAAGCATTCGCCAGTAATGAAATAGTGCTCTGCACCCAACAAAGGTTCGATAAATACCACTGATGGACTGATTGATTAAAACCTACTGCAGTTCTCTGAGCTGTCATATTATTATACCCATGCGCCTCTTCTTTGCAATTTCTTTGGACCAATATATGATTGCATACTGAGTCATTTCTCAATAAGAAATTTCTATTCTACAGCAGCCTATCGGCCAAGATGTCCTAAAACAGCAAGTTAAATTGAATAAGTTGAACTTCATTTCATAAAAGATTACTATTAAATATTAAAGTAAATCCTTTGCTGTCAAAATATGTCATCCACTCTCGCTTATGTACATATCTGTAAATATATTATAAATGATGTATTAATGTCTTTCTCCTCCTCTAGAATGAAAGCTTGTTGTGGGCAGGGAACATCTCTGACAACTCTGTTGTATTACACTCTCTCAAGGTCTCAGTGCAGCGCTCTGCACAGAGTAAGTGCTCAATAAATGCCATCAATTGATTGATTTGAAATCACCTAGCTTCTAACGAAGTCATTATGATGCACGGCCTCTCCCGGGCACTTAGTACAGGACTCTGCACACAGTAAGTGCTCAATGAATATGATTGATTGATTGACTGATTATATACTCCAGGGGAGGGAGAAGGCAGCTTTCATTAGATGAAGGGGAGGAAAACAATATCTGATCATTTTTGCATTTGAATTGAAGCCCCATACACCATACCAACTGAGCTTTCCGGACGGGATGTGAAACTGTTATTAAACTCTGGATAATTACTAATTTTATCGAGAAGAGGGGAATTTAAATGAAAAGAGACACCTAATTCATTCATTCATTCAATCGTATTTACTGAGTGTTTACTGTGCATAGAGCACTGATAAAAATCACCGCAAACCTCAGGCTTTCTCTTCCAGCATTATTATATTTCCAACTTAGTGATCTATTCACATTTTTTTTGAAATGACAACGTAAAAGAATACCTGGGAGTATAAGATTTCCAGACTTCTCCCCTCTTCAGTTTCTCTAGAATTTCTTCTTTTTTTCCCTAAGAACCATAGCTCTTTTATTCCTTTTCAGTCATTCTATGTGTTAACTTATTTCTACTAAGTGGTAATGCCAAGGGCCTGATTCGTGTCCAAGATGGGGTTTTTTTTCTGTAGGATTCATGAGGATGGAAGTCCCTTCCCTGTGCTGAAGGGGGAAGTGATGTACCCTCAGAAGGGCTCCATAAATGCCATCCGTCTCAAGCGGGAAGTGAATGCCAAGGCCTAGGTAAAAGTTGGGTGAGACGACAGCTTGTTCTGTTTTCTTCTCCCAAAGAGCCAGTCTACCCAAGCTATCATCCAACTGCCGGACTGTATCTGGGATGTTTATCCCATATTTTCCCCAGTGCTTAGAGTAGTGTTGGACACTTAGTAAATGCCTAAAATATCACAGTTGGCCTTGTTATTATTGTTATTATTATTCAACTGCTTTGGGTTCCACCCCTTCTGACTAATAATATGGGGCGCTTACTCCATCCTTCCCCTCCCTCGCCTCACAACCTTTTCTCAGAAAAGTAGTTCAAACCCCTTTCGACCTCACCTTCCTCTTCTGCAGTTTTTCTACACAATCCACGCTTTAGCTTTGTTCTGATTTTCTTAGGTGCTTAGTATACTGCTCTGCACACAGTAAGCGCTCAATAAATGCCACTGATTGATCAGTTGGTCCAGTGATCTTTGGAATCTAAATTCCCACCTCTGAGTGCTTCCCCAAACCACTGAGTCACCTACCATCAGCTATATTTGCAACTCTGCTTCCTTTCCGCGGAAAGCTCTAGGCCTCTTTTTGTCTTCTAACCCACCAGCGGTTGAGTTGTCTCATGACAACCATGCCCCGATCTCGTCTACCTCGTCACCTACCCCTTAATGCACCTCCTCCCTCTGACCTGCAACTCCTTCCCCCTCCAAATAAGCCAGATCACCACTCTCCCCACATACAAAGCATTAGTAAGGTCACATCTTCTCCAAGGGGCCTTTTCCAATGACACCTTCTTTTCCCTGGCTCCCTCTCCCTTCTGCCTAGTCTATGCACTGCCATCTGTGACCTTTGGACATTTGATATCCACCACACCCCCGATCCCACAACACATAAATGATATATTATAAATTATTTACTTATTCATATTAATGTCTATCTCCCTCTCTAGACTGGAAATTCATTATGGGCAGGGAACGTAACGGGGATTTAATTCCCGAAACTGGGAGTCTAGCAGATCCTAGAAACCATCCTAGGAGCCACTCAGGAAGAAAATCAAAGGCAAGAAGAGTTGCTTAGTACAGCGCCCAACATTCATTCAGTAGTATTTATTGAACGCTTACTATGTGCAGAGCACTGTACTAAGTGCTTGGAATGTACAATTCGGCATCAGATAGAGACAATCCCTGCCCATTGACGGGCTTACAGTCTAATCGGGGGAGACAGACAGACAAAGCAATAGCAATAAATAGAATCAAGGGGATGTACATCTCATTAACAAAATAAATAGGGTAATAAAAATATATACAAATGAGCGGACGAGCACAGTGCTGCGGGGAGGGGAAGGGAGAGGGGGAGGAGCAGAGGGAAAGAGGGGGAAAAGGGGGCTTAGCTGAGGGGAGGTGAAGAGGGGGCAGAAAGGGAGCAGAGGGAAAAGGGGAAGCTCAGTCTGGGACACATAGACACATAGTAAGCGCTTAACAAACACTGCAATTATTAAACGGTGGCATTTCTTAAGCACTGTCTATGCGCCAGGCCCTGTATTTAGCGCTGGGGTGTATACAAACAAATCGAGTTGGTCACCGTCCCTGTCCCCCACGGGGCTCACCGTTCACAATCTCAATCCCTTTTTTACAGATGAGGTCACTGAGGTACAGAGAAGAGAAGTGACTTTCCCAAGGTCAGACAGTGGCGGAGTCAGGATTAAAACTCAAGATTCCTGACTCCCGGTCCTATGCTCTATCCACTACACCATGCTGCTTCTCCCTAGTCTCTAGGGAGTCCTAGCTCAGGTTATTCAAGTTCTTCCTGAACTGGACTGAGCCACAGAATGGGTGGAGCTAGGTTTGGGCCTCCTTCTCCACACAGACTCCTTGCCCACATCCTTCTTCTGGCCTGAAACTCCCTCCCTCCCTCTCCATATACACCAGACCACCACTCTCCCCACCTTCAAAACCACTCTAAAATCCCATCTCCCCCAAGAGTCCTTCCCTGACTAAGCCTTCTTTTTTCCTACTCCCTCTCCCTCTGTGCAGCTGGATCTGTAGTTAAGCACTTGATATTCATCCTACCCTCCTCCTCACAGTACTTATGTACATATCTGTAATTTATATTAATGCTTGTCTCCCCAGTAGACTTTAAGCTCCTTATGGGCAGGAAATATATTTACCAACTCGGTTGTATTGTACTCTCCCACATGCTTAGCATAGTGCTCCGCACACAGTAAGTGCTCAAAAAATACCCCTGACTCATTGGATGATTGAATTACTCTAGTTGGAGGGAAACAATGTCTCTCATAAGCACAGTGGTTGGACCTGGCCTTCTGTGGGACAACAGGAGGAAAAATGACAGCTCATTCTTTCCCGCTGCCTATCAAGAGACCAAGCCAAATTAACTGTCATAATCATTATCACCAATACGATTTATTATGTACCAAAGGTACTTAATACAAGACCCCGGGTGCTGAAAGGAATATACGAGAGTAATATCCTCAATGATTTTATAACTGAATGCCCCTTCATCTTCTTAAAATCTCTTTTCTTGTGGTATTCGTTAAGCGTTTACTATGCGCCAGTCACTGTACTGAGCACTGGGGTAAATACAAGATGATCGGGTTGGACACAGTCTCTGTCCCACAGAGGGCTCACAGTCTTAGTCCCCATTTAACAAATGGGGTAACTGAGGCCCAGAGAAATGAAACCCAGGTTCACACAGCAGACAAGTGGATTAGAACCCAAGTCCCCTGACTCCCAGGCCAGTGCTTTTTCCACTAGGCCACACTGCTTCTCTTTTCTTCACCCAGAGAAGACTCCCAGATCCCCTTCGCCATTTGTTCTCTGTAACTTGTGCGATGGAGCTCTTTAACACTTGAACGATACCCTCCTTCCTTGCTCAGCAACCCCAGGGAGTTCCTTCTCGCAGATCTGAAGGTCAACAGAAGCTCCTCAACTTTTCAACCAAATCAGTCAATGACATTTACCCAGCACTTACTATGCAGGCAGCACTGTGCCAAGTGCTTGGGAGAGTACAAAAGAATGGAGTTGGTAGACATGTTCCCTGCCCACAGTTTAGTTAAGTCAAGAGTGAAACATCAGGAAGGTTAGGACAGTTTAAAATAAAGATAGCCAAGGCTGGAGTGAAACATTAATGGTAAAAAAAAAATAACTGTGACATGTATTTTATTCTAAGCACTGGGGTAGAGACAAGATAATCAGTTTGGACCTAGTTCTGTCCCACCTGTGCTTCACAGTCTAAACTGAAAGATGTACAGGTATTTAATCTCCATTTTACAAATGAGGAAACAGACACAGAAACAATAAGTTGTCCAAGGTCACAAAGCAGGCAAGTGACAGAGCTAGGATTAGAACCCAGATCTCCTGACTCTCAGGACCTTGCCCTTTCCAAGAGGCCCTTTGCTTTTCATATTACTGAATTTTCCTGATCTTTCTTGTTTGTCTATCTCCTCCTCACCCTCTCCTCCTTAAAATCATGAATTAATCAATCAATAATATTTATTGAGTGCTTACTGTGTGTGGAGCACTGGGCAGCAGCGTGGCTCAGTGGAAAGAGCCCGGGCTTGGGAGTCAGAGGTCATGGGTTCTAATCCCGGATCTGCCACTTGTCAGCTGTGTGACTTTGCGCAAGTCACTTAACTTCTCTGTGACTCAGTTACCTCATCTGTAAAATGGGGATTAAGTCTGTGAGCCCCACGTGGGATAACCTGATCACCTGATATCCCCCCAGCGCTTAAAAGAGTGCTTTGCACATAGTAAGCGCTTAACACATGACATTATTATTATTATTATTACTAAGCACTTGGGAAAGTACAGTACAACAGAGTTGGTAGTTTCCCTGCCCACAGTGAGTTTGCAGCCTAGAAGGGGAGAAAGACATAAATAAATAAATTACAGATATGAAGGAAAGTAGCGTGGCATAGTGGATAGGGCACAGGCCTGGGAGTCATAAGGTCATAGGTTCTAACTCCTGCTCTGCCACTTGTCTGCTGTGTGACCTTGGGTAAGTCACATCACTTCTTTTTGCCTTAGTTACCTCATCTGTAAAATGGGGATTGAGACTGTGAGCCCCATGTGGTACAGGGACTGTTTCCAGCCTGATCTGCTTGTATCCACCCCAGTGCTTAGTGCAGTGTCCGGCACAGAGTAAGTGCTAAACAAATGCCATAATTATCATTATTAAATGATGTAGGGCTGAGGGAGGGGCAAATAAAAGGTGTAAGTCCAAGTGCCAGGGAAAGGCAGAAGAGAGTGGGAGAAGAGGAAACGAGAGCCTAGTTGGGGAAGGCCTTTTGGAGGAGAAGTGCTTTGAATAGGGCTATGAAAGTGGGGAGATGGATTCATTGATAATTAGCCAGGGATGGTGTTGGAAATCAGTCTTTTTTGTTTTCCTCCTTCTTTCACTGATTTATTGTATTACCATATCTTTAACATGGTCCTTTCTAAGAGTTTATTCTATTTTTCTTTGGAAGGCCTCTTGCTCGTCCTACCAAGAATCCAAAAGGGAAAGATAGTACTTAAAACTTTTTCCACGGCCTCCCCTCCCCCGGCCGCCAACACTCTTTGCTTATTAAAAGTGCGAGCTAAGAATATCATTCCGAAGTGAAGCTCTCAGCTCTCCTTCCCTGGGGGCAAAAAATCCTGACTGCTTTTTCATCATACCATCCTTAAGGTTCTATAAGGTAGAAAAAGAATGATCTCAACAGAGACATTAGCTGGCAGTAGCTAGATATAACATACGTACCTAATAAAAAGGAATTTGAAAATGTTTGATGAGGGACATTTCTTTCCTACATTCATTGTCATTTTTCTTACGGTGCTATTTTCTGTCCTTCCCCATCTTCTACATTGTATTTTGTATCACCCACACCTAGAATAATTTAAGGGGTGCTACTTAACGCTCATTTCCTTTACACTTTCCGCTATTTCTTATTACCAATTACTCCTCATTCTTTTTTTTTTTTTTTACTTCAGGCCTTGATCTCCTCGATATTCCTCCTAGATCTGGAAACTGTCATCCGCCACTGCTTCTGTCATTGCAGGAATCATTTCCCTGGCTACAATCAGTCTCATCGGATACATTTTTTTCCCATTCATCATCTATTCCCCGCACTGCCATGGAGTGTACTGCCCAACCTCTGCTATTAAAACATCCACAGTGAAAGGAAACACATGTTTAGCTTACTCCTGCCGTGATTTTTGTCTTCTTCCCAACTCAACATCCTTCCTCTCCCCCTTCTTAAGCAATGCAGTCGAAAGCCTTGATATTCCGACCCCTGTCTTTTCCTCTTTCTCCAGAAATCCCTAGCAGATTGCTTCCCAACAAGACTTGATATTCTGAATGTTGTCCTTTCCTCTTTCTCCAGAAATTCCTGGCAGGTTGCTTCCTAACTCACCCTTTATAAATTCACGGCTGGGGCTGTCTATCTAGAAGCCTGCCCCATTTTGAGGTGCTTGAATTTTTATTTTTTTTTGTTGGTTTCTGTTATGTGCCAAGCACTGTTTCAAGTACTGAGGTAGGTACAAGTAATCAGGTTGTCCCATGTGGGGTTCACAATCTTAATCCCCATTTTACAGATGAGGTAACTGAGGCCCAGAGAAGTGAAGTGAGTTGCCCAAAGTCACACAGCTGACAAGTGGCGGGGCCGGGATTAGAACCCATGACCTCTGACTCCCAAGCCCATGTAACATTCCACTAAGCAATGATGATTAGTCTCTCCCTCCCTCTCTCCCATGCAGCTTCGTTCTCTGTTTCTCCCTCTGGCCTCTTTTTTTCCTGGCCTGCTTCACTTCTCTCTGAAAAAGTCTCAGCGAAAATTTTCCTTTTGGTTCAATCTGAATCTACCCCCAGTTGTGTTTTGATGCTAGCAAACGACCCTCTTCCCACACCTTCTGGCACATTCTAGTACCTCTCCTGATTGCATCCTTCCTCACCTTCTCAGCTAACCTGGGACCCCACTGTTCTTATTAATGATAATAGTAATAATAATAATAATGTTATTTCCTAGGTGCTTAGTGTGTGCCAGACCCTGTTATAAATACTGGGGTAGATAAAAGATATCAGGTTGGACACAGTCCCTGTCCTACACAGGCCTTAGTGTCTTAATGCTCATTTTACAGATAAGGGAACTGAGGCCCAGAGACTTGAAGTGACTTGCCCAAGGTCACCCAGCAGACAAGTGGTAGAGCCGGGATTAGAGCTCAGATCCTTCTGACTCCCAGGCCCATGCTTTAACCATTAGGACACGCTGCTTCATACTTCTCTTCATGCTTCTTTGTTCATTAGTGCTATTTCCTCTTCCTTAATAATAATAATAATAGTTATGGTATTTGTTAAGCACTTACAATGTGCCAAGCACTGTTTCAAGCTCAGGGGTAGATACAAGGTAATCGGGTTGTCTCACGTGGGGTTCGCAGTCTTAATTCCCATTTTACAGATGAGGTAACTGAGGCACAGAGGAGTTAAGTGACTTGCCTGAGGTCATACAGCAGACAAGTGGCAAAGTCGGGGTTAGAACCACGTCCTCTGACTCCCAAGCCCGTGCCATTTCCACTAAACCACGCTGCTTCTCTTCACCCCTCTCCCACCCCCAGCCCCACAGCATTTATGTTCAAATCCCGTAATTAATTTATTTATGTTAACGTCTGTCTCTGCCTCTAGACTGTAAGCTTGTTGTGGCAGGGAATGTGTCCTTTATATTGTTATATTGTACTCTCGAAAGCGCTTAGTACTCTGCACTCAAAAATTGCTCAATGAATACAACTGATGGAAAGAGAAGCAGTGTGGTTTAGTGGCAAGAGTAAGGGCTTGGGAGTCAGAGGTCATGGGTTCTAATCCCGGCTCTGCCACTTGTCAGCTGTGTGACTTTGGGCAAGTCACTTCATTTCTCTGTGCCTCGGTTACCTCAACTGTAAACTGGGGATTAAGACTGTGAGCCCCACGTGGGACAACCTGATGAACTGGTATCTACCCCAGCATTTAGAACAGTGCTTGGCACTGTTCTCTATACTTTGCTCTCTATACCTTGATCTCATCGATCCCTAACTTGCATCTAACTTGAAGCTGCCTTGTAGATACAAAATAGATAGCATCTTATACATTTATTAATTCATTCATTCATGTAAATAAATCACATTTATTGAGCGCTTAGTGTGTGCAGAGCACTCTACTAAGTGCTCAGAAAGTACAATTCAGCGATAAAGAGAGAATCGCTGCTCACATCAGGCTTACAGTCTAGAAGGGGGGAGACAAACATTAAAACAAGGAAAATTGTCATCTAGCCTGTATCTACTCCAGCACTTAGAAGAGTGTCCAGCACATAGTAAGCACTTAACAAGTACTACTATCATGTTGTTATTATTATCCCACTGCTAACCCCTTGCCCAAGTCCTCCCTCTGGCCTGGAACATCCTCCAAATTCATATCTGACAGTCCATCTCTCTCCCCACCTTCAAAACCCTCAGAAAATCACATCTCCTCCAAGGGGTCTTCCCAGACTACGTCCTTTATTTCCTCTATCTACCCTATCCTCTGCATCAACTTTTTAGTAAGTTGTGTCCTCCTTCACCACCCCAGTCCGGCAAAAATTGTGACCCCAATCCTCATACTTTACTATTTCCCCTATCGGTAATTAATTTTAATGTCGGTCTCCCCCTGTAGTCCTCAAACTCCTTGTGGACGGGAATTCCACCGATCAACTCTATTGAATTGCACTTTTACAAGTGCTTAGTACATTGCTCAGCACACAGTAAGAGCTCAAACACTACAAATGATTAGTTGACTGATCAGAGGAAGAGTGTTCAAAATCCTGAAATTACCTGCCTTACTTTTCCTTGGGTCTTTTCCCAGTCTACATTAAAACGTATTCTGTTTTCCTACTCGCTTTCCAAACTTCCTGCTTCCAAAATATCTGTAAAATTCCATAATACCCTGTTTCAGATATTTGACTTAGTTGCACTGAGTTTGTCCTTTCTTATGGATATGTGAATTTGTCAACACTGGCATGTGTTTATTAAGTAGCAATTTATCATCTTTTCTTTCTTAAAGAGAAGATCAAATAATTAGTCTCCAGGGTGACCTATAAACATCAGTCTTCTCTGTCACTGAGTTTTTATAAGATAAAATTGATTGAAGGAATGAAACCTCTATGGATCCACTACCGGAACGACTGCAGATGGAGGTGGGGTGTTCTGGGAGAGATGCGTCCACGGCGTCTCTGTGGGTCGGAGATGACTTGACGGCACAAGACAAGAATGAAACAGCCAATCAATCATTAGTATTTATCATTTTCACACTGGGTGCAGAACACTGAACTAAGCATTGGAAAGTACTATGCAACAAAGGCAGTTAACAAGGTCCCTGCTCAAAATGAGTTTATATTCTATAGGGGGAGACAGAAATTAAAATAGATTAAGAATAGAGGAAATAGTAAAGTATGAGAATATTTACCCAAATATTGTGGGACTGGGGTACAGAGTGAAGTGGTAATTCCAGGTCATTTCCTACAAAACACACAAAGCAGTTCACTAGCTGTTATTTCATCCAGCTTTTCTGGATGGCACCCAAGTACTAAGAAATCTTTTCTTCTCTCTTCCTTATTACATCCAGGATCATATGTCTTCAAACTCGAATTCTGAAGGCCTCATTTTCTTCCATGTTATATGAGAGAAGAGAAAATCAAATTCACAATTTGCTTTTCCCAAGGGCTAAAAGAAACCAAACCCTTTTAGTATTAAAAATCTGCCCACAGTGAGTTAGTCTGGTTTCTTGCAGAAATGTATCATTTATCTCTCCTTCTCGCAAAGCTTCTTTACCCACACTCACACCTTAACTGTACTGATAATAGTAATGATAATAATAATGATAATATTTCTTAAGCATTTACTCTGTGTCAGAGACTGTATTAAACACTGAGGTGGATACAAGCAAATTGGGTTGGATACGGTCCCTGTCTCACCAGGGCCTCACAATCTTATCCCCATTATACAGATGAGGTAACTGAGGCCCAGAGAAGTGAAGTGACTTCCCCAAGGTCATTCAGCAGACAAGTGCTAAAATTAGAACCCAGGTTTTTCACATTCCCCATCCTGGGCTCTATCCACTAGGCGGCACGCCTTTCTTTGATGTAAGTTGTAAACGTGTAGATGGCCAAACAGTATCTTTTCCTTTTAATGGTGGTATTTGTAAACCGCTTACTATGTGCTATGCCCTTAAAATAGAAACCAAACTAACTCTCTTCCCCTCTTCAAAGCCCGAATGAGAGCTCACCTCCTCCAGGAGGCCTTCCCAGACTGAGCTCTCCCTTTCCCTCTGCCCTTCTTCCCCTCCCCATTGACCCTACTCCCCCCTTCTGCTCTACCTCCTTCCCCTCCCCACAGCACTTGTGTATATTTGTATATATTCAATTTATATATATTATATATTTGTAAATATCATTTATTATTCTATTTTATTAATGATGTGTATATATCTTGTCAGCTGTGTGACTGTGGGCAAGTCACAGAGAAGCAGAGTGGCTCAGCGGAAAGAGCATGGGCTTTAGAGTCAGAGGTGATGGGTTCGAATCCCAGCTCGGTCACTTGTCAGCTGTGTGACTTTGGGCAAGTCACTTAACTTCTCGGTGCCTCAGTCACCTCATCTGCAAAATGAGGATTAAGACTGTGAGCCCCACGTGGGACAACCTGATTCCCCTGTGTCTACCCCAGCGCTTAGAACAGTGCTCGGCACATAGTAAGCACTTAACAAATACCAACATCATTATTAAGTCACTTTTCTGTGCCTCAGTTACCTCATCTGTAAAATGGGGATTAACTGTGAGCCTCACGTGGGACAACCTGATTACCCTGTATCTACCCCAGCGCTTAGAACAGTGCTCTGCACATAGTAAGTGCTTAACATTATCATCCACATTATTATTATTATTATCATCTATGATTCTATTTATCTATTTTGATGGTATTGATGCCTAACTACTCGTTTGGTTTTGCTGTCTGTCTCCCCCTTTTAGACTGTGAGCCCATTGTTGGGCAGGGATTGTCTCTATCTGTTGCCCAATTGTACATTCCAAGCACTTAGTACAGTGCTCTGCACAGAGTAAGTGCTCAATAAATACAATCAAATGAAATGAATAAATGAATAAGCAGATCAGAGACAGTCCCTGTGACGCACAGGGAACTTTTGCTACACTTTCCCAGGTGCCCGATCAGTCAGAAAGTCTGTCAATTGTATTTATTGAGTGCTTACTATGTGAAGAACACTGTACTAAGCACTTGGGAGAGTACAATATAACAATATAAGAGATGCACACAACGAGCTTACAATCTAGAGGGGGAAACACATGTCAATACAAATAAACAAATTACATGAATTACAGATATGCACACAATACATAGCTAAGTCCTAATACAGGACCTAGTTCCCAGTAGCACTCAATAAAAACATTACTCTCCCAAGCACTTTGCACAGTGCTCTGCACACAGTAAGCGCTCAAAAATACTATTGATGATTATGAATGAATGAACAAATGAATGAGAAGAAACGTAGGATAGTGGATAGAGTGCAGACCTGGGAGTCAGAAGGACTCAGGTTCTAATCTCGGCTCATCACTTCTCTGTTTGACCTTGGACAAGTCAATTAATTCTTTGTGCCTCAGTTACCTCATCTGTAAAATGGGGATTAAGACTGTGAGCTCCATGTGGGACAGGGGCTGCATCCAATCCAATTTGCTTGTATCACCCCAAGCACCGGTCATATAGTGACCACTTAAAAAATACCATGATTTTTATCATAATCAGTATGAATGAATGAAAGACCAACTGTGCTTTGACTTCTTGCCCTTATTTATCTTCCTCTAATCCCTGTCCAGCTGCAAGCCCAAAAGACAGTATCTTCTTTCTCCCACTTTTGGTTCTCTTATTATTAATAATAATAATGAAAATGGTATTTGTTAATAGCTTACTATGTGCCAGGCACTGTACTAAGCGCTGGGGTGAATCCAAGTAAATCGAATTGGACACAGTCCCTTTCCCACGTGGGACTCACATTTTCTATGCCTCAGTTACCTCATCTGTACAATGAGTAGGGAGTACTGTGCTAAACCCTTGGGAGAGTGCTTAATATATTGATAATAGTAATGATAATTATAGTACTTGTTAGGCACTTACTATGTGCCAAGCAATTTTGGAAAGGCTGGGGTAGATATGAGGTACTCAGGTGGGACAAAGTCCCTTTCCCATGTGAAGCTCACGGTCTCAATCCCCATTTTACAGAGGAGGTAACTGAGGCACAGAGAAATGAAGTCACTTGCCCAAGGTCACCCAGCAACTAAGTGGTGGAGTCGGAATTAGAACCCATGACCTTCTGATTCTCAGACTCACGCTCTATCCACTACGCCATGCTGCTTCTGTTCTCTTTTACTTTAATAATAATAATAATAATTATGGTATTTGTTAAGTGCTTATTATGTACCAAGCACTGTTCTAAATGCCGGACTGTGAGCCACGTGGGGCTCACAGTCTTAATTCTCATTTTACAGAGGAGGTAACTGAGGCACAGAGAAGTGAAGTGGCTTGCCTAAGGTCACACAGCAGACAAATGGCGGAGACGGGATTAGAACCCATGTCCTCTGACTCATTCATTCATTCAATAGTATTTATTGAGCGCTGACTATGTATAGAGCACTGTACTAAGGGCTTGAAATTTTCAATTCGACAACAGAGGCAGTCCAATAACGGGCTCCCAGTCTAAATGGGGGAGACAGCAAAACGAAACAGAACAGAACAAAACAAGTAGTCTGGTGTAGATATCATCAAGATAAATAGAATCATAGATATATACACGTCGTTAATGGAATAAATAGAGTAATAAATAATATATACAGATATGCATAGTGCTGAGGGGAGGGGAAGGGGGAGGAGCAGAGAGCGGGAGAAGGGGGAAAGGGGAGGGGAGGAGAAGCAGAGGGAAAGGGGGGCTCAGTCTGGGAAGGCCTCCTGGAGGAGGTGAGCTCTCAGTAGGGCTTTGAAGAGGGGAAGAGAGTTCGGCGGAGGTGAGGAGGGAGGGCGTTCCAGGATAGCGGTAGGACGTGGCCCAGGCGTCAATGGCGGGACAGGCGAGAACGGGGGACGGTGAGGAGGTGGGCGGCAGAGGAGCGGAGTGCACGGGGTGGGCTGGAGAAGGAGAGAAGGGAGGTGAGTTAGGAGGGGGCAAGATGATGGAGAGCTCTGAAGCCAAGAGTGAGGAGTTTCTGTTTCGTGCAAAGGTTGATAGGCAACCACCGGAAGTTTTTGAGGAGGGGAGTGACACGCCCAGAGCGTTTCTGTAGGAAGATGAGCCGGGCAACGGAATGAAGAATGGACTGGAATGGGGAGAGACGGGAGGATGGGAGATGAGAGAGGAGACTGACAAAATAATCCAGTTGGGATATTATGGGAGCTTGTACCAGTATGGTAGCCGTTTGGATGGAGAGGAAAGGGCGGATCTTGGCGATATTGTGAAGGTGAGACCGGCAGGTGTTGGCGACGGATTGGATGTGTGGGGTGAATGAGAGAGCCGAATCAAGGATGACACCGAGGTCGCGGGCCTGTGAGACGGGAAGGATGGTCGTGCCGTCCACGGTGACGGGGAAGTCAGGGAGAGGACAGGGCTTGGGAGGGAAGGTAAGGAGCTCCATCTTAGACATGTTGAGTTTTAGGTGGCGGGCAGACATCCAGGTGGAGACGTCCTGAAGGCAGGAGGATACGAGCCTGGAGGGAGGGGGAGAGAACAGGGGAGGAGATGGAGATTTGGGTGTCATCTGCCTAGAGATGAGAGTTGAAGCCACGGGAGCGAATGAGTTCACCAACGGAGTGAGTATAGATGGAGAACAGAAGAGGGCCAAGAACCGACCCTTGAAGAACCCCTACAGTTAGTGGATGGGAGGGGGAGGAGGAGCCCGCGAAGGAGACCAAGAATGAACGGCAGAGAGATAAGAGGAGAACCAGGAGAGGACGGAGTCCGTGAAGCCAAGGTGAGATAAAGTGTGGAGGAGAAGGGGATGGTCGACAGTGTCAAAGGCAGCTGAGAGGTCGAGGAGGATTAGGATAGAGTAGGAGCCATTGGATTTGGCAAGAAGACTCTCAAATCCGTGCTCTTTCCACTAAGCCACCTGCTTCTCACGGAGCTTCCTGCTGCCTCCCTTGGAGATTAGTCTTTTCTCTGGGTCCTTGGGCTTGCAGGACCATACTCGAATCCTTCTTTGCTTGGAACCTGCCTCAGGGACCGAGCTCTTAGCTGCCTCTGCGTGCATCCCTTTTGCAGAGAGAAAGTCAGCATTGCAGTTTTGCAGCCCCTGGTAGGAAGCTTACCGCAGAAAGAAATACCTTCTTGGAGTTAAAGATTTACCATTCAGAAAAAGTGTGATGCAACACTGCGGTGCTCGCTTAGTACACTGGTCTGCACACAGAAAGCGCTCAATAAATATGACTGAATGAATGAGTGAACATTGCCTTTCTCCTGTGTGGAAATGTTTGGGCTTTGTTCACTTGTATCAGGAAAAGTGTCTGCTAATTCTGTTCCTATTGCCTGTGGGGCTCAGTGTCGATCCCATTTGATGGATGAGGTAAATGAGGGACAGAGAACTAAAGTGACTTGCCCAAGGCCACACAGCAGACATGTGGCGGACCTGGGATTAGAACCCATGACCTCCTGACTCCCAGACCCATGCTCTATCCACCATGCCGTGTTCTCCTAAGTGCTTAGTACAATGCTCTGCATATTGTAAGTGCTCAATAAATACTCCTGAATGATTAATCAGCAGAGTGACAAAGTGCTGTGATACATACTTGGAAATTAAAAAACAAGAGTCTTATCTTCAAGGAGTTTGCTTTCAAGTTGAAAGAGAGGAAAATCAAGGTGATAAAAGCACTTTGCCTAGTTAATGGGTTTATATGGAATTTTAGCATGACAAAAGCTTCACTGAAAACAAAAACCCCATAAAATATGGATTCTTCAAGACCTTAGTTACATATTTCACATTTTTAAAAATCTTTAGAAATCCATTATCCAACATGGCAAATACTATTTTATGCAATGGACAATTCTTCAAGTTTGTATCTTTCCTATCTTAAGAGAATCCTTAGAAATTCATTAACCAACCTGGCAACTGTTATTGTTGAAAATGGACAATTCTTCAAGTTTAATGCCACATTTAAAAATCAGGCATAAGTGTTTATGGGTTCTGTTCACAATTGTGAAAAATTTACTGCTAAATTAAGTGACTGCGTAAATCACGTGTGGCAATAACTAGCTTCGACTCTTAAAATGAGATAATTACAACATCTCACTAAGGATCATGAGAGCGCCTTTTGAATTTAGCTAGTAGTTCAGGCAGAATTTTGATTCTAGTTGTTTCGTTTAATATATGAACAACCTCACCTCTCATTGCACTCTTGCTTCATTTATTTTTATGGTATTGGTTAATGGTTTCTATGCACCAGGTACAGTTTTAGACACTGGGGTAAATACACGCTAATCAAGTTGGAAACACTCCATGTCGCACGTGGGACTCGCCGTCTTAATCCTGGTTTTACAGTTGAGGTACCTGAGGAACAGAGAGGTTAAGTGACTTGCCCAAGGTCACACAACAGACAAGTAGCAGAGCCAGGATTAAAACCCATGTCCTTCTGACCCCTAGGCACGTGCTCTATCCACTAGACCACACTCTTCTCACTGCTCCCACTGACTGCAATGTTTCTATTTCTCTTATTCCTATTTTTGGAATAACTTTTCTCCCAAATAATCAATGACGGGGTCCTGACACTGAAGATGCTATTTGTTTATTGTGAAGTCTAGATTTATTCTGAGGTAGAAGTGCTTGGCCTGTAGTTCCCCACTTAAATGCAAACCTCTTTCCCCAAGCTCATATTAATTTAGGAAGAAAAAGTGGGGACTCTCAAATATTTGAAAAATAGTGATAACAATGGTATTATGTGTGTGCCAAGCACTGTACTAAGCGCTGTGGTAGATACAAGATAATCAGATTGGACATGGCCCCTGTCCCACACAGGCCTCAGAATATAAATAGGACGGAGAATAGGTATTTAATCCCCATTTTGTAGATGAGAAACTGAGAAATAGTACAGAGGTCTAACAGGCTTAACCATCATATTAATAATAATGTTGGTATTTGTTAAGCGCTTACTGTGTGCCAAGCACTGTTCCAGGCACTGGGATAGATACAAGGTAGTCAGGTTGTCCCACATGAGGCTCACAGTCTTAATCCCCATTTTACAGATGAGGGAACTGAGGCCCCGAGAAGTGAAGTGACTTGCCCAAAGTCACACAGCTGACAAGTGGCGGAGCTGGGATCAGAACCTCTGACCTCTGGCTCCCAGGCCCGGGCTCTTGCCGCTGAGCCACGCTGCTTATCTGTATATCTATAAATCAATCATATTTATTGAGTGTTTACTGTGTGCAAAGAACTCTATTAAGTGCTTGGGAGAGTGCAATAGAACAGTAACTTACTAATATGATGATATAACAGCATAAAAATATAACAGCGCTCTGCACACCGTAAGTGCTCAAAAATATGATTGAATGAACAGGGTTGATAGACACATTCTCTGCTCACAGTAAATTTACAGTCTAGGGGACAAGCTTACAGTCTACATTATATCTGTGTCAGATTTCTTATATCACACCTCTGCAGGGAGGGACGTGTGAGGAGAATAGATGATAGGAGGATTCTCCAAACGCTGCTTGACGGAGAGCTGATAGGTGGGTACCTGAAAACAGGGTCGCCGAATGCGTTAAGGGTACCACAGAGCCAAATCTCAAATATTCTGTCAGCGTTAACGGCCTTTGGGAGACAGCAACGAAAGGCAGTTCAGCCTCGACGACGGCAATCAGAAATGGGGTGATGGCTTTGAGGTGATGGAAGGTTGAGACGGAGAGAGGGAGGTGTGAAAACACTACGAGGCTTGTGAGCCACAAGTAACAGGGTGCATCAAAGAGGAATCCGCACGCACAGGTTGTGGAAGAGATTGTCAGGCACACAATGATTTGGTCTCCACGCTTGCACACACCAATCAAAACCTCACTTGCAGCAGTGCCTTTCACCCAAAAGGACGGCTTCAGTTGATATGGAGGGAGGGAAGGGAAGGGGAAGAGGGGAGAGAGGAGTGGGAGAGGAAGTAGAGAGGGGAGAAGGAGAGGAGGAGTGAGAGAGAATTCAAAAGGATGCTACTGATGGGGAAAAAAGACTGGCTGAAAAGACTGTGAGGCTACTGTCAGTCCCTTCCACCTCCCTCTAGACTGTAAGATCACCTTGGGCAAAGAATGTGCCTATTATATGGTTATTTTGTACTCTCCCAAGTGCTTAGTACAAGGCTTAGTACAAGTACTTAGTGTAAGCGCTCAATAAAAATGACTGATGGACTGACTATCCTTTTAAGACTGATTTAGCTGTTCTCTCATTCAATTCTTTCATTCAATTGTATTTATTGAGCGCTTACTGTGTACTCTTCTTTCTGTTCTCTCACTCCCTGCTGCACCGCCCTGACTCGCTCCCTTTATTCACCTCTCCTCCTAGGCCCATAGCACTTATGTCCATATCTGTCATTCATTTATTTATAGTCATGTCTTTCTCCCTCCCCGGACTGTAAACTCACTATGGACAGGGAATGTGTCTGTTTCTTGTTGTACTATACACAGCAAGAGCTCAATACATACAACTGACTGACGGACTTTCCGGAGTGAGGCCGGATTAAGTTTATCGCTGACTGACTTGTTGCATCTGCCTAGTCACAGCTTTCAAACTCTCGCTACTGTCCTGGTGTCAATTTCTACTTGAGCTTCTGATTTGCCACATAAACGAAAGATCCTGCCCCTTGACTTAATGAAATTATTAAGGCTTGTGGCTGGCAAATCTACTAGTCCCATCCAGGGTTTAGGACAGTGCTTGGCACATAGTAAGCACTTAACAAATACCATAATTATTATCCAGTAGTCATCTGGAATTGTCCCAGAAAACTATTCAGTGGTTCTTCAGTATTCTGCTCGTTACAGGACCGCAGGCCTCAAGTGAGGAAACAATATGACTGTTCCTCTTTAGCAATCAATCAAGCATATTTATTGAATACTGAAAATGTGAAGAGCACTCTACTAAGCCACTGGGAGAGTATTGTAGAATTTAGTGGACAGAATCCTGCCCTCAAGTGAAACAACCTAGTGAGGGACACTAGGTCCCTTCTCCCCTTCACGTCCCCTCAGCTAAGCCCCCTTTCCCTCTGCTCCTCCCCCTCTCCCTTCCCCCTCCCCTCAGCACTGTGCTCATTTGTTCATTTGTATGTATTTTTATTACCCTATTTATTTTGTTAATGAGGTGTACATCCCCTTGATTCTATTTATTGTGATTGTGTGGTCTTGTTTTCGTCCTTCTGTCTCCCCGGATTAGGCTGTGAGCCCATCATTGGGCAGGGATCGTCTCTATCTATTGCCGAATTGTACATTCCAAGCGCTTAGTACAATGCTCTGCACATAGTAAGCGCTCAATAAATACTATTGAATTGAAAATGAAAATAAATTACAGCTATGAAGCAGTCATACTGAGATATTTTTATATATACATCATATATGTATATTATGTACTATCTATTCTATATAGTAATAGAATAGATATAATATATACTATATCATGTCATATAGTATATAACATATACTTATATCATATATAAAATAAATATATAAGAGCTGTGACCATTGGAGCTGGAGGGGTAAGAAAACAAGTGCTTAGATAATAATAATAATAATAACAATAATAATAACTATTAGAAACTTAGATGACAGAACCCAAGAACCCAAGTGCTAGATAACAATAATAATAATGATAGTAATCATAGTAGCTATTATTATTGTTATTATTATGTTTCTTGTTAAGTACTTACTATGTGCCAAGCACTCTAAGTGCTGGGGTAGATACAAACTAATCAGATTGGACACAGTCCCAGTCCCACGTGGGGCTCACAGTCTTAATCCCAATTTTACAGATGAGGGAACTGGGGCCCAGAAGTGAAGTGCGCGGCCCAAGGTCACACAGCAGATGCGTAGCGGGGCCGGCATTAGTACCCAGGTCCTCTGACTCCCAAGCCCGTGCTTTATCCACTAGGTCAGATGCTTCCCGGTCTTATGAGGCATATAAATTCTATTTCAAATGATAGTGGAGGGCAAGCATATCACCCTGGGCACTGTGTGCATATGACATCACCTCAGAGGCCCACATCCAAGAAAACTTGCAAATGATTGCAAATACTTCATCGAATCAGCCAGACGCTATGGGCCGAGGATCCACTTAAGAAAACTGAGGCGATGTACCAGCTGGCTCTAGGGAAGCTATTCGCGCAACCCAAAATTCGTATCGGTAACGCAGGGATGAGAAGCTATCTTGGAATTCTATTTCCTAGGCAGCACAATGACCAGCGATAAACCAGGAAGTAGAAAGCTGAACCGAGGAGGTCAGTGTGTCCCTGGGGAGACTGTCAAATGGACTATGGAGGCAGGACAGTACCAGGTTCAGACTAAACTAATGCCTTACGGAGCTGTAAAGTTGTCCGACCCGTAGAGTTGTCCAACCTTTTCTAAAGCTGGGAGACATGGACCCTCTCCACAGACACCACATCCAACTCCTTGAGCAGTTCCACCACCATTATTTATGGGCCAGACTCAATATCACATTGTTATCATATTTGTTAAGCTCTACGTGCCAGACACTGTACTTAGCACTGGAGTGGATACAAGTAAATCGGGTTGGACACAGTCCCCGTCCCATGTGGGGCTCACAGTCTCAATCGCCATTTTACAGACAAGGGAACTGAGTCACAGAGAGTTAAAGTGACTTGCCCAAGGTCACACATCAGAGAAGTGTTGGAGCCAGGATTACAACCTGACTGACTCGCAAGCCCATGCTCTATCCACTATATCTCATGGCAGAACAGGATCACAAATGATAAAGTTCCAATGTGTAGGCAATCTCCTAAATTCAAGTCATCCTCACCTTTCATTCATTCATTCACTAGTATTTACTGAGCGCCTACTATGTGCAGAGCACTGTACTAAGCGCTTGGAATGTACAAATCGGTAACAGATAGAGACAGTCCCTGCCCTTTGACGGGCTGACAGTCTAACTGGGGGAGACAGGCAGACAAGAACAATGGCAATAAATAGAGTCGAGGGGAAGAACATCTCATTAAAACAATGGCAGATAAATAGAATCGAGGTGATGTACATCTCATTGATAAAATAAATAGGGTGACGAAGATATATACAGTTGAGCGGACGAGTTCAGTGCTGAGGGGATGGGAAGGGAGAGGGGGAGGAGCAGAGGGAAAGGGGGGAGAAGAGGATTTAGCTGCAGGGAGGTGAAGGGGAGGGGTAGAGGGAGCAGAGGGAAAAAGGGAGCTCAGTGTGGGAAGGCCTCTTGGAGGAGGTGAGTTTTAAGTAGGGTTTTGAAGAGGGGAAGAGAATCAGTTTGGCGGAGGTGAGGAGGGAGGGCGTTCCGGGACCGCGGGAGGACGTGGCCCGGGGATCGACGGCGGGATGGACACCTGAAGAAAATGAACATCAGCAGGATACCCAAACAGCTAATATATGGAGAGATGAAACTGGGACACTGAAACAAAGGAGGGCAGATCAGTTCATCAATCAGTGGTATTTATTGAGTGCTTACTTTGTGCAGAATAATAATAATAATAACAATAATGATGGTATTTGTTAAGTGTTTACTATGTGCCAAGCACTGTTCTAAGCGCTGGAGTAGATACAGGGTAATCAGGTTGTCCCACTTTGGGACTCACGATTTTAATCCCCATTTTACAGATGAGGTGACTGAGGCAAAGAGAAGTTAAGTGGATAGCCCAACGACACACAGCAGACAAGTGGTGGAGCCGGAATTAGAACCCACATCCTCTGACTCCGAAGCCCGGGCTCTTTCCACTAAGCCACGCTGCTTCTCACAGAACACTGTTCTCGCAGAAACTGTACTAAGCGTTTGGGAGAGTACAATGCAACAGAATCAGCAGACACATTCCCTGCCTGAAATGGCCTTACAGTCTAGAGGAAGAGACAGACATTCATAGGAATAAAAAATTTATCATTTATAATATCAAGATATAGTGGAAAGAGCCTGGGCTTGGGAGTCAGAGGTCGCGGGTTCTAATCCCAGCTCTGCCATTTGTCTGCTGTGTGACCTTGGGCAAGTCACTTAACTTCTCTGTGCCTCAGTTACCTCATCTGCAAAAATGGGGATTAAAAAATGTGAGTCCCACGTGGGACAATCTGATTACCCTGTAGCTACCCCAGTGCTTAGAACAGGGCTCTGCACATAGTAAGCGCTTAACAAATACCATAATTATTATTATTACCTTGGAGTTGGGTACGGAGCGAACATCATATATCAAACCAAGTCACAGATCCAAGTACATACATGACGCAGAAGGGAGAGTGAGCTAGGGGAAAGAGGGCTTACTCGGGGAAGACCTCTTAGAGAAGATGTGACCTTAATAACGTTTTGAAGGTGGAGAGAGCCGTGGTTTGCTGGAGGAACTGTTTTAAGGATAAACTTCAGACATGCTGCATTTCAGCTGAAAACTGGAAGTCAATTGCTGAAGATAGATCGGCTTGGCTCACGGTTACTAAGAGAGGACGGGCTCTGTTCAAGAAAAAGTTTCATGTAGGAGAGACAAGGAGGCAAAAAAGAAAGCAGTACTAGGCACGGAAACACTAAGCTTGGCAGCACAACAGGGGACAGTCTTTTACTGTGCACAAAGTGACTGATTCTATTATTTCTACATTGCCCTTTCCTGCCAGATACGCTAAAATTAATCATCAACTGGGTCTTCTTTGAATATGGAAAACTTCATCTACCTGGAATATCATAATGAGCTCACCTTTACAAACCTTTTGCCACACCCAGACCTACAAAACTGTCATTATTTCCCATCTAAATAGGAAAGTGATTAATCTACTTCCTTAATTCAGAAGAAATTGAATATTAGTGTTGATTCTCAGCATGTAAGAGGTGAGGGTGATGGGAAGGCAGGAAAAATCCCTACTCACTCAATTTCCCAAATACCAACACACACTCTGTGTTCTAATAATAATAACTGTGGTATTTGTTAAGCACTTAAGGCATGCCAAGCACTGTTCTACGCACTGGGGTAAATGCAGGGTATTCGGGTTCGACAAAGTCCTTGTCCCACATAAAACTTACAGTCTTAATCACAGTTTTAGAGATGAGGGAACTGAGCACGGAGAAGTGAAGTGACTTGTCCAGAGATATTTGACAGAGCTGGGATTAGAACCCAGGTCCTTCTGACTCCCAGGCCTGAGCTGTAACCACTAAGCTACGCTCTATCCACTAGGTAGAGAGGAAAGAGCACTCTGAGTTTGGACATCTACAAAACAGCAGCCCTATCTTCTGAGAATCACCCAAAAAGACAGCTGAATACACATAATCCACACAAGTTGGTAATTGAGGAGTGAAAAATGGGGAGTTTTCCTATAAGGGCTGTGAGGTCTTGTTGGTGTGTCTGGCTTTACTTCCAAGCAGCAACTCCAAGGAGCTCAAAGATATTCCCTTCTGAATGAGAAGAAATCCCAGGATGGCCTAATGGAAAGGTCATGGGAGTCAGAGGACGTGGTTTCTAAACCTGCTTCCTCAACTTGTCTGCTCTGTGACCTTGGGCAAGTCACCCAATTCCTCTGTGTCTCAGTTCTCTTATCTGTAAAAGTGGGACTAAGACTGTGAGCCCCATGTGGGGCATGACCTGTATCCAAATATTTAGACTGTGAGCCCGTTGTTGGGCAGGGATTGTCTCTATCCGTTGCTGAATTGTACATTCCAAGCGCTTAGTCCAGCGCTCTGCGCACAGTAAGCACTCAATAAATACGATTGAATGAATGAATGAATTCATATGAGTGGCTTGTATCTACAGCGGAGCTTAATGGAGTGCCTGGCACATAGTAAGTGCTGAACAAATACCACTGAAAAAAAAAATACCTCCAGAGCGGGTAGAGATCTGAAGTAAATACCGAACGTTCTTCTCTAGACCTCTTCTCCCTAGACTGTAACTTTGTTGTGGGCAAAGACTATGTCTACCAACTCTGTTATATTTTACTTCCTGAAGCATTTAGTACAGAGTTCTGCACACAGTAAGCACCAATACCTTGGATGGATTGATTGATTGATTCCCTTGTGCCATTTTAGCCTAGGTTTCCACCTGGTATGGCAGGCTGGAGTCGGTTTCTTTCCATTTAACCCTATTTGCCTGCTCTTTCCCTTCTTAGAAATGTGTGCTCATTTGTCCTTTCAGAATACATTAGTCACTGAGAAAACATGACAGCTGTAGCTTTTAACCTCCACCAATAGAGCCCTTCCAGCAAGGAGAGGGCTTATTTTCCCCTAAGCACTTTGGTACTCACCCCGGCCCCACAATACTTATGTAAATATTCTTATACTCTACGATTTCCCTTTCCATAATCTATTTTTAAGCCTGTCTCCTCCTTCCAACTCAAAGCTCCTTGTGGCTAGGGACTGCAAAACAGTGCTTGGCATATAGTAAACGTTTAGAGAAGCAGCGTGGCTCAGTGGCAAGAGCCCGGGCTTGGGAGTCAGAGGTCATGGGTTCGAATCCCGCCTTTGCCACTTGTCAGCTGTGTGACTGTGGGCAAGTCACTTAACTTCTCTGGACTTCAGTTACCTCATCTGTAATATGGGGATTAATAATAAAAATAATGATAATAATAACGTTGGTATTTGTTAAGTGCTTACTATGTGCAGAGCACTGTTCTAAGCGCTGGGGTAGATACACGGGAATCAGGTTGTCCCACGTGAGGCTCACAGTCTTAATCCCCATTTTCCAGATGAGGGAACTGAGGCACAGAGAAGTTCAGTGACCTGCCCACAGTCACACAGCTGAGAAGTGGCAGAGCCGGGATTCGAACCCATGACTTCTGACTCCCAAGCCCAGACTCTTTCCACTGAGTCACGCTGCCTTTCTAAGACTGTGAGCCTCACGTGGGACAACCCGATGACCTTGTATCTCCCCCAGCGCTTAGAACAGTGCTCTGCACACAGTAAGTGCTTAATAAGTACCAACATTATTATTAACAGATATCATAGTCATCATTTAGACTGTAAGCCCGTCATTGGGAAGGGATTGTCTCTATCTGTTGCCGAACTGTATATTCCAAGCGTGTAGTACAGTGCTCTGCACATAGTAAGCGCTCAATAAATACTATTGAATGGATTGCAGAACGCGACTGTTTAACTGTACTTCTCCAAGCTCTTTGTACAGTGTTCAGTACACAATAAGTGTTCGATAAATAATACCGATTGATTTGTTTTTTGTTTTACACAGAAATAGCCACCCTCCCTGCCACCCTGAGAATTCCTAGAGTCTCTCTTCTAAAAAACAGCATTTCTCAGGCACATTGTTGGGAGAGGGGACTTGCGCAGGTGGAGAGAGAAATGTTTGCCAAAAAGCAATCTACATATTTATGCTTTGTGTTCTTCTTTTTATCTACACAGTCTGTATTCAGAGAGTGTCCGTGAAGCAGCCGTTGACACAACTGCCAAGAGCATAAAGGAAGGGAGGACTGGAATTTAAAGAGAAGAGTGTTTAATGTCGTAACTGGAGAAGTACTCACTCAAAGCTGGGCACCGAAATTGTTTCACTCTTTGAGGCTGAGTAGTTGTTATGTCTGTGTAAGCAATTTCCATTCTATCATACCCTCTCACCTCCAAGAGGGCCTGGAAACAACTAGAAGAAATGAGGAAAATGAAAGCTCTTCTTCAAGGGGATTTAAGTGGCTACTTTTGAGACAGCTTGAGTGTGTAAATTTCCCCAGAATCCTGCGGGAGGACATATTTTAGGTAATAGCTGCTATATTTGGGAGCGACTGCAATCCTGAGAGCCAGATGACCCAAGGAGAGACAGGGGGAGAAATGTCACAACTCTTATATTGGAAGCGGGGAATGTGTCCGCTAACTCGATGGTACTGTGCTCTCCCAAGCGCTTTGCACATTGCTCTGCCCAAAGTCCTCAGTAAACGCCATTGGTTGACTGATTGATTCCCATTTGCCGTGGGTCTTCCAGAAAGTGCAGATGCAGATGTTGGCGGCGGCTCGGGGCGGAGGGAAGAAGGGATGTTCATTCAATCGTATTTCATTCAATCATATTTATTGAGCGTTTATGGTGTGCAGAGCACTGTACTAAGTGCTTGGGAGAGTACGTAGTAACAATACACAGATCCCTGCCCGCAACGAGCTCGCAGTTGAGTTGGTAAATTGGCTTTGGCTGGCCTCGTACCTGTCAGAGGAAGACTCCCTGAATTCACCATCGTTCACCAGATCCGGGATCATTCATTCATTCAATCATTCAATAGTATTTATTGAGCACTTACTATGTGCAGAGCACTGTACTAAGTGCTCGGAATGTACAAGTCGGCAACAGATAGAGACAGTCCCTGCCCTTTGACGGGCTTACGGTCTAATCGGGGGAGACGGACAGACAAGAACAATAGCAGTAAGTAGAATCAAGGGGAAGAACATCTCATTAAAACAATAGCAAATAAATAGAATCAAGGTGATGTACACCTCATTAACGAAATAAATAGGGTAATGAAAATATATACAGTTGAGCTACAGATCAGCTACACACAGTCTCTGAGAGGCCTAGCAGTGGATGTATTGATTGACATAAGCATCTCTCCTTTAAAAGTAGCTCAAATCATGTCATATACTCTATTTTCCTTAACCTCAGAACACAAGGGGATCAATCAATCAGTGGTACTTATTGAATGCCTACGGAGTGCTCTACACTATATTAAGAACTTAAAAGAGCATGACAGTAGCAAGACTTACATCCCTTGCCCTAACGCAGCTTATAAGTAAATGGGGAAAAGAGGAAAAAAGTATTAGCAGGGAAGAAGAATTTGCAAAACAACGACCAGTCGCTTTATCACTTAATCATTGCATGCTTAATGTGTGCAAAGCACTGTACTGAGGACTTGGGAGAGTGCACTGTAACCGAGTTAGGCAGACGTGCTCTGCACACGAGGGGCTTTATGCAAAAAGCATTCAGTATTTTGACAGTAGACCTTTCATTCGAAACGCAGGTCAGCTACCTAGAAAGATCACTCTTTTCATCCTTAATGAGAATTATGACAAAAAACTTTCAGTGTCTTTAAGCTTCCACACTTTCTCTGTTTTCCCTCCTCCTCCATCCCCTTCTAGTGCTTACTTTGGTCTTTCATGTTACCACGTTTCAGTAGTCCAGTCTTGCTACCAGTATTACACTCCATGCTCCCTGCTGGTCGACCAGTGAGATAATTCAAAACCATTGGACTCCAGGTGAAAAAGCACAATAAATGTATTTAAAGGTGTGTGAAGAGATTTTGCTTCCAAACACCTTCTTTAAAGTTTTTTGGGTGTTTTTTTTCAAGCTTCCACCTCTTCTCTTCAGGGAGTCAGGTTGTGAAAGAAAGCAGGAAAAAGCAACATGATGGGTGAGACGAAACTGAGAAACAATTTTTTGTAGATCCGGAAGAGGATGGACAACAGTGGTGCCATTACTGGAAATTTCAATAAATACAGAAAGGCTGGGTCAAGACTACTCAAGGTGAAAAAGTGAGCCCGCTGGGAGAGAAATCTGAGTCCTTGAACTGCGGATTAACAACAGGAAGATTGGAAGCAACTGATCATTGAAACTCAGGCAGCGTGGCCTAGCGGAAAGAGCCGAGGCCTGGGAGTCAGGAGATGTGGATTCTAATTCAGGCTCCACTATTGTGTTGCTGCGTGACCTTGACCACTTTGCCTCTCCACTGACCTCCCTGCCACTTGTCTCTCCCCATTCCAGTTTATATTTCACTCTGCTACACAGATCATTTTTCAATAAAAATGTTCAGTCCATGACTTTCCACTTCTATAGAACCGCCAGTGGTTTCCCAAACACCTCCGCATCAAACAGAAACTCCTCACCAGCGGCTTTAAAGCTCTCAGCCAGCTTGCCCCAATCTACCTCCCCTCATAGATCACCTACTATAGCCCAGCCTGCATACTCCTCTCCTCTAAGCACCAGCTTTCTCACTGTGCCCCAATCTCATCTGTCTCGCTGCCAACCCCTTTTCCACTCACTCCCTCTAGTCTGAAACTCTCTTCCCCTCCATATGTTCCAGACCACCACTTTCCCCACTTCAAAGCTTTATTAAGGTCACATCTCCTCCAACAGGTCTTCACTGATTCAGCCCCTCTTTTCCCCACCTTACACTTCCTTTGTTGTCATCTCTACACTTGGATATGTGACCTCTGGTCATTTGGTATACACACCACCCCCAACCCAACAGAACTTATGTATCATTAAATTCTAGGTGATAAATTACTCATTTGCTTATATTAATGTCTGTCACCCCTCTGGACTGTAATCACGTTACAGGCAGAGAACGTGTCCGATAATTCTTTCGTATTGTACTCTCCCAAGTGCTTAGTACAGTGCTCTGCACAGAGTAAGCACCAAATAAATGTCCCTGATTGGCCTTGAGCAAGTGACCTAACTTCTCTGTCCCTCAGTTTCTTCATCTTAAAATGGGGGTTAGATATCTCTTCTTCCTTCTACTTAGACTATGAGCCTCCCTGTGGAAAGGGGCTGTTTTTGTTGTTGTTGTTGTTATTCTTCATATTTATTAAGCACTAATTTTGTGCCAGGCACTGTACTGAATAATGGGATAGATACAAGCTAACCAGGTTGGCCACAGTCCATGTTCGCCACGGGGCTCCCATTCTTCATCCCCATTTTACAGATGAGGTTACTGAATCACTTCAGAGAAGTGAAGTGACTTGCCCAAGGTCACAGAGCAGATAGCTGGCAGAGCTGGGATTAGAAGCCAAGTCCTTCTGACTCCCAGGCCCATGCTCTATTCACTAGGCTACCCCATAGTTCAGTACATGGCTTAGTGGAAAGATCGCGGGCTTGGGAGTCAGAGGCCGTAGGTTCTAATCCCAGCTCCTCCAATTGTCTGCTGTGTGACTTTGGGCGAGTCACTTAACTTGTCTGTGCCTCAATGACCTCCTCTGTAAAATGGGGATTAAGACCGTGAGCTCCACATAGGACAATGATTAGTTTGTAATCCCAGTGTTTAGAACAGTGCTTCGCACATAGTAAGCGCTTAACAGATACCATTGTAATTATTATTACAGTGGTTGCCATAGCACACAGTAAGCACTTAGATACGACTATCATTATCATCATTAGTATCATCATTAATAATGAGGAATCAGCCAGGCCTATCAGCAATCAGGCTGACAGGAATGAAGCAAGCAAGGAAAAGTAACTCTCAGGAAATAGCACTAGATTTTTTTTGTTGCAAATATCAATGCTTGCTCTCTACTATCCCATGCACCATTATTCTAACCCTTAAATATGGGAGAAGACCTGAGGAATGGGTTGCTGGTTGACAGTATTTTTTAATGATCTCTTTTTGTTCAACATAGCAGTTTTTAGATTAAAAAAAAATCACCAGAGGTGCCTATCACAGTGACTGGAGGAAGATCCTGCCCTCTTGTACATGAGTTCTAATCTCGGCTCCACCAGGCGTCTGCTGCATAAGCTTGGGATAGTCAATTTACTTCTCCGTGCCTCAGTTATCTCACCTGTAAAATGAGAATTGAGACCATGAGCCCCATTTGGGACAGGGACTGTGTCCAACCCAATTTGATTATATCTACCCAAGCACTTAGTAAAGTCCGTGACACATAGTAAGCACGTAACAAATGCCATAATTATTATTATAGTCTACGGTTGAATTCATTCCTTTTGATTTTATGGTATTGTATATAATACAAGAAAGATTTTGAGTAGGTTCAACCTGAGCCCATCTCGGTCCTGAAATGTGGGCAGGGAATGTGTCTGTTACATTGTTGTGTTGTGTTCTCCAAGTTGTCTCTCAGGATCACCCCTGGAAAGCTTCCAGTCCTCTACCAGCACGACTACAGGAGGGAGAGTCAAGCAGAGGTCTGGCCATTCCATTCCTAGCTTGGGCGGTGGCTGGCGAGCGGAAGGCAACAATAATGTTGGTATTTGTTAAGCACTTATTATGTGCAGAGCACTGTTCTGAGCGCTGGGGTAGATAGAAGGTAATCAGATTGCCCCACGTGAGGCTCACAGTCTTCATCTCCATTTTACAGATGAGGGAACTGAGGCCCAGAGAAGTTAAGTGACCTGCCCACAGTCACACAGCTGCCAAGTGGCGGAGCCGGGACTCGAACCCATGAACTCTGACTCCCAAGCCTGGGCTCTTTCCACTGAGCCATGCTGTTTTTCTGCTAAAAGTCAAAACTCACCTACGCCGGGCAGCAGCGGCTTAGAGAGTCGAGGGCAGAGACTCAAGTTGACCGCCCGGAGGAAGGCAGTGGTCAAACACTTCTTTATTTTTACCAAGAAAACTCTATGGATCCACTATTGGAATGGTTGCAGACGGAGGTGGGGCATTCTGGGAGAGATGTGTCCATGGAGTCGCTACGGGTCTGAAACGACTCAACGGCACAAGACATCAACCCAGGAAACACAGCCAGTTTAATTCTGGATTGTAAAATACTCCATTCCTCAATTTAGGGACCGGGTAAGGAAGAGAAGCAAAAAATTCCAGATCCTGAAATGAAGAAAACTTCGCCCACTGGTGACGGTAGAGGTCTTGTCAGCATTTCTCCACTTCCGCTTCATTTTCCTTAGCGTAGCAGTTTCCTCTGCAGTTACCAACAACAATAATAATAATAATCTTTTTTTCTCCTGTGGTATTTATTGAGTGCTCACTGTGAGCATAAAACTGTACTAAGGACTAGAGAAGCAGCATGGCATAGTGGAAGGAGCCCGGGCTTGGTGGTCGGAGGTCGTGGCTTCTAATCCCGGCTCCACCACTTATCAACTGTGTAACCGTGGGAAAGTCACTTAACTTCCCTGCGCCTCAGTTGCCTCAACTGTAAAATGGGGATTAAGACTGTGAGTCCCACTTGGGACAACCTGATTGACAACCCGATTACTCTGTATCTACCCCAGAGCTTAGAACAGTGCTTGGCACATGGTAAGCACTTAACAAATATCATTATTATTATTATTAGGAGAGTACAATATAACAGAGTCGGTAAACACGTTCCCTGCCCACAGCAATCTGTAGCCCTCTGTGTAACCAGCTAAATGTCATTTGCCAGAGCACTTGATCCTGTCTCCGCCACTTATCTGCTGTGTGACCTGGGGCAAGTCACTTAACTTCTCTGTGCCTCTGTTACCTCATTTGTAAAATGGGAATTAAGACTGTGAGCCCCAGATGTGACAACCTGATTACTTTGTATGTCCCCCAGCATTTAGAATAGTGCTTGGCACATAGTAAGCACTTAACAAATACCATTACTATTTTTGTTATATTTGCCCCACCCTCAGTCCCCTAGCACTTATGTACATGTCTATAAATCATATATTATGAATTATTTACTTACATTAATATCTTTCTCTCCCTCTAGACTGTAAGTTCATTGTGGACAGGAAATGTGTTTACCAGCTCCGTTGTTTTGTATTCTCCTAAGTGTTTAGTACACTGCCTCTATGAACATAGTAGGTGTTCAGTAAATACCACTGATGATCTACATGCACATATCTCTCCTCCACCTTGGAGAATACCTCCAGGAAGTTTTTCCCAGAGAGAATGGACAGGAAGAGCCGGTCCCTATTTACAAAGATTGCTATAACTACCAGGTAAAAGACTTCAATTCCCATTTGGCCAGCAGAGTAGCATTAAAACATTATCAGTCAGTCAGTCGTATTTATTGAGTGCTTACTGTGTGCAGAACACTAATAATAATAACGGTGGCATTTGTTAAGCGCTTACTATGTGCACAGCACTGTTCTAAGCTCTGGGGGATACAAGGGGATCAGGTTGTCCCACGTGGGGCTCACAGTTTTAATCTCCATTTTATAGATGAGGTAACTGAGGCACAGAGAAGTGAAGTGACTTGCCCAAAGTCACACAGCTGACAAGCGGGGGAGCCGGGATTCGAAGCCATGACCTCTGACTCCCAAACCGGGGCTCTTTCCACTGAGCCACGCTGCTTTGCTTAAGAGAGTATAACATAACCATAAACAGATAGATTCCCTGCCCAATCACTCAATTGTATTTATTGAGCATTTACTCTGTGCAGAGCACTGTACTAAGTGCTTAAGAGATAAGAGAACTTACGTTCTAGAGAGGAGACAGACATTAATATAAACACATAAATTATGGATATGAAACGTAATACATCCTGTTGTTCGTAATAGTCCCTCTGATAGGAAGGGGATTTTGAGGAATCTTTACAAAACATAAGACGGGAGGTTCTAGCCCAGAATCAAGTGCAGCAAAATGGAAAGTTCTGATAGAAACTGGATTCCCAAGGAACTGTCTACCGAGAAAGGGCAATCAGAAGAGTTTCAACCCTGGGTTAATATCAGTCCTCCAATTATGTGCCTATAAATGAGGGCTGGTGGTTGCATTAAAAAGAGGTTACCCCAGCAGATGTTTTCAAATTAGCCAAAACCATGTCACAGAGTAAGCCAGCAGAGTTGGAAATGTGCCCAGAGAGACCTGGTGCATTAGCAGCCTGAGGGAGCATTTTAAATTGTCTCTTAACTTGCTGGTGTAGAGACTTGGCTACATGAGCCAAGGAGATAAACAAGTAGTAGCACAGTTCTTTCTCTTCCGATTTCTAGTCCATGGCGTCAAGAGGGAAAGGGAAAATCTGGGCTTTGAGAGTCATCGCTCTGAAAAGTCGACCCGTTAGTATTCTAGGAGAAAGAAGCAATTCAGAAAATGTAGAGTGGAAATGCCGAGAGAAGAATCTTGCTACAGTCAATCTATGGGCTTTATCGAGAGTTTACTGGGTTCCCAAGAGCAGAGCGTTTGGGGGAGTACAATGTAATAGAGTGGGAAGATATGACCCTTGTCCTCCAAGACATTAAGGTCTCCTAAGAATGATAATACTTATGGTAATAATTATGGTTTTTATTAAGCACTCACCATGTGCCCAGAACTCTTAATAACAATAATAGTAATTATGGCATTTGTTAAGCGCTTATTATGTGCAAGGCACTGTACACTAAGTCCTGGGGTGGATACAAACAAATCGTGTTGTACAGTCTCTGTCTCAGGTGGGACGTACAGTCTTAATCTCCATTTTGCAGATGAGTGAACTGAGGCACAGAGAAGCGAAGTAACTTGCCCAAGGTCACACAAGCAGACAAGACGCAGAGCTGGGATTAGAACCCATGACCTCCGGTCTCCCGGGCCTGTGCTCTATCCACTATGCAATGGTGCTTCTCTAAAAGCATTGTTCTAAACATTGGGGTTGATACAAGGTGATCAGGTTGGACACAGTCCCTGTCCCTCAAGGGCTCACAGTCTCAATCCCTATTTTAAAGATGAGGTAACTGAGGCATGGAGAAGTGAAGCGACTTGGCCAAGATCACACAGCGGATAAATGACGGAGCCAGGATTAGAACCCCTGTCCTAATCCCAGTCCCTCCCCTTGCCTGCCATGGGACCATGTGCGAGTCACAACTTTTTTGTGCCTCACTTTCCTCCTCTAAGGGGGATTTATGGGTTCTCCCTCTCTCTTAGACTGTGATCCTGGATTGGACAGAAACTAGGTCTGCTCTGACCGCATCCACCCCAGTGTTTAGCACCCAGTAATATTTCTAATATTTGTTAAGCTCTTACTACATGTCAAGCACTTTTTTAAGTGATGGGGTAGATACAAGTTAATCAGAGTGGACACAGTCCCTGTCCCACATGGAGCTCACAGTCTAGGAAGGAGGGAGATTGGGGGAATGATTAATCCCCATTTTATGACAATGAAACTGAAGCACAGAGAAGTGACATCATTTGCCCAAGCTTACACAGCAATTAACTGGTAGAGGCGGAACTAGAACCCAGGTCTTCTAACTCCCAGGCCAATGCCTTTTCCATTTCGCCACAGTGCTTCTCTTAGAAAGTGTTGGGTAAATATCACCACAGTTGATGTAAGCTCCCGGAGGGTAGTGATTGTGCGTGTGTCTGGCTTCTGTTGTACTCTCCCCAAATTTTATTTAGTTTTTCTTTTTTTGCGGAGGCAAAGTGATGAGTACCTGGTGTCACGCTGTAGTTGAGTGAAGGAAAACTGTATTTTCTGTTGCCATTTTTCTTGATTTGTTTTTCATTTCTTGCTTTCAAAGTTAAAAAAATCCTACTAATCCTTACTAAACCTCTCTGAGTACCATGCTGAAAAATGATTTACGAAGTAGGTACGGGTCCACTGAGGTCAGCTGCCATTGAAGTTTCAGAGACGGTCCATTCGGTTAGCACAGAATGTGATGCAAATCGATGGCGATAAAGGGCCCAGCCGAGAGAGTGTGATTGGCTCAGTGCAAACCATCAGCACTACTGCAAAAACAACTCAAGTGCATGATCTGCTGGTATACAATCATAATTTTCCTCTCTGAACCATTGGTGTCTGAACAATGTCCATCCCAAGAGCAAGAAAAGGTTTCTAACCGTATTTTCAAGGATAAAGTGTGTCAGGGCTTCTCAACTGGACATTTACCCCTGTGGTTACAATCTCACCATCTGCAGTATCATCTTTAAACCAAAGTAAAGCCAATATTAGACTCTTAGATGGTAGCTTTCCCTCCCTAAGAGGCATCTAAGATAATCAATGAATGTCATCCAAGATTTACCTTGTATCTACCTCTGCGCTTAGAATAGTGCTTGGTATATAGTAAGCGCTTAACAAATGCCATCATTATTATTATATAACTAGTTGATGATATAGAATGTAAAGATATGTACCTAAGTGCTGTGGGGTGGAGAATCGGGCAAATATCAAAAACCCAAAGGTCACAGAGATCCCAGACATAATAATAATGTTGGTATTTGTTAAGCGCTTACTGTGTGGAGAGCACTGTTCTAAGCGCTGGGGTAGATACAGGGTAATCAGGTTGTCCTACGTGAGGCTCACAGTCTTCATTCCCATTTTACAGATGAGGTCACTGAGGCCCAGAGAAGTGAAGTGACTTGCCCACAGTCACACAGCTGACAAGCGGCGGAGCTGGGATTCGAACCCATGACCTCTGACTCCCAAGCCCGGGCTCTTTCCATTGCTTGTTTTCCTAAGTTCAGAACGTGACAGAAAAGGTTTTATTTTTAAACATCGTCCCCAAGAACCTATTTTCATCACGGACACAAAGACATCTCTATACAGTAGCACCATAACGTTGTGTGACCACGGTGTCTCACCCAGGACATACACCTCTGACCTATCACATGGGGGAACATTTTCTTTCCTAAAAATATATTTCCTTCAGTCTTCATGTTTCACCATTGAAGTGAAACACATTAAGCACCCCGTCAGCGTTGCCTAGTCTATAGAGCACCGGCCTGGGAGCCAGGAGGACCTGGGTTCTAATCCCGGCATGGCAACTCTTCTGCTCTGTGACCCTGGGCAAGTCACGTCACTTCTCTGTGCCTCAGTTACCTCGTCTGTAAAATGGAGATGAAGAGTGTGAGCCCTATAACAATAATAATGATGATTTTTCTTAAGTGCTTACTAGGTGCCAGCTACCGTTCTAAGCTCTGGGGTAGATACAAGCCAAGCAGCTGAGACACAGACCTTGTCCCATATGGGGTTCACACTCCTCATTCCCATTTTATAGATGAGGAAACTGAGGCGCAGGGAAATTAAGTGCCCCAAACCCTATGTGAGACACTGATCCAGTACTTAGAATAGTGCTTTGCACACAGTACGGGCTTAACGAATGCCATCATTATTATAGTGTCCAATATGATTAGCTTGTATCTTCCCCAGTGCTTAGTACCACGCCTGGCACATAGTTAGCCTTTAACAAATACCACAGACAAGTTAAAAATCTCACTTTAGCTTTTTATGTTTCAGGTCTTACACCCCTCACCCCACTCCTTCCTTGAGTGAGGTCACTCTAGGCTTCAAGGCTGTCCATCACCTTGCCCCTTACTACCTCTCCTCCCTTCTCTCTCTCTACCGCCTACCCCGCACGCTCCGCTCCTCCGCCGCCCACCTCCTCACCGTCCCTCGGTCTCGCCCATCCCGCCGTCGACCCCCGGGCCACGTCCTCCCGCGGTCCCGGAACGCCCTCCCTCCTCACCTCCGCCAAACTCATTCTCTTCCCCTCTTCAAAACCCTACTTAAAACTCACCTCCTCCAAGAAGCCATCCCAGACTGAGCCCCCCTTTTCCCTCTGCTCCCTCTACCCCCCTTCACCTCTCCGCAGCTAAACCCTCTTCTCCCCCCTTTCCCTCTGCTCCTCCCCCTCTCCCGTCCCACCCCCTCAGCACTGTACTCGTCCGCTCAACTGTATGTATCTTCATTACCCTATTTCGTAGGCAGGGAATATGTCTGTTTACTGTTCTACTGTCCTCTCCCAAGTGCTTAGTACAGGGCTCTGCACACAGTAAGCACTCAATAAATACGATTGAACTAACAATCGAATGGTGGGAAGGCTAAGGGCTCCAGAGGTCCCGGACAGCAGCCATCCGACAGATTTCTGAAACCACCAGGAGGTTCACACGAGAAAGCAATCCCAATCTATCGATGAATGGTATTTATGGAGAATTCACTATATGCAGAGCGCTATGCTATGAGCTTGGGAGAGTACAACAGAATCAGCTGGCACTTTCCCTCTCCATAATGAGCCTACAATCCCACCACATATTTTTCTACCCTGCCATGCTGAATTGCCTTTTTCTTGTTTTTTAATGATATCTGTTAAGCATTCACTATATGCCAGGCACAGTTCTAAAAACTGGGGTAGATACAAGCTAATCAGATTGGACACAGACCAAGGCCCACATGGGGTTCACAGTCTTAGTCCCCATTTTGTAGGTGAGGTAACTGGGGCACAGAGAAGTTAAGTGACTTGCCCAAGGTCACACAGCAGACAAGTGGCAGAGCAGGGATTAGAACCCAGGTCCTTCTGACTCCCAGGCCCACGCTCTATCCATTAGGTCATGCTGCCTTGCTGAATTGCCTTTACCATCCCCATCTGTGAAATTCAAATTATACAGCTAATTTTGCTCCACTAGGACACACGCGGGATCGCCAACTTTCTTTTTCTCTTTTTCTTTCTGCCTAGCAGTTTTCCTCCTACCAATCAGTGCAATGAACATTCATTCATTCCCATTCAATAGTATTTATTGAGCGCTTACTATGTGCAGAGCACTGTACTAAGCGCTTTGAATGTACAAATGTGCATGTCATAGCCAGTGGAACATCAATGGTGGTTAATCCTGTGTTTTCTCTCTGCCATCAGCCTAAGGGCCTACTTCACAGTGGGTAGGCCATATGAACTCTCCTGCCTGTGAGTTCTTTGTGGGCAGGGAATGTGTCTGTTTGTTGCTGTATTGTACTCTCCCAGGCACTTAGTAACAATAATAATAATGATTATGGTATATATTAAACGCTTACTATGTGCCAAGCAATGTTCTAAGCTCTGGGGTAGATACAGGGCAATCAGGTCATCCTGCTTGGGGCTCACAGTCTAGTGCAGTGTGATGACTGCACACAGTAGAGGCTCAATAAATATGATTGAATGAATGTATGAATACTAAGCGCTTGAGCGAGTACAATGTAACAATAAACAGATATTCCCCAGCCACGACAAGCTCACAGTCTAGGGGACTATGTTCAGATTAAGCAAGTTTCCCCACTAAGAAAGCGCTGGCTTCAATCTCCCTGAGAGACTCACTTGGGAATACTGTCTCGTGGGGAAAGGAAAAGCTCCCCGGAAGCTTACAATCCTCATCCTTATCCACATCAATCCATCAACCACTCACATTTATGGAGTGCTTAGTGTTTGGAGAACTCTGTACTAAGCACTAGGGGGAGTTCAGTATTACAGAGTTGATGGACAAGATCTCTGTCTAATAATAATAATAATGATAATGTTGGTATTTGTTAAGCGCTTACTATGTGCCGGGCACTGTTCTAAGCGCTGGGGTAGACACAGGGGAATCAGGTTGTCCTATGTGGGGCTCACAGTCTTAATCCCCATTTTACAGATGAGGTAACTGAGGCACCGAGAAGTTAAGTGACTTGCCCGAAGTCACATGGCTGACAAGTGGCTGAGCTGGGATTTGAACCCATGACCTCTGACTCCAAAGCCCGGGCTCTTTCCACTGAGCCACGCTGCTTCTCAAAGAGCTTAAACTCTGGGGGTAGAAGGGGACACTTCTCCTCCTGGAAAAGCAGCAGAGCACTAACAATTTGGAAAATTTTACCTGTGTTTGTGTGTGTGTGTGTTCTTGTGTGTTTGTGAGAGAGGGAGAGATGAAGCACACACTAATGGGTAGGTGCAGATAGGGTAGATGATGGTGGTATTACCGCTTCTAATGGAGATATGTGTTTTCTGTACATATATTAAGTTCCCAAATCCCCAAGTCCCAAGCATTCTAGGTAATTTTAGTTGTGGTGGTTTGTTTTTTATGGTTTTTGGTAATTACTTACAACGTGCCAGGCATTGTACGAGCCTCTGGGGTAGATACCAGAAAATCAGGTTGAGCACAGCCCATGTCCCACACGGGATTCATAGCTTTAATCCCCGTTTTATAGATGAGGTAACTGAGGCACAGAAAAGTGAAGTGACTCTCGCCCAGCGCCGCACAAAAGAGAAGCGGAAGACCTGGGATTAGAACCCAAGACCGCTGTCTCCCAGCCTGTGTGCTTTCTACCGGTCTATGTTGCTTCCTTTACTTGATAGGAATGTGGGAAAATAACCACTTGGGTTACCTAGTGGTTAAAGACAGTCGGCAGATAAAACAAGAACGGACCACTCTTACAAGAACTAACACGGTGCTCTGGAAATTTATTTTTATTTTTTTGAAAATAAAAGTCTCATCTCTTTGCTACAATTCTCCCTAATCTGAGCACAAGATCAATCGCTACCTTCACCATCGACAATGGGAGGAAAAGCAAAAGAAGAAAAGGAGAAATCAGGTGAACAGAAAATACTTTAGAGATCTGCTCTGTCTCAAGTCGAGAGCTAGCGTGGTTTCTATAGAGATGGAATCCTCTCACTCATTTTCCAACATACTCTTGGGCTTTCAATAGAATAAGTGCTTTCCTCCTTTAAATAAACTGTTCTGATGGAAAGGCAATCTATCAGGAACATATAAAAGTCATAGTCTTAATACTAATCATAGTGGTATCCGTTAAGCTCTTACTACGTGACAAGCATTGCGCTGAACGCTGGGAGAGAAACACTGAGAGCAGATCGGACACAGTTTCTGTCCCGCAAGGAGCTAACACTCCAAGAGCTCATACTCTCGGGCTCTTAGTACAGTGCTCTACACACAGTAACAGCTCAAAACAATCAATGCCTGATTGATTGACTGATTGAAGGGAGGGGAAGGGGAACAGGTATTTAACCCTTCATTTTGCAGATGAGCAAGCTGGGGCAGAGAGAAATTAAGTGACTTGCAGGCAAGTGATGGGACAGACATTAAAACCCAGGCCCCGTATGCTCTTTCCACTATCTAAACGCTATTGATTTTAAACTGATATGACGGAAGCTATAAAGGATGGATAATTTGGTTATTGACATTAAAATGAGATAAAACTAGTGTATGGTCCATTGCCTGGAACTTTTATCTCTGTAAAAAGGCACCACATTTCTGACGACATGGTGCCTGTCTCCTACAATTAGTATTAAACCTAGTTTAGGACATTATGTGAAATCACAACCTGATAAGGGGCTAAGAAGCAGCTGTGGCCCAGCGGAGAGACCACGGGGCTGGGGCTCAGAGGACCTGCCTCCCGCCACTTGCCTGCTGTGTGGCCTTGGTTGGGCAAGTTGCTTAACTTCTCTATGCCTCAGTTACCTCATCTGTCAAATGGGGATTCGATACCTCTTCTCCCTTCTCCTTAGAGTGTGAGTCCCACGGGGAACCTGCTCATTTTGTATTTACCAAACCACTAAGTACAGTGCTTGACACATAGTAAGCACTCAAATGATTATTAGTGTTATTGTAAAATCATGCTAAATTCTAAAGGGGAGGGTTCTAAGGCATTTATAGGAGTAGCAGCTATTTGAAGAAGGATCAGAAGTAAATTTCGATGAAAAAAGTCAGTATCCTAAGTATTTCAGAATGTTAATCAATGAATGAGCTAAATCACACTGCCCTCTATAGTATCCTTCTTCACACCTAGAAGAGTTGGAGAACAATGAAGCCAATATTAAATAGGCCAGGCTAGTTTATAGCTAAATGGAAACGTATGTAGTCTGTTGCCCAGTAATAACTAAGGTAATCATTGAAGGCACATCTCCTCCAAGAGGCCTTCCCCACCTAAACCCTTGTTTCCTCTTCTCCCACTCCCTTCCGCGTCCCTCCATTTGCTCCCTTTATTCACCTCTCCCTCAGCCCGAAAGCACTTATGCACACGTCTGTAATTATTTATTTACATGAATGGCTGTCTCCCCCTCTAGACTGTAAGCTTCCTCCGGGTAGGGAATGTACCTACCAGCTCTGTTATTTTGTATTCTCCCAAACACTCAGCGCAGTATTCTTTCCACAGTAAGTGTTCAATTAATATCGTCGATTGATTGATTGGTACCTTTTTATTTGGAATAGAGTACGCAGGAAAGCCGAATACAACATTCAGGATGTGGCCAAAAATATTACTGTGTGTTCGGGAGGGGGATGGTAGTTGTGTCTGTTAGTTTGCCAGAGTCATATATGCCCTTTCTCCAACATTCCCTCTTGGAATGCTTAAAAGCTCAAATGCTTATAAAGCAAGAGAAAATAAAGATAGGAAAAGTACAGAAGTTTCCCATCAAGAACATTCACATTATATATTGATCTGTATATATCTGTCACTTATTTATTCCCTCCCTTCCCCATCGCCCCAAATCCCTCCCTATGCTCTACCTCCCTCCCGCCCCAAATAATATATTTATGATTCTATTTATTTTATTAATGGTGTGTATATATATATATATATATAATTCTATTTATTTATAATAATAATAATGTTATTTGTTAAGCGCTTACTATATGCAGAGCACTGTTCTAAGCGCTGGGGGAGATACCGGGTCATCAGGTTGTCCCTCATGAGGCTCACAGTCTTAATCCCCATTTTACAGATGAGGGAACTGAGGCACAGAGAATTTAAGTGACTTGCCCACTATTGATGCCTGTCTACTTGTTTCGTTTTGTGGTCTGTCTCCTCCCTTCTAGACTGTGAACCCTTGTTGGGTAGGGATTGTCTCTAGATGTTGCCAAATTGTACTTCCCAAGCACTTAGTACAGTGTTCTGTACACATTAAGCGCTCAATGAATCTGATTGAAAGAATATGTGTCTGTTGTTATATTGCACTCTCCCAAGCACTTAATACAGTGCTTTGCACACAGTAAGAGCTCAATAAATACGACTGAGTGAATTTATATACTTTTTTTTTTGGAGCTCTATCTCTGAACCAAACGTTTGGTAAAATCAGGAAGCTGGGTCAGATGCGGTCAGGACCTCGGACGGTCACATTTTACTCCCGTTCACATCAGAGAATCCTGCCAGAATCCAATCCTCCATAATTCTCACAGTAAGCACACATGCACCATTAGCAAACTCAAGCCTCGGGAAAAAAGAGATAGAGCAATGTCAAGATCTCCTCCAGATCAATCATTCAGTCCAACACTCTGTCTGCCCATATACAGGATAATTGTTCAGTGTTTTCCTCTCTGAGTTAAATGGCTCTATCAATCTTCTTTAAAACTGAAGAATTTAAGATAGTAGTTTTCCTTTAAGCTGAATTATTAAAACAAGTACATTTCTGCAAGTGATATGGATATTCTTTTCTCTCCCTGAGGAAGTGCCTCTGGCTTGCCAAAATATACATTTTCTCACACCCAGATGATCGAGAACAATAGTTTCGGTCACAAAACCGTCAAGAACTACCTCAACTTCACATCTTTTCGAAAGAGTAAAACACCCGCGCAGGGTAGACCGAAGAAAACAAAATATTTATCTTACAACACCTCAGAAAAGAAGCGGGAACTTCACTCCCATGGGGAGCCCCCGCATCTTTCTCCGCATCATTTTCTGGGGGGCGAAATACATCATTACATGACATTCAGATTCAAGAACCGTCATCGAGTGAGGACCGTGGATTCTGGCTGGAATCGCCCAGCTCCACGGAAACGTCCATTCGAAGGAAGGATCTCTAAAAATCTCTTTCTTAAGACCCGACTGAAGTCCGGAACCAGCTACCCGATCCAAGAGACCCCAAGTAAGCCAGTACCGATCTCCGCACGCAATAAGCACCCAGCAAATACCACGGCCGGACCGATTAGGCTTACGCCTGCGAAAATGACTTTGCAAGAGATTTGCCTCCCCCGGCTTAATTCCTCAACGCCCCTCGATAGAGCCAGCGGTCCCCGGCCGCATTTCCCAGCCGTCTCCGTTACCCCAGGACCAAAGACGGAGGATGCCGGAGATCATCTCACGGGGAAGAAACTAAAGTTCTTGCATTTCAAGTAAGAGTGAGAGATTGGGTGCGTGCCTGTGTGTGGGTGGGATTTAATCTTAGCTTCTACATCATGTTGCATTTTTTAGCTTAACTCGAGGTATCCGACTGGGGGGCGAGCGGGGAGAAATACCCATCTCTCTCTCAATTTCTCACTCTCCCTCACACACACCCCGACGCGGCCCAGACCCCGGCGCCCACCTAACCCGCAAGTGGGGGGCTCTGGCCAGAAAGTGGGCGAGGGGGAGGGAAGCTCTTTCTGGACAGGGCACCTCGGGACGGACCCCGTTTGTTTCTTACACCGGTGCCCCCCCGGGACCGGTCCCGGCTTCCCTGGCCCAGGTGGCCCAGGGGGTCCCCCCGGCCTGCCAGGAGGAGGGGACCTTGGAGAGATTCCCCGTCTCTTCCTAGCAGGGAGGGGCCCTCGGAGAGACCCCCTCTTCTGCCTAGCAGGGAGGGGACCTCGGAGAGATCCCCTTCTTTGCCTAGCAGGGAGGGGACTCTTCCAAGGTGCCCTCCCGCTGCCCGGGATTTACCAGCCCGGGGGGTGGTGAGGGATGCGGGGTCCAAAGCGGAGCCGGGCGAGGTCCAGGCCGGTCCCTTGAGCATCCCCCCAGTTGTCACTCTCCCCTCCCGCGACCCCCCAAATCCCAACCCGGGGGGGGGGGGGGGGGAACGGGGCGCTCCACCGAGGCTGCAGGATGCCAGGGGTCCCCGGGAGGAGGGGGACATCTCAGTGGGGGGGGGGGGGGAGAGGGGGTCCCTCACATCCAGGCCCCCGGGGAGTCTCCCCCGCTCCCCAGACCCCATTTGAGGTCTCCGGAGCGCATCGCTTGGCAGAGCGCGGGGGGCAGTGCCAGCCTCCCGGAGGGGGACGGGGGTAGGACCAAGGGGGGGGGGGACAGAGGCCCCCTCCTCTCCCGGCCTGGGGGGGGCGGCCCCCTGGAGACCCCCCCGCACCCTGCCCCCTGCGCCCCGAGTTACCTTTGCGCTTCCCCGCAGTCGGTCCGCTGGGCGCCGGGCGGAGCGGCGGGGAGGAGGATGCTGAGGCTCCCCCTCCCCGGGGGGGCGTCGCCCCCAGCCCCGAACTGCAGCGCAGGGGAGAGGCCAGCTGGACGCCCACCGCCTCCAGCTCCGGCTCCGGCGGAACGGCCAGGGAGGGGACCGATGAAAAAGAGAAAAGGGGGTGGGGGGGGGGGAAGGAGGAAAGAGGGAGGAGGAAGGGCAGGAGGAGGAGCCACCGGAGGAGAAGGCGCTGAGATCCACCCCCCACCTCCACCTGCTAATCATCAGAAGAACAATGATGGCATTCCTTCCCAATTCATTCATCCCATCGAATTCATCGAGCCCTCACTGGGCGCAGACCACCGGACTAAACGCCGGGAAAGTACAAGGCACCGGCACAGATCATCCCCGCCCGGCAACGGGGCTCACGGGCTAGAAGATATTCCTATTCGTTCCTCTTCAGGGAAGAGGCCTGGCTCCGTGGAAAGAGCCCGGGCTCGGGAGTCACAGGTCGTGGGTTCTCCCAATAATCTTGGTATTTTGTTAAGCGCTCACTATGTGCAGAGCACCGTTCTAAGCGCTGGGGGAGACACAGGGGAATCAGGTGGTCCCACGTGGGGCTCACGGTCTTCATCCCCATTTTACAGATGAGGTCACTGAGGCCCAGAGAGAGTGAAGTGACTTGCCCACAGTCACACAGCTGCCAAGGGGCGGAGCCGGGATTCGAACCCATGACCTCAGACTCCCAAGCCCGGGCTCTTTCCACTGAGCCACGCTGCTTCTAACCCCGGCCCCGCCACCTGTCCGCTGGGTGACTGCGGGCCAGTCGCTTCTCGGTGCCTCCGTTCCCTCGTCTGTAAAATGGGGATGAAGACTGGGAGCCCCACGTGGGACGACCCGATGACCCTGTATCTCCCCCAGCGCTTAGAACAGGGCGCTTAACAGATGCCGACGTTGTTATCATCAGTAATAAGGATGGTGGTTAGCAAGGTATTCCTATTAATAACGATGGGATTTGGAAAGCGCTTACTATGGGCCAAGGACTGTTCTGGACGCTGGGGGGGACACGAGGTAATCAGGTTGTCCCACGTGGGGCTCACGGTCTCAGTCGACAGATGAGGGAGCTGAGGCACAGTGAGGTGACTTAACAGGGTTTGCATTTGTTAAGCGCTTACTCTGTGCAGAGCACTGGTCTAAGCGCTGGGGTAGGTACAGGGTAATCGGGTCGTCCCACGTGAGGCTCGCGGTTAATCCTCATTTTACAGATGAGGGAACTGAGGCACGGAGAAGTGAAGTGACTCGCCCACAGTCACAGAGCTGACGGGTGGCAGAGCCGGGATTCGAACCCATGACCTCGGGCTCCCAAGCCCCCGTGCTCTTTCCGCTAAGCCACGCTCACTGACTATAACGATAAATATGGTATTTAACGTTGGTATCCGTTAAGCACTTACTATGTGCAGGGCACTGTTCTGAGCGCTGGGGTAGATACAGGGTGATCGGCTTGTCCCACGTGAGGCTCACAGTCTTCATTCCCATTTTACAGATGAGGGTACTGAGGCGCAGAGAAGTAAAGTGACCCGCCCGCAGTCACACAGCAGACAAGCGGCGGAGCTGGGATACGAACCCATGACCTCTGGCTCCCAAGCCCCTGCTCTTTCCACCGAGACACGCTGCTTCTCGAAGCTATCTGTCAAGGGCTTACTCTGGGCCAGGCACCGTTCCGAGCGCTGGGGTTGATACAGGACAATTGGGTTGGACCCAGTCCCCCGTTCCACGAAGGGCTCAGACTTCATCCCCACTTTACAGATGAGAGAACTGAGGCCCACAGAAGTGAAGCGACTTGCCCCAGGTCACACAGCAACCAAGTGGCAGGACTAGAACCCAAGACCTTCTGACTCCCGGCCTCAAGCACTCTTCCAAGCGTTGGGGATAAAAGATAAGCAGGATGCTCCACATGGGGCTCACAGTTCTCGATCCCCACTTTACAGATGAGGTAAGTGAGGCACAGAGAAGCGAAGTGACTTGCCCAAGGTCACACAGCCCGCTAAAGTCCTGAAGCCAGGGCTGCAAGGTGGAAGCTCGGTTTGGGGGTCGGGAAAGACTCTGCTCTATTCTTCATCCAATCGGATTTACTGAGCGCTCACTATGTGCACAGCACTGTACTCGGCGCTTGGGAGAGTGATGACAATGGTGGTATTTCATTCATTCATTCAATCGTATTGATTGAGCGCTCACTGTGTGCAGAACACTGGACTGAGTGCTTGGATCTGTGAAGCACATCCTCTGTGCCAGGCATTGTATGAAGCACGGGGGTGGATACGAAAAAATCGGGTTGGACCCAGGCCCCGTCCCACGTGGGGCTCACAGTCTCAATCCCCATTTTAAAGATGAGGTGACTGAGGCACAGAAGAGTCAAGGGACTTACCCATGGTCCCACAGCAATTAAACGGCGGAGCCAGAACTAGAACCCACGGCCTCATACTCCCAAGCCTGTGCTCTTGCCACTAGGCAATACTGCTTCTGTGAGGGAACAGAGGCACAGAGAAGTAAAGTGATCTGCCTGACGTCACACAGGAGATAAGTAGAGGTGTGGGGTTAGATCTCGTGACCTTCTGGCTCCCAGGCCCATTCTCAATCCACGAGCCCAAGCTGCTTCTCCAGTCCTGCCTCATAACGAGCTTCTGTGGTGCTCTCCCAAGCACTTGGTACGGTGCCCTGCATGCGGTAAATGCTCGGTCAATATGATTGATTGACTGGGAAGATGAGCCCCAGAGCCTTCTTGGCCCACTTTCCCCCTCCTCCTCCTCTTCCTCCTCCATCCTTAAACCCATCCTCCGATTTCTGAATCCCTGATGTGGAAGGAACCCAGAAAGGTAAACCCCGCTGCCTCCCCGCAGGGAGCGAAACAGACACGGGAGGCCTCTTGACTAAGATCCCCCTGGAGAAAGACCAGGAGCTAAGAGCCTGAGAGAAGGAGGGAAGACCTCCACTCTGCAGCCTGGTGCCTCCCACCTTCCTCCTCAGCAGCGTCTGCCAGCATCACAATCTCCTGGGAGGGGCTTAGGTGCTATGGCTTTTTACCAAGAGGAGGTTAGTTTCCCCGGACAATCCCCCAAGCCAGAGGAGACTGAAGACAGTGGGTATTTACTGTCTCGCGGATGCCTAGCCCGATGGAATGCTGTATCCCCATGGATCCGATCCCGGCTTCCACCTCCTCCGTAATCCCGCAACCTACACACATACACACACGCAGATCTTTGTTTTCAAACCTGATACTACTGACAGGAAGAACCTATCATTGCGAATCTCACACGCACACACGCACAATCCCTTCGTTTTCAAACATGACGCTGCCGACCTAAGAAGCTATCCATGTTCCGTCCTATCGTAGTGGAAAGGGCACAGGCCTGGGAGTTGGAGGACCTGGATTTTCATTTTGGCTCTTCCCCTTGCCTACTGCGTGATCTTGGGCAAGTCACTCAACTTCTCTGCGCTTCGCTTTCCTCAACTGGAAAATCGGGATGCAATTCCCGTTCTCCTTCCTACTTGGAGTGTGAGCTCCACGTGGGATATGGACTGCGTCCAGTGTAATTCTCTTGTACCTTTCCCAGCACTTACTTCAGTGCTTGGCACACAGTGCGTGCTTAAGAAATACCATTGTTATATTAGATGACATATTAAATACATGACATATAATAAATGCTAGATTATGTGCACGAGTGACTGAAAAGGCCAGTATATGACCAGGACGTTCTTCTCTGCCGACTGTCCGGAAAGCAAGATTCTTGCTACGTTAATGAGCCGGGGACAGGGGCCGTGTCCAAACTCATCAACTTGTATCTTACCCCAGCATTTAGTACACTCCATGGGACGTGCTGAGCATTTAGAAAATACCATTATCATCATAATAATAATGTTGGCATTTGTTAAGCGCTTACTAGTGCAGAGCGCTGTTCTAAGCGCTGAGGTAGATACGAGGGAATGAGGTTGTCCCATGTGAGGCTCACAGTCTTCACCCCCATTTTACAGATGGAACTGAGGCACAGAGAAGTGAAGTGACTTGCCCACAGTCACACAGCTGACAAGGGGCAGAGCCGGGATTCGAACCCATGACCTCTGACTCCCAAGCCCGGGCTCTTTCCACTGAGCCACGCTGCTTCTCATCCTCATCATCCTCACCAGAGGTCCTAATTCAGTCGTTCATCGCTTACTGTTTACAAAACACTGTAGTAATCATTTGGGAGAGTACAATATAACGTATAAAAAACACACTTCCTGCCAACAACAGAGAAGCAGCGTGGCTCAGTGGAAAGAGCACGGGCTTGGGAGTCAGAGGTCATGGGTTCGAATCCCGGCTCTGCCCCTTATCAGCTGTGTGACTGTGGGCAAGTCACTTAACTTCTCTGTGCCTCAGTTCCCTCGTCTGTAAAATGGAGATGAAGACTGTGAGCCTCACGTGGGACAACCTGATTACCCTGGAAGTAAGCGCTTAACAAATGCCAACGTCATCATCGACAACAAGCTTACAGTCTAGAGGTGGAGACAGACATTAATATAAGTAAATAAATTACAGATATGTTCCTACGTTCTGTGGGGTTGGGAGGGGGGATGAATAAAGAGAGCAAGTCAGGGTGACGCAGAAGGGAGTGGCAGAAAAGGAAAAGAGGGCTTAGTCAGGGAAGGCCTCTTGGAGGAGATGTGACTTGGGTGTTTAAGCCCGTCGGTTTTGTTTGAGAGCAAGGCCCTGACTGTTGCCCATCAGGCAGGTCTGTGGGCCATGGTAGTTGCCCAATATCCCAATACCCTGGTACCCGGTTCGAAGCTGTGCTTCCCTCTGCCTTTAAATCGCCTATTCTGCCTCGCTGATACACACATTAAAGGAAACCCTCCCTCTTCTGACTGACTTCCAGGCCCCACAGCAGCAGAAATTGGCCCACCCGCCTTTAGAATCTTCTGTGGAGGTAAGAACAAGGCTGCTCTGTTGCCTCAAATGCATCCAAAGGTACAGGATGCTAAATTGGGTGATGGGGGCGAGTCACTGAAGAGGCTAGAAAGGAGAGGTTTTCAACTCAGCTCTGAAATGATACGGAACTGGGGTGATCAAGGGCTAGACCAGGAAATAGCCAGATGGTTCCAAGAGGTGAGTTGCGGTGGTTCGGCAGAGGATGGTGGGTCAGGACGAGGGCCAGGGTTAGTGAAAGTGGGCTAAAAATCCATTCCCCTTGATGCCACGGTCACCTTTCTGTCCAACAGCCACAGGCCGTGTCACAGCACGACACAGGCGATCTTCTTAAGGAAACTGCGAAAACCTTTCAAATCAGAGCCTATAGAATAACAAAGAGTTGGGCATCTGCTTAGTGGAGTAAATGTTTATAAATATTGGGCTGTCAAGAAACTGTGTAGAAGAAAATAGCCTCTCCCAGAAAAATAAGATTCAGCAGAGAGTAATCTCTCTTTCTGACCATTTGGAAAAATGATTTCTTTTCCTTTTATTTTTAGAAGAGATTCTAAGGGAGGGATTTAACACCAAAGTTGCTCAGGCCAGACTTTCCACATCATTTAAGGGAGCCAGAGCCTTTAAAAGAGAAGCAGTATGGCCTAGTGAGAAGCAATCACCTAATGGAGAGAGCACAGGCCTGGGAGTCAGTAGGACCTGGGTTCTAATCCCCGATCTGCCGCTTGTCTGCTGGGTGACATTGGGCAAGTCACTTCACTTCCGTGTGAATCAATTAAAATGGGGATTCAACACCTGCTCTCCCTCCTACTTAGAATGTGAATCCCATGCAGGACAGGGACTGTGTCTGACCTAATTAGTATCCACCCCAACACTTACAACAGTGTTTGACACATAGCAAGCACTTAACAAATACTACTGTAAAAAGGAACTTTACAAGAGTTAAACTAATGGAATGAGTGTGTTGGGGGGCGGGGGTGGTCAATTCAAGTGATATCTTGTATCAGAAATACAAAGCTATACTGTTTTCCTATTTTGGTCCACCACTCCGCATTCTTTCCCTCTAGCATGTTTTCTGTCCTTGGTCCTGTAGCAACTTTCTTTCCCACTCAAACTTTTCACTGCTCTCTACTTAATTGTTCTTCTGATCTGGTCTCTTTCTTAGTCTGCTTCCTATAACTACTGTACTCCTTTCCCTCCTTGGCAGTATCTTTGAGTCCTCTCTCCCTTCATTACTCCCTAATCAGCCTGTCAGTTTTTCCTCCACAATATTTCCAAGATCCGTCCCTCTCTCTCCAGCCAGAGGACCTCTAGACTGGTCCAGGCGCTTGTTACACCCAAGCTCGACTATGCGTCGGCCTCCGCGCTGACCTATCTGCCTCCTGTCTCTCTCTACTCCAATCCATACTTCACTCCTGTTGACCGGATTATTTCTCTAAGCATCATTCTGCACGATTCTTCCCACTCCTCATCAATCTCCATTGGTTGCCCATTCGTCTCTGCTTCAAGCAAAAACTCCTGAAATTTGGCTTTCAGGCACTCAATCAGCCCCCTCACTTCTGCTTATCTACTTTCTTCTTCCATTGCACTCCAACTTGCAATCATTATTCCTCTCAAGAAACTCTTGACTTGTCTGGTGCCGTCGAGTAGTCTCCGACCCACAGCGGCTCCATGGATACAGCTCTCCACAACGCCCCACCTCCATCTGCAATCCTTCCGTTAGTGTATCCATTGAGTTTTCCTGGTAAAGATATGAAAGTGGTTTACCATTACCACCTTCTGTGCCGTAAACCTGAGTCTCTGCCCTCGACTTTCTCCCATGCCGCTGCTGCCCAGCACAGGTGAGTTGTGACATAGCAGACGGCCTTCCACTCGCTAGCCACAGACCAAGCTAGGAATGGAATGGGCAGGCCTCTGCTTGACTCTCCCTCCCATAGTCGAGACCGGTAGAGGACTGGAAACTCTCCAGATGCGACCCTGAGAGGGTCAAGATAATCTACTCACTAATTATTAGATACAATATGTCATTTTGAATCTCTAGAGGTTTCTCAGCGGCTAGATCGATCAGTGCTATTCACTGAATGCTTGCTATATATATGCGGAGCACTGTACTAAGACACTCGAGGAAATACAATACAATCGAGTTGGTGGATAAGATCCTCTGCCCCCAAAATGTTTGGACTCTAGTCCACAATATGAACGCTAAAATAAATTACAGAGAGGGGAAGTGTGTGTCAGGAGTGTAGAGGAATCAAAGGGCTTTAGGGGTAAAGACCCAAGAGCATAGACAAAGCAGAAGGGAAAGTGAGGGGTTATTCAGAGAAGGCTTCTTGGAAGAGGTGATTTTAGAAGTGTTTTGAAGATTTCTACCAACTCGGTTGTTTTTACTCTCTTAAGCACTTAGTGCAGTCCTCTGCATACAGTAAGCATTCAGTAAATACCTTTGGTAAATGGGGAGAGGGGTAATCTGTTAGCTATAAATGGGGAGGGAATTCCAGCCTGGAGGGAGGATGGGAGTAATGGATTGTCTGCAAGAGGGAAAGATGAGATAGATATGAGATGAGATGACGTAGGTTTGTGTTAAAGTGTGCAGACTGAGTTGGAGTGGGAAAGACGAGTGAGGTAAAGTAGGAGGGAGGGATCTCATTGATTACCTTTAGTAGACCCTATCCAGAGACCTGTTTTATGAAAAAAAAAACCCACTGGAAAACAAGTTGAAGTTTTTTACGATTTTTAAAATAGTATATTCTTGCAGTGGATTATATGCAAAGCTCCTCACTCTGTCCTATTCCACTAAAAGCAGACAAAATTCCCATCCCTGCTCTTGTAAATTGTTCTCCAAAAACATGAGACCCAAAAGCGTTTTTAATCTTCAAAACTTTCACCGCCCTGTTTTCCGAGGCGTCGCTTCTCCTACTTTGCCCACACCAGATCTTTCCGCTCTCCAGTGTCCTGGGTTATAAGCATGGGAGCTCCTGCTCCCATCATTATTCTCCCATTTCACCCACAGATGGACCCCTGAAAAACAAACAGAAATGGAATATGGAACCGAGGCAGGGGCTACCCAAATGGGCTCTTCAGGACCACTGCTCATTTTTTTCAAAGGCTGACTTCCGTTGCAACGTAGAAGTAGGCTTACGGAGCCCTGAGGGACAGGTCTTGCTCTGATGGATGGTCGCCTTCACATAGCTATGCTGGATGGGACACGTGATGAAAATGAGTGACAGCAGGATACTTAAAGAGCTGCTCTATGGGGAGCTGAAATTGGAAAGCAGAAATCAAGGAGGGCAGAAGTAGCATTTTAAGGATCTGGTAAAACAAAACTTCAAACACTGCTGCAACCCAGCTGAAAATTGGGAGTCTGTTTCTGAGGAACAACCTGTGAGACGCACTGCCACCAACAAGGAAGTGGTTCTTTGAGTAAAAGCTTCACAGGAAAAGACAAGGAGGCAAAAGAGAAAATAGCTCCAGGCACCTAACATAGGACAACCTTTTTGTGTGCTTAAGGTGGCTGTTTCAGCAACACACACACACCCGTAGGTGAACTCTGTCGTCACTTGTGTCTTCTCCAAATACTTGGACAGCTAGGTATCATAGGTGCTCCAATTACTTATCATCTATCTAAAAATCTATTGTGATCATTCGTGGCTGAGTAGCAGCAGTTTTGAGGACAGGATAGGACTAGACTGCATATATCTTCATTACCCTATTTATTTTGTTAATGAGATGTACATCACCTTGATTCTATTTATTTGCTATTGTTTTAATGAGATGTTCTTCCCCTCAGTTCTATTTATTGCCATTGTTCTTGTCTGTCTGTCTCCCCTGTTTAGACCGTAAGCCCGTCAAACGGCAGGGACCGTCTCTATCTTTTGCCGATTTGTACATTCCTAGCGCCTAGTACAGTGCTCTGCACATAGTAAGTGCTCAATAAATACTATTGAATGAATGAATGAACTAGAGGACTTAGATGGGGGCTTATACAAATTGATCTGGGGGGTATTTTATTCACTATTAGGTTTAATGAATTAGAACCGTGTTATTTACCGTATTGTATTCTCCCAAGAGCTTAGTACAGCGTTCTGCACATAGTAAGTGCTCAATAAATCATTCACCCCACATATCCAACTCGACACCAAATCCAGTCAGTCTCAACTTCACAGCCTCACCGAGATCCACCCTTTCGTCTCCATCCAAATGACCACCACGCTGGTACCATCACTCATCCTGTCCCGACTGAATTACTGCATCAACCTCCTGCCTCTCCCCACTTCAGTCCATAATTCACTCCGCTGCCCAGATTATCTTTCTAAAGAAACACTCAGGCCACGTGACTCCGCTCCTCAAAAATATCCATTGGTTGCCTATCCGCTTCCATATCAAACAAAAACTCCTCACAATTGGCTTCAGAGCTCTTCATCACCTTGCCCCTTCCTACCTCACCTCCCTTATCTCCTTCTACATCCCTGCCCACACACTCTGCTCCTCTGGTGCTAACCTTCTCACTGGGCCTCTCGCCTGTCCTGCCGGCGACTCCTGGCCCATGTCCTACCTCTGCCCTGAAACGCCCTCCCTCCTCAAATCCACCAAACAATCACGCTTCCCTCCTGAAGGCACACCTCCTCCCAGAGGCCTTCCCAGACTAAGGCCCCTTTTCTTCAGCTCCCCCTCCCTTCCGTGTCACCTCAACTCGCTCCCTTTACTCTTCCCCCGCCCCACCCCACAGTACTATAATTCTATAATTCTATTTTTTTACTGATGCCTGTTAACTTGTTTTGATGTCTGTCTCCCCCTCTCTAGACTGTAAGCCCGTTTGGGCAGGGATCGTCTCTCTTCATTGCTGTATTTTATTTTCCAAGTGCTTAGTACAGTGCTCTGCATACAGTAAGCGCTCAATAAGTACAATTGAATAAATGAATGAAGTACCACTGATTGATTGATTTCTAGGGTAGATGCAGGATAATCAAATGGGTTACAGTGCTGGCCCACGTGGCACTCACAGTCTATAAGGGAGAGAGTGCAGGTATTCAGTCTCACATTCTACAGATGAGGAAACTGAGGCAAGAGAAGGTCACACAGTAGGAAAGTGATGAAGCAGGGATTAGAACCTAGATCTTCTGACTACTAGGTCTGTGCTCTTTGGCTAGGCCACATTTTTCTGAGCGGTCAATGAATTGATGATATTTACTGAGTGTGTTCTATCATGCCGAGCACCATACTAAGCACCTGGGAGAGTATAAAACGATAGAGTTGGCAGACGAAATCCCTGCCCACGATGAACTCACAGTCTAGGGAGGGAGAAAGATATTAAAATAAATGACAGATATGTACGTTAGTGCTCTGGGGCTGAAGGTGGGGTGAATAAAGTTCCACGTGCTAGGGCAAAACAACAGGGAGAGGGAAGAGGGGAAATTATAATAATAATGATAATAATAGTATCTGTTAAGTGCTTATTATGTACCAATCACTGTTCTAAGCACTGGGGTAGATACAAGGTAATCAGGTTGTCCCAAGTTGGGCTCACAGTCTTAATCCGCATTTTACAGATGAGGTAACTTTGAGGCCCAGAGAAATTAAGTGACTTATCCAAAGTCATACAGCTGATAAGTGGTGAAGCCACTAGGCTCACGGTCACGCTCTCTCCTGTAGACCTTGTTGCTTCACTGCACTACCCAGTGCCAGGCCCCAAGGTATAAGTGTTCGGATGAGAGTAGTGGTATTTCTCTAAATACCATTGAATGAATAATAGCAATAGTGGCAGATCTGAAGGGGAAGAAAGGGCAGATTGATGACCAATAAGGTTGGTATTTCTTAAGCGCTTACTATGTGCAGAGCACTGTTCTAAGCGCTGGGGGAGATACAGGGTAATCAGGTTGTCCCACTTGGGGCTCACAGTCTTAATCCCCATTTTACAGATGAGGGAACTGAGGCACAGAGAAGTTAAGTGACTTGCCCACAGTCACACAGCTGACAAGTGGCAGAGTCGGGATTCAAACCCATGACCTCTGACCCCCAAGCCCAGGCTCTTTCCACTGAGCCACGCTGCTTCTCATCATGTACGTATCATATTAAATTAATTGGGATTCCAGCACCTTGGAATAAATCACCCTAATGCACTCGACTTTCTTCCCATCATCTTCTCCTATGCCCCGTAGCAGCACAGAGTTCAGTCTTCATCCCCCTTTAAATTGTGAGCTTCTTGAGGTTAAAGAACATGGGCCTTTTTTCGCTTGTGTTCTCCCAATCGGTCTGTACAGAGTATCGCACTGTCAACGTTCAAAAAGTACTACTGAGTGACTGATTGACAGCTTTCACTGTCCAACCCCAGCCTCCAACCTGCCTTTTCTCCCCCAAACCCCTTCCCTGCAAAACTGTACTGTTCTCTTATCCTGGGAAGCAGCATGGCATAGTGGATAGAGCACGGGCTATCCCCGTAGGTCATGGGTTCTCATCCCGGCTCTGGATTAGATTAATCCCACTGGGTGGCCTTGGTCAAGTCACTTCACTTTCCTGTGCCTCAGGTAACTCTTCTGTAAAATGAGGATTAAGACTGTGAGCCTCATGAGGGACAGAGAATGTGTCCAACCTGATTTGCTTATATCCAGCTCAGCACTTAGTACAGTGCCTGGCACATACTAAGTGCTTGACAAAAACCATCATTATTATTATTATTATTCTCTCACAGATATCTCTGACCTCTTGACCCAATACTCTTCCAAGCACTAAGTACAGGGCTCTGCTCCCAGTAAGCACTCGATAAATATCATTCGTTGATTTATTGATTCCCTCCAGTTTTCCAAGCTCACCCTGCCCAGTTTGGTCTCCAAACCTAACCTAACTTCTCAACACACAAATCCACTCCTGGATATCAGTCCTTCAGCCGTGGCTCACCAACTCAGAACAATTTCTCCGCTCTTTTTCAATCAATCAACTAATCGATCGTATTTATTGAGCATACAGTGTGCAGAGCACTGTACTAAGCACTTGGGAGAGTACAATATAGCAAAGTTAGTAGACACATTCTCTGCCCACACAGAGTTTACAATCTAGAGGACAAGCTTTCAGGAGCTCTTGCTCAAGTGCTGCAGAACGGTGCTGGTGGAAATCCAGACACCAGGTCAACTTTGCCCACGGCAACCTCATCCTCACCTAACCTTGGCTTCACTTACACTCCTCTCTCCTGTTTCTCCTCTTATCTCTCCGGCTGCTCTTTCTCAGTCTCTTTCGCAGGCTCCTCCTCTTCCTCCCAGCCTCTAATCGAAGGAGTTCCTCAGAGCTTACGTCTAGATCCTCTTCTATTTTCCCTTTACACCCACTCCTTTGATGAATTCATTCACTTCCATAGCTTTATCAACCATTTCTATGTGGAGGATTCACAAATCTACCTCTCCAGTCCTGACCTTTCTCCTTCTCTGCCATTTCACATAACCTCCTGCCTTCCGGAAATCTCTACTCAGCTGTAGCATCGATACCTCAAACTTAATATGTCCAAAACAGAAATCCTAATTTTTTCTACCCAGACTCTGTCCTGCCCCATCACCGCTTTCAGCTCCAATCAATAAATCACTGTGTGCAGAGCACTATTCTAAGTGCTTGGGAGGTGTTTAATAGAGTTAGTAGACATGTTCTCGGTCCACAAGGAGTTTGCAGACAGGATGGTGCTGCTTTATACAGTGGTGGGAAAGCCAGGAAGAGGATAGAGTCCGGGTGGGAAGCTGAGGTATGTTCTGGATTTGATTATCCTCCTTGTTGCACAAGCCCTAACCTTGGCATTATCCTTGAGTCAGCTCTCTCATTCAACTCAGATATTCAAGCTGACACCAAATCTTGTGGGTACTACCTTCGCAACATCGTTAAAATCTGCCCTTTCCTTGCCATCCAAACTGCGACTGCCCTCATCCAAGCACTTCGCATATCCTGTCTTGATTACTGCATTAGACTCCTTTCTGACCTCCCTGTCTCCTGTCTCTCCCCATTCCAGTCCTTACTTCACTCTGTTGCCCAGATCATCTTTTTAAAAAAATGTTGAGTCCACATCTCCCTACTCCCACAGAAACCTCCAATTCTCATCCACCTCTGCACTGAAGAGAAAATCTTTACGACTGGATTCAGAACACTCAATCAACTCTACCCCTCCTACCTTAACTCACCAATCTCCTATTACAATCCAGTCAGTACACTTGGCTCCTCTCAATCAATCAATCATACTTATTAATAATAATTATGGTACTTAAGTGCTTACTATGGGCCAAGCACCGTTCTAAGCTATGGGGTGGATACAAGCAAATTGGGTCGGACACAGTCCCTGCTCCATATAGGGCTCACAGTCTTAATCCCCATTTTACATATGAGGCCCAGAGAAGTGAAGTGACTTGCCCAAGGTCGCACAACAGACATGGATTAGAACCCATGACCTTCTGATTCCTAGGCCTGTGCTGTATTCACTAAGCCACATTGCTGGTGTGCAGAGCTGCACTAAGTGCTTGGGAGAGTACAGTATAATAATAATGTTGGTATTTGTTAAGTGCTTACTTGTGCAGAGCACCATTCTAAGTGCTGGGGGAGATACAAGGGAATCAGGTTGTCCCACATGAGGCTCACAGTCTTCATCCCCATTTTACAGATGAGGGAACTGAGGCCCAGAGAAGTGAAGTGACTTGCCCACAGTCACTCAGCTGACAGGTGGCAGAGCCGGGATTCAAACCCATGACCTCTGACTCCCAAGCCCAGGCTCTTTCCACTGAGCCAAACTGCTTCTCAATATAATAGAATAATAGAGTTGTAGACACATTCCCTGCCCACGGTAAGCTTACAGTCTAGAGGGAGAGATAGATATTAATATATATCCATTACGGATATGTACATAAGTGCTGTGGGGCTAGTGGAGTGGGTGATTAAAAGGAGCAAATCGGGGTGATGCAGAAGGGAGTGGAAGAAGAAGAAATGAGAGAGCTTTAGTCAGAGAAGGCATCTTGGAGGATATGTGCCTTCAATAAGGCTTTGAAGGTGGGAAGAGTAACTGTCTTTTGGATAAGAAGAAGGAGGGGAATTCCAGGCATCTAAACATCACCCGCTCATTTTCAGTTAGTTAATCGTGTTTATTGAGCACTTACTCGGTGCAGAGCATTGTAATAAGCACTTGGGAGAATACAGTATAACAATATAACAGACACTTTCCCAGGCCCAAATGAGCTTACAGTGTAGACGGGAAGACAGACATTAATATAAATAAATAAATATTAATAAATAAAAGGACTGTGATTGTTGATGATGAAAAAGACTTCCTCATCCCTTTCCCCAGGCCCCCTAATAATCATCATCATCATCGTCATGGTATTTGTTAAGCGCTTACATGTGCCAGGCACTATATTAAGCGCTGGGGTGGATATAAGCAAACTGGATTGGATACAGTCCCCGTCCCACATGAGGCTCACAATCTCAATCCCCATTTTACAGATGAGGTAACTGAGGCACAGAGAAGCAACGTGACTTGCCTAAGGTCAAGAAACAGACAAGTGGCAGAGCTGCGATTAGAACTCTCATTCATTCATTCAATAGTATATATTGAGCGCTTACTATGTGCAGAGCACTGTACTAAGTGCTTGGAATGAACAAGTCGGCAACAGTTAGAGACAGTCCCTGCCCTTCGACGGGCTTACGGTCTAATCGGGGGAGACAGACAGAGCAGAACAGTGGCAATAAATAGAGTCAAGGGGAAAAACATCTCGTAAAAACAATGGCAACAAAATAGAATCGAGGCGATGTACATTTCATTAACAAAATAAATAGGGTAATGAAAATATATACAGTTGAGCAGACGAGTACGGTGCTGAAGGGATGGAAAGGGAGGGGGGAGGAGCAGAGAGAGATGGGGGGAAAAGAGGGTTAAGCTGCTGAGAGGTGAAGGGGGGCGGTAGACGGAGTAGAGGGAGAAGGGGAGCTCAGTCTGGGAAGGCCTCTCGGAGGAGGTGAGTTTTAAGTAGGGTTTTGAAGAGGGGAAGAGAATCAGTTTGGCGGAGGTGAGGAGGGAGGGCGTTCCGGGACCGCGGGAGGACGTGGCCCGGGGGTCGACGGCGGGACGGGCGAGACCGAGGGACGGCGAGGAGGTGGGCGGCAGAGGAGCAGAGCGTGCGGGGTGGGCGGTAGAAAGAGAGAAGGGAGGAGAGGTAGGAAGGGGCAAGGGGATGGACAGCCTCGAAGCCTAGAGTGAGGAGTTTTTGTTTGGAGCGGAGGTCGATAGGCAACCACTGGAGGTGTTTAAGAAGGGGAGTGACATGCCCAGAGTGTTTCTGCAGGAAGATGAGCCGGGCAGCGGAGTGAAGAATAGACCGGAACGGGGCGAGAGAGGAGGAAGGGAGATCGGAGAGAAGGCTGACGCAGTAGTCTAGCCGGGATATAATGAGAGCTCGTAGCAGTAAGGTAGCCGTTTGGGTGGAGAGGAAAGGGCGGATCTCGGCGATATCGTAAAGGTGAGACCGGCAGGTCTCGGTAACGGATCGGATGCGTGGGGTGAACGAGAGAGACGAGTCAAGGATGACACCGAGATCGTGGGCCTGAGAGACGGGAAGGACGGTCGAGCCATCCAAGGTGATAGGGAAGTCTGGGAGAGGACCGGGCTCGGGAGGGAAGATGAGGAGCTCAGTCTCGCTCATGTTGAGTTTTAGGTGGCGGGCCGACATCCGGGTGGAGACGTCCCGGAGGCGGGAGGAGATGCGAGCCCGAAGGGAGGGGGAGAGGACGGGGGCGGAGATGTAGATCTGCGTGTCATCTGCGTAGAGATGGTAGTCGAAGCCGTGAGAGCGGATGAGTTCACCGAGGGAGTGAGTGTAAATGGAGAACAGAAGAGGGCCGAGAACCGACCCTTGAGGAACTCCAACAGTTAAAGGATGGGAGGGGGAGGAGGCGCCCGCGAAGGAGACCGAGAATGACCGGCCGGAGAGATAAGAGGAGAACCGGGAGAGGACGGAGTCCCGGAAGCCGAGGTGAGATAAGGTGTGGAGGAGGGGATGGTCGACAGCGTCAAAGGCAGCAGAGAAGTCAAGGAGGATTAGAATGGAGTAGGAGCCATTGGATTTGGCAAGAAGAACTCTCGATCTTCTGACTCCCAGGCCCATGTTCTATCCTCTACGTCATGCTGTCCCTAACCTGCACTGACCCCCACCCCCCTATTCTGGAACTTACCCTCTCCCTGAGTCAGCTTCCCGCCTCAGGGACCTCAGAAATGCGAATGAATGAACAAGTGAATGAGTGAATGCCATAAGACAGCACGCACCTCTGTGATACCCAACTCAGACTTTGTCTCCCCTATGTGTGAAAAAATAGAAAAATAGACACATTAGAAAAAAATCACCCTGGCAACAAGAAAGGCTGTAGCCAAGCTCTTTCTCTTTAAAATGGAAATTCTTAAAGGACTATGGAATTTAATGAGAAAATCAGTCACTCAGAAGTTCTCTGATGATAAAGTTTGATTAGGGATATCATGTGGCCTTGTGGAAAGAGCAGCAGCCTGGAAGTCAGGAGATCTGGGTTCTAATTTACCCGTTGTGGGCAGGGATTGTCTCTTTTTGTTGCTGAATTGTACTTCCCAAGCGCTTAGTCTAGTGATCTGCACACAGTAAGCACTCCATAAATATGATTGTATGAATGAACAATTCCAGTAGGTCTGGCCACATTGCTTTCCCAGCTCCACTGGGACGGGAACCTGCTTGGACTTGGGGCAAGTCACTTTACTTCTCTGTGGCTCAGTTTCCTCATCTATATAATGGGGATAAGATACCTGGGCTCCTTCCTACTTAGACCGTGTACCCTATGTGGGACAGGAACGTTGTCTGACCTGATTATCTACCTCAGGGCTTACTACAACAGCTTAGTGTATAGAAAGTGGTAAACAAATAGGAAAAATGTTATCTAAAGAATTCAAATCTCCTGAGAGTGGCTTGCTCTGAAAGTAATTTCTCTCTAAGAGAGCAGCAGTCAATGACATGTTGTTCTTTACTCATTGAATTAAACAGAGACATTTTAATTTGACTTTAATTTGACCTTCCAATGACCATGTAAAAGGACTAAAATCTCCCCCAAAGGAGTAATTTTAAGAATACAAGAAAGCACTGATGCCAATTCCTGTTTGATACCAAATTAATTCTAGTATGTTTCAATCCATTTTTTCCTGAATTATTTTCCCCAGTCTCTACTGCACATGAATCTAGTTTTGAAGGATATACAAATGATTTTAACATACCTACCTCATCAATCTGTCCATGGGAAATTTGAATATAATTACCAGTGGTAAAAAGATGACTGTACAGATTGGTGAGGATCAAACTCTTTCCATATCCAGGGTGTCAAAATGCCTGATGACAGCAAAGGGATTTGTCCTGATTAATTCTGAAAGCCACTGTTCCCCTTCCAGTTTTGTACGACGTGCTGCATGTATAATTAAAGGTCAAATCACAACGTTTCTATTTGTTTTTGAACATTTTACATAATATAATGGGTCACGAACATCAGTGTCCCGAGAGAGATTGGAATTTTATAAGATTGCCACTGATGCATCTGGGTAAGCATAAAATGTTTTTAATATATTGAAGTGCTTCAAAAGTGTAATACCAGTTAGTTATACCTTCCTTCTTGCAACCTGGACATTAACATACTACAATTTATTGTGGCAGAGAGACAAATGCAGAGGATCTGAAATGAGGAAGATTGGTGGGGAGATAAAATATAATTGGTTCATAAAATAAATGCTTGTAAGGGAAGGAACGAGCGAGAGGATTAGTGATATATAAACTTCTGATAGAAGCACCGTTTTAGGTTTGGTTGATATAAAAGTGATGAGCTATTCTTACAAAAAGGACACGTGGCAGAGTAATCATGAAAACGGTGATTTTTAGAGAAAATGAAATGAACCGAGAAAGTGATTTCTCTAATTTTGGGCTTATCAATCAATCCATCGTATTTATTGAAGGCTTACTGTATGCAGAGCACTGAACTAGGCACTTGGGAGAGTACAATTCAACAGAATTAAAAGATATGTTCCCTGCCTATAACGAGCTTACAGTCTAAAAGGGGGAGACAGACATTAATATGAATGAGTAATTTAGAATACATGATTTAAAGATATGTACATAAATGCCATGGGGTTGAGGGTGGGGAGAATATCAAGCATCCAATATCACTTATCCTATTCTGCCTTGAATACTGCATCAACCTCCTTGCTGACCATCCTGCCTCCTCTCTCTTGCTACTCCGGTCCTTACTTTGCTCTACTGCCCAGATCATTTTTCTAAATCCAAGTCTCTCTACTCCTCAAAACCCTCCAATGGTTTTCCAACCACCTTCTCACTGAACAGAAATTCCTTACTATAGGCTTTGGGGTACAAAATGAGCTTTCCTCTTCCTATGCTATCTCACTGATTTTCCACTGCAATCCAGCCTGAATACTTTGTTCTTCTAACACCAACCTACTTACTGTACCTCATCCTCATCTCGCTCGCAGTCAATTCCATGATCCTTAAAATCTGGAATTCCACCCCTTTTCAGATTCAACAAGACCACCAATCTCCCCACCGTCAAAGTCTTCCTAAAATCCCATCTCCTCCAAGAGGCCTTCCCTGACATAACCTCATTTCACTTACGCGCCCTTCAGCAACACCTTGGTTCTGAACCCTTTAAGCACTCGATATGTACACCCTACTCCCAGCACCACAGCTTTCATGCACATATCTGTATACTCTCCCATTTCCCTTATCTGTTATTATTTTAATGTCTGTGTCTCGCTAGTAGACTATAAGCTCTTTGTGGGCAGGGATTCTATCTACCAACTTTATTGTATTCTACTCTCCCAAGCATTTAGTAGAGTACTCTACACATGGTAAGATCTCAATCAATGCCATGGATCGATCTATTGAAATGCTGGGGGAAGATGTATAACACATCAATCAATGAGCCAATCAATCGTATTTATTGAGCACTTACTCTGTGCAGAGCACTGTACAAGCACTTGGGAAAGTACAATATAACAGTTGGTAGATCTGTTCCCTGACCATAACGAGCTTACAATCTACGGTCTCTTTCATGAACACATGTGAAGAGCATATCAAGGCATAGACTCCCTTGCCCAGCCTTTTAGGAACTGTTTGGTATTGGTTCTTTCGCTTGATTCATGTTTTTTTCAAGAGTTTGCTTCCCTGTTGCCAATAACTAGTTGAAATGTCACCCCAATCAGTCAATCAATGTCATTTATTGAGTGCTTACTCTATGCAGAGCACTCTCCTCAGTGCTTGGTTAGAGTGCAATACGCAGAGTTGGTAGGTACCGACAAGGAGTTTGCAGGTCACATTAAACAAAAAAGCAGCTTCCAAGAGAGAAAGCTTTACTTCCAGGAAAACAGCTTTTAAATCATCAGATTTTTTTCTCAAAACCATCAGATTTTTTTCTGAAACACAACACACGAGTTAGTCGGTAAGTCACAAGTATTAATCAGATGCCTACAGGGTATAATACGCTACTAGGAATTAGAGAGTTCTGTTCTAGTCTTAAAAAAATAACTTGCCCCTTTTCTCTCGGTGTCAAATCGTTTCTAGGCAATAACTAGGCCCTTAGGTGGGAACATTAAATCTTTCAGGCCACAGGGATGTGTCTGAAGCACTATTGCAGTAAGTGCTGTGTTTTGGGGTTTTTTTTCCCACCCTAATAGCATCTCCTGGCCCTGACATTTCTCCATATTTCCATGATGTCCCCACAGAAATCAAACATCACAAATAATAATGCTATTTTTCCCGATCAGACACTTCATATTTAAGATTTCCAGCCACAGTGTATGCTTCTGTTTATATTTGCTCTTTAATAAAGCACTGTGGTCTAGAAGAAAAAGTACTGGCCTACTAGTCAGAGGATCTGGGTCCTCTTCTTGGTTCTGCCACTTGCTTTCTGTGTGACCTTGGGTGAGCCTCTTAACTTCTCTGTGCCTCAGTTACCTCATCTGTAAAATGGGGATTAAGACTATGAGCCCTACGTGGGACAACCTGATTACCTGGTATCTACCCCAGCGCTTAGAACAGTGAGCGCTTAACAAATGCCATTATCCTCATCACTTACTGTGTTCAGAGCACTGTACCAAGTGCTTAGGAGAGTACAATATAACAGAGTTGGAGACATATTTCCTGCCCAAAATGACAGTGCTGGACACTGTCACTGTAAATGACACTGTCACGGCAAGCATTGTAAGTGCTTTATAAATACTATTATTATTATTGTCATTATTATCTTTATTCTAAGGCTTCTGGCATCTTTGTAAGTCTTGGAGACGGTCACTTGGGAGTTGTTGAATACTGTTAATTGAATCCACGGCACAAGAAGACATGCTAATTATTGTGCACCGCTTCACACAGTTGGCAAAGTGGCATAGGCGGGTAATAAGCCTGAAGAGAACTGAGGAGAAGGAGCGGCATCACCCGAGAACCCCTATCCACAATCGTCGATGTTTATCTCCACCACCTAACTTAATTCTGGGAACGAATCCAGTTACCTGGCTGATGTACTATTCATAGGCAGAAAAATAGAAAAAGAAATCAAGAAACCCAGCATGGATTTTAGGAGACCGACAGTCAGAGCTGGACAAAAATCATCATCAAGTTTCTTGCCAAACAGAATGTCTACACAGATGTCTTTTCTGTCAAGGACATGTCAATCTGACTCCGAAAGTACATCTCAACTCCTAGCTAGTTCTATTGTATTGGACTCTCCCAAGTGCTTAGTACGGCACCCTGCTCATCAGTAGTGTTCAATAAATACAATTGATTGATTGAGCAGTTGCTCCCTAAAGCCACCTATGGCTTGTTCCCATCTCTCTTGCCATCGACTCTTTTCTCACATTGTCCCCGCTGCTTGCGAGTCTCTTCCCCTTCACATATGAGAGACCACAACTCTTACTATCTTCAAAGACCTACTAAAATCACACCTCCTCCGGGAGGCCTTCCCTCATTAATTTCTCATCTCCCTACCCTACCTCCCCACTACCCCCCTCCGACCTTCACCTCCATTCCACTGATAGCACTTATGCACTCAATCAATCCATAATATTTACCGAGTGCTTACTCTGTGCAGAGCACTCCACTAAACATTTGGAATCGATCAGTGCTACTCCGTGCTTACTGTGTGCAGACTAATAATAATAATAATGTTGGTATTTGTTAAGCGTTTACTATGTGCAGAGCACTGTTCTAAGCGCTGGGGGAGATACAGGGTAATCAGGTTGTCCCACCTGAGGCTCACAATTAATCCCCATTTTACAGATGAGGTAACTGAGGCACAGAGAAGTGAAGTGACTTGCCCACAGTCACACAGCTGACAAGTGGCAGAGCCGGGAGTCGAACCCGTGACCTCTGACTCCGAAGCCCAGGCTCTTTCCACTGAGCCACGCTGCTTCCCCCACGTGGAAGCACTGTACTACTTAATACAGTAGTACAATAAGACTACTGTATTAAGTGCTCGGGAGAGTACATACAATAGACGTACACATTCCCTACACCCAAAGTGTTTGCCTCGTGAATAAAGCACAGGCCTGGGAGTCAGAATGACCTGGGCGCTAATCCCGGCTCCCTTACTTGTCTGCTCTGTGACCTTGGGCAGGTCACTTCAATTCTCTGGGCCTCAGTTTCTTCATCCGTAAAATGGGGTTTAAGTCTGTGAGCCCGATGTGGAACAGAGACTATGTCCAGTCCAATTTGCTTCTATCTTCTCTAGTGCTTAGTCCAGTGTCTGGCAGATAGAAAGTGCTTAATAAATACCCCAGTTTTTATTATTATTGTTATTATTAATCAAGACTAGCAGGGAAGACAGACATTAAAATAAATTACAGATATGTGTGTAACTGCTGTGGGGTTGAGGGTGGGGTGACTGTCGAGTGCTTAAGGGGTACAGAAAGCTCTCTATCACCTTGCCCCTTCCTACCTCTCCTCCCTTCTCTCTTTCTACCGCCCACCCCGTACGCTCCGCTCCTCTGCCGCCCACCTCCTCACCGTCCCCCGGTCTCGCCCATCCCGCCGTCGACCCCCGGGCCACGTCCTCCCGCGGTCCCGGAACGCCCTCCCTCCTCACCTCCGCCAAACTCATTCTCTTCCCCTCTTCAAAACCCTACTTAAAGCTCACCTCCTCCAAGAAGCCTTCCCAGACTGAGCTCCCCTTTTCCCTCTGCTCCCTCTACCCACCCCCCTCTGCTCCTCCCCCTCTCCAGCCCCATCCCCTCAGCACTGTACTCATCCGCTCAACTGTATATATTTTCATTACCCTATTTATTTTGTTACTGAGATGTACATCACCTTGATTCTATTTATTTGCTATTGTTTTAATGAGATGTTCTTCCCCTCGATTCTATTTATTGCCATCGTTCTCGTCTGTCCGTCTCCTCCGATTAGACTGTAAGCCCGTCAAAGGGTAGAGACTGTCTCTAACTGTTGCCGATTTGTACATTCCAAGCTCTCAGTACAGTGCTCTGCACATAGTAAGCGCTCAATAAATACTATTAAATGAAGCGCAGAGTTGACGCAGAAGTGAGAAGGAATAGGGGAATTGAGAGTTTAAGACGGAAAGTCCTCAGGAGGAGATGGGATTTTATGAGAGCTTTGAAGGTGAGGAACACGGTGATCTGTCATATAGGGGAGGGAATGGAAGCTCCAGAACAGAGGGAAGAATTGCGCAAGGGGTCAGCAGGGAGATAGATGAGACTGAGTTACGGTGAGTGAGTAGGTGTCAGAGGACCGAAGATTGAGGTCTGGGTTGTAGAGGAGGATTAGCAAGGCTGGGTAAGAAGGGGAGAGCTGATTGAGTGCCTTAAAGCCAAAAGTAAGGGGTTTCTTTTATAACTGCACAAGTGACTGGCAACCCTCTCCTCCCTTCTCTCTTTCTGCCGCCCACCTCCTCGCCGTCCCTCGGTCTCGCCCATCCCGCCGTCGACCCCCGGGCCACGTCCTCCCGCGGTCCCGGAACGCCCTCCCTCCTCACCTCCGCCAAACTCATTCTCTTCCCCTCTTCAAAACCCTACTTAAAACTCACCTCCTCCAAGAGGCCTTCCCACACTGAGCTCCTCTTCTCCCTCTACTCCCTCTACCGCCCCCCCTTCACCTCTCCGCAGCTAAACCCTCTTTTCCCCCTTTCCACCTGCTCCTCCCCCTCTCCCTTCCCATCCCCTCAGTACTGTACTCGTCCGCTCAACTGTATATATTTCCATTACCCTATTTATTTTGTTAATGAATTGTACATCGCCTCGATTCTATTTAGTCGCCATTGTTTTTACGAGATGTTCTTCCCCTCGATTCTATTTATCGCCATTGTTCTTGTCTGTCCGTCTCCCCCGATTAGACTGTAAGCCCGTCAAACGGCAGGGACCGTCTCTATCTGTCGCCGACTTGTTCATTCCAAGCGCTTAGTACAGTGCTCTGCACATAGTAAGCGCTCAATAAATACTTTTGAATGAATGAATGAATGAACCCTTGGAGGCTCTTGAAGAGTGGGGAGATGCAGACTGACTGCTTTTCTAGAAAAATGATCCTGGCAGAAGAGTGAAGTAAGAACTAGAATGGGAGAGGCAGGAGGCGGGGAGGTCACAAGTACAATCGATTTAATAGACACCGATCCCTGTGGTAAAGGATCTTACAATCTACTTATCTTTAAACTGATTCCACCCACCCCAGCCATCCCAGTCCACTAGATTTTAAGTTCCTTGAGGGCACAGATCATGTCTACTAATGCTATTGTATTTTTTTATAGTACTTGTTAAGTACTTACACTGTGCCAGGCACACTATTTGCTGGGGTAGAACCTCCTGTCTCTCCCAACTTCAGTCTATACGTCACTCTGCTGCCCTGATTACCTTTCTACAAAAACGTTCGGGGCCTGTCACCTCCATCCTCAACAATCTTCAGTGGTTGCCTATTAACCTCCGTATCAAGCAAAAACTGGCTTTAAGGCTCTCCATCAGCTTGCCCCTTCTTACCTCATCTCCCTTCTCTCCTTCTACATCCCAGCCCACACAATCCTCTCCCCTAGTACTAACCTTCTCACTGTGCCTCGTTCTCACCTGTCCCACCCTCGACCCCTAGTCCACATCCTACCTCTGCCCTGGAATGCTTTCCCTCAAATCTGTCAAACAATCACATTTGCCCCCTTCAAAACGCTAATGAAGACTCACCTCCTCCAGGAGGCTTTCCCAGACTAAGTTCCCCTTTTCCTCTGCTTCTCCTCCCCTCTTTGTTCTACCCCCCTCCCTGCCCCCACAGCACTTGCTACTGATGCCTGTTTTCTTGTTTTAATGCCTGTCTCCCCCCTTCTAGACTGTGAGCCTGTTGTGAGCGGGGGATTGTCTCTACTTGAACTAGAGAACTCCTCACTCTAGGCTTCAAGGCTCTCCATCACCTTGCCCCTTCCTACCTCTCCTCCCTTCTCTCTTTCTACCGCCCACCCCGCACGCTCCGCTCCTCTGCCGCCCACCTCCTCGCCGTCCCTCGGTCTCGCCTATCCCGCCGTCGACCCCTGGGTCACGTCCTCCCGCGGTCCCGGAACGCCCTCCCTCCTCACCTCCGCCAAACTGACTCTCTTTCCCTCTTCAAAACCTTACTTAAAAATCACCTCCTCCAAGAGGCCTTCCCAGACTGAGCTCCTCTTCCCCCTCTACTCCCTCTGCCATCCCCCCTTTACCTCTCCGCAGCTAAAGCCTCATTTTCCCCTTTTCCCTCTGCTCCTCCACCTCTCCCTTCCCATCCCCACAGCACTGTACTCGTCCGCTCAACTGTATATATTTTCGTTACCCTATTTATTTTGTTAATGAATTGTACATCGCCTCGATTCTATTTAGTTGCCATCGGTTTTTACGAGATGTTCTTCCCCTTGACGCTGTTTAGTGCCATTGTTCTTGTCCGTCCGTATCCCCCGATTAGACTGTAAGCCCGTCAAACGGCAGGGACTGTCTCTATCTGTTGCCGACTTGTTCATCCCAAGCGCTTAGTACAGTGCTCTGCACATAGTAAGCGCTCAATAAATACTATTGAATGAATGAATGAATGAATACTTGTTGTTAAATTGTACTTTCCAAGCACATAGTATGGAGCTCTGCACACAGTAAGTGCTCAAGAAATATGATTGAATGAATGAATGACAAACAGTCCCATCCTTCATGGGGCTCACCATCTTAATCCTCATTTTACAGGTGAGGTAACTGAGGCACAGAGAAGTGAAGTGACTTGTCCAAAGTCACCCAGCAGAAAAGTGCCGGAGCCAGGATTAGAACCCAGGTCCTCTGACTCCCAGACCGTGATCTATCCACTAGACCTCACTGCTTCTCTGTCGTAGTCTCCCAAGTGCTTAGTACAGTGCTCTACACAGAGTAGGTGCTCAGTAAATACTGTTGATTGAATTCTCTATGAGCCTTGCTCGTTATAAACACTCATCAAGAGTTTTTAAATCCATTCGGGAGTCTCTATATGGTGTTTACTTGTTAGGAAGATAAGCAAGAGTCGGTGGTCTTTGGCAAGGTGTGCCCAGAGCTATGGACTCATGACAAGCCAGAAACAAACTCAGCTCTTGGTCCAGTTTTGAAGCAGGAAACACTGCACGACAGCCACAGCAGATTTGGTCTGGTTCTAGAGGTGGTGTTTTGAACATGTCTTCTCAGTACAATTCCAAATTCAAGCAGCAGTAGTTAGTGCATTAGCGTGGGGGATAGAGAATGGCCTGGGAGGCAAAAATAAACTAATAAATAACGGCATCTGTTAAGCGCTTTCTATGTGTCAAGCACTGTCTAAGCGCTGGGATAGATACCAGGTAATCAGGTTGTCCCACGTGGGGCTCACAGTCTTCATCCCGATTTTACAGATGAGGTAACTGAGGGCAAGTGAAGTGACTTACCCAAAGTCATACAGCTGATAAGTGATGGAACCAGGACTGACCCCATGACCTCTGACTCCCAAGCCCGGGCTCTTTCCATTAAGTCACACTGCTTCCCTAAAAGCTTCCCTAAAAGCCCAAAAGGTCATGAACACTAATCCCACTCTACCACTTGTCTGCTGTGAGACCTTGGGCAAATCACTTCACTTCTCTGGGCTGCAGTTCCCTCATCTATAAAATGGGGATTGAGACTGTGAGCCCCATGTGGGACAGGGATTGTGCCCAGTCTGATTTGCTCGTATCCACCCCAGGGCTTAGTTTAGTGCCTGGAATATAGTAAGGGCTTAATGCTGTTATTATTATTATCATTATTATATACTTAGTGATGGCCCAGTACTGGGGTAGATACAACATAATGGACACAGTTCATGTCCTTGAAATAATAATAACTTTTATAGTATTTATTAAGTGCTTACTATATGTCAAACACTCTCCTAAGCACTGAGGTAGAGATTGTTGTGAGCACAGAATGTGTCTTTATTGTTGTAGTGCACTCTCCCAAGCACTTTGTACAGTTCTCTGCACACAGTGAGTGCTCAATAAATATGATTGAATGAATGAATTCAGGATAATAAAGTTCCACATGGGGCTCACAGATTAAGATGGGCGGGGTACAAGTACTGAATCACCATTTTGCAGATGAGGTCACTGAGGCACGGAGAAATTAAATGACTTGCCCAACATCACACCGCAGGATACGTGGTGGAGCCGTGATTTTGAGCAAGGATCATGTCTACCAACTCTACATTGCACTGTACTCTCCCAAGCGCTTAATGCAGCACAAACTGTACTGACTGACTGGGCACAATGCCCGTCACATAAGGCTCACGATCTAAGAGGATGGCAGAGCAGATATTCTCATTTTACAGATAAGGAAACTGAGGCCAAAAGAATCAGAACCTGGATTTCCTGACTCTCTGGCCTGACTAAAGATTTCTGACTCCTTAAACCGGATTCATTTTCCTATTTCTACCTGATCATCTGATGGTGTTCAAGCAGAAAGTCATAGTGAGACAAAAATGGTGACAATAATTCTCTGTCATGTACATTTCAGTTTCATTATTTTTCTGCACCTCTTGAAAGCAACCTCGGGGAAAATGTGAATTGCATAGTTTTTAAGTTTATGCCTGCGAGTTCTATTTCACCAAGTAACACTATATCTGTGATTCGACGTATTTGTCACCCTTAGTGGTGCAATAGCAACTCTTTTCCCAAATCTTTAAGAATCAGAATGTAGTTACTGGGTGCAAAAGTAGTGTGTAACTAGGTCCAATAGATAAATACAAATTCGGCAGCCTCGTGAGCACTGCCAACTCCGGATTCCATCTCCCCCCAGAAACAGTCCCATTCTCCCTCTGGACTGGAAGTTCCTCGAGACCAGGCATCGAATCTACCCACTCTGTTGTAGTGTATGAACTCTCTCAAGTGCTGGATATACATGATCTGCAAATCATTAATTTTTCAGGAAATTTGTGAAGTGCTTACTATGTACCGGGGCCTGTACTAAGCACTGGGGTAGATACGAGCAGCGAAGGCTCAGTGGAATAAACACGGGCTTAGGAGTCAGAAGTCATGGGTTCTAATCCTGGCTCTGCCACCTGTCAGCTGTGTGACTTTGGGCAAGTCACTTAACTTCACGGTGCCTCAATTACCTCATCTGTCAAATGGGGATTAAGACTGTGAGCCTCACATGGGACAACCTGATTACCCTGTATCTATCCCAGCGCTTAGAACAGTGCTCTCTATCTGCTACCAATTTGTACATTCCAAGTGCTTAGTACAGTGCTCTGCACATAGTAAGCACTCAATAAATACTATTGAATGAATGAATGCTCGACACATAGTAAGCACTTAACAAATACCAACATTATTATACAAGCTAGTCATGTTGGACACAGTCCGTGACCCAAGTGGGATACACTGTCTTAATCCCCATTTTTCAAATGAGGGAACTGAGGTTCAGGGAAGTTAAGTGACTTGCTCGAGGTCACAGAGCAGGCAAATGGAGGAGCTGGGATTAGAACCCAAGGGTTTCTGATTCCCAGGCCCGCACTCTATCCATTAGGCTTCGCTGGTCCTGGTCTGCTTATGTTTCAGGTATTACTTTGCAACCCTCAAATGGGATTCTATTTGGGCCACCAGGATGAGTTTTAATGATGGTACAGAACCTCCCTCTTCCCCTTCCTCGTTCAGATGGTTTTGGAATGATTTGGAAAGGGATTGGCTCTTAGCCAATAGGATGAGAAGCAGCATGGCCTAATGGATGGAGCACAGGCCTGAGAGTCAGAAGGACATGGGTTCTAATCCCAGCTCTGCCTTGTCTGTTGTGTGACTTTGGGCAAGTCAACTTCTCTGTGCCTCAGTTGCCTCATCTGTAAAATGGGGATTAAGATTGTAAACCCTACGTGCAACATGGATTGGTTCCAATTTGATTATCTTGTTCCCACCCAGCACTTTCAACAATGCCTGGCAATTAGTACGTGCTCAAGAAATATGCATTCATTCATTGGATTGTATTTGTTGAGCACTTACTGTGTGCAGAGCACTGTACTAAGCACTTGGAAAAATGCAATACAACAACTGACACATTCCCTGCCCACAACAGGCTCACAGTTTAGAAGGGGGGAGACAGACATCAATGCAAGTAAACAGACATTGATATAAATAAACAGAATTATAGATTCCTACATATATACATAAGTGCTGCAGGGCGGGGAGAGGGGGGAAGAGCAAAAGGAGTGAGTTGTGGTGACGCGGAAGGGAGGAGGAGCTGAGGAAAAGCGGGGCTCAGTGTGTTAGTACTTAGTCCTAAGTGGACTTAGTGCTCTGAACTCAGTAGTCCGTAAGCTCCTTGAAGCCAGGGATCGTGTCTTCCTACTCCACTGTACTCTCCCAAGTGCTTAGAACAGTGCTCCGTTCACAGCAAGTACTCAATTAATATCACCAATTTATCATAAAGCGACATGGAAGAGAAAAAGGCAGGTTAGTGTGGGTTAATTTGTTTATAGGTATCATTGGGGAATCATTTCTAAATAAATCCAGATTTTCAGGGATCACTGCAGCTGCTGGGTCTGAAGCCACATGGCCAACTGATTCTAATGGATTTCTAAGAGGAGGAGCTGCTAATCAGCCCTGAAACCCCTCAGAAGCTACAGATAGTTACCTTGCTAGACTCATCATTCTGTGTTTCTTTTCCTCTATTTACACTTGGTATTAAATCCAGTTTGTTGCTTTTGTCCATTTTTGGGGGTGGCTCAGTCTTTGCCCATTTGTGGGGAAGGCTGGGTCTCTCTGTCTGTTTGTGGGGGCAGTTGGTATCTGCCCGTGGGAAGGCCGCTCGGTCTTTATCGTTCTGTGGGGGCCGCTCTGCTTTTGTCTGTTTGTTGGGGGGTTAGGTCAGGTTTTGTGGGGGAGGCTCAGTCTTTGTCTATTAGTTGAGGGGGTTTAGTCACTGCCTGCTTAGGGGTGGCTGGGCTCTTCCCTGTCTCTGGGGGCAGCTGGGTTTTTACCTGTCTGAATAATAATAATAATAATTCTGGTATTTGTTAAGAGTATACTATGTGTCACTGTACTAAGTTCTTGGATAGATTAGTTTAATTAGGTTAATTAGGTTGAACACAGTCCATATCCCAAATGGGACCCACAGTCTTAATCTCCATTTTCCAGATGAAGGAACTGAGGCACAGAGAGGTGAAGTGACTTTACTTGTTAGACTGTAAGCCCATGTTGTGCTGGGACTGTGACCAAACTGATCAACCTGTATCCACCTTAGCACTTAGAACAGTGCATGACACAATAAATGCTTAACCAATACATTAATAATAACAGTGATAATGATACAGAGGTGGTTCATCTTCTAAAATCTGGTTTGATGATATATAGCAAAGAGCCCCTAATTTTCTCCAGAAAGCACACAAATTATCCACTGGAACCTAATACCAATGATGGAAGAGGTGAAATCCTTGAGCCACATTAGACTGGAAGCTCCTCTGAGGCAGGGATCATGTCTACTTGTCTTATGCCGTCGATTCATTTCCGACCCATAACGCCACCACGGACGCATCTCTCTCAGAACGCCCCGCTCTCCATCTGCAATCGTTCCGGTAGTGGAGCCAGAGAGTTTTCTTGGTAAAAATCTGGAAGTGGTTTATCAGTGCCGCCTTCCACGCGGTAAACTCGATTGTCTGTCCTCAACTCTCTCTCATGCCGCTGCTACCCAGCATGGGTGAGATTTGCCTTGTATCAGATTGCCTGCCACTCTCTAGCTTCTGCCCAAGCTAGGAATGGAATGGACGCCCTCTGCTTAACTCTCCCTCTCGTAGCCGAAACTGGTAGAGTACTGGAAACTCTCCAGTTGCGACCCTGAGAGGGGACACGTCTAGAAGCTCTATTTTATTTCTTGTACTCCCCCAGGAACTTATTGCAGATCTCCCCATTCGGTAGAAAAGCAGCATGGCTAGAGAACAGCGTGGCTCAGTGGAAAGAGCCCGGCTGGGGAGTCAGAGGTCATAGGTTCTAATCCCGGCTCTGCCACTAGGCAGCTGTGTGACTGTGGGCAAGTCGCTTCACTTCTCTGTGCCTCAGTTACCTCATCTGTAAAATGGGGATTAACTGTGAGCCTCACGTGGGACAACCTGATTCCCCTGTATCTCTCCCAGCACTTAGAGCAATGCTCTGCACATAGTAAGCGCTTAACAAATACCAACATTATTAGAGAAGCAGCGTGGCTCAGTGGAAAGAGCCCAGGCTTGGGAGCCAGAGGTCATGGGTTCGTATCCTAGCTCTGCCACTTGTCAGCTGTGTGACTGTGGGCGAGTCACTCGACTTCTCTGTGCCTCAGTTACCTCCTCTGTAAAATGGGGATTAACTGCGATTCTCACGTGGGACAACCTGATTACCCTCTATCTCCCCCAGCGCTTAGAACAGTGCTCTGCACATAGTAAGCGCTTAACAAATACCAACATTATTATTAAACTGTAAACTCCCTGAGGGCAGGGATCATGTCTACTAACTCTATTGTACTTCCCCAAGTGCTCAATACAATGTTCTATGCTGAAGAGAATAGGAAATCCTTGAGGGAAGTCCACTCACTCTTTTCTAATCAATCAATGGCAATAACTGAGCACAGCTGACAAGTGGCAGAGATGACATTTGAACCATGATCTCTGACTCCCAAGTCCGCGGTCTTTCCGCTAAGCCACGGTGCTTAAGTGCCTACTACATGCCAAGCACTGTTCAAAGAGTTTATAATCTAGTGAATGTTTACCCAAAGGTTTAGTAGTTCTCCACATAGTGGTTACCTATCCAACTCCATATAAAACAAAAACTCCTCACCATTGGCTTCAAAGCTCTCCATCACCTTGCCCCCTCCTATCTCACCTTGCTCCTCTCCTTCTACAGCCCAACGCATACACTTCACTCCTGTGGTGCTAACCGTCTCCCTCTGCCACCATCTCACCTGTCTCGCCGCCGACCCCTGGCCCCCGGCCTAACTCTGGCCTGGAAAGCCCGCCCTCCTCAAATCTGCTAGACAATTACTTTCCCCCCACTTCAAAACCCCCGCTTAGAGAAGCAGCGTAGCTCAGTGGAAAGAGCCCGGGCTTGGGAGTCAGAGGTCATGGGTTCGAATCCCGGATCTACCGCTTGTCAGCTGTGTGACTGTGGGCAAGTCACTTCACTTCTCTGTGCCTCAGTTCCCTCATCTGAAAATGGGGATTAAGACTTTGAGCCTCACGTGGGACAACCTGATGACCCTGTATCTCTCCAGCGCTTAGAACAGTGATCTGCACATAGTAAGCGCTTAAAAATACCAACATTATTATTACAGCCTTACTGAAGGCACATCTCCTTCAAGAAGCCTTCCCAGACTAAATCGTACTTTTCCTCATCTCCCACTCTCTTCTGGGTCACCCTGACTTGCTCCCTTTGCTCTTCCCTCCTCTCCCCACCCCACAGCACTTATGTATGTACCTGTAATGTCATTTATTTATACTGATGTCTGTTTATTTATATTGAGGTCTGTCTCCCCCTCCCCAAACCCCACCTTCCAAGACTGTGAGCTCATTGTGGGCAGGGATTTCCTCTCTTTATTGCGGTATTGTACTTTCCCAAGACCTCAGTACAGTGCTCTCCACACAGTGAGCGCTCAATAAATATGATTGATTGAATGAATGAATGAATGAATTAATATATAGTAAGCTCCCAATGAATAACATCGCTTAGTGTGTTGGGTTTTTTTGAGCCAGGACATAGGTCTGAGAGTCAGAAGGACCTGTGTTCTAATCTCAGCTCTGCCACTAACCTGCCATGTAACCTTGGGAAGGTCACTTCATTTCTCTGTGCCTCAGTAACCTCATCTGAAAAATGGGAAATGAGACTGTGAGATCAATGCAGGACAGGGACTTTGTCCAACCTGATTAGCTTGGATCTGCCCCATCCCCGCCCCGACGGGCGCCCCCCGGGCACGGTGGCCTCCGGGTCCGTGCCTCGGTCACCCCCTCCATACGAAGGGGACCCGACCGTCTGGCCCTGCTCCGGCCCGGCCCTCGGGACGGGGCTCTGCGGAGAGGAGGCGTCCAACGGATGGGCCGCGCTCATCTGTCTTCTCTGCTCCGGGGAGCCGACCTTCTTCTTCTCAAAGGCTCCCCGAGGAACAATTCTATTATCGTTATTATTATCATCATTATTATCATCATTAGCTGCTAACACTATTATCATTAGCTCCACACGTGTTAATACTATTAGTGTTGTTTTTGTCTGTCTGTCTCCCCCGATTAGACTGTAAGCCCATCAGTGGGCAGGGACTCTCTCTATCTGTTGCCGATTTGTACATTCCAAATGCTTAGTACAGTGATCTGCACATAGTAAGCGCTCAATAAATACTATTGAATGAATGAATGAATCACTTAGTTCAGTTTGTGGAACGTAGTAAACACTTAACATACCATAAAAAAAGGGAATTAGACCCAGGCAAGCACTCCTCCCCAGCAGTCACAGGACAGTAGGAGAATTATAAATCACTCCTTCCCCTTGGCTCAGAAACTGAAAGAAATTTGGGTCCCATTTCAAACCTAGAGTTGCCTACATGTGACATTTCAGAATTCTATGCCAATATCAGAGATGTATATACTCTCTTCTCTGACCCCAAGAGAGGATGGAACTTCAAAAAAATTAAAAAAAAATACACCTGCCATTCCAACTTTAAATACTGAGCAAATGCAATTAGAATACTCAGTTCAACTTTACACATAAATGCTTTTTAGTTTACTGCGTTTTCCCAAATAGAATTTATAGACTTCATTTTATTTTTGATTCAGCACTTGTAAATATTCTGTCCAAAATGTTAAAAAGTCTTGTTCCAATTCAAAAGATATCCACCAGGTTATTTTATTTTTATTCAGCTTTGTTATTTCCTTTGCAAATTGTATTTTATTTGCATTAATATTAAATATTTATGGAGAAAATATGCATTTATTCCCAAGATGAATCTTATTCTTATGCTTCAGTAATCAGACCGAAAGTTGTTGTGAAAGAAAATGAATAAAATATTTTCAGCATGGCACATTGTGTGTCCAATTTTTTATTTCAGACTTGGAAATAGCATAAATCTCAGACGGGCGGTATCAGGCATCTTTACTGTTAATCCCTCAGCTCTACAGATGCTTATCTACAAAATGTATAAAGTGCAAAAATAAACCAACAAAAGACGGTACATCGGCCAGTTCCGACACATCTATCAAACACAGATGTAGTCGTAGATAACATAAATTCCCTGATGGAAAATTTCACAAAACTCAATCATTAACATTTACTGAGTGCTTGGGAGAGTAGAATAAACAGACTCAATCCCTTCCCCCGCACAGTTTAGAATCTAATGGGTGAGACAGACACTAACATAAATTCTAGGTACTTAGATATGTACCTAAGTCTGTTGGGAAAAGAGGAGGCGAGTATCGAAGTGTTTCAGAGAGGACCTCCGCCACTTGTCGGTTGTGTGACCTGGTACCTGTCACTTCACTTACCTGCGTGTCAGTTACCTCAACCGCAAAATGAGGATTAAGTCTGTGAGCCCCATGTGGTACAGGGACTGTGTCCAACCTGACAACCTTGTATCTACCTCAGTGTTTAGTTCAGTGCTTGGCACATAGTAGACACCTAACGAATACCATAAGAAAAAAAGTAAGGACTCGAGAGTAAAGGTAATGTAGCAGGAGGGAAGCTCTTGATGTCCCACTCCCTTCTGCAACGCCCTGACTTGCTCCCTTTGCTCTTCCCCCCTCTCCCGGCCCCACAGCACTTATGTAAATATCTGTCATTTCATTTATTTATATTGTGTCCATTAATTTGGAACGATGTCTGCTCCCCTGCTCTAGACTGTGAGCTCGTTGTCTGCTGGGATTGTGAGTCCTTATTGTTGCACTGTACTTTCCCAAGCGCTTACTACAGAGCTCTGCACACAGTAAGCGTTTAGTAAATACGATCGAATGAATGAGGCGAGGAATTACTCAGGGAAGGCTTCCTGGAGGAGGTGTGATTTTTAGAAGTGCTTTTAAGATGGGGAGAGCAGTGGTCTGGGAAGGGGAAGGGAGTTCCAGGCAGAAGGGGGAGTGTGAGCAGGAGGCTAATGATGAGATAAGATCGAGGTATGGTAAGTAGACTGACACAGAGGAGGGAAGGGGAGGGGATGGGTTGTGAAGCAGCGATGCTCAGTGGAAAGAGCCTGGGCTTGGAAGTCAGAGGTCATGGGTTCAAATTCCTGCTCTGCCACTTGTCAGCTGTGTGACTTTGGGCAAGTCACTTAACTTCTCTGTGCCTCAGTGACCTCATCTGTAAAATGGGGATTAACTGTGAGCCTCACGTGGGACAACCTGATTACTCTGTATCTACCCCAGCGCTTAGAACAGTGCTCTGCACAGAGTAAGCGCTTAACAAATACCAACATTGTTATTATTAGTGGGAAAGAAGCAAGGATGAATAGGGAGTGTTGAGAGCTGATTGTTGGGAATTAAATAATTGGGAGTTAAAAGGAGTTCTAATCCCACCTCTGCCACTTGCCTGCTGTGTGATCTTGGGCAAGTCACTTCACTTTTCTGGGCCTCTATTACCTCAACTGTAAAATGGGGAATAAGACTGTGAGCCTCATGTGAGACAGGAATTATGTTCAACCCAAATTGTTCGTATCCACTCCCAGCACTTACAACAATGCATCAGTTGATCAAATATACTGCATGCTTACTGTGTTCACACAACTGTCCTAAGCATTTGGCATATGCTAGCAAACGTGGGGACCATGACAACTTGGCGAGGAACTCCTGCTTGTCTGTATAGATCTGATAAGAGACAAGAGAGATGAGGTCTCAGGACCTCTTGATGGACAGATAAGAGGAGGCATAACTCGCCAAATCCAGCTAAGGCTGCTATCTTGGCAGAATAGCCAGGAGACCAGGAGTAGGGATGGGATTTAAAGCTGAGCCGTATCCCGCTCAGCCAGTCCATCAATCAATTGTATTTATTGAGTGCTTACTGTGTGCAGAGCACCATACTAAGTGCTTGGGAGACTACGATATGACACATTCCCTGCCCACCACAAGTTTACCATCTAGAGAGGGAGACAGGCATTAATATAAATGAAATTACAGATATGGACATAACTGCTGTGACATGTGGGCTGCTGGGAGACTCCAAATGGCAATAAAGTCCTCCCGGCCTGAACTACAGACTCCCCTTTCTGTTCTGTACCCCTTTAGACTAGAAGCCCCTTATGGGAAGGGAACGGTAGAGAAGCAGTGTGGTCTAGTGGATACAGCATGGGCCTGCGAGTCAGAAGGACCGGGTTCTAATCCCACCTCCATCCCTTGCCTGCTGTGTGATCTTGGGCCAGTCACTTCACTTTTCTGGGCCTCACTTACCTCAACTGTAAAACTGTAAAACTGTGAGCCCCATGTGAGACAGCAATTGTGTTCAAACCAAACTGTTCGTATCCACTCCCAGTACTTAGAACAGTGTCTGGTATATAGTATGTGCTTAATAAATACCATTATTATTATGGTTATTATTGTCAGTGGTGTTCACTTACTGAGGCCCTGAGTATAAACCTCTGAACTGAGAGCTTGGGAAATTACAATGTGTGGACTACTGGAAAGAACATAGCCCTAGGAGTCCTGAGACCCAGGTTCTAGTCTCCCGAACCACCACCTGTCTGCTGGTGACCTTGGGCAAGTCACTTAACCTCTCTATGCCTTGGTTTTCTCATCTGAAAAGTGAAGATCAAACACCTGAGCTGATGAGGAGACTTGTCAGGGACAATGACTGATTGCATTGCATCTACCCCATTGCTTAGCCCAGGGCTTGGTACATAGTAAGCACTTTTAAAGACATCATCATTATTATTATTACATTAGCAAGATGGATGGAGCTTCAGTGTTCTATAGCTTGTGTGTTTAAGTTTGTGCCCCACTAATAGCTGTACATCTCAACAAGGTGTAATCCTTTGTCATCTTTCCTGACTATGGCAATCTCTGGGACAAGTTTGTTATCTTTGCAAGATTTCTTCAGCAGACCTCATCTTTGGTAGAAAAAATTTTATTTAGGAGAATCAATCAACCAATCAGGGGTATTTATTGAGTGCTTGTGTGCAGAGTACTGTAATAATAATAATAATAATAACAATGGTATTTAAGTGCTTACTATATGCCAGACACTATACTAAGCGCTAAGGTGGATGCAAGTCAATCAGGTTGGACACAGTCCCTGTCCCACTTGGGGCTCACAGTCTTCATCCTCATTATACAGATGAGGTAACTGAGACCCTCAGAAGTGATGTGACTTGCCTTAGTTAGTAAGTGATGAGAAAGTACCAAATTAGAGTTGGTATTTGTTAAGCGCTTACTATGTGCAGAGCACTGTTCTAAGCACTGGGGTACATACAGGGTCTCAGGTTGTCCCACGTGAGGCTCACAGTCTTAATCCCCATTTTACAGATGAGGGAACTGAGGCACAGAGAAGTGACTTGCCCACAGTCACACAGCTGACAACTGGCAGAGCTGGGGGTCGAACAAATTACAGCTGTCATCTCTTTAATAAGCATGTTGTGAAGAGAGAATGTCTACCAACTTTGTTATAATGTACATTCCCAAGAGCCTACAACAGTGCTGCGCACATGGTAAACGCTAAATAAATATGTTTGACTGATTTAGGATTTTCTCCTTGCCCTCGGGGATGCTGAGCTAGTGAGGGCACAGTCTTCCCACTTCATTGCTGTGCAGGAATTTGTGATTTGCTGGCTTGTCTGCCTTCCCCTGGATCTCTTTCACCATTGAACACCACATGAACATCTTGACTTGCATGTCGCAATAAAGTTTCTGTCAACTCCATTTTTTTAATGGTATCCTTTATGTCTATATGCCAGGCACTATACTAAAGCACTGGTGGAGATACACACCAGCTAGTCAAGTTGGACACAGTCCATATCTCACATAAATAAAAATGAAATAAAAGAAATGGTGGTATTTGTTAAGCGCTTACTAAGTGCCAAGCACTGTTCTAAGCGCTGGGTGATACAAGGTGATCAGGTTGTCCCACGTGGGGCTCACAGTTTTAATCCCCATTTTACAGATGAGGTAACTGAGGCACAGAGAAGTTAAGTGACATGCCCAAAGTCACACAGCTGGCAAGCGCCAGAGCTGGGATTAGAACCCACGACCTCTAACTCCCAAGCCCGGGCTCTTTCCACTGAGCCAAGCTGCTTCTCATAGAAGCACAGAGTTAACAGTCTTAACCCCATTTCTCTCCTGCGTTAACTCAGTCACAGAGAAGCTAAGTGACTTGACCAAGGTCACACAGGCAACAAGCAGCGGAGTTGGGATTAGAAACAAGGTCTTCTGACTCTCAGACCCATGCTCTAGTCACTAGGTCATGCTGTTTCTCTAAAGGTTTGTCTAAATCATGAGAGGTCACAAGCTATTGTTGGGCAGAAACTTATTTCACTAGAAGCAGCATGGCGTAGTGGATAGACCATGGGCTTGGGAGGCAGAAGGTCATAGGTCTAAGCCTGGCTCTGCCACTCAACTGCTTTGTGACTTTAGGCAAGTCACTTCCCTTCTCTGGGCCTCAGTTACTTCATCTGTAAAATGGGGGTCGAGACTGTGAGCTCCATGTGGGATAGGGACTGTGTCCAACTTATTTGCTTGTATTCACCCCAGTGCTTAGTTCGGTGACTGGTACAAAATAAGCTCTTTTAACAAATACCTCAATTAATTAATTGGAGTCTTTATCCCAGAGTCATTTTCATTGAGACAACTACTACTACTACTACTAATAAGAATCCCTAATGAGGTATGTCCTCCGTAGTCAGAAAAAAATATTTAAACTGTGAACCCCATGAAGGACAAAACCATGTCCAACTTGATTAATTTGTATCTTCCCCAGGGCTTAGAACAGTGTTTGACACATAGTAAGTGCTTAACAAATACCACAATAGTATCACAGTAATAATAATAATTATTGAACCAATCTTGGTGACTTCATTTGTCCACAGTTAAAGCCGCTCAAACATAAGTGATTTTGAACAAGACTTTGGCAAAGAACTACACTGGGACATGGGGTTGTGGGCGGTAATTTTTTTTCTACAATCAATTATCAGTCTTTTTTGAGCACTGACTGTGTGCACAGCACTAGATTAAGTGTTTGGGAGAGTTCAGTACAGTGGAGTTGGGAGATCCAACCCCTTACCCTACAATTATGGAACATTTGGCTGAGCTGTTCCTTTCAAATGTGTTCAGCAATGGGGGAAGGTTTCCAACATACATATGAGATTGCTGCCTGCCAGATTTTAAACTCTGATAAACTACTATACTTTCCTCCCAAGAACTTAGTAGAGTGCTCTGCATGAAGTAAGTCCTCAATAAATATTATTGATGGATGAGGACAGTCCAAGGCTGTCCATTATACAGATTTATTATTTTGTGACCCCCTCCCTCAATAACTCAATGTAGATTAGCATATTTTTGGACCCTGCCGTCAACTCCTGGGCCACGTCCTCCCATGGTCCTGGAATGCCCTCCCTCCTCACCTCCGCCAAACTAACTCTCTTCCCCTCTTCAAAGCCCTACTTAGAGCTCACCTCCTCCAAGAGGCCTTCCCAGGCTGAGCTTCCCCTTTTCCCTCTGCTCCCTCTACTCCCTCTCTGCTCCCCCTCCACCCTCTGCTCCCTCCCCCTTCCCCCTTTCACCTCCCCTCAACGAAGCCCCCTGTCCCTCTGCTCCTCCCCCTCTCCCTTCCCCTCCCTTCAGCCCTGTGCTCATTTGTATATATATTTTCATTACCCTATTTATTTTGTTAATGAGATGTACATCCCCTTGATTCTATTTATCGTGATTATGTTGTCTTGTTTTTCCCCGTCTATCTCCCTCGATTAGACTGTAAGCCCATCCCTGGGCAGGGATTGTCTCTATCTGTTGCCGAATTGTACATTCCAAGTGCTTAGTCCAGTGCTCTGCACATAGTAAGCGCTCAATAAATACTATTTAATGAATGAATGGACCTATAATCAGGAGGACCAATTCTCTGGAGAAGACACTAGATTGTGAGCCCGTTGTTGGGCAGGGACTGTCTCTACCTGTTCCCAAATTGTACATTCCAATCGCTTAGTACAGTGCTCTGCACAGAGTAAGCACTCAATAAATACGATTGAATGAATGAATGAATGAATGAATGAATGCTAAGAAAAGTCCAGGGAAAATGTGAAAGAGGCAGGCCAGCAGCGAGATGGATAGAAAGCATAGCAACGATAACGGAAGAACCGTTAGAAAGGTTTTGGATCATGGCAGAGGACAGGATGTTCTGGAGAAAGTATATCCATGGAGTCGCTATGAAACAGAACAATTCAGTGGCACCTAGTAATAAAAAAAAAACCCCTCCATTTTGCTAAAGTCCTAAAAGAACTGCAGTCATTATGGCATTGCCCACAGAATCATGGTAAGGGCCACGATGCTGCAATTTTTCTATTACCGTCAGCGCGATTCAGTCTTCTGAGTAGCTGGGTAAAATGATCAAGGAGTACAGTCAGTGTGAAACAACCACATTAACCCCAGCCACCAGTCTGGGGTGACTTCAGGGGAATCCCCTGAGTTGTTTGCAGGAGGATCAGACCCATTTTAGGTTTTCAAAGTGCTAAAATGCTTCCCGTTCCATTTTCTGCATCGCCGTGCAAAGCAGAAAGTGAATAAATTAGTTTGGCCCAAGTAATAGTATTTTTTAGAGAATGCTTAATTCAAGTGGAAGTAACTTGGTCATTCTTTTTGTTTTCTATGCAAATGAAAAAAAAATGGACCCAAAATTAAGAAGGCTCACAAATACATAAATTCAAAATCAGAATTGCCAGAAGCTGTGTGTGTTTGTATGTGTACACCACACACATAAGAGAGTACTTTATTTCACTGCCCTAATAAAATTTATTTATATGATGCAGGTGTTTTGTGAATTATAATTTATGTGGACACCACTGGGGAAATATCCAATTTGCATGAGGAATATTTCAAATACCTAAAAAGTGATATTAATTAAATTTCAATTACAAAAGGTTAAATGCAAGATGAGGAATCCAGGCAGAAAGCAAATCATTATTTTTACACTTCATAAAATATTTGGGAAAGATATCTAAAGTAATTTTTCTAATTTTAAAATCGCATGCAGGTTTTCATTAACCTACATTCTGGTTCTCATGAGAATGATGGATTTTCAAATATATATATATATATATATATACTAGTGATAAATTTTCAAAAGGAATTACATAGTATAGTACAGAGTCATTTGTCTTTATATATCAAAGGAATAGCTCTTCAATTACTTTTTAGTTATCTGAAGGCCCCATTTTTCTTTTCCACTGAAAGTCCTGAAGACTTCATTTTCTAGGGAAAATATAGTGGGGGCCTGTAGGTAAGAGCACAGGCAATCAAACATGATTTAGGGATGTCATCAAAACCCTATTTAGGAGGCTTCAGAAGACTTATAATTCTAAAGAGATGGGAGGGGATGGCTATTGGATAAAGATAGAGAGGAAAAAATATAAATGACAATAATTTGACTAGTCATAAGGTAATAACATGCTCTGCTTCTTTGAACGACTAAAGAAGCTTGCTGAAATTGCTTGAAACTCATTTCCTCTGTTATTTGCAAATGAGACATCAAACATGAGGGAGCTTCATAGGATTTAGCAAAATGGTATTTGTTAAGCGCTTACTATGTGCAGAGCACTGTTCTAAGCGCTGGGGTAAACACAGGGGAATCAGGTTGTCCCAGGTGGGGCTCACAGTCAATCCCCATTTTACAGATGAGGGAACTGAGGCACAGAGAAGTTAAGTGACTTGCCCACAGTCACACAGCTGACAAGTGGCAGAGCTGGGATTCGAACTCATGAGCCCTGACTCCAAAGCCCGTGCTCTTTCCACTGCGCCAGGCTGCTTCTCAAATAGTCTTAGAACATGTGATTAATATTTGCTTTATCTAGTTATAAGTAATCACTGGTCCCGCCAATGAAGGCGCAAAACATTACGCATTTTCACGAATCCAGCCTTGATGAAGCAAACCTATAGCAAGTCTGAGGATAGAGTATCCACTAATCTCAATTTCAAAAGAATTCTTGTTAATGCAGTCATGCACTTGAGGTCCAATTCCATTAAATCTACTGGGTGTTTCACCCACAAGGAGGTAGTCATTCATTCAGTCGTATTTATTGAGAACTTACTGTGTGCAGAGCACTGTGGTGAGCGAGTGGGAGGTACAATATAACAATGAATGGAAATGTTCCCTGCCCATAACGAACTTACAGTCTAGGGGGGAGACGGACATTAATATAAATAAATAAATGACAGATATGTACATAAGTGCTGTGGGCCTGGGAGGAGGGGGAAGAACAAAGGGAGAAAGTCAGGGTGACCCAAAGGGAGTGGGAGCTTCTATCATCTCTATGCAGATGACACCAAATCTACATCTCCTCCCCTGTTCTGTCGCCCTCCCACCCGGCTCGTATCTCCTCCTGCCTTCAGGACGTCTCCACCTGGATGTCTGCCCGTCACCTAAAACTCAACATGTCTAAGTCCGAGTTCCTTATCTTCCCTCCCAAACCCTGTCCTCACCCTGACTTCCCCGTCACTGTGGACGGCACGACCATCCTTCTCGTCTCACAGGTCCTCAACCTTGGTGTCATCCTTGACTCTGCTCTCTCGTTCACCCCACACAACCAATCCGTCACCAAGACCTGCCGGTCTCACCTTCACAATATCGCCAAGATCCACCCTTTTCTCTCCATCCAAACTGCTACCATGCTGGCACAAGGTCTCATAATATCCCGGCTGGATTATGGTGTCAGCCTCCTCTCTGGTCTCCCTTCCACTCGTCTCTCCCCACTGCAGTCTATTCTTCTTTCCGCTGCCCGATCATCTTCCTACAGAAACGTTCTGGGCATTCATTCATTCATTCCAGCATATTTAATGAGCACTTACTATGTGCGGAGCACTTTACTAAGTGCTTGGAATGTACAATTGTCATGTACATGTACATGTACATGAGGAGGAGCAGTGTGGCTCAGTGGAAAGAGCCCGGGCTTTGGAGTCAGAGGTCATGAGTTCGAATCCCAGCTCTGCCACTTGTCAGCTGTGTGACTGTGGGCAAGTCACTTCACTTCTCTGTGCCTCAGTGACCTCATCTGTAAAATAGGGATTAAGAGTATGAGCCCCACATGGGACATCCTGATTCCCCTGTGTCTACCCCAGCGCTTAGAACAGTGCTCGGCACATAGTAAGCGCTTAACAAATACCAACGTTATTATTATTATTATGTACATGTACAATCGTCATGTACAAGTGTACAATGGTCATGGGTTCGAATCCTGGCTCTGCCACTTGTCAGCTGTGTGACTGTGGGCAAGTCACTTCACTTCTCTGTGCCTCAGTTACCTCATCTGTAAAATGGGGACTAACTGTGAGCCTCATGTGGGACAACCTGATTACCCTGTATCCACTCCAGCACTTAGAACAGTGCTCTGCCCAAATTAAGCGCTTAACAAATACCAACATTATTATTACAATTGTTACTCCCCTCCTCAAAAACTTCCAGTGGTTGCCTATCAATCTTTGCACGAAACAAAAACTCCTCACTCTTGGCTTCAAAGCTCTCCATCCCCTTGCTCCTCTTACCTCACCTGCCTTCTCTCTTTCTACTTCCTGCCCCATACAGTCCGCTCCTCTGCCACTCACCTCCTCGCGGTCCCCCGTTCATGCCGATCCCGCCATCGACCCCTGGCCTACATCCTACAACTGGCCTGGAACGCCCTCCCTCCTCACCTCCGCCAAACTAACTCTCTTCCCCTCTTCAAAGCCCTACTGAGAGCTCACCTCCTCCAGGAGGGCTTCCCAGACTGAGCCCCCCTTTCCCCTCTGCTCCTCCTCCCCTCCCCATTCCCCCTTCTCCCACGCTGTGCTCTTCCCCCTTCTCCTCCCCTCAGCACTGTTCATATTTGTATATATTAATTACTCTATTTTGTTAATGATGGGTATATATCTATGATTCTATTTATCTTGATGATATCTATGCCAGACTACTTGTTTTGTTTGGTTCTGTTTTGCTTTGCTGTGTTCCCCGTTAGACTGTGAGCCCGTTATTGGGCAGGGATTATCTCTACCTGTTGCCAAATTGCACATTCCAAGCTCTTAATAAAGTGCTCTGCATAGAGTAAGCACTCAATAAATACTACTGAATGAATGAATGGGAGAAGAGGAAAGGAGGCCTTAGTCAGGAAAGGCCTCTTGGGGAAGGTGGGCCTTCAATACAGAGGATACTAATTATCAGATTTGACAGGTACCGGAAAACAGCTGCTCCTCAGCGAAGCGGTGAGGACTAGGGGATAGAGCAAGGGCCTGGGAGCCAGAGAACCTGCGTTTTAATTCTTCCTCTGCCATTTGTCTATGTGACCTTGGGCAAGCCACTTCATTTGTCTGTGCCTCAGTTACCTCATCTGTAAAATGGGGATGAAGACTGTGATTGTGGGGCTGGAGCTCCAAGAGGTCTTTCTTCTCCAAGTCTTTCCCTGACTAAGCCCTCCTTGAGAAGTAGCATGGCTCAGTGGAAAAAGCCCGGGCTTGGGGGTCGGAGGTCGTGGGGCCTAATCCCAGCTCCGCCCTTTGTCTGCTGTGTGACCTTGGGCAAGTCACTTCATTCATTCAATAGTATTTATTCATTCAATAGTATTTATTGAGCGCTTACTATGTGCAGAGCACTGTACTAAGCACTTGGAATGCACAAATCAGTAACAGATAGAGACAGTCCCTGCTCTTTGACGGGCTTACAGTCTAAGCTTCACTTCTCAGTGCCTCAATTACCTCATCTGTAAAAATGGGGATTTAAAAATGTGAGCCCCATGTGGGACAATCTGATTACCCTGTCTCTACCCCAGCGCTTAGAACAGTGCTCTGCACATAGTAAGCGCTTACCAAATACCAACATTATTATCATTCTTGGAGCCCTGGAGCCCATAGTAAGCACTTAAATACCATCATTATTATTATTATTATGATTTCTTCTACTCCCACTCCCTTCTGTGTCACCCTGATTTGCTCCCCTTATACATTCCCCGCCCCCAGTCCCACTGCACTAATGTACGTACCTGAAATTTATTTATATTTATGTTTGTCTCCCCCAGTAGCCTATAAGCTCATCAAGTGCAAGGAATGTGTCTGTTTATTGTTATATTGTACCCTCCCAAGCGGTTAGTACTCTTTCTCTTGTAAAAGAGAGAAAGACAGAAAGACAGAAAGACAGAGACAGAGATAAAAAGAAAGAAATAGAGTGTTTATGTATGTTTATACATGAGAGAGTGAGTGAGAGACATGGGCAGGTGGGGAAGCGAGGGGATGGAGAGAAAGTTCAGAGCAGTCATGGCTTCTGTCACAAATAGGAGGGTGTTGGGAGGAGGGAATGTGGGAGGGCTCAGTCAGATGGCTTTATTTAATGCCAAGTAATTGTGAGATCATTTTAATGTTTTAACATTTATTGTTGCCCAACACTAAGGCATCTCCCAGTTCAGTATTAGCAATAACAGTAGTAGTATTTAAGGGCTTACTATGCACCAAAGCCTGCTGTCCATGCAAGACAGCTTGGACACAGTCCCTGTTCCACACATAGTTTCACTGTCAAGAGGGAAGGAGAACGGGTATTTCATCATCTCCATTTTACAGATGAGAAAACTGAGGCACAAGTAAGAGAGGGGACTTGTCCTAGGTGGCAGAACAGCCAAATGGTGAATGGGGATAAGAACCCAGGCCTCCGGAGTCCCAGAGTCTTTTGCTCTTTCCACTAGTCCAATCTGGCTCCAGAGCAAATAGAGCTGAACAGTCATCGATCCCCAGCATTTTCCAACCACGGAGGTGGCCCTATTTAGTCCCTTATGACTAGACTCAAAGCCCTGGCTCTCAGCAGCTCTGGGGAAAGACGTCAAGTTACCCGAATTCCTCTTTGCTCAGGCTTCCTTCAGATGAGCCTCAAGAGACAAAGCCAAAACAAAGACATTTGAATGTGTATTTAAACCCTTTCTCTTCTCCCTAGCTTTATTGCTGAGTTAGATCATGGGCAAGGTATGGATAGTTTCCAATGAAAACATATAGAATTCAGGATGAAATCATTTTCTTTTATTGGTTCTGTAGGGTGTCAGGTATAATTGACAAAAAATTGGGGTTTTATTTATGAGAAGGTCAATGCCTACAAGGCAAGTGAGTTTTTTAAAATATTGCTCCTTTCTGGCATTTATTAAAAATCTTTTGCATCTCTCCCTTAAATTCTAAGTACCTTAAGACCAGGATCTGAGTCATTTACTCCTACTGACCCTCTAGACTGTAAGCTCCTCGAGGAGGGGGATCACATCTCCCAATTCTATTCTACTGTACTCTCCTAAGTGCTTATCACAGTGCTCTACACAGAGTAAACACTCACTAAACATCATTGCTTTGACCATCATATGCTCTCCAAGAGTCTAGTGCAGTGCTCTGCCTACAGTAGCCCAAGATGAATACTGTCTGTGATGAAAGTTCATCACACAATAATGCCCAGTGGATTAAACCTGGCCACAGAAGTGATGGGGATTGATTCAAAAGACCAGTGAAGGGCATTTTGATAGCAAAATGTTATGAAAAACTTCATTAATGATCCAGGAGTAAAAAAAAAAATTGCTAATCAATCAGTGGTATTTATTGAGCACTTACTGTGTGCAGAGTACTGTATTAAATGTTGGGCAGAGTACAATATACAAGATAAAAGAGTTGGTAGACATATTTCCTGCCTATATCAAGTTTGTAGTCTAGAGTTTCAGGCAAAAATGGCTAAAACCCTAGTTTTGTAGTGAACTCCTTTCCTCCTTTCCCCCAAATGGAGTTGATAGACACATTCCCTGCCCACACTGAGTCTGTAAGCACATCATAGGCAGGGAATGTGTCTTTTTACTCTTATTTTTTACACCTCCACGAGCTTAGTACAGTGCTCTGCATTAAGTGCCCAAGAAATATGTTTGAATGAATCAAACTTACAGTCTGGGGGTTCAGGCAAAAGTGGTTCAATCCCTAATTTAGTAGTGAGCAGGTCCAAAACCACCTACTCTAGCCAACTTGATTCAGCATCCCAGGCAGTTCTCCTCGGCCCCTACAATTTGGATTTGTGGATCTATGGGTCGGCTGTTCCCGAGCCAGGTCAGACCATCATGGGGTTCACAGGGAAAGAATGTCCTCGAGAAGTCACCACAGCCTGCTCCTATCCATAGAAAGTCCCTTGGGTTGTTTTCCACAGCCCAAATAACACTGAGGCAGTCATTTAAAACCCAGGTAGGCGGGCAGGATGGTTAGTCCTCAGAGGCAAAATAATTGCTAATTGCAATTAGCAGAGGCTTCCAGAAGACTGGGATACACTCAGTTCTCCAGAAATGCAGAGATTACATTCTTAAAGAACCTCGCATTAAGGAAAACCTGCAGCACAGTATATATCCCTCTCTCCGCTTCCCTTTTTTAAAAAAATGTGGCATTTGTTTTGTTCTAAGCACCGGGGTAGATACAAGTAGTTAGGGTGGACAAAATCTCTGTCGCAGATAGGGGTCACAGTCTAAGAAGGAGGGAGAACAGGGTAATTAAGGCACAGAGAAGTTGAGTTGCCCAAGTTCGCAAGGCAATTGGCAGAGCCACAATTAGAATCCAGGTCTTCTGACTCCCAGGCCCATGCTCTTTCCACTAGGCCGTTCTGCTTTCTCCTCTTCCTTCCTGGTACCCTTTCTCCTTCTTTCCCCTGGCTCTTCTTCCCACAGACCTCTCTCATCCCTTTCATTCATTCATTCATTCATTCAATTGTACTTACTGAGCGCTTACTATGTGCAAAGCACTGTACTAGGAGTTTGGAATGTACAATTCGGCTCTTCCTTCCCAGCTCCCTCTCCTCCTTCCCCTTGCTTTTGTCTCCCTCTCTCCTGAATCTACTGTATTTATTGAGCACTTACTGTTTATAGAGCGTTGTACTAAGCACTTAGGAGAGCACAATATAGAGTTGGTGGGCACATTTCTTGCCCATAAAGAGTTTAAAGATTCTCCTTTTCTCCCTGGCTTTTTTTAGCCCATGTCTTCATCTCTTCTCCATTCTTCTTGCTTCTACTTCCTTACTGTCTCACTCTCCTCCCTTCCCCCTTGTCTCATCCTTCCTGTCTCTCTCCTCCTTTCCCCCTTGCACCTTCCTTCCTGTCTCTCTCTCCTCCCTTCCCCTTGTCTGTTCCTTCCTGTCTCTCCTCCCTTCCCCTTTTCTCCTTCTTATACTGTCCTTCCTATCTCTTTTCCCCCTTCCCCTTTTATCTATTCCTTCCTGTCTCTCTCCCCTCCCTTCCCCTTCTCTGTCTCCCTCTCCTCCCTTCCCCTTGTCTTGCTTCCTGTATCTCCTCCCTTCCCCTTTGCTCGCTTCCTTCCTATCACTCTCTCCTCCCTTCCCCTTTTCTCTCTTCCTTCCTATCTCTATCTCCTCCCCCTTTTCTCTCTTCCTTCCTATCTCTCTCTCTTCCCTTCTCCTTTTCTCTCTTCCTCTCTCTCCTCCCTTTCCCTTTACTCTCTTCCTTCCTATCTCTCTCTCCTCCCTTCCCCTTTTCTCTCTTCCTTCCTATCTCTCTCTCCTCCCTTCCCCTTTTCTCTCCTCCTTCCTATCTTTCTCCCCTCCCTTCCCCTTGTCTGTCTCCCTGTCTCTCTCTCCTCCCTTCCCTTTGTCTTGCTTCCTGTATCTCCTCCCTTCCCCTCGTCTCTCTTCTTTCCTGATTCTCTCCCTTCCTGTTTCTCTCTCTTCCCTTCTCTTCCTTCCCATCTCTCTCTCCTCCCTTCCCCTTGCTTCTCTTCCTTCCGGCCTCTTCCCCTTCCCCCCCTTTCTTCCCCCTGTTCCTCTCCCTCCCTCCTCTCTCCCCCTCTATATACACCCACACATGCACACTTTCAGAGAGTGGTCCAGCAGAAGAAATATCCCAGCAGCTCCTTCTAGGTAAAGCACTTTAAAGCACTGTTTTTGAGTGGGAGGAGAGAGAAGAGATGTGGCAAGGGAGAAGCAGTGGCAGAATCACAATGTGGATTGCGTGGCTCAGTGGAAAGAGCCCGAGCTTGAGACTCGGGGGTCATGGGTTCTAATTCTGACTCCGCCACTTGTCAGCTGTGTGACTTTGGGCAAGTCACTTAACTTCTCCGTGCCTGTTACCTCATTTGTAAAATGAGGAATCAAGACTGTGAGCCCCATGTGGGACAACCTAATTACCTTGTATCACACCCCCAGCACTTAGAACAGTGCTTGACATATAGTAAGTGCTTAACAAATGCCATTATTATTATCTGGCTGGCTTTGCCAAAGATATCCCCATGTCTATTATCTTCAGGTATCCTCAGAATTATCTGAGTTTTTCATTGTTCTTGATGTGCACAATAAGTACCAATGCTGAGTAAAATTGTGAGCGGCACAAAGATGATGCTTTAGTATCAAATCAAGTGGGGAATTCAGCCCCTGGGAATCAATGATGTTTGTGGGCATAACAAAACTATTTTGTAGATGGTCTTCATCGTATCTGAGTTTTTCATTGTTCTTGATGTGCACAATAAGTACCAATACTGAGTAAAATTGTGAACGGCACAAAGATGATGCTTTAGTATCAAATCAAGTGGGGAATTCAGCCCCTGGGAATCAGTGATGTTTGTGGGCATAACAAAACTATTTTGTAGATGGTCTTCAACGTATCCAGAATCTTTTGAATAAATGCCACAGTCCCCACTGAGAAAACCAGGGTGATAAAAGAGTCTTGATAGCATGATGGATTGCAATAACGGGAGTTCACTAACAAATTGTACTTAGTAGATGTCACAAGCCAGATTCTGGTTTGGGCCATGTTAATTATCTGACATTCCTCACAGGGAGAGGGAGAGAGATGGAAGAAGAATTACAGAATTCTTGTGTAGGCTCCCAAAGAGAAAGTGACAGAACAGGACACTAGGAGAGTTCTACGTGTTAGCAGTGGATGTTACCATGGCCACCAAAGCAGTGGAGCAACGAGCAAGTGGGCGAAAAAGAACCAAGAACAGTTTCTCCTCAAACAGTGGACAGGTAGAATTTTCAAAGATAATTATTTACTCAGAATCTACTTGCTTAAAGGCAGCTCTGTTATTTCTTCATGTTTGTTTTACTGTTCCACAGCCCCTTTCATCACTAGCTCCATAGGTCCAGGGAAAGGGAAGACTACAATCCCCTTGAAGGAAGAGACTGCTGTCGCTAGGCCCCAGTTTGTACCGACCAGGACCTTCCTCGACCAGGGGAGCCTCGGTGACACGTAGTAGAGTTCGAATCAAATCTCCAATCACCAAGGTTACTGTGGAAAGTTTTTACTTAGTTTTACCAACTTGCAAGGGAGTGACTCCTACGCACACTCACTCGCTCGACTCCACCAAGGGTCCCATACCAGTCTGGTCAAAGGAACCCATTCTGCCAATGCTGCTTCTTTCTGCTTCCCAGTGCTGCTCTCAGCATGCTTCCTTCTTTTCTCCACATGCCTCCAGGTGCCCTTTATTTGCCTTAGGTATCACACACAGAGATGTGGTAGTCACTGATTTATGCAGGCCCATTACTGGGTAAAATAAAGAGAGAAAGCCCTGCCTCCCTTCATGCTCCACCCCTACAGGCCAGCAATCACCTGTCTCAGGTAGAGTCCATCAGTGGCTTCGCCAGTCTCTTCCCTGTTGTCGTTTGTGGGATCACAAGCAATCCCTAACAAGACAGCTTCATTCATTCAATAGTATTTATTGAGCGCTTACTATGTGCAGAGCACTGTAATAAGCGCTTGGAATGAACAAGTGGGCAACAGATAGAGACGGTCCCTGCCGTTTGACGGGCTTACGGTCTGATCGGGGGAGACGGACAGACGAGAACGATGGCGATAAATAGAGTCGAGGGGAAGAGCATCTCGTAAAAACCGATGGCAACTAAATAGAATCGAGGCGATGTACAATTCATTAACAAAATAAATAGGGTAAAGAAAATATATACAGTTGAGCAGAGGAGTACAGTGCTGAGGGGATGGGAAGGGAGAGGGGGAGGAGCAGAGGGAGATGGGGGGAAAAGAGGGTTAAGCTGTGGAGAGGTGAAGGGGGGCGGTAGAGGGAGTAGAGGGAGAAGGGGAGCTCAGTCCGGGAAGGCCTCTCGGAGGAGGTGAGTTTTAAGTAGGGTTTTGAAGAGGGGAAGAGAATCAGTTTGGAGGAGGTGAGGAGGGAGGGCGTTCCGGGACCGCGGGAGGACGTGGCCCACGGGTCGACGGCGGGATGGGCGAGACCGAGGGACGGTGAGGAGGTGGGCGGCAGAGGAGCGGAGTGTGTTGTGGGCTCACCACAATAGTATCTACCAATATACCAATATGATTTTTATTGTACACCCCCAAGCATTTAGATCAGTACTCTGCCAGAGTAATAGCTCAATAAACCCCACACTGATTGATCTACCGAAGGATTGGGGGTTTGATGTTGGTACATCAAAGGTACGTTGGCAATTCCTTTTCATCTTGTCTTTTTCTAAAGGTTATTTTTATGTTGTCCAGTTGTGAAAATGACTATCATTCAAAAATGGGACTTGAGATCCTTCAAATCCAGTTCCCAATAGGTATGTAGTTATGTGAATACATGTGCACACGTGAACAAGTCCCTTGTATGTGCAGATCATCATCAGTGGCATTTATTGAGCACTTACTATGTGCAGAGCACTGTACTAAGTGCTTGGGAAAATATAACACAAAAGGGATGCTAAGTGGTCTAGTGGAAAAAGCACAGGCCTAGAATTCAAAGGACCTGGGTTCTAATCCTTTCTCTGCCACTTCCCCGGTGTTTGTGACCTTGGACAAGTCACTCCACTCTCTGAGCTTCAATTTCCTCATCTGTAAAATGGGGATTCACTCCTCTCAGGGTGACACCTGGAGAGTTTCCAGTCCTCTACCAGTCTCGACTATGGGAGGGAGAGTCAAGCAGAGGCCTGTCCATTCCGTTCCTAGCTTGGCCAGCGGCTAGCGAGTGAAAGGCAATCTGCTAAAGGTCAGAACTCCCCTGTGCTCGGCAGTAGCAACACAGGAGAGAGTTGAGGGAGGAGACTCGAGTTTACTGTGCAGAAGGAGGCAATGGGAAACCGCTTCCGGATTTTGACCAAGAAAACTCTCTGGATCCACTACCAGAACGATTGCAGGTGGCAAGCGGGGTGTTCTGGGAGAGACGTGTCCACGGCCTCGCTCTGGGTCGGAGACGACTGGACAGCGTAAACCAAAATGGGGATTCAACACCTAGTCTCTCCAATTTATACAGTGAGCCCCATGTTGGGTAAAGGACGGTGTCCAACCTGCTTATCTTGAAGCAGCATGCCTTAGTGGAAAGAGCACGGCCTTGGGAGTCGGCGGTTGTGGGTTCTAATTCCCACTCTGCCTCTTATCAGCTGTGTGACTTTGGGCAAGTCACTTAAGTTCTCTGTGCCTCAGTTACCTCATCTGTAAAATGGGGATTAAGACTGTGATCCCCACGTGGGACAACCTGATTACCTTGCATCTACCGCAATGCTTAGAACAGTGCTAGGCACATAGTAAGTGCTTAACAAATGCTATCGTTATTACCTCAGCACTTATTATAGTGATTAGCACACAGTAAGCACTCAACAAACGCCACAATGTTGATGCCGCTGTAAGTGCAATTTCATCCAAAAGTGTGATTACAGCTGAATAATAATAATAATAAATAATCGTATTTGTTAAGCACTTACTAGGTGCCAGATACTGAATTAAGCCCTGGGGTAGGTACAAAGTAATTGGGTTGGACACAGTCCCTGTCCCACAGAGGGCTTCAATCTTAATCCCCATTATCCAGATGAGGAACCTGAGGCCCAGAGAAGTGAAGTGACTTACCCAAGGTCTGCATAGCAGACACATGGCAGAGCTGGGATTAGAACCCGGGTCCTTGTGACTCCCAGGCCCGGGCTCCATCCACTAAAGTAATAATAATAATAATAATGTTGGCATTTGTTAAGCGCTTACTACGTGCAGAGCACTGTTCTAAGTGCTGGGGTAGATACAGGGGAATGAGGTTGTCCCACGTGAAGCTCACAGTCTTCATCCCCATTTTACAGATGAGGGAACTGAGGCACAGAGAAGTGAAGTGACTTGCCCACAGTCACACAGCTGACAAGGGGCGGAGTCCTTTGCTGAAGGGGGACCGAGCACCCCTGCCATATTTTCCACATCCTGCCGTATCGCTGCTGTGCTCCAGCCATCGCTATAAGCAAGTCACCAGCCCAGTCCCACATTCTAATGATATAATAGTTAATATTATTATTGTTGTTATATTTGTTAAGCATTTTGTGCCACGTACTAAACTACAGTTCTGGGGTAGATACACGATAATTTGGTCCGACGCAACCTCTGTCCTTCATGGGGCTCACGGTCTAAGTAGGAGGGAGAAGAGATCAGTGCTTAGAACAGTGCTTGGCACATAGTAAGCGCTTAACCAATACCATCATCATACTGAACCCAAGTTTTACAGATGAGCTAAATGTGGCACAGAGAATAATAACGATGGTATTCGTTAAGTATTTAGTATGTGTCAAGCACTGTTCTAAGTGCTAGGGTAGTTACAAGATAATTGGATCGGAGACCGTCCCTTTCCCACGTGGGGCTCACAGTCTTAATCGCCATTTTCCAGAGGAGGAAACTGAGGCGCAGAGAAGTTAAGAGACATGCCCAAGATCACAAAGCAGACAAGTGGTGGAGCAGGGATTTAGAATACAGGTCTTAGTACAATGCCCAGCACATAGTAAGCACTTAAATACAAAAAAAAAAGTCCCCTGACCCCCCAAACCCACGTTATTCTTTCCACTAGGCCACACTTCTCCCATTCTGACTTTTGTTTTCCTAATCTTCCTGGACCCCTTGCCCTATTCCTGGTTGGGAGGCCCTCAGTTTTGCAGCATCACCCAAGACAACGCTCCTCTGTGTGGAGCTTAATACAGTGCTTGGCACACAGTAAATGCTCAATAAGTATGACTGAATGAATGACATAAAGAAGTATAATGGCCTAGTAGGTAGACCACATACTTGGGAGTCAGAAGGACCTGGGTTTTAATCCCGGCTCCGTCTCATGTCTGCTGTGTGACCTTGGGCAAGTCACTTCACTTCTCTGTAACCCAGTTCCCTCATCTGTAAAATGGAGATTAAGACTGTAGGCCCCACATGGGAGCGGGATCATGGCCAACCCAATTAGCTTGTATCTACCCCAGCACTGAGAACAGTGTTTGGCACATAATAAGCACTTAACGAATACCATTATTATTATTATTATTATTATTATCATGAAGACCTGGATTGCAAGGTCACATTGCCTATGTACCGCCTGGCCATTTGATGTGAAGGCTAGTTTGCCAAAATTGGACACTCAAGAAACTGCACAGGAAGTCATGTCAGTAAGTCAATTGTATTTATTGAGCACGTACGGTGTGCAGACCACTGAGGGAGAGTATAGTATGACAGTAAACAGACGCATTCCCTGCCCACAAAGAGCTAACAGTCTAGAGGGGGAGACAGACAATAATATAAATAAATAAATAAATAAATAAATAAATAAATAAATAAATAAATAAATAAATAAATAAATAAATGACAGATATGGACAGGAGTGCTGTGGGGGAGGGGGTGGCGATGAATAAAGGGAGCAAGTCAGGGTGATGCAGAAGGGAGTGGGAGAAGAGGAAAGGAGGGCTTAGTCAGGGAAGGCCTCTTGGAGCAGATGTGCCATCAATAAGGCTTTGAAGGAGGAGAGAGTAATTATCTGTCATGGTCTAAGGGAAAGAGCATGGGCCTCAGAGTCAGAAAACCTGGTTTCTAATCCTGGCTTCTCCACTTACTTGCTGTGCAATCTAGGGAAAGTCACTTAGCTTCTCCGTGCCCCAGTTTCCTCAACAGTAAAATGGAATTAAATTCCTCTTCTCCCTCCTACTTGTGATCCCAGTGAGGAACAGGGATTGAATCCGACCCTGGTTATTCATTCAATCATATTTATTGAGCGTCTTACTGTGTGCACAGCTCTGTACTAAGCACTTGGGAAAATACAATATAGCAATAAAGACAGACAATCCCTTCCCATAACAAGCTCACTGTCACGAGGGAGGGAGGCAGACATCAATGCAAGCAGATGGGCTTTGAAACATCGAAACGATCTTTTATTTACCTCAGCACTTAGTACAGTGCTTAGCACAGAGTAGATGCTTAACACACGTCATCATTATTAAGGGACAACTGTGGTAGGATCAGACTTCACAACCAAACACTTGATGGACCGGACGATTCTGTGTGATCCTGTCCCTTGACCATACCACCAGGTCTCAATGGTGTTGTGTTCTGTCCCGTTCCCCCAGGGCACTCTAGGCCTTTCGGAAGGAAGTGTTTTTGTCTTTTTATGGTATCAGTTAAACACTTATTATGTGCCAGGCACTGTACTAAGCACTGGAGTAGATATACAAGAAAATTGAGTTCATTCATTCATTCAATAGTATTTTTTGAGCGCTATGTGTAGAGCACTGTACTAAGCGCTTGGAATGTACAAGTCGGCAACAGATACAGTCCCTGCCCTTTACAGTCCCTATCCCGGATAGGGCTAGCAATCTTTATCCCCCTTTTAGAGATGAGGTAACTGAGGCAAAGAGAAGTGAAACGACTCACCCGAGGTCACAGAGCGGACAAGTGGAACAGCCAGGATTAGAAGCCAGGTCCTTCTGACTCCTAGGCCTGTGGTCTATCCGCTAGGCCACGCTGCTTCTCTGGAACATACAAGGCCAACACTAAATACCCTGAAATTCCAAACTGTCCCCAAAAAACAAAAAAGAGAAACAGGTACCCTTTTTAAGCCATGATATATTCGCTGAGAAGGCCAAGGCTTGTTACACTTCATCTTATGACTGCCTCCTTGGGCAGGGTGATCCCTAGGAGGAGATTTATCAACTGTATCTGACGCTGCAAGCCCGACGGAATTCTTCCACTGTGCCGAGAGACTGAGAGATTCCCGAGTGCACGTTTATCCGCGACCGGGGAATTTAGGGGGAACATAGTTGTGCCATAGTCCTTTGCTGATTCTGCAAACTGTTCCTAATGATTTGCCTCTGTTTATCTATGTGTGCCTCCAGAACATAGCCATCAGCGAATATATCAGAGCTTGAAAAGGGTACCTGTTTCAGTTTTGGCTTTTTCTGACAACTTTGAATTTCAGAGGATTTTGTGTTCGCCCTGTGCTTTACAATGAAGCAGCATGGACTAGCGGAAAGAGCCAGGCCCGGGACTCAGAGGACCTGGGTTCTAAATCCTGGCTCTGCTATTACTCACTACTTGACCTTGGGCAAGCCACCTAACTTCTCCTAACGGCGATTAAATTCTACTCCCTCCTCTTAGACTGTGAGCCCCATATGGAACAGGGACTCCTTCCAACTTGATTATCTGATATCTATCCCAGAACTTAGTAGATTGCTTGGCACACAGTAAGTACTTAACATACACCATTATTATCATTATCATTATTATAGCTACTTGAATTGGTCATTTTACGTGCATTCTTAACGTTAAACATCAAAACAAGCTTGATTATTCCATTTCCTAAAAGACACCCTTGGAAAGAGTATTGGAATCATTTGTGGAAGACATTTTGTTTTAGCAAATATTTATATTCAGGTATAAGTTCCAAGAAGCTTAGATGTGTTTTCCAATGGTTTTTAATTAACCATAAGTCACACAATAGCCCCGTGGGATGGTAAACAGCTAGCAGAATATATGAAGTCTACTATCTTTCTACTTTCCAATAACTGGCTCGGGGTTATTAAAATATTCACTTAAGTGAGAAAGAATGTGTGTCGGGTCTCACCGGGAGACCAGTGCAAAAACCTTTGGTGTTGACAGCGTGGTAGAAAAGTCCAAGGCAAGGTTAGAGATGACCCTTATTACTTGCAAGGAAAATCAAAGCCATCTGCCCCTCTAAATCAATGTGATTCCCAGCAAGCACAGCCAAGACCTCCAGGAGGGAAGAGAAGTTTGCTGATTTACATACAGGGAGCACCTGAGCCGAAAGCCTAGATTCTGAAGTCAACAGAACTAATTCAAGGGTTGGGTGATCGGAAATGTTATTCACTGATCTGGACCCGGGTTCAACCCCCACCACTTGTTTGCTGTGTGATCTTGGGCAAGTCACTTATCTTCTCCGTGCCTCAGGGAATGTGTCTTTTATATTGTTATACTCCCAAGCACTTAGTAGAGTGCTCTCCACACAGCAAACACTCAAAGAATATGATTGACTGTTACCTCATCTATAAAATGGTGATTTAAGACTGTGAGCCCAATGTGGGATATGGACTGTGTCCAACCTGATTTGTTTGTAACCACCCCAGTGCTTAGTTGAGTACCTAGTACATAGCATCCACTTAACAAATACGACAAGAAGAAAAACTAATCCTACCTGGGAACTGGGAAATGTAAAGGAAGCAGTTTTATAGAGCAGAGGTAGGTTCTTGTTTTTGTAATTCATTCATTCCATCATATTTATTGAGTGCTTACTGTATGCAGACTAAGCGCTTGGGAAAGTACAATACAGCAATAAAGAGAGACAATCCCTGCCCACAATGAGCTCACAGACTAGGGGGCATGACGTAATCTACCTCAAGTGCACGGGCAGATTGAAACAGCGTGGCCTAAAGAAGAGTGCACCGGCCTAGGAGGCAAATAACCTGGGTTCTAATCCCGGCTTTGCCACTTGCCTGCTGCATGCCTTTGGACAAGTCACTTCACTTCTCTGTGCCTCAACAGTTCCCTCATTGTAAAATGATCATAGTAGTGATGATGATACTTGTTAAGTGTCGTGGGGCCCGGGTTCGTTCCTGCCAATAATAACAATAATATTTGTATTTGTTAAGCGCTTACTATGTGCAGAGCACCGTTCTAAGCGCCGGGGGAGACACAGGGTAATCAGGTCGTCCCACGTGAGGCTCACGGTTAATCCCCATTTTACAGATGAGGTAATTGAGGCACAGAGAAGTCAAGTGACTTGCCCACAGTCACACAGCTGACAAGTGGCAGAGCTGGGAGTCGAACCCATGACCTCTGACTCCGAAGCCCAGGCTCTTTCCACTGAGCCATGCTGCTTCCCTAATAATAATGTTGGTATTTGTTAAGCGCTTACTATGTGCAGAGCACTGTTCTAAGCGCTGGGGTAGACACAGGGGAATGAGGTTATCCCACGTGAGGTTCACAGTCTTCACCCCCATTTTACAGATGAGGTAACTGAGGCACAGAGAAGTGAAGTGACCTGCCCACAGTCACACAGCTGACAAGGGGGAGAGCCAGGATTCAAACCCATGACCTCTGACTCCCAAGCCCGGACTCTTTCCACTGAGCCACGCTGCTTCTCTAAGACCTTCCTGCCATTACCTTCCTGGACCAGGAGAGCCTCGATGACACATAGTAGAAGTCAGTCAAACCACAGTTCTGATCACCAAGGTTACTGTGAAAAGTTTTTTACCTAGTTTTACCACTGTGCAAGGGAGTGACACATACACACACTCACTAATTCCACTGCACCAAGGGTCCAATACCAGTCTGTGGTCAAAGGAGCCCATTCTGCCAGTGCTGCTCCTTTCTGCTTCCGAGTGCTGCTCCCCTGCTGCTCCAATGCTTGCTTTTCTCCGGGTCTGAGTGCCTTTGTGCCGCCCCCAGGTTCGCCCCTGTAAGCCTCAAAGCAACCCCTTTTTATCTGCCTTAGGAATGGCAGCTGTGGCTCTACGTGGCAGTCACTGATGGGTCCAGGCCCGTTACCGGGTAGGACGGGGAGAGAAAGTCCCACCTCCGTCCATGCTTCGCCCCCCACAGGCCTGCAATCTCCTGCCTCAGGTAGAGCCCATCGGTGCCTTTACAAAGTCTCTTCCTTGTTGTTGTTTGTGGGATCACAAAGAGTCATTAAAAAGCAGCTTGTTGTGGGCTCACCATATTAAGGGCTTACTCTGTGCCAGGCACTGGAAGCGCTGGGGTACAGGGCTCACAGTTTCAAGCCCCATTTTACGGATGACGGAGCTGAGGCCCAGAGAAGTGAAGTGACTTGCCCAAGGTCAGACAGCAGACAAGTGGCAGAGCCGGGATCAGGACCCATGACCTTCTGACTCCCAGCCCAGGCTCTAGCCACTTTGTCATCCTGCTTCTCTGTCTCCCAGTCCTAATGAGGGAAAGGGGCTGATTATTTTGTATCAGATACACTGCTTGGCACATGATAAGTGCTGCTTTGGAGTCAGAGGTCATGAGTTCGAATCCCAGCTCTGCCACTTGTCAACTGTGTGACTGTGGGCAAGTCACTTAACTTCTCTGTGCCTTAGTTACCTCATCTGTAAAATGGGGATTAAGACTGTGAGCCCCATGTGGGACAACCTGATTCCCCTGTCTACCCCAGCGCTTAGAACAGTGCTCTGCACATAGTAAGCGCTTAACAAATACCAACATTATTAACAAATGCCATGATTATTAGTATTCTAACCAATATGCACAGGGTATATAGCATCCACATATACTCATAGTCACATGCATATAAAATACTAATATTCTATCATTGGTATCATTGGTGCATAGAACCAAAATTGGATAAATTAATTGCCTCGAGTGATTCCAGTACCAGAGTTCGAAGTGATGCCCAACCAGGAAAGGAAGTCACTGTGGTGCAGGAGATTGGCAACTCTCCAGAAACAGCTTACTTTTCTGTCCATTGTATTTTGGGCCTCTTTTGTGTGGTCAGAGCCCTGTAGTACCTTTGCTGAGTGAATGTGCCAAACACCATCTCCTGATCGCAAACACCAACTGTTGCCTTCCACGGAGAAAAAGGAAAAAAACAATTGGATGCATTGGCAATCTAAACAGCAACATGTGATAGATAGCATCAGAGAACAGCGAGGGTGTTTGTCTCACGGGACCAACGTTTGGTGAATGGATCACCCCCTCGTGCACGCCAAGCTCAATCCATCAATCCAGGGTATTTATTGAGCACTTACTGAGTGCGCAACACTGTTCCAGGCACTTGAGAAAGTAGAGTATGAATGTTGGTAGATATCTTCCCTGCCCACAGTGAGCTTCGAATCTACAGAGACACTTAAAGTCTACAGAGGAACTTGCAGTTTACAGAGGAATTTAAAGTCTAAATAGGAATTTACAGTCTACAGAGATTATGAAAATATCTGGTCCTTAATTTCCTGGAGAATGAAGACATCTATGAGGAAATTTGCCGAAACAAGAAAATGAAATCAACCCATAATCTCCACACTACACAATAAATGCGATTGCTTAAAATGTTGTATTCCAGACAGCTATCAAGGCATCATGGACAGCCAAGATTCGTTGGACACAGATGATTCTGAGGTAAAAGACCTCCTTGCAGTAAAGCATCTAGGAGACCAGTTTCAGCTGTAAAAATGTTTCCTTTTTAGACTGCAAGACCCATCTGGAACAAGGACAACCTCTAGACCGTAAGTTCCTCTACTGGAAACTCATTTGGGGCAGGGAATGTTTCTGTTTATTCTAGTACTGTACTTAGCAAATGTTTTAATCATTCTTAGTTATTACGTAAGTGGTATGGAGGTAGGCAGTGGAGTAAGTACCTAAGTAGGGGGTTGGGGTTTAAGTGCATAGATGACACTTTAAGGAGGGAAAATAAGATGGGGAGATGAAAGAATAGTCAGGGAAAGTCTCATGGAGGAGGTGTGATCTTAGGAGGTCACAGAAGATGGAGAAAGTTGTGGCGACTATTGGGTCAGAACCAAGGGTGCCCTGGTCAATCTGTTGCCCATAGCCTACTGAGTAAAGGAATCAATCAGTGGTATTCACTCAGCACTTACTGTCTGCAGATCACCGTACTAAGCACTTGGAAGAGTACAATATAATAATATAACATGCTGAATCCCTGCAGCAGTTTAGAGGGCAGATACACATTAAAATCAATTACAAATAGGTAAATAGTGGAATACAAGAGTATGCACATAAATACTGCTGGAGGGTGGTAATAACAATAATAATAATAATAAAGTGGTATTTGTTAAGTGCTTATCATGTGTCAAGCACTATTCTAAGCGCTAAGGTAGATACAGTCTAATCAGGTTGTACACAGTCCCTGTCCCACAGGTGCCTCACAGTCTTAATCCCCATTCTACAAATACCATAATTATTACTGTTGTAATTATTATTATAGATGAGATAACTGAGGCAGAGAAGTTAAATGACTTGCTCAAGGTCACACAACAGACAAGTGGCAGAGGCAGGATTAGAACACAAATCCTTTTGACTCCCAGGACTGTGCTCTCTATAGTAAAGGCGATACGTGGTGAAGTTGATGCGGAGGGGAGGAAGGATATGCACAGTAGACCAAGGTCTGTTCAGTGTATTCTACCCAACTATGCTAGAAAATGCAACATTAATTCTGGATGCAGGTTTTGGAAAATGCTTCCATGCATAACAACAACAATAATAATAACAATAATAATAATGGTCCTTGCTAAGCATTCACTTTCTCTCTCAAAATTGCACCTGTAGAGTTTTTAGTACTCTACCAGTCTCGGCTACGGGAGGGAGAGTCAAGCAGAGGCCTGTCCATTCCACTCCTAGCTTGGCCAGTGGCTAGCGAGTGGCAGGCAATCCGCCCTACGTCAAAACTCACCCGAGCTGGGCAGCAGCGACCTGGGAGAGAGTCAAGGGCAGAGACTCAAGCTGACTGTGTCGAATAAGGCAATGGTAAACCGCTTCCGTATTTTTACCAAGAAAACTCTCTGGATCCACTACCAGAACGGTTGCAGATGGAGGTGGGGCGTTCGGGGAGAGTTGTGTCCACGGAGTAGCTATGGATCGGAAATGACTCGACAGCATAAGACGAGACAAGAAGCACTCGCTATGTGACAGATCCTGTTCTGAGCACTGGAGTGGATTCAAGATAATCAGGTTGCACAGAGTCCCCATCCCACATGGAGCTCACAGTCTAAGTAGGAGGGAGTAGGATTTAATACACATTTTTCAGATGAGGAAACTGAGACAGAGAGAAACAACTTAGCCTAGTGGATAGAGCACAGGCTGGGAGGTAGAAGGACCTGGGTTCTAATCCCAGCTCTGCCAAACGTTTGCTGCATGACATTGGGCAAGTCACTTAACTTCTCTCTGCCTCAGTTACACCATCTGTAAAAGGGAAATTAAAATTGTGAGCACCATGTGGGACAGGGACTGTGATCAATCTGATTGACTTGTCTGTACTCCAATACTTACTGTAGTGCCTGGCATAAAATAAGCACTTGAATACCAAAAAAATAAATGAATAAAGTAAAATTTTTAAAAAAACCCAAATAAATCAAGAGAAGTGACTTGGCCAAGGTCACAGGTCAGTTTAGCCGACTTTGGGTCTCGTTCAAAGGCCTAGAAACAGTCATTTACAATTTGCTGTATGTAGATGACTGTCCCTTAGAGGCCCGCACTCAAGAAGATGGGTAAATGATTGTAAAGCACTTCACCAAGTATGTCAGATTTTATGGGCTGAGGATAAATCTGAAGAAAACCAAGGTAATGTATCAACCTGCTCCAGAGAAGCCATACACCCAGAGCAAAAAATTGCCAAATTGTTTCCTAGGCAGAGCACAGACCAAAGCCAAAACAATCGACAAGGAAGTCATTCACTGATTTGTGAGGCTGTCATACAGTGTATGGCAACACGTCAGGAGGTCCCAGACAAAACTCTATGTCGACAGAGTTCTCCAACCTTCCTCTAAATCTGCAAGATCTAAATTGCACCCAGTGGCATTTTTAACTCCTTGAGCAGTTGCAACAGAACCATAGCTGGACAATACTCAGTATCGAAGAGGCAGGTCAGGAATACGTGCAAAGAACTCGTGGAAAGTATTCAATAAGGCAGTCAGTCAAGCCATAGATGATACTCAACCTCTCCAAAACCGAACTCATCCTGCCGCCCAAACTCTTGCCTTGGAAATTGACTTCAAGCTGTCAGGATGCAGCATTGACTGAGACTTTTAATCGTGGCCTAATGGATAGCGCACAGACCTGGGAGCTAGAAGGCCACGGGTTCTATCGCCGGCTCCCCCACCTGTCTGCTGTGGGACCTTGGGCAAGTCAGTTCATTCATTCATTCATTCAACAGTATTTACTTGAGCTCTATGTGCAAAGCATTGTACTAAGCGCTTGGATTGTCAATTCGGGAATAGATAGAGACAATCGCTGTCCAGTGACGGGCTCACAGTATAATGGGGAGACAGAGAGCAGAGCAAAACAGAACAAAACAGGACATCATCAAGACAAATAGAATCAAGGAGATATACATCTCATTAGAAAAATAAATGGGGTATAAATAATATGTACAAGTGAGCACAGTGCTGAGGGGAAGGGGAAGAGCAGAGGGTGGGTGTGGAGTGGGGAGGGGAGGGGGAGCAGAGGGAAAGGGGGAGGCTCAGTCTGGGAAGGCCTCCTGGAGGAAGTGAGCTCTCAGCAGGGGTTTGAAGAGGAGAAGAGAGTTCATTTGGCGGATATGAGGAGAGAGGGATTTCAGGACAGTGGTAGGACTTGGGCCAGGGGTCGACGGTGGGATAGGCGCGACCGGGGGACAGTGAGGAAGTGAGCTGAAGAGGAGTAGAGTGTACGGGGTGGGCAGTAGAAAGAGAGAAGGGAGGTGAGGTAGGAGGGGGCAAGGTGATGGAGAGCTTTGAAGCCAAGAGTGAGGAGTTTTTGTTTTGTGCAGAAAAATATGGAATGCTTCACGAATTTGTGTTCTGGGTCTCAGTTGCCTCATATGTAAAATGGGGATTAAGAGTGTGAGCCCTATGTGGAATGGGAATGTGTCCAACCTCACTAACTTGAATCTACCCCAGTGTTTAGAACAGTGCTTGGCACCTACTAAGTGCTTAGTTATCACTATTATTAATCAAAAGCTATGTGAGCTCTCTGAGGGTAGCGATTGTCATTCTTTATTGTTGCATTGTACTTTCCCAAGCGCTTAGTACAGAGTTCTGCAAAGAGTAAGCACTTAATAAATATGATTGAATGAATGTATGAATACTAAGTACTTGAGAAAGTACAATATAATAGAGTTGATAGACATGATCCCTGCCCACAGGGAATTTTCAGCCTATGGGGGGAAATAGACAATAAAATAAGAGTTAAGAAATATAGAGTATTTGGGTATATTTCTAAGTGCTTTGGGGTAGAAATGAGTAGCCCAATTTGGTGGAAGGTACACATGATGATGATGGTATTAGTTAAGCACTTACTCTGTGCCAGGCACTGTACTAAGCGCTGGGGGTGCACAGAGGCAAATCAAAGTTGGATACAGTCCCTGTCCCATGTGGGTCTCCCAATCTCAATTTCCATTTCACAGATGAGGCAACTGAGGCACAGAGAAGTGAAGTGATTTGCCCAAGGTCATACAGCAGACAAAGGGCAGAGCAGCATTAGAACTCACGACCTTCTGATTCCCAAGCCCGTGCACATGAAGAGAATGAGCAACAGCAGGATACTGAAGCAACCACTGTAGTGTGAGCTGGAATTTGCAGACCAAAGGCAAGGAGGAGAGTAGAAAAACTTTGAGGACAAAGTCAAATAGAGACTCAGATCATGCTGCATCCCAGCTGAAAAAGTGAAGTCAACTGCCGAGGAGACGGTATGGATGGGAAGATGAGGAGTTGAGTTGGACAAGTTGAGTTTGAACTGGCAATTCCTGTCTACTTGCTTGGTTTTTCTGTCTCCCCCTTTTAGACTGTGAGCACATTGTTGGGCAGGGATTGTCTCTATCTGTTGCCGAACTGTACATTCCAAGAGCTTAGTACAGTGCTCTGCACACAGTAAATGTTCAATAAATACAATTGAATGACTGAATAATGAGATATCCAGATAGAGATGTTTTGAAGGCACCAGGAAATGTGAGACTGCAGAGACAGAGAGGCTTGGTCTAGAGAGGTAGATTTGGGAGTCATTCGCGTAATAATAATTATACTGGCATTTGTTAAGCACTTACTCTATGCCAGGCACTGTACTAAGCACTGGGGTGGATACAAGCAGATCAGGTTGGACACGGAGGAAGTAATTGAGGCCCAGAGAAGTGAAGTGACTTGCCCAAGGTCACACAGCAGACAAGTGGTGGAGCGGGATTAGAATCCATGACCTTCTGACTTCCAGGCCCGGGCTCTATCCACTAGGACACCACGTAGAGATGGGGGTTGAAGCCATGGGTGTGAGTGAGTTCTCCAAGGGACTGAGTGAAGACGGAGAATAAAAGGAGACCCGGAACTGGTCTGTGAAGGATGCCCACATTTAGGGGGTGGGAGGAAGAGAAGAAACCAGTGAAAGTGAAAGAGAAGGCACAGACAGAGAGGTAGGAAGAGAACCAAGAGAGGACAGGGCCGATGAAACCGACATTAGATAATGTTTCGAGGAGAAGGTGGAGATTCACAATGGTAAAAGCAGCTGAGAGGCCTAGGAAAATTAGGATTTGGAGAGGAAGGGGTCACTGATGACATTAGAAAAAGCAGTTTTAGTGGAGTGGGAGGAAGCCAGATTGCAAGGGGTCTAGAAGGGACTTAGATAGCTATAATTCTATTTATTTTTATTGATGCCCGTTTACTTGTTTTGTTGTGTTCTTGCTGTTGTCTTATGCTGTCACGCCCGACCCTAGCGACGTTAAGGACACATCTCTCTCAGAACACCTCACTTCCATCAGCAATCGTTCTGGTAGTGGATCCAGAGAGTTTTCTTGGTAAAAATCTGGAAGCGGTTCACCATTACCTCCTTTCACACAGTAAACTAGAGTCTCCGTCCTCGACTCTCTCCCACACCGCTGCTGCCCGGCACGGATGAGTTTTGACTTGTAGCAGATGGCCTGCCACTCGCTAGCCACTGCCCAAGCTAGGAATGGAATGGATATTCCTCTGCCTGACTCTCACTCCCATAGTCAGGACTGGTAGGGTACTGGGAACTCTCCAGGTGCGACCCTGAGAGGGGCGCTTTGATGTATATCAATCTATAATTCTATTTATATTGATGACTGTTTACTTGTTTTGATGTCTGTCTCCCCCCTTCTAGACTGTAAACCAGGTGTGAGCAGGGATTGTCTCTACTGCTGAATTGTACTTTCTAATAATAATGATGTTGGTAGTTGTTAAGTGCTTACTATGTGCAGAGCACCGTTCTCAGTGCTGGGGTAGATACAGGGTAATCAGGTTGTCCCACGTGAGGCTCACAGTTAATCCCCATTTTACAGATGAGGTAACGGAGGCACAGAGAAGCTAAGTGACTTGCCCACAGTCACACAGCTGACAAGTGGCAGAGCTGGGAGTCGAACCCATGACCTCTGACTCCGAAACCCGGGCTCTTTCCCCTGAGCCCTGCTGCTTCCCAAGCACTTCTAAGCGCTTAGTACAGGACTCTGCACACAGTAAGTGCTCAATAAATACAAATGAACAAATGAATGGAGTTAGTGGAGAGGAAGTGGAGACAATGGTGGTGCACAACTCATTCAAGGGATTTGGACAGGAATGGAAGGAGGGAAGTGAGGTGATCGCTCGAGATTGTGTGTGGGACGGGGGGAAGGACTGAAGGGGCAGGTCGAGGGAGAGTCAGGGAGGTAGTAGACACAATCTCTTTCAACCCAATCATGACGGTTCCCCTGTTAAGCCTGACAGGTTATTACAGGAGCCACTCCACTACTCAGAACATTAGAGTATTCAACTCAGCTGAGAGTCTTCCTGACAATACCAAACAGTTGCATTTACTGAGCACTTACTGTGTGCAGAGGATGGTACTGAGCACTTGGGAGGGTAAGGATCAGTAGACATATTCCCTGCCCACAATGGGCTTACAATTTGGAGGGGGAGGCAGACGTTAATATATATAAATAAAAAATGGATGTTTACATAAGTCCTGTGGAGCTGAGGGAGGGCTGAATAAAGGGAGCAAATCCAACCAGAATTGTCCAGAGGAATCTAAAGAATGATTCCTCTAATCCTCCCTGACTTTGCAGTGCTCCAATCTGGACTATTATATTTGGCTTGATCCTTAAAAACCTTTTAAAAAAGCTAGCCTTCATTATATTTACATTTTCCTCCTCCTTTCGATAGAGCGCTTTCTTCAGACTCCATCCACTAAGTCTCTCGATTGAGTCACTTTATTGATAACTACAAAAAGCTTTTCTTTCCACTTAGAATGTGTTCCACCAGAAGGAACAGTTTGTCATATTCAAATTAGGATGAAGACAACTGTTATTGCATTATAATCAGAGAAAAAAGCGATTGGGTGTAATCTGTGGAGGAGAAACGAATAATTAAAACTGAAGTTATGGGTTAGGAAGAAAACAATTGGCATTCATTTTTGTTTCGCTCTGTCTTGACTCAAGGGTGGGCAATGGGTGTCTAGATCATAGGCTCCTTGTGGGCAGGGAGTTTAGTAGGGTGCTCTGCGCACAGTAAGTGTTCAATAAATATCGCCGATTGATCGATTTGGTGTCCCAAGACGTCACATTTTCTGTTTGGGAATGGTGGTGGTTGATGCTAAAGCGCTTAGAACAGTGCTCGGCACATAGTAAGCACTTAACAAATACCAACATTATTATTATTGTTACCCCCAGAGCACTTGAATTAAGAGTTACAGCAAACCTAATATTCTCCATCTCCTTTCCTTACCTTCAGTGCCAGGTTAAACATTTACGAGATAGAACCTCATTGCGCTGGGGAATAGGGCATTTTTCTGCATAGAGAAACCAGGAATTTAGATCTCATCTCCTTACAAAGATCTGCATCTATCAAATCTAGCCTTTTCAAGACAAAAGGTTCTATAAAGAGTCTAAGGTCTCAGCATCACCAGTGAGGCAATTTATGGAAATTGTGAGGGTTGTTTAGAGGCAATAGTACCTCACGGCAGTTGTAAACTAGAGATAAGAGAAGCTTCAGGATTTCTTCAGAGAATAATGCGAGCATAATCGAACACATATTTGGAGATTCTCAGAACAGCAGTGTTAGTACACTGAAGCTGAGCAACACTTAATGGTGATGATGGTATTTGTTAAGCGCTATGTGCCCAGCAATATGACTTCGCTCTTAAAATGACTTCCTTCTAAATGGATTATGAAACTACACTCTTCCAAGCTTAAAATGAAAGAAGTCTCAGAAACAATCCTCCATGTGTATTTCTCATCAGACTGCTAATGGGGAAAACACGCTGTCACCCGTCACCCGGGGATGGGTTTGTTCGGGAATCGGCGCGGCGAGGGGGAGAGAGAGACCGGGGATGGAAAGCCTGAGTTTTATACAAAATTTATTCAGTGAGGCAAATTGAATTATTTGATTATTTAGATGCAGCGAATTGAACTTCCCTTTCAGGAGGAATATGATTATTTGGTGATATTAGAGCTTCTCTAATGGGGGGGAGTATACTTGTACGTTACTCGCGCATGGCAGAACATTCAGGTGGAATTCACTTAGCCTGGCTTGCAGACCCACAAGCGTTCAGCGGGACGGGACACTCACCCAACCCACAGCTCCTCAGTTGGTGTAGGCAGAGCGGGCTGCTCACGCGCCGGACAGAGCAGGCTGCTCACGCTCTAGACAGAGGCCACCTGCCACCGGCTGCTGCAAGTCTCGATCCTCTGCACAGAAGGTTAGAGGCTACAGGTATTTATCACCTGTACTCTTAGGCTATTCCAGCTTCCGGCCTCAGTTTATCCAATCTCTGCCCTCCCCTCCCTCCATACCTAATTTGATTGGCACAGGGGCGAGGGACACCTTCTAAATTCCCGGCTTGGGATGTCAATATGGTAGTTTTGGTTATGGGGGCGGTATCCGACCCTCACTTGCGACTTCCGCCTGCTGGCTCGAGATAGCATTTGACCTTGAGATGGTCCGTACCCCAGAGTCACCTTGGGGGACCCGCACACAAAAAAACAAACTATGAGGAAGATGTCTCCAGCACTGGATAGGGGCTTCACACTGAGATCCAAAACCTCCCCTTAGAAATGAGTGCTCGTAATAGCCACCATCTTAATTATCCCATAAAAATAAAAATCCTTCTGAAGGGTTTTAAATGATATATAGAGAGAGAAAAAAGAGAAAGACAGAGAGACATATATGCTCAAATCTACAACACGTGTGTTCTCAGGCCAATTCTCAGTCTGTCAATCCTATTTATTGAGTGCTTACTGTGCTGTACTAAGCAGGATGGCCTAGTGGATAGAGTACAGACCTGGGAATTAGAAGCCATGGGTTCTAATCCCGACTCTGCCACATGTGTGCAGTATGACCTTGGGTAAGTCACTTCACTTCTCTGTGCCTCGGTTACCTCATCTGTAAAATGGTGATAAGAGCATGAACCCCAAGAGGGACAGGAGCTGTATCCAACCTGATAAACCTGTACTTACCCCTGCACTTAGAACAGTGTTTGGCACATAGTAAGTGCTTAACATGTAGCATTATTATTATCACTTGGGAGAGTACAATATAGCAATATAAATTCCCCGTCCACATGAGCTTACAGTTTAGAGCGGGAGACAAACATTAAATAAATTACAGATACTTAAATGCTGTGGGACTGAGGGAGGGGTGAATAAAGGGAGAAATCAGGGTGATGCAGAAGGGAGAGGGAGAAGAGGAGAGATGTGCCTTCTTATTCTTAGTAGTTCGGTGTCAGCCAAGTGGGGAGCATAGACTGGGTTATAGTGAGAGAAGATTGGCAATACGACGTGCCTTCAATAAGACTTTGAATGGGGGGGAAAGTGATCATCTGTTGGAGCTGAAGAGGGAAGGTGTTTCAGACCAGAGGCAGGATGTATGAGAGAGGGAGATAGATGAGATCGAGGTACACTTCCCCACTTTCCTTATCCCCTGCCCAAATTGGCAGCCCCATAGAGATGAGAAGAATCGGCTGCCCGCCTTGCTGCTCTCCTATTACAATCCAGCACAGACGCTTCGCTCCTCTAATGCCAACCTTGCGCTGGGTTGTAATAGGAGAGCAGCGAGGTGAGCAGCCAACTCTTCTCATCTCTTTAGGGCTGCCAATTTGGGCAGGGGATAAGGGAAGTGGGGAAGTGCAGAGGAAAGAGCCCAGGATTGGGAGTCAGAAGACCTGGGTTCTAATCCTCACCCTGTCTCTTGCCTCCTGTGAGACCTTGAGCAACTCACTTAAGTTCTCCACACTTCAGTTTCCTCATCTGTAGAATGAACCCCAAGTGAGGCAGGGACTGTGTCTGATCTGATCACATACTATCACCACGCATGCTTGGAATTTTTAAAAAGCTGTAATTACTAGAGAAGCAGCATGGCTCAGTGGAAAGAGCACAGGCTTGGGAGTCCGAGGTCATGGGTTCGAATCCCGACTCTGCCACTTGTCAGCTGTGTGACTGTGGGCAAGTCACTTCACTTCCCTGTGCCTCAGTTACCTCATCTGTAAAATGGGGATTAAGACTGTGAGCGTCACATGGGACAACCTGATGACCCTGTATCTACCCCAGCGCTTAGAACAGTGCTCTGCACATAGTAAGCGCTTAACAAATACCAACATTATTATTAGTAGTAGTATGTGGGCAGATTTCTGAGGGTTTTTCTTTTTCATTTAGAGTTCTAGGGCAACTTTTTTATGGTATTTGCTCAGTGTTTTGTGTCAAACATTGTACCAAGCTCTGAGACAGATCTGAGCTAATCAGGTAGAACACAGTCCCTGTCCCAGGGGGGTTTCACAGTTTTAGTCCCTATTTTACAGTTGAGAGAACTGAGGCACAAAGGAGTCAGGTGACTTGCCCAAAGTCACACAGCAGACAAATGGCAGAGCCAGAATTAGAATCCAGGTCCTGAAAATAATAATAATAAATAATAAGTATGGTATTTGTTAAGCACTTACTATGCGCCAGGCACTGTACTAAGCACTGGGTGGAAACAAGCAAATTGGGTTAGACACAGTCCCTGTCATTCATTCATTCAATCGTATTTATTGAGCGCTCATTGTGTGCAGAGCATTGTACTAAGCACTTGGGAAGCACGATTTGGCAACAAATAGGGACAAAGCATACTCAACGATGGGCTCACAGTCCAGATCCCCATTTTACAGATGAGGTAACTGAGGCCCAGAGACATGAAGTGACTTACCCAAGGTCACACAGCAGACAAGTGACAGAGCCAGGATAACCATGACCTTCTGACTCCCAGGCCCGTGCTCTATCCATTAGGTCACACTGCTTTTCATGGAACCACTGCCCAGACTATAAGCTCGTTGGAGGCAGGGAATGTATCCGTTATATTGTATTCTCTCAAGCCTAGACGAGTGCTCTGCACATAATATGCTCTCAATAAATATGACTGAATGACTAGGTCCCCAAAGGTGGCTCTAAATTAAGCACAACCCAATGCCCCAAACTGTAATTGCTGCAGTTCCCAGAAAATTAATCAATCATATTTATTGAGTGCTTACTGAGAAGCAGCATGGTGTAATGGATAGAGCACAGGCCTGGGAGTCAGAAGGGTGTGGGTTCTAATCCCAGCTACACCACATGTCTGCTGAGTGACCTTGGTCAAGTCACTTCTCTTCACCTCGGTTATCATATCTGTAAAATGGGGATTGAGCCTGTGAGCCCCATGCGGGACAGGTACTGTGTCCAACCCTATTAGCTTGTATTCACCCCAGTGCTTAGTACTGTTCCTGGCACATAGTAAGAGCTTAACAGATACCATAATTAGCATTATAATTGCTGTGTGCCCAGCACTGTACTAGACAATTAGGAGAGAGCAATAAAGTAGAGGTGGTAGACATGTTCCCTGTTCTCAAGTAGCTTACGGTCTATAAGGGAAGACACACAAATTAAATTAATGATGGAGGAATCAGAGAGTATGGTTTTGCATACTTAAGTGACTGGGGCCTGGTGGTGGGGTGAATATCAGATTTTTCCTTTGATGATTTTTTCTGATTGGTTGCATAGCAAGACACGTGTGCTGCATTAATTCATTCATTCAATTGTATTTATTGAGCACTTACTGTCGGCAGAGCACTGTACTAAGAGCTTGAAGGGCACAATACAACAATAAACAGTCACATTCCCTGCCCACAGTGATCTTTCTTGAGAAATAAGGAAAACGACAGCATGCTCCTGTAGTTACTTTATAGCATCCAACACTAACTACAATAGCCCAGGGAACAGTGGAAGACGATTATGAGAACTCTTTCAAATAACTCGAAAGTTTTCTGTGAAGTGACCCGAATGGGAAAATTCATTTTGAATCTATTTATGTTTCCTGTCATGCAGTGGGTGGGGGTCCAGGACTGGTACCAACTGGTTGCTTTGGGTACATGATAGGGGTGCAAATTGCCCTAAGGAGTATTTGATTGGATTATGGGCATAACTGGGACTCCCATCTGATCATCTCCCACCCTGTTGGCTGGGTTGAGTAACATAATATTAATGAGCCATGCCCACCTTCCTGCAGATATGAACTGAATTGTTTTAAACATCTGCCAATCATATCATCCAATTTAGTGAAGACAAGGTAAAGGGCCCTGCAAGGAAGATCTGGGTTATTTTCCCACGAGCTTCACACACCTCTGCCCACTTCTCAACACTGTGTGTTGTGTCTGCTACCTGTCCCCTGGCCCTCATGGCTTCTAATAATAATTAGAATTATAGTATCCGTTAAGCGCTTACTATGTGCCAAGCACTATGGTAAGTACTGGAGTAAACACAAGGTAATCAGGTTGTTCCACGTTGGGCTAACAGTCATAATTCCGATTTTACAGATGAGGTAACTGAGGTCCAGAGAAGTGAAGTGACTTGGTCACACAGCAGCAAGTGGCGGAGGTGAGATTAGAACCCAGGTCTTCTGACTCCCAAGCCCGTGCTCTTGCCACTATGCCATCCTGCTTCTGCTCTTCTGGAGGACAGAGACAAGGCAGTGGAAGTATGGGGATGTCAAGCAACTGCCAATGTTCCTCCAGAGGCTTGAAAGGAGGGATATGGGGAAAGGGGTGGAAACACTGAGCTGCTCCAGAAAGGGAAGGGGTAGAAGCCAGTCTCACCCATCAGCCTCTTCCCAGTTATTTTTAGGCCAGAGGCAACACAGTTTAAACCACTGGGACAATGGAAGAGGCCCTGAAATAAGAAGGCAGATTATCTGGTTGTCTTAAAGGGCTTTGCCTGATTAACACATTGTAGTTCAAAAGGCTAATCCTTCATGGAGCCCACTAACAATCATTAGTGACTAGTTACTTTATATATTAGGAATTAGGAGGATAAGTCACATTCTAATGGGTTAGTTGATGATGGAATGATATGGCAAAGTGTAAAAGCCTAAGCCACAGGCTGAAGATGGAGCCAAACTTTTAAGAGGCAGTGCTAATGTCGTGAAACCCGTGATCTTTTTGGCAAGAGAAGTCTGCAAAAGATGGTCGCACACAATCTACTGTAAGAAAATTAAAACAAGAGGACAGTACAGTGCCTGGCACATAGATAAACTCGTCGACCTCTCAGCTGCTGTGACCATCCCCTTCTCCTCAACACATTATCCAACCTTGGCTTCACAGATTCCATCCTCTCCTGGTTCTCCTCCTATCACTCTGGCAGTTCATTCTCAGTCTCCTTCACGGACTCCTCCTCCCTCTCCCATCCCCTAACTGTAGGGATTCCTCAAGGGTCGGTTCTTGGTCCCCTTCTGTTCTCCATCTATACTTACTCGTTTGGTGAGCTCAATTGTTCCCATGGCTTCAACTGTCATCTCTACGCAGATGACACCAAAACCTACATCTCCCCTGTTTTCTCTCCCTCTCTCCAGGTTTGTATCTCCTCTTGCCTTCAGGACATCTCCACCTGAAAGTCCGTCCACCACCTAAACTCAACGTGTCCAAGACTGAACTCCTTATCTTCCCTCCCAAACCCTGTCCTCTTCCTGACTTTCCCATCACTGTGGACGGTAACACCGTCCTTCCCATTTCACAAGCCCACAAACTTGGTGTCATCTTTGACTCTGCTCTTTCATTCACCCCACACATCCAATCCACCACCAAAACCTGCCGGTCTCACCTTAACAATTTCACCAAGATCTGCTCTTTCCTCTCCATCCAAACTGTTACCTCACTGGTACAATCTCTCATAATATCCCGACTGGATTATTGCATCAGTCTCCTCTCTAATCTCCCAGTTTCCTGTCTCTCCCCGCATAAGTCCATACTTCACTCCACTGCCCGGATTATCTTCCTACAGAAACACTCTGGGCCTGTTACTCCCCTCCTCAAAAACCTCCAGTGGTTGCCTATGAACCTCCGCACGAAACAAAAACTCCTCATTCTTGGCTTCAAGGCTCTCCATCACCTTGCCCCCTTCTACCTCACCTCTCTTCTCTCCTTCTACTGCCCAGCCCGTACACTGCGCTCTTCTAACGCTCACCTCCTCACTGGGCCTCACTCTCTCCTGTCCGGCTGTCAACCCCCGGCCCACGTCCCACTCACCTGGAATGTCCTCCCCTCCTCGCATCTGCCAAACTAACTCTCTTCCCCTCTTCAAAGCCCTGCTGAGAGCCCACCTCCTCCAGGAGGCCTTCCCAGACTGAGCCCTCCCTTTCCCTCTGCCCCTACTCCCTTCCTCTGCTCTACCCCTTTCCCCTCCCACAGCACTTGTTTGCATTTGTATATTGTATTTATTACCCGCTGTTATCAATGATATATACATATCTATGATTCTATTTCTCTATTTTGATATTTCGATGCTTGTCTACTTGCTTTGTTTTGCTGTCTGTCTTCCCCTTTTAGACTGTGTTGCCCATTGTTGGGCAGGGATTGTCTCTATGTTGCTGAATTGTACATTCCAACACTTCGTACAGTGCTCTGCACATAGTAAACACTCAATAAATATGATTGAATGAATATAAAAAATGGGGAGAAAATAAGCACCTGCATGACCTCAGGATGAGAGCCCAAAGTTGGTTCAGGATGCACTGACAACCATTCTGTGATATGTAGGTGCTGTTATCAAAATAATGTAAAGGGAAAAGGGAGCTTTTAAAATCAATTGCTGGAAAACTGAGCTTTACGCCAGCCTGTACCAGGGAAGCCATACGCACAAAACCAAAAATTCATATTGGCAACACAGAGCTAAAAGCTGTTACAGAATTCTGTTAAGCAAGGAAGCGTAATGACCACCAACACAATGACAGAAAAGGCAACAGAAAACTGAATGAAGAAGGCCAGCACATCCTTTGGGAGACTGTCAGAATGTGTGGGCTTCAGGCTCCAGACCAAACTAAAGGTTTACAGAGCTGTAGTGTCATCGAGCCTTCTCTACAGCTAAGACCGCCCCCCCCGCCCACGGCGACACCACAACCGACAACTTGAACAGTTGCAACAAATATCAAGGACTAGTCATATCCGGAATTTATGCTTATGACTGTCTCCCCCTCTAGACTAAGTTTCTGGTGGGCAGGGAACATGTCTACCAGCTCTGTTGTATTGCACTCTTTCAAACGCTTAGTACAGTGTCCTACACGTAGTAAGTGCTTAATAAATACCACTGATATTCATTCATTCAATAGTATTTATTGAGCGCTTACTAGGTGCAGAGCACTGTACTAAGCACTTGGAATGTACAAATCGGTAACAGATAGAGACAGTGCCTGCCCATTGATGGGCTTACAGTCTAATCGGGGGAGACGGACAGACAAAACAATAGCAATAAATAGAATCAGGGAGGTGAACATCTCATTAAAACAATAGCAAATAAATAGAATCAAGGTGATGTACATCTCATTAGCCAAATAAATAGGGTAATGAAAATATATACAGTTGAGAGGATGAGTACAGTGCTGAGGGAAGGGGAAGGGAGAGGGGGAGGAGCGGAGGGAAAGGGGGGAAGAGAGGGCTTAGCTGAGGGGAGGTGAAGGGGCGGGTAGAGGGGGAACAGAGGGAAAAGGGGAGCTCAGTCTGAGAAGGCCTATTGGAGGAGGTGAGCTTTAAGTAGGGCTTTGAAGACGGGAAGAGAATGAGTTTGGCGGAGGTGAGGAGGGTGGGCATTCCAGGACCGCGGGAGGACGTGGCCCAGGGGTCGACGGCGGGATGGGCGAGAACGGGGCACGGCGAGGAGGTGGGCGGCAGAGGAGCGGAGAGTGCGGGGTGGGCGGTAGAAAGAGAGAAGAGAGGAGAGGTAGGAGGGGGCAAGGGGATGGAGACCCTTGAAGCCTTGAGTGGAAGACAAGATCATGAAGGATGAAATTTTGGAACAGTTATCTAGAAGCGAAACTATACTCACTATTCCACAGCTACACTGAACACAATGAACAACGATAGGATACGTTCGCCATGGACAGGGGATGTGTCTGTTTATTGTTATCATTATTATTATGGTATTTGTTAAGTGCTTACTATGTGCCGGGTTAAGTTAAGTGACTTGCCCACAGTCACACAGCTGACAAGTGGCAGAGCTGGGATTCGAACTCATGACCTCTGACACCCAAGCCCAGGCTCTTTCCACTAAGAAGGGCAATTCTATGCTCATCCGTATATTGGAGTCAAGTTGATATAAACTCATTGTGGACAGGGAACATGTCTACCAACTCTTAGCATTCAGTACAGCACTCTGTACACAGTAATTGCTTAAATAACACTGATCGATGGGCCCATAATGATGATAAAAATTAATGATAATAATTGCGGTATTTGTTAAGTGCTTACTATGTACCAGGCACTATACTGAGCGGTGGGGTGGATACAAGCAAATTGGGTTGAACACGGTCCCTGTCCCACTTGGGGCGCACAGTCTCAATCTTCATTTTACAGTTGAGGTAAATGAGGCAAGAGAAGGGAAATGACTTGTCCAAGGTCACACGGCGGACAAGTGGCAGAGCCAGGATCGGAATCCATGACCTTCTGACTCCCAGGCCCGTGTTCTATCCATTACGCCACGCTGCTTCTCATCTACGCCACGCTGCTTCTTGAAGCCATCAGCCGTGCTGTGCCGATAGCCAGGCTGTGGTTAGTGACTGAGTGAGGAGGAGCAGACAAGCCACTTCTTGTAGTTTCCTGCCACGGATCCTCATCTCCTGCTAAGCACTGTGTCTCGGGCTGACGTACAAAGTTGAAGGAGGTAACAGGCAGAAGGGTTAACATTTGAGCACCGGAGCTTCCTTTCCAGATCAACAGTAAAATACGGAAGAATAATAATAATAATAATGTTGGTATTTGTTAAGTGCTTACTATCTGCCAAGCACTGTTCTAAGCACCCGAGTAGATAAAAGGTAATCAGGTTGTCCCACGTGGGGCTCACAGTCTTCATCCTAAGAGAGGCAGCGTGGTTCGGTGGAAAGAGCCTGGGCTTGGGAGTCAGAGGTCATGGGTTCGAATCCCGGCTCTGCCACTTGGCTGCTGTGTGACTCTGGGCAAGTCACTTCACTTCTCTGGGCCTCAGTTCCCTCATCTGTAAAATGGGGATTAACGGTGAGCCTCACGTGGGACAACCTGATTACCTTGCATCTACCCAAGCGCTAAGAACAGTGCTCTGCACATAGTAAGCGCTTAACAAATACCAATATTATTAGAGAAGCAGCATGGCTCAGTGGAGAGAGAACGGGCTTGGGAGTCAGAGGTCATGGGTTCGAATCCCGGCTCCGCCACTTGTCAGCTGTGTGACTGTGGGCAAGTCACTTAACTTCTCTGTGCCTCAGTTCCCTCATCTGTAAAATGGGGATCAAGACTGTGAGCCTCATGTGGGACAACCTGATTACCCTGTATCTCCCCCAGCGCTTAGAACAGTGCTCTGCACATAGTAAGTGCTTAACAAATATCAACATTATTATCCTTCATCTCCATTTTATAGATGAGGTAACTGAGGCACAGAGAAATCAAGTGACTTGCCCAAGGTCATACAGCTAAAAAGTGGCAGAGCCAGGATTAGAACCCACGATCTCTAACCCTTAAACCGCGCTCTTTCAACTCACCCATGCTGCTTTTCAAGAATCCGAGCATGGAAAGATACTCTCCAATTGAACCTGGATGAGACGCTCTTACAGGACACTCTCCAGAGATTCCCACCAAGCTCCTTTGTCTGAGGGCTGGGGATTTCCTCAGGAAGAAACATCTATGTTTCCATTTTAAAAGGCTCCTTGACGCTTTCTTCCTCCGAGTCACCTCACAGAGGTCCGCACAGCCTGCAAGGGATTTTCTTTCTTAGAGACCAAATCTCCTGGCTTAGAAACTCCTATCATCGGTCAGACCCTGCTAGGAACAATTAATCAATCAATTGTATTTATTGGGCGCTTGTGGGAGGGGAATGCTTTTGTTATATTGTACTCTCTCAAGCACTTAGTACAGTGTTCTGCACATAGTAAGAGCTCAATAAATACAACTGCCTGACTAGTTTAATATCCACCTCCCCCTCTAGGCTGTAAACGCCTTGTGGACAAGGAACATATCTACCAACTCTATTTTATTGTACTTTCCCAAGCATTTAGGACTGTGCTCTGCTCCCAGGAAAAGCTCAATAAATACAATTGATTGATTGATTGATTCGGGTGGTCTCGGTAGAGGCTGCAATTCTGGAGTTTGGTTGTTACGACAGGAAAAAAACAAACCACAAGCCAGAAAAGAGTGCAAACTGCAACCTCATAGTAGACATAATAGACAGTAAGAGCTCAATAAATATGATTGATTGAATGAACAAATGAATAAAGCACTGGCCTGAGAGCCAGAGGACCTGGATTCTAATCCCTCCTCTGCCACTTGTCCGCTGAATGACCTTGGGCAAGTCACTTCACTTTTCTGTGCCTCACTTGCCTCAACTGCAAATTGCAGATTCAACAGCTGTTCTACCTCACTTAGACTGTGAGTCCCATGTGGAAGAGGGACTCTGTCCAGGCTGCTTAAGTTGTACCTAATCAATGCTTAGAGCAGGGCTTGGCTACATGGTAAGCACTTAAATACCATTTTAAAAAATGTAGCAAAATGAAAATTTCTTTTCCTTCCCCTCTTCTTTCCACCTTCTGGGAGAAGTGCTGCACCATCTCCTCCCTCACCAACTCTGAAATCCCTCTCTCTGACCATAACCTTCTCACCTGCCTCATCTCTCACACTCCCTCCCTCCCCCTGCAAACCTTCGCTACTGCCCCACAGAGACCTCCGCTCTCTCGATCCCATCCGTCTTTCCAATAGCATCTCTCCTCACCTTGCCGCCCTGTCCTCTCTGCCCACTCTCGACGATCGGGTCTCCGCTCTCGACTCCACCCTCTCTACTCATCTCGACTCTCTCGCCCCCCTTTCCCTCCGCCGCTCTCGCTCCACTAACCCACAGCCCCGGATCACCTCCACCGTCCGCCTCCTACGCTCCTATGCTCGAGCTGCCGAGCGCCGCTGGCGAAAGTCCAAGCACCGAGCCGACCTCACACACTTCAAATTTAGCCTTTCCTGCCTTAACTCTGCCCTCTCCTCCGCCAGGCAGAGCTTCTTCTCCTCCCTCATCGACACCCATGCCCGTCACCCCCGCCGACTGTTCCGGACCTTTAACTCTCTCCTTAGGCCCCCTGTTCCTCCCCCTCCCCCATCTCTCACCCCCAATGATCTGGCCACCTATTTCCTCACGAAAATCAACACGATCAGGTCTGAGCTCCCCAAAGTCACCCCTCCGCCTCTCCTCTCCCCCCCCACCGACCCCCCTCCCCTACTTTCCCATCCTTCCCTGCGGTATCCTCAGAGGAGATCTCCTCCCTCCTCGCAGGTGTCACCCCCTCCACCTGCGCCTCGGACCCCATTCCCTCTCACCTTCTTAAAACCATCGCCCCTGCCCTCCTCCCTTCCTTAACTTCTATTTTTAACCACTCAATCTCCAAGGGCTCCTTCCCCTCTGCCTTCAAACATGCCCACGTCTCCCCCATCCTAAAAAAACCCGATCTTGACCCCACTTCCCCCTCCAGTTATCGCCCTATCTCCCTACTACCCTTCCTCTCCAAAATCCTAGAACGAGTCGTCTACGATCGATGCTTAGAATTCCTTAACTCCCATTCTCTCCTAGACCCCCTCCGATCTGGCCTCCGTCCCCTCCGCTCTACCGAGACTGCTCTCTCTAAGGTCACCCGTGACCTCCTTCTTGCCAAATCCGATGGCTCCTACTCCATTCTGATCCTCCTTGACCTCTCTGCTGCCTTTGACACTGTCGACCATCCCCTCCTCCTCCATACCTTATCTCACCTCGGCTTCATGGACTCCGTCCTCTCCCGGTTCTCCTCTCACCTCTCTGGCCGGTCATTCTCGGTCTCCTTCGCTGGAGCCTCCTCCCCCTCCCATCCTTTAACTGTTGCAGTTCCTCAAGGGTCGGTTCTCGGCCCTCTTCTGTTCTCCATTTACACTCACTCCCTCGGTGAACTCATCCGCTCTCACGGCTTCGACTACCATCTCTACGCAGATGACACGCAGATCTACATCTCCGCCCCCGTCCTCTCCCCCTCCCTTCGGGCTCGCATCTCCTCCCGCCTCCGGGACGTCTCCACCTGGATGTCGGCCCGCCACCTAAAACTCAACATGAGCGAGACTGAGCTCCTCATCTTCCCTCCCAAACCCGGTCCTCTCCCAGACTTCCCTATCACCGTGGATGGCACGACCGTCCTTCCTGTCTCTCGGGCCCGCAATCTCGGTGTCATCCTTGCCTCGTCCCTCTCCTTCACCCCAAGCATCCTATCCATTACCGAGACCTGCCGGTTTCACCTCTACAATATCGCCAAGATCCGCCCTTTCCTCTCCACCCAAACGGCTACCTTACTGTTACGGGCTCTCGTTATATCCCGGCTAGAGTACTGTGTCAGCCTTCTCTCTGACCTCCCTTCCTCCTCTCTCGCCCCGCTCCGGTCTATTCTTCACTCCGCTGCCCGGCTCATCTTCCCACAGAAACGATCTGGGCATGTCACTCCCCTTCTTAAACAACTCCAGTGGTTGCCTATCGACCTCCGCTCCAAACAAAAACTCCTCACTCTAGGCTTCGAGGCTCTCCATCACCTTGCCCCTTCCTACCTCTCCTCCCTTCTCTCTCTCTACCGCCCACCCCGCACGCTCCGCTCCTCCGCCGCCCACCTCCTCACCGTCCCTCGGTCTCGCCCATCCCGCCGTCGACCCCCGGGTCACGTCCTCCCGCGGTCCCGGAACGCCCTCCCTCCTCACCTCCGCCAAACCGATTCTCTTTCCCTCTTCAAAACCCTACTTAAAACTCACCTCCTCCAAGAGGCGTTCCCAGACTGAGCTCCTCTTCTCCCTCTACTCCCTCTGCCATCCCCCCTTTACCTCTCCGCAGCTTAACCCTCTTTTTCCCCTTTTCCCTCCGCTCCTCCACCTCTCCCTTCCCATCCTCACAGCACTCTACTCGTCCGCTCAACTGTATATATTTTCGTTACCCTATTTATTTTGTTAATGAATTGTACATCGCCTCGATTCTATTTAGTTGCCATTGTTTTTATGAGATGTTCTTCCCCATGACTCTATTTATTGCCATCGTTCTCGTCTGTCCGTCTCCCCCGATTAGACCGTAAGCCCGTCAAACGGCAGGGACCGTCTCTATCTGTTGCCGACTTGTTCATCCCAAGCGCTTAGTACAGTGCTCTGCACATAGTAAGCGCTCAATAAATACTATTGAATGAATGAATGAAAAGTGCTAATGAAAAGTGCCTGCTCATTAATCTAAAGTTAAATAGCTCAAAGTGAAGAGGAAAGAAGACGACTGGGAATTCTACTGTTTCAGTAACCGTCCACATTCGACTGTAAGCTCGTTGTTTGTAGGGAATGTGTCTGTTTATTGTTAAATCATACTCTACCAATCACTTAGTAGAGTGTTCTGCTCACAGTAAGTGCTCAATAAATATGATTGAATGAATGAATGCATGAATACTAGCAGTTTAGATGAAGACATTCACCTTTGATGATATATTTCGGTAAAAATTGGACCAGATGTGGACATTTGTATTTCCAAATCCACTTTACTTCCTCTTCAAACAAGTGCACACCCAAAGGTGCAGGAGTAGGCCTGGTTACTTTGAAATGCAATGGATGGATACTGGATGTAGGGACGAAGAGACCTTCTTATGGCATATGGAGCTAAAGGTGTGGAAACACTTAATTAGTTCCTCTCAACAGATGTCATCATGAGTCACTGCAACAGCCATCTTCATGCAGAGGAAAAGTGAAGTCTCTTTTAAATCCTCCTTACCTCACAAACCCGTTACCTTTGCAATATCCTCGATGCATCTCTTTTGTTCAACCCACATATTCAATGTCACCAAATCCTGTCGGTTCTACCTTCACAGTAGTTCCAAAATCTGCCTTTTCCTCTCCATCTGAACTTCTACTACGCTGATCCGGGCACTTATCATATTCTGCCTTGACTACCGCATCAGCCTCCTCACTGCATTCCCACCATGTCTTTCCCCACTCCAGTCATCATTTCATTCTATTGCCAGAATTACTTTTATCAAAAAACATTCAGTAACATCTCCCCAAGCCTCAAAAATGCCTTGTGGTTATCTAGCCACCTTTGTATTAGAGAGAAACTCCTTACCATTGGCTTTAAAGGACACAATCTTCTCTCCCCGTCTCTCTTACCTAGCTGATTTCCTTCTTCAAACCAGATCACACACTTCTCTCCTCTAATGCCAATCTACTCATTGTACCTCAGTTCCTCTACCTTGCCCTCTACCCTTTGCCCTGGAATTCCCTCCCCATCCATAAACAACAGACCATCACTCTCCTCACCTTCAAAGTCTTATTAAAATCGCCTGGAATTCCCTCCCCCTCCATAAACAACAGACCATCACTCTCTTCACCTTCAAAGTCTTATTAAAATGGCACGTCCTACAAGAAGCCTTTCCCAACTAAGCCCGCTTAACCCCTACACCCTCTCCTTTCTGCAGCACCTCTGCACTTAAACAGGTAAAAGTCATAATAATTGTGGTATTTGTTAAATGCTACGTGTCAAGCACTTTACTAAGAGCTGGAATAGATAAAATATCATCACGTCCTACATGGGGCTCACAGTTAAGAAACCACGTAGCCTACCTAATAATAATAATGTTGGTATTTATTAAGCCCTTCTACGTGCAGAGCACTGTTCTAGGCACTGGGGTAAATACAGGGTAATCAGGTTGTCCCACGTGGGGCTCACAATTAATCCCCATTTTACAATGAGGTAACTGAGGCACAGAGGAGTGAAGTGACTTGCCCACAGTCACACAGCTGACAAGTGGCAGAGCCGGGAGTCTAGCCCATGACCTCTGACTCCGAAGCCGGGCTCTTTCCACTAAGCCACGCTGCTTCCCCAGCAGTGGATTACCTAGTGGATAATAATAATATAATAATAATAATAAAATTAATAATGGTATTTGTTAAGTACTTACTATGTGCCAAGCACCATTCTAAGAGATGGGGTAGATACAAGGTAGTCAGGTTGTCCCAGGTGGGGCTTACAGTCTTCATCCCCATTTTACAGATGAGGTAAACTGAGACATAGAGAAGTTAAGTGGCATGCCCAAGATCACACAGCAGACAAGTGGCAGAGTCAGGGATTAGAACCCACATCCTCTGATTCCCAAGCCTGTGCTCTTTCCACTAAGACATGTTGCTTCTCTGAGCCCAGAGCCTGGGTATCTGCCAATTTTGGCCGTGTGACCTGGGGTGAGTCACTTCTCTGTGCTTCAGTTACCTCATCTGGAAAATGGAGATTAAAACTGTGGGCCCTATGTAGGACAGGGAGTGTGTCCAACCTAATTACCATGAATCCTACCCAGCTCTTGGGATAGTGTCTGACACATAGTATGTGCTTAAAAATACCACAATTATTATTATTAAAAAACAGGCATTGGATTATCATTTTGAAGACGAGGGAACTGAGGCACAGAGAAGTTAAGGCACTTTCCCAAGGTCATAAAGCAGATAAGTAGGAGAGTCAGGATTAGAACCCAGGTCCTCTGACTCCTAGGTCTGTGCACTTTCCACTAGGCCAGGCTATTTCTCTAATGTACTCTCTAATAATAATACTAATACTAATGTCGGTATTTGTTAAGCGCTTACTATGTGCAGAGCACTTTTCTAAGCACTGGGGGAGATACAGGGGAATCAGGTTGTCCCACATGGGGCTCACAGTCTTAATCCCCATTTTACAGACGAGGTAACTGAGGCCCAGAGAAGTTAAGTGACTAGATACCCTTTATGCACTGAATAGCCTCCCCACCCTCAGCACCACAGCATTCATGCTCTTAGCTGTAATTTATTGATTGATTTTAATGTCTGTCTTCCCTCTAAACAGTAAGCTTCTTGTGGGGAGGGAAAAATGTCTACCAACTTTGTTGTATCATACTCTCCCAAGTGCTTCATACAGTTCTCTGCACACAGAAAATGCTCAATACCATTGACTGAAATCAATACCATTCATTGATTGATGTAACAATGTTGCTTTTTCATTTAAGTGGCTCTATATTACTTCAGAAGACAGCTGCAAGTTTATACACTAAATCCCTAAATTGTAGCAAGTTATCCCTAAATGATTTTGGTGCCGGTAGAATTGTATCTGTCTTTTTTTAAAGTACTCTATTGTGGGATAACTTCTCATTTGAAAAGTGGCATCATTTTGATATCCCAGAGATAGTACACACACTCATTCTTTCACTTTTATGGAAAAATTCATAGAGAAATTCATTACCACTCAGTAAACTGCCACAGGTTCACTGCTGTATGTGGAAATATAAAACAAACTTTTTATAAGCAATCCATTTTGATTGTACAACATCGTATATTCACCAGCAAGCACAATACACTCATTAAATGCTCTGTCAAGTCACTACAAGTAGAGAAATATTTCAAATGCAGAATTCCCTCCCCCGAGATTTGTAATCTTGGGGAATAATACCACTGACAGTCCCCTCAATATTGATGCAGCATCATTTCTACTTGGGATTTTCTGAGCAAAGAAAAATGAAGATCAAAGCCCTGAAAAACATCAGAACATTAGGGAGGCTGGCTTGAAAGTGCCATGTTAGCAATTGAACACAGATTTTCTTGGGCTGAGCCACTAAATTTCCATCCTCAGTCATTCTGGTCATTCCTTCTGAAGCTAGCGCTGTGACTGCTAGTACCCACCATTATTGAAAAAGTTTCAGCAACCCTCCAACCTCTTCTTCACTGTCCAATATAAATACATGAGGCAACTGTGTCCAAACTGTTTGTCTTGTATTTTCCCCAGCGCTTAATACTGTGTCTGACCTACAGTAAGCACTTAATTCCCCCCACCCCCCAAAAAATCTGGTTGATTATTTTTAAGAAGTTAAAGAAGACTACTTATTCAGCATTCCAGATGTTATGCAGAAGCCCGTGAAGATATTTGAACACCCCATTCCCTTTCTATTTTCCATCTCTGCAGGGAGGGAGGGCTAATTTGTATGTAAATGGCATTTTCCCTTTTACATAAAAATGCATGTTTGCATGTATGCATGGAGAACACTCTGGTAATTTAAGATGATGATCTTCCAGCATTATTTCAAACAATTTTTGTATAAATACACAGAATTATAATTAAGCACAAATCGGCACCATTAAGGACTCTTTTTCCTCAGACATACAAGAGGGCAGCAGCCGATTCATTCCCTCTTTCCCCATTAGAGCTCCGTAGCCGATACCTAAATTCCTTTATTATACAAGATTCCCAGCATAAAGAATCCCCACAGGGATTAGATTTTTGGCATCTCAAAAAAAAAAAAAGTCCTGAAAGTGTGAGCTCAGGATTACAGTAAACCTAGTTAGTTTAAATAAATTTAAGGATTTCAGTTACTGGTCTGGCAGTTATCTTTGTTACCAGTGTAATGCAGTAGTGCCTGATAATTAAGCAATGAAAACTTTAACATGACCTCTTATTTTGGATGACGCTGTATAAACAAATGACTGTCTTTCAGGTTCAAATGGTGGTATTTGTTAAATGCTTACTAAGAGCCAAGACCTGTCATAATAAGCACAGGGGTAGAAAGATGGTAATCAGGATGTACAGACTTCCTGTCCAGCATGGAGCTTCTGGGGGAGGGGAGAGGGAGAACAGATATTTTATCCCCACTTTTCAGTTGAGCAAACCGAGGCACAGAGCAGTTAAGTGGCTTGCCCAAAATCACACACCTGGCAAGGATGGAACTGGGATTAGAACATAGATTCTCCCACTTTCCATGTTTCTTCTTTTACCTTGCAATCCTATCTCTGCATGTGAATGCAACTGTAAGGAACTCTGTGCAATGAACAATCCGTTCCACACTGTGTGCGTGTGTAAAGAGAAGTTGTAGCCATCCAGATGTGTTTGCTACCTGCAGCAACTCTTCTTGTTTTCAGATCAGCCGGCTGGTCTCCTGGGAGTTTCTACTCTCCCTGACCTTGACTGGTGCCCCCTGAGCTGTTTTTTCTGCCACTTCTGACTTCTAATGCTCTACCCATACCTCACTGCATGAAACTGGGTGTCATTAGGCCTTTAAAAGTCTTTCCCTCACCCCCCATTTAATTCTCTTCCCCTCTTCAAATCCCTACTGAAAGCTCACCTCCTCCAAGAGGCCTTCCCAGACTGAGCTCCCCCCTTTTTCCCTCTGCTCCCTCTACCCCCCCCCTTCACCTCTCCCCAGCTAAACCCTCTTCTCCCCCCTTTCCCTCTCCTCCTCCCTCTCTCCCGTTCCACCCCCTCAACACCGTACTTGTCCGCTTAACTGTATATATCTTCATCACCCTATTTATTTTGTTTAATGAGATGTACATCACCCTGATTCTATTTATTTGCCATTGTTTTTATGAGATGTTCTTCCCCTTGACTCTATTTATCTCTATCTGTTGCTGATTTGTACATTCCAAGCGCTTAGTACAGTGCTCTGCACATAGTAAGCGCTCAATAAATACTACTGAATGAATGAATGAATCCTATTTTGATAAAAAATCCAGCAACTGCTAGGTTATGCTGTTGTTGTCCATTTCCTCAGGTGTCTCACCCCAGTGAAGCGATGTTGCTTTAAGCACTGCCCAAAACGGGTGAGCTAACTGTGCTCCACTCTCTACTGATGGGGATAATGAGAGAATAAGAATAATGGTATTTGTTAAGTGCTTACTATCTGCCAGGCACTATACTAAGCAAATCAGATTGGACACAGTCCCTGTCCCACGTGGGGCTCACAATCTTCATCCCCATTTAATAGATGAGGTGACAGAGATAGGAAGTGACGCGAACTCCCCAAAATCGCACAGCAGATGAGTAGCGGAGCCGGGACTAGAACCCAGGTCCTTCTGACTCCCCGACCCAAGCTCTATCACCTGGGTCACACCGAGATCCTACCATGGCCATTTGATGCTGAGCCTGGCTCGCAGGTGACACTGATGAAACCAGATGCGCCAAGACAGGTTTGGCCTGGAACTTCCCTCTCTCATGCTGCAAGGGTTTTGGTCTGTAGTCAGAACCACAGGCCATTTCAGAGGAGGTTAAACTAAGTCCAGGATTCCCAAGGGCAATGACAGTTGTGATAAAGAAGCACCAAGTTTATGATTTAAGAGCCTAGAAAGTGTAAGGCTGCTAAATCAGAATGACACACTGCCACTTCTAATAAGTCATAAATATATGACAGAGTCAATTAATCAAGGCAGGTAAGATACCTAGATTTTGATCAAAGGTGTAGCTCTACACAGGATGATGTTGGTATTTAAGTGCTTACTATGTGCCAAGCACTATGCTAAGCGCTGGGGTAGATACGAGGTCATCAAGTTGTCCCATGTGGGGCTCACAGTCTTAATCCCCATTTTACAGATGAGGTAACTGAGGCCCAGAGAAGTTAAGTGACTTGCCCAAAGTCATATAGCTGACAAGTGGCGAAGCCGGAATTAGAACCCACAATCTCTGACTCACAAGCCCATGGGGTTTTTTTAATGGTATTGGTCAAGTGCTTATTATGTACCATGCACTGAACTAAGCACTATGGTAAATACAAGGTAATCAGGTTGGATGCATTAAGCAGCATGGCTCAGTGGAAAGAGCACGGGCTTTGGAGTCAGAGGTCATGGGTTCAAATCCCGGCTCTGCCACCTGTCAGCTGTGCGACTGTGGGCAAGTCACTTCACTTCTCCGTGCCTCAGTTCCCTCATCTGTAAAATGGGGATTAAGACTGTGAGCCCCACGTGGGACAACCTGATTCCCCTGTGTCTACCCCAGCGCTTAGAACAGTGCTCTGCACATAGTTAAGCGCTTAACCAACACCAACATTATTAATCTATGTCCCATGTGAGGCTCACAGTTTTAATCTCCATTTTACCAATGAGATAGCTGAGGCACAAATGAAGTGACTTGTTCGAGGTCACACAGAAGACAAATGGCGAATCTGGGATTAGAACCCATGTCTTTCTGACTCACAGGCCCATGCTCTATCCACTAGGCCACCCAGAATTTCAACTCTTGTGGGCAGGGATTATATCTGCCTGCTCCGTTGTACTCTTCAAAGCCCTTAGTGCAGACATCTGCATACAGTAAGTGTTCAGTAAGACCCAAAAGATTCACGGATGCGGTGCTTATGCTGAAATATTCATTTACAATTCTTATTTCTAGATCACAATGAGCAATTACCCAATTTGCCAATAAAGTGTAAGGTCAATTGCCTTTTATAATTCATCAACAGAATCCATTCTGTATGTGTCACCAAAGCAACCCTTTCATGGCTCCCCTTATGTGCAGTCTGATCCTGGATTCTATTGAACAGATATTTGGTTCAGTCCCACAGTGGGTAAGGTGGTCGGATTCTCTGCTGAGTGCAGTCAAACCTGTAGGTGAGCTAGCAATTCATGTTGCTCATTCAATCGCATTTATTGAGTGCTTACTGTGTGCGGAGCACTTGCACTAAGCGCTTTTTTTGTTGTTCCATAATAATAATGATTATAATAATAATTATGGTATTTCTTAAGTGCTTACTATGTGCCAGGCACTCTACTAAGCACTGAGGCAGATACAAGCAGATCAGGTTGGGACACAGCCCCTGTCCCACATGGGGCTCACAGTCTCAATCCCCATTTTACAGATGAGGGAACTGAGGCCCAGAGAAGGGACTTGCCCAAGGTCACACACAAGGCTAGTGGTGGAGCTGGGATTAGAACCCATGACCTTCTGACCCCCAGACCCATACTCTATCCACTATGCCAGACAACATCCAGTCATATTTACTGAGCGTTTACAGTGTGCAGAGCACTGTACTAAGAACTTGGGAGAGTACAATATAACAGAATTGGCAGACACCTTCTCTACCCACAAATAGCGCTGTCCTTATCTCTATCTGGAATTTCTTCCTGTTTTAAAGCTGCTAGACCACAACTCTCTCCAACTTTTGTTATTAATAATAATAATAATAATGGGATGGGTTAAGCACTTACTAAAGTGAAGGTCATTGTGGGCAGGGAATGAGTCTGTTTATTGTTGTATTGTATTCTCCCAAGCTGTTAGTACAGTGCTCTGCATACAGTAAGTGCTCAGTAAATCTGATTGACTGATGATTTCTCTGTGCCAAGCACTGTTCTAAATGCTGGAATAGGTACAAAGTTACCGGTTTGAAAAGAAACAGTCCGTGGGACAGCTGAAGTAGAAAGCAGGAGGATTTAACCCCCATTTTACAGATAGGAAACCAAGGGCTAGAGAAGTGAATTGACTTGTCCAAGGTCAACCAGAAGACTAGTGGAGGAAGCAGCATAGTGCGGTGGATAGAGCACGGGCCTGGGAGTCAGGAGGTCATGCGTTAATTCATTCAAGAGTATTTATTGAGCATTTACTATGTGCAGAGCACTGTACTAAGCGCTTGGAATGTAAAATTCAGGCAACAGATAGAAACAAAACCTGCCCAATAATGGGTTCACGGTATAAATGGGGGGAACAGACAGCAAAGCAAAACAGAACAAAACAAAACAAAGACAACATCATCAAAATAAATAGAATCAAGGACATATACACCTCATTAAAATAAATAGGGTAATAAATAATATATACAATTGAGCACAGTGCTGAGGGGAGGGGAAGGGGGAAGAGCAGAAGGTGGGGGAAGGGGAGGAGAAGCAGAGGGAAAGAGGGACTTAGTCTGGGAAGGTTTCCTGGAGGAGGTGAGCTCTCAGTAGGGTTTTGAAGAGGGGAAGAGAGTTTGGTGGTTATGAGGAGGGAGAGCATTCTAGGACAGCAGTAGGATGTGGGCCAGAGGTCGACGGCGGGACAGGTGCGAACGGGGAACTGTGAGAAGGTGAGCGGCAGAGGACCCAGCTCCACCACTTGTGTGCCGTGTGGCCTTGGACAAGCCACTTCACTTCTCTGTGCCTCTGAACCTCATCTGTAAAATGGGGATGAACACTGTGAGACCCACACAAGACAGGATTGTGTCCAACATGATTTGCTTGTATTCACCCCAGTGCTTAGTATAGTGTCTGGCACATAGTAAGCACTTAATACCACAATTATTATTATTATTAAGAGGTGGAAACAGGACCAGAACCCAGGTCCTCTGACTCCCAGGCCCACATCTATTCCACCAGATCATGCTGCTTCTCTAAGCATGCTCAAAGCATGAGACTTTGGCAGGGAGTTCAGAGTGACAACATTAATGCTCTCTTACCTTTGGTGACCTGGGCTTTCCTTCACTTTTCCCCCAAAGCCAGCACTTTTGGGAGGGTCTACCCAGTGTTTAGGAGTGTCTGGGATGAACCCTGAAATCCCTCCTCCTCCAGAAGGCTTTCCTAGATAAGTGTCCTCTCCCAGAAGTCACTTTAGCACATATATTTACAAACACACTTATCCCTCCTATACCCAGCCATCTCCACCCTCTATTCACTTAATGTACTTATATAATAATGCTAATAATAATGATATTTAAGAACCTCATATGTGCTTACTCTATTCACCCCACCCTCACAGCATTTATGTTTATATCCTTATACTCTGTTGCTTTCCCAACTGTAACATTTCAGTGTGGTTTCTCCCTCTGGATTGTAAACTCCCAAAGGGCAGGGATCCTCTATCTCATCACCCATCCCTTACGCATATCCTCCCCTCTCTCCACCTTCCAAGCATTAAGAGACCTTCCAGAGACCTTCTCCACCTGAGCCCTCTTTTCACTGGCCCCCTCTCCCTTTTACATCATCTATGTGGTGAGTGAGTGACTCCATTTTGTATTATTTGACCCCGGGAGCAACAAGGCAAAAGTGACTTCATATTGTGTTATTTGACTCCGGGAGCAACAAGGCCAAAGGACGATTTAGAGGAGAAACTGTATTATCTCTCTGAGGAGTTTTGAGGAGAGGAATTGAAGTCTTGCTGAGGAGTTGAGGAGGGGCTAAATTGCTCAGCCGAGCAGGAAAAGAACTGCAGGATGGTGCCATGTCCATGGGGGGATAAACCCATGGGGAGGGGTTGCCTTCCTCTCTGATCTACCAGGAAATGGAGGAAATGGAAGACAGCAGGCAATCCTGAGCAGCTCTCCTGCTGCTATTCCCTGGGAACATTGGATAAAAGGGGAAAAGAACTGGCTTAGTGAATGTGATTTACTGAATAAAAGGCAATGCCCCTCATCGATAACCTCCCTCCTAGTCTTGAGTAAGATATACGTTCCAGAGGCTAACAGTGTCTGGAATATTCTTCCGTCTTTAATTTTGTCCACTGCTGAAGTAGCATTTCTAAGCATGATGACTGTGGGCTGAGCATATATGCTCAAGGAGCTAAAGAAATACTTAAATTCCATCATTTCTATCTTTTGAGGCTTCAGGGCAAAAGAATAAAGTGCTCGTGCTTTCTGGGGCCTGTTTTCATTATATAACCACCCCTTGTCTGTAACACTTTACCCTGCTGGGGTTGTCAGCTTCAAGTGATAAGGTGACATTTCCAAGCACCTGCTCTGTGTTTCTGGGTGAAACAGTTAAAAAAAAATATCCCGTGAAGATTTGGTGGGTCTTTTTAATTGCAGTAGCTGGAAGAGATAGCAGTGGAACACTGGTGAAAATGGCAGTAATGGTAATAAATAAGATGAAGAATTCCAAGGAAATGATAACTCCAGTTTTACCTTAATTACTTGTTTGGGGAAATGATTCCACAAACCTTTACCTTAGGATCACTGGAAAAATCTGAGACGGTGAGATGTCCTGTGAACTATTAGAATCTGCTAAATTATTTGTCCTCTGATTAAAAGAAAAAAAACTCTTTGGTGACAACAGAAAAAATAGGATAAGTCAAGATGTTTTGACATGATTCTATACTTCAGGAAAGCTTTGTGTACCAAATGCTCCTTATGTTCCTTACGTACCACTGACTTTAAGAAGTCTCATTGGATGGATTTGTCAACTTCAGGAAACCAGGCTTTTTCTGGGGAGAGGGAAAATCATTTCAAAAATCATGGAAGTGCTCGCTGTGCAGCTTTAGAGAAAGAGACTTTCTCCAATGGGCTGGTGGAAAGAGCACAGGACTGTGAGTCAGGAGACCTGGGTTCTAATCCTAGCTATGTCACTTTCCTGCTCTGTGACTGTGGATAACTTCTATATGTCTCAGTTTCATCATCTGTGAAATGGGGGTTGAATGCCTGTTTTCCTCCTTAGATTGGGAGCCCTATGTGGGACTAGGACTGACTTATTTAATTGGACTGAATCTACCCCATCATGTAGCCCAGAGCTTGGCATCTAGTAAGCACTCAACAAATACAACACACTGTTATTTTCACTTAGGATAGAATTCTAGGCTTGATCAGAACACCTATGTGGTTTCCTCAGTACATAGTCTTAAATGTAAGTGCTTATTACAGTGCTCTGCACACAGTAAGCACTCAATAAATACGATTGAATAAAGTGAGGTCATGGAGACAAGGGTCAGAGCCTGCAAGAGCATGGTTCTCCTTTCAGGGAAGTAGCGGGGCCTAGCAGATAGAGCACAGGCCTGAGATTCAGGTGGTCATGGGCTTTAAACCCAGTTCTGCCACTTGTATGCTGTATGACCTTGGACAAATCACTTCATTTCCCTCTGCCTTAGGTCCCTCATCTGTAAAATGGGGATAAAGACTGTGAGCCTCATGTAGGAAGTTGACTGTGTCCAACCTGATCTGCTTGTATTCACCCCAGTGCTTAGCATATAAGTGCTTAGGAAATACCATTAAAACAAAAACATCGATCATAAAATCAGTCACCTGCTTTGCCTTCATCCTCTCCTCCATCCAGAAACATTCATTCATTCAATAGTATTTATTGAGCGCTTACTATGTGCAGAGCACTGTACTAAGCGCTTGGGATGAACAAGTCGGCAACAGATAGAGACAGTCCCTGCCGTTTGACGGGCTTACAGTCTAATCGGGGGAGACGGACAGACGAGAACAATGGCAATAAACAGCGTCAAGGGGTAGAACATCTCGTAAAAACAATGGCAACTAAATAGAATCGAGGCGATGTACAATTCATTAACAAAATAAATAGGGTAACAAAAATATAGACAGTTGAGCGGACGAGTACAGTGCTGTGGGGATGGGAAGGGAGAGGTGGAGGAGCAGAGGGAAAAGGGGAAAATGAGGCTTTAGCTGCGGAGAGGTAAAGGGGGGATGGCAGAGGGAGTAGAGGGGGAAGAGGAGCTCAGTCTGGGAACACCTCTTGGAGGAGGTGATTTTTAAGTAGGGTTTTGAAGAGGGAAAGAGAATCAGTTTGGCGGAGGTGAGGAGGGAGGGCGTTCCGGGACCGCGGGAGGACGTGACCCGGGGGTCGACGGCGGGATAGGCGAGACCGAGGGACGGCGAGGAGGTGGGCGGCGGAGGAGCGGAGCGTGCGGGGTGGGTGGTAGAAAGAGAGAAGGGAGGAGAGGTAGGAAGGGGCAAGGTGATGGAGAGCCTTGAAGCCTAGAGTGAGGAGTTTTTGTTTGGAGCGGAGGTCGATAGGCAACCCCTGGAGTTGTTTAAGAAGGGGAGTGACATGCCCAGATCGTTTCTACGGGAAGATGAGCCGGGCAGCGGAGTGAAGAATAGACCGGAGCGGGGCGAGAGAGGAGGAAGGGAGGTCAGAGAGAAGGCCGACACAGTAGTCTAGCCGGGATATAACGAGAGCCCGTAACAGTAAGGTAGCCGTTTGGGTGGAGAGGAAAGGGCGGATCTTGGTGATATTGTAGAGGTGAAACCGGCAGGTCTCGGTAACGGATAGGATGTGTGGGGTGAACGAGAGGGAGGAGTCAAGGATGACACCGAGATTGCGGGCCCGAGAGACGGGAAGGATGGTCGTGCCATCCACGGTGATAGAGAAGTCTGGGAGAGGACCGGGAGCATTACTTCTCCATCTTTATTCCTACCGATTCCCATTGCTCAAGCCAGCTATTACACATATAACTCCCTCTTCAAAGTCCCTGTCCCCCCAGCCTTTCATCTCTTGCCCCTAAATTTCCTTCCCATCTATTGAATCAATAAAATTGCAACCTGACATGCTCTCTAAAACCTCTCCTGCTCTTCAGCCCTTACCTACTCCTCCCTGTTCTTCAACTCTCCTTTCCTACTCAGCAATATCTCAAGAGATTGCCTGTCTCCCCTCAGAAATTTACTTCCTCTTCTTTGCACTTCTGACCCTATCCCTTCACCCCTCATCAAAACACCTGCCCCCTCCCTTCTTCCCACTCTGATCACTACCTCCATCTATTCATTTAATAATAATAATTATGATACTTCTTAAGCACTTACTGTGTGCCAAGCACTGGGGTAAATACAAGTTAATCAGATTGGACACAATTACTGTCCCACATGGGACTCACACTCTTAGAGAAGCAGCGTGGCTCAGTGGAAAGAGCACGGGCTTTGGAGTTAGAGGTCATGGGTTCGAATCCCTGCTCGGCCACTTGTCAGCTGTGTGACTTTGGGCAAGTCACTTAACTTCTCGGTGCCTCAGTTACCTCATCTGTAAAATGGGGATTAAGATTGTGAGCCCCAAGTGGGACAACCTGATTCCCCTGTGTCTACCCCAGCGTTTAGAACAGTGCTCGGCACATAGTAAACGCTTAACAAATACCAACATTATTATTATTATTTATTCTCATTTTTTTACAGATGAGGTAACTGAGGCACAGAGATGTTAAGTGACTTGCCAAGGTCACACAGCAGACTTGTGGTGGAACAGGGATTAGAACACAGGTACTTTTGACTTCCAGGCCCACGTTTCATTTCACTAAGCAAAGCTGCTTTCACTTTACAACGGATTCTTCTCCACTGCTTTTGAACGTGCTCATGTTTCCCCTTTCCTAAAAAAAGCCCTCCTTTGAATCCAGTGCTCCCTCCAGGTATCACTCCATCTCCCACCTACCATTCCTCTCCAAGGGCTTTAAGGGAGTTGCCTACACCCACTTTCTCCACTTCCTCTCCCCCATTTCTCCCCTTGGCCCCATCCAATCTGTCTTTGCCCTTCATTCCTTAGAAACGGCTCTCTTTCAGGTCACTAATGACCTCCTTCTTACAAAATCCAAGGGCCCCTACTTCATCTTAATCCTCCTCAACCTTTCAGCCGCCTTCAACACTGACGACTACCCCCTTCCCCCTGAAACATCTTCCAACCTTGGCTTCACTGTCACTGCCTTCTCCTGGTTCTCTTCCTCTCTAACCACTCATTCTCAGGCTCTTTCACAGGCTCCTCTTCTCCCTCCCACCCTCTATGGGGGTTCCTCAAGGTTCAGTTCTGGGTCCCCTTCTATCCTCCATCTACAGTCGCCTTCTATTCTCCATCTACACCCACTCCCTTGAAGAAGTCAATCACTCCCATAGTAATAATAATAAAATTATGGTATTTCTTAAGGGCTTTGTGCCAAGCACTCTTCTAAGTGCTGGGGTAGATATAAGCGACTCAGGTTTTCCCATGGGAGCCTCACCGTTTCAATCACCACTTTACAGATGCGGTAACAGACACAGAGAACTGAGGCACAGAGAAGTTGAGTGGCTTGCACAAGGTCACACAGCAGACAAGTGGCAGAGCCAAGATTAATAATGTTGGGATTAGAACTCACATACTCTGACTCCCAAGCCGGGGCTCTTTCCACTAAGCCACACTGCTTCCCATCTCTTCAACTATCATTTCTATATGGATCCTATCCAAATTTATCTCTCTGGCCCTGATCCTTCTTTTCCCCAGGCACATATTTTCCTTCCATCTTCAGAACACCTCTTCTTGGTTGTCCCACTGACATCTCAAACTTAACATATCTAAAACAAAACTCCTCACCTTTCCACATTTGTCCTCCCCCTTACTTTCCCACCACCATTCCCCTGCCTCACAAGCCCATAATCTTGGCATTACCCTGGACTCATCACTCTCATTAATTCATATTGACTGTCTGCAGAGCACTATAATAATTTGATATATTTTAAGTGCTTACTATGTGCCAAACACTGTTCTAAACGCTGGATAGACACAAGGTAATCAGGTTGTCCCACGTAGGGCTCACAGTTTTAATCCCCATTTTCCAGATGAGGTAACTGAGGCACAGAGAAGTGAAGTGACTTGCCCAAAGTCACATAGCTGATAAGTGGCAGAGTCGGGATTAGAATCCATGACCTCTGACTCCCAAGCCCGTGCTCTTTCCACTGAGCCCTTGGGAAAGTACAATGCAACAATTCAACCCACATATTAAATGTATCACCAAATCCTATGTGTTCTACCTTCAAAACATTGCTACACCTTGCTCATCCCTCTTCATTCAAACTGCTACTCTGCTGATTCATGCAATTATCATACCCTGCCTTTAACTACTGCATCAGCCTCTTCACTAACCTCTGTGACGCCTTTATCTCCTCATTCCAGTCCTTACTTTTTTCTGCTCCCCAGATCTGAAAGAGTGTCCTTGTCTTGCCATTCAAAAGCCTCCACTGGTTACTCAAAGAGAAACCGCTTACCAATAGCTTTAAAAGTACTCAATCTGCTCACCTGCTCCTACATTACCTCATTTATTTCCTACTACAACCCAGCCCACACACTTCACTCCTCTACTGGCAACGTATTCGCTGTACCTCCATTTCATCTATCTCACTTCCCACCCCTTGCCCAAATCCCCCTTCTGGCCAGGAACTCCCACACCCTTCAGATTAAACAGAATACCATTCTCCCCACCTTCAAAACATTATTAAAAACACACTTCCTCCAAGAGAATCTCACCGTTGATCTCTCGCCCACATCTCACCTCTGGCCTGAAACACCCTCCCTCCACATAGACAGATAATTGCTGTCCTCACTTCAAAGCTTTATGGAAGGCAAATCTCCTCCAAGAAGCCTTCCCTGACTAAGCCTCCCTCTCCTCTTCTCCCACTCCCTTCTGTGCTGTTCTTATTTACTACTTCATTCATCTTCCTTCCCAACACCACAGCACATATGTATATATCTCTAATTCACTTATTTATATTAATGCCTGACTCCCTGCCTAGATGTGAGCTCACTGTGGGCAGGAAAGTCTCTCTTTGTTGTTATACTGTACTCTCAAGCGCTTAGTAAAGTGGTTTCCACACAGTAAACACTCAATAAAATAACCACTGAATGAATGAAACCTTCTGCAAATAGCCCTATCCCCTCCCTTCTCCTTTGCCTGTGTGCTTAGATACCCTCTAAGCAATTGATATTCCCCCCACCCTTAGCCACATGGCGTATGTACAAATCCATAATTTAACATCTGCCTCCCCCTCCAGGTGGGCAAGGAAAGTCTCTACCAACTTTATATTGTAATAACAACAATAATAATGACATATGTGAAGCACTTACTTTGTGCCAAGCACTTTTCTAAGTGCTGGGGTAGATACAAGGTACTCAGGTTATCCCACGTGGGCTCACAGTTTTAATCCCCATTTTACAAATGAGGGAACTGAGGTACAGAGAATTGAAGTGATTTGCTCAAGGTCACACAGCAGGCAAGTGGCAGAGCCAGGATTAGACCCCACATCCTCCTACTCCCAAGCCTGTGCACTTGCCATACTTCCCCAAGTGCTCAGTACAGTGCTGGACACACAGTAAGAGCTCAATAAATATTATCAACTGACTGATTACTGTGATATTATTTAGGGTCTCACACATTCCCCATATCTAGTGGAGTTGTACTCAGATTTCTCACTTCCCGAGAAGAGTTCTCTTCACTATGTATCTGTCCCTTACACATTTCTTAAGGGCTATGTGCCAAGCACTTTTCTAAGTGCTGGGGTAGCTAAACGTTACTCAGGATGTCCCACGAGGGGCTCACAGTTTTAATCACCATTTTACAGATGAGGTAACAGACACAGAGAACTGAGACACAGAGAAGTTGAGTGGCTTGCACAACGTCACACAGCAGACAAGTGGCAGAGCCAAGATTAGAACCCACATACTCTGACTCCCAAGCCACTTTGGTATTTGGTATTCACCCCACCCTCAGAACCAAAGCACTTATATGAGGTATCCATAAAATATTTATTTTCACTGATGTCTGTCTCCCCCTCTAGACTGTAAATGCACTTGAAAAGGAATGTGACTACCAACTCCGTTGTATTGTACTCTCCCAAGCACTTAGTACAGTGTTTTGCACACACTAAGAGCTCAATAATACCTTTGATTGAGTGATTCAGTTCTTCACTGGGAAAGAAATGTAGAATCATTCCTCAGGGGGCAGAGAAAGGCACTAGGATAATTTCACCTAATTCAAGAGAGTTATTATACCATTCCAAATCAGAAGAAGAGATTTATACTTAGCAAGAGTTTTAGTTAACAGATTGTTGTCCCTGATCTACCCCTTTCTGCAGTTTTGCATTTCCTCCTACCTTCAAGACATCTCTACATGGATATTCCGTTGTCACCTCAAACTTAACATATCCAAAACAGAATCAGCATGGATTAGTGGAAAGAGCACGGGCTTGGGAATCAGAGGTCAAGGGTTCTAATCCCAGCTCTGCCACTTGTCAGCTGTGTGACTTTGGGCAAATCACAACTTCTCTATTCTTCAGTCCCCTAATCTGTAAAAAGGAGATTAAGACTGTGAGCCTCATGTGGGTCTACCTGATTGACCTATCTACCCCAGCACTTAGAACAGTGCTTGGCACATAGTAAGCACTTAAATACCATAATTATTATTATCATCATTTACCTTCCCACCCAAACCCTGTCCTCCTACTGACTTTCCCAGCACTGTAGACAGCACCACCATCCCTCCTGTCTCAAAAACTCATAACTATCACGAGCCCTCAGTGCATTGCCATTGCCATTGTTCTTGTCTGTCTCCCCCGTCGAAGGGCAGGGACTATCTCTATCTGTTGCTGATTTGTACATTCCGAGCACTTAGTACAATGCTCTGCACATAGTAAGCATTCAATAAATACTATTGAATGAATCACAACCAGGAACTTCCTGGACCAGGGGAGCCTTGGTGACACGCAGTAAAGTCAAACCACACCTCTGATCACCAAGGTTACTCTAGAAAGTTTTTCTTTTCTTTTTGTACTTAGTTTTACCAATGTGCAAGGGATTGACGCATACATACACACTCCACCAAAGGTCCAGTACCAGTCTGGTGGTCAAATTAGCCCGTTCCATCAATGCTTCTTCTTTCTGCTTCCAAGTGCTGTTACCTTCTGCTCTTTCCAGTGCTGATCTCCTACTGCTTTCTCTTCCCCTCTTCAAATCCCTACTTAAAGCTCACCTCCTCCAAGAGGCCTTCCCACACTGAGCTCCCTCCTTTTCCCTCTGCTCCCTCTACCCCCGCCTTCACCTCTCCGCAGCTAAACCCTCTTCTCCCCTCTTTCCCTCTGCTCCTCCCCCTCTCCCGTCCCATCCCCTCAGCACTGTACGCGTCCGCTCAACTGTATATATCTTCATCACCCTATTTATTTTGTTTAATGAGATGTACATCACCCTGATTCTATTTATATGCTATCGTTTTAATGAGATGTTCTTCCCCTCGACTCTATTTATTGCCATCGTTCTCATCTGTCCGTCTCCCCCGATTAGACTGGAAGCCCGTCAAAGGGCAGGGACTGTATCTGTTGCCGATCTGTACATTCCAAACGCTTAGTACAGTGCTCTGCAAATGGTAAGCACTCAATAAATACTATTGAATGAATGAATACTGCTTCTGCTGCTCTCAGCGTGCTTCTTTCTTGCTTCTCTGCAAGGTTCTGCTCCAAGTGTGCCTCCACATGTGACTGCCATACTCCTGCTTCAAGGCAACCACTTTTTATCTGCCTCAGGCATCGCAGCTGTGGCTCTTTGTGGGAATCATCCATTGGTCCGGGCCGATACTGGGTAGAACAGGGAGAGCCCCGCCTCCCTCCATACTCACCCCCACAGGCCCACAATCACCTGTCTCGGTGCCTTTGCCAGTCTCTTCCGTCTTGTTGTTCATAGGATCACAAACAGGCCCTAAGGGGGCAGCTTGTTGTGGGCTCACCACATCATCTTTGACTCCTCTCTCTCATTCAACCCACACATTCAATCTATCACTAAATCCTGTCTGTTCAACCTTCACAGCATTGCTAAAATCTGTCCTTTCCTCCCCATCCAAATTGCTACCACATTAATCCAAGCAGCGTGGCTCAGTGAGAAGAGCACGGGCTTGGGAGTCAGAGATCATGGGTTCGACTCCCGGCTCTGCCACCTGTCAGCTGTGTGACTGTGGGCAAGTCACTTAACTTCTCTGTGCCTCAGTTACCTCATCTGTAAAATGGGGATGAAGACTGTGAGCCCCCCGTGGGACAACCTGATTACCCTATATCTACGCCAGTGCTTAGAACAGTGCTATGCACATAGTAAGCTCCTAACAAATACCAACGTCATTCATTCATTCATTCATTCATTCATTTATCCTCTCCTGTCTTGATTACTTAATCAGCCTCCTTGCTGACCTCCCTGCCTCTCGTCTCTCCCCATTCCAGTGCATACTTCATTCTGTTGCCCAAATCATTTTTCTACAAAAATGTTCAGGCCATATTTCCACACACCTCAAGAAATTCCAGTGGTTTCCCATCCACCTCCACATCAAGCAGACACTCTTTATCCTCAGCTTTAAAGCAATCACCTTTCCTCCTTCCTACCTCACCTCCCTACTCTCCTATTACAACTCAGTCCGCAAACCTAACGCCTCCAATGCTAATCTACTCACCGTACCTCCGTCTCCTCTATCTTGCTGCCAACCTCATTCGTTCATTCACTCAATAGTATTTATTGAGCGCTTACTATGTGCAGAACACTGTACCTCCAGCCCACATCTCTCCTCTCAGGCCTGGAACACCCTCCCTTTTCATACCTGACAATTACTCTCCCCATCTTTATCCTCAGCTTTAAAGCACTCAATCACCTTTCCTCCTTCCTACCTCACATCCCTACTCTCCTACTACAACCCAGTCCGCAAACCTAACGCCTCCAATGCTAATCTACTCACTTTACCTCAGTCTCCTCTACCTTGCTGCCAACCTCATTCATTCATATATTCAATAGTATTTATTGAGCGTTTACTATGTGCAGAGCACTGTACCTCCAGCCTACATCCCGCCTCTCTGGCCTGGAACACCCTCCCTTTTCATACCTGACAGACAATTACTCTCCCCATCTTCAAAACCTTATTGAAAGTATATCTCCTCCCAAAATCTTCATTTCATCTTTTCCCATTCCCTTCTGCGTTGATTTGCCTTACTCCCTTTATATCCACCCTGCCTGAGCTCTCCGTTACTTACATACATTTCTGTGATTCATGTATTCATATTCATTCAATAGTATTTATTGAGCGCTTACTATGTGCAGAGCACTGTACTAAGCGCTTGGGATGAACAAGTCGGCAACAGATAGAGACAGTCCTCATTAACATGAATAAATGAATGTCTGTCTACCCCGCTCTAGACTATAAGCTCATTGTGGGCAGGGAATGTGTCTGTTTTATTGTTGTGTTGTTCTCTGCCAAGTGGTTAGTAGAGTGCCCTGCACACAGGAAGTGCTCAATAAATAAGACTGACTGATCGATTAGGGACTTCAAATAATTTCAGGCAAACATATTCAAAAGTCTGCTCTTTAATGGGAAGGTCAAATTTACTTATTCTCAAAATACTATAGGAAAGTCTTAAAGAGTTTCTTGTGTTCACCTCAAAATCAGGATGGGTGTTAAAGTGGTGAATCGCATAAATGAGACAAGGAACGTTAACAAAAATAGCAACTTGATATTCTTCCTTCAAGGTAATCTCAAAAATAATTGATCATAAAAGAAAGGAAAATCCACAGAACTAAAAGCTAACCAAAGAATCAAGGGACTGATGGAGAATCCTTTGATTTCCTGGAAAAAACAATTCCACTGCTTCAAATACTGTGGTTGATGACATCTTTATAGTCATCTCTGGGCCCAAAGAGAATGGACAGGAGTAATTTAGTGTCTATGGTAATTGTTGCAAAAATTAGAGAGCCTCTCCCACCTCGTCATATTATGGTGGGTAAAAAGTGATAACCAGTTTTGTTTCATTTTTATGGTAAGTGTTAAGCATTTACTGTGTTCCAGGCATCGTACTAAGAGCTGGGGTAGATACTAGCTAATCAGGTTGGGCAGAGTCCCTGTCCCACCTGGGGCTTACAATCTTAATTCTCATTTTACAAATGAATTAACTGAGGCACAGACAAGTTAAGTGACTTGTCTACGGTCACGCAGAGTGGGGATTAGAACCCAGGTCCTTCTGACTCCCAGGCCCATGCTCTACCCACTAGGCCACGCTGCTTCTACAGTAGATAGACATGTTGTCCTAATAGGCTCGTCTTCCAGGCACAATTCATTGAAAGAACAAGAAAATGATTTCACAAGAATGGAATTCTCTCTAAACCCTGCAAGTGATTACAAATTTCTTCAATGAGTGAAAAGCATTCAACCTTGTTACTGGACAGCCATGTCTGTCATTGCAAACAGAAGGATCATAAAATGAAGTAATTAGATATTGCCTCATGCAAACAGAGACTAGAGTTTATACCTCTCTCCCACAGAAAGGATTCTAAACCATATGACACCTATCCCATCCTGAACTCTGATACCCACTAGCTAGTTTTTTAATAGTCAAATGATTTTCTTTCATTTATTTTCTTAGCTAAGGAATGTACATTGGTGCTCTTGGAAAAAAATGTCTCCGCTATTGTAAAGAAGGAATTTGATGCTTTCAGAACAGAATCAGTATTGCCTGGTGGAAATATCGTAGGTCTAATTGTCAAAGAAGCTGGGTTCTAATCCTGGCCCCATCACTTGCCTGCTGTGAGACCTTAGGCAGGTCACTTAACTTCTCTGGGCCTCAGTTACCTCATCTGTAAAATGGGGATTAAGAGGGTGACCCTCCTGTGAGACGGCAACTCTGTCCAACCTGATTATCTGGAATCTACCCCAGTGATTAGAACAGTGCTCGGTACATAGTAAGTGCTTAACAAATGCCACAATTAATTGATTAAAATGGGAACAAAATTCTTCCTTCTACTTTCAATGTGAGCCCCACTTGGAACAAGGACTACATCTGATCTGATCATCTTGTATCTACCCCAGTGCTTTGGCACATAGTAACTGCTTAACAGATGCTCAAATTATTAGTGTAATTAGAAGAGGAAGAAGTAAACTGCAAAGAGTTTTTGAAAACTATTAAGCGCAAAAGTGCCTTTTGGTCTCTAAATTTGCATAAGTTCCACCTATTACTTCCTAACATTTTTCCTTACCCCTCCTACCGTTCCACCTCTTTCTACTGATCTTCAAATTCTTCTCTGGACATCTTTAAGAAAATGATAGACAATATCCATCTTGGAAGGTTTAAGCAGCTACATACATGAGGTGGGGGAGGGCGGTGGTAAACACTTTTCTTATAGTTATTAATCTCTGACTATGTGATCCTGTGTACCCGCAAGGAAAAAAATGTATACATCACCTCATAATAGACCATTATACTATTCATTTTTGAGGCAAAAAGTATAACTCTGCCCAGGTCCGGACACATTTTTGAACATGAGCAAACTACCCAAAATTATGTTTTGAAATTAGCCTTGTATAAACGTTCTCCTCTTTCCCACAGCTGTTTCAGACACCTCATAAGAAAAGGCTTACTGATTTGTCTTAACATGATACACAGTGAAAAATTATAGTTTCTCTTTAACTTGCCAGCAGAGCTATTCTATTTGCTAAGTGGAAGGATAAAATACCTAGTTTATGTGAAGGCTTGATGGTGTAAACTCACACAACTTCGAACAAGGCAATTCTCAAGTTTGCCAGGAAACGTTCAAGTTTTACAGAAAAGAATCACACCTTAAGTTAGAGCTAGACATCTTTTGAAATTAAATTCTAAAGCTAAAGAACTATTTCTAACCTGAATTTTTTCCCTTTGTTACTCTTTTCTTTGGAAAGCAGGAAGCAAAGTTGACACTGTCTTTGAAACACTCACCAACTTTCCACACCTACCTTCCACCACAACATTAACCGATGTTTTATGAACATAAATTAGGTTCCTACAGCCTTGGGATAAGCCGAACAGCTTTTGCAAGGAATAACGAATGTACAAGGGTTAGAAGAGTGAGAAAGATTTTGCTGTCCAGATCATTTTTCTACAAAAAAATTCAGGAAATGTCACGGCTCTCTTTTTCTAAAAACTCCAGTGGTTGCCCATCCTCCTCCGTATCAAACAAAAACTCTTCACCATTTGCTTTAAAACAGTCCATCACCTTGCCGTCTCGGACCTCACTTCACTTCTCTCCTTCTAAACCCAGGCCGCACACTTCGCTCCTCTAGTGCTAAACTTCTCACTTGGCCTTAATTTCACACCGATCTTGCTACTGACCCCTGGTCCAAGTCTTGCCTCTGGTCTGAAACATCCTCCCTCCTCAAATCCGACAGACAGTTACTCCCTGCTCCTTCAAAGCCTTATTGAAGGCACATCTCCTCCAAGATGCTTTCCCAGACTAAACCCCACTGTTTTTCATCTCCCACTCCCTTCTCAGTCACACTGACTTTCTCCCTTTACTCTTCCCCCCTTCCAGCCCCACAGCACTTGTGTCTTGTCTTGTCTTATGCCATAGAGTCATTTCTGACCCATAGCAACACTACGGAAGCATCTCGAACAGAACGCCCCGCTCTCCATCTGCAATCGTTCTGGTAATGGATGCAGAAAATTTTCTTGGTTAAAATCCAGAAGTGGTTTACCATCATCACCTTCCACACAGTAAACTTGAGTCTCTGCCCTTGATTCTCTCCCATGCCACTGCTGCCCAGCACGGGTGAGTTTTGACTTGCAGCAGCTTGCCTGCCACTTGCTAGCCACTGCCCAAGCTAGGAATGGAATGGATAGGCCTCCGCTTGACTCTCCCTCCCATGGTGGAGACTAATAGAGTACTGGAAACTCTCCAGGTACGGCCCTGAGAGGGGACAGCACTTATGAACATATCTGTAATTTTATTTATTTGTATTGACATCTGTCTCCCTGCCTCTAGAGTGTAAGCTCATTGTGGGAAGGGAAATCACTGTTTATTGTTGTAATGTACTTTCCCAGGCACTTAGAATGTGTGTCCAACTTAACTTATATCTACCCCAGCATTTAGAATAGTGCCTGACACATAGTAAGCGCTCAACAAATTTCATTTTAAAAAAAGTGAATATGAACAGCATTATCACATTATGTCATAGAAAGCAGGCATATCTAGTTATACCTCTGTCCTGGGATATCCTCCCTTCCTCATAACTGACAATTACTCTCCCCATCTTTAAAACCTTATCGAAGACTCATCTTCTCCAAAAGGCCTACCTTCACTAACCCCTCCTTTCCTCTTCTCCCATTCCCTTCTGCATCATCCTGACTTACTCCCTTCATTCATCCCCTCCCCCAGTAATGATAATAATAATGATGGCATTTATTAAGAGCTTACTATGTGTCAGGGTCTGTTCTAAGCAGTGGGGTAGGTACAAACTAATCAGGTTGGACAGAGTCCATGTTCCACATGGGGCTCACAGTCTCAATCCCCATTTTAATAATAACAATGATGGTATTTGTTAAGCGCTTACTAGGTGCAAAGCACTTACAGATGAGGTAACTGAGGCTCAGAGAAGTCAAGTGACTTACCCAAGTCCACAAAGCAGACAAATGTTGGAGATGGGGTTAGAACCCAGGTCCATCTGATCCTTTAGCCCATGCTCTATTATCCACTAGACTATACTGCTTCTCTACAGCACTTATGTACAAATCTGTAATTTATTTATATCGTCTCCCCCTCTTGACTGTAAGCTTGCTACGGGCAGGGAATGTGTCTGTTGTTGTACTGTACTCTCCAAGTGCTTAGTACAGTGCTCAGCACACAGTAGGTGCTCAATAAATATGATTGACAGTCTGACTAGTCCAGTTCGGGAGCATTCACATAGATACTCAACCTGCAGCTTGAACAGAAGCCTTCTTTAACAGTTGTTGGAACATACATCCATAAAGGTAAATAAATATTCAGAAGGGATCCAAAGAAGCCAGTCGTGAAGATCGACTCAGAATCCTAAAGTATTTGAAAAAATAGCAACTACTTTTTTTAATGGTATTTGTTAAGCACTTACTATGTGTCAAGCACTATTCTGAGACCTGGGGTGGATCCAAGCTAATAAAGGTGGCTACAATCCCAGTCTCCACATGGTACTCATAGTCTAAGAGGAATTATATTCTCTAGGAAGTATTTACCAGTACCTCATAAGAATATGGTGCTGTGTTGGACTTTATTCATGTTGTTTCCTGAAAAGCGATAGAAATGGATGAAATGGACCGTGAAATTGCTAGCTACTTTATTTCCACTTTAATTACAAATTTTTATGAATCAGGCCATCGATAGGTCTTGATTTCACACCAAAAGTGGTCATTGGTTATCCTCACATCCTTACCACCTTTTTAACCCAACAAAAATTGGTTTTCTGAAACACCTGCTCACATGCCAGGAATAAACCAGTCAGCAGCACATGCTTTTCTGAAGGTGTGGGGAAGAGAACAAATTCCAGAAAGCTTCTGGGAGGACCAGCAGGTCACATGAATGATTCATTCAACTTGCCTACCTGGTGCAAGCAAATAGACCAGATAATCGCTGAATCTCTCAATTGACCATTAGGCATACTAAAGGGAATCCTGATATTCATTTTCTTCTCTTGTCTCTGTGGCACTGTGAGGAGTCTAAAGGTCACAAAATAATAACAACAATAATAATTGTGCAATTTGCTAAGTGCTTACTATGCGCCAGGCATTGTACTAAGTGCCGGGGTAGATATAAGATAATCAGGTTGTACATAGTCTCTGTCTCACATACGGCTCACAGTTTTAACCCACATTTTATAGATGAGGAAACTGAGGTACAGTCAAATGACTTCCCCAAGTTCCCACAACAGGCAGTGGCAGAGCCAGGATTAGAACCCATGTCCTCCTGACTCCTAGGCCCATGCTCTATCTACTAGGCCGTGATCTGGGTTCCAAAAGACAAGTTGGAGTATCAGCCTGAGCATCCACAGATAGACTCTTCCTATTTCAGTTTTAAAGGTAGAGTGATACTATTAGGTTTTGCCAATGCTAAAGCAGGGTCAATCTGTTGGCAGAAGACATCTGCTGAGTGAAGTACTACAGTCCTAGAACTGTGGGTAGCGCCTTTCGTTTCTATTAAAATTCCAATTGATCTGCAGCCTAATGTTTTTTTCAAGCCCCAGGTCTTGGCTCATCTGCTTGGCTGTGTTCTGTGTGGGCTAAAACATTTGTGCAGCAAACTTTGTATATTCATTCAGCTGCGTAGTTGAAAAGGCCATTCGGTGAAGTGTGTGTGTGTGTGTGTAAGAGAGAGAGAGAGTCAAAAAGGGGGAGGGAGAGGGGTAGGGAAAATGAAGGAGAGGGGGAGAGAGAAGGGGAGGAAGAGGGAGAAGGGATGAGAGGTGGAAAGGCGCGGGAGAGAGAGGGAGGAGGAGAGGGGGAGGACTGAAATAGCCAATTGCAGGACCTGCAATTGTGGCCACACAAAAAGGCTGTTGAGTTGTAACCAACCTCGTATGTTCTAATGAACCTCTAATCAACCTCGTTCTAATGAAATATTAGCCAGTGCGAAGAAGACTGTGAAAGCCCGTGATTAGACTGTAAGCCCGTGATTAAACTGTAAGCCCGTCAAATGGCAGGGACTGTCTCTATCTGTTGCCGACTTGTTCATTCCAAGCGCTTAGTTCAGTGCTCTGCACATAGTAAGTGCTCATTAAATACTATTGAATGAATGAATGACATACAGTCATTTAAGTCACCACACAATAATGAATAATAAGTGTGGCATTTTGTGCTTAATTTGTACAAAGTAATTGTACTAGTTACTGGGAAAGACACAATAAGATCACAGTTCCTGTCCCACATGGGGCTCACAGTCTAATTTATTCCCCACTTTACGGATGAGATAATTGAGGCACAGAGAAGTTAAGTGACTTACCCGAGGTCATACAGCAGTCAAGTAACGGACCCAGGATTAGAACCCAGGTCTCTAACTCTCAGGTCTGTGCCCGTTCAATTAGGCCACACTGGTACTCTAGCCACCCTAGCCACGTGTACACATGACAAATGTAGCAGTAGTTTTGAAAATCTTCAAGAATGGAAAAGTCTTAAATGTTAGCAAGTGGATAATCCATTATTGCAGGAAGTGATGCCAGTCAGATAGATCAATAGGTTCAAAAGGAATGGGAAAATTCATGGAGGAACATTCCATAATTGTTTTTTAGAAGGAAAAAAATAGGGGGTGCTGAAAGGTATACTACTCTTTGAGGAGAGTAGTAATATTATTTTTCAGGAGTCTGTGGCCTCGTGGAAAGAGCATGGGCCTGAGAGTCAGAGAGCCTGGATTCTAATTCCAGCTCTGCCACCTGTCTACTGTGTGACCTTGGGCAAGTCACTTCATTTCTCTGCTCCTCAGCTCCTTCATATTCAAAAATGTGGATCCAATACCTATTCTCTCTCTCTCTGAGCCCCAATTGCGGCCTGATTATCTTATATCTACCTTCACACTTAGCACAGTGCTTGACACATAGTATGCACTTAAATACTACAATTTATCATCATTAGTGATGCACCTATCAGATACAGAATATTGGGTTGATTAGACCATTGGTTTGACCCAACATGAAATTGCTTATGTCTTACTTTCATTGACTTGGGTGAGAACTTTTGAGGCACTGCTGTGTGTTTGTGTGTATACACTTGCACATCACAAAGCATGCTAACAATAGGTGGGACCCAAACAGCGTTGGAGATAAGAATGGGATTTTCTACAACAACCATTTTAAGCCTGATTCCTTACCCCCCTTTCAGTGGCCTGATGATTTTACAACGCAAAAGGGATCACATTAGAAAGGGACAATGGGAGTCACCGCTTTCAGTGGCCCCCTCTCCTCACCATCCTACTTTTGCCTCTATTTCCTCATATAGTTTGATTTGTTTCAAGTAAATTCCAGCAAAATCATCATTGGTTCTAATGTTCTACTTGGGCTTTTCCTTGGAATAGCACTCCTGACCCCTTTCTTTAGCCCTATTCATTAATTCATTCATTCAATCGCATTTATTGAGCCCTCATTGTGTGCAGAGCACTGTACTAAGCACTTGAGAGAGTCCAGTACAGCAATTAACAGTCACATTTCCAGGCCACAACGAGCTTACAATCCACGGGGGGAGATGGACATCAATACAAATAAAATTAAAGCTATTTATATAAGTGCTTGGATCTGGGATAAGGGGAAGAGCAAAGGGAGCAAGTCAGGAGATGCAGAAAGGAGTGGGAAATGAGGACAGGTAGGGCTTACTCTGTGAAGGCCTTTTGGAGGAGATGTGTCTCCAAATAAGTCTTTGAAGGGGGGAGAGTAATTGGCAGATTTGAGGAGGGAGGAAGTTCCAGGCCAGAGACAGCAAGTGGACTAGGATAGGTCTAATTCTAACCCTAATGATAACTCCTTCTACTTTAATTTGTAGCTTTAGCTTAGAGTTTGTCAATCAACGGTATTTAGTGAGCACTTACTGTGTGCAGAGCACTGTTACTAAGACTTGGTAGAGTATAACATAACAGAGTTGGTAATTAATTAATTAATTAATGTTGGTATTTGTTATGCATTTACTATGTGCCTAGGACTGTTCTAAGTGCTGGAGTAGATACAAGGTAATCAGGTTGTCCCATGTAGGGCTCACAGTCTTCATCCCCATTTTACAGATGAAGTAACGGAGGTGCAGAGAAGCTAAGTGACTTGCCCAAGGTTGCACAGCTGACAAGCGGCAGAGCCGGGGTTAGAACCCATGACCTCTGACTCCCAAGCCCGGGCTCTTTCCACTGAGCCATGCCCACAAAGAGCTTATAGTCTAGAAGGGGCAAAAGACATTAATATAAATAAATACATTATGGATATATTCGTAAGTGCTGTGGGGCTGAGAAAGGGGTGAATATAGACTGCAAAGTGAAGCACAATTGTGATACAGAAAGGAGTGGGAGAAGAGGAAATGAGGGCTTAGTTTGGAAGGTCTCTTAAAGGAGATGTAGTTTCAATAAGGCTTTGAAGGTGGGGAGAGTGATTATCTGTTGGATACGAAGAGGGAGGGTGTTCCAGACCAGAGGCAGGATGTGGGAGAGAGGTCAGAGATGAGATAGATGAGACTGGGGTACAGCGAATTGGTTGGGGTTACAGGGACGATATGTGCAGGATGAGTTGCAGTAGGAAATCATCTAAGTGCAACGGAAGGTGATAAAAGTCAACCAATCAATGATATTTATTGAGCACTGACTGAGCAGAGCACCATACTAAGTGCTTGGGAGAGTACAACGAATAGAGTTGGTAGACTTTTCCCTACCTCTCAAGACTTTACATCTAGACACACCACACCATCAGTCTCTTCACCTTCAAAGCCCTATTGAGATCTTTGATCATTATATCAGCCTCCAGCCTCTTTGAAGGTGAAGAGACTGATGGTGTGGTGTGTATATGGAGGGTGAGGGAGTTTCAGGCTAGGGGAGGATGTGGGAAAGGGTCTGGTAGTGAGATAGACGACAGCGGGGCACAGTGAGTAAGCTGGTGCTAGTGGAGTGGAGTGTGCGGCCTAGGTTGTAGTAGGAGATCAGTGAGGTGAGGTAGGAGGAGGTGACCTGAGTGCTGTAAACTAAGCGAGAGTCTGGTTTTAGTAGATGTGAGGATCGCTTCCTGGAAATGTTTAAACGGGAGATCTGTTTTTCAAGTGGTGACTTTCATTTGAAAAAAACACCAAGATATTTTCAGAAAGCCTCCCTTATATTAGGGGTATATGCAGTGTCTCTAGGTAATTAGTGTACTGGATACAGCTGCTAGATATGGAAGCCTAGCATAAAACCTGGAGGATTACAAATAGATTAAGCCTGAATTGGGGAAAATCCATTGTGCGTGTGTTAATTGGATTTGAACTTGATGTGGGATTCGCTCGAAAAGGCTGCCTGATAACATTACTTTTGCACTGGAACAAAATGAAGAGATGTCACTACTTCCTCCACGCTGTCCGGTGAAGTGAAACAGCTTGAGATAATTACAACAAACCTTGTCCTAATCATAATAATAATTGTGGTTTTTGGTTTTTTAATGGTATTTGCTAAGCACTCACTACGTGCCAGACACTCTACTAAACACTGGGGTTGATACAGATGTCTCACATTCAGATGGTTCTAGACTGTGAGCTCGTTGTGGGCAGGGAATGTATCTGTTTACTATTAAATCATACTCTCCCAAGCGCTTAATACAGTGCTTTGCACACAGTAAGAGCTCAATAAATACGATTGAATTAATGGCACAAGCCATACAGCAACCCTCAGAATCCTGTGGACTCACTTTGTATGTTTGCAGTGCCTTGACCAACAGAATTTTAGAACTGAACTTAGACACCCTTAAAATCCTGCAGCATTGAGCTTAGTACAGTGCTCTGCACACAGTAAGCGCTCAATAAATACAATTGAATGAATGAATGAATGTTTGTGGATTTTTTTAAATTTGTTTAGCTAGGCGAGTTTGGGAAGTTACATGGGAAGCAGTGTGGCTTAGTGGAATTGTACATTCCAAGCACTTAGTACAGTGTTCTGCACACAGTAACCACTTGATAAATTTTGATTGAATGAATGAATGGAAAAAGCATGGGCTTGGGAGTCAGAGGACGTGGGTTCTAATCATGGCTCCGGCACTTGTCTGCTGTGTGACCTTGCGCAAGCAGCTTAATTGAGGCACAGAGAAGTTACCTCGTCCATAAAATGGGGATTAAAACTGTGAAACCCCCACATGGGACAACTTGATTACCTTGTACCTACCCCAGTGCTTAGAACAGTGCTCGGCACACAGTAAGCACTTAACAAACACCATAATCATAATAATAATACATGGGATAAGCAGTGTTAAAACTGAGGCTGTGTGGACATCCTAAATATCCTTCTGCTCATTAAGTATCAGCAAGCTTCTTCCCACTATTTAAGTAATGCCTCCCTGTTGCATGAATGTTAAGTGACCTTCCAGCAGCCACATGCCTGGGGCGGCAAGAAAGTGTTTTGGACACAGATACCCATGGAGGTTGTAAGTGCTTGAATTTATCTAAAATGAATAGAAGGACCTGGGTTCTAACGTGGCTCAGTGGAAAGAGCCCAGGCTTGGGAGTCAGAGGTCATGGGTCCGACTCCCAGCTCTGCCACTTGTCAGCTGTGTGACTGTGGGCAAGTCACAACCTCTCTGTGCCTCAGTTCCCTCATCTGAAAATGAGGATTAACTGTGAGCCTCACATGGGACAACCTGATTACCCTGTATCTACCCCAGCGCTTAGAACAGTGCTCTGCACATAGTAAGCGCTTAACAAATACCAACATTACTATTCTAATCCCGTTTCTGCCGCTTCTATGCTTTGTGACCTTGTCACTTTACTTCTTTGCACCTCAGTTACATCATCTGTAAAATGGGGATTAAGACTCTGAGCCCAATATGAGACATGGACTATGTCCAATCTGATTAATTTGTATCTACCCCAGCACTTAAGACAGTGCCTGACACAACTAAGTGCTTAACAAATTCCATAAAAAAATTGGCAGAGTTGTTTTTTCCTACTTTCATTCATTCATTCATTCAATAGTATGTATTGAGCACTTACTATGTGCAGAGCACTGTACTAAGCGCTTGGAATGTACAAATCGGTAACAGATAGAGACAGTCCCTGCCCTTTGATGGGCTTACAGTCTAATCGGGGGAGACAGAGAGACAAAAACAATAGCAATAAATAGAATCATACTTATATGGTAACAAACACTGGGTAACCAATCAGTCAATCAGTGGTATTGATTCATGGCATAGTGGATAGAGCACAGGCCTCAGAGTCAGAAGTTTATGGGTTCTAATCCTGACTCCACCACTTATGGTGTTTATTGAGCACTTGCTTCATGCAGAGCACTGTGCTAAAGTGTTTGATTATGACCCTGCTTGCTGTTCAGCTTTCCAAACTGGAAAGTGCTAATCAGCATTAGGCTCACTAAGCACTTAGTACAGTGTTTTGTACTCAGTAAACATGCAAAAAATATGAGTGAATGAATAACTATCAATGGCATTTAAGTGTCTATTTGGGAGAATGCCAGGGAAACAAAACACGTGGTCCTCTAGATTGTAAGCTCCTTGTGGGCAAGGAATGTGTCTACCAATTCTGGTATATTGTACTTTCTCAAGCGCTTAGTATAGTGCTCTGCACATGCTAAGCACTCATTAAATACTATCGATTGATTGATCGATAGATTGAGAAGCAGCATGGCCTATTGGCAAGAGCACAGACTTGGGAGTAAGAGGATGTGGGTTCCAATCCCGGCTCCGTCACTTTGCTGCTGTGTGACTTTGGGCAAGTCACTTCACTTCTCTGTGCCTCAGTTACCTCACCTGCAAAAAAGGGGGATTAAGAATGTGAGCCCAATGCGGGACAAGGACTGTGTCCAACCTGATTAACTTGCTTTTGTGTCCAACCCAATTGGCTTGTGTCCATCCCAGCGCTTAGTACAGTGCTTGGCCCATAGTAAGCGCTTAACAAAGACCACAATTATAAAGAAGCAGCATTAATTAGCGGGAAGAGCAAGGGCTTCTGAGTCAGAGGTCAGGAATTCCCTCTCTGCCATCTGTCAGCTGTCACTTCACTTCTCTGTGCCTCAGTTACCTCATCTGGAAAATGGGGATTAAGACTGTGAGCCCCATGTGGACAACCTGATCGCCTTATGTCTACCCCAGCATTTAGAACAGTGCTCGGGATATAGTAAGCGCTTAACAAATACCATCATTGTTATCATTATTATTATCTATTCCCTCTGGGTGCTTACAGTCTAATGGGGTAGACAGTTAAAATTTATTTGTACATAGTCTCAGCCCTTAAGCATTTAGATACTCAGTAGTATTTACTGAGCACTTACACTGTACTAATAACTTTGAAGAGTACAGTACAATAGAATTGGTAGACATGTTTCCTTTCCCCAGTGAGCTTACAGTCTAGAAAATATAAGCCCGTTGTGGGGAGGGATTGTCTCTCTTTATTGTTCTATTGTACTTTCCAAGGGCTTAGTACCGTGCTCTGCACACAGTAAATGTTCAATAAATATGATCGAACGAATGAACGAATGTAGACTCTCCAGACTCTAGTCCTATCCTCCCTGTCTCCCAAACCCAGAACCTTGGTACCATTCTTTATGCATCTCTCTCATTTGACCCACATATTCCAATCTGTCACCAAATCTTTTTGGTTCTGCCTTCACAGCATCTCTAGAATCCACCAAAATGTTACCGTGCTGATCCAAGTATTTATATCTCATACCGACTACCGCATCAGCCTTCTCAGTGACCTCCCTGTTGCCTGTCTCTCTCTACTGCCTGAATCATTTTTCTAAAAAAATAAAAATTAAAAATATAAGCAGTCCATGTCTCTCCACTCAATCTCCAGTGGTTGCCCGTCTACCTTCACACTGTTGTTCTCGGGATCACAAACGGTCAGGGGTGAGACTATGTACAAATTAATTTTAACTGTCTACCCCACAACAAGACAATATGTTGTGGGCTCACCACACTAAGTGCTTAACCGATACTGCAATTATTATCTTCTACACTCTAAACTCATTGTGAGCAGGGAACATGTCTACCAACTCTGTTATACTGAACTTTCCCAAGTGCTTAGTGCTGTACTCTGCACACAGTAAGTGATCAATGAATACAATTGACTGATTGATTGGGTCACCATGTGGAGGAAGTTACAAATTGACATCAGAGTGGATGGGAGGAAAAAGGAGAGAGCTGAAGCAACAGCACCTCCTACCCTTTATCCTGAATTCTAAATCTCTGTCAGAACAATTAATTGGCGTGGCCTAGGTCCTACCAGATAATTCTGGGGAATATGGTCCTTTTTGACTTTGGGATACCAGAATCATGCTTCCTAATCCTCCTTGGATCCTTCTGGATTATAATTTTGCCCCCTAAACAGACTTGACTGTTTCCCCGACTTGGTTCTTGTCTAATTTGTAGAGGATTCAGACCCTTGTCTTAGCTTGCCTTGTCTTATGCTGTAGAGTGGTCTCTGACCCATAGCGACACCACAGGCACATCTCTCCCAGAATGCCCCGCTCTCCATCTGCAATCGTTCTGATACTGTATCCATAGGGTTTTCTTGGTAAAAATTCAGAAGTGGTTTACCATTGCCTCCTTCCAAGCAGTCAACTTGAGTCTCCGTCCTCAACTATCTCCCAGGCCGCAGCTGCCCGGCATGGGTGAGTTTTGACTTGTGGCAGATGGTCTTCCACTCGCTGGCCACTGCCCAAGCTATTCATTCATTCATTCAATAGTATTTATTGAGCACTTACTATGTGCAGAGCACTGTACTAAGCGCTTGGAATGTGCTAGGCGTGGAATGGGTATGCCTCTTCTTGAATCTCTCTCCCAGAAGTTGAGATTGGAAGAATACTGAAAACTCTCCAGGTGTGACCCTGACAGGGGCAGACCCCTGTGGTCCAGGACAAAGTCTGATTTTTACTTTCTATCCAACACCTGCCACGCTGCTTTAGGTTTAGCAAATATTCATTCATTAAATCATATTTATTAAGAAATGACTGTGTGCAGAGCACTATACTAAGTGCTTGGAAAGTACAATTGGGCAATAAATAGACTATCCCTATGCGAAAACAGCATCACAGTCTAGAAGGGGAAATATGACAAGTATGACAAAATAATGATCAAAATGATCTGAAGACACCCAGATAGGGGTCAGAGGTTAGCAGGCATATTTAAGAATTCGGGATTTGTCTTTGAATTGTCACCCACCTTAATGGAGATGTTATAGGTCTGAATGATTATGAAGTGCTTTGATAAGATTCATTCATTCAGTGATATTTATTGAATATTTACTGTGTGCAGAAGACTGTACTGAGCACTTGGAAAGCACAATTCGGCAACAAATAGAGACAGTCCCTACCCAACAACTGGCTCATAGTCTAGGAGATAATGATGTATTTGCTAAATGCTTACTATGTGCCAAACACTGTTCTAAGTGCTGGGGTAGATACATTACAATCAGCCCTATCCCATAGTGAGTGGAAAAGGTATTTTGCTCCATTTTACAGTTGAAGTAACTGAGGCATAGAGAAATGAAGTGACCACCCAAGATGACAGAGGTGACAAGGGGCAGATCTGGTGTTAGAACCCAGGTGTCCGGGGTTTCCACTGTTTCCACTAGGTCACAGTGCTCCTCAAGCACTATTATATTGTATTCCTCATTCTATACTTCTAAAAACTGTGTGGTCCTGAAGTTTCACCTGAGCATCCTCTGCAATATTACGTAAAATGTTACTAATTAGAGGGACTCTTCAAAAAATCTTGTAGAGCAGAGATCATTTTGAAATACTAAAGAATCTTTTTTAAAACATTAATGATAGAAGTGAGTCATTTGGCTCTTTGTGGTTCAAAGAGACTCAATGTAAATCAAGATCTTTAATCTCCTAGTTGTTTTTGAATGACAATAGGAGGGTGAATTCTAGTTGTGAAAAAAGATCAGAATGAATGAGCCTACTAATAGAGATTAATCTCAAGAAATCACCCGAGGAGAGGGTTTTCTTTCAACTTCTGAAACTGAAAGTCAAGATAATAGTTTTCCTAAAGCACATTTCATTATTATTACTATTCATCTTTGTAGCTTAGAGGGAACTGTAATGGTAATGGCTATATACTTTTCTGCTATGATTCTTGGAGCAGAATTGCACTAAATGACGTCACTGTTAAATAGGTAAGAAGCAAGGTGAGAGAGCAAAGCGTGCAATTTGCACTTTGCTAAAAACCGTGTTAAATTTAATGGCCTTCGGCATAACGCTTATTGTGATGGTGAGTGGGACAGACCACCGATTGGCTCCAAGCCAAGAGAAGGCCTAAATGTTGATAAACCTCCAGGGATCCTGGTGAGATTTCTTTGTACAGAAGACAGTGGAGTTGTAATTGGTAGATTAGGGCCATTTATGCCGCAGAAGCTCTACCTATAGTCAACAAACATAGTAGAAGTTCTATGTACCGTCAACAATCATAATGCAAAGGCTGGAGGGAAACACCTGTCCTTGATGCTCGCTGTTATTCATTCAATCGTATTTATTGAGCTTTTACTGTGGGCAGACCACTGTACTAAGCACTTGGAAAGCACAGTTCAACAATAAAGAGAGATAATCCCTGCCCACGCTGGGCTGTTATTTGAAAGAATGACATAGCCTGGGCAGAGGGGACCTTCTGATGGGAATGCCCATGCTGCTATCAGTCCATACTGAAGTCCGGGACAGCCCGGACAGTGGGACCTCTCGGTCGGGGAATGCCCGTGCCGATCCGGACCCGAACACGAAACGGGACTGGTCATCCTGCAGTAGGAAATTCTCATTTCCCCTGGGTTGAGGGCTTAACAGAAGCGGCATCCTTGGTGCTTGAAGTTTTTTTCTGTATATTAATAAGTGTTTTCTTTCAGTGATACTGAATATCGTGGTTTATTCCACCAGAAAAGCTGAGTCACGAATCCCCTTTTCCCTAATTGACTCTATTGGGACCTAACAGAGCCTAAAGGAGCCTAAGTGAATTGATCCATTTCTATAACCTACTCAATGCAGACTTCATTTTAGAAACCTGGCTGCATGGAGAAAACTGGAAAAGCCACCAGTCTGATATAGTTTCAAAAAACTTCATGGATCTATCAGGGCTGTAAGCCCCCTTGCTGACCTCCCTGACTCTTCCCCACTGCAGTTCATACTCCATTCTGCTGCAGAATCATTTTCCTTCAAAAAAATTCAGACCACGTTTCCCCAGTCCTCAAGAAACTCCATGGTTGCCCATCCAGCTCCACATCAAACAAACACTCCTCACCCTTGGCTTTAAATCACTACATCACCAAGCCCCCTCCGACCTCACCTCACTACCTGCCTACTACAACCCAGCCCACACACTTTGTTCTTCTAATGCTAACTTTCTCACTATACCTCATTCTCATCTATCTCACCTCCGTCCCCTCGCCCACATCCTATCTCTATCCTGGAATGCCCTCTCTCCCCGTACCAGACAGATAATTGCTCTCCCCCCACTTCAAAGCCTTCTTGAAGGCACATCTCCTCCAAGAAGCCTTCCCTGACTCCTCTCCCATTCCCTTCTGCACTGCTCTTACTTGCTCTTGCATTCATCCTCCTTCCCATCCCCACGGCACAAATGTATATATCTCTATTTTACTTATCTATGTATTTTTTTAATTAATGTCTGTCTTCCTCTCTAGACTGTGAGCTCGTTGAGGACAAGACTGTGTCTGTTCATTGTTATATTGTACTCTCCCAAGCGCTTAGTATACTACTTTGCACATATTAAGCGCTCAATAAATACAATTGAATGAATGAAGGTCCCGTCTCTTCCGAGTGGTCTTACCCAATTAAGCCCTCTTTTTACTGGCTCCTTCTCCCTTCTGCATCATCTCTCTGTAGACCCATGACCCCTGGACATTTGATATTCACCCTACCCCTAACCTCCAGCACTTGCGTATATATCCTTAAATTATATTTTATGACATTCACATTAATGTATGCCTCCCCCTTTACAATATAAGCTTGTTTGGGCAGGGGACATCTTGGCTAATTGCTACCCTTGATTGACTGAATGAAGCAGAATGGACCTGGGTTCTAATCCTGACTCCACTTGTCTGCTTTATGACCTTGGACAAGTCATTTCCCTTCCTCTGTGCTTCAGTTACCTCATATGTCAAATGGGGATTAAGACTGTGAAAGCTATGTGGGAAAGGGAACTTGTCTATCCCAGCGCTTAGTATAGCAGTATAGCAGTGCTTCGTATAGTGCTTGGCACATTCATTCATTCAGTCATATTTACTGAGCACTCACTGTGTGCAGAGCACTGTACTAAGTGCATGGGAAATACAATTCCGCAACAAATAGAGACAATCCCTGCCCACAACAGGCTCGCCGTCTCGAAGGGGGAGACAGACAACAAAACAAGTAAAAAGGCATCAGTAGCAACATTATAAATAAAATTATGGATATATACACATCATATAGTAAAAGCTTAACAAATACCATAAAGAAAGCAATGACAATCCTAACCTCTTCCTTCTGGGAGGTACCAGGCACGCATGTCTCGTTGAGATCAGTTTCTTCGGCATTTTATGTCCACCTGAGGTTTGTGCTTTTCAATACCCAGGCTGCAAGAAATGAACCAGCTTTGGGATCCCCAAGAGCAGCTAACTGCAGATCAGAGAACTCTGATTTTCAGCCTTCCTTCATGATACTGAGCTGAATGTCAGTGTGAATCAACTCTTATTTTATCTCAGGACTCTAGAGATTTTCCAAGAGTGCTAGGCCACATCACCCACATGACAGATCCCATATGTCAAAAGCTTATAAAGCTCACTGTCATAGATCTAACTTGTGACGGACCTGCCTGTTCAAGAGAAGGTTCAAACTGCCTTTGGATTTGTCATCCATGATTTCCAAGGCCTTCAGCCGACTGGGGAAAGTAGGCTGATTTTTGGATGAAGCAGAGTTAAAATCCCGAAACCTGAGAGCTTCACTCCTCCTCTCCCCTGCTTTGTTCAACAGTAGCTTCATTTCTCAGGGGTCAATCGAAGTCATTTGCTGAGCACTAACTGAAAGCACTGTACTAAGCGTTGAAGTCTTAATTTTTCCTAGCTCTACAGCAAGGATCTCCCTCTAGTCACTGAGTTTCTCACTGACAGGGATCATGGGAAGCAGTATGGCACAGTGGAAAGAACCTGGGCTTCGGTGTCAGAGATCATGGGTTCGACTCCCGGCTCTGCCACTTGTCAGCTGTGTGACTGTGGGCAAGTCACTTAACTTCTCTGTGCCTCAGTTACCTCGTCTGTAAAATGGGGATTAACTGTGAGCCTCACGTGGGACAACCTGATTACCCTATATCTACCCCAACGCTTAGAACAGTGCTCTGCACATAGTAAGCGCTTAACAAATACCAACATTATTATTATTTATTCATTCAGTGGTATTTATTGAGTGCTTACTGTTTGCAGAGCACTGTACTAAGCACCTGGAAAGTACAATTCAGCAACAGAGACAATCGCTACCCAACAGTGAGCTTACTGTCGATCTGGGGCATTACCTCACTGCATGTCCTGGAGGGTATGGAGCGGAAGAGATGACAACCCTATCCTTAGCAAACTTTCCGTGGGGGGGTGGAGGGGAAAGACTCGGGCACAGCTGATAGGTGGGAGAAAAAGGAGAAAGAAAAAGGAAAAATAAAATCTATCTACTCTATTGTATTCTACTCACCCTTTGTACTCTCCCTTATAGTATAGCAGGGAGTGTGCCTGCTAATTCTGCTGTATTGTACTCTCTCAAGCACTTAGTACAGTGCTCTGCATATAGTAAGTGTTCAATAAATACCACTGATTAAGTGCTCAATAAATATGAGTAATTGAAGGAGAAATCTGCATTTCTATTGAAGGCTCAGGAGTAATAATAATAATAATGGTATTTGTTAAGCACTTACTTTGTGCCAAGCACTGTTCTAATCGCTGGGGTAGATATAAGGTAATCGGGTTGTCCTACGTGGGGCTCACAGTCTTAATCCCCATTTTACAGATGAGGTTACTGAGGCACGGGCCTAGGAGTCAGAAGAATCTGGGTTCTAATTCTGACTCTGTCACTTGCTGTTGTGTGACGTTGGGGAAGTCACTTCACTTCTCTGTACCTCAGTTCCCTCATCTGGAAAATGGGGATTAAGACAGTGAGCCCCATGTGGGAGAGGGACTGTGTCCAACCTGACGAACTTGCACCTGCCCCAGTGCTTAAAAGATTGCCTGACACATAGTGAGCGCTTAACAAAAGATTAAAGGAATGAAGATGGGTCTGAGACAGAGAGCAACATTTGACAGAAATAAAAGAACTTCCTTAATAAACTGAAGTTGCATCTCCAGGAAGCTTTCCCTGACAGCCTCTCATTTTCCTACCCTATTCTCCCTCCTTTCAAATAATAGTAATGATGGCATTTGTTAAGTGCTTACTATGTGCCATGCACTGTACTAAGTACTGGGGTGGATACAAACAAATCAGGTTGGACACAGTCCCTGTCCCACGTGGGGCTCACAGTCTTAATCCCCATTTTACAGATGAGGCAACTGAGGGAGACAATTGGCTAAACCGGGATTAGAACCCACAACCTATGCCCTTGGGTCTGTACCTTCAGCATTATATCACTTATTTACACATTCTTCAACTCTGCCGATTCCCCCATTTTAATATTGACTGTAAATTCCTTGAGGGTAGGGATCATCTCTATCGACTCTACTGTGTTGCTCCCAAGTGCTTCGTCTAGTGCTCTGGACACAGTAAGTGCTCACTAAATGTCATTTCTTGATCGAGATAATAATGATAGTAATAATGATAATAGTATTTGTGACGCACTTGCTGTGTGCCAAGTACTGTCCTAAACCCTGGGAAGGATACAAGGTAATCATGGCAGAAACGGTCTCTGTCCCACATGGAACTCAGTCTAAGTGAAGGGTTTTGACCAGAGGAAAGAGCAGTGGTTTACAAGATCTGGAAGAGGAGAGGGTGAGTTCAAGGCAGGAAGGAGGGCGTGAGGAGCAGGAATTGTTGTCCCAGTTATTTTGAATGCACAGGCATTGCTACATTTATATTTTGGCTAAAAGCCAAATAATATTTGAGGGGGCCATCACTTCTCCCCCGATTAGACGTGAGCCCGTCACTGGGCAGGGATTGTCTCTATCTGTTGGCGAATTGTACATTCCAAGCACTTAGTACAGTGCTTTGCACATAGTAAGCGCTCAATAAATACTATTGAATGAATGAATTGTCTAGCCTGGCAGTTTTTCAGTCAGACTGAAAACGGACAATTCAGAACCTTTGTTTTTTCCCCCGGAGCCCCAGCAGAGTAATGGATTAAGTCTGGTCTAGGTAATTACCTCTTCCAAGGTGATATCTCCCTGCAGTTAGGGACACGGTGTCCAAATGAAATTATTATTTAGCATTTCAACGTGCCGTTAAACAGATTTCACATTCCGCCTCAGACTGCCACTAAGATTTCAGTATATTTAGGTCATAAAGGTCTGAGGGATGGAAGGAACCAGGTGCTAAGTATTCTACATGTTATCAGTTAAGATAACATTTCCAGGATTCTCTAGGCCCAAGGAACTCAATTTAATCTGAAAAGCAAGCAAATCTGTATTTCTCAAATTTATTCTTACTTGGTCGTGGCTCAGATGTTTACCAAAAATCTGGGTTATTTTAGGAAGATGGCTTAAAAGATTTTCAAAGCAAAGTTCAGATTTGTATCTGGGGTCTTGCTTGTTCTTTCAAGTTTGACAAATGAAAAAAGGAGTATAATAGCTACATTGTACCAAAGAAAAATAGTCTGTTTCCGAAGCAATGGTTTGAACAGAGCGATTTAATACCTACTTCCCAAACGATGGATTTTTGTCATTCTTCAAAATTCCATCAGAATGGAACTGATAGTAATGTACAGGGAACATTAGGGAAGCAGCTAGATGGATGGACACCATAACAACGATAATGCAAGAAACATTAGAAAGGGGTGTGAATTATGGCAAGGGGCAGGACGTTCTGGAGAAAGTATAACCATGAAGTCGCTATGATTCGGAAATGACTCGAGGGCACTTAACAATAATAATAATAATAATAATGACAATCTTCCTCTCCTTTAGACTTGGAGCCCCAAGTGAGATAGGGATCGCATTTGGTCTGATTATGTTGTAACCACCCCGGTGCTTGAAACAGTACAATGTCATTATTGAGTCGTTTTCTGCTAAGATGACTGAATCTTAAGAAAAACATTTTCTTGATGGAGAGCAAGATGTCTCCTCTCTGTTCTGCAATTAAATTCGTTCGGATCATTCAAAATTCACTATTATTATATTCCTAGGTATTATGAAGCTCCCAGACACACGTCATAAAAGACGGTTCACGGTCTAGTGAAAAGCATTGGATTCAGAAATCAAAGTCCTGACCCACTGGATCTGGGTCGATTGCCAAATGAGCACGGGGAAGGTGTAGTTTGGAGAAAATTTTCCCAGAGGGAATATTCATCAAAAGTCATGGGCTTGTGAGACAGGAAGAATGGTGGTACTGTCTACAGTGAAAAGAAAGTCCCAGAATGATAGGGTTTGGGTGAGAAGATAAACAGTTTTGCTTTGGACCTGTGAAGCTGGAATGTCAGCAGGGCATCAAGACAGTAGAGATGTCTTGAAGGCAGGAGAAAATGTGAGACTGCAGAGAGTTCAGGGCTAGAGATGTAGACTTGGGAATCATCTGCAGAGAGATGGTAGTTGAAGCCAAGGGAACAAATGAGTTCTCTGAGGGAATGTGTGTAGTTGGGAGAATAGAAGGGGACCCCAAACTGAAGCTTGAGGTTTCCCCCCCCCCCCCCCCCCGCCCCAGTTAGGGAAGTTGGTGGAAATCCTGGCATCAGGCTGAGCCCTGACACTTCACATTTGCCCTCAAATGCTCCAACTCTGCCCTCTTCTGTTCAGTGACATTACTTGCATCTCGATCAATCTTGCAACGGTATTTGAGCGCTTAATGGGTGCGGAGCACTGTAATAAGCACTTGGGAGACTACAACACAGACGATAGACATATTCCTTGACTATAGCAAGCTTACAGTCACGAGAGGGAGAGACATTAAGATAATTTATAAATTTCTAGATCTGTACATAAGTGCTTCCTAAAAGATTCCAGGCTCCATTTTCCCCACCGCTTATGCCAGATCTTTAATCGTCTCCTGAAGCCCCCAGTACTCTTAATTCCTCTCTTGCCCCTGATGACCTAGTCAACTACTCAGTTTATAAAAATCAAAAACATCTGGCATTCTACCTTCACACTCTTTCATCCTTTCCGGCCACCTCTCAAGAGAAAATCTCACATCTGCTTTCCAAATCTACACTCAGTGCCATTGACCCATCCTCCTTCACTTTCTACAAAACACTTGTACCCCCTCTTCTTTCCTCCTTGGCTCTCATCTTCATCTCTCATAAACTCGTGTTAATTAAGGGCCTACCGCATGCAGAGGACCGTACCAAGTGCTGGAAAAAGAGTACAAAGGAGAGAATTAGAATCCATCCAACCCTGGCTTCACATATGTTCAAGTCTTACTTCACAGTAAATAAAGGCTTCACTAGTCTCACTTTGTCCTACATCTATTGCCCTCCCACCCCAATTACTCCCACTCCTGTGTAACCTCTTCAGATGGACATTACACACCTACTGCCTCCACTTCCTCCCTCCAGCCCTCTTCTTCTTCTACAGTCTGGTTTCCACAGAGGTCACACTCTCCAAGACCATCAGTGACACACTACTAAAATGAATATACTCCCATTGTCTTTTTCCTATGTACATCTTCAGAGGGAGAAGGTGCATTATGAATAGGAAGTGCAGATATCAATGATATTTATTGAGTGATTGCCACGCGCAAAACACCGTACTAAGCACTTGAGAAAGTACAGTATAAAAGAGTTGGTAGACATGTTCCCTACCCACAATAGACTTACAGTCTAGAGGGAAAAATCGTTTTCGTTAAGAGTTTACTATGTTCCAGGCACCGTACGAAGTGCTGGGGTAGATGCAAGATAATCAAATTAGATACAGTCCCTTTCCCAGGTGGGGCTCATGGTCCTATTCCCCATTTTATAGATGAGGAAACAGGCACAGTGAAGTTAAGTGACTTGCCCAAGGTCACACAACATACAAGAGATGGAGGTGGGATTAGAACCCAGGTCTTCCGACTCCCAGGCCTGTGCTCTTTCCACTAAGCCATGCTGAAAGCTACTCACACAAACCCCTATTTACCCAGAAATGGGATCACCCTCCTTCTTTCGTTTTAGCAACTAATTGCCAAGGTATTCCCAACTCTTAGCTTTTTTTGATGGTATTCGTTAAGCTCGTACTATGTTCTAGACACTCTAGTAAACACCGGGATAGACACAAGCTAATCAGGTTGGACGTAGTGCTCTGCACACAGTAAGCGCTCAATAAATATGATTGAATGAATGTCCCACATGGGGGTAACAGTCTCAATCCCCATTTTACAGATGAGGTAACTGAGGCACAAGAAGTGCAGTGACTCGTACAAGTTTATACAGCAGATGAGTGGCAGGGTCGAAGTTAAAACCACAGTCCTTCAGACTCTCATGCCCGTGCTCTATCCATTAGGCCACGCTGCTTTTCTATTCTGCTTGGAATCTCCTCCCAAATAAAAAATGGCTTTGGTTTTTCCCTAGAGATGATCAGCTAGATTGGCTTTTAGATGCTTTATAAAAAAGACAATCATTGAGATTATAATTCTTTGCAGTAATAATTATTATAATTATAAGCATTTAGTGAGTATAACCCACAGGTCACTTGCTGAAGGCATGCTGACCAAGAAAAACAACTATTTCATATAGCACTTGAGCACTGTTGCTGCTCGACCCATAGAAAATACTAATTACAACTTCTCCAAGAGGCCTTTCTGAACTAAGACCTCATTTTTCTTACTCCCCTCTCCCTTCTGGTTTACCTATGAACTGGCATCTGTAGGCTTTAAACATTTAACATTCACCCCACCTTTACCCTCTCAACACTTATTTACATATTTGGCATTTATTTTAATGTTTGTCTCTTCCTCTAGACTGGAAGCTCCAATCCAACGATGGTGTTCATTGAGTGCTTACTTTGAGCAGAGCACTACATTAAGCACATGGGAAAATACAATACAACGGAGTTGGTAGACACATTCCCTGCCCACAAGGAGATTACATTCTAGAAGGAGCTTAGAGTCTAATAATAATTATAATTATTATTATGGTTCTTCTTAAATGCTTATTATGTACCATGCACTGTTCTAAGCACTGGGGATGAGGCAATTTAATGAGGTTGGACACAGTCCCTGTCCCATATGGGACTCACAGTCTTATTCCCGTTTTACTGGTGAGGTAACCGAGGTACAGAGAAATTAAGTGACTTGCTCTAGGTCATGCAACAGATGTGTGGCAGTCAGAATCAGAACCCAGGTCCTTCTAATTCCCAGGCCCACGCTCTAGCCACTAAACAATGCTGCTTCTATACTAACCGCTTGGGAAAATACAATACAATAAAGTTGGTAGACACTATTTCTGCCCACAAGGAGCTTCCAGTCTACAGGGGGAGATAGACATTTAAATAGATTATGGAGAGGGGAAATAGTAGAGTATGAGATTGATAGTGCTGGTAAAATGTATCAGAACCAATCCAAAATTTTTATTTTTTTAAAGTAGTCTTTTTTTTCATTCCCCTGTGAAACCCTAAATGCAGGCATATTTGGTGGCACGGACGCAGCCCAGAAATCTTTCAGGCAGGCAATGTGTCTACCAACTCCCTAGTATTGTACTCTCCTAAGCACTTAGTATAGTGTTCTGCATAGAGTAAGCACTTAAATAACATTGATCGATAATTGATCTAAAACTCTAGACTATAAGCTCATTATGATGGGGAACAGGTACACTCTTTCTGTTGTATTGGATTCTCTCAAGTATTGAGTACAGTGCTCTGCAAAAGGTAAGTGTTCAATAATAAGTAAGTAAAAGTAAATGTAAGTGTGAGAAGCAGCGTGGCTCAGTGGAAAGAGCTCGGGCTTGGGAGGCAGAGGTCATGAGTTCGACTCCCGGCTCTGCCACTTGTCAGCTGTGTGACTGGGCAAGTCACTTCACTTCTCTGTGCCTCAGTTACCTCATCTGTAAAATGGGGATTGACTGTGAGCCTCACGTGGGACAACCCGAATACCCTGTATTACCCCAGCGCTTAGAACAGTGCTCGGCACACAGTAAGCGCTTAACAAATACCAACATTAAATTAATTACCACTATTGACTCGATGGTCGGCTTTTTCCTTTCTGCCCCTTACAAGAAGGAGGATGCCCCTCCCCTCTGACATCAGGACTCCCGTGACCTCCCTGCTTCATGGCCAGTGGCATCCTGAGGCCTTTTAGAACACTGAACCCATTTCCCATATGACATAGCTTGTAGATTCTTGAGTTTAGAGGAGAAAGTTTCTCTTCTCTGTCAGTCTAAAACCTTGTTCTATCAAGAACAGAAAGTTTACATCTTCAAAATAAAAATCAAATTGCTGGTGTCAAAAAAAAGCTTTACTTTCAATTGGAAACCAAAATAGAAAGAATTTTGAGACCTAAAAATAGATCACACATCCTCAGCTCCACAATCTATATTTATTCCACTTTTAACACATTTTTCCTTATCTCAGCCTATTTGTGGAAGAAAAATAGAATTCACAGTTGTCATTATGATGTGTTGCTAATTTCAGCTTCTGTATTATAGATAATCTTCAAAGAAATAATTGGCTGTCAAACACACATCCTCAATAATAAACAGTTTGAGGGTTCCAAAACCAACATAGCTGAAAAATAAGTTTTGAAAAACCATACCAGTGGGGAAAGGTTCTGTGTATGGAAAAATGTGAGGAGGAAGTTTAAACATTTCTTAAAAAAACATAAAGAGCGGGGACAAAGAGGGTAGAGTTAATTATTCTTCAGCCAACAACAGAACAAATAATTATGGAGTGAAGCTACAAAACAAAAAAACTCAAGCTACATGTGAAGGGGGATAAGATTCAGTTTCAAACATTCATTCATTCATTCAATCAGATTTATTGAGTGCTTACTGTGTGCAAAGCATTTAGGAAAGTACAGTATAAACACAAATAGACACATTGCTGCCCTTAACGAACTCAGTGTAGAAGTGGAGACAAACATTAATATGAATAGATAGATTACAGATATATCTACATATGTACAAATACGTGTTCAAGCAGAGATTTGGGAGAAAGTAGGAAAGAAAATAAGTTTCATGGGTCCCATAGAGGGATGGAATGAAGATGATAAAAATATCTGGGGGGGTGTTCAGTTCCCAAGTGTGAGGTTAAAAGTTTCCAACCAAGAAGGGAATCAATAGTAGCTCAAAATCTCATCCCTTAGACTATGTACACCATGAGGGACAGACTTTGATTCTATTTATTTGCTATTGTTTTAATGAGATGTTCATCCCCTTGATTCTATTTATTGCTATTGTTTTTGTCTGTCTCCCCCGACTAGACTGTCAGCCCGTCAAAGGGCAGGGACTGTCTCTATCTGTTACCGATTTGTACATTCCAAGTGCTTAGTAATAATAATGATAATGTTGGTATTTGTTAAGCACTTACTATGTGTAGTGCACTGTTCTAAGCGCTGGGGTAGATACAGGGTCATCAGGTTGTCCCCCATGAGGCTCACAGTCTTCATCCCCATTTCACAGATAAGGGAACTGAGGCCCAGAGAAGTGAAGTGACTTGCCCACAGTCACACAGCTGCCAAGTGGCGGAGCTGGGATTCGAACCCGTGACCTCTGACTCCCAAGCCCGGGCTCTCTCCACCGAGCCATGCTTCTAAGTACAGTGCTCTGCACATAGTAAGCGCTCAATAAATACTATTGAATGAATGAATGAATCTGATTTTATAATACCTACCCCAGTAGTAGTAAGGATAGCACTTATTAAGGGCTTACTGTATGCAGAGCACTGTACTAAGCATTGTGAGATAATGCAAAGGTGGGAATTAGACGTGGTCCCTGTCTCTAGGGCTCAGGGGTAAGGGCTCCGGACTTAGCACTGAGCTTGGCACACATTAAGTACTTAGGAAGCATTAAGTGACTTCTAAGGATGCTATTAGGATCCTAATAATAAGGGTCCTAATAATAGGATGCTATTATTAGCATCCTAAGGGGCATATCATCTCCAGCACAAGGGTAACGGCTGAAATGCACCCTCTGAGACCCAGCAAGTAGTAGTAGTTGCATTGGAATGAGGCAAGCGCTTAGTACAGAGCTCTGCACATAGTAAGCACTCAATTAATACAATTGAATGAATGTAAGCACTTGAGAAGGTTCACAAAAAGAGGAGCAGCATGAGCTATTGGAAAGTGCATGGGCCTGGGAGTCTGAGGCCTGCTGTGTGACTTTGACCCAATCCTTTTACTTTTCTGTGCCTCATTTACCTCATCTGTATAATGGGAATTAAGACTATGAACCCCATGTGTGAGACAGATACCGATTAGTACAGTTCCCAGCACACAGTAAGCACTCAAATATCACAAAAAAAAAAAAAAGAAGAGGCAGGCTCTCCTTTCACCAGGAGCTTAGAGTCTATCAGGGCTGCTGGATAAAATAATTGTGGTATTTGTTAAGGGCTTACTATGTGCCAGGCACTGTACTAAGCGCTGGGGTTGATACAAGATAATCAGGTTGGACAAAATCCTGTCCCCACATAGGACTCACAGTCTAATCCCCATTTTACAGATGAGGGGACTGAGGCACAGAGAAATTAAGTGACTTGCCCAAAGCCACACAGCAGACAAGTGGCAGAGCTGGGATTCGAACCCAGGTCCTTCTGACACGCAGGACCGTGGTCAATCGTATTTATTGAGCACTTACTGTGTGCAGAGCACTGTACTAAGAGCTGGGGAGAGTACAATGTAACAGATACATTTCCTGTCCACAACAAGTTTACAGTCTAAAGACGAGCTTACACTCTAAAGACAACTGAAAGGTTGTTTAATAAGTACGGTATTTGTTAAGTGCTTACTCTGTGCCAGGCACTGTACTAAGCACTGGGATGGATACAAGCAAATCTGGTTGGACACAGTCCCAGTCCCACCTTCACGACATCGCTAAAATCCGCGTTTTCCTCTCCATCCAAACTGCTACCATATTAATACAATCACTCATCCTAACCCGCCCGGATTATTTTATCCACCTCCTTGCTGACCTCCCAGCCTTCTGTCTCTCCCCACTCCAATCCATACTTCACTGCCGCCTGGATCATTTTTCTACAAAAATGTTCAGGATATGTTTCCCCACTCCTCAAAAAAACTCCAGTTTTAAGTGCTTACTCTGTGCCAGGCACTGTACTAAGCACTGGGATGGATACAACCAAATCTGGTTGGACACAGTCCTTGTCCCACGTGATGCTCACAGTCTCAATCCCCATTTTACAGATGAGGTAACTGAGGCACAGAGAAGTAAAGTGACTTGCTCAAGATCACACAGCAGACAAATGGGGAAACTAGGATTAGAACCCATGACCTTCCGACTCCCAGGCCCATGTTCTATCCACTATGCCATGCTGCTTCTCTATTTCCTCCATGCCAATGGGTTCACTTCCCCAGACACGGAAAGGGGTAAGAAATGAAGTTTACACCTACCCAGGTCAATCCTGAGGACTAACTTTAAACCTCTCATTACCGTTGCTGCCTGTTGTCGCCTCCACCCATACCAGCCTGGTTAGGAGGAAGTGAGACAAATGGGCCAGAAAACAACTCTCCAGTTCTTGAGAAGCAGTGTGGCTCAATGGAAAGACCCGGGCTTGGGAGTCAGAGGTCATGGGTTCGAATCCCAACTCTGCCACTTGTCAGCTGTGTGACTGTGGGAAGCCACTTAACTTCTCTGCGCCTCAGTTCCCTGATCTGTAAAATGGGGATGAAGACTGTGAGCCTCACGTGGGACAACCTGATTACCCTGTATCTCCCCCAGCGCTTAGAACAGTGCTCTGCACATAGTAAGCGCTTACCAAATACCAACATTATTATTATTCTTGGAGCCCATCAAACAATGATGTTAATAGAGTGCTTACTGTGGGCAGAGCACTTTACTAAGTGCTCGGGAGGGAACGATACAAAAGAGGTGGTAGACAAGAGCCCTCACTTCAAGGAATTTACAGTCTCCTGATGCTTGAGGCCCTGAGGCTGTCTCAGGATAATTCCTTTCTTCCCCGTGCAGTTCATCCTCAACCCATTTCAATTTAAAGCCTTCAACATTTTCAATAAATTTATTTCACCAAATTTTCAAATGCCACCAGATTCTTCTTCCCCCAGCCATTATCCATGGGGGTCCCTCAAAGTTCAGGGCTGGGGCCCATTCTATTCTCCAACTACACCCACTCCCTTGCAGAGTTCATTCACTCCCATGGCTTCAAACTACCATCTCTTTGCGAATGACACCCAAATCTACATCTCCAGCTCTGATCTCTCTCTTCAGTCTCACATTTCCTCTTGCCTTCAAGACACCTCTACTTGGATGTCCTCTCATCACCTCAGGTTTAACATGTCCAAAACAGAACTCTTTATCTTCCCACCCAAACTCTGTCCTCCCCCTGACTTTCCCCATCACTGGAGATGGCACCATCATCCTTCCCCTCCTTCGAAGCCCATATCATTCGCCTCTACCACCCACTCCAGTTACTTGTCGCCGTCATCTACCGCCCTCCCGGTCCCACCTCCGACTTCTTCAACCACCTTGACCCCTTTCTCACCTTCCTTCTCTCCTTCTCTCTGCCCACTCTGATCCTCGGAGACTTCGACATCCATATGGATGTACCCGACGACTCCTCTGCCGCCCGCCTGCTATCCCTCCTCGACTCTGCCGACCTCCTCCTCCACCGTACCGCGCCCACTCACCGACTCGGTCACACCCTCGATCTCGTCATCTACCGCTGCACTATCTCCTCCCTCACCGACTCTGAAATCCCTCTCTCTGACCATAACCTTCTCACCTGCCTCATCTCTCACACTCCCTCCCCCTGCAAACCTTCGCTACTGCCCCACAGAGACCTCCGCTCTCTCGATCCCATCCGTCTTTCCAATAGCATCTCTCCTCACCTTGCCGCCCTGTCCTCTCTTCCCACTCTCGACGATCGGGTCTCCGCTCTCGACTCCACCCTCTCTACTCATCTCGACTCTCTCGCCCCCCTTTCCCTCCGCCGCTCTCGCTCCACTAACCCACAGCCCCGGATCACCTCCTCCGTCCGCCTCCTACGCTCCTATGCTCGAGCTGCCGAGCGCCGATGGCGAAAGTCCAAGCACCGAGCCGACCTCACACACTTCAAATTTAGCCTTTCCTGCCTTAACTCTGCCCGCTCCTCCGCCAGGCAGAGCTTCTTCTCCTCCCTCATCGACACCCATGCCCGTCACCCCCGCCGACTGTTCCGGACCTTTAACTCTCTCCTTAGGCCCCCTGTTCCTCCCCCTCCCCCATCTCTCACCCCCAATGATCTGGCCACCTATTTCCTCACGAAAATCAACACGATCAGGTCTGAGCTCCCCAAAGTCACCCCTCCGCCTCTCCCCTCCCCCCCACCAACCCCCTCCCCTACTTTCCCATCCTTCCCTGCGGTATCCTCAGAGGAGATCTCCTCCCTCCTCGCAGGTGCCACCCCCTCCACCTGCGCCTCGGACCCCATTCCCTCTCACCTTCTTAAAACCATCGCCCCTGCCCTCCTACCTTCCTTAACTTCTATTTTTAACCACTCAATCTCCAAGGGCTCCTTCCCCTCTGCCTTCAAACATGCCCACGTCTCCCCCATCCTAAAAAAACCCGATCTCGACCCCACTTCCCCCTCCAGTTATAGCCCTATCTCCCTACTACCCTTCCTCTCCAAAATCCTAGAACGAGTCGTCTACGATCGATGCTTAGAATTCCTTAACTCCCATTCTCTCCTAGACCCCCTCCAATCTGGCCTCCGTCCCCTCCGCTCTACCGAGACTGCTCTCTCTAAGGTCACCCGTGACCTCCTTCTTGCCAAATCCGACGGCTCCTACTCCGTTCTGATCCTCCTTGACCTCTCTGCTGCCTTTGACACTGTCGACCATCCCCTCCTCCTCCATACCTTATCTCACCTCGGCTTCATGGACTCCGTCCTCTCCCGGTTCTCCTCCTACCTCTCTGGCCGGTCATTCTCGGTCTCCTTTGCTGGAGCCTCCTCCCTCTACCATCCTTTAACTGTTGGAGCTCCTCAAGGGTCGGTTCTCGGCCCTCTTCTGTTCTCCATTTACACTCACTCCCTCGGTGAACTCATTCGCTCTCACGGCTTCGACTACCATCTCTACGCAGATGACACGCAGATCTACATCTCTGCCCCCGTCCTCTCCCCCTCCCTTCAGGCTCGCATCTCCTCCCGCCTCCGGGACATCTCCACCTGGATGTCGGCCCGCCACCTAAAACTCAACGTGAGCGAGACTGAGCTCCTCATCTTCCCTCCCAAACCCGGTCCTCTCCCAGACTTCTCTATCACCGTGGATGGCACGACCGTCCTTCCCGTCTCTCGGGCCCGCGATCTCGGTGTCATCCTTGACTCGTCTCTCTCGTTCACCCCACGCATCCTATCCGTTACCGAGACCTGCCGGTCTCACCTCTACAATATCGCCAAGATCCGCCCTTTCCTCTCCACCCGAACAGCTACCTTACTGTTACGGGCTCTCGTTATATCCCGGCTAGATTACTGTGTCAGCCTTCTCTCTGACCTCCCTTCCTCCTCTCTCGCCCCGCTCCGGTCTGTTCTTCACTCCGCTGCCCGGCTCATCTTCCTGCAGAAACGATCTGGGCATGTCACTCCCCTTCTTAAACAACTCCAGTGGTTGCCTATCGACCTCCGCTCCAAACAAAAACTCCTCACTCTAGGCTTCGAGGCTCTCTATCACCTTGCCCCTTCCTACCTCTCCTCCCTTCTCTCTTTCTACCGCCCACCCCGCACCCTCCGCTCCTCCGCCGCCCACCTCCTCACCGTCCCTCGGTCTCGCCCGTCCCACCGTCGACCCCCGGGTCACGTCCTCCCGCGGTCCCGGAACGCCCTCCCTCCTCACCTCCGCCAAACTGATTCTCTTTCCCTCTTCAAAACCCTACTTAAAACTCACCTCCTCCAAGAGGCGTTCCCAGACTGAGCTCCTCTTCTCCCTCTACTCCCTCTGCCATCCCCCCTTTACCTCTCCGCAGCTAAACCCTCATTTTCCCCTTTTCCCTCCGCTAATCCACCTCTCCCTTCCCATCCCCACAGCACCGTACTTTTCCGCTCAACTGTCTATATTTTCGTTACCCTATTTATTTTGTTAATGAATTGTACATCGCCTTGATTCTATTTAGTTGCCATTGTTTTTACGAGATGTTCTTCCCCTTGACTCTGTTTATTGCCATCGTTCTTGTCTGTCCGTCTCCCCCGATTAGACCGTAAGCCCGTCAAACGGCAGGGACCGTCTCTATCTGTTGCCGACTTGTTCGTCCCAAGCGCTTAGTACAGTGCTCTGCACATAGTAAGCGCTCAATAAATACTATTGAATGAATGAATGAATCCTTTCTGTCTCAAAAGCCCATAATTTCGACATTAGCCTTGACTCCTCTCTCTCATGCAACCCACCTATTTAATCACCAAATCCCGGCAGTCCCACCTTCACGACATCGCTAAAATCCGCGTTTTCCTCTCCATCCAAACTGCTACCATATTAATACAATCACTCATCCTATCCCGCCCAGATTATTTTATCCACCTCCTTGCTGACCTCCCAGCCTCCTGTCTCTCCCCACTCCAATCCATATTTCACTGCCGCCTGGATCATTTTTCTACAAAAATGTTCAGGATATGTTTCCCCACTCCTCAAAAAACTCCGGTGGTTGCCCATCCACCTCCACATCAAACAAAAACTCCTCACCAATGGCTTCAAGAGACTCAATATCCTTGCCCCCTCTTACATCAACTCATCACTCTTCTACTACAACCCAGCCCATACACATCACTCCTCTAATGTTAACCTTCTGACTGTGCCTCCGTCTTGTCTATTACACTGCCGACCCCTTGCCCATATCCTGCCTCTGGCCTGTAACACCCTCCACCCTCATACCCGAAAGTCACTCCCCACCCTAGAATGTAAAATCACTGTGGAGAGGGAATGTGTTCATTCAATTGTATTTATTGAGCACTTACTATGTGCAGAGCACTGTACTAAGCACTTGAGAGAGTACAATTCAGCAATAAACACACTCCCCACCCATAATGAGCTTATTGTTGTATTGTACCCTCCCATTCACTTAGTACAATGCTTTGCATTCAGTAAGCGCTCAATAAATACGATTGAATAAATATCCTTCACACAGGAAGAGGTGAAGTCTAAAGAAAAAAAAATTGAACATAAAGATTTAGGTGCAGGCAGCACAGTGACAGCATCAGGTGGAATTTTCCCAAGCTATGAAAAGCCGAAGAATTTCACTTGGAAGTTTTATAAAAGAGAAATAGAGCCACTGAAAAATGATAAATTGACACAGAAGGAGAGAGATGTTTGAAATGCATTAAATATAGATGCCGAATTGAAAACTGACTGGTTTCTTCTTAAAGGTGATGGATATTTACCTGGCCTGCAATACCCAAAAATCAAGACAACTTATGACTTATGCCCTCAGAACCAGCTATAGAGTTTAAGAGGGAAGCAGCATGGCCTAGTGAGTGGGGGGAAAATAAAACATAGGCCTGGGAGTCAGAGGACCTGGGTTCTAATCCCAGCTCTGCTCCTTGCCTGCTGTGTTACCTCAGGCAAACCACGCCACTTCTCTGTGCCTCGCTTTCATCAGCTGTAAAAGGATGTATTACCTGTTCTCCCTAACAACTTGGACTGTGAGCATCATGTGGGACAGGAACTGTGTCTGAGCTGATCTATCCCAGAGCTTAGAACAGTGCTTGACACACTGTAAGTGCTTGACAAGTACCATTAAAAGAAAGTGAGAAAGGAAGCTACTTTAGGGTATTTTGACTGAGGGAGCAAACAGAGAGAGGCAACATGGGAATGTTTGAACATGCCCAGTCTCTCCCTAAAACTCCTTTTAGGGGCTTTGAGAAAAAATCAGTGGGACATTATGTTGCACTGTGGTGATATTTGTTAAGCACTCACTATGCACCAGGCATTGTCCTAAGTGCAGGGGTCGATATAACTTTATCAGGTTCATCAACTTTATAGAGAAGCAGTGTGGCTCAGTGGAAAGAGCCCGGGCTTGAGAGTCAGAGGTCACGGGTTCGAATCCCAGCTCCGCCACTTGTCAGCTGTGTGACTGTGGGCAAGTCACTTAACTTCTTTGGGCCTCAGTTCCCTCATCTGGAAAATGGGGATGAAGACTGTCAGCCTCATGTGGGACAACCTGATTACCCTGTATCTACCCCAGCGCTTAGAACAGTGCTCTGCACATAGTAAGCGCTTAACAAATACCAAATACCAATATTATTATGGTCACATATGAGGCAATAAATATCAAATCCTGTCAGTTCTTCCTTGAACAGTTCCCCCCACCCCAGTCCCAGATTTCACTCTGCTGCCCAAATCATTTTTCTGAAAAAATCATTCAGTCCACATCTCTCCACTCCTCAAATATACATCTGCTAGTTCCCCATCCATCTCCATATCAAACTCCTTAGCACTGACTTTAAGGCACTCAATCAGCTCCCTGCTTATTACCTAACCTCACTAATCTCCCATTACCACCCAGCCCGCTCAATTTGCTTCAGTGCCAACCTATTCACCGTACCTCAGTCTCATCTATCATGTTAATATCAACTTGTTCATGTCCCCCTTCAAGCTTGGAACTCCCTCCCCCTTCATATCTGACAGACCACGAATTTCCCCCCCTTCAAACTTTACTGAAGTCATGCATCCTCCAAGAAGCCTTTACAGACTAATGCCTCATTTCCCCATCTATTAACTCTCCCTTGGGTCTGCACCCCTTAAACAATTTCTTCCCCTATCGTCAAATCACCCTTAAGCACTCTGGTACTCAGTCCTCCCCCCAGCTCTTATGTACACATCCTTACCCTCAGCTATTTCCCCTATCTTTAATACATTTCAGTGTCTATCTCCTCCACCAATCTCTAACTTGTTTGAAGACAGGAATTGTGTCTTCTAAATCTCTTGGACTGTACTCTTCCAAACTCTTAGTACGGTGCTCTGCACCCAGTAAATGCTCAATAAATACCGTTAATCAAATAACTTACTGAAAATTCAGGTGATGTGAAAATGGGCACAGTGCATCAGCAACGATGTGGGAATGTAGCACAAGGAAAAGCGTAAGCAAAGGGCTTTTGTGTGTAGGAAACATTTCTGGCCAAAGCAACCACGAAGTAGAGCCTATCCCTCTGGATGCTCATTCTTAGTCTCTTTCGTGGGCTTCCCTTCTGCCTCCCACCCTCTAACTATTGGAGTCACTCAATATTTAGTTCTGGTTTCCTTTTGATTTTCCATCTGCATCCACTCCCTGAAAGAAATTCATTCCCATAGCTTCAACTATCATCTCTAAGCAGATGATTCCCAAATTTACATTTCTAGCCCCGATCTCTCTTTTGTCTACGGTCTTGCATTTCCTCCTTCATTCATATTTATTGAGTGTTGTGTGTAAAACACTGTACTAAGTGCTCGGGAGAGTGCAATATAACAAGAGACTCAATCCCTGGCTACAGCAAGCTCACAGTCTAGAGGAACAAGCTCCTCCTGCCCTTAGGACAACTCTACTTGGGTGTCCCACCAACACTCAAGCTTAATATGTCCAAAAAAAAAAATGGAACTCTTCATTTTTCTTCCCAAATCCAGTCCTCTTATTGACTTTCCCACACTGTAGACAGCACCACCATCCTTCTTGTCTCACAAACCTGTAACCTTGGTGTTATTCTCGACTCACCTCTCTCATTATAGTCGACCTGTCAACAAATCCTGTTGGTTCAACCTTCACAACATCACTAAAATCCACACTTTCCCCTCCATCCAAATTGCTATCGTATCAATCCAGGCACTTATCCCAATCTGCCATAATCACTGCATCGGCCACTCTGTTAACCGCCCAGTCTCCTGTCTCTCCCTACTTCAGTCCATACTTCACTCTGCTGCCTGGATCACTGTTTTATAAAGATGTTCAGTCCACGTATCCCCACTCCTCAAGAACCTCCAGAGGTTGCCCATCCACCTCCACATCAAACAGAAATTCCTCGGCTTTAAAGCATTCAATCATCTTGCCCCCTCCTACCTTACCTCCCTGATTTCCTACTACAACCTAGCATACACACTTCACTCCTCTAATGCCAACCTCAATCTCATCTCCCTCATTGCTTGCTTCTCACCCCCACCTGTCTCCGTCCTGGAACACGCTCCCTCCTCATATCCGACGATTACTCTCTGCCTCTCCTTCAAAGCCTTATTAAAGGCACATCTCCTCCAAGAGGCTACTAAGCCTTCATTTCCTTTTCTCCCGTTCCATTTTGCATCACCCTTACACTTGGATTTTCACCCTTTATTTATCACTCCCTTAGCCTCACAGCTCTTATCTATCCATAATTTCACTTTTATATTAACCTCCTTCTCCCCCTCTAGACTGTAAGCTCACAGTGGGCAGGGTAGGCATCTACCAACTAAACTCTTGGGAAAGTGCAATACAAAAATAAACAGCCACATTTCCTGCCCACAGTGAGCTTAAATGTAATGGTTTGATTGGTGTAGGGTTCTGATGCCATTAATCAATTTACGTTTGCGCTGGTAACCGCTAGAGTTTTTGAGACTTATATTAGGAAATGTCTTTTCAGGACCTCTTCTGGGTCAGGCCAGGTGATGGGATAGTTCCCAGCCTGCTGAACCAGCAATGAACCCAGGTGCCCAAATCCCCCAGAGTAGTGGTCTTCCAAGTGAACCAACAGCAGGATGATCACAAACCACACTGAAAGTGGAAAATGCACAAGCCCAAGAGTCAGAGGACTAGGGTCCAATTCCAGCTCTGCAACTTTCCTATGTGATCTTGGGCAAGTCACTTCATTTCTCTGTGACCCAGTTACCTAATCTACAAAATGGGGATTTAATCCTACTCCGGGTCCTTCATTCTCTATCTGTGTTTTCAGCCATTTTATTCCTTCACAAAGCATCCTGAAGTCCTAGACTGTTCACATGTCAGAAGAAAAGTGTCTATTTCTTTCCCTCTCCACCAGAAGAATTTAAGCATCTCCTGATTCCAGTAAATGTCAAGGGTACAGAGTGTCCCTGGAAAGTACAAACCTGTTTTTTTTTTTCTGCAGAGATAATTATGTCTAGTCATTCTCATCTGGAGGTTCAGTGCTTGGTGAACATGGCAAGTTAATAGCATTCGGCTTTAAACACTAGCAATAATTGTAAGGAGAAAAATAGACCCTCCTTTAATGGGTCTTCTTTGTGGCATAGCCTGAAAACAGAAAGAAAGGTATTTTAAGCCAGAATCTCCCCATTGCACGAGTCACTCCTTGCATGACGTTACCAAGTTGTGAAATACTAAATAAATACCAGTGATGATAATTTGTGCCCCTGTCACTTCGGATGTTCCTTCTCCTCTCTCTGCCACCAACCTAGCCACCTGGATGGGGGGGATGGGGTAGAAGAAAAGTGAGCCTGCGGTGATTCTGGCTCCCACCCCCTTCCACTGAGATCACCCCTCCTGGAATCCCTGCCTGTCTCCTCTATTCCCCACAAGCTGGAAGAGAGGGGCAGTCAGTCAGCCAATTGTATGTTTTATTTTGTACAGAGCACTGTACTAAGCACTGGGAAAAACACAGTATGCAATAAACAGACACATTCACTGTCCACAACGAGTTTTCAGTCTAGAGCGGGGCATGGACATTAATATCAATAAATAAATTACAGATATGTAAATAAGTGCTGGGGGGGCTGGGGGGCAGGGGTGATGAATAAAGGGAGCAAGTGAGGATGATGCAGAAGGGAGTGGGAGAAGAGGAAAGGGGGAACTCTGTCAGGGAAGGTCTCTTGGAGGAGATGGGCCTTCAATAAGGCTTTGAAAGGGGAGAGAGTCATTGTCAGATTTCAGGACGGAGGGCGTTCCAGGCCAGAGGCAGAACATGGGCGAGATGTTGGAGGGGAGATAACGAGATCAAGGTATAGTGAGAAGGTTAGCAATAGAGAAACAAAGTGTGGGGGCTGGGCTGTAGTAAAGGTGTAGCGAGGTAGGAGGGGGCAAGGTGATTTAGTGCTTTAAAGGCAATGGTGAGGAGTTTTTGCTTGATGCAGAGGTGGATGGGCAACCACTGGAGGTTCTTGAGGAGTGGGGAAATTTTTTTGCAGAACATTTATCCCTTCAGCAGAGTCAAGTATGAACTGGTACAATATGTCCCCAATATCTCATCCTGCTCCAACAAGGCCTGTCCGATTTCTCGTCCTGCTCCCCGTCTGTGTCTGGCGTGGCCATGGCGGCCTGGTAAAGTTATCGTGACCCTCCTGCAGGCGAGGAGAAGGAGGCAGCATATCTCCATGCCTGGCTGGAAGAAGCTAAATGTGGTAGGGCAACAGGGTTGGGACAGGGAAAGATATGGAGTTTGAGTTTTCATTAACACTGTCTCTTTGTCCCACTAGGATTTTGCTGTATCAGACATTGGCAGTTCTTGTGGTATTTGTTAAGTGCTTACTGTGTACTAGGCAATGTTCTAAGAGCTGGGCAGGATATAAGCTAATCGGGTTGGACACAGTCCCTGTCCCATGTGGGGCTCAAAATCTCAAATTCCATTTTACAAATGAGGTAACCTTGGCACAGAGAAGTGAAGTGACTTCCCAAGGTCACACAGCAGACAAGTGGAGGAGCAGGGAATAGAACCCATGACCTCCTGACTCCTTGGCCCATGTTCTATCCACTAGACCATGCTCCTCTCTAATCAAATCCTGTCTTCAGGAACCAGTGAGAGGATATGGCTCATGAGTGTGTCACAAATAAACCCCATCAACTGGGTGGAGGATGATCAGATTCAGACTCACAGGGGTGGCCATACACAATAATAATAATAGTTATGGTACTTGTTATGTGCTTACTACGTGCCAATCACTGGTCTAAGCGCTGGGGTAGGTACAAGTTAATCAGGTTGGAGACAGTCTCTGTACCACATGGGGCTCACCTTCAATCCCCATTTTACAGATGAGGTAACTGAAGTCCAGAGAAGTGAAGTGACTTGCCCAAGGTCACACAGCAGACATGTAGCAGAGCCAGGATTGGAACCCAGGTCCTTCTGACTTTCAGGCCAATACTCTATCTCTTAAGTCACACTGCTTCTTACCAAACATAGTTTAGGCAACTCACACCTGTATCGTGCACCCCACTAAAATTCAGTCATGGGCACAGAAGAAAATTTATGAGTCAACAGAAAATGTCCAAAGGCTTTTTTGATGGAAAATACTAGAGAATGATGTTTTAATGAAAGGATAAAATAGAGGAAAAATCTGAACTAGGACTTTTGAATCCACAACTGCTGGCATATGATATAACCCTTGTCTGACACAAAGAATGCAGCGACAGTGTCTCTGCATATATTCTCAACTAGTCAGAAATAGAAACAGCGAGAATCAATCAATAATATTTACTGATTGCTCACCGTGTGCAGAGCACCTTACTGAGCAATTGGGAAAGTGGAATATAGTATAAAAAATGAATATACAGAGTATTTCACAGTGGCTAGAGGTTGAAGCTGAAATTTAGCTTTACAATAGTAGGAACCTGGGTCTTTGAGAGGTCACCTGGCCCAGTCCCCTGCCTCCAGGGAGATGAACAAGCCATCAAGAACAGAAAAGCAGCATGGCATAGTGGATAGAGTATGGGCCTGAGAGTCAGAAGGTCATGGGTTCTAACCCCGGCTCTGCCACTTGACTACTGTGTGACCTTGGGCAAGACACTTCTCTGTGCCTCATCTGTAAAATGGGTTTAAGACTGTGAGCCCCACATGGGACAACCTGATTACTTTGTATCTACCCCAGCATTTAAGACAGTGCTTGGCACATAGTAAGCGCTTAACAAATACCATAATTATTACTATTATTATTAGATGGCTGCCTATTTTATTCATGTTATCCAGAGTCTCTGACAATGGGCTCTACAGGAGCTAGTGTCAGAATCCTGACGGACGAGATCTTCCTGCTTTCCAATGGAAATCTATCCTGCTTTAATATAAATCTGCTTCTTGTTTGGTCCTAAGTGGACAAGATGATGTCAACATCCTCACCATAAAAGCCCACCTGAGCATCCTCACTTTCTTCTAGTCCTTTACTCATAGGATCCAGTTCCCATCTCTAATATTCTTTCTTCCATTTTACTCTCTTCAGCTTCCCCACGTCCTTTATTTTTAAAAAAGGATGCAAATCTGGCCATGAGTAAAAATCAAGGAAGATTCCCCACCTGTTTATCGATCCCACTACATCAGCCATAAACACTCATCAACAAAACCCACCTGTATTCAGCTTGTGGTCCACTAATCGATGATATTTATTGTGTTTACTATGTGCAGAGCACTGTACTAAGCACTTGTAAAAGTGCAATACAACAGAATTAGCAGCCACATTAGTTGAGCATAACGAGTTTACAGTCTAGAGGGGGAGAGAGATGTTAATATATAGAACTTTAGTATGTATATATAAGTGCTGCTGTCTTTATACCTTGCCAGTCTGTTTCATCCTTCCTATTTTTATTAATCATTCCCAAACCTCTGCATCAAACAAAAACTCTTCACCATTGGCTTTAAACCACTCCTCCACCTGTCCCTTCCTAAAGTTTCTCTCTATCAAAACCCAGCCCACACACTTTGCTCCTCTAGTGCTAATCTTCTCACTGTGCCTCGATCTTGCCTATCTCGCCAACGACCCCTAGCCTATGTTCTGCCTCTGGCTTGGAACACCCTCCCTCCTCAAATCTGACAGACAATTATTCTTCCCCACTTTAAAGCCGTATTGAAGGCACATCTCCTCCAAAAGGCCTGCCCAGACTAACCTTCCCCTTTCATCTTCTCCCACTCCCTTCTGTGTCATCCTGACTTGCTCCCTTTGCTCTTTCCCATCCCAGCCCCACAGCACTTATGTACATATCTATATTGATGTCTGTCTCCCCTGTAAGCTGTAAGCTCATTGCGGGCAGGGAATGTGTCTATTTTTATATCGTACTCTCCCAAGTGCTTAGTACAGCACGGGAAGCAGCGTGGCTCAGTGGAAAGAGCCCGGGCTTCGGAGTCAGAGGTCATGGGTTCGATTCCCAGCTCTGCCACTTGTCAGCTGTGTGACTGTGCGCAAGTCACTTCACTTCTCTGTGCCTCAGTTACCTCATCTGTAAAATGGGGATTAACTGTGAGCCTCATGTGGGACAACCTGATTACCCTGTATCTCCCCCAGCACTTAGAAGAGTGCTCTGCACATAGTAAGCACTTAACAAATACCAACATTATTATTATTACAGTGCTTTGCACTGTATTTATTACAGTGCTTTGCACACAGTAAGCGCTTAGTAAATATGATTGAATGAATGAACTCCTTTGTACTTAAACTGAATTTCATCCTATTTCTAGAGGAGTAGTCATATCTCTAAAATTATAACTTATGTATTTCTTCTTCTTAAGGTCTGTCTCCCCCTGTGGACTGTAAGTTTGTCATAGGCAGGGAATGTGTTTGCTTTCTTGTACTGTACTCTCTCAAGCACTTAAGCATAGTGGTCTGCACATAGTAAGCACTCAGTACAACTGACTGATTTAGAAGTCTATTCCTGCCTTCTAAGTGTTAACCACCTCAATTCATCTATTATTCAGCAGCAAATTTCTCAAGTGTGCACATCAAGGTCATTAATAACATCAAATAGAGCCCATCTTGGATCTTTGGATCTACGTCCTTTGATTTGGATCTATGTCCCTTGGTTTGACGCCAAGACACTGGTGACCACCCAAGAACACCCCTCCACTTAACTACGCCGCCAATGAACTGTACCATACTTTTTCTCAGTTTGTCAGAGATGACATCATATAGGGGCAGATCAAAAGCCTCAAGTTTCATAAGCAGGAGGGAAGCATTCATTCATTCAATAGTATTTATTGAGCGCTTACTATGTGCAGAGCACTATACGCGCTTGGAATGAACAAGTCGGCAACAGGTAGAGACAGTCCCTGCCGTTTGACGGGCTTACAGTCTAATCGGGGGAGACAGACAGACAAGAACAATGGCAATAAATAGAGTCAAGGGGAAATAGATGACATTTTTGTGGGCTGATGCTCTTATGGTGGAAGATATTTAATATGTGCACCACAATTTGCTCTAAAAGTTGTATTGGTTGCTGCTGGGATTCTTACTTTGAGTTACCCTAAAACAATAATTGTGGCTTCTTCTGAGTTACAATGTGCTAAGCATTGCTCGTTATGAACAGGGAACGTGTCCGTTTATTGTTGTATTTTACTCTCCCAAGAGCTTCATTCATTCATCCAATCGTATTTATTGAGCACTCACTGTGTGCTCAATACTAAGTGCTTGGTAAGTACAATTCAGCAACAAATAGAGATAATCTCTGCCCACAGTGGCCTCACAGTCTAAAAGAGGGGGAGAGAGACAGCAAAACAAGTAAACTGGCATTAGTAGCATAATTATAAATAAATAGAATTATAGATATATGCACATCATTAACAAAAATAAATGGAATTACAATTATGAATATGTACATATATACACAAGTGCTGTGGGGAGGGGAGGGAGGGTAGAGTAGGGAGCAGGTTGGGGCAATGGAAAGGGGAGTGGGAGCAGAGGAAAATGGAGGCTTATTACACTGCTTTTCGCACAATAAGTACTCAAAAAATATGATTGATTAGAAGTATGGAGTTCTGGGGTAGATAGATAATAAGCAGATCAGAAAGAGTCTCTATCCAACATGGAGTTTGCAATCTAAGGGGAAGGAAGAACAGAGTTTTAATCCCCATTTTAGAGATGAGGAAACTGAAGTCCAGGGAAGATAAGTGAGTACCCAAAGGTCTCAAAGCCAGCAAGTGATGAAGGTGGGATTAGAACACAGATCCTCTAACTTGCGGGTATTGTACTTTTTGTTAGGTAACTTCATGCAGCTTCTCCCATACAGTGGGCATTTCTTGCTCCTAACTCTTTCCCTTCCTTTCAGCCCATCAGAAAGCAATTTAGTACTCTCTCCCTGCAGAAGAATGGAAAGTTCCACATTTACCCTGAAGAGTCAGGGCAGCTTCTGGATTAGCCCAATGAAAATGCACTGAGTGACCACTGTCCAAGACCCCCTTTGGGGGAAAGGATTGTTCCCATGAGCCAAGAGAAACCGAACTAGTCCATGTCTCTAGCACACATTCGGCCTTGGGTACAGGTGATTTCCCCCATGGAAGCAACATGGCTTGGTGGAAAAAGCACAGGCCTAGGAAGCAGAGGACCTGGGTTCTAATCCAAGCTCTGCCACTTACCTGTTGTGGGGCCTTGGGCGGGGCACTTGACTTCTCTCTGGTTCAGTTTCCTTCACTGTAAAATGGGGATTCAATACCTGTTCTCCTTCCCATTTAGACTGAGCTCCAGGTGGGATAGGGACTGTATACAACATTATCAACTTGAATCTCCCCTAAATCTTAGAGCGGTACTTGATACATAGTAAGCACTTAAACATCATTATTAGTTGTGACCAAATCAATTAATGATATGTATTGAGTGCTTACCTGTACTAGGCACTTGGGAGAATACAGTACAGAGTTGCTAAACACATTCCCTGCCCACAGTAGCTTACAGTCTAGAGGAAGAAACTGCAAAACCCAAACTCTTCATCTTTATCCACAATTATTTGGAGGTCTGGCACAGACATATTTTGTTTTGGGTAGAAAGGGAGGGAAACTCAGATGTTTCAGTGAATTCTCCATTCCAGTATTTTTTATGACTTTTTTAAGCACTTACTATGTGTCAAACACTATTCTAAGTGTTGGGGTAGATACCAGCTAATCAGTTTGGACACATTCCCTGTTCTGCCCAGGGCTCACAATCTAGGAAGGAGGGAGAACAGGAGAAATGAAGTACGGAGAAACTAAGTGACTTGCCCAAGGTCACACAGCAGACAAATCTATGTTTCTATTTACTTATATTGATGCCTGTTTACTTCTTTTGATGTCTGTGTGCCACCCTCTAGACTGTAAACCCATTGTGGATAGGGATTGTCTCTCTTTATTACTGTATTGGACTTTCCAAGGGCTTCGTACAGTTCTCTGCACACAGTAAGAGCTCAATAAATATGAATGAATGAACAAATGAACAAATAGAGGACCCAACATTAGAACCCAGGTCCTCTGACTCCCAGGCCCATGCTCTTTCCATCAGGTCATGCCTCCTGCTTATTGGACCTCTTGCAATCATCATTTTAATGCTTCATCTAAAATGAAAAGAACTCTAAAACACAAGACAAAACATTTCACACAAAAGGAGGAAAATTGCAAAAACAATTGCTTCCCGAATGGGCTATTGTGATGGAAAAAGCAGTTGCAGGCTGTCTCTAACAGCTTTTCTTGACAGTCCCCTGAATTGTGGCAACAGGGAGAGGAGCAGAGCCAACTCCAGCAGGGGGTGGAGCTTTTGCAAAAATCTTCTGGCAGATGGCCACTTCTTACTGAGTCCAAGCAGATGAAAGATCCTATCACACGAAGCCCAAGTCAGGAAACCTTCATCTCATCTAGCCCACCACCACTCCCTTGCCCACATCTTCCCTCTGGCCAGAAGCCTTCCCTGACTAAACCCTCCTCTCCTCTTCTCCCACTCCCTTCTGTGCCCCTCTTACTTGCTCCTTCATTCATCCTCCCTCCCATCCCCATAGAACATATGTATATATCTGTAGTTTATCTATTTGTTTCTATTAATTTCTGTCTCCCACTCTAGACTGTGAACTTATTGTGGGCAGAAATGTGTTTGTTGTTATACTGTACTCTCCCAAGAGCTTAGAACAGTGCAGTGCAGGCAGTAAGCACTCAAAAAATACGATTGAATGAATGAACAATAAACAGACACATTCTCTGCCCATAACGAGCTTACAGTCTAGAGGGGGGAGACATATATCAATACAAATAAATAAATTACAGATATTGATTCAATCATACTTACTAAGCACTTACTGTGTGCAAATTCGCACAGAAGTGCTGTGGGGCCGGGGGTGGGGGCCGAGAACAAAGCCTCAATCTCATCTATCTTGCAGTCATCCTCTCACCCCCATCCTGCCTCTGGCCTAGAAAGCGCTCCCTCCTCATACCCAACAACAATGACACTCCCACCCTTCAAAGTCTTATTGAAAGCACATCTCCTCCAAGAAGTCTTCCCCAACAAAGGCCTCCTTTCCTCTTCTCCCACTCCAACCTGAGTCGCCCTGACTTGCTCCTCTTTTCCATTCCCCTCCCAGCCCTGCATTATAAATGTGCATATTTATAATTTATTTACAATATCTATCTCCCCCTCTAGACTCGTTGTGGACAGGGAATGTGTTTATTGTTACATTGTAATCTCCCAAGTGCTCAGTACAGTGCTATGCACACACTACACACTTAATAAATACTATTGACTGACCTATATTGACTGGAATTCATCTACATAAGGGGATCAGAAAAAAATTTAGCTCCTTGAGACAGAGATTATGCCACTTTTCCCTGTGCACAGAGTATAGAATTCTAAATACATGAGGCACGGGACAGCACTGTTGGTGATTTAGAGCAATGGTAGAGAGGAGGGTTTCTGGGGAGAGGTTTTGAGGCTTAGAAATTTGCATTTGAAAGCCAAAGTGACCCTGAAAAGCACAGAAAAGCTAGCAACCAGACCTGGAAGTGCAAAGCTAGGAACAATTTAAGATCTTCGTAGACTCACACATCTTTCCGTAAGTGCCAGGGATGTTTTTCTTGTTCTATCTCAAGAAGTCAGGTGTACACAGTTTCTGAAGAAGCCAACAGAATTGGGCATTTGGAAGCTACATTACCCAAGAGAGGTGAGAGGGAGCATGTGATAGGCTAAAGGAGTGTTAATGCGTTGGTTAAAGACTTTACAGTTGAACTACAGAGTGGATAAGTGAGCAGCATAGGCAGAAACTACCGAAGTCCTTAGATTTCACCCCAACACTTCCGAGTGCTTAGTACAGTGCTCAACCCATAGTAAGCACTTAAATGTGACTGATAGAAAGATCATACATCTGTTAAAAAACCTCTAAAGGGTGTTTGGCTGTTTGGAGACAATACTGAAAGACCCCTCTCAGGGTCACACCTGGAGAATTTCTAGTATTCTACCAGTCTTGACTACGGGAGGGAGAGTCGAGCAGAGGCCTACCCATTCCATTCCTAGCTTGGCCAGTGGCTAGCAAGTGGCAGGCCATCTGCTACAAGTCAAAACTCACCCATGCTAGGCAGCAGCAGCACGGGAGAGAGTCGAGGACAGAGACTCAAGGTTACTGTGTGAAAGGAGGCAGTGTAAACCACTTCTCTATTTTGACCAAGAAAACTCTATGGATCCACTACCAGAATGATCTCAGATGGATGTGGGGCATTCTGGGAGAGATGTGTCCCTGTCAGCGACGACTAGATGGCATAAGGCAAGACAGTGTTGAAAGAACCTAGTGAAGAGAGGCAAAATGGGGACTTGAGCCTGCTTATTGATACGGATAGTGAGAATTCGGCAATCTTGATACACTGAAATGGGGCTACCCATCTCACTGGAGAAATAGCTTTTGAAGTTCTACTTGCATAATAATAATAATAATAACAATGGTGTATGGTAAATACTTACTAGGCAATAAGCACTTCAAAGCCTTAATGAAGGCACCTCTCCAGGAGGCCTTTCCAGACTTAGCGCCTCCTTTCCTCTTCTCCCACTCCTCTCTGGGGTGCCTTGATTTACTCCCTTTGTTCTCCCACCACCAGCCTATAGCATTTACTTACATATCTGTAATATAATTTTTTTCTTTACAGATGTCTGTCTCTCCCTCTCTAGACTGCCTCCCCCACTCTAGACTGCATTTACAGTGTGCAGACCACTGTACTAAACACTTGGGAGAGTACAATATAACAACAGATTCCCTAACCACAATGAGTTTACAGTCTAGAGGAGTCTGAGCCAGATATATGCAGAAAAACTAAGCCTTTTCAGTTCAGTGCTAACAGTAGAGAGACACAGTTTGGGAAGGGTTAATGTATTTTAGCAGAGTCTCTAGACTCTGCTGGAATCAAACATTTTTAATCTGGATAGAATATGACACAATTTGGGGATTAAAATGTTGTGCTACATCCACACGGTGCCAGTCAAGACGTGATTACTTGAGGGCAAGTTTTTCTTTAAGCAACGTGGCTTAATGGAAAGAGCACAGGCTTGGGAGTCAGAGGAGGTAGGTTTTCATCCCAGCTCTGCCACTTCTCTGCTGTGTGGCCTTGGGAAAGTCACTTCACTTCTCTGTGCCTCAGTTCCCTCATCGGTAAAATGAGGATTAAAACTGTGAGCTCCAGATGGGACCAGCTGATAACCCGTATCTACCCCAGTGTTTAGAAAAGTGCTTTGCACATACTAAGTGCTTAATATATCCCATCATTGTTATCAGTAGTAGTAGTAGTAGTCAGGAACCTAGCCCTTGTGTTATAGGAGAACTGAATGAACGCTTCTTTTAAAGCTGGTTTGGATAAAGTTACTCTATTTGTAATTGTACCTCGAAGTACCTTTCAGTTTCCACCAAATCTACAGGAAGTAAGTCAGGGGTCTGAGTTGTCATAATAATAATTATAAAACAACTGTGGTATTTGTTCAGCACTTACTATGTACCAGGCACTGTACTAAGCCCTGGGGAGGATCCAGTACCAGAACTTTTGCATATGGAAGTGAGTAATTCTGGGAGAGATGTGTCCATGGAGTCACTATAGGTCAGAGACGACTTGGCAGCATAAGACAAGACGACATACAAAGTAATTGGGTCAGACAAAATCCTGGGCCCACATGGGACTCACATTTTTAATCCCCAGTTTACAGATGAGATAACTGAGGCACAGAGAAGTGAAGTGATTTGCTCAAGGTCACACAGCAGGCAAATGGCAGAGCTGGGACTAGAACCCAGGTCCTTCTGACTCCCAGGCCCGGGCTCTAGCCACTAGGCCATGTTACTTCATCTTTTACCCTTGGAGGGTCTGATGCCCTGAAATAATAATAATAATAATAATGGTGGTATTTGGTAAGCGCTTACTATGTGCAGAGCACTGTTCTAAGCACTGGGGGAGATACAGGGTAATCAGGTTGTCCCTCGTGAGGCTCACAGTTAATCCCCATTTTACAGATGAGGTAACTGACGCACAGAGAAGTTAGGTGACGTGCCCACAGTCACACAGCTGACAAGTGGCAGAGCCGGGATTCCAACCCATGACCTCTGACTCCCAAGCCTGAGCTCTTTCCACTGAGCCACGCTGCTTCTCTAAATGGGAAATGGCCTTCAGCAATTCAATAGATCAATCAATGGTATTTATTGAGCACTTACTGTGTGCACAGCACTGTACCGAGCACTTGGGAGAGTACAGTATAACTGAGTTGGTATACACTTTCCCTGCCCACAGTGAGCTTATAATCCTATAGGAGAGCCAGGATGGGCCCCAGAGTTAGTAAATAATTCAGCTTCCCCGAATTTTCTCTGGGCCAATAAACATTTTAATTAACTCTAAAACCCTGAAAGAAAGGTTAAAGAGAGAGAACTAACTGAACAATTCTCTGTTATTGGATCGAATTGCAATATGGAATGTAAGAAAGCACTTCAAATGAAATTTCAGGCTGACAAAGAATCTGGTGGTAACTCCTAGTAAAGCCCGTCAATCAGAGAGAGAGGGGGGGGAAAGAAAGAAAGAAGGAAAGAAGGAAAGAAGGAAAGAAAGAAAGAAAAAGAGAGAGAGAAAGAGAGAAAGAAAGAGAGAGAGAGAGAGAAAGAGAGAAAGAAAGAGAGAAGGAAAGAAAGGAAAGAAAGGAGAGAAGAGAGAGAAGAAAGAGAGAGAAGAAAAGAGAGAAGAGAGAGCACTACATATCTGCAATTTTAGTTAGTTTCAGCCCTGGTATGGCTGTGCAATGAAAGGTGCAGCTTCGCTCCAGGCTTTGGGTATCAGTAAACTCTACCTTGCCTTCCACTTTGTTTTCACTGAAATTTCCAGAGTACTTTCCTCCACGTGGGAATGTGTAAGTGCCTATATGAAACTTCTTGTCCTTGAACTGTCCTTTATAAACTGCTCCTGAAGGATGTTCAAGTCTTCCTGATCCATTCATCTTGTCATTTTTCCAGTTTCCTACATAGCTTCCTAAATGGGGCAGGGAATATGTCTGTTTATTGTTGTATTGTACTCTCCCAAGAGTTTAGTACAGTAAGTGCTCAGTAAATATAATTGAATGAAGAAATGAATGAATGAGTGAAGCACTGTACTAAGCCCTGGGGTAGATACAAGGTAATCAGGTCGGACAGTCCTTGTGCCACATGAGGCTCACTGTCTAAGTGGGATAGAGATAGGCATTGAATCTCCATTTTACATAGTAGGAAACTGAGGTATAAAGAAGTAAAGTGACTTGCCCAAGGTCACACAGCAGGCAAGTGGCAGAGCCAAGATTAGAACCTAGGTCTTTGACTCCCAGTCCTGTGCTCTTTCCATTAATCACAACATGCTGTTTCACAGTATTAGTGAGAGTATTTATTCAGTGTGAACTATGGGCCTAGTACTGTACTAATCACTGGGGTTGAAATAAAATAATCTGGTCCAACATAAACCCTGTCCCACACCATGCAGTCTAGGTGGAAGGGACACAGTCATTGACTCTTCATTTTACAGATGATGAAACAAACAGCGAATTTGAGGGATTTGCCCCAGAGAATAATAATAATGGTGGTATTTGTTAAGCACTTACTACATGCAAAGCACTGTTCTAAGCGCTGGGGGGGGGGGTACAAGGTGATCAGGTTGTCCTACTTGGGGCTCACAGTCTTAATCCCCATTTTACAGATGAGGTAACTGAGGCACAGAGAAGTTAAGTGACTCGCCCAAAGTCACACCGTTGGCAAGCGGCAGAGCCAAGTTTAGAACCCATGAACTCTGACTCCCAAGCCCGGGCTCTTTCCACTTTTCACACAGGCCTCCTGACTCCCAAGCCTGTGCTGTTTCCATCTGACCATGCTGCTTCCAGGAATGAGAAGATAGTTCCAGAACACCAGAAAGAGGCCAGGCCCCTCACTTCTCTCCTTCTACAACCCAGCGCGAACACTTCGATCTTCTAGTGCTAACCTTCTCACTGTGCCTCCATCTCACCTGTCTTGTCGCTGATCCCTGGCCCACATCTTGTCTCTGACCTGGAAAGCCCTCCCTCCTCAAATCCGACAGACAATTACTCCCTCCACCTTCAAAGCCTTATTGAAGGCCCATCTCTTCCAAGAGGCCTTCCCAGATTAAACTCCACTTTTTCTCTTCTCCCACTCCCTTCTGCATCACTCTGATTTACTCCCTTTACTCTTCCCCCACCTTCCAGCCCTTCAGCACTTATGTACATATCTGTAATTTTATTTATTTGTATTGATGTCTCCCTCCCCTAATCTAGACTGTAAACCCACCGTGGGCAGGGAACAGTGACTGTTTACTGCTCTATTGTCTTCTCCTAAGTGTTTAGTACAGTGCTCTGCACACAGTAAGCGCTCAATAAATAACCTGAAAGTAAAATGAAAGTAAACTGCAATGATTCGCAACAGTCTTCCAGTAAAATGAAGTCTTGGAAGGGCTAATCCAGGAAGAAGAGAATTTTGGCCAGAGAAGTGCTACCCATTGGGCGAGGGAGAGACTAATAATAACAATAATGTTGGTATTTGTTAAATGCTTACTATGTGCAGAGCACTGTTCTAAGCGCTGGGGTAGATACAGGGTAATCAGGTTGTCCCACGTGAGGCTCACAGTCTTAAACCTCATTTTACAGATGAGGTAACTGAGGCACAGAGAAGATGAGTGACCTGCCCACAGTCACACAGCTAAGTGGGAGAGCCAGGATTCGAACCCATGACCTCTGACTCCCAAGTCTGTTCTCTTTCCACTGAGCAGGGTGGTCCCTATGCCTTAGAATGATTTGGGCTATTAGGTTGCTGGCAGGCTGACCCCTTGTCCACCAAGGGAGCAGCCTGGGCCCTTGCTCGGGCGGTCTATTGGAAAGTCATCACAGGGATGACCCAGGAACCTCTAGGTGACTATATTCCCATAGCACCAGTCCACGTCTTCTTCCACAGCCACGGCCGTCGGTACAGAAGTTTCACTGATCAATATCATCCGTGCCCAGATTCTTTTGAAATCTTCACTTCCCCTCCTGGAAACAATTGGGCACCTGTGATATGTCCCGGCTACCTTCCTCATTCATATTTATTGTGGGCTTCCTGTGTGCAAATTACTGTACTAAGCGCTTAGGAGTGTACAATGTAACAGAGGTGGTAGAAATGACCCTTGCCCACATCGTGCTTACAGTCTAGAGAGGGAGGCAGACATTACTGTAAATAAATTACAGATATGTACTTTTTTTTGTCGGTATTTGTTTAGCACTTACTCTGTGCAGAGCACTGTTCTAAGCGCTGGGGGAGATACAGGGTCATCAGGTTGTCACATGTGAGGCTCACAGTCTTAATCCCCATTTTACAGACCAGGGAACTGAGGCATAGAGAAGCGAAGTGACTTGCCCACAGTCACAGAGTTGACAAGTGGCAGAGCTGGGATTCGAACTCATGACCTCTGACTTCCCAAGCCCGGGCTCGAGTGCTGTAGGGCTGAAGGAAGGGTGAATAATGGGTGCAAATCCAAGTACAAGGGTGAACAGAAGGGAATGGGAGAAGAGGAAATACGGAGCTCATCAGGGAAGGCCTCTTGGAGGAGATGGCCCTTCTATAAGACTTGGAAATCGGGGGAGAGTCACTGTCTGTCGGATTTGAGCTGAGGGGGCATTCCAGGCCAGAGGTTGGATGTGGGCGAGAAGTCAGGAGCAAGATAGATGAGACGAAGTTTCAGTGAGTAGGTTGACATTGGAGGAGTGAAGTATAAAGTCTGGGTTGTAGGAGGAAACCAGGGAGGTGAAGTGGGAGGAGGCAAGGTAATTGAGTGCTTTACAGCTGATGGTAAGAGGTTTTGATGCGGAGGTTGATGGGCAACCACTAGAAATTCTTGAGGAGATGGGGAAACGTGAACTGAATGTTCTTGTAGAAAATTCATGTGGGTGGCAGAGCGAAGTATGGATTGGAGAGGGGAAGAGCTAAGGGGCAGGGAGGTCAGCAAGGAGGCTGATGCTGTAATCGAGGCAAGAAAACATAAACACTTTCTCCAGCTGATGCTGCACCTCTGAGGCAGCAGGGGAACATTCTAAGAATCCAGAATCTGCTACGCTGCTATCTAGGCTACCTTATGAGCAGGAGAAAAAAAGAACCCCTCCAAGACTATCTTTCCTTCTGTAGAATCGTCTTCCCAGTGACTATTTAAAACATGACATAATAATAATAATAATAATGTTGGTATTTGTTAAGCGCTTACTATGTGCAGAACACTGTTCTAAGCGCTGGGGTAGATAGGGAAATCAGGTTGTCCCACGTGGGGCTCACAGTCTTAATCCCCATTTTACAGATGAGGGAACTGAGGCACCGAGAAGTTAAGTGACTTGCCCACAGTCACACAGCTGACAAGGGGCAGAGCTGGGATTTGAACTCATGAGCCCTGACTCCAAAGCCCGTGCTCTTTCCACTGAGCCAGCTTCCTATTGCATAACAAAAACAAAGGTAAAAAGGTATTTTGCTAAAACCTAAGTTGATGGCAATCACTATGTCTAGTAATAAACAACAACCAACAAGCCTTTAGCTGATAACAAGATTGCCCCACTACCAGGTCGGGAAGAGGCCAAAAATCAAAGCCAGTTACAAAACACAACTCTTTCCCTTCTCAAATTCCTCGTGAGTTAGAATCTTGATTTTTAGAAGTTTACTTACAGTGTGGGAGCTGGGATTCACTGCAGCCGTGAAGTTTCTCCTTAGCGCGGCCTTCCCAACACACCACCCCCTGGACTTCCTCCTAGAAGCCCACCCTCTTTCCAGATGCTTCTCACAGTGATAAATATGCAAATAGATTTCTCTCCCCAGTTAGGACTGCTTCTAACAGGCTCCTCTCAGGGCTGTTTCAAAATACAATTCAGGTCCTACAATTCACACGTTGTTGTAAACCTGAGCACTTAAATTAGCCAAAAGGCGTGGTTTGCCTGCTGCCCAACTTTAATCCAGCAAGACATGAAAAGATAATCACAAATGGAAACCCATGTGCCCATCCTGATTGCAGAATGACTTCTTGACTACATCTGGAAGGTGGGTTTAGAGCTGCACAGGTGCAAACTGCTTAGAAATCAGGCGGGACTGGTGAAGTGTTAGGGGTAAAGAGAAAGAGAGAGACAGAGACAACTCGCCAGGTGCCCATTTGCTGTCCTGCTGCTGGGTTTAATCTCCAGAGTAAGGCTTTTCCTTCCTGGAGACAGTTTTTTTTTGGGGTGGGGGATTATGTGTATTTTTTATGGTACTGTGGTGTTTATTAAAAGCTTACTAGAGAAACAGACTGATGTAGTGGATGGAGCACAGGTCTGGGAGTCGGAAGGACTGGGTTCTAATCCCAAATCTGCAACTTGTCTGCTGTGTGACCTTGGGAAAGTCACTTAACTTCTCTGTGACTCAGTTACCTCATCGGTAAAATAGGGATTGAGACCGTGAGTCCCACATGGGACCGGGAATGTGTCCAACATGATTTGCTTGTATCCATCCCAGCACTGAATACAGTGCCTGGCACATAGTAACTGCTTAACAAACATTATTATTATGTTTCAAACACAGTTCTAAGCACTGGGGTAGGTACAAGTTAATTAGGTTGGCACATTCCCTGCCCTGCATGGGACGCACAGTCTAAGTAGGAAAGAGAGAAGGTATTGAATCCCCATTTTACAGGTGAGGAAACTGAGACCCAGAGAAGCAAAGTGAGTTGCCCAAGGTCACACAGCAAGCATTTGGGAGACCCAGTATTAGAACCCAGGTCTTTCTGACTCCCAGGCCTGTGCTCTTTCCACTAAGGCATGCTGCTTCTCCAGTTGTGATGAGCTGTGGTGAGGGTCAGCAGGAAGGAGATGAGAGGATAAAGGGGAATCTCCTGTTTTTAGGGCTATAGCTCCAGTGTTTCATGGGTAAAATTATAGTTATAAAATAATAATAATTCTGGTATTTGTTAAGTACTTACTATGTGCCAGGCACTGTACTAAACACTGGGGTGAATACAGAAAATTGGATTGGACCTAGTTCCTGTCCCACATGGGGCTCACAGTCTTAATCCCCATTTTACAGATGAGGTAACTGAGGCCCAGAGAAGTGAAGTGGCTTGCCCAAGGTTACACAGCAGACAAGTTGCAGAGCCGGGTTTAGAACCCGTGACGTTCTGACTTCCAGGCCCGTGCTCTATCCACTACCCCATGCTGCTTCCCGGATATAGATATTCATTTCCTCCAGAGTGAAAGCAAATCTTTAGTGTGACTTAAATTTGCCACAATTAAATATTAAACAAGGTGGCTGGAGAAAATGTTTTCACACTGTCTGCAAGCAAGTATGGATACAGGATAATCCAACCTGTTTTCTCAACACACCTTTGAGAAGCAGTATAACATAGTGGAAGGCACAGTAGATTGGGAGTCCCAGAACCGGAGTTCTAATGCCAGATCCATCACTTGCCTGCTGTGGTACTTTGGGCAAATCACCTAACTTCTCTAGGCCTCAGCTCCCTCATCTGGAAAATGGGAATTCAATACCTCCCTCCTACTTAAAATGTAGGACCTGATTATCTTGTAATAATAACGATGGTATTTGTTAAGTGCCTTTTATGTAATAATGGTGGTATTTGTTAAGCGCTTACTATGTGCCAAGCACTGTTCTAAGCGCTGGGGGGATACAAGGTGATCAGGTTGTCCCATGTGGGGCTCATAGTTTTAATCCCCATTTTACAGAACTGAGGCACAGAGAAGCGAACTGACTTGCCCAAAGTCACACAGCTGACAAGTGGCAGAGGCGGCATTAGAACCCATGACCTCTGACTCCCAAGCCTGGTCTCTTTCCACTGAGCCACGCTGCTTCTCTATGTGCCAGGTACCATACTAAGTGCTGGGCTGGAGACAAGCAAATTGAGTTGGACACGGTCCCTGTCCCACGTGGAGCTCACAGTTTCAGTCCCCATTTTACCGGTGAGGTAACTGAGGCCCAGAAAAGTGAAATGACTTGCCCAAGCAGACGAATGGTGGAGCCGGAATTAGAACCCATGACGTTCTGATTCCCAAGCCTGTGCTCTATCCATTACGCCGTGCGTTTAGTATGCATTAAACAAATTCCTCGATTGTTTTTTCTTTTATTGGTGAGGGGAAACATATTTACCTGATTTTCTGAGACTCAAAGGCTGGGCTCATGGCTGCCCTGTTGAAACCATTCATTCATTCATTCATTCATTCATTCATTCATTCATTCATATTAATTGAGCACTTACTATGTGCAGAGCACTGTATTAAGCACTTGGAAAGTACAATTCGGCAACAGAGACAATCCCTACCCAACAAGGAGCTCACAGTCTAGAAGGGGAGACAGACAACAAAACAAAACAAGTAGACAGGCAGAAACCTTCTATGCCCACCAACGTGGGTCTGATCTTCAGTGTCTCTGTACATGGAAATGAAACTGGGATTTCACTTACAAGAAGTTCTATTTTATGCATTTCATATGAGGCACTCATGAAATAGAGAAATGACCCTGGTTTTAGGGAAGCAGCTTGGACTAGTGAAAAGATCATGGGCCTGGTAGAGTACCTGAGTTCCAATTCTGCCTCTGCTATTATTTTATGGTATTTTTTAAGCACTTACTATGTGCTAGGCACTCTTCTAAGTGCTGGGGTAGATACAAGGTAATCAGTTTGGACACAGTCCATGTCCCGCATCAGGCTTGCAGTCTTAATCTTCATTTTCCAGGTGAAGAAACTGAGGCACAGAGAAGTTAAATGATTTGCCCAAAGTCACACAGCAGACAAGTGGCAGAGCTGGGACTAGATCCAGGTCCTCTCACTCCCAGGTCCATGCTCTATTCATTAGGCCATGCTGTCCTTGGGCAAGTCACTTACCTCTTCTGTGCCTCAGTTCCCTAATCTGCAAAATGGGAATGCAATACCTTGTATTCCCTCCTACTTAGAATGTGAGCTCCATGTGTATCTAGCCCAGGGCTTAGTACAATTCTTGGCATAGAGTAAGTGAATTAACAAATACTATCATTACTATATCATTATTACAATTTATTAGCAAGTTCCCCAATTTAAGCTTTCCGTCCTGGTTGTCCTGTGCCTTAGAGAAGCAGCGTGGCTCGATGGAAAGAGCTTGGGCTCGGGAGTCAGAGGTCATGGGTTCGAATCCCTGCCCTGCCCCTTGTCAGCTGGATGACTGTGGGCAAGTCACTTCACTTCTCTGAGCCTCAGTGACCTCATCTGTATAATGGGGATTAAAAAGTGTGAGCCTCACGCGGGACAACCTGATGACCCTGTATCTCCCCCAGCGCTTAGAACAGTGCTTTGCACAGAGTAAGTGCTTAACAAATACCAACATTATTATTATTACCCCAGTACTTAATACCTCCATTATAATCTTTATTATTATTATTATTATTATTAAAGACTGAAATGATTTGACAATTCTCCTTGTGGGCAGGGAATCTATCTCTCTCTCTGTCAATTTGTTGGGCTTTGGAGTCAGAGGTCATGGGTTCGAATCCCGGCTCGGCCACTTGTCAGCTGTGTGACCGTGGGCAAGTCACTTCACTTTTCTGTGCCTCAGTTACCTCATCTGTAAAATGGGGATTAACTGTGAGCCTCACGTGGGACAACATTATTACGGTGCTGTGGGGATGGGAAGGGAGAGGTGGAGGAGCAGAGGGAAAAGGGGAAAATGAAGCTTTATTCATTCAATAGTATTTATTGAGCGCTTACTATGTGCAGAGCACTGTACTAAGCGCTTGGGATGAACAAGTCGGCAACAGATAGAGACGGTCCCTGCCGTTTGACGGGCTTACAGTCTAATCGGGGGAGACGGACAGACGAGAACAATGGCACTAAACAGCGTCAAGGGGAAGAACATCTCGTAAAAACCGATGGCAAATAAATAGAATCAAGGCGATGTACAATTCATTAACAAAATAAATAGGGTAACGAAAATATATACAGTCGAGCGGACGAGTACGGTGCTGTGGGGATGGGAAGGGAGAGGTGGAGGAGCAGAAGGAAAAGGGGAAAATGAGGCTTTAGCTGCGGAGAGGTAAAGGGGGGATGGCAGAGGGAGTAGAGGGGGAAGAGGAGCTCAGTCTGGGAACGCCTCTTGGAGGAGGTGATTTTTAAGTAAGGTTTTGAAGAGGGAAAGAGAATCGGTTTGGCGGAGGTGAGGAGGGAGGGCGTTCCAGGACCGCGGGAGGACGTGACCCGGGGGTCGACGGCGGGATGGGCGAGACCGAGGGACGGTGAGAAGGCGGGCGGCAGAGGAGCGGAGCGTGTGGGGTGGGCGGTAGAAAGAAGGGAGGAGAGGTAGGAAGGGGCAAGGTGATGGAGAGCCTCGAAGCCTAGAGTGAGGAGTTTTTGTTTGGAGCGGAGGTCGATAGGCAACCACCGGAGTTGTTTAAGAAGGGGAGTGACATGCCCAGATCGTTTCTGCGGGAAGATGAGCCGGGCAGCGGAGTGAAGAATAGACCGGAGCGGGGCGAGAGAGGAGGAAGGGAGGTCAGAGAGAAGGCTGACACAGTAGTCTAGCCGGGATATAACGAGAGCCCGTAATAGTAAGGTAGCCATTCGGGTGGAGAGGAAAGGGCGGATCTTGGCGATATTGTAGAGGTGAAACCGGCAGGTCTCGGTAACGGATAGGATGTGTGGGGTGAACGAGAGGGACGAGTCAAGGATGACACCGAGATTGCGGGCCTGAGAGACGGGAAGGACGGTCGTGCCATCCACGGTGATAGAGAAGTCTGGGAGAGGACCGGGTTTGGGAGGGAAGATGAGGAGCTCAGTCTCGCTCACGTTGAGTTTTAGGTGGCGGGCCGACATCCAGGTGGAGACGTCCCGGAGGTGGGAGGAGATGCGAGCCTGAAGGGAGGGGGAGAGGACGGGGGCGGAGATGTAGATCCGCGTGTCATCTGCGTAGAGATGGTAATCGAAGCCGTGAGAGCGGATTAGTTCACCGAGGGAGTGAGTGTAAATGGAGAACAGAAGAGGGCCGAGAACCGACCCTTGAGGAACTCCAACAGTTAAAGGATGGGAGGGGGAGGAGGCTCCAGCGAAGGAGACCGAGAATGACTGGCCGGAGAGGTGAGAGGAGAACCGGGAGAGGACAGAGTCCGTGAAGCCGAGGTGAGATAAGGTATGGAGGAGGAGGGGACGGTCGACAGTGTCAAAGGCAGCGGAGAGGTCAAGGAGGATCAGAATGGAGTAGGAGCCATCGGATTTGGCAAGAAGGAGGTCACGGGTGACCTTAGAGAGAGCAGTCTCGGTAGAGCGGAGGGGACGGAAGCCAGATCGGAGGGGGTCTAGGAGAGAATGGGAGTTAAGGAATTCTAGGCATCGATTGTAGACGACTCGTTCTAGGATTTTGGAGAGGAAGGGTAGTAGGGAGATAGGACGATAACTGGAGGGGGAAGTGGGGTCAAGAGCGGGTTTTTTTAGGATGGGGGAGACGTGGGCATGTTTGAAGGCAGAGGGGAAGGAGCCCTTGGAGATTGAGTGGTTAAAAATAGAAGTTAAGGAAGGGAGGAGGGCAGGGGCGATGGTTTTAAGAAGGTGAGAGGGAATGGGATCCGAGGCGCAGGTGGAGGGGGTGACACCTGCGAGGAGGGAGGAGATCTCCTCTGAGGATACCGCAGGGAAGGATGGGAAAGTAGGGGAGGGGGTCGGTGGGGGGGAGGGGAGAGGCGGAGGGGTGACTTTGGGGAGCTCAGACCTGATCGTGTTGATTTTCGTGAGGAAATAGGTGGCCAGATCATTGGGGGTGAGAGATGGGGGAGGGGGAGGAACAGGGGGCCTAAGGAGAGAGTTAAAGGTCCGGAACAGTCGGCGGGGGTGACGGGCATGGGTGTCGATGAGGGAGGAGAAGAAGCTCTGCCTGGCGGAGGAGAGGGCAGAGTTAAGGCAGGAAAGGCTAAATTTGAAGTGTGTGAGGTCGGCTCGGTGCTTGGACCTTCGCCAGCGGCGCTCGGCAGCTCGAGCATAGGAGCGTAGGAGGCGGACGGTGGAGGTGATCCGGGGCTGTGGGTTAGTGGAGCGAGAGCGGCGGAGGGAAAGGGGGGCGAGAGAGTCGAGATGAGTAGAGAGGGTGGAGTCGAGAGTGGACACCCGATCGTCAAGAGTGGGAAGAGAGGACAGGGCCGCAAGGTGAGGAGAGGTGCTATTGGAAAGACGGATGGGATCGAGAGAGCGGAGGTCTCTGTGGGGCAGTAGCGAAGGTTTGCAGGGGGAGGGAGTGTGAGAGATGAGGCAGGTGAGAAGGTTATGGTCAGAGAGAGGGATTTCAGAGTCGGTGAGGGAGGAGATAGTGCAGCGGTAGGAGATGACGAGATCGAGGGTGTGACCGAGTCGGTGAGTGGGCGCGGTACGGTGGAGGAGGAGGTCGGCAGAGTCGAGGAGGGATAGCAGGCGGGCGGCAGAGGAGTCGTCAGGTCCGTCCGTATGGATGTTGAAGTCTCCGAGGATCAGAGTGGGCAGAGAGAAGGAGAGAAGGAAGGTGAGAAAGGGGTCAAGGTGGTTGAAGAAGTCGGAGGTGGGACCGGGAGGGCGGTAGATGACGGCGACAAGTAACTGGAGTGGGTGGTAGAGGCGAATGATATGGGCTTCGAAGGAGGGGAAGGAGAGGGAGGGGGGAGGAGGGATAGTGCGGAAGCGGCAACGGGGCGAGAGGAGGAAGCCAATGCCTCCTCCCTTACCGGTGAGTCTGGGGGAGTGGGAGAAGGAGAGGCCTCCGCTGGGGAGAGCGGCGGCGGAGACCGTGTCATAGTAAGTGCTTAACAAATACCAACATAATCATTATTATTATATTCTCCCAAGCACTTAGTACAGTGCTCTGCACACAGTAGGTGCTCAATGAACATGATCAAATGAATTTTTTTGATTGATTGATTGATTATTAAAACATTTCCCCCCAAATGGATCATTCACATTGTCTCTGTCAAAAGAATCAGAAGACAGAATATGAACGGCGGGAATTGTGGGGTTAGGAAAAGGGGGTAGGAGAGGGTTTGAAGAAGCACTAGAATGTGCTGGACGACTGAGGAAATTGTCTGAACGATGCCAATCTTTCATGTCACTGAGCTCTTCTTGGACATAAAGTTTGAAGGCTCAGAAAGACTGGTTCTTGCCCCATTTCTCACACTGAGCAGCAAGGTAGCCTAATGGAAAGAGCAGAGACCTGGGAGTCAGAGGACTGGAGTCTAATCCTGTCTCTGCTACTTGCTTCCTGTGTGACCTTGGGCAAGTCACTTCACTTCTCTCCCTCTCAGTTATCTCCACTGTAAAGTGGTGATTCAATACTTGTTCTTCCTCCTACTCAGACTGTGAGCCTCATATAAGGCAGGGACTGTGTCTGACCTGATTATCTTGTATTTACTCCAGTGCTTAGTACAGTGCTTGGCTCATTCTAAACCCTTAACAAATGCCACAATTAGCATTTCTCTTTTTGATGAAACACCAACTTTTTGGAACGCTGCTAAATCATCTATGATTCATCTTCTTCTGAACGCACCATATTGAAATGTGATATTGCCCACTACCCAGATGAGAAGTCGGAACATTATGAGGAGTAGCAGGGCCTAGTAGAAAGGGCACAGGCCTAGGAGTCAAAGGACCTGGGTTCCAATCCTGCCTCTGCCACTTGTTTCCTGGGTGATCTTGAGAAAGTCACTTAACTTGTCTGGGTCCCTGTTTCCTCATCTACAAAATGGAAATTAAGTGCCTGTTCTCTTTCCTACTGAGTCCCTTATGGAACAGAGATGTGTCCTACCTGATTAACTTCCATCCAACTCAGCACTTAGAATAGTGCCTGACATATAGTAAGTTCCTAATGAATATAATAATGATAATGTGTGGCAAGAGTCAGTTAAGCAGACCGATGCTTTGGCGATGTTTCTGCTGACTGAATTGGGATGTGGGGTGCTGCCGGCTTTGGAAAGTTTTTAGCACCGAAGATACAAACTGTTCCTTTTTCCCCACTGGGAAATGAAAACAAAAGAGAAACTGTAAGAATTTTTCCACACTGCCTGGAGTCGATTCGGCCAGGGCAGAAAGGCCTCATAGATCTCTTGATAACCTTGGGAGTGAACAGAAAGGATATAATAATAATAATGCTGGTATTTGTTAAGCACTTACTATGTGCAGAGCACTGTTCTAAGCGCTAGGGTAGATACAGGCTCATCAGGTTGTCCCACATGAGGCTCACAGTTAATCCCCATTTTACAGATGAGGTAACTGAGGCACAGAGAAGTTAAGTGACTTGCCCACAATCACACAGCTGCCAAATGGCAGAGCCGGGATTCGAACCCATGGCCTCTGGCTCCCAAGCCCCGGCTCTTTCCACTGAGCCACACTGCCTCATAACAATTATTACCAGGCTACTAGTAATGAGCCAATCTATACTTTAGCTCTTTTTCCATCGGCTCCCCCATACTAACACTCTGGCTTCTCCATTCCCTGCTTTTCTGACTAAAGCATTATTCCATTCCATCTATAATTTAATTTTTAATTCTTCTCTTTCCACGCATCTCTTTCCTTTGCATTGGGAAGGATGGTTTATACCTTCTGGAAACTACAGTTAAGCCAAGAAAATCCATCAGTTGCATTTACTGAGCACCTACTTCCTTGGAGAATTCATTCGCTCCCACAGCTTCAGCTACCATCTCTATGTGGAAGATTCCCAAATCTACATCTCCAACCCTGATCTCTTTCCCTCTCTGCATCCTGCCTTCAAGACATCTCTACTTGGATGTCCTGCAGACACCTCAGACTTAACGCATACAAAACAGAACTCTTTATCTCTCCACCCAAACCCTGTCCTCCTTTGATTTTCCTGTCACTGTAGGCAGCACCACCTTCCTTCCTGTCTCATAAGCCCTTTACCTTGGCATTATCCTCAACTCATCTCTCTCATTCAATCCACGCATTAAATCTGTCACTAAAATCAGTCAGTTCAACCTTCATTACATTACTAAAATCTGTTTTTTCCTCTCCATCCAAATTTCTACCATGTTAATCTGAGCACTTATCTCTCCCACCTTCATTACTGCATCAGCTTCCTTGCTGAGTTTTCTGGCTCCTGTCACCGCCACTCATAGTCCATACTTGACTCTGCTGCCCAGAAAATATTTCTACATAGCCATTCAATCCATGTTTCCCCAGGCCTCAGGAACCTCCAGTGGTTGCCCATCCATCTCGGCATCAAACAGAAACTCCTTACCATTGGCTTTAAAGCATTCATTTTAGTACAGTACTCTGCCCACAGAAATGCTCAATAAATACCACTGATCGATTGATTGTGTTTGAAAGCCAGTAATTCACTTGTCTCTTGAAGTTATTTAGCCCCGGTCACATTTTATATGTCAGAGATTGTCAGCTCCTCCTCTAAATTACAAATTTCTTGGGCTTGGGAATTCTGTATGCTTATTCTTCTATCCAGAACTCAGCACTCAACATGGGGCTTTGCATACAGTAAGCCCTCAATAAAAAAAGTTTAATAAGTTGGTGTGAACTGTGTCCACTTACTACCCCGAGATAATAATAATAATAGTGATAGTGGTATTTTTTAAGCTCTATGTGACAGGCACTATACTAGGTGCTGGAATGAATATAAGCTAATCAAGTTGGACACAGTCCCTGCCCCAAATGGGACTCACAGCCTTAACCCCCATTTGACAGATGAGGGAACTGAGGTCTAGAGAACCAAAGTGACTTGCCCAGGGTCACCCAGCAGATAAATGTCAGAGCCAGGTCTTTCTGACCCCCAGGCTCGTGCAGCATGGCTTAGTGGGTAGAGCCCAGGGCTGGAAGTCGGAAGGGCCTGGGTTCTAATCCTGACTCCTCTACATGTCTGCGGGGTGACCTTGGGCAAGTCACTTCACTTCTTTGGGTCTCAGGTCCCTCATCTGTAAAATGGGGATTAAGACTGTGAGCGCTATGTGGAACAGGGACGAGGTCCAACCTCATTAACCTGAATCTACCCCAATCCTTAAAACAGTGCTTAGCACAAAATTCATGCTTAACAAGTACCATAATTTATTTACTTACTCATTTTTTTATCCACTAGACCATGGCAGGGTCAGAGGTCATGGGCTCGAGTTCTGGCTCTGCCACTTGTCAGTTGTGTGACTGTGGGCAAGTCACTTAACTTCTCTATGCTTCAGTTACCTCATCTGTAAGTAGCGCTTAACAAAGACCAACATTATTATTATTATTATTGGCCCATTGTGAACTCATGGTTGATTCACCACTATAAGAATTTTATTTATGGTATTTGTTAAGCGCTTATTAAGTGTCAAACCCTGTAGTAAGCAATGCCCAAATCATCTCACTAGAGAATGTTAAACCAAGCCAGTCTGGATGATTAATAATAATAATAATGATTATGCTATTTAAGTGCTTACTATGTGCCAAGCACTGTTCTAAACACTGGGGTAGATACAAAGTAATCAGGTTGTCCCACGTGGGGCTCACAGTCTTAATCCCCATTTTACAGATAGATGAGGTAACTGAGGCACAGAGAAATTAAGTGGCTTGCCTAAGGTCACACAGCAGACAAGTTGCAGTGCCAGAATTAGAACCCCTGTTCGAACTCCCAACCCGGGGCTCTTTCCACTAAGCCTTGCTGCTTCTGTCCAAGTCATTTGAATGATCTCCCAGCCCTAAGTGGGATCCTAGTCGACTGGGAAGATTCTTTTGTCACTAATTGATGAGCTCAGAGCTCTGGCAAGAAGATGTCTTATTTAGACTGAACACTCTACCCCCTTTAGGGTATGGAAAATCAGCTGCCGGCCTCTCCCACCTGCACTTTTCAACATAGGAAGTGGATGACTTCACTGCTAAAAATCTGTCCTACTTTGCTCGGGCCCTCATCTTCATTTCCATTTTCCGAAGGACTCATTCAGGGAGATGAAGGAGTTGGAGTTAGAAAGGTCACATTGGATTTGCATATTGTTTGCCTCTCCCTCGACTCTTTAGGTTGTTTGGGTGTCACTGCCACCTTTAAGATGATCATTTCTTCATTTTTCTCTTCCCTGGTCATTCTTTCCAATCTGTTCACTTATTCAGCTTGCCCCATAATAATACCCATAATAATAATAACTCTGGTATTTGTTAAGCGCTTAATATGTGCCAGGCACTGTACTAAGCACTGGCGTGGAGACAAGCAAACTGGGTTGGACACAGTCCTTGTTCCATATGGTATTTGTTAAGCGCTTACTATGTGCAGAGCACTGTTCTACGTGCTGGGGTGGATACAGGGTCATCAGGTTGTCCCACATGGGGCTCACATTTTTTAATCCCCATTTTTACAGATGAGGTAACAGGCACAGAGAGGTTAAGTGACTTGCCCGAGGTCACACAGCAGACAAGTGGTGGAGTCGGGATTCGAACCCCGACCGCTGACTCCCAAGCCCGGGCTCTTTCCACTAAGCCATGCTGCTTCTCCATGTGGGGCTCTCAGTCTTGATCCCCATTTTACAGATAAGATAGCTGAGGCCCAGGGAAGTGAAGCGACTTGTCCAAGGCCACACAGCGGACAAGTGGTGGAGCCAGGATTAGAACCCATGACCTTCTGACTCTCAGGCCCATGTTCTATCTACTACATCATGCTCCAATTATATCCTGTGCTCAGTTTTCTCTCTTTTCTGAATGACCTAAAGGAAGAGTACTGTTAATTCTGTTTCTCATTCTAACCTATTTAATCAAGAAAGCCCATCTCAGAAATAGGAGTCTAATAATTTTGCTTTCCCAAGTGTTGAATCCAGAAGATGTTCAGCAGTATCATTATGAATGGCAAGCCAGCACATATGTACATATCGGTAATTTATTTCTTTTAATGTCTGTCTGCCCCCTCTAGACTGTAAGCTCATTGTGGGCAGGGAACGTATCTACCATTTCTGTTATATTGTACTCTCCCAAGCATTTAGTACAGTGCTCTGCACACAATAAGCACTCAATAAATACTATCGATGGATTGAGCACCGACCGTGTTCAGGACACTGTGCTAAGCACTTCAACTCCAGAGAAATTTAGAGCTCTGAAAATCGTCAAGAAGCTCTTTCCGTAGATTCGTTGAGAATTGGGTTAGGTTTTAGCCAATTCAATATTTGCCAAATGGGTCATTTTTTGGTTCATGGCTTTGCCTAGGTATTAATGGAGTCATCAGTTAGGAATGATAGATAAACCTTGGTCCTGTGATTTGTGCTCGGTTCGGTGTTCTGCACACAGTAAGCTCTCAATAAATACCACCGACTGATTGATCGGTTTGCTTGGCTTCGGACGAAGAGTGGAAATTTTGGAAGCTAAGGGCCCTGGGTTGCACAGGGAAAAGAACTAAACGTCTGAAGGCTCCGCCACCAGTAGATCGTACCTGTCCCGGGTGACTGCGGGGTGAGAACGGAGAATCCTGTTTGCTTGCTTTGTCGAATTTAGCAGTTCGCTGAGGGTCTTTGAAGGAGAACTGATTGGAGCAGGATGAGCCAGCAATAGCTCGAGCTGGATATCAGCTGTGGGGGCACCGGGGCGCGGCGGAGACCTGCTAGGTAGAGACGGCTGGCAACCGCCGGCCTCAACGGTTCATTTCCTAGAAACCCCAGGAACTCCCCCAAGGCCCGTGCCCTCGGTAGGAGCTGGATTCTTCTTACAAGGCGTTTGATTAATATGGTTTCCGTCCTCTGTGAAGCCCCAGAGCACCTCACGGACTACTGATTATGGACAGGATGCTGGCTTAGCACCTGCATGGCCAAATGTTGAACTGGAAAATTAGGAAATAAAAATAATAATTTTGGTATTTGTTAAATGCACCAAACCGGGGCAGATAAGATACAATCAGATCGGATGCAGTTCCTGGCCCATGTGGGCTTCACAGTCTAAGAGGGAGGGAGATTGGGTATTTGGTCCCTATTTTATAGATAGGAAATTGAAGCACGGAGAAGCTAAGTGACTTGTCCAAGGTCACGCAGCAGGCAGGTGGCAGAAAGGGGATTGGAAGCCTGGTCCCCCATTTCCCAGGGCTGTGATCTTTCAGCTAGATCCCACCGCCTCCCTGTTTATGAAAATACACATGCATCTGCAGTGTAAGTTGACACAAGGTGACAAAGGAGAAAACAACACTAAGCGCTACAAATGTCATTAACACTAATAATAATGATGATGATGACGATGATGAAGGCATTTGTTAAGCCCTTCCTATGTGTCAAGCACTGCTCTAAGCACTGGGATAGATAATAATAATAATGATGTTGGTATTTGTTAAGCGCTTACTACGTGCAGAGCACTGTTCTAAGCGCTGGGGTAGACACAGGGGAATCAGGTTGTCCCACGTGGGGCTCACAGTCTTAATCCCGATTTTACAGATGAGGTAACTGAGGCACAGAGAAGTGAAGTGACTCGCCCACAGTCACATAGCTGACAAGTGGCAGAGCCGGGATTCGAACCCATGACCTATGACTCCAAAGCCCATGCTTTTTCCACTGAACCACGCTGCTTCTCGTCAGGTTGTACATAGTCCCTGTCTCACATAGGGCTCAGATTCTTAATCCCCATTTTACAGATGAGGTAACTGAGGCCCAGAGAAATGAAGTGACTTGTCCAAGGTCACACAGCAGACAAGTGGCGGAGCCGGGATGGTTTGCACCGTGCGGCCGGGACTGTGGATCCCGCATTGGCCTTTGCAATCACACACGCAAAGTTCACAGGTGAACGTCACTGACCATGGAGTCTTTGACTCTGAAGGACAACTACATATAGACATAGGAATTCTTACACTCCTTGGCCACACAAAAATCATGAAAACTCTATCACCCCGGTTCAATCAATCAATTGATTGTACTTATAGAGTGCTTACTATGTGCAGAGCACTCTATTGAGCACTTGGGAGATTAATAATAATGTCGGTATTGGTTAAGGGCTTACTATGTGCAGAGCACTGTTCTAAGCGCTGGGGGAGATACAGGGTGATCAGGTTGTCCCACGTGAGACTCACAGTTAATCCCCATTGTACAGATGAGGTAACTGAGGCACAGAGAAGTGAAGTGACTTGCCCACAGTCACACAGCTGACAAGTGGCAGATCCCGGATTCGAACCCATGACCTCTGACTCCCAAGCCCATGCTCTTTCCACTGAGCCAGGCTGCTTCTACAATATTAACAGAGTCGGTGGACACATTCCCTGCCCACAGTGAGCTTACAGTGTAGAGGTGGGGACAGAACAGACATTAATGTAAATAAATAAATTACAGATATGTACATATAATAGTAATAATGGTATTTGTTAAGTGCTTAGGATGTGCCAGACACTGTACTAAGCACTGAGTTAGATACAAGATAATCAGGTTGGACACAGTCCCTGTCCCACGTAGGGTGTCCCACATAGGGCTCACAGTCTTAATCCCTATTTTACAGATAAAGTAACTGAGGCCCAGAGAAGTTAAGTGATTTGCCCAAGGTCACACAGTAGACAACTGGCAGAACTGGGATCAGAACCCATGACTTTCTGATTCCCAGGGCCATCCTCTATCTCGAAGCCCAGGCTCTACCCACGATGCCCTGCTGCTTCTATGTGATTTGGGGCTCGAAGAGGGGTGAATAATAATGATAATTACGGTACTTGGTAAGCACGTACTTCATGCCAAGCCCTGTTCTAAGCACTGGGGTAGATACAAGATAATCAGGTTGGACACAATAGCTGTCCCACATGGGGCTCAGACTCTTAATCCCCATTTTACAGAGGAGGTAACTGAGGCCCCCAAGAAGTGAAGTGACTTGCCCAAGGTCACACAGCAGACTTGTGGCAGAGGTGGAATTAGAACCCAGGTTCTTCTGACTCCCAGGTCTGTACTCTGTCCACTAAGCCACGCTGCTTTTCTCATCGTCTGTAGAGTAAATGTCTGTCAGATACGATGAGGGAGGTAGGTTCAGGCCAGGGGCGGGATGAGGGCGAGAGGTGGGAGCCAACACAGATGAGATCGAAGTATAGTGGAAAGAGCCCGGGCTTGGGAGTCAGAGGTCACAGGTTCGAATCCCCGCTCTGCCACTTGTCAGCTGTGTGACTGGGGGCAAGTCACTTAACTACTCTGTGTCTCAGTCACCTCATCTGTAAAATGGGGATGAAGACTGTGAGCCTCACGTGGGACAACCTGATTACCCTGAATCTACCCCAACGCTTAGAACAGTGCTCTGTACATAGTAAGCGCGTAACAAATACCAACATTATCATTATAGGTTGGCATTAAAGAAGCCGAGTGTGCAGGATGGGCAGTAATGGAAGAGCAGCAAGGTAAAGCCTAAGGTAAAGAGTTTAATCTTAGATGCGGAGGTGGATGGGCAACCACTGGAAGTTCTCGAGGAGTGGGGAAATATGGATTAAGCATGACTGAAAAATGGTCTGGAAATAATACCAATCATTCATTCATTCATTCACTCAATAGTATTTATTGAGCGCTTACTACGTGCAGAGCACTGTACTAAGCGCTTGGGATGTACAATTCGGCAACAGATAGAGACAGTCCCCGCCCAATGACGGGCTCACAGTCTAATCGATTAATCAATCAAAGGTATTTATAGAGCACTTGGAGGAATACGTCCACTATCTGTCTCCCTTACTAGATTGTAAAGTCCCCAAGGACAGGATTATATTTACTAACTTGATTGTGCTCTCCCAAGTGCTTATTCCATATTATAAGCAATGAATAAATACCATGGATTGATCAATCTATCGAATTACCATTCTGAAGCGAATAATGCTCTTGATTTCAAGTTATTTATTCGCACTTGGCTATGAACTCCAGCCCACAGTGCTTATGTAAATATATTTACACTCTACTATTTCCCCTATCCATAATCTATTTAGATAATCTAGAGAAGTAGTGTGGCTTAGTAGAAGGAGAATGGGCTTTGGAGTCAGAGGATGTGGGCTCTAATCCCAGCTCTGCCGCTTGTTTGCTGAGTGACCTTGGCCAAGCCACTTAACTTCTCTGGGCCTCAGTTACCTCATCTGTAAAATGGAATTAAGACTGGGAGCCCCGTGGGGCAACCTGATTACCTTGAATCTACCCCAGAGCTTAGAACAGTGGTTGGCACATGCGTAGTGGTTAACAAATATCAAAATTATCATTATTAATAATCATTATTATTATTTAATGCCTGTCTCCCCCTGTAGACTGAAAGCTCCTTGAGGACAGCAGGCATGTCTAACAACCCTGCTGTTTTGTACTTTACCAAGTGCTTAATACAGTGCTCTGCACATAGTAAGTGTCAGTACATACCACTGATTGATTACTTTCTCATTGTGGAGTGCAAAATGACTGAAAAATGAAAAACCTCAAGTCGTCTTATTCAATCTCTTCTTGCTGAGTGTTTTCAATGAAAGCAGTTATCAAACTAATGCATTTGTTATTAAAAATCAAAATGTAATATGCCACAATAAAGTATGTCTTCTACAGAGGGCATTGCAAAGATGAATCCAAACAGCAGACTTGGCACAGTTGAATTGTTAGATTGGCCTTGATTAAACCCAAAGCAACTATTCATAATCAAATTGGAGAAAAATTTGGAAAACTGTTCCTGAGTATATTCTTAATTTAAAAGCCAAGGTCTCATTTTAACTCCATTATCTATCAGATGGAAAATGTGCTCTATCTCTCCATACTTATGCAAAGATAAAAACATGAAGTTTAGACTCCAAGACTAAACTTTTGAATTTTAATGCTATTTTTAAATGTCATTTTGATTATCATTTCTTAAAGCAATGAAGACTTGCATGAGCTCATAATGGAATCAAATAGCATCCTCGCTCTAGATAAAGGCTCATTTTTTAACAGAAAACATGCATATCAGTATCTCCCTTCCTGGAAATTTGAGGTCATTTTCTGACTATAAATCCTGATTGCTTTTCTCATCCAAATTCTCATATGGTCATACCAAAGATGAGCTAATTGTGCATGAATTCTCACATATATTTACAGAATGTCTATTACTTTTCAGGGGATTTATAATGAAAGAGTCAAATAAATATCTATCCTTCACCTTAGGTAGCAGGAGCATACGTCAGCTTCTATAAATCGTTCAAAATTGAAATGCATTTTAATATCCAAGGAAGACCATCAGTTGCCAGAGTGGATGTAGGATGTATGGTTGCTATGGCAATACACCACAATTGCTGAGACTCATCAGATACTCAACTCCCCATTATTTTGAGCTTATTTATGAAGGGTTTTTTAAACATGTCTAAGCTTATTAATTCAATCATTTTGCCTGAGTGCTTACTGTGTGTAGACCACGTATTAAATGCTTGGGAGAGTGAGTACAACAATAAACAGACACATTCCCTGACCAGAACAAGCGTACAGTCTAGGGGGTGGGAAGACAGGCATCAAATATGTTACAGATATGTACATAAGGAGGGCTGGGCTGAAGTGAATGAATGAATGAATGAATGAATGAATGAATGAATGAATGAATGTTTGTGTAGAAAAGTGATCCGGCCAGCAGAGTGAAGTATGGACTTGGAATGGGGAGAGACAGGAGGCTGGGAGGTCAGCAAGGAGGCTGATATAGCAATCCAAGCAGGTTAGGATGAGTGATTGTATTAAGGTGGAAACAGTTTCGATGGAGAGGAAAGGGAGGATTTTAGCAGTGTTGTGAAGGTGGGATCTACAGGATTTAGTGATGGATTTAATATGTGCATCATTATTAGTACTATGATATTTTTAGTATGATGGCTGATCTTTTCTTTTGAGTAGAGTCAGTTTTAAAAGATATCTTCTTCCAGTTGCTTCCCCACAATTCCATATCTTTATGGTGGCTTTGAACTTCATTCCAAACTCTTAAGAAACCTTTACTCAGAAACAATTCCTACCTTTAGAGAAGCAGCATGGCCTAGAGGGAAAACTACATGTCGAGGAGTGAGAGGACCTGGGTTCTAATCCCAGCTCTGCCACTTGTCTGCTGTGTGGCCTTGGGCAAGTATCTCAACTTCTCTGTTACCGATTTGTACATTCCAAGAGCTTAGTACAGTGTTCTGCGCATAGTAAGCGCTCAATAAATACTATTGAATGAATGAACTTCTCTGGGCCTCGGTTTCCTCATTTCCAAAAATGGGAATCAATAACTCTTCTCTCTCCTACTTAGACTATGCTTCCCCTGTGAAATCTGATCATCTTGTATCTACACCAGTTCTTAGTACACAGTAAGAGGTTAAAAAATACCACAGTTATTAGTAGTAGCAGTGGTATTTTAGGGTCCATTTGAGGAAGGGGAATTCCACCTCTAATTAGTAGAATTCAAAGCTTTGGGCAATTTTATCATCAGATTTTCAAGGTCTCGTTCCTTCCACCCGTCTCAGTTCAGTGATGGGATTGGATGCAGAACCCCACTGGTTTCTAGTGGGAAGTCAGCTGGGAGCCATTTCTCCAATGGTGTGTTGGGTGGAATTCTCTTTAAGGGCAGCCCAACATCTAGATTAGTTTTTGGAAGATTGTAAGCTCCTCAAGAGCTCAAGCCATGTCCTCTTCTTTTCCCATCTATTCCCCAGTGTGGCTTAGTGAAAAGAGCAACGGGCCTGGGATTCAGGGGACCTGGGTCCTAAATCTTACTCTACCACTTGCCAGCCATGTGAACTTGGGCAAGTCACATTACTTTTTGGGTCTCAGTTTTCTCCTCTGTAAAATAGAGATTCAATACCTGTTCTCTCTCCTGTTTAGACAGTGAGTTCCATATAAGGCAGGGACCGAGTCTTACCTGATTCCAGTGCTTAATACAGTACTTGGCACAGAGTAAGTGCTTAACAATACCATCATAGTAATAATAACTGTAGTATTTGTTAAACGCTTACTATGTGCCAAGCACTGGGGTGGTTACAAGCAAATCGGGTTGGACACAGTCCCTGTCCCATGTGGGCTTCCCAGTCTCAATTCCCATTTTACAGGTGAAGCACAGAGAAGTGAAGTGATTTTCCCAAGGTCACACAGCAGACAAGTGGAGGAGCCAAATTAGAATCCAAGACCTTCTGACTCCCAGGCTGGCACTCTATCCACTAAACCATACTGCTTCTCGCTTCACTGTGCTGTTTCTCATCATTATTATCATTCATTCATTCAATCGTATTTATTGAGCACTTACCGTGTGAAGAACACTGTACTAAGTGCTTGGAAAGTACGATTCAGCAGTAAAGCAATAATAAATAATAGTCGTGTAGAACTTTAGTAGTATCAAACTCTACGCAGAGGAGGGACTCAGAGGCGATGAGAGGATGATAGTAGCCTCACTTGCCTGAGAAAGACCAACTGTAATGATTATATTGCGTCTATCCTAGCATTTAGTATGTAGGAAATGCAAAACAAATAGTCATACCCGTTGTTATTATAAATAATAGTAATAAGTCCTCAACCCAGTAGCCACACTAGCATTCTTAATGTTACAAGGTTCGATCAATCGATAGTATTACTTGAGTGCTTATTTTGTGAAAAACCCTGTACTAAATGCTTGGGAGAGTACAATACAGTTGGAATCAATCAATTCATTCATTAGTGGTATTTATTTAGTGCTTATTGTTTGCTGAGCTTTGCTTTTTTAATGGTATTTGTTAAGCATTTACTATGTGCCAGGCATTGTTCTGAGCGCTTGAGAGAGTACAGTATAACAAAATTTGCAGACACAATCCCTGCCCATGAACTTACAGTCTGGATGGGGAGAAGACATGACCCTTGCTGTCACGGAGCTTACAGCCTAATGGGAAAAATGAACATCTAAATAAACTACAGGTAGGGGAAACTGGATCTCTTCCTGAAATAAAATTCAGCCCACGTCTCCCATTTCTCAGAAAATCTCCAATGCCTGCTCATCCACCTCCACAACAAAGAAAAACTCCTTACCATAAGTTTTAAGGCCTTTATTCAACTTTCCCCACCCTACCTAGCCTCTCCAAGCTCCCACAACAATCCAGTCCGCACATTTTGCCTTGATGTGGCCAGTTCGTCCTTTACTGAACTTCATTACGGTTCGATTAGACTGTAAGCCCGTCAAAGGGCAGGGACTGTCTCTATCTGTTGCCGATTTGTACATTCCAAGCGCTTAGTTCAGTGCTCTGCACATAGTAAGCCCTCAATAAATACTATTGAATGAATTTTACTCCTCTAATGCCAACCTATTGACTGTACCTCCATCTCATCGGTCTCACCACCACCCTTTGCCCACATGCTTTCCCGGCCCAACTCCCTCCTCCTTCACATCCTAAAAGTCACCACTCTCCCCTGCTTCAAAACTCTACTATCAATCAATCAATGGCATTTATTGAGCACTTACAGTGTGCAGAGCACTGTATAAGTACTTGGGAGAGTACGACAGAGTTGGTAGACACGTTCCCTGCTCACAAGGAGCTTACAGTCTAGAGGAGTAGGCAGACATTAATATAAGTAATAATAATAATAATGTTGGTATTTGTTAAGCGCTTACTATGTGCAGAGCACTGTTCTAAGCGCTGGGGTAGACACAGGGGAATCAGGTTGTCCCACGTGGGGCTCACAGTCTTAATCCCCATTTTACAGATGAGGGAACTGAGGCACAGAGAAGTTAAGTGACTTGCCCACAGTCACACAGCTGACAAGTGGCAGAGCTGGGATTCGAACTCATAAGCCCTGACTCCAAAGCCCGTGCTCTTTCCACTGCGCCACGCTGCTTCTCAATAGATATGTACATAAGTGCTGAGGGTGGGGTGAATAATAATAATAATAATGTTGGTATTTGTTAAGCGCTTACTATGTGCAGAGCACTGTTCTAAGCGCTGGGGTAGATACAGGGTCATCAGGTTGTCCCACGTGAGGCTCACAGTCTTAATCCCCATTTTCCAGACGAGGTCACTGAGGCACAGAGAAGTTAAGTGACTTGCCCATAGTCACACAGCTGACAAGTGGCAGAGCCGGGATTCAAACCCATGATCTCTGACTCCCAAGCCCGGGCTCTTTCCACTGAGCCACGCTCCAAGGACACAGATCCACGTACATAGCTAGGTGACAGAGAAGGAAGATCTAAAATCCCATCTCCTCCAAGAGGACTTCTGAGACTAAGCCCTCTTTTCTCCTCCTCACCCTCTCTTCTGCATCACCTATGCATTTGGATCTATACCCCCTAAGCACTTGATAATCACTCCACCCTCTGCCCCATCGCACCTATGTGCATATTTTTATACTCTCCCATTTCTCCTGTCTGTAATTTATTTAAATGTCTGTCTCTCTTTCAAGACTATAAGATCCTTGTAGGGTGGTATCATGTGTTTCAGCAACAGCAGCAGCATGGTGTAGTGGATAGAGCAGTGGCCTGGGAGTCAGAAAATCATGGGTTCTAATCCCAACTCTGCCATCTGTCTGCTGTGTGATCGCAGAGTTGGTAAACCTGTTCCCTGCCCATAATGAGATTACAGTCTAGAGACAACCAACCTTACTGTATTGATTGTACCCTTCCAAGCACTCATTACAGTGCCCCCGGCCACAGTAACTACTCGATTCCATCAATTAATTGATTGACCCTGTTGAAAACTGATACCGATGGCTTCGTACACCATCCTCTTCGTAACCGATTTGTTCCTACTGCCCGTTTCCCTTCTATTTAGACTGTTTGCTAGCCTTTTCCCTGTGTATATTCACATCTCCAACTCTCAAGAATGGGGCCTCCCACCCGCTCAGGAATAACTTAAATCTCCATGTCGGTTTCTGTAAATCTGGAAAATGGGAATAACAAGTCCCAAATGGTGATGGTGGGATTTGACTAAATCGACATACCCGGAAGTCTCCTGAAAGGATAAAATGTTCTTTCCCTTTGAAGCATTTAAGAATACCTCAATCAAAATCAAGCGTGCATTGATAGATGGATGTTAACACAAAGCAGTTGATAGCTACTGTTTGAAAGGCACATTTGGTTCTCAGAGCAGCTGGGTCGGCTGAATTGCATCTGCTGTACGGTAGCGTTTTCAACTAGGAAGTGTGGTCTCCGCTTTTTACTCTCCCAGAATCATCTCTCGGCTCTTCTGCTTAGTCGTTAGGTTTTATGTTGGAATTGGAATGCCAAATGGCACCGCAGACTTCAACTCTTCTACATTCTTTAAAGGGGTCCGGGTGACATTGAAAAGACGTGACTGGCAGGTTGACGACAGACGCGATCATGATAAACGGAAGTTTCGGGGGAGCTGAGGAGACCGACTCCAGGGACATCCGGAGAAACCGATCTACTTCTTCTTGGAGGGCAGGGTTCCAACAGACCCCATCCTGTTAGCACTAGAGCAGAAATGAAGTCCTACAGTTAGAGACATATGGTGGCAGAATGGCGAACAGGCTTTCACCTCCATTTGACTCCATCAAACTCCCGATCGTGGATCTTTTAAAGTCTTCCATCAACTTCTCTCCTCCCGAACTAGCCGCAATACCCCCAGCCCCAGCTTATGTATCTTGAACCAGCAGGAGTAGACATTTCTAAATGCTCATTTCACGCAAGACACTGTACTAAGTGCTGGGCCGTTCCAAAGAAAGCGAAAAAGGTAGGTTCCCCCCCTCACGGAACTCACAGTCTAAACTGCAGAAGAGAAGCAGCATGGCCTAGTAGAAAGAGAACGGGTTTTGTAATCAGAAGACCTGGATTCTAATCTGGCTCTGCCATTTATCTGCTGTGTGACCTTGGGGAAGTCATTTTACTGGGCCTCACTTTTCTTTTCTGGACCTCAATTTCCTCCTTGGTTAAATGAGGATTCAATACCTCTTCTCCTTACTACATAGAATGAGAGCCCCATGTGGGACCTGATTATCTGTATCCACCCCAGTGTTTGATACACATTAACAAATAATAATAATCATCATGTTGATATTTGTTAAGCGCTTACTATGTGCAGAGCACTGTTCTAAGCGCTGGGTTAGATACAGGATCATCGGGTTGTCCCACGTGAGGCCCACAGTTAATCCCCATTTTACAGATGAGGGAACTGAGGCACAGAGAAGTGAAGTGACTTGCCCACGGTCACACAGCTGACAAGTGGCGGAGCCGGGAGTCGATCTCATGACCTCTGACTCCGAAGCCCAGGCTCTTTCCACTGAGCCACGCTGCTTCCCACTGACTGCTATTATTACTATTAAGACAGAGAAAAATTCAAGAGCCTCAAATCCAAAGCACTGGCATTTACTGATCAATACCCAGGGCAGCGGGTGTAGATGGAGACTCACGGACTGAATGTTTTTGCGGAAAAATGATCCAGGCAGCAGAGCTAAGTATGAACTGGAATGGGAAGAGACAGGAGGCAGGGAGGTCAGCAAGGAGGCTGATAGAGTAATCAAGGCAGGTTAGGAAAAGTGCTTGTTTCATGAGGCGGTAGTTTTGATGGAAAAGAAAGGGAGGGTCTTAGCGATGACGTTGAACCAACAGGATTTAGCGACAGATTGAATGTGTGGGTTAAATGAAAGAGATGGGTCAAGGGTAATGTTAACGTTACAGGCTTGTGAGACAGGAAGGCTGATGGTACTGTCTACGGATTCAGAAAACTCAGGGATAGGACAGGGTTTGCATGGGAATATAATGAGTTCTGTTTTGGACACGTTAAGTTGAAGATGTCAGCGGGACATCCAAGTAGAGAGTCCCGGGTGCTTGGAATATAGTGAGCACTTAACAAATATCATTATTGGTATCATTATCATCATCATTAATAAGCACAGGTCTCCTCAGATTAGAGATCGGATCCCCATGGCACTAGTAAACCCACTAGGGGGTCGGTGGAAGACAAAGCCGCCCTCTTCCTTCGTCTCTCCACTTGCTCTTTCTTCATCGTGGCTTTTGTGCAGTGTTGACTATATGCCAAGCACTGTACTAAAAGCTGGGGTAGACAAATAAATTGATCAGCTCCCACACCTTCCCTGTTCCCATATGAGGCTCGGATTGGGAAGCAGCGTGGCTCAGCGGAAAGATCCCGGGCTTGGGAGACAGAGGACATGGGTTCGAATCCCGGCTCTGCCACTTGTCAGCTGGGTGACCGTGGGCAAGTCACTTCACTTCTCTGGGCCTCAGTTCCCTCATCTGTAAAATGGGGATTAACTGTGAGCCTCCCGTGGGACAACCTGATGACCCTGTATCTCCCCCAGTGCTTAGAACAGGGCTCTGCACATAGTAAGCACTTAACAAATACCAACATTATTATTCTAAAACAGAGGAGGAACAGGTACTTAATTCTCATTTTACAGATGAGGAAATAGAGGCCCAGAGAAGGGAGGTGACTTGCTTGAGGTCACACAGCATGAAAGTAGCATAACTTGGAAGGTGGTGGAAGCAGGGTCATCTAGTGGATAGAGGACAAGCCTGGGAGTAAGGACCTGGGTTCTAATCCCAGCTCTGCCAGTTGCCTGCTGGGTGACCTTGGGCAAGTCACTCAACTTCTCTTTGCCTATGTTACCTCATCTTTGAAATAACTGTGTCCAACCTATCTCACATCTACCTCAGTGATTAATAATGATAACAATAATAAGTGATAATTATAGTATTTGTTAAGCGCTTACTAGGTGCCAAGCACTGTTCTAAGCTCTGAGCTAGATACAAGGTGATCAGGTTGTTCCATATGGGACTCACAGTTTCAATCCCCATTTTACAGATGAGGTAACTGAGGCACAGAGAAGTTAAGTGACTTACCCAAGGTCACACAGCAGACAAGTAGAAGCAGCGTGGCTGAGTGGAAAGAGCCCGGGCTTGGGAGTCAGAGGTCATGGGTTCGAATGCTCGCTCTGCCGCTTGTCAGCTGTGTGACCGTGGGCAAGTCACTTCACTTCTCTGTGCCTCCATTACCTCATCTGTAAAATGGGGATTAACTGTGAGCCTCACGTGGGGCAACCTGATTACCCTGTACCTACCCCAGCGCTCAGAACAGTGCTCTGCACACAGTAAGCGCTTAACAAATGCCAACATTATCATTAACAAATACCAACATTAATATTAAGTGGCGGAGGCGAGATTAGAACCCACGGCCTCTGGCTCCCAAGCCCGTGCTCTTGCCACTAGGCCATGCCTGACACCTTATAAGTGCTTAACAAATACCATTTTAAAAAATGGGAATAGAGCACAGTTTCTCAAGCCTGTGTTCTTTCCACTCGGCCACACTGCTAGATTGTTCTTGTTCTCCCTCAGTGGATAAAGCCAGGAAGCCTAGCCATCACGGGTACCACCACGGCTGCTACTAGTCACTATTCCCTCTGCTCCTGTTCCCCCTGCTCCTTCCTGGGAGAAGTCCCACGTAAGGAGGGAGTGCTAGATTATGGCAGCATTTCTGGTTGGTCTCCTCAATTCTAGGGGGACTCCTAGTTAAGGGACCAGGGAGCCAGCTGGAGTTCAGCCCTGCCTATCTTCCAACCTCAATTACAACTTAGAATGACCTGGGTTCTAATCCTGACTCCTCCATCTGTCTTCTTTGTGACCTTGGAAGATCACTCCACTTCTCTGTGCCTTAGTTACCTCATCTGTAAAATGGGGATTAAGACTGTGAGCCCCACGTGGGTCACGGACTGTGTCCAATCTGATTTACTTGTACCTATCCCAGGGCTTATACAGTGCCTGACACAGAGAAAGCGCTTAAATACCAAAAGAACTCCTCAGTTCCTGTCTTTGATCTCGAATCTTTCCACTTATTTTCCTCATTTTAGCTGAATCGCTTTCCCTGGGCATTTTGTATTGCAGCAGGAAGCCACATAAACCCTTTGAGAGTCTCATCCGTCTCTTGTGGGCTCAAATGCATTTTTCTCCGATTGTCTACAAAGAAGCAGAAACGGAATCAGGCGGTGATTCCTGAGGGAAACATTGCTGCAGATTCTGCCAATTGACGCCAATGATCTAGATGGCTTAGCTCCGGGAACAAATGGCAAGTACAGGAGTGCTGGCTAAACGTGACGTTGGTATCTCCCGGAAGCTTTCACATTATTTATCTCACCTTTCCCTCATGACTTCACTGTGAGGTAGGTAGAAAGGCAGCAGAGAGGATAGAGCACAAGCCTGGGAGTCAGAAGAACCTGGGTTCTAATCCTGACTCTACCACATGTCTGCTGTGTGACCGTGGGCGAGTCACTTAACTTCTCTGGGCCTCGGTCTCCTCATCTGTAAAATGGGGATTAAAATGGTGAGCCCCTTGTGGGTCAGGGACTGTGTCCAACACAGTCTGCTGTATCCATCCCAATGCTTAGAACAGTGCCCGGCACATAGTAAGCGCTCGACAATTACCACAATTATTAAATATTACTATTTCCATTTTGCAGAAGAGTTGACAGGTACAGAGTGACTTCCCCAAGGCCAACCAGCAGGCCGGTCGTAGAACCATGGTGTAGTGGATAGAGCACGAGCCTGGGAGTCAGGAGGTTGTGGGTTCTAATCCCTGCCCTGCCAGTTGTCTGTTGTGTGATCTTGGGCAAGTCACTTAACTTCTCTGGGCCTCAGTATCCTCATCTGTAAAATAAGAGTTAGTTCCTACTCTGTCCTACTTAAGCTGTGATCTCCATATACGACAGGAGTTGTTTGTGTTCAGCTACACTATCTTCTATGTACCCCAGTTCTGAGGACATAATTTGGAACATAAATGCTAAACAAAAAAAATTCTTATTATTATAATGATGAATTACTGATAAATATCACATAAGGTGATCCATTATATAAAAATATCTATTAACCGTCTCATATTAATTAATCGATAGCATAAACCCTCTTCTCCCCCCTTTCCCTCTGCTCTTCCCCCCTCCCGTCCCATCCCCTCAGCACTGTACTCGTCCGCTCAACTGTACATATCTTCATCACCCTATTTATTTTGTTAATGAGATGTACATCGCCTTGATTCTATTTATTTGCTATTGTTTTAATGAGATGTCCTTCCCCTCGATTCTATTTATTGCCATCGTTCTTGTCTGTCCGTCTCCCCCGATTAGACTGTAAGCGCGTCAGAGGGCAAGGACTGTCTCTATCTATTACCGATTTGTACATTCCAAGCGCTTAGTACAGTGTTCTGCACATAGTAAGCGCTCAATAAATACTATTGAATAAATTTAATTAATTTAAGCACTTGGATAAGTACTCTCAAGGAGGTTAGAGTCTATTCTGTGCAGAGCACTGTACTAAGTATCAGGGAGAGTAAAATAAATTAGTAGACTGGAAATCCCATGCGGGACAGGGACCGTATCCAAACCGATTTGCTTGTATCCATCTCAGCGCTTAGTACACCATCATTATTATTATTGTTATTATCCATGCCCCTAAAAAGCAGACAATCTACAGTGTGCAGCGGTTCGTACTAAACACCGGGGAGAATAATAATGTTGGTATTTGTTAAGCACTTACTATGTGCAGAGCACCGTTCTAAGCGCTGGGGGAGATACAGGGTCATCAGGTCATCCCACGTGAGGCTCACAGTTGATCCCCATTTTACAGATGAGGTAACTGAGGCACAGAGAAGTTAAGTGACTCGCCCACAGTCACACAGCTGACAAGTGGCAGAGCCGGGAGTCGAACCCATGACCTCTGACTCCGAAGCCCGGGCTCTTTCCACTGAGCCACGCTGCAATAGAGTTAATGGCTATGATGCCTATGCTCAGGGAGCTTGTCTTATGCCATCGAGTCATTTCCAACCCATGGCAACACCATGGATGCATCTCTCCCAGAACGCCCCGCTTTCTACCCGCAATCATTCCGGTAGTGGATCCAGAGAGTTTTCTTGGTAAAAATATGGAAGCGGTTTGCCATTGCCCAATTCCGCACAGTAAACTTGGGTCTCCGCCTTCGACTCCCTCCCACGTCACTGCTGCCCAGCACGGGTGAGTTTGGACTTGTAGCAGATGGCCTTCCACTCGCTAGCCACTGACCAAGCTAAGAAAGGAATGGGTCTGCCCCCGCTTGACTCTCCCTCCCATAGCCGAAACTGGTAGAGTCCTAAAAGCTCTCCGGATGTGGCCCTGAGAGGGGTCAGGGAGCTTATATATGCTATAATTACGCAGGTTCCCACTTTCATTGTCTGATCTGGCCAGCTCCCTTACTGTATAAGTGTCCTCCACCAAACCAGCTGAGGCCAAACTCTGTCCCTCAGAAAAAAAGTAAATATTTGAATTGGAATGAGCACTCTCTTCCTTTTCTTTCTGGCAACGGTTATACGGAGCTGTGAGTGCTAGAGAAAATATCACGTCGCTTCTCCAGAAAGAAAATCTGGGACATCTCTGCATAAAATTTATAGGTTGGAGAGGAATACAAACTCACCACAGAGAAATCTCGTCTTTTCATTTCTCACAGTGTCTACTCCTCATTTCGTTTCCTCTTCTGAAGAGTCGGAATGCTGAACAGCCATTAGCCAAGGTCAGAATCCAAGAAGAACTTACAATATTTCATCCAGAGTCAGCCATACACATCTTATGCCTTGAAAGGTAACACAGAATTGTAGCCTTTCCTTCACTTCCTTAGAAGGGGATTAGAATTCGCTGATGTTCAATTACCGAGAATATTAATCCAGGGCTTAGAACAGTGCTCTGCACATAGTAAGCGCTTAACAAATACCAACATTATTATTATTATTATAAAACCTTAAATTTAGGGAGCACTTTTGGGGGGGGGGTTGGAGAATGTTTTTGATATTTATCTCATTTTTGTCTTCCTGGGAGGCAGGGATAAGAAGGTATTCATTGTTACTGATTGTAATCTCCTCCTCTAGACTCTAAGCTTCATCAGTCTATCAATCAATGGTATTTATTGAGCACTTACTATGTGCAGAGCACTGTACTAAGTGCTTGGGAAAGTACAAAACAACAGAGTTAGTAGTCATGATTCCTGCGTACAAGGAGTTTACAGTCCAGAGGGAGCATACAGTCTAGAGGGCAGGAATATGTCCACTAAATCTGTTATATTGTACTCTCCCAAGTGCTTAGTACAGTGTTCGGTACATAGTAAGCACTCAACAAAAGCCACCTGTATCTACCCCAGTGCTTAGAACAGTGCTCTGCACATAGTAAGCGCTTAACAAATACCAACATTATTATTATTGATTGATTGATGAGGAAACTTATCTGCTAAGTAACCTTGGGCAAGTTACTTAACTTATCTACGCCTCAGTTACCTCATCTGTAAAATGGGGATTACGACTGTGAAAACCATGTGGGACAGGGACCGTGTTCAACCCGATTAGCTTGATTCTGCCCCAGCACTTAGTACAGTGCCTGGCACATAGTAAGCACTTAAAATGCCATCAAAGGAAAACAAAGCCTCAGGCCCAGAGAGGCTTAGTGACTTGTCCAAGGTGAGAGAGCAGGGATTTGAATCCAGGTCCTCTGACTCCCGAACCACACTCTTTCCGCTCACTGTTGCTGCCATTTAATCTTTCAGGATCTTCCTCCTGAAACATTACTGGAACAGGATGTGATTAGGGCTACAGCTTCCTCTTCACTAGCTCTGGCCCCTCTCGCCGACATGCTCACAAGCTTGGAGTTATATTCACCTTCTGTAATTATTATTATTATTGTTATTATTATTATTACAATTATAACCTATTAAGACAATTACAACAATCATAACAAAGGTCTCCTCTGTGACCTTGGACAAATCACTTCACTTCTCGGTGCCTCAGTTACCTCATGGAGAAGCAGCGTGGCCTGGGAGTCAGAGGAGCAGGCTCCCCTATTGGTCTGCTGTGTGAGCTTAGGCAAGTCATGGGTTCTAATCCTGGCTCTGCCACTTGTCTGCTCTGTGACCTTGGGCAAGTCACTTCACTTCTCTGTGCCTCAGTTATCTCATCAGTAAAATGGGGATTGAGAGTGTGAGCCCCATGTGGAACAGGGACTGTGTCCAACCCGATTTGCTTGTAGCCACACCAGCGCTTAGTACAGTGCCTGGCACATAGTAAGTGCTTAACAGATACCATTATTATTGTCATTATTATTATTGTCACTTCACTTCTCTGTGCCTCTGATTCTTCATCTGTAAAATCAGGATTAACACTGTGAGCCCCATGTGGGACATGGGTTGTGTCCAGCCTGATAAGCTTCTACCTACCCCAGAGCTTTGAACAGTGCTTAACTCATAATAAGTGCTAAACGAGTGCCATTATTATTATTATTATCTGTAAAATAGGGATTAAGACTGTGAGCCCCATGTAGGACACAGGCTCCCTCCAACCTCATTATCTTGTATCTACTGTAGCACTGATTACAGTATCTGACACCCAGTAAGCGCTTAACAAATACCATAAAAAACAAAAAAAAATTAAGCATTCATTCATTCAATCGCATTTATTGAGCACTTACTGTGTGCAGAGCACTGTACTAAGAGCTTAAGCACTTACTAGATTGTAAGTACTGGAGTAGATAAAAGATTATCAGAAAGGATACAGGGCCTGTATCACCCTGGGCTCGCAGTCTGTCTCATTCCGATTTTACAGATGAGGGACTGAGTCCCAGAAAGGTTGTGATGCACCCAAGGTCTTACAGCAGGCCAGAGGTGGGACTAGCACCCAGGCCTCCAGAAGTCTAGACCTGTACCCTTTCCAGCAAGCCAGGCCTCTGTGTATTTCATTTTCTCTCCTCATCTAATCTAGAGAAGCAGCGTGGCTCAGTGGAAAGAGCCCGGGCTTGGGAGTCAGAGATCATGGGTTCGAATTCCAGCTCTGCCACTTGTCAGCTGTGTGACTGTGGGCAAGTCACTTCACTTCTCTGTGCCTCAGTTCCCTCAACTGTAAAATACGGATGAAGACTGTGAGCCTCATGTGGGACAACCGGATTACCCTGTACCTACCCCAGCGCTTAAAACAGTGCTCTGCACATAGTAAGCGCTTAACAAATACCAACATTATTATTATCATCTTCAAGCTCCATTGCCACTTGCTCAGTAATAGCTTTCTCAGATCCAGCCCTCTCTCACCGTTCCTTTGGGCAGCGCAGCGATCCAGGCCTTAAGCTCCTCCCAGCTGGATTATTGCAAAAAAGCCTCTTTGCCGGCCTCCTTGCCTTCTGCTTCTCCCCTCTCCGACCTCCCTTACAACCCAGCTGAACCATCCTTCCTCTGTAAACAGGCTAAATTGATCCCTACTTGCTGTTTAATTCAAAGGCAAATTCTTGACCTTGACTGATATATCCCAGTGCCAAAGACTGTAAACTTGTTTGGGCAGGGAATGTGTCTGTTTATTGTTACACTTTACCCAAGCACTTAGTACAGTGCTCTGTACACAGTAAGCGCTCAGTAAATACAAATGAATGAAGGAACTGCATCCCTTCACATAACCGCCTGATCTCCAGTTACCCCTTAGCTTGCTGTCTCCAGTTCCCCCAGTCAAACTGCTCTTCTGCTCCCCACACTAGGCTTTCCCGCTTCTTTGCCTACACCCAAGCCATCTCTCCCACAGACAACCTTTTTCCTTCTTTTCACTAAACCATGACCTTCCTGGCTTCAAAGCTCTATTAAAATTTCCCATTGCCTGTGACGGCTTCCCAGATGAACCTATTAGGATTTCAGCACCACCGCTTTTTTTAAACTCCCCTCAATCAATCAATCATTCATTCATTCAGTTGTATTTATTTAGCACTTACTGTGTGCAGGGCACTCTACTAAGCGCTTAAGAAAGTAAAATACAACAATAAAGAGTGACAATCCCTGCCCATAACAAGCTCACAGTCTACCCTCAATAAATGGTATTTATTGAGCACTTACTGTATGCAGAAGCACTATATTAAAGACACCTAAATTTATTGCAACCTTCATTTGGAGCACTCTCCTGCTTGTTCTGTATTAATTGTGGTATTTGTTAAGCGCTTTCTATGTGCCAGGCATTGTACTAAGCACTGGGTGGATATAAGCAAATCGGGCTGAACAGTGTCTCTGCTCACGGTATTAATCCACATTTTGTAGATGAAGTAACTGAGGCACCAGAGGTGAAATAATAATAATGTTGGTATTTGTTAAGCGCTTACTATGTGCACAGCACTGTTCTAAGCGCTGGGGTAGACACGGGGGAATCAGGTTGCCCCACGTGGAGCTCACAGTCTTAATCCCCATTTTACAGATGAGGGAACTGAGGCACAGAGAAGTGAAGTGACTTGCCCACAGTCACGCAGTTGACAAGTGGCAGAGCCGGGAGTCGAACCCATGATCTCTGACTCCAAAGCCCGGGCTCTTTCCACTGAGCCACGCTGCTTCTCTAATGACTTGGCCAAGGTCACACAGCAGACAAGTAGGAGAGTCAGGATTAGAACCCAGGTCCTTTTGCCTCCTAGGTCCAAGCTCTACTCACTAACCCCCCCACCATTAGAATTTTCTCTCTGGAGTTTCTTACAGCCGGGAACCATGCCTCATTCTCTCTCCTGTCAGTACCCAGTACAGTGGGCAATCTGATTGATTGAGTGAGTGGCTGCCGGGCCTTTTATCCAAAATCGCATGCTCCAGAACTCCATGGAGCCTCTGGGAAAAGGTGGTGGAATTTGGAGCGGCTGTGAAAATCTCCTCATGCAAATCCACTAGCTCTGAGACCTCATGCCTCCTGGATGAGGAGAGGATTGGAGACTCCTTCCCACTCTGAGGGGGCTATTCAACTAAGTTCTAGAAGCCCTTTCCAAGAGGGCTTCCGTGCCAACGGAATCCACCTGTGCCTCCCACGGTGTGCAGGCTGCCTGGTTACACTGACTGGCAGGAGCTGCACCGGAGAAATTTCCATGACTCGAGGGGCTCCGTAAACTCTCCAGAAGAGAGGAAGAGGCTGGGCTGCTCGCCCGCCACCCCCCCCCCCCCAACTTCCAACTCCCTTCTGCCAAAATGCTTCTTGACTTACCCAGGCCAATACCAAATAAGAGACAACCCAGTGGTGTTGAAACCTTCAGTGAATAGACTTGGCCTCTTGTCTTGGCTTTTCCCTGAATTACTCACCACGGTTTCTGGTCCTGTCTTTCTCCCCTGCCTCTGTGATGGAATCCACACACTTCTTTTCAGTTAGCTATAGACACAAAAGAGCTGGCATCTGGAGTGGGGGTCCCTACTAGATCATGAGGGGTCTGGTTCTAAAAGAAGTGGAGTGATTCATTCAGCTAGAGGAGGAGGATGGACAAGCTAGAGCTAGAGGAGGAGGGACGAGGGGGAGGAAGAGGAGGTGTAAATGAAAGCTTTAACCTTCTCCTCAGCTCCTGGAGGGACCTGGGCAATGGAAGGAAGGGAGGGCTGAAGGTGATCCGGGAGAATAGGTGCAGATTGGAACTGGGAAGCAGGAAGCAGCATTTGAGGCAGAGAATACAGAAGGAAAGAGGTAACAGAGAAGCAGCGTGGCGCAGTGGAAAGAGCACGGGCTTTGGAGTCACGGCTCATGAGTTCGAATCCCAGCTCTGCCACTTGTCAGCTGTGTGACTGTGGGCAAGTCACTTCACTTCTCTGTGCCTCAGTTCCCTCATCTGTAAAATGGGGATTAAGACTGTGAGCCCCACGTGGGACAACCTGATTCCCCTGTGTCTACCCCAGCGCTTAGAACAGTGCTCTGCACATAGTAAGCGCTTAACAAATACCAACATTATTAAAACAGCAAAGATCCCTCAGAAAAAGTAGCAGGGAGGGAACACAGCTCAGGGTGACTCCATGTGAACACTGACTGATAAAAGCTAGAAACCAAATCGAGGCTAGGATTCCCGAAATCAGACACACTCTGGATACTTGTATGCTTTGGGAAATGCAGACGTGCACACAGTACTATAATCATCATCGCAGTAGTATCCGGGGAGAGGAGAAATCGATCGAGCGTTTATCAAGCTAAAACATTTACAAGTCAAATACATAGGTCTGCTAGAGGACTTAAAATCGATGTTGATATTGAAGAACAATAAGGAATACCAATTATGGCTAGATTCTGGTTCCATAAACACTAAATATCCTAAGGATCTGGAATTCGTTATAACCTCGCCTCAATTCAGGCAGTGGAACTTCTGGTTACTAAATCACAAAACCCCAGACATTTTAATCTCAACAACAGATCATTAAAATGGACTCGGCTAATGTCCTCATTGTTGGGATAGGGGGAGAACAAGCCACGGTGACAAGTAAAAAGAAAATACAGCGGCAATATCTTAAAGACTACTAGAGGCCCAATGTAGAATTCAGGCTATCAGACAGTGATATTTACTGAGCACTTACTGTGTGCAGACCACTGTACTGAGTGATTGAGAGGGTACAATGGGATAGAGTCGGTAAAAACAATTCTCGCCTTCAAGGAGCTTCCAGTCTATCACTAACCTTAAAGATATAGGTCTTCAGTGTATACTGAAACAGCATTCATTTAAATGGTATTTAATGAGTGCTTACTATGTGCAGAGCACTGTACTAAGCACTTGGAATGTACAATTCGGCAACAGATAGAGACTATGACGGGCTTACAGTCTAATCAGCACAACCTAGTGTTGGTATTTGTTAAGCGCTTACTATGTGCAGAGCACTGTTCTAAGCGCTGGGGTAGACATAGGGGAATCAGGTTGTCCCACGTGGGGCTCACAGTCTTAAACCCCATTTTACAGATGAGGGAACTGAAGCACAGAGAAGGTAAGTGACTTGCCCACAGTCACACAGCCGACAAGGGGCAGAGCCGGGATTCAAACCCATGACCTCTGACTCCAAAGCCCGGGCTCTTTCCACTGAGCCACGCTGCTTCTCAGTGGATAGAGCATAGGCCTGGGAATCAGAAGATGTGCCTGGCTCTGCCACATGTCTGCTGTGTGACCTTGGCAAGTCACTTCACTTGTCTCTGCCTCAGTTCTCTCATCTGTAAAATGGGGATTAAGACCGTGAGCCCCATGTGGGACAGGGACTGTGTCCAACCTGATTATCTTATACGTAACCCAGTGCTTAGAATGGTGCTTGGCACACGGTAAGCCCTTAACCGATACCACTATTATTATAATGAATACTACTGGTCGGGCAAAGCCCACTGCCCACTGTCTCCAAATGTAAAACCAAAGTATGGGAGCAGCATTTGCCACCTGCTAGCCAAAAGAAATGTTGCTTGACCAACCCAAAGTGAAACTTGTTTCTCTAATCTGACCTCACTTATTCCTGACCCTCTGAAAAGTCTGTGTCCCCTCCTAAACAGAACAGTCCTAACAATAAGCAAGCTAGGAACTTGGGGACAATGCCCAGCTTCAAAGACCCACTAGATCGTGGCTCAGTGGAAAGAGTCCGGGCTTCAGAGTCAGAGGTCATGGGTTCGACTCCCGGCTCTGCCACTCGTCAGCTGTGTGACCGTGGGCAAGTCACTTCACTTCTCTGTGCCTCAGTTCCCTCATCTGTAAAATGGGGATTAACTGTGAGCCTCACGTAGGACGACTTGGTTACCCTGTATCTCCTCCAGAGCTTATAACAGTGCTCTGCACATAGTAAGCGCTTAACAAATGCCAACATTATTATTATGGGCAGGGAACACATCTACCAGCTCTGTTGTGTTGGACACTCCCAAGTTCGGCAAACAATAGGAGCTCATTAAATAACATTGACTGATTGATTACATTTCCCGCTCCTCCAAGAGCTTCCTCTTCTGAGACCCCCAACTAGACGCCCCCACCCCTAACCCCTGTGTATATCAAGATGTTTACTTGTGTATATCTAAAAGATAGTGGTGAGCGCTAGCAGAAATCCTTGCCTCTATCCAGCAGATCTCCAGGGTTCCTGCAGTCACTGGCTGCTGATTCAATCTTGGTATCCATCCCCCCGGCCCCACAAGCCCCTGAACCCCCTAGGGCCCTAGGGGATGGAGCTGCCAGAAGTGTCCAAATAATAATAACTATGGTATTTGTTAAGCGCTTATTAGGTGCCCGGCGCTGGGGTGTATACAGGCAAAGCGGGTGGAACACAGTCCCTGTCCCACACGGGGCTCACAGTCTCAATCCCCATTTTATAGATGAGGTGACTGAGGTACGTGGAAGTGAAGTGACTTGCCCAAGGTCACACAGCAGACAAGGGTCAGAGACAAAATTAGAACCCATGACCTTCTGACTCCCAGGCCCGTGCTGTATCCACTATGCCATGCTGCTTCCTCTAATAGTATTTACTGAGCATTTATTGTGTGCAGGCCACTATTCTAAGTGTTCTAAATGAATCCACAGGTGGGAATTCGACTCAATCCCTGACCTTCAGGAGGCTACTGATTCAAGAATAAAATTTAGGGGAGGGGGGCGGGTGACAGACACATAAAAAGAGAAGAAACAAACAATGTCAGCCTGAAGACGTGGACCAGAGTTTCAGACTCCTCACAGCTCAGCTTCCACATAATAATAATAATGTTGGTATTTGTTAAGCACTTACTATGTGCAGAGCACTGTTCTAAGCGCTGGGGGAGATACAGGGTAATCAGGTCATCCCACGGGAGGCTCACAGTTAATCCCCATTTTACAGATGAGGGAACTGAGGCCCAGAGAAGTGAAGTGACTCGCCCACAGTCACACAGCTGACAAGCGGCGGAGCCGGGAGTCGAACCCATGACCTCTGACACCGAAGCCCAGGCTCGTTCCACTGAGCCATGCTGCTTCCCCACAGTGGCGACAGAGAGAGCTCCAGTAGCGGTTGCCAAAGTCTTCCTGACGTTTTGTGGAGGTGACAGAAAGGTGGCGGGTTCGCATTGGAGTCATCTGGCTAGTAGAGAAGCAGCATGGCCTACTGGATAGAGCGTGGGCCTGGGACACAGAAGGATCTGAGTTCTTATCTCGGCTCCGCCACTTGTTTGTCATGTGACCTTGGCCGAGTCACTTCTCTTCTCTGTGCCTCAGTCACCTCTTCTGTAAAAGTAATAATAATAATGGTGGCATTTGTTAAGTGCTTACTATGTGCCAAGCACTGGGGTGAATACAAGGTAGCCAGGTTGCCCCACGTAGGGCTCACAGTCTTAATCCCCATTTTACAGATGAAGTAACTGAGGCACAGAGAAGCGAAGTGACTTGCCCAAAGTCACACAGCTGATAAGTGGCAGAGCCGGGATTAGAACCCATGACCTCTGACTCCCAGGTCCGGCCTCTTTCCCCTGAGCCATGCAAATGGGGATTAAGACCGTGAGCCCCATGTGGGACAGGGTCTATGTACAACCTGATCAACTTGCATCTACACCAGTGCATAGTACAGTGCCTGGCGCATAGTAATAATAATAATAATGTTGGTATTTGTTAAGCGCTTACTATGTGCAGAGCACTGTTCTAAGCACTGGGGTAGACACGGGGGAATCAGGTTGTCCCACGTGGGGCTCACAGTCTTAATCCCATTTTACAGATGAGGTAACTGAGGCACAGAGAAGTGAAGCGACTTGCCCACAGTCACACAGCTGACAAGTGGCAGAGCCGGGATTCAAACCCATGACCTCTGCCTCCGAAGCCCGGCCTCTTTCCAATGAGCCACGCTGCTTCTCGAGACAAAGAGCTCAGACTTTAACATTTAACTAATGCCAGAGTAATCATTAATTATTCGTGTATATGTGCACGCACACACATGTATGAGAGAGAAAGAGAGATTCCACAAACCAGAATTTTTCTTTTTTCCTTTGGATGGCCGTTTTGTTTTCCAATTTCAGGTCTTGTAATGCCTTTCAGCAACCCAAGATGGTCTCAGAGGTTGGGGAGAATGGATCTGGTGCTAGGAACAAAACCCAAATAGTATTTTGCTGTCAGGTAGTACCTTAGAGCCAATGATTTCAATATGTTTCCCAACGAGCCCTTTTCATTTCCATTTTACAGATGGGAGATGCAGCATGCCCAGATGGCACCGACTGGTCCGTGGTCGTCAGGCTCCAAGGAAAATATTTTCTGCCTCTAGGGTCCCAATCTGGGGATTAATAAATTCTGAAGTCTGAGCTCTTTGTCTCAGAGCTTTTCTAAAAAGTCAGAATACAGAGAATAGGGAATGTGAATAGAGAGAAAGATAATAGGTTATTTCCTCCAATTCCTCGCAGCTATTCTCTTTCAGGAGGGTTTCAGAGCAGCCTGCTATCCTGATCACTTATTGAGAATTGATTCCACATGCCCGAGGGCTCCAATCTGCAGTTAACTGCCTTCCCATTTACCCAGAAAGGAAGCAGTAGGGTGTAGTGGATAGAGCTTGGGCCTGGGAATGAGAAGGTCATGGGTTCTAATCCCTGCTCCACCACTTATCTGCTGTGTGATCTTGAGCAAATCACTCCACTACTCTGGGCCTCAGTTTCCTTGTCTATAAAATGGGGCTGGAGACTGTGAACACCACATGGGACAGGGACTGTGTACAACTCAATTTGCTTGTATCCACCCTAAAGCTTAGTAGAGTGCCTGCCACACAGTAAGTGCTTAACAAATACCAGAATTATTATTATTATTTTCAAATCTTGCTACCAGGGCGGCCTAAGGGAAAGATCCCAGGCCCGGGAGTCAGGAGGCCTGGATTCTAATCCTGGCTACAACCACTTGCCCGCTCGGTGACCTTGGGCAATTCAATTACCTTCTCTAGCCCTCAGTTTTGTCGTCTGTAAAATGGGGATTAAATACCTGTTCTCCCCGTCCTTTAGACCATGCAGGACTCTGTCTGATCAGATCGACTTATATCTACCCCAGTGCTTGACACATAGTAAATATCTATCAAACACAACAATCATTTATCATTATTATTATTATTACCAGCGCCTAGCTACTCTGGGGCTCTATAGGATCCTCTAGACTGTAAACTCATTGTGGGCAGGTTATCTTTCTGTTTATTGTGATATTGAACTCGCATAAGCTCTTAATACAGTGCTCTGCACATAGTGCTCAATAAATATGACTAAATGAATGACTGATCACATCAAGAAGCAGTGTGGCTCAGTGGAGAGAACACAGGCTTGGGAGTCAGAGATCATGGCTTCAAATCCCAGCTCTGCCACTTGTGAGCTGTGTGACCGTGGGCAAGTCACTTAACTTCTCTGTGCCTCAGTTACCTCGTCTGTAAAATGGGGATTAAGACTGTGAGCCTCATGTGGGACAATCTCATTACCCTGTATCTACCCCAGCGCTTAGAACAGTGCTCTGCACAGAGTAAGCGCTTAACAAATACCAACATTATTATTATTATTATTATCAAGGAAACCTAAGGTATTGAACAAGCACTACTCTCTGATGCAAGTTTGCAAATCAAGAAGCCTGGTCTGGTGGAAAGAGCCCGAGGTTGGGAGTCAGAAGACCTGGATTCTAATTCTGGACCTTCCACTCATCTGCTGTGTGACTTTGGGCAAGTCACTTCACTTCTCTGTGCCTCAGTTATGTCATTTCTAAAATGGGGATTAAGACTGTAAGCCCCAGATGTGTCTAACCTGATTATGTTGTATCTACCCCAACACTTAGTAGAGTGCCTTGAACATAGTAGGTGCTTAGCCATAGAGAAAAAATAAATAATACGTCCTCGTCTGAACTAGAAAGACCAGGAGTGAGAAATTCAGTTCCAATCCCACTGCAGTGAGATTCATTTTTCTGCGGAAAATATAACCCTGTGACTTAGGTCAAAGATAAACACCCATTACACAATTCTGAAGAAAATCGTACCATATGGATTGAATGACATTTTTGCAACTACAGTCATCAGCGAAAAAGAATAAAATACATTTTTTGTAAAGAGAGGGAGTTTATCAATTTCGTAACTATCATCTTGAAAGAAATTGCTCTCCACATATTTTCAAGAAGAGTTAAGAAACCATGCCAGGTTTTTCAAATCTTAAGGCAGATGAAATTAATGTCACTTCTAGATTTTTGTGTCTTGGCAAGTACGAATTAGATAAAAATTATCTTCTGTTTCTCTGCTGCTTGTCATATTATTAGTGTTCAGTGTAAGATCTAAGCCAGTAACGACACTAGCAAACCAAGGAATATGAAGGCTGAAGGAAATGTGACATAGCCAATACGTCAATGCCACGTTCTAGAATTCCCCAGATATTGGACAGATTATAAGCAGGGCTGCATTTTATAGAAAATGTGAGCCATCTTTCTCCTTGATCTTTTGCTGAACATCTTAAAGTTACCTTATTTTAAACTTCCCTTGCTGTTTGCCAGAACTATTTTGCTCCAGGAAGATGTTAAGACATTTAACAACACTCTATCAAAATAAAAGAAAGATTGTGCCTTATTAACTTGGAAGGTGACCTAAGATTTATGTTCTCCTTTTTTCAGCAGTCAGAAATACAGAGAAGCAACCTGGTCTAGTCGAAAGACTGAGGCCCTGAGGGCCAGAGGATATGGGTTTTAATGTGACTGCCTCTTGCCTGCTGTGTGTCTTTGGGCAAGTCGCTTAACTTCTAATAATGATAATAATGTTGGTATTTGTTAAGCGCTTACTATGTGCCGAGCACCGTTCTAAGCACTGGGGGAGATATAGGGTAAGCAGGTTGTCCCACGTGAGGCTCACAGTTAATCCCCATTTTCCAGATGAGGTAACCGAGGCACAGAGAAGTGAAGTGACTTGCCCACGGTCCCACAGCTGACAAGTGGCGGAGCTGGGATTCGAACTCATGACCTCTGACTCCCAAGCCCGGGCTCTTTCCACTGAGCCACGCTGCTTCGCTGGTCTAGGCAACTTCTCTGTTGCCTAGCTGGTGTAGTGGATAAAGCATGGGCCTAGAAATCAGTAGGGCATGGGTTCTAGCCCCTGCTCCGCCACTTGTCTGCTGTGTGACCTTGGGCAAGTCACTTCACTTCTCTGGGCCTCAGACACCTCATCTGTAAAATTGGGATTGAGACTTTGAGCGCTTACTACAGTGTCTAGCACACAGTAAGTGCTTAACAAATACCATAATTATCATTACTATTATCTGTAAAATGAAGATTAAATACCTGTTCTTCCCCTCCCTTAGACCCTGAGCTCCATGCTGGTCAAGGACTGTTCAACCTGATCATCTTGAAGACACGCAGTGATGCCTAGTGGACAAAGCCAGAACTTGGAAGTCAAAGGGACTTGGGCTCTAATTCCGGTCCTGCCGCTCGTCTGCTGTGTGACCTTGGGCGAGTCACTTAACTCCTCTGTGCCCCCGTTACCTCATCTATAAAATGCGGATTAAGACTGTGAGCCCCACTCTGGGACAGTGACTATGTCCAACCTGATTTGCTTCTATTCACCCCAGTGCTTAGTACAGTGCTTGAGAAGCAGCGTGACTTATTGGAAAGAGCCCGCGCTTGGTAGTCAGAGGACGTGGGTTCTAATCCTGGCTCTGCCACTTGTATGCTGTGTGATCTCGGGCAAATCACTTCACTTCTCTGGGCCTCAGTTACTTCAATTGTAAAATGAGGATTTTACATTTTAAAATGAAGACTTTGAGCCACACGTGGGACAACCCGATTACCTTGTATCTACCCCGGGACTTAGAACAGTGCTTGGCACATAGTAAGCGCTTTACAAAAAACATAATTAATATTACAGTGCCTGGTGCAAAGTAAGTGCTTAATAAATGCCACAATTATTACTATTACCCCAGCACTTAGTTATTTTTAGAGTACAGGGAGCCATACAATATGCTCTAACCTAGTTCTCCACCATACTTACTGATCATCTGTGCCTGATTACCGAAAGCTATAAACTGCAAATAGAGCACGTAGCCTCAGATGCTAGAGGTACTTTACATGACGACTGTGAGAAAAAGAGACTTTACCCTCTGCACAGTGAGAAATAGATCAGAGCACATGATGGCTGAAATGGAGCCCGGTAGAGATTTCCAAGGGTTAAGATCCAAACGCAGAACTCTCTGAAACATTGATAAGGAGATATTTTGAGCTTCTTGGAAGTGGACTTGATTCATTTAAGGTGTTTATAGCCTAATAGTTTAAATGGAGCATGTATGATTACTCATAATGAATTTACTGTTCCTGTTACCATGGGGGGGTTGAAAGCTAACTGCTGCGTAATGTACGATGCCTTGTATTCCTATAAAACTTTCTTCTTGGAAGTCCCGCACTCTTTAATGTACCATTTGTTCGAGGAATTGCCTTGTGGAAAATTCCATTTTTTGCCCAAATTTGCATGAGATAAATCTCAATTTAGCAATTAAATTCCTGCAGGTGGGGATTATGCCAGGCAGACATTCTGTGGCTTAAGACCCATAAAGCATTCATATTAGTAGAAGTCAAGGTGTTCATTAAGGATTATTTGTGGGTAAAGGACTATATTCCCCCCTCAGGGTGACACCCGGAGAGTTTCCAGGACTCTACCAGTCTCGACTAGGGAGGGAGAGTCAAGCAGAGGCCTGTCCATCCCATTCCTAGCTTGGCCAATGACTAGCGAGTGCAAGGCAATCTGCTACAAGGCAAAACTCACCTTTGCGGGCAGCAGCGGCATGGGAGAGAGTCAAGGGTGGAGGCTCGAGTTTACTGTGCAGAAGGAAGCAATGGTAAGTCATTTCTGTATTTTTACCAAGAAAACTCCCTGGATCTACTACTAGAGTGATTGCTGATGGAGGTGATGGAGTGATTGGAAGAAGCAGCATGGCTCAGTGGGAAGAGTATGGGCTTTGGAGTCAGAGGTCATGGGTTCGAATCCCAGCTCTGCCACTTGTCAGCTGTGTGACTTTGGGCAAGTCACTTAACTTCTCGGTGCCTCAGTTACCTCATCTGTAAAATGGGGATTAAGACTGTGAGCCCCACGTGGGACAACCTGATTCCCGTGTGTCTACCCCAGCGCTTAGAACAGTGCTCGGCACATAGTAAGCGCTTAACAAATACCAACATTATTATTATTATTAGGTGAGGTGTTCTGGGAGAGATGTGTCCATGGCGTCGCTCTGGGTTGGAGACGACTCGGCGTAGATAAGACAAAGGACTATATTAAATGTTGGGACAGAATACATGAGTGAGAATAAGATAGGGTCCCTGACCCTCAAGGGGCTTACAATCCCTCTATACCGTAAGATTGCTGGGGACAGGGAATGTGTCTACCAACTCTGTTACACTGTACTCTCCCAAAGGCTTAGAACAGTGCTTTTCACATAGAAAATGCTCAATAGATACTATTGAACGAATATTGGACTCTCACAACGCTTAGTATAGTGCTCTGCACACAGTAAGCATACAACTGATTGACGGACTGATCAAATTAAACAGGAAAGGGGGTTGTTGGCAGACACACATGGAAAAAATAAAATATCAGAAATGAAAACTATATCTAAAAGATGGAGGAGAAGGATGAATAAAAAATAAAGTACAATAAAAGCTGTAATAATGATAATAATCATGGTATTTGTTAAGTACTTACTACGTGCCAGGCACTGTTCTAAGCTCTGGGGTGGATACAAGCAAATGGAGTTAGACCCAATCCCTGTCCCACATGAGGCTCACAGTCTCAATCCCCATTTTACAGATGAGGTAACTAAGACAAAGAGAAGTGAAGTGACTTGCCCAGGGTCACACAGCAGACAAGTGGAGGAGTCAGAACTAGAACCCTTGACTTTCTGACTCCCAGCCCCGTGCTCTATCGCCTGTGTCATGCTGCTTCTCTAGGAAACTGTAGCTGGAAGAACAGCATTTCAGACTGCTCACGATTCAGAGTCCAACAGCACCAGCCTCAGCTGTGGCCCTCTGGATGTTGTCTATTCCGTGGAGGCGGCCTGCTCCCACACTGCTTCTGCTCCTGGAGATGGATCAAGGTTAGCTCTCAGCCAGTCAGTCATTTGCATTTATTGAGCACTTACTACGTGTGCACTGAACTAAACACTTGGGAGAGTACAATAAATAAATATAACAGATGATTCCCTGACCACAGTGAACATACAGTCTAGAGGGGCAGACACTTATGAATACAAAGAAATAAATGACAGATATGGACGTAAGCGCTGTGGGACTGGGGCGGGAGGGATGAATAAAGGGAGCAAGTCAGGATGATGAAGAAGGGAGTGGAAGAAGAGGAAAAGTGGGGCTTAGTCAGGGAAGGTCTCTTGGAGGAGATGGGCTTTCAATAAAGTTTCGAAGTAGGGGAGAGTAATTTTCCATCGTATATGTGGACAGAGGGCATTCCAGGCCAGAGGCGGGACGTGGGCGAGAGGTCGACGGCAAGATAGATGAGATCGAGGCGCTGTCAGAAGGTTAACACTAGAGGAGCAAAGTGTGTGGGCTGGGTTGGAGTAGGAGAGTAGCGAGGTGAGGTAGGAGGGGGCAAAGCGATTGAGTCTTTTAAAGCCAATGGTGAGGAGTTTCTGTTTAATGCGGAAGTTGATGGCCAACCACTCAAGGTTCTTGAGGAACGGGCAAATGTGGCCTGAACATTTCTGTAGAAAAATAATCCGGGTAGCAGAGTATGGACTGGAGTGGGGAGAGACAGGAGGCAGGGAGGTCAGCAAGGAGGCTGATAAGGTAATTAGAGTGGGATGGGCTAAGTGCCTGGATTAATGTGGTAGCCATTTGGGAGTTGGGAAGGGGACCTCAGGAAGATGCGGTTTAGGGGGTCGGTTGATGATCTCCACCAAGAGAATTCTGACAGCAGTGCATCCACCTGACCAAGTCATCTGGCCCCAGCCCCTTTCCCCAAACCTTGCTGCTCCCCTAAAGGGCATGAAGTCCCCAGATCTCCCAAACGAGGCTAGAATTTAGAACTCTCCTAGACTCCACCAGTAATAATAATAATAATCATGGTATTTGTAAAGCACTTACTATGTGCCAAGCACTATTCTAAACACTGGGTAGATACAAAGTAATCCGGTTGTCCCACATGGGGCTCACAGTCTTCATCCCCATTTTACAGATGAGGTAACTGAGGCCTAGAGAAGTTAAACAACTCGCCCAAGGTCACACAGCAGACAATTGGCAGAATCGGGACTAGAACCCATGACCTTCTGACTCCCTGGCCTGTACTCTCTCCATTACGCCAGAGTGTTTCTCAGTAGTAATAACAATGATAAAGAAATCATAATGGCGACATATGTTAAGCTCTTACTATATGCTAAGCGCTGGGGCAGGTACAATCCGATCAGACCTGGTCTCTGTCCCACATGGGGATCACAACCTAAGGGTTAGGGAGACCAGATGTTTCATCCCCATTAAACGGAGGAGGAAATTGAGGCACAGAGAAGTGACATGCCCAAGGTCACAGAGCAGGCAAGTGGCAGAGAGCAAGGATAATACTAATAATGTTGGTATTTGTTAAGCGCTTACTATGTGCAGAGCACTGTTCTAAGCGCTGGGGTAGATATAGGGTAATCAGGTTGTCCCACGTGAGGCTCACAGTTAATCCCCATTTTACAGATGAGGTAACTGAGGCACTGCGAGTGAAGTGACTTGCCCACAGTCACACAGCTGACAAGTGGCAGAGCCGGGATTCAAACCCATGACTTCTGACTCCCAAGCCCGGGCTCTTTCCACTGAACCCAGGTCTCCTGACTTGCAGTCATCATTAGCAATGCTATTTATGGAGCACTTACTATATGCAGAGCCTTGTGCTCTTTCCATTATTCTATGATACTTCTCAAGTGAGAGCCAGTCTATTATAAACTCTTGGGATGACTAGAGACAGATCTCCTAGGAATATTGATCTTTTGTACTCTCCCAAGTGCTCAGTACAGTGTTCAGCACATAGTAAGTGCTCAATGAGTACAAATGATTGATTGATGGGAAAAATACCAGTTCAACCCAGCGCTTTGAGTCTTCTTGGACTGAACCTAATACATTAAAATTAATGCATGAATTCTAAACACTTCGATCCTCATCCCACCCCTACAGCAGTTATGTTAATATCCTTATATTTTACTATTTATAGTTGTATTTACTAAATACTGTTTCCCATATCTGTAATTCATTATAATGTCTGTCTCTTCTGTAGCTCCTCGTGGGCAAGGAACATGTCTACTCTACTTTCCAGAGTGCTTAGTACAATGTTCTGCACACAGTAAGCTCTCAATAAATAAGATTGATTGATTGATGGATTGAGTATTCTTTTCAGAAATAGCATTCATTAAATAAATATCCATTTGTTTGTTAGAAAAATAATATTTATCAGTGATGAGCCCTCCCCACTCTTCCCGCCCCCAGAAGAGACAGGGACCTTATCTAATCTAATTCCTATTAGTGTATTCTTTCCCAGCGCTTAATACAGTGTCCTCCACTCAGCACTCAGTATGTACTATTACTACTATGACTAGAGCAATTAGAAATTGGGCGACTGTATTAAGCAGCAGCAGCGTGGCTTCTTGGAAAGAGCACAGGCGTGGGAGTCAGAGGACATGGGTTCTAATTCCGGAATGGCCACTTGTCTGCTGTGTGACCTTGGGCAAGCCGTTTAACTTCTCTGTGCCTGTTACCTCATCTGTAAAATGTGGATTAAGACTGTAAGCCCCATGCGGGACAACCTGATTACCCTGTATCTATTCCAGTGCATAGAGCAGTGCTTGGCACATCGTAAGTGCTTAACAAATACCATAATTATTATTATTATTATTCCAGTGTTGTACTTTCCCAAGTCCTTACTAAGTACAGGGCTCTCTACAAATCAAGTGCTCAATAAATTCCACTGGTTGAATGATTCCTGTCACAATAATAATTAATAATAATTGTGGTATCCAGTGCTTATTAGATACCAAACACTGTTCTAAGCACTGGGGAAGATGCATTAGGTCCCCCATGGGATTCACAAAGATAGAAGAAAACTACACAGAAATTCTGTATAGCCAATTCCACAATATAACGAGAGAAAGTCTTTCTAACAATGGTATTGGGTAAGTTCTTACCATGTGTCAAGCACTGTTCAAAGCACTGGGGTAAATATAAGATAAAGAGGTCAGTCACAGTCCCTGTCCCGCATGGGACTGACAATTGAAATAGGAGGGAGGACACGTTTTGAATCCTCATATAACAGATGAGGAAACAGGCACAGAGAAGTTGTGACTTGCCCAAGGTCAGGGGAAGCAGCGTGGCTCAGTGGAAAGAGCCTGGGCTTCGGAGTCAGAGGTCATGGGTTCGACTCTTGGCTCTGCCACTTGTCAGCTATGTGATTGTGGGCAAGTCACTTCACTTCTCTGTGCCTCAGTGACCTCATCTGTAAAACGGGGATTAACTGTGAGCCTTCTGTGGGACAACCTGATGACCCTGTATCTACCCCAGCGCTTAGAACAGTGCTCTGCACATAGTAAGCGCTTAACAAATACCAACATTATTATTAAGTGGCAGAGTGAGATTAGAACCCTGGTCCTCCGCCTCCCAGGCCCACGCTCCTTCCACTAGGTCATGCTTTTTCTCTTCCAAGGTGTAGTAGGATTTGGCAAGTCCTACACTAGTCTTTTCAACCATACTTACACTGATAAAAATCGCATCGGTAGTTTCATCTCTAAACCCAAAGAACAGCAATATATATGGAAAGTAAAATTATTTCCTCTTACATACCCACGTGAACCAAGGTAGCTGCACACAGAGAAAGTGGTTAGGGTCATTAAGTAGCTTTAAGATTCGGTCTGCAGGATATTAGCGTTCTTAGCATAACAAAGAAAAGACTGAACTCTCCGCCGGTTTCCTTTTTTCCCTTCCGGTTCATTTCCCAAGTTGCCCATCTTCTCAAGTCTCAGCCTTAAGAGGAAAAAGAGATGGTGATGTTGGAGGGAGATAATTTCTCCGACAGGTAGTATTGTATTTCACGTGGAGGGGTCGCGTCTTCCAGAATCCAAGGCCTCTGACTTCAAGTCGGTTCTTTTTCTATTCGTTTGCTCGCAGATGCATTCATTAATTAAGGAGATTGCAAGTTGAGATTGAGGTGAAATATTTTTGACACTTTGTTACCATGTGCAGCGAGGAAGCTAGTCTCTGTAGGAGTCTAATTATCAAGCAAAATTCTGCAAGATTAAAAAAGCCCACTGCAGGCATTTATGGAGGAAAACAATATTAGGAAAATATGTATTTCCCTTTGTCTCACTCGTATAGGAAAAGCCCTTATGTAAATTCTAAATTTCATTGATTTCCAGCAGGATATAGGTCAGAGGGGGCCAAATGCCGTGAACTGAAGCGCCGATAACCAGAAACATTGCAGTAAGCGGAATGAATGTGAAAGGGCATTCCGGGGGACGTGGGGGAAGAGCGGGTAGTGAGTGGTGGAAGCGAGCAGGTCAAGGGTTGTCGACGAGAGCGGGCCCCGAGCACTAAGCCGTGTGACTTAGTGGAGAGAGCCCGGGCTTGGGAATCTAAGGAGGACCTGGGTTCTAATTCCGGCTCCGCCACTTGTCTGCTGTGTGACCTTGGGCAAGGCTCTTAACTCCTCTGTGCCTCAGTTGTCTCCTGCAAAATGGGGATGAAGACTGTGAGCCCCACGTGGGACAACGTGATCACCTCCAGAGCTTAGAACAGTGCTTGGCATATAGTAAGCACTTAACAAATACCATGATTATTATTGTTGTTCTTATTACCCCTTTCTGTGCCCATCTGGGCAGGGGTGCCCCCACCACCACCACCTCCAACTCCTTCCTTCATTCATGCAATCCTATTTATTGAGCACTGACTGTGTGCAAAGCACTCTACTAAGCGCTTGGGAGAGTACAGTATAATAACGGACGGACACATTCCTGCCCACAACAAGCTCAGCTGCCCCAGTGTTTTTACCCCCACCGCCACCTCCATCACCAAAACCCACACCACCACTGTCGCCCTGCAGAGTCAGTGTAGACTCGGGGAAGAATCAGAGTCCCTGGAATAGAGCAAAATAGCATTAATTGACGGTCAAGCTTTCCTGTGCCGCTGTCTCATTCAGCCATCGCCCCATCCTTCTGATGTCAAGCTGAGCCAGAAGAGTTTCACATTTCTTCCTTTATGCCGTATTTGCCCACCTGCTGGCTGTCTCAGCATCGAGAGCACCTCCTATTCCCCTCTCCCAGTGCCACCCCTATTTCTGCCTCCAGTGTAACCTCTAGTCCCTCTTTATCCCAAATCTATCTCTCCAGCCCTTACTGCTGTCTGTCTATGCAGTTTTATGGTGTGGTGGTTAGAGCATGAGTCTGGGAGTGAGAAGGTCATGGGTTCTAATTCTGACTCCACCACTTGGGCAATCACTTCACTTCTCTGGGCCTCAGTTACCTCATCTGTAAAATGGGGATTGAGACTGTGAGCCCCAAGTGGGACAGGAACTGTGTCCAACCTGATTTGCTTGTATCAACCCAAGCGCTTAATACAGGGACTGGCACACGGTTAGCACTTAGCAAATACCACGATTATTATTATTATTATATTTCCTCCTGCCTTTGGGAACTCCTTACCTTCCCCTCAAAGCATGTCCTCCCCCTGTCTTTCCCATCACTGTGGACAACACCACTCTCCTTCCCGTCTCACAAGCCCATAACCTTGGCATTATCCAGACTTTTCTCTCCTATTCATCCTGCATATTCAAACTGACATGAAGTCCTGTCAGTTCTACCTTCACAGCATCACAAAAATCCCTCCATTCCTCTCCGTCCAACTGTTACTATGCTGATCCAGGCACTTATCATATCATATATGTAACATGGTCTAGTGAATAGAGCATGGACCTAGGAGCCTGAAGGTCATGGCTTCTAATCACATTTCTTCCTTTATGCAGTATTTGCCCATCCCCTAATCCCAGCTCCACTACTCATCTGCTGTGTGACCTTGGGAAAGTCACTTAACTTCTCTGTGCCTCACTTAACTCATCTGTGTAATGGGGATTAAGAGAGTGAGTCCTGTGTGAGAGAGGGACTGTGTCCAATCCTATTTGCTTGTATCCACCCTGGTGCTTAGTACAGGACTTGGCACATAATAAACACTTAACAAATACCACAATTTTTATTTATATCCCACCTTGACTATTCACCTGCCTCTTCCCTGATTTCCCTGCCTCCTGTCTCTCCCCTCTCCAGTCCATACTTCACTCTCCTACCCGAACCATTTTTCTAAAAACCATTCAGTCTATGTCTTTCGATTCCTCGAAGCCTCCAGTGGTTGCCCATCCACCTTGGCACGAAACAGAAACTCCTTCGCAATGCCCTTAATGCATTCAATCAGCTCACCCTCTCCCTCCCTTATCTCACAGATTTCCTACTATGACCCAGCCAGCACACTTCTCTCCTCCAATGTCAACCTACTCACTTTATCTCAACCTCATCAATCTTGTTGCAGAACCCTTGGTCATGCCCTCCTAATAATAATAATGATTGTAGTATTTGTTAAGTGCTTACTATGTGCCAAGCACTGTATTCAGCGCTAGGGTAGATATGAGCAAATTGGGTTGGACACAGTCCCTGTCCCTCTTGGGGCTCACAGTCTTAAATTCCATAGTACAGATGAGGTAACAGGCACAGAGAGGTTAAGTGATTCGCCCAAGGCCACTCAGTGGACAAACAGTGGAGCTGGGATTAGAACTCATGACCTGCTGACTCCCAGGCCCGTGCACTATCCACTACGCCATGCTGCTTCTCCTGATGGGGCTGGAGTCCCTTCCCCCTTCGTATCTGACAGACCACGACTCTCCCCACCTTCAAAGCCTTATTAAAATCACATCTCCTCCAAGCCCTCCTTTCCTTTACTCCCTCTCCCTTTTGCATCACCTATTACTTGGATATGAGCATTTTTTTCATGGTATTTGCTAAGTCCTTTCTGTAGGCCAGTCTACCAAGCTGGGTATGACTTTATGACAGAAGATGAGACATTTTGAATAGGGTGTGTCATGGAGTTGCTACGGGATGGAAACGAGTCAACGGCATTTGAAGAATTTGCTAAGTGCTTGCTATATGCCAGACAGTGTACTAAGCACTGGAGTAGACACGAGTTCTCTCCAATGGCTTTTCCCCCCAGCTTTCAAACATACCCATGTCTCCCCATCCTAGGAAAAAACCTCCCTTGACCCCACGGTTCCCTTCAGTTATGGCCCCATCTCCCTCCTACCATTCGGCTCCAAACTCCTTGAGCGGATTGTCTACACCCACTGTTTCAGGTTCCTCTCTTCCAATTCTCTCCTGGACCCCCTCCAATCTGTCTTCTGTCCCCTTCACTCTGCAAAAACCATGCTCTCAAAGGTCACCAATGATCTCCTTCTTGCCAAATCTAATGGCTTCTACTCCTTCCTAATCCTCCTCCACCTCTCAGATGCCTGCGACACTGTCGACCACCACCTTCTCCTGGAAAAAATGATCCAACTCGGCTCCACTGACACCGTCACTGATTCTCCACCTCCTATCTCTCTGGCCGCTCATTATCAGTCTCTAGTGAGGGCTCTTCCTCTGCCTCCCACTCCCTAACTGTGGATGTTCCTCAAGGTTCGGTTCCGGGTCCTCATCTATTCTCCATCTACACCCACCCCCTTGGAGAACACATTTGTTCCCATAGCTTCAACTACTACCTCTCTGCGGATGACACGCAAATCTACATCTCCGGTCCTGATCCCTCTGCCTCTCCGCAGTCTCGCATTTCCTCCTGCCATCAAGACATCTCTACTTGGATGTCCTCCCGTCACCTCAAACTTAGCATGTTTAAAACAGAACTTCTTATCTTCCCACCCAATCCCTGTCCTCCCCCTGCCTTCCCCATCATTATAGATGGCACCACCATCCGTCCTGTCTCACCAGCCTGTAACCTCACTGTTATCCTTGACTCAACTGTCTCATTGCCGAATTGTACGTTCCAAGCGCTTAGTACAGTGTTCTGCACATAGTAAGCGCTGAATAAATACTATTGAATGAATTCAACCCACATATTCAGTCCATCCTTAAATCCTGTCAGTCTGACCTTCAAAACACCATTAAAATCCACCCTTTCCTCTCCATCCAAACTGCTACAATGCTGATCCGAGGACTTATCCTCTCCCGCCTTGATTACTGCCTCGACCTCCTTGCTGACCTCCCTGCCACCTGTCTCTCCCCACTCCAGTCCATATGTCACTCTGCTGCCCGGATCATTTTTCTACAAAAACGTTCAGGCCATGTTTCCCCACTCCTCGAGAACCTTCAGAGTTCTCCCATCCACCTCCTCATCAAACAGTATCTCTTCACCGTTGACTTTGACGCAGTCAATCACCTTGCCCTCTCCTACCTCTCCTGCTGCTCTCCTACTCCAACCCAGCCCCCACACTTTGCTCCTCTAATGCCAACCTACTCAATGTACCTCACTCTCTTCTATGTCACCACTGACCTCTCCCCTCCATCCTGCATCTGGCCTGGAACACCCTCCTCATATCCATAAAGCAATCACTCTCCCCCACTTCCAGATCCTAATGAAGGCACATGTCCACGGGGCCTTCCTCGACTAAGCCCACCTTTCCTCCTCTCCCATTCCCTTCTTCATTTTTCCTTCATTCATTCAATTCAATCATATCTATTAAACACTTACTGCTTGCATAGAACTGTTCTAAGTGCTTGGGAAAGTACAGTACCATGTCTGCATCTGCAAACCCAGCCCCACAGCACTTATGTCCATATCTGCAATTGTATTTATTTATCTTAATGTCTGTCTCCCCCTCTAGACTGTAAATTCACGTGGGCAGGGAATATATCTGTTATATTGTTCTATTGTACTCTACCAAGTGCTTAGTATAGTGTACTGCGCATAATAAGTGCTCAATGAATACAGTTGACTGACTTACTAATGAGATGCGACACAGTCCGTGTCCCACATGGGACTCACAGTCTTATCCCCATTTTACAGATGACTGTAAACCCGCAGTGGGCAGGGATTATTTCTCTTTATTGCGGTGTTGTACTTTCCAAGCGCTTAGTACAGTGCTCTGCATAAAGTAAGTGCTCAATAGATACGATTGAATGAATGAATGAGGTAAGTGAGGCACAGAGAAGTTGTGTGACTTGCCCAAGGTCCCACCGTCAAAAAGTGGTGGAGCCAGAAATAGAACTCACAGCCTCTGACTCCTATGCTCATACTACTTCCACCAGGTCATGATACTTCCCCCCATCCTCGGCCCCACAGCAATTATGTATATATCTGGAATTTATTTTAATTTCTGTCTCCCCCTCTAGACCATAAGTTCGCTGTGGATAGAGAACATGTCTACCGTCATCTTTTTTATTGCACTCTCCCAAGCACTTAGTAAAGTGCTCAATACATACCACTGATTGACTGATTCTGTGCCATTTGGGAGACTACAATTCTGACTGGCAGCCCTGTCTCCATATCAGTTCTCCTTCTTTACTTCTTTTCCCCAAAGTCAAAAGCGGTACCCCTAATTCCCTCCCCATCACACATCCTACTCCTGAAGCAAGATTATCAGGATATGGACTGAATTCCTCATTTTTGCCTTCTCTTATCTCATATTCCCTCTTCAAAAAATCTGCAGTCACAGCCATAATAAGCTCCTTTCCTTCCTCGGTATTTCCTTTCACAAGAGTGCGCGCTGCTGATCTCGTGGGTGTTCATTTGGAACAGCCACAAAATACAAAATCAGTTTGGCAGAGGTCAGTCCTCCCCCTTCTGGTCCTGAGATATTTCTGGCGTCGCTTGAATTGGAGGCGGGAGCCATAGCCATACCGCAGTCAGCAGGATCAGCCAGGCTGTGGTAATGCGTTACCCAAATAATAATAATACTCGTGGCATTTGTCAAGCCCTTAGCTTGGACAAAGCACTGTGCTAAGCTCTGGGGTAGATTCAATCCAATTTAATTCATTCAATCCTATTTATTGAGCCCTTACTGTCTGCAGAGCACTGTTCTAAGCGCTTGGAAAGTACAGTTCGGCAACAGATAGAGACAATCCCTACCCAACAATGGGCTCACAATTAGATCAGGCGCAGTCTTTGTCCCACATGGGACTCCCAATCTAAGGAGAAAGGAGAAATTTTCATGACATGAATGAGGAAACCGAGGCACAGAGAAGTGAACTGATTTGCCCAAGGTCACACAGCAGGTAAGAGCACTTGGCTGGGGTTAGATGTTGGGTCCCTCTGGTCTCCCAGCTCTGAGCATTTTCCCCTAGGCCACACTGCTTTTCAGCTACTACCCTGAAAGTTCCTGAGTTATTCTGGATCTCCTACCCAGATCACCCTCTGGACCTTAAGCTCATTATGGACAGGGAACTGGTCTGCTAATTCTGTTGTATTGTACCCTCCTAAGTACTTAGTACAGCACTCTGCACGTAGTAAATGCTAAATGAATACTGTTGATTGATCACAATTGGCAGAAAAAAGATGATCCCAACCTAGAAGGGAGGATACTGGCGTAGTGGCCTAGTGGATAGAGCACGGGCCTCTTGGAGTCAGAGGATCTGGGTTCTAATCCTGTATATATAACTGTATATATTTTCGTTACCCTATTTATTTTGTTAATGAATTGTACATCGCCTTGATTCTATTTAGTTGCCATTGTTTTTACGAGATGTTCTTCCCCTTGACGCTGTTTAGTGCCATTGTTCTTGTCTGTCCGTCTCCCCCGATTAGACTGTAAGCCCGTCAAACGGCAGGGACTGTCTCTATCTGTTGCCGACTTGTTCATCCCAAGCGCTTAGTACAGTGCTCTGCACATAGTAAGCGCTCAATAAATACTATTGAATGAATGAATGAATAATCCTGGCTCTGCTACTTGCCTGTTCTGTAACCTTGGACAGGTCACTTCACTTCTCTGGGAAGTGGGAATTAAGAATCAAATGGGAATTAAGACTGTGAGCTCCACGAGGGACATGGACTGTGTCCAACCCGACTAGCCTCGTATTTACCCCAGCACTTAGCACAGTGCCTGCCATATAGTAAGTGCATAACAAATACAATTAAAAAGAAACACAAAATCTTGAGCCCCAAGGTTCATCATAGTAGACTGACAATCAGGTTTACTGAGCCCAGCCCAGACCAGATCAGGCACAAGGCCGGGTTTTCTGGACACCTGGGGTGTGGTGGGGGGAGGAGCTGGGGACAGGGGACCCATCAGGAACCCCTAAAGTATACTCTCACGGATGAACCATCCACACACATGCTTAGATCTGGTTCCCTGCAGGGCAAGTGGTGTTGTAGACAGAGCTGTTTCCTCATCCAGTTCTCAGCTGGGCTGGGACTGGTTCAGACCACTTTCTTCATTCATTCATTCATTCATTCATTCGTATTTATTGAGCACTTACTAATAATAATAGCAATAATAATAATTATGGCATTTGTTAAGCACTTACTATGTCTTCTCTGGAGAAGACACTAATGCTAGGAAAAGTCCAGGGAAAAGGAGGAAGAGCTAGCTAGATAGCCAGCAGCTAGATATTAGAGTCCATAACAACGATAACAGAAGAACCACTAGAAAGGTTGCAGATTATGGCAGGGGACAGGACGTTCTAGAGAAAGTATATCCATGGAAATCGGAAATGACTCGACGGCAATGAATAATAATAATACTCTGTGCTGGGCACTGAACTAAGCGCTAGGGGAGTTACAAGCAAATCGGGTTGAACATAGTCCCTGTCCCACGTTGGTCTCACAGTCTCAATCCCCGTTTTACAGATGAGGTAACTGAGACCCAGAGAAATGAAGTGACTTGCCCAAGATCACACAACAGACAAGTGGCAGAACTGAGATTAGAACCCATGATCCTCTGACTCCTAGACCTGTGCTCTATCCACTACGCCATGCTGCTTCTATTATGCCATGCTGTTTACTGAGTGCAAAGCACTTGTACTAAGCGCTTGGGAGAGTACAATATAACAGTAAATAGAAACATTCTCTGCCCACAACGAGATTTCAATCTGGAAGCCCACTCTACCTTGACAACGTGGCCTCATAAAGCTCCAAGTGGGGAACAGGACTGTGTCTAAATCACATCAATCTTGAGAGGGAAGGTAAAATTAGGACTAAGCGGTAGGAGGAAGTGATAGAGTATTCAGTTCCTCCCCCGATGATGCACTTCTGTACTTGAGAACTCAAATGATTAGCTGACATGGAAGGACTGAAGGGGCAATTAGGGGGATATAGGTGGGAAGATGAGCGATTAATCAGGGAAGGCTTCTTGGACGAAATGAAATTTCAGAAGGGTTTTGAAGGATGGGAGAGCAGTAGACTGCTGGATGTGAAAGTGGAGAGGAATGTAAAAGAATCTATACAATTCTCTAGACATTCAATCTGGATTGACACAATACCTCCTGTTCATTCCCTTCAAGTCTCCCGAGGGATAGCCTTGGATTTCTACATCCGGTTTTCCACTATGTCTATCCATGTAGAACTGAATGGCGTAGCAGAATTCAGGGACATCCTTCAATTTTGGCTTGTCAATGAAAATCTTAGCTCGCTGTTTCCCTAAGACAACCGAACCTGCATGCTTCCCACCTCTAGTGCCAACCCAACTCGGTGTACCTCGATCTTATCTATCTCGCCGCCGATCCTCTGCCCACATCCTGCCTGTGGCCTGGAACTCCCTCCCCCTTCATACCCGATTTGTACATTCCCCGATTTGTACATTCCAAGCACTTAGTACAGTGCTCTGCACGTAGTAAGCGCTCAATGAATACTATTGAATGAATATCCATCTTCAAAGCCTTATTAATAAAATCACATCTCCTCCAGGAGGCCTTCCTTTAGCCCTCATTTCCCCTAGTTCTTCTCCCTTCTGCATCACCTATGCCCTTGGAGCTCTACCCTTTAAGTGTGAGACCCATGTAGGACAGAGACGGTGTCTAACCTGATTATCTTGTATCTACCCCAGCGCTTAGTACAGTGTGTGGCACAAACACTTAAGTATATAAAAGAAAACTTGATATTCATCTCTCCCCTCAGCCCCATAGAACTTACGTGCAAATCCATAATGTATTTTAGTGCCTGTCTACTCTTTAAGACTGTAACTTCCTTATGAGAAGGGAACATGGCTACTACCTGTTACGCCATACTCTTCCAAGCTTTAAGTACCGTGCTCTCAAATGGTAAGCGTCCAATAGGTACCACTGGTTGATTTTTAGGCAGTTGCTTAACCTTGCAGTCTTCAAGCAATTTGACAGGCAATAATGCATTCAATCAGTGGTACTGATCGACAGATTACAATGACCGTAAGTAAAAGGGCAAGAGTCTTTTGAACCTGAGCATTAGCCATAGACTAGAAGCTAGGTCTCAGTGACTCTGGACTTGTGATGATCCTCCCAGCCTGTTGATTTGTAGGAACTCCCTAATGGATCGAAAAGATATTTTTGACAGCTTTGAGGTCCCTCTCACATCCTCAGGCGTGTCAGCACAGGATCTGTTGAACAAGGCTGAGTTTACGCCTGCGACCCTGCTCTACTCCAGTGCTGATGGAGAAAGTGTCAGACACTGCACTTGCAACTAAGAATAATAGCTGTGGTATTTGTTTGAGAAGCAGCAAGACTTAGTGGATAGAGCACGGGTGTGGGAGTAGGAAGGTCGTGAGTTCTAATCCCGGCTCCGCCACTTGTCTGCCGTGTGACCTTGGGCAAGTCACTTGACTTCCCTGGGCCTCCGTTACCTCATCTGTAAAATGAGGATTAAGATTGTGAGCCCCATGTGGGACAGGGACTGTATCAACCCGATTTGCTTACATCCACCCCAGTGTTTATTGTAGTGTCTGGCACACAGCAAGCACTTAAATACCACAATTATTATCATTATGATTATCATTATTTTTTCCTCTGTGCCAAGCATTGCATTAAGGACTGGTGTTGATGCAAGGTGACTGAGTCAGACACAGCCCTTGTCCCACATAGGGTTCATAGTATAAGTAGGGGGGAAAACAGGAAGTGAATCCCCATTTTACAGATGAGGAAATTGAGGCCCACCAACTCTGATTCCATTAGGCATAGTTCATGGAAAAACCTTAGGAAAATGCAGAGATTTTTACTGCTGCTAAGCCTGCTTCATTTTACCTGTTGCCCGGTCTGCTGCTGATGCTAAAGGCCTTTCTAAGATCTTTCAATATTAGTCATATTAAGCCATATTAATATTAAGCAGAAGACTGGGTGTTGCACTGATCTCTTCTTCCTGATCTCACCAAGTCAATTGGCAAGAGCATGGTCTTGGGAGTCAGAAGAACGTGGGTTCTAACCCTGGCTCTGCCACTCACCTGCTGTGTGACCTGGATAAGTCACTTCACTTCTCTGGGCCTCAGTCACCTCATCTGTAAAATGAGGATGAAGACTGGGAGCCATTGTGGGACAGCGACTGGGTTCAACCTGATTAGCCTGTATATACCCCATCACTTAAAACAATGTTTGACACATAGTAAGCCCTTAACAAATACCTCATCATCATCATTATTATTATTAACTTTCAGAACTGGTTCCCTGCTCCCCGGAGCAATGCCTTTCACAATTATAAGGGAAGCCCAAATTAGCACAAATAATCAAAAATGGGTTGAGTTTAACCCGGTCAAACAATCAGTCAGTCAAATAATCATATTTATTGAGCCCTTTCTATATGCAGAGCAACCTACTAAGCACTTCGGAGAGCACAGTATAACAGAGTTGTTGGACATGTTTCCTGCCCACGACGAGCTTACAGTCTAGAGAGAGACACAAACATTAATATGAATAAATGTATTATGGATGGGTAAATAAGCACTTTGGGGCTGAGAGAGGGGTAAATAAAGGGTGCAAATCCAAGTGCCAGTGTGGAAGAAGGGAGTGGGAGAAGAAGAAATGAGATCTTAGTCAGGGAAAGCCTCTTGGAAGAAATATGTTTTAGTAAGATTTTAAATGTAGGGAGAGTGATCGTCTGTCAGATAGGAAGAGGGAGGGTGTGGCAGAACATGGGCAAGAGGTTGATAGAAGTAGACAAGATCAAGGAAAAGTGAGTAGGTTGGCATTAGAGGAGCAAAGTATAAGGGTTGGGTTGTAGTAGGAAAGCAGCAAGGTGAAGCTTCCCCCGCTCCCTTCCCCTCCCCTCAGCACTGTGCTCGACCGCTCAATTGTATATATTTTCATTACCCTATTTATTTTGCTAATGAGATGTACATCACCTTGATTCTACTTATTGCTGTTGTTTTAATAAGATGTTCATCCCCTTGATTCTATTTATTGCTATTGTTTTTGTCTGTCCGTCTCCCCCAGTTAGACTGTAAGCCCGTCAATGGGCAGGGACTGTCTCTATCTGTTGCCGATTTGTACATTCCAAGCGCTTAGTACAGTGCCCTGCACATAGTAAGTGCTCAATAAATACTATTGAATGCATGAAGTAGCAGGAGTAAAAAGATTAAGTACCTTAAAACTGACTTTAAGGCGATCACCACCCTAAGCCAACATCCTAAATGCCCGCTGAGGTAGCCTATTGAATGTTAGTTTTCCAAGGTCAAGATGAGGTGAGTCGCATGCTGGAATCCAAAGAAGCATTCTTTTCTCCTTTGGTCGTGGCAGTGTGAAAATAGAGGTGAAAACACTTCATAAATATTATCGATTTGCTGATTGAGTGAAGAGTGTTGGATAGGAGATATGAAACCAGAGAACCAACAGAAATTCAACTTGTCTACTAAAATTGACTGGCCTATTGCCTACTATCTTTTGAATTTGACACCTGTGGATATTCTCAGGAAGAAAGCAATTTTCTAAAAATCTACATGTTCTGGTAATAGCTAGTGTTTAATAAAATTGGAATATGTACTTGGGAGTGATATCCAGAACTGAAGTCTATTCAAAAGGGACAAAACTATCCATTTTAAGGCTATCCCCACAAGATGCTTGAAGAAAAAAAGTACAAGTTTTCTTTTGGAAATATTATTACACTTTATTTTTCTTACGTGTATTAAGAAACACATTAAAAAATCGAATTGGTTAAGGAAAGAGACATATGTGATGTGGGTGAGCTCGCGTTTCTAGGAGAATTTGGGCTCCTGCTATTTTTTTGTGTTGAAATTATTAACCTGAATGTTTCACTAATAGAGAGATGTTTTTGCATTCCAGTTCTTTGGTGGTTTATTTTTAAAAGAGCAGGTGGGAAGTAGGGTAAAGCTGTGCACATCTATCCACCTCTGCAGTGAAAGCAGTAGAAAATCATGTCTACAAAACTTACCGGAGGAATTGTTATGCAACTCTAAAATGTGGTTGAGACGTCATACTATACAAATGGAACAGCTTATTATCCATTTGCTTAAATGCAGCCTGGCTAACTGGAAAGAGCCCAGTCTGAAAGCCAAAGAACCTGGGTTCTGAATCCAGGTCTTCCATTTTCCTGCTGTATAACCTTGGGCAAGTCACTTAACTTCTCAGTGCCTCAGTTTCCTCATCTGTAAAGTGACTATAAACGTGAACCATAAGATAGGAACGGTGTCCAGCCTTATTAGAGGGGGAGACAGATGGCGATATGAATAAATAATTCGGTATAATGTTTAGTATATAATAAGTACCTAACATATTTTATCATTATTATTATTACCACTAGTGTGTTCTTAGTTTGTTAACCCACTTTGCTTGTATTCACCCAGTGCTTAGTAAGGTGCCTGGCACACAGTAAAAGCTTAACAAATGCCACAGTTATTATTATTGTTCCCCCCAGCTTTTTCAGAGAAATATTCTCAAGTAGGAATTAGGTGTCTAAATTGTTGACAGGAACTCATTTGAATGTAATCAATATTAAAGATAGCTACGCACAAGGGTTGTGTATACATACTTTTGTATGCATTGTATGTTTTCCTTTTGCAGTTTGCTATGGTACACTAGCTTGAACCCATCAACAGATTATGGTCGAGAACAATTCCTTGTCTGAGAGAGTCTTTTCCAATGTTGTAATCTCCTCCCTGAAAGTAATCCAAAGCCACCAAAGAAGGTTGCATTTTTATATCAGTTTACAAACTTTACCACCGGTCAAAGAAATAGGGCAATAAGGGAGGAAAATTCTTGAATTTGAAACAACATTCAAAAGGGGATCTGAGTAGCCATAGGATGAAAGAGATCAAATTAAAGAAATTACCTTGGGGCTGATATCATAAAAACAAAAATTGCCCCTTCCTTTCTTCCCCCAAGACCACTCACTTTAACTGCTCACTTTCCAATGACTTTTTCTCCTCTGATTTCAAGTCTTGCCTTTCGTAAAAAAAAAAAAAATACCCTCCCTGGATCTCATGACTCCCTCCAGTTATTGCCCCATCTCCCTCCTACCTTTCCTCTCCAAACTCCTTGAGCAGGTCGTATGCACCCACTGCCTCCACTTCTCCAATTTTCTCCTCGATGCCCTGCAATCTGACTTCTGACCCTTTCACATCCGCAAAACAGCCCTCTCTCAGGTCACCAGTGACCACATTCTCATCAAATGCAGCGGCTTGTCCTCCATCCTTAATCCTCCTTGACCTTTCTGCCGCCTTTATACTATGGACCAACCCCTTCTTCTGGAAATGGTATCTAACCTTGACTTTCTTGACACTGTCCTGTCCCGGTTCTCCTCCTATCTCTCTGGCTGCTCATTATGTCTCTTTCATGGGATCCTCCTCCATTTCCCACCCTCTTCCTATCAAGGGAAGTTGATCCTATCAAGTTCTATCAAGGCTCAGCTCTGGGTCACCTTCAATTCTCCATCTACATCCACTCCCTTGAAGATTTCATTTGTTATCACGATTTCCACCTCCATCTCTATGCAGATGATTGTCTCCCTCTAGTCTACCAACTCTGTTATATTACACTCTCCCAAGTGCTCAGTACAGTGTTCTGCACGTGGTAAGCACTCAATAAATACTAATGATTGATTGAATCCCAAATCTTCTTCTCCAGCCCTGACCTCTCTACATCTCTGCAGTCTGGTGTTTTCTCCTAAAGACAGCTCTACCTGGATATCTCACAGACACCTCAAACTTTACATGTCCCAAACAGAACTCCTCATCTTCCCACCCAAACCTTGTCTTCCCCATGACTTTCTATCACCATAGACAACACCACATCCTCCTTCTTTTTTATGGTATTTGTTTCAGGTAGGATACAGTCTATGTCTTACATGGGGCTCACAGTCATAATCCCCTTTTTAGAGATGAAGTAGCTGAGGCATAGAGAAGTTAAGTGACTTGCACAAGGTCACATAGCAGACAAGTGCCAGAGCCAGCATTAGAACCCAGGTCCTTCTGACTCCCAAGCCCATGCTCTATCCACTAGGCCACGCTGTTTCTTCTCACGAGTCTTCGTGTCTCACAAGCTCATGACCTCGGCATTATCCTGAACTCATCTCTCTCATTCAACCCATGCATTCAATCTGTCCTAAAATCCTGTCTGTTCTACTTTCACAACATCTCTAGAATCAATTATTTCTGATCCATCTCAACTGCCTTCATGCTGATCAATCTATCATTCAATGATATTTATTGAGTGCTTCCTATAAGCAGAACACTGTACTAAACTCTTAGGAAAGCACAATACAAGAGAATTAGCAAATACTTCTCTGCAAGCTTTGTCTAGAGGGGGAGACAGATATTAGATATAAATAAATAAGTAATTTATTGGAGAAGGCGCATGGTCTAGTCAATAGAGCACTGGTCTGGGAGTCAGAGGGACCTGGGTTCTATTCCTGACTTGTCTGTTGTGTTTCCTTGGGCAAGTCACTTAACTTCTCCGTGTTGTCTCATCTGGGAAATGGGGACCTGGACTGGGTCCAACCTGATTAGTTCGTATCTACCCCAGTGCTTAGTACAGTGTGGTGCACATGTAGGCATTTAACAAATATTATTAAAAAAAAGTGGTAGATTTTAAGAATGGTGTGAGGGTGGTACCAACAGGATTTGGTGGCAGATTGAATATAATAATAATAATTATGGCATTTGTTAAACGCTTACTATGTGCAAAGCACTGTTCTAAGCGCTGGGGGAGATACAAGGTTGTCCCACGTGAGGCTCACGGTCTTCATCCCCATTTTACAGATGAGGGAACTGAGGTACAGAGAAGTTAAATGACTTGCCCAAGGTCACACAGCTGACAAGCGGGGGAAGCCGGGATTAGAACCCATGAACTCTGACTCCCAAGCCCGGGCTCTTTCCATTGAGCTGCGAATATATGGGCAGAATGAGAGAGATGATTCAAACTTTTACTATTTCCCGCCTTGACTACTAGATCAACCTCTTCACTAACCCCCCCTTGTCTCTCCCCTTTCCAGTCCATACTTCACTCTCCTGCTCAGATCATTTTTCTAAGAATATATTCAGTCTTTATCTACCACTACACAAAGACCTCCAGTGATCGCCCATCCAATCGCCACATCAAACAGAAACACCTTATCATTGTATTTAAGGCCATCAGCTCTCCCCTTCCTACCTTACCTCACTGACCTCTTCCTCTCCTCCAGCCTCAACACCCTGATCCTTCCAACGTCAACCTACTTTCTATAAATCAATCTAGTCTTTTCTACCACTAATTCATTCATTCATTCTTAATCATATTTATTGAGTGCTTACTGTGTGCAGAGTGCTGTATTAAGCACCCCTGATCCTTCACGCATCAACCTACTTTCTATAAGTCAATCTAGTCTATTCTACCACTAATTCATTCATTCATTCATTCTTAATCATATTTATTGAGTGCTTACTGTGTGCAGAGTGCTGTATTAAGCGCTTGGAAAGTACAATTCAGTAACCAGTAGAGACAATCCCTGCCCAACAAAGGGCTCACGGTCTAGAAAGGGGGAGACAGACTTCAAAACATGTAACCAGGGATCAGCAGCATCGGTATAGATAAAAAGAATTATATACATATATATTCACATCATTAATAAATAGAATAATAAATATGTACATATAGACACATGTGCTGTGGGGTGGAGAAGGGGGTAGAGCAGAAGGAGCGAGTCAGGGAGATGGGGAGGGGAGGAGGAGCAGAGGAGAAGAGGGGCTTAGTCTGGGGAGCCCTCCTGAAGGAGGCAAGGTTTTCTTGCCCATGTCTTTACTTGAGCTTAGAATTCCCTCCCCCTTCATAAATGACAAATCCATTACTCTCCCCACCTTCAAAACCTTCTTTAAAATCACGTCTCCTCCAATTGGCCTTCCTTGATGGAATCCTCATTTTCCCTATCTCCCCTCCCCTCACTCTCAGCTAGGCACTTGGCTGAATACCCCTGAAGCACTTTGATCCCATAGCACTGACATAAATATCCTTATTCTCTAGTATAGTCTCGGTAATTTATTTTAATAGCTGTTTTCCCCTGAAGACTGTAAGCTCCTGTGATCCCTGTGGCAGGGACTATGTCTATTAGTTTGCTTTCCCAAGTGCTTAGTGGAGTGCTCTGCAGAAAGTAAGAACTCAACAAATAGCAGAGGTCGATTGATTAAGATCATATTTTAGAAATTTCTAAAAAAAAGGGAATAATGGAACCATATTGCAGAGGGTGGAGATGAGAAATGATGCATGCAATGAGTTGATCTGTACACACCCGAGAACTAGTCTCTGAACACAATAAGCTCCCAGCAATTACCACTGATTGATTGACAGATTAATTGATCATCGTGATGATGGTATTTGTTTGGCTCCCTATTTTATAGATGAGGAAGCTGAGACGGAGAGAAGTTAAGTGAGTGACTTTCCCAGGGTCTTACAGCAGACAGGTGGGGGAGGTAGGATTAGAACTCAGGTACTCTGACAACCAGGTCTGTACTCTTTCCACTTGGCCATGCTGCTTGGAGCAAATATTTTTAAGAGGTGGGAGGGGAGGTGGGTGTCAATTACATGAATGGAGGAGAAGGCATTTTATGAGCAGGCAGGGGACTGTCTCAAAAATGAGCAGGAAAAAGAGATTCAGGTCCTGGGGGTAGCAGAACACTGAGAAAGCATGAGACCTTTGGGGAAGTTTGCAACTAGTAATAATAATAAACAATAATAACAAACATCAAAACAAAAGTAATAATTGTATTTATTAAGCCCTAAATCTACTGCAGGTATTTTGTTAAGTGTTGGGGTAGGTGAAAATCAAATCAGACACACAAATCTGGTGGCCTCTAGTCAGAAAGTAGTGATAAGCGCTTAGTGCAGTACTCTGCACACACTAAGCTCACAATAAATACGATTGAATGTATGAAGGGAGACAGAGGAAGGAGGTGGGGGGTCTTGGAGACCTGAGAAGCAGTGTGACCTAGCGGAAGGAGCACAGGACTGAGACTCGGGCGGTCTGGGTTCTAATCCCGACTTCATCACTTGGCTGTTCTGTGAACTCTTATAATAATAATAATAATAATGTTGGTAATGGTTAAGCGCTTACTATGTGCCGAGCACTGTTCTAAGCACCGGGGTAAACACAGGGGAATCAGGTTGTTCCATGTGGGGCTCACAGTCTTAATCCCCATTTTACAGATGAGGGAACCGAGGCACCCAGAAGTTAAGTGACTTGCCCAAAGTCACACAGCTGGCAAGTGGCCGAGCCGGGATTCGAACCGATGACCACTGGCTCCAAAGCCCGTGCTCTATCCACTGAGCCATGCTGCTTCTCTAAGTCACATATAAGTCACAACTTCTCTGGACCTCAGATTTCTCATTTTTCTTTGGACAACCCGTCTCCTGGGAGGATTATCCAACTTTGGCTTCACTAACACCGTCCTCTCCCAGTTTTCCTATCTCTCTGGCTGCTAATTCTCAGTCTCTTTTGCAGCCTCCCACCCTCTAACTGTGGGAGTCCTCCAAGACAGTTGTACCGAACTTTCCCAAACTCTTAGTACAGTACTCTGCACACAGAGAACACTCAATAAGTACCATCATTGAGGAGGAGGATGAATAAGAAGGCTCAATTCTGGGTCCCCTCCATTTCTCCATCTACATCCACTCCCTTAGAGAACTCCTACTAAATGAATGAAGCAATAATAATAATAATAATAAAAGGGTATTTGTTAAGTGCTTACTATGTACCAAGCACTGTTCTGAATGCCGGAGTAGATAAAAGATAATCAGGTTGGACATAGTCCCTGTCCCACAGGCTCACAGTCTTAATCCCCATTCCTCTGAGGCACAGAGAAGTGAAGTGATTTGCCCAAGGTCACACAGCAGACAAGTGGAGGAGCAGGGACTAGACCCCAGGTCCTTCTGGAATGTGTATGAGTCGACAGGTGTGGAGGTTTTGGTCAGTGACACGCTGGTGATGTGAGAGATGGGGATGGGCTGGATGGAGATGGAGATGGAGGGGATTCAGATTGGTAGTCAGTGCCGTGGGGAGGCAGTGGCAGCGGATGGCAAAGCAGGGCTTAGTAGAAAGACCCCAGGCTTGGGAGTCAAAAGACATGGGTTCTAATCCCGGCCTCTGCCACTTGTCTGCTGTGTGACCTTGGGCAAGTCACTTCTCTGTGCCTCAGTTAGCTCATCTGTAAATTGAGGATTAAGACTTTGAGCCCCACGTGGGAAAACCTGATTACCTTGTATCTACCCCAGCACTTAGGACAGTGGTTGGCGCATAGTAAATGCTTAACAAATACCATCGTTTTTTTAATTATTATTATTAAACTGTATGCCCCTTGAGGGCAGGGAATGCATCTGCCAACTCTTTTGCAATGTACTCTTCCTTTTTCTTAGTTCAGTGTTCTGGACAAGGTAATTTGTCAATACATTCATTCAATCATTCAATAGTATTTATTGAGTGCTTACTATGTGCAGAGCACTGTACTAAGCACTTGGAAAGTACAATTCAGCAATAGAGACAACCCCTACCCTCAACGGGCTTATTACAAACCACTGATTGACTGCTGCGACAATTAGGAGTGGGACGGTGTTTTCAGGGTCATGGGCTCTAATTCTGTCTCTGCCACATGTCTTCTGTGTGACCTTAGGCAAGTCACCACTTCTCCGTGCTTCAGTTACCTCATCTGTAAAATGGGGATTAAGACTGAGAGCGATACGTGGGACAACCTGATTACCTTTCATTCATTTAATTCAATCCTATTTACTGAGCATTTACTGTGGGCAGAGCACTATACTAAGGTCTTGGGAAGTAAAGTTCAGCAACAAATAGTGACAATCCCTGCCCTCAACGGGCTCACAGTATCTACCCAGGGATTAGAACAGTGCTTGGCACATAGTAAGCGTTTAACAAATTCCACAATTATCATTATTATTATTATGATTTCAGGGAAGAGATTTCAGAAAGATCAAATGGAGGATTGAAAAATGAGGGCAGGCATATAATGTTGGTATTTAAGCGCTTACTATGTGCAGAGCACTGTTCTAAGCGCTGAGTAAATACAGCATGAGCAGATTGTCCCTCATGAGGCTCACAGTTTTCATCCCCATTTGACAGATGAGGGAACTGAGGCACAGAGAAGTGAAGTGACTTGCCCACAGTCACACAGCTGACAAGTGGCGGAGCCGGGATTCGAACCCATGATCTCTGACTCTGATCTCTGATATATATACTACGCCCTATCTACATCTGAGTAGCAGGAGGAAGAGGCCTTGGGTTAGGTGTTAGTGTCGAGTCACATCTGCAGACACGGATTAAGTCTTAGAAGAATCATTTTCGAAGAAGAGTAGCCAGATAGTATTTCCATTTGAGTAATTCACACACACAACACACACATACATACAGACACGCACACATACACATGATAGAGATTTGCAGCGAAGCACAAGCTTGTGACAGAGCTGGGAAATAAATCCAAGCGTCAGCTTTCTGCTTTAACCACTGGAAAACTCTACAACTCAGCACTCGTTATTAACAACTCGACGGCAATAAATAGAAGACTGAAAAAAAAAACTTCTCACTGTGAATTGCAAGTTGTATCACTTATGGAGCTAGTAAAGGACCGTTACCACGGTTACGAGAAGGCACATTGCCTAAAAGTAGTGACTAAGGGAGCATGAAAACCAGGAACAAAGAAATAAGCTTAATTATTCCTTTTTTAAAAAAAAATCTCTCCAGGCAATTAAACACTAGAGTAAGGTGACCGAGGAATACATAGATTTCAGGCCCATATGCTACAGAAATAACTAATTAAGTACTGGGCGAGAAGACTAATTATAGAAATGATGATAAAGCTGGGGAGGGAGCTAACAGCTGGTGCCTCCTGGAATTCTTTGCCCCTGAGATCTCGCCGAAAGCTGTAAATTGCTGAGGGGTTCTTTTTGCCTTTTGTGTGAGATTTGTGTTGTGGGGGGGGAGGGGGTTGACATCCTCACTGTAAATTGCGTAATAAATATTTAAATGCCGGATCAGAACCAGGATTTGTAAAAGTTAGGGAGGCGTTATATATGGTAGGGTCTGAATGGGAGCCCTTCTGAGCCTTGCAGAATCAGGAGCAATTAACAGATTCTGCTCCCCTTAAGTGTTTCAGTTTAGTGGGTGAGAGCACTGCCCTTTGGGAAATAAATGCAGCTGTCGGAAGATCAAAGAAAGGCCCTCTAAATAGCCACAGGAGAGTCTCCTACTTTCAATATCCACATTTAGCCACCTGTGGCTGAAGACATTTGAGGAAATAGTTGTCCAAGCACATCAGTACAAACCACCTTCTTACTGGCATCTGGTGAATTAGCTTGGTTTAATAGAAAGAGACCTGGGTTCTAATCCCTGCTAGGCCACTTACTTATCTGCTGGGTGACTTCGGCCAAGTTGCTTCACGTCTCTGGGCCTCAACTTCCTCATCGGTAACATGGAGATTAAAGGTGAGTCCAATGTGGGACAGGGCCTGTGTCCAATCTGATTATCTAGGGAAGCAGCATGGCCTCGTAAAAAGAACATGACCCTGGCAGTCAGAGGCCCTGCGTTCTAATCCTGGCTCTGCCTCTTGCCTGGTATGTCTCTGGGCAAGTCACTTAACTTCTCAGTACCTCAGTTTCCTAAACTGTAAAATGGGGATTCAATATCTGTTCTCCTTCCTGTTTATACTGTGAGCCCCCTGTGCCACAAGGGGCTATGATTCTATTTATCTATTTTGACGGTATTGACGCCTATCTACTCTTTTGTTTTGTTTTGTTGTCTGTCTCCCCCTTCTAGACTGGGAGCCCGTTGTTGGGTAGGTATTGTCTCTATCTGTTGCCGAATTGTACTTTCCAAGCACTTAGTACAGTGCTCTCCACACTGCACTCAATAAATACAATGGAATGAATGAATGACTATGTCTGACCTGATTGCGCGTTGTGGGCGAAGAACATGTCTGCTAATTCTGTCATACCAAACTCTCCCTAGTGCTTAGTATGATATTCTGCACATAGTAAATGCTCAGTAAATCAGACTGATTGATTGATTAACTTGTATCTACTCAGGTGCTTAGAACATTCCTTGACTCATAGTAAGTGCTTAACAAATTCCACAATGGAGAAGAATGTGAAATTGTCTCAACTTCACAGATCTTTTGTTAAAAAAACCTTTTCCACTTTTTCACCACCTGGAACCTCCACTGCCAAACCCCTTAACATTATTCTGTGAGAGAGTCTCACTCACCAGTAGTGACCCACCTGGAGTAGGGCATTGTAAATATGCAGTGAGTTACCTTTTGTTTGATGGATCTCCCCTCTGGACCAAACAAAAACAGGCAGGGATCATGTCTACCAACATACGTAGCATACCCTCCCAAGCCATCATGCAGTGCTCTGCACAAAGAGCTCAATAAATACCACTGATTAATTGAAAAAAAAAGGAGTTTTGGGGGAATCATAGTATGGCATAGAGGATAGACCACAGGTTTGGGAGTCAGAAGGTATTGGGTTCTAATCCCGGTTTCACCGCTTGTCTGCTGTGTGACCTTGGGCAAGTCGTTTCACTGGGTCCCAGTTACCTCATCTGTAAAATAGGGTTCGAGATGGTGAGCCCAAATGGGACTGGGACTGCACTCAACCCGCTTTGCCTGTATCCACCCCAGCACTCAGTGCAGTGCTTGGTGCATAGTAAGGAATTACAAAAACGATTGTTATTATTACTATTATTATTAGCATTACCTCACTACTGAATTCCTGGCTGGAGTGGGCAGAGCATAAGTTCTGAACTTTTTCTACCTTGCTCCTTCACTATTTTCACATCCACGCTTTTCCCCCCTATTCACATCTGCTGAAAGATCACTCTCTGTACCCTCAAAGACTTATTAAAATCGCATCTCCTCCAATAGGGCTGCCCTAACTAAACCCTCATTTCTGCTACTCCGTCTCTTTTTGGTGTTATCCTTGCTCTTGGATTTGTACCCTTCATTCACCCCACCCTCAGCCCCACAACACTTACATACATAACTGTAATTCATTTTCATTTCTGACTCCTCTTCTAGAACTTAAGTTCCTTGTGGGCAGTGAACACATTTACCAACTCTATTATATCGTCCTCTCCCAAACCCATAGTACAGTGCTCCGTACACATTACGTGCTCAAAAACTATGATTGATGGAGTATCTAGAGGTGTTATTTCCCATTCTGACCCTGGGTACAGGTGTGACATTGAAAACTATCCCCCAGATAGCATGGCATCATTTTCAGGATATAGAACTGGCCAGGTATGGAGTTGATAGCATAGCAGCGTGGCCTACTTGATGGAGCATTCATTCATTCATTCATTCAATAGTATTTATTGAGCGCTTACTATGTGCAGAGCACTGTACTAAGCACTTGGAATGTACAAATCGGTAACAGATAGAGAAGCAGCGTGGCGCAGTGGAAAGAGCACGGGCCCTGGAGTCAGGGCTCGTGAGTTCGAATCCCAGCTCTGCCACTTGTCAGCTGTGTGACTGTGGGCAAGTCACTTAACTTCTCTGTGCCTCAGTTCCCTCATCTGTAAAATGGGGATTAAGACTGTGAGCCCCACGTGGGACAACCTGATTCCCCTGTGTCTACCCCAGCGCTTAGAACAGTGCTCTGCACATAGTAAGCGCTTAACAAATACCAACATTATTATTATTATTATTAGATAGAGACAGTCTCTGCCCTTTGACGGGCTTACAGTCTAATCGGGGGATAAAGACAGACAAGAACAATGGCAATAAATAGAGTCAAGAGGAAAAACATCTCATTAAAAAAATAGCAAATAAATGGAATCGGGTGATGTACATCTCATTAACGAAATAAATAGGGTAATGAAGATATATACAGTTGAGCCGACGAGTACAGTGCTGAGGGGATGGGACGGGAGAGGGGGAGGAGCAGAGGGAGACAGGGGAGAAGAGGGTTAGCTGGGGAGAGGTGAAGGGGAGGGTAGAGGGAGCAGAGGGAAAAGGGGGAGCTCAGTGTGGGAAGGCCTCTTGGAGGAGGTGAGGTCTCAGTAAGGCTTTGAAGAGGGGAAGAGAGTTAGTTTGGCGGAGGTGAGGGGGGAGGGCATTCCATGCCCAGGGGTCGACGGCGGGATAGGCGAGAACGAGGGACGGTGAGGAGGGGGGCGGCGGAGGAGCGGAGCGTGCGGGGTGGGCGGTAGAAAGAGAGAAGGGAGGAGAGGTAGGAAGGGGCAAGGTGATGGAGAGCCTTGAAGCCTAGAGTGAGAAGTTTTTGTTTCTTGCGGAGGTTGATGGGCAACCACTGGAGGTGTTTAAGAAGGGGAGTGACAGGCCCAGATCGTTTCTGCAGGAAGATGAGCCGGGCAGCGGAGTGAAGACTAGACCGGAGTGGGGAGAGAGAGGAGGAAGGGAGATCAGAGAGCAGGCTGACACAGTAATCTAGCCGGGATATTACGAGAGCCCGCAGCAGTAAGATAGCCGTTTGGGTGGAGAGGAAAGGGCGGATCTTGGCGACAATATAAAGGTGAGACCGGCAGGTTTTGGTAATGGATCGGATGTGTGGGCTGAACGAGAGAGCCGAGTCAAAGATGACACCGAGGTCACGGGCCCGAGAGACGGGAAGGATGGTCGTACCATCCACGGTGATAAGGAAGTCAGGGAGAGGACCGGGCTTGGGAGGGAAGATGAGGAGCTCAGTTTTGGACATGTTGAGTTTCAGGTGGCGGGCAGACATCCAGGTAGAGACGTCTTGGAGGCAGGAGGAGATACGAGCCTGAAGGGAGGGGGAGAGGACAGGGGTAGAGATGTAGATCTGTGTGTCATCTGCATAGACATGATAATTGAAGCCGTGAGAGCGGATGAGTTCACCGAGGGAGTGAGTGTATATGGAGAACAGAAGAGGGCCAAGAACTGACCCTTGAGGAACTCCTACAGTTAGAGGATGGGAGGGGGAGGCGGAGCCCACGAAGAGACCGAGAATGAGCAGCCAGAGAGATAAGAGGAGAACCAGGAGAGGACGGAGTTCGTGAAGCCAAGGTGAGATAAGGTGTGGAGGAGGAAGGACAACCTCACTGTCCACAGAAACAAACAGTCCCCACGCCCCTTACACTATATACCTTGCTCTGATGTTCCTGTTGCTTCTCAGCTCCAGTCGGACTAGTTTTGCAAGGGACTATTCTTCATTTGTTTCTTTGCTTTGAGATGTTCACTATTCTCCATGCAGGGGAGAAAAGCCCTTCCACCCTAACTAAACACATTTCAATTTTGCACTAATCGATGGTTTAGCATATGGGTGAGGACCCGCTGGTGCCTAGATCCACTGAGGTCTCAGAGATATTTGGTGACCATAGAAATATTCTGTGATCACAGATTGAACCCATTCTCCTTGGGTTCTAATCTCACCTCTGCCACTTGCCTTTAGGTGACCTTGGGCCTGCAGCTACCTACTGCCCATTCTTCTATCCTCTTTGCCCCTCCCTTGTTTGTTTTTTTAATTCATTCAATAGTATTTATTGAGCACTTACTATGTGCAGAGCACTGTACTAAGCACTTGGAATGAACAAGTCGGCAACAGATACAGTCCCTGCCGTTTGACGGGCTTACGGTCTAATCGGGGGAGACGGACAGACGAGAACGATGGCAATAAATAGAGTCGAGGGGAAGAACATCTCGTAAAAACAATGGCGACTAAATAGAATCTAGGCGATGTACATTTCATTAACAAAATAAATAGGGTAATGAAAATATATACAGTTGAGTGGACGAGTACGGTGCTGAGGGGATGGGAAGGGAGAGGGGGAGGAGCAGAGGGAAAGGGGGAAAAGAGGGTTTAGCTGCGGAGAGGTGAAGGGGGGGCAGTAGAGGGAGTAGAGGGAGAAGAGGAGCTCAGTCTGGGAAGGCCTCTTGGAGGAGGTGAGTTTTAAGTAGGGTTTTGAAGAGGGGAAGAGAATCAGTTTGGCGGAGGTGAGGAGGGAGGGCGTTCCGGGACCGCGGGAGGACGTGGCCCGGGGGTCGACGGCGGGATGGGCGACACCGAGGGACGGCGAGGAGGTGGGCGGCGGAGGAGCGGAGCGTGCGGGGTGGGCGGTAGAAAGAGAGAAGGGAGGAGAGGTAGGAAGGGGCAAGGTGACGGAGAGCCTCGAAGCCTAGAGTGAGGAGTTTTTGTTTGGAGCGGAGGTCGATAGGCAACCACTGGAGGTGTTTAAGAAGGGGAGTGACAGGCCCAGATCGTTTCTGCAGGAAGATGCGCCGGGCAGTGGAGTGAAGAAGAGACCGGAGTGGGGCGAGAGAGGAGGAAGGGAGGTCAGAGAGAAGGCTGACACGGTAGTCTAGCCGGGATATAACGAGAGCCCGTAGCAGTAAGGTAGCCGTCTGGGTGGAGAGGAAAGGGCGGATCTTGGCGATTTAGTAAAGGTGAGATCGGCAGGTCTCGGTAACGGATAGGATGTGTGGGGTGAACGAGAGAGACGAGTCAAGGATGACACCGAGATTGCGGGCCTGAGAGATGGGAAGGATGGTCGTGCCATCCACGGTGATAGGATTTTTTTGTTTTTTTAATGGTATTGATTCATTCAATTGTATTTATTGAGTGCTTATTTAATTATAATATTAATGATGGTATTTGTTAAGTACTTACTACGTGCCAAGCACTGTTCTAAGAGCTGGGGTAGATACAAGGTAATCAGGTGTCCGATGTGGGGCTCACAATTAATCAGGTGTCCCCTGTGGGGCTCACAGTCTCAATCCCCATTTTCCAGATGAGGGAACTGAGGTCCAGAGAAGTGAAGTGACTTGGCCAAGGTCACACAGCAGACAAGTGGCAGAGCCAGGATTAGAACCCATGTCCTTCTAAATCCCAGGCCTATGCTTTATCCAGGATGCCTACTACTGCTCTGTGTACACGTTTTGAACACAATCTGATTTTAACATACTTCTGCAGAAAGGAAATTGATAAGGAAGTGATCTTTTCGTGTTATTCAATTTCTTCATGAAAATGGGATGACTTTGATTTAAATCATAATGATGGTATTTGTTAAGCACTTATTATCTGCCGAGCACTGTTCTAAGCCCCGGGGTAGGAACAAGGTAATCAGGTTGTCTCACGTGGGGCTCACAGACTTAATCCCCATTTTCCAGATGAGGTAACTGAGGCACAGAAAAGTGAAGTGATTTGCCCAAAGTCACACAGCAGACAAGTGGCGGATCCGGGATTAGAACCTATAATCTCTGACTCACAAACCTGTGCTCCTCCTACTAAACTACACTGTTTCTCATTAAGCACTTACTGTGTACCAGGCACTGTTCTAAGTACTGGTGTAAATACACGTCAATTAATTTGGACACATTCCTTGTCCCACATGGGAGTTACAGTTTTAATACCCATTTTACAGATGAGGTAACCTCTTTGTGACTCGGTATCTCATCTGTAAAATGGAAAAGAAATTCCTAATCTCCCTCCCTTTCAGATTGTGAGCTCCAATATAGGACCGGGGACTGTGCCTAACCTGATTATCTTTATCTGTCACAGCACTTAGGATCATAGTAATATTAATAATGATAGTAATAATGATAATAATAGTAATACTCTTAATTGTTAAGCACTTACTATGTTCCAAGTGCTGTATAAAGCACTGGAGTAGATGCAAGAAAACCAGGCTGGGCACAGTCTTTGCCCTATAAAGTGCTGAAAGTCCAAGTAGGAGGGAGAACAGGAAAGAAATCCCATTTTACAGATGAGGAAACTAAGGCACAAAGACTTTAAGTGACTTGCCCAAATCACTTAGCAGGCCAATGATAGAACCAGGATTAGAACCGGGGACTCTGTTTCCCAGTCTATCACACTGGCGCATTCATTCATTCAATCAATCGTATTCATTGAGCACTTACTGTGTGCAAAACACTGTACTAAGCACTTGGGAGAGTACGATATAACAATAAACAGACACATTCCCTGCTCACAGCGAGCTTACAGTCCAGAATGGACATAGTTAGCTATCAACAAATACCACAATTATTACTATTATTACAAAAAGCCCAGCCAGTCCACCCATGGTTTCCCCACACAACCCACCAGCAAGCAACTGGAAGATTTGCAACCCAGTTTTCTGAGGAGGAGGCCAGGAAAACAGATGGTGCTAATGCTAGAAGAATTTTTCCATAGCTTAGCATGGCGATGGACTGATCATATGCCAAAGAGGAGGAAGAATTAAAGAACAGGCGGGTGAGAAGAGGTAGGCTATGCCGACGTGATTGTCATTTTAAATCTTCCAGAGCATTCAGAAGGATGACCACAAGCATCTGTTTTCCTTTGGTCCCACAGCACCATGTACATATATGAGAGCAAGAACATTTGCCCAACTGGAAGCTGGAAGGTTTGTGCCAGGAACATAAGGTGACGCACTCCTGGTCATATACTTTGAGCAGACAGCAGAGTCTCCAGCTATCTACTGCCCTCTTTTCTTCCCTCTCTGCCCCTCCCTTGCTTTGCTTTTTAATGGTATCTGTTAGAGCACTTACTATATGCCAGGCACTGTTCTAAGTGCTGGGGTAGACGCAAGTTAATTAGGTTGGGCACTGTCCCTGTCCCTCTACATGGAGCTCCCAGTTTTAATCCCCATTTTACAGGTGAGGCAACTGAGGCACAGAGAAGTCAAATGACTTGCCCAAGGTGACACAGCAGTCAAGTGGTGGAGCTGGGATTAGAACCCAGGTCCTTCTGATGTCCAGACCCATGCTTTATCCACCAGAGCATGCTGCTTCTTATTTTCTATGCTGCTTCTTGTTTGTCTTCTACAGTCTATCAAGCCCCAGACTCAGGAAGTTCTGGACAGTCCTTTAGGCTCTGAAAGGAGCCCTTCGGCCAAGAAATCTTATGTGGGTCAGACACCTATTTAAGCTTCCTTCACATCAATCGTATGTATTGAGTGCTCCCCTTGACTCTATTTATCGCCATCGTTCTCGTCTGTCCGTCTCCCCCGATTAGACCGTAAGCCCGTCAAACGGCAGGGACTGTCTCTATCTGTTGCCGACTTGTTCATTCCAAGCGCTAGTACAGTGCTCTGCGCATAGTAAGCGCTCAATAAATACTATTGAATAGAATAGAATACTATGTCTAGAGTACTGTACTAATAATGTTGGCATTTGTTAAGCGCTTAATATGTGCAAAGCACTGTTCTGAGCACTTGGGGAAGATACAAGGTGATCAAGTTGTCCCATGTGGGGCTCACAGTCTTAATGCCCATTTTCTAAATGAGGTAACTGAGGCACAGAGAAGTGAGGTGACTTGCCCAGAGTTACACAGATGACAAGCGGCGGAGCTGTGATTTGAACCCATGCTTTCTGACTCCCCAGTCCATGCTCTTTCCACTGAGCCCTGCTGTACTAAGCACTTGGGAGAGTACAGTACAACAGGAATGAGCCATGTAAGCCTAGTAGTTTTCATACTGATGGTAGTGATTAAAAATCAGTCAGTTATAGTGATATTTATTAAAGTATTTTCTCTCCAAAAATAACTACATCCTTAACATATCCAATACAGAGCTCCTTATCATCCCACCCAAACCCTGTCCTGCAATCCTACCCCTGACTTTACCATCACTGTAAATGGCACCAGCATCCTTTCTGTCTCACAAGCCCGTAACCGTGGCGTCATCCTTGTCTCCTCTCTCTCATTCAACCCGCATATTCAGTCATTATCAGCCAAATCCTGTCGGTCCCACCTTTACAACATCGCAAAAATCAACCGTTTTCTCTCTGTCCATACTGTTAGTACACTCACTCATCTCATCCCACCCGGATTACTGCATCGGCCTCTTCGCTGACTTGAGAGCCTCCTGTCTTTCCCCACTCCAGTCCATACCTCTCTCTACTGCCCGGTCATTTTTTCTACAAAAACGTCCTAGAAACTTCACCTCGCTCCTCAAAAAACTCCAGCGGTTGCCCATCCCTCTCCATATCAAACAAAAACTCCATTGACTTTAAAGCACTCCATCACTTTGCACCCTCCTACCTCGTCTTGGTTCTCTCCCCCTACAACTCAGCCCACACACTTCACTCCTCTGGTGCTAACCTTCTCACTGTGCCTCCATCTCGCCTGTCTCACCGTGGACCCCTAGCCCATGTCCTGCCTCGGGCCTGGAACACCCTCCCTCATCTAGTCTGACGGATAACCACTTTCACCAGCTTCAAAGCCTTACTGAAGACACATCTGCTCCAAAAGGCCTTCCTACACTAAGCCTCACTTTTCTTCATCTCCCATTCCCTTCTGTGTCGCCCTGACTTGCTCCCTTCGCTCTCCCGCCTCCCAGGCCCACGGCACTTATGTGAGGAGCAGCGTGGCTCAGTGGAAAGAGCATGGGCTTTGGAGTCGGGGCTCATGAGTTCGAATCCCAGCTCTGCCACTTGTCGGCTGTGTGACCGTGGGCGAGTCACTTAATTTCTCTGTGCCTCAGTTCCCTCATCTGTAAAATGGGGATTAAGACTGTGAGCCCCACGTGGGACAACCTGATTCCCCTGTGTCTACCCCAGTGCTTAGAACAGTGCTCGGCACATAGTAAGCGCTTAACAAATACCAACATTATTATTATTATTATTACAGATCTGTCATTTCATTTATCCCTTTGCTCTTCCCCCCTTGCAGCCCCAAAGCCCTTATGTAGATATCTATAATATGTATTGATATCTGTCTCCCCCACTCTAGATTATGAGCTCACTGTGGGCAGGGAATTAAAAAAAATAATGAATGATGGCATTTGTTAAGCACTTACTATGAACTAAGCCCTGGGGTAGATTGAGGGTAATCAGAGTGTCCCGGTTGGGCTCACAGTTTTTAATCCCCATTTTACAGACAAATAACTGAAGCACGAAGAAACGAAGTGACTTTCCCAAAGTAACGCAGCTGGCAAGTGGCGGAGCCAGGATGAGAACCTTTGACCTCTGACTCCCAAGCCCATGCTCTTTCCACTAAGCCTCGCTGCTTCTCACTGTCACTGTTTATTGTTTAATGTCACTGTTTACTGTTGTATTGTACTTTCCCAAGCACTTAATACAGTGCTCTGCCCACAGTAAGTGCTCAAAAAATGCAACTGAATAAATGAACTACATCAAAACGTTCTCTCGTTTTGGACACTGAATGCAGCTGTCTCCTCCCAATGTCCCAGGAAGGTGAACCCGAAGCGACGTACCCAACATTTAAAGAGCTTTTAAAGGGTTTAAAATTTTAGCACAGGGGAGATTGCCTTTCTAAAATGATCTCATTCAAACTTGTCCTTTCCATCTTTCAACCACCAAATATGTAGTGGACCCTTAGACATGAATAAAAATGCCAGATGTTTTGGAGCTGCCAGATTAGGTTCTGCTGTGTGACCTTGGGCAAGCCACTTAACTTCTCTGTGCCTCATTTACCTCAACTGTAAAATGGAGATTAAGATGGTGAGCCCCATGTGGGACAACATGATTATCTTGTATCTACACCAATGCTTAAAACAATGCTTGGCACATAGTAAGCGCTTAACAAATACCATAATTATTATTATTATTGTTCTATTTTCAATGACTATTTCCCGCGAATATGGGAGAATCGAGCTGGGCAGTGTCACTGCTAAAATTCAGTGTCTGTTACTATCCAACCCTTTATTCCACAAAAAGCACAAAGGCATTTATATCACCAGTATGTTTCTCACAGCTCTTTAAAATTGCTTGTGGAAAGAGGGCCGTCTCAATCTGCTGATAAGCATTTCTGAGAATAATCACCCTCAACATCATTTAATTGATGGGCTCTCTTATAATCATAATTTTAGGTCTTTCAAAGAATTTGTAAACCAGTGAGATCTCCAGTTTTACTTTCATAAGGGAGAGTTTGGGTGTGAAATTTAGCCTATTTTGATTAAGCAGTGAAATGTGTAAGTGATATAATAAATTTAAGACTTACATTTGACTAAGTTCATTGTGATAGTATCACTTCCTGCCCACTGACTTCCCTACTAAAACTCGTTGCCTGAATTCATCTGAATATTGCCCATTTTGTAGGTCGAACATGTCGTCAGCCTACTGACCGTAATGTGGGTGACCCACTTACTGTTTGCCCTGCTGCCGGGGGTCTCCAAGGATTCAAGCCTCTGGTATTCGAAAGCACCTCAAAGCTGTTTGTAGTCAGCATCTTCACTGGGACCCCACCATCCATTCACAGTAAAATGCAATCGAGATTTTTTTTTCAAGGCGCCAACTTTTCATTCCCACCCAGTGTTCTCCACACTAAACTTTTGGAGGAGTTTTGGAAATCAAGTCACATTTGTCTTTTCTGTTCTAATTCCCTCATCTCTATACAATGTGAAAAATATTTGCCGAGTATGAGGTGGGTAAGTAATGTTTGCAGAATTCCAAGTATTAGCTGTCTTCATTTTGTAGGCAATTTTCGTTTCACATTTTCAGCCAGGGACATGTTCAAACGTTGCTCGAGTAGAAAATCAATTTTTCCATAAGGGCAATTGGCATAAGATAGTCAACCCATCAAAATGTGAAACGTGACACTCACCTTTCTTTAGGCTATTTTTCCTTTTAGCTTAATTCTCACTTATCTAAAAACATGGCTCTCTAAAACCTTTCCCCATCGAGCCATGTAAAAGAGTATGACCTGTCCCTGTGAAAGCGGGAGATCCTCAATCTGTGCCATATTTTCAGTTGGCTGAGATGGTTCAGAAAGTGAAACAATTTGCTTAGAATTGAACGGCCATCCTGGCTTGGGGAAAGGGCACTTCTAATCTCACAGAGGCAACTTGGCTTTGTGGATAGAACATGGGCCTGGGAGTTAGGAGTCCCTGGATTCTAATTCTGGTTTTGATGCTTGTCTGCTGTGTGAACTTGGACTAGTCACTTCACTTCTCTGGGTCTCAGTTACCTCATCTGTAAAATGGGGATTATGGCTGTGAACCCCATGTGAGACGGGGATTGTATCCAAGCCGATTAGCTCATGTGTATCCCAGCATTTAGAACAGTGCTTGGCACATGCTTAACAAATACTATTATCATTGTTATTAATAATAATAATAATAATTAGCAGACACATTCCCTGCCCATAAGGAGCTTAAAGTCTACAGTCTTCACATGAAGAACCATAGAAGCAGTTTAGTCTGGTAGGAAAAGATTTGAGTAGGGAGTCTTAGTTTCTCATTTCAGCCCTGCTCTTGGTCTGTTATGTAACCTTGGGTAGTCACTTGCCCTTTCTGTGACTCAGTTTCCTCATCTATTTAATGGGGATGTTACCTGCTCTCTCATCCTCTTAGATTGTTAGGCTCATGATGGACAGAATCTGGGTCCAATCTGTTAATTTCTTAATCTACCTTAATGCTTAGCATGGTTCTGGGCACAAAGTAAACCCTTAATAAATATCATAAATACCAGTTAGGAAGTGGACATAGGTGATTACAATCAATCAAACAATTAATGCCATTTATTGGACATTTGTTATGTGAAGAGCCCTGTACTAAGCACTTGGGAGGGTGCAAAACAAGAGAATTAAGAGACATTCGCCGCCTACAAGGCGCTTACAGTTTAGAGTGTGTCTCTGCTTCCATCATCCCTTAGAGAATGAGGATTTGATGGTGCGGGACAGAACAGCTACTGATATTTATTCTGTGTGTACTGAATCCAGAACCTTATATTAAGCACTCAGTAAGATTTCAACAGAAGGAAAATACTTGTTACCTACCCTCCAAAAACTTACATTCCATTTGAAGGTGAAAAAAAATTAAAGAGCCGCCACTGTATTTAGATAGAGATTGGCAGGGTCAGTGGGGTATTATGACTCCCACAGCAAAGGAAAAGTTTCCAGGAAACCACCGTTATTCCGTCCCCTTCCTCTGATTGGTTCCCTCGAGGCAGAATATGATAGGTGGGAAAATCCTTGTTGGGAGCTCACCATGATCTGACTGGTGGTAAAATCTTCCAGATCAGAGTCTAGTTTTGTCTCCTTCCCCATGTGCGTGGGAAAGGGGAGAGGAGCAGGTCAGGAACCGGGAGCTAGGGGACCCTGTGAAGACTCCTCCAGAGAAGATAAGCAAATTCGATTACTAAGCATCTTGGAGCACACAGCCGAGTCCGTAGGTACGTACCTTGCCCACAACGAGCTTACAGTCAGGAGAGTCACATATTAATATAAATAACTTATAGATATGTTTCTAAGTGCTGTCGGGCTGAGGATGGGGAGGATATCATCTGTCCCGAGGTGACAGAACGAAATGCACCGACAGCTCAGAAGGGAGAGAGGGTCTGGGAAAGGAGATCTTTTTTGGGGAAGGCCTTTTGGGGGAATGTGATCTTAAAAAGGCTTTAAAATTCCTCAGGAAATGTGACACACACCACTCAAACCCCCAACCACACGGATGGAGACCCACCTTCCTCCTGCCCCTGCCCCACCACCTCTTCACTCTCAAGCTAAAGCTGAGCCTTAGACAGCTGAAAAAGGGTATAGTCACTCTGATAAGGCAGCTAGAAAATGGTCAGTCTCTGAGGAATTTCTCCAACGGGAGAATCTCTGTCCATAAAGTCAACTTGGCTTTATGGTACCGGCCAAGGTATCAGCCAACAGTAATTAATTACATACATTACTCGCTGAGAATCAAATCTCCCGCCTAATTAGAATAATAATAATGGTATTTCTTAAGTGTTTACTGTGTGCTAAGAACTGTTCTAAAAGCTGGGGTAGATACAAGAGAAGCAGCAGCGTGGCTCAGGGGAAAGAGCACGGGCTTTGGAGTCAGAGGTCATGAGTTCGAATCCCGGCTCTGCCACTTGTCGGCTGTGTGACTGTGGGCAAGTCACTTCACTTCTCTGGACCTCAGTTCCCTCATCTGTAAAATGGGGATGAAGACTGTGAGCCCCACGTGGGACGACCTGATTCCCCTGTGTCTACCCCAGCGCTTAGAACAGTGCCCTGCACATAGTAAGCGCTTAACAAATACCAACCTTATTATTATTACAAGGTAAGCAGGTTGTCCCACATGGGACTCACAGTCTTAATCCCCATTTTACAGATGAGGTAACTGAGGCACAGAGGAGTGAAGTGGTTTCCCCAAGGTCACACACCTGACCAGTGGCAGAGCTGGGATTAGAACCCAAGTATTCTGACTCCCAAGCCCGGGCTCTTTCCACTAAGCTATGCTGTTTTTAGTGGCTAAGAAGTGAAATGAGAAGTGAAGTGAGAAGTGAAGAGAAGCGAAGTGACTTGCCCACGTGTACACAGCAGATACGTGGCGGAGCCGGGAATAGTACCCATGACTTCCACTACACCATGCTACCTATCCTCACTCCTCTTCCACAAGCAACCCAATGCAGCTCCTCTTGTACCGGCCTTCTCATTTCTCCTCTCTTCTCTCTCACTGTTGGCCTCTGGCTCACATTCTCCCTGCTGCCTGGAGCTCCCTTTTATACCCTGCCAACCACTTCCTGTCAAAGCACTAATTTTTTTATATTTGTTGAGTATTATTCTTACACCATTCCAAGCTCTTCGGTAGATAGGAGTTAATTCGGTTGGATCCAGTCCCTTTCCCACTTGGGGCCCACAGTCTAAGTAGGAGGGAGAACAGGAGAATAATAATAATAATTGTGGTGCTTGTTAAGCACTCAGAATGTGCCAACCACTGTTCTAAGTGCTGAGGCACAGAGAAGCAGCGTGGCTCAGTGGAAAGAGCCCGGGCTTTGGAGTCAGAGATCATGGGTTCGAATCCCAGCTCTGCCACGTGTCAGCTGTGTGACTTTGGGCAAGTGACTTAACTTCTCTGTGCCTCAGTTACCTCATCTGTTAAATGAGGATTAAGAGTGTGAGCCCCACGTGGGACAACCTGATTCCCTTGTGTCTACCCCAGCGCTTAGAACAGTGCTCTGCACATAGTAAGCGCTTAACAAATACCAACATTATTATTATTATTATTATTTGCCCAAGCTCCAACATAAAGCAATCGGCAGAGCTGGGATTAGAACACAGGTTCTTTGACTCGCCTAATGCTCTTTCCATTAGGCCATGCTGCTTCTGTTTCTCAAATCACATTAAGATCAAATGACCCACAAATAGACTGACCTGACTAATCGCTCATCTTTCCACCCCCTTCGCTATGCGCTTAAATTCTCACCCTTTAAATGCTTAGGTATTCACCTCCCCACTAAGCCTTTATGTACATAGGTTTTCTTTCTCTTTCCTGTAATTTTTTTTAGTGTCCTTCTCCCCCACTAAATTGTAAGTTCCTTGAGGACAGAGATCCATGTCTACTTACTGAATAGTACTCTCCCAAGTGCTTAGTACTGTGTGTTCTGCACAGAGTAAGTGCTCAGGGCATGTAATCGATGGACTGAGTCTCATAAAATCTGACCATGGAAAATCTTTACAAGATTGGCTTAAATTTATAGGGACCGCCTTTATTTCTCTCATCCTTTACCCTCAAACAAAATTTAGAAATTTTCAGACCAGGAAGTGGAATCGTTGTTAGAGGGTTGATGTGGGGAATGGGTACAGGTGATGCTTTAATATTCTAGGGTTAGCACACCGGGTCGTAAAAACTGTCCCATAGCTGGATTTTGAACTCGACGGAAAGCAGGTAAATATTTCCTTCTCTTCACGACCAATTAAATCCTAATGAGTTCATAGTCAGTTTTCCGTCAAATCTACACCTCCTCCCCTGTTCTCTCCTCCTCCCTCCGGCTCGGCTGGTATCTCTTCCTCCCTGCAGGACACCTCCACCCGGATGTCTGCCCGCCACTTAAAACTCAGCACGTCTAAAATTGAGCTCCTTATCTTCGCTCCCAAACCCTGTCGTCTCCCTGACTTCCCTGTCACTGTGGACCGTACAACCATCCTTCCTGTCTCACAGGCCCACAACCTTGTTGTCGTCCTTAACTCTGCTCTCTCATTCACCCCACCCATCCAATCCATCACCAGCGCTTGCCGGTCTCACCTTTACAATATCGCCAAGATCCGCCCTTTCCTCTCCATCCAAATGGCTATCGTGCTCGTGCAAGCTTTCATAATATCCCAGCTGGATTATTGTGTCAGCCTCTTCTCGGATCTCCCTTCCTCCTGTGTCTCCCCATTCCAGTCTATTCTTCATTCCGCTGCCCAGATCATCTTTCTGTAGAAACGCTCTGGGCATGTCATTCCCCTCCTCAAAAACCTCCAGTGGTTGCCTTTCAACCTCCGTACAAAACGAAAACTCCTCACTCTTGGCTTCAAGACTCTCCATCCCCTTGCCCCCTCCTACCTCACCTCCCTTCTCTCTTCCTACAGCGCAGCCCGCACGCTCCGCTCCTCTGCCACTCACCTCCTCACTGTCCCCCATTCACGTCTATCCCGCCGTCGACGCCTGGCCCACGTCCTACCGCTGTCCTGGAACGCCCTCCCTCCTCACATCTGCCAAACTCTCTTCCCCTCTTCAAAGCTCTACTGAGAGTTCACCTCCTCCAAGAGACCTTCCCAGATTGAGCCCCCTTTCCCTCTGCTCCCCCCCACTCTCTGCTCTTCCTCTTTCCCCTCTGCTCAGCACTGTGCTCATTTGTATATATTATTTATTACCCTATTTGTTTTGGTAATAAGATGTATATCTCCTTGATTCTATTTATCTTGATGATGTCTTGTTTTTGTTTTGTTCTGTTTTGCTTTGCTGTCTTACTCCCCCATTTAAACTGTGAGCCAGTCACTGGGCAGGGATTGTCTCTAACCTGTTGCCAAATTGTACATTCCAAGCACTTAGTACAGGGCTCTGCACATAGTAAGCGCTCAATAAATACTAATGAATGAATGAATAAATGCAACCAAGTTTGGCAGAATGCAGTCATGACAATGAAACTTTATCGGGTTCACAAGGGCTACAAGATATTGTGATTTTATCACTTTCAGTGCTTCAGGGAAAGGCCAGAGAGGTCTAAAATGCTTTTGAGTCAGGGTTCATTCTGGACAACTGAATGCGTCTTTAAGGGAAGAAGCAAGGCATAGTGGATAAAGCATGGGCCTGGGAGCCAAAGGACCTGGGTTCAAATTCTGGCTCTCCACTTGTCAGTTATGTGACCTTGGGCTAGTCAATTCACTTCTTGGGGACTCAGTTTTCTCAACTGCAAAAACATGATACAATACCAGTTCTTCCCCCTAGACAGAAAGCCTCCTGTGGGAGAGGAACAGTTTTTGGCCTAACTTGTATCTACCCCAGTGCTTAGAACAGTGTTTAACTCTTTGGCCTTGGGCAAGTGATTTTACTTCTCTGTGCCTCAGTTTCCCTCACCTGTAAAATGGGAATTAAGACTGTGAGCGCAATATGGGACAGGGATTGTGTCCAACCCGATTTGCTTGCATCCACCCCGGCTCTTAACATATGATAAGCGCTTAACAAATACCACAATTATTACATAGTAAGTGCTTAACAAATACCATAAAAAAAGGAGGGCAAAATAGTCTGAATTAACCATGAGTCAGTGGGATGCCATATGTCAGTAACAACAGCAGTCTTTCAGAAAGAACCACCCAGATGCTGAATTGACCCCAATTCACTTGATTCTCTAAAGGATGGTTCAAGGGGAGAGTTGCTGGAGATGTTATCTTCTGGGGAGGTTTCCATGACGGATTGACGGATTTGGGGCTACTACCCATTATTCAGGTGAAATCCTTCAAGATGACATGATGAACGAGCAGTTTAGAGTGGCTACTAACCCATCGTCTATTTCCATACAGGCTTCCATACAGGGGAAGCTGCAGGGAAGACAGGGAGGTGGGATTTTCTGTGAAGCTCCGAAGAAGGAAATGACTGAGGCTGACAGTGGATCAGGAAGGGTTTGTTAGTATGGGGAATGGGCCGTCTACTACAGACGCCCTTGTCTGGATTCGGAGGAGACGGAAGCAGCTCTGGTCTGGCTTACCCTCCATATCCTCCGTGAAGTTCCACATGAGGAGGGGACTCACACACAGTTTCCTTCCAAACCAAACATTGTTAATAATAATTAGTAATTATGCTACTTGTTAAGCGCTTACTATATGTCAAGCACTGTTCTTTGGGGGAAGATACAAGTAGAACAGGTTGGACACAGTCCCTGTCCCACATGGGGCTCACACTCTTAATCCCCATTTTACAGAGGAGGTAACCGAGGCACAGAGAAGTTAAATGACTTACCCAAGGTCACACAGCAGACGTACGGCAGAGCCTAGATTACAACCCAAGTGCTGTGAGTCCCAAGCCTGAGCTCTATCCACTAGACCACGCTACTTCTCACGTGTGTTGGGATGAACTGGGAGGCGAACCCCAAAAGCAGGGGTGGGGGTGGAGGGCGTGGATTCTGTCCGGGGACAGGCGTGGATTGCAGGGGCGGAGAATAATAGGTCAATCAATTGTATTCATTGAGTGGTTACTGTGCGTAGAACACCGTACTGAGCACTTGGGAGAATACAATATAAGAAAGTTGGTAAACATGGTCCCTGCCCACAAGGAGATTGCAGTCTAGAGGGCGAGCAGACATTAATATGAATACCTAGTTGAAAGTTTCCTCGTCTACAAAATGGGAATTCAACACGTGTTCTCCATCCTATATAAATACTGAGCTCTAGATGGGGCAGGGACTGTATAATAATAATAATAATGTTGGCATTTGTTAAGCGCTTACTATGTGCAGAGCACTGTTCTAAGCGCTGGGGTAGACACAGGGGAATCAGGTTGTTCCACATGAGGCTCACAGTTTTAATCCCCATTTTACAGATGAGGTAACTGAGGCACAGAGAAGTGAAGTGACTTGCCCACAGTCACACAGCCGACAAGTGGCAGAGCTGGGATTCGAACTCAGGACCTCTGATTCCAAAGCCCAGGCTCTTTCCACGGAGCCACGCTGCTTCTCGTGACTGTATCAGATCTGAATCTCTAATATCAACCCCAGCATTTAGTAAAGTGCTTGGTAAATAGTAAGCGCTCGACAAATTCCACAGTTATCACTATTACTAGTCACTATGTAGGAGCAGGGATAAGTCTGACAAGGCTAGGACTAAGCTGAAGTTTATCTGTTGATTCGAAGTCTGAAAATCATTGCAATGTAGAGTGGAGAATTCCACACAGGAGTGTGATTTGCCTAGAATCTGTCCAGACGTCATCTCAGCTCTACCAAACCCAAGCTGAAGGGGTTGAACTGTGACCCAACATGGTGCAGCCTCCCGTACGATCGCTCGGGGTTGAGCAGGTCCAGTGCTCAGTGGGAAGTGAGAGTTGCCATCAGGAAAAATACTATTGAAAATGGTTGAACCGTATCAGTCCCCACTAAAGTCTTTTGCCACCGTCATCATCATCTTCCGATGCCCCAGTGATGAATACTAGGGAAGAGGAAAAATAAAATTGACAGTTATCTCTACCCCACTGGTTTGTAAGCTCCTAGAGGGTAGGGCACATTGTCCAGTGTGGTCTAGTAGAAAAAGCTCAGGGCTAGAAGTCAGATGAGCTGAGTTCTAAGCCTGGGCCTGTCTGCTTGTTCTGTGACCATGGGCAACTCACCTAACTTCTCCAAGCCTCAGTTTTCTCATCTGTAATATGGGTTTTAGTACCTATTCTCCCTCTCTTTCGGACTGTGAGCCCCATGGGGGATAGGGACAGTGTCCAGTCTATCTTCTATCTCTCCCATTCCTGAGTACAGTGCTTGGTGCATAATATGCTTAACAAATACCACTGTCATTATTACTGTATTCTTCCAAGCACTTAGTAAACATTCTGGACAGAGTTAATACTATTAAATGCTACAATTTAAATACTTCAATACTACTAATACTAGTAAGTACTACGATCAATAAATACTACTGATTGAGTTATTACTTCTTACAACCTTCTCCTCATGTGGATTAAAATGTTCAAATTATACGGATGCAGAAACTTGGAAAAACGCATGGGCCCACAGAGGATGGTAAAGTAATAGTTTTCCCCTGCTCCACGGATGTAGCACATTTACAATATTTATTGGAGTTTATTCTTGAATGAGAGTTCGTCATCTCATGTAGTTGACCTTTTTTGAAAACTTTTATTAATCCATCTCGATAACCAGAATGGCATATAGATGTCTAGGTATAAAGTTGGAGACTTTCTCTCCCTAACTTCTCTTTTTCTTTTTTTTCTAACCAGTCTTCCTCATTATTACTGTTATCATCATTATTATTATTATTATTGTTACATTTGTTAAGTACTTTCTATGTGTCAGACACTTTTCTAAGCACTGGAGTACTCAATCAGGTAGGACATGGTCTCTATCCCATAAGGGTGTGAGTCCATCATTGGGCAAGGATTGTCTCTATCTGTTGCCAAATTGTACATTCCAAGTGTTTAGTACAGTGCTCTGCACATAGTAAGTACTCAATAAATACTGTTGAATAAGGGGCCCAAAGTCTAAGTAGGAGGAGGAACAGACCTTTAACCCCCATTTTTTACATTTGAAGAAACTGAAGCACAGAGACATTAAGTGACTTGCCCAAAGTCACACAGCAAGCAATTGGCAGAGCCAGGATTAGAACCCAGGTCCTCTGACTCCCAGGCCAATGCTCTTTCCACTAGGCCATGCTGCTTCTACTTGGTGTCTTCTGCCCCTTCCCACACACCCTCCCTGAATATGTTGGCAAAGAGTGGAACGCTTCTCTCCGATGAATTCCCTAGGGTGTTTCTCTTAGAAATGCACAAGGCGACTTTAGCTAAAATATCCTGGATGGTTTGAATGACAAAAACATTCTATAATTATAAATACATTGTATATTCATTATATAAAAAGGTTCCCAACAGTTCAAGCAACCTAGAATTTATTTCTTTGTACTGCAATAGCCATCACTGATTCATTCATTCTATTGTATTTCTTGAGTGCTTATTATGTGCAGAGCACTGTACTAAGCGCTTGGGAAGTACAATTCAGCAATAGAGACAATCCCTGCTCACAACAGGCTTACAGTCTTATCCAGGGGATAATCAATAAATCAATCTATCAACAGGAGTAGTAATAGTGTTTATTAAGTGCTTTCTGGTGCAGAGCACTGCACTGAGCACTGGGAGAGAATACAGTTAGAAATTAGATACAGTCCCTTCCCTTGAGGGGCTGACAATATTTGAGGGCTTTCTGTGTACAAAATAGTCAGTCAGTCAATCGTATTTATTGAGCACTTACTCTGTGCCAAGCACTGTACTAAGTACTTGGGAAAGTACAAATGCTCAGTGGAAAGAGCCCGGGCTTGGGAGTCAGAGGTCATCGGTTCGAGTCCCAGCTCTGCCGCTTGTCAGCTGTGTGACTGTGGGCAAGTCACTTCACTTCTCTGTGCCTCAGTTTCCTCATCTGTAAAATGGGGATTAACTGTGAGCCTCACTTGGGACAACCCGATTACCCTGTATCTACCCCAGCGCTTAGAACAGTGCTCCGCACATAGTAAGCGCTTAACAAATACTAACATTATTATACCAGAGGCAGAGTACAATACAATAGAGTTAGAAGATGCAGTTTCCTATCCACAAAGAGTTTACAGTCCAGGGGTGAATTATATGTAGGGGAAGTAACAGAGTTAAAAGGATATGAACGTAAATTCTTGGAGGTTGGGGTGGGGTGAGTATCAGTGTGCTTAAGGGGTACAGGCCCAGATCACTTGTCTGGGCAATACATAAGCGAGAGTTCCCTTAGTGAACTCATTCCCTCCCAGGGCTTCAACTATCATCTCTACACAAATGACACCCAAATCTACATCTCCTCCCCTGTTGTCTCCCCCTCCCTCCAGCCTTACATCCCCTCCTCCCTCCAGGACGTCTCCACCTGGATGTCTGCCCGCCACCTAAAATTCAACATGTCTAAAACTGAGCTCCTTATCTTCCCTCCCAAACCCTGTCCTCTCCCTAACTTCCCTGTCACTGTGGACGGCACGACCATCCTTCCCGTCTCACAGGCCCACGACCTTGGTGTCATCCTTGACTCTGCTCTCTCATCCACCCCACACATTCAATCCATCACCAACACCTGTCGGCTTCGCCTTCACAGTGTCGCCAAGATCCGCCCTTTCCTCTCCATCCAAACGGCTACAGTGCTGGTACAAGGTCTCATAATATCCCGGCTGGATTATGGCGTCAGCCTCCTCTCGGATCTCCCTTCCTCCTGTCTCTCCCCACCCCAGTCTATTCTTCATTCCGCTGCCCGGATCATCTTCCTACAGAAATGCTCTGGGCCTGTCACTCCCCTCCTCAAAAACCTCCAGTGGCTGCCTATCAACCTCCGTACGAAATAAAAACTCCTCACTCTTGGCTTCAAAACTCTCCATCAGCTTGCCCCTCCTACCTCACCTCCCTTCTCTCTTTCTACTGCCCACTCCATACACTCCGGTCCTCTGCCGCTCACTTTCTCAAGTTCCCCGGTTTGAGCCTGTCCCACCATCAACCCCAGTCCTACCACTGTCCTGGAATGCCCTCCCTCCTCACGTCTGCCAAACTAACTCTCTTCCCCTCTATAAAGCCTTAATGAGAGCTCACCTCCTCCAGGAGGCCTTCCCAGACTGAGCCCCCGCTTTCCCTCTGCTCCTCCTCCCCTCTCCTTCCCTCCCCACCCTCTGCTCCTCTCCCTTCCCCTCTGCTCAGCACTATGCTTATTTGTATATATTATTTATTTTGTTAAGGAGGTGTTTATCTCCATGATTCTATTTATCTGGATGATGTTGTCTTGTTTTGTTTTGTTCTGTTTTGCTTTGCTGTCTGTCTCCCCCATTTAGACTGTGAGCCCTTTATTGGGCAGGGACTGTCTCTATCTGTTGCCGAATTGTACATTCCAAGCACTTAGTACAGTGCTCTGCATATAGCACTCAATAAATACTATTGAATGAATGAATAAGTGGTGGGGAAATCAACCAAAGGAGGAAATTTAAAATTAAATATCTTTTGTATACATTTTATATTTGTTCATGGGATATATTTCTTCACAGATTTAATTCCTCCTGGAAAAAAGGAACATCAGGATTTCTCAGAAAAAGCTAAATTTTCTTGTGGCCTACCTGAAGGATACTCCTGATGTACTTTTGAAAATAAGGTAGAGATAAGACTTCAATTCAAACATAAATGATGGAAAACATTCCCACATTTTATCTTCTGTGAAAACTAAAAGAGAGCACCTTACAATTTCTGTCTCCTCAAGCCCTCCTCCGAAGGAATCTTTCAGATTAAGATTTACAATTGCAGGTCACAAGCATTCTGGACTGATCAGTGAGATATTCACTAGAATATAAAGAAATGATATTCACTAGAAGGCAGGGACTATATCTACTAACTCTGTTGTATTCTACTCTCCAAAGAACCACTGGAGGTGTTTAAGAAGGGGAGTGACAGGCCCAGAGCGTTTCTGCAGGAAGATGAGCCGGGCAGCGGAGTGAAGAATAGACCGGAGCGGGGCGAGAGAGGAGGAAGGGAGATCAGAGAGAAGGCCGACACAGTAGTCTAGCCGGGATATAACGAGAGCCCGTAGCAGTAAGGTAGCCGTTTGGGTGGAGAGGAAAGGGCGGATCTTGGCGAGATCATAAAGGTGAGACCGACAGGTCTCGGTAACGGATCGGATGTGTGGGGTGAACGAGAGAGACGAGTCGAGGATGACACCGAGATCGCGGGCCCGAGAGACGGGAAGGATGGTCGTGCCATCCACGGTGATAGGGAAGTCTGGGAGAGGACCGGATTCGGGAGGGAAGGTGAGGAGCTCAGTCTCGCTCATGTTGAGTTTTAGGTGGCGGGCAGACGTCCAGGTGGAGACGTCCCGGAGGCGGGAGGAGATGCGAGCCTGAAGGGAGGGGGAGAGGACGGGGGCGGAGATGTAGATCTGCGTGTCATCTGCGTAGAGATGGTAGTCGAAGCCGTGAGAGCGGATGAGTTCACCGAGGGAGTGAGTGTAAATGGAGAACAGAAGAGGGCCGAGAACCGACCCTTGAGGAACTCCAACAGTTAAAGGATGGGAGGGGGAGGAGGCGCCAGCGAAGGAGACCGAGAATGACCGGCCAGAGAGGTAAGAGGAGAACCGGCAGAGGACGGAGTCCGTGAAGCCGAGGTGAGATAAGGTATGGAGGAAGAGGGGATGGTCGACAGTGTCAAAGGCAGCAGAGAGGTCAAGGAGGATTAGAATGGAGTAGGAGCCATTGGATTTGGCAAGAAGAAGGTCATGGGTGACTTTAGAGAGAGCAGTCTCGGTAGAGTGGACACATCCTATCCGTTACCAAGAGCTGCCGGTTTCACCTTTACAGTATCGCCAAGATCCGCCCTTTCCTCTCCACCCAAACGGCTACCTTACTGCTACGGGCTCTCGTTATATACCGGCTAGACTACTGTATCGGCCTTCTCTCTGACCTCCCTTCCTCCTCTCTCGCCCCGCTCCGGTCTATTCTTCACTCCGCTGCCCGGCTCATCTTCCTGCAGAAACGATCTGGGCATGTCACTCCCCTTCTTAAACACCTCCAGTGGTTGCCTATCGACCTCCACTCCAAACAAAAACTCCTCACTCTAGGCTTCGAGGCTGTCCATCACCTTGCCCCTTCCTACCTCTCCTCCCTTCTCTCTTTCCACTGCCCACCCCGCACGCTCCGCTCCTCCGCCGCCCACCTCCTCGCCGTCCCCCGGTCTCGCCTATCCCACCGTCGACCCCTGGGCTACGTCCTCCCACGGTCCCGGAACGCCCTCCCTCCTCACCTCCGCCAAACTCATTCTCTTCCCCTCTTCAAAACCGTACTTAAAACTCACCTCCTCCAAGAGGCCTTCCCAGACTGAGCTCCTCTTCTCCCTCTACTCCCTCTACCACCCCCCCTTCACCTCTCCGCAGTTTAACCCTCTTTTCCCCCCATTTCGCTCTGCTCTTCCCCCCTCCCTTCCCGTCCCCTCAGCACTGTACTCGTCTGCTCAACTGTATATATTTTCTTTACCCTATTCATTTTAATGAATTGTACATCGCCTTGATTCTATTTAGTTGCCATTGTTTTTACGAGATGTTCTTCCCCTTGACTCTATTTATTGCCATCGTTCTTGTCTGTCCGTCTCCCCCGATTAGACCGTGAGCCCGTCAAACGGCAGGGACTCTCTCTATCTGTTGCCGACTTGTTCATTCCAAGCATTTAGTACGGTGCTCTGCACATAGTAAGCGCTCAATAAATACTATTGAATTGAATATTGAATGAATAGTACTGTGTTTTGCACACAGTAAGCGCTCAATACATAACATAGATTGTTTAGTACTCTAAAGATAAGGTCAATTTTCTCTGGTTAACTTAAAAGCATTCTAATTACTGAATGCGCAGGCAAGTGCAAATTCCATTAGCCAATAGGACAATTCCAAAATACAGCACAGCAAAAGATTGCCGGATCATCCCCAGTTTCTAGCCTTCTGATCCTGAGCAGGGTTTAGAAAATAGTCTATCAGATAAACCATTCCAAGCTTTCTGCAGATATGCAAAATATGACTTGCATCTCTCTGATGCCTTACAATGGATATGGTTTCTTCCATTGCGACTCATTATGGATTTTCATTAACAGACAATTAACCTAAAAGTACACTGGTGCTTACCTCTTTCAGATAAACTATGGGCCTGACGTGATGATAATTTCACCAGATGTTTCAAGTCTATGAAACCATTAAGTCTGAGTTACCTCAGAAAGAAAATGAACCATGTTTCCAGAAAAATTATATAAAAAGAGAGATGAGTGTTTCAGGGATTTTTTTTGCATAAAGATCTTAACAAAAATGTATATGAGTGCAAAAAGCTCAAATCACAAGTCAACAGGCAGTAAAGCCATTCCAGGTGTAAAGACTGCTGAGAAATGGCAAAATGATGCATTGTGCATTTTCATAACTTGAAGAAATAACCGAATCAGGAATTGTGAACTAATTATGTTCTGCATTTGTAAATACGTGCAATATTTTAAAATTAAAAGTTGCTGACAGGCCTGAATATCTACATAATTCCCAAAGCTATTAATTTATATCAAAAGTGAAAATGTATGATTTGGCTGAACTGCTGTTCTTTTCCAACATTATGGGAAACTGACTTTATTTCCTTTAGTTTCGAGTATAAGAAGGTGGATAGGTGAACATTGTCTTCATTCTGAGCCAAAGTCCCCCCACTCACTTTATAAGCCAACATTTCATGTTTTGTTTTGTTTTTTCTGGGATTAGAATTCCCTTACCCTGATCTTGGAGTAGGAGGAATTGGATCCACTTGGAATGACAAGATATCCTCCATAGTATGTGCAGACCCTACTGCACATAATTACACTGAAAGCTCATTGTGCTCAGGGAATGTGTCTGTTTGTTGCTATAGCGTACCTTCCCAAGCATTTAGTACAGTGCTTTGCACATAATAAGTGCTCAATAATTATGATTGAAGTAATTAATGAATATTGCATACAATTAGTAATGATAATAATGATAATTGTGTTTGTTAAGTACTTACAATGTGCCTAGCACTCTGCTAAGGGCTGAGAAAGATACACCACATTCGGATCGGATACAGTCTCTTTCCCACATTGGGCTAACAGTCTAAGGGGGAGAGAGAACAGATATTTAATCCCCATTTTATAGATAAGGAAACTGAGGGAGAGACGTTAAGTGACTTGCCCAACTGTTATACTTTAAATAATAATAACTGTAGTTTTTGTTAAGTATTTACTATGTCCCAGGCACTGCACTAAACGCTAGGGTGGATACAAGTGAATGGGGTTGGACACAGTCCCTGTCCTGCCTCGGGTTCACAGTCTTAATTCCCATTTTACAGATGAGGTAACTGAGGCACAGAGGAATGAAGCGACTTGCCCGAGGTCACACGGCAGACAAGTGGTGGAGTCGGAATTAGAATCCATGACCTTCTAACTCCCGGGTCAGTGTTTTATCCACTACACCAAAGATGAGGAAGGAAAGATGAGTGGGAAGGAAGAGGAGTATGGGAAAAGGAGATGGATGAAAGAAGGAAAGGAGCATGCCAGAAACTTTCTGGCACACAACCTGCCTGAAACCTGCTTCCACCTCTCAGTGGAAAGAGACCGGGTTTGGGAGTCAGAGGTTATGGGTTCGAATCCCGGCTCCGCCGCTTGCCAGTTCTGTGACTTTGGGCAAGTCACTTCATTTCTCTGTGCCTCAGTTCTCTCATCTGTAAAATGGGGATTAAGACCGTGAGCCCCACGTGGGACAACCTGTTCACCTTGTATCTCCCCAGCGCTTAGAACTATGCTTTGCCCATAGTAAATCCCGGCTCTGCCACTCGTCAGCTGTGTGACTGTGGGCAAGTCACTTAACTTCTCGGTGCCTCAGTTACCTCATCTGTAAAATGGGGATTAACTGTGAGCCTCATGTGGGACAACCTGATTACCCTGTATCTACCCCAGCACTTAGAACAGTGCTCTGCACGTAGTAAGCGCTTAACAAATACCAACATTATTAGTAGTAGTAGTAGTAGTAAGCGCTTAGCAAATACCACCATTATTATTCCCTCCCTATCCTTTCCCTGCCCCTTAGCAAGCTCTTCCAGCAAGATCTAGAACTCTGCTTTATGAGATGCCAACCCAACTAGCAACACAGCCCCATCCACAGAGTTCACGTTGAATAACTCAGGGGTTCTAAAGGAGAAGCTAGAGGGAATTTTCAGTTTTCCTAAATATCTAAAGTTTTACACTAGGCGACCTGAAATAGCTCATTTTATGGTTGATGAGGCCTGATTATAAGAAGTGAATACAATCTGTAGAATGACATTTTCTGTTGCTTAACCCGATAAGCTATGCTTGCAATAGAAAAGCCTCATTGAGATTTAGAATGCAATTTAGAATAAAAATAAAAGCTTCGGCAAGGCTCTCAGACCTATTTGATAGTTATCTGTGAACCCAAGATGATCTCTATTGATATGCTACAAAATGCATTTCCATTAAAGGCCCGAAATTGTTTTCCTCTTCTGGGCTACGAGAATATATCTGTGGCGGAAAGCAGTTCAGATAGGTATTATGGATCAAAAATGGATTAATTTCAATGAGGACGCCCCGGCCATTGTGGGAAAATCAATCAAGACAATGTGCCAACCCTAATTATTGGCAAACACATTTTCCAGAACACTTTGCTGACTTCCATTCTACACCTCGGGGGTCCTCATTATCCACTAGACCATCTGAAAATTGTTCATGCTCTTAGTGTTGGTCTTTTATTCTTTTAATCATATCTCTAGATAAATTGAATCTGTTGCACATCTCCCCACTCCTCAAAAACAGAACCCATACAACTCTATATCATTATTATAATTATTTTTATAGTCTTCTTATTATTATACTTGTTAAGCATTCACTAAGTACTAAGCACTATTCTAAGCACTGTAGTAGATTAACATCAGGTTAAACACAGTCTTTTTCCTACGTGGGGCTCACAGTTTAAGTAGGAGAGAGTAGGATTTGATCCCCAATTTTCAAATGAGGTAACTGAGGTATAGAGAAGCTAAGTGACTTGCCCCAGGTCACACAGTGGACACGAATCAGAGCCGGGATTAGAAACCAGGTCCGCAGACTCCCAGGCCCATGCTCTTTCCACTAGACCATGCTACTTATTGAAGGCACATCTCCTCCAAGAGGCCTGCCCTGAATAAGCCCTCCTGTCCTCTTCTCCTGCTCCCTTCGGCATCACCCTGACCTGGTCCCTTTATTCATCCCCTCTCCCATCCCACAACACTAATGCTCATATCGGTAATTTCTTTATTCCCAGAATGAGCTCCCCTTTTCCCTCTGCTCCCTCTACCCGCCCTTCACCTCTCCGCAGCTAAACCCTCTTCTCCCCCCTTTCCCTCTGCTCCTCCCCCTCTCCTGGTCCCATCCCCTCAGCACCGTACTCGTCCGCTCAACTGTATATATCTTCATTACCCTATTTATTTTGTTAATGAGATGTATATCACCTTGATTCTATTTATTTGTATTGTTTTAATGAGATGTTCATCCCCTCGATTCTATTTATTGCCATTGTTCTCGTCTGTCCGTCTCCCCCGATTAGACTGTAGGCCCGTCAGAGGGCAGGGACCGTCTCTATCCGTTACTGATTTGTACATTCCAAGTGCTTAGTACAGTGCTCTGCACATACTAAGCGCTCAATAAATACTATTGAATGAATGAATGGATAATGTCTGTCTCCCCCTCTAGACTGTCAGCTCATTGTGGGCCAGGAATATGTCCATTTATTGTCGTATTGCACTCTCCCAAGCATTTAGTAGAGTGCTCCACACACAGTAAGTACTCAATAAATACGACTGAATGAGTGAATGAATGAATGCTTCTCAAGACCACACTGATCCTCTGAAGAGAAACTCCTCACCATCAGCTTTGAAGCACTCAATCAGCTCTCCCCTTCCTAACTAACCTCATTGCTCTGCCATTTCAGAGAAGCAGCTTGGCCTCTTGGATAGAACAAGGAGCAGGCAGGGAATCAGAAGGACCTGGGTTCTAATCCCAACTAGGCCACTTGTCTGCTGTGTGACTTTGGGCAAGTTACTTCACTTCTGGGCCTCAGTTACCTCAGCAATAAAGTGTGGATTAAACTGTGGGCCCCACGTGGGACCTGGACAGTGTCCGACCTGATCATCTTGTATCTACCCCGGTGCTTAGAACAGTGCTTGACACACAGTAAAGCCCCTAACCAACGCCCTCATTATCATTCCAACCCAGCCAGCACTTTCCATTTCTCTGACACCAACCTATTCACTGGAGTCCAGCTCATCACTCTCACTGCGGATCCACTGCTCAGACCTCTCTCCTACTTGGAACTCCCTCTCCCATCGTATCAAACAGACCACCGCTCTCCCTCCTACCATTCTTCTCAAACTCCTTGAACGAGTTGGCGACACCCACGGTCTCAAATTCCTCTCCTCCAGTTCTCCCCTTGACCCCCTCCGATCTGGCTTCCGTCCCCTTCGCTCCACAGAAACTGTCCTCTCAAAGGTCACCACTGATCTTCTTCTTGCCAAATCCAACGGTCTCTACTCCATCCTAATCCTCCTCTACTTCTCAGCTGCTTTCAACACTGTGGACCGCCCCCTTCAACTGGAAATGTTACCCAACCTTGGCTTCACTGACTCTGTCCTCTCCTGGTTCTCCTCATCTCTCTGGCCTTTCATTCTCAGTCTCCTTCATGGGATTCTCCTCTGCCTTCCAGCCCCTCACTATGGGGGCCTTCAAGGTTCAGTTCTGGGTCCCCTTCTATTCTCCATCTACACCCACTCCTGTGGAGAACTCTTTCACTCCCGTGGCTTATCGTCTCTAAGTGGATGATACCCAAATCTACATCTCCAGCCCTGAAATCTCTCTCTCTCTCTGTAGTCTCACATTTCCTCTTGCCTGCAAGACATCTCTACTTGGATGGCCTTCCATCACTTCAAGTTTCCAAAACACAACCTCTTATCTTCTCCCCGAACTATGTCCTCCCCCTGACTTTTCCATCACTGTAATAATAATAATAATGGTGGCATTTGTTAAGCACTTACTATGTGCAAAGCACTGTTCTAAGTGCTGGGGGGACACAAGGAGATCAGGTTGTCCCACTTGGGGTTCACAGTCTTAATCCCCACTTTACAGATGAGGGAACTGAGGCACAGAGAAGTGAAGTGACTTGCCCAAAGTCACACAGCTGACAAGTGGCAGAGCGGGGATTCGAACCCATGACCTCTGACTCCCAAGCCCAGGCTCTTTCCACTGAGCCATGCTGGCACCACCATCTTTCCTGTCTCGCAAGCCCGTAACGTTGGCATTATCCTTGACTCCTCTCTCTCGTTCAACCCCCATATTCGAACACTAAATCCTGTCAGTCTCACCTTCATATCATCGCTAAAATCTGCCCTTTCCCCTCCATCCAAACTGTTACCACGTTAATACGATCAATCATCCTATCCCGCCCAGGTTACTGAATCAACTTCCTTGCTGACCTCCCAGCCTCCCGCCTCTACCCACGCCACTACATACATCGCTCTGCTGCCTAGATCATCTCTCTACAAACACAATCAGGACACATGACCCCACTCCTCAAAAAACCTCAGTGGTTGCCCATCCACCTCCGCATCAAACAAAAACTCCTCACCATTGGCTTTAAAGCACTCAGTCCCCTTGCCACCTCCTACCTCACCTTGCTAATCTCCTACTACAACCCAGGCCACGTACTTCGCTCCTCCAATACTAAACTTCTTACTGGGCTTTGATCTCCCTTGTCTTGCCACAGACCCCTCGCCCACATGCCGCCTCTGGCCTGGAATGCCCTCCCTCCTCAAATCCGACTGACAGTTACTCTCCCCACCCACTTCAAAGCCTTATTGAAGGCGCATCTCAACTCAACTAAGCACCCCTTTCCTCTTCTCCCACTCCCTTCTGTGTTGCTCCACCTTGCTCCTTTTCTTCTTCCTCCCTCTGAGCCCTATAGCACTTATCTATATATCTGTCATTTATTTATTTACATTTATGTCTGTCTTCCCCCCTCTAGACTGTAAGCTCGTTGCAGGCAGGGAATGTGTCTGTTTATTGTTGCATTGTACTCTCCCAAGCGCTTAGTACAGTGCTCTGCGCACAGTAAACGCTCAATAAATATGATGGAATGAATAACTCCATCAATCATATTTAGTGAGCGCTTACTATGAGCAGAGCACCATAATAATAACAATAATGTTGGTATTTGTTAAGCGCTTATTTTGTGCAGAGCACTGTTCTAAGCGCTGAGGGAGATATAGGGTAATCAGATCGTCCCACGTGAGGTTCACAGTTAATCCCCATTTTACAGATGAGGTAACTGAGGCACAGAGAAGTTAAGTGACTTGCCCACAGTGCTTGAGAAGATACAATATAACAGAGTTGGTAGACACATTCCCTACCCACAATGAAATCACAGCATAGAGGGCAGGACAGGCAGAGGTTGAGGAAGAGATGAAAAAAGGGAGCAAATCTAAGTGCAAGGGCAATGTAGCCTTGCAGATAGAGCTCTGGCATGGGGGTTAGAAGCACCTGGGTTCTGCTCCTGGCTCTACCACTTACCTGCTGTGTGACCTTGGGCAAGTCACTTCACTTCTCTCTGCCTCAGTCACCTCATCTGTAAAATGGGGATTACTCCTGTGAGCCCCCTGTGGAACAGAGACTGTGTCCCACCTGATTTGCTTATATCCTTCTACCCCAGTACTGCAGGGAAGATCTCCAGGCTGGGTCAGCACCGTGCAGCAACAGCTGGAGACCGCCCTCCTTGGGAAAGCGGTTGGCTCATTCAATCAATCGTATTTATTCAATCATTTTATCATTGAGGGCGGCGTGGCTCAGTGGGAAGAGCCTGGACTTCGGAGTCAGAGGTCATGGGTTCGACTCCCAGCTCTGCCACTTGTCAGCTGTGTGACTGTGGGCAAGTCACTTCACTTCTCTGTGCCTCAGTTCCCTCATCTGTAAAATGGGAATTAACCGTGAGCCTCAGGTGGGACAACCTGATCACTCTGTAACTCCCCCAACGCTTAGAACAGTGCTCTGCACATAGTAAGAGCTTAACAAATACCAACATCATTAGTATTACTGTGTGCAGAGTCTGTTCTAAGCGCTTGGGAGAGAACAGTGTGACAATAAACAAACACATTCCCTGCCCATAACAAGCAACAGTCTAGACGAGGAGGCAGACATTAATATACATAAATTACGGGTATGTACATAAATGCTCAAAAGTATTAGGAAGAAAGGAAATTCTTCACCTGATGTTAATAATGATGGTACTTGTTAAGTGCTTACTATGTACCAAGCACTGGGTTAAACCCTGGAAAAGCCACTTCATTTCTCTGTGACTCAGTTACCTCTTCTGTAAAATGGGGATTGAGACTGTGAGCCTCACGTAGGACAGGAACTGTGTCCCACCTGATTAGCTAGCAGCATGGCTTGTAGAAACAGCATGGCACAGCGGATAGCACACAGGCCTGGAAGTCAACAGGTCATGGGTTTTAATCTCAATTTAGCCATTTGTCAGCTGTGTCACCTTGGGCAGGTCACTTAACTTCTCTGTGTCTCAGTTACCTCATCTGTAAAACGGGGCTTGAGACTGTAAAGCCCAAGTGAGAGAGGGACTGTGTCCAAACTGATTTGCTTGTATCCACCTCAGTGCTTAATACATTGCCTGACACAAAGTAAGCACTTAAATATAATAATAATGATGATGGTGTTTGTTAAGCACTTAATATGTGCAAAACACTGTTCTGAGCACTGGGAGGATACAAGGTGATCAGGTTGTCCCAGGTGGGGCTCACAGTCTTAATGCCCATTTTACAGTTGAGGTAACTGAGGCACAGAGAAGTGAAGTGACTTGCTCAAAGTCACACAGCTGGCAAGCGGCGGAGCGGGGATTTGAACCCATGACCTCTGACTCCACGGGCCGTGCTCCTTCCCCTGCTGCTTGTCTAATCTACCCCAGTGCTTAGTAGAGTGCTTGGCAAATGCTATGCGTTTAACAAATACCATAAAAACAAAATGTTAGGCAGTCGCTGAACCACATGGGGTTCAGTATGAGTGGTAGGGAGAAAAGGTCAATCCTCTTTTTACAGACATGGAAGCTAAGGCCAAGAGAAGTTAAGGAACTTATCCAAGGTCACACAGGAAGAAAATGGAGGAGTAGGGATTAGAACCCAAGTCCTCTGACTTCCAAACCCATACTCTTTCCACTAAGCCATGCTGCTTCTCAGTTTTCCTATGAAGAGGGAAGGCTAAATCAATTAAATCTCCAGATTAGAAGAATTTGCCTTAATCTGGATGACAATGTAACGCTTGGGAAAGTTTAGTATCAGTGACGAGGAGACAAGGTGTAAAAGAAAAGGGAATGCCCAAAGTAATGGGAAACATTTGTATACTGCGGGGTCTAGTGGATAGAGCATGGGTCTGGGAGTCAGAAGGGCATGGGTTCCAATCCCAAATCTGCTACTTGTCTGCCGTGACCTTGGGCAAGTCACTTCACTTCTCTAGGCCTCAGTTACCTCATCTATAAAATGGGGATTGAGACTGCGAGCCGCATGTGGACCGGGACTGTGTCCAACCCAATTTGCTTATGTCTACCCCACTGCTTAGAACGGTGCCTGGCACATAGTAAATACTTAACAAATAGCATAATTATTGTTATTCTTACAAATGCGATAAGAATGAAGATAAAACAGAAATTATGTGGAAGAAATGAAAAGGCCTCATCTGAGAAGAGAAGAAAGCCCTTTCAATCAGGGGATGGAAGACAGCAAAGATCCGGAGTTAATCAGTGGTATTTATTGAGCACTTATTGCATATAGATCACTGCCATAGTTAATAATAATAATGATGCCATTTGTTAAGCGCTTACTATGTGCGGAGCACTGTTCTAAGTGCTGGGGTAGATACAGGATGATCAGGTTGTCCCAGGTGGGGCTCCCAGTCTTAATCCCCATTTTCCAGATGAGGGAACTGAGGCACAGAGAAGTGAAGTGACTCACCCACAGTCACACAGCTGACAAGTGGCAGAGCCGGATTCAAACCCATGACCTCTGACTCCCAAGCCCGGGCTCTTCCCACTGAGCCACGCTGCTTCTCTAAAATAATGTCAGTATTCGTTAAGCACTTACTATGTGTGAAGCACTGTTCTAAGTGCTTGGGTAGATACAGGGTGATCAGGTTGTCCCACGTGAGGCTCACAGTCTTCATCCCCATTTTACAGATGAGGAAACTGAGGCACAGAGAAGTTAAGTGACTTGCCCACAGTCACACAGCTGACAAGTGGCAGATCCGGGATTTGAACCCATGACCTCTGACTCCCAAGCCCGGGCTCGTTCCACTGAGCCATGCTGCTTCTATATGCTTGCAAGAGTAAAATAGAATTAGTGGGCATTGATGCTCTGCACATAGTAAGCGCTCAGTAATTATGATTGAATGAATCCCTTCCTTCAAAGAGTTTACAGTCTAGCTGGAATAACGATAATAATGATAATGATAGTAATAACAACAAAGTTAATACTAATGATTAATAATAATAGCTAAGCACTATCTTGTGCCGAGCACTGCGTTAGATCCAGGATCCAGGAGTCGGGGTGATGGGTTCTAATTCTGACTCTGCCACTTGTCTGCTGTGTGACCTTGGGCAAATCACTTCACTTCTCTGTGTGCCTTAGTTACCTCATCTGTAAAATCATGATTGAGACACTGAGCCCCACGTGGGATAAGGACTGTCTTCATCCCAATTTGTTTATAACCACCTCAGTGCTTACTACAGTGCCTAGAACATAGTAAACACTTAACAAATACCACAATTATTATCATCATTATCATTTTAAAATACCTGTCCCACAGTGTGCTCAGTCAGACAATCATATTTACTGAGGATTTACTGTGTGCCACTGTACTAAGCACTTGGGAGGGTACAAAATAACAACGTAGCAGATATGTTCCCTGCCCACAGTGAGCTTACAGTCTCGAGTCTAAGGAGGAGTGAGAACAGGTACTGCATCCCCATTTTACAAATGAGGGGAGGGAGACAGAGGGAAGTTAAGTAACTTGGCCAAGATCTCACAGCAGACAATTGGCAGAGTTGGCATTAGAACCCAGGTCTTCTGATTCCCAGGCCCATGCTCTTTCCACTAGGTAACACGGTTTCCCTAGAAGAAAGAAAAGAAATGATCAGGAATGTTGACGTGGAAAAGAATAATAATTTATTCAGCTCATTTCTACATATTTGTAACATATACTACAGTCTCTAGCTTCCTCCTGCTCCCACTACCGGTAAACCAATTCATTCTGTCTCTTCCATTAGATTGAAAACACACTGAGAGCAGAGAACTTCTGCCTTATTTCTGGGTTTGGTACAGCGCTTCACACACTTTAGGTGTTCAGTAAACACCACTGATTAACTGAGTAGTACCAATCTACTGATACAAGGGATCGGCACCAGGATATAATAATAATGTTGGTATTTGTTAAGCGCTTACTATGTGCAGAGCACTGTTCTAAGCCCTGGGGGAGATACAGGGTCATCAGGTTGTCCCACGTGGGGCTCACAGTCTTCATCCCCATTTTACAGATGAGGGAACTGAAGCACAGAGAAGTGAAGTGACTTGCCCAAGGTCACATAGTTGACAAGTGGCAGAGCTGGGATTCGAACCCATGACCTCTGACTCCAAAGCCCGGGCTCTTTCCACTGAGCCACACTGGTTCTCCTCATTCATTCAATCGTATTTATTGAGCTCTTACTGTGTGCAGAGCACTGTACTAAGAGCTAGGAAAGTACAATTCAGCAATAAAGAGAGACAATCCCTGCCCACTCCATGCTTACGGTCTAGAAGCGGGGCAACAAACATCAAAACAAGTAAACAGGCATCAATATCAATAAATTGAATTATAGATATTCACACATAAAAATTAAACAGGGATCAATATAAAAAATAGAATTATAGCTATATACATATGGAGCAGTGGAGTAGTGGAGTGTGTGGGCTGGGATGTAGAAGGAGAGAAGGGAGTTGAGGTAAGAAGGGGCAAGGTGAATGGATAGGCAAGCACTGGAGATTTTTGAGGAGTGGGGTGATACGCCCTGAACGTTTCTGTAGAAAGATAATCCGGACAGCAGAGCGACGTATGGACTGAACTGGGGAGAGACAGGAGGTTGGGAGGTCAGGAAGGAGGCTGATGAAGTAATCCAGTCAGGGTAGGATGAGTGATTGTGATGCTTAGATTGTTAGATCTAGAGACATTCTGGGCAAGGCCATTTCAATCACCAGGTTTCCTCTGTTTAGTTCTGGATCTTTTAAAAATTGAAAAGGATCTATGAAGAGGCCAGGCAGTGTGGCTTAGTGGACAGAGCAGGGACCTGAGGCTCAGAAGAACCTGGGTTTTAATTCAGCTCTTCCCCTTGTCTGCAGTGTGATCTTGGGCAAGTCACCTAACTTCTCTGTGGTTCAGTTACCTCATCTGTAAAATAAGGGTGAAGACTGTAAGCCCCATGTGGGACATGGATTGGGTCTACCCTGATTAACTTTGATCCACCCCAACGCTTGGGACAGGAAATGGTACATAATAAGTGCTTAACAAATACCATTATTATTATTATCGGGTGCGATGGAAATGACTCATACATTACTGTGACTTCTCGATTGTTTTGGGAAATGATGCATTGATTTGGCTGAGTTGCTACTGTCCCAACTTTGTTCTTTTAAATTGTGCTTTTATTATTGTTGAACATCATAAATTACCTAGGTGTGCACAGAGCATGGGATTTGATGTGGTCTGGGTCCAGTTTAATAGAAAGTCAAATGGGTAACTAGTTCTCAACTTAAAGGACAAAGGACATGTCTGTGTCACTCTACCGTAGTCGCCCAGGTGCTCAATACAGTGGTCTGCAATCATTAAGTACACAATGAATGGACAGTGTCGGTGAAGCCAAGGTTGGAAAGTACTTGCCCCCTCCCTTCCGCCCTCCCTGACTACCATCTTCAAATGTAGTCTCTCTCCACTGGCCTTTTCCCCATAATAATAATAATGACGGTACTTGTTAAGCACTTACTATGTGCCAAGCACTGGGCTAGAGACAAGGTTGTCCCACGTGGGGCTCACAGTCTTAATCCCCATTTTCCAGATAAGGTAACTGAGGCATGGAGAAGTGAAGTGATTTGCCCAAGGTCACACAGCAGACATGTGGTAGAGCCTGGATTAGAACCCAGGTCCTTCCAATTCCCAGACCCATGCTCTATCTTCTATCCACTAAGCCACGCTGCTTCTATGCTTTGTTGCTCATGTCTTCCCTATCCTAACCACCTCCTTGACCCCAAAACATCCTCTAGTTATCGCTCCATCTCCCTCTCACCAGTTCTCTCCAAATCCCTTGAGTTGACTCCACCTGCTGTCTCAAGTTCCTCTCCTCCGATTTTCTCCTTGACTCCTTGAGTGCTTTAAAGCCAGTGGTGAAGAGTTTTGGTTTGATGCGGAGGAGGATGAGCAACCACTGGAGTTTCTTGAGGAGTGGGGAAACAGGGTCTGTACATTTTTGTAGGAAAATGATCCAGGCAGCAGAGTGAAGTATGGACTGGAGTGGAGTGAGACAGGAGGCAGGGGGGTCAGCAAGTAGGCCGCTAAGGGGATGAAGGCCGGGTAGGATAAGCGCTTGGGTTAACGTGGAAGCAGTTTGGATGGAGAGGAAGGGGCGGATTTTAGCGAAGCTGTGAAGGTACCAAAAGGATTTAATGATGGATTGAATATGTGGCTTGAATGAAAGAGAGGAGTCAAGGTTAACGCCAAGGTTGTGGGCTTTTGAGACAAGGAGTATGGTGGTGCCTTCTACAGTGAATTCAAATTCCAGTGAATTCCAACTATTCCAATATGTCAGGAATCTTTTCTGGGCATCTGCTCTTCTTGCCCTGTCCCACCTTAGTAGCATGGACCAACCCACAATCCTTTTACCTCCTCTCTCTCTCGACAACCGTGGGTGTGAACGCACCCTGGCTCTCAGCTACTCACTCTGGATCCCTCGCCCACTCTTCATCTTGGTTCCCCAAACGTAACCGAAAGGGGAACCAAAAGGAGCACATACACCCTCTATGAAACATAGATACTGGGTATGACTGAATCATCTCATCCTTGCCCCAGTGCTCAGGAAAGTGTTTTGTACATAGAGCTTAATGCAATTTAAAGCCAGTACATGTGTCCAGTGAATATAATTAATTCTGGCCCTGTGAAAGCCTTGTAGATGGAAATTCCGTTTCCCAGCACAGAACTCCATTACAGGGGCATCCTGAAGCGGCCAACATTTGAGAAGCGGCGTGGAGTAATGGACAGAGCACGGGCCTGGGAGTCGGAGGGTTATGGGTTCTAATTCCGGCTCCCCCATTTGTCTGCGGTGTGACCTTGGACAGGTCACATCCCTTTGCCTCAGTTCCCTCATCTGTAAAATGGGGATGGAGACTGTGAGCCCTACATGGCACAGGGACTGTGTCCAGTCTGATTTGCTTGTATCTACCCCAGTGTTTAGTGGAGTGTCTGGCACACAGTAAGTGCTTAACAGATACCATAATCATTATTATTTTAAAGACACTAATATCGATAGAAAATGCTCCCGTACTGAGAATGCAGTATTTGTGGGAAAGTTCAGGATTACCTTCTTAAGGCATGAGAAAAGTAAACAAGGAGTTCTGAAGGCTATCAATCATATTTATTGTGCAGCACAGAGCACTGTACTAAGTGCTTGGGAGAGTAATAAGAATAATAATAATGACATTTGTTAAGCATTTACTATGTGTAAAGCACTGTTTTAAGCGCTGGAGAGAATATAAGGTGATCAGGTTGTCCCACATGGGGCACACAATCTTAATCTCCATTTTACAGATGAGGTAACTGTGGCACAGAGAAGTTAGGTAACTTGTTCCAAGTCACACAGCTGACAAGCGACTGAGCCAGAACCCATGACCTCTGACTCCCAAGCCCGTGCTCTTTCCACTGAGCCATGCCGCTTCTCTGAGTACAGTACAACAGAGTTGATAGGCATAATAATGGTAATAACGATGGTATTTGTTAAGCACTTACTATGTGCCGAGGAATGTTCCGTTCTGGGATAGATACAAGGTAATCAGGTTGTCCCACGTGGGGCTCACGGGTTCAGTGGAAAGAGCGTGGGCTTGGGAGTCAGAGGTCACAGGTTCTAATCCCGGCTCTGCCACCAGTCAGCTGTGTGACCTTGGGCAAGTCACTTGACTTCTCTGGGCCTCAGTTACCTCATCTGTCAAATGGGGAATAAAAAGCTGTGAGCCCCACGGGGGACAACCCGATCACCCTGTATCCCCCAGCGCTTAGGACAGTGCTTTGCACATAGTAAGTGCTTAACAAATACCACAATTTATTTTAATACCCATTTAAACATGAGGTAACTGAGGCACAGAGAAGTCAAGTGATTTGCCCATGGTCACACACAAAACAGGTGGCAGAGAACCCGTGACCTTCTGACTCCCAGGTTCTATCCAATACGCCCTACTACTTCATGTTCCCTGCCTGCTCTCCTAAGTGCCTAGTACAACGCTCTGCAAACGGTAAGTGTTCAATAAATATGATTGACTTATGGACTTACAGTCTAGAGTTTACAGTCCATGCTTGTGACTGTGCCTCGTTCTCCCCTGTCCCGCCGTCAATCCCGGGCCCACGTCCTACCTCTGGCCTGGAATGCCCTCCCTCCTCACATCCGCCAAACTACCACAGTTGCCCCCCCTTCAAAGCCCTCCTGAAAGCTCAGCTCCTCCAGGAGGCCTTCCCAGACTGAGCCCCCCTTTTCCTCTGCTCCTCCTCCCCTTCCCATCGCCCCGACTCCCTCCCTCTGCTCTACCCCCCTCCCTGCCCCACAGCACTTGTTTATATATGTACATATTTATTATTCTATATATTTAATTGATGATGTGTCTATAGAGCACGGGCTTTGGAGTCTGGGGTCATGAGTTCAAATCCCAGCTCTGCCACTTGTCAGCTGTGTGACTGTGGGCAAGTCACTTCACTTCTCGGTTCCTCAGTTCCCTCATCTGTGAAATGGGGATTAAGACTGTGAGCCCTCGTGGGACAACCTGATTCCCCTGTGTCTGCTCCAGCGCTTAGAACAGTGCTCTGCACATAGTAAGCGCTTAACAAATACCAACATTATTATCTATAATTCCATTTATTTATATTGATGCCATTGATGCCTGTCTACTTGTTTCGCTGTCTGTCTCCCCCTTTCTAGACTGCGAGCCCATTGTTGGGTAGGGATTGTATTTATTTGTTGCCGAACTGTACTTTCCAAGAGCTTAGTATATTGTTCGGCAATCAGTAAGCACTCAATAAATACGATTGGATGGATGGATGGATGGATGGATGGATGGATGGATGGATGGATGGATGGAGTGGATGAATGAATATCAGACCAAGGTCACACATCCCCTTGGCTTGCCAATTGATAGCGCCTCAATTCTCGCTTCTCTAATGAGGCGCGGTATAACGGGGACTGAAATAACTTCGGGACTACTTCCATTAATCTGTTTATGACAGAGTCAGTTCATTAATTAAGCTGGACAGCCTGAGATCCAAAAAGATGCACTTCTGATCCTCAGTGTCATCCAACATCTAATTAGAAATTGGTAGCCGAAAGGGTCCAAATACTTCCATTAACACGAATAATGATGTCATTGGACCGTTCCGTGATGATAAATCTCCACTGGGAAGGCCTGGGAATCCCTGTCAAGGACAGGGACCGTATCTGATCCGACTGCGCTTTATCTACCCGGTGCTTATCTAAGTGGTCGGCACATAGTAAGAGCTCAACGTAGTAGGAGGTCACTAGAAGCAGAATGGCCCAGTCGATAGAGCACCAGCCTGGGAGTTAAAAGGACATGGGTTCTAATCCTGGCTCTTCCATTTGCCTGCGGTGTGACCTTGGGCAAGTCACTTGACATCTCCATGCCTGTGACCTCATCTGTATACTGATGTGTTCTACTTGTTTTGTTTTATTGTCCATCTCCCCCTTCTAGACTGTGAGCCAATTGTTGTTGGGTAGGGATTCAGTCATTCATTCAATAGTATTTATTGAGCACTTACTATGTGCAGAGCACTGTACTAAGCGCTTGGAATGTACAAATCGGTAACAGATAGAGACAGTCCCTGCCCTTTGACGGGCTCACAGTCTAATCGGGGGAGACGGACAGACAAGAATAAAAATAGGGTTTGTCCCTATCTGTTGCCGAATTGTACTTTCCAAGCGCTTAGTACAGTGCTCTGCACACAATAAGCACTCAATAAATACTACTGAATGAATGAATGAATCTGTAAAATGGGGATTAAGACTGTGAGCCCCGTGTGGGACGGGGACTGTGTCCAACCTGATTTGCCTGTCCCAGCGCTTATAAAAGTGCTTAATACATAGTAAGTGCTTTACAAGTACCATCATTATCATCATTAAGTACTTCAATTGTTCTTATTATGGCGGGGGCGTGAGTGAGAGGTTGATAGGCAGGGTGACAGGGCGGACATAGTAAGCGACATAGTGAGCAATCAAAGAAACTCCTTTAAACGGTTCTCCGCTGTTATATTCACTTGAAACAGCAAGGATCAGTTCCGGTCAAAGGGATCTTGGCCTCCATCTAAATGACTTAGAGTGGAACGGTCATTTCTCAAACTCCGGGAAAGTCAGAGGATGAGAAAGGCTCACGTCCTGTAGAAACTTAGAAATCACTGTGGTGTCTCATGCCTCTCCCTTAATAATAATGTTGGTATTTGTTAAGCGCTTACTACGTGCAGAGCACTGTTCTAAGCGCTGGGGGAGATACAGGGTAATCAGGTTGTCCCACGTGAGGCTCACAGTTAATCCCCATTTTACAGATGAGGGAACTGAGGCCCAGAGAAGTGAAGTGACTTGTCCACAGTCACACAGCTGACAAGTGGCAGAGCCGGGAGTCGAACCCATGACCCCTGACTCCGAAGCCCAGGCTCTTTCCACTGAGCCACGCTGCTTCCCGTCAAGATCTCCACCAGTGTCCCTCCAGACTACAAGTAGCATGAAGAGCAGCGTGACGCACTGGATAGAGCATAGGCCTGGGAATCTACCCGGCCGGCTCTGCCGCTCGTCTGCTGTCTGGTCTTGGGCAAGTCATTTCAGTTCTCTGGGCCGCAGGTACCTCATCTGTAAAATAGGGATTGAGATCGAGATCCATATGGGATAGAGTCTGTGTCCAACCCAACTTGCTTGTATCCATCCCGGCACTTAGTACAGTGCCTGGCACATCATAAGCGCTTAAAAAATACCATTATCATTATTATTAGGGACCTGGTTTCAAAGCCCGGCTCCACCCCTTGTCTGCTGTGTGACCTTGAGCAAGTCACTTTACTTCCCTGTGCTTCAGTGATCTCATCTGTAAAATGGGAATTGAGACTGTGCACCCCATGTGAGACAGGGACTGTGTCCAACTCATTTTGCTTGTAGCTATCCCAGAGCTTAGTACAGCGCCTGGCAAAAAAATAAGCAAATAGTATTCTATGGGGAAGACAGATGTTAAAATGTGTCTGGGAATCAGAGGACCTGGTTTCTAATCCTGGCTCCACGACTAGTCCGCTGGGTGACCCTGGACAAGTCACTTAACGTCTCTGTGTCTCAGTTCCCTTCTCTGTAAAATGGGGATTAAGACTGCGAGCACTTAGAACAGTGTCTGGCACATAGTAAGTGCTTGACAAATGCCATAGTTATATTATTAACTTGAACTTACCCCAGAGTTTAATACAGTGCCTGGTACATAGTAATTACTTAACAAATACCACTAAAAACAACTACAGCTAGGGGAAATACTAGAGTATAAGGATATTTTTATGAGTGTTGTGCGGCTGGGAAAGTATCAAAGTACTTAACTTTGTGGCTGTCCTCCTGGATAATATTCTTCCAACCTGCTGTGCAGCAGCGGATAGAGCACGGGCCTGTAAATAGGAAGGACCTGGGTTCTAATCCCGGTTAAGCCACATGGCTGCTGTGTGAGCTTGGGCAAGTCATTTAACTTCTCTGGGCCTCAGTTACCTCGTCTGTAAAAAATGGGGATAAGAGCGTGAGCCCCATGTGGGACAGGGACTGAGTCCAACCTGATTAACTTGTATCTATCCGAGCACTTAGAACAGTGGTTGGTACACAGCAAATGCTTAACGAGTACCAGTATTATTATGAAGAAGAAACTGGTAGAAAGCATACGTCGAGTCATCTCACATACACTCAGGAGAGAACCCATGATGCTTTTCCCAAGAGCACCTCTTCACTTCTTCCAACCCCCTTACACCCCACTTTCCCCTCCCCTGCCTCTGAGTATATGACAGGGGAGAGCCAAGTCAGAGCAGAAGGCCTCTCAGCGTGGCTCTGTGGAAAGAGCACGGGCTTTGGAGTCAGAGGTCATGGGTTCGAATCCCAGCTCTGCCACTTGTCAGCTAGGTGACTGTGGGCAAGTCACTTCCTTCTCTGTGCCTCAGTGACCTCATCTGTAAAATGGGGATTAAGACTGTGAGCCCCACGTGGGACAACTTGATTCCCCTGTGTCTACCCCAGCGCTTAGAGCAGTGCTCTGCACATAGTAAGCGCTTAATAAATACCAACATTATTATTATTATTATTATTATCACTGAGGGATAATGCTCAAACCTCCAAACCCATCAGCATCCTGCTGCCTCTCTGTATCTTAAATTGGTTCCTTGAAGTAGGATTAATTGGTTTGATTGTCAAGAAACCATCGCCTTCCCTCGAGGTCCAAAGCATTGTTCTACGGGCTCCAAAAACGGACCAGGACATGTGGCTTAGTGGATAGAGCATGCTCCTGGGAGTCAGAAAGATCTGAGTTCTAATCCCAGCTCTGCCCCATATCTGCTGGGTGATCCTGGGCAAGTCACTTAATTTCTCTGGGTCTCAGTTACTTCATCTGTAAAATGGGGATTAAGACTGTGACCCCTATGGAGGAAAGGGACTGTTTCCAACCTAATTAACTTGTATCTACCTCAGTGCTTACAATAGTACTTGGCAAGTAGAAAGCCCTTAACAAGTATCGTAATTATTATTATTACTATTATTATGAAAAAACCTACAATCAGGTCAGTGTAAAGCTCAGTTCAGAACTAGAGTATGAGGATGTGAACAGTTTACCTCATTAATGTAGAAAACAAACAGAAAATTAAGCAAAATCTGTTCATCAATTAAGCAAAATTTTAAAGCCCACTTTTGGGTTTTTTAATGGTATTTGTAAGGCACTTACTATGTGTCGAGCCCTGTTCTAAATGCTGGGGTAGATATAAGGGAATTAGGTTGGAAGCAGTCACTTTCCCAGGCTCACAGTTTAAGTAGGAGGGAGAACAGGAGAACTGAGGCACAAAGAAGTGAAATGATCCGCCACAAGCAAGTGGCAGAGTAGGGATTAGAACCCAGATCCTCTGACTCCCAAGTCCATGTTTTTTCCACTAGGCCACACTGCTTCTCTGTAGGAGACCACCACTTTGAGAGTAAGCTACATAATTCATTAATCAATCGGTCTTATATTTTGAGTGCTTACCTTGTGCAGAGAACTGTGCTAACTGCTTAGGAGAGTAAAATATAGACGAGTTCTCTACCCACAATGAGCTTACAGTCTAGAGGGGAAACAGACATTAATATAAATAAATGAATCATGGATATATAATAATGATGGCATTTGTTAAGCGCTTACTATGTGCCGAGCACTGTTCTAAGAAAGGAGTGGGAGAATAGGAAATAAGGGCGCATCTGGGAAGGCCTCTTTCAGTCATTCCTTCGATCAATTGTATTTTTTGAGCACTTACTATGTGCAGAGCACTGTACTAAGTGCTTGGGAGCACATAATACAATCGAATTAGCAGACACATTCCCTGCCCATAATGAGTTTATAGTCTAGAGGGGGAGACAGACATTAATATGAATAAATAGAGATTTGTACATAAGTTCTGCGGGGTTGAGGGTGGAGACAATATCAAGTATCCAAAGGTCATAGACATAGGTGCATAGATGCATCTAGTCTCCCCCAACCCCGCCCGGCTTTATTCATTCATTCATTCAATAGTATTTATTGAGCGCTTACTATGCGCAGAGCACTGTACTAAGCGCTTGGAATGAACAGGTCGGCAACAGATAGAGACGGTCCCTGCCGTTTGACGGGCTTACGGTCTATCAGTCAATCGTTCAGTCAATTAATCAATGGGATTTTTTAAGCCCTTACTGAGTGCAAAGCACTGTAGTAAGCACTGGGGAGATTACATTACAACAGGAGTAGCAGACACGTTCCCTGCCCGAACCGACCTTACAGACTCGATGGGGAGACAGACATTAGTTAAAAGAAATAACTTATAGTATAGAATTTAAAGACCTATGCTGGGCAGCGGTGGCATGGGAGAGAGTTCAAGGCTTTTAGACTGTGAGCCCATCGTTGGGCAGGGATTGTCTCTATCTGTTGCCGAATTGTACATTCCAAGTGCTTAGTACAGTGCTCTGCACACAGTAAGCGCGCGATAAATACGATTGAATGAATGAATGGATGAGGGAGGGGACTCAAGTTTACCGTGCCGAAGAAGGCAATGGTAAATCGCCTCTGCATTTTTACCAAGAAAACTCCCTGGATCCACTACCAGAACGACTGCAGATAGAGGTGGGGAGTTCTAGGAGAGATGTGTCCATGGCGTTGCTATGGGTCGGAGACGACTCGTTGCCGTATGACAAGACAAACAACTTACTATGTGCTAAGTGCTAGGATAGAGGCATTACAATCTGATCACCCCGTCCCATAAAGGACACATATTCTAGAGGGAGAGAGTTTTAATCCCCATTTTACAGATGAGGAAAATGAGACACAAAGAAGTGAAGTGACTTGGCCAAGACCACATAGCAGGCGAAGGGGCAGAGCAGTGATTAAAATGCACGACTCTCAGCGTGGCATAGTAAACAGAGCACAGGTCTGGGAGTCAGAAAGTCATGGATTCTAATCTCATCTCTGACACATCTGCTGTGTGATCCTGGGCACGTCACTTCACTTCTCTGTGCCTCAGTTACCTCATCGGTAAATGGGGAATTAAGACTGTGAGGCCCACGTGGAACAGGGACTGTGTCCATCATGGCTTGTAACCATCCCAGCACCTAGTACAGTGCCTGGCACTTGGTAAGCGCTTAACAAATAAAATGATCATTATCATTTTCCAGTAGAGTGTATTGCTTCTCCGTGACAATTAAATCTGCTCTGTGATGCTTAAATCGGAATCTCAGCTCTAACCAGAATCCCAGCTTTACTGGGCTTAATCCACCACAAACACTCTTACTTAACCATAAAATGCCATGGAGACGGAAATTAAATTTCCAATTAAGGAGCCAGATGTCATAGATAAATAGCAGTTTTTCTGGGGGGTTTATAGTGTCAGAGGATAAATAATAGATTGGCATTTTTTCCCAACATTCCCAATTGTGGATTATGTCTTGGAGCACTGGATCAACTACTCTGAGCCCCTTATGTCTAGGGTCCCCTGGTCTGAAAGGTGATTTGATTCCCAAAAGCTCCCAATTTCTGCTGCTCTCCTACCTGGCCCACTCTTTTCCGGAGCACAGCTTTGCTTCAGAGCTAAGATGGAAGCATGGCAGAACAGAAACAAAGAAACCTCCACTCCTCACATTCATTCAATCGTATTGGTTGAGTGCGTATATCCACCCAACGCCTCTAATCCATTTCTCAAAAAACTTCAGTCTGCTCCAAAAAATAAGAATTGTGGTATTTGTTACCCGTTTGCTATGTGCCAAGCACTTAACTAAATGCTAGGATAAAGGTAAGATAATCATTTCAGACATAAAGCTCACAGTCCAAGTACAGGGAAGAACAGATATTGAAGAGACCAAGAGACCAAGGGATAAGAGACCCAGGTAACAGAGCAGGCAGGTGGAAAAGCTGGGGATAGAAGCCAGGTTCTCTGACTCCCAGTCCCATGCTCTTTCCACTAAGTCACAGTGCTCCTCCTGTGAGTTCCTAGAATCCTTAATTCCAACTCCATCACGCTGCATCATTCCCCAGCTCCAGAAAGAATTCCTTGAATTTATCGAGCCTCTCTATTGGTCTTTTTGTATCTTTTTTGATCCACCAAAGATTCCAGTGAGGTGGGACAGGAATTCTACCTTTTCCAAAGGCAAGATTAGTCAAAGCACTTAGCCATGGTTACAGCAGTAGATCAATGGCTGAGCTGTTCTCCAGCTGGCCCGAATCTCCTCCCGATGCTTTTTCTGCTGGATCCCCACCGACTCGCACCACTAGCTTTCCGAACTGGTGTCCTCTAAGCGGAGTTAATGAAAAAATCTAATTTAGGTTTGAGACAGAAGAATTAATCCACATTCATTTAGATTTGTACCTCCGAGCTAATGGAGCTGCAGGATAAGATTCAATTTTGCTACCGGGGAACCTCGTGAAAATAATCGTGCCCTGCCCTTTAGGATCGGAGACGCCTAAACTCTTCTTGAGGAGGAGGTTAACCTTATTGCTATACTGTCTAGGTCTCATAAAGGTTTCTCAGAGAAGCAGATTGCAGAACCCATGGTGTCAACATCACTTGCTTGAAATGGAGAGAGAAGAAGTGTCAATCACTTGCACCACCACATTCCTTCGAGGGGTTTGCGGGTCTGGAAACCATTAGAGCTTTAGTTAATGTGATAGGTTTCCTCCCCACAGCTGCCTGACATCAAATTTTAGATCTGGAGCAGAAACCACAATGGCTGTACGTGCCTGAGGTTAGAAGAGGCCTGACAATAAGAACTCTGCTACTTTTTCAGCGTATACTAAAGTTCCAACACTTCTTGAAGCACAGGGGTACGTATAATACAGTCAGATCAATTACAGTTCCCTTTCCACATGGAAGGGGGAGGGAGAACAGGTCATTTATTTATCATTTTACAGATGAGGTAACTGAGGCACAGAGAAGTTAAGTGACTTGCTCAAGGTCACACAGCAGATAAGGGACAGAGCTGAGATTAGAACCCAGGTTTTCTGGGGTCTAACTAGTTACATGACCCTGGAGCCCTTCTATTCTCCATCTACACCCAATCAGTTGATCGATTAAACATTCATTCATTCAGACGTATTGATTGAGCACTTATTGTGTGCAAAGCACTGGACTAAGCCCTTGGGAGAGTACAGTAAAACAGTAAACACATTCCTTAATCAATAGTCTTTCTTGTATTCTTCCTGGGTGCAGAGCAATGTATTATGTGCTTGGGAAAGTACGGTACGGCAGAGTTGGTAGACATGAGCCCTGCCCACAAGAAGCTTACAGTCTACAGGGGGAAACAGACATTAGAGACAGGGGAAACAGTAGAGTATTAGAACACTTCCTTAAGTTTTGAGGAGCTGGGGTAAGTCTCAAAGTACCTAAGAATCTCTCTGCCAATTTCATGGTCCACGCAGAGGGGAGGGCAGATAGGGGAAATAAAGGGCCTAGTCTGGGAAGGTGTCTCAGAGGAGATGTGATTTTAGGAGGGTTTTGAAGGAGGGGAGAGAGTTTAGGAGGAGGAAAGGAATTCCAGGCCAGAAGGAGAATACAGGCAGGGGCCGGTGGTGGAATAGATAATAAAAATGTTGGTATTTGTTAAGCGCTTACTATGTGCAGAGCACTGTTCTAAGCACTGGGGTCGTTACAGGGTGATCAGGTTGTCCCACGTGAGGCTCACAGTTAATCCCCATTTTTCAGATGAGGGAACTGAGGCACAGAGAAGGGAAGTGACCTGCCCACAGTCACACAGCTGACAAGTGGCCGAGCCGAAATTCGAACCCATGACCTCTGACTCCCAAGCCCGGGCTCTTTCCACTGAGCAATGAGATTGAGATCCAGAGAGTAGGCAGGTATTAGAGAAATAGAGTTAATGGCTTGGATTTAAGTAGGAAGTCAGCAAGGTTAGGTAAGAGGGAGAGAGCTGATTGTGTGCTTTAAAGCCCATTCGCTCTGCTCCTTTAACTCCAACCTACTCACTGTAACTCTATCTCATCTACTTCACCACCAACTTCTCCCTCTGGCCTGGAGCTCTCTCAGCATTCATTCATTTATTCATTCCATCATATTTATTGAGCACTTACTGTGTGCAAAGCACTGTACTAAGAGTTTGGGAGCATACAATATAACAATAAACAGACACATTCTCTGCCCACAATGTTTTCTGTTTAGAGGGGGAGAATAGGTGTCAGACCACCACTTTTCCCACCTTCAGTAACTTATTAAAATCCCATCTCCTCCACGAGGCTTTCCCCGACCAAACCCCCATTTCTTCTACTTTCTCTCCCTTCTGTATCACACTTGTATTTGAATTTGTACCCCTTAAGCACCTGATATCCACCCCACTATCATTCATTCGATCGTATTTACTGAGCGCTTACTCTGTGCTCAATCTGGATTTATGCACCTAAATGTAACTTATTTTAATGCCTGTCTGCCCTTCTAGACTGTAAGCTCCTTGTGGGCAAGGAACATACCAAGCGCTTAGTACAGTGCTCTGCACACAGTAAGCACTCAATAAATGCTATTGAATGAATGAATGAACATGCCTACCGAATCAGATATTGTATTCTCTCAAGTGTTGGGTACAGTGCTCTTCACAGAGTAAGCACTCAATAAATAGCATTGATCTATTGAACCTGATGGAAATATATTCTTTTATTTGCTGAGGTGGATGGGCAAATACTGGAGGTTCTTAAGAAACGGGGGGACACGGATTGAGCGATCTTTTAGAAAAATGATGTGGTCAGCAGAGGGAAGAAAGAGCAGACCCAGAGTTTGGCCTAGTGGATAGAGCCTGGATTTGGAAATCAGGAGGACCTGGGTCTCTTAATCACAACTCTGCCACTTGTCTGTTTTGTGGCCTTGGGCAAATCACTGAACTTATCTGTGGCTCAGTAACTTCATCCGTAAAATGGGGATTAAGACTGTGAGACCCATACAAAACATAGATATTAGTTTGTATCTACCCCAGTACTTAGTACAGTGCCTGGCACTTAGTAAGTGCTAAACAAATGCAAGCATTGTCATTATTATCATTATTATATACTGAATATATATACTGAAGCACCAGTCTGCTCTACTCTATTCCAGCTTCCCACCATCAGCCTCTTACACTATCTCCTGTGCCTGAAACCCCATCCCATTTTGTGTTTTGGGGGGGGGGTTTGGCATTTGTTAAGTGCTTACTATATGGTAGACTCTAAGTTTGTTGTGGGCAGGTAATGTGTCTTTTTCTTGTTATGTTATACTCTCCCCAGCACTTAGTACAGAACTTTGCACACAGTTAGCCCTCGATAAATATGACTGAATGACTGAATGAATCTGCTAGGGACTGTACTAAGCACTGGGGTAGATACAAACTAATTAGGTTGGACACAGTCCCTGTCCCGCAAGGGGATCACAGTTTTAATCCTCATTTTACAGATGAGGTAACTGAGGCACAGAGAAGTGAAATAACTTGTCCAAAGTCACACAGCAGTCAAACGATGGAACTGGGATTAGAACCCAGGTCCTTCTGACTCCCAGGCCCTGGCTCTATCCCCTAGGCCATGCTGCTTTTCACATCGCTCTCTCTATCTTCAAATTCTTGAAAGCCTTTTGGAAATCACACCTCTTCCAGGAGGATTTCCCTGTATAATTTCTAATCTCCCCACTTTTATCCAACCCTACTGCCATTCATTCATTCGATTGTATTTATTGAGTGGTTACACTGTGCTAAGTGCTTGACTTCTGCAAATTCTAACCACTTGGGTTTTCACCTCTATCCTCAATTCCATCAGTTATAGTACTTATCTTTCTAGTCTACCTTATTTTACCTTACCTGTCATTTAACTCTCTCTGATCTCTCAGAAAACTTCCTTCCCAGGCTCCAAGCTACAGACAGCCAGATTCCTCTGACTCCTTTCTTGGGTTCATTAGACGCTAAAACATAGATTCTAGACTAAGCTCACTGTGGGTGGGGAATGTGTCTGTTTATTGTTGTACTGTTATTTTTATATTATACTTTCACAAGCACTTATTACAGTGATTTCAACTCAGTAAGCACTCAGTAAATATGTCTGAATGAGTTAGAGACACCAACAAGTCTCAATTTCACCCTCAATCTCCTCTCTGGAATAACCAGTACAGTGCAACTCCTCACCTTTGTGCTCAGCCTCACTGTTCCACTGGGAATTTATACTCCAAGCTTCCTTTCTGCCTCCATTAGTCTTGCAAGGAAAAAGTCCTGAGAAAATAATAATAATAATATTTGTCAAGCACTCTCTATGTGACAGCATGGCCTAACGGATAAAGCACGGGCCTGGGAAACACTGGGTTCTAAACCCACCTCTGCCACTTGTCTGCTGTGTGACCTTGCTCTAGTCACTTCACTTCTCCATGCCTCAGTTACCTCATCTGTAAATGGGGATTTAAGACTGTGAGCCCCACATGGGACAGGGACTGTGTCCAGCTCAATTTGCTTGTACCAACCCCAGAGCTTGTTACAGTGCCTGGAACATGGCGCTTAATAAATGCCATCATTTGCTTGTAGTCACCCCAGCACTTAGTATAGTGCCTGGTACGTAGTAAGTGCTCAACAAATACCACCATTATCATTATTTTTATTATCATTATTATACTTCGAAATATATTGAAGCATGAGTCTGCACTACTCTACTCTAATTTCCAATCATTATTTTCATTATTATATGACAAGCACCGTACAAAGAACTGGGTTAGATACAAGATTATCAGGTAGGATGTCTTCCCTGTCCCACATGAGGTTCACAGGCCAAGAGGGAGGAAGACCAGGCATTTAATCCCCATTTTACAGATGGAAAAACTATGGAACAAAGAAGTTAAGTGTCTTGCTCAGGGTCCCAAATCAAGCAAGTTGATTAGAACCCAAACCCCCTGACTTTCAAACCCGTCTCTTTCCACTAGATCACGCTGCTTAAGTAAAAAAACTTACTTTGGGATCTTGCTCACCTGGGCTTTAAAACCCACCTTCCCACAATGATGAACAGCAAGAGATTTCTCAAAGACAAAGGGAAATATATTTCAAAATCTCTTTAGGAGCCATTTAGTCAATCAGTGGTATTTACTGAGCACTTAAAGCATGCAGACAACTCTTACTAAGTGCTTGAGAGAGTACAACAGAGTTGGTAGACACACTCCCTGCCTTCAAGAAGCTCACAGTCTAGTGCCCTCATGATTCACATGTCTCTTTGGCCTCAAGTCTACAATTTCCAGGCCGCTCAAAGTCAGTTCTGTGGAAGAGTGGGTACTTCTTGAGGGCCGGGATCGTGCTAAATAGTATCGGATTCTCCCAAGGGCTAACTACAGTGCCCTGTACAGAGTTAATGCTCAGTGAATATCATTTATTGATTGATCGGGGGAGGCAGTGTAAAGACATGAGAAGCAATGTGTCCTAACGAAAAGAGTACAGAACTAGAAACCAAAGACTTGGGTTCCTCCACCTGTTTTCTGGGCATTCTTGGCCACATTATTTACCTTCTCAGCTTCTCAATTTCCTCTTTAAAATGGGGGTTCAATACCTGTTCTCCACGAATTGTGTCTTCTCCAGTGCTTAGCACAGTGCTTGACACCTAGTAAGCACTCTACAAATACCACAATTATTATCATTAACTATTAAATGAGCCACCACTATACTCCAGGGCTAGGTCACTGACAGTTCCTTTCACTTCTCCACGAGCCTTAATTTGCTCCCACTTCGATGAAGGGGAAAATTGAGCTCCAAAGTTATAGGGTACTGTGAACAAGCATTCCTTTTCAAAGTGCTTTCTAATCATTTTTCATTTATCTTCACAACTCCAAGAGGAATAGACGTTATTAGCCTATCATTACGGACAGATCAAACTGAGGCCCAAAGCTGCACTCTTTCACATTCATTTTGATGTACTTTCCTCTGAACTTCCAACTTGTGTTATTCCCATGAATCCCTCTCAATTCCTTCCTGGCAGCCAATCACCCCAAATCAATGTTCTGTTTCTGTCATCATCATTATTTTCAACTCTTATCCTGCTGCCTCATCCACCTGCAATTTTCTTTGATTTTCCTCTACCCAGTCCTCCAGGGACTTTGGTCACCAAAAATGATCTTCCTCAGTTGGCTACAGTACCAAATAGTGGCCACTAGCCTTTAATTAATTCTCAGGCATAGCAGTGGGATTCCTCTGATGCAGCTGACCTGGTCAATCGTTTTTAATTTCCCTTTTTCTTCAGTCACAGAAGCCTCTAGCCCAGAACTGCAGTGACTCTGGCCTAAACTCCGTTATTTCTCTTGTCTTAACACTGCCCCGGATGAATTGGAAGGATCAGGCGAGAGATTAGATCATGAGTGGATCATTCTCTACCTTGCCGTTGACCCTGGGCTGCAGAAGCAAACCCCGTCTCACCACCGGGAACTCATTCCTGATGTTCAAAGAAAACTCTCTCCAGCTGTCACGAGAGGAAGGAAAAATGACTGGCCCAATCCAGCCTCATCCTCCTCTCGGGCTCCTCGGACTCGATTTAGAACCCCGAGCTGTCTGGGCTCGGCTTCTCTAACCGGCAGGATTTTTCCATCCCTTGGTTTTTTTGTGGAGTTTATGAGATGCTCGCCGGGTGGGCGGACACGGTGTGGGTACAGCGGGGCTGCTCTCACTCGTTCCAGCACAGATGATGGCCTATTTCTGGCTGCCGCCCCCATTCATCCTGGAACCGAGGCGGCTCGGAAGGACTCTGACAGCCAGAGCTGTCTTCAAGTGGACAAACTCGTGGACAGTGACCTTGAAACCCCCGACCCTGAATCCTCCTCTACCCACCAGCCGGCCCCTCCCCCGTGTCAATTTATAACACAAAAGGAGCATCGCTCTCGCATTGTAATTCTCTATCACATATTTTCACGCCTGTCTACCCCCATAGAAGCAGTGTGACATAGTGGATAGAACAGGGGCCTGGGAATCGGAAGGTCAAGGGTTCTAATCCCAGCTCCGCCACTTGTCCGCTGTGTGAGCCTGGGAAAGTCACTTCTCTGTGCCTCAGTTACCTCATCTGAAAAATGGGGATTGAAAGTGTGAGCCCCACGTGGGACAGGGACTGTGTCCAACTCCATTTGCTTGTAATCACCCCAGCACTTAGTACAGTGCCTGGCACATAGTGAGTACTTAAAAAATACCACAATTTTCATTAATTATTGTTATTATTACTGTAAGCTCCTGAAAGGCAGGGGTTATATCTATCAACTCAATTATACTGTACTCTCCCCAGTGCTTTATACAGCGTGCTGCACAGAAAGCACTCACTAAATATAATTTTTCGATTGACTGATAGAAACACCTATTTCTCAAGTTTACTCTAATATTTTGAGGGTCTCTAAGGGGCTTGGAACAATTATAGGTATCAGGAGTAAGGGGTGAGGGACCTGAGAGGCAAGGCAAAGGTGACCAGATAATTGTAATAGTAATGATATTCATTAAGTGTTTAAGTGGAGTGGAAACAAGATGATCTGAGTGGCTACAATCCCTGTCCCACATCAACCGATAAATCAATCATTGGTATTTATGGAGTGTTTCTGTGTACAGGGCGCTGTACTGAACGCTTGGGAGAGTACAACACAACAGTACAACAGACATATTCCCTGCCCACAATGACCTTACAGTCTAGAGGGGGGCACAGACATTAATAGAAATAAATAAATTACAGATATGTACATAAGTGCATAAGTGCATGGGTACTCATTAAGCGCATAAGCAGCATGGCATAGTGGATAGAGCACAGGCCCGGTGGTCACGAGGTCATGGGTTCTAATCGTGGCTCCTCCACTTATCTGTTATGTGGCCTTGGGCAAGTCACTTGACTTCTCTGGGCTTCAGTTACCTCATCTGTAAAATGAGGATTAAGACTGTGAGCCCTCTGTGGGACAGGGACTACGTCTAACCGGATTTGCTGTATCCACCCCAGCGCTTAGTACTGTGCCCGGCACATAGTAAGTGCTTAACAAATACCATAATCATTATTATAAGTGCTGCGGGGCATGGGGGAGGCAGGTGGTGAATAAAGGCAGCAAGGCAGGATGAAGCAGAAGGTAGTGGGAAAAGAGGAAATGAGGGCATGGTCAGGGGAGTCCTCCTAGAGGAGATGCACCTTCAATAAGGCTTTGAAGCTGGGGAAGGTGATTGTCTGTCAGATATGAAGAGGGAGGGCATTCCAGGCCAGAGGCAGAGGTAGGATGGGGGGAGAGGTCATTGGTGAGATAGATGAGATGCCACGAAACAGACAAGATGGGGCTCACAAGCTGAGGGAGGGAGGACAGATATTTTGCCCTCATTTTACAGATGAGGAAACAGAGGCTCTGCTCTCACTCTTGATTGAAAATGGAAAGGAGGGGAAAAGGAACTAAAAGCCCTTCTGCTTTGAGAGATCAAGGACTCAACATCATTTTTCAGAAAATTGTGTTTATAGGCATCACAACAGCTCTGCTGAAACAAAGCAATCAAACCACTGTCCCCAACAGGTACAGTTTCACCTTACCGTGCCATTTCCACCTTACCGTGCCATTTCCCAAGCTCTTCCTCGAACTATGGACCCCTGCAGGGTCCATATGTTGATTGATTGATTGTGCTCCAGTCCTCTGCCCCACTGATATTCATAGACTGTGAGCCCCTCGAGGGGCAGGTCCTGTATCTAATTCCCACCTGTGGACTCTTTCCCAGTGCTTGGTACAGTGTTCTGCGTACAGTAAGCGCTTAATAAATATTATTACTACCACTACCACTGAGGAAAAACAGAGGATGCAAAGATGCTACCATCAATCTGAAAACAGGCCAAAGATCAGATTATGGCTATTCATTCACTCAATCATATTTATTGAGCGCTTACTGTGTGCAAAGCACTGTCCTAAGTGCTTGGGAGAGTACAATATAATAGCAGACACATTCCTGCCCACAATGAGCTCACAGTCTAGAGGGGGAGACAGATAAAAATATAAACAAATAGGTAGATAAATCATCTCATCACTCTCCACTGTTATAAGATCCTATTAGGAGAACACCTGGAACAGCTACTAAAGAATGCCATGGATAGAAAAAAGTCCTGGAATGAGGCCACAGTGTGATAGAGTGGACATGATCTTTGGTGTGTGTCAGCATCATCTACCTTATAAACCCCATCGGATACCATCTCCTCACCAGGCCTCACTTTTGTTTCACTTACAATGGACCCCTGGCTCGTACCTTCCCTCCTGACTGCAACTAGCTCTCCCCTTTCGTATCTGGTGGAGGAGGAGAGGGGAAAGAAAGAAGGAAGCAAGGACAAGGATGAGGAAAAAGAGGAGGAGGAGAAAGAGGGCAAGGAGAGGGAGAAGGAGAGGAGGAGGAGAAAGAGGAATAGAAGGAGGAGAAGAAGGAGGAGGAGAAAGAGGAGGAGGAGGAAAAGGAGGAGGAAAAGAAGGACAAGAAGGAGAAGACTACTTGCAAGTGAATGTAAAGTGGTTCACCAAATCATCCAGGTATAAAATGGACTGGCTATATGCCTAAAGAAAATGGAAGTGATGTATCAACCTATATCAGCAGAACCATTATTCATAATCAAATCTCTATATGGCAACACCGGGCCATATGCTGTCTCAGAATCCTATTACACGAGCAGCATATTGCCCATTGATTTAATGACAGACAAGGGAGCGAGAAACCGAATCAAAGCCAGCACACCCTCTGGGACACCGTCAAACAGGCTGTAATGATGGTGTGGGCTCTTGCCCCAGGTTTACAGAGCTGTACCGTTGGGAGCAGTTCTATCAGCGTCACTGTTGAAAATACCTTGGGCAGGGACCTGGGGATCAGAAGAACCGGGTTCTAATCCCGTCTCTTCCACTTGCCTGCTGAGTCACTCAACTTCTCTGTGCCTCAGTTTCATCACCTGTGAAATGGGGGCCATATCTGTTCTTCCTCCTACTTAGACTGTGAGCCTCATATGGGGCAGGGACTGCATCTGACCCGATTATCTAGTGCCTGGCACACAATAAGGACTTAACAACTACCGCAGTTATTATTACGGTGTGTGCACAGTGTGGCTGGGATTGTGGGTACCGCGATGGCCTTTTTCAGTCTCTCACACACACACTTCTGGATGAATTCCATATACGGTGACATCTTTTTCAAACGGGAAGGGCAATTCTCTCTATACGCATTTGGAGAAGCAGCGTGGCTCAGGGGAAAGAGCACGGGCTTTGGAGCCAGAGGTCATGAGTTCGAATCCCAGCTCTGCCACTTCTCAGCTGTGACTGTGGGCAAGTCACTTAACTTCTCTGTGCCTCAGTTCCCTCATCTGTAAAATGGGGATTAAGACTGTGAGCCCCGCGTGGGACAACCTGATTCCCCTGTGTCTACCTCAGCGCTTAGAACAGTGCTCTGCACATAGTAAGCGCTTAACAAATTACCCTGTATCTCCCCCAGCGCTTAGAACAGTGCTCTGCACATAGTAAGCGCTTAACAAATACCAACATTATTATTATTATTTAGGACTTTCTACTCTTTTTTTAGTGCAAGTTTTCAAAAAGTTTCATTCGGTGCCTGCACAAATACACCGTATTTTTTTTTTTATTTCTTGCAGCCTTGGCCAACATCAATCATCTCCTGGTCTTTGTCTTTATACCTCTAGCTTTGTTAGCCAACCTCATCCATTGCCACCTCTAACCGGCAGGCAGTATAGGAGAGAAGAGGTAGGATGGGACATCAGGGCCTAGTGGAAAGAGCACAGGCCTGGAAGCCAGAGGACCTGGATTCCAATCCTGTCTCTGCTACACGCCCTCTGCGTAACCATAGGCAAATCATTTAACCTTCTGGGTTTCACTTTTTTCAAATGTGTGATGAGGATTTAGAAGCAGCATGGCATAGTGGATAGATCATGGCCCTGGGAGTCAGAAGGACCTGATTTCTAACCCTGGCTCTGGCACTTGTCTGCTGTGTGACCTTTGGCAAGTCACTTCACTTCTCTGGGTTTCAGTTACCTCATCTGTAAAATGAGGTTTATTAATGATAATAATAATAATAGTAGCATTTGTTAAGTGCTTACTACGTGCCAGGCACTGTAGTAAGCGCTGGGGTAGATACAAGTTAATCAGGTTAAACACAGTTAATAATGTTGGTATTTGTTAAGCGCTTACTATGTGCCGAGCACTGTTCTAGGCGCTGGGGTAGACTCAGGGGACTCAAGTTGTCCCACGTGGGGCTCACAGTCTTCATCCTCATTTTACAGATGAGGTAACTGAGGCACCGAGAAGTGAAGTGACTTGCCCACAGTCACACAGCTGGCAAGTGGCCGAGCCGGAATTCGAACCCATGACCTCTGACTCCAAAGCCCGGGCTCTTTCCACTGAGCCACGCTGCTTGCTCACAGTCTTAATCCCCATTTTTCAGATGAGGTAACTGAGGCACAGAGAAATGAAGTGATTTGCCCACAGGTATACAGCAGACAAATGGCAGAGGGGGATTAGAACTCAGGTCATTCTGACTCACAGGCCCAGGTTCTATCCACTAATAATAATAATAACAATGGTATTTGTTAAGCGCTTACTACATGCAGGTACTGTAATAGAAATAGTAATAATCACTGTGGTATTTGTTAAGCACTTACTATGTACTAAGTGCTGGGGTGGATACAAGCAAATCAGAGTGGACACAGTCCCTGTCCCACACAGGGCTCACAGTCTCAATCCCCATTATACAGGTAAAGCAACTGAGGTACAGAGAAGTCAAATGACTTGAGCAGGGTCACACAGCAGACCACATTGCTTCACTGTGAACCCCAGGTCAGACAGGAACTGTGTCCAACTTGATTAGCTTGCATATACCCCAGCGCTTAGAACACTGCCTGGTACATGGCAAGTGCTTAATAAATACCATTAAATAAAAAATAAATGAAATAATTAAAAAAATAGGATTAAATAGCTGTCCTCTCTCCTCCTTATATTATCAGCCTCCCATGAGAGAGGACTGTGCCTGACCTGATTATCTTGCATCTACCCTGGTGCTTGGCATATAATAGTAAGGGCTTTACAAACTTGCAAGAATTATTCTTATTAGATAGGAGATAGGAACAGGTAGAGAAGCTGAATATCTCTACTGCAAGCCCTCCAGGAGTCATTAGGTTCTATCTGTATCAGCAATCGCAGTTCTCGAGGGCCTATTAAGAAGTAGCTTACTGAGTCTTCAGAGCAGCCAAATGAGAAGGGCCTAATAATAATAATAAAAATGTTGGCATTTGTTAAGTGCTTACTATATGCAAAGCACTGCTCTAAGCACTGGAGAAGATAGAAGGTGATCAGGTTGTCCCACTTGGGGATCACAGTCTTAATCCCCATTTTTCAGATGAGGGAACTGAGGCACAGAGAAGTTAAGTGACTTGCCCAAAGTCACGCAGCTGACAAGTGGCAGAGCCGGGATTTGAACCCTTGATATCTGACTCCCCAGCCCGGGCTCTTTCCACTGAGCCACCCTGGCCTACTGAGAAACAGTAGAACTCAATGGGAAGAGCACAGACCTGGGAGTCAAAGGACCTGGGTTCTAATCCCGGCCAGCCACGTCTGCTATGTGACCTTGGGTAAGTCACTTCGCAATTCTGTGCCTTAGTTCCCTCATCTGTAAAATGGGACAGAGACTGTGGCCACTTTCATTCATTCATTCAATAGTATTTATTGAGCGCTTACTATGTGCAGAGCACTGTACTAAGCGCTTGGGATGAACAAGTCGGCTTTGATCAACTCTTATCTACCCCAGGGCTTAGAACAGTGCTTGGCACACAGTAAGCGCTTAACAAGTACCATAATCATTAGTATTACTTAGTGCACCACCCTGTATTAAACACTGAGAAAATTACAAGAGAAATAGAAAACCTGGCTCCCTGTCCTCAAGGAGCATTCAATCGAGCAGCTTCATTTATGGCCTCGTGGCTACAGCACGGACCTGGGAGTCAGAAGGTCAGGGGTTCTAATCTCAACTTGACCACTGGTCTGCTGTGTGACCTTGGGCAAGTCACTTCACTTCTCTGGGCCTCAGTTACCTCATCCGTAAAATGCGGATTGAGATTGTGAGCCCCACGTGGGACAGAGACTGGGTCCAACCCGATTTGGGTGGATCCAACTCAGAGCTTAGTACAGTGTCTGATAACAGTAAGGAGAAAGGAGTTAGAGGAGTGTAGAACAGCTTGGGAAGCACTTCTCTGTGCCTCAGTTACCTCATCTGTAAAAAGGGGATTAAGACTGTGATCACCATGTGGGGCAGGGACTGTGTCCAACCTGATTAGCTTGTATCCACCCCAGCTTTTAGTGTAGGGCCTGGCACATAGTAAATGCTTAACAAATACCATTAAAAAAAAAAACCACTGGCGTTGTCTCCCTGCCACTGTTGGATACACACACTCAAAATTAAATCCCTTCATTTATTATCCCATATGCTGTACAGAACTGCCACATGGGAGACGCTTGGTGAAATCTGGGCTAGAAACTGGGGATGTGTGCGGGTGTGTGTGTGTATATACACATGAGCGAAAAAGACAAAATATTGAATTTGTTATTTAAATATGTGCATTATTTATATTTACTTCCTGGTACACATCAAAATCAGGAAGTTTTTATTTATACCCAAGCCGAGAAAAGCAGTACTGTTGTATTCCAAAAAGATCAAAGACGGTTTCAGTGTAGACCTACCCAGAGGCGGGAAGACATCTGTTCATTGTTGTATTCTCCCGAGGGCTTAGTACGGTGTTCTGCACACAGTAAGTACTCAATAAATACTGATAGAGTGACTGATCTTGGCCTCTTAAGGTCCTTTTCACCGGAAAAAGTGACAATTTATCATTTCCTTTATTTTATTTTCCATGTTTTCGGGTCGATTTCTAGAGACAGGTTTTGAAAATGGGGAGAAGCAAGAGAGAAGGACAAGGCAGCCCATAAATCAATGAATAGTATTTACTGGGCACTTACTGTTTATGGAGCCCTCTACTAAACAGTTGGGGAAATACAGTAGACTCTATAGACATGATTCCTGCCCTCAAGAAGTTTATATATATATATATATTTTGGTACTTGTTAAGCGCTTACTATGTGCCGAGCACTGTTCTAAGCGCTGGGGTAGACACAGGGGAATCAGGTTGTCCCACGTGGGGCTCACAGGTTTAATCCCCATTTTATAGATGAGGGGACTGAGGCACAGAGAAGTTAAGTGACTTGCCCACAGTCACACAGCTGACAAGTGGCAAAGCTGGGATTCGAACTCATGAGCCCTGACTCCAAAGCCCGTGCTCTTTCCATTGAGCCACGCTGCTTCTCCATGCCACTACGGGAGACAGACACTAGCGCTTAGCACAGCACTTGGCCTATGGTAAGTGCTACATGAGTAGAATGATTAGGATTGGTATTATTAAACGATGAAGAGATTGTGGTATTTGTTAAATGCTTACGATGTGCCAAGCACTGTTTTAAGCACTGGGGTAGACATAAGTTAATCAGGTTGGACACTGTCTCTGTCCCACCTAGGCTCACAGTCTTAATCCCCATTTTACAGTTGAGCTAACTGAGTCCTAGAGAAGTGAAGTGACTTACCCAAGGCCACACAGCCGACAAGTAGAGGAGCCGGGATTAGAAGCCAGGACCTCCTGACTCCCAGGCCCAAGCTCTATCCACTACACCTGGTAATGGAGGGAATATATTGGGGGCGGGGGAAAAAAAGAGTGACTAGTCAGAGAAAGCCTCCTGGAGGAGATGTGATTTCAGAAGAGTTATGAAGATGTTGGCAACAGTAGTCTTTCAGATGTGAAGGGGGAGGGAGGCCAGAGTCAGAAGTATGGGGCAGAGCAAGTAGGTTGGCTTGAGAGAAATGAAGAGGGTGTTCTGGGGTGGAGTGGGAGAAGAGAGGATAAAATAAACAGGCCACCGGCCAGCGTTTTCTACTTCAAAATTTACATTTCCCAAACTCCAAATACATTCCGAAGAGGAAATAAGCTTATGGGCTGCCAAGAACAGCCACTGTGAGATTCAGTGGCAATGTTGATTCTCAATGTAGTCATTAACATCATTCTTCAGTGCTTTTCCCAACTTACCACATTTGATGGTTCTATATAAACCGTGACAAGGGGGCTTGGGCAACGTATATGAGACCCCAGATCTGAGGATGCCAGGTAGGAAACTCAAGTGCCTCTAATTGCAGCATTCGCGAGAGGGCAGATGACTTGTCCTTATGAATGACTCACTCATCCTCTGAGATCATTCCAAGGCAGCTGTCCAAGAGGACTTTGAGGAGTTCATCTCAGCAAACCTCGCAGGGTCACGTCGGGCTTGTGAGCTTCCAAGAAGAAAGCAAAACTTCTTCGCGCCGGGTAGCAATGTGGCCTAAAAAGAGCGCTGACCAGAAGCAGCGTGGTTTAGTGGATAGAGCATGAGCCCGGGTGTCAGAAGGACCTGGGTTTTATTCCCGGTTCCGCCCCATGTCTGCAGTGTGACCATGGGCAGGCCACTTCACTTCTCTGGGCCTCAATTACATCATCAGGTAAAATGGGGATTAAGACTTGAGCCCAATGTGGGACAGGGACTGTGTCCAACCTGATTAACGTATATCTACCCCAGTGTTTAAAACAGTGCTTGGCACATAGTAAGCCCTTAACAAGTAGCTTAATTATTCTTATTCTTATTAATCCCTCCTCTGCTCCTTCCCTGCTGTCCCACCTCGAGCAAGTCACTCAACTTCTCTGTTCCTCAGTCTGTTAAGCATGGGGATTCAATACTTGTTCACCCTCTCAGACTACAAGTCCCATGTCGTGCAGGGATTGGGTCTGGCCTCATTGGATTATACCTAACTCAGAGCTTGGCACAATGCTTGGCACCAGTAAGTGCTTCAAAATGCCACAGTATTATCATTAGGTCATATAAGGAACGGCATAGCTCAGTGGAAAAAAAGCACGGACCTGGGAGTCACAGGACCTAGGATCTAATCCCAGCTCTGCTACTTCCCTACTGTGTGGCCTTGGGTAAATCACAGTTTCGCTGTGACTCAGTTTCCCCATCTGTAAAATGGAGATTAATTCCTCTTCTGCCTCCTACTAAACTGTGAGACCCAAGTGGGGGAGATGGGCTACGTTTGACCCAATTGTATCTACCCCCAAGCTTAGTTCAGTCCTTGGCACAGAGAAAGCACTTGAGAAATACCACTATGATCATTAGTGCACTCAGTTGGCACAAAATAAATGCCATTACCATTTCCACTACGACCGCCATTCTTTCCTAAATTGTCCAGACCCAAGCTTTAATGTGAAGCGGTTCATTTCCTGGGGTATTTATTACAGTAAGGAAATCTTCGCTTTCAATCCATTAGTAGTTGATGAGGAGCAGTGTTGCTGACTGGCTAACACAAAGTTAATGGCTCGCTCTATTTTACTTATATTAAAATCTCATTTAGACATGATCGTCGTGAACATTCAGCTTGACACAGGATGAATCTCCATTCTGTTTACTAGCTTGGGGAAATTTCCAGGGTAATTTCTGCTCATTTTCCTTTCTTTCTAAGGAAGAGGATAGCTCCTTCAACTCCTTCCAAGGCTTCTGTTACAAGTCATTCATTTTGGAAAGGGTTCCCAATACTCTAGTTCTCGATCGGAGACTTTCATTCATTCATTCAATTGTATTGAGTGCTTACTGTGTGCAGAGCACTGTACTAAGCTCTTGGGAAAATACAATACAGCATTAAAGAGAGACTGTCCCTGCTCACAACAAGCTCATTGTCTTGTCGTACGTAAGTGCTGTGGGGTGGGGAGAGGGGAGAAGAGCAAAGGGAGCAAGGCAGGGTGATGCAGAAGGGAGTGAGAGATGAGGAAAAGGATGTCTCCTCTGAAATGCCACCTCCTCCACATGCGCAAAGGATCCCATTCCTTCGCACCTTATAAAAATCTCACCCCTTCCCAACTTCCCTCCTTAACTACCATCTTCAACTGCTCACTCTCCAGTGGCTTCTTCCCCACTGCCTTCAAACATGGCCATGTCTCCCCCACCATAAAAAACCCTCCCTTGACCCCACAGCCCCCTCCAGTTATCGCCCCATCTCCCTCTTACCTTTCCTCTCTAAACTCCTTGAGCGATTCGTCTACACCCACTGTCTTACATTCCCCTCCTCCAATTCTCTCCTTGACCCCCTCCATTCTGACTTCCATCACCTTCACTTCACACTTTCACTCTAAAAGGTCATCAGTGATATCCTGCTTGTCAAATCCAATGGCCCGCACTCCATCCTAATCCAGCTTCGCCTCAGCTGCCTTCATTCATTCATTCAATCGTATTTATTGAGCACTTACTGTGTGCAGAGCACTGTATCAAGCACTTGGAAAGTACAATTTGGCAACAGATAGAAACAATCTGTTTCTTTCAACAATGGGCTCCCAGTCTAGAAGGGGGAGACAGACAACAAAACAAAGCAAGTAGACAGGCATCAATAGCATCAAAATAGATAAATAGAATTATAGATATATATATACATCATTAATAAATAGAATAATAAATATTTACAAATATACACCAGTGCTGTGGGGTGGGGAAGGGGGTGGAGCAGAGGGGTGATGGGAAGGGGAGGAGGAGCAGAGGCAAAGGGGGGCTCAGTGTGGGAAGGCCTCCTGGAGGAGGTGAGCTCTCAGGAGGGCTTTGATTGGGGGAAAAGAGCTAGTTTGGCAGATGTGAGGAGGGAGGGCAATCCAGGCCAGAGGTAGGAAGTGGTCCAGGGGTCGATGGCGGGACATGCTTCAACACTGAGGACCACCGCATTCTCCTGGAAACATTATCCAACCCTGGCTTCACTGATTCTGTCTTCTCCTGTTTCTCCTCTTCTCTCTCTGGCCGTTTATTCTCAGCCTCCTTCAAGGGCTCCTTCTCTGCCTCCCATCCCCTAACTATAGGGGTCCCTCAAGGTTCAGTTCTTGGTCCCCTTCTATTCTCCATCTACACTCACTCCCTTGGAGAACTCATTCGCCCCCACGACTTCAACAACCATCCCTAGGTGAATGATACACAGATCTATATCCCCTCCCCCGTTCTCTCTCTCCTCTCCAAGCTCGCATCTCCTCCTGCCTTCAGGACATCTTTACTGGGATGTCCTCCTACCACCTGAAACTCAACACGTGCAAAACAGAACTCATTTTCCCTCCCAAACATTCCCGTCACTGTAGACGGCACTGCCATCCTTCCCATCTCACAAGCCGGTAACCTTGGTGTCATCCTTTTCATTCATTCATTCAATAGTATTTATTGAATGCTTACTATGTGCAGAGCACTGTACTAAGCGCTTGGAATGAACAAGTCGGCAACAGATAGAGACAGTCCCTGCCATTTGACGGGCTTACGGTCTAATCGGGGGAGACGGACAGACAAGAACGATGGCAACAAATAGAGTCGAGGGGAAGAACATCTCGTAAAAACAATGGCGACTAAATAGAATCAAGGCGATGTACATCTCATTAACAAAATAAATAGGGTAATGAAAATATATAGAGTTGAGCAGTTGAGTACGGTGCCGAGGGGATGGGATGGGAGAGGGGGAGGAGCGGAGGGAAATGGGGGGAAAAGAGGGTTTAGCTGCGGAGAGGTGAAGGGGGGGTGGTAGAAGGAGTAGAGGGAGAAGAGGAGCTCAGTCTGGGAAGGCCTCTCAGAGGAGGTGAGTTTTAAGTGGGTTTTGAAGAGGGGAAGAGAATGAGTTTGGCGGAGGTTAGGAGGGAGGGCGTTCCGAGACCGCGGGAAGACGTGGCCCGGGGGTCGACGGCGGGATAGGCGAGACTGAGGGACGGCGAGGAGGTGGGCGGCGGAGGAGCGGAGCCTGTGGAGTGGGCGGTAGAAAGAGAGAAGGGAGGAGAGGTAGGAAGGGGGGAGGTGACGTAGAGCCTCGAAGCCTAGAGTGAGGAGTTTTTGTTTGGAGCGGAAGTCGATAGGCAACCACTGGAGGTGTTTAAGAAGGGGAGTGACAGGCCCAGATCATTTCTGCAGGAAGATGAGCCGGGCAGCGGAGTGAAGATAGACCGGAGTGGGGCGAGAGAGGAGGAAGGGAGATCAGAGAGAAGGCTGACACAGTAGTCTAGCCGGGATATAACGAGAGCCCGTAGCAGTAAGGTAGCCGTCTGGGTGGAGAGGAAAGGGGGGATCTTGGCGATATTGTAGAGGTGAAACCGGCAGGTCTCGGTAACCAATAGGATGCGTGGGGTGAACGAGAGAGACGAGTCAAGGATGACACCGAGATCGCGGGCCTGAGAGATGGGAAGGATGGTCGTGCCATCCACGGTGATAGAGAAGTCTGGGAGAGGACCGGGCTCTCATTCACCCCTCATAGCCAATCAGTCACTAAATTCTGCCAGTCTCACCTTCACAACGTCACCAAGATGCGCCTTTTCCTCTCCATCCAAAGTGCTGCCACATTAGTACAAACACTCATCTTATCCCACCAAGATTGCTGCATCAGCCTCCTTTCTGACCTCCAAACCTCCTTCCTCTCCCAATTCAGTCCATACATCATTCCACTGCCCGGATTATCTTTCTACAGAAATGTTCAGGGCATGTCACTCCCCTCCTCAAAAATCTCCATTGGTTGCCTATCCACCTGCGTATCAAACAAAAACTCCTCACTATTGGCTTTAAAGCTCTCCATCGCTTTGCCTCCTCCTACCTCACCTCCCTCTTCTCCTCCTACATCCCAGCCCACACACTCCACTCCTCTGCTGCTAACCTGCTCATTGTATGTCCATCTCACCTGACTTGCCACCGACTCCTGGCCCACATCCTACTTCTGACCTGGAATCTCCTCCCTCTTCAAATTCACCAATCACTCTACCCTACTTCAAAGCCTTACTGAAGGCTCTCCTCCTCCAAGAGGCCTTCCCAGACAAAGCTCCACTTTTCCTCAACTCCCCCTTCCTTTCATGTCACCCTGACTCACTCCCTTTGCTCTTCCCTCCTCTTCCTGCCCCATAGCACTTACGTGAATATGCATATATACTACATTTATTGATATTGATGTCTATTTACTTGTATTGATGAAGTCTGTCTCACCCTCTCTAGACTGTGAACCTGTTGTGGGCAGGGATTGTCTCTCTTTATTGCTTTATTGCACTTTCCCAAGCACTTAGTACAGTGCTCTGCACACAGTAAGCACTCAATAAATATGATTGAATGAATGATTGATAAGTGGGTTGTAATCAGGTTGTCCCACACTGGGCTCACAGTCTGAATCCCCGTTTTACAGATGCGGTAACTGAAGCACAGAGAAGTTAAGTGTCTTGCCTAAAGTCACAAAGCTGACAAGTGGCGGAGCCGGGATTAGAATCCCCGACCTCTGACTCCCAAGCCCGTGCTCTTTCCACTAAGCCACACTGCTTCTTAACTGGTTATTATTATTACAGGTCTATTGCTTTACATTAGAAGCAACATGACTTAGTGGAAAGACCTTGGGCCTGGGAATCAGGGGACTGGATTCCAATCCTAGATCCGCCACTTGCCTGTTATGTGACCTTGTGTAAGTCACTTAACTTCTCTTTGCCTCAGTATCCTCATCTGTAAAATGGAAATTCAATACTTGTTCTCCCGCTCCCTTAGACCGAGAGCACCGTATGAGACAGGGATTGGGTCCTACCTGACAATCTTGTATCTACCCTAGCACTGTGCTTGGCACATAGTAAGGATGGAATGTGCATATATTCTATTGTGTACATATCTATAATTCTATTTACCTATTTTGATGCTATTGTTGCCTGTCTACTTGTTTTCCTGTCTGTCTCCCCCTTCTAGACTGTGAGCCAGTTGCTGAGTAGAGATTGTCCCTATCTGTTGCTGAATCATACTTTCCAAGTGCTTAGTACAGTGCTCTGCACACAGTAAGTGCTCAATAAGTATGATTGAATGAATGAATGAACGAATAACACAATTATTATTTAAATAACTAAAAGACTGGTGTCACAGAACAACTGAGAAGTGTATATTGTGGTAGAGAAAATTGCTTCACCAAAATAGGCCCAGAAGGATCTACAGGTGTAAACTGTCAGGAACTGGTTGTATTATACCTGGAGTTAGAGCAGAATTTAAGAAGAACACAGATCTCCCAACTGTCATTTGTTCTTCAGTAACAGAATCCAAGTTTCCAGTGAGATCCACTGACTCTAGCTTCTTTAAAAATCAAAACTTTAATCAAGAAATTTCAGAGCAAAGAAAAAGCTCTCAAATGCACAAGGAACCAAAGAGAGACCTACTGTCCTTGTCCAAGAGAAGACAATCTCATTAGCCAATTTGGAAATATCTAGACAGGGCATAGGGTGTTCATGTTTACCGATCCTCTTTAATTAATCAATCAATGGTATTTAATGGGTGCTTACTGCATGGACAGCTCTGTACTAAGCGCTTGAAAATGCACAATACAACAGAGATGTTCGAACACTCACTGAGATGCTTGGGAGGGAATCTTAATAAGTAGGAGACCTGGACTCCAATCTTCAAGAAGCTTAATCCAGTGTCTAATTATTCTTCCCCTAAATACCAGAAAGTTGTTTTTTTTAATGGCATGTGTTGAGCACCTGCCCTGTATTAAGCACTGGGGAAGATACCAGCTAATCAGGTTGGAAACAGTCCCTGTCCCACGTGGAGCCCACAGTCTTAATTCCCATTTTATAGATGAGGTAACTGAGGCTCAGAGAAGTGGAGTGACTTGCCCCAGGTCACACAGAAGACAAGCGGTGGAACAGGATTGGAACCCAGATCCTTATACTAATAATAATTGTGGTATTTGTAAAACACTTACTATGTGCCAGGGACTGTACCAAATGCTGGCATGGATATGAGCAAATCAGGTTGGACACAGTCCCTGTCCCACATGAGGCTCACAGTCTTGTTTTGTTTTGTGTCTTGCTTGGGGTAGACATTGTCTCTTTCTGTTGCCGAATTGTACTTTCCAAGTGCTTAGTATGCTACTCTCCACAAAGTAAGCGCTCAATAAATACGAGGGCTTCCCCCTTTAAACTGTGGGCGAGGTTTGTCTCTATTTGTTGCTGAATTGTATTTCCAAGTGCTTAGTACAGTGTTCTGCACATAGTAAGTGCTCAATAAATACGATTGAATGAATGAATACCCATTTTAGAGAAGCAGTGTGGTTTAGTGTGGTTTAGTGTGGTTTGGGAGTCAGAGGTTGTGGGATCTAATCCCAGCTCCACCACTTGTCAGCTGGGTGACTTTGGGCAAGCCACTTAATAATAATAATAATAATAATGCTGGTATTCATTAAGTGCTTACTATGTGCCAAGCACTGTTCCAAGCCCTGGGGTAGATACAGGGTCATCAGGTCGTCCCACATGAGGCTCACAGTTAATCCCCCATTTTACTGATGAGGTAACTGAGGCACAGAGAAGTTAAGTGACTTGCCCACAGTCAGCTGACAAGTGGCAGAGCAGGGAGTCGAACCCATGACCCCTGACTCCGAAGCCCAGGCTCCTTCCACTGAGCCATGCTGCTTCTCTGTGCCTCAGTCACCTCATCTGTAAAATGGGAATGAAGACTGTGAACCCCACTTGGAACAACGTGATTACCTTGTATCTCCCCCAGCACTTAGAACAAAGTCAGACCTTAATAAATACCATCTTCAGCATCATCATCATCATTTTACAGATGAGGTAGCTGAGGCATGGAGAAGTGAAGTGACTTGCCCAAGGTCACACAGCAGGCAATTAGCATTACTGGGATTCGTACCTAGGTCCTCTGACTCGCAGACCTGTGCTTCCTACTAGGCCACCCGGCTCCTCGTATGACAGAATAATAATAATAGCTGTGATATTTTGAAGTACTTAGAAGGAGCCAGACCTCTGAGATGCACCTGAAGAGTTTTCAGTACACCACGTGGGACAACCTGATCACCTTGCATCCCCTCAGTGCTTAGAACGGTGCTTTGCACATAGTAAGCGCTTAACAAATACCATCATCATTATTATTATCATCTATGGGAAGGAGAACGTATCAGAGGCCTACGTATTCCATCCCTAGCTTGGGCAGTGGCTAAAGTGTGGCGGGCAATCTGCTACAAGTCAAAAGTTACCTGTGCTGAGCAGCAGTGGCATGGGGGTGGGGACTCAAGTTCACTGCACGGAAGGAGGCGATGGTAAACCATTTCTGGAATTTTACCAAGAAAACTCTATGGAACCACTACCAGAAGGATCACAGTTGGAGGTGGGGCGTACTGGAAGAGATGTGACTATGGCATCGCTATGGGTTGGAGACGAGTTGATTCTATCATCCGCTTGATTCTATTTATTGCTATTGTTCTCGTCTGTCCGTCTCCCCCAGTTAGACCGTAAGCCCGTCAGAGGGCAGGGACCGTCTCTATCTGTTACCCATTTGTACATTCCAAGCGCTTAGTACAGTGCTCTGCACATAGTAAGCGCTCAATAAATACTATTGAATGAATGAATGAATGAGTTGACATCCTAAGACAGGCGGTAGATGCGAAGTACTTTCCTAAACACTGGCATAGCTACAATCCAGTGATACCAGTCATGGTCCCTTACCCAACAGGAGACTTGCTCTCTAAGTAATCCCCATTACATTATGACTTTATGCCACCTGCCTGGCATGGCATAAGGACATCATGTGGGATGGGATAGGATGGGGCGGTGTATTTTCACAATACGGCACAGCTAATTGTCTGAGGCAGCCCAAGTGTCTTTGTTTCCCCTCCCCTCAAGAACCTCCAGTGGTTACCCATCCGCCACCACATCAAACTCCTCACCATTGACTTTAAAAATTTCAATCCCCTTGCCCTCTCATGCCTCACCTCGCTACTCTCCTAGCACAACCCAGTCCACACATTTCACTCCTCTAATGCTAACCTTCTCCCTGTGCCTCAATCTCGCCCATCTCACCTCCAACCTCTCACCCCATTCTGCCCCTGGCCTGGAACACCCTCCCTCCTCATATCCATCAGACAATTACTTTCCCCTACTTCAAAGTCTTATTTAATGCACATCTCCTCCAAGAGACCTTCCCTGACTACACCCTCTTTTTCCTTCTCTTCATAATAATAATGTTGGTATTTGTTAAGCGCTTACTATGTGCCGAGCACTGTTCTAAGCGCTGGGGTAGATACAGGGTCATCAGGTTGTCCCACCTGAGGCTCACAGTTAATCCCCATTTTACAGATGAGGTAACGGAGGCACAGAGAAGTTAAGGGACTTGCCCACAGTCACACAGTTGACAAGTGGCAGAGCCGGCAATCGAACTCATGACCCCTGACTCCCAAGCCCGTGCTCTTTCCACTGAGCCACGCTTCATCTCACTTCTGCATCACCCTGACTTGCTCCCTTTATTCATCCCCCCCCTCACAGCCCCACAGCACTTACGTATATGTCTGTAATGTGTTTATATTAATGCCTCTGTAGACTGTAATCTCATTGCGGGCAGGGAATGTGTCTATTTACTGTTGTATTGTACTCTCCCAAGCGCTTAGTACCGTGCTCTGCACGGAGTGGCTCGGTGGAAAGAGCCCGGGCTTGGGAATCAGAGGTCATGGGTTCGAATCCCGGCTCCGCCGCCTGTCAGCTGTGTGACTGTGGGCAAGTCACTTCACTTCTCGGTGCTGCGGTTCCCTCCTCTGGAAAATGGGGATGAAGACTGTGAGCCCCACGTGGGACAACCTGATGACCCTGTATCCCCCCAGCGCTTAGAACAGTGCTCTGCACATAGTAAGCGCTTAACAAATACCAACATTATAGTAAGCCCTCAATGAATGTGACTGTCACTTTAAGACTCCCTCACCCCCTGCTACGGAGGAAAGACGGGGGAAACACTAACACAGCTCAGGGGAAGAAGCTCTAGATTGTAAACTTGCTGTGGGCAGGGAATGTGTCTGTTAATTCTTATGTTGTACTCTCCGAAGCGCTTAATACAGTGCTTTGCACAGAGTAGGTGCTCAATAAATACAACTGAAGAACAAATGAATGATTTGCAAGACACGGTGGAAAGAGGCTGAGAGCAAGGTCTAAGCTGCAAAGCAAACAAGAGGCAAAAAGCAAGAGGCAAAGTTGTGGGAAGCGATAAGGGGGAGGAGGGGAGAAGTGGGAGGGAGAGATTGAGGCAGGAGGCTTGAGGGGAGGGAGATATGTCAGTTTGAATTTGAGAAAATCTGGTCATTTCTGCTCATGCCTGGGATTGCCCACAGAAGCGTCTTATCAGATGCCAGATTCCTGCTAGGCATTCCGCAACACAGAGACCAGATTGGACTTGAGACAATATTTTTATCATGCAGGAGAAGCCCAGTCTTTCTGGCAGAGGAATCTGTCGAAAACTAAGTGGTGCACCTCAGAAAAGACGAAGCGTTCTTTTCTCCAAACAATCTCCATCTCTCCAGCGACGAACACACATGCAACCTCTGGGAATCGCTCTCCCCTTGAATCCCACCGGACGAATTGCCCATCATTCCCATCCTGTGTTTGCCGACACCTACAGCGGCACAGAGACCAAAATGTGGAAAACAATCTCGCTCGTGTTTGGTGCGAAACAGCTGATGTCCTTTTTCAGCATTCCTCTTCGACCATTCGAACTGCGGGTTTCTCTCGAATCTGGGACCTGGAGTTCGGGTCTGTCAGCCGAGCTTCGATTGGTCCGAATCTAGCTGACACCATGGGAGTTCAAGAGCTCAGACCGTGCTATAAATGGATCCTCCGGCTGCAGGATTTTCTTACATGTTGGCCCAGCAATTTCAGCCTCTCCAGTAGATTGAGGATAATGAGGACCGGTAGTGATATACTGGAAATAGACTCTGTGGGCATATGTCTGAGAATTACCTCGTAAATAGTGGTTATCATCTTTAATGAGGTCTTTGAAATTTCCCCGTGAGCAAGCATATTCTACAGCCTTCAAGTGACACTCCAGCTTATCTGAGAATAATTCAATCTTGATGCATCCTATCTTAGACCACTTTCAAGAGCAAGCTGGTTATTTAGGCCCTTCTATCGTGTTCTCTTCCACATTCAGGATGCGGACACTTCTCTGTCTGGAGAACCACATTTAGATACAAATAGTACTGCTTGGGATATTTGATAAGGGCTCACTAGGTGCCAAGCACTGTGCTAAACCTCCGAGTCGACTCAAGATAATTAGGGACAGCGACTGTGTGCCATCTCAAATTCCCTGGGCCTCAGTTTCCTCATCTGTAAAATGGGAATAGACTGCCTGTTTTATAGCATTTACTAAACACTTACTATGTGGTAAACACTGTGGTTCAGTTCAATCCTATATATTCATTCATTCAATCGTATTTATGGAGTGCTCACTGTGTGCAAAGCTCTGTACTAAGCACTTGGGAGAGGATGATATAACAATAAACAGACACACCCCCTGCCCACAATGAGCTCACAGCGGTAGCTGCAAGATTATAAGATTGGGCCCAGTCCCTGTCCCAGGTTTGTCTCACCATTTATTTTTATTCTCATTTTACAGATGAGAAAACCGAAGCCCAGAGAAGCTAAATAACTTGTCAAGGGTCACATAGTAGGCTGATGGTGTAGCTTGGATTCAAACCCAGGTCTCTTGACTCCCAGGCCTGGGCTTTTTCAATTAGATCATCCTCCCTCATTGACTGGGAGACAGGGACTGTGTCTGATATAATGATGGTAACATGGTAAGCACTTGCACTTGCACTATATTAAGCACTGGGGCAGATGAAAGGTAATCAGATTGAACACAGTCCCTATCCTACTTGGGGCTCATAGCCTAAAATGGAGGGATTAGGTTTTAATTTGCATTTTACAGATGAGGAAACTGAGGCATGGGGAAGTTAAGTGACTTACTCAAGGTCATTCAACAGACAGGTACTGAAGGCAGATTTAGAACCCAGATCTTTTGACCCCTAGGCCCAGGGATTTTCTACTAGACCATCCTGCTTCCCAATCTCACTGCCTTGTACTTATCCCAGCTCTTAGTAATAATAACAATTTAAAAAAAATGATGACAGTAATTGTGGCATTTTTCCTTTTCTTCCACTCCCTTTGGTACTGCCCTGACTTGATCCTTTTGCGTGGCCCAGTGGAGAGAGCACAGGCCTGGGAGTCAGAAGGCCCGGGGTTCTAATTCTAGCTCCGTCACCTGTCTGCTATGTGACCCAGGACAAGTCATTTAACTTCTCTGTGACTCAGTTCCCTCATCTGTAAAATGGGGATTAAGACTGTGAGCCTCATGTGAGACAGGGATTGAGTCCAACCCAATTATCTGGTATCTACCCCAGCATTTAGAAAAGTGCCTGGCTCATAGTAAGCACTTAACAAATACCATAATTATTATTATTCATATCTCCTCCCATATCACATCACTTAATGCAAATATGCATAATGTATTTATTTCTATTAATGTCTGTCTCTGCCCTCTAGACTGTAAGCTCACTGTGGGCAGGGAATGTGTCTGTTATATTCTTATACGCTCCCAAGTGCTTAGTACAGTGCTCTGCACACATTAAGCACTCAATAAATGCGATCGATTGATATTTGTTAAGCATTTTCATTCATTCATTCATATTCACTGAGTGCTTACTGTGCACAGAGCACTGTTCTAAGCACTTGGAAAGTACAATAGAGCAATAAAGAGACACAATCCCTGCCCACAGTGGGTTTACAGTCTGGGGGCAGAAGGAAGACAGACATCAAAACAAGTAAACAGAGATCAATATAAATGAATAAAATTATAGATATATATACATAAGTGCTGGGTGGGGGGAGCAAACGGAGCAAGACGAGGTGACGCGGAAGGGAGGGGGAGCTGAGGAAGAGGGGATTTAGTCTGGGAAGGCCTCTTGGAGGAAGTATGCCTTCATTAGGGCTTTGAAGGGTGGGAGAGTGATTGTCCGGCAGATTTGAGGAGGGAGGATGTTCCAGGCCAGAGGTAAGACGTAGGTCAGAGGTTGGCAGCAAGACAGGTGAGATGGAGGCACAGAGAGAAGGTTAGCACCAGGGGAGTGGAGTGTGCAGGCTGGGATGTAGAAGAAGAGAAGGGAGGTGAGGTAAGAAGGGGCACTTACCAAGCACCGTATTAAGTACTGGGGTAGATATAAGATAATCAGGACCAATCAGGACCCACAAGAGGACCATGATCTAAGTAGGAAGGAAAACAGGTACTAAATCGCCATTTTGCAGATGAGGGAACTGAAGCACAGAGAAGTTAAGTGACTTACCCAAGGTCACACAGCAGATGAGTATCGGAACCGGAATTAGAACCCAGGTTCTTCAGACACCCGGACCCATACTTTTTCCTCAAAGCTGGGAAGAATACTTGGGACATAATAAGGGCTTAAGAAATACCACAGTTGGGATTACGTTATTATATTAGGCACAGTCCATGCCTCATATCAAAAGTATTTATTGAGCATTTACTGTGTGCAGAGCACTGTACATAGAGCTTGGGAGAGTATAATACATAGACACCTTAGAGGAGGCTGAGGTACACAGTGAGTAGGTTGGCGTAGGAGGAGCAAAGTGTGTGGGATAAATTGTAAGAGGATTCATTCATTTGTATTTATTGAGCGCTCACTGTGTGCAGAACACTGTATTAAGCATTTGAGAGTACAATATAACAACAAACAGACTCATTGCCCGCCCACAGTGAGCTTACAGTCTAGAGAGGGAGACAGTCTAGAGGGGGAGGAGGGTACGGTAGCAGGGGGCAAGGTGATGGAGTGCTTCAAAGCCAATGGTAAGGAGTTTCTAATCAATGCGGAGGTAAGAAGCGGCGATATGTGTATCCATAGAAGAGTAGCCAAAAAATACTCCTAAAATTAATGTTAGGAAGACTTGATATGAAGAGCCTGGAAAAAGTCAAGAAATGTGCTGATGTAACAATTGCCACAAAAATACAAATTGTCAACTCTATGGTGCTTCCAGTGACACTGTATGGGTCCAAAAGCTGGAAAGTGAAAAAAACAGGATAGAAAGAACATCGATTCTTTTGAAATGTGGCGTTGGAGAAGGTCTTTGTGAATGCCATGGACTGCCTCAAAAACAAACAAAAGGATTTAGAGCAAATTAAACCAAAGTGTTCTTTGGAAGGCCAAATAACTCGACTTAGATTAGTATATTTTGGACCCATAATCAGGAGGACTAATTCTCTGGAGAAGACAGTAAAGCTAGAAAAGTCCAGGGAAAATGTGGAAGAGTCAGACCGGCAGCTAGATGGATAAAGACCATAACAACAATAATGGAAGAACCGATAGAAAGTTTGCGATTATAACAGAGGACAGGACATTCTGGAGAAAGTATATCCATGGAGTCCATTTGAATCGCAAACGACTGGACGGCATTTAAGAAAAAGAGGCGGTCCTCAGCACTGGATCTGCAGAGCCTGAAGCAAAGCACTCTTGTGATTGGTGAGTATTTAATAGAAAGAAGAAGGCAGGGACTACAAAAGTTGGGGAGGAGGAGATAGCAATATGGCCTTTGGAGAAGAGCGGGGGCCTGGGACTCAGAGGATCTGGGCTCTAATCCTGGCTCTACCACTAAGATATTGTGTAATTTTAATCAATCAATCGTTATTTATTGAGCACATACTGTATGCAGAGCACTGTACTAAGCACAGGTCATCTTAGGTCATTTTATCTTATTCATTTAGGTCATTTTAGGCAGGCCATTAAACTTCTCTGGGCCTCAGAGAAGTTTCTTCTTCTGTGAATGGGATTTCAATACCTGTTCTCTCTACTTAGATTGTGAGCCCCATGTGGTACAGGGACTGTGTCCAACCTGATTAACTACCCAATCGCTTAGTAAAGTACCTGGTACATAATAAATACTTGGGAAATATAATAATTGTTCTTATCAAGAACACACTGCAAATTATGATGGAAATCCAGCATGGCCCAAGAGCTAGTGCTCAGAGAAGCAGTGTGGTCTAGTGGTTAGAGCACAGGCCTGGGAGTCAGAAAGACCAGGGTTCTATTCCCGGTTCCACCACTTGTCGCTATGTGACCCTGGGCAAGTCACTAAATTTTTCTGTACCTCAGTTACCTCATCTGTAAAATTAGGATTAAGACTGTGACACCCATGTGGGACAAGGACTGTATCCAAACCGATTATCTTGTATCTACCGTAGTATTTAGTATAGTGCCTGGCACAGAGCTAGCGCTTAAATACCATAATTATTATCATTATCTATAATGGAAATAGAAAGACTGGGTCCTTTGCTGGACTTCCCTTGTGATGGGTGTCTCCTTATTTCAAAACTAGTGCTTTTTTGAGTGTCTATTTTGTGCACTGAACTAGGCACTCCGGGAAGTACCCAAGATGGGTGTTAAATGAAAGAAATCCCTTCCTAAGCTTAGGAGGAAAGACAAGAATGTAAGCTCCCTGAGGGCAGAGTTTGTGTCTACCAACTCTTGACTGTACTTTCCCAAGCAGTTACCACAGTGCTCTCCACAGGGTTAGGCCTCGATGAATACAATGGATTGATTGATGGATTACAGTGATTATAATAATTTGTCAGCAATGGTGAAATTTTAATCATTAAAAAATGCTTTTTAGTAGACTTTTCTACTCTTCTACTTTTAGGTGTGGAAGACCTAAAGACCGACAAGGAATAGTTTTTGTATAATTTGCTCTCACTCTCACCCCTAACCCACTGTTTCACATGATGTGAGAATGAAGCTGGAAGAGATAGGGCAGTTTCCTTAGGCTTGGGACTCAAGAGGCCTTTCGGCTGTTTAATTGTTCATCTTCTTGTCAGTTAGATTGAATGCATTTATGTCCTTGTTCAAAATAATAACTTTGGATGCTAATGAAAAAATGCAGCTTTTCTCAATCACTCAAGCTCATTCCTTGCAGTTCTGACACCAGGTCAGATATTCTCTGTGATGTGAACTGCTCTAGACCGTAAGCTTCTTGTTGGCAGGGAACATATCTACTATCTCTGATGTGTTGTACTCTCCCAAGCACTTAGTACAGTGTTCTGCAAACCTTAAGCGTTCAGTAAATACCACTGATAGACTGATGAGAAATTCAACCCCAAGGTGTCCCTCTTCCCCCTGCAAAAGAGGAATTGTGCTTGCCAAGGTTTATTCTCTCTACTGGTAAAACGGGGATCGCATTTTCCTGCTCCAAGGCTGGTGGATTGTGAGAGCGTGCCCAAACTGGCAAGTGAAAGCTTCCAAAGGCTACCAACCTTTCCAGATAAGTCCAACTCCCTTGGCACTGAATCCAATTATCTGGACATTGTAGGTGATGGTGTTTTCTGTGATATCACCTTGGTTGGAAAGTTTTTTGCTGGCCTGAAATATGGAGATAAAGTCTGGCCAAAGATAAGAGGCATCCTCTCATCAAGAACCATTTATTGAGATTTTATAATATTATAAAAGTTTCTCTCCAATTTCTAAGGTGCAATTCTGACACAAAAACATTGAAAAAATGTTCAAAATCCTCTTGGGAAAAGATGACCCGTGAATAATGTTCCCATTTTTCATGTGATAGCAAATAACCTCTAATATGCCTCTTCCCTGCAGAATAAAACACCTATTTTCATATTGGAGGGAACTGAAGAGTGAGAAGGAGTTGGAATCTGTAAACTTGATTTTGAATTATACACTCAGCTATGTATTTCATGCAAAGCAACGAGGCCTAGTGGATAGATCATGGGATTGGGAGTCAGAAAATTCTGTGTTCTAATCCCAGTTCTGCCACTTGTCTGCTGTGTGACCCTCAGCAAGTCACTTCACTTCTCTGGGCCTAAGTTACCTCATCTACAAAATGGGGATTCAGACTTTGACCCCCATGTCTTTCAAGGACTCTGTCCAACCTGATTAGCATGCATCTTCCCCAGTGTTTAGTACAGTGCCTGACATATAGTAAGCCTTTAACAAACAACTCCCCCCCAAAAAATTTTGGTTTGACATCCTTTTTGCGAAAAGAACAGAGATCCTCTACTAATCTTCCCCACTTCCCAGCTTCAGATATACTCTTCCCAATCACAAATAAGGTCTTACTGTGCTCAGAGAAAAAAAAGTGTGAACTGTTGATACCATTATCACCCTTCTCTCTAATCCTCTCCTTCCCACTTTTTTCTTTCTCCCTCCCCTGAGAGAGGATGGAGGTGGGGAAGGAAGAGTGGGAAGTGAACTCACTTCTTTGGACTTAATTGAGGCCACCATCTCATCTGATGAGTTAACACACACACTTTTCAAAGTTTCTCTGCAGAAATGGTTCCTTCCATTTCCGGGAAAGAAAAGTTAAAACGTGTCCAAGATAGAATCTCCACAGAAAGAGCTTTCAATAATGCTCAATGAGGAAGAAAAAAGGGCAGCATTCCCCACTGTCCCCTCTTGTACGGCTTGGCCCCTGGTACAGCTAGGCTTCACTTCTATCGTATTTTAAACCGTATTTTAAACCTAAGCTAAACTGTCACTCATTGTGGCTTGCCGATTCATTCGCTTGGTGTTTATCTTCAGTGTTTTTGTTTCTGATACCAAAATGTAATCAATTGTGGGATAATAAGGGTCCAGAATCATATGTTCTTACACTGCTTGGACTAACTCCAAGAATGCGCTTCACCGAGTAAATGGAAGCTAGTGGGCAGATAATTATAGCCCTCTGCCTAAACCGACTTCCATTTACATCTACGTTCCTACGAACATAATAGAGGTTGGATAACTTCTTCGCTGCCTCACCCACTCCGTTTAAGATGACTTCCTTTTTTTTTTTTAATGGTATTTGTTAAGCACTTGCTTTGTTCCAGGCCCTGCACTAAGCACTGGGGTAGATACAAGCTGATCAGGTTGGATACCGAACCTGTCCCACACAGGGCTCACAGTCTCAATCCTCATTTTACGGATGATGTAACTGAGACACAGAGAAGTGAAGTGACTCGCCTGAGGTCACACAGCCAGGATTAGAACCGAGGTGCACCTCGTGAGCAGGGAACATGTCTATTAAGTCTGTTATATTGTACTCTCCCATACGCTGAGTACAGTGCTCAGCACACAGTAAGCACTCAATAAATATAATTGACTGATTTTCTGACTCCAGGCCCGTGCTCTTTCCACAAGACCACATTGCTTCTTAAAAATGACCCAGGGGAGATTATTCCAGTATACTCCCCTCACTAACTCATTTGAATCTTTAATACCCCAAACTAGCAAAGGAGTTCAGAGTTTAGTACAGTGCCTGGCACATATTAAGCACTCAAATGCCATAATTATTATTATCATCTCTATACCACTCATTTCTAGGGGGGTGAGAATCCACTGGAGTAAAACAGGATACAGAGATACCAAGGATTAAGTTCCCATGTAACAGTTTAGCTATTTGTCTACATAAATGAACAACTGATAACATCACAGACACCAGTGAAAATTTTCCAGAGACAAATACATTGACACCGAATATAGCAAGGTAACAACATTACGCACAGCACTTCTTCAGACCTAATTAAGTCATTCATTCATTCAATAGTATTTATTGAGTGCTTACTATGTGCAGAGCACTGTACTAAGTACTTGGGATGTACAATTCAGCAACAGATAGACAATCCCTGCCCAACAATGGGCTCACAGTCTAGAAGGGGGAGACAGACAGCAAAACAAAACAAGTAGCTAGGCATCAAAATAGATAAATAGAATCATAGATATATGCACATCATTAATAAAAGTAATAGAGTAATAAATAATATATACAAATATACACAAGTGCTGTGGGGAGGGGAAAGGGGTAATAATAATAACGTTGGTATTTGTTAAACGCTTACTATGTGCACAGTACTGTTCTAAGCGCTGGGGTAGATACAGGGTCATGAGGTTGTCCTACGTGAGGGTCACAGTTAATCCCCATTTTACAGATGAGGTAACTGAGGCACAGAGAAGTTAAGTGACTTGCCCACAGGCACACAGCTGACAAGTGGCAGAGCCGGGAGTCGAACCCATGATCTCTGACTCCCAAACCCAGGCTTTTGCCAGTGAGCCACGCTGCTTCTGAGCAGAGGTAGAGCAGGTAGGTAGGGTAGAGGAGAGAGAGGGAGTAGGGGCAATGGGGAGAGGAGGAGGAGCAGAGGGAAGGGAGGGCTCAGTGTGGGAAGGCCTCCTGGAGGAGGTGAGTTCTCAGTAGGATACTGAAGAGGGGAAGAGAGTTAGTTTGGCGGAGGTGAGGAGGGAGGGCATTCCAGGGCAGAGGTAGGATCTGGGCCAGGGGTCGACGGCGGAACAGGCGAGAACGAGGCACCGTGAGGAGGTTAGCAGTAGAGGAGCGGAGTTTACGGGCTGGGCTGGAGAAGGAGAGAAGGGAGGTGAGGTAGGAGGGGGCAAGGTGATGGAGAGCTTTGAAGCCAAGAGTGAGGAGTTTTTGCTTCATGCAAAGGTTGATAGGCAACCACTGGAGGTTTTTGAGAAGGGGAGTGACATGCCCAGAGCGTTTCTGTAGAAAGATAACCCAGGCAGCGGAGTGAAGTATAGATTGAAACGGGGAGAGACAGGAGGATGGGAGATCAGAGAGGAGGCTGATGCGGTAATCCAGTTGGGATATTTTGAGAGATTGAGCGCAGAGCACTGTACTGGACACTGAGGATAGAAGGAGAAGATGCAATCTCTACCTTCTGGGAATCAATATAATAATCATGGTAGTTGTTAAGGGCTTACTATGTGCCACGCAGTGTACTAAGCGCTGGGGTGGATACAAGCAAATCGGGTCGGACAAAATCCCTGTCCCACATGGAGCTCAGAGTCTTAATCACCATTTTACAGATAACAGGCCTAGGGAAGTGAAGTGACTTTCCCAAGATCACACAACAGACAAGTGGTGGCACTGGGATTAGAACCCATGATCTTCTGACTCCCAGGCCCATACTCTATACACCACGTCATGCTGCTTCTCTGAGCCTGTTAGAAAAGCATGCCTCAGTCCCCAGGTCCCCTCATCCATCCCCCAGGGGTCAAAACCATGATGAATCAGGATCGTTTTGGTGCTGGTAAACTGATGAGGTCCAGAAAATGCTGTGATTTCTTCCTGCCTTTTCATGTTAATGTATGGTGTAGAGGGGCTCAAGGAGTTGGGTGGGGCAACTGTGGAGGAATTTAGGCTCCCATCCTTACACAGAGACAGACATTCTGCCCTGTAGGCCTTTAATTATGACTGAATCAGCCTTAAAACAGTTGACATTTTTCACTAGCCAGAGGTATGTAATCCTGGTGATAAGAAAATGCCTGAAAAACATAGAATCTGGGAGCATGGTAGAGAATTGGAAGAGAAAAGTCACCTTTAAAAAAAAAGAAAGGTTGGCACTTGAGAGTTTTTGTGTCTGGGAATCTTAGAATTGCCTAAAAAAGAAACATTGATTTCCTTTCATTTTGTGTGACAGGGGTGGATGTGTATAGAAAAATCCAGATCTCTCTATAATAAATGGGGTCTGTTTAATCAGTGTTACTGGAAGTAAGATCCTACCACATGTTCAAAGGTGACTGAATATAATGATGTGGCCAACACTCCCATCTAGATCAGAAGCAGAGTGGCACAGTAAAAAGAACACAGGCCTGAGCCAGAAAACCTGGGTTCTCAGCTTTGCAAATAATAATAATGATAATGTTATTAATGATAATGATAAATATTTGTTAAGCTCTTACTATATGCCTAGCATTGTTCTAAGTCTGGGTAAGATACAGGATAATCAGTTCCCACACGGGACTCACAAAGTAAGTAGGAGGGAGAACAGGTATTGAATCCCCTTTGGCAGATGAGGGAACTGAGGCACAGAGAAGTTAAGTGACTTGCCCAAGATCATACAACAGGTATGAGGCGGAGCCAGGATTAGAACCCAGTTCCTCAACCTCTTAGGCCTATGCTCTTTCCACTAGGTGGCTTACCTTCTGTGTGACTTTGGGCAAGAGACATAACTTTTCTCTGCCTCAGTTTCCTTATCTGTAAAATGGGGATTGAGACTGAGCCCCAAGTGAGACAGGAACTGTGTCCAACCAAATTTGCTTCTATCCACCCCAGCACTTAGTACAATGCCTGGCAATATCCATTTACCTTCCCACTTAGATTGTGAGCCCCAGGTGAAACAGAGACTGGGTTCCACCTGATTAACTTGTATCTACCCCACTTTAACAGGGCTTTGCACATAGTAAATGCTTAGCAAATACGGTATTACTATTGTTAAAATTACAATAATAATAAATAGATTACAGTGATGAAGATGGAAGTAAGGTTGTCTAGGCAAGTAAGGTAGTAAGGTGTAGGCACAGCTAATTCCCAGTCTGATTTTAAAAAGCAGATATTTTATCTGCTTTGGATAAGAAAGAAAGTGAAAACCTTCAGCTCTCTCTCCTACCTCTGCAAAAGCTCCTCAAGTTTCCCCTCAGGCCTCTGAAGGGAAGCTTGGCTGCGAAGTTGGACTGGTGAGCAGCGGAGGGTGCCGATATTTCCTGGGATGGGGACACTTAATAATAATAATTGGGATATTTATTAAGTGCTTACTGTGCGCCAGGTACTGTACTAAGCCCTGGGGTGGAGCAAAGCAAATCAGGTTAGACACAGTGCCTGTCTCACGTGGGGTTCACAGTCTTAATCCCCATTCAACAGACGAGGTAGCTGAGGCCCAGAGAAGTTAAGTGACTTGCCCAAGGTCACACAGCCGATAAGTGGCAGAGCCAGAATTAGAACCCATGACCTTCTGATTCCCAGGCCCGAGCTCTATCCTCTACACCATGTCGCTTCTTACAAGGCTGAAAAGTTCCATTTATGTTCTGCCATTTCCCAGTTCTGTAAATGTATTTTAGTATCCATCTCCACCTACAAACAATCAGCTCCTTTAGGACAGGACTCATGTCTACCAAGTCTGGAAAATGGGGGTGAAGATCAGGGCTGGAGGTGTAGATTTGGGTATCATCCACATAGAAGTGGTATTTGGAGTCATGTGAGTGAATAAATTCTCCAAGGGAGTGGGTGTAGATGGAGAATAGCAGTGGACTCAGAACTGAATCTTGAGGGACCCCGACTCTTAGAGGGTGGGAGGCAGAGGAGGAGCCCAAGAAAGACACTGAGAATGAGAGGCCAGAGAAATTGGAGGAGAACCAGAAGAGGACAGTGTCAGTGAAGCCGAGGTTGGATAATGTTTCCAGAAAAAGGAGACGGTCATTAGTGTCGAAGGCAGCCCAGACGTCGAGATGGATTAGGATGGAGTAGAAGCCACCGGATTTGGCAGGAAGGGGACCACCAGTCACCTTTGAGAGGGCGGTTTCTGTGGAGTGAAGGGGACGGAAGCCAAATTTGAGGGGGTCAAGGAGAGAATCGGAGGCGAGGAACTTGCGACAGTGGGTGAGATGACTCACTCAAGGACTTTGGAGAGGAATGGAAGAGTTGGGACAATAAGTGGAGAGAGCCATGGGGTCACAGGAGGATTTTTTTAGGATACGGAAGACATGGGCATGTTTGAAAGCAATGGGGAAGAAGCCCATGGAGAGATGGCAGTTAGGGAGGGAAGAACAAGGGCTTTGGTAAGGTGCAAGGGAATAGGATTGGATGTGCAGGTGGACGAGTTGGATTTTGAGAGAAGGCAGATATCCTCCAAAGATACTGCTGGAAAAGATGGAAGAGTTGAAGAAAGGGCAGGAGGGGGGAATGGATTTGGAGGGGCAGGAAAGATTTTAGTTTTACCTCCCAATCCTCAGGACAGGTTCCAGCTGGGTTGTAAGGACAGAACAACTCAGGTCTCGGAGAGGCTCTGGCCATTGCTAACTCTTTTTAGACTTTAGTTTCCTTTCAATTTTGAAGGTTTCCACCCTTATCTTCCTTCTAAATCGACTTATCAATCAATCAACGGTATTTATTGAGTGCTTAATGAGTGCAGAGCGCCGTACTAAGCACTTGGGAAAGTACAATACCCTAGAGTTGGTAGATACTTTCCCTACCCACAAGGAGTTTACAGTCCTGATTTACGGGAAAAATTATTTGGGTTTCCTTTTCCACTGCAGAAATGGACTTCTGTCATCACAAAGACCATTCATCCATCTAGCCCAGCTGCCTCCTGACATCTGAATCACTTGATATCCATTCATTCGTATTAAGTACTTACTGTGTGCAGAGCATCTAAGAGTCACCTCTGCATCTCACGCACACGAGAACTAGAGCTTCATTCCGTCCATCTACAAGGCTGCTTAGGATACTTGTTCGTGCAACAATCAAAGGTATTTGAGCTCTTACTGTGTACACAGCACTGTAGAAAGCTCTTTGGGGAATACAACAGAGTTGGTAGACACATCACCTGCCTACAGCAAGCTTACAGACTGGAGGGGGAGACCAGCATTAATATAAATAATTTGTAGATATGTAAATAAGAGCTGCGAGACTGAAGATGGGGCAACTCCCAAATGCCCAAAAGGCACAGATCCAAGTGCACAGATGACACAGAAGAGACCGTGTATCCAGTCCACTGGGCTGAACCACACTGGGATGAACTCTTTCTGGGTTAAAATAATAATGATGGCATTTGTTAAGCACTTATTATGTACACTGTACTATTATGTACACTGTACTAGGTGCTGGCGTGGATACAAACAAATCGAGTTGGACACAGTCCCTGTCCCATGTGGGGCTCACAGTCTCTATCCCCATTTTAAAGATGAGGTAACTGAGGCCCAGAGAAGTGAAGAGACTTGCCCAAGGTCACAGCAGACAAGTGGCTGAGCTGGGATTAGAACCCATGACCTTCTGACTCCCAAGCTCCTTGCTCTCTCCACTACACCTTGCTGCTTCTCAAATCCTTACTTAAAATGGGAAATAAGCCAAGTAATGAAGGCAGAAGACTCAGATTCTAATGTTGGTGCTGCCTCTTGTCTGCTTTGTGACCTTGGGCAAGTCACTTAGCTTCTCTTTGCTTCAGTTATCTCATCTGTAAAAATGGAGATTAAATCCTCCTCCCTCTGATTTAAACTGTGAGGCCCATGTGGGTCAGGGACCATATCCAACCTGATTATCTTGTGTTCAACCTGATTACCTTGTATCTACCCCAGTGCTTAAAGCAGTGATGGACACATAGTAAGCATTTAAAAAATGCCATCATCATCATCATCTCATACCTCCAGAGCTTAGTACTGTGCCTGGAACAGAGTAAATCCTTAACCAATACCAAAAAAATCTAAGAAAACCATTCCAATAGCACTTCAGAGAGCCTGTTGCAAAAAAAAAAGTGTTGTAACACCTAAACTCTTAAATATCCTTTATCAATCTATGTTGCTTGGGAAATGGTGAGTTAAAACGCAGATGACCGAGAACCTCATTCAATTCACAATTTATTCTCCCATCATTAGGATAATTTTCCCAATACCCAGAGGGTCACTTGGAAAACAAATTCTTTAGAATAAGTAGGAAAGAGTTGTAAACATTGATCATTCAGGAAATATCAGGGCGGTTTGTGACTTGAAAATCATTTTCTAAGCCAGGACAAAGCAGATTTCTATTGTACTGAGCCTAAATAGGGTGAGCTGGAATAAATGTGACTTCCAGATTGTAACTCATGACAGTTTCATCTATCCCACTGCCCCCCTCTCCCCACCCCCTTTTGCCTTCAGAATCTGTTGGCTATTTATCACTAGCAACAACCGTTTCGAACCATATCCCTTCCAACATGGGAAGACATGGCATTTACTGGGAATTATTTCCCTCTCATTTCATTTGCAGCCTCTGACAGTGTCAGTGACAGGCACGTCATGGAGTGTTAGCCAAAACTGTGAGAATTAATAACACATTATTTGCTTAATTTCTCTAGTCATCTGTCTGCTTCTCCATTTTGCCTACTCTCTGGCTCAGCTCAGTGCAACGGCACCTCGCTCCTTAAGAGGGGGGAATCGCAAATACCAACTCTGTTGTGCTTTCCCAAGCTCTTACAGTAAAGCTCACCTCTTCCAAGAGGCCTTCCCACACTGAGCTCCCCTTTTCCCTCTGCTCCCTCTACCCACCCTTCACCTCTCCGCAGCTAAACCCTCTTCCCCCCCCTTTCCCTCTGCTCCTCCCCCTCTCCCGTCCCATCCCCTCAGCACTGTACGCGTCCGCTCAACTGTCTATATCTTCATCACCCTATTTATTTTGTTTAATGAGATGTACATCACCCTGATTCTATTTATTTGCTATTGTTTTAATGAAATGTTCTTCCCCTTGACTCTATTGCCATTGTTCTTGTCTGTCCGTCTCCCCCCATTAGACTGTAAGCCCGTCAAAGGGCAGGGACTTTGTCTCTATCTGTTACCGATTTGTACATTCCAAGCACTTAGTACAGTGCTCTGCACATAGTAAGCGCTCAATAAATACTATTGAATGAATGAATGCTGTGCACACAGCAAATACTACTGATTGGTTTAGTGCACTGGAGGGGTGTCATCAACCTCAGGTGATCACGCTATGGTGGATGATCTTGGACTGGGCAGGAAGAGGTAGGAGAAATATTTGGCAAGGCCACCAGGAATCATTTAACCCAAGAAATTTCCAGCTCCAGCCCTTGGACTGGAAATTTCTTGGGTTAAATGATGGCAGGGGCTAGCGAGTGGAAGGCAATCTGCTACAAGTCAAAACTCACCCGTGCTGGGCAGCAGCGGCATGGGAGAGAGTTGAGGGCAGAGACTCAAGTTTACTGCGGGAAAGGAGGCAGTGGTAAACCACTTTTGGATTTTTACCAAGAAAACTCTACGGATCCATTACCAGAATTATTGCGGATGGAGAGCGGGGCGTTCTGGGAGAGATGTATCCACGGTGTCACTATGGGTCGAGAGATGACTCGACAGCATAAGACAAGGCAACTGAGGCACAGCTGAGGTTAACTGAGGTTAAGTGGCTTGCCCAAGGTCACACTACAGACAAGTGGCAGAGTCAGGATTAGATCCCAAGACCCTCTGACTCCCAGGCCCATGCTCTTTCCAGTAGACCTTGCTGCTTAAATAGTTGTTCTCTCCCTCTCAGACCGGGAGCCCAGTGTGGAACAGGGACTAGTTCTGATCTGACAGTATTATCTCTACTCCAGTGCTTAGCATGGAGGTAGTAAGCATTAAAAAAATACCACAATTATTACTATTTCAGTCAACTAAGTTGTCTAAGATCACAAGGGATTGGGACAGAAGAGATATTTGAAATTTCTAAACTTTATTTTAACCAATAATTTCAACCATGCCTACCCCAAAGCTCTCCTGCTAAAGAGTAGAAAAACAACTGGTTGGAATTTTTTGATCTTTCCCTGTGCACTTGTAGGGAGAACGCAGCAAAAGGCCTAAATCTGTGTGGAAAGGGGGCAGGACAAAGAAGCGTGTTTTCATTATTAATATCAATCATGACCTAGAGGAAAGAGCATGAACCTAGTAATCAAGAATGTTCCCTCATGTGCAACAGGGGCTGTGCCCAATCTTGTATCTACCCCAGAGCTTAAAACGGTACTGAATACATAGTAAGCTCTTAAATACCACTGCAGAAAAAACAAATCCATAAAGTATTCCATGAATGTTTCTCTGTGCCATAAGTAATTATCACTGGACTGTGGTCATTTCTTGCAAGAGATTTATCTATTCTCCCTGACACTCTAATAAGGGAAATAACAAATGGCTTTTGTGGGCTTCTTGGATCATAAAGAAACTCTTTCTAAGAAAATGGAAAAATCGCCATAGATATCATGAATCGGTGATCTTCTGTAGAACTAAAATCCCTTGCAGTAACGGAGAGACCATTTCAGAAGTCTCTTTGGACTTAATTTTTTTCAAGCCTGCCCCAACTCATATATCAAAGAATTTTACTAAAAATGATGAATTCATTTAACTGGTGATTCCCATGAGAAAGCTAAGATTCATTTTGGACAAGAAGAAGGTTAAAGAAGAAAGATGTCTATAGTAGAACCATGGATTGTAATTAAGTAGGGTTTTGCTCTGGAATAGAAAGCTTGAGGAGGAAGGAGAAGACTGGGTTAATGTTCATAAGAGCGAGAGACTGTGGGGAGCTGATTTCTTTCTTCTGGAAGCTTCCTTAGGTGACGGTAGCATAAATATTTAAATTAGCGTCTATCTCCCCCTCTAGACTCTAAGCTCATCACGGGCAGGGAATGTGTGTGTTATATTGTACCCTCCCCAGTGCTTAGTATAACATTCTGCACACAGTAAGCACTCAATAAATGATTGACTACATAAATGAATAAATGATTACAGAGCTGTTTTTCAGGATCCTAGGGTGGGCCACAAAGTGACCAGATGAATAAATCTATCAATGGTATTTGTTGAGCACGTACAGTGTACAGAGAGCACCTTGGGAGAGACAGCAGAGTGCACATATGTCAAACAGTGAAACGGCACGGACTAATGGATAGAGCACCAGCATGGGAGTCAGAAGGACCTGGGTTCTAATCCCAGCTCTGCCACTCGTCCGCTCTGTGACCTTGAGCAAGTCACTTCACTTTTCTGGGCCTTCATTACCTTGTCGGTAAAATGGGGATAAAGAATGTGAGCCCCGTGTGGGACAGGGACTATGTCCAACCTGATTAGCTTGTATCTACCCCAGCGCTTCGAACAGTGCTTGATATAGAATAAGCACTTAACAAATACTATCATTATTATCATCATTATTATTATCCATCTCCTGAGTTGAATTTGACCTCTAGACTATAAATTCATTGTAGTCATGGAATGTGTCTGTTATATTGTCCAACATGTGGTTCAGTGGATAGAACATGGGCTTGGGAGTCAGAAGAACATGGATTCTAATCCCAGCTCCGCCTCATGTCTGCTGTGTGTGACCTTGAGCAAGTCAACTAACTTCTCTGGGCCTCAGTTACCTCATCTGTAAAAGGGGGATTAAGAATGGGAGTCCCACGGGGGACAGAGATTGTGTCCATCCTGATTAACTTGGATCAACTCCAGTGCTTAGAACGGTGGTTGGCGTACAGTAATGCTTTAGGAAGTAGCGTGGCTCAGTGGAAAGAGCGCTGGCTTGAGAGCGAGAGATCATGGGTTTGAATCCCGGCTCTGCCACTTGTCAGCTGTGTGACCGTGGGCAAGTCACTTAACTTCTCTGGGCCTCGGTTCCCTCATCTGTAAAATGGGGATGAAGACTGTGAGCCCCACGAGGGACAACCTGATTACCCTGTATCTACCCCAGAGCTTGGAACAGTGCTCTGCACCTAGTAAGCGCTTAACAAATACCAATATTATTATGCAATAAGTGCTTTACAAGTATCATAATTATTACTAGTGTTAGTATCAGTACAGTGCTCTGCACACGGTAAGCGCTCAATAAATACAATTGACTGATTAACCTTTTGGATGCCTGGTACCCTGGGCTTGGACATAACATAGGCTAGGACTCAAAGCATGAAGGCGGGTAGTCATGGAGGGATTAAATTACAGCGGCTACACATTGAACGCATCGATATTTTTCAACACCAGGAAAAGTCCTCAAGGACACTGATATTCTGAGCGCCTCTTTGGCACAGTACATTCTGTGGCCTGTCACAAGGCTGGTATTCCAGGTGCAGCCTTTGAAATGCAAATACAGTCCCGCTGACATAGCCGGTTCAGTCAATGGGCCTCATATAATTGAAGGAAAACTTGAAATCTCGGAAGTCTACAAAAAGAAAACACAAGTGATGTCATCTATTTTACCCTCCAGTGGGCCCTGGCGGCTCCTTGCAACACGCAGGAAAACCGAGAAATAATTATCGTATTTCTTGAGTGCTCGCTATGGGCCAAGCACTGTGCTGAGCAATAATAATGTTGGTATTTGTTAAGCGCTTACTATGTGCAGAGCACTGTTCTAAGCCCTGGGGTAGATACAGGGTAATCAGGTCGTCCCATGTGAGGCTCACAGTTCATCCCCATTTTACAGATGAGGTAACTGAGGCACAGAGAAGTTAAGTGACTTGCCCACAGTCACACAGCTGACAAATGGCAGAGTGGGGATTCGAACCCATGACCTCTGACTCCCAAGCTCGTGCTCTTTCCACTGAGGCACGCTGCTTCTAAGCACTGGAGAATGTATGTTGCAGTCAGCTCAGCTCCGATCTCTGCCCTACGTGGGGCTTACAACTTAAGGGGGAGGCAGGACAGATCTTGAATTCACAATTTACCGATGAGGAAACAGACCCAGAGAAATTAAGTGACATAATAATAATAATAATAACTGTGGTATTTGATAAGTGCTAACTATGTGCCAGATTCTGTGCTAAGGGCTTGGGTGGATACAAGCAAATTGGGCTGGATACAGTCCCTGTCCTACGTGGGGCTCACAGCCTCAATCCCCATTTTACAGATGAGGGAACTGAGGACCAGAGAAGTGAAGTGACTTGCCCAAGTGGCAGACAGCAGACAAGTGGAGGAGCCAGAATTAGGATCCATGACCCTCTGACTCCCTGGTCTTTGCTCTGTTCTCTACGCCTTGCTGCTTCCCCCAAGGTTACATGGGAGGCAAGTCGCAGAGCTAGAATTAGAACCCAGGTCTCCTGATTCCCAGCCTGGGGAATCAGCCCACTAGGCCAAACCATTTCACATACAACGCCTAGCAAAACTTCTTAAAATGTTCAAGACCTTATATTGATGTCCACTGGATTTACACACGGTCCCTGGCCAAAGCTTTTCCACCAAAACCAATTCTCCCAAAACTAGAACAGATGTCTCTCGACCAGCAAACGCAATCGGGTTTTTCCTCCACAGTGGCATCGAAAGGTTTTACTATAAGATTGTGTCAACAGGACCCTGCTAAAAGTCGAACCCGATCAGGTGCAGGTCTGAAAAAGGAAAGATGGCGCTAAAGCAGCGTAGCTCGGCGGAAAGAGCACGGGCCCGGGAGTCAGAGGTCAGGGGTTCTAATCCCGGCTCCGCCGCTTGCCAGCTGTGTGACTCTGGACATGTCACGACTTCTCTGTGCCTCAGTTCCCTCATCTGTAAAATGGGGATTAAGACTGGGAGCCTCACGTGGGACAACCTGATTCCCCTCTATCTCCCCCAGTGCTTAGAACAGTGCTCTGCGCATAGTAAGCGCTTAACAAATACCAACATTATTATTTACTCTAATTATTAGGACACTCTCAAGTTTTGTTTTTTAAAAACAGGATTTCTTAAGTGCTTACTATGTGCCAGGCACTGTACGGAGCACTGGGGTAGACACAAGTTACTCTGGGTGGACATAGTCCATGTCCCACATGGGGCTCCCTGTCTTAATCCCCATCTTACAGATGAGGTCACTGAGGCCCAGAGAAGTGAAATGACACAGCAGACAAGCGGCAGAGATGGGATTAGAACCCAGGTCCTTCTGACTCCCAGTCCCGTACTCTATCCACATGGATGGAGGAGGATCAGCATTGCCTAGAAGAAAAAGCACCTGCCCGGGAATCAGGAAACATGGTTCTGTCCCTCGTCTTAAATGCGACCTTGGGCAAGTCACTTCAATAATAAAGTGCCTCAGTTTCCCCCTCTGTAAAATGGGGATTAAAGATCTATTCTTCCTCCCGCTAAGTCTCTGAGTCCTGTGTGAAATAGGGATTGGGTCAGTCAGTCAATCATATTTACTGAACGCTTACTGAGTGCAGAGCACTGTACTAAGCACTTGGGAGATTACTCTATAACAATATAACCTACGCATTCCCAGATCACAACGAGCTAATCAGATTTTCAGTGCTCTGTACACAGTGAGCGCTCAGTAAATGCTATTGAATTTACCTCTCAACTTCTACAGTGCTTGGCACATAGTAGCCGCTTAACTAGTACCGCAATCGTTTTTGCTATAAATAAAATCCGGGCCCTCATCTCTCTAATATATATCAAATACTCGGAAGTGGACTTCCAAGTGAACTTTTGAGAAGCCGTGCTGCCTAGCGGTTAAGGCTCAGGCCTGGGAATCAGAAGGACCTAGGTTTTAAACCCAGCTCTGCCTCTTGCCTGTCGGCTGACCTTGGGTAAGTCACTTCACTTCTCTGGGCCTCATTTATCTCATCAGTAAAATGGGGATTAAGACTGATCTCCATGTAGGATATGGACTCCGTACAAGTTGATCATCTTGTATCTACCCTAGTGCTTAGCACAGTGCTCACGGTATATAGTGGGCGCTTAACAAATAGCATTATTATCATCATCTATCCCAGTGCTTAGAACAGTGTCTGGAACACAATAAGCGCTTAACATTGAAAGATAAAAAAAATAGTTCTAAATTTTGTGGACCAGACCCTGCAAGGATCAATGGTTGGCTTAAGGAAGAGAGCTTAATAAAACAAATAAATGGTGGTATTTGTTAAGCACTTACTACGTGCAAAGCACTGTTCTAAGCGCTGGGGGATACAAGGTGATCACGTTGTTCCGCGTGGGGCTCACAGTCTTCATCCCCATTTTACAGATGAGGTAACTGAGGCACAGAAAAGTTAAGTGACTTGCCCAAAGTCACACAGCTGGCAAGCGGCAAAACTGGGATTAGAACCCACGACCTCTGACTCCCAAGCCCGGGCTCTTGCCACTGAGCCATGCTGCTTAATGGCAGTCTTCCATTCATTCATTCATTCATTCATTCATTCAATTGTATTTATTGAGAGCTTACTGTGTGCAGAGCACTGTACTAAGCGCTGGGAAAGTACAATACAGCAATAAAGAGAGGCAATCCCTGCCCACAGTGGGCTCACAAGTTGGGGGGTGGGGGCGGGGAAGAGGGCGGGGGCACTCCAGGAGTTCCCGGCCTACTCTTTGCAGATCACTGTACTGAGCACTTGGGGAGAATAGAATAGAGTTTATGGTCATGATTCCAGTCCTCCAAGAGCTCACAACCTGTGTGCGGAGCACTGTCCTAAGCACTTGGGAGAACACAATAGAGTAGGTAGACATGATCCCGCTCCTCCAGGACCTCACAGCCTACTGTGTGCAAAACGCTGTAACTCCTCACCATTGGCTTTAAAGCAGTTAATCCCCTTGCCCCCTCCTACCTCACCTCGCTGCGCCCGCACAATTCACTCTTTTAATGCCAACCTCCTCACTGTACCTCCATCTCAATTATCTCGCCGCCGACCTCTCGCCCACATCCTACCTCTGGCCCGGCATACCCTTCCTCCTCACGAAGAAGCAGTGTGGCTTAGTGGAAAGATCCCGGGCTTGGGAGTCAGAGCTTGTGGGTTCTAATCCCGCCTCTGCCGCTTGTCAACTGTGTGACTTTGGGCAAGTCACTTAATAATAATAAATAATGTTATTTGTTAAGCGCTTACTATGTGCAGAGCACTGTTCTAAGCGCTGGGGGAGATACAGGGTCATCAGGTTGTCCCACGTGAGGCTCACAGTTAATCCCCATTTTTACAGATGAGGGAACTGAGGCACAGAGAAGTGAAGTGACTTGCCCTCAGTCACAAAGCTGACAAATGGCTGAGGCGGGATTCGAACTCATGACCTCTGACTCCCAAGCCCGGGCTCTTTCCACTGAGCCACGCTGCTTCTCTAGGCCTCATTTCCCTCATCTGCAAAATGGGGATTAAGACTGTGAGCCCCACGTGGGGCAACCTGATTACCTTGTATCTACCCCAGCGCTTAGAACAATGCATGGCACATAATAAACACCATCGTTATTATATCAGACAATTGTTCTCCCTCACTTCCAAGTCTGACTGAAGGTATAACTCCTCCAAGAAGCCTTCCCTGACTAAGCCCCCCCCTCCTCTTCTCCCTCTCCCTTCTGCGCCGCTCTTACTTGCTCCTTCCTTCATCATCCCTCCCATCCCCACAACACATATGTCAATATCTGTAATTCATTTATATTAATGTCTGTCTCCCCCTCTAGACTGAGATTATTTGGGGAAGGAATGTGTCCATGTGTTGCTATAATGTATTCTCTCAAGTGCTTAGTACAGTGCTTTGCACACAGTAAGCACTCAATAAAGACAGTTGAATGAACTGCACTAAGCACATGGAGAAGTACAATAGAGTAATAAGAAGAAGAAGAATTATGGTATTTCTTCAGTGCTTACTATGTGCCAAGCACTGTTCTAAGCGCTGGGGTAGATACAAGATAATCGGATTGTCCCACGTGGGGCTCACAGTCTTAATCCCCATTTTACAGATGAGGTAACTGAGGCACAGAGAAGCTAAGTGACTTGCCCAAAATCACACAGCTGACAAGTGGCGGAGCCGTGATGAGAACCCACGACCTTGACTCCCAAGCCCATGCTCTTGCCTCTCGGCCACGCTGAGGCAGACACGATCCCATCCCTCCGGGAACCCACATCCTGTTGTGTGCAGAACACTGTACTAAGCACTTGGAGGAGTACAATAGAGCAGATAGACATAATAATAATGTTGGTATTTGTTAAGCGCTTACCATGTGCAGAGCACTGTTCTAAGCACTGGGAGAGATACAGGGAGATCAGGTTGTCCCATGTGGGGCTCACAGTTTTTTAATCCCCATTTTACAGATGAGGTAACTGAGACACAGAGAAGTGAAGTGACTTGCCCACAGTCACACAACTGACAAGTGGCGGAGCTGGGATTCGAACCCATGACCTCCGACTCCCAAGCCCGGGCTCTTTCCACGGAGCCACGCTGCTTCCAGTCACCCGAGACTGTGAGCTCGGCACTGTTCTAAGCACACCGCCTACTCTGCAGACCACTACTATAATAAAGTAAACATGATCCCTGCCCTCAAAGCTTCCTTATTTGCCTCTTGCTTGTCAGAAATGCTGACTGTGGTTTGACTTAATTGTAAGTCAATCTGTCTTTAGCCAAATACTCCTTATCTGAACCCAAAGAGGGTGTCCTTGTGGTCTGGGTTTCCTCCAACGGAGGGAGGAGGTGGCTGTTCTCCGAGGGATTTCCCGAACCTAATCTTTCCAGGCATAGAGAAAAGTCTGAGAGCAGGCCCTTAAAAGATGCCAGCGCCAGTTTGCGGGTCGGGAAAGTCTTTAATATCACCAGATGGGAGCAGTGATTTGACTGAGCGGTTTCTAGATGGGAAACATTCCCAGATTCCCTGGGGTCTTAAGCCTTCCAAATTGGGATGGTTCAGGACCAGGAAATAATAATGTCGGTATTTGTTAAGCGCTTACTATGTGCAGAGCACTGTTTTAAGCGCTGGGGGTGATACAGGGTCATCGGGTTGTCCCACGTGAGGCTCACAGTTCATCCCCATTTTTTACAGATGAGGTAACTGAGGCATAGAGAAGTGAAGTGACTTGCCCAAGGTCACACGGCTGACAAGTGGCAGAGCCGGGAGTCGAACCCATGACCTCTGAATGGCTGGTTGAAGCGGAAGACAGGGAAGCAGCACGGCCTAGTGGACACAGCCCGGGCCTGTGTGTCAGAGGGGCGGGGTTCTAATCCTGGCTCCGCCACGTGCCTGCTGCGTGACATTGGGCGAGTCACTTTACTTCTCAGTGACCACGCTCATCTGTCTTCTGGGCTCTGGGGAGTCGACCTTCTTCTCAACGGCTCCCCGGGGAACCATTCTATTATCGTTATTATCATTATTATCATTAGCTGCTAACACTATTATCATTATCATTAGCTCCATGCGTGTTAATACTATTAGTATTGTTTTTGTCCATCCGTCTCCCCCAATTAGACTGTAAGCCCGTCAACGGGCAGGGACTGTCTCTAGCTGGATTTGTACATTCCAAGCGCTTAGTACAGTGCTCTGCACATAGTGAAGCAGCAGAGAAGCAGAGTGGCTCAGTGGAAAGAGCACGGGCTTTGGGGTCCGAGATCATGGGTTCGAATTCTGACTCTGCCACTCGTCAGCTGTGTGACCGTGGGCGAGTCACTTACCTTCTCTGTGCCTCAGTTACCTCATCTGCAAAATGGGGATTGAGACTGAGAGTCCCTCGTGGGGCAACCTGATTCCCCTGTGTCTACCCCGGAGCTTAGAACAGTGCTCTGCACGTAGTGAGTGCTTAACAAATACCAATATTATTATAATTATAGTAAGCGCTCAATAAATACTATTGAATGAATGAACCTCATCTGTAAAATGGGGATCGAATCCCTCTCTCCTTCTGACTTGAACTGGGAATCCCTTATGGTACAAGGACTGGGTCCAACATGATTATCTTGTATCTACCCCAGTACTTAGAATAGCGCTTGACACGTAGTAAGTGCTCAACAGAGTCCGGCAGGTAATATTGATTATTATAGCCTGGGTCGACCAAGCGTAGTCCCTGGGGTCCTAAGCCTTCTAAATTGTGATGGTTCAGGATGAGGAAATTACCCGGCTGGTGAAAGCAGCAAATAGGGAAACAGTGTGGCCTAGTGGAAATAGAACGTGCCTGTGAGTCAGAGGACCTGGGTTCTAAGGCTGACTCCGCCATTTGTGTGCTGAGTGACGTTGGGCAAGTCGCTTCACTGTGCCTCGGTTACCTCATCTGCAAAACGGGGATTAAATCCCTCTCTCCCTCTGACAGATCGGGAGTCCCAGACTGGGTCCAACCTATCTTCTATCTACCCCGGTGGTTGACATACAGTAACACTATTATTATTATTGCTAATTATTATAGCCTTGGTGGACCGAGCACATGTGAGCCTTTGTCAATTAATCAGTCTTATTAATTGAGCACTGTACTTAAGCGATAGGGAGAGTACAATATACCGGTATAACTGAGTTGGTAGACCCATTCCCTGCCCACATGAGCTAACACGGGGAATTTAGGTCAGAAACACCCAGGGGCAAAGCCAACTGCTGTCAGCTCCGTGACTGTCAGCACCATTGCAAGCCCGAGAGGTAGAGGAGCATTTTTCTTTATCTTGTTAGTAAAACCACAGGATCCTAGAGCAGCATGGCATAGTGGATAGAGCACAGGCCTGGGAGTCAGAAGGTCGTGGGTTCTAATCCTGGCACCACCACATATCTACTATGTGACCTATGACATGCCGGATCATCAATAGCAGCTTGGCCTAGTGGAAAGAGCACAGGTCTGAGAGTGCCAGAACCTGGGCTTTAATCCAGGCTCTGCCACTTGCTTGCTGTGTGACCTTGGAGAAGTCATTAACTTCTCTGTGCCTCTGTTGCCTCACCTGTAAATTAGGACCTTCACAACGTCACTAAAATCCACCTTTTCTCTCCATCCAACTATACCATATTAATATAATCACTCATCCTAACCCGCCCGGATAACTGCATCAACCTCCTTGCTGACCTCCCAGCCTCTTGCCTCTCCCCAATCCAGCCCACACTTTATATTCATTCATTCAATAGTATTTATTGAGCGCTCATTATGTGCAGAGCACTGTACTAAGCGCTTGGAATGTACAAGTCGGCAACAGATAGAGACAGTCCCTGCCCTTTGACGGGCTTACGGTCTAATCGGGGGAGACGGGCAGACAAGAACGATGGCAATAAATAGAGTCGAGGGGAAGAACATCTCATAAAAACAATGGCAAATAAATAGAATCAGGGTGATGTACATCTCATTAAACAAAATAAACCAAAAAAATAGGGTGATGAAGATATATACAGTCGAGCGGACGAGTACAGTGCTGAGGGGGTGGGACGGGAGAGGGGGAGGAGGAGAGGGAAAGGGGGGAGAAGAGGGTTTAGCTGTGGAGAGGTGAAGGGGGGGGTAGAGGGAGCAGAGGGAAAAAGGGGGGAGCTCAGTCTGGGAAGGCCTCTTGGAGGAGGTGAGCTTTAAGTAGGGATTTGAAGAGGGGAAGAGAATCAGATTGTCGGAGGTGAGGAGGGAGGGCGTTCCGGGACCGCGGGAGGACGTGGCCCGGGGGTCGACGGCGGGATAGGCGAGACCGAGGGACGGCGAGGAGGTGGGCGGCGGAGGAGCGGAGCGTGCGGGGTGGGCGGTAGAAAGAGAGAAGGGAGGAGAGGTAGGAAGGGACGAGGTGATGGAGAGCCTCGAAGCCTAGAGTGAGGAGTTTTTGTTTGGAGCGGAGGTTGATGGGCAACCTTCACTTCACTCTCCTGCCCCAATCATTTTTCTACAGAAACACTCAGGTCATGTTTCCCCATTTCTCAAAAAACTCCAGTGGTTGTCCATCCACCGCCACATCAAACAAAAACTCCTCACATTGGCTTCAAAGCACTCCATCGCCTTGCCCCTCCCACCTGAGGTAACACCTTACTACTCTCCTACTACAACCCAGTCCCCTCTAATGCTAACCTTCTCAGTGTGCCTCCATCTCATCTACCTTGCCACTGACCTCTCATCTACATCCTGCCTCTGGCCTTGAACACCTTCACATGCCACAGACAATGACTCTCCCCTCCTTCAAAACCCTGTTGAAAGCACGTCACCTCCAAGTGGCCTTCTCTAAGCCCCCCTTGCCTCATCTCCCACTCCCTTCTCCATCTCCCCGACTTGCTCCCTTTGTTCTTCCCTCATCCCAGCCCCACAGCCCTTAGGTTCATATTTGTTATTTATATCAATGTCTGTCTCCCCCATTCTACACTGTAAGCTTGTTGTGGGCAGGGAATGTGTCTGTTTGTTGTTGCATCATACTCTCCCAAGAGTTTGGTACAGTGCTCTGCACACGGTAAGTGTTCAATAAATATGATTGAATGAATTCCTGTTCTGCCTGTCCCACAGACTGCCCCGATCCCTCGTGTGTCCAACATGACTATCTAATATCTACCCAAGCTCTCGATCCAGGGCTCAGCACTTAGTAAGCAATTAAATACAATAAGTTTTTATGGTATTTGTTAAGTCCTTACTGTGTGCCAGGCCTGTTCTAAGCAGCTGGGGTAGATAAAAAGGGATCCGATTGGACACGGCCCATGTCCCACATGGAGCTCAGTCTTAATCCCCATTTTACAGATGAAGTAACTGAGGCCCAGAGAAGTGAAGCGACCTGCCTAAATTCACACAGCAGACAAGTGACAGAGTCAGGATTAGAACCCAGGTCCTTCTGACTCTCAGGTGCCTGCTCTAACCATTATGCCATGCTGCTTCTCACTAGGCATTGGATACAGTCCCTAACCCACATGGGGCTCACAGTCTAAAAATGGAAAGGGAGAGAGAGGATTGGAGACAGGTAGAGAGTTGGTAGCTACATTCCCCGCCTACAAGGAGTTTACAGTCTAAAGGGGAAACAGACATTAATTTAAAATTCACTTCCTCACACATTCCGTAATAATAATAATGTTGGTATCTGTTAAGCACTTACTATGTGCCGAGCACTGTTCTAAGCGCTGGGGAGATACAGGGTAATCAGGTCGTCCCACGTGAGGCTCACAGTTAATCCCCATTTTACAGATGAGGTAACTGAGGCACAGAGAAATGAAGTGACTTGCCCACAGTCACACAGCTGAAAAGTGGCAGAGCCGGGAGTCGAACCCATGACCTCTGACTCCGAAGCCCAGGCTTTCCCATCAGGCAACAGCTCTCTGTCACCCAAAAGATGCTTCTGGATCTGACAGATCATGACCTCAGCATCACAATCAGCCCTTCCCAGCCCTGCTGTCAGGAGGGGAAGGCGTACAATGAACCTCTGTCCAGAGATGATTCAATAGTATTTCAATAGTATTTATTGAGCGCTTACTATGTGCAGAGCACTGTACTAAGCGCTTGGAATGAACAAGTCGGCAACAGATAGAGACGGTCCCTGCCGTTTGACGGGCTTACGGTCTAATCGGGGGAGACGGACAGACAAAAACAATGGCAATAAATAGATGATGTGTTCTTTGTTATCCCAAATCCTCTAGTTCAGCAATTAAAAGCAACAGATTCACTGGTATCCAAACCAGCAACAATCCCCAATTGAAGGATTCCTTTTGGTTTCCTGGTTCAGTCCCCTATCCCATGACAGGTAGACTTAGCTGTGTGACTGTGGGCAAGTCACTTAACTTCTCTGTGCCTCAGTTCCCTCATCTGTCAAATGGGGAGTCGGTGAGCCTCACGTGGGACAACCCGATTACCCTGTATCTCCCCCAGCGCTTAAAACAATGCTCTGCACATAGTAAGTGCTTAACTACCAACATTATTATTAATGGAAAGAGCATAGGCCTGGGAATCAGAGGACCTACATTCTAATCCCAACTCCTCCACTTGTCTGCTATTCATTCATTCAATAGTATTTATTGAGCACTTACTATGTGCAGAGCATTGTACTAAGCGCTTGGAATGGACAAAGCAACCTTAGGCAACTCACTTCACTTCCCTGGGCTTCAGTTCCCTCATCTGTAAAATGGGGATTGAGATTGTGAGCCCCCTGTGAGACATGGACGGTGTCCAACCTGATTAGCTTATATATGCCCCAGCACTTAGTACAGTGCCTGGAACATACTAAGCACTTAAAAAAAATACTAGGTAGAAGACATATCCCAGGACCAAGATGATCTGCTTTTAAAAAATTCCAGCCAATATAACTTTAGATGATCGGCCCAAATGGTTAGGCTCCCCACCTCTGGATGGTTCAATTCCATTTTCTAGCTCTGACATCTCAAATTTTTCAACACAAAACCACGCAAACTTCAGTGCGGGTGCGGAGAGCCCAAACTTCAGCGGTGGTGTGGAGAGCCGAGTGTGTCATTTTACGCATAGTTAAATTTGTTAGCAGCTCAAAGAGCCGTGAAATCCTGGAAACTTAAAGCGGGGAAGGGGGTCAGCTAGTAGCCCTCCACCCCTATCTCTATCAAACAGCTCTGCACATAGCAAGCGCTCAATAAATACTATTGAATGAATGAATGAAACAGGCAGAGAAAGGGAAAGGGGGCACAGAGAGAGGGGGAGGGTGCATGGGGGGCTGGGAGGAGAAGGGGCAGAGAGAGGGAGGGCATTCTTTGGGAAAGAATTTGGGGCCAATTGGTGCTAATCAGGCCCCTGAAGAGGTGGACTTTACTGGAATTTACATGTAAGTGGACTAATAATAATGTTGGTACTTGTTAAGCGCTTACTATGTGCAGAGCACTGTTTTAATCACTGGGGTAGATACAGGGTGATCAGGTCGTCCCACGTGAGGCTCACAGTTAATCCCCATTTTACAGATGAGGTCACTGAGACACAGAGAAGTGAAGTGACTTGCTCACGGTCACCCAGCTGACAAGTGGCAGAGCCGGGATTCGAACCCATGACCTCTGACTCCGAAGCCCAGGCTCTTTCCACTGAGCCACGCTGCTTCCCACATGGTAACTAAGAGGAGTTAAGAAAGGGACTACCACTGATTTGGGGACACACAAGTATTTGAGCACCTACTGTTATAAAAGGATCTGGACATTAAGAAGAGGTCAGGACAATTTCCTCACTCTTGAAGGCCTGAAAATTTAAAGGAAGAAGACAGGACCAAGCAGGAAACAAGATCAACATATAAGATAATCGTAGGTAAATAAAAAATAAACCTCCAATCCGGTGTACTTATCCCTAATGAAAATAGCTGAATATGTAGGCAAACAAGAAAAAATTAATCTGACATTTAAAAAATACAATTTTACCAAGAGGTTTACGACTTTCAGCTGAACACCTGAAGCATAAGTGCTCAGTATGGTGTTTTGCACACAGTAAATACTCAATACATGAGATTCGATATGAGGAGTAGTGTAGCTCAGTAGATAGAGCACAGGCTTGGGAGTCAGAGGTCATGGATTCAAATCCCGACTGCCACTTAATAATAATGTTGGTATTTGTTAAGCGCTTACTATGTGCAGAGCACTGTTCTAAGCGCTGGGGGAGATACAGGGTCATCAGGTTGTCCCACGAGGGCTCACAGTTAATCCCCATTTGACAGATGAGGTAACTGAGGCACAGAGAAGTGAAGTGACTTGCCCACAGCCACACAGCTGACAAGTGGCAGAGCCGGGATTCAAACCCATGACCTCCGACTCCCAAGCCCGGGCTCTTGCCACTGAGCCACGCCACTTGTCAGCTGTGTGACTGTGGGCAAGTCACTTCACTTCTCTTTGCTTCAGTTACCTTATCTGTAAAATGGGGATGAAGACTATGAGCCTCGCGTGGGACAACCTGATTACTCTGCATCTACCCCAGCTCATAGAAGAGTGCTCTGCACATAGTAAGCGCTTAACAGATACCAACATTATTATAGAGGACGGGCCTGGAAGTCAGAAGGACCTGGGTTCTAATCCCAGCACTGTCGCTTGTCTGCTGAGTAAACTTGGGCAAGTCATTAAACTTTTCCGTGCCTCAGATACCTCATCTGTAAAATGAGGGTTAAGACAGTGAGCCCCACTTGGGTCGGGGACTGTGTCTCACCTGATTACCCCGTATCTATCCCAGAGCTTAGAACAGTGCTTATTACATAGTAAGGATGAGAGCCCCCTGTGGGACATGGACTGTGTCCAACCTGATCAATTATATCTACCCACTGAGCTCTTTCCACGGAGAAGCAACGTGGCTCAGGGGAAAGAGCCCGGGCTTGGGAGTCCGAGGTCATGGGTTCGAATCCCAGCCCTGCCACTTAGCTGTGTGGCTGTGGGCAAGTCACTTCACTTCTCTGTGCCTCAGTTACCTCATCTGTAAAATGGGGATGAAGACTATGAGCCTCACGTGGGACAACCTGATGACCCTGTATCTCCCCCAGCGCTTAGGACAGTGCTCTGGACATAGTAAGCGCTTAACAGCTTAACAAATACCAACATTATTATTATTACCCCAGCACGAAACAGCGTGGCTCAGTGGAAAGATCCCGGGCTTGGGAGTCGGAGGTCATGGGTTCTAATTCCGGCTCCGCTGCTTTTCAGCTGTATGACTTTGGGCAAGTCACTTGCCTTCTCTGGGCCTCGGTTACCTCATCTGTAAAATGGGAATGAAGACTGTGAGCCCCACGTGGGACAACCTGATCACCTTGTATCCCCCCAACGCTTAGAACAGTGCTCTGCACATAGTAAGCGCTTACCAAATACCACCATTATTATTATTAGAGAGTAAGCGCTTAACAAATACCATTTTAAAAAATGAATAAAAATAAATATAATAATAATGTTGGTATTTGTTAAGGCTTACTATGTGCAGAGCACTGTTCTAAGCAGTGGAGTAGACACAGGGGAATCAGGTTGTCCGAAGTGGGGCTCACAGTCTTAATCCCCATTTTACAGATGAGGGAACTGAGGCACAGAGAAGTGAAGTGACTTGCCCCCAATCACCCAGCTGACAAGTGGCCGAGCCGGGATTCGAACCCATGACCTCTGACTCCAAAGCCCGGGCTCTTTCCACTGAGCCACGCTGCTTCTGAAGATGATTCCAAGACATTTCCCCGATGATCCGTTCTTTCTGCTTTCAGAAGGAATCCCATGCTTGAAGAGGGTGGAGGAGGCAAGTGGAAAAAATGCTAGACGCATCGGGAAGGGAGGCTTTGACAGAAAATAGGAAAGGAAAAAGCAAAATTCGGGCTTTGGTCTTGTAAATTTAAAGTTTGGCCAGGAGGTGTCACCATTGCACCTTGAGTTCTTTAGCTGTGTGACCCTGGTACGGGATTTTAAACATTTCTGCCGCAAAAGACAAAAACCCAAAATTCTACCCCTGCACTGAAGTAGTCTATCATTCCAAGAATTTTCGGTTACATCTGAATTTGCGTTGGCGTGTTCTGCATTCCTATTATTCCAGAAATAGTTTTAAACTATTAAAACTTCAAAGGTTTCCTGGTATTTCCCCATAGACTGTAAGCTTGTTGTGGACGGGGAATGGGCCTACCAACTCTATTGGAATGATAATTATTATAGCAGCGTGGCTCAGTGGAAAGAGCCCGGGCTTGGGAGTCAGAGGTCGAGGGTTCTAATCCCGACTCCGCCACTTGGATGCCGTGTGACCTCGGGCAAGTCGCTTAACTTCTCCGTGCTTCGGTTACCTCATCTGTAAAAATGGGGATTAAAAATTGTGAGCCCCACGTGGGACCATCTGACTAACCTGTATCTACCCCAGCACTTAGAATAGTGCTCTGCACATAGTAAGCACTTAACAAATACCATCATTATTATAAGAGAAACAGCATGGCTCAGTGGAAGGATCCCGGGCTTGGGAGTCAGAGGTCATGGTTTCAAATCCCGGCTCTGCCACTTGTCAGCTGCGTGACTGTGGGTAAGTCACTTTAACTTCTCGGTGCCTCAGTTACCTCATCTGTAAAATGGGGATGAAGACTCTGAGCCTCCCGTGGGACAACCTGATTACCCTGTATCTACCTTAGCGCTTAGAACAGTGCTCCGCACATAGTAAGCGCTTAACAAATACCAACTTTTTTTTTTTACTGGTTCAGTGCTTACTAGGTGTTATTATTATGGTACTTGTTCAGTGCTTACTATGTGCCAAGCACTGTTCTAGTCACTGGGGTAGATCCAAATTAAGCAGGTTGGACACGATCCCTGTCCCATATGGGGCTCTCACTCTTTCCCAGCTCTGCCCCTTATCAGCTGTGTGATTTAGGGCAAGTCACTTAACTTCTCTGTGCCTCAGTTACCTCATCTGCAATCTGATTACCTTGCATCTTCTCCAGTGCTTAGAACAGAACACAGTAAGCGCTTAACAAATATCATGATTATTATTATTATTATCCCCATTTTCTAGACGAGCTAAATGAGGGCCAGAGAAGTGAAGTGACCTCCCTAAGGTCACACAGCAGACACGTGGCAGAGCCGGGATTGAAACCCATGTTCTTCTGACTCCCAGGCCCGTGCTCTATCCACAGAGCCATGCTGCTTCTCTACTGCCCTCTGCAAACTGTACTCTCCCCAAGCGCTTAGTACAGTGCTCTGAACACTCTAAATGCTCAATAAATATGATTGATAGTATGAAATTAATAGGATTATCACTGGGAATTTGTATTTCCGTGGTTTTAAGAGGGTTTCTGCTGAGTGGAAGCAGTTCACGTAAACTTTAATGAAGTCCTAGCGTTTAATCCCATAAAAGGGATTTTAAATATTCCGTCAATCAACGGTATTTATTGAGGACATAGTTTCTCCAGAGAACTCTACGAAGCACTTTGGAAAGTCCAATACAATCCTAAATGGTGGACACATTGCCACTGGAAAAGGAGTTTACAGCCTAGAGGGGGAGACAGATTACAGAGAGGGAAAATAGAGTAGAAATGGAAGTTTTCAGGCTTGTAAAACAAGAGTCCTCCCGGCTGGTCACAGATTAAACTTCGCAGCCACGCTCCCATTCAGAGGCCTGATAGGAAAACTTGGTGGGCTTTTGCAAAGGGAGGAGAGAGAGCTGAAGGGTTTTACTTTCTTTCTTATCCAAAGTGGATTGAATATCTGCTTTTTCAAATCAAACTGGGAAGTTAATGCCCAGTCCTTTACTGTAAGCTGGTTGTGGACAGGTAATGTGTCTGTTTATTGTTATATTGTACTCTCCCAAGTGCTTTTAGTGCTCTGCACACAGTAAGCTCTCAATAAATATGTTTCACTGACAGTCCTTAGAAGCCCAGATACCCTGTGCTTCCCTCTTCTCCATCACTGTTGCGTATTGATTATTATTATTATTGTTGTATTTGTTAAGGGTTTACTATATGCCAAGCACTATTATAAGTAGAGCTAGAACTCAAGTCCCTTAACTCCCGGGTGTATGCGTTCTTTCAGTGTTGTGGCTTAGTGGAAAGAGCCCGGGTTTGGGAGTCAGAGGCCATGGGTTCTAGTCCCAGCTCCACCACTTGTCATCTGTGTGACTTTGGGCAAGTCACTTCACTGGGCCTCAGTGACCTCATCTGGAAAATGGGGATGAGGACTGTGAGCCCCACGTGGGACAAACTGATAACTTTGTATCTACTCTAGTGCTTACAACAGAGCTTGGCACATAGTAAGCGCTCAACAAATATTATTAGTATTATAATCATTTACATTGGGCCACACTGCTTCCCTACACAGCTTTAGCTGTCACTGTTGATAATTTATTTTTGCAGTATTACCCCACATCCCTGTCAGCCACTTCTCGATCTCAACATCTACCCTTCTACTTTGTGAGCTCCCTGGGAGGCGGGGTCTGGATTTGACTATCTCTTGTACCTTTCCCCAACGGGTACTGTGGTACTTTGCAGAAGCTGTGCTTTTTTTAAAAAATTTGCTTTTTGTTTTCTTTAATGGCCTTTGTTAAATGCTTACTGTGTCGCCGACACTCTTCTAAGCCTTGGGGTAGATACAAGATAATCAGGTTGGACACAGTCCCTGTCCCACCTGGGGCTCACACTCTTAATCCTCATTTTACAGATAAGGTAACTGAGGGACAAAGAAGTGAAATAAATTGCCCAAGGTCACACAGCAGACAATTAGGGGATCTGGGATTAAAATTTAAATCCTTCTGACTCCCAGGTCAGTGTTCTTTCCACTAGACTGTGGAGCTTCTTAAAGTGCTTAACAAATGTCATCAAGATTATTAAAACTGCCTCTCCTCCAGGAAGCCTTTCCTGACTGAATAAAAAATAATGATAATAATGGTATTTGTTAAGTGCTTACTATGTGCTAGGCATTGTTCTAAGCGCTGGGGTGGATACAAGATAATCACATTGGACACAGTCCCTGTCCCACATGGGGCTCAGAGTCTTAATCCCCATTTTATAAATGAGGGAACTGAGGCCCAGAGAAGTTAAATCACTTGCCCAAGGTCACACAGCGGAGGTGTGGCGGAGCTAGGATTAGAACCCATGACCTTATGACTCCCAGGTCCATTCTCTATCCACTCCACAATGCTGCTTAACTAAACTCTCATCTCCCCACTAATAAAGACCACTGCATGATTGATTCTGTTATTCTTTCCTCCTGTACCTTCCATGCACTTGAGACTGTACCTAAATTTGTACTCACCCTACCTGAACACACCCACAGCAGTCCATACTTTTCTTTATATTTGGTTGCTTCCTCTCCTTGAACTTTCTTTTAGTGTGGGTCTCCCCCACTAGGTAATAAATTCCTTGAGGGCTAGGATCATGCCTACTCTATTGTACTCTTCTAAGCCCTTAGAACAGAGCTCGAGACACAATAAGCATTCCATAAATATTACTTACTGATTATTCATAATGATGATAAACTCTACTGAATATTCTGCCATCCTGGGTGTAGTCTGACAGCATTACTGATTCGGGTTATAAAAAAATCAAAATAAATCAAACGCTTTTTCCAGATGACTGTCAGTCCTTAAAGAAAGGAAGTGGTAAAGAGGATCTGAACTCTGGGGAATAGGTTTCCAACAGTCTTTATTGGATATCATTCTTTTTCTGACTTTGGATCATTAAATGATAGTCCAAAATACTATCAAGAACTCATTTAAGTGTATAACCTATTTAACAGGAGATGCACACGCGCAGTGACGGAGGAAAAATAGACTGAAAATTAATACCCCATAAAAACCTCTTTTATTAGTGTCACTTTCTAACCACAGAATTTATGATAGACAGTGCTATAAAATGTTAAAAAATATTCCTTATCGGGAAACAATTGGAAAAAAATATAACTGTAATAAAGTTACTATGTGACTTTGGCCATGGATAGCATACTTAAATAGCTAGACAAGAATTCCTCCTCTGCCACTTGCCTGCTGTGTGACATAGGACAGGTCACTTAACTTCTCTGTATTTCAATTTCCTCATCTACAAAATGGGGATTTAATACTGGTCCTCCCTCCTACTTAGACTATGAGCCCCATGTGGGCCAGGGTCTATGCTTGATCGGATTATCTGGTATCTTCCCCGGCTCTTAGCACAGTGCTTGGCACATAGTCAACACTTAACTTCCACAGTTTTAATTATTGTTGATTTTTAAGAAATCAATAGGAACAGTTTTGTGCTATAATTAGGAGAAAGATAAAAATACATACTCTATATTTACTTAAATCTCATTTCATTTTGATATTAGATTCAAGACCAATCCCACCCATCCATTAATTCCCATCAAGTCAATTGTTAATCAAACATGACTTTCCTGCAACAGTTTTTCAAGAACTCTACTGCTGCATTAGGTAAAAGCACATATCACTGGAGAAGCCAACAAGAACAAAAACCAACTATTTTCAGTTAATAGACCAGAAAAAGACTATATTAACTGAGCCCTTCCTTACGTCTGTGTGCCTCAGGCAAACACAATCACACAACAAAATAATTTTTCTAAATATACATATTTCTCTCTGCCCCCACGAGAAACTGTGCAAGAAAGCAAGGTCACAGCCACGCTTTAAACGTTGTCAGAATTCGCAGGGCAGGAGGATTGCCGGCGGGAGGAGAAAACAGAAGCCCAAAACTACGATATCCATGGAGAAAAGAGACCGGTTTTGCCTATATTTTCAAAACAGTAAGTGGATCTCCTGGGGTCTTTTTTAAATTTTATGGGATTTGTTAAGCACTTCCTATGTGTCAGTCACCGTTCTAAGCTCTGGGGTAAATATAAGCTAATCAGGCTGGCCACCGTCCCTGTCCCACAAAGGGGTTCACAGCCTGAATCTCCATTTTACAGATGAGTTAATGGAGTTCACAGAGGGGTGAAGTGACTTGCCCAAGGTCATACAGCAGACAGTTGACCAAGTCCTAAGTCCTTCTGACTCAAGCCTGGGCTCTATCCACTAATGGCCCTCCCTAACAACAGTGGGAAAGCTCGACTCTCCCACTTAGAGCTGAGTTCTTTTGAGGCTGAGAAGCAGCAGAGTCTAGTAGGAAGAGCCTCTGTCTGAAAGTCAGGGGACCTGAGAGGGCTCTGAGGTGAATGAAGCCTAAGGCAACAGAGAAGAGCTTTAAGAGAAGAAAAGCTGACAGGATTGGCAATCAGAGGTGAAAACCAAAACGACAACGTTCCACAGAGAGAAGCAGCATGGCCTAGTGGCTAGAGCCACCTCCTCACCATCCCCCACTCTCGCCCATCCCGCCGTCGACCCCCAGGCCACATCCTACCACGGTCCCGGAACGCCCTCCCTCCTCACCTCCGCCAAACTGATTCTCTTCCCCTCTTCAAAACCCTATTTAAAACTCACCTCCTCCAAGAAGCCTTCCCAGACTGAGCTCCTCTTCTCCCTCTACTCCCTCTGCCACCCCCCCTTTACCTCTCCGCAGCTAAACCCTCTTTTTCCCCTTTTCCCTCTGCTCCTCCCCCTCTCCCTTCCCATCCCCTCAGCACCGTACTCGTCCGCTCAACTGTATATATTTTCATTACCCTATTTATTTTGTTTATGAAATGTACATCGCCTCGATTCTATTTAGTCGCCATTGTTTTTACGAGATGTTCTTCCCCTTGACTCTATTTATTGCCATTGTTCTTGTCTGTCCGTCTCCCCCGATTAGACCGTAAGCCCGTCAAACGGCTATCTGTTGCCGACTTGTTCATTCCAAGTGCTTAGTACAGTGCTCTGCACATAGTAAGCGCTCAGTAAATACTATTGAATGAATAGAGCACGGGCCTGGGAGTCACAGGGACCTGGTTCTGATCCCGGCTCTGTCATGTATCTGCTGTGTGACCTTGGGCAAATCACTTCCCTCAGTGCCTCGGTTACCTCATCTGGAAAATGGAAATAGGAATGTGAGTCCCATATAGGTCAGGAACTGGGTGTGCCCAACCTGATTAAATTGTAACTACCCCAGCCCTTAGAACAGTGCCTGATACATAGTAAGTAAACAAATACCTTCCCAAGAGAAGATTTTGGTGTACACATTCATTGTGTGGTTGGATTTCTGGTGCCATGTGGCCTTTTCAGATACGTATGTGTTTACCTCAGGGTCTGTGGTAATAATAATAATAATAACGTTGGTATTTGTTAAACGCTATGTGTCAAACACTGTTCTAAGCACTAGGGTAGATACAAGATAATCAGGTTGTACCACTTGGGGCTCACAGGCTTAATCCCCATTTTACGGATAAGGGAACGGAGGCACAGAGATGTGAAATGACTCGCCCAAGTTTACACAACAGGTGAGTGGAGCTTAGTACAGTGCTCTGCACATAGTAAGCACTCAATAAATACGAATGAATGAATGAAAGTGGAGAATCTGGGATTAGAATTCAGGTACTCTGACTCCCAAATCCATGCTCCTTCCACTGGTTCAGTGCTAATTTTGTTGTATTATGCTCTCCCAAGTGCTTAGTAGAAAGCTCTGCACTCCGTCATATTTACAGAGAGCTTACTGAAAAAGAACTGGCCACTGTGCCCAGCAATGACATGAGTAGCTTCGAAAGCTGTGGGCTCTGAGGTCGGGGGGCACAGCAAAAACACTATCCTGGGGTCACTCTGACTGCAACTGGTCCTGCAGTGTAAAAAAAGCCTCGATGTGCTCTTTGTAACATCCTGCACTTCAGTCTGTTCCCAGCGGGAACACAGAGAAGCTGTGTGATTTTAGTCTCTAGAGCTGGGGCCTGGGAGTCAGAAGGTCATGGATTCTAATCCCGCCCCCACCACTTGTCTGCTGCGTGACCCTGAGCAAATCAGTTCATATCTTCAGGCCTCAATTCCCTCATCTGTAAAACTAGTATTAAGACTGTGAGCCCCATGGGGGACAGGGATTGTGTCCAATCTGATTAATTCATATCTACCACTATTTAAGCACTTTTAAGTGCTTAGAACAGTGCTCTGCACATAGGAAGCGCTAAGCGCTCAATAAATACAATTGACTAAATGAGTACCACAGCACTTAGAACAGTCCTTGGCACATAGTAAGCTCTTAACAAGTACTGTAATAATTATTATTATGACGACTGACATGGACAAGAAGAACGGGAAGGACACTGAGCAAACCATCAGCACTGCAATCAATTCCTTCTCTCAGGTCCTCGGTCCTGAAATCTCAGGATCAAGGCCGATCTGTCATTCCCAATGGACTCCTCATCTTCTATAATGAAGTATGATCAGTCAAACAATCGATGGTTTTTATTGAGTGTTTACTATGTGCCGACCACTGGACTAAGGAATAGAGTAGATAGTAAAAATCCCTGCTCTCAAGGATAATCTAGAGGGAGAGACAGATAAGGAAATAAAATTATAGGTTGATGAAGAAAAACAGTATAAAGATATGTACAGAAGTATTGTTGGGGTGGAATCAATATCAACACGCTTAGGAGATGTGTAGGAGACTTAAATCCACAGATGAAAGGGAATAGAGTGGGGAGATGAGAGGTTAAAGAAGGCTTTTTGGAACAGATCTGATTTTAATAGGGCTTTGAAGCAGCATGGCATAGTGGATAGCACACAGGCCTGGGAATCAGAAGAACCTGGGTTCTAATCCGAGCTCTGACACTTTTCTGCTTGTGTGACTTAGGGCAAGTCACTTAACTTCTCTGTGCCTCAGTCACCTCATCTGTAAAATGAGGAGTAAGCCTGTGAGCCTCATGTGGAATAGGGACTGTGTCCAACCCAATTTGCCTGTCTCCACCTCAGCACATAATAAATAAAGGGCCTGGCACACAGGAAGTACTTAAATGCCACAATTACTATTAATTGAAGATGGAGAAAAAGTGGTGTTCAGATACGAAGAGGGAGGGAGATCCAGGCTGGAGAGAAAGGATCAGCAAAGGGTCAATGGTGAGTGAGTAGAGATCGAGGGACAACATTGTAAACGCCTTGTGGGCGGTGATTTTTTTCTACCAACCCTGTTGTACTGTACACGCCCAAGTGTTTAGCACAATGTTCCGCATTCAATAAACACTCGATAAATAAGAAACTTTATAAGAAGCAGCATGGCCCAGTAATAATAATAATAATAATAATGTTGGTATTTGTTAAGCGCTTACTATGTGCAGAGCACTGTTCTAAGCGCTGGGGTAGGCACGGGGGAATTAGATTGTCCCACGTGGGGCTCACAGTCTTAATCCCCATTTGACAGATGAGGTAACTGAGGCACAGAGAAGTGAAGTGACTTGCCCACAGTCACACAGCTGACAAGTGGCAGAGCGGGGATTCGAACCCATGACCTCTGACTCCAAAGCCCGTGCTCTTTCCACTGAGCCACGCTGCTTCTCTCAGAGCACAGGTCTGGGAGTCAGAAGGATCCGGGTTCTAATGTCAATTCTACCACTATTCTGCTGTGTGACCATGAGGCACAGAGAAGAGCCTCCCTTCCTCCTCTCTCGCCCCGCTCCGGTCTATTCTTCACTCCGCTGCCCGGCTCATCTTCCTGCAGAAACGATCTGGGCATGTCACTCCCCTTCTTAAACAACTCCAGTGGTTGCCTATCGACCTCCGCTCCAAATAAAAACTCCTCACTCTAGGCTTCAAGGCTCTCCATCACCTTGCCCCTTCCTACCTCTCCTCCCTTCTCTCTTTCTACCGCCCACCCCGCACGCTCCGCTCCTCTGCCGCCCACCTCCTCGCCGTCCCTCGGTCTCGCCTATCCCGCCGTCGACCCCTGGGTCACGTCCTCCCGCGGTCCTGGAACGCCCTCCCTCCTCACCTCCGCCAAACTGATTCTCTTTCCCTCTTCAAAACCTTACTTAAAAATCACCTCCTCCAAGAGGCCTTCCCAGACTGAGCTCCTCTTCCCCCTCTACTCCCTCTGCCATCCCCCCTTTACCTCTCCGCAGCTAAAGCCTCATTTTCCCCTTTTCCCTCTGCTCCTCCACCTCTCCCTTCCCATCCCCACAGCACTGTACCCGTCCGCTCAACTGTATATATTTTCGTTACCCTATTTATTTTGTTAATGAATTGTACATCGCCTTGATTCTATTTAGTTGCCATTGTTTTTATGAGATGTTCTTCCCCTTGACGCTGTTTAGTGCCATTGTTCTTGTCTGCCCGTCTCCCCCGATTAGACCGTAAGCCCGTCAAACGGCAGGGACTGTCTCTATCTGTTGCCGACTTGTTCATCCCAAGCGCTTAGTACAGTGCTCTGCACATAGTAGGCGCTCAATAAATACTATTGAATGAAAGAAGTGAAGTGACTTGACCAACTACCTCATCTATCAAATGGGGATTGAGACCGTGAGCCCCATGTGGGACATGGACTGCGTCCAACCTGATAATCCTGTATCTATCTCAGCGCTTATTACAGTGTCTGGCATATAATAAGCACTTAAATACCAGTAAAAAATAAATATCACTGATATGAACATCTGTGGGATTCCCTTTTTCTCCCCTTTCTCAAAGACATCAGTGGGAAAGAAAGTTTCGATCACAGAGACGGGAGGAAGAAAACACAAAGGATTTACTTCCCTTCAGCTTTAATGATCTTCAAGTCTCACTTCATCCCTTTGAAAATAGCCGGGAGCCTAGACGCTGAGGAACTGCCCTAGAATGGCCTGTTCCCATTCATCCAAGCCTCTCCTGGGACTGGAGGGTCAGCAGTTTATGTCTTGAGGAGAATGACTCCTCTGCACTTATGTTATTTTGTGTTAATATTTTGTTACCTGAGACGGAGGGAATTCATCAAAAACGGCTGAATAGGAGGCTTTTTGGTGAAATGCTTTGCACTTGCCTGCTGCTCTCCTGGCTGTCTCTTCCCCGAGGATGTTTACTGACCTATCTTCTGCTCTGTTTCTCCTAGCACACTGATGCTACTGGCACCCGCTCCATTTTGCAGAACTCGGCTTATACGGTCCAACTTTGCCCTGGGTTTTGCTCACGATGAATAATCGCCTCGCTATAGGGCGGGATTTACAGAGGGAAGCAATCTGTCTGTTGAATTAGTCTTGAACAAAAAAACCTGCTCAGAAATACAAACACAAGCAGCCTTAACTATTCCAATAAGCAGATAATCTGAAGTTTCATTGGCAAATTTACAGACATTTCTCTGTGGGATCAATCAAGCAAACATATTTACTGAGCTTTTACTGTAGGCAGAGCACTGTACTAAGTACTAGACTGTGATCTCGTTGTGGGCAGGGATTGTCTCTATTGCTGTATCGTACTTTCCCAAGCGCTTAGTATAGTGTTCTGCACACAGTAAGCACTCAATAAATATGATTGAATGAATGAGAGAACAGTGTAACAGAACTGATAGATGCCCTGCCTGACCACATTGAGCTAACACTGTGTTGCTTCCCCTACTTGTAATTCAGTGTCTGTTTCCCCCAGCTATATTTTAAGTTCCTTGAGAGCAGGTGTTGTTTCTACCAACTCTTTTGTGTTGCTCTCTCGTGATCACTTACTACAGTACTCTGCACTCTGTAAGTACTCAATAAAAAACATTTTCTCTCCCCTCTCTGCCTAGGCTTTATAGGGAACACAGTACCCTTCTCCTCCATGCCATTAAAAATGTATAGGACATGGATTTTAAATCACCTCCCATCAAAATCAAATGTAAATGGCTGCTGGCCAATAGCACTGATCAATCACTGTTATTTATTAAGTGCTTACTGAATAGAGCAGAGTTCTATACTAAGTTCTTGACGGAGACCCCAACAGAGCTGGTGGATATGTTTCCTGCCCACGAGGAGCTTGATGTTTTCTGCCCTAAATAATAATCCTCTCCCCTAGCATCCATTTTCTTGTTAAAGTCACATCTGCCTTGGGTTTCTCCTCAAAGATTATTTATAAATCGCACCATCCTCTAGTCCCGCTGACTCTAAAGAATTCAGCCCCACCCCCCACCCCCCCGGCCACATTCCCACATCTTCCATCACACCCCAACTCGCACACTTTGGTTCTCTCAATCAATGGTATTTATTGAGCACTTGCTATACGCAAAGCACTGTACTAAGCACTTGGGAAAGTACGTATTCGGTATGTCGCCCAATCCTGTCAGCTCAACCTTCACAATATCGCTAAAATCCTCCCTTTCCTCTACATTCAAACTTCTACCACGTTAATCTAAACTCTTATCCTACCCCGCTGACCTCCCTGCCTCCTGTCTCTCCCCACTCCAGTCCATTCTTCACTCGGCTGTCGGATCACTTTTCCTACAAAAAGTTCAGTCCACGTTTCCCCACTTCTCAACTGTCAGTGGTTTCCCATCCACCTCCACAACAAACAAAAACTCCTTACCATCGGCTTTAAAGCACTCAATCACCTTGCCCCTTCCTACCTCACATTCCCGATTTCACACGCTGACTGCGACCACAATCTTCACTCCTCTATCGCCAACCTACTCACTGTACCTTGATCTTGTCTATCTCAATGCCAACCCTTAGCCCATGTCCTGCCTCTGGCCTGACACTTCTCCTCTTCTCCCACTCCCTTCTATGATTTGCACCCTTTAGTCACCCCTCCCTCAGCCTCCAGCACTTATGCGCATATCCGTAATTTACACCGACGCTCATCTTCCCCTCTAGACTGTGAGCTCATTGTGGGCAGGGAACGTCCTCTACCAACTCTGTTATATTAAACTGTCCCAAGCACTTAATACAGTGTCCCACCCAAAGTAAGTGCTTTTGGAAGAGCTATGCCCCGAAAGGCTTTTAAGGTGGGAAGAATAATGGTCTGTAGGATAAGAATGGGGAGGACATGCCAGGCCAGAGGCAGGATGTGGGCGAAATGAAAGATCACGCATTCTAGGACGCCTGCCTCCCTCATTCTTTACTATAGGAAGCCATGCTGTTTTACTGCAAAGCACTGTACTAAGGGTTTGGGAAAGTAAACAGACACAGTCCCTTCCCCCCCCCCCACCCCCCCCAGTGAACTTAGAGTCTACAGGAGGAGACATACATTAAAATAAATTGATATATTAGAGATAAGTACATAAGTGCTGTGGGGCTGTAACGTATTATAGTGGTTGTCTCCCTGGTTGGATTGTAAGCTCCTTGAGGGCAGGGGTAAGGATAGTGTCTAGAGAAGTAGCATGGCTTAAGTCGAAAGAGTACGGGCTTGGGAGTCAGAGGATGTGGATTCTAATCCCGGCTCCACCATTTGTCTGCTGTATGGCCTTGGACAAGCCACTTCTCTGGGCCTCAGTTCCCTCATCTATAAAATGGGGATTAAGACTGTGAGCCCCACAGGGGGCAACCTGATTACTTTGTATCTACCTCAGTACTTAGAACAGTGCTTGGCACATAGTATGTGCTTAACGAATATCATCATCATTATTATTACCACCAACTCCCTTCTAACTCACTTTTAACATCTGGCTGTCCTATTGCCCTCTAGGACTAGGCATGGCAACTTTGTAGTCTAACATGAAAAAGTAGATATTTAATGTCCTTTGGATGAGAAAGCAAGTGAAATCCTTCAGCTCTTTCTCCTCCCTCTGCAAAAATGCACCGTTTGCCTTCATGGCTCTGAATGGAAACATGGCTGCAACGTTTCATCAGTGACTTGGTCAAAACCAGAATTCATGTGGTAAGGTTCTACATACATACGTACATGACCTTAACAGCCAGTTTCTTAAATTGCATCAGTCAGAAGCTCTTCGAGGCCTTTGGCTGGTCACCTTTGTCTACATCTTTCCCTGCAGAGAGCATTAGCACTCTGCAGAAAGACTGACACTGGAAAAGACTGAATTTCTCAGTATGTCACCTCGTAATAAGAGAAGGAAGAGTCTAGTGAATAGGTATAACCTCTGAATGATCTATCGTCATACCCTCAATTCAGTGGGCAAAGAAAGTTTTTCTTAACATGGCCCTGCAGCTGAAAGGGACATTTGAGGAATTCCAGATAAAGAATCCCTTAAAGGGAATGGAGAGTATAATAATGTGTGGTATTTGTTAAGTGCTTTCTATTTGCCAAGCACTGTATTAAACACCTGAAGTACATACAAAATAATCAGGTCCCACGTGTGAGTCACATTGTAAGTAGGAGGGAGAAAGGGTATTGAATACCATTTTGTAGATGAGGGAACTGAGGCACAGAGAAGTAACTTGCCCAATACCACACTGCAGATATGTGGTGGACCTGGGATTAGAACCCAGGTCCTCTGACTCCAGACTCATTCTCTTTCCACTATGTCTCGCTGCTTCTCATGCTATCACAGCTTCATGCTACAATCCCACCACACCTTTCAATTACCAATGTAAATTTCAAATCATGTTTAATGAACACTAACAATATACTTTAGATCCTTAAGCATCCTGAAGTCAATCAATATAATTTAATAAACATCTTTGTGTCATAAACATCTTGGCCTTGCAAGTATTTGATCCCTCAAACAAAAGGATTTTTTTTTTTAACACCTTACGCTGCAGTGTTCCTTCAAAACCCATCTGTTCTAACAAAACGTTGTTGTTTTATGCTGTCGCGTTATAATAATGTTGGTATTTGTTAAGCGCTTACTATATGTAGAGCACTGTTCTAAATGCTGGGGGAGATACGGAGTCATCAGGTTGTCCCATGTGAGGGTCACAGTTAATCCACATTTTACAGATGAGGTAACTGAGGCACAGAGAAGTTAAGTGACTTGCCCATAGTCACACAGCTGACAAGTGGCAGAACCAGGATTCGAACCCAGAACTTCTGACTCCCAAGCTCGGGTTCTTTCCACTGAGCCACGCTGCTTCTCTTGTACGACCCATAGCGATGCCATGAACCCATCTCTCCCAGAGCGCCCCACCTCCATCTGCAATCATTCTGGGGAGTGTATCCATAGTTTTCTCGGCAAAAATACAGAAGCGGTTTACTATTGCCGCCTTTCGTGCAGTAAATTTGAGTCCCCACCCTTCACTCTCTCCCGTGCCGCTGCTGCCCAGCACGGTGAGTTCTGGCTTGTAGCAGATTGCCTTCCACTCGCTAGCCACTGGCCAAACTAAGAATGGAATGGACAGGCCTCTGCTTGACTCTCTCTGCCATAGCCGAGACTGGTAGAGGACTGAAAACTCTCCTGATATGACCCTGAGAGGTGTCTAACAAAATATACTGCAAAGAAATACTGATTCTGTTCCAGGAAACCTGTCTGTCATTATTTTGTAACCTCCCCTTTCTACTTGAAAAAGGGATGGGAAATTCCCCACTGAACCCATTTTTATCAAAATATGCATTTTCCAAGACCCAACACACACACACTTCTCGATATGCATTTATCTCTTTACCTGAACAATACAGCAGGTCAGCTTTCTGTGCATGACAAGCTACTTTAACCGAGCCTTTACCTACTTAGCTCTCTGCAGCATCACTCAAATAGAAGCTCCAGAAACGATTTTGCTGATGCAGGGAATGGAATAACAATAATGATAACAATAATGATATCTGTTAAGATCTTACTGTGTGCCAAGCACCATGCTAAGCACTGGGATAGATACAAGAAAATCAGGTTGGACACTGTCCCTGTCCCACACTGAGCTCACAGTTTAAGTAGGAAGGAGTAGGATTTAATCCTCACTTTATAGATGAGAAAACCGAGGCACAGAGAAGTTAAGTGACCTGCCCAAAGTCAATTAGATGGAAGCAGCAGAGCTGACTTTCTCCCTTTGCTCTTTGTCTTATGAGAAGCTTCTTATGAGAAGCAGCGTGACTCAGTGGAAAGAGCACGGGCTTGGGAGTCAGAGGTCATGGGTTCTAATCCCAATTCCACCACTTGTCAGCTGTGTGACTTTGGGCAAGTCACTTCACTTCTCTGTGCCTCAGTTACCTCATCTGTAAAATGGGGATGAAGACTGTGAGCTCCACGTGGGACAACCTGATCACCTTGTATCCCCCCAGCGCTTAGAAGAGTGCTTCGTACGTAGTAAGCACTTAACAGATACCCCGATCATTATTATTATTATTCTCCTCCCAGACCCACAGCACTTATGTACATATCTGTACTTTTATTTATTTGTACTGATGTCTATTTGCACTGATGTCTGTCTCTGCCCCCTCTAATAATAATAATGATGATGATTATTGTATATGTTAAGTGCTTACTATGTGCCAGGCACTGTTCTAAGCACTGACATAGATGCGAGGTAATCAGGTTCCCACGTGGGACTCACAGTCTTAATCCCTATTTTACAGATGAGGTAACTGAGGCCCAGAGAAGTTAAGAGATTTGCACAAAGTCAAACAGCTGATAAGTGGCAGAGCCGGGAGTAGAACATACAACCTCTGACTTCCAAGCCCGAGCTCTTTACACTAAGCCATGTTGTGAGCTCCTTGTAGGAAGGAACTGCCACTCTTTATTGTTGTTTTGTACTTTCCCAAGTGCTTAGTACAGTGCTCTGCACACAGTAAGCACTTAAATTCATTCATTCACTAGAGAAGCAGCAGGGCTCAGTGGAAAGAGCCCAGGTTTGGGAGCCAGAGGTCATGGGTTTGAATCCCGGCTCTGCCGCTTGTCAGTTCTGTGACTGTGGGCAAGTCACTTAACTTCTCTGTGCTTCAGTTACCTCATCTGTAAAATGGGGATTAAGACTGTGGGGCTTCATGTGGGACAACCTGATTACCCTGTATCTACCCCAGTGTTTAGAACAGTGCTCTGCACATAGCAAGTGCTTAACAAATACCAACATTATTATTATTTGTATTTATTGAGCACTTACTGTGTGCAGAGTACTGTACTAAGCACAGGGGAAGTACAATCCAGCAACAGATAGAGACAATCCCTTCCCAACAATGGGCTCACAGTCTAGAAAGGGAGAGACAGACAACAAAACAAAATACAATTGAATGAATGACTAAACCAGGTCCTGAAAACCAAGCCCTTGTTCTTTTTACTAGGCCCCACTGCTTCCCTAGAAATCAGAAGAAATTAGTTTCCAGACAACAGCAATGCCTACCACCCAAGGGAAGCTACATCTGTTCACCTCTTATATGAGCCATAATAAACACAGAAAAGAAACTCTTCAGCACTCACCCATAAAATGGCTTTCACCTTGTGATTTCTCCGACCTACTTTCAAGCTTCCTTCAAGGTGACTGAGTTCATCTACCCTTCTTCAGTCTCAACCAAACCCACACCCACTCCCAGCTATTTCTCAGCTGTGGTTTCACACACCTGCCAGCTGTCTTGTTGATCCTCCACTCAAGACTCCCTGTCAAACGACAACTTCCTGATAAGGAATGAGGGGAAAATGAGGGAAAACACTCATTATGCCCTATATGGGCAGACTCAGTTTAGTCAGAAGAATTCAAAAAGTCAATTTGTTCATCTCACTCTTTAATTGGAAAAAGATCATGATGACCATTACTGCCCCAAAGGAGAAGGATTTGAGCTCATTATCTTTGAACTCATTAGCTTCTGCATAACCTAAGCACTTTAGCCTGTACCTCTTCGGCTCTTTGCTACTCAGGAAGCGTGCCTACCAACTCTATTAAATTGTTTTCTTCCAAAGCATTTAGTATAGTGCTTTGCAGAGATTAAGCACTCAATAAATATGATTAATTGCTTAATATCCCACCTCTAGTCCCACAGCATTTATGTATGTAATCCTGATACTGTGCCATTTTTCTTATATGCAGTGCATTTTAATGTCTTTCTCCTACACTAGATTGAAAACTCCTCCAGGGTAAGGATCGTGTGTGCCAACTCTTCTGTACTGTACTCATAGTGTCGAGGGAAGAACAGGGGTTTGGGGAGTCAGAGCACCTTGGTTCTAATCCCACTCCACTACTTGCCAGTTGTGTGACCTTGGACAAGTCTTAATTTCTCTGTGCCCCAGTTCCCTTATCTCTAAAATGGGGATTAAATATGCATTCTCCCTCCCACTTAGACTGTGAGCCCCATGTGGAACAGGTGCTTTATTCCAACCTAATTAACTGGTACTGCTCTAGACGGTAAGCTCCCTCTGGACTGTAAGCTCGTTGTGGGCAGAGAATGTGTCTATTAACTCTGTTATAATGTACTTTCCTTAGTACAGTGCTCTGCACACAGTAAGTACTCAATAAATACGACTGATTGAGTGATTGAGTGATTCTATCTACCCTAACATTTAATACAGTGTTGGGCACAAAGCAAGCTCTTAAATTCTGCAGTTGTTATTATCATTATTATTATGAGCAGGGATTGTGTCTGATATTGTACTGTATTCTCCCAAGTGCTTAGTACAGTGCTTTGCACACAATAAGTGCTCAATAAATACCAGTGATTGATTGATTGATTATCTTCTGGGCATTTGACTATTTTCCCCAAATTGGCAACACCCTCCTAGGTTTGTCTGGGCAAAGGAGCATTACCTCTTTTAAGAAACTTGAGTTCATTCAATTCATTCCATCATATTGATTGAGCGCTTAATATGTGCAAAGCTCCTTCCTGCCCTTGGGCAACACCAGGAGCTAATAGAGCCACTGCTAATCCAAACTTTGCATGACCTTGGTCCAGTTTTCATCTTTCCCATCTACTGGTACCACTCTGGCTACCCAATCCTCTGGCAAGCAGCATGGCGTAGTGGATAGAGCGTGGGACTGGGAGTCAGATAATAATAATAATAATGTTGGTATTTGTTAAGCGCTTACTATGTGCAGAGCACTGTTCTAAGCGCTGGGGTAGACACAGGGGAATCAGGTTGTCCCACGTGGGGCTCACAGTCTTAATCCCCATTTTACAGATGAGGGAACTGAGGCACAGAGAAGTTAAGTGACTTGCCCACAGTCACACAGCTGACAAGTGGCAGAGCTGGGATTCGAACTCATTAGCCCTGACTCCAAAGCCCGTGCTCTTTCAGAAGGTCAAGGGTTCTAATCCTGACTCTCCACTTATCTGCTGTGTGACCTTAGGCAAGCGCTTCACTTCTCTGTGCCTCAGTTACCTCACCTGTGAAATAGAAATTGAGACTGTGCCCCCACGTGGGACAGGGATCGTGTCCAACCCGATTTGCTGGTAGCCACCCCAGTGCTTAGTACAGTGCCTAGCTTAACAAGTGCTTAACAAATACCCTATATGTATTCATATAATATATATTATGTTTGAAATCTTATTTTTCAGCTTCCTTTTGTCACAGCTGTGACTGCCACATTCCCCGGTTTGGATGTGGCCACAGGGTGCCCCTCCTCTCAGGGTGGCACCTGGAGAGTTTCCGGTTCTCTACTAGTCTCGGCTCTGGGAGGGAGAGTGAAGCAGAGGCCTGTCCATTCCATTCCTTGCTTGGTCAGTGGCTAGCTAGTGGCAGGCCATCTGCTACAAGTCAAAACTCACCCGTGCTAGCCAGCAGTAACACAGAAGAGAGTCAAGGGTGGAGACTCAAGTTTACTGCATGGAAGGAGGCAATAAACCACTTCTGTATTTTTACCAAGAAAACTCTGTGGATCCACTACCAGAATGAGTGCAGATGGAGAGCGGGGCGTTCTGGGAGAGATGTGTCCGTGATGTCGCTACGGGTGGGAAACTACTCAACAGCATAAGACAAGACAGTGTGCACAAGGGCCTGGAAAGAAAACACAGTGACAGAAGAACAGACTGTAAGCCCGTCAAAGGGCAGGGACTGCCTCTATCTGTTACCGATTTGTACATTCCAAGTGCTTAGTACAGTGCTCTGCACATAGTAAGCGCTCAATAAATACTATTGAATGAAGAACAGGTTTGGGGTGGGCGGCTTCCTACGGAGAAACGTTCCGGCAATCGATCGGTCAATGGTAATTGCAACTCCTGACCGTCGGCTTTAAAGCGCTCAATCACCTTGCTCTCTCTTACCTCATCTCGCTACTCTCCTACTACAACCCAGCCCACACACTTTTCTTCTCTAAAGCCAACATACTCACTGGACCTTGATCTCACCTGTCTCACTGCCGACCTCTCGCCTACGACCTGCCTCTGGCCCGGAACGCCTTCCCTCTCCATATCCCCCAGACAATTACTCTCCCCGCCTTTCGAAGTCTTCTCTTTGACTCAGAAAGGATTCGACAGCAATCGACTGACCAACCTTCCAAGTCTTTTTGAAGGCACTCTCCTTCAAGGGGCCTTCCCTGACTAAGCCCTCTTCTCTTGTTCTTCCACTCCCTTCTGCCCTTTTGCATCACCCTCTCTTACTGCCTTTATTCAACCCCCTTCTCAGCCCCACGGCACTTATGTCCATATCCCGTAATTCATTGATTCATATTAATGTCTGTCTCCCCCCTAGACTGAAAGTTCACCGTGGCCAGGGAATTTGTCTTTTATATTATTATATTATCCTCTCCCAAGCACTTAGCGCAGTGTTCTGCACACAATAAGTGCCCAACAAATAGCACCGATTGATTGAACATCCAGCTCAACCAGCAGCATGGCCTAGTGGATAGAGAATGGGCTTGGGAGTCAGAAGGTTATAGGTTCTAATCCTGGCTCTGCCACTTGTCTGCTCTGTGACTTGAGAAAGTCACTACATTTCTCCGTGCTCCCTCATCTGTAAAATGGGAATTAAAACTGTGAGCCCCATTTGGGACAGGGACTGTGTCCAACCTGAATTGCTTGTAATAATAATGATATTGGTATTTCTTAAGCGCTTACTGTGTGCAGAGCACTGTTCTAAGTGCTGGGGTAGATAGAGGGTAATCAGATTGTCCCACGTGAGGTGCACAGTCTTAATCCCCGTTTTACAGATGAGGTAACTGAGGCACAGAGAGGTTAAGTGACTTGCCCACAGTCACACAGCTGACAAGTGGCAGAGCCGGGATTCGAACCCATGACCTCTGACTCCCAAGCCCGTGCTCTTTCCACTGAGCTACGCTGCTTGTACCCCCCTCCTAGCGCTTAGTACTGTGCCTGGCACATAGTAAGTAATACATACCACTATTATCATCATTATTATGAATATTATTAACAACCCAGGCTGACCAACTCTCGCTGACCTGTCTGGCCTTTCCTTGATCCCTGAGTATGAGATACTTGTTGTCACTAAATTCACTTTCTGCTTCATCCTTCATGTCACAGATGTGATTATCCAGTTTCCTCCCATGCCTAATGACCATTTTGCCCTCGGCATTATAACATCTCTTCCTTCTTCCTCACCCCCTCCACCTAACTATAGTTAGACTTTGCCATTTATAAAAGTCGTCTATTCTGAGTTTAGATTTTTCTACTATTTCTTCATAATGCTCTCCATAATGTAGTATCGGTTATACTCCATTCCTTTCCTAAGATGGTTCTGTAAGCTTTCTTCTGCATTAATAATCACTAAGGTTCTGCACTTTCTCAAAGCATCTGTGTGTTTAACCCTCAGGATTAATGATCCCAAGTAAATCGGTGGAACTGATATAAGTGATATGGAAGTGCTTTAGAAAAATAGAAAAACTATACAAATTCAAGACTTTAGCAATGATAATAATTAATGATGATCATGATGATGAAAATAATAATAATAATAAATGGCGTTGTTTTCCTTCTCCTGGCTTCTATGCCTTATCTCTTTCTTTTTTCAATTCTCACTGTGAGCCCCAGGTGAAACAGGGTTGGTGCTCCATCTGATTATCTTGTATTACCTCAGGGTTTAGCTCAATACATGCTACATGATACAGTACTTAATAAATTCCATTATTATTTCACCCTACTTTCTGGGTTAACTCTACCCACTCCCCATCTGCTAGCCTGGAGTAGGGGGTAGTGGATAGAGTAGGGGCCTAGGAATCAGAAGGTCAAGTGTTCTACTCCTGACTGTTCCACTTCTCTGCTGTGTGACCTTGGGCAAGTCACTTCCCTTACCTGGAGCTTAGTTATGTCGTTTTTAAAATGGAGATTGAGACTGTGAGCCCCTCGCAGGAAAGGGACTGTGTCTGACCTGATTTGCTTGTATCCACCCCAGTGCTTCGTACAATGCCTGGCACATAATAAGCCCTTAAGAAATGCCACAATTATCATTTTTATTATTAACTGCTCTCCGGGGAGGTGGGTAGGGGGAAGCTTAATGTGGAGGGTTAATGCCCCTGTTTGGGAAGCGGAGGATCCTGTTTAATAATTATGGTAAGTGTTAAGTGTTTACTATGTGCCAAACGCTGTATTAAGAACTGGGGTGGATACAAGATTATTGGTTGGACACGGTCCCTGTCCCACAAGGGGCTCCCAGTCTCAATCCCCATTTTATAGATGAGGTAACTGAGGCCCAAATAAGTGAAGTGACTTTTCCAATCACACAGCAGACAAGTGGTGGAGCGGAGACTAAAACCCAGTTCTTTCTGATTCCCAGGCCTGTACTCTAACCACTAGGTCATGCTGCTTCCCTGTTACTAAGGGAACCAGCTCCTCAGGATGATGGTAGAATTCTGTGTAAAAGAGCAATTCTGAAAGTAACTGGCTGGCAACTATTGGAAATTGTTGAGGAAACCCTCTGGAGTTGACCAGCTATCAGCTGACCTGTGCCTTCACCCTAACCAGCGGATAAACACACAGTGAAAGAGATGATATTTTTCTCATAACAAGAGGCTCATTGGAATGGTCATGCCAAGCACATATGTGTTATATATGTAACAAACAAAAACACACACTAAGCCTGCATAGCGAACTGTGAGGGAGGAGAAGGAAATCACCCCCATCACTCCACCTTCTTGGAGGTGGTTTCGGGAACAGAGGAGGAAAAGGAGAAAATGTGAGCCTGGGTGCAGGGCTGGGCACTGGGGTCTGGACACGGTGGTCAACATGGGCTACTTGATCCTTGGGTCTTTCGACAGGGCTCTCTTTGTGGGGGGGACCGGGAGACGAGACGCCCCAAGGTCTGTGGGTGACCCAAAAAATGAACTCAGTTCTAGTCACACAACAGCATCGTCTGCTGTCAGATCATTTAGAGCTGTTAAGGGCCATTCCCCAAGACAACTGGTTCCCTTTTGGATAGAAAACAGGAGAAACAGTGCGTCTTAGTGGATAGAGCATGGGCCTGGGAGTCATTAGGACCTGGGTTCTAATGGGGGCTCCACCATTTTTCTGCTGTGTGGCCTTGAGCAAGTTGCTTCACTTCTCTGTGCCTCAGTTACTTCATCTGTAAAATGGGGTTAAGAGAGAGAGCCCCATGTGGAACGGGGGCTGTGTCCAACTTAATTTGTTGTGGGCAGGGAATGTGTCTATCATTGTAGTGTATGCGCCGAAATGCTTAGTGCAGTGCTCTGAATACAGTAAGTGCTCAATAAATACAAATGAATGAAAGAATTATCTTGTATCTACTCCAGCATTTAGAACAGTACTTGGAACATAGTAAGCATTGAACGAGTACCATAATTATTATTATTAGTAGTAACAGGAGTCTGCTTGGGGTCCTGGCTACCACCTAATCAATCAATCAATGGTATTTATTAAACCCTCGCTATGTGCAGAGCTCTTTACTAAGCACTTAGGACGGTGCAGTACATGATGAATTTACGGTCTAGAGAGGGAGACATAAATAAATTAGAGGCATAAATAAATAAGATATAATATCTAATTTAAAGAAATGCACCTAAATGCTGGGGAGGAAGAATATCAAATATCCAGAGGTAATAGATATTCATTCAATCATATTTATTGAGCACTTACTCAATAAAGTGCAGAGCATTATAAGTGCCCCCACCATGAATGCAATGAAACACGGTTCTCTATCAGAGCCTTCCTTCAACCTCACCTCCTCCAACCAGCCTTCCCAGAGTAACTCCCAAGTCACATTTATATTGTACATTCCCAAGCGCTTAGTACGGTGCCCTGCAAACAGTAAGTGCTCAATAACTATGAATGAATGAATGAGTCTGACCAACGGCCACCTCACCACCAGAAGCAGCGTGGCTTAGTGGAAAGAGCACGGGCTTGGGAGTCAGAGGCTAATCCCAGCTCCACCACTTGTCTGCTATGTGACCTTGGGCAAGTCACATCTCTACTCTGTGCCTCAGTTTCCTCATCTGTAAAATGGGGATTAAGACTGTGAGCCTCACGTGAGACAACCTGGTTACCTTATATCTACCCCAGGGCTTAGAACGGTGCTTGGCACATAGAAAGCACTTAACAAATCACATTATTATCATTACCATTATTATTATTTTCATTCCTACCCACTTTCAGCACTCAAAGATTGTCTAAGTAATTGCACGGTCTATACTTTATTCCAACTCCTCTAAAAATACTTCTGTGCCTGTCACCCTTGTTAGAATGTAAACTCTTCCTGCTTTAAGCAGGGTGTTTTAGTGGAAAGAACACGGGCTTGGGAGTCAGAGGTCGTGGGTTCTAATCCCAGCTCTGCCACTTGTCAGCTGTGTGACTTTGGGCAAGTCACTTCACTTCTCGGTGCCTCAGTTACCTCATCTCTAAAATGGTGATTAAGACTGTGAGCCCCACGTGGGACAACCTGATTACCCTGTATCTACCCCAGCGCTTGGGAGAGTACAGCGTTAAACAGACAAATTCTCTGCCCACAACGAGCTTAAAGTCTAGAGGGATTTTGATTGTATGGTACTGTTTATTCTCTTCTAAAAGGTCTTCAAGGGCAGGGATACTATCTAATTTTTAATATCTCTAATATCTCTAATATCTAATCTCTATCTAATCTAATGTCTACCCCAGCGCTTAGAACAGTGCTCTGCACGTAGTAAGCGCTTAACAAATGCCAACATTATTATTATTATTATTATTAATTTTTATCCCAGGTGCTACTTTGTTTATGAGATCCTATGGCACTCAACTAATATTCACCGACGGTGTCACTACCATTCCTCTCCATGAGAAAATTATTATTTTTCAGCATCTACCTCACAAAGTTACTCCCCTTATTGCATTTAAGTCAAAACCAAGTCAAAGGAAATTGAATAACAAGACAAGATCACGTCCTTATCAATTTACCTTTCTCCAAAAGCCCATTAAAATCAGATTGTGTTCAAAATAATAATAATAATAATGTTGGTATTTGTTAAGCGCTTACTATGTGCCGAGCACTGTTCTAAGCGCTGGGGTAGACATAGGGGAAATGTGTACAATTAGTAGGAGTCATCATAGTAGTAGTAGGCGTTCTGGATAGAGCATGTGCCTGGGACTTAAAAGGAACTGGGTACTAATCCCGGCTCTGCCACTTGCCTGCTGGGTGACCTTGGACAAGTCGCTTCACTTCTCTGGGCCTCAGTCACCTCATATGGAAAATGGGGATTGAGACTGTGAGCCCCCCATGGAACAGGGACTGTGAAAACGTGATTTCCTTGTATCCACTCCAGCACTTAATAACAATGTTGGTATTTGTTAAGCGCTTGCTATGTGCCGAGCGCTGTTCTAAGCACTGTGGTAGAGACAGGGTAATCAGGTTTCCAACGTGAGACTCACAGTCTTAATCCCCATTTTACAGATGAGGTCACTGAGGCACCGAGAAGTTAAGTGATTTGCCCGAAGTCACACAGCTGACAGGTGGCAGACCAGGGATTAGAACTCATGACCCCTGACCCCTAAGCCCGTGCCCTTTCCACTGAGCCACGCACTTAGCACGGTGCCTGGAACATTTCGCTTAACGAATACCACGGTCGTTATCATTAGTAATAGTAATAGTAGCTACATTCCTTGACTGTCCACTGGGTGCAACACACTGTACTAAGCCTTGGGAAATAAAAACAAGCGAGTGACACACTACCTTCCCACAAGGAGCTTACAACCTAATGGAAGCAAGAGACATAAACATACTTACAAAATGAGTAATCAAAAAAATAATTTGATTGAATAAATAACTGAATTGTACAAATCATCTAAAATGGAAATCAGAAGATTAAATGCAGAGGAAAAGGCCATAGCTTACACAACTCAAAGCCTGACAGTGAAAATATTCTTTGTAACTGGTAGAGAACACATTGAGTCATTTCTGCCCTTCTCTTCAATATTTCAAAAGAAGTCTGGTACGGTGACTAGGCGACTGAAGGGAGCACTGAAGGGACTCTTTCATGTTGAGATGAAAGCTATCGAATAAAATGATTTCTCAAATCTGTGAGGATTCTGTTCTCCAATTTAATTGGCAGTAGAAATCTTGGGATCACAATATCTATTCCTTATAGAAGGGATAAATATTCCCAGAAATCACCTAGCCAAATATTAAATCCAGGATAACTAGACCTTCAATAATAATAACTCTAGCTTATTGGCTAATATCGAAAATTACCAACATTAGTTGTGCGGGGGCCGTTTATTCATTAGAAGAGCTTCTCACAGCATGGCCCCGGGGATGACAATTTATATTTTGAAGTTGAGTCACTGCCTTTCCGGGTGCCATAAATTTGTATGTGCAGCACAGCACGAGAATTTGATTCCTCCTCAGCTCTTCTATAACAGTATGCTCCTTCATGCCTTCATCACAAGTGTAGAAAAACTACCCTTCCTTCAGAGTACTCTATTATATAGTAACCAGAAAGACCCAGATATCTGATATAATTCATTTTCAATCTCAGGTAAAGTAATGGAAGACATGAGATAGGATGTCGATGTGTTTGAAATAGAGTTTACCAAACTCTACATTTGCTATATAGATCAAGATCTGTCTTACGAACAGAGTTTTCTTTTCCTAGGGAAACCAGGGGAACTGCACTCCTCTAAGGCAACTGTGTCCTGCTGGCAATACTAAGAAACGGAGGGTACCGGGAGATATCCCGGAGTGCCTTACTAGCCAAGTTTACCCAAAGCAACCGCAGTGGACAAACCCAACCAACCGTCCTCGCTGACTGTTCTAGTTCCCAGGTAGTGGATCCGGGTGAGGCAGATTAACATTTTGCCAACCAGAAGCACGAAGTGCTAAATATTTTATAATAATAAGGCACCCAGTTGTCCTATGACAAGTGGATTGTGTTCTTGCAGAACCCCATGTGAAGGAAAACATACTTTAGGGAACTTGATCCTGGGCACAACCAATGCTCTGGAACCAGACGGTCAATTCATCCATCATATTTATTGAGCACTTACTGGGTGCAGAGCAGTGTACTTAATAATAATTAATAATAATTGTAGTATTTTAAGCACTTACTTAAAGTGCTTAAGTATTTTAAGCACTTAAAGTTACTTACTTAAAGTGCTTAAGTATTTTGAGCACTTACTCTGTGCCAGGCACTGTATTAATAGTAGTGTGGGTTGAGTTATTTCTATATTGTCTTATGCCATGGACACATCGCTCCCAGAATGCCCCACCTCCATCTGCAATCATTCTGGTAGTGGATCCATAGAGTTTTCTTGTAAAAATTCAGACGTGGTTTACCACTGCCTCCTTCCGAGCAGTAAACTTGAGTCTCTGCCCTTGATTCTCTCCCATGCCGCTGCTGCCCAGCGCAGGAGAGTTTTGACTTGTAGCAGATTGCCTGCCACTCGCTAGCCACTGCCCAAGCTAGGAATGGAATGGATAGGCCTCTGTCTGACTTACCCTGCCGGAATCAAGACTGGTAGAGTACTGGGAACTCTCCAGTTGTGACCCTGAGAGGGGCCTTCCTCTTTGCTAGACAGTGCTGGGGTGGATACAAGTAAATCGGATTGGACACAGTCCCTGTCCCACATGGAGCTCACAGTCTTCATTTCCAATTTACAAATAAGGTAACTGAGGCTCCTAGATTTGCCTAGGGTCCCACGGCAGACAAATGGCAGAACCAGAATTAGAACTCAGGTCCTTCTGACTCCCGGGTCCGGGCTCTATCTACTAAGCCATGCTGCTTCCCAACACTGGGGAGAGTGCACTGGAAGGGAGCTGGTAGACATTTTCCCATCCAGATGGAGCTTACTATCCAAAAGGGGAGGTAAACATTAAAATAAATGACAGATAAGTCCCTAAGTGCAGTGGGGCTGAGGATGGGTTGAGTAAAGGGTACAAATCCAAGTGCTGGAGTGATGCAGAAGGGAGATGGAGTAGGGGAAATGAGGGCTTAGTCAGGGAAGGCCTCTTGGAGAAGATGGAATTTAAAAAGCCTTTAAAGGTAGGGAGAGCGATTTTTAATAGAATACAAATGAAGAGGTAGTTCCAGGCCAAAGGCAGGAACTGGACAAGGAATCGGTGGCAGAGAGATGAGATCGAGGTACGGTGAGCATAGGTTAGCATGAGAGGAACGAACTGTCAAAAGACGGCTCCCTAATGATTGATGTGGTATTTATTAAGCCCTTACTAAGTGCCGACTGGGCTTAGTGCTGAAGGAGATACCAGGTAATCAGATCAGACACGATCTCTGTCCTACTTGAGGCTCATGGTCTAAGAGGAGGTTGAACAGACATTTGATCCCCATTGAACAGTTGAGGAAACTGAGGCCCAGAGAAGTTAGGTGACGTGTTCTTGGTCATGCAGCAGGAAAATGGAAGAGCCAGCCCTAGAATCCAGGTGGCCTCATTCCCAGTCCTGTGCTCTTCCACTAGACCACGCTGCTTCTAGAACACACTGCTTGAGTAGCAGTATGGCTTAGTGGAAAGAGCACAGACTTGGGTGTCGGAGATTGTGGATTCTAATTCCGGCTCTGTGACTTGTCAGCTGTGTGATTTTGGGCAAGTCACTTCACTTCTCTGTGCCTCTTTTACCTCATCTGTAAAATGGGGATTAAGACTGAGCCCCATGTGGAACAACCCGATAACCTTGTATCTTCCCCAGCACTTAGAACAGGGCTTGGCAGGGCTTGGACTTGTCGGCTGTGTGACTGTGGGCAAGTCACTTAACTTCTCTGTGCCTCAGTTCCCTCATCTGTAAAATGGGGATTAAGACTGTGAGCCCCACGTGGGACAACCTGATTCCCCTGTGTCTACCCCAGCGCTTAGAACAGTGCTCTGCACATAGTAAGCGCTTAACAAACACCAACAAATACCAACACATAGTAAACACTCAACAGATGCCATTATTATTATTATAAGAATTATTAACTCCAAGGTTGTGGAAAAGAGAAACCTCTGACCTGTGTCTGGAGCCCAGCAAGAGAGAGAACAATAATAGTAATAATAACGATGATGATGGTATTAATTCAGCACTTACTATGTGTCAAGCGCTGTTCTTATGGCTGGAGGAGACGCAAGCTAACCAGGTGGGACACAGTCCAAGTCCCACATGAGGCTTACAGAATTAATCCCCATTCCAGATGAGGGAATTGAAGCACAGAGAAGTGAAGTGACTTGCCCAAGATCTCACAGCCGGAAAGTGCGGAAGAGGGATTAGAACCCAGGTCCTTCTGACTCCCGGGCTCTATCCACTAGACCACGCTGACCCAGTGAGGAGGGGGAGAGAGAACCTACTGGTGTTGGTGGCAGGAGAGGGGCCAAAAGTGAAGCTGCTGTTTTGATTGTTCCTCCCCTACTCTTTTTTATGGTATTTATTAAGCGTCTACTTTCCGCCAAGCACTGTACCAAGCGCCGGGCTAGAATCAGCTAATCAGGTTGGACACAGTCCCTGTCCCACACGGGGCTCACAGTCTTAATCTCCAGTTTACAGATGAGGTAACTGAGGCAAAGAGAAAAGTGACATGCCCAAGGTCACACAGTAGAGTGATAGAGGTGGAATCAGAACCCAGATCCTTCTGACTCCTAACCACTAAGCCAGGCTGCTTCCTTTATTGAGAGCTCCTTTTGTGCAGGGCGTTGTACTAATACTTGGGAGAGTACAATAAAACAGAGTTGGTAGACCCATGCCATTTTCAGTGCAGGGAGGTAGAAAGACATGAATATAAAGAAAAAAAATTACAGATATGTGCATAAGTGTCATGGGCTTAATAAATATCATTGAATAAATAAATGAATGACTGTGGAATAGGGGGTGCAAATTTAAGTGTAAGGACAATTCACAAGGGAGTGAGAGAAGAGGAAATGAGGGCTTAGTCAGGGACGGCCTCGAGGTAGATGCACGTTTAATGATGAAGATGATGAGAAGCAGCATGGCGCAGTGGTTACACCATGGACCTGGGAGTCGGAAGATCATGGGTTCTAATCTCAGCTCTGCCACTTGGCTGTGTGACCTTGGGCAAATCACTTCACTTCTCTGTACCCCAGTTACCTCATCTGTAAAATAGGGATTGAGACTGTGAGACCCATGTGGGACAGGGACTCTGTCCAACTCATTTTGCTTATATTCACCCTAGTGCTTAGTACAGTGTCTGGCACATTCATTCATTCAATCATATTTACTGAGCACTTACTGTGTGCAGAGCACTGTACTAAGCACTTGGGAAAGTACAATACAACAATAAACAGTGACATTCCCTGCCCACATTCATTCATTCATTCAATAGTATTTATTGAGCACTTACTATGTGCAGAGCACTGTACTAAGCGCTTGGAATGTACAAATCGGCAACAGAGACAGTCCCTGCCCACCGATGGGCTTACAGTCTAACTGGGGGAGACAGACAGACAAAAACAGCAGCAATAAATAGAATCAAGGGGATGTACATCTCATTAACAAAATAAATAGGGTAATACAAACTATTTACAATTGAGCATATGAGCACAGTGCTGAGGGGAGGGGAAGGGAGAGGGGGAGGAGCTGAGGGAAAGTGGGGGGAAAAGGGGGCTTAGCTGAGGGGAGGTGAAGGGGGGTAGAGGGGCAGCAGAGGGAGCAGAGGGAAAAGGGGAAGCTCAGTGTGGGAAGGCCTCTTGGAGGAGGTGAGCTGTAAGTAGGGCTTCGAAGAGGGGAAGAGAATGAGTTTGTTGGAGGTGAGGAGGGAGGGCGTTCCGGGACCGCGGGAGGACGTGGCCCGGGGGTCGACGGCGGGATGGGGGAGAACGGGGGACGGTGAGGAGGTGGGCGGCGGAGGAGCGGAGCGTGAGGGGTGGGCGGTAGAAAGAGAGAAGGGAGGAGAGGTAGGAGGGGGCAAGGTGATGGAGAGCCTTGAAGCCCAGAGTGAGAAGCTTTTGTTTCGTGCAGAGCTCACAAGGAGCTCACAGTCCAGAGTGGGGGAGAGAGACATTAATACAAATAAATAAAATTACATATGTATATATATATATACATAAGTGCTCTGTGGCTTTTGGGGGTGGGGAGTAGGGAAGAACAAAGGAATAAATAAAATGGCAGATATGTACATAAATGCTTTGGGGATGGGAGAAGAGAAGAGCAAAGGGAGCAAGTCAGAGCGACACAGAAGGGAGTGGGAGATGAGGAAAAGCGAGGCTTAGTCTGCAAAGGCCTCTTGGAGGAGATGTGCCTTAAAAAAAGCTTTGAAGTTGGGGAGAGTGATTGTCTGGTGGAATTGAAGAGGGAGGGCATTCCAGGCCAGAGACAGTACATGGGCTAGGGGTCAGTGGCGAGACAGGAGAGATGGAGGCAGAGTGAGCCGGTCAGCACTAGAGGAGCGAAGTGTGGGGGCTGCACTGTGGAGGAGAGAAATGAGGTGAGGTAGGAGGGGGCAAGGTGATGGACTGCTTTAAAGTCATTGGAGAGGAGTGGGGTTTTTAATACAGAGGTGAATAGGAACCACTGGAGTTTGTTGAGGAGTTTGTAGAAAAATAATCTGGACAGCAGAATGAAGTATGAAATGGAGTGGGGAGAGACGGAAGTCTGGGAGGTCAGCAAGAAGGCCGATGCAGTAATCCAGCCGGGATAGATGAGTAATTGTATTAACGTGATAGCGGTATGGATGGAGTGGAAAGGGTATATAGTAAGTGCTTAACAAATGGTTCTAATCCTGGCTCTGTCACTTGTCTGATGTGTGGCCTTGGGCAAGTCACTTAACTTTTCTGTGCCTCAGTTACCTCATCTGTAAAATGGGGATTGAGACTGTGAGCCCCGCGGAGGACCGGGACTGTGTTCAACCAGATATACTTGTATCCACCCTAAAGCTGAGTACATAGCAAGTACTTAACAAAGACCATTCCAGAAAATCTCTAGGACTAGGTTAGTGAATTTGCTCACATCTATTTTACAGGACTGGAATTGATGAGTTTTCGCCCTGAAGGCAGGGAAAAACCTAAGTAACTAAATGGCATTTCAAGGTTGTACTAGCCCTGTGATTGTCCAAATGTTGTTGCCAGGCATTCCTAGATCATCCTGACATCTTACTCTTTGCTCCTGGGGCTCTATCGTCCACAGAACTGAAATTCTTTATCCATAGAAACAAACTGCTTTTGGAAATCCACCTAAGCTTCATTTCTCTCTGTTTAGTGAATCTGAACACTAGAAAAGAATGGTGTCTTGCCAACCCTGTTGTAATATGCTCTCCCAAGCACTTAATACAGTGCTCTGCACATGGTAAGAAATCAATAAATACCACCGATGATGATGTTCACCCAGACAAAAAGCTGGAAACTGTTATCCTTTAAGTTAGCTTGGTATGTTTCCAAATGGTAGACCACATCTCTTGGATTTCTTAAATTTTCTGCAGGCAGTTCCCCTCTTTGCCATTTCTCAGAGCAGCAACAGATGCCCATAATAAATGGAAATGTACAACATGTCTGAATTTTAAATTTAACCAACAGACTGTCATTTTCATGATTTGTTTTGATCGATTCCAACTGCGGTTTAATGGTTGGCCGAGCAGATTTTCACTGCAAAAGGGCAATATGATTTGCCTGCAAATAGAAGCGATTCATTATAATCTTCAAGTCCCCTTGATAGAAAATGCCAGCTGGACAGATGAATTATTTCTGCCATGTAACTATGAGGACATATATAAACTCTGAAGCTATTTAGGTGGGTTTGGGGATTAACAAAATGTCAAATGGGAACACTGAAGATATTTGGTTTTTAATTGCATAGGTGATGATTTTTGAGAACGACCATCTTGTGAAATGTATCACTATCATGCTGAGTACAACTCAGAAAGCTGATTCACCATGTTTGGTAGCTCTTACTATGACTATAAATTTGATGCTTCCTTCGATCCAACACTAACATACGGATTTGGTGGGGTCATGTTAAAAGCAGATTGAGTAAATTCTGGTTTATGAATCATAGAATAAAGTTGTGTTTGATGTTTTTCTTATTAATAAACATTTGAAGAAAAGTCAAAAGCGAAGGTCATTAGTTGACGTCCAACTTTCAAATAGAGCTTGTTCAAAGTGGCACAGTGTTAAATAAGGTGACTGCTGCTCTTTTGTATCAAATAATGAAATTCCTAATTTGAAATTCCACCCTCAGTTAGCATCGGTTTTATGACATCGATCAGATTGAATTTCCCTCTTTTCCAAAACGAAGCAACGTGGCCAGATGACTATTGCACAGGCCTGGGAGTCAGAAGGAACTGGTTCTAATCCTGACTCCACCACTTGTTTGCTGTGTGACCATGGGCAAGAATCTTCACTTCTCTGTGCCTCAGTTACCTCATGAAGATTAAGACTGTGAGTCCCATTTGGGACAAGAACTGTGTCCAACCTAATTAGTTTGTATCTACCCCAGTGCTCAGTACAGTGCCTGCTAAGCACTAAACAGAACCCACAGTTATCATTATTATTATTAGGAATTATTATAGCCTTGGCCCTTGTGCAATCCCACTCAGCAATCTCGCTCAGCCATGCTCTCCACATGGTAAGAACTCAATAAATGTGACTGAATGAATGATGGAATGAACCATGAGCCGAACTGATTCTCTGGATTCTGAACTTTCCCTCACTGGCATCTTTTCATCTAATTTACCTTTTCTATGTTTTGTAGAGAATTCTCCACTCACCACAGATCCTCATGCATCCAGTGTGGAAGACTGCAAGGTGCTTACACTTTTATTCTAGGTGTCTAGGTGTGCTTTCTAGACAGCACTGTCAACCAATACTGGATAGAGCCTGGTCCTGGGAGCCAGAAAGTCATGTTTCTAATCCTGGCTCTGCCACTTGTCTGCTGTGTGACCTTGGGTAAATCAATTAACTTCTTTGTGCCTCAGTTAGCTCATTTGTAAAATGGGAATTAAGACTGTGAGCCCCCACATGCGATAACCTGATTACCTTGTATCTACTCCAGCAAGTAGAACAGTGCTTGGCACATAGTAAGTGCTTAACAAATACCATAATTATTATTTTAAAATATTGAGGGTTTACTGTGTGCAAAGTACTGTACTAAGCTCTTGGGAGAGTATAATACAAAAAAGTAGGTAGGAAAAATCCCAGCCCCCAGCATCTTACAGGACTCTCAGAGAAAAATTAGTAACAATAATAATAATAATGTTGGTATTTGTTAAGCGCTTACTTTGTGCAGAGCACTGTTCTAAGCGCTGGGGGAGATACAGGGTAATCAGGTTGTCTCACATGAGGCTTACAAGTTAATCCCCATTTTACAGATGAGGTAAATGAGGCACAGAGATGTTAAGTGACTTGCCCACAATCACACAGCTGACAAGGGGCAGAGGCGGGATTCGAACCCATGACCTCTGACTCCCAAGCCCGCGCTCTTTCCACTGAGCCACTATAGAGTCCTTGCTTTAGAACTCAGCCACTGTCCTCAGAGGGTTCTGAACTTCTTTGTTTCCTTTCATCTTCATTTATGCATTCCTTCATTCAGAATATATTTATTGAGCAAATAATTGTGCATGAAGCGATAAACTAGGCACTTTGAGGCACAAAAGTAGAAAACACATCCCTTGTCCTTGAAGGGCTTAGAATTTTGTTGCATTTTTTATGGTATTTGTTAAGCACTTACTGTAGGTCAAGCATTATTTATTCATTCATTCAATCAATCGTATTTATTGAGCACTTACGGTGCACAGAGCCCTGCGCTAAATGCTTGGGAAAGTACAACATAACAATAAAGAGTGACAATCCCTGCCCACAGTGAGCTTATAGTCTAGAGCGGTGGGAGACAGACATGAATACAAATAAATAAAATGACAGATATGTACATAAGTGTTGTGGGGCTGGGAGGCGGGGAGAGCAAAGGGAGTAAGTTAGGCCGAAACAGAAGGGAGAGGGAGTTGAGAAAAAGTGGGACTTAGTCTGGGAAAGCCTCTTGGAGGAGACTGGCTTTTTTTAAGTGCTGTGGTAGATACAACTTCATGGGGGCTCTCAGTTTAACTAGGAAGAACAGGTAATGGCTCCTCATTGCACAGTCGAGGGAAACTAAGGCTCAGAGAAATTAAGTGACTTGCCCAAAGTCGAACAGCAGACAAGTGGCAGAGCTGGGATTAGAACCCAGTTCCTCTGTCTTCCTGGCTCGTGCTTTTTCCGTTCATTCTTCAGTTCAATTGTATCTACAGGGCGCTTACTGTGTGCAAAGCACTGTACTAAGTGCCTGGGGGAGTCAATATAGCAATAAAGGCCATGCTCTTTCTTCTGCGTTGTACTTTCCCAAGTGTTTAGTAAAATACTCTGAACACAGTAAATGTGCAATAAACACCATTTATTAATTGACAGATTAAAGGGAGAGGCAGGCACAGGTAAGTTGTTTATGAACAATGGGAGCATGAGAAAAAACAGATCTATAGAGTATGGGCAAATGAATGAATGAATGGATGGATGAATGAATGAATAAATCAATCAATAAATGGAGACCATGTGCAACCCACTTGCCTACCTACCTGTTCACAGCACTCTGTGCCTCAGTGGGTACAAAACAGGCAAGGAAAAGATAGAATCATTGGCATTATACAACATGAGCAGAATCATAATCAATCCCTCCACACACCTTGTCAGACTCAAGGTCAGAGGATCAAGGCTCGTATGGCTTCCAGTTTGGAAGACACCACTATAATCATATGCCTCCCACCGATTAGACTATAAGCCCATCAATGGGCAGGGACTGTCTCCATCTGTTGCCCATTTGTACATTCCAAGCGCTTAGTACAGTGCTCTGCACATAGTAAGCGCTCAATAAATGCTAATGAATGAATGAATGAATGAATGAATGAATGAATGAATATACTAACTGGAGCTGAATGTGTGTGTCTGTGTGTGTGTTATGGCTGACTACTAAATTTGATGCTATGAAGGGTCTTCGAAAACAGCTGTACCTTTGTCAAAATCATTTTTTAGCATCTAGGAGAAACTGCTGAACACGTGGCATTTTGAGCCGGGGACCTTATCAGCCTACTAGTTAAAATGTCTCTGAGAGGAAGAAGAATCAAGATTACCAGACTCCTTCCTCTCACTCAGACCAGATAATAACATTGGTATTTGTTAAGTGCTTACTATGTGCAGAGCACTGCTCTAAGCGCTGGGGGAGATACAGGGCAATCAGGTTGTCCCACATGAGGCTCACAGTCTTCATCCCCATTTTACAGATGAGGTCACTGAGGCACACAGGAGTGAAGTGACTTGCCCACAATCACACAGCTGACAAGTGGCAGAGCGGGGATTCGAAGCCATGACATCTGACTCCCAAGCCCGGGCTCTTTCCACTGAGCCACGCTCAGAGACTGAACATAGGAATCACAGCCATCTCTGGGGTAGGGAGTCACCACCCACTTTCAGATAGAAGGCAATTCCTCCAACTCAGAGAAATATCCAATCGGAGGGCGCTCACAGAAGAAATCTCCACTGACCCAAGATATTCCAGCAACACCAAGGCGGACCCTTTGGTTTTATGGGCTAGCCAATATCTCGACTTCCGACTCGGGCAGAGGTCGGTCCTGAGTCAAAATGAGTCACTCACACCACTTTCTGGTGCATTACAAGTTTGTTCCATTTAAAAACTGACCCAGGCCTAGATTATGGGGGCTTATTTGAGCTCAGAAAGATGTCAAATGGCTGCAGTTGACCCGAGGTCGGGCACTTTCATTATGCCAACACTTGAGGCTCAGCTCTAGGCTGAGGCTGAGAAATTACACTTAACTCATCTCTATCCCTTCTATTACATGTAGTTTATTCTACCCGGGACCCACTCAGAGTCAACATCTGACATTTAAAACCCTGCCGGGGGCTTCTGGGAGAAGCACATTCTTTTATATTATTTTAATAGCACCTCCGCAAAAGCCAGTTGAAAACGGAAAGTTGCCCTTTAGGGTATTGTTCATGGTCACCGTAAACAGCCCTGCATATAGCCAATGTCACAAAGATAGTAATGATTCTGTAAAATGAGGAGGAAAAGTGAATTCATTGCTTTGGCAACCTGGTTCCCTCCCTGAGGAGAGGATAGGTTGGAAAACTTTAAGTCCATTGAAACATATCACAGTTTTTTGTTGTTGTTGTTTTGGGTATTTATTAAGTGCTTACTGTGTGCCCGGCATCGTCCTAAACACTGGGGTAGATACAAACTAAGCAGGTTGGACCCAATCCGTGTCCCCCATGGGGCTCACAGTCTTAATCCCCATTTTATAGATGAGGGAACTGAGGCACAGAGAAGTGAAGTAACTTGCCGAACGTCACACAGAAGACAATTGGTAGAGTCAGGATTAGAAACCAGATCCTTTTGACTTTTCAGGCCCGTGCTCTATCCACTAGGGCACACAGCTTCTCATGGTAAGCACAATCCATGCTCTTGAGGTGTTTACAACCTAAGTAGGGGAGACAGACATAAAAATAAATTACAGATAGGTGAATCGAAAGAGGATAGTGATTGGTTCACAAACGCTGTATGGGTCGGATCAGTAACAAAGTGCTTAAGCTGTAGACTGCAAGCTCCTTCAGGGCAAAAGATTGTTTCTACTAACTCTATTGCACTCCCACAAATGCTGTGTATAGTGCTATGCGCACAGGAGAGTGTAAGTCCTTTAAGAGCAGGGCTTATTTCTATAAATTTGTACTCTCCCATTCCTAGAACAGTGTATAGGTGATGCAGAAGCATGGGTGAATAGGGTGGGAGATGAGAGGACAGTCAGGAAAGGCTCCTTGGAGGAGATATATTCGAAGGGTTTTGAAGATGGGGAGTGAAACAAGGTCAGGACACATTAAGTAGGTTGGGGTTAGAGGATAATAATAATAACAATGGTACTTGTTAAAAGTTTCCTGTGTGCCAAGCACTGTTCTAAGTGCTGGGGTAGAAACAAGCTAATCAGATTGAGCACAGTCCCTGCCCCTCATGGGGCTCCCAGTCTTAATCCTCATTTTACAGATGAGATAACAGAGGCACAGAGAAGTTAAGTGACTTGTTCAAGGTCGCACAGCAGACAGGTTGTGGGCCCAGGATTAAAAATCAGATGCTTCTGATTCCCATGGGCAAACTCTAACCACCAAACCACACCGCTTGATATGCAGGCTAGATTCCAGGGGGAGAAAATTGAGGTTAGGTAGGAGGGGGAGAGCTGATTGAGAGCCTAAAAGCCAAGGGTGAGGAGCTTCTGTTTGATGCTTGCTGTGACTTAAGCATCAGGGGTCCATCACCATGTCCCCTCCCCTTTCCACGTTTCCCCTCCACCTTCTCACTGTGCCTCCATCTCTCCTACCTCGCCCCCTACTCCTCGCCCACCTCCTGCCTCTGACTTAGAACGTCCTCCCTTCTCAAATCCGACAGACAATTACTCTCCCCCTTTTCAAAACTTTTTTTGTTCTTCCCCACTCCACAGCACTCACATACCTATCTGTAATTTACTTATTTATATTAATATCTGTCTCCCTCTCCTTCTAGAGTGCAAGCTCATTGTGGGTGGGGAATGAGACCGCTTACTCTTGTACTGTACCCTCCCAAGTGCTGGATACAGTGCTCCGCCCACAGTAGGTGCTCAGTAGATACGACTGAATAAATGAATGAACCTCCAATCACCCCGATCTCCTCTCAAGGCTTCGGGTCATCGAATCGGTGCCAGCACTTTAGTGGCATCCCTCTGTGCCCCCTGCATCCTTCTGTGGTCACCAGATTCCCGGGGTCACAGATCTATTTAAAGGATTATTTATGGTGGATAAATTATTGGGGAAAGCAACTATGAGGAGCAGGGCAAGGGCAGTGCAATTCCAGCACCCAGAGCGGAGGCTGGTAAGCCACACAACCCTCTCTAGCAGTCCCCCACGTTCCCACACCCCACCCCCAGGCACCAGTTCTGCATATGATTCTCTGTGGTTTCTGTGCCAGTCTGCTCTGATGCTCAGAGCCCGGCACCCCAGAGCAGCTGAGCAGGAGGTGGCAAAGATACAGATAAACCCTCACTCTGCCCTGGATCCCACTCACTCTCCCGGCCCCCCTTTGGCCCCTCCCCAAATCACCCACCACAAACAGTTTATGCACTCCAGAGAAGCAGCGTAGCTCCGTGGAAAGAGCACGGGCTTGGGAGTCAGAGGTCATGGGTTCGCCATTTGTCAGCTGTGTGACTGTGGGCAAGTCACTTAACTTCTCTGTGCCCCAGTTACCTCATCTGTAAAATGGGGATTAAGACTGTGAGCCTCACATGGGACAACCTGATTACCCTGTATCTACCCCAGCACTTAGAACAGTGCTCTGCACATAGTAAGCGCTTAACAAATACCAACATTATTATTATTATTATTGTTACTCCTGCCTGGGGTATGATCATGCTAGGTGCCCAGATAACCAAGTGACAAAGGAATGCAGATCTGGTGAATAGATGGATCAATTAATCATTCGATCGATCAATCATGGGTATTTATTGAGCGCTTACCGTGTGCCGAGCACTGTACTAAGTGCTTGGAAGAACACAACATGAGAGAGTTGGTAAACCCTTTCCCTGCCCACAGTAGGCTTCAGACTAGAGGGGATCCAACAGCCCCAGATTGTGGTCCCAGAGGGTAAATAAAGGAGATGAGGCATTCAAAGAAGTGCTCCCAAAACCTTTCCCCAAATCAAGGGGAGTTGCTTCCTGGATTGAGGCTGTCAGAAATGGAAATCTAACTTGACTAAACCTAGATACCCTCGAGAGCAACACCCTGGACTCTAAGATCCTCAAAGGCACAGATCGTGTCTGCTAACTCTATTGAACTCTCCCAAGCGCGTAGTGTAGTGCTCAGCACGGAGTAGGCTTCAAGCTCCTCTAGGACAGGGATTTTGTCTACTAACTCTACTGGTGTCTGCCAAGTGGTCCCCACACAGTAGCTGTAAGCTCCTTGAGGGCAGGGATCAAGACTTCTGACTTTATTGCACTCCCACAGAGGCTCAGAAGAGTGCTCTGCACACAGTAAACTGTAAGCGGCGGGGCTCAGTGGAAAGAGCCCAGACTTGGGAATCAGAGGTCATGGGTTCGAGTCCCGGCTCTGCCACTTAGCTGTGTGACTGTAGGCAAGTCACTTAACTTCTCTGTGCCTCAGTTACCTCATCTGTAAAATGGGGCTTAACCGTGAGCCTCATGTGGGACAACCTGATTACCCTGTATCTACCCCAGCGCTTAGAACAGTGCTCTGCACATAGTAAGCGCTTAACAAAAATCAACATTATTATTATTAAGCTCTTTGAAGGTTCTTCAAGGGCAGGCTTAATTTCTATTGACTTTTCGCAAGTGCCCAGTACAGCACTCAGCCCAAAGTAAGCGCTCAATACATACCACCGATTGATGGACTGATTGACTGGGCCATCTGCTAACCCCAAGATTCATCTCTAGAAAAAAGGTGGCAACCAGGAAGGAAACCAAAGAAAATTAGGGTTCATTTTAAGAGCTGGAGTATCTTAGGCACCCTGCCAAATTGGTACAGCAATTTTTAATTTTCTTATTCTTTCAAGTACCTCAGGATGAGCCGTTGTCTCCTGCTTCAGATCTCCGGTCTTGAAAAGATCGTGCCAGCTGATACGGTCCTAAAACAGAAACTTCACAGATAAAAGTGTCATGCCATTATCCTCTTGGCAGAACTATTCACCTTTTCTGAAGTTGACCACAACATCCACACATTCCATTTATTCATTTACAGTGATATTCATTAGTCAGTGGCCCTTGCACTCACTCATATTTCTTCTTTCAGGCTGATGAGAAGTCCATCCAAAGAATTGGTAAACCTTGTTCTAAAATATTAAAAGAAGATACAGGCATAAAACTTAATTCACGCTATTATCAGGATGATATAATGGATACAACTTTTAAAAAGAGATAAAGCACTTTAAGTCTGGGTATAATATCATTTTAATAATAAATAATTCAGATACAGGAAATATATTAAGCAAAAGAGATGCTTCCAAACAGTCTGGAAATATAGGAGCCAGAACATAGATCACATCATATAAACAACCTAATCTTTTCAATGCTGATCAGACACCAAGCATTTGATTATAAATGTGATGGAGACCATTTTTGAGAAATAGAAACTGTCAGGCAACTTATAGACTGTCATTCAGCTACAAAGAAGTATTTGACACCTCGAGTGTGTGTGAGGAAAGAATTTAGGATGTTCCAAGTGCCCCAGAATACCAACTGACTTCTCTCTCAACCTCACGTATCAGAAGAAAGTAATACAACTCTTTCTTCAGACATTTGAAAATTAATAGGTTGATTTTCATGAGTTTTGCTGAAACTGTCAGAGGAAGGGATGTTAAGCTGGCCAAAAATAAATCCCTGTTTCCCTTCTGTGATTTTAGGGCACTTCAGTCAGTCAGTCAATTGTATTTATTGAGCACTTACTGTGTGCAAAGCACTGGACTAGCACTTGGGAGAGTACAATATAACAGACACATTCCCTGCCCACAATGAGCCTACAGTCTAGAGGGGGAGAGAGACATTAATATAAATAAATTACAGATATGGGCATAAGTGCTGTGGCACTTGTGCACAAAGAAGCAACTCAAGAGACACTGAGAGCCGAGAGATTTTGACCCTAGTCATTACAGAAAGTGTAGCCTTCTGGGTATGAGGATACAAGGCCCAAATATCTGGCATATTCTCTGTGTTCAGCCTCTGATCTGCCACTTCAGCAAGAGAACCAAGGAATCGACACTGGGACTACAGAGAAAATTGGAGGTATGAGAAGCTAGAAATAGAAAAACGATCAAGTCCCTCTACTCCACTCTGCAGAAACAAATTCTTCCTTTGCACTGAGAACTGGCAGCAGAAATAACGTGATAATCCAAAGCTCAGCTAGTGGAGGGGAGGAAGAAAGCCGCTCTCCTGAAGAAAAAACACTCTCGCACTCACATTCTATTAACTTAGGTAACTGATCTGCTTTCGCTGCCGCCCCAACTTCTCAGATGCTGCATTCAAATGGAGAAAGGGAGGAAACAATTTTCTCCAGGAGAGTTTATTCATCGCAGGCTCTATCTTTTTAAAAGTGCACATCTGGTTTGAGACGGGAAAAAAAATTTGGAAGGAAGAAGGAAATAGCAACAAACATTTATTTATAACCCAGTTTTCTTTCAATCTCACCCATCAATAGCTTTTGATCAGCCTGAGGATCATTCGGGAGGAACAGAATATAGCCAGAGGCCCAAGTAGAATGAAACCCAATGTCCAAAGTCTGGAGCTACCAATCTTGAACAAGGATGGCAACAGTCCCTTCGTCCTAAGGAATGTCTTATGCTCTGCACACAGAAAGTGCTCAATAAATACGACTGAATGAAAGGAAGAAGGTGGAGAGTAACTACAAGGGAGGCAGCTCTGAGGTGTGACCAAGATCTCTGGAAACTGCTGGCAACGGCTAGTAATAATGATGGCATTTGTTAAGGACTATGTGTCAAGCGCTGTACTAAGCGCTTCGGTAGATGCCATTTATCACGTTGGAAACAGTCCCTGGCACACATGGGGCTCACAGTCTAAGTAGAAGGGAGGACAGGTATTGAATCCCCTTTGAACAGATGGGCAAACTGAGGCACAGAGCAGTGAAGTGACTTGCCTGAGCTCATATAGCAGACAAGATGCAGAGCCAGGATTAGAACCCAGGAATTCTAACTCCCAGCCCTGTGCTCTTTCCACTAGGTCAACCTGCTTCTCCGATAATGATAATAATTGCGCTATTTGTTAAGAACGTAATCAATCAATGGTATTGACTGGGTGCTTACTATGTGCAGAGCACTGTACCAAGCACTGGGATAGATCCAAAGAAGCAGATTGGATGCAGTTCCTGTTCTACTTGGGGTCCTAAATGTTAAGAGGGAGGGAGCTTCCTCTGGAATGACAGATCCACAGAGGGGCACATTCCCCATCTGGGCCCCTTGACATCTTTTTTTTAATTTTCAAATGATTCAAGCCTTTCCTTTATAGCCTTTCCACTCAGAAACCCCCCCAAATCCATCTTGCAAAGCCACTTCCAAGGATAGTTTTTCTGAGGTTCAGCGGGTCTCTTTGAAAGGCTCTGAGACCAACAGTTTAAAGAAGACCGTCACTTAAAAGTATTTATACAACCAATGCACAAGAGAGTCTGAAGTGCAGTAAACAAGCTTTCGAACTATAAAATGCTAAGAGGTTGTGCTTGAAACAATTACGGTTACGGCGGAAGTTGTCTTCCGACTTGTTCAAGAGGCACTGCGTAATCTAGAAACCGAGTTACCTAACGCACTTGAAAATAACGCTTAGGGGCCAGGCCGTTGCGGCTTCAACTCTACTTCTAGGTGCTAACGCCGCTTTGGTTCGCTCTATCGGGTGCGTGGCACAGGCGACACATTGAATACTAAGAAGGCTGGAAATAGACCGGAGAGGACCGCTCCCGTTACTTCTCGTCGGGTTTCTGGGTCACTTCTCCGGCTCCGGGCTGCAGGCCGGTTCTGCAGTGGCCGGCCCTCGTCTCTGACTGCTGATTCTCCTGGGAGACTTGGCGCACAGCTCGCAGGATGGCCTGCTGAACAATCCGTTTGCTAGCGTTCTGCAGTTTCACTTCCTCCGGTTCATTTCCGGGCTTCTCACCTAGCGAGGGATGGAGAAGGAACAAATTTCAACACACAGAGACTGGTTCTGCTCACCCTTAAATCAAATGCACAATCCAGAGAGGATCTGAACTTGTTTGTCAGCCGCCCAATCGTATTTACTGAGTGCTTACTGTGTGCAAAGCACTGTAATAAGTGTCTGGGAGCATACACTGTGACAATATTTCCTGCCTGTCTGGCTTTTTTCCCCTACAGAGTTCCCCAGGCACCACATTTCATCAGTCAATCGATCAGTTAATCCATGGCGTGGGCAGGGAACATGTCTCCTAATTCTGATGCATTGTACTCTCCCAACCACTGGAGATTTTTGAGAAGGGGGTGACGTGCCCAGAGCGTTTCTGTCGAAAGATAATCCAGGCAGCAGAGTGAAATATAGACTGAAGTGGGGGAGACAGGAGATTGGGAGACAAGAAAGGATGCTATTTATTTTGTTAATGAAATGTACATCGTCTTGATTCTATTTATTTGCTATTGTTTTAATGAGATGTTCATCCCCTTGATTCTATTTATTGCTATTGTTCTCGTCTGTCCATCTCCCCCGATTAGACCGTAAGCCCGTCGAAGGGCAGGGACTGTCTCTATCTGTTACCGATTTGTCCATTCCAAGCGCTTAGTACAGTGCTCTGCACATAGTAAGCGCTCAGTAAATACTACTGAATAAATGAATGAATGAATGCTGATGCAGTAATCCAGTCAGGATACGAGGGGTGATTTTACTAAAAAGGTAGCAGTTTGGATGTGCTCTGCACGCAGTAAGTGCTCAATAAATACTACTGAATAAATGAATGAAATGAATGAATACGCCCCCTCAAGTGCTTAGTACAGTTGACGTCTTTACTGTGTGAATTCAGAGCGCTGTATTCATTCGTTCATTCAGTGGCATTTATTGAGTGCTTACTGTGTGCAGAGTACCATACTAAGCACTTGGGAAAGTACAATATAACAATAAATGGACATTTCCTGCCCCCAAAAAGCTTACACTAAGTTCTTGGGTGAGTACAATGCAACAGAGTCAGTGGCATGGCATCGTGGATAGACCACAGGTCTGGGAGTCAGAAAGTCATGGGTTCTAATTCCGGCTCCACCACTTGTCTACTGTGTGACCATGGGCAGGTCACTTCACTTCTTTTTGTCTCAGTTACCTCATCGTAAAATAGGGATCGAGACTGCGAACCCCACATGGTACAGGGACTGTGTCCAACTTGAATTGCTTGTATCCACCCCAGTGCTTAGTAGAGCGGCTGGCACATCGCAAGCACTTAACATATACTATCATTATTATTATTGTTATTATTAACATTTGTGGAATTCATCCAAAATTCACACCTAGGAAAGGAATTTCACTGTCAGCAATGACACCTTCAAAACCAAACAGCCCACTTAGCTGTGTATGTGTGAAGAGAAGAAATGAGGAGACAAAAACCTACCAACGGGGTCATTTTGATTATCTGTTTAGAAAGTCTACATTCAGCTGGAAAAATACTGGGGAGAAAGAGGAACATCTCAAGCTCTGTGAGACAGAAAGCACAGTGCTTGGCACTTGGAAAGAGCTTAATAAATGCCATAATCATCATTTTATTCCACTCCATGGCTAGAGTTTATTGGATAGGTGAAATTGCCTGGCACATTCATTCAATCAATAGTATTTATTGAGTGCTTATTATGTGCAGAGCACTGTACTAAGCGCTTGGAATGTATATTTCAGCAACAGATAGAGGCAGTCCCTGCCGAATAACGGGCTCACAGTCTGAATGAGGGGAGACAGACAGCAAAGCAAAACAGAACAAAACAAGACAACAACATCAAGATAAATAGAATCATGGAGATATACACATTAACAAAATATATAGGGTAATAAATAATATACAAATATGCACAGTGCGGAGGGGAGGGGAAAGGGGAGGAGCAGAGTGCGGGGGGAGGGAAGGGGAGGAGCAGAGGGAAAGGGGGGCTCAGTCTGGGAAGGCCTCCTGGAGGAGGTGAGCTCTCAGTAGGACCTTGAAGAGGGGAAGAGAGTTAGTTTGGCGATTGTGAGGAGGATATATTGCTCTGAAATCAGTTGTTTCAGAAAGGAGAAATTTTGTACTTGGGCACTTGTCTCTAATTCAACCCTATTCGAAAGAGACAATGTGTCTGATTCCCTGCATTTTTGTTTAAGGTTGATATCTAGGTGGCCCTTTCCTCATTTCATAGTCATTGTAAGGAAAGGGTTGACATTATTATTTTTAATTCTATTTATTGAGCGCTTACTGTGTGCAAAGCATCATCACTGATTGACCTTACATTTTTAGCATTTATGACAGCAACCTTGAAGGTATACTTCATAAGTGGTTCCTGCCTAATTTTTCTTACTCTGAGAAAGATGTTAAATTCTGTATCATCTTTCCACCTGGCTCAGAAGTGAAAGAGTTGGGGGGGGGGGGGGAGGAATGTAAGCAGGAGAAGAGAGCTGACAGATGTAAGATGGTGGAGAGCCTTGACGTCAACGGTATGAGGTTTTGGCTTGATGCAGGGGGAAGTAGGTGGCCACTAGAGGTTTTCAGCGAGTGGAGAGATGTGTTTTGGGCGGCAGTATAAAGCACAGCCCCTCTCAGGGTGACACCTGGAGAGTTTTCAGTACTCCACTAGTTTTGGCTTCTGAAGGGAAAGCCAAGCAGAGGTCTACCCATTCCATTCCTAGCTTGGCCAGTGGAAGGTAATCTGTTGCAAGTTAAAACCCACCAGTGCTGGACAGCAAGTGGCATGGGAGCGAGTCGAGGGCGGAGACTGAAGTAGACTGCAAGGAAGAAGGAGATGGTAAACGACTTCCGTGTTTTCCCCCAGAAAACCCTATGGATACACTGCCAGAACGGTTGCCGGCGGAGGTGGGGCTTTCTGGGAGAGATGTGTCCATGGAGTGGCTATGGGTCGGAAAGGAGTGAAATGACTCGAAGGCATAAGAAAAGAAATAAGGCATAGACTGAAATGGGGAGAGGATGGGGTCCTCTCTGTAACGATCGGGATCGATCTCACCAAGTGATAATAATAATAATAATAACGCTGGTATTTGTTAAGCGCTTACTATGTGCAGAGCACTGTTCTAAGCGCTGAGGTAGATACAGGGTAATCAAGTTGTCCCACGTGAGGCTCACAGTTAATCCCCATTTTACAGATGAGGGATTTTAGGCCCAGAGAAATTAAGTGACACCCACCCTGGGATACAGTTTTATACCTAAGCGCTCAAATATTTTTCTAAAGATTCAAAGACTTGTCCCAACTGGTAGACAAAAGTAACCCTGGCCTCAACAGCACTTCTTATAGAGTCGGTAGACATGATCCTGATCCTTAAGCTTACAATCAGGGAGATGGAATTTGAAATTCCTTAAAGACACAGGAAGCAACAAAGAATTAGGATACGTACACAAGTGGGGGTCCATATCAAAGTGCTTCAGGGCCATGGATTTAAGTGCCTAAATACTGCTGAAGAAAGGGGGAAATAGTGTGGGAGGTGAGAGGTTGTTCAGAGATGACTTCTTCAAGGAGGTATTATTTTAGTCAGGCTCCAAGGATGGGGAGAAAGGTGTCCGATACGAAGCAGGAGGGAGTTCTGGGCAAGAAGGAAGGTGTATACAAAGAGTAGATGGAGAGAAAGACAAGATCAAGGCACAGTAAGTCCATTGGTGTTAGAGGTGGAAGGTGTGTGGACCAGGGTTCTTTAAACCATGAATTGAAAAGATGAGTAACTGATTGGAAAATAAGGTCGCCCCTGCATAAATTCTTCAGATAAATTTTCCCAAGAGCACCTCATTCTCTTCAATCATTCGATCGATGCAATGCATTGAGCACTTACTGTTCACGGAGCACTGTACTATTACTCATCTCCCCTACCAGCCCTACAGCACTTATGTACATATCTGTCATTTATTTATTTCTATTATTGACCAAGCAGCGTGGCTCAGTGGAAAGAGCACGGGCTTTGGAGTCAGAGGTCACGGGTTCGAATCCCGGATCGGCCACTTGTCAGCTGTGTGACTTTGGGCAAGTCACTTAACTTCTCGGTGCCTCGGTTCCCTCATCTGTAAAATGGGGATTAAGACTTTGAGCCCCACGTGGGACAACCCGATTCGTCTTTGTCTACCCCAGCACTTAGAACAGTGCTCGGCACATAGTAAGCGCTTAACAAATACCGACATTATCATTATTATTATTAGACTGTAAGCTTGTTGTGGGCAGGGAATATATCTGTTTATTATTATATCATACTCTCCCAAGTGCTCAGTATAATACTCTGCACACAGGAAGTGCTCAATAAATATGCTTGACTGAGCACTTGGGAGAGTGCAATATGAAAGAGTCAGTAGAAACATTCCCTGTCCACAAGGAGCTTACAGTCCAGAGGAGTCCTTTTCCATTTGCCCTCCTTTCTCCACACCAACCAACAGCAATCTTTCTTCTTCTCTCACATTCTCTTTCCCGCCCAGCTCCATGCTTTTCCTGTTCCTGGTCTCCTTCCCCATGGATGTTAACTGCCCCTGCCACGGACAATGTTGACAACTGAGGAGATCAAACGATCCTCCGAGTCACCCTGGCAATTTAAAATCTGCAGAAGCCGCGGCAGGATTACTAACGATCTGGAAACGATATCCCTTTTCTTTTATGGTTTTGTTAAGCGCCTACTCCATGCTAGGCAGTGTTCTAAGCGCTAGGGTAGGTACAAAGTAAACAGGTTGGACACAGTCCATGTCCCCCATGGGGCTCACAGACAATCCTCATTTTACAGATGAGGTAACTGACACACAAAGAAGTGAAGTGACTTACCCAAGGTCACCCAGCTGACAAATGCGTGGCTCAGTGGAAAGCGCCTGGGCTTCGGAGTCAGAGGTCATGAGTTCGACTCCCGGCTCTGCCACTTGTCAGCTGTGTGACTGTGGGCAAATCACTTAACTTCTTTGTGCCTCAGTTCCCTCATCTGTAAAATGGGGATTAAAAGTGTGTGAGCCCCACGTGGGACAACCTGATGACCCTGTATCTCCCCCAGCGCTTAGAACAGTGCTCGGCACCTAGTAAGCGCTTAACAAATACCAACATTATTATTATTAAATGGCGGAACCGGCATTAGAACCCAGGTCTTTCTGACTCCTAGGCTCGTGCTCTATCCACTAGGCCATTCTGCACCCGATCTGGGCCAGGTCCCTGCGTGAGAGCCACCGCTTAATGTGGCTAGTTAATCTCTCCTTCTTCTTGGCTCTTGGTTCGTGCCCTGAGAGGATTTGTCACCGCAAACTCCTCTCAGGACCGGACCTGATCCTGAGAGTCCTTGTCTTCCTCAGGGCTCAGAGTCGAAGAGGGAGGATGACCTAGAGGAAAGAGTGTGGAACTGGGAATCAGGAGATTTAGGTTCAAAGCCCAGCAATACCAATGGCTATACTTTGTGATCTTGGGCAAGTCATTTAATCTCTTTGCCTCAGTTTCCTCATTTGTAAAATGTGGATAAGATACACTGTGAACCCAAGATGGGAAAGGAACTGGTCCATTCATAACCTTGAATCCACTCCCATGTTTAGCTCATAGTAACGTGGCTTAATGGAAAGAGCACCGGCTTGGAAGTCAGAGAATGTGGGTTCTAATCCTCAATCTGCCACTTGTCTTCTGTGTGACCTTGGGCAAGCCATTTAACTTCCTTGTGCCTCAGTTATCCCATCTGGAAAATGGGGATTAGAACTGTGAGCCCCATGTGGGACAACCTGATTACCTTGTATCTACCCCAGGGTTTAGAACAGTGCTTGGCTCATAGTAAGCGCTTAACAAATACCATCATTATTATTATTGTTATGATTATCAGTTGCCAGATGAGGAAATTAAGGCTGGGAGAAGTTAAGTGATGATGATGTTATTTGTTAGGCACTTACTTTGTTCCAGGCACTGTACTATGAGCTGAGTGATTTCCTGAAGGTCAAACAGCAAGCCACGGGCAGAGCTGGGACTAGAACCCAAGTCTCCCAGCACTGAGTTGCATGTTCTTTCCCCACGAACACAAAATTTCTTTACGATGAGGAAAACCATCATCATATCAATCAATCAGTTGTATTTGCTGAGCACTTACTATGTGCTGAGCACTGTACTAAGTGCCTGGAGAAGTACAGCACAACATAATTAGCAGACAAATTCCCTATCCATAATAACCTTCCATTCTATAGAGACAGAGATTGATATGAATGAATAAGCAATTTATAATATATAATTTAAATATATACACATAAGGGTTGACAGGTTGGGTGTGGGGTGGAGAGCAAATGTCCAGAGGTCACAGATTAAAGCGCATAGATGATGCAAATGAGAGAGCAAGGGCAGAGAAGCAGCGTGGCTCAGTGGAAAGAGCCCGGGCTTGGGAGTCAGAGGTCATGGGTTCGAATCCCACCTCTGCCACTTGTGTGTGTGTGACTGTGGGCAAGTGACTTAACTTCTCTGTGCCTCAGGTACCTCATCTGTAAAATGGGGATTAACTGTGAGCCTCACGTGGGACAACCTGATGACCCTGTATCTCCCCCAGCGCTTACAACAGTGCTCTGCACATAGTAAGCGCTTAACAAATACCAACATTATTATTATTATTATTAATTGGGGAAGGCCTCTTGGAGCAGATAGATGTGACCTCAGTAATGCTTTGAAGGTGGAAAGAGTTGTGATCTGGCATATGTGGAAAGGGAAGGAGTTCCAGCCTAAGGGAAGGATGTGGGAAAGGTGTCGGTGGTGAGATAGGGGCTCAGTGAGGAAGCTGGCACTGGAGTAGCGGAGTGCCGCGGGCTGAGCTGGAGTAGGAGATCAGTGAGGTGAGGGAGGAAGGGGAGAGCGGATTGGGTCCTTTAAGGTCGATGGTAAGGAGCTTCTGTTTGATGCGGAGGTGGATGGGCAGTCACTGGAGATTCTGAAGAGTAGGGAGACATGAACTGAACGTTTCTGTTGATAAATGAATCACGCAGGAGAGAAGCATGGATTGGATACCCAACACAGCTTAATTTCCAAGGCAGATGGGATCGGAGTTTGCCAGAATGAGGCTTGGCATAAGGGGAGTAAGAAAGACTTAAATTACATGCTTTGGGTCATTTAAAAGAGAAAGTGAATCAGGTGGAAAATGTTTCCCCAGCGTGGGGGAATGCCTTGTTACAAATAACAGGATTCTGCAGTTTCGGAGCTTCTTTTTCCACGAAGCTCTCGAGTTTTATCCTCTCCATATTCAAAATGACCACCATGTTGCTGTTTTAGGGGAGCCCCTGGTAAAAGTTTAGAATATTTGACTTAAACTAATAAGAGCAAATTAAAACTGTTGGTGGGAAGGAAGAAAACGAGTGTAAGCATAACCTACTTCGTGAAGGAGACCTAAACAGGTGAATCAGAAGGGAACATTTGCTAATGATATAAAGATGGCTAACAGACACTGACGTAACACTGTTTGGAAGGTTGAACAAAATGACTCAACGGCTTTGTGATCCGCTTGCACCGCAAGATATTTTTAGTAAAAATGATTGTTGAAGAATTGTTGAAGAACAAGAATATTTACTTGTTAAAATTCTGCCTGGATATCAGATGATAAGAAGAGATCACTAGACCTTTCAAAATATTGTCTAGGTAGGAAAAGCAGCATGGCCCAGTGGAAAAAACCTTAGCCTGTGAGTCAGAGGATCTGAGTTCTAATTCTGGCTCTGCCACTTGACTTTGTTGGATGAGTCATTTAACTTCTTTATGGCTCAGTTACTACATCTGTAGAATGGGAATAAAATGGTCGTCCTACTCCCCTTTAGACTGTTAGAGTCACGTGATTCAGAGACTGTGCCTGACCTGCTGACTCTGCTTCAACTCCTGCATTTAAACCCCTCTAGACGGTAAACTCGTTATGGGCAGATAATGCGTCTGTTTATTGTTATGTTGTACTCTCCCAAGCGGTGACCTGCACACAGTAAGTGCTCAATGAATATATTTTACTGACTGATTTCATACCATGCTTGGCAAATAGACTCGTTGTGGGCCGGGAATTTGTCTATTTACTATTGTACTGTACTCTCCCAAGCGCTTAGTACAGTGCTTCGCACACAGTAAGTGCTTAATAAATATGACTGAATGAATGAATGGACTATAAACTGGCTGTGGTCAGGGACCATGTCTGCCAACTCTTCTAGACTGTATTCTCCCAAGCGCTTAGTACAGTAGCCTGCACACAATAAGCACTCAATAAATATTGATTGATACTGTGTGCTTAACACATACTACAATTATTATGATTATAATCCCCAGTTGGAAAACCACACTCCCTCTATGGGTAGCAATTCTTCAAGGAGTAATATGTTGTCTAAAAGCTTGAAAAGCTTTGTTTGACAGCTTGAAAAGGCAGAAAGAGAATCTGAGCTCATTCTGCAAGCTGATTCCAGTCCAGTCAATGGGAAGAAGCACGGCCTAGTGGATCGAGCGCAGGCCTGAGAGTCAGAAGGAACTGGATTCTAATCCCAACTCTGCCATATGTTTGCTATGTGACCTTGGGCAAGCTGTTTTACTTCTCTGTGCCTCAGTTACCTCATCTGAAAAATGGAGACTAAGACTGTGAGCCCTATGTGGGACTGGGGCTGTGTCCAAACTGATTAGCTTGTAGCTACCCCAGGGCTTAGAACAGAGCTTGGCCAATAGTAAGTGCTTAACAAATACCATTTTTTTAAATATCATTATTATTATTATTATAAGTGATTTTTGTAGCGATTGAGCCCTGATCATCTTGAGGGGGTTAGGTCAGTTCTTGATAAAAAGGCCATGATCTGGACTCCTCCTGGGACCTTTCCGCCTGGCCTGAAATATACACCACTGATCACTGAGAAGCATAGTCCAGTCCCTGTGAAACGGAGTGTGTGAGCGGCCCATGACCCCCAGAATTTTGGGACAGTGGCATCAGCCCCTTCAGGATGGCACACGGAGCAGGTGACTTGGTGGACACCGGGCCAGATGCTTTTCAGCTGCTTTTCAGTTGACTTTTCTGACTTTTCAGCTGCTACAGCTGTCCCTATGCAAGGGGAAACTCATCTGGTAAGAGAAGAGAGAGCAGGAAGATGACGAGGAAAGAAGAAGAGAGAAGAGGAAAGGAGAGGAGAAGAAAAAAGAAGAGGAGAAAAAAGGAGAGCAAAGAAGAAGAGAGAAAAGGAAAGAAGAAGGGAGGAAAGAAAAGGAAAGAGGAGAAGAAAGAAGAGGAGATGAAAGGAGAAGAAAGAGGAGGAGAGAAAAGGAGAGGAAAGGAAATGAGGAAAGGAGAAAAGGAGAGGAAAGGAAAGAACAAGAGGAAAAGAGAAGAGGAAAGAAGAGGGAAGGAGGAAGAAGTCAATGACACTTGTCAAATGCTTACTATGTGTCAGGCACTATATTAAGCACCTTAATTCATCCTTCCTCCCAACCCCACAGCAAGTATGTACCTATCTGTAATTTATGTATATTAATGTCTGTCTCCCCCTTTAGACTGTGAGCTCATTCTGGGCAGGGAATGTGTCTGTTTGTTGTTGTATTGTACTCTCCTAAGTGCTTAGTATAGTGTTTTGCACACAGTAAGCATTCAATATATATGATTGAAGGAATGAATGAAAATGTCTCCCAAGTGAACAGATGTTAGGATTTTTGCCCTGGAATGACTCAGATCAACTGTTTCCAGGGATGAAAACTGGGACCAAGGATTATTTCATGGACTTTTGCCCGTCTGACAAGTAGGGGCATCACCAATCCCTTACATAGACATGTAATTCAAGGTTATCAATTCTAGGCGCTGGGATGTTCTATCCTTTTCAATTGGGAATATGGAGACTTCATCATCCTCAAAACACCTACTCTTTTCAAGGTCTCATCTCCTAGGCAGTGTCTTTCTTTACTAATGTATTAATAACTAGATGATAATACTGTTGGTGAGATTTTTTTTTACTGTGGTGTGTGACTGGAGACGATACAATGACCTCAGTTTCCTCGACTGTAAAATGGGGATTAAATGCCTGTCTCCCTCCAATTTACCCTGGGAGCTCCATGTAGGACAGGGACTATATTTGACCCGATTATCTTGTATCTACCTCAATGCTTAGAACAGCATATGTCACCGGCATATAGTGTTTAAAAATACCACCTATTTAAATTAATAAAAACTATAAAATGTACGTAAATGCTGAGAATAGGATTATAATTCACTGTTGCAATTATTTCCCCAATATAATGCTCTTGCACACATTCCTATGCATGCAGCAAATAAATAAAGCAGGATCATCTGAGGTCTGTTTAGAGAAAACAGATGAAGAACAGAGAGTTCCAATCAGGTTACCCCAGATCCATCACACCCTAATTAGATATTCTGGTTTTGAGGTCTGAAATGTAATTAGGTTGTGGGAACTCAGATGAAAGAAATGGAAAAAACCAGATCCAAGTTGGACTGACTCACAGAGAAATTCTCTGCAAATGAGAGGCAAGTGTTTTTAATGGTTCCAAATGTTTTACGGTGAAATGGATAGAACACTGGCCTGGGAGTCAGAAGGTTATGGGTTCTAATCCCGGCTCAGCCGCTTGTCTGCTGCGTGACCTTGGGCAAGTCACTTCACTTCTCTGTGTCTCAGTTACCTCATCTGCAAAATGGGGATTGAGACTGTGAGCCCCATAAGGGACAAGGACTGTATCCAACCCTGTTTGCTTATATCCACGTCAGCGCTTAGTACAGCTCCTGGCACACAGTAAGCACTTAAATACCACAATGATGCTCCTTACTGTGTGTTGAGCACTAAGTGATGATGTTGGTATTTGTTAAGCGCTTGCTATGTGCCGAGCACTGTTCTAAGCGCTGGGGTAGATATAAGGGAATCAGGTTGTCCCACGTGGGGCTCACAGTCTTCATCCCCATTTTACAGTTGAGGTAACTGAGGCACCGAGAAGTTAAGTGACTTGACCAAAGTCACACAGCTGACAGGTGGCGCTGGGGTAGATGCAAGATAATCTGGTTGGATACAGTCTCTGTCTCACATGGGACTCACATTCTAAGAATGAGGGAGAACAGGGACTGAATCCCCATTTTACAAATGAGAAAACTGAGCTACAGAGAAGTTAAGTGACTGGACCGATTTCACAGAGCAGGAAAGTGTCAGAGCCAGGATTAGAACCGGGTGCTCTGAGTCCCGGGACCAGGCTCTTTCCACTAGGCCACGCTGTTCCATTTAAAGCTCTTTGAAGGTGGGAAGTGCTCTAGACTGTAAACTCATTGTGGGCAGCCAATATGTCTGTTATATTGTTAAACTGTACTCTCCCAAGTGCTTAGTACAGTGCTCTGCACAAAGTAAGCATTCAATAAATACAGTTGATTGACTCTGGCCAAAGCACGATTTTCTTCTTCCAGTTATTCAGAACCGTAAACAAAGTTCAAATTCAAAGTCAGCATTTTAAGTTTCATTGAACATAAAGTTCTTAGGAGAGAGGCATGGGAATTTATGCAGTTTTTCCTTGACTCAGCAATCACTAGCTCATATTCTGCAGAATCGAGTGGACAAAAAAGGAATACGAATCCCTAAGGCTTTCTGTGAATGTCACAACCAGGGAAAATGCCGAAGCAGCCACAGTTTCCCAATCAATCAGTCAGTGGTTTGTATTGAGTACTTACTGTGTGCAGAGAACTGTACGGAGCGCTTGAAAGAATACAACAGAGTTGATAGACATATTCCCTGCCAACAACAAGCTTACAGTGCGGAGAGGGAAACACACATTTCGAATCAACAAAATGAGACAGTTGCAGTGTTCTATACATCTAAATGAAGGGCCCATTGTCAATCGATGGTATTGACTGAGCACTGACTGCATGCAAAGCACCGTACTGAGTGCTTGGAAAAGTACAATGCAGAGTTAGTATATATATAATCTCTGTCCACAGGAAGTTTAGAATCTAATATCAGATGTAATCCAATTAATCAATGGTATTTATAGAATTGTTAATGTATGCAGAGTACTGTAGTAAGCACTCAAATCTCTAGACTGTAAGCTCGGCCTCTGGAATAAGCTTGTTGAGAGCAGGGAATGTGACTACGAACTCCGTTATATTTTTCTCTCCAGAGTGCTTAGTATAGTACTCTGCACACAGTAAGTATTCAATAAATACCGACGGTTGATTGATTGAAACAAAGAGCCCAGAAAATGTGCTTAATGTATCCATAAACAACCACAGGGGACATAGGTGGTGAATGCAGGTGAGGAAGCAGCGTGGCTTGGTGGATAGATCACAGGCCTGGAAGTCAGAGGGACCTGGGTTCTAATCCTGGATCTACTACTTGTCTGCTGTGTGACCTTGGGCAAGTCACTTAACTTCTCTGGGCTTCAGTTACCTCATCTATAAAATGGGGATTAAGACTATATGCCCCATATGGGACATGGACTGTGTCCAACCTGATCATCTTGTTCCTATCCCAGTATTTACAACAGTGTCTTGCACACCGTAAGCACTTAAAAACAGCCACTAAAAAAAAAAAATCCTGGGAAGGCTCGATATCAGAGAGAGCAGTCATCAAACTCCTCTTCCAAACCCCCTGTGGTCACTGCCTGACACAGGTCTCACCACTGATCTGATCCGGGACTTGTAGCGCTTATGATCCGATGGTCACCCAGATCTACATCTGACACCCAAATCTACATCTCCAGTCCTGATCTCTCTCCCTCTCTGCAGCCTCTCATTTCCTTCTGCCTTCAAGACATCTCTACTCGGATGTCCTCCCTTCACCTCGAATTTAAAATGGCTAAAATTGAACTTATCTTCCTACCCAAACCCTGCCCTCCTGCTCACTTTCCCATCACTGTTGACAGCACCGCTATCCTAGCCCGTAACCTTGGAATTATCCTGGACTCCTCTGATTCAACCCACAATTCAAGCCATCACTACATCCTGTCAGGATGTAGTCTTAATCCCCATTTTAATCCTGTCAGTTCTACATTCACAACACTCCTAAAATCTTTCCCTTCCTCTCCAACCAAATCCTCCTTGAACTCTCAGCTGCCTTTGACACTAGACCATCCCCTTCTCCTCCACACCTTATCTCACCTTGGCTTCACGGACTCCATCCTCTCCCGGTTCTCCTCTTATCTCTCCGGCCGGTCATTCTCGGTCTCATTTGCGGGCTCCCCCTCCCCCTCTCATCCTCTAACTGTAGGAGTTCCCCAAGGGTCAGTTCTCGGCCCTCTTCTGTTCTCCATCTACACTCACTCCCTCGGTGAACTCATTCCCTCCCATGGCTTCGACTATCATCTCTATGCAGATGACATACAGATCTACATCTCTGCCCCTGTCCTCTCCGCCTCCCTTAAGGCTCGTATCTCCTCCCGCCTCCGGGACGTCTCTACCTGGATGTCTGCCCGCCACCTAAAACTCAACATGTCCAAAACTGAGCTCCTTATCTTCCCTCCCAAGCCCTGTCCTCTTCCTGACTTCCCTATCACCGTGGACGGTACGACCATCCTTCCCGTCTCTCAAGCCCGCAACCTTGGTGTCATCCTTGACTCGGTTCTCTCATTCACCCCACACATCCGATCCGTCACCGAGACCTGCCGGTCTCACCTTTACAATATCACCAAGATCCACCATTTCCTCTCCACCCAAACGGCTATCTTACTGGTACGGGCTCTCATAATATCCTGGCTAGATTATGGTGTCAGCCTTCTCTCTGATCTCCCTTCCTCCTATCTCTCCCCGCTCCAGTCTATTCTTCACTCTGCTGCTCGGATCATCTTGCTCTGGGCATGTCACTCCCTTTCTTAAAAACCTCCAGTGGCTGCTTATCGACCCCCCGCACGAAACAAAAACTTCTCACTCTAGGCTTCAAGGCTCTCCATCATCTTGCCCACTCTTACCTCACCTCCCTTCTCTCTGCTGCCCACCGCGGAGGCTCCGCTCCTCTGCCGCCCACCTCCTTACCGTCCCCCAATCACACCTGTCCCACCGTCGACCCCCGGGCCACGTCCTCCCGCGATCCTGGAAGGCCCTCCCTCCTCACCTCCACCAAACTAACTCTCTTCCCCTCTTCAAAGCCCAACTGAGATTTCACCTTCTCCAAGAGGCCTTCCCAGACCGAGCTTCCCCTTTTCCCTCTGCTCCCTCTGCTGCCTCTCTGCCCCCTCCTTCCCCCCCTTTCCCTCTGCTCCTCCCCGTCTCCCTTCCCTACCCCTCAGCACTGTCCTCATCTGCTCATTCGTATATATTTTTATTACCCTATTCATTTGGTTAATGAGATGTACAACCCCTCGATTCTATTCATTGCTATTGTTTTTGTCCGTCTCCCCTGGTTAGACTGAAAGCCCAACAATGGGCAGGGACTGTCTCCATCTGTTGCCAAATTGTACATTCCAAGCGCTTAGTACAGTGCTCTGCACATAGCAAGCACTCAATAAATACTATTGAATGAATGAATGAATGAGCCAAACCGCTACGACATTAATGCAAGCACTTGTCCTAGCCAACCCTGATTACCTTATCAGCCTCCTTGCTGACCTCCCTGCCTCCTATCGTTCCCCATTGTAGTCCATACTATACTCTGCTGCCTTCAAAAACGTTCAGACCATATTTTCCCCTTCCTCAAGAAAGTCCGGAGATTGCTCATCCACCTCTGCATCAAACAGAAACTCCTCACCCTTGACTTTAAAGCACGCAATCCCCTCGCCCCTTCCTATGTCACCTTGCTACTCTCCTACTGTTACCCAGACCAAACACTTTGTTCCTCTAATGCTAACCTTCTCACTTTACCTCAATCCCATCTATCTCACCCCCGACCCACACCCACACCGTACCTCTGGCTTGGAACGCCCTCCCTCCTCGTACTTAACAGATAATTGCTCTCCCCCACTTCAAAGCCTTATCGAAGGCACATCTCCTCCAAGAAGCCTTCCCTCTTTTCCTCTTCTCCCACTCCCTTCCGCATTGCCTTGACTTGCTCACATCATTCATACTTCCTCACATCCCCACGGCACATAGGTATATATCTGCAATTTATAGATTTACTTATGTATATCAATTTCTGTCCCCCCCTCTAGACTGTGAGTTCTCTGTGGGCAGAGAATGTGTGTGTGTTATATTGTACTCTCCTTAGCGCTCAGTACAGTGCTTCGCACACAGTAAGCACTCAATAAATGCAACTGAATGAAAGTTCACTGATATAGTCCTCAGACCAGGAAGAGAACTCCTTGAAGTCCCAGAGATGTAGAGCAGCACAAATATGAGAGAGAAAAGGGAGTTCTGGGAATTCTCCTACTGCCTATCACCTCCTCATTTCTCATTTTTTTAAATGGAATTTGTTAAGCACTTACTAATAATAATGTTGGTATTTGTTAAGCGCCCACTATGCGCCGAGCACCGTTCTAAGCGCTGGTGTGGATACAGGGTAATCACGTTGTCCCACGTGAGGCTTACAGTCTGAATCCCCATTTTTCAGCGGAGGTAACTGAGGCCCAGAGAAGCTAAGTGACTTGCCCACAGTCACACAGCTGACAAATGGCAGAGCTGGGATTCGAACCCATGACCTCTGACTCCCAAGCCTGGGCTTTCCACTGAGCCACGCTGCTTCTCAGTGGAAAGAGTTCAGTGGGTAGATATAATTGATCAGGTTGGACACAGTCCATGTCCCACAAGGGGCTCTCATCCTTACTATGTAATAAACACTGTTCTAAGCTCTGGGATAGATACGAGTTAATCAGGTTGGACACAGTTCGTGTCCCATGTGGGGCTCACGGTCTTAATCCCCATTTTACAGGTAAGGTAACTGAGGCCCAGAGAAGTTAAATGACTTGCCCTAGGTCACACAGCAGACAAGTGGCAGAACCAGGATTAGAACCCAGAGCCTTATGACTCCCATGTCCATGCTCTATCCACTATCCCACACTGCTTCTCTCTTGTTTATTGAAGGAAAGAGAGACAAGCGTACATTTTCCCCAACCCCATGTGATGAGCTTCCCATGAGAGCAAGGATCAACTGAAAAAAAAAAGGGGGTGGTGGGAGGATCCAGGAGAGAGTTTTCAGGGACACTTCCACACTTAGCTACTCATCCCTGAGTAGTCTTGGGACTATCACTCCGGGGAAGCAGCGTGGTCTCGTGGCTAGAGCCCCGACCTGGGAGTCAGAAGGATCTGGGTTCTAATTCAGGCTCCGCCACTTGTCGGCTGTGTGACCTTGGGCAAGTCATTTTACTTCTTTAAGCCTCAGTTTCCTTATCTGGAAAATGGGGATCAAGACTGTGAGCTCCATGTGGGACAGAGACTGTGTCCAACCCGATTAACTTGTATCTACCCGAGTGCCTAGCACGGTATCGGATAGACAGTAAACGTTTAACAAATACCATCATCATCATTTCTATCTTGTGACCTGGAATTGGTGAAGGAGGAGCAGCGTGGCTTAGTGGAAAGAGCCCTGGCTTGGGAGTCAGAGGTCGTGGGTTCGAATGCCGGCTCTGCTGCTTGTCGGCCGTGTGACTGTGGGCAAGTCACTTCACTTCTCTGGGCCTCAGTTCCCTCATCTGTAAAATGGGGATGAAGATTGTGAACCTCACGTGGGACAACCTGATAACCCGTATCTACCCCAGCGCTTAGAACTGTGCTCTGCACATAGTAAGCGCTTAACAGATACCAACATTATTAAGGAGGTTTCGGTGGAAAAATCCCCTTGCAGAATAGGGACAGGGCTCGAACAGAGGAATTGCTTAGACATATGTAGCCTGGCCCACTGCAGACAATTAGCGCCAGTGGAGAACAAATGGTAATAATCATAATTATAGTATTTGTTAAACACTTGTTAAATATTTGTTAAACACCTCCTATGTGCCAAATGCTGTGCTAAGCACCGGGGTCGATACGAGGCAATCAGGTTGGACCCGGTACCCGTCCCACGTGGGGCTCGCAGTCTCAATCCCCATTTTACAGATGAGGGAACTGAGGCCCAGAGAAGTGAAGTGACTTGCCCACAGTCACACGGCCGACAAGCAGCAGAGCCGGGATTCGAACCCACGACCTCTGACTCCCAAGCCAGGGCTCTTTCCACTAAGCCACGCTGCTCCTCCTTCACCAATTCCGGGTCACAAGATAGAAATGATGATGATGGTATTTGTTAAACGCTTACTGTCTATCCGATACCGTGCTAGGCACTCGGGTAGATACAAGTTAATCGGGTTGGACACAGTCTCTGTCCCACATGGAGCTCACAGTCTTGATCCCCATTTTCCAGATAAGGAAACTGAGGCTTAAAGAAGTAAAATGACTTGCCCAAGGTCACACAGCCGACAAGTGGCGGAGCCTGAATTAGAACCCAGATCCTTCTGACTCCCAGGTCGGGGCTCTAGCCACGAGACCACGCTGCTTCCCCGGAGTGATAGTCCCAAGACTATATTCACGGAAACACAACGTTGTTTATTGGTTCAGTGTTATGATCATCCAATGTGCTGATGCTCTTTCTCCCCACCTCTCTTCGGCACTCTTGAGTGTGCCAGTAATGTAGTTTGACTTCTGCGGGAAATTTTTTGGTTGGTCTCCTTCGTTAGGTGGAAGTTCCTTGTGGGCAGGGAATAGGTCACTTCTTTATACGGCACTTCCCAATTCATTCGATCGTATTTATTGAGCACTTACCAGGTGCAGACTACGGTACTCAGTGCTTGGCAGAGTATGAAATAACAATCAACATTCCCTGCCCACAATGTGCTTAGAGTCTAGAACCGAGTAAACTGCCCCGCACTAAGAGGGCGCTCTCTAACTTGCCGCTACTATTTCTACCTTGCAAAACCTTCAGACCGTCTGAACAAACATGGCCTAGCGAGAAGCGTATGTCTGCTTGCTGTTGTACTGTACTCTCCCAGGCGCTTAGTACCGTGCTTTACACACAGTAAGCGCTCAATAAATATGACAATCGATGAATGAACGAAATGATCATGGACTAGCATAAAGAGCCGGGCCTGCGAGTGAGAAGATCTGGAATCTGATCCCGGCTCCACGACTTGTCTGTTGTGTGACCTGGGGCAAGTCATTTCATTTCACTGGATCTCGGTCATCTCATCTGTAAAATGGAGATTAAGACTGTGCGGGACATGAACTGTGTCCAATCTGATTCTGTCGTCTTTACCACGCACTTAGCCCAGTGCTTGGCACGAAGCGCTTGACAGATATTCTTAAAAACAAAACAAAATAAAGAGAGTTTGAAAACTAGTTTGAGGATTCAGAAAACTCTTCTATTACAGGTAATTGGATAGAGATTCTCACTTACCCTCCCCGGGGTTTCTTGTCAGTCAGTCAGTCGATCATATTTGAGGGCTTACTGTGTGCAGAGCTCTTGGGAGAGTACAATGTATAAAAAAAAACCAAAACACACATTGTCCACCCACAACGAGCTTGCAATCTTGGAATGTCTTTCTCGAAGACCTCAGGAGACTTTTTCTATGCTGCCTGATTCAACCTCACAGCCTCCCCAAGATAGATGGAGGAGATCCCGCCTCTGCCACTACATTCATTCAATAGTATCTATTGAGCGCTTACTATGTGCAGAGCACTGTACTAAGCGCTTGGAATGTACAAGTCGGCAACAGATAGAGACGGTCCCCGCCGTTCGACGGGCTTACGGTCTAATCGGGGGAGACGGGCAGACAGACAGACAGACATTGGCAGCTGCGTGACTGAGGGCAAGTCACTTCGCTTCTCTGTGCCTCAGTTACCTCATCTGTAAAATGGGGATTATCCGTGAGCCTCACGTGGGACGGCCCGATGACCCTGTATCTACCCCAGCGCTTAGAACAGTGCTCTGCGCATAGTAAGCGCTTAACAGAAACCAACATTATTATGGTTGTGACCTGGGCTTGACAGTTCTGTTTCTAAGGCCGACCATCAAGATTAGTCAAACCGGGGGGGACCAGGATGGGGTTCTGGGACCTCTGTGGGGTCAGTCCGGAAAGAACAAGCTGGTAAATAAAAAAAAAAAAATCAAGGACTTTGCCCACAGAAAAGAAGAGAATGAGTCACCACCCTCCATTTCCCTATAATCATGAGGAAAGTTCTTACTGCAAGTCAGGAAAATATGAAGTAAATTGGCAAGATAAATTATCTGTGACCTGAGCTGGATTCAAGGCACTTGGAACCTATCAAAAGGCCCTGCTTTATGAAAAAGAGCAAGTTTGTGGAATATAAGCCCCCTCCTTGTCCACCCCACCCAAATCAACTAAAAAAAAAAACCAAAAAAGGTTTTCCCTCTTTCCTACCTCTACGTCTGAATATCACCATTAACCAGAATCCAGACAGCTCAGCCCAAGGGTGTTTTGGGTTTTTTTCCAGACTGGAATTGGGCATAACTGTATGTTAAATCATCCTAAACATGAATTTGGCTGGCCTGCTAAGTCTACAGAGAACAGTACATTTCAATCACGACTGAATGCAGGAGTTTTCATTTCTTCACGTTATTATTTTGGCTCCAGTGAAAATGTCAAGCTGGTAAAGAAGGTTGGAGGAAATGTGTAGCTTTCTAACATTTAGCGTGATCCCATTTTCCTCCTCTTTCCAGAAGGGGATAGAGTAGGGGATCAGCAACAAAGAGCTAAGAGAAATAGCTTTTGTCTGCAGCTTTGCATAGGACAGAATGCGTCTCCTTGACCTTATGCACAAGGGTCTTACCCAACTGCAGATCCAGTCCCTGATCCTACCTTCCGCTCTTGCAATAATAAGAGAGGCAGCATGGCGCAGTGGGTAGAGCACAGGCCTAGGAGTCGGAAGGTCGTGGGTTCTAATCCCTGCTCTGCCGTTTGTCTGCTGTGACCTTGGACAAGTCACTTCCCTTCTCAGGTTCTCAGTTATCTCATCTGTAAAAACGGGGATTGAGACTGTGATCCCCATGTAGGACAGGGACTGTATCCAACCCGGTTTGCTTGCATCCACCCCAGTGCTTAATACAGTGCCTGGCACAAAGTTAGCAGTTGACAAATACCGCAGTTATTATTGCTAATAATAATAATAATAATACCAATTATAGTCTTGGGCAAGCACTTACTGTGTAACCAGCACTGTACTATGTGTTGGGGTCGATACAAGAGGCACAGTCCCTGTCTCCCCACGGGGCTCACAGTCTAAGAGAAAGGGAGAACAGGTATTGTTACGTATGAGGAAATTGAAGCACGGAGAAGTTAAGCGACTTGCCCACGGTCACACAGCAGGCAAGCGGTGGAGACAGGATTAGAATTCAGATCCTCTGACTCTCAGAACCATACTAATCGTGGTCTTTGTTAAGGGCTTACTCTTTGCCAGGCACTGTACTAAGCGCTGGGCTAGATAGAAGATAATCCGGTTGGACACAGTCCCCGTCCCAGATAAGAGTCGCAGTCTTAATCCCAGTTTTACAGATGAGGTAACTGAGGCGCAGAGAAGTAATTTGCCCAAGGTCACCCAGCAGGCAAGCTGAGGAGCTGGAATTAGAACCAAGGCCCTCTGATTCCCAGTCCTGTGCTCCTTCCATTAGGCCCCACTGATTCTCACAGAGAAGCGGCGTGGCTCGGCGGAAAGAGCATGGGCTTGGGAGTCACACGTCATGGGTTCTAATCCCGGCTCCGCCGCTTGTCAGCTGTGTCACTTTGGGCAAGTCATAACTTCTCTGGGCCTCAGTTACCTCATCTGTAAAATGGGAATTAAGACTTCGAGGCCCTCGTGGGACAATCTGATCACCTTGTATCCCCCCCCAGCGCTTAGAACGGTGCTTTGCACACCGTAAGCGCTTAACAAATAACCACTATTATTATTATTATTGTTATAGTTTGACTGAAAACACCAAATCAATGCTGGTGGTAAAGGTGGAATTCTGAAATCCTCAGAAGGAACAAGGGAAGACTCTTGGGTACCTCACCTACTTGACCTTGGGCAAGTCGCTTAACTTCCCTGAGCCTCAGTTACCTCACCTGTGAAATGGGTAGTATCAAATCCTACCCCCTCTTACTTAAAGCACGAGCGCCATGGGGAACAGGGACTGTGTCCAACCTGATGATCTTGTATTTACCCCAGTGCCTAGAGCAGTGCTTGACACATAAGCAGCACTTAATAAATACCATAAAAGAGAAACAGCATGACCTAGTGGAAGAAGCACAGGTCTGGGAGTCAGAGAACAGGGTTTCTAATCCCAGCTTTGCCACATGCCTGCTCTTTGACCTTGGGCAAGTCATTCCCCTTCTCTGGGCCTCAGTGATCTCATCTGTAAAATGGGTATAAAATCCTACTCCCTCCTACTTAAAGCGCGAGCCCCACGGGGGGGACAGGGACCGTCCCTGGATTCCGGAGGAGTGGTGGCCAAAGAGTAATTGATCCTTCCTCAATCAATCAGTCGACCGACTGTATCAATTGAGTGTTTTTAATGTGCAGAGCACAGTACTGAATGCTTGGGAAAATGCAATATAGTAGAGTTGCTAGATGTAGCACCACGTAGTGGATAGAGCCCGGGCCTGGGAGTCAGGAGGTCCTGGGTTCTAATCCCCTCTCTGCCGCTTATCCGCTGTGTGACCTTGGGCAAGTCACTTCACCGGGCCCCAGTTCTCTCATCCGTAAAATGAGGATTAAGACCGCGAGCCCCATGTGGGGACGGGGACTGTCCGACCCTATTGGCTTGTATCCACCCCGGCGCTTAGTAGAGTGCCCGGCACAGAGTAGGTGCCTAACAAATACCATTATTTTTATTGTGATCCCTTCCCGCAAGGAGCCTCCCCACCGTTACCACAGGGAGGGATTCCCCCAGAAGCCTGGGCCAAGGCACGGTGTCACTCTGCAAGGGTACCGGCCTCTCCGTGACACCGGACAATCCCGGCGCAGGAGATGATCCGGGCAAATGAAAACAACGCCGACACAGCACACGGCGACGATGGCTCTGAAAGGTGGAAGAAACCCTCTGGTCCTCACTGTCATTTCCTGTCTGCTCTGGCCACCCATCACCTTGCTATTCATCGATCAATCAGTGGTATTTATTGAGAGCCTGCAGTGTGCAGAATACTGTACTAAGCACTTGGGAGTCCAATACAATACAATTGGTAGACACGTTGTCAACCCACAAGGGTCTGATCCGTGAAAGCCACTCTTCCCCATCCCCTCTTTTTCTCATTGATCATTTTCCAATACCCAAGTTTCTTCTTAGCTCCATTAGTGAACAGGATATAGTCAGTCACTTGTATCTGTTGAGTGTTTACTATGGGCAGAGAGAGCACTGTACTAAGTAAGTGTTTGGGAGAATACAACGTAACAGACAGATTCCCCGCCCATGCCGAGTGTACGGTCTTGAGGGGGAGACAGACATTAATAGTCATTCATTCAATTGTATTTACTAAGCACTTACTTTGCGCAGAGCACCGTACTAAGCTTGGAAAAGAATACAACAAACGGTGACAATCCCTGCAAATTACAGGTATACATAATGAAGAGGCATGTAATAATAATAATAATAATGTTGGTATTTGTTAAGCACTTACTCTGTGCAGAGCACTGTTCTAAGCACTGGGGTAGATACAGGGTAATCGGGTTGACACGTGAGGCTCACAGTCTTCATCCCCATTTTACAGATGAGGGAACTGAGGCACAGAGAAGTGAAGTGACTTGCCCACAGTCACACAGCTGACAGGTGGCGGAGCTGGAATTCGAACCCATGACCTCTGACTCCCAAGCCCACGCTCTTTCCACTGAGCCACGCTGCATATATGTAATGTATAGGTACATAGGGTGGATGGCCAGCCCTAGCTAAAAATGCACATCCTTCTTCTTATAGAAAGGCAGTTTTATGAACAAACTATCAATTACAGATTGACTTGTATACTGCAGCTTGATAAAGTAGAGAAGGAACCTCTCTATCACATAAGAGTCGGATTGTAATTACGGCTATGGAAACTTAACTCCCAGATTTCCCGATCTGACTGATTAAAATGCCATTTTAGCACGGCAGTAAATATGCTGTTTCCTCCTTAAAGAAGCCCTCGAAGAATCAAATTAAAATCGAAAGGCAGAAACAGATTCCGAGCCCAAGACATAAATTTCAGGGGAATAAAATGAATTGCTGATGTCTGGTAACAGAAGATGGGTATTCCACTGAGACCTTCTGTCCAAATAGCAGACGGGCGCATCTTAGTTTATGAGCAAACCGGCACACAGACTATTGTAGTACAATCTGCCATATTCTCAATCTCGGGTCATTTTTTAAAGAGGAATCGGTGCTTCTTCTGAGTTTTTGCAAAAAACCAAAATTCGGTGTACTTCTCATTAAAAGGAGCCCCCATTTCATACTTGCCTAGAAGGCTCAGCTTGTGAATATACTGCTGCCGGGTTAAACAATGCTCACATCAACATTTTGATGCAAGAGCCAAAGATGGAATTGAAAAAGAAGTTGCTCTCTTTCCCATTATAGGGGAGAGCCCTAAAAGCCGAAAACAGAAATTACATCCGGTCCCATCCAGTAGGAAACTCCTTTCTTTCTTTTTTCCACGGATGGTCCTCTGAGAAGCACAGAAGTCTTTACCAACATGATATCGCCCCTTTCCCCGGCCTCCAAAGGTGACTCTTGACTGGGTGCAGAGCACTGTACTGAGCGCATAATTAACCGAAGTACAATTAAGCAACAAATGAAGAAAGTCCCTGCCCACAAAGGGCTCACAGTCTAGAAGGGGGAAGACGGATTTTTACAGATGAGGAAGGTACAGAAAAGCAAAGAGACTTACCCAAGGTCATGTAGCAAGCCAGGAGCAGTTTGAAGAAAACACCCCACATTTCCTGAGTCCTGGGCCAGGGTTCTCTCCAACAGAGCATGCTACCCCGCGACCCGCCCCTCTTCAAAAGCCTTTGGGGCAGTAGCCCGTCTCAGCAATAGCAGTGGGCTTTCTACGGGCGGAGGTGTGACGGAGTAGCGTAAGTCTGTGGAGCTGTGTCACAAGGCCACAGCGGAAGGACCGCAAGACCACAAACTAGCTCAGAAAGAAACTTTATCCTCCCTCGATACACCGGGCTACGGCCGTTTCCACCTGAAAATAAAGAGCCGGTGATCCCCCGCCTTCACGCAGATACCGACAAGACGTAGACCTATTCCGCTTTTAAAATTAGGCACCGGGTCTCTTCAGATCGGCGACATGACCATCTGCTTTCAAGCATGCAGCTGCTAGCCTTCAAATTGCAACTTTCCGTGATTCATTACTTATTCATCCCGGGATCCACTCACAGATCTGCTACATCATCACCGGAGTTGGTTATACCATTAGCTTTAAAGTTTTATAAAGCAAGCCCAGGTGATGCAATAATGAAAAGGTAAGAAAGCTACGTTTTTTTTCCCCCTACAGGAAAAGAGCCAGGTGCAGTTTGAAATTGATGCTATCAGTCCAGTGCCCCCATTTAGCTATTCCCAGCTATGAATTATATATCGTGCATCTTAAGTGGTTTGCAAAAGATGGAGGAAAGAAAACACTAAAACAGGAAATAGCAAATAATCTACAGTTGGAACAACTGATAAGCCTCTCCAATTGGATCTACATCCCTTTAGTAGTAGCATTTACTAAATTCAGTCTGTGTGCAGAGCACCATCCTAAACACTGGGAGAGAATACATGGTGGGAATTAAACAGGGTGGGAATTAAACACGGACCCACTCTCTCACGGGGCTCAAAAAAAATTAGAATAAAAGGGACGAAAGAGTACTCATTTAATCATTCATTCAATCGTATTTATTGAGCGCTTACTGTGGGCAGAGCACTGTACTAAGCACTTGGAAGAGAGCAATATAAAGATAAATAGACGCAGTCCTTGCCCACAATGAGCTTACAGTCTGAGGACAGACCCCTATGGGGAGATGTAATAACAGCAGTTAGAGCACGGGCCTGGGAGTCAGAAGGACCTGGGTTCTAATCCCTGGTCCGCCACTTCTCTGCTTGTGACCTTGGGCAAGTCACTTCACTGGTCCCCAGTTATTTCACCTGTAAAACAGGGATTAAGACTGTGAGGCCCACGTGGGAGGGGAACTGTATCCAACCTGATTAGGTTGTATCTAACCCAGAGCTTAGTACAGTACCCGGCACATAATAAGTGCTTAACAAATACCAGTAAAAAATGACAAAATAAAAAATAACAAAGCTAAAATGATTAAAGGACAAGGACCAAGGTAGAAATTCAACACAACGAGGCAACAGAGTATAGTGAGGAAGATTAACTCGTTCATCCTTCTAAGGCACTTCTGGGTGGGCATTATTCCTCCATTTCAGTCTGTGGTCTCCTAGAGGCCCCAGAGAAATTCCCAGAACTGACCTGGACCCGAGGGAGGAGTCGAATCTCTTGTGTAAAGCCTTTATAGTGAATAGATAGAGCATCCATTTTACTTAACCTTTGCAAAAATCATTCAGGTTACACTATGTGAAGCTGAAAAGTATAATTAGATAGGCATTAAATGGTCAATTAAGCTAAAAAGAATCTATATATCTCTTTATATCAATCACTCGTGTTAACTGAACGCTAACTGCACAAAGCACAACCGAATCACTAGAAACGTTCTCTGCACATAAGGAGTTTCCAATCTTGAAAATTATAGTGGTGATTGTTAAGAGCTGGGATTGATACAAATAATCAGGTTGGATACTTCCCTGGTCCACTTGCTCTCACTTCTCAACTCCACTGTCTTCCTGCTCCACCCAACATCACAAACTTCCATTCAATTGTCTTTATTAAGTGCTTACTGTGTGCAGAACCCTGTACTAAGCACTCATCCACTCTAATCACTACAATCTCTACCCTCGACAACCCTGAAATTCCTCCATCAGACCACAACCTCCTCACTTGCTCTCTTTTCCATACACCCAACCCCAGCTAATCTGTCCTGTTCCCCGCAGAGACTTCTGACCTTTCAACCTCCTCCAATATTCTAAAGCCATCATGGCCCATTTGGTCTCCATATCCGAACTTCTCTTGACACACAAACTGACCCCCTCAACACCATCCTCTCCACTGAACTCTCTCTCCTGTCCATCCACCGATCTCGTATCACTAACCGGCAACCTTGGACTACCTCCACAGTATATTTCTTCTGTCCCTGGGCTCCAGTTGTGGAGTGCTGTTGGTGGAAATCCAGACACCTGTCTGACCTCATCCACCTTAAATCCATTCTCACCTGCTTCCATTCTGCCTTCTCCTCCATCTGACAGCAATATTCCTCCTTTCTAATTGATTCCCCTACCCACTGCCCTTGCAAGCTCTTCCAGATTTTTAACTCCCTTCTCAATCCACCTCTCCCGCAGCCCCCACCATCTCTTTCCCCTAATGACCTGGACATATACTTTAGTGACAAAATTGAAACCACAAGATGTGACCTCACTGAAATCCCCCTTGCTCCTCTCCAGTCCTCCCCCTTCTCTTCCACCCTCTTTGACTCTCCTAAAATTTCCAGCAGGATCTCAAAAAGAGAGCAATCACCTCCTTTCAAAATCCACTCACTCCACTTGTGCTTTGTTCTCCATCCCTTCATACCTCCATTCAATAGTATTTATTCAATAGTATTTACTGAGCGCTTACTATGTACAAATCGGCAACAGAGACAGTCCCTACCCATTGACGGGCTTACAGTCTAACCGACAGTTTACCTTATTAAAACACTTTCCTTTTCCCCTCTTCCCCCTTTGACTGCCATTTTCAAATGTTTGCTTTCCAATGGCTTCTTTTCATTCATTCATTCATTCAATAGTATTTATTGAGCACTTACTATGTGCAGAGCACCATACTAAGCGCTTGGAATGAACAAGTCGGCAACAGATAGAGACAGTCCCTGTCCTTTGACGGGCTTCCGGTCTAATCGGGGGAGACACAGTCTAATCGGGGGAGACATTTGGAGACATTCTTCTCCACTGCTTTCAAACTTGCTTATGTATCTCCTATCCTAAAAAAAAACCTTCCTTGACCACAGAGATCTCTCCAGTTATTGCCCCATCTCCCTCCTATCAATTCCTAACAAAATTCCTCGAGAGAGTTGTCTACACCTGCTGTCCCTGCTTCTTCTCCTCCAATTCTCCTCCAATGTTCCAAATCTTCCCCCTTCACGCCATGGAAACAGACATTTCTAAAGTAACCAATGCCTTTCCTTTTGCCAAATCCAAAGCCCTCAGACTCCATCCTTATCCTCCTGGACCTCTCAGCTCACTTTGGGCTACCCATTCTCTTTGAAACTTTATCCAACTTTGGCTTCATTGTCACTACTGGTTCTCTTCCTATCTCTGACCGCTTCTTCTCAGTCTCTTTTGCAGGTTCTCTCTCTATGCCCCATCCTCTGACAATGGGAGTCCCTCAAAGTTCAGTTCTCAATCCCCTTCTATTCTCCATCTCTAACTGCTCCCTTGGAGAACTCATTCGCTCCCATGGCCTCTCCTACCATCTTTCTGTATGTGGATGCCCTCTGACCTCTCTCCTCAGCAGACTCACATTTCATCCTTCCTTTAGGACATCTCTCCCCGGATCTCCCGCCGACACCTCCAACTAAATCGAAACAGAACTCTTTATCTTCCCACCCAACCCCTGTCCTCTATCTGTCATTTCCATCCCTATAGACAATACCATTCATTCATTCAATAGTATTTATTATTATTATCAAGCTCTCATAATATCCCAGCTGGATTATTGTGTCAGCCTCCTCTCTGATCTCCTTTCCTCCTGTCTCTCCCCACTCCAGTCTATTCTTCATCCCGCTGCCCGGCTCATCTTCCTGCAGAAACGCTCTGGGCATGTCACTCCCCTCCTTAAAAACCTCCAGTAGTTGCCCATCGACCTCCACACGAAACAAAAACTTCTCACTCTAGGCTTCGAGGCTCTCCATCACCTTGCCCTCTCCTACCTCACCTCCCTTCTCTCTTTCCACCGCCCACCCCACACGCTCCGCTCCTCTGCCGCCCGCCTCCTCACCGTCCCCCGTTCTCGCCTATCCCATCGTCGACCCCTGGGCCACATCCTTCCGCTGTCCTGGAAGGCCCTCCCTCCTCACCTCCGCCAAACTCACTCTCTTCCCCTCTTCAGAGCCCTACTGAGAGCTCACCTCCTCCAGAAGGCCTTCCAAGACTGAGCTTCCCCTTTTCCCTCTGCTCCCTCCAATCCCTCTCTGCTCCACCTCCGCTCCCTCCCCCTTCCCCACTTCACCTCCCCTCAGCTAAGCCCCCTTTCCCTCTGCTCCTCCTCCTCTCCCTTCCCCCTGCCCTCAGCACTGTGCTCATTTGTATATATTTTTATTACCCTATTTATTTTGTTAATGAAGTGTACATTCCCTTGATTCTATCTACTGTGATTATGTTGCCTTGTTTTTGTCCATCTGTCTCCCCCAGTTAGACTGTAAGCCCGTCATTGGGCAGGGATTGTCTCTATCTCTTGCCAGATTGTACATTGCAAGCGCTTAGTACAGTGCTCTGCACATAGTAAGCGCTCAATAAATACTAATGAATGAATGAATGAATGAATACCACTGCCCTCTCTATCTCACAAGCCCGTAACCGTGGTATTGTCCTCGCCTCACCTCTCTCACACGCTCCACATATTCAATCTGTCACCAAATCCTGTCAGTTCTACCTTCACGACATTGCTAAAATCTGCCCTATCATTTTTAACCTTGACTACTCCATCTGCCTCCTCGCCAACCTCCCTGCCTCCTGCCCCTCCCCACTCCACTCCATACTTCACTCTGCTGACCAGATCATTTTTCAACAAAAACGTTCAGTCCATATCTCCCTGCCCCCAAGAACCTCCACTAGCTTCATCCACCTCTGCATCAAACAGAAACTCCTCACCAGCGGCTTTAAAGTACCGAATCAGCTTACCCGCTCCTACTTTACCTCGCTAATCTCCTACACTTAGTTCCTCTAGTTCCAGCTTGCTCACTGTACCCCCAACTCATCTCACTCACTGCCGACCCCTTTCCCACAGCTTCCCCCTGGCCTGGAACTCGCCCCCACCCCCGGCCCTCCATATACACCACAACCCAACTCTCCATACCTTAAAATTTTATTAAGGTCACGTCTCCTCCATGAGGCTTTCCTGGATTAGCCCTCTTTTCCCAGGCTCCCTCTCCCTTCTGAATCTTCTGTGCACTGGGATCTGGGAGACCTCTGGAGAACTGGTATTTGCCCTACCCTCAACCCCACAGCAGTTAGGTAAGCAGTGTGGCTTAGTGGAAAGAGCAGGGGGTTGGGAGTCAGAGGTCATGGGTTCTAGTCCCGCCTCCTCCACTTGTCTGCTTGGGCAAGTCACTTCACTTCTCTGTGCCTCAGTTCCCTCATCTGTAAAATGGGGATTAAGACTGTGAGCCTCATGTGGGACAACCTCATTACCTTGTATCTACCCCAGTACTTAGAACAGTGCTTGGCACATAGCTTAACAAATGTAAACTCATTATCGGCAAAGAACACGTCCGCTGATTCTGTTACATTGTACTCTCCCAAGATCTTGCTTAGTACAGTGTTTTACACATAATGAGAACTCAAGAAATACCACTGAATGCTTGACTGATTTTTGCCAAATTGCAAGGAAATCCTTAATAAAGCCAATAGGGCATTCAAATGAAGGCTAAAATATTTCATTTCATAGTAGTTTCAATATGAAACATTCATGCTCTTACCCAGTATATAAAGACATTCAAAGACAAAAGTGCCAAGTAAATCGATATGCCTGGTCTCACAAGTAGAATAAATAACAACTAAAATATTTGGAAATTCATTAGATTAAAAGCCAGATTTGAGCAACCATTGTTAAAACCAGGGTTTTAAAACCATCATTTGAGGAAGAGTTTCGAGACAAATCACCTACCCACTAATCATTTGTGGAGAAATCTCTAAATCAATTAATCGAACAATCATCGGTGTGTACATATCTGTGAATTATATATAATGAATTAGTCATTTAAATTAATGTCTGTCTCCCCTCTAGACTGCAAGCTCTTTTTGGGCAGGGAATGTGTCTACCAACTCTGTTATATTGTACTTTCCCAAGTGCATAGTGTAGTGTTCTGCACACTGTACGCACTTAATAAACATCACCGATGATGATATGGATCTTATGGATCAATGGATCTTTTCAGCCACATATGTACTCACTGAATTTCACCATCACTGATGAGTTCATTCATTCATTCAACAGTATTTATTGATCGCTTACTATGCGCAGAGCACTGTACTAAGCGCTTGGAGTGTACAATTCGGCAACAGATAGAGACAGTCCCTGCCCAATGACGGGCTCACGGTCTAATCCGGGGAGACGGGCAGACAAAAACAAGACAGTATAATCCCAAGTAGAATCAAGGGAATGTACACCTCATTAACAAAATAAATAGGGTAATAAAAATATATACAAATGAGCAAATGAGCACAGTGCTGAGGGGAGGGGGAAGGAAGGGGAGAGGAGCAGAGGGAAAGGGGAAGAAAAGGGGGCTTAGCTGAGGGGAGGTGAAGGGGGGGTAGGGGGCAGCCGAGGGAGCAGAGGGAAAAGGGGAAGCTCAGTGTGGGAAGGCCTCTTGGAGGAGGTGAGCTCTCAGGAGGGCTTTGGAGAGGGGAAGAGAGTGAGTTTGGCGGAGGTGAGGAGGGAGGGCGTTCCGGGACAGCGGGAGGACGTGGCCCGGGGGTCGACGGCGGGATAGGCGAGAACGGGGGACGGTGAGGAGGTAGGTTGCAGAGGAGCAGAGCGTGCAGGGTGGGGAGTAGAAAGAGAGAAGGGAGGAGAGGTGGGGGGGGCAAGGTGATGCAGAGCCTCGAAGTCTAGAGCGAGAAGCTTTTGTTTCGTGCAGAGGTCGATGGGCAACCACTGGAGGTTTTTACGGAGGGGAGTGACAGGCCCAGAGCCTTTCTGCAGGAAGATGAGCCGGGCGGCGGAGTGGAGAATAGACTGGAGCGGGGAGACACGGGAGGAAGGAAGATCAGAGAGAAGGCTGACGCGATAATCCCAGCCGGGATATTATGAGAGCAGCCAGGATATTACCAGAGAAGCAGCGTGACTCAGTGGAAAGAGCCTTGGCTTGGGAGTCAGAGGTCATGGGTTCGAATCCCTGCTCTGCTGCTTGTCAGCTGTGACTTTGGACAAATCACTTAACTTCTCTGGGCTTCAGTTACCTCCTCTGTAAAATGGGGATTAAAACTGTGGGCCCCACGTGGTACAATCTGATGACCTTTTATCCCCCTAGATCTTAGAACAGTGCTATGCCCATAGTAAGCGCTTACAAATGCCATCATTATCATTATAATTACCACCCTGGCTGGACACCCCTCTGTGCTGCACTCTTCATTCCAGGGAGCTGAGAGCCTTCTGGGTATGCTCCTTTAGCTGGAATTGGCCTGGCTTTAGCAGCTCCTTATTTTGTTTTTTTAAGGAATTTGTTCAGCGCTTTCTGTGTGCCGGGCGCTGTACTAAGTGCTGGGATAGATACGAACTAGTCAGGTTGGACGCAGTCCCTGTCCCCTGTGGGGATCGCGGTCTTAACCCCCATATTTTACAGATGAGGGAATTGAGGCATAGAGGTCACCCAGCAGACAAGTGGCGGATCTGGGATTTGAACTCAGGCCCTCTGACTCCCGGGAACCACTGTCTTTCCCCCGAGCAGTGCTGTTTTCCTTTTAATGTATTAGGAGAGTTCAAGAGAGATAAAAGACACAGCTCCAGCTCTTGAAAACTTACAGTTTGAAGCAGTGGGCAGATCCAAATGGTTAACGTACACTGAGTTTAGGAGGAAAATCAGAATTCCAGTAGTAGTAATAGCAAATTATGTTCTGTCCCCTACTAGCAGAGCAGAGCTACCAGAAATCAGGTTTTGGGGGATTGGGTCTGTTTCTTTTAAGGGTATTTGTTAAGTGCTTACTCCGTGGCAGGCAGTGTTCAAAGCACTGGGGCAGATATAAGTTAATTAGGTTGGACATGGTCCCTGTCCCACACTGGGCTCACAGCCTTAATCCCCATTTTACAGATGAGGTAACTGAGGCACAGAGAAGTTAAGTGACTAGCCCAAGGTCACACAGCAGACAGGTGGCAGAGCTGGGATTAGTACTCAAGTCCTTCTGACTCCCAGGTCCATGGTCTGTCCATTAGGCCATGCTGCTTCTCAAGTTCCCATGTTCTCCCATGCCCTCCCTCCTCACCTCCGCCAAACTGATTCTCTTTCCCTCTTCAAAACCTTACTTAAAAATCACCTCCTCCAAGAGGCCTTCCCAGACTGAGCTCCTCTTCCCCCTCTACTCCCTCTGCCATCCCCCCTTTACCTCTCCGCAGCTAAAGCCTCATTTTCCCCTTTTCCCTCTGCTCCTCCACCTCTCCCTTCCCATCCCCACAGCACCGTACTCGTCCGCTCAACTGTATATATTTTCGTTACCCTATTTATTTTGTTAATGAATTGTACATCGCCTCGATTCTATTTAGTTGCCATTGTTTTTACGAGATGTTCTTCCCCTTGACGCTGTTTAGTGCCATTGTTCTTGTCTGTCCGTCTCCCCCGATTAGACCGTAAGCCCGTCAAACGGCAGGGACTGTCTCTATCTGTTGCCGACTTGTCCATCCCAAGCGCTTAGTACAGTGCTCTGCACATAGTAAGCGCTCAATAAATACGATTGAATGAATGAATGAATGAATGTTCTGGCCGTCTCCTCCCCTTTATTCATTCATTCAATCGTATTTATTGAGCGTTTACTGTGTGCCGAGCACTGTACTAAGTGCTTGGAAAGTACGATTCGGCAACAGAGACAATCCCTACCAAACAGTCTCGCCGTCTAGAAGTGGGGAGACAGACAACAAAACAAAACAAGTGGACAGGCATCAATAGCATGTAATGATGGTATTTGTTAAGCACTTACTATGTGCCAAGCACTGTTCTAAGTGCTGGGGGGGAATGCAAGATAATCAGGTTGTCCCACGTGGGGCTCACAGTCTTAATCCCCATTTTATCGATGAGGTGACTGAGGCCCAGAGAAGTTTATTGACTTGCCCAAAGTCACACAGCTGACAAGTGGCAAATCTGAGATTAGAACCCATGGCCTCTGACTCCCAAGCCCGTGCCCCTTCCACTGAGCCATGCTGCTTCTCAAGCTCAGGGACTTTCCAGGAGCTGCCTAATGTTCGGAGTAGTCCTCCACCGCCCTCCCAATCACCACTGAGGGAGACCGGCCCCACCCTTCCCGTCCCCCTTGCCTGCTGCGTGACCGTGGGCAAGTCCTTTGACTACTCTGTGCCTCCGTTTCCTCATCTATAAAATGGGGATTAAATACATTTGTCTCCCCCCTCGTCTTGTCTTATTCCGTCGAGTCATTTCCGACCCATAGCGACACCACGGACGCATCTCTCCCAGAACGCCCCATGTCCATCTGCAATCGTTCTGGTGATGGATCTGGAGAGTTTTCTTGGTAGAAATTTGGAATTGGTTGACCACTGCTGCCTTCCGCGCAGTAAATGAGGCTCCGTCCTCGATTCTCTACCGTGCTCCTGCTGCCCAGCACGGGTGAGTTTTGATTTGTAGCAGATTGCCTTCCCCTCGCTAGCCACTGGCCAAACTGGGAATGGAATGGACAGGCTTCTGCTTGACTCTCCCTCCCATAGCCGAGACTGGTAGGGGACTGGAAACTCTCCAGGTGCCACCCTGAGAGGGGTCCCTCCTCCTCAGATAATAATAATAATAATGTTGGTATTTGTTAAGCGCTTACTATGTGCAGAGCACTGTTCTAAGCGCTGGGGTATACAAGGTCATCAGGTTGTCCCACATGAGGCTCACAATCTTCATCCCCATTTTACAGATGAGGTAACTGAGGCACAGAGAAGTGAAGTGACTTGCCCACAGCCACACAGCTGACAAGTGGCAGAGCCGGGATTCGAACCCATGACCTCTGGCTCCCAAGCCCATGCTCTTTCCACTGAGCCACGCTGATGACAAATTTCAAATGAGACAGGGACAGTTCCTGATCTGATTATCTTCTACCCACCCCAGCAAGCACAGAGCCTTAGCACCTTAGCAAGCACAGAGGAAGAGCTTAACCAATACCAATCAATGAATCAGTGGTTTTTATGGAGCACTTACTGTGTGCATAGCACTGTACTAAGCACTTGGGAGAGTACGGGACAATACAGTTGGTAGACACATTCCCTGCTCACAAAGAGCTTAATTTTTCCCAACCCAAAGAACGATAATAATAACTGCGGTATTTGTTAAGCGCTTACTCTGTGCCAGACACTGTACTAAGCGCTGGAATGGATACGAGAAAATCGGGCTGGACAGTCCCCGTCCCACGTGGGCTCACAGTCTCAGTCCCCGTTTTCCGGATGACGTGACCGAGGCCCAGAGAAGTGCCTAGGTCATGCAGCCGACAAGTGGCAGTGCCGGGATTAGAACTCATGACCCTCTGACTCCCAGGCCCGTGCTCTATTCACTAGACCACGTATATTCCTTCCCCTTTGAGACTGTGAGCCCTCTGGGGACAGGGGCTGTATCTGAACTGTTTATTTAGAGTTACTTCAGTGCTTAGCACAACGCTCAGCCATCTCCTGAACTGTGAGGCCATTGTCGGGTAGGGATTGTCTCTATTTGCTGCTGAATTGTATTTTCCAAACGCTTAGTACAGTGCTCTGCACACAGTAAGCACTCAGCGTGGCTTAGTGGAAAGAGCACGGGCTTGGGAGTCAGAGGTCTTGGGTTCCAATCCCAGCTCCGCCACTTGTCTGCTGTGTGACCTTGGGCAAGTCACTTAACTTCTCTGTGCCTCAGTTACCTCATCTGTAAAAATGGGGATTAAAAAACGTGAGCCCCAAGAGAGACAGTCTGATGACCCTGTATCTACCCCAGCACTTAGAACAGTGCTCTGCACATAGTAAGCGCCTAACAAATACCGTAATTATTATTATTAAATACGATTGAATGAATTAACGGAGTAGGTACTGAATAAATATTATAATCAACTAATATAAAGAATACGGAAAAATTGATCCGGCATATAGATGTATGAAGACTGTATGCTCGTTATCAGCGGGGGAGATGCTAATTCTTGTATTGTACCCTCCCAACCACTGAGTACAGTGCTCTCTCTGTGCAGAGTAAGTGCTTAATAAACGCCAGAGGACTGAGTAATGTTTGTATGTGTCCAAGGAGACATCACTGATGGTGACATTCGCCTGCGAAGCATTGTGGCCTAGTGGAAAGAGCACGGCCCTGGAGGTCAGAGGTCCCAACATCACCATTTGTCTGCTCTGTACAAGTCACTTCACTTCTCTGTGCCTCAGTTTTCTCAGCTGTTAAATGGGGGTTCACTACCTGTTCTCCCTCCTTCTTAGACTGTGAGTCTCATGTGGAACAGGGACTGGGTCTGACCTGGTTATCTTGTATCTACCCCAGTGTTTAATAAGGCGCCAGACACAAATACCACAATTATTATAAGCGTGCTCGTGACTGAAAAGGCTAACGTGGGAACACAACCCCAGACACATCGTGTGCACCCAAAATGGTTGTCCCTTGTCACGTTTTAATAATAGTGGTATTCGTTAAGTGCTTACTCGGTGCCAGGCACTGTACTAAACGCTCGGAAGGATACAGTCCCTCTCCCACATGGGGTTCACAGTCTCGATCCCCATTTTCACAGTCTCACCGTCTCAGTCCCCATTAGAGAAGCAGCGTGGCTCAGTGGAAAGAGCCTGGGCTTGGGAGTCAGAGGTCATGAGTTTGAATCCCAGCTCTGCCACTTGTCAGCTGTGTGACTGTGGGCAACGCACTTCACTTCTCTGGGCCTCAGTTCCCTCATCTGTAAAATGGGGATGAACCGTGAGCCTCACGTGGGACAACCTGATTACCCTGTATCTACCCCAGCGCTTAGAACAGTGCTCTGCACATAGTAAGCGCTTAACAAATATCAACATGATTATTATTATTATTTTCCAGATGAGGTAACTGAGGCCCAGAGAAGTGAAGTGTCTTGCCCAAGGTCATGCAGCAGACAAGTGGTGGAGCCGGGATTAGAACCCTCTGACTCCCAGGCCCGTGCTCTATCCACTAGTCCATGCTGCTTCATACTTATGCCACAGTTAAGTAAGTGGCCCCTTACAAAATCCTTCAGTCCCTGATTCTCGACTGGACCTGGTCTGGACCCAGAAAATGGGATTATCCCGTCATTGAGCAGAGATTGTCTCTATCTGTTGCCGAATCGTACGTTCCAAACGCTTAGTACAGTGCTCTGCACGTAGTGTGCGCTCAATAAATACTACTGAATGAATGAATTAGAGCTCAATATGGAATATACCAGTGAATCAGTTTTCTAGTGCATCAACATCCTCACACCCTTGACCCTTGACTAGCTCCCAGAGGACTAACATTTTTATCTGACACCTGGATTCATTTGCTTCCTTGGAGTTCATTAATTGATGTCACTGTTTCCATAAAGAGGTAACCCATTAATATGGATATTTCTGCCAATTCCCAGCTTCGTTATTCAGCCGGAAACCACTCTTGCCACTTATTCTCAAGAAGGAAAGTAGCTGGACTTGAAGTGAGGCTGGAGATTTAGAAAAGGCAGTCAGAGAGGGAGAAATGAATCAGTCTTCTGACGAAGCAGTGAAACCATCGGAAGACAGTTGATGTATCTTTAAATCCGTGCTAACCCTTAAGACTTTATTTGGTTTGACAGCTTGGTAAGTTTACGATTAAACCGGTCTCTTGCAGTTATTTATTTAGCCATTAATCACTCAAGAGTTGATAGATCTTGCATATAAATAAAATACAACTCTCACTTCCTTGAGATGAATGAGATATCGTGTTAAATATTTTTGACAGTTTTCTCTGGCACTACCGATAGAAATGTTCAGCAGAGTAGACCTACAACCCCAGGGAATAGCTGTCTAATTGCTAATAATTATGCCACTTTGATTCCCTGGGAAAGTATAACACCCCTCTGCCTTGCCTAACTTGGGAATTCAGATGATATAAATTGTCTTCTCCACCACTGCAGTGAAAAATTCATCCTCTCCGCGAGCATCAACTCAAATGCAATCCAAACGACATAAAACAGCCAGTCAATTAACCCGTCAGTCAGTCTGACAACAAGTATTTTTAGTCGGAAGAGAGATGGGGAGAAAAATCTATAAATTCACATTCTGTTGGAACGAGGAGGTGCTAGGTAGCATCTTTATAAGCCCGTCAATGGGCAGGGACCGTCTCTATCTGTTGCCGATTTGTACATTCCAAGCGCTTAGTACAGTGCTCTGCACATAGTAAGCGCTCAATAAATACTATTGAATGAATGAATCTTTCTACCTCTTATTGCCACTGGCATAAGTCCCCAGAAGAGGTACAGTTAGGGGCAGGGCAGATTCAAGCACTTAGTCGAGTGCTCTGCACACAGTAAGCATTAGATGAATATGACTGATTGCTTGATGGATTGATTGATTGATCAGGAGCCTCCAAGACTGAGTCATTCAGCTCACTGTGGGCAGGGAATGTGTCCACTTACTCTGTTACACTGTACTCTTCCGAGCACTCAGTACAGTGTTCCACACACCCTAAGTGCTCGATAAACGCAACTGATGGATCGAATGTGTCTGTTGATTGTTTTATTGTACTCTTCCAAGCACTCTGTACCGTGCTCTGCACACAAGTGCTCAGTAAATACAACTGAATGGAATTGAACTGAATGGATTATCCTGCAGTCAGCCATTCCCTCTCGGGATTTTTTCGGTCATTTGGAAAACAGTGCCAGCGCTTTGGTTCTGTCCAGGGAACCGGTATCATCAGCCAAGTTTCTTTTTTCTGTGCTGAGCCTAAACCTGAGAGGAGGGATGAGACAAGAAGGCCTTTCTCCACTCCAGACCAAGGAAGGCATGTTGTTAGCTCCGACGCAGGGACAGACACTCACCTCTAGGGATACAGTATGAAACAAGCCGCTCGGAACAAGCCGTTCCACACAACGATAATTGTGGTATTTGTTGGCACTTACTTTATACCAAGCGCAATACTAAGGTCCCACATGGGGCTCCCAGTCTAGGTAGGAGGGAGAACAGGTATTGAATCTCCAATTTAAAGCTGGGGGAACTGAAGCACAGAGAAGTTCAATCACTTGCCCAAGGTCACACAGCTGGCCAGTGGCAGCCTCCAGGTAGGTCGGCTTGCTGTCTCGCTCCCCTTGCCCCCCATCCCCACCCAGATCTTCAGCAGGACTCCGTCCTGCCCGAGAACCTCCCTCCTCATCCCCCCTCCACCCGTCGCCCGCCCTCCTCTCCACCCGGGTTTGGCAGGGGAATGGAGCCCAGAGGTCAGGGGTGGGAAAAACTTTGATAATAATAATAATGGTATTTGTTAAGTGCTTACTATGTGCCAAGCACCGTTCTAAGTACAGGGGTAGATACAAGGTAATCAGGTGGCACAATCTTAATCCCAATTTTATGAATGAGGTGACTGAAGCACAGAGAATTTAAGTGACTTGCTCAAGGTCACACAGAAGACAAGTGGTTGGAGTCAGGATTAGAACCCACATCCTCTGACTCCCAAGCCCATGCTCTTGCCACCAGGCCACGCTGCTTGATGACTATAGTACACCCCAAGCAGATTTAGGGTTCTCTAAGCAGGTTCTTTCCGGCTACCAAAGTGGCTCTCCCTGGCTGGTGAAGGACCAGGTCTGTCTCTTTATGCTTCATACACAAGAGGAATTTTCATCTTGAAAATTCCTAGAATCCTAGAACACACTACTGCTTATTCCACTTTCTCACATTCAAGGAGTTGGGTGAGGCCAAAAAACAAGAGGCTTTTGGAAGCAGAAAGTAAAAATGCAATTCAGCCCAAGGGGAATAAGCGCCTTAGCTTTGGATTTTCCTCCCTAGACTCTCGCTGCACAACTGATCTTCCTCTACCCTCTCCCTCCTCCCAGAAACTGGAAGGACCTGGATTCTAATCCCGACTCTGCCATCTGTGTGCTGTGTGATCTTGTGCAAGTCTCCATGCCTCAGTTCCCTCATCTGTAAAATGAGGATTAAGACTGTAAACCCAGACCCCAGACTCCAGACCCCGGACCCAGACCCATTCATTCATTCAATAGAATTTATTGAGCGCTTACTATGTGCAGAGCACTGTACTAAGCACTTGGAATGGACAGTTCGGACCCAGACCCAGACCCCAGCCCAGACCCTGCCCGCCCGACCCCAACCCAACCCGGCCCCTCCTCAGGCCCTGGCTCTAACCCCAGACCCCAGTCCCTCCCCGGAGTGCTTAGGGCAGTGATCTGCACACCGTAAGCACTCAATATATTTGACTGATTGATTAACTTCTCTGTGCCTCGATTTCCTCAGCTATAAAATGGGGATTAAATCCTACTCCCTCCTACTTAAACTGTGAGCCCCATGTGGGACAGAAACTGCATCCAACTTGAATTGCACATTCCAAGCGCTTAATACAGTGCTCTGCACATAGTAAGGGCTCAATAAATACGATTGAATGAATGAATGATTGTCTTGTATTTTACCCCAGTGCTTAGAACAGTACTTGGCACGTAGTAAGCGCTTAACAAGTACCATCAAAAAAAAAAAAAGTCTCCAGGAAAGCAGGGATCCAACTGACCCAAACTCCAGCAATAAACCCAGAGCCGAAAGAGTTACAGGACTCTGCACACCACCAAGGCCAAAAGTAGCAACCTCAGAACAAAGGAATTGTCAGAAATGTGGGAAAGTGTCTGAGCACTCAAAGGCTGGTCCAAGCAACCGATGATTGGGCTCTCTGATTTCAGCCCCACTTCTACTCAATCGTTTGTATTAATTGAGCGCTTATAGCGTGCAGACCACTGTACTAAGTGCCTGGGAGAGTACAACATAACAATAAAACAGATATATTCCCTGCCCACAGCATATTCCCTAGTTGGGATGACAGGCATGAATAGATATGAATAAATTACGGATATGTACATAAGTGCTGTGGGGTGGGGAGTGTGGGGATGAATAAAGGGAGCAAGTCAGAGTGACGCGAAAAGGAGTTGAAGGAAAAGGAAAGAGGGCTTAGTCAGAGAAGGCCTCCATGGAGCCATCTTCCTCTTCAATCCTATATGCCGGCGCCATGGGGTAATTGAAACTCTTGTCCCCATGGATTTCCAGACATGGGGGAGAGGGAATAAAGCTGTTGTTTACACTCCCCCGGCTCTTTGGGCTAGACTCCACCTCATCCACCACCGGTTGACAGCTAGACATAAACTGGACGGCCACAACCCCAGTGGGGGTCTTTCTGACTCCTTTCTTCCAAACCTGCCCGTCGCTCCCAACCGTCACTCCATCTGCCCCATTCAATTTTACACTCAAAATGTAAATTTGATAACCAACAGACTGCCCTACCCAACCTCCATCATCCTGCTGCTGCCTCGATAGCACTCATCTCGCTCGGTGGCTCAGTGGAAGGAGTACGGGCTTGGGAGTCAGAGGTCATGGGTTCGAATCCCGGCTCTGCCACTTGGCCGCTGTGTGACTGTGGGCAAGTCGCTTCACCTCTCTGTGCCTCAGTTGCCTCATCTGTAAAATGGGGATTAAGACTGTGAGCCTCATGTGAGACAACCTGATTACCCTGTATCTACCCCAGCGCTTAGAATAGTGCTCTGCACATAGTAAGCGCTTAACAAATACCAACATTATTATTATCATTATTATTATTATCTATCTATCTATCTCTTCTGCCCAACCATTGAGTCGGCATGGCAGGAGAGCAGCTGATTCTCCCTCAGATACAGCTCTCCTCTCTTTGATTTTTGTCACAGTCAATCAATTCATCAGTCATATTATTTGAGCGCTTACTGTGTGTAGAACATTGTACCAAGCATTTTGGAAAGTACAGTAGAACAGAATTGACCTTCTGCAAGTCACTTAACTTCTCTTTGTCTCAGTTCTTTTTTTTTATAAAGTTAGTTAAGCACTTACTATGTGCCAGGCACTGTGCTAAGTGCCGGGGTAGGTAAAAGCTAATCTGGTTGGACACAGTCCATGACTCACATGGAGCTCACAGTCTTAATTTCCCATTTTACAGATGAGATGAGGCCTAGAGAAGTGAAGTAACTTACCCAAAGTCATGCAGCAAAGAAATGGCAGAGACGGGATTAGAACCCAGGTCCTTTTGACTCCCAGGCCCGTGCTTTTTCCGCTCATGCGCCTTCCCTCATCTGCAAAATGGGGATTCCATGCCTGTTCTACCTCCTACTTAGCCCGTAAGCCCCATGTAGAACCTGATCCCGCCTCTGCCACTTGTCAGCTGTGTGACCGTGGGCAAGTCACTTCACTTCTCTGGGCCTCAGTTACCTCATCTGTAAAATGGGGATTAAGACTGTGAGCCCCACGTGGGACAACTTGATTCCCCTGTGTCTACCCCAGCGCTTAGAACAGTGCTCTGCACATAGTAAGCGCTTAACAAATACCAACGTTGATTATCTTGTATCTACCCCAACACTTGGTACAGCGGTTGACACATAGTAAGTACTTAACAAATACCAATATCGCCAAGATCTGCCCTCTCCTCTCCATCCAAACTGCTACAGTGCTGGTACAAGCTCTCAGAATATACCGTCTGGATTAGTGTGTCAGCCTCCTCTCTAATCTCCCTTCCTCCTGTCTCTCCCCACTCCAGTCTATTCTTCATTCCACTGCCCGGATCATCTTCCTACAGAAACGCTCTGGGCATGTCACTCCCCTCCTCAAAAACCTCCAGTGGTTGTCTATCAACCTTTGCGTGAAACAAAAACTTCTCACTCTAGGCTCTAAGGGTCTCCATCACCTTGCCCCCTCCTACTTCACCTCCCTTCTCTCTTTCTACCGCCCAGCCCAAACACTCCGCTCCTCTGCCGCCCGCCTCCTCACCGTCCCCCGTTCTCGCCTATCCCGCCGTCGACCCCTGGCCCACGAACTACCGCTGTCCTGGAATGCCCTCCTTCCTCACATCCACCAAACTAACTCTCTTCCCCTCTTCAAAGTCCTACGGAGAGCTCACCTCCTCCAGGAGGCCTTCCCAGACTGAGCCCCCCTTCCCTCTGCTCGCCTTCCCTCCCCTCCCCCCACCCTCTGCTCTTCCCCCTTCCCCTCAGCACTGTGCTCATTTGTATATATTATTACCTTATTTATTTTGTTAATGAGGTGCATATCTCCTTGATTCCATTTATCTTGATGCTGTTGTTTTTGTTTTGTTCTGTTTTGCTTTGCTGTCTGTCTCCCCCATTTAGACTGTGAGCCCATCACTGGGTAGGGATTGTCTCTATCTGTTGCCGAATTGTACATTCCAAGCACTTAGTACAGTGCTCTGCACTTAGGAAGTGCTCAATAAATACTATTGAATGAAATACCACAATTATTTTCTATTATTATTATTAGCTGGTAGACATGTTCCCTATCCATAAGGAACATACAGTCTACTGAAGAACTTACAGTTTACAGGTCCGTCACCCACTTCAGCTCCACGCACCCTCCCTTGGACACAGACCGTCAAGAGCAGGTATCCATTCAGCCTTTCTCTTGGGTCACTCGATCAAATTCTGCCTGGAGAGAAAATTCCCCCTCTTCCCCTTGTTCAGATCAGCAGACATGGAGGACATCTCCCAGCAATCAATCCGTCAATCAATGACATTTACTGAACACCTGCTTTGTGCAGAGCACTGTACTAAGCGCTGATCCCTGGGACTACAGTGAGACTCATATTCCACATCCTTGGGTGGTCTATGGCAGAGATATTTGGTAAGGTCTGTCCTGTTCCAAGACGGGTAAATCCATAGCCACACGAAAAGTCATAAAACATGGTTTAGCTGTTCAGGAGAGTAAATCCCATTCAAATTTTCAAGGAGGAGGGGATTTGCTCTGAACAGGAATGAATAGTATCGTTCGGTCTATGGTCAGGTAAAGGTTCTGCAGTCCACAAGTGAACAGTTAGACACGTATAGATGTTTATTATGTTAAATGGCTTTCTGGAAGACACTTGAAAAATGAAATACTCCTCAGGTGGTCACGGATAAGAAGGAAAAATGATGAGGGAGAGTTTCATAATCTCCTAGTAAATATTGGGCACGTGAGGAAAGCAGAAGTTTCCAAAAAGCATTTGGTACCCAAATAGCCCCCTCCCAGGGTTGTATCTGGAGAGTTTCCAGTCCTCTACCAGTCTCAGCTACGGGAGGGAGAGTCGAGCAGAGGCCTACCCGGTCCATTCCTAGCTTGGCCAGTGGCTAGCGAGTGGCAGGCCATCTGCCACGAGTCAAAACTCACCCGTGCTGGGCAGCAGCGGCATCGGAGACAGTCGAGGGTGAAGACTTCAGTTTACTGCACGGAAGGAGGCAACAGTAAACCGTTTCTGTATTTTTAGCAAGAAAACTCTAATGGATCCACTACCAGACCGATTGCAGATGGACAGCAGGGTGTTTGGGGATAGATGTGACTGTGGTGTCGCCGTGGGTTGGAAACGACTCGACGGCATAAGATACCAAATAGCAGTCTTACCACAGGTGCCCTCAAAATTATCTAGCAGAGTGAAAGAGAAGCAGTGTGGCTTGGTGGTTAGAACACAGGCCTAGGAACCAGATATCCTACGTTCTAATCCCAGCTCTGCCATTAGCCTGGGTGACCTTGGACAAGTCACTTAATTCCTCTGTGCCTCAGTTTCTGCAACTGCAAAAGGGGGATTCATCTTTAAAACTGAGATTAAGACTTTGAGCCCCATGTGGAACAGTGACTGTGACTACTCTGATTAGTTTTTATGTAACCCAGTGCTTAGAACAGTGCTTGGCATGAAGTAAGTGCTTAACAAATACTACAATCATTCTTGTCATCATTATTATTATTATTATTATTATTATCAACACTATTATACCTGTCCTCCCTCCTCCTTAGACTGTGAGTTCCATATGGGACAGGGACTGCCTCCAACCTGATTAACTTGTATCTACCCAGTGTTTAGAACAGCGCTTGACACAAAATGCTGGCTCGGTGGAAAGAGCACAGGTTTAGGAGTCAGGGGTCATGGGTTCTAATTCCAGCTCCGCCACCTGTCAGCTGTGTGACTTCGGGCAAGTCACTTAACTTCTCGGTGCCTCGGTAACCTCATCTGTAAAATGGGCAATAAGACTGTGAGCCGCACGTGGGACGACTTGATTACCCTGAATCTACCCCAGTGTTTAGAACAGTGTTCGGCACATAGGCAGCGCTTAACAAATACCAACATTATTATTATTATTATTATACCACAAAAATTAGTTTTATAACAGAGGAGAAGTCGCTCTCTCTCTCTCTCTCTCTCTCTGTGTCACCAAGGTCAGAAAATCAGAAAGAGATCTCTGATTGAAGTTCTCCCGATCCAAACTCCCCTTGCTGAAGAAACTCCGTGTCTTCCAGCTTACCTGGTCCGCATCTCTCCCCAACTCCCTACTGATTAATCATTGAATTCATCTGCCACTCAAATCTCTCCATCTACAAAGGGATAGCACCATGTCCTCCTGCCCTGTTTCTAAGAGAGCTTAATGAACAGTTGTTTGTGCCAGGCTTTACACTTCTTGGCAGAAACCAACTTACCAAAATTGGGAACTTCTTGAAAATTCCATCAAGTCTTCTTTCTTGAGAGACTCCCGGGGAAAGCAGCTGGCTTGGTGGTCCCTCAGGGGAGAGGTCTTCATGGCCGAGACTGAAGCAGTTGGTCTTGCAGACTCTGTATCACTATGGAACTGTGCCATTCATTCTCCCTGGGCATTGGTATTCACCCCACCCTCAGCCCCACAAAGTAGCTTGGCTCAGTGGAAAGAGTCCGGGCTTGGGAGTCAGAGGTCATGGGTTCGAATCCCGGCTCTGCCACTTGTCAGCTCTGTGACTGTGGGCCAGTCACTTAACTTCTCTGGGCCTCAGTTACCTCATCTGTAAAATGGGGATTAAGACTATGAGCCTCACGTGGGACAACCTGATTACCCTCTATCTACTGCAGAGCTTAGAACTGTGCTCTGCACATAGCTAAGCGCTTAACGAATACCGACATTATTATTATTATTGCACGGATCTCTCCACTATTTATTCCTATTAAGGTCTGTCTCCTCCTCTAGACTGCAAGCTCATTGTGGGCAGGAAAAGTATCTACCAACTCCGTTGTATTCTACTTTCCCAAGTGCTTAGTACAGTGCTCTGCACACGTTAAGTGCTCAATAAATACCATTATTCATTCAATCATACTTACTGAGCGCTTACTCTGAGCAGAGGACTGTACTAAGTGCTTGGAAAGTACTATTTGGCAACAAATAGAGACAACCTCCCAACAACGGGTTCACAGTCTAGAAGGGGGGAGGCAGACATCAAAACAAAACAAAATAAGTAGACAGGCATCAATAGCATTATGTACATAGCTGTCATTTATTTATATTAATGTCTGTCTCCCCCTCTAGACTGAAAGCTCACTGTGAGCAGAGAATGTGTCTATTGCTATATTGCTTAGTACAGAAGCAGCTGGCCAGTGGAAAGGGCCCAGGCTTGGGAGTCAGAGGATATGGGTTCTAATCCTGGCTCTGCCACTTGTCTGTTGTGTGACCTTGGGCAAGTCACTTCACTTCTCTGTGCCTCGGTCACCTCATCTGTAAAATGGGGATTAAGAACTGTGGGACAACTTGATTACCTTGTATCTATTCCGGCGCTTAGAACAGTGTGTAGCACATCGTAAGTGCTTAACAAATGCCATCATCGTTATTATTATTATTACAGTGCTTTGCCCCCAGTAAATGCTAATAAATACTATTGAATGAATGAATAAATAACATTGAAAGATTAAGTCCCACTGCTATGGATGGCACCCAGAGTTCAGATAAAGGCTTATTTATTATCACCTTTGTTTTCTGCCCTAATTTGGGCAGTGTCATAATAGCAGAACCACCCTGTCTAAACCAGAGACACAAAGCTTCCAAGAAGTCCTCCCTGTTTACAAAATGCCAGCTTTCATTTCCTGTGATCTCTCTGAGTTTTGCCTAAAACGAAATAGTTTCACCCAACCCATTCCATCCTCTAGCTATCTGTCAACGGAAGAAGAAGCAAGAAGGTAATAATAGTAATAATAATAATAATATCAGTTAAGCACTTACTATGTGCCAGGCACTGCACTCAACACTGGGGAGGATACAAGCAACTCAGGTTGGACACAGTCCCTGCCCCCGTAAGGCTCACGGTCTCAATCCCCATTTTACAGATAATAATAATGTTGGTATTTAAGCGCTTACTATGTGCAGAGCACTGTTCTAAGCGCTGGGGTAGATACAGGGTAAGCAGGTTGTCCCACGTGGGGCTCACAGTCTTCATCCCCATTTTACACATGAGGTAACTGAGGCACAGAGAAGTAAAGTGACTTGTCCACAGTCACCCGGCTGACAAGTGGCAGAGCCGGGATTCAAACCCATGACCAGTAATAATAATAATGTTGGTATTTCTTAAGTGCTTACTATGTGCCAAGCACTGTTCTAAGCACTGGGGTAGATACAAGGGAATTAGGTTGTCCCACGAGGGGCGCACAGTCTTCATCCCCATTTTACAGATGAGGTAACTGAGGCCCAGAGAAGTGAAGAGACTTACCAAGGTCAAGCAGCAGATGAGTGGTGGAGTCAGGATTAGAACCCACGACCTTCTGACCCCCAGGTCCGTGCTCTCTCCACCGCGCCATGCTGCTCGAAGGTAGTGGTGGAGGCGGGGTGGAATCCATTCCCTTGTTTCAGATTCAGATTTCTCCGGCACAGTACTGCGTGAAGAACTCACGGAAGTAGAAACAACCTGAATACAGCTCATTTCCACCACTCGGGTCAAAAAGAGATCTGAGACCGAAGTCCTCCCGATTCCAACTCCACACGCTGAAACAACTCTGTGCCTCCCAGCCCACCTTGTCCACATCTATCGGGCTCCAACATTCACCAAGTATTCACCAGGGGCTCGGTCCCGTATTCGCTGCTCGGCTCCACGGATAAATCCATTACCTAGCTTGGAGCAGCGGCTACCGGGGCTCAAGAGAGCCACTTTCAGTTAAGAGGGATAACTAAAATAAACAATACTCTAATATCTCTGATCCTTCCCGTGGCCCTAGGATTTCCTCTCTTCAGTGCCGTCTGTCTTATCTAAACCTGAGTAAAGGTTCCTGGCCGAAGGCTCGGGCCAGCCAAATGCTTACAGACTGCGAAAGGTCACGGAACTGAAGATGTGATGATCTGCTACGTTTGGAAACCCTAATACAACATGGAGCTCGTAAAAATAAGGCTCTGTTAGTTTATTTCCCCCGTGGGGTCTGAGAATGGAAAACAGGGAAGCTGCTCTAGTCTTTATTTTTCCCCCGCAGCCTTTATATCGGCAGAGTTTCTCAGCACTGGACCTCATTTTGATTTAGATAAATCAAGTTTTATTTCTTCCTATCATTGTCGGGAGATGGGTCAGTAGATGACCTTTGTGTTACTCTCCAAGAAATTGAAGCCAAAAGAAGTTGTACGACTCATACAATGTCACAGCATAATGGCATTCATTCATTCATTTATTCCGTCGTATTTACTGAGCACTGACTGTGTGCAAAGCATTCATTCATTCATTCAATATTCATTCATTCATTCAATAGTATTTATTGAGCGCTTACTATGTGCAAAACACTGTACTAAGCGCTTGGGATGAACAAGTCGGCAACAGATAGAGACGGTCCCTGCCGTTTGACGGGCTTACGGTCTGATCGGGGGAGACGGACGGACGAGAACGATGGCAATAAGTAGAGTCGAGGGGAAGAACATCTCGTAAAAACCGATGGCGACTAAATAGAATCGAGGCGATGTACATTTCATTAACAAAATAAATAGGGTAATGAAAATATATACAGTCGAGCGGACGAGTACGGTGCTGTGGGGATGGGAAGGGAGAGGTGGAGGAGCAGAGGGAAAAGGGGAAAAAGAGGGTTTAGCTGCGGAGAGGTAAAAAGGGGGGGTGGCAGAGGGAGTAGAGGGAGAAGAGGAGCTCAGTCTGGGAAGGCCTCTTGGAGGAGGTGAGTTTTAAGTAGGGTTTTGAAGAGGGGAAGAAAATCAGTTTGGCTGAGGTGAGGAGGGAGGGCGTTCCGGGACCGCGGGAGGACATGGCCCGGGGGTCGCCAGCGGGATGGGCGAGACCGAGGGACGGTGAGGAGGTGGGCGGCGGAGGAGCGGAGCGTGCGGGGTGGGCGGTAGAAAGAGAGAAGGGAGGAGAGGTAGGAAGGGGCAAGGTGATGGAGAGCCTCGAAGCCTAGAGTGAGGAGTTTTTGTTTGGAGCGGAGGTCGATAGGCAACCACTGGAGTTGTTTAAGAAGGGGAGTGACAGGCCCAGATCGTTTCTGCGGGAGGATGAGCCGGGCAGCGGAGTGAAGAATAGACCGGAGCGGGGCGAGAGAGGAGGAAGGGAGGTCAGAGAGAAGGCCGACACAGTAGTCTAGCCGGGATATAATGAGAGCCCGTAACAGTAAGGCAGCCGTTTGGGTGGAGAGGAAAGGGCGGATCTTGGTGATATCGTAGAGGTGAGACCGGCAGGTCTCGGTAACGGATAGGATGCGTGGGGTGAACGAGAGAGACGAGTCGAGGATGACACCGAGATCGCGGGCCCGAGAGACGGGAAGGATGGTCGTGCCATCGACGGTGATAGAGAAGTCTAGGAGAGGACCGGGTTTGGGAGGGAAGATGAGGAGCTTGGTCTCGCTCATGTTGAGTTTTAGGTGGCAGGCCGACATCCAGGTGGAGACGTCCCGGAGGCGGGAGGAGATGCGAGCCCGAAGGGAGGGGGAGAGGACAGGGGAGGAGATGTAGATCTGCGTGTTATCTGCGTAGAGATGGTAGTCAAAGCCATGAGAGCAAATGAGTTCACCGAGGGAATGAGTGTAAATGGATAACAGAAGAGGGCCAAGAACTGACGCTTGAGGAACTCCAACAGTTCTAAGCACTCCAACAGTTCTAAGCACTGTACTAAGCGTTTAGGAGAGCATGATTTAACAGTAAACAAGCACATTCCCTGCCCACACGTGTTCACAGTCTAGAAAGGGGGCGGAAACTGGAGTGGCTTCTTGTCTATGGGCATGTTTTTGGGGTGGTACCTAAGCAGGGCGGCCTAGGGGAAAGAGCACAGGTCTGGGAATCAGAAGGACGTGGGTTCTATTCCCGGCTCTGCCGTTTGTCTGCTGTGTGACCCTGGGCAAGTCACTTCACTTCTCTGTGTCTCAGGTACCTCATCTGTAAAATGGAGATTAAGACTATGAGCCCAACATTGGTATCCACCCAAGTGCTTAGTACAGTGTCTGGAACACAGTAAGCCCCTAACAAATGCCTTATTATTCTTATTTTTTATTATTATTATCTCTGCAAGACGGGAACTCTCTGATCATATTTCCTCCAAACTGCAACTGTCTCTCCAGACTGTTGCAGAGATTGTAAACTCTGAGAAGGCAGGGAGCTACAATTCATTCTAATGCCCTCTCCCAAGTGCTTTGTATAGTGATCTGCACAGAGTAGAAGCTCAATAAATTCCACTGATTGACACAATCAACCATATACAATCTGAATTGCAACACAGCAAACCCAAGAGAGGACTCTGGCAGCTGCTAAACCAATCCCAAAACCAATCGATCAATCAATCAAGCTGAGTCCCATTCTCTGAGAGAAAGGGGGTGGGAGTGCCCAGGAGCGGGAGTAGTTAATGTCATTGCTCTTCCTTCCCCCTCTTAATAATAATTATTTGCTCATTCGATCGTATTTATTGAGCATTTACGGTGTGCAGAGCACTGTACTAAGTGCTTGGGAAGTACAATTAGGCAACAGAGACGATCCCTGCCCAATAATGGGCTCACAGTCTGGAAGGGGGAGACAGACAACAAAACAAAACTAGTCGGCATCAGTACCATCAAAATAGATAAATAGAATTATAGAAATATACACATCATTAATAAGATAGAGTAGTAAATATGTACAAATATACACAAGTGCTGCGGGGAGGGGAAGGGGGTAGAGCAGAGGGAGGGAGAAGGGGCAATGGGGAGGGGAGGAGGAGCAGAAGAAGAGGGGGTCTCAGTCTGGGAAGGCCTCCTAGAGGAGGTGAGCTCTCAGTAGGGTTTTGAAGAGGGGAAGAGAGGTAGGTTGGCGGATGTGGGGAGGAAGGGCATTCCAGGCCAGAGGTGGGATGTGGGCCAGGGGTCGACGGCGGGACAGGCGAGAACGAGGCACAGTGAGGAGGTTAGCGGCAGAAGAGCGGAGTGTGTGGGCTGGGCTGTAGAAGGAGAGAAGGGGGGTGAGGTAGGAGAGGACAAGGCGATGGAGAGCTTTGAAGCCAGTAATGAGGAGATTTTGTTTGATACGGAGGTGGATAGGCAACCACTGGAGATTTTGAGGAGGAGAGTGACATGCCCAGAGCGTTTCTGTAGAAAGATAATCTGGGCAGCAGAGTGAAGTAAAGATTGAAGTGGGGAGAGGCAGGAGGACGGGAGATCAGAAAGGAGGCTGATGCAGTCATCCAGTCGGGATATGATGAGCAATTGACAATAATAATTGAGATGAGAGAGAGAATAATATTAATTATTAATGCCCTAGCATACCTCAAGTACTTGTTATGTGCTAAATGCTGGAGTAGATAAAAGGTTATGAAATTGGGCACAGTTCCTCTCCCATCCAGGGCTCACGGTCAATCTTAACCCCATTTTATAGATCAATCAACTAGTCAATCAATCCATGGTATTTATTGAGTGCTTACCATGTGCAGAGCAATCTACTAAGTGCTTGGTAGAGTACAATATAACTGATTTGGTAGACACGTTACCTGTCCACAGTGAGTTTCTCATTGAAGAAACTGCGGCCTAGAGAGTGACTTGCCCATGGTCACACAGTAGGCCAGTGGCAGAGATGGGATTTGAACCTGACTCTCGATCCTGTGCTCTTTCCACTAGGTCCCACTGCCTCCGCTTAGGGGTGACCCAAGCCCTCCACAAAATCAGAGCTGGGAGGAAGCGCTGAAGGTGACCCTTACAAAACCCAGCCCGCTCAGGCCCTCACCAAGGCCCAGGCCCAGCCCCCAGCCCCCAGCCTTCCACTCCCCCAGCCGAGAGGCCTGGACCTACCACTCCCAGTTGGGACAGTAATTGTCTGTCGGACTTGAAGAGCGAGGGCGTTCCAGGCCAGTGGCAGGACGTGGGCAAGGGGTCAGCAGAGAGATAGATGAGATAGAAACGCTCTGGGCATGTCACTCCCCTTCTTAAAAACCTCCAGTGGTTGCCTATAAACCTCCGCACGAAACAAAAACTTCTCACTCTAGGCTTCAAGGGTCTCCATCACGTTGCCCCCTCCTACCGCTCCTCCCTTCTCTCTTTCTACTGCCCACCCTGCACTCTCCACTCCTCCGCCGCCCACCTCCTCACCGTCCTCCGTTCTCGCCCATCCCGCCGTCGACCCCTGGGTCACGTCCTCCCGCGGTCCCGGAACGCCCTCCCTCCTCACCTCCGCCAAATTAATCTCTTCCCCTCTTCAAAATCCTACTTAGAGCTCACCTCCTCTAAGAAGCTTTCCCAGACTGAGCTTCCCCTTTTCCCTCTGTTCTCTCTGCTCCCCCTCTTCCCCCCTTTCACCTCCCCTCAGCTAAGCCCTCTTTTCCCCCTTTCCTTCTGTTCCTCCCGCCCTTCCCCTCCCCTCAGCACTGTGCTCATTCGCTCAATTGTATATATTTTCATTACCCTATCTATTTTGTTAATGAGACGTACATCCCCTTGATTCTATTATTGCTATTGTTTTAATGATATGTTCATCCCCTTGATTCTATTTATTGCTATTGTTTTTGTCTGTCCGTCTCCCCCGATTAGACTGTAAACCCGTCAATGGGCAGGGACTGTCTCTATCTGTTGCCTATTTGTACATTCCAAGCGCTTAGTACAGTGCTCTGCACATAGTAAGTGCTCAATAGATACTATTGAATGAATGAATGAATGAATAAATGAACGAATGAATGAGAGAGAGAGATTGAAGAACGGTGAGGTTAGCATGAGTGGAACGAAGCGTGTGGGCTGGGTTGGAGCAGGAGACCCTCCCTCCACCCTTCAGCCCCCTACTCTCCAGGAGATGTCTACTGGTCCAAAGCGATGGGATGTCAGCGGGGGGACGTGGTTTGGAGGGGAAGAGAAGACAGGGGCCTGGAACCAATCAGATCTGATGGGAGTTGGCAGACTTCAGCCACCCCAAAACACAGAAAATCTGGAGACTATTGCTTGATACCTTACCCCAAGATACAGCCACCCTACAGTACATACAAATCTGCTCTTATATAGTTGTATTAGGCACCACGACAACCCAATTCATCACTGCAAGATGCCCCAAAATGAAGAAACTGACAAAGCTATAAATCCCTCCCCACCCCCCTCCATCATCTAAAATTTGGAGATTAGAAAGTCTTGCATCTGCTCTCAAGAAAGCAGATGCATTTATTAAAATGATTGAAGAAGCCTGTGATGGAGAAAAGAGTTCAGAGATGAGAAGAGGTGTCCAGAAGGAGTTAGCCGGTGACGAGGTAGTTTATGAAGGCAAGAAGAAGGCCGTTTTTCAATCTAGATTGGCCCCATTCTTCCCTAAAGTTGAAAAACCAACCTCCTCATCTGCAGAACGGTCTTCTGCTTTCGCACCCCCCTGCAAAAATGCATAATCCTGGTGCAATTCCTCATTTAGTGCAGGTTGTGATGTTAGAGTCTGAACTGCTTTTATGAAGACTAAACAATAGTTTAGTGAAGCATAATGTAACAACAGTATTGAACACATGAAGGAATTTCATGTCGTTTTTCCAGAAGTTGTAGAACAGAACTTCGTGGAAAGACTTATCCTACAATCCAACCATTTTTTTGTCCCCACATTTTCAAAAAACCTAACCCTGCTGCATCGAGCCATGCCTCTACTGGAACATGAGGGTGGGGAGATAGGAAGAAGAAGGCCATATTCAAGATACATGGGACCAGGAATGCCCTAGGGACAAAGTTGTGACTTTGGGCATTTCACTTAAATTATATGCACCTCAGTTCCCTCATCTGTAAAATGGGTATTAAGACTGTGAGCCCCATGTCAGACAGAGGCTCTGTCAAACCTGATTATCTTGTTTCAAGCCCAGCACGCAGAACAGTGCTTAGCACAAAGTAAGCACTTACCAGATACCATGTCTTGTCACATAGTAAACGCTTATTATTAAAGGAGGGAAATAAAGGAATGGAGGCTGGGAAGGGATATATAATGGAATTTATACTTCCTCGTGAGGTCCTATCATCATGTCTGGGCTGGTTTTAGAACAGAACTAGTAAACATATGTACAGATCTATAATTTTTTTATTTATAGCAATGTCTGTCACCCCTTCTAAACTGTAAGCTCCTTGCGGACAGGGAATTTTTCTTTTATAATGCTATAGGGTACTCGCCCAGAGGCTTAATATAGCTCTCTGCACACAGTAAATTGGGTGAGAAATGGGTGGGGAGATGAGAGATTAATCAGGGAAGGTCTCCTGATGAAGATATGTGATTTCAGAAGGGTTTTGAAGGTGGGGTGAGCGGTGGTCTGTTGGTTGTGAAAGGGGAAGAAGTTCCAAGCAGGAGGGAGGTTGACAGTGAGAAATGAAAACAGAGAACAGTAAGTAGGTTGGCTTGATGGAAGCCTGAAAGCAGTCCATCACCTTGCCCCCTCCTACCTCACCTCGCTTCTCTCCTCTACAACCCAGCCCACACACTTGACTCCTCTAGTGCTAACCTTCTCACTGTGCCTCCTTCTCGCCTGTCTCGCCACCAACCCTTAATCCACGCCCTGCCTCTGGCCTGGAACGCCCTCCCTCCTCTAATCTGCCAGACAACCACTCTCCCCTGCTTCAAAGTCTTCCTGTAGGCACATCTCCTCCAAGAGGCCTTCCCAGACCAAGTCCCATTTTTCCTCATTTCCCACTCCCTTCTGCATCACCCTGACTTGCTCCCTTTGCTCTTCCTCCCTCCCAGATCCAAAGCACTTATGTCCATATTTGTAATTTTATTTATTTATGTTGATAATATTCATTCAATAGTATTTATTGAGCGCTTACTATGTGCAAAACACTGTACTAAGCGCTTGGAATGAACAAATAGAGACAGTCCCTGCCGTTTGAGGGGCTTACGGTCTAATCGGGGGAGACGGACAGACGAGAACAATGGCAATAAATAGAGTCGAGGGGAAGAACGTCTCGTAAAAACAATGGCGACTAAATAGAATCGAGGCGATGTACATTTCATCAACAAAATAAATAGGGTAATGAAAATATATACAGTTGAGCAGACGCGTACGGTGCCGAGGGGATGGGAAGGGAGAGGGGGAGGAGCGGAGGGAGATGGGGGGAAAAGAGGATTAAGCTGCGGAGAGGTGAAGGGGGGGCGGTAGAGGGAGTAGAGGGAGAAGGGGAGTTCAGTCTGGGAAGGCCTCTTGGAGGAGGTGAGTTTTAAGTAGGGTTTTGAAGAGGGTAAGAGAATCCATTTGGCGGAGGAGAGGAGGGAGGGCGTTCCGGGACCGCGAGAGGACGTGGCCGAGGGGTCGACGGCGGGATAGGCGAGACCGAGGGACGGTGCTGAGGTGGGCGGCAGAAGAGCGGAGCGTGCTGGGTGGGTGGTGGAAAGAGAGAAGGGAGGAGAGGTAGGATGGGACAAGGTGATGGACAGCCTCGAAGGCTAGAGTGAGGAGTTTTTGTTTGGAGCGGAGGTAGATGGGCAACCACTGGAGGTGTTTAAGAAGGGGAGTGACATGCCCAGAGAGTTTCTGCAGGAAGATGAGCCGGACAGCGGAGTGAAGAATAGATCGGAGCGGAGCGAGAGAGGAGGAAGGGAGATCGGAGAGAAGGCTGACACAGTAGTCTAGCCGGGATATAACGAGAGCCCGTAACAGTAAGGCAGCCGTTTGGGTGGAGAGGAAAGGGCGGATCTTGGTGATATCGTAGAGGTGAGACCGGCAGGTCTCGGTAACGGATAGGATGCGTGGGGTGAACGAGAGAGACGAGTCAAGGATGACACCGAGATCGCGGGCCCGAGAGACCTGGAAGGACGGTCGTGCCATCCACGGTGATAGGGAAGTCTGGGAGAGGACCGGGCTCGGGAGGGAAGATGAGGAGCTCGGTCTCGCTCATGTTGAGTTTTAGGTGGAGGGCCGACATCCAGGTGGAGACGTCCCGGAGGCGGGAGGAGATGTGAGCCCGAAGGGAGGGGGAGAGGACAGGGGCGGAGATGTAGATCTGCGTGTCATCTGCGTAGAGATGGTAGTCGAAGCCGTGAGAGCGAATGAGTTCACCGAGGGAGTGAGTGTAAATGGAGAACGGAAGAGGGCCGAGAACCGACCCTTGAGGAACTCCAACAGTTAAAGGATGGGAGGGGGAGGAGGCTCCAGCGAAGGAGACCGAGAATGACCGGCCAGAGAGGTGAGAGGAGAACCGGGAGAGGACGGAGTCCGTGAAGCCGAGGTGAGATAAGGTATGGAGGAGGAGGGGATGGTCGGCAGTGTCAAAGGCAGCAGAGAGATCAAGGAGGATTAGAATGGAAGCGCTTACTATGTGCAGAGCACTGTTCTTAGCGCTGGGGTAGACACAGGGGAATCAGGTTGTCCCATGTGGGGCTCACAGTCTTAATCCCCATTTTACAGATGAGGTCACTGAGGCACAGAGAAGTTAAGTGACTTTCCCACAGTCACACAGTTGACAAGGGGCAGAGCCGGGATGTTGATGTCTGTCGCCCCCACTCTAGACTGTGAGCTCGTCATGGGCAGGGAATGTCACTGCTTATTGTTTTATTGTACTTTCCCAAGTGCTTAGTCCACTGCCCTGCACACAGTAAGTGCTCAACAAATGTGATGGAATAAATGAGGTAAGTATACAAGCTGGATTGTATGAGACAAGAGTGACGAGAAGTAGGAGGGAGATCGTTGATTGAGCCCTCTAAACTGTAAGCGCATTGTGGTCAGGGGACATGTCCCTTTATTGTTATATTGAACTCTCCCAAGTGCTTAGCACAGCGCTCCGCACACAGTAAGGGCTCGATTAATTGGAATGACTGACTGACTGAGGCAAACGGCACAGTAGAGAATGAAGTTGGGCTTAAGGCCTTTAGATGCCTTTTCAGAATCATTTATGGTCTGCTAAAATCCGGAGGCATGTGGTGGATCGTTAAAAGGCTTTATGCCTTCAGACGAATTGAACGATATTCGGGCACTCCCCTGAGCTGAGGAAGAATATTTTTAACTACAAAATAATAACTCAGCATTACCCACATATCAAACCAAAAAAGGAGCTTGAAAATGCCGTCCAGGTTTCAGATCAGCATGTGTGTGTGATTCATTTTTTTAAGCTTTCCTGTAGAAAATGTTAATATTCACGTGAGAATTACCGGCATGTAACTTTTAATCTATCGATAGACCCGGTAGGCATGGATTTCGGGGTCAGTAGTGAAGGAAAGAAGCAGAGAGGCTTAAAGAAGCAGCATGGCTAAGTGGAAAGAGCACGGGCTTGGGAGTCAGGGGTCCTGGGATCTAATCCCGACTCCGCCACTTGTCAGCTGTGTGACTTTGGCAAGTCATTTAGCTTCTCCGTGCCTCAGTTATCTCAGCTGGAAAATGGGAATTAAGACCGTGAGCCCCACCTGGGACAGCCTAATAAACTTGTATCTCCCCCAGCGTTCAGAACAGATGAGGTAAGTGAGGCACAGAGGAAGTGAAATGACTTGCCCAAGGTCACACAGCAGCTACGTGACAGAACCGGGATGAGAACCCAGGTCCTTCTGACTCCCAGGCCCGTGCCGTATCCAATAGGCCACAGTGCTTCCTGAGTGGGAAGATGTGATCCCCAAATCCAGCAGGAAGTCGACGAGTTTTTAGACACTACTTTCATGTGGCTGTTAGAGACAATTTAAGATCCTTGAAAACAACTTGGTAGTCTCATAAAAACACATTAAAGATCAGATTTATGGCCCAGTTCAAGCTCATTCCTAAGTTTGAACTAGACCATAGAAATCCTTTCCAAGGGTCATATTTTCAATGTACCAGCAGTACTAATAATCGGTCAGTCGAACTAAAGGAATTTATTGAGTGCTTACTGTGTGCACTGTACTAAGCGCTTGGAAAATACAACACATCAAAGTCGGTAGACGCATTCCCTGCCCATAAGGGTTTTACCATCTAGAGATGATTTATGGTATAATCGGCAGATGCTCCAATTAAGTAACATTTTTTGAGCACCCCTTTGGTATGGTGTACGGTGTACAATAGAGAAGCAGCGTGGCTCAGTGGAAAGAACCCAGGCTTGGGAGTCAGAGGTCATGGGTTTGAATCCCGGCTCTGCCACTTGTCAGCTGTGTGACCGTGGGCAAGTCACTTCACTTCTCTGTGCCTCAGTTACCTCATCTGTAAAGTGGGGATTAAGACTGTGAGCCTCACGTGGGACAACCTGATTACCCTGTATCTACCCCAGCGCTTAGAACAGTGCTCTGCACATAGTTAAGCGCTAAAGAAATGCCAACATTATTACTGTGCTAGGCACTTGGGAAATACCGACAGCAGTAGGTCACATTTCCTGTCCACAAGCAGCTAGCAGATGGTTACAGAGATCAATTCTACAGTAACAGAAACCCGGTAACCTTGAATAATCCTACAATCAGGAGAGAGCAGACGAACAAACAAATCAATTTTGGCTACAGTGTTTTTCATCACTATGAAAGAAGGAAGACAAAAATGTATGAAACAGTTATGAAAAATGAATCAACCACCCTTTGAAGTTCCAAGGCCAAAATGTTCAGGATAATTAACACAGATAGGGAAAAATGAAAGAAAAAATCTATGACGGCTGCCTAATGAGCATGGATCAAATGAATAATGTATTTCCATGAGTAATTGATGACCTTATATCTCTAGAGTGCTGAGAAACAAAGGCAGGAGTAAGTGAATGAAAGGTCATCAATAACAAGTAAAAATAAATAATGTAGCTATAATCACCAATTAAATATCTTGGAACATAGAAGAATGGATGAGGGTGAGAGAGGGGATAGAAAAAGGAAAATGAAAATTTAAATATATTTGATATCAGAAAGGAAAATGGCACAATTGAGAAGTCTAATATAGACTAATTATAGACTCATTAGTTCACTAAGGTGCTTACAAAAGTCCATAAGATGGGGAAGATAGATCCAAGAGTAGATCATTGAGTCTGAAAAAATAATGGAAAAACGGGCTAATTTGCACTCAAGTTCAGCCCCCTCTATGGGAGGCAAATATTTAGGGAAAAAAAATTCCATTGAAAACATTGTTAGGACCATGTTTGCAACAGGGCACCTGGCACCAACCAACAAAACAATTATAATCCTTTTTTCCATTGTACTTATGAAGTGCTTATTATTCTAAATGCTGGGATTGATACAAATTAATTGGGTTGGGCACAGTCCCTGTCCCTCGTGGGGCTCACAATCTGAGGGCAGGAGTTGTCTCTATTTGTTGCTGAATTGCACTTTCCAAGCGCTTCGTTCAGTGCTCTGCACACAGTAAACTCTCAATAAATAAGATTGAAAGAATGAATTGTTGTGGAAAAGGAACATGTCTACGAACTCTGTTATATTGTACTTTCCCGAGCACTTAGAAGAGTGCTCTGTATACAGTAAGCACCCAATAAAAACGATTCATTGATTCATTGATTGATTGATTGACCATGCCATGAAATCCAAGTCTAGAGATACTGTCCTTACTAGACCCTAATTCCCGCTCTGACACTTGTCTACTGTGTGACCTTGGGTAAATCACTTAACTTCTCTGTGCCTAAGTTACCTCATCTAGAAAATGGGGATTAAAACCGTGAACCCCATGTGGGACAGGGACTGGGTCCAACCTGATTAGCTTGTGTCTACCCAAGCCCTTAGAACAATGTAAGCGCTTAACAGATTAAGACTGTGAGCCTCACGTGGGACAACCTGATTACCCTGTATCTACCCCAGTGCTTAGAACAGTGCTCCGCACATAGAAAGCACTTATCACATACCAACATTATTATTACAGCTCTCCCCCAATTCACAGTCCTGCTGGAACCCCACCTCCTTCAACACATCTCCTTCAGTTAATTCCCAGCAAATCGAATTGAACAAATCCACCATCCACCTGAAACACTTACATACTTTTTTCCATCCATCCTCAAGACTTTTGTATATATGTTCATTCCATTGTATGTTCAATTTTTTTTTTGATTATGCTACCCGTGAAGATTTTTATACCAACATTATTATCATTATTATTATTATTTAATGTCTGTCTCCCATATTAGATCATAAGCATCTTCTGGGTAGGAAATTTGTCACTCCTTTGTTTGGTATTTCCCAACTAGAATGGAGTGTATTGCCACCCATGGGTGCTCAAGAAATATTACTACCACTATCAGTCAATCAAGGGTATTTATAATAATAATGTTGGTATTTGTTAAGCGCTTACTATGTACCGAGCACTGTTCTAAGCGCTGGGGTGGACACAGGAGAATCAGGATGTCCCACGTGAGGCTCACAGTCTTAATCCCCAATTTACAGATGAGGTAACTGAGGCACAGAGAAGTGAAGTGACTTGCCCACAGTCACACAGCTGACAAGTGGCAGAGCTGGGATTCGAACTCATGACCTCTGACTCCAAAGCCCGTGCTCCTACCACTGAGCCACACTGCTTCTCTGGTAAGCACTTATGGTAAGTCCTGGTAAGGACTTACCATAAGTACTTACCATATGCAGAGTATTAATAATAATAATAATGGCATTTGTTAAGCACTTACTATGTGCCAAGCACTTTCTAAGCGCTGGGGGCAGGGGGAGGATACAAGGTAATCAGGTTGTCCCACATGGGGCTCACAGTCTTAATCCCCATTTTACAGATGAGGTAACTGAGGCCAAGAGAAGTGAAGTGACTTGCTCATAGTCACACAGCTGACAAGTGGCAGATCTGGGATTAGAACCCATGACCTTTGACTCTCTATTTAATAGGGAATCCATAAAGGGGCCATCTTTACTCACTCAGACTCCACTGAGGCCTTCCCCTCTGGAGATCAAAATTAGGGTCACTACTTTCAGATCCCAAACGAGGATCAAAATCAGCCATCCTATAGCCCGGGCTACTGCGTGGTTCAGTGGAGAGAGCATGGGCTTGGGAGTCAGAGGTCATGGGTTCAAATGCCGCCTCTGCCACTTGTCAGCTGTGTGACTGTGGGCAAGTCACTTAATTTCTCTGTGCCTCAGTTACCTCATCTGTAAAATGGGGATTAAGACTGTGAGCCTCACTTTAATGAGATGTTCGTCCCCTAGATTCTATTTATTGCTAATGTTCTTGTCTGTCTGTCTCCCCCAATTAGACTAAGCGCCCGTCAAAGGGCAGGGACTGTCTCTATCTGTTACCAATCTGTACATTCCAAGAGCTTAGTACAGTGCTCTGCACATAGTAAGCGCTCAATAAATACTATTGAATGAATGAATGAATGACAACCTGATTCCCCTGTATCTACCCCAGCGCTTAGAACAGTACCCTGCACATAGTAAGCGCTTAACAAATACCAACATTATTATTATATTTCTCGGCACATAGAAAGCGCTTAAATACCACAGTGTAGCAGCAGGGATTAGTGGGAAGGGAGTCAAAGGACCTGAGTTCTAATCCAAGGTCTGCCATTTTTTATTTTTCTTTAATGGTACTTGTTAAGCACTTACTATGCACCAAGCACTAAGTACTGGGGTAGCTACGAGTTAATCGGGTTGGGCACAGTGTCCGTCCCACACGGAGCTCACAGTCTAAGGAAGAGGGAGTAGGATCGAATCCCCACTTTACAGATGAGGTAACTGAGGCACGGAGAAATTAGGCGACTTGCCCAAGGTCCCAGAGCAGACTCATGGTGGAGCTGGGAGTAGAACCCAGGTCCTTTGACTCCCAGGCCGTGCTCTATCCTCGGGGGGTGTTGGCTGTCCCCCCAAGTGGGTGGAGCTTTTCTAATATTAGCAAAGGAGACAGCCTCCTCCCGGAATGTTCCAAGTCAAGTGGGAGTGGGCGGGAGGGGCTGGCACTCAAATAACAACGATAATAATAATAACTGCGGCATTTGCTAAGCGTTTACCATGTGCCAGACACTGTACAAAGCGCTGGGGTGGATACAAGCAGATTGGTTTGGACACAGTTCCTATCCCATGTGGGGCTCACAGTCTCAATCTCCAACGGTGCTCAGTGCTTAGAGCAGTGCTTGGCACATAGAGCTTAATAAATACCGTCATTATTTTAAAGATGGAGTAACTGAGGCCCAGACAAGTGAAGTAACTTGCCCGGGGCCATACAGCAGACAAGTGGCGGAGCCAGGATTAGAATCCATGATGGTTAGACTCTCTGTGACCCTGCTGACCAACAGTAAGTCTGTCAATAATATTTACTGAACATTCACCTTGTGCGGAGAACTGTGCTAAGCGCTTGGGCGAGTAAAAGCAGCGTGGCTTAGTGGAAAACGCACAGGCTTGGGAGTCACTCCTCTGACCCACTTGAGGATCGTCTAAATAATTGCACGGACTATAGTTTATTCCAACTCCTCCAAAAATACTTCTAAGTCTGTCTCCCTTGCGTGGCTCAGTGGAAAAGAGCCTGGGCTTCGGAGTCAGGGGTCATCAGTCCGACTCCTGGCCCTGCCACTTGTCAGCTGTGTGACTGTGGGCAAGTCACTTCACTTCTCTGTGCCTCAGCTACCTCATCTGTAAAATGGGGATTAACTGTGAGCCCCACGTGGGACAACCTGATTCCCCTATGTCTACCCCAGCGCTTAGAAGAGTGCTCTGCACATAGTAAGCGCTTAACAGATACCAACATTATTATCATTATTATTATGATGATGTAAACTCTTCATGCTTTAAGCAGGGTGGCTTAGTGGAAAGAGCACGGGCATGGGAGTCAGAGGTCGTGGGTTCTGATCCCAGCTCCACCACTTATCAGCTGTGTGACTTTGGGCAAGTCACTTAACTTTTCTGGGCCTCAGTTACCTCACCTGTAAAATGGGGATTAATGCTGTGAGCCCCACGTGGGACAAACTGATCATCGTGTATCTCCCCCAGTGCTTAGCACATGATAAGCACTTGACAAATACGACCGTTGTTATTATTACAATATAACAATATAACAGGCACACTCCCTTCACCTAACGTATTTACAGACTACACTCATCTGTGACTCAAAGGTGCTACAGCAGCCTCATCCACAAACAAGCACACACCCTCCACGGGTCAGCGGCGTTTCTGCACGTGTATGTGTTGAGAGAGAGAGAGAGGGAGGGAGAGAGCCACCCCTCAGAGTCTAAGAAACCATTGCTGAGGGATGAATAGAAATGCATCAGTAGTCTTACTTCAGGCCATTCAGACGGTATGGAAGAGAGTCAAAGTAGAAATTCTCCTGATCTGTATCATCCTCCCACTCCTCCTCTCTAAATCCACCCTCTCCAGGGCACTGCTGAGGAACATTTCTCTGGAGGCTTCATCCAACGGAGGATCCCTCCAGGCGAGAGGTACCTGGGATATACCAACCCAGGTACCAACCCAGGCCATAGCCAGTCTGCTCCTTATTAATAATAATAATAATAATAATGTTGGTATTTGTTAAGCGCTTTCTATGTGCAGAGCACTGTTCTAAGTGCTGGGGTAGATACAGGGTGATCAGGTTGTCCCACGTGAGGCTCACGATTAATCCCAATTTTACAGATGAGGTAACTGAGGCACAGAGAAGTTAAGTGACTTGCCCACAGTCACACAGCTGACAAGTGGCAGAGCCGGGAGTCGAACCCACCACCTCTGACTCCCAAGCCCGGGCTCTTTCCACTGAGCCACGCTGCTTCTCATTGATGTTATTGATTCTTATTGAAGGCATATCTCCTCCAAGAGGACTTCCCTGCCTAAGCCCTTCTTTCCTCTTCTCCCACTCCCTTCTATGTCCCTGATTTGCTCCCTTTATTCATCCCCCCTCCCTGCTCCACAGCACCTAGGTCCAAATCTGTCATTTTTTAATTTATATTCATTTCTGTCTCCCCCTCTAGACTTTAAGCTTGTTGTGGGCAAGGAATGTGTCTGCTTATTGTTATATTGTACTCTCCCAAGCACTCATTAGAGAGCTCCACACACAGTAAGCGCTCAATAAATATGACTGTCTGACTCCTCTTTCCTCCATCTGCTCCCTTAGCATCTCCCTTTTTTTATTATTATAATGGTAGTTAAGCGCTTACTATTTGTCAAACTCTGGTCTAAGAGCTGGACTCCTTCCCCTCCCTATGCTGTCTTCTCCCTCCCCCACTTACTATTATTATGGCATTTTTAGACGCTTACTATGTGTCAAGCACCGTTCTAAGTGCTGGGGAAGATACAAGGCAATCAGGTTGGACACAGTCCCTGTCCCAAGTGGGGTTCACAGTCTCAACCCCCATTTTACAGATGAGGGAACTGAGGCAAAGAAAAGTGAAGTGACTTGTCCGAGGTCACATAGCAGACAAATGGTGGAGCCAGGATTAATAATGTTGGTATTTGTTAAGCGCTTACTATGTGCAGAGCACTGTTCTAAGTGCTGGGGTAGATACAGGGTGATCAGGTTGTCCCACGTAAGGCTCACAGTCTTAATCCCCATTTTACAGATGAGGGAACAGGCCCAGAGAAGTGAAGTGACTTCCCACGGTCACACAGCGGACAAGTGGCAGAGCCGGGATTCGAACCCACGACCTCTGACTCCCAAGCCCGGGCTCTTGCCATTAGGCCTTGCTGCTTCTCTGTTCCCCTCCTCCCCGGACAACTCCCCTGGCAGCAATCTCCTGAGATCTGAGCTGACAGGTCACCCCTCTTCCCTTAACCTGCTCACATTTCTCCCAGTTTCCCCAGTCGTTCCCACCCCATTTTCTCCTTCCCTCCCCCATCCGGGCCGGGATGCAGAGGCTGCACTAAGAAAAGGAGGATGAGCCGGGAGTCGGGACGCCTGGGCTTTAATTCCGAGTCTGCCATCTGCCTGCTGTGTGACCTTGAGCAAGCCACTTATCTGTACCTCAGTTTCCTCATCTGCAAAATGGGGGAGTCAGTACCTATTCTTCTTCCTACTTAGACTGTGAGCCTCATGGGGGACATGGACTCTGTCCAATCTGATTATCTTGTATCTACCCCAGTGCTTAGCATGGTTATCGACGCAGAGCATGTAATTCACAAATACCATTACAAAGAAAAATGGTATTGAGAAGCAGCGTGGCTCAGTGGAAAGAGCACGGGCTTTGGAGTCAGGGGTCATGAGTTCGAATCCCAGCTCTGCCACTTGTCAGCTGTGTGACTGTGGGCAAGTCACTTAACTTCTCTGTGCCTCAGTTACCTCATCTGTAAAATGGGGATTAAGACTGTGAGCCCCACGTGGGACATCCTGATTCCCCTGTGTCTACCCCAGCGCTTAGAACAGTGCTCAGCACATAGTAAGCGCTTAACAAATACCAACATTATTATTATTATTATTATTAAAAATCTAAATAGGACCTGGATTTCACAGTGACTTTTGGTTCAGAAGTTGATAATAAAAATAATAGTAATAATTGCATCTGTTAAGAGCTTACTATGTGCCAAGTGCTGTTCTTAGTGCTGGGGTAGATACAAGGTAATCAGGTTGTCCCACGTGGGGCTCACGGTCTTAATCCCCATTTTACACATGAGGTTATTGAGGCCCAGAGAAGTGAAGTGACTTGCCCACCGTCACACAGCTGAAAGTGGTGGAGCCGGGATTAGAACCCATGACCTCTGACTCCCAAGCCCAGGCTCTTGAAATGACAAGGCAGCAGAGAGGGAAGACCCAGAGGGAAATTAGTTTCACTTTGGACAAGTAAGTGAGCAACCAGGTCCAACTTTCAAGGTGGGGTCCAGTAGCCCCATCCCCCCCAAGGCGGAGGGAGGACTCCCCTAGGGACTTCTGCCACGTGAAGCAGTTTGGCCTAATGGAAAGAGCATGGGTCTGGGACCTGGGTTCTAATTCCAGTCTGCCACATGTCTGCTGTGTGATTTTAGGCTAGTCACTTCACTTCTCTGTGCCTCAATTACCTCATCTGTAAAATGGGGATTAGGACTGTGAGCCCCATGTGGGACAGGGACTGTGATAACCCAACTATTTTGCTTGGGAGAGTACAATATAACAGTCGGTAGACACGTTTCCTGTCCAAAATGAGCCTGAGGTCTGGAGCTTACAGCCCAACCCCTGCAAACCTTGTCTACTTACTCTTTTGTACTCTCCCAAGTGCTTAGCATAGTGATCTGCGCACCGTAAGTGCTCAATAAATACCATGGATTGATTGGTTCCCCAAGAGTGACATGAAATGGCAGAGGTGGCAACAGTGACTTTTCCACATTCCTTGTTCCGCCATATTCCTTTCCCCTTTATCCTTTATAGAGAAGCAGCGTGGCGTGGTGGAAAGAGCAGGGGCTTGGGAGTCAGAGGTTGTGGGTTCTAATTCCGGCTCCGCCACTGATCAGCTGTGTCACTTTGGGCAAATCACTTGACTCTCTGTGCCTCACTTACCTGATCTGTCAAATGGGGATTAAGACTGTGAGCCCCACGTGGGACAACCCGATCACCTTGCATTAACCCCAGCGCTTAGAATGGTGCGTGGCACATAGTAAGCGCTTAACAAATGCCATCATTATTATTATTATTTTCCCTCATCCACCACTCCTTCTCTCCCCGCCATGTCGCCCTCCCCCACTTTTTGTCTCCCCTAAGGACCCGAGATTTCTGGTAACCTCGAGCAGCAGTGGCCTGCAACGCTCTGCTCTGGAACCTGCGGGGCGAGGAGGCGACAGGGGAATTCGTTGGGAATGAACTAGAATGTAAACTCATTATGGGCAGGGAACGTGTCTGCTAATTCTGTTGTACCGTACCGAGCACTTAGTACAAGGCTCTGCACAGAGGAAGCACTCGATAAATACGATCGATCAGTTGACTGGTGGAAAGTAGGACATCGGCAGAAGCAATCATTTTCTTCAGTCCAAGCAATCAGTCGATCCGGGGTATTTATCGAGCTCTTACCATGGGCAGAGCATTCTACTGAGTGTTTGGGAGAGTACAATATAACGGAGTTAGTAGACATGATCGCTGCCCATAAGAAGCTTACAGTTCAGATGGACAACAACAGAGATAATGACTGTTGCAGGAGTCCTACTTTCTTAATAGCTGCTGCAGATGGGCTAGGAAAGTCGTCGATGAAGGGAACAGCTGTTTGTTGGTGGGTTTTTTAAATGGCTTATTGTACTTTATGCTTTACCTTAAAATCCAAAGGAAGAGGAGGAGTGAAGGGGGAGGAGAGAAGGAGAAAGAGGAGGAGGAGAAGGAGAAGAAGATGAGGATTTGTTAAACAATGCTCAAATTACCGGAGTTGATACAGGTCAATCAGGTCAGACAAAGTCCCTGTCCCACATGGGGTTCAAAGTCTAAGAAGGAGGGAGGACAGGTATTGAATCCCCATTTTACAGGGATGTGCTTGCTAAATTATGACTCTCAACAAGCAAAGGCTTGCCATAAAAGCTTGACCATCCATCAGGTCAGATTGGCTTCAGGGTACCAAAATAATCACTGTGGGATTTGTTGAGTGCTTACTGTATGTGTCAAGCATTGTTCTAAATCCTGGGTAGATACAAGTTTACCTTAAAATCCAAAGGAGGAAGAGGAAGAGGAGGAGAGAAGGGGAGGAGAGAAGGAGGAGAAAGGGGAGGAGGAGAAGAAGGAGAAGAAGAAGATGACGATCTGTTAAACAATGCTCAAATCACCGGGGTTGATACAGGTCAATCAGGTCAGACATAGTCCCTGTCCCACATGGGGTTCAAAGTCTAAGAAGGAGGGAGAACAGGTATTAAATCCCCATTTTACAGGGATGTGCTTGCTAAATTATGACTCTCAACAAGCAAAGCCTCGCCATAAAAGCCTGACCATCCATCAGGTCGGATTGGCTGCACGGTACCAAAATAATCATTGTAGTATTTGTTGAGTGCTTACTGTATGTGTCAAGCATTGTTCTAAGTCCTGGGTAGATACAAGTGAATCAGGTTGGACACGGTTCCTGTCCCACAGTCTAAGGAGGAGGGAGAACAGCAAGTGAATTTACAGATGAGGAAATGGGAGCCGAGAGATGTTAAGGGACTTGTCCATTGTCACACACAGGCAACTGGTGGAACTGGGATGAGAACCGAGATCCTCTGACTCCCAAGCCCCACGCGGGACAACCTGATGACCCTGTATCTCCCCCAGCGCTTAGAACAGTGCTCGGCACCTAGTAAGCGCCTAACAAATACCAACATCATCATCATCATCACTTTCCACTAGGCCATACTGTTTCTCCGTTCAGCACCCACCAAGATCATGGCCCAGTGGAAGACACACGGACCTGGGTGTCAGAGGGTCATGGGTTCTAATCCCAGCTCCACCACTGTCTGCTGTGTGACCTTGGACAAGACACTTCACTTCTCTGGACCTCAGTGATCTCATCTGTCAAATGGGGATTGAGACTGTGAGCCCCACGTGGGACAAGGACCGTGTCCAACCTGATTTGCTTGCAGCCACCCCAGCGCTCAGTACAGTGGCTGGCACATAGTGAGCGCTTAACAAATACCAAATATTCAATATTATTATGTGGGACAGGAATTGGGTCCGACTTGATTAACTTATATCTACCCAGAACTTAGAACAGTGCTTGACACAGAGTAAGCCCTTAACTAACACCATAATTATTATACCACTACCTGATGCATGCGCTCTGTATATCAGAAAGTAATTTATGAAACTTTATCACATATATATATATATATATATTCACAGGGGATATACAGTATTTCACTGGAGATAATAATAATAATAATGATGTTGGTATTTGTTAAGCGCTTACTATGTGCCGAGCACTGTTCTAAGCGCTGGGGTAGACAGAGGGGAATCGGGTTGTCCCACGTGGGGCTCACAGTCTTCATCCCCATTTTACAGATGAGGGAACTGAGGCACCGAGAAGTGAAGTGACTTGCCCACAGTCACACAGCCGACAAGTGGCAGAGCTGGGATTCGAACTCATGAGCCCTGACTCCAAAGCCCACGCTCTTTCCACTGAGCCACGCTGCTTCTCCAAAGCTTCCGTTAAAACCTTGACTGTTGAATATAAATGCGAAATCTATTCACAGCAGCCCAAACTAAGAGGAACATGTTACTAAAGGAGATGAAAGAAAATGACATTCAACAGGATGTCTTTGACTCAAACGAATTTGAAAGGAGATGAAAGTGAGATCATAAAAATGTCACAGATATTTTTATAATTGGTTGGGTTTAATCTTTGTAAAAGCAGATTCAGGTGTTCAGCAGGGAAGGGACTTCTTTGCGACTCTTTCCGTGGACCATAAAAGGTTTCATGAAATGGAAATGGAATCCCTTATGATGGATCGTGAGCCCCCTAAGGGACAGGGATCACGCCTAATTCCCACCTATGTATTCTCTCCCAGGGCTGAATACAGTGTTATGCACTCAGTAAGTGGGCAGCAGCCCGGTGTAGTGGATAGGGAACGGGATGATAGAGAGTCAGAAGATCATGGGTTCTAATCCCGGCACCGCCACTTGTCTGCAGTGGGACCTTGGGCGAGTCACTTCACTTCTCCGTGCCTCAATTACCTCATCTGTAAAATGGGGATCGAGAGTGGGAGCTCCATGTGGGACAGGGACTGTCTCCAACCCGATTTGTTTGTATCCAACCCAGATTTAGTACAGTGCCCGGCGCATAGTAAAGTGCTTAACGAATCCCACAAGTATTACTATTTTTATTATGAGGTGCTTAATAGATAGTATCATTACTATTCCTGTGTAAAGTGTAATCCCGGCTCTGCCACTTTGCTGTGTGTCCTTAGACAAGTCATTTACCTCTTCAAGCCTCAGTTGCCTCATCTGTAAGATGAAAATTAAGACAATGAGCCCCATATGAGACAGAGACCTGTGTCCAACCTGATTTAGCTTCTATCTATCTCGACATTTAGTACAGTGCCTGTCACATAGTAAGCACTTAACCAATGCCATAAAAAGTGTAAATAATAATAATAATAATGTTGGTATTTGTTAAGTGCTTACTATGTGCCAAGCACCGTTCTAAGCGCTGGGGTAGACATAGGGGAATCAGGTTGTCCCATTTGGGGCTCACAATCTTAATCCCCATTTTACAGATGAGGGAACTGAGGCACCGAGAAGTTAAGTGACTTGCCCAAAGTCACACAGCTGACAAGTGGCCGAGCTGGGATCAGAAGGTAGTGAATAATGTCCATAGAGTGACAATAACCTTACTAATAATAATAATGGCATTTGTTAAGCGCTTACTATGTGCAAAGCACTGTTCTAAGCACCGGGGAGGATACAAGGTGATCAGGTTGTCTCACGTGGGGCTCACAGTCTTAATCCCCATTTTACAGATGAGGTAAGTGAGGCCCAGAGAAGTGACTTGCCCAAAGTCACACAGCTGACAAGCGGCGGAGCCGGGATTTGAACCCATGATCTCTGACTCCCAAGGCCAGGCTCTTTCCACTGAGCCCCGCTGCTTCTCTTAGGATACCTTAACCTTAGGATACATGACAGGGGAGCCTCAGCAGACCAAAAGCAAGAACGAACTAGTAATAATAATACTTATTAGATACCTACTATAAGCAAAGCACTGCATTAAGTCCTCTAAAGTGACCCGAAGTCTGTAAATTCATTGTGGAATATGTCTACCACCTCTGTTGTACGGTACTCTTCCAAATACAGTGCTTTCAACATAGTAAGTGCTCAATAAATACCCTTGACTGATTAAGCCCTGGGAAGGAAGAACATGGATGAGATATAGACATGTCCTCTGGCCCTCGAGAGACTTAACAGCTGAAAATAAAGGAGATGGGAGTTGGCAACAGAGACATAAGGAAAGAAGTAGAAAAATAAAAGAGACAAGGATGACGATGAATGCGACCGGAGCACAGGACTTGGACCCCGTCGTGGAAGTCAGAGCTGTAGGCTTCATGGTGGGTGGTCTTCCCCTCCTTCTAAAAGTTGCGACCCGCTGGAGCCTGGGCTGATGGGAGTCCTCGAACACGGTGGCCCTGGAGCAGGGGGTGAATGAGGTCTGGGAGCCGCCCAAAAAACCCTAAGGTTGCAGGGGTTTGAGTAGAGTGTTCTGCACACGGTAAGTACTCAATAAATACCATTGACAATGATGATTTCATGCAACATCAACACTGTGCCATCCAGAGTAACATGGTGACATCACAAGGCACAGGAACGGGGGGGTAAATTTTTTTCCGGCTCAGAGCTGCCAGATGCCTAAAGTCGGACCAGCCCCGAAGAGGATATTTTGGAGATGGAACAGTAGATTCCATTAAAACCACAGCGTCTCCCCATTTTGGAGGGCGTGAGGGGCTTCTCTTTTGGGACACAGCATGGCCTAGTGGATAGAGCCCGGGCCCGGGAATCAGAAGGACCTGGGTTCTAATCCCGGCTCCACCACTTGTCTGCTGTGGGACTTTGGGCGAGTCACTCCATTTCTCTGTGCCTCAGTTCCCTCCTCCGTAAAATGAGGATTAAGACTGTGAGCCCCATTTGGGACAGGGACTGTGTCCAACCTGATTTGCTTGCATCCACCTCAGAGTTTAATACAATGCCTGGCACATAGTAAGCGCTCAATAAATACCACAATTATTATTATTATCATCAAGTTGTTGAGCTGAGAGAGTCCCCAGAGACCCTCCAACGGCTGAGAACCGTCCAACAGCTCCAGTGAAACTTTGGTTTTTCCCGTAGTGTTCTCTTAACTACAGGACCTGGTCGACAATTGTTCTCACTACAAAGTTGAGGCCCTGGAATAATCAGGGAGTCTGTTGTCTGTTTTAAGCTCTGCAATGTTTCCTAGAAAAAACAATTAAAATGGTGTCATGCTAATCGCCAAGTCAATTTATCCCCTTCTGAATTGTAAGCTTCTTTTTTTTATGGTATCTGTTAAGCGCTTAACTATGTGCCAGACGTTGTACTAAACCCTGGGGTAGATAAATGGAAAGAGCACGGTCTTGGGAGTCAAAGGTCATGGGTTCTAATCCCGGCTCTGCCACTTGTCAGCTGTGTGATATGGGGCCAAGTCACTTAACTTCTCTGGGCCTCAGTTATCTCATCTGTAAAATGGGGATTAAGACTGTGAGCCCCACGTGAGACAACCTGATTACCCTGTCTCTACCCCAGCACTAAGAACAGTGCTCGGCACAGAGTAAACGCTTAACAAATACCAACATTATTATTATTCTAGTAAGCACTAATTACCAACATTATTATTATTATTATAAAAGAAAAACAGTTGGGACACAGTCTATGTCCCACATGGAGCTCACGAATTTAATCCTCATTTTACAGATGAGGTCACTGAGGCACAGAGAAATGAAGTAACTTGCCCAAAGTCACTTGGCAGACAAGCAGGGAATGTGTCCACTGGCTCTGTTGTATGATACTCTCCTAAATGCTTAGTAAAATGCTCTGCACACAGTGAGCGGTCAATCAATACCATTGACTGATTATGTTTTGGGAGGAAGAGATTTCAGAGAATTAGAAGTACAGTACCTAACAGATTTTTTTAAGGTAAAAATAAGCCCATATTAATTTGGGTTATAATTCCCATTTCAGTCAATTGGAAAGATTTGAGAATACAAGAGACTGTATTGCTCTTTCAACTATTATAAAAACTCCACTTGGTTTAAAAAAACGACGACGACGTGCACTTCATGAATGAGTTTAGAAAATAAATGGTCTCAGAGCAGACCAGTGACAGAGCCTATATGAGAACCCAGGAGTTCTGACTCCCAGAACCATCCACTAGGCCCCTCTGTTGAATCAAACAATATGGTCATATCCTAGTTCCAAACATTTATATCATCTGCATTTTAAAACTTGGTTTTTTTAAGCAAGAGATCTCAAACCAGTGTCTCATTCTACCACCGCTTTGTTAAACAAGGGATTTTGTAATAGATAATAAGAATAATTTGGTATTTGGTAAGCACGTACTATGTGTCAAGCACTGTTCTAAGCTCTGGGATAGATACAAGATAATCAGGTCAAACCCGATCCTTGTCCCACACAGGGCTCACAGTCTAAGTAGGAAGGAGAACAGAGATTAAATCCCCACTTTACAGATGAGGTAACTGAGGTACAGAAAAGTTAAGTGATTTGCCCAAGGTCACAACAGCAGGCAGGTAGCATAACCAAAATTAAAACCCAGGTCCTCTGACTCCCAGGTTCATGTTCTTCCTACCAGTTCCTCATACTTATGAGATGGTGATAGACGACAGAAACCAAACAGGTTCATGGCTCAGTGGAAAGATCACGGGCTCAGGAGTCAGAGGTCATGGGTTCAAATCCAGGCTCAGCCACTTGTCAGCTGTGTGACTTTGGGCAAGTCACTTAACTTCTCCGTGCCTCAGTGACCTCATCTGGAAAATGGGGATTAAGACTGTGAACCCCACGTGGGACAATCTGATCACCTTGTAGCCTCCCCAGTGCTTAAAACAGTGCTTTGCATGTAGTAAGCGCTTAACAAATGCCATCATTATTATCATTATTATTATTATTATTATTAAAAAATGAGGGAGGGAGAGAGGGAGAGAGAGAGAGAGCGTGTGTGTGTTTATGTGTGTGTGTGGGTGCAAGCTCATGTATGCGCATTAAGGATCTGAAACCAGGCATAAAATCACTTCTTGGAATATTGTGACAGACTTGGTTATCATTTCCAAGTTTTCCCTTTAGTAACTTTTTCTAGCCCCTGAATTTATCTGAACTCTTCCTAAACTTTCTATCAATTAATCAATCAACTGTATTTATTGAACGCTTCCTAGCAACTCCATTTCTCTGCTTCTTTAACTTTTCTCTCTTATAAATTTCCTCCCAGTAAGCCAGCATGGCTTAGTGAAAAAAGCCCAGGCTTGGGAGTCAGAGGTCATGGGTTCTAATCCCGGCTCTGCCACTTGTCAGCTGTGTGACCTTGGGCAAGTCACTTCACTTCTCTGTGTCTCAGTTACCTCATCTGTAAAATGGGGATTGAGACTGTGAGCCCTACGTGGGATAACCTGATTACCTTGTATCTCCCTCAGGTCTTAGAACAGTGCTTGGCACATAGTGAGCGCTTAACAAATACCATCATTATTAAAGTCCTCTCATCCCTGAATGTATCCAAACCCTGCACAACTTCCCGTAGCCAGCTAAGCTACTTGACCAGCATAAAAAGGGGAAAAAAGTGCTTCCTTGGGCCTACCCCACCTCAGCACATCCAGGAAGAGGAGACGTACACTGAGGCTAGGCAAGCGGCTGCTCACGGGGAAAGACTCCATCTCTCCGGCGTCCCTCCTCTCCTGCAACATTTCTCCCAATGAGCTGAGGGCCTAATCTGGCTAAAAGAAAAGTTGTGGGAAGTGCAAGTCTCCAGCAGGAGCAGCGTGGCTCAGTGGAAAGAGCCCGGGCTTGGAAGTCAGAGTTCATGGGTTCGAATCCCGGCTCTGCCACTTGTCAGCTGTGTGACTGTGGGCAAGTCACTTCACTTCTCTGGGCCTCAGTTCCCTCATCTGTAAAATGGGGATCAACTGTGACTCTCACGTGGGACAACCCGATTACCCTGTATCTCCCCCAGCGCTTAGAAGAGTGCTCTGCACATAGTAGGCGCTTAACAAATACCAACATTATTATTTAGGCTTGATATGGTGTTAATCTGAAACTTCAAAAACCAGTTGATGAATGAGAAGAAAAGACTTCATCATCCCCCTTTATTTCCAGACAGGTCTCCTGCCTGGTGAACTGCCTGGGGACGCTAATGAGAGGGAGTCTGAGCAAAGCAAGGATCTCGAGGTGGGGGCGGGAGGAAGAGGTTAGGGCAGGGATAAACGCCTGGACCAAGAAGTATTTTTAGCCCTAAAAATCATAATGTTGGTATTTGTTAAGCACTTACTATGTGCCGAGCACTGTTCTAAGCGCTGGGGTAGATACAAAGTAATCAGGTTGTCCCCCGTGGGGCTCACAGTCTTCATCCCCATTTTACAGATGAGGTAAGTGAGGCACAGAGAAGTTAAGTGACCTGCCCGAAGTCACACAGCTGACAAGTGGCGGAGCCGGGATTAGAACCCACGACGTCTGACTCCCAAGCCCGGACTCTTTCCACTGAGCCATGCTGCCTCTCTAAATGATGTTATCTGGACTATGGAAAGATTTCTAAACATTTCAAAATTCAAAATTCCCTTGGAAAGTGAAACCATTTCCAAGATGGTATTTATTGAGCACACACAAAGTGCACTTGTTGACCGGGAACGTGTTTAACCACTCTGCTCTACTCTCCTCTCCCAAGTGCTCAGTACAGTGCTCTGCACATAGGTAACAATAATGTTGGTATTTGTTAAGCGCTTACTATGTGCAGAGCACTTTCTAAGCGCTGGGGAAGATACAGGGTAATCAGGTTGTCCCACGTAAGGCTCACAGTCTTAATCCCCATTTGACAGATGAGGGAACTGAGGCAGAGAGAAGTGAAGTGACTTGCCCACAGTCACACAGCTGACAAGTGGCAGAGCTGGGATTCAAACCATGACCTCTGACTCCCAAGCCCATGCTCTTTCCCCGGAGCCACGCTGCTTCTCTCATTAGTTAAGCACTCATTAAGTGATTGATTGATTTAGACTAATAATAATAATAATGGTTTGTTTTGTTAAGTGCTTACTATGTGCCAAGCACTGTTCTAAGCCCTGGGGTAGGTACAAGGTAACCAGGTTGTCCCACGTGGGGCTCACAGCCTTAATCCCCATTTTACAGATGAGGTAACCGAGGCGCGGAGAAGTTAGATGGCTTGCCCAAAGTCACACAGTAGTCAAGTAGTGGAGCCGGGATTAGAACCCACATCCTCTGACTGCCAAGCCCATGCTCTTGTCACTAAGACACGCTGCTCTAAACACTTGGGAGACTACATGTTCTAAACACCTGGGAGAGTAGAAGCAGCGTGGCTCAGTGGAAAGAGCCTGAGCTTGGGAGTCAGAGGTCATGGGTTCGAATCCCAGCTCTGCCACTTGTCAGCTGTGTGACTTTGGGCAAGTCACTCCACTTCTCCGTGCCTCGGTCACCTCATCTGTCAAATGGGAATTGAGACTGTGAGCCTCACTTGGGACGACCCGATTGCCCTGATCTACCCCAGCGCTTAGAACAGTGCTCTGCACCTAGTCAGCGCTTAACAAATACCAACATTATTACATCAGAAGCAAGAGACACGAAAAGAGAAAAACGGGCGATGGAGCAAAGACAGGAGAATCTAATTTGGAACTGTGTGTGTGTCCTTCTCTTTGCCCCGCTTCCCCTTCTCATATTGTGAGGCCCAAGTGGGACGTGGACTGGGTCCAACCTGATTAACTTGCATCTGCTACAGCATTTAGCCCAGTGCCTAGCATATCTTAACCACTTAACAAATACTGTTTCCAAAAAAAGCTTAATTTAGCTCACTACGGGCAGGGAATGTGTCTACCAGCTCTGTTCACTGTTCTCTCCCGAACACTGAGTACGTGCTCTGCACACAGTAAGTGCTCAATAAATGTTACTGATAGATTAATCTTGGTACTTGTTAAGTGCTTACTGTGTGCCAAGCACCATACTAAGCACTGGGGGAAATACAAGATAATCAGGTTGAACACAGTCCCTGCTCCAGCTCGGGCTCACAGTCTAAGTAGGAGGGAGTAGAATGTAATCCTCAGTTTATACAGGAGGAAACTGAGGCACAGAGAAATTAAGTGACTTGCCCAAAGTCACACAGTTGTGGAGTTGGGATTAAAAGCCAACTCGTCTGACTCCCAGGCCCATACTCTTTCCGCTATAAACCATGCTGCTCCTCAGTGGATTCTCAGTGTAATACAAGTGTATTCCCCCAGATTTTTGTAAGAAATACACACCTAAGATCAGGAAATAATAATGTTGGTATTTGTTAAGCGCTTACTATGTGCAGAGCACTGTTCTAAGCGCTGGGGGAGATTCAGGGTCATCGGGTTGTCCCATGTGGGGCTCAAAGTCTTCATCCCCATTTTACAGATGAGGGAACTGAGGCCCAGAGAAGTGAAGTGACTTGCCCACAGTCACTCAGCTGACAAGTGGCAGAGGCGGAATTCGAACCCATGACCTCTGACTCCCAAGCCCAGGCTCTTTCCACTGAGCCATGGATCAAGGAATCACTTTGCTTTATCAGTGACAATAGAACCTTTGGAGGTTTGACCAGAAATAACTATCATAGTGACAAGGGGCCTAAGTTTGCCTTTAAAAGATTTTCTAGACTCTCCCTCTGCTCCAATTTTTTATGGCACTTATCAAGCTCCTACAATGTGCTTACTACTGCACTAAGCGCTGGGGTAGATTCAAGATTCTTCTAGAGTGTGAGCCCGTTGTCGGGTAGCGATCGTCTCTATCTGTTGCCGAATTGTACTTCCCAAGCGCTTAGTACAGTGCTCCGCACCCAGTAAACGCTCCCCAAATGCAACTGAATGAATGAAAGATAATTGGGTTGAACACAGTCCCTGTCCCCCATGGGGCTCCCGGTCTTAATCTCCATTTTATAGATGAGGGAACTGAGGCACAGAGAAGTGAAGCGACTTGTCCAAGGTCACACAGCGGACAAACGGCGAGCCATTAGAACCCAGGTCGTCTGACTCCCAGGCCTGTGTTTTTGCCACTAGACCACGCTGCTTCTTTATTATCACTCTTTCTGTACAGACCCCGATACCTCTTCTTCTGCCAAGAAGCAGACTAATAATAATGATGTTGGTATTTGTTAAGCGCTTACTATGTGCCGAGCACTGTTCTCAGCACTGGGGGAAGATACAGGGTCATCAGGTTGTCCCATGTGGGGCTCCCCCTTTTAATCCCCATTTTACAAATGAGGGAACTGAGGCACCGAGAAGTGAAGTGACTTGCCCAAAGTCAAACAGCTAATAAGTGGCAGAGCCAGGATTAGAACCCACGACCTCCGACTCCCAAACCCAGGCTCTTTCCATTGAGCCACGCTGCTTCTCTAGAAAACAGAGAAGCAGCATGGCGGGGTGGGTAGAGCAGGGGCCAGGGAGTCGTGGGTCGTGGGTTCTAATCCAGACTCCACCACTTGTCTCCTGGGTGGCCTTGGGCAATCCACTTCACTTCTCGGGGCCTCAGTCACCTTCTCTGTAAAACGGGGATTAAAACTGTGAGCCCCATGTGGGACACGGACAGCGTCCAACCTGATCTGCTCGTTTCCACCCCAGCGCTTAGGTCAGTGCCTGGCACACAGTAAGTGTCTAACAAATACCACAATTATTATTAATTACTATTATTATTAATAAAGCATCTTATCGGATTTCTTGTCGAAGGCCGGAAAGTGAAATACAGAGAAGTGAAAGAAGATTCCTATTTGGGACAGGGACCGTGTCTGATCCCATAACCTTTTACCTACCCCTGGAGCTTAGCACAGTATTTGGCATATAGTATGTGCTTAAACCTCTACCCCTATTATATAACTGATATCAATAATTACAATTTCCCAAAAATGATCATTAGTCATCGAAACATTTCCCAGTAGGCAAAGGGCCTGATATACAACAGTTTGTAGCAGCAAGGGGTGGTCCTGGGAAGGAGCGTGGCCTAGTGGTCATGGGTTCGAATCCAGGCTCTGCCACTTGTCAGCTGTGTGACTGTGGGCAAGTCATTTAACTTCTCTGTGCCTCAGTTCCCTCATCTGAAAATGAGGACTAACACAGTGAGCCTCGCGTGGGACGATCTAATACCCTGTGTCTACCTCAGCGCTTAGAACAGTGCTCTGCACACAGTAAGCGCTTAACGAATATCAACATTATTATTATTAGTGGAAAGAGCCTGGGCCTGGGAGTCAGAGGACATGGGTTCTAATCCTGCCTCCACCACAGGTCCGTGTGACCTTAGGCAAGTCACTTTGCTTCTCCGTTACCTCAACTGTAAAATGGGAATTAAGACTGTGAGCCCTACGTGGGATAGGGACTGTGTTTTGAACGAATCACCTTGTAACTAGACCAGCACTCAGAACAGCGCTTGGCCCCTAGTAAGCGCTCCACAAATACCACAACTGTTAGAATCAAATTTCCAGAGTGATCTTAGAAAGCCGGAGAGGAAGATCTGCACATAGAAAGAGCTCAATAAACATGATTGAAAGAACGAATGAAATGAATCTCCCTTTTTCATCTCGGACACTGCTCGGGGAAGGTGGTTCATGGTTAAATTCATGGGATTTGGCATGGAATCAATCCCTGTGGAAAGGAAGGCCAGAGAAATAAGGGCTTGGATCTATTTTGGTGTTTCTGGTGTCAGTCTGAATCATCCTCATTCATTCCTCCTCAAGGAAATCCTTCTGAGCCAAAATATTAGCTGCTGGACATTATTTTGTTTGAAGAAACTCACAGCCATGCTCACCAAGGCTTAGCCGGAGTTCCCATTCAGATCCTGAATGGGATCATTCCAAATACCCACATTATCGTTATCATTATTATTATTATTATCCTGGTCAGATTACTTACCTCTTTAATTTTTCCAGAACGCCTTGTTGGAATTTGGTTCTACATTCAGGTGAGTTTAGCAAGAAGGCCTCGGTGTCAGACGTCTGAGTCTAACAGTGGCCACGATCGACAGACAAGGACACACAGGTGACAGGGAGAATAATACTGTTGGTATTTGTTAAGCGCTTACTATGTGCAGAGCACTGTTCTAAGCGCTGGGGTAGATACAGGGTCATCAGGTTGTCCCACGTGAGGCTCACCGTTAATCCCCATTTTGCAGATGAGGGAACTGAGGCACAGAGAAGTGAAGTGACTTGCCCACGGTCCCACAGCTGACAAGTGGCAGAGCGGGATTCGAACCCATGACCTCTGACTGCGAAGCCCAGGCTCTTGCAGCGTAGTCTCGTGAATAGAGCACAGACCCGGGAGTCAAAATGAGCTGGGTTCCAATCCCAGCTCTGCCGCCTATCTGCTGTGTGACCTTGGGTAAATCACTTCACTTCTCTGTGCCTCAGGTACCTCATCTGTAAAATGAGGATTAAGACTGTGAGCCCCACACAGGGCATGATTTGTGTTCAACTTGATTAGCTGGTATCTAACCCACTGCTTAGTACAGTACCTGTCACATAGTCAGCACTTAAGTACCACATTAAAAAAAACCACAAATGTTATATCAAGCAACCATGTGACATAATAATAATGATGGTATTTGTTAAGCTTTGACTACCATCTCTACGCAGATGACACGCAGATCTACATCTCCGCCCCTGTCCTCTCCCCCTCCCTTCAGGCTCGCATCTCCTCCCGCCTCCGGGACGTCTCCACCTGGATGTCGGCCCGCCACCTAAAACTCAACATGAGCAAGACTGAGCTCCTCATCTTCCCTCCCAAGCCCGGTCCGCTCCCAGACTTCTCCATCACCGTGGATGGCACGACCATCCTTCCCGTCCCGCAGGCCCGCAATCTCGGTGTCATCCTTGATTCGTCCCTCTCGTTCACCCCACACATCCTATCCGTTACCGAGACCTGCCGGTTTCACCTCTACAATATCGCCGAGATCCGCCCTTTCCTCTCCACCCAAACGGCTACCTTACTATTGCGGGCTCTCGTTATATCCCGGCTAGACTACTGTGTCAGCCTTCTCTCTGACCTCCCTTCCTCCTCTCTCGCCCCGCTCCGGTCTATTCTTCACTCCGCTGCCCGGCTCATCTTCCTGCAGAAACGATCTGGGCATGTCACTCCCCTTCTTAAACAACTCCAGTGGTTGCCTATCGACCTCCGCTCCAAACAAAAACTCCTCACCTTGCCCCTTCCTACCTCTCCTCCCTTCTCTCTTTCTACCGCCCACCCTGCACGCTCCGCTCCTCTGCCGCCCACCTCCTCGCCGTCCCTCGGTCTCGCCTATCCCGCCGTCGACCCCCGGGTCACGTCCTCCCGCGGTCCTGGAACGCCCTCCCTCCTCACCTCCGCCAAACCGATTCTCTTTCCCTCTTCAAAACCTTACTTAAAAATCACCTCCTCCGAGAGGCCTTCCCAGACTGAGCTCCTCTTCCCCCTCTACTCCCTCTGCCATCCCCCCTTCACCTCTCCGCAGCTAAAGCCTCATTTTCCCCTTTTCCCTCTGCTCCTCCACCTCTCCCTTCCCATCCCCACAGTACTGTACTCGTCCGCTCAACTGTATATATTTTCGTTACCCTATTTATTTTGTTAATGAATTGTACATCGCCTTGATTCTATTTAGTTGCCATTGTTTTTACGAGATGTTCTTCCCCTTGACGCTGTTTAGTGCCATTGTTCTTGTCTGTCCGTCTCCCCCGATCAGACCGTAAGCCCGTCAAACGGCAGGGACCGTCTCTATCTGTTGCCGACTTGTTCATCCCAAGCGCTTAGTACAGTGCTCTGCACATAGTAAGCGCTCAATAAATACTATTGAATGAATGAATGAATAAGCGTTTATTATGTGTGAAGCACTGCTTTAAACGCTGGGGGAGATACAAGGTAATCAGGTTGTCCCACGTGGGGCCTCACAGTCTTAATACCCATTTTACAGATGAGGCAACTGAGGCACAGAGAAGTGAAGTGACTTGCCCACAGTCACACTGCTGACATGCGGCGGAGCCAGGATTAGAACCCATGACCTGGGACTCCCAAGCCCGGGCCCTTTCCACTGAGCCAAGCTCAACAGCAGGCAGGCAGGGTAGCCGGATACATCATTTGGCAGACGGATGCCGATTTCTCATGATCCTCTGCGGGGCCCCTAAATCTCCCATTTGGACCGCAGTCTTTGCTCCATAAATATAAACTCTAACGCCGCCTCCAAGCTGCACAACTCGCCAGCGGGAGCGGCAGCCAATGAAGGATCAATGTTGAAAATTTAAAAAAACGAAAGCCATCCGGCTCCATCCTGGATCCAGCAATAGTGGAAAGAGCAGAGGAGCCCGGGAGCCCGAGATCCGGGTTCTCATCTGGCTCCGTCATCAACCTTGGGCAAGTTCATCCCGGCCCTGCCACTTGTCTGCTGTGTGACCTTGGACGAGTCACTTTGCTTCTCTGGGGCTCAGTTACCTCATCTGTAGAATGAGCACTGAGGCTGTGTCCAATCTGATTGGCTCGTATCTACCCCAGCGCTCAGTGCGGTCTTGTTTTTGTCCGTCTGTCTCCCCCGATTAGACCGCGAGCCCGTCATTGGGCAGAGAATGGCTCCATCTGTTGCCCATTTGTACATTCCAAGCGCTTAGTACAGCGCTCTGCCCATAGTAACCGCTCAATAAATACTACTGACTGAATGAATCCCCATTTTACAGATGAGGGAACTGAAGCGCAGAGAAGTGACTCGCCCAAAGTCACACAGCTGGTCCATTCCAAGCGCTTAGTCCAGTGCTCTGCCCATAGTAAGCGCTCAATAAATACGATTGAATGAATGAATAAATGCCTGTTACATAGTAAGTGCTAAACAAATACTATTGGAAAAAAGTCACCACAGCTCTGTGCCTCAGTCTCCCTGTCAAATGGGGATAAAATACCTATTCCCCCCTCCGTCTTGGACTTCGAAGCCCCGTGTAGGGCAGGGATGATAACCTTATACCTCTCCCAGTGCTTGGCACAAAGTAAGCTCTTAACGAATGCCACGGTAAACCAGACTGCCTGGGATAAAAGAGTATAGAGAGAAGCAGCGTGGCTCAGTGGAAAGAGCCCGGGCTTGGCAGTCAGAGGTCATGAGTTCGAATTCCGGCTCTGCCACTTGGCAGCTGTGTGACTGTGGGCAAATCAAGCGTGGCTCACTGGAAAGAGCACGGGCTTTGGAGTCAGAGGTCATGGGTTCAAACCCCGGCTCTGCCACTTGCCAGCTGTGTGACTTTGGGCAAGTCACTTAACTTCTCGGTGCCTCAGTTCCCTCATCTGTAAAATGGGGATTAAGACTGTGAGCCCCACGTGGGACAACCTGTGTCTACCCCAGCGCTTAGAACAGTGCTCGGCACATAGTAAGCGCTTAACAAATACCAACATTATTATTATTAAATCACTTCACTTCTCTGGGCCTCAGTGACCTCATCTGGAAAACGGGGATGAAGACTGTGCAGCTCACGTGGGACGACCTGATGACCCTGTATCTCCCCCAGCGCTTAGAACGGTGCTCGGCACATAGTAAGCGCTTAACAAATACCGACATTATTATTATAGAACAGGTTGGCCTCCCTGTTTCTGACCTACTAGTAAGAGTTAAGAGCCGCTGTGTTTTCTTGCAGCCAGACAAGAAAACCTTCTGACCTTCTCTATTATCAAGATCAATGTTTATTTAAACGACAGGAGACGGCCGACCTGCTCCTTTCTAAATCCTTCTCCCATTATCAATTATGCTATTTAAACTTTTGGACAAAGCCCGTGAAATCCTCGGACTCCCATCACGATGACTCACTTTGAAAACTAATAGGGGAAACTACCAAAGAAGGGAAAGTTGGATTCAACAGCCTTAACGTTCAATCATTTTCATTATGCTTTCTCCTACACAGGCATGACAGTGTCCAAAAGGTCATGGGAGAGGGATATCAAGATGTTCCTTTTAAATGGATTTCAAGGCTTTCTGTGGCATTTGAATACCACCAAATTTTCTGTCCCTCTGTGATCCATTACTTCCCTTAAGTCCGTGAAAGATGTCTCGAAGCCGAGAGAGAACTATCGATCCGATGAAAATAGAAAATTTTTCCCCAGGAAATGAGTGAGATTTATCTGTATCCTTTCTGGGGAAGATCTGAAAGAGGGAAGTCTTTGATTACGGTCACCTGTCGGTTTTTTTTAATTTACTTCCCTTTTTGTGGAATAATGAAATCCAGCCCACTCTAATATAGAGAAGCGGCACGGCTCACAGGAAAGAGCACGGGCTCGGGAGTCACAGGTCATGGGTTCGAAGCCCAGCTCTGCCACTTGGCAGCTGGGTGACTGTGGGCAAGTCGCTTCACTTCTCTGTGCCTCAGTTCCCTCATCTGTAAAATGGGGATGAAGACTGTGAGCCTCACGTGGGACAACCTGATTATCCTGTACCCCAGCGCTTAGAACGGTGCTCTGCACATAGTAAGCGCTTAACAAATACCAACATTATTATAATAGAGAGGTCTGAATACCTCTATGGGCGGATTGCCGGAGCGGGATCAAGTCCACGAGAAGCAGGGTTACCTAGTGGAACGAGTACAGGCCTGGGAGTCGGGGGACCTGGGTTTTTATTCACGCTCTAACACTTGCCTGTTGGGTGACCTTGGGCAAGTCACTAACTTCTCTGTATCTCAGTTTCCTCAGAAGTAAAACAGGGATTCAATACCCATCCTCCTTCCCATTTTTGGGCTCTGAGGCTTGTACAGGTCTGTCAGTCGGCCAGTTGTATTTATTGAGCACTGTACTGAGTGCTCGGGGGAGACAAAGCCCCTGCCCACAGTGAGCCCGCGGTCTAGAGGGGGAGAAAGACATAATAATAATAATGTTGGTATTTGTTAAGCGCTTACTATGTGCAGAGCACTGTTCTAAGCGCTGGGGTAGACACAGGGGAAGCAAGTTGTCCCATGTGGGGCTCACAGTCTTAATCCCCATTTTACAGACGAGGTAACTGAGGCCCAGAGAAGTGAAGTGACTTGCCCACGGTCACCCAGCTGCCAAGTGGCAGAGCCGGGATTCAAACCCATGACCTCTGACTCCAAAGCCCGGGCTCTTTCCACTGAGCCTCGCAGACATGAATATAAATAAATTTTAGATATGGACATAAGTGCTGTGGGGCCGGGAAGGGGGACGGATAAAGGGAGCAAGTCAGGGTGGCGCAGAAGGGAGTGGGAGAAGAAGAAAGGGGGGATTAATCAGGGAAGGCCTCTTGGAGGAGATGGGCCTTCAATAAGGCTTTGAATGCAGGGGAAGAGTCACTGTTTGTCGAATTTGAGAGAGCGGGTTCCGGGCCCGAGGCAGGATGTGGGCAAGGGGGTCAGTGGCGAGGTAGATGAGATGGAGGCACCGTGAGAAAGTCGGCATGAGAGGAGCAAAGTGCGCGGGCTGGGTTGGAGTAGCAGTAGCTGTGAAGCAGCGTGGCTCAGTGGAAAGAGCCTGGGCTTCGGAGGCAGAGGTCACGGGTTCGACTCCCGGCTCTGCCACTTGGCAGCTGGGTGACTGTGGGCAAGTCACTTCACTTCTCTGGGCCTCAGTTACTTCATCTGTAAAATGGGGATGAACTGTGAGCCTCACGTGGGACGACCTGATGACCCTGGATCTCCCCCAGCGCTTAGAACAGTGCTCTGCACATAGTAAGCGCTTAACAAATACCAACATTATTATTAGTAGTACTAGGAGAGTAGCGAGGTGAGGTAGGAGGGGAAAAGGTGATAGAGAGCTTTAAAGATAGGGGTTCAGTTCGACCTGATTATCTTGAATCTACCCCAGTACTTATTACAGTGCTTGCAATTATATTATAATTAAAGAGCTCAGGCCTTGACACCGAAGCACCGTGACTTAGTGCAAAGAGGGTGGGCTTGCGAGTCAGAGGTGATGGGTTCTAATTCCAGCTCCATCGCTCGTCACCTGTGTGACTTTGGGCAAGTCACAATTTCTCTGTGCCTCAGTTCCCTCACTTGTAAAAGGGGGATGAAGACTGTGAGCCCCACGTGGGACAACCTGATTACCTCGTCTCTATCCCAGGGCTTAGAACAGGGTTTGGCACATAGTAAGCGCTTAGCAAATATCATTATTCTTATGGCACTGAGGCCAGTTTATCTTAGAGAAGCAGCGTGACTCAGTGGAAAAAGCCGGGGCTTGGGAGTCGGAGGTCATGGGTTCGTAATTCTGGATCTGCCGCTTGTCAGCTGTGAGACTGTGGGCAAGGCACTTCACTTCTCTGTGCCTCAGTTACCTCATCTGGAAAATGGGGATGAAGACTGGGAGCCTCACATGGGACAACCTGATTCCTCTGTGTCTACCCCAGCGCTTAGAACAGTGCTCTGCACATAGTAAGCGCTTAACAAATACCAGCATTAGTAGAGAAGCAGTGTGGCTCAGTGAAAGGAGCCCAGGCTTGGGAGTCGGCGGTCATGGGTTCGAATCCCGGCTCTGCCACTTGGCATCTGTGTGTCTGTGGGCAAGTCACTTAACTTCTCTGTGCCTCAATTGCCTCATCTGTAAAATGGGGATTAACTGTGAGCCTCCCGTGGGACAACCTGATCACCCTGTATCTACCTCAGCGCTTAGAACAGTGCTCTGCACATAGTAAGCGCGAGCAGCATGGCTCAGTGGAAAGAGCATGGGCTTGGGAGCCAGAGGTCATGGGTCCGAATCCCGGCTCTGCCACTTGTCAGCTGCGTGACTGTGGGCAAGTCACTTCACTTTTCTGGGCCTCAGTTCCCTCATCTGTAAAATGGGATTAAGACTGCGAGCCTCAAGTGGGACAACCTGATGACCCTGTATCTCCCCCAGCGCTTAGAACAGTGCTCTGCACATAGTAAGCGCTTAACAAATACCAACATTATTAACAAATATCAACATTATTATCTATTAGCATTTTCAATCACTTGGAAAACTTTTAACTCTTTGCCTCAAGGTGGCGCTATCACACCGGCCTAGAAATCACGAAGCGTCCACTACGTCACCTGGTTTCAATACAGAATCACATAGTTATTAATACTAATAATAATAATAATGTTGGCATTTATTAAGCGCTTACTATGTGCAGAGCACCGTTCTAAGCGCTGGGGCAGACACAGGGGAATCAGGTTGTCCCACGTGGGGCTCACAGTCTTCATCCCCATTTTACAGATGAGGGAACTGAGGCACAGAGAAGTGAAGTGACTTGCCCACAGTCACACAGCTGACAAGTGGCAGAGCCGGGATTCGAACCCACGACCTCTGACTCCAAAGCCCGTGCTCTTTCCACTGAACCACGCTGCTTCTCTGAGCCACGCTGTTTCTCTGTGCCTCAGTTGCCTCATCTGTAAAATGGGGATTAACTGTGAGCCTCCCGTGGGACAACCTGATCACCCTGTATCGACCTGCTCGCGGATCTTCCACAAAGACGTTTGAACGAAATAACTCTGCTCCACCACTATATACTTTTTTTTCCCCCTTTTTTTTTGGACAAAACAACTCTGCTCCACCACTATATACTTTTTTTTTTTAAACCAGTTTTTTTTTTTGGATGAAATAACTCTGCTCCACCACTATATACTTTTTTTTAACCAGTTTTCTTTTTTTTTAATTTATTTGCTTGTGCTCTAATGTCCATGTGTTTCCTGAGCTATTAGGCTCCAATTCGACAACTCTGGATTCATCCAAACAGACCACTGAAAAGGGGCATGAGAAAATAGTTGCTCGAATCCTCACTGTGCAAAGCGATGGATCGGAAATCGGGGGCTTCTAAAGAAAATAGAGGAAACTGGAAAAAAAAGACTTCATAGTTCGCGTGTTCTAATCCCGGCTCTGCCGCTAGTCAGCTGTGTGACCTTGGGCAAGTCACTTAACTTTTCTGGGCCTCAGTTACCTCATCTGTCAAATGGGGATTAAAAAACTGTGAGCCCCACGTGGGACAACCTGATCACCTTGTATCCCCCAGTGCTTAGAACAGTGCTTTGCGCATAGCAAGCGCTTAACAAATACCACAATTTATTTGTTGTGTATCTAAATGTGGGCAGAGCACTGGGTTTCTACTACTAATATTTCTGGTATTTGTTAAGCGCTTACTCTGTGCAGAGCACTGTTCTAAGCGCTGGGGTAGATACAGGGTAATCGGGTCGTCCCACGTGAGGCTCACAGTTAATCCCCGTTTTACAGATGAGGTAACTGAGGCACAGAGAAATGAAGTGATTTGCCCACAATCACACAGCCGACAAGTGGCAGAGCCGGGATTCGAACCCATGATCTCTGACTCCCAAGCCCGGGCTCTTTCCACTGAGCCACGCTGTATTAAACGCTGGGGTGGATACAAGCAAATCGGGTTGGATATAGTCCCCGTCCCACATGGGGCTCACAGGGCAGCAGCATGGCTTATTCATTCATTCAGTAGTATTTATTGAGCGCTTACTATGTGCAGAGCACTGTACTGAGCGCTTGGAATGTACAAATCGGTAACAGGTAGAGACAGTCCCTGCCCTTTGACGGGCTCACGGTCTAATCGGGGGAGACGGACGGACGAGAACAATGGCAATAAATAGAATCAAGCTTGATGGAAAGAGCCCGGGCTTGGGAGTCAGAGGACGTGAGTTCTAATCCCGGCTCCACCTGTCTGCTGTGTGACCTTGGGCAAGCCAATTCACTTCTCTGTACCTCAGTTACCTCCTCTGTAAAATGGGGATTGAGACTGTGAGCCCCGGATAGCACAAATTGATTCCCCTGTATCTTCCTCAGCGCTTAGAACAGTGCTTGGCACATAGTAAGCGCTGAACAAATACCCTGATTATTTACTTAATCGCCATTTTACAGATGAGGAAACTGAGCACAGAGACGTGAAGTGAAGGCCCAAGGACATGCAGCAGAGAAGTGGAAGAGCCAGGATTAGAACAGGAGTGAACAACAGGTGACAACACAACCCCCGCCTACAGGGAGTTTGTAATCGAGCAGGGAAGATAGATATAAAATATGTTATAAGTGGAAGGAAGGAGTGCTCAAATAGTAGAGTATATAAAGTGATATGTACCCAAGTATGGTGGAAAGTAGAGAAAAGTTAAGAAATCAATCACTCATATTTATTGAGGGTTTGCTATGTGCAGAGCACTGTACTAAACACTTGGGATAGTACACTACAGTACACTAGATAGTACACTAGAGAAGCAGTGTGGCTCAGTGGAAAGAGCCCGGGCTTGGGAGGCAGAGGTCATGAGTTCGAATCCTGGCTCTGCCCCTTGGCAGCTGTGTGACTGTGGGCGAGTCACTTCACTTCTCTGGGCCTCAGTTACCTCATCTGTAAAATGGGGATTAACTGTGAGCCTCACGTGGGACGACCCGATTACCCTGTATCTCCCCCAGCGCTCAGAACAGTGTTCGGCCCATAGTAAGCGCTTAACAAATACCAACATTATTATTATTATTACACTATAACAAGAGAACAGAGTTGGTAGACATGCTCCCTGCCCAGCGGAAGCAGCATGGCCTAGTGGAAAGAGTACGGGCCTGAGAGTCAGGGAACCTGAATTTTAATCTCTGCTCGGTCACTTGGCAGCTGTGTGACCTTGGGCAAGTCATTTCACTTCCTCTGGGCCTCAGTTACCTCATCTGTACAATGGGGATGAAGACTGACACAGACTGCGCCCAATCTGATGAACATGTCTCTACTCCAGCCCTTAGTATAGTGTCTGGCACATAGTAAGCACTTAATACTCTCAAATAATAACTAAAAAAAACCCTGCTGAGATTAGAGTAGGGAACGTGTGACCTGAGGAGAATCCACTGGGGGAAAAATCCAGGAGGAGGTGGGATTTCAGAAGGGTTTGAAGACAAGGAGAGCGGTAGCCGGGGTCTGAAGGAGGAGCTGCAGGCAGGAGGAAGGATGTGAGCCAGAGAGTGGAGGCAGGAGAGTCGAGAACAAGGCACGGGGAGAAGGGGATCTGGGGAAGAACGGAGAGTCCGAGCTGGGGTGTAATGGGAGAAGAGAGTGGATCGGTAAGAGGGAGGGAGCTGACGGGGCCAATCAGTCAGTCGATCTTATTTCTTGAGCTTGGGAGAGTACAGTATGGCATCACAACCGACACGTTCCCCGTCCACGAGCTTACCTTAAAGTCGACGGCAAGGGCTTCGGCTTGATGTGAAGATGAATGAATAAACCCTGAAGAGTGTTTTTGAAGAGTGGGGAACGTTCAAAAAAATGTTTTAGACAGACAATCTGAGCAACAGAGTGAAGCATAGATTGGACGGCAGAGAAGCAGGAAGCCTAGCAAGGAGCCTGATACAGCCATCGAGCTGGGATTTGATCGATTCATTAATGGTATTTACTGAGCACTTTTCACTGGGATTTGATCGATTCATTAATGGTATTTACTGAGCACTTTTCACTGGGATTTGATCGATTCATTAATGGTATTTACTGAGCACTTTTCACTGGGATTTGATCGATTCATTAATGGTATTTACTGAGCACTTTTCACTGGGATTTGATCGATTCATTAATGGTACTTACTGAGCACTTTTCACAGACCACTGTACTAATCACTTTTTTCTTTGGTATTTGTTAAGCACTTACTATGCGCTAGGCATTTTACTAAGCCCTGGAGTAGATACAAGGTAATCAGGTGGGGCAAAATCCATGTCCCACATGGGGCTCGAAGTCTTCATCCCCCATTTTATAGATGAGGTAACTGAGGCACGGAGAAATGAAGTGACTCACCCTAGGTCACAGAGCAATTGGCAGAGCCGGAACTGGAACCCGGGTCCTTCTGACTCCCAGACCTGTGCTCTATCCAATTGGCCGTGCTGCTTCTCAAACACTTGGATCACGGAGGCGGTTGGATGGAAAGGAAGGGTGGATCTGAGAAATGTTGTGGAGAAAAAGCCGACAAGGTTTAGCAACAGCCTGGGTTTGAGCGCTGACATTCACCTCGCTCCCAGCCGCTCAGCACTTACGTACGGATCAGTCTCCCCTTTTTCCCTCTGCTCCCCCTCTACCCCCGCTTCACCTCTCCGCAGCTAAACCCTCTTTCCCCCTTTCCCTCTGCTCCTCCCCCTCTCCCTTCCACTCCCCTCAGCACCGCACTTGTCCGCTCAACTGTATATATTTTCATTACCCTATTTATTTTGTTAATGAGATGTCCATCGCCTTGATTCTATTATTTTGTTAATAAGATGTACAGCACCTTGATTCTATTTATTTGCTATTGTTTTAATGAGATGCTCATCCCCTTGATTCTATTTATTGCTATTGTTTCTGTCTGTCCGTCTCCCCCGATTAGACCGTAAGCCCGTCAAAGGGCAGGGACTGTCTCTATCTGTTACCGATTTGTACATTCCAAGCACTTAGTACAGTGCTCTGCACATAGTAAGGGCTCAATAAATACTGTTGAATGAATGAATGGACTGTAAACTCCTTGCGGGAAGTGTCTACTAACTCTGTTGAATTGTATTTTCCTAAGTTTTTACTATAGTGCTCTGCACACAAGCGCTCAATAAATGCCACTGATTGATCGACAGATCTTGGAATCAAAGATGATGCTAACGTTGTGGGTTTCAGAACCTCTCTGCTGCCTTTGACACTGTCGACCATCCCCTCCTCCTCCATACCTTATCTCACCTTGGCTTCTCAGACTCTGTCCTCTCCCGGTTCTCCTCTCACCTCTCTGACCGGTCATTCTCGGTCTCCTTCGCTGGAGCCTCCTCCCCCTCCCATCCTTTAACTGTTGGAGTTCTTCAAGGGTCAGTTCTTGGCCCTCTTCTGTTCTCCATTTACACTCACTCCCTCGGTGAACTCATCCGCTCTCACGGCTTTGACTACCATCTCTACGCAGATGACACGCAGATCTACATCTCCGCCCCTGTCCTCTCCCCCTCCCTTCAGGCTCGCATCTCCTCCCGCCTCCGGGACGTCTCCACCTGGATGTCGGCCCGCCACCTAAAACTCAACGTGAGCGAGACTGAGCTCCTCATCTTCCCTCCCAAGCCCGGTCCACTCCCAGACTTCTCCATCACCGTGGATGGCACGACCATCCTTCCCGTCCCGCAGGCCCGCAATCTCGGTGTCATCCTTGACTCGTCCCTCTCGTTCACCCCACACATCCTATCCGTTACCGAGACCTGCCGGTTTCACCTCTACAATATCGCCAAGATCCGCCCTTTCCTTTCCACCCGAACGGCTACCTTACTGTTACGGGCTCTCATTATATCCCGGCTAGACTACTGTGTCAGCCTTCTCTCTGACCTCCCTTCCTCCTCTCTCGCCCCGCTCCGGTCTATTCTTCACTCCGCTGCCCGGCTCATCTTCCTGCAGAAATGCTCTGGGCCTGTCACTCCCCTTCTTAAACAACTCCAGTGGTTGCCTATCAACCTCTGCTCCAAACAAAAACTCCTCACTCTAGGCTTCGAGGCTCTCCATCACCTTGCCCCTTCCTACCTCTCCTCCCTTCTCTCTTTCTACCGCCCAACCCGCATGCTCCACTCCTCTGCCGCCCACCTCCTCACTATCCCTCGGTCTCGTCCATCCCGCCGTCGACCCCCGGGTCACGTCCTCCCGCGGTCCCGGAACGCCCTCCCTCCTCACCTCCGCCAAACCGATTCTCTTTCCCTCTTCAAAACCCTACTTAAAAATCACCTCCTCCGAGAGGCGTTCCCAGACTGAGCTCCTCTTCCCCCTCTACTCCCTCTGCCATCCCCCCTTTACCTCTCCGCAGCTAAAGCCTCATTTTCCCCTTTTCCCTCTGCTCCTCCACCTCTCCCTTCCCATCCCCACAGCACCGTACTCGTCCGCTCGACTGTATATATTTTCGTTACCCTATTTATTTTGTTAATGAATTGTACATCGCCTCGATTCTATTTAGTCGCCATTGTTTTTCGAGATGTTCTTCCCCTCGACTCTATTTATCGCCATCGTTCTCGTCCGTCCGTCTCCCCCGATTAGACCGTAAGCCCGTCAAACGGCAGGGACCGTCTCTATCTGTTGCCGACTTGTTCATCCCAAGCGCTTAGCACAGTGCTCTGCACATAGTAAGCGCTCAATAAATACTATTGAATGAACCCTAGTGTTGTCAACTCTGATGGGAAAATTAAGGGAGGAGAGGATTCAGGAGGGTTCTAATCGATTGTCTCTATCTGTTGCTGAATTGTACATTCCAAGTGCTTACTACAGTGCTCTGCACATAGTAAGCGTTCAATAAATTCTATTGAATGATCACATCTCCAGTGGCTTAGTGGAAAGAGCCCGGGCTTGGGAGTCAGAGGTCATGGGTTTTAATCCCAACGCCGTCACTTGTCAGCTGTGTGACTTTGGGCAAGTCACTTCACCTCTCTGTGCCTCAGTTACCTCGTCTGTAAAATGGGGATGAAGACTGTGAGCCCATGGACAGTGTCTAACCTATCTTCTAACTCAGCGATCAGAACAGCGCCTAGCACATAGTAAGCACTTAAATACCACAGAAAAACCCAAACCATGAGTTCCGAGTGTGAGAAGCAACAGACCTGTGGAAAGAATGCAGGCCTGGAAATGAGGACTTGGGTTCTAATCCCAGCTCTGCTTCTTACCTGCTCTGCCACTTTGGGCAAGTCACTTACGAGAAGCAGCGTGGCTCTGTGAAAAGAGCCAGGGCTTGGGAGCCAGAGGTCGTGGGTTCGAACCCCGGCTCTGCCACCTGTCAGCTGTGTGACTGTGGGCAATCACTTCACTTCTCTATGCCTCAGTTACCTCATCTGAAAAATGGGGATGAAGACTGTGAGCCTCATGTGGGACAACCTGATTACCCTGTATCTCCCCCAGCGCTTAGAACAGTGCTCTGCACATAGTAAGCGCTTAACGAGTACCAACGTTATTACTTAACGTCCCCGGATCTCAGTTTCTTCATCTATAAAATGGGGATCAAATCCTGATTCTCCTCCTATTTAGACTGTGAGCCCCTTGTGGTATGGGGACTGTGTCTGACCTGATTGACTTGTATTTAACCCAGCACTTAGTTATTACTCTATTATTAGTTCATAAGCAGCATGGCATAGTGGATGGAGCCAGGTCCGGGAGTGAGAAGGACCTGGGTTCTAATCCCGGCTCAGCACACTCATCTGCTATGTGACCTTGGGGCAGTCACTTCACTTCTCCTTGCCTCAGTTCCCTCATCTGTAAAATAGGGATTGAGACCGTCTGAGACAGGGACTGTCTCCAAACTGATTAACTTCTACCTATCCCAGCGCTTTCCCTCTCAGGGTTGTACCTGGAGAGTTTCCGGTCCTCTCCTAATCTCGACTGCAGGAGGGAGAGTGAAGCAGAGGAGATCTCCTCCCTCCTCGCAAGTGCCACCCCCTCCACCTGCGCCTCGGACCCCATTCCCTCTCACCTTCTTAAAACCATCGCCCCTGCCCTCCTCCCTTCCTTAACTTCTATTTTTAACCACTCAATCTCCAATGGCTCCTTCCCCGCTGCCTTCAAACATGCCCACGTCTCCCCCACCCTAAAAAAACCCGCTCTCGACCCCACTTCCCCCTCCAGTTATCGCCCTATCTCCCTACTACCCTTCCTTTCCAAAATCCTAGAACGAGTCGTCTACGATCGATGCATAGAACTCCCATTCTCTCCTAGACCCCCTCCGATCTGGCTTCCGTCCCCTCCACTCTACCGAGACTGCTCTCTCTAAGGTCACCCGTGACCTCCTTCTTGCCAAATCCGATGGCTCCTACTCCATTCTGATCCTCCTCGACCTCTCTGCTGCCTTTGACACCGTCGACCGTCCCCTCCTCCTCCACACCTTATCTCACCTCGGCTTCACGGACTCCGTCCTCTCCCGGTTCTCCTCTCACCTCTCCGGCCGGTCATTCTCGGTCTCCTTCGCGGGCGCCTCCTCCCCCTCCCATCCTTTAACTGTTGGAGTTCCTCAAGGGTCGGTTCTCGGCCCTCTTCTGTTCTCCATTTACACTCACTCCCTCGGTGAACTCATTCGCTCTCACGGCTTCGACTACCATCGCTACGCAGATGACACACAGATCTACATCTCCGCCCCTGTCCTCTCCCCCTCCCTTCCGGCTCGCATCTCCTCCCGCCTCCGGGACGTCTCCACCTGGATGTCGGCCCGCCACCTAAAACTCAACATGAGCGAGACTGAGCTCCTCATCTTCCCTCCCAAACCCGGTCCTCTCCCCGACTTCTCTATCACCGTGGATGGCACGACCGTCCTTCCCGTCTCTCGGGCCCGCGATCTCGGTGTCATCCTTGACTCGTCTCTCTCGTTCACCCCACGCATCCTATCCGTTACCGAGACCTGCCGGTGTCACCTTTACGATATCGCCGAGATCCACCCTTTCCTCTCCACCCAAACGGCTACCTTACTGCTACTGGCTCTTGTTATATCCCGGCTAGACTACTGCGTCGGCCTTCTCTCCGATCTCCTTTCCTCCTCTCTCGCCCCGCTCCGGTCTATTCTTCAATTCGCTGCCCGGCTCATCTTCCCGCAGAAACAATCTGGGCATGTCACTCCCCTTCTTAAACAACTCCAGTGGTTGCCTATCGACCTCCGCTCCAAACAAAAACTCCTCACTGTAGGCTTCGAGGCTCTCCGTCACCTTGCCCCTTCCTACCTCTCCTCCCTTCTCTCTCTCTACCGCCCACCCCGCACGGTCCGCTCCTCCGCCGCCCACCTCCTCACCGTCCCCCGGTCTCGCCCATCCCGCCGTCGACCCCCGGGCCACGTCCTCCCGCGGTCCCGGAACGCCCTCCCTCCTCACCTCCGCCAAACTGATTCTCTTCCCCTCTTCAAAACCCTACTTAAAACTCACCTCCTCCGAGAGGCGTTCCCAGACTGAGCTCCTCTTCTCCCTCTAATCCTTCTGCCACCCCCCCTTCACCTCTCCACAGCTAAACCCTCTTTTCCCCCTTTCCCTCTGCTCCTCCCCTTCTCCCTTCCCATCCCCTCATCACTGTACTCGTCCACTCAACTGTATATATTTCCATTACCCTATTTATTTTGTTAATGAATTGTACATCGCCTCGATTCTATTTAGTCGCCATTGTTTTTACAAGATGTTCTTCCCCTCGACTCTATTTATTGCCATTGTTCTCGTCCGTCCGTCTCCCCCGATTAGACCGTAAGCCCGTCAAACGGCAGGGACTGTCTCTGTTGCCGACTTGTTCATTCCAAGCGCTTAGTACAGTGCCCTGCACATAGTAAGCGCTCAATAAATACTATTGAATGAATGAATGAATGAATGAAAGCAGAGGCCTGTCCATTCCATTCCTAGCTTGGCCAGTGGCTAGCGAGTGGAAGACGATCAGTGGAAAGAGCATGGGCTTTGGAGTTAGGGCTCATGAGTTCGAATCCCAGCTCTGCCACTTGTCAGCTGTGTGACTGTGGGCAAGTCACTTAACGTCTCTGTGCCTCAGTTCCCTCATCTGTAAAATGGGGATTAAGACTGTGAGCCCCAGGTGGGACAACCTGATTCCCCTGTGTCTACCCCAGCGCTTAGAACGGTGCTCGGCACATAGTAAGCGCTTAACAAATACCAACATTATTATTATTATTATTACTACAAGTCAAAATTCACCCGTGCTGGGCAGCAGCTGCATGGGAGAGAGTCAAGGGCGGAGACTCGAGTTTACCGCGCAGAAGGAGGCAATGGTAAACCACTTCCATATTTTTACCAAGAAAATTCTACGGATACACCACCAGAATGAATGCAGATGAATAATAATAATAATGTTGGTATTTGTGAAGCGCTTACTATGTGCAGAGCACTGTTCTAAGTGCTGGGGTAGATATAGGGTGATCAAGTTGTCCCGTGTGAGGCTCACAGTCTTCATCCCCATTTTACAGATGAGGTAACTGAGGCGCAAAGAAGTGAAGTGACTTGCCCACAGTCACACAGCTGACAGGTGGAAGAGGTGGGATTCGAACCCATGACCTCTGACTCCCAAGCTCGGGCTCTTTCCACTGAGCCACGCTGCTTCTCTGAAGAGCGGGGCCTTCCGGGAGAGATGTGTCCGTGGCGTCGCTATGGGTCGGAAATGACTCGACGGCATAAGACAAGACCCCAGAGCTTAGAACGGTGTTTGACACGTTGTAAGCGCTTAACAAATACTGTCATCGTTATCATTATTATTATTATTATTATTAAGTGCTAGGGTAGATACAAAATAAGCAGGTTCAGCACAGTCTCTGTCCCACATGGGGCTCAATGAGAAGGGTAGAGGACCCAGAAGAAAGCCCTGAGGGACACCCACAAATAGTCACAAAATACCGAAAATGTGAAGTAGGAGACCAGGAGGAAAGCAAATAGTAATAATGGTACTCATTAAGCACTATGTGCCAAACACTGCTCTAAGCACTGGGGTAGATACAAGTTAAGCTGGACACAGTCCCTGTCCCACATTGGACTCACACTCTCAATGTGCATTTTTTGTGAAGGAGGTAACTAAGGCAAAGAAATGAAGGGACTTGCCCAAGGTCACACAGCAGACCAGTGGCAGAGCCGGGATTAGAACCCATGACCTTCTGACGCCCAGGCCCGGGCTCTAGTCACTAGACCATGAAGGCAAGATCAGATAGTGTTAACGGTAGGAGAAAATGGCCCACAATATCTGAGAAGGATTAAGATGAAGATCGTTAGATTTGGTGAGTAGATTCATTCGTTCATTCAGTAGTATTTATTGAGCGCTTACTATGTACAGAGCGCCGTACTAAGCGCTTGGAGCGTACAATTCGGCAACAGATAGAGACAATCCCCGCCCACTAACGGGCTCACGGTCTAAACGATCCCTGGTGACTTTGGAGAGTACAGTCTCCTTGTGGTCAGAGATTGTGCTCACCAACGCTGTTGAACTGCCATTTCTCCAAGCGCTTAGTACAGTGCTCTACACACAGTAAGCACTCAATAAATACTGTTGATTGACTGATTGAAATGGGCTGCTAGCTGGTGAATTCAGTGGGATTGACAAGCCGCAGGGCACAGTGGCTACAGCTCGGGCCTGGGAGCCAAGGAGGTCACGAGTTCTAATCCCGGCTTCCCCACTCGTCTGCTGTGTGGCCTTCGGAAAGTCACTTACCTTCTCTGGGCCGCAGTCACCTCATCAGGAAAATGGGGATTCAGACCGGGAGCTTCATGTGGGAGAAGGACTCGGTCCAACCCGATTAACCTGCATCTGTCCCAGCGTTTAGAGCGGTACTCGCCGCATATTAAGTGCTTAACGATTTACAATAATATCAATGGTATCTGAGTGCTTACTGTGCGCAGGGCGCTGTCTAGTTTACAACAGGATTAGGAGACGTGTTCCCTGTCCAGAATGACTTCTGCTCTTTACTCAAAGGAGAACTTCTCCTGAGCTGCCTCACTAAGGACAAAGGAGCCAGCAACGACTCGCACAACATCTCCGCCAGGCCAGACCGGAAACTCCTTGAGGACTAATCAATCCTATTTATCCAACACTTACTATGCCCAGAGCCCTCACTAAGCTCTCTCTGACCTCCCTTCCTCCCGTGTCTCCCCGCTCCAGTCTATTCTCCACTCCGCTGCCCGGCTCATCTTCCTGCAGAAAGGCTCTGGGCATGTCACTCCCCTCCGTAAAAACCTCCAGTGGTTGCCCATCGACCTCCGCACGAAACAAAAACTTCTCGCTCTAAGCTTCGAGGCTCTCCACCACCTTGTCCCCTCCTACCTCTCCACCCTTCTCTATTTCTACCGCCCACCCCGCACGCTCCGCTCCTCTGCCGCCCACCTCCTCACCGTCCCCCGTTCTCGCCCATCCCGCCGCCGACCCCCGGGCCACGTCCTCCCGCGGTCCCGGAACGCCCTCCCTCCTCACCTCCGCCAAACTCATTCTCTTCCCTTCTTCAAAACTCTACTTAAAGCTCACCTCCTCCAAAAGGCCTTCCCAGACTGAGCTTCCCCTTTTCCCTCTGCTCCCCCTTCCCCCCTTCACCTCCCCTCAGCTAAGCCCCCTTTCCCCTGCTCCTCCCCCTCTCCCTTCCCCTCCCCTGAGCACTGTGCTCATTTGTATAGATTTTTATTACCCAATTCATTTTATTAATGAGGCGTACATCCCCTTGATTCTATTTATCATGATTATATTGTCTTGTTTTTGTCCGTCTCTCCGAATATACTGCGAGCCCGTCATTGGGCAGGGATTGTCTCTGTTGCCGAATTGTATATTCCAAACGCTTAGTACGGTGCCCTCACGTAGTAAGCGCTCGGGAGTCAGAGGTCACGGGTTCGAATCCCACCTCTGCCCCTCGTCTGCTGTGTGACCGTGGGCCAGTCGCTTCACTTCTCCGGGCCTCAGTTACCTCATCTGCCATACCTCTTCAGGGCATGAAGACCGTGAGCCTCATGTGGGACAACCTGATGGCCCTGTATCTCCCCCAGCGCTTAGAACAGTGCTCTGCACATAGTAAGCGCTTAACAAATACCAACATTATTAAATACGATTGAATGAACAGGCGCTTGAGACAGCACGATATAACAAGAGGTATTTTTAAAGGTATCTGTTACATGCTCACTATGTGCCAGGCACCGTTTTAAGCACCGGGGTAGATACAAAGTAATCAGGTTGGGCACAGTCCCTGTCCCATATGGGGCTCAGTCTTAACCCCCATTTTACATATGGGAGAACTGAGGCCCAGAGAAGTGAAGTGACTTGCCCATGGTCTCACAGCAGACAAGTGGAGGAGAAGGGATTAGAAGCCAGGTCCTTCTGATTCCCAGACTTGTGCTCTATCCACTAGGCCACGCTGCTTCTCAATGTCCAAGGGTTGGTAGACGCGTCGGCAGACCCGTTCCCCGACCACAAGCTTAGGATTGTATTGTGCTCGGCTAAGTGTTTAGCACAGAACCCTGCGTACGTTTAGTAGAGAACTCTGCATACAGTAAGCGCTCCAAAAATACCACTGTTTGACTTGGGTATTGAAGAAGGCTCTTCCCTAGGGCAGGGGTAATAATAATAATAATAATGTTGGTGTTTGTTAAGCCCTTACTCTGTTCCAAGCACTGTTCTAAGCACTGGGGTAGATACAAGGTAATCAGGTTGTCCCACGTGGGGCTCACAGTCTTCATTCCCGTTTTACAGATGAGGTAACTGAGGCACAGAGAAGTTAAGTGACTTGCCCAAGGTCACACTGACAAGTGGCAGAGAGGGATTAGAACCCATGACCTCTGACTCCCAAGCCCGTGCTCTTTCCACTAAGCCAGGTAGCAAAAGGGCTTGACGCGGTTTCAAAAGGCCCAGGTCAGGGACTGGGACTTCCACTTCCATGGTGTCGTGCCCTCCCGAGTGCTCAGTGCAGTGCTCTGCACATGGTAAGTGCACCGCAAATCCCATCCATCGGTCGACTGACAGGCAGAGGGGCTGGGGCTGGCCGACTGTGATCTTCAAGTCATACATCTGTTGCCGAATCGTACATTCCAAGCGCTTAGTACAGTGCTCTATTTATTGCTATTGTTTTTGTCCGTCCGTCTCCCCCGATTAGACCGTAAGCCCGTCAATGGGCAGGGACTGTCTCTATCTGTTGCCGATTTGTACATTCCAAGAGCTCAGGACAGTGCTCTGCACATAGTAAGCGCTCAGTAAATACTATCGAATGAATGAATGACTAGTAAGCGCTCAATAAATACTATTGAATGAATGAATAGATCGGTCCCAATCCCGCCCACTTTACAGGGCTTTTCCTTCCCTGCTCCTCCTCAGTGACCACGGAGGTCAAGTGTCTCAGGTTCGCCAGGTGCCTTAACTCCCACCTCCCCGCTAGCCACGGCCCCTACATTCCAAGCGCTTGGTACAGTGCTCTGCACATAGTAAGCGCTCAATAAATACTATTGAATGAATAAGGGTCTCCTTGAGCCCAGACAGCGCGGCCAGGAAGGCCAGCAGACCTATCCGGAGGGGGCCTGGCCGGTCCCCAGGGAGCCGGCGGCCTTCCAGGTTTGCACGGATTCGGGAGACCGTCTCCAGCGCCGGGTAGCCGAGGTGGCTCTCCCGCGGGAGGCCGGGCCCGAGGCCCGAGGCCGGCCGGCGGACACCAACTAGATGGCGGTGCCACGACTTAGTGGAAAGCGCATAGGACTGTAAGTCAGGAGACCCCGGTTCTAATCCTGCCTCTGCCACTCGCCTGCCGTGCGACCTTGGGTGAATCACTTAATCTCTCTGTGCCTCAGTGTCCTCCTCCGTAACCTTGGAAGTGACATACCAGTCCTGGGGGAACCCCTCTCCCCCTGAAAAGCAGCCCACTCTAAACGATGTGGGGGTACAGGGCAGGACCCCCGAGAAGCCCACCCCTAAATCTTACCGCAGCCCAGGACCATGCCTGTGGGACCCGTTGCCTGGGTCTAATGATAATGTCGGTATTTGTTAAGCGCTTACTCTGTGCAGAGCACTGTTCTGAGCCCTGGGGTACATACAGGGTCATCAGGTTGTCCCACGGGAGGCTCGCCGTTAATCCCCATTTTACAGACGAGGTAACCGAGGCACAGAGAAGTGATTTGCCCACAGTCACCCAGCTGACAGGTGGCAGAGCTGGGAGTCGAAGCCATGACCTCTGACTCCCAAGCCCGGGCTCTTTCCACTGAGCCACGCTGCTTCCCCTTAATAGCCCGTAAGCCCCTCACTGGGCAGGGACTGTCTCTACCTGTTGCCGAATTGTACATTCCAAGTGCTTAGTACAGTGCTCTGCACACAGTAAGCGCTCAATGAGTACTATTAAATGAATGAATAATAATGATGGTATTTGTTAAGCACTTCCTATGTACCAAGCACTGTTCTAAGGCCTGGGGTAGATACAAGGTAATCAGGTTGTCCCATGTGGGACTCACAGCCTTAATCACTACCTCAGCGCTTAGCCTGGCACATAGGAGCACTCAACAAACACTTCTAAAGCGTGGCGCAGTGGAAAGAGCACGGCTTTGGAGTCGGGGGTCATGGGTTCGAATCCCGGCTCTGCCACTTGTCAGCTGGGTGACCGTGGGCAAGTCACTTTTCATTCATTCAACAGTATTTATTGAGCGCTTACTATGTGCAGAGCACTGTACTAAGCACTTGGGATGAACAAGTCGGCAACAGATAGAGACAGTCCCTGCCGTTTGACGGGCTTACGGTCTAATCGGGGGAGACGGACGGACGAGAACGATGGCGATAAATAGAGTCCAGGGGAAGAACATCTCGTAAAAACTATGGCGACTAAATAGAATCGAGGCGATGTACAATTCATTAACAAAATAAATAGGGTAATGGAAATATATACAGTCGAGCGGACGAGTACGGTGCTGTGGGGAGGGGAAGGGAGAGGTGGAGGAGCAGAGGGAAAAGGGGAAAAAGAGGGTTTAGCTGCGGAGAGGTGAAGGGGGGGTGGCAGAGGGAGTAGAGGGAGAAGAGGAGCTCAGTCTGGGAAGGCCTCTCGGAGGAGGTGAGTTTTAAGTAGGGTTTTGAAGAGGGGAAGAGAATCAGTTTGGCGGAGGTGAGGAGGGAGGGCGTTCCGGGACCGCGGGAGGACGTGGCCCGGGGGTCGACGGCGGGATGGGCGAGACCGAGGGACGGCGACGAGGTGGGCGGCGGAGGAGCGGACCGTGCGGGGTGGGCGGTAGAGAGAGAGAAGGGAGGAGAGGTAGGAAGGGGCAAGGTGACGGAGAGCCTCGAAGCCTAGAGTGAGGAGTTTTTGTTTGGAGCAGAGGTCGATAGGCAACCACTGGAGTTATTTAAGAAGGGGAGTGACATGCCCAGATCGTTTCTGCGGGAAGATGAGCCGGGCAGCGGAGTGAAGAATAGACCGGAGCGGGGCGAGAGAGGAGGAAGGGAGGTCAGAGAGAAGGCCGACACAGTAGTCTAGCCGGGATATAACGAGAGCCCGTAGAGGTAAGGTAGCCGTTTGGGTGGAGAGGAAAGGGCGGATCTTGGCGATATCATAGAGGTGAGACCAGCAGGTCTCGGTAACGGATAGGATGCGTGGGCTGAAAGAGAGAGACAAGTCAAGGATGACACAGAGATCGCGGGCCCGAGAGACGGGAAGGACAGTCGTGCCATCCACGGTGATAGAGAAGTCGGGGAGAGGACCGGGTTTGGGAGGGAAGATGAGGAGCTCGGTCTCGCTCATGTCGAGTTTTAGGTGGCGGCCCGACATCCAGGTGGAGACGTCTTGGAGGCGGGAGGAGATGCGAGCCGGAAGGGAGGGGGAGAGGACAGGGGCGGAGATGTAGATCTGCGTGTCATCTGCGTAGAGATGGTAGTCAAAGCCGTGAGAGCGGATGAGTTCACCGAGGGAGTGAGTGTAAATGGAGAACAGAAGAGGGCCGAGAACCGACCCTTGAGGAACTCCAACAGTTAAAGGATGGGAGGGGGAGGAGGCGCCCGCGAAGGAGACCGAGAATGACCGGCCGGAGAGGTGAGAGGAGAACCGGGAGAGGACGGAGTCCGTGAAGCCGAGGTGAGATAAGGTGTGGAGGAGGAGGGGACGGTCGACGGTGTCAAAGGCAGCGGAGAGGTCGAGGAGGATCAGAATGGAGTAGGAGCCATCGGATTTGGCAAGAAGGAGGTCACGGGTGACCTTAGAGAGAGCAGTCTCGGTAGAGTGGAGGGGACGGAAGCCAGATTGGAGGGGGTCCAGGAGAGAATGGGAGTTAAGGAATTCTAAGCATTCTAAGGAATTCTAAGTCACTTCACTTCTCTGGGCCTCAGTTCCCTCATCTGTAAAATGGGGATTAAGACTGTGAGCCCCACGTGGGACAACCGGATTCCTCTGTGTCTACTGCAGCGCTTAGAACAGTGCTCTGCACATAATAAGCACTTAACAAATACCAACATTATTATTCTAAACCAAGCAGGGCCCAAGGACCAAAAGACAGACCGGGGGCAGAGTTAATAGGAGCAGAACCGCCTCCCCCGATTGCTCACCTGGACCTGGCCGGACATTGAGGCCGCAGGTCATGAGAAGCAGCGTGGCTCAGTGGAAAGAGCATGGGCTTGGGAGTCAGAGGTCATGGGTTCGAATCCCGGCTCTGCCACTTGTCAGCTGTGTGACTGTGGGCAAGTCACTTCTCTAATAATAATAATGTTGGTATTTGTTAAGCGCTTACTATGTGCCGAGCACTGTTCTAAGCGCTGGGGTAGACACAGGGGAATCAGGTTGTCCCACGTGGGGCTCACAGTTTTAATCCCCATTTTACAGATGAGGTAACTGAGGCACCGAGAAGTTAAGTGACTTGCCCAAAGTCACACAGCTGACAAGTGGCCAAGCCGGGATTCGAACCCATGACCTCTGACTCCAAAGCCCGTGCTCTTTCCACTGAGCCACGCTGCTTCTCTGTGCCTCTGTGACCTCATCTGTAAAATGGGGGTGAAGACTGAGCCTCACGTGAGACAACCTGATTACCCTGTATCTCCCCAGCGCTTAGAACAGTGCTCTGCACATAGTAAGCGCTTAACAAATACCAACATCATTATTATTACGTGGGGGACCACTGTCCCCTTGAACACTTGGTCCCAATATAAGAACAACTGATAAAAATAATAATCATGGAACTTGTAAAGCGCTTACTAGGTGCCAAGGATCCTTCTAAGCACCGGGATAGAGAGATACAAGTTAATCGGGTTGGACGCAGTCCCTGTCCCACAAGGGGCTCACGCTCTTAATCCCCATTTTACAGACGAGGTAACTGAGGCCCAAAGAACTGAAGTGATCTGCCCAAGGTTACACAGCAGACATGTGGCAGAGCCGGGATTAGAACCCAGTCCTTCCAACGGGCAGGCCCGTGCTCGATCGGCTGAGCCACACTGCTTCTTCCCAGCAACGTGGGATCACTGGCTTTCTGACCCACCCGCTCCGAGACAGGATCTAATAATAATTACGGTATGTGCCAAGCTTTGTTCTAAGCGCTGGAGTAGATAATAATGTCGGTATTTGTTAAGCGCTTACTCCGTGCAGACCACTGCTCTAAGCGCTGGGGTAGACACAGGGGAAGCAGGTTGTCCCACATGGGGCTCACAGTCTTCATCCCCATTTTGCAGATGAGGTCACTGAGGCCCAGAGAAGTGAAGTGACTTGCCCACAGTCACCCAGCTGACCAGCGGCAGAGCCGGGATTCGAACCCCTGACCTCTGACTCCAAAGCCCGTGCTCTTGCCACTGAGCCACGTAGATACACGGTGATCAGGTTGGACCCAGTCCGTCCCACGTGGGGCTCACAGTCTCAATCCCCGTTTTACAGATGAGGTCCCTGAGGCACGGAGAAGTGAAGCGCTCGCCCCGAGTCACACGCAGACGAGCGGCGGAGCCGGCATTAGAACCCATGACCATCTGACTCCCGGGCCCGCGCTCTATCCGCTACACCGTGCCGCTTCTCTATCCTCTAGAGCATCCTGACGTCAAGAATTGCCGAGGGCCGGGCAGCCCTGGTCCGGTAACGTGACCCAGAAGAAACGAGCCCGCCTCCTTCCTCCACACCCCAGAGAAGAGCGTTTAGCGCAGGGCTCGTAAGAGTTTGAGCTGCGCCAATCAAGAGTAGCCTCTAGACTGTTAACTCCTCGTGGGCGAGAAACACGTCTACCCACTCTGTTACGTCGTGCTCTCCCAAGCGCTTAGTACAGCGCTCCGGACCCGGCAAGAGCTCAGTGATTAACTGATCAATTAACACGACACCTCCGCTTGGGACTTAATAATGTTGGTATTTGTTAAGCGCTTACTATGTGCCGAGCACTGTTCTAAGCGCTGGAGTCGATACGGGGTCAAAAGGTTGTCCCACGTGAGGCTCACGGTTAATCCCCGTTTTCCAGATGAGGGAACTGAGGCACAGAGAAGTCAGGTGACTTGCCCACAGTCACCCAGCTGACAAGTGGCAGAGCAGGGATTCGAACTCATGACCTCCGAATAATCCCAAGCCCGTGCTCTTTCCACCGAGCCACGCTGCTTCTCTAAGAGGCAGGTAGTTCGATATCAGGGCAGGGGGCGAGGCCACAGACCCTGCAACCCCACAGGAGGGGACAACCCAGGATGCCTTCGGGGGCAGAGATCCCGTCAGACGGTCGGATTTATTGAGACCTTACCGTGTGCAGATCCCTGTATTATGCACTCGGGAGAAGGCAATATAATAATAAAACACATTTCCTGCCCGGGCTAGAGGGGGAGACAGACATGAATATGAATAAAATGAAAGATTTTGCACATAAGTGCCGTGGGGCTGGGAGGGGGGATGAATAAGGGAATAATAATCATAATGTTGGTATCTGTTAAGCGCTTACTACGTGCAGAGCACTGTTCTTAGCGCTGGGGGAGATACAGGGTGACCAGGTTGCCCCACGTGGGGCTCACAGTTTTCATCCCCATTTTACAGATGAGGTAACTGAGGCCCAGAGAAGTCAAGTGACTTGCCCACAGTCACACAGCTGAGACAAGTGGCGGAGACGGGATTCGAACCCATGACCTCCGACTCCCAAGGCCGGGCTCTTTCCACTGAGCCACGCTGCCGGTCAGGGTAGCAGAAGAGGGAATGGGAGAAGAGGAAAGGGGAGGAAAAAGAAAAGGAAGGAAGGGAGAAAGGAAAGGAGGGACGGGAGTCCTGCCCATCAATCATCCTCAATCGAGGGGATTTAGTGAGCGCTTACTGTGTGCACAGCACCAAACCGGGCACTTGGGACAGGGCGACAGAAACATCTGGTCGATGGACTCACGGCCCAGATTCGAGGGGGAGCCCAGAGGGACGACGAAGGCCAGGCGTCACGAAAGACACGGAGCTCGTCTCCGACGGCGCGCTCCCACGGCGCGTCAGACTGGCCCAACGTTCGGCAGAAGGGCGGCAGAAACGGATTTTTCCCAGAAAAAGGCTTGGGCGGCATCAAAAGGGTGAGCTCCACCTCGGGAACAGAAGCAGGGCCGCACCACCTCCGAACTGCGTAAAATATTACGTGCGGAATTGGTCACAGACACCCCAAGCCTTTGTTACTAACTGAAAATTTATTCCAACCCAATGTGCAAAAAAAGAAAAGTGCAGTCCTCTCCGTTTTTACTTGAAATACGTAACAATGACACTTCTATACTATGTACACAGCTTTAAAATAAAATACTTTACACTCTTTATTGAGGACGTCGCGACTCCGCGGCTTCTCCTTTCGGATGCGTCACGAGCCGGGGACGGCCGAGAAGCCGGACGCGGGTGGGAAGGGCCGCCCGGGCGTACGTCTCGAGAGACGGGGGGGGGTCCGGTTACTTCACAATCCGCTTTCAAACGCTGTACACCTCGCCGTTCAGAGAGTCCGACTCCGTAACCGGGGAATCGACGTGAACGTGGAAAACCCGCCTCTCCGCCCGCCGGCATCCCCCCGCCGTCCTAACCCCACCCCCGCGGGGGGGGTTCTCCGTTCCGGGGCCACGGAGGAGACGCCGGGGGCGATCCCGAGGCCGCCGAGAGCCGGCGTTTCCCAAATCGGCGCGCCAGTCTTCCGGGTAGGGAGCGTCGGTCCGGAGGACCGCGCCTCGGCCGCCGAGTGCGTCTCGGGCGCGGCGGGAGCTCGGGAGACGGTGTCCCGAGATCGCGGACAACGCGGAGGCTCGCAGGACCGAAGGCGAATCCGGCCCCATCCCACGCGCCGCGGATCCTCGCGATCGGGCCCGGCCGACCCGGGGCCGGGGTCGCCCATCAGCCGACCGCGGGCCGCTCCCGCGGGGGGGGGGGGGGGGGGGGGGGGGGGGGCGTCCGCGCCCCGACTCCGATCTCCCGAGCGTCAGAAGCGGTCGCCGGGTCGGGTCGGCCCGGGGAGGGCCGGGGGGGCCCGCCGGCCCCCCGCCGGTTATCTGTACGGGTACAGACCGGGCTCAGAGGGCCGGAGGAGTCCATTAAAAGGGAGGTCCCTCCGCCCGGCCGCTCGCCGCAAGAGGTCCGGAATTAAAACCGTTTAAAAAGACGGGCGGCCGAGCCGGCGCTCCGACCTCCGGGGGAGCCCCCCTCCGCCCGAAGGGAAGAGCGGCCCGGCCCCCCGGCCCTCTCTCCAAAGCGGGGCGACGGGTCCGGGGCCCCCTCCGGCGCCGCCCGGCCCGGCCCTAGCTGCAGGCGATGGTCTCCAGCTGCTGCTCCGCCTCGGCGGCCATGGCCGCCGCCTGCAACTGTTCCGTCTCGCTCTGGATGGCTCCGGCGGGGCCCTGCTTCCTCTCGCCGTGCATGTTGTTCTCGTGCCGCTTGAGGTCCGAGGCCTTGGCGAAGGCCTTGGTGCAGGAGGTGCAGACGAAGGGCTTCTCGCCGCGGTGCCTCCTCTCGTGGTCCTTGAGGTGGGACTTGTGCTTGAAGGCCTTGTCGCACATGTGGCAGGCGAAGGGGCGCTCGTTGCTGTGGACCCGCTCGTGCTTCTTCAGGTCCGGGGCGCGGATGAAGGACTTGCCGCACACCTCGCAGCTGTACGGCTTGTAGCCCGTGTGGATCTTCAGGTGCTCCTTGAGGTGGGCCTGGGTGGTGAAGCCCTTGGTGCACATCTCGCAGACGAAGGGCCGGTCGGCCGTGTGCAGCTTCTCGTGCTTGCGCAGGCGGGCCTCGTCCGAGAAGGTCTTGCCGCAGGCCTGGCAGGCCATCTGCTCCCGGTGGCCGTAGAGGAGGTACTCGAACTTCATGTCGCCGGGCGCCGCCGGCCAGCCGGGCGTCTGCTCGTCCTTCACCTCGCCCATGCCGTCGTTGAAGGCCAGGGCCTGGGGCGTCTGGGAGCCCAGGTCCTTCGAGTCGGCCGCCTCCATGGCCTCCACCTCCTGGCCGTAGCAGTTGACCTTGCGCACCTCCTCGCTGCCCAGCTCCTTCAGGATGGCCTCCTGGACCCGGAGGGTGGCCGTGGGCGACTTGCCGTCCTCCTGGCTGGGCGGGGTGCCCTCGGCCGTGTCGTCCGAGGGGCTGTCGTCCTGGTCGCCGATCTCCTCCACCTCGTCGTCGGGGTGGTCGGCGGGCTCCCCGACGGGCCGGTTGATCTTCAGGCAGTACTTGCCCTTGGGCTGGGCGCCGTTCTCCTCGGGGCTGGACACGTCCCGCTTCTGCGAGCAGAGCTTGTCCAGGAAGCGGATGCCCAGGATCTGGCCCGACGACATCATCAGGTTGACGTCCTCCTTCTTCACCGAGATCTTGGCCGTGTACATGTAGTTCAGCACCTCCTCGAAGATGTCGGAGCGCAGGAAGTCGATCTCGATGACCGAGGAGCTGTCCACCTCCAGCTTCTTGAACAGCTTCTTGAAGTAGGTGCTGCAGGCGGCCAGCACGCACCGGTGAGCCCGGAACTTCACGTCTTCCACCACGATGGCGATGTCGCAGAACTCTCCCTCCAGGCGCTGTTCGTTCAGCGTCTTCAGGAACAGCGTCTTGTGATCGTCGTCATTATACTTAACGGTTTCAGACATGCTGATGAAAAACTCCTGAGGGGGCGGGGGGTGGGGGGGTGGGGGGGGGGAGGGAAAAAAAAGAAAGAGAAAAAAAGACACCGGTCTCAGCTTCTCCCGGACAGCAGCCCGGAGTCTCCCGCCGGGAACGAGCCGCCGGGGGACGCGGAGCGGGGATCCGATTCTCCGGGTACCTTCGGACGGGACCGGGTGTCGAGGTCGCGGGAATTCCCCGGGCCCCATCCGCCGCGCGGAGATCGGAGCCGGGGGCCTCGACCCCGACCCGCACGGTCGCCCCAGGGAGGGAGGCGCTTCGGACCTCGGAGCCGCCGACCGGATCGAGGTCTTTAACCGAAGCTCTGCGGCTCAGGAGGGCTAAGCCCCGGGCCCCGGGATCTAATCCCTCACTTGCCTACGACGGACCTGCCGGCCGGGGGCGTCCTCGGCGGGCGGGAGGGAGCCGATCCCCAAACCCAGGTTCCCCCGGGGAGCGAAGAGAAAGCCGCCTGGGAGGCAAACGGGCCAAATACGCCACTCACGTGAAGGCTGGCAGACCTGTAGGTGGTCCAGTCTGGGGCCATTTTGGAGGTTCTGGTTCAAGGCAGCTCCTACGGGCAGGAGAGGGAGTTGGAGGAGGGGAAGAATCTACTCCCGGGTTGCGGGGGGGGGGGGAGAGAGGGGCGGGGGGAGCCGAGAGAAGTCCGGGGGTCCCCGGGGGACGGTGCGGCCGGAAGGAGACGCGACCCCGGGCTGAGGGGCGGACGGGCTCTCTGGGGTGGCCCCGGCCTTTAGCGGCGGGGGGCCTTCAGCCCGCCGAGCCCCCCGGGCGTCCTAGATCTCCTCCGGGCCGGCCCGGAGCCGGAAGCCCACGCCGAGCCACTGCTCGGGGAGCCCCCGGCATCGGCTATCCGGGCCCAAAGGGGTCCGACTCATAAGGGTTTGGGGAGGAAGTGGGGACAGATGACTCGGCAGGGATCGAGCTCTACAGAGATGCGGAGCCACAGTGGCTGCAGAGGCGAGACGAGAAAACTCTTCCGACCCTGCCAGGGAGTTCAATCTTTCCCAATCCCGAAATTCTCTCCCACAGATGAAATGCTCCTCCTCCTCCTCCTCACCTACCCCGTGGAGCCCAGAGCCCCAAATGGGCATTTTAACATTCCGTAGAGGGGGCCCTCTCTAGGAAGATGGCGTCCTTCGGTCCCGTCTGTCCCCTCAGCCCCGGACGCCCCCTCCCCGCCACCCCCACGTAGGTGAGCCACCGGGAGTGTCTGGGACCACCCGCTCCCGGCGGTTTTCGGAGCTGCCTGGGAAGCACACGATTCACAGAGCCTTTTTGGATCAGGGGCCTGGACTCGAGCCACCTCTCTTCCGCTCCTCCGCGACACGACTGTTCATTATCAGAGGACGGGTGCGAACTAGGAACGGGGGACCTGAACGTCTCACGAGAAGAACGGGACTCGACGGCTTCCCGCTCTACATTTACGACAAACGCTTTTACAGCAAACCCTGGGCTGTGGCTCAAGACCTTAAACGGAAACCCGATCTCATATTTACCATGAACGATTCAGGCGGCTATCTGAACGTTTAAAACATCGAATTCTTCTGGTCAGACTAACTGATCGGGGCTCCTCCCAACCTGCAGAACAGAAAGAGAAGAAAGGGAAAAGAAAAGAGCATTACATCTGGCACTGGTGGTGAGCTCATTCTTCACATCTTACTGTACTTGCACTGTACTTGCAAGTATTAGATCTTGTACTGAACTTGAAAGTGGAGAGGGTTCGATGAACGGGGAGTTTAAATCTTCCACACAACCCGAAGACGACGCATACCCACCTGTCTACACGCACGTGACCTGCCTCGTTTCGGCCCACTTTCTCAGGAAGGAGGAGAGGAGCCACAGGGCCGAAGAGGCTTTCCTTTCTCGTGGAGCATAGGCCTACTGAATCCCCAGGAGAGGACAGCGGGTCAAACCTGGTCCCACCGCCCCGCTCTAAATCTCACCCCAGATGGCAGATAAACCACACCGTCTTCCTCCCCCTCCAGCACACACACACACCTGCCGACCCACCCCTCGCCCGATCTCTCCTCTCGCCCCAACCACGCACCTAGACAAGCAGATCGAGGTTTCCAGCTGAACGGCTCAGGTGAGCCGGTAATGAGGGTTTTAAGACTATATGAAAATACGACTCATTGGCCCTCAAAACTTTTCCCGCTATGGACCACTTTAAGTCTCTGGAAATACGAATCGGTGGTCCCCGAAACTTTTCCCGCTAAGAACCACTTTACGTCTCCGTCTACACTTCAAAGCGTCCATCCCCCTTTCAAGTTGAGAGGCGGTGCGGCCTAGTGGATAGAGCACGGGTCTGGGAGTTGGAAGGGCCTGGGTTCCGATCCAGGTTCCGCCACTTGTCTGCTGGGTGACCTTGGGCAAGCCGCTTATTTTCTCTGTGCCTCGGTTACCTCACCTGTAAAATGGGGATTAACACCGTGAGTCCTATACGGGACAATGTGATGATCTTGCATTTACCCTAGTACTTAGAACAGTGCTTGACACATCGTAAGCCCTTAAATCCCATAAAAGAAAAGGGAAAACAAAATTTGTAGACATCTTCCCAACAGCATTGCCTGTTTTCCCTCCATACATGCTCCAGCCCTTGGCCTCTCTCCCCTCCTCTCACCTCCCCTGCAGCCCATCTCCCTGCACCCACCTCTTAGCGAGAGGAGTCCCTCTTCCCGAGGACCCTCTGCATAAACCACAGAGAAGACATACGGTTCCCGGCCAGCCTTGGTCAGGTTCAAAAACAGCATCCCGCTTGACTAACATCCACACTCACCGTTCACTTATTCGTTCAATTGCATTTAAGCGCTTACTGTGTGAAAAACACCGTACTGAGCGGTTACCACAGCCAACTCTTCACCCCACCTTCCTCGGTCTAGTCATCCCTTTCTAGCTGCTGTTCCTCTAGGCTTGTTTTGAATGGCATTTAAGCGCTTACTATGTGCCACGCACTGTACCGAGGTCTGGGTAGATATAAGCTAATCGGGTAGGACACAGTCCCTATCCCACATGGGACTCACAGCTCTTGTCCCCACTTTACAGGTGAGGCGACCGAGGCATAGAGAAGCAAAGTGACTCGCCCACGGTCATGCAACAGACCGGTGGCAGAGGTCATCTCTCTGCCCAACCTCGAATTAACCCCTTTCCCCTGCTGACTTTTCAGGCCCCTTGCTATGGGCTTACTATATGCTGGGGCAGACACCCGGCTATAAAATCGGACACAGTCCTGTCCCCCAAGGGGACCCAATCCATTTTATTCCCACTTTACCAATCAAGAAACTGAGGCCCAGACGGAGCAAGTGACTTGTCCAAGGTGTCCCGGCAGACCAGTACCCGAGCTGGGGCTAGATCCCGTTCTCCCGAATCTCCCAAATCCACATTCTTTCCCCAAGGGCCAGGCTGCTTCTCCGTCTGCTAGCACCCGCTCCCCCTCCCGTCACGGGGCTCACCGGCTCTCCCAGGCAACGCCAGCACCTCGGATTTGCAAGGCGAGGGGGGACGAGGTGCTGGATGCGAATGTCAGGCGCCCTCCCGGCCCCTGAACGCCGACTCTACTCCTGGGAGCGATCCACTCGGCTCTCTCGAACGAGCTGCCGTTGGAGCAGGGGTGTGCCCTCCCCCCAACACACACACAACTCAGTCCACTCCCTCTGCACACACACACACTGCCAGGTGATTTTTAAAAAGGGGAAGGTGGGAAATAGGATAGAGACAAGGCCGTGCCCGACAAGACACAGTGACCTGCCGCTGCCCCTAAGATCGACCTGGGGAGAAGAGCAGAGTGTCTGTTCGTTCTTGTTCGCGTTCTCTCTCCCTCCCCTCCAAATCCTCCAGGAACGAGAATACTTGAGCATTTACTAGGGGCCAAGCCCTGTGTGCTAAGTGCTGGGGTGTAGGTATAGGATAAATTAGATCTCACAAGAGAATAACCAAAATAATAATGTCGGTGTTAAGCGCTTACTATGGGCAGAGCACTGCTCTAAGCGCTGGGGGAGATACGGGGTCATCAGGTTGTCCCACGTGAGGCTCACAGTTCATCCCCATTTTACAGATAACTGAGGCCCAGAGAAGTGAAGCGACTTGCCCACAGTCACCCGGCGGACAAGCGGCGGAGCCGGGATACGAACCCATGACCTCTGACTCCCGAGCCCGGGCTCTTTCCACTGAGCCACGCCGCTTAACTCGGTTGGGTTACCGATGTTACACTTTCCACCCTCCGTACAGGCGGCCAGTACGTAAGGAGTTGGGCGCGCCTGGGAAGGTGGCCGTGCCGAGGACGGGACACCCCTCGGGACCGGAAGCTCGTTGCGGGCAGGGAACGCGTCTGTTCACCGTTCCCCTGTCCTCTCCCAGGCGCTCGATCCAGTGTACCGCACACGGTAAGCACTCGGTAAATACGATGGCCTGACTGGCTGACGGCCACGGGCCCAGGGAGCTGCGGGAAGGAAAGGCGGGGGTGTGGAGGGGACCGCGCATTCTCGCTCGGCTCCTTCCGGTCCACCTCCCTCCAAGCTGCCCCTCTCTCTTGCCTCTCCCACCTGCCTTCATCCCCTCTCCCAGGCCGTCCCCCCGATCCAGAACTCCCTTCCGCTTCTCCGGCCCCGCCTCCTCCTCCGACAAGCCTTCCCCGATTCCTTCCCACCATCCCAACTCACGCACGCCACCAGCCGACTCCAGCGCCTCGGCACCCGTTTACGCCAACCTTGAGCACTTTTCTACACGTTACTGCCCATTCATTTATAATTCTATTAATATTGATGCTATTGATTCCCGTTTACTTGTTTTGACGCCTGCCTCCCCCCGCTTCTAGACCGTGAGTCCGCTGAATTGTACTTTCCAAGCGCTTAGTACGGTGCTCCACTGCGTGGCTCAGCAGAAAGAACCCGGGCTTGGGAGTCAGAGGTCGTGGGTTCTAATCCCGGTTCTGCCGCCTGCCAGCTGTGTGACTTTGGGCAAGTCACTTCACTTCTCTCTGCCTCAGTTACCTCATCTGTAAAATGGGGATTCAAACTGGGAGCCCCACGTGGGACGTCCTGATCGGCTTGTATCCCCCCAGCGCTCAGAACAGTGCTTTGCCCATATTATGGGCTTAATAATAATAATGTTGGTATTTGTTAAGCGCTTAACATGTGCAGAGCACTGTTCTAAGCACTGGGGTAGATGCAAGGTAATCAGGTTGTCCCTCGTGAGGCTCACGGTCTTAAGCCCCATTTTACAGATGAGGGAACTGAGGCCCAGAGAAGTGAAGTGACTTGCCCACAGTCACACAGCTGACAAGTGGCAGACCCGGCATTCGAACCCAGGACTCCCAAAGCCCAGGCTCTTTCCACGGAGTCACGCTGCCGGACAAATACCACCGTTATTATTAGTAGTAGTAGTAAGCGCTCAATAAATTCTATTGAATGGAAATTCAATTGCTTATGGTGGATACTCTATTTGTAAGTACTTTTCTGCCGTCTATCCCGCTGGAACGCAAGCTTCCGAGGGACAGGGCACGTACGCCTTCTGTTTAGTAAGTCCCAAGTACTCAGAATGGTGTATTGCACCCAGCAGGTACGTACTCTTGGGCAAGAGGGAGTCTTCCAAAGTCACCCTTATGCCCTCCCCCGCCAAATCTTTGGGATTCTTCTCGGCTTTAAATCTCGTCAACCTCTCGACGGTCTCGGATGCTATGGACCTCGTTGGGGACAGGGAACGTGTACGTCAACTCTGTTGCATTTTAATCAATCAATCAATCAATCAACGGTATTCACTGAGTGCTTACTACATGCAGAGTACTGTACTAACCACCTGGAAGAGCAGAATCCACAGAATTAGCCCATTCCCTGCCCGGAAGGAGCTTACAATCCAGAGGGGGAGGCATAAATTGATTTCTAATTATATAAATGTGGTTATATAGTTATAAATTACTTATCCATATATTGTATTCATTAATACATTATAATTATATAATTTAAAGATATGTCCATCTCTCCCCCTTTTAGACCGAGCCCCTTTTGGGGCAGGGATTGTCTCTTTCTGCTGCCGAATTGTCCATTCCAAGCACTTAGTACAGTGCGCTGCACACAGTAAGTGCTCAATAAATACGACTGAATGAAAGAACGAATGAACATAAGTGCTATGGGGTTGCAGGTAATATCAAATGTCCAAAGGTCGCAGATCCAAGTTCATAAACAATGCAGAAAGGAGAATGAGCCAGGGAAAAGAGAAGCAGCGTGGCTTAGTGGAAAGAGCACAGGCTTGGGAGTCAGAGGTCGTGGGTTCTAATCTCGGCGCCGCCACTTGTCAGCTGGGTGACTTTGGGCAAGATACTTTACTTCTCTGTGCCTCACTTGCCTCATCTGTACAATGGGGATTAAGACTGTGAGGCCCACATGGGACAATCTCATAACCCTGCATCTATCCCAGCGTTAGAACACTGCTCTGCACATAGTAAGCGCTTAACAAATACCATTATTATTATTATTATTATTATTATTAAAAGAGGGCTTCATCGGGGAAGAGTCTCTCGGAGGAGACGTGGACTTAATAATGCCTTGAAGGTGGAGAGAGTGGTGGGTCTGGCATATACGGAGGGGGAAGGTGTTCCAGACTAGAAATACGTGGGAAAGGGGTCAGCCGCAAGATGGACGAAACCGGGGCGCGGTGAGTACGTTGGTGCACTCTCCCAACTGCTTGGTGGTAGTAATAATGATAATAATAATAATAAGTGCTCTGCACATAGTAAGCGCTCAACAAATGCCATTAATGACGACGAGCCCTCTAGACTGTAAACTCGTTGTGGGCGGGGAATGTATCTGTTTATTGTACGGTGCTCTGCATACAGTAAGCGCTCAATAAAAACACCTGATTGAGTGAATGATGATGATGAAGATGATGATGACGATGGATCACTCCCTTTTCCTGGAAACATTTTCTCCCAGTGGTTTTCCCGACACCGTGGACAGTGGAAAGCGCTTAATCAATACCATTAAAAAAAACCCCACCCGGGGTGTCCCACCAGCAACTCCAGCTGAACTTCCCTTCCAAATCGTCTCCTCCACCCAACTTTTCCTTCAGTTTGACAATACCATCCTTCCATCCCTCGAGCTCACGAGAGTGGCATTATCCCTGACTCCCCGCCTCCTCCAATAATGATGGGACTACTCAGTAAGTGCTTACTCTGTGCCAGACACACCGTGCCGAGCGCTGGAGTAGATAGACGTTAATCAGGTTGGACCCAGTCCCCGTCCCACATGCAGCTCACAGACTAAGTAGGAGGGGGGAGGATTTAATCCCCATTTTACAGACGAGGTACCTAAGGCCCAGGGAAGTTAGGTGACTTGCCCAAGGTCACACAGCAGGCACGTAGACTGTAAGCCCGTCGATTAGACCGTAAGCCCGCCAAAGGGCAGGGACTGTCTCTATCTGTCGCCGATTTGTACATTCCAAGCGCTTAGTACAGTGCTCTGCACATAGTAGGCGCTCAATAAATACTACTGAATGAGTCAGGGTTAGAACCCCAGTCCCACCGACGGTCTTTCCACTAGGCTACACTGCTTCTATTCCCACATTCAGTCTTTAGCCAAATCCTGTCAGTCAATCCTGCAGCTGATTGATCGATTGGGTTTTCTTAATAGTATTTAATAATAATAATGTTGGTATTTGTTAAGCGCTATGTGCCAAGCACTGTTCTAAACGCTGGGGGAGATACAGGTAATCGGGTTGTCCCGCGTGGGGCTCACAGTTAATCCCCATTTTACAGATGAGGTAACTGAGGTACAGAGAAGTTAAGTGACATGCCCCGAGTCACCCAGCTGACAAGTGGCAGAGCCGGGATCCGAACCCATGACCTCTGACTCCCGAGCCCGGGCTCCTTCCAGCGAGCCACACTGAAGCGCTTTCCACTAGGCTACGCCGCTTCTCCGAGTTGAGCCCGGAGGAACCCCCAGAATTAGAAACGGTCGCAAACTGACCGTTCTCCTCCATTCCAGCCGCCTTATCCGATCCGGCTCGACGGCGGCATCGGCTTCCTCGCTGACCTCCCTGCTTCCGGTCCATCCTTCGTTCTGCTGCCCAGCGTCCATTTCACTGTTGGTATTTAAGCGCTCACTACGTGCACAGCACTGTTCTAAGCGCTGGGGTGGATACAGGGGCATCAGGTTGTCCTCCGTGGGGCTCACAGTTAATCCCCATTTTCCAGGTGAGGGAACTGAGGCACAGAGAAGTGACCTGCCCACGGTCACACAGCTGACAAGGGGCCGAGCTGGGATCCGAACCCGTGACCTCCGACTCCCAAGCCCGGGCTCTCCTGAAACGCCACCCTGCCCAGAGTCTCCGCCCGTCAAGACCTTCCGACGGCTGCGCGTTCCTCTCCGGGGTCAGGCGGACGGCTGAGAGCCACGTCCCGCCTCGGGGGGTCTGGCTCCTCTGGCTGCCCCTCGTGGACGCCTCGTCCTCTTTCCTCTCGGCGCCGACCTGGGGGTCGCCCCTTGCCCCCCGCCTGCAGGTCCCTCCCCCTTCCATCCGGTAGACCATCGCTCTCCCCACGCCCCCACAGCCCTTCTGAAATCACAGTCCTTCCGGCAGGCCTCGCCTGATTCATTTCTCCTCTCCCCACCAACTGTCACTTCGGCACTTCCGCACGACTTCGGCGTTTGGGGACTCATCCTTTCCCCTCTCCCCCCACCCCACGCGGATCTGCACATACTAAGCGCTTAACAAATACCAACGGCATTCTTATCTTAAAACTCGGCCGCTTCCCCTCTCTGTAATTTAATTTACCATCCGCCTCCCCCACGAGTCTATAATCAATCACCGGCATTTACTAAAATAACAATAATAACAATGGTGGTATTTGTTAAGCGTTTACTACGGGCAGAGCACTGTTCTGAGTGCTGAGGGGGGATGAGGTTGTCCCACGTGAGGCTCACGGCCTCCATCCCCGTTTTCCAGATGAGGTCACTGAGGCCCAGAGAAGTGAAGTGACTTGCCCGCAGTCACCCAGCTGACCAAGGGCAGAGTCGGGATTCGAACCCACGACCTCCGACTCCTGGGCTCTTTCCGCCGAGCCACGCCGCTTCTCTGCGCTCGCTGTGTGCGGAGAACCGTTGCCCAACGCTCGGCAGCGTGGCTCGGTGGAAAGAGCCCGGGTTTGGGTGTCAGAGATCATGGGTTCGAAACCCCGGGCCGCCACCTGTCAGCTGTGTGACTGTGGGCAAGTCACTTCTCTGTGCCTCAGTGACCTCATCTGGAAAATGGGGATTAACTGTGAGCCTCCCGTGGGACAACCCGATGACCCTGTGTCTACCCCAGCGCTTAGAACGGTGCTCTGCACATAGTAAGCGCTTAACAAATACCAACATTATTATTATTGTTATTATTATTATTAATACATCAGAGTTGGTAGAGAGTCTCTGCCCACGGTGAGCTTGCAATCTAGAGGAAGCTCCTTGGGGAATCTCTGTCATGATTAACGACTCCTTTGTATGCTTCCAAATGCCCAGTTCGCTGCTGTGCGCGTGATAATGACTAAATAATAATGTTGGTATTTGTTAAGCGCTTACTATGTGCGGAGCACTCTTCTAAGCGCTGGGGGGAGATACAGGGTGATCGGGTTGTCCCACGGGAGGCTCCCAGTCTTCATCCCCCTTTTCCAGATGAGGCAACTGAGGCACAGAGAAGTGAAACGACATGCCCACAGCCACCCAGCTGCCAAGTGGCTGTGCCGGGATTCGAACCCTAAATACTGTCGATCGATCGATCGATCGGCCGTTGCCGCAAGCAGGGGGCACCAGGAAGGCTGGGAGTAAGCGCTTAACAAATACCACAATTATTATTACACGTCACCCTTCCACTGATGCGACTAAGATCTCTTTCGCTAATAAGGTCAGATACCCCGTCGCTGACTCAAAAACAAATACTGGAATAACTATGGCCAAGGCCCGATTTTGAGGATGTTGAATTTTCGATATTTAATTCCTTTTCCCTGGGATAATCTGCTAGTTTTCACCTCGAATGCTCTACCTTGCCCCCTCCCTTTTTTTGTTTTTTAAAAAAGGTATTTATTAGGCGCTTACTAGTCATTCCTTCATATTTCTGGAGCATTTACCGTGCACTGTACTAAGCGCTTGGAAAGAACAATTCAGCAACAAAGAGAGACAATCCCTGCCCACAACGGGCTCAGAGTCTAGAGGGGGGAGGCAGAGAGCAAAACAAGTAAACAGGCCTCAATAGCATCAATATAAATAAATAGAATTAGAGATATAAATTTAGAATTAGAGAATTAGAGAGCTTAATATGTAAGTTTGTTGTGGACAGGAAAATAATGTTGGTATTTAAGCGCTTACTATGTGCAGAGCTCTGTTCTAAGCGCTAGGGTAGATACAGGGTATTCAGGTTGTCCCACGTGAGGCTCACGGTCTTCATCCCCATTTTCCAGATGAGGTAACCGAGGCACAGAGAAGCGAAGTGACTCGCCCACAGTCACCCAGCTGACAAGCGGCAGAGCCGGGATTCGAACCCATGACCTCTGCCTCCCAAGCCCGGGCTCTTTCCACTGAGCCACGCGGCTGTTGGGCTCACAGCTTTCATCCCCATTTTCCAGAGGAGGATGCTGAGGCCCAGAGAGGTAAAGTGACTTGGCCACCGTGGACGCGGGATTCGAACCCAGGGGCTTCTGACTCCCAGGCCCGGGCTCCAGCCGCTGGACCCCAGTGCTTCCAAATGAGTCTGTCTGGAAACAACTGGTCGGGGGGGGGGGGGGGGGAATGATCGGCCGGCAACGTCCTGGACGCCTCGCCAATAATTAATAAAAATCATATTTGTTAAGCACTTACTACGTGCCAGGCACTGTACTAAGTCCTGGGGTCGATTGATCGCTATTGTTCTCGTCTGTCCGTCTCCCCCCATTAGACCGTAAGCCCGTCAAAGGGCAGGGACCGTCTCTATCTGTTACCGATCTGTCCGTTCCAAGCGCTCAGTACGGTGCTCTGCACATAATAAGCGCTCAATAAATACTATGAAAGAATACGAGCGAATCAGACCGGGCCCAGTCGCTGTCCCACGTGGGGCTCCCAGTCTCCATCCCCATTTTCCAGATGCGGGAACTGAGTCCGGGAGAAGTCAAGGGACTTGCCCAAGGTCCCACAGCAGTCACGTGGCAGAGCCAGGATAAGAACCCAGGACCTTCGGACTCCCGGGCCTCTGCTCTAATCACTGAGCCATGCCGCTTCGATCCATAAAAATCATGGTATTTCCGAAGCGTTCACTAGCTGCCAAGCACTGTTCAAAATCCTGGGGTAGGGAGGAGCTCATCAGGTTGCCCTCACAGTTCGTTCATTCCATAGTATTTATTGAGCGCTTACTATGTGCAGAGCACTGGACTAAGCGCTTGGAATGGACAATTCGATCCTCATTTTACAGATGTGGTAACTGAGGCCCAGAGAAGTAATACTAATAAAGTCGGTATTTAAGAAAAATAACAATGTTGGTATTTAATAATAATAATAATAATACTAATGTTGGTATTTATTAAGCGCTTACTATGTGCCGAGCACTGTTCTAAGCGCTGGGGGAGATACAGGGTAATCAGGTTGTCCCATGTGAGGCTCACAGTTAACCCCCATTTTCCAGATGAGGTAACTGAGGCACACAGAGAAGTGAAGTGACTTGCCCACAGTGACCCAGCTGACAAGTGGCAGAGCCGGGATTCGAACTCATGACCTCTGACTCCCAAGCCCAGGCTCTTCCCACTGAGCCTTAAGCGCCAACTATGTACATAGCACTGTTCTAAGCGCTGGGGGGGGGGGGATTTACAGGGTAATCAGGTGGTCCCACGTGGGGCTCACAGTCTTCATCCCCATTTTACAGATGAGGTCACTGAGGCGCAGAGAAGGGAAGTGACTTGCCCGAGGTCACACAGCAGACAAGTGGCGGAGCCGGGATTCGAACCCAGGTCCTTCTGACTCCCAGGCCCGGGCTCTAGCCACTACTACTGCTAAGAATGTTGGTATTTGTTAAGCACTCACTATGTGCCGAGCACTGTTCTAAGCGCTGGAGAAGATACAATAGTAATGTTGGTATTTGTTAAGCGCTCACTATGTGCAAAGCACTGTTCTAAGCGCTGGGGAGGATACCAGGTGATCGCGTTGTCCCACGCAGGGCTCACAGTCTTCACCCCCATTTGACAGATGAGGCAACTGAGGCACAGAGAAGTTAAGTCACATGCCCAAGGTCACCCATCTGTCAAGTGGCAGAGGTGGGATTAGAACCCAGGACCTCTGACTCCCAAGCCCGGGCTCTTTAATAATAATGTTGGTATCTGTTAAGCGCTCACTATGTGCCGAGCACTGTTCTAAGCGCTGGGGGGAGATACAGGGTATTCTGGTTGTCCCACGTGGGGCTCATCGTCTTCATCCCCACTTTACAAATGAGGGAACTGAGGCACAGAGAAGTGACTTGCCCATAGTCCCACGGCTGACAAGTGGCGGGGCCGGAATTCGAACCCATGACCCAGCTCTTTCCACTGCGCCACCCTGCTTCTCTGGCCACTGAGCCACACCTGGAAGCGGGGCAGCGGAGCGGGCAGGGCAGGATGGAGGGGAAGCAGCGCGGCACAGTGGCAAGAGCCCGAGGTCGTGGGTTCTAATCAGGGGCTTTGGGGTCAGAGGTCATGGGTTCGAATCCTGACTAGGCCGCTTGTCAGCTGTGTGCCTTTGGGCAAGTCACTTCACTTCTCGGTGCCTCAGTTCCCTCATCTGGAAAATGGGGATGAAGACTGTGAGCCCCACGTGGGACAACCTGATTCCCCTGTGTCTAACCCAGCGCTTAGAACGGTGCTCGGCACATAGTAAGCGCTTAACAAATACCAACATTATTATTATTAATCCCGTCCCCGCCACCTGTCCACTCCCTGGGGCCAGTCCCTTCGCTCCTCTGGGCCTCAGTCCCCTCCTCTGTAAAATGGGGATGAAGACCGGGAGCCCCACGCGGGTCGGCCCGATGGCCCCGGATCACCCCGGGCGCTTAGAACAGTGCTCGGCACATAGTAAGCGCTTAAATATCAGCATCCGCCGTCCCTGGCCGCCGCCTGCCGGCCCCGGGCCTCAGGCGGTCCTGGGTTCTAATCGTCACTGCTGTGGGACCTGGGCAACTTCTCCGGGCCTCAGTTTCCTCCTCTGTGAAATGGGGATGGAGCCTGTGATCCCCACCCGGGCCAACCTGACGACCTTGGACCTACCCCAGCGCTCGGGGCAGTGCTCGGCACCCAGTAGGCGCTTAGCAAACAGCACCCTCATCCTTACTTGCCGGGCCTCAGTTCTCCCCTCTGGGAAATGGGGATGGTGCCTGAGCGCTCTAGGTAGGGGAGGGCCGGGCTCCGGCCTCATTGGCTCGCCTCCATCCCAGCGCTTAGAACAGTGCTTGGCACGCAGGAAGCGCTTAGCAAATAGCACCCTCATTAGTCCATTCCGTGCCTCAGTTCCCCCCTCTGGGAAATGGGGATGGCGCCGGAGCGCTCTGGGCTGGGGGGAGGAGGAGGGCCGGGCTCCAGCCTCATTGGCTCGCCTCCATCCCAGCGCTTAGAGCAGTGCTTGGCACCCAGTAGGCGCTTAGCACATAGCACCCTCCTTATTCCACTCCGGGCCTCGGTTCCCCCCTCTGGGAAATGGGGCTGGCGCCCGAGCGCTGTGGGGGGGGAGGGGGCCGGTCCCCGGGCTCATTGACTTGCGACCGCCCCAGCGCTTAGAACGGTGCTTGGCACGCAGGAAGCGCTTAGCACACAGCACCCTCAGCACCCTCATTATTACTTTCCGTGCCTCAGTTCCCCCCTCTGTGAAATGGGGCTGGCGCCCGAGTGCTCTAGGTGGGGAGTGGGAGGGGGAGGGCCGGTCCCCAGGCTCATTGGCTTGCGACCGTCCCAGCGCTTAGAAAGTGCTCGACACCCAGTAGGCGCTTAGCACATAGCCCCCCCCCCCCCGCCCCATTATTCCATTCCGGGCCTCAGTTCCCTCCTCTGTGAAATGGGGCTGGCGCCCGAGCGGTCTAGGTGGCTCATGGGGTCGCCTCATGGGGTCGCCTCCACCCCAGCGCCTAACATAGTGCTTGGCACTCAGTAGGTGCTTAGCAAATAGCTCCCTCATCATTCCATTCTGGGCCTCAGTCTCCCCCTCTGGGAAACGGGGCTGGCGCCCGAGCGGTCTACGTGGCTCACGGGGTCGCCTCCACCCCAGCGCTTAACACAGTGCTTGGCACTCAGAAGGCGCTTAGCAAATAGCCCCCTCATTACTTCCCGGGCCTCAGTTTCCCCCTCTGGGAAACGGGGCTGGCGCCCGAGCGGTCTAGGTGGCTGATGGGGTGGCCTCCAGCCCAGCGCTTACCACAGTGCTCGGCACTCAGTTGGCGCTTAGCAAATAGCCCCCTCATCACTCCATTGCGGGCCTCAGTTTCCCCCTCTGTGAAATGGGTCTGGCCCCCGAGCGCTCTGGGTGGGGGAGGGCCGGGCTCCAGCCTCATGAGGTGGCCTCCACCTCAGCGCTTAACACAGTGCTCATCACTCAGTAGGCGCTTAGCAAATAGCCCCCTCATTACTTCCCGGGCCTCAGTTTCCCCCTCTGGGAAACGGGGCTGGCGCCCGAGCGGTGTGGGTGGCTGATGGGGTGGCCTCCAGCCCAGCGTTTACCACAGTGCTCGGCACTCAGTTGGCGCTTAGCAAATAGCCCCCTCGTCATTGCATTCCGGGCCTCAGTTTCCCCCCCTGGGAAACGGGTCTGGCTCCCGAGCGGTGTGGGTGTGCGACGGGGAGGCCTCCAGCCCAGCGCTCAGCGCAGGGTGCGCGCCCCGGGCAGGGCTCGAGGCCCCCGTTGGGGCGGAGGCGGAGGCGGGGGCGGGGGCGGGGGCGCGCGCGGGCGGGGGCGCGCGCGCGGGCGGGCAGGCGCGCCCCCGCCGCCGCCGCCGCCGCCGCCGGCCGCCGCACAAAGGGCCGGGGACGCGGACGTGGCCGACGGCGGCTCCGCGCGCCCGCGCCCTCTCCCTCGGCGCGCCCCCGGCCGGACCCCGCGCGCCCCCGCGCCGCCCCCCCACCCCGAGCCCGGCTCTTACCTGCAGGCTGCCGCCGGACGCCTCGGCGCGCGCACGCGGGCGCGGCCACGCCGACCGCGCGCCGCCGCCCCTCCGGCCTCTCTGTGGGTGCGTCTCGGGGGAGGGGGGGGGGCTTTTTTTTTTAACCGGGGGGGGGGGAACCGTGCACGTCGCTGTCGGCGGCGCTCCTCGCCCTCCTCCTGCACGAGCGCCAGTGCCCGGCCCCCCGCGAACGCGCCTGCCCCCCCCCCCTCCCGGGCATGCGCGGTGCGGGTCGGGAGCGGGCGCGCCGCCGCCTCGCGCAGGCACGTAACCAGGGCCCCGCCACTGGCCGCCCAACACAGGGCGGACGCGCTCCCGCCCCCCCCCCCCACGCCCGGGCCCGTCTGCGCGTGCGCGGCAAAGGGCGCGCGAAAGGGCGCGCGCGGGACGCTGGGAGCGGGAAGGGGGGGAGGGAGGAGAAAAGCGCGCGAACGCTCATGGCCGCCCCCCCCCCCCCTTCCCCTCAGCGCTCCCCGCGTGCGCAGCGCTGGGCTAAACGCTTCGGAGAGGCCCAAACACCAATAAAAGGAGACGGTCCCTGCCCCCACCGAGTTGAATACTCATTCATTCGTATTTATTGAGCGCTTCCTGGGTGCCCAGCACTGCGCTAAGCGCTCGGGAGACGCCACTACAGCAATAAAGGGGGACGGTCCTGGTCCACACTGGATGTGATATTCATTCATTCATTCGTTCGTATTTATTGAGCGCTTCCTGCGTGCCCAGCACTGGGCTAAACGCTCGGGAGAGTCCACTACAGCAATAAAGGGAGACCGTCCCTGTTCACGCTGGATGTGATATTCACTCATTCATTCATTCGTATTTATTGAGCGCTTCCTGCGTGCCCAGCACTGGGCTAAACGCTCGGGAGAGGCCAATACAGCAAAAAAGGGAGACCATCCCTGCCCACGCTGAGTTGAATATTCATTCACTCGTATTCATTCATTCATTCTATAGTATTTATTGAGCGCTTACTATGTGCAGAGCACTGTACTAAGCGCTTGGAATGTATTTATTGAGCGCTTCCTGGGTGCACAGCACTGGACTAAGCGCTCGGGAGAGGCCAATACAGCGAAAAAGGGGGACCATCCCTGCCCACGCTGAGTTGAATATTCATTCACTCGTATTCATTCATTCTATAGTATTTATTGAGCGCTTACTATGTGCAGAGCACTGTACTAAGCGCTTGGAATGTATTTATTGAGCGCTTCCTGGGTGCAAAGCACTGGACTAAGCGCTTGGGAGAGGCCAATACAGCGATAAAGGGAGACGGTCCCTGCCCACTGGAGGTGATATTCATTCATTCCCTCGTATTTATTGAGCGCTTCCTGGGTGCACAACACTGGGCTAAGCGCTTGGGAGAGGCCAATACAGCAATAAAAGGAAACGATCCCTGCCCACACTGAGTTGAATATTCATTCATTCGTATTTACTGAGCGCTTCCTGCGTGCACAGCACTGGGCTAAGCGCTCGGGAGAGGCCAATGCAGCGATAAAGGGAGACGGTCCTGGCCCACTGGATGTGATAGTCATTCATTCCCTCGTATTTATTGAGCGCTTCCAGGGTGCAAAGCACTGGACTAAGCGCTTGGGAAAGTCCACTACAGCAATAAAGGGAGACGGTCCGTGTCCTCACTGGGTTTGATATCCATTCATTCATTCATTCCTATTTATTGAGCGCTTCCTCGGTGCACAACACTGGGCTAAGCGCTTGGGAGAGGCCACGACAGCAATAAAGAGAGACGTTCCCTGCCCACACTGAGTTTAATATTCATTCGTATTTATTGAGCGCCTCCTGCGTGCAAAGCACTGGACTAAGCGCTTGGGGGAGGCCAATACAGCAATAAAAGGGGACGATCTCTGTCCACATTGGGTTTAATACTCATTCATCCATTCAATCGTATTTATTAAGCGCTGGGAGCCCGTTGTTGGGCAGGTTTGGTCTCCGTGACCGAGCTGGACATTCCCAGCGCTTAGAACAGTGCTCTGCACAGAGGAGGCGCTCAATAAATACGAGTGAATGAATGCAGAGGACTGCACTAAGCGCTCGGAAAGAACAATACATTCATTAAATACATTAAACACAGCCACAGAGACGATCCCTGCCCACGCTGGGTTTGATATTCATTCATTCGTATTTATTGGGCGCTTCCTGGGTGCACAGCACTGGCCTAAACGCTTGGGAGAGTCCAATACAGCAATAAAGGGAGACCAGCCCTACCCACACTGGGTTGAATATGCATTCATTCATTCGTATTTATTGAGCGCTTCCTGTGTGCACAACACTGGACTAAGCGCTTGGAAAGAAATAGAGCAATGAAGAGAGACCGTCCCTGCCCACACTGAGTTGAATATACATTCATTCGTATTTATTGAGCGCTTCCTGGGTGCACAGCACTGGACTAAGCGCTTGGAATGTATAATATAGCAATAGAGACTATCCCTGTCCCCACTGGGTTTAATAATCATTCATTCAATCGCATTTATTGAGCGCTTCCTGTGCAGAGCACTGGACTAAGCGCTTGGGAGGCACAATACAGCAACATTCATGCATTCAATCCTATTTATTGAGCACTTCCTGTGTGCAGAGCACTGGACTAAGCGCTTGGGAAGCACAAAACAGCAATATTCATGCATTCAATCGTATTGATTGAGCGCTTCCTGTGTGCAGAGCACTGCTATAAGCCCTTGGAAAGCACAATACGGCAATAGAGAGAAGCGATCCCTGTGTGCAATGGGTTTAATAATCACTCATTTGTATTTATTGAGCACTTACTCTGTGCAGAGCACTGTACTAAGCGCTTGGAAAGTACAATTAGGCCACAGATAGAGACAATCCCTCCCCAACAACGGGCTCATAGGGAAGCAGCATGGCTCAGTGGAAAAGAGCCTGGGCTTTGGAGTCAGAGGTCATGAGTTCGACTCCCGGCTCTGCCACTTGTCAGCTGTGTGACTGTGGACAAGTCACTTCACTTCTCTGTGCCTCAGTTACCTCATCTGTAAAATGGGGACTAACTGTGAGCCTCACGTGGGGCAACCTGATTACCCTGTATCTCTCCCAGCGCTTAGAACAGTGCTCTGCACATAGTAAGCGCTTAACAAATACCAACATTATTATTATTATTATTAGAAGAGGGGAGAGACAGTAAAACAAGATGAGTAAACAGGCATTAATAGCATCAAAAGAGATGAATAAAATCATAAATATATACACATCATTAATGAAATAGAGTAATAAATATGTACAAATCAAGGGCTGTGGGGTGGGGAAGGGGGCAGAGCAGAGGGAGGGAGTAGGGGCTCCCTAAATAAAGACAATCCCTGCCCACATGGGCTTAATAATAACAGTATTTCTTAAGAGTTTACCATGTCCTGGGGTAATAATAATAATAATGATAGCAGTATTTGTTAAATGCTTACTACGTGCCAAGCACTGTTCTAAACGCTGGGGTAATTACAAGGTAAGCTGTTTGTTCCAGGTGGGGCTCACAGTCTTAATCCCCATTTTACAGAGGAGGTAACTGAGGCCCAGAGAAGTGAAGTGACTTGCCCAAAGTCACCCAGCTGACAAGTGGCAGAGGCAGGATTGGAACCCATGACCTCTGCCTCCCAAGCTCGGGGTCTTGCCACTGAGCCACGTTGCTTCTCTAGCTACATGGTCATCAGGTTGTCCCTCATGGGGTTCACAGTCTTAATCCCCCTTTTAATGATAATAATAATAATGTTGGTATTTGTTAAGCGCTTACTCTGTGCACAACACTGTTCTAAGCGCTGGGGTAGATACAGGGTCATCAGGTTGTTCCACGTGAGGCTCCCAGTCTTCATCCCCATTTTAAAGATGAGGTCACTGAGGCCTAGAGAAGTGAAGTGACTTGCCCACAGTCACCCAGCTAAGTGGCAGAGCCAGCATTCGAACCCATGACCTCTGGCTCCCCAGCCCATGCTCTTTCCACTGCGCCACGCTGCTAGCCCTTACTCTGTGCAGAGCACTGTTCTAAGCGCTGAGGTAGATACAGGGTCATCAGGTTGTTCCACCAGAGGCTCACAGTTAATCCCCATTTTATAGATGAGGTAACTGAGGCCCAGAGAAGAAGAATAATAATGTTGGTATTTGGTAAGCGCTTACTCTGTGCAGAGCGCTGTTCTAAGCGCTGAGGTAGATCCAGGGTCATCAGGTTGTCCCACCTGAGGCTCACAGTTAATCCCCATTTTGCAGATGAGGTCACTGAGGCCCAGACAATAATAATAATAATGTTGGTATTTGTTAAGCGCTTACTCTGTGCAGAGCGCTGTTTTAAGCGCTGAGGTAGATACAGGGTCATCAGGTTGTCCCACCTGAGGTTCACAGTCTTAATTCCCATTTTGCAGATGAGGTCACTGAGGCCCAGAGAAGTGAAGTGACTTGCCCACAGTCACCCAGCTGCCAAGTGGCGCAGAGCCGGGTTTCGAACCCATGACCTCTGACTCCCCAGCCCGGAGCTCTTTCCACGGAGCCACAGAGCTTCTCCAAACTGCAAGCTCGTTGTGGGCGGGGACTGTCACTGTTGACTGTACCTTTTTGTACCAAAATAATAATGATGTTGGTATTGAAGCACTTACTCTGTGCAGGGCGCTGTTCTAAGCGCTGGGGGGGGGGGGGGGAAAACGGGGTCATCGGGTGGTCCCCCGTGAGGCTCCCCGTCTTCAGCCCCATTTGACAGATGAGGCCCAGAGAAGCGAAGGGACTGGCCCACGGTCACACAGCAGACACGGGGCAGAGGCGGGATTCGAACCCATGACCTCGGACGCCGCCGCACCGACCGGGCCCGGCTCCCCGCCCGCGCGCACGCACACAGCACGTCCGCGCACGTACGTCCGCGCGCACGCACGCTCGCGCTCCCCCCCTGCCGCGAGGCGGCCTCGTGCATGCGCGGAGAGGCCCGGGCTCGTGGCGGAAGGGGGGTGGGGGGGGAGGTGCGCGCACGCGCGGGAGCGTCCCGGGTCTCGCGCCCGCCGGGGACGAGCCCTGGGGCCGCCCGACCCTTCATTCAGTCATTCGTTCATGCAGTTATTCAGTCATTCAGTCCTTCCCTTATTCAGGCATTCAGTCATTCATTCCTTCAGTTATTCAGTCATTCAGTCATTCATTCCTTCAGTTATTCAGTCATTCAGTCCTTCCCTTATTCAGGCATTCAGTCATTCATTCCTTCAGTTATTCAGTCATTCAGTCATTCATTCCTTCAGTTATCCAGTCATTCATTCCTTCAGTTATTCAGTCATTCAGTCAGTCATTCATTCAGTTATTCAGTCATTCAGTCATTCAGTTATTCAGTCATTCAGTCATTCAGTTATTCAGTCATTCATTCCTTCAGTTATTCAGTCATTCAGTCCTTCATTCCTTCAGTTATTCAGTCATTCAGTCCTTCATTCCTTCAGTTATTCAGTCATTCATTTCTTCAGTTATTCAGTCATTCAGTCATTCATTCATTCAGTTATTCAGTCATTCAGTCCTTCATTCCTTCAGTTATTCAGTCATTCAGTCAGTCATTCATTCAGTTATTCAGTCATTCAGTTATTCAGTCATTCAGTCATTCATTCCTTCAGTTATCCAGTCATTCATTCCTTCAGTTATTCAGTCATTCAGTCATTCATTCCTTCAGTTATCCAGTCATTCATTCCTTCAGTTATTCATTCATTCATTCATTCATTCATTCATTCAGTTATCCAGTCATTCATTCCTTCAGTTATTCAGTCATTCAGTCATTCATTCCTTCAGTTATCCAGTCATTCATTCCTTCAGTTATTCAGTCATTCAGTCATTCATTCATTCAGCTATTCAGTCTTTCAGGGGCGCTCATTGAGCGTGTGGCAGAGCACCGCATTTAGAATTATAATCCTCATAATTATAATCATCATCATTATAAGAATCATCATAACAATAATGTTGGTATTTGTTAAGCACTCACTATGTACAGAGCACTGTTCTAAGCGCTGGGGGAGATACAGCAGCGTGGCCTGGTGGAAAGAGCCCGGGCTTGGGAGTCAAAGGTCATGAGTTCGAATCCCAGCTCTGCCACTTGTCAGCTGTGGGACTGTGGGCAAGTCACTTCTCTGGGCCTCAGTGACCTCATCTGTAAAATGGGGATGAAGACTGTGAGCCTCACGTGGGACAACCTGATTCCCCTGTGTCTACCCCAGTGCTTAGAACAGTGCTCTGCACATAGTAAGTGCTGAACAAATACCAACATTATTATTATTATTATTACAGGGTCATAAGGTTATCCCACGTGAGGCTCACAGTTAATCCCCATTTTACAGACGAGGTAACTGAGGCCCAGAGAAGTGAAATGACTTGCCCACACTCACACAACTGACAAGTGGCAGAGCCACATTCGAATCTATGACCCCTGACTCCCCAGCCCGGGCTCTTTCCAATTATGGTATTAGAGAAGCAGCGTGGCTCAGTGGAAAGAGCCCGGGCTTGGGAGTCAGAGGTCATAGGTTCAAATTCCGCTTCTGCCACCTGTCCGCTGTGTGACCTCAGGCCAGTCACTTCACTCCTCTGGGCCTCAGTGACGCCTCGGTGACCTCATCTGGAAAATGGGGATGAAGACTGTGGGCCCTACGGGGGACAACCAAACTAATTCTCTTCCCCTCTTCAAAACCTTACTTACAGCTCAGCTCCTCCAAGAGGCCTTCCCAGACTAAGCTCCCCCTTTTCCCTCTGTTCCCTTTGCTCCCCCTCTACCCCGCCCTTTCACCTCTCCACAGTTAAACCCTCTTCTCCCCCCTTTCCCTCTGCTCCTCCCCCTCTCCCGTCCCATCCCCTCAGCACTGTACTCATCCGCTCAACCCTATATATCTTCATTCCCCTATTTATTTTGTTAATGAGATGTACATCACCTTGATTCTATATATTTGCTATTGTTTTAATGAGATGTTCTTCCCCTCGATTCAATTTATTGCCATCGTTCTTGTCTGCCCGTCTCCCCCGATTAGACTGTGAACCCGTCAAAGGGCAGGGACTGTCTCTACCTGTTACCGATTTGTACATTCCAAGTGCTTAGTACAGTGCTCTGCACATAGTAAGCGCTCAATAAATACTATTGAATGAATGAATGAACAAACTGATCACCTTGTATCACCCCCAGCGCTTATAACAGTGTTTTGCATATACTAAGTGCTTAACAAATACCACCATTATTGTTATTTGCACATAGCACTTAAAAATGCCACCATTATTATTATTATTTGCACATAGTAAGCACTTAACAAATGTCATTAGACTGTAAGCCCGTCATTGGGTGGGGATTGTCTCTATTTGTTGCTGAATTGTCCATTCCAAGCGCTTAGTACAGTGCTCTGAACATAGTAAGTGCTCAATAAATGTTAATGAATGAATCATTATTATTATTATTATTAATAAGCACTTGCTATGTGCCAAGCACTGTGCTAAGCACTGGGGCAATAACAATTATGGTATTTGTTAAGCACTTACTATGTGCAAAGCAGTGTTCTAAACGCCAGGGCAGATACAAGGCAATCAGGTTGTCCCACATGAGGCTCACAGTCTTAATCCCCATTTTACAGATGAGGTAACTGAGGCACCAAGAAGTGAAGCGAGTTGCCCAAAGTCACACAGCTGACAGATGGCAGAGCCAGGATTAGAACCATGATCCCTGACTCCTAAACCTGGGCTCTTTCCGCTGAGCCACACTGCTTTCTAATCCCTGCTCTGCCACTTGTCTCCTGTGTGGCCCTGGGCAAGTCACTTCACTTCTCTGGGCCTCAGTTCTCTCATCTGTAAAATGGGGAATCTGTAAAAAGTGTCATGCCCAAAGTCACACAACTGAGAAGTGGCAGAGCCGGGATTCGAACCCATGACCTCTGACTCCCAAGCCCAGGCTCTTTCCACTGAGCCACGCTGCTTCCTGTGGCTCTAGGCACCACCCTCCCCCCCCAGCACTTGTGTATATATGTACATATTTATTATTCTATTTATTTTATTAGTGATGTGCATACATCTATAAGTTTAATTTTTTATATTGATGCTATCGATGCCTGTCTACTTGTTTTGCTTTGTTTTGTTGTCTGTCTCCCCCTTCTAGACTGTGAGCCCCTTGTTGGGTAGGAATTGTCTCTGTCTGTTGCTGAATTGTACTTTCCAAGTGCTTAGTGCAGTGCTCTGTACACAGGAAGCGATCAATAAATACGGTTGAATGAATGAATGAATGAATGAATGAATGAATGAATGAATGAATGAATGAATGAAGAGCACGGGCTTGGGAGCCAGAGGACGTGGGTTCTAATCTTGGCTCCACCACTTGTCTGCTGTGCCACTCATCTGTAAAATGGGGATTAAGTTGGTGAGCTCCACATGGAACGACCTGATTGCCTTGTATCTACCCCAGGGCTCAGAACGGGTCTTGGCAGATAGTAAGCGCTTAACAAATACCATAATTATCATTATTATTATTCATTCATTCATTCAATAGTATTTATTGAGCACTTACTATGTGCAGAGCACTGTAATAAGCGCTTGGAATGTACAAATCGGTAACAGATAAAGACAGTCCCCACCCTTTGACGGGTTTACAGTCTAATCCGGGGAGACGGACAGACAACAATAGCAATAAATAGAATCAAGATAAATAGAATCAAGAATAAATAGATGAATGATTTTGTAGAAAAATGATCTGGGCAAACAGACTCCTTCCCACTGCTCTAGCCCCCTCCCTGCCCCACAGCACTTTTGTATATATGTACATATTTATTATTCTATTCATTTAATTAATGAGATGTATATATCTATAATTCTATTTATTTATATTAATGCTAGTGATGCCTGTCTACTTGTTTTGTTGTCTGTCTTCCCCCTTCTCAGCTGTGAGCCCATTGTTGGGTAGGGATTGTCTCTATCTGTTGCCGAATTGTACTCTCCAAGCACTTAGTACAGTGTTCTGCACTCAGTAAGCGCTCAATAAATACGATTGAATGAACTGTGCACTGGACTAAGGAGAGGCAGGAGGCTGCGAGGTCAACAAGGAGGCCGATGCAGGAACCAAGGCAGGATAGGATCAGTGGGGTAGTGATTTGGATGGAGGGGAAAGGGTGGATTTTCACGACAGGATTTGGTGACTGACATTGAATATATGGGTTGAATAAGAAAGGGAGATGTACATTCCAAGCGCTTAGTACAGTGCTCTGCTCATAGTAAGTGCTCAATAAATACGATCGAATAAATGACTGTGTGCAGGATATACGGCAAAGTTACGGGGCTTGTGAGGCAGAGGATGCTGGTGCTGTCTACAGTGAAGAGAAAATTCATTCATTCATTCATTCATTCATGCATTCAATAGTATTTATTGAGCGCTTACTATGTTCAGAGCACTGTATTAAGCGCTTGGAATGTACAAATCGGTAAGAGAATGTGCAAATCAGGGGGAGGAAACGGTGGGAAGATAAAGGAGGTCTATGAGGGCGGGATAGGCGATGAAATTAACTGCAGACAGGGAGAGCCACAGGGTGAGCTGGTGGGGATCAATACCTCTTACCGGCTTGCGGGGAACAGACTCAAGTGCGTAGGTGATGCAGTAGGTAGACTGGGGAGATGAGAAATGAGTCAAGGAATATTTAATAAGAATGATGGCATTTGTTAAGCGCTTACTATGTGCAAAGCACTGTTCTAAGCGCTGGGGGGATACAAGGTGATCAGGTTGTCCCACGTGGGGCTCACAGTCTTAATCCCCACTTTACAGATGAGGTAACTGAGGCACAGAGAAGTCAAGTGTCGTGCCCAAAGTCACACAGCTGACAAGTGGCGGAGCTGGGATTCGAACCCATGACCTCTGACTCCCAAGCCTGGGCTCTTTCCACTGAACCACGCTGCTTCTGGAGGAGATGCGATTCTATTTAGTAGGCCTACTCTGAACTCCTGCCAGTTACTCTTTCAAGGTGTCACCAGTGGAAGGGAAATGGCTCACTTCCAGGAGGTGGCCAAATGATCAAAATAATAATCCTAACAACAAAAACCATAGGGGGTTTTGTTAAGCGCTTACTCTGTGCCAAGGACTGGCCTAGTGGATAGAGCAGGGGCCTAGGAGTCAGAGGATCTGGGTTCTAATTCCGGCTCCGCCACTTGTCTGCTGAGTGACCCTGGGTAAGCCACTTGGCTTCTCTGGGCCTCAGTTACCTTCTCTGGAAAATGGGGATGAAGACCGTGAGCCCCACTTGGGACACCCTGATTATCTTATATCTACCCCAGCGCTTAGAACAGTGCTCTGTACATAACAAGCGCTTAACAAATGCCATCATCATTATTATTATTATTCTCTGTGCTTCAGTTCCCTCATCTGTCAAATGGGGATTAAAACAGGGAGCCACGTGGGCAGCGTGGCTCAGTGGAAAGAGCCTGGGCTTCGGAGTAAGAGGTCATGAGTTCGACTCCCAGCTCGGCCACTTGTCAGCTGTGTGAGTGTGGGCAAGTCACTTAACTTCTCTGTGCCTCACTTCCCTCATCTGTAAAATGTGGAGCAACTTAGAACAGTGCTCGGCCCATAGTAAGCGCTTAACAAATACCAACATTATTATTATTATTAAAATAGGGATTAAAAGTGTGTGAGCCCCATGTGGGACAACCTGATTCCCCTGTATCTCCCCCAGGGCTTAGAACAGTGCTCGGCACCTAGTAAGCGCTTAACAAATACCAACATTATTATTATATCTACCCCAGTGCTCAGTACAGTGCCTGGCACATAGTAAGTGCTTAACAGATACCATCAAAAAAGTGTTCTCTTCACCTTACCATAGGAAGCCCGGCAACAGGGCAGCGAGCAACTTCCTCTGCACCACTGGGCCAAACAGACTTCTTGTGACTTGTGTCCCTTTCAAGTCCGTCCCATTCCCAGCTCTCTTCTCTCCCCTTGACACATTGGCCCTGCCACTTTTCCTGTTTTCATTTTTTTTTTTTCTAAAGCTCATCCCACGGAACTCCAACCAGTCCTTGTTCCAGGCCAGCCCATTTACCATCCCCATAACCACCAGCACACATATTTTTACTACTCTTCCACCTCCATCCCTCCATCCTAACCCAAGCAGCATGGCTCAGTGGAAAGAGCCCGGGTTTAGGAGTCGGAGGTCATGGGTTCTAATCCCGGCTCTGCCACCTGTCAGCTGTGTGACTTTGGACAAGTCACTTAACTTCTCAGTGCCTCAGTTCCCTCATCTGTAAAATGGGGATTAAGACTGTGAGCCTTCCGTGGGACAACCTGATTGCCCTGTATCTACCTCAGTGCTTAGAACAGTGCTCAGGACATAGTAAGCGTTTAACAAATACCAACATTATTATTACCACCGCCCTGCCACGCTTCACCCAATGTGTTTTGCCCAAGTTGGGGGAGGATACCCTTCTCACCCCTGCAACTCCCACCACCACCCTGGTCCTACCCCATCACCCTGGGATGGGGACTGGCTGCCAAGTGAGGGACTGGGATTATGTTGGTGACAGTGATGGCAGCCGGGCTACTAAATTAAAAGGAAAAAATTTAAATTACTAAATTTAAAGGAAAAAAACCCCCAAAATCCAGGTGAATCATGGGGCTTGGCTTGGCCCAGCCAGGCAGCAAGAAGGAAAAGTTTAAGAAACAAAAGAAAGTACAGAGAGGGAGGAAAATTTGGCGAGTGGGGAACTCTCTCCTGTCCTTTCTGCAGAGAGAAGGGGCAGGACAGCTACATTAAGAAGTGGGGAGGGGAGGAGGCAGAGGGTGTTTTTCTACCTACCAAATAAGCTTACGCAGAAAACCAAGCTGAAATAACTTCAGCAGGAAGTCCCATGTCCTCCCCACGCCCCTTCCACCCAAGAGTTGTCATGGAAGTAAACAGGTGTTTGCTGTAATTCTCCTAAATTTGTTTAGTCTTTTAACTTCCCAGTTTTAAATGCCACATTTTATAACACTTAAAGGAACAATTTAAACAGTAGTGCTGAAAATAATTTTCAGGAAGGTAAAATTCAGGAATTCATGGCGAAAACTGTGCCAAGGAAAGATTCAAATGAATTAGTTCGGTTGTTGCTGCTGCTACATTCAAAATACAGAGCAATACAAATGACAGATGAGACAGAATGTTAACATTATTCTTCAATGTACAGTTACATTTTCTTCTCATCCTTCACTTTTGACATTACTGAAGCATTACTCTAAATTATACCCTCCCTTCGTGTTTTAAAAAAGAAAAAAATGGCTTGCTAGCAAAAAATCTGTTTCCTGCCACACCCAACATCTCACTTTTTATAAGAAAAAGGAGAAAGATTCACCAATCAAACAATTGGTAGTATTTATTGAGTACTTACTCTGTGCAGAGCAATTAATTGAGTGCTTGGGAGAGTCCAATAGAGTAAGAAGACCCTACCCCTGACCTTGAGGGAATGCACTTAACAAATACCATAATTATTATTATTATTTAATCTAGCAGAGATTTACTTTCAGTTCTGTAAAGTGTGTCTGTATTATTCTGACCCTATTCCTTTTCCTGCCCTAATGTGCCCTGCTCTTGCTGCTTATTCATTCATTCAATCGTATTTATTGAGTGCTTACTTTGTGCAGAGCACTGTACTAAGTGCTTGGAAAGTGTCTCCCAAACTCTCTTCCCTTCTTCAAAGCCCTACTGAGAGCTCACCTCATCCAGGAGGCCTTCCCAGACTGAGTCCCCCTTTCCCTCTTCTCCCCCTCCCCCTCTCCCCGCAACCCTCTGCTCCTCCCCTTTCCCCTCCCCTCAGCACTATGCTCATTTGTATATATTATTTATTACCCTATTTATTTTGTTAATGAGGTGTACATCCCCTTGATTCTAATTATCTTGATGATGTTTTGTTTTGTTCTGTTTTACTTTGCTGTCTGTCTCCCCTGCTTAGACTGTGAGCCCGTCATTGGGTAGGGATTGTCTCTATCTGTTGCCGAATTGTACATTCCAAGCACTTAGTACAGTGCTCTGCACATAGTAAGCGCTCAATAAATACTATTGAATAAATGAATGAATGAATGAATGAATGAAAGTACAATTCAGCAACAGACAGAGACAATCCCTACCCAACAATGGGCTCACAGTCTTCCTCCTCAAAAATCAGGGAAGCAGAGGCAATTTTGTGGATGAATATGTTTATTTTGACCCCTCTAATGGTCACAATATATATTATATTCATAATATATTTTATGTTTGTCTTCCCAATATGTGTAGCACCCTGTAGGCAGGGAACGTGTCACTTTACTGTGGATTTACCAAGCGCCTAATACAGTGTACCACACCAAATGGGTGCCCTTTAACTGCTCCTATTACTATTTCTGCTAAGAAGGGGGTGAGTCTTGTGCTGGTATCCCCACCCTGATTCCTGATTACCCTGTATCTCCCCCAGCTCTTTGAACCCTGCTTGACACATATAAGCACTTGCAAAATGCTATTGTTATTATTATTATTATTGGAGGGTCACAGGCAAGATGACAGGGGGTGCGACTTTCCGCCACCGCCTTGGTAACCACCCCCCTGGTTACCACCCAGCTGGGCAAAAACTTTCCAGAAGTCAGACAAGGCAGTGTGGCAGGAAATGTGGACCTCAGGAACCCCAGCAACCACATGTGGGCTTGTCTGGGAAGGGCGGGAATGAACTTTGACTTCCCATAGCCTTCTGACTTTCAAATAGGAAAACCAAGAAGAGAGACTGGTGGCAATGTGTCTGATGGGGCGGGGCAGAAGAAGGGAACAGAGGCCTTTAGTACTTCTTCCCTGAGGGAAGGGTGAATCGTAACCTCCCTGAGGGCAGGAATCACCAAGAGTGCATTCTACCCACAGTCAGCATTCAAAGTTTGCTGAATGAAGTGTGTGAAAGGAATAGATTCCTGGGAAAGAGGGATGGAAAAACAAAGAACAAAGGAGAAGGCTGTGAAGGAAAAGGAAAGAGAGCAGGAAATCCATCCCAAAGGGGCAAGAGGAAACCGTGACTTAAAAAAATTCCCTTGGGCCTGCTGGTGCCTCCATATTCCGAGGGCCACGGTGTCTCCCACTTTATGGAAGAGACCTCTGGAGGGCTAGGGGGTTGTTTTGAAGAGGGGATTCCCAGGATTGCTTTTCCCTGACAGGATCTCACAGCTTCCAATTACTAGTAATCGCATTGTTTTTTGGTTTCTGTTTTGGGTGGAGGGGTTATGGTATTTGTCCAGCGCTTACTATGTGCCATCCATTCATTCATTCAATCGTATTTATTGAGCACTTACTTTATGCAGAGCACTGTACTAAGCGCTTGGGAGAGTCCAATATAACATTATAACAGACACATTTCCCTACCCACAATGACCCGACAGTCTAGAAGGGGAGACAGATATTAATATAAATGAATGACATATAATAAATGTGGAACAATTACCATTATTAAGGCAACTGGTAACCAGTAGCTGCAGAAGTAGTGTGGTTTAGTGGATAGACCCTGGGCCTGGAAGTGAGAAGGACCTGGGTTCTAATTTGGGCCCTGCCACATGTCTGCTGCGTGACCTTGGGCAAGTCACTTAACTTTTCTGAGCTTCAGTTACCTCATCTGCAAAACGGGGATTAAGAGTTTGAGCCCGATGTGAGACAGGGACCGTGTCCAACCTGATAAACTTGCATCCACCTCAGAGCTTAGAACAGTGCTTGGAACAGAGTAAGTGCTCAACAAGTACCATTATTATTATTATGATGATTATAATTATTACTTAACTTGTCCAGCGCTGAGTTCAGTGCTTGGCACATAGTAAGTGCTTAACAAATACTATTACTTTATTATTATTATTATCTGCCACAGTGCTTTGAACTGTCCTTGACACATAGTAAGTGCTTACAGTTTCTGCAATAATAATAATAATTATAATGCTTAGTATTCCCTTCTGCCAACAAGAGCCCCGGTCAGGGCATTCGTTCATTGATTCATTCAATCGTATTTTTTGAGTGCTTACTGTTTGCAGACCACTGTACTAAGTGCTTGGAAAGTAGAGTTGGGCAACAGAGACAATCCCTACCCAACAATGGGCTCACAGTCTAGAAGGAGGAGACAGACAACAGAACAAAACAAGTACATAGGCATCAATACCATCCAAATAGATAAATAGATTCATAGATATATACACATCATTAATAAAATGGAGTACTAAATATGTACAAATATACACAAGTGCTGTAAGGAGGGGAAGGAGGTAGAGCAGAGGGAGGGAGTAGGGGCAATGGGGAGGAGAGATGGGGCAGAGGGAAAGGGAGGGCTCAGCCTGGGAAGGCCTCCTGGAGGAGGTGAGCTCTCAGTAGGGCTTTGAAGAGGGGATAGAGTTTGAAGAGGGAATAGAGTTTTGAAGGGCTTTGAAGAGGGGATAGAGTTTGAAGAGGGAATAGAGTTTTGAAGGGCTTTGAAGAGGGCATGTTCCGTGGCCTGGGTGCAGGGATAAAAGATGCTGCTTTGCAATCTTGGACTCTCTCTGCTTCGGCTGAACAAAGGAAGCGAGGTAACATTGGCCTTCCCTCTCAGCTCTGAGGCTTCCCCCACCCGTCCCTCGCCCACCACCTCACCCCCCTGGAACTGACACCGGCTCCTCTCAGCCCCCACACCATGGAGGAGATCCCATCCCATCCTTGCGTAGGGAAGAGACCGACACCGGCAGCACCATCCCTTCGCAAGCCCTCAGGTAGACTGGTGGCTTCTGGACCCATCACTGTGGCTGCGGCTGGGCTTTGGACTCTAAACTTCCAGGTGCCTGAAATTCTGCCTCTCTAGCCACTGTCCCCAACTGAGGGTGGGTTTTATTTTCTGTATTTGTCCTTGGCTTTTTTAAAGCTATTTTAGTGTTTTCTGGCTTCCCGTGCACCTGGATCTCTACCCTTTAAGCACTCGATAGTCACCAACCCCTCAGGCCCACAGCACTTTTTATATATCAGAGAAGCAGCGTGGCTCAGTGGAAAGAGCCCGGGCTTAGGAGTCAGAGGTCGTGGGCTCTAATCCCGGATCCGCCACGTGTCAGCTGTGTGACCTTGGGCAAGTCACTTAACTTCTCGGTGCCTCAGTTACCTCATCTGTAAAATGGGGATTAAGACTGTGAGCCCCACGTGGGACAACCTGATGACCCCGTATCTACCCCAGTGCTTAGAACAGTGCTCAGCACATAGTAAGCGCTTAACAAATACCAAAATTATTAATTAATTTATTTATATTAATGTCTGTCTCCCCCTCGAGAGCATCAGCTCATTGTGGGCAGGGAATGTGTCTACCAAGTCTGTTGTATCGTTCTCTCCTGAGTGCTTAGTACTGTGCTCTGTTCATGGTAAGCGCTCAATAAATTCCAGACTGTGAGCCCGTCACTGGGCAGGGATTGTCTCTATCTGTTGCCGAATTATACATTCCAAGCACTTAGTAGAGTGGTCTGCATATAGTAAGCGCTCAATAAATACTACTGAATGAATGAATGAATGATTTCTTCACTCCTGATGTATCTGTCCAGGCCCCTCCCCGCAATTTATATTCTTAGATTGTGAGCCCCCTGAAGACCAGAGGCCATGTCTAATTCTATCCATCAATCAATCCATGATATTTATTTATTCATTCAATAGTATTTATTGAGCACTTACTATGTGCAGAGCACTGTACTAAGCACTTGGAATGTACAAATCGGCAACAGATAGAGACAGTCCCTGCCCTTTGACGAGCTTACAGTCTAATCGGGGGAGACAGGCAGACAAGGACAGTGGCAATAAATACAGTCAAGGGGAAGAACATCTCATAAAAACAATGGCAAATAAATAAAATCAGAATAGAATTTAGCACTTACTGAGTTAAGAGCTCTGTACCAAGCACTTGGGAAAGTATGCCACCATCTCACATGTATACTCTTTTCCAGTTCCTAGTTCAGTGCTTTGCCCACGGTAAGCACTTGGTAAATACTAGTCCTATTACTACGGTGATGGAAATGGGCCAGACCAAGCCTACTGGGAGATAGACTCGGTTAAGCCTTTTTTTGTAAAGTGCTCATTATATGCCAGGGGTAGATATAAATTAATCAGATTGGACATAGTCCCTGTCCCATATGGGGCTCAGCATTTAATCCCCATTTTACAGATGAGGTAAGTGAGGTGCAGAGAAGTGAAGTTACTGGTCAAAAGTCACACAGCAGACAAGTGGCGGAGCCAGGATTAGAACTCAGGTCCTCTGACCCCCAGACCCATTTTCTTTCCAGTAAGCCACGCTGTTTCCCTGCTGAGTCCAGCAAGACCGCAGATGACCAGGGTAACGAAAACTGTAGTCATGTAACGGAGGGCGTCATATCATCTGTAACATTCTTGCTTCAAAAGGGAAACAAGACGAGAGAATTTCTACCTACTAAACCTCATTCATTAAATTGTATTTATTGAGCACTTACTGTGTGCAGAGCACTGTGCTAAGCACTTGGAAAACACTTCAGCAATAGAGAGAGGCAACCCCTGCCCACAGCGAGCTTACATTGAGAGGTAGCATGGCCTAGTGGATAAAGCCTGGGTCCAGGAGTCAGAAGGACCTGGGTTCTAATCCCAACTCTGCCACTTGTCTGCTGTGTGACCTTTGGCAAGTTACTTAACTTCTCTGGGCCTCAGTTCCAACATCTTTAAAATGGGGATGAAGACTGTGAACCCCATGTGGGATAGGGACTGTGTCCAACCCTATTTTTTTTATATCCACCCCAGCTTTCGGTACAGTGCCTGGCACATAGTGTTTATTGACCGCTTACTGTGCAGAGCACCGTACTAAGTATCTAAGAAAGTACATCCAACAGAGTTGATAGACAGAACATCTGCCCACAAGGGACTTACAGTGTAGAGGGTGAAATGGTCACTAAAATAAATTATGGCCAGGAAAAATGACAGAGTATAATTTTACATGCATATCCATGATCTATTAACAAATACCACAGTTATTATCATTATTTAGAGTTCGGGTGTAAAGTTGTCCACTGTGACTGACTAATGTGAAGCAGCGTGGCTCAGTGGAAAGTGCCCGGGCTTTGGAGTCAGAGGTCATGGGTTCGAATGCTGGCTCTGCCACTTGTCAGCTGGGTGACTGTGGGCAAGTCACTTCACTTCTCTGTGCCTTAGTTACCTCCTCTGTAAAATGGGGATTAAGACTGTGAGCCCCACGTGGGACAACCTGATTCCCCTGTGTCTACCCCAGCGCTTAGAACAGTGCTCTGCACATAGTAAGCGCTTAACAAATACCAACATTATTAATGTCTCCGGGGGTTCCAGGGATGGGAGTGTAGAGGAGTCCATTGGAAAATCACAGCTTTCTTAGAGGCCGATTCCCAGATTGAGCCATTTTTTTTTTCTTTTTGTTCCACTGGGGGCTTTAATTTCATCCCTCCCTTCCCATTAGGAAGCTGGGCTTGTGAAAAATGGCTGGGTACTGTCAATTCAGGGAGAGGAACAAAGCTCAATTGCCCTTATTGTTTCACAGCATGGAGGCGGGGGGAAGTTGGGGGCCGGAAGGGAATATTTGCAATACATACTGAGGTTCATTTTAGTCCAAGAAACCCAAACCTAAAGCATAAAACCTCCTGGGATTAAATATTGATACATTAATTAAAGGTGTGATTACAAAAAAGGGCCCCACATTCTGCCAGGGATGAAGCCAGGAGCCCAGAACTACCTTTTCTGGGTAAAGCTAACGGAAGACACATAAAACAAGCGTGGCTCAGTGGAAAGAGCCTGGGCTTCGGAGTCAGAGGTTATGAGTTCGACTCCCAGCTCTGCCACTTGTCAGCTGTGGGACTGTGGGCAAGTCACTTCACTTCTCTGTGCCTCAGTTACCTCATCTGTAAAATAGGGATTAACTGTGAGCCTCATGTGGGACAACCCGATTACCCTGCATCTACCCCAGGGCTTAGAACAGTGCTCGGCACATAGTAAGCACTTAACAAATACCAACATTATTATTAAAAAAGAAATATGGCTTTTACCCAGATTATTGCCCTCCTGTTGTCAGGAGTTGGTTTGGACATTGAAGTGAAGTGAGACTCTCCTTTCCATGGGGTGAAAAAGGGAAATGTAAAATTAAAATAAGTGGAGCCAATGACGCTTCAACATGCACTGAACTCTCCGCTCTTAGTAAATTCACTATGGGCAGAGAATGTGTATATGTATTGTTACATTGTACTCTCCCCAGTGCTTAGTACAGTGTTCTCCACACAGTAAGCACTCAATAATGTAAATAAATGAATGAATAGTACAGATCAGCTTGGAAGGGCAAAGGAGAGCCTCCACTTCCTGGACAAAGCCTATGGAGGTACATGGAGCTCATTTGATCCATTAATCAATCAATCCATGGTGTTTATTGACCGCTTACTGTGCAGAGCACCGTATTAAGTATCTAAGAAAGTACAATCCAACAGAGTTGACAGACAGAAGGCCTGCCCACAAGGGACTTACAGAGTAGAGGGCAAGACGGTCACTAAAGTTAATTATGGCCAGGAAAAATGACAGAGTATAATTTTACACGCATATCCGTGATCTATTCAGCCGAGATGGGGAGACAGACATAAGAAACTGCAGATAGGGGAAATGGGAGATTATAAGGACATATAAGGTCAAACTAAAAAAGAGGGAGGAGAATTCACCGAGCTGGCTGCCCGCTCCTGTATGATCCGGGGTCAGGATTTTGTTTTTTGGCTCTGTCTTTCCATAACTATTTCCAGGCATCACTTCCAGAGGCCTTGCCTTCTGATCTGGGCCTCACGTGAAGATGAGATCAGTCAGTGCCCAGATAGAATGGTATCATAGCCTACTGGAAAGAGCATGGGCTTGGGAGTCAGAAGGACCTGGGTTCTAATCCCAGTTCTAGTCTCTTGTGTGACCTTGGGCAAGTCATTTCGCTTCTCTGGGCCTCAATTACTTCGTCTGTAAAATGGGGATTAAGACTGTGAACACAGTGTAGGACAAGGACTGTGTCCAACCCAATTACCTGGAATCTGAGATTAGCTGGTATCTAGGGTTTGAGACTGTAAGCCCCATATGGGACAGGGACTGTGTCCAATTTGATTGGCTTGTATCCACTCCAGTGCTTAGTAAAGTGCCTGGCACTTAGTAAGGGTTTAACAAATACCATCATTATAATTATGATTATCTACCCCACTGCTTAGTACAGTTTCTGGCACATAGTAAGTGCTTAACAAATACCATTATAATAATAATAATAATAATAACGTGGGCCGCTGAGTACAATGCTCTGAACATAGCAAGTGCTCAATAAATGCCATCGATTAGTTGATGATGATGGTATTTGTGAAGTACTTACTATGTGCCAAGCACTCTTCTAAGAGCTGGGGAAGATACAAGGTAATCAGATTGTCCCACCTGGGGCTCTCAGTCTTATCCCATATGACAGATGAGGTAACTGAGGCAAAGAGAAGTGAATTGACTTGCCCAAGGTCATACAGCAGACAAGTGGCGGTGTTGAAATTAGAACCCAGATCCAACTGACTCCCAGGACCGGGATCTATCCACTAGGCCACACTGCTTCTACTATTATTTATTGCTTGGAGTAGGTACAAAATAATCAGATTGGACGCCATCTCTGTCTTACATGGAGGCTCAACTGGCATTAAAACTCAATTTAATAAATCAAAGGTATTTACTGAATGCTTAATATATGCAGAGCACTGTATTAAGCGTTTGGGAGAGTTCAGTACAACAGAATTAGCAGACCCGTTCCCTGTCCATAACCAGTTTACAGTCTAGAGGTTGGGGACAGACATTAAAATAAATAATCCATAATATATCATTCGAAGTCACGTACATAAGTGCTGTGACCCCCAGGCCTGTGCTTTTATCAGTGGGCCACTCTGCTTTTATATTTATTTTTTTAATGATATTTAGTAAGTACTGACTATGGGACTGTTCTAAGTGCTCAGTAGATACCAGTTTATCACGTTAGACAGTCCCTGTTCCCGTGGGCCTCACAATCTAAACTGGAGGGAGGAGGGTTTAATCTCCATATTGCAGATGAGGGAACTGAGGCACGGAGAAGTTAAGTGACTTGCCCAAAGGCACGCAGCAATCAATTGGCAGATCCAGGATTAGAATGTAGGTCCCGAGAGTCCTGTGCTCTTTCCAATGGGCCACGATGATACTTGACATACCGTTCCCCTGTTCATTTCCAGTGCTCACCATGGCTAACAAGGGACCAGAAAGGGCACACTACGGACTTTTCATGGGCATAATGTGTAAGAGTTTCTCTCTTAGTGACAACCATTCACAGGAGCATTTACTTGCCAACATCAGCATCACACTCTGACCAAAGGGCAATTCTCCTGGGTGACTTGTAGATCAAACGGAACAGGACTGGTAATGTTTGGTAGAGAGATCTCATCCATAACAGCTACCACGTGGAGCTTACAATTAGGGTTACCTTATGAGTCAATGTTTTATTATGTTGGAGTTCCTGCGAGTGGTTCTTTCCCAGGATAACTTTTGTTCTGGAGGTTGCCGATACCTCTGGTTTCCAGTTTCTAGAGTCTGTTGCCAAATTCTTTTTTTTCTGTAAAGGAAAAATGTTTTCCAGAGTAACATCCATATAAAGCACTTTCCCAAGTGAGAGAAAGCAAAATCTGCAGGGAGTTAAAGAAGAATGTTTAGAAAACAGCAGAAGGCTGTGCACGGCCCAGTGGAAAGAACACGGGATGGAGAGTCGGGAGACTCGGGTTTTATTCCCATCTGTGCCAATTTTCTTTTTATGGTATTTGCTAAGCGCTTACTATGTGCCAGGCACTATTCTAAGTACTGGAGTAGATACAAGGTAATCACATTGGACCCAGCTCCTGTCCCACTTGGGGCTCACAGCTCTAATCCCCATTTTCCAGATTGAGGGAACTGAGGCACAGAGAAGTGAAATGACTTGCCTAAGGTCACACAGCAGACAAGTGGCAGAGCTGGGACTAGAAACCAGGTCCGTCTGACAACTCCCAGAACTGTGCTCTGTCTACTAGGCCTCACTGCTTCTCATAACATTTGCCTGCTGTATGACCTTAGGTAATTCACTTCACTTCTCTGGGCTTCCATTTCTTCATCTGTAAAAAGGGATTCAGTACCTGTTGTCCCTTCCCCTTTAGATAGTGAGCCCCTCATGGGACAGAGACGATGTCCGATTTAATTGTATTGAAACTGCCACCGTGCTGGGCACATAATAATAATAATTGTATTTTTTTAGTGCTTACTCTGTGCCAAGCACTGTTCCAAGCTCTGGGATAAATACAAGGTAATCAGGGTTGGACACAGTCCCTGTCCCACTTGGGGCTTACAGTCTCGAACCCCATTTTACAGATGAGGTAACCGAGGTACAGAGAAGTTACGTGAATGTGCCCAAGATCACACAGCAGACATGTGGCAGAGCCAGGATTAGAACCCACAACCTCTGATTCCCAGGCCTGTGCTCTTTCCACTAGGCCATACCACTTCTTTTATAATTATTATCATTCACATTTTATTTGTTAATTAGAGAAAGTCCTTACAAGAAAGCTTCCTAAAGTCCCACGGGCTAGCCTGTATGATCTTAGGAGGCTTTTAGAGTGTTTTAAACTTTTATAAAGTCTTTAGAAATCTGATAGTTACCATATTATTAAGATTTGTTGTCTATTTTCTTCAGATATTAAACTGGAGGCCTCTGCCTCATGATGGCATTGAGCCTTCCTTTTCTGTTAGTCTGTAGCTTTACCGACTTCTGATTTTCCCGAATAACGTGGCACGATCGGCCGATTTCATTTTGATCTGTAGACCTCAGGGCTGTCATTCATTCATTCGATAGTATTTATTGACTGCTTATTGTGTGCAAAGCACTGCACTAAGCACTTGGGAGAGTACAATATAACAACAGACACATTCCTGCCCATAATGACCTCACAGTTTAGAGGGGGAGGCAGATATTAATATAAATAAACGATAGATTCAGATATATACAAAATCCTTGAGCGAGTTGTCTACACCTGCTGCCTCAAGTACCTCTCCTCCAATTCTCTCCTTGATCCCCCCAATCTGTGTTCCGTCCCCTTCACTATACAGAAACCGCCCTCTCAAAGGTCACCAGTGATCTCCTTCTTACCAAATCCAATGGCCTCTACTCCATCCTAATCCTCCTCCACCTCTCAGCTTCCTTTGACAATGTCGACCATCCCTTCATCCTGGAAACATTATCCAACCTCAACTTCACTGACACTGTCCTCTCCTCGTTCTCCTTCTGTCTCTCTGGCCTTTCATTCTCGGTCTCTTTCGTGGGCTCCTCCTCTGCCTCCCATTCTCTAACTGTGGGGGCCCCTCGAGGTTCTGTTCTGGGCCCCCTTCTTTTCTCCATCTACACCCTCTCCCTGGAAATCTAATTCACTCACATGGCTTCAACTGTCACCTCTATGCTGATGACACCCACATCTACAACTCCAGCCCTGAATTCTCTCCCTCTCCACAGTCTCACATTTCCTCCTGCCTTCAAGACATCCTTACCTGGATGTCCCCCTGCCACCTCCAACTTAATATCGATAAAATTGAACTTCTTATCTGCCCCCAAACCCTGTCCTCCTGCTCACTTTCCCATCACTGTTGATGGCACCACCATCCTTCCTGTCTCACCAGCCTGTAACCTTGGTATTATTCTTGATCCCTCTCTCTCGTTCCACCCACATATTCAAGCCAGCACTACATCCTGTCAGTTCTACCTTCACAACATCACCAAAATCAGCCTCTTCCTTTCCATTCAATTAATGCAAGCACTTATCCCATCCCTCCTTGATTATTCTATCAGTCTCCTTGCTGACCTCCCTGCCTCCTGTTTCTCTCCACTCCAGTCCCTACTCCATTCTGCTGCCTGAATCATTTTCCTTCAGAAACGTTCCCACCATGTTTCTCCACTCCTCAAGAAACTCCAGTGGTTGCTCAGCCACCTCTGAAAGCAAAAGCTCCTCACCATTGCCTTTAAAGCAGTCAGTCACCTTGCCCCCTCCTACCTCACCTCACTGCTCTCCTACTACAATCCAACCCGCACACCTCATTCCTCTGGTGCTGACCTTCTCACTGTACCTCGTTCTCATCTATCTCGCCACCGACCTCTTGCCCACATCCTACCTCTGGTCTGGAAGGCCTTCCCTCCTCATATCAGACAATTACTCTCCCCGACTTCAAAGCTTTACTGAAGGCACATCTCCAGGAAGTCTTCCCTGAGTCCTCCTTTCCTCTTCTCCCTCTCCCTTCTGCACCACTCATATTTACTCCTTCATTCATCTTCCCTCCCTTCCCCAAAGCAAATATGTACAAATCTATATATGTCTGTTATTTATTTATTTATAGTAATGTCTGTCTCCCGCTCTAGACTGTGAGCTCGTTGTGGGCAGGAAATGTGTCTGATGTTATATTGTACTCTCCCAAGTGCTTAGTACAGTGTTTTGCACATAGTAAGTGCTCAATAAATATGACTGAATGAATGTATATGTGTCATGTGTCATTGTAAGTGCTCAATAAATATGACTTAATGAATATATGTATATGTGTCATTCTGATATCATTTCGAGGGTAGGCTTTTGCTTAGCTAATAGAAGCCATTCATTTTGTTCCTTAAGAATATTTACTAAAAGTGAGATTGGCCTGTAGCTGTAAAGGACAGAGAAGCCTCTGAAATTACAATCATTGAGTGGGTACACTGTATTAAGCGCTTTGGAGAGTATATTACAAAAGAGTTGGTAGATGTGATCTATGCCCACAAGGAGTTTACAGTCTGCAGGGAATCAAGGGATGTGGATGTTGGCCAGGGTTAATAACTCCTTAGGGCCCATTGAAAAGTGCTTGATTATTGTTTGTTTTTGCCTTTGTCTACTCCTATCCCCCTAAACACACACACACACTCTCTCTCTCTCACTCTCTTCGCCAAGTATTCTGGCAGCATCAGGGTCATTTTTATTTGAAACAAAAGACTGTAGGTTGATTGCATAATTTATGCTTTCAATTTCCATAAACAGGTCACAGCTTCTGTAACTCTTAGAAGTACTCAAATGTCTGGGTGTCAGGACTTCATTTTTTATACAGGGTAGAATTTTACAAGACAGATTTATGCGCGCTTCTTCATGGAATAGAAAAATAACTTTAGCACATTAATCAACTATAATCCCAATGACACCTAAAATCACTGCCATATTCGGGAACTGTTGAGTGAAGTCCTGCACGGGCAGATTTTCTTTCTCTATGACGGCCTCGCTTCTAGGGATTGTCCTTCATATCCACATCTGTACCTGCTTAAAATGTTCGCCCTCCCCTCCCGTCTTCCCTCTCTGACAATCTTCAACTGCTCACTCTCCAATGATTGCTTCCCTACTGTCTTCACATATGCATAGCTATCCCTTATCCTAAATCAATTCTGCCGGTTATTGCTCCATCTCCCTCCTACCATTCCTTTCCAAAATCCTCAAGCGAGGTTTTACACCCACCAACTCCACTTCCTCTTCTCCAATTCTCTCTTAGACCCCGTAAAATTGTGGCTTCTGCCCCCCTCCACTCTATAGAATCTGTCTTCTCTAAAGTCACCAATGAGCTCCTTCTTGCCAAATGCAAACCTCCTAAACCTCTCAGTTGCTTTTGGCAATGTGGCTCACCCCCTTCTCCTAGAAATATCATCTAACATTAACTAACCTTGGCTACGCTGACACTGTCCTCTCCTGGTTATCTCCCTGGCCGCTCCTTCTCAGCATCTTTCACGGCCCCTTCTTGGCCTCCCACCCTCTAATTGTCCCTCAAAGCTCAGTTTATCATTCGATCAACCGTATTTGTTGTGTGCTTACTATGTGCAGAGCACTGTACTAAGCACTTGGACGAGTACAATATAACAGAGTTGGTAGAAGTGTTCCTCAACCACGATGAGCTTACAGTTTAGAGGGCTACACAGACATTAATATAAGTGAATAAATTAGTGCTAGGTACATAGGTGTTGGGGAGGGTTGAGGGAGGGGTGAATAAAGGGTGCAAATCCAAGTGCCAGGGTGGTTCAGAAGGGAGTGTGAGAAGAGTAGTTTGGCCAATTGGATAGAACACAGGCCAGGGAATTAGAGGGATCTAGGTTCCAATCCCAGCTCTGTCACTTGTCTGCTGTGTGGCCTTGACCAAATTGCTTAACTTCTCTGTGCCTTAGTTACTTTCATTCATTCATTCAATAGTATTTATTGAGCGCTTACTATGTGCAGAGCACTGTACTAAGCGCTTGGGATGAACAAGTCGGCGACAGATAGAGACGGTCCCTGCCGTTTGACGGGCTTACAGTCTAATCGGGGGAGACGGACAGACAAGAACAATGGCACTAAACAGCGTCAAGGGGAAGAACATCTCGTAAAAACAATGGCAACTAAATAGAATCAAGGCGATGTACAATTCATTAACAAAATAAATAGGGTAACGAAAATATATACAGTTGAGCGAACGGGTACAGTGCTGTGGGGATGGGAAGGGAGAGGTGGAGGAGCAGAGGGAAAAGGGGAAAATGAGGCTTTAGCTGCGGAGAGGTAAAGGGGGGATGGCAGAGGGAGTAGAGGGGGAAGAGGAGCTCAGTCTGGGAAGGCCTCTTGGAGGAGGTGATTTTTAAGTAAGGTTTTGAAGAGGGAAAGAGAATCGGTTTGGCGGAGGTGAGGAGGGAGGGCGTTCCAGGACCGCGGGAGGACGTGACCCAGGGGTCGACGGCGGGATAGGCGAGACCGAGGGACGGTGAGGAGGTGGGCGGCAGAGGAGCGGAGCGTGCGGGGTGGGCGGTAGAAAGAGAGAAGGGAGGAGAGGTAGGAAGGGGCAAGGTGATGGAGAGCCTCGAAGCCTAGAGTGAGGAGTTTTTGTTTGGAGCGGAGGTCGATAGGTAACCACTGGAGTTGTTTAAGAAGGGGAGTGATATGCCCAGATCGTTTCTGCAGGAAGATGAGCCGGGCAGCGGAGTGAAGAATAGACTGGAGCGGGGCGAGAGAGGAGGAAGGGAGGTCAGAGAGAAGGCCGACACAGTAGTCTAGCCGGGATATAACGAGAGCCCGTAATAGTAAGGTAGCCGTTTGGGTGGAGAGGAAAGGGCGGATCTTGGCGATATTGTAGAGGTGAAACCGGCAGGTCTTGGTAACGGATAGGATGTGTGGGGTGAACGAGAGGGACGAGTCAAGGATGACACCGAGATTGCGGGCCTGCGGGACGGGAAGGATGGTCGTGCCATCCACGGTGATGGAGAAGTCTGGGAGCGGACCGGGCTTGGGAGGGAAGATGAGGAGCTCAGTCTTGCTCATGTTGAGTTTTAGGTGGCGGGCCGACATCCAGGTGGAGACGTCCCGGAGGCGGGAGGAGATGCGAGCCTGAAGGGAGGGGGAGAGGACAGGGGCGGAGATGTAGATCTGTGTGTCATCTGCATAGAGATGGTAGTCAAAGCCGTGAGAGCGGATGAGTTCACCGAGGGAGTGAGTGTAAATGGAGAACAGAAGAGGGCCAAGAACTGACCCTTGAGGAACTCCAACAGTTAAAGGATGGGAGGGGGAGGAGGCTCCAGCGTAGGAGACCGAGAATGATCGGCCAGAGAGGTAAGAGGAGAACCAGGAGAGGACAGAGTCCGTGAAGCCAAGGTGAGATAAGGTACGGAGGAGGAGGGGATGGTCGACGGTGTCAAAGGCAGCAGAGAGGTCAAGGAGGATCAGAATGGAGTAGGAGCCATTGGATTTGGCAAGAAGGAGGTCACGGGTGACCTTAGAGAGAGCAGTCTCGGTAGAGTGGAGGGGACGGAAGCCAGATCGGAGGGGGTCTAGGAGAGAATGGGAGTTAAGGAATTCTAGGCATCGATTGTAGACGACTCGTTCTAAGATTTTGGAAAGGAAGGGTAGTAGGGAGATAGGACGATAACTGGAGGGGGAAGTGGGGTCAAGAGCGGGTTTTTTTAGGATGGGGGAGACGTGGGCGTGTTTGAAGGCAGAGGGGAAGGAGCCCTTGGAGATCGAGTGGTTAAAAATAGAAGTTAAGGAAGGGAGGAGGGCAGGGGCGATGGTTTTAAGAAGGTGAGAGGGAATGGGGTCCGAGGCGCAGGTGGAGGGGGTGGCACTTGCGAGGAGGGAGGAGATCTCCTCTGAGGATACTGCAGGGAAGGATGGGAAAGTAGGGGAGGGGGTTGTTGGGGGGGAGGGGAGAGGCGGAGGGGTGACTTTGGGGAGCTCAGACCTGATCGTGTTGATTTTCGTGAGGAAATAGGTGGCCAGATCATTAGGGGTGAGAGCTTCATCTGTAATATGGGGATTAAGACTGTGAGCCTCATGTGGGATGTAGACTGTGTCCAACCAGATCACTTTATATCTACCCCAGCACTTAGAACAGTGCCTGGCCCTTGGTAAGTGCTTAACAAATACCATTTAAAAAAAGTGGAAACCTCTTGGAGGAGATGTGCCTTCGATAAGGCTTTGAACGTAGGGAGAGAGATCATCTGTCCAGTACAAAGAGGGGGGCCATTTCAGGCCAGAGGAAGGCCAGGAGACAAAGGTATAGTGAGTAGATTGGCATTAGAGAAGTGAAGTGTGTGATCTGGGCTGTAATAGGAGAGTAGCGAGGTGAGGTAGGAGGGGGTAACGTGATGGAGTGCTTTAAAGCCAATGATGGGGAGTTTTCATTTTGCTGCGGAGGTGGATGGGCAACCACTGGAGGTTCTTGAGGAGCAGGGAAACATGGACTGAACATTTTTGTAGAAAAATCATCCAGGCAGCAGAGTGAAGCATGGACTGGAGTAGGGAGAGGAATAGAAGTCAGCAAGGAGGCTGATACTGTAATCAACTCTTCCCTCTCATTCAAACTACATATTCAATCTATTACTAAATCACTTACAGGGCTTGGCACATAGTAAGTGCTTAACACACACCATCATTATTATTATTATTACTAAATCCTGTGAGTTCAACCCTTAAAACATCACTAAAATCCAACCTTTCCTCTCCATCCAGACTATCATGCTAATCCAAGCATTTATCCTATCACTCAGGTCCTGCCTCTGGCCTGGAACACCCTCCCTTTTCTTACCTGACAGACAATTACTCTCCCCACCTTCAAAGTCTTATTGAAGGCACATCTCCTCCAAGAGACCTTTCTTGACAAAGCCCCGATTTCCTCTTTTCCCACTCCCCTCTGTGTCACACTGACTTGCTCCCTTTATTCATCCCCCCTCCCAGCCCCACATAACTTATATACATGTCTATAATGTATTTATTTATAGTCACATCTGTCTCCTCTTCTAGACTGTAAGCTTGTTGTGGGCAGGGAATGTGTCTGTTTTATCATTATATTGTCCTCTCCCAAGTGCTTAATACAGTGCTCTGCCCAAAATAAGTGCTCAATAAATACGATTTACTGACTGACTGCTCATTTTCTGTCAGATCAAGCCAAGGAGAGGATTGGGTGGAGAGTACGCAAGCCATGGGCCCTATGTGGGATAGGGCCTGTGTATAACAACAACAGTAATAATAATAATAATACTGATAGCATTTATTAAGTGCTTTCTGTGTGTCAAGCACTATTCTAAGTATGGGGTAGATACAAGATAATCAGGTCAGACACAGTCCCTGTCCCATATAAGGCTCACAGTCTACGTGGAAGGGAGAAAAGCTATTGAATCCCCATTTTACAGATGGCGAAGCTGAGGCACAGAGAAATTAAATGAATTTTCCAAGGTCACACAGCAAGCAATTAGCAGAGCTGGGATTAGAACCTAGGTCCTCTGACTCCCAGGTCCATGATCTTTCTACTAGGCTTCGCTGCTTCTGTAATTTGACTGCAGTGTATCTACCGCAGGGCCTAGTGCAGTGCTTGGCAAGCACTTAATCAATCTTGTCTTTTCTTATGCTGTCGAGTTGTTTCTGAGCCATAGTGACTCCTTGGACACATCTCTTCCAGAATGCCTCACCTCCATCTGCAATCGTTCTGACAGCGTAACCATAGAGTTTTCTGGGTAAAAATCTGGAAGCCGGGATTAGAATCCATGATCTCTGACACCCAAGCCCCTGCTCTTTCCACTAAGCCATTCTGCTTCTCATTAATGTCTGTCTCCCCGCCACACTGTAAGTTCGCTGCGGGCAGGGAATGTGTCTGTTTATTGTTATAAACAGTATAAGTGCTTAGTACAGCACACAGCAAGTGCTTAGTACAGCACACAGTAAGTGCTCAATAAATACGATTGACTGACTGAACAGTGCTTGACCCAAAGTAAGCTTAACAAATATCATCATTATTATTATTACTGACCTGGATCAACCAAACTCAAGATTTTTTTGTGTGTATGAGGGCATTAGAGGGCAAGTTTGGTATTTTAGTTAAATGCTTAGTATGTGCCAAGCACTGTACTGAACGCTGGGGTATGGTGCTCTGCACACAGTGGATTATTAGCTGCTTGAAGGCAGGGATTCGTTTCTACAAACTCTATTGTACTTTCCCAAGCACTCAGTACAGTGCTCTGCATGGTAGATTGTTAGCCCCTTGAGAGCAGGAATTGTATCTACCAACTCTTGTCCTCTCCCAAGAGCTTAGTACAGTGCTCCGCATAGTTAGCGTTCAATTAATACCATGACTGATTGAATGATTAATTAAATTGATTTCCCTTGGGGATAGAATAGATCATAAAAATGATGTAAAAGGAAATTGACCGTTAGTGTATTTTAAAACTCAGAAAGCCAAAACACGTTCAGATAAAAACACATTGTTCATCAGACCTGGGTAAGCATGGGATAAAAAGAAGGAAGCCTCGAATTTCCAAACAAATATGCGTACTTAAGATTTCCAGAACTGGAAACTCCAGGGGTTAGCAAATGTTCCAACAAGCCAGTGGACAATCACTCAAATAAAATGTGGCATTTCAAAATAAAGGGGGTTCATTTTCCAAACAACCAACCCCAAACCACTTCAGAGGCCAAGGGAGCAGCCGCTGGTGAAGTCATCCTGGGGAAGTTGATTTCTAATGTCAGTTTCTGTATGAACTGCTAGACGATGAATTTCAGGAGTATCTACAAGAAAAGTGAAATAGAGGTTCACGGCACGGAGCTTTTGTTTCCATTTAAGGGACATTTTGTCAGCATGTGGGGAGGTTACACCATCTCCACTGTGAGTTACAGGGGCGAAATGGCCACTGGAAAATAAGGAAGTACCAGCATTGTGAGTGAACAATAAACTACATTTATAGACCGTGAGCCCCACGTGGGAAAGAGACGGTATCTGATATGACTGAGTTGCATCTGCCCCAGTGCTTAGCACAGTGCTTGGCACATAGCAATGGGAAGCAGCGTGATGCAGTGGCTAGAGCCTGAGAGTCAGAGGTCATGCGTTCTAATCCCAGATCGGCCACCTGTCCGCTGTGTGGTCTTGGGCAAATCACTTCAAATCTCTGGGCCCCAGTTCCCTCATCTGTCAAATGAGGATGGAGACTGTGAGCCCCACATGGGACAGGGACAGGGTCCAATCCGATTTGCTTGTATTCACCCCAGTGCTTAGTACAGTGCCTGGCACATAGTAAGTGCTTAACCAATACCATCATTATGGAGAAGCGGTGTGGCTTAGTGGAAAGAGCATGGGCTTGGGAGTCAGAGGTCGTGGGTTCTAATCCCGGCTCTGACACCTGTCCGTTGTGTGATTTGGGGCAAGTCACTTAACTTCTTTGTGCCTCAGTTACCCCATCTGTAAAATGGGGATTAAGACTGTGAGCCCCACATGGGACAACCTGATTACCTTGTATCTACCCCAGCGTTTAGAACAGTGCCTGGCGCATAGTAACGCTTAACAAATACCAACATTATTATTATTTTTTGCCTCCTTGACCCTAAGTAATGATATACTGCCACCTGGCGGACAATCTGAGTATTGACTAAAATCTGAATTTCATGCATTCATTCAATAGTATTTATTGAGCGCTTACTATGTGCAGAGCACTGTACTAAGCGCTTGGAATGTACAAATCGGTAACAGATAGAGACAGTCCCTGCCTTTTGACGGGCTTACAGTCTAATCGGTTGGAGACGGGCAGACAAGAACAATAGCAATAAATAGAATTAAGGGGATGAACATCTCATTAAAACAATAGTCGACTAGTAACTGTAGCATATTTATTGAGCACTTTATTGGCATTTATTGAGTGCTTATTCTATGCAGAGCACTATACTAAGCGCTCGTGAAAGTGTAATCATATTAGCAGACACGAACACTGCCCTAAAAGATCTTACAGTCTACTTCTAGGGGTAGGGAAAGTGTCTTTCAACTCTGTTGCATTATACTCTCCCCAGAGTTTAGTACAGTGCTCTGCACACAGTAGCAGTAATAGTCATGGAATAGTATATAGTCATATCAATAAATGATATTTATTGAGTACTTTCTGTGTGCAAAGCACATGTGGGATTAAGGGTTGTGTCTAAACTGATTATTTTATATCTTCCCAAGTGCTTGGCACTTCGTAAAGGTTTAACAATTACTATTATTATTAGCAGCAATAATAAAGGTAGTAATCATCATCATCGTCATTTGCTACTTCTTTAACAGGTGAGTAGGCTGTGAAATATTATTTGTTATTGTCCAGAGGAGAACTTTTTGTGCTTTCAAGAGCTTCACCTCTCTGAGTAAGCACTTTATTTTTTGGTTTATTAACTGAGAGCAGACCTAACAGATTTCCATATCTGTCTGGATTTTCAGTTTGGGCCATAAATGATCTTTAGCTGTGCTACCCCTGGCAGGGGTGGGGGATAAGGACGTTTAGAAAATATCAATAGATGAGAAATGTTACCCCAGGCCCTTATCTCTGCCACCTTATTAAGTATATTTCAGGACCAGGCTTTTGATAGCAAATTTGCATATCTTTCCATTAGCTGTTTCTAATGCAGATTTTGGAAAGTAGGTGTCATGATCAGACTGTAAACTCTTTGAGGGCAGGGATCATTTCTATCAATTAATAATAATGACAATGGTAATGGTATTTGGTAAGTGCTTACTATGTGCCAGGCACTGTACTAAGCACTGGGATGGATATAAGCAAATCAGATTGGATACAGTCCCTTTCCCACATGGGGCTCACAGTCCCGATCCCCATTTTACAGAGAAGTTATGTGGCTTGCCCAAAGACACACAGCAGATAAGTGGCGGAGCTGGGATTAGAACCCATGTCCTCTGACTCCCAAGCCCGTGCCACTAAGCCACGCTGCTTCTCAAGAAAAAGACCTTGGAATGTTCTTTCTCTGAAGATGGGTATTCACCATTTCGCTCTAAATGAAAGAGCATCTCTCCGTGGATGCCCGATGTCGTCAGTCATCTTCACACAACTAATTACGAGTAAGTTACCCAAACAAATGATTCATTGGTATTTACTGAGGGTTTAGTACAGAGCACTGTACTAGACACTTAGGAGAGTTCATAGATACTCTCCCTGACCACAAGGAACTTACATTCTACAGGGGGCTATGGACATGAAAATAATAATAATAATAATGTTTTTATTTATTAAGCGCTTACTATGTGCAGAGCACTGTTCTAAGCGCTGGGGTGTACAGGGTAATCAGGTTGTCCCACATGAGGCTCACAGTCTTAATCCCCATTTTACAGATGAGGTAACTGAGGCACAGAGAAGTGAAGTGACTTGCCCACAGTCACAGCTGACAAGTGGCAGAGCCAGGATTCGAACTCATGACCTCTGACTCCCAAGCCCATGCTCTTTCCACTAAGCCATGCTGCTTCTCAATAAATAGGGAAGTGGCAGAGTATAAGGATATGGATAGAAGCACTGTGGGGCTGGGAGTGGGGTGAGAGAGCAGAGTGGCCTAGTGGCTAGAACATTGGGCTGGGAGTCAGGAGGACCTGGGTTCTAATTCCGGCTTCGTCACTTGTCCGCTGTGCGACCTTGGCAAGTCACTTCACTTCCCTGGGCCTCAGTTACCTCATTAGTAAAATGGGGATTAAGAGGGTGAGCCCTATGTGGGACAGGGACTGTGTTGAGTTTAACTTGTATCTACCCCAGTGCTTAGAACAGAGCTTGGCACATTATAAGTGCTTAACAAGTACCATAATTATTATTTTATCGTACTCTCCCAAGCACTTAGTTGGATCAGCAGATGACTTTTTAACACTGGCTGTTCTAACCATTCAGAGGTGGATTTCAATTTATTCCTATCTTAAAAGACAAATGATGATACTTTCTTGACATTAATTTGAAAAACAAATTCTTACGTGTAGTTGTGTTCACTTCATAAATCAGTCTCATTTGGCTAATGTCTTTCTAAATCGGCAAAATGATCAGTATTAAGTGCTTCGAATAGTGCTTTGCACACAGTAAGCGCTCAATAAATACGATTGAATTGAATAAATCAGTAGTCGTAATTGTATTTATTGGGATCCTGCACGAGGAGGTGTTTGTACTAAGCACTTGGGAAATACCAAATAAAAACATGTTCCTTGCCCACAAGGAGATTACATCCTAATTAAATGAATAATTGTAGTTAAGTTTATAACTGCCACTGAAGTACCACGTGGGTAGAAATAGCACCACTAGTACCTTGGGAAGAATCACTTGCCAAATCAAGAAAAAAATTTTGCTTTTTGACTTGCTCTTAAAAATTCATTTCCTGTAGATTCAAGGGAAAATGGAAGACATGCTAGTCCCAACAGTAGATTTGAAAATCAAAACACCAAACTTCAGCAAATCGCCAAAGGCCTCAGCATCTCAGTAATCTGCAGACCCTTCATCAGAGAAGTGACCCAGATAAATTAAGGACCCTAAACCCAATTTCAAATATTATGCATTTTTCTAGGTCTTTTAGAATAGACTCATGGTGAGAATGATTGTGACAGAAAAAAAATGGTAGAAGGTGAAAGGAGATGTCAGTTAGTCAGGAAATTGAATTTATTAAGTGCATGCTGTTCACAGAACATTTTATTAAGTGCTTGGGAGAGTACAGTGCAATAATAGACCCATTCCCTGCCTATAGACACAATAGGAGAGAAGGGGGTGATTCTGGACGAAGAGATGCACGGAGCTTTTTCTAGGCTCATCAGAGCACTAGAAGATTGACAGCCCAAATCGGGAAAGACTGAGACTTGTTCAGCATAGCCTAGTAGAAAGAGCACAGGCCCAGGAGCCAGAGAAGCCAAGTTCTTATCCCAGCTCTGTCATTTGTCTGTGGTGTCTGCTGTTTTTTATGGTATTTGCTAAGTGCTTACTATGCGCAGGCACTGTACTAAGCACTAGGGAAGATACAAGCTCATCAGGTTGGACACAGTTTATGTTCCCCATGGGGATCACAGTCTTAATCCCCATTTTACAGATGAGGTAACCAAGGCACACAGAAGTGAAGTGACTTGCCCAACATCAGACAGCGGACAAGGGGCAGAGCTGGGATTAGAACCCAGATCCTTCTGATTCCAAAGCCCATATTCTATCCACCAAGCCACACTGCTTCTCTGACCTTGGGCAAGTCACTTCACTTCTCCGAGCCTAGTTTCTTCATCTGTAAAATGGGGATCAAACACCCATTACAACCTTCCCTGATTAAGGCCCCATTTCTCTGAATCCTTCTCCCTTCTACATCACCTTTAAGCACTTGATATCCACACTCCCCTCAGCAGTAAAGCACTTATGTACATATGCATCATTTTTTTAGGTCAATATCTGTCTCCCCCTCTCGACAAACATTTTGTAGGCAGGGAACCTGTCTACCAACTCTGTTGTAGTGAACTCTCCCAAGTGCTTAGCACAGTGTTCTCCCCACAGTAAGTGCTCAATAAATACCTCTGATGGATTTATTGATCGATTGACTGTTCTCCCTCTCTTTCAGAATGCGTAACCAATGTGGTCAGGGATTGTGTCCTATCTGATTATTTGTATTTATCCTAGCGCTCTGTAAGAATCCTGTGGCAAGAATTGTGCAGAATGTGTTCACATACTCTCTTGTACTCCCAAAAACTAATCACAATGCTTTGTACACAATATGCTCAATACATACATCGATTAATGGATATTGGTTAAGCTACTACTATGTGCCAAGCAGTGTACCGAGACCTGGAGTAAAGACAGTACAAGGAAATCAGACACATCCTAGTCCCCCAAGGGACTCACAGTCTTAAGGCTGTAATGATGAAATTCTGTTGGCCTGGGAGCCTTATTTGCACTGAGAAATCTGAAGAGGAGGCAAGATGGACAGTGATTCATTCAGTATTCATTCAATAGCATTTATTGAGCGCTTACTATGTGCAGAGCACTGTACTAAGCACTTGGAATGAAGAATTCGGCAACAGATAGAGACAATCCCTGCCTAATGACGGGCTTACAGTCTAATCGGGGGAGATAGACGGACAAAAACAAGACAACATAATCACAATAAATAGAATCAAAGGGATGTACACCTCATTAACAAAATAAATAGGGTAATAAAAATATATACAAATGATATATATACAAATTCATGGCCAAATGTACTCATGTCACTCATGTAAATTCAATTAAGAGTACAATATAACCCCACCAATTAATAATAATAATAATAATAATAATTATTATGGTATTTGTTAAGCGCTTACTAGCTGCCAGGCCTAGTAATCATGAAATATGCCGAAGATTAATGTTAGGAAGACTTCCTATGAAGAGCCTGGAAAAAGTCATGAAATGTGCTGATGTAACAGTTGCCAGAAAAATACAAACTGTCAATTCTATGGTGTTTCCAGTGACAACGTATGGATCCGAAAGCTGGACAGTGAAAAAACAGGATAGAAAGAACATCGATTCTTTTAAAATGTGGTGTTGGAGAAGGTCTTTGCAAATACCATGGCCTGCCCGAAAAACAAATAAATGTATTAGATTAAACCAGAATGGACTTTGGAAGGCCATATGACTCAACTTAGATTCACATAGATTAGCATCGATTTAGGTTAGCATATTTTGGACACATAATCAGGAGGATTAATTCTCTGGAGAAGACAATCATGCTAGGAGAAGTCCAGGGAAAATGTGGAAGAGGCAGACCAGCAGCTAGATTCATTCATTCAGTAGTATTTATTGAGTGCTTACTATGTGCAGAGCACTGTACTAAGTGCCTAGAGTGTACAATTCGGCAACAGATAGAGACAATCTCTACTCAATAACTGGCGCACAGTCTGGATAGAGACCATAACAGTGATAACAGAAGAACTGTTAGAAAGGTTACGGATTACGTCAGAAGACAGGACGTTCTGGAGAAAATATATCCATGGAGTCTCTGTGAATTGGAAATGACTCGATGACACTTGATAATGTGCCAGGCACTGTACAGTGCTGGGGTGGATACAAGCAAATCAGGTTGGCCACAGTCCCTGTCCCACGTGGGTCTCATGGTCTCAATCCCTATTTTACAGATGAAGTAACTGAGGCACAGAGAAGTGACTTGACCAGGGTCATGTAGCAGACATGTGGTGGAGGTGGGATTAGAACCCATGACTTTATTACTCCCAGGCCTGTGCTCTATCTACTATGCCATGCTGCTTCTCACACCGGAAGGGGAACGTGTCTACCAACTCTATCACACTGTACTCTCCCAAGCACTTAGTACAGTGTTCTGCACAGAGTAAGCACTCAATTAATGCCATTGATTGATGGAATGATTAAAAGAATGCAAGACAGCTTTAGTGAACACATCCTTTATAATGAATGAAACCTCACTAATTGCATGAAAGCATATCTCACTTCCTTTGTGCATTAAGTTTGCTTTTAGGTACAAAAGCACAACACAAGAAACCCAACTGCAACCTAAGAAGATGAAAGAATTGCACTTTTTTCAATTATTTGACTGCCTGAGGAAATTGGTTATCTGAAGCTCAAGCAAATCTATGTAATGAATAAGCTAAGTGTTTTGGACGCTGCACTTTTTCCTTGTTATGATAATATGATAAATCATATTGCTTTTTAAAGATAACTGAATAGAAAAGTTACTTTGAAATATTCTCTGAATACCAATGAAGCCTTCTCCATCTGGTGCCCGACTGATTTAGGTAGTTATGGTTTAGCGTATTCCGATTATTTTTTTCTGCCTAAAATTTAAGATGCATTCTAGAGGAAAACCAAGGCACTCTAGGTGATCTCTTTGGGATTAGCCAGAAATTTGGGTTGCATCCACATAAATCAGAACTGAAGGTTTATTTAGACCTGTTATCCAGATAGTTCAGGTCACTAAAGACTCTTTTACAGCAATATTGGGAAGTTGGAGGAAAAATTAAATTTAAATCTGAATCTTTTGGGAAATTTCCTACTTAGATTTAAACTCAGACTTTGGTTTATTTCTTTCCCCTATTTCAGGACTTCCTTGTTCTGTTATTTCCTAATGACTGAGTGGTTTATACCCAGTAACTGGACTATGTCTGTTTATTGTTATGTTGTAATAGTAATAATAAAAATGGTATATGTTAAGCACTTTGTACCAGCCACTGTACTAAGTGCTGGGGTAGATGTAGGCAAATGGGGTTGGACACAGTTCCCGGACCACGTGGGGCTCAGCGTCTCAATCCCCATTTTACAGATGAGGTAACTGAAGCCCAGAGAAGTGAAGTGACTTGCCCAGGGTCACACAGCAGACAGGTGGCGGAGCTGGGATTAGAACACATGACTTCCTGACTTCCAGGCCCGGGCTCTATCCACTAGGTCATGCTGCACTTTTCCAAGGGTCTAATACAGTGCTTCGCACACGGTAGGTACTCGATAACTTCGACTGAATGAAAGCATTTGGCAGAGCTGGGATTAGAACCCAGACCTGGGCTCTTTCCAGTAACATACCACCATAAGCGCTTGGCACATAGTAAGTGCTTAACGAATACATTATTATTATCATTATTATTACTATTATTATTAATACCACTCTGTCATTAGGGCTGCGTGAGAGCCATAATAATAATGTTGGTATTTGTTAAGCGCTTACTATGTGCCGAGCACTGTTCTAAGCGCTGGGGTAGACATAGGGGAATCAGGTTGTCCCCTCGATTCTATTTATTGCCATTGTTCTTGTCCCGTCCGTCTCCCCCGATTAGACTGTAGGCCCGTCAAAGGGCAGGGACTGTCTCTATCTGTTACCGATTTGTACATTCCAAGCGCTTAGTATAGTGCTCTGCACATAGTAAGCGTTCAATAAATACTATTGAATGAATGAATGAATCTCCCTGCTTCCAAGCAAGACTGTATTGAAGCCACTACATCCAGACGAGAATCCTCTAGAAGACAAGGGTAATCTTTAGGCACATTATTAGTTAGAAGCAGCATGGTGTAGTGGATAGAGCATGGGCCTAGGAGTCAGAAGGTCATGGGTTCTAATCCCGGCTCTGCCTCTTGTCTGTTGTGTGATTTTGGGCAAGTCGCTTCACTTCTCTGGGTCTCGGTTCCCTCATATGGAAAATGGAGATTTAGACTGTGAGCCCCATGGGGGTTACGGACTGTGTCCAACCCAATTTGCTTGTATCCAGTGCTTAGTATTCTTCCCCTTGACGCTGTTTAGTGCCATTGTTCTTGTCTGTCCGTCTCCCCCGATTAGACTGTAAGCCCGTCAAACGGCAGGGACTGTCTCTATCTGTTGCCGACCTGTTCATCCCAAGCGCTTAGTACAGTGCTCTGCACATAGTAAGCGCTCAATAAATACTATTGACTGAATGAATGAATAGTATTTACTGAGCGCTTACTATGTGCAGAGCACTGTACTAAGCGCTTGGAATGTACAAATCGGTAACAGAGACAGTCCCTGCCTTTTGACGGGCTTACGGTCTAATCGGGGGAGATGGACAGACAAGAACAATAGCCTTGCACACAGTAAGTGCTTAACAAATACCATAACTGTATTATTATTAATAAATATGGTACTTGTTAAGCACTTACTATGTGCCCAGCACTGTTCTTGGGATAGATATAAGTTCATCAGGGTGGAAACAGTCCCCATACCACATGGGGCTCACACTCTTTATACCCATTTTTCAGAAGAGGTAACGGAGGCACAGAGAAGCAAAGTGGTCTGGCCAAGGTCACACAGCAGATAAGTGGCGGAGCCAGGATGAGAACCCATGACCTTCTGACTCCCAGGCCCAGACCCTTGCCACTACGCCATGCTGCTTCTCTGGATCCATCCAAAAGGGAGCCCCTTAGGAAGATGTCAAAGAGAAGGGTTGGGGGGTGGAGAGAGTTGGAAGGCAGTGGATCAACAGGGGCAGATGAACCAGGGAAGGCAGTGGGAAGAGAGAGAAAGAGAAAACTCGGTGAGTCAGGGACCTATCAACGTTGGAGATATTCCATGAGGTTTAGTCAAAATATGGCAACAATCAATGGCACTGATTGAGCGATTACTATTTGCAGAGCACTGAACTAAGCACTTGGAAGAGTACGATGTAAGAGAGTTGGCAGGCACATACCTGCCCTCAAGGAAAGCAGGCCGGCCTAGTGGAAAGAGCATGGACCTGGGAGCCAGAGGATGTGAGTCTCATCCAGGGTCTGCCACATGTCTATTGTGTGACCTTGGGCAAGTCACTTTACTTCTCTGTGCCTCAATTCCCTCATCTGTGAAATGGGGATTAATTCTGTGAGTCCCATGTGGGTCAGGGATTGTGTCCAACCTGATCATCTTGTATCTACCCCAGTGCTTAGAACAAGATTTGGCACATAATTATAATAATGATGGTATTTACTAAGCATTTACTCTGTGCTAAGCACTATTCTAAGCAATGGGGTAGATACAAGTTAATCAGGTTGTCCCACTTGAGGCTCACAGTCTTAATTCCCATTTTACAGATGAGGTAACTGAGGCACAGAGAAGTGAAGTGACTTGCCCAAAGTCATACAGCTGACAAGTGGTGGAGCCAGGATTAGACCCCATGATCTCTGATTCATTCATTCATTCGTATTTATTGAGCACTTACTGTGTGCAGAGCACTGTACTAAACACTTGGAAAGTACAATTCGGCAACAGATAGAGACAATCCCTACCCAACAATGGGCTCAGAGTCTAGAAGGGGGTGACAGACAACAAAACAAAACAAAACAAGTAGACAGACTCCCAAGCCCGTGCTCTTGTCACTAAGCCACACTGCTTCTCTAAGCACATAGTAAGTGCTTAACAAATACCACAGTTATTATTAAGGAAATGACAGATTCCTTTGTTTTAGTAGATAATAATGCTGGCATTTGTTAAGTGCTTACTATGTGCTGAGCACGGTTCTAAGCGCTGGGGGAGATACAAGGAAATCAGGTTGTCCCCCATGGGGCTCACAGTTTTAATCCCCATTTTACAGATGAGATAACTGAGGCCCAGAGAAGTTAAGTGACTTGCCCACAGTCACAGAGCTGACAAGTGGCAGAGCCACAGAGCCTGTTGCAGCCAGGAGTAAAATCTCAGGGCAGTGTGGTTTGTGGAGGATTATACACTCTGGCAACTTCCAAGTCCTGTTATTTTCTTCAGTGTGTGAGGGGACTGGATGGGAGGTGACGTGGATGGGGCTCAAGGGGAAGGAGAGACTTGTTAGGTAATGGGACGCTTAAGTGAGAGCGATTGATCTCAAGCAATTGAACAAGGCAGGAAGAATTTATTTTCTCCCACTTAATACCGCTGGCCAAGAATCATTTTCTTTTTCTTGTTCACTTAAATGCTAATTCCACTAGACACCCATTACTTACAACGTTCCTCTGGAAAGCGGCTTCCAAAGGTAGAAACCAAACGTCGTCCCAAGGTCTTGTTTCCAGATGGGTGCCGCCCAGGCCTCTGAGACACAATCGTTCTCGCGGCAGGGAATGGTTTCTTTCATTTAACTATATTATAGTATTTATCGAGCACTGTTCTAAGCACTGGGTAGAGACCAGGTTGGAGACAGTCCCTGTCCCACATGGGGCTCACAGTCTAAGCAGGAGGGAGTAGGACTGAATCCCTATTTTACAGTTGAGGAAACAGGCACTGAGAAGTGCAGTGACTTGGCCCAGGACACACGCACAAGCAATTGGCAGAACTGGGATTAGTACCCAGGTCCTCTGATTCTCAGGCCTGTGCTCTTTCCACTAGGCTTCATCTATCAGTGTGTTAGTCTCTGACCCGGGTGACACAACAGCTCCACTTAGACAGAGGTTGCCCCCCATCTGTGAGCCCGTTGTGGGCAGGGATTGTCTCTCTTTATTGCTGTATTGTGCCTTCCAAGAGCTTAGTACAGTGCTCTGCACACAGTAAGCGCTCAATAAATACAAGTGGATGAATGAATGAATTGAACAATGTTAGATCCTCAAATAGAGTGAGAATAGAAAAACACCACAAACTTCCTATAGCACTGCAATTGGGTCTTAGAAAAATGCTACATCATATTTCTTTATGCCTCAGTTTACTCACCTGTACAATGGGAATAAAATACCTGTTCTCCCTGCCCTTTAGAGGGTGAGCCCAATGTGGCACAGGGACCGTGTCTCACCCGTTCACTTTTTATCTAAGCCCAGATTGGTACAGTGTTGTGTACCTAGGAAATGCTCAAAAATATGACAATTATTATTATAAAATTGATTTTTCTATTTCACTGAGTGAATAGGAAATACAGGGTTAGATCCTAAGGATTTTGAAGTTTCCATTATTTGATATGGATTTAAGAATAGCACTTCAAATATATGTGGGGGAGGAGGGATTTGGAGTATTCTATCAGTCAGTTGTATTTATTGAGCACTTACTCTGTGCAGTGCACCGTATTAAGCGCTCAGGAGAGTATAATAAAACAATAGATAGACATATTCCCTGCCCACAGTGAATTAATAATAATGACTGTGGTATTTGTTAAGTGCTTCCTATGAGCCAGGAACCGTAATACGCACTGGGGTAAATACAAGATCATTAGGTTGGACGCAGTCCATGTCCCACGTGGGGTTCACAGTCTTAATCCCCATTTTTCAGACGAGGGAACTGAGGATCAGAGACGCGAAGTGTCCAAGGTCACACAGCAGACAAGTGGCCGAGCCGGGATTAGAAGCCATGAACTTCTGACTCCCAGGCCCAGATTCTATCCTCTAGGCCATGCTAAATCCTGCACTGAGCCCTTGGAACAACATGAAAGGATTAGCAGACACGTTTCCTGCCCAGAATAAGTTTACAGTCTAGAGGGAGATGGGGAGAGCTGTGCCTCCATGGATTTGAAGGAGGCTTTCCAGGAAAGAAGAACTGTATGAACCTGGGGTTGCAGGTAGGAGAGTCGAGGACAGAGTACAGCGAGAAGAAGGGGAGCTGGGGAGTAACAGAAAATATTTGCTGTGTGACCCTGGGTAAATCACTTCACTTCTCTCTGCCTAGGTTACCTCATCTGGAAAATGGGGCTTAAGATGTGGGACAGGGACTGTGTCCAATCACATTTGCTTGTCTCTACCTCACAGCTTAGAACAGTGCTTGGCACATAATAAGCACTTAACGAATACAATAATAATAAAAGAAGACAGCGGATCGGTTAGAGGCCGAAATGATGGAATGCCTTAAAGTCAAATGCCAGGACTCTTTCTTTTTGTCCTGTTGCCTGTCAGGAGCTCAGATATACCTGAGAAAGGGACAGACCATCTCCACAGGCTGATTATCCATCCCCAAATCGATTCCCAACTCCATTCTGCTACCTTCCTGGGGAGACACTGGCTCAAGGACAGGAGTTCCTAGATTTCCCAGCCAGCCAGCGGAAGAACAGGTGGCCAACCAAATGAGAATTCACATTGCCCTTTAGCATCCTATTCTCTTTGATGCCAAGTTTCATTGCTGTCATTCCCTGAGGCTTTCCAACCAAGTGCCGACTTTAACTATTAGAGAAGCTCAACGTGAAAAGTATCATATCAGGATTCACACTTGTATCTCTAGAAAGAACAAAATCAGATTATGGAAAGAGTAATGGAGATCCGGGTTCTCCTCCCACCTTTCCCGCTTACCTATTTTGGGACCTCGAACAAGTCACTTGACTTCCGTGTGCCGCAGTTTCCTCATCTGTAAGATATGGATAAAATATCTGTCTCGGTGTCCCAGCACTGGGAACCCCATGTGAGATGGGGACCGTATCCAATCTGATTATCTTGGATCTACCCCAGCACTTAACTTGGTGCTTGGCTCATGATAATAACCATTATTATTATGGTACTTGTAAAGCACTTACTGTGTGCCAAGTACTTTTCTAAGTGCTGGGGTAGATACAAGTTCATCACGTTTGACACAGTCCCCCTCCCAAAAGGGGCTCACGGTCTTCATCCCCATTTTCACACTTCATAAAACAGAAGTTCTGAGAAGATTAGGATAAAAAAAAGCACAAAGCAAAGGTACACCAGGCAGATGGCAGAGAAGCAGCTTGGCCCAGGGGAAAGAGTACAGGAGACCTGGGTCCTTAATCCTGGCTCCTCGTCCTGCCTGCTATGTAACCTCAGGGAAGTCACCTCTCTGTGCTCCCATTTCCTCTTCAGTGAAATGGGAATTCAATACCTGTTCATACTCTCTCTCGAAGACTGTGAGTCCTGTCTGACAGAAGGGCTGTATCATTACTATTATTATTATTTGATTGTCTTCTTTTTAATATGGTATTTTGTTGAGCATTCATTCAATCGTATTTATTGAGCACTTAGTGTGCGCAGAGCACTGTACTAAGCACTTGGAAAGTACAATTCAGCAATAAAGAGAGACAATCCCTGCCCACACCGGGGTTACAGTCTAGAATGGGGAGACAGGTATCAAAACAAGTAAACAGGCATCAATATAAGTAGAATTATAGATATACAGATCAAAACAAGTAATTTGGGAACAATATAAGTAAATAGAATTATAGATATATACATATATACATAAGTGCTGTGGGGCGGGTGGGGGAGCACAAAATGAGCTAGTCAAGGTGATGTGGAAAGGAGGGGGAGCTGAGGAAAAGGAGGGTTTAGTCTGGGAAGATCTCTTGAAGAGGTGAGTCTTGGGTAGGGTTTTGAAGGGGGGGGGAAGAGTGATTGTTTGGCGGATTTGAGGAGGGAGGCCATTCCAGGCCAGAGGTAGGACGTGGGCCAGAGGTCAATGGCAGCACAGGTGAAATTGAGGCAGAGTGAGAAGATTAGCACCAGAGGAGTGGAGTGTACAGACTGGGATAATAATGTTGGTATTTGTTAAGCGCTTACTATGTGCCGAGCACTGTTCTAAGCGCTGGGGTAGACATAGGGGAATCAGGTTGTCCCACGTGGGGCTCACAGTCTTAATTCCCATTTTACAGATGAGGGAACTGAGGCACAGAGAAGTTAAGTGACTTGCCCACAGTCACACAGCCGACAAGTGGCAGAGCTGGGATTCGAACTCATGAGTCCTGACTCCAAAGCCCGTGCTCTTTCCACTGAGCCACGCTGCTTCTCCATGTAGAAGGAGAGAAGAAAGGTGAGGTTAAGAAGGGGCAAGGTGACGGAGAGCTCTGAAGCCAATTTGTCTTATGCCGTCTAGTTGTAGCGATGCCATGGATACATCTCTCCCAAAATGCCCCACCTCCACCTGCAATCGTTCTGGTAGTGGAACCAGAGAGTTTTTTTGGTAAAAATGTGGAAGTGGTTTACCATTGCCTCCTTCTGCACAGTAAACTTCAGTCTTCGCCCTTGATTCTCTCCCATGTCGTTGCTGCCCAGCACAGGTGAGTTTTGGCTTATAGCAGATTGCCTTCCACTCGCTAGCCACTGGCCAAGCTAGGAATGGAATGGTTAGGCCTCTGCCTGACTCTCCCTCCTGTAGTCAAGACTGGTAGAGTCAGCTGTCACTGTCACTGTCAGCTGTGTGACTGTGGGCAAGTCACTTAACTTCTCTGTGCCTCAGTTACCTCATCTGTAAAATGGGGATGAAGACTGTGAGCCCCACATGGGACATCCTGATTCCCCTGTGTCTACCCCAGCGCTTAGAACAGTGCTCGGCACATAGTAAGCGTTTAACAAATACCAACATTATTATTATTATTATTAGAGTACTGGAAACTCCCCAGGTGCGACCCTGAGAGGAGCTGAAGCCAATAGTGAAGAGTTTTTGTTTGATAAGGAGGTTGATAGGCAACTACTGGAGATTTTTGAGGAGGTGGGGTGACATGCCCTGAACATTTCTGCAGAAGGATAATTTGGGCAGCAGAGTGAAGTATAGACTGAAGTGGAGAGAGGCAGGAAGTTGGGAGGTCAGAAAGGAGGTTGATGCAGTAATTCAGTTGGGTCAGGATGAGTGATTGTACTAACGTCACAGTGGTTTGGATAGAGAGGAAAGGGCGGATCTTGGCGAAGTTGTGATGGTGAGACCGGCAGGATTTGGTGACAGATTGGATATGTGGGGTGAATGGGAGAGAGGAGTCACGGATGACACAAGTTACGGGCTTGTGAGAAGGGAAGGATGGTTGTGCCGTCCACAGTGATGGGAAAGTCAGGGAGAGGAGAGGGGTTGGGAGGAAAGATAAGGAGTTCTGTCTTGGACATGTTGAGTTTTAGGTGGTGGCAGGACATCCAAGCAGAGATGTCCTGAAGGCAGGAGGAGATGGAAGCCTGGAGGAAGGGAGAGAGAACAGGGGAGGAGATAGAGATTTGGGCATCATCCGCAGAGAGATGACAGTTGAAGCTGTCAGTGGGTTCTCCAAGGGAGTGAGTGTAGGTGGAGAATACAAAGGGACCAAAGACTGACCCTCGAGGAACCCCTATAGTTAGAGGATGGGAGGGGGAGGAGGAGCCCAAGAAGGAGAGTGAGAATAAATGGCCAGAGAGATGAGGAGAACCAGGAGAAGATGGAGTCAGTGAAGCCAAGGTTGGGTAATGTTTTGAGGAGAAGGAGATGGTCCACGGTGTCAAAGGCAGCTGAGAGGTCAAGTAGGATTAGGATGGAGTAGGAGCTGTTGGATTTGGCAAGAAGGAGGTCATTGGTGATCTTTTAGAGAGTGGCTCCAGTGGGGCGAAGGGGGCAGAAGCCAGATTACTTACTCCTTTTGGCTGTCTTGTATGTGTCAGTACATTCCAGAGGGGTTGTTTTTCTCAGTCCCAGCCCCTGAATGGTTTTGACTTGCAATGCACTGAGAGAGCCCCAGCCCTATTACCCAGAAGGTAACAATCACTCTGGAACGTGGCTACCAACTCTGCTCTACTGTACTCTCCCAAGCGCACGGCCAGCTCTCGATGAAATTCAGTAGGCCATTAGCCCTTCCACTGTCTGTCCATTCCATTCCGTTTTGAGAGGTGTCCACCCAGGAAGCTTTTCAGATGGGGGTATCTCATGTGGATCCGTATTGTCCTCTGTTCATGCGTTCAATCATATTAGACTGCAAGCCCGTCACAGGGCAGGGACTGTCTCTATCTGTTGCCAATTTGTACATTCCAAGCGCTTAGTACAATGCTCTGCACATAGTAAGCGCTCAATAAATATTATTGAATGAATATTTATTGAGCACTTACTGTGCACAGAGCACTGTACTGAACGCCTGGGAAAGTACAACAATAAACAGACACGCTTCCTCTGTCGGTGCCACAGCTGGAGCTCATTTAATGAAAATGTAATTCTTCCATTGCCCACTGCAAAAATGGGTTCCAGCGAAACTCAACATTCACAGGGAAACCAGTTGAATCCTCTCTAGACTGTAGGCTCGTTGTGGGTAGGGAATGGGTGTTTTTTGTTATGCTGCACTCTCCCAAATGCTTAGTTCAGTGCTCTGCACACAGTTAAGTGCCAATAAATATGACTGAGTGAATGATTGAATAAATCCAAAAGGATCAGAAGACCCCCTAAAAAAAACCACACACAAACCACCCTCCACCCCAGGCACATTACCCTAGAAAACATTTTACGCTGTTCATTGGCCTAGTGGTTAGAGCACAGGCCTGGGGACCAGAAGGTTTTAATCCCGGATCCACCACTTGTCTGCTATGCAACCTTGGGCAAGTCACTTAACTTCTCTGTGCTTCAGTTACCTAAACTGTAAAATGAGGATTAAGATTGTGAGCCCCATGTGGGACACGGACTGTGTCCAACCCGATATGCTTGGAATCACCCCAGCAGTTAGAAGAGTGCCTGGCACATAGTAAGCACTTAACAAATGCCAGAAAAATTCAGGGTATTCAGCAGAGTTCTATCTAAAGTATTACCACCAAGGGTATAAGAGAATGACAGACTCAACCTGCCATCCTAATTTTAACAAATCTCTTCTGAATACATCTTCCCTTTTTTGGAAAATGAACATTAAGTTAAGATCAGGGTTGTGACTCTCTGGAAATAAGTGTTTTATCTGTTAAGCGTTTACTACGTGCCAAGCACTGTTCTAAGCTCTGGGTTAGATACAAGCTAATCAGGTTGGACATAGTCCCTGTCCCACATGGGGTTCACGGTCTTAATCCCCTTTTTTCAGATGAGGGAACAGGCACAGAGAAGTGAAGGGACTTCCCCAAGGTCACACAGCAGACAAGTGGCAGAGCCAGGATTAGAACCCATGTCCTCTGACCCCGAGGCCCGTGCTCCTTCCACTAAGCGACACTGCCTCCCAGCGTGGAAGCACTAAAATACACTTTTTAATTTTTACATATTTCCCACCCTCAAATTTAGGATCCTACCATTCTCCCTAGAACTTCCGCGGGGCCGATGGATTTCGCTCCACACATGTTCGGCCTCTAATTTTCAAACGAATGACCCCAGTTTAGAGACCATCTGCTCTGTGCACCGAGGAAACAAGCAGAAGCCAAATAGATCTCTGTAGGTTGCTTTAACCCGACAATTGGTCGAAGTTCTGGTCCTTATTTACCAGACCAGAATCTCTGATGGGCCATACCTAAATCAACACTATTCACTGAGCGCTTATTGCGTGCAGAGCAATGTACCAAATGCTTGGGGGAGGAAGCTATGATAGAAGTGGTAATCAGTCATAGCAGAGCACTTGCCGTGTGCAGAGCTCTGTACTAAGCACTTGGTAAAATACAAAACCAGAGTTGGTAGACCCAATCCCTCCCTACAAGGAGCTTGCAGTCTACCGGAGGAGACGGACATTAAAACAAATTCCAGAAAAGGACAATGGGATTTGGGAAATGGGATAATAATGGTATTTGTTAAGCGCTTACTACGTACCAGGCACTGTACTAAGCACTGGGGTGGATACAAGCAAATCGGGTTGGAAACAATCCCTGTCCCATGTGGAGCTCACAGTCTCAATCCCCATTTTACAGATGAGGTAACTGAGGCACAGAGAAGTTAAGTGACTTGCCCAAGGTCACACAGCAGACAAGTGGCAGAGCTAGGATTAGAAACCATGACCTTCTGACTCCCAGGCCCATGTTCTATCCTCTACATCATGCTGCTTCTCTGATAACATACGTACGTGCTAAGGGTGGGTTGAGTAATAATAATAATGTTGGTATTTGTTAAGCGCTTACTATGTGCAGAGCACTGTTGTAAGGACTGGGGTAGATACAGGGTAATTAGGTTGTCCCACATGAGACTCACAGTTAATCCCCATTTTACAGATGAGGTCACTGAGACACAGAGAAGTTAAGTGACTTGTCCACAGTCACACAGTTGATGAGTGGCAGCGCCGGGATTCAAACCCATGACCTCTGACTCCCAAGCCCAGGCTCTTTCTACTGAGCGATGCTGCTTCTCTGAGCCACGAGAGGGTGGAGATTAATTTTAAAGTACTCTTTTCATAGAGACTACTCGTTCAATTGAAAAACCTACCAACTCCTAAAGCCTGGTCTCCGGAGCAGGAAGAGAGGCATTTCACACTTTTTTACTACCTCCTGACATTGCCTCATTTTGATAGCCTTTCAACTTATCCCTTGAGGAAGACCCTGATAACAAACTATATAAATATGAAAACTAGGCAAGGAATACTCAATTAGACAATGTGTCTATTATATTGTCTTCTTCCCAGCATTCAGTACAGTGCTCTGAACACAGTAAATGCTCGATAAATACAAATGACATTTATTGAGCACTTATTGTGTGCAGAGTGCTATACTAAGCATTTGGGAGAGTATGATGAGATGAGTAGACACGATCTTCACCCTCAAAGGAGTTTATGATCTAGTTGGGGGTGTCAGTCACAAAAATGAATTACAGGTAGGAAGGAAGTAGGGCATATAAAGGAAGAAATATGGGCTAGATGGTGGTGATGGTGTGTGTGGAAGGTGATGGGTGGGGTGAGTCCCTAAAGTTTTGAGTCATCTGGATATACTGAAGTGGCAGTTCGCAGAGGGATGCAGAGCAGGGAAATTAGATTAATCAGGGAGTAGATGTGATTTCAGAAGGGCCTTGAAAATGGAGATGGCAGTTTTCTGCCAGATGTGAAGGGAGAGGGAGTTCCAGGAAGAAAGGAGGCTGTATGAGGCTTGCAAAGCAATTGGAGGCCGATTTAGTAGTCACGTTGAGATATGACCCGTGTCTGGACCGGCATGGCGGCAGGATAATCGGAGGGGAAAGGACCCCAGAAATGTTTTGGAGGAAGAAGTGATAGGATTTGGTGAGAGACTGAATAGGTGGGTTGAATGAGAGAGAAGTGTCGGAGATAACGTCAAGATTACGGACATGTGAAACAGGGAGGATAGTCATGTTGCCAATCGCTCCTCTAATACAATCTGCTCCCTGGATCTCAATTTCATCCATCTTGCTGCCGACCCCTTGCCCATGTCCTGCCTCTGGACTGGAACGCCCTCCCTCCTCATATCAGATAATTGCTCTCCCTCATTTCAAAGCCTTACGGAAGGCACATCTCCTTCAAGAAGACTTCCCTAAGATCTCCTCTCCTCCCACTCCCTTCTGCGCTGCTCTTACTTATTCCTTCACTCAGCCTCCCTCCCATCCCCCAGCACTTATGTATATATCTGTATAAACCTGTAATGTACTTACTTATTTCTATTAATGTCTGTCTCCCCCTCTAGACTGAGCTCATCGCGGTCAGGATTGTGTCCGTCTGTTGTTATACTTTACTTTCCCAAGACCTTAGTACAGTGCTTTGCACACAGTAAGCGCTCAACAGATACCACTGATTGACTGTCAATGAAGGCAAGGTTAGACAGACGATCCACAGTGTCGAAGGCAGCTGAGAAGTTTAGAAGAAAGATGGAATAGTCATCCAGATTGGGCAAGGAGGAGGTAAATGGTGACCTTGGAGAAGTCAGTTTCCGTGAAGTGGAGGGAACAGAAGCCAGACTGCACAGGGTCGAACTGGAGGAAAGGAAGCAGAGGCTGAAGGTGTAAACAACCCACTCGAGTGTTCTGCACACAGTAAGCACTCAGTAAATATGATCGCTCACTCCAAGTGAACACTTAACAAATGTGACTACTATTATTTCTACTCAGTCTGCAGCAAGACCGGACACCGGTATCATGCAGATGAATGATGTCTGATATAATTATAATAATAATAATGTTGGTATTTGTTAAGCGCTTACTATGTGCCGAGCACTGTTCTAAACACTGGGGTAGATACAGGGTAATCAGGTTATCCCATGTGAGGCTCACAGTCTTACTCCCCATTTTACAGGTGAGGCAACTGAGGCACAGAGAAATTAAGTGACTTGCCCAAAGTCACCCAGCTGACAGGTGGCGGAATCGGGATTAGAACCCATGACCTCTGACTCTTAAACCTGTGCTCTTTCCACTGAGCCACGCTGCTCTGCTTTGAACATTTGCAATATCAAGACTCTTAGACACAGACCGATACCCATTGGAATGCTTTTATCACTTTTATTTCGCTATGCAGGAACATACATTCACCATGTATTGTGATGCAATCGACAGTAGAACGGAGAACACATCCTTGTCAATGGAGAGTTCGAACTCAACACTAAATCGTTTACAGTGGAAGTTCTGTACAGTTTAAGGCTTGGCTCTGAACTAAATCGTAAATGTCAACCAGATTTTGAAATGAAGCATATTTTTCAAATAACAGGAGGAAAAATCAATAAAAAAACCCCATAAACCAACAAGGTTATTCCAGAGTAAAAGCTTTGTAATGTTGTAAACTAAGGAAAAAACAGGCGTTCTGCCCCCCTCCCGTGCCCCCCTAAAATGACACAATTTACAGATTCAGTGACTTCTGAAGACTGGCTGGAAAACTTTCTGGATTTAACACAGAACAGTGTCAACAACTGAAAAAGAAAATCAGTGGAAAATTCTAAATCCATTGTGATTTTATAAGGTACTAAATCAGGGATACAAAGCACATTTTGTAAGCACTAAATATCGCCAGAGGATCAGGGATTCCCCATCGGTTATGGGGCAACTGTAATAAAACCGGATGAAACAAATACAAGATTCAAGTCGTTGACTGAATAAACTGTGTTATTGGCACATCTATTATGTGATAAAACATTATACACCGCATCTATACAGCTTCTAGCATTTTAGGGTAATTTTCATTTATCTGTAAACAAAAGGTTTGCCACCTAACAAATTGTAATTTGTTCCAACTTTAATAATGAACTGTGAAAGGCATGGATCGTTTATGTGTTACATGAGATCACGGTTTATATTGTTGGTTATGAACGTGCAGGTATAGCTGAAAACTAAGACGTCTGATGAAAATTAAAAATGCCATTTTTGTCATTTTAATCGTTGCTTCATGCAATATTGGGTTACTGATGCTGTATCGGATTGCTTTAGTATGGGAAAATCGCTTTGCAGTGTCTTTACGGAACGGCCAAGATCAATTCTTCTGGATTGAAACTGTCCACGGAAAGATACGAGTCAGTCGGGGTAGGACCTGGGGCTCCATTTTCAGCAGAGGGTTTTTTGTTTGTTTTTTTCCTAACTGTGGGCGTGACTGGATTCATGTGCCAGCTAAATTATTCCTGCAGGAAAGAGATTTAAGGAGTTAATGATGAGAAGAGAGCGGAGCGTTTTGGCTCAGATCGAGGTTGCCAGAGAAATCTTTCCCAGGCCATTCATTACGCATTGCATCTCTGAAAAAGACGACCGGGTCATTCCAGTATAAGTAACTGTTTGATGATATGCACTCTCTTAATTCATACATTGCTGCTCCAGTGACTGACTCACACCAAAAGGCTCGTTTCCATCCTCCAAACTCAATCCAAGTGGTCTGAAAACCCATTTTCGTTAGATTTCCTTCTTCTGGAGCCAGAAAACAAGAACCCTTTAAGAGATGTCACTCATCACACCGCATTTCTTATACCGGCGCTACAGGTTATTTTACCCCCGGTTAAGAAGCTGTTACCGAAACAGATCGCACGAGCAGCTACGTATCGGCATTCGGCATTCAAAGCGGCCTAGGGACGGTAGCGTTTGGAGCTCTTGCATAGCGGGTTAGTTGCATGACCAATTGGTGCACAGACAAGATGGACTCAAGCCCTGATGCTGGGGCTCACCACTGGGCTGGGAGAAAAACTGCCCTTTTCGAAAAATTCAGCGTGCTAAGGGGCTGAATCGTGATCTCACTCTGAGATTCAATGCCAACTCTAAAACACCCGAATCGAAAAGGCAGAAGATACCTCAACCGAGAGGCCAAACTGTCGGGAAAACACTAGCTGATCGAGCTGGGAAATAAAAATTTCAACTGAAATCTTTCATTCAGGCTTTTCTGGGTCCTTGAAGGATAAGTGGGTTTTTGTATTAAGTTTCCACAGGATTCTTTAAACACATGCAAAGGGCACCTTTTGGAATCATATCCTTCAGATAATGACAACAACAACAATCATAATAATAATTGTGGTATCTGTTAAGCACTTACAATGTGCCAAGCACTGTAGTAGGCGCTGGGCTGGATACAAGCAAATCGGGTTGGACATAGTTCCTGTCCCTCGTGGGGCTCTCAGTCTAAATCCCCGTTTTACAGATGAGGGAACTGAGGCCCAGAGATGTGAAGCGACTTGCCCAAAGCCACACGGCAGACATGTGGCAGAACTGGGATTAGAACCCAGGTCCTTCTGACTCCCAGGCCAGTGCTCTATCCACTAGGCCATGTTGCTATTGCACCCCGGGCCCAAGGAAGGTGGAATTTTGTGCCACCAGTGTAGGGAACGAGAGGAGTGCGTCCAAGCGTGGCAAACGAAAGGGCAGCCAGCAAACCCACCCAAGCAGATGCCGCTGTCTCTCTAATTCTCTAACTGGCAGCCCAAGCGATTGCTGGTCCAGAAGCCAAGGGCCACTTCCGCCACAGGAAATGAAGAAACCCCCCCCGGGGGCGGACCCTCCACGCCCTCAGTCACCAAGGGAGGTGCCAGTGAGAGAACCAAGAGGAGAAGGGCAAGGCCGAACGAGGAGTGGGCGCGGGGGGGAGAGGGAGAGGAGTCCCTGTGCCACATGCCCGCCTCGGCCACAGCGGGACAAGCCTCTTACCTGCCGTCAATCCTCTCCGTCTTCTGGGGTGATCTCTGTCTCTTTGTGTACCACTACCTTGGTCACTGACATGTCAGGGTGCTGCTCTTTGGCCTCTTTAATTGCCTGAGCCAGCGCCTATCCCCCGGGAGACCACAGGAGGGCAAAGACAAAAAGGAGGGTGGCAATGTGCATCATCAGAGGTGACGTGGAGATTCAATTCACGATTCGCAAGCGAGGAAAAGCGCTTAGGGTCTGAAAGACGCTATCCGAATCGTGGACACGCCTTCATTCAGGAGTGTGAGAGCAGGCCGGAATCAATGGCGGGGAGATGGGGGGGCGGGAAGGGGGGTCCCCCTTCTCAGGCCCAGGAGGTCTCTGAGGAACCCTTCGGGCCCGGCCTACCGGAGGAGACGAGCCTACCTGGTCGTGGTCGATATCCGCGTCTCCCGTGATGACTATCCGCTTCTCGATTCTCGTCTCGGAAATGCCTCCTTTCACAGTCTGAGGGAGGGACAGAATCCCAGTTGGTAAATGCAGCTATCTGAAGCGATCCCCGGTTCGGTGTATTTCTGAGGATTTACTATTTACTGAGGATTTACTGCTCAGAGAGGACTTGGGGAAGAGTACAATCAAAATGAAGGACTGAATTTTTAGGTCTGCCTCCTGTATTAGCAGGTCACTTCTTTGTTTTGTACTTTTCAGACGCTCAGTACAGTGCACTGGTTTGGAGCGGGCAGCACTATATTCAATTGTATTTATTGAGTGCTTATGGTGTGCAGAGCACTGTACTAAACACTTGGAATGTACACTTCAGCAACAGAGACAATCCCTGTCCAACAACGGGCTCACAGTCTAAAAAGGGGAGACAGACAACATACCAAAACAAGTCGTCAGGCATCAGTATCGTCAAGATAAATAGAATCATAGATATATACACATCAGTAATAAAATAGAGAAATAAATAATATATACAAAAATACACAAGTGCTGTGGGGAAGGAAAGGGGTAGAGCAGAGGGAGGGAATAGGGGAAACGGGGAGGGGCAGAGGGAAAGGGAGGGCTCAGTCTGGGAAGGTCTCCTAGAGGAGGTGAGCTCTCACTAGGTGCTATTACTATTTCAATAAGGCAGTAAGGGCAGGATATAGGAGTCTAAATCATGACATGAAACTGTCAAAGTATCAGTGTTTAGGATGTAAGCTCCAGGGGGCAGGAATTAGCCAATGTGGTTGTTCTACACAGAGCCCAGTAAAACTTCAATGAATATTCACTTACAATAACAAGGGCAAACAGAGCTTTAAGAAGGCTGTTCTATACAGGAAAGTAGTGCGGCCTATTGGAAAGAGCCCGGGATTGGGAGTCAGGACCTGGATTCTAATCCTGGCCCACGCCGCACATTTGCTGCGTAATCTTGGACAAGTCACTTAACTTCTCTGTGTCTCAGTTCCCTCACCTGCAAAATGAAGATTCAGTACCTGTTCTCTTTTCTACTTAAACTGTGAGTCCCATGTGGGACCTGATTAACCTGTATCTACCCCAGTGCTTAGTACAGTGCTTGGCACATAGAAAGCGCCTAACAAATACCACCACAATTTTATAGAGCTTACTAGCCAAATTTTAGGGTTTTAAGAGAGATTCCTTCTAGACTATGAGCCCGTTGTTGGGTAGAGATCATCTCTGTTGCCGAACTGTACTTTCCAAGGACTTAGTACAGTACTCTGTGCTCAATTAGTATGATTGAATAAATGAACCAATGAATGAATTTCTCTACAATAACAAAGGCATATAGGACTTTAAGAGTTGAGAAAAAGCCAGCTAGCTTGGGAGGCCCTATGTGATCACTCTTTAATGTCACCTGAAAAAGTTGATGGTATCCGCCACCACCCTTCCCCTTGGCCCCTTGTAGAGGAAGACCACCACAATTTTCCGGGGTTAAAACTTACTTTGGTGATATGCGTGGTAGTTGTAGTGCTGGTAGTTTCTGATGTGATAGTCTGGGCACTCATCAATACTCCTGGTTCAGAATCAACACTGGAATCAACCTAAAAAACCCGGACGAAGCAAAACCACACCAGAATTATTGGCCCGATACCTGAAACACTTGGACATGCCAATTGGGACAGTCCTGAAACAAATCCTGATTTATTACTTTTCAAACAGAAGCAAGACTTAAAAGAGGGGGCCAAAGGAGTTTAAGACTGCAGGGTGGCCTAGGGGAAAGAGCGCAGGGCTGGAAGTCAGGTGACTTGAAATCTAATCCCAGCTCCACCCCTTGCGGACTAGGTGACCATGGGCAAGTCACTTGATTTTCCTGAGCTTCAGTTTCCTTTTCTGTAAAATGCGGATTAAGTACCTGTTCTCCCTCCATTTTAGACGGTGAGCCCCATGTGGGACACGGTCTCTATCTGATTTGACACTAGTGTATCTACTTCAATGCCTGGCTCAGTGCTTGGCACACAGTAACAGATACCACAGTTATTATCAGATTTCCCTCCTTCTTATGCCGATTCCAAGGGGCATATCTTAGCCATCTAGCCGGACCTAACCAAGACGATTACAGCCTGAACTCCTCTAAGAACTTGAGTTTGACTTGAAAAAAAAAATTCTAGTTGCTGCATACCCCTTATCTATTACCTTAATTCCCACCTGGCTGGGTTGAGATGATTCTTCAAGCTCTATATAACCCATTCCTAGCTAAAGTGACTGAGCTCATCCAAAATCCAGAGAAGCGGAGGGGTCTAGTGGAAAGAGCAATGGGTCTGGGAATCAAAGGACCTGGATTCTAATCCTGGCTCTGCCACTTGTCTGCTGTGTGACCTTGGACAAACCACTTCACTTCACTGGGTCTCAGTTACATCAGTTACCTTAATGGGGATTAAGACTGTGAGCCCCATGTGGGACAGGGACGGTGTCCAACCTGATTATCTTGGATCTACCCCTGTGCTTAGAACAATTCCAAGCACGTAGTAAGATCTTAACAAATGCCAATTTTAAAAAATGACCATTAGTCCCGTGGGCTGCATTATCAATTAGGATTTTGCTATCCATCTACATTCCGCAGTCCAAGAAGAAACAAGACTGAATGATGAGGCACAGTTTTGGGGTCACAAAGCTGGCCTCTGCTGCAGCTCTTACCTGCGATGATTCATACGTAATGGTTTTTGTTTCTGTATGAACTACTGGCACTTCCTTGGTGGAAATCTCTAGCTTTACTCCACCCGAAGAAACGCTGCCAAAGGTGACGGATTCGGTCTTCAGAGTGGACGACTAAATCAACAGGAAAAAATTAGAGCACTTAATGCAGTTAACCTATGGCTACTTCTACTTAGAGCGGAAATAAACGGAAGTGTGCGGGCATTAAATGTGCACTGCATTGGATGAGGGGAAAACGATGTCCCCATGTTCTCTCCCAACGTCAGGATCCCGAATTAGCTGTTTGATCTCCGGGAGTGCTTCAGGCAAAGACAGGAATGACTGACCCCAGATGCACTGAAGACATCATCTTGTCCTTCCTCTCTGAACCCCACATCTCAGAAACAGGTCTGGAAGTCAGAGGACCTGGATTTGAATCAACTTGCACAACCTGGTGGTAAACTTCCCTGGGCCTCAGTTTCTTTATCTGTAAAATGGGGGTAAGGTACCTTTTCCTCCCCAAGGACCGTGAGCTCCAAGTGGGAGGATATGTGTCTGACCTCATTATTTTATATCAACCACAGCACTTAGCACTGTGCTTGGCACATAGTAAGCACCACACATATGCCTCAATAATGGTGGCAACAACCTCCTCTGGAGTAACATCTCAAGCCTTTCTGTCAAGTTCTCAGAGAGGAAGGACAAGAGACAGCCTCAGCAACACCCTCCCCCCCCTTACTAAGAGTGGTTCAGAAATCCAGGTAAAGGGGGACAAAGGAGCAGTCAGAATCACTCGGAGCAGGTTCTGGTGTTTTCAAGTCTTTCAACATTTGGGCGAGTGGGGTTTTTAAAGAAAGACCACCAGATGCTCTAAATTTAGGCTGCATCACTCACTCCATCCTTTTCACCAATTGCATTAACTACAAGGGAAAGGGCCCATCACCTCTCGGAGCCATAAATTACCATATTCGACCTACGTGCCACGTGTCAACAAATCCCGAAAACCCAGCAGTGAGCCCCATGACAGAAATGAGAGGAAGAGAGAAAAACTACTCTGAAGAGAAAACAAACTGATCTTCCCCAAGTGGGCCTATTAAACCTTTTTGAGGACACCAAAGTTGGTAGCCAGTGCACGAGGGATACGTTACCATTACTACAAGTTACCTCAAAATGAGGTCTTTGGTCCGACGTTTCAGAAACCGGGGCTGCCGCACTCGGCTCTGCCACTTGCTCAGGAGAAGCGGCAGGGATCTCTTCTGGTCTTAGGGCAGCTCTCTCGACCTCCTTTTTTGTCTCCTCTTTAGCCCCCTCAGTCGGCACTGGGCCCTCTTTCCCATCAATGCTAGGAGCGCCAGCCTGGGTGGTAGCATCCAAACCATCCAGGACCAGAGAGGAAGCATCGCCGCTTGCAGGCACGTTCATCATGTGTCTTTCTTCTACCACCACCGTTTCCCGCACCACCTTCTCCCCGATCAGCTGCTGGTGTTGCTGGGTTGTTTCGATCTTTGTTTCACCGGACCCCGTCGTGGTTTCCGTTCTCTGTGGGGGAAGACATCACTCAATCAGGGACGCTTACAACCAGAGGTATGAAATAAGTCTCGGTTTATCAGGACGCTTTATACTGGCGTCAAGGTTGAAATCCGGAGGTGAATATAGAAAGCACATGATAAGTCCCCGCTTTTCTCATCAGCCCCAACAACACCTGGCCCCCTTTTCTCACACCCAGGAAATCCAGGTGGTGACATGGCCATGGAAATAGACAATGCAATTAAAAAAAAAGCTCCAATAGAAGCATCATATCAGTATCCACAGCCTACTTAAAGCTCAACAACAGAAACCACCCAAATAAAAATGCACACACAAAATGATCCCTGCTGATGGCCCAAAGAGGATTCCCATTTTTTTTTAATGACATCTGTACTCGCAAAAGAGTTCTTTAGGAAACAAAGTAAATGAAAAGGCGTATGACAACAGCATCTATCATTTGCTTTCAAAACAGCCAGGGGCCACTCGGAAGGCAAAACCACTTGAACGTGCAAACAGAGAAAGAAAAGAAAAGTATCGCCAATGTCCGCAGTCCACAAATCCATAGAGGGAATCAAATGGCCACCTGAACCCAGTTCTGTGATGAAGTAGTGACCCCGCCTATGAATTCTGTTGGTTTCCTCGCAGACTCTATTAAACTGAAGATATCTGAACCATCCATGACTTTCTCACCGGAGGATTGCTTAGTCTAAGTGAAGAAAGAAATTCAGAGTCAACACAAGAGAGACAGAAGCAGATACACACACACACACACACACACGTGTTAACGTATGTACAAAACTAAGCAGACAGAAAGGGGAAAGGGAAGAAGAAAGAAATTGAAAGTCGGAGGTTGGTAACAGAAAAGAATGGGAAAATAAATTAGCCCAGATCTGTAGAGAACATAAGCAGTACTTTCAAAGCAAAGAGTTATTAGGATCAGGATACTATTAAGCCGACCTTGTTTTTGGTATTTTTTTTCCTTCATTGCAAGCCACAGCAGCAACACTGTATCTCAGACAGAAGAATCTTTAAATAAAATGGAAAAATCGAAAGCCTTATAACGCCTGCCCTGAACTGCAGCACTGACTCAACCATGAGAAAAAAAAATAAGCCGGGTTGGCTGCTGTCAACATAAAACCAAGCAGCAAGAGAAACGGAAAGACTTAGGGTGGCGGGGTATTGCTTCAAAAGTCATGCTTTAATCTTTAAACTGTGGCCCAAATCGAGGCCACTGGTTACCACGACTCGGGAGGCAGACGACTCAGTTACATAATGGGCAGTTGCCACGGTGAAGGGCTCCCGGGAGTATCTCCATTCAGATGGGCTCTTCTCTTTCTGCCCGAAGGCTGCCTCTTTCAGGGACTCGCCATCCTTCGTCTGCTCCATCCTGGTGAAGTGGACAGTGCCCAGCCCGCTACGGAACTCCAGATCCCGGTCGAGCCTCTGAGCCTTCTTCGCGCTCTCATCTTCTGGGCTCTGCAGCCGAGATTCTGCTTCTTTTATGGTGGCCAATGATTCTGACAATTTCCTTTTCGAGCTCTGGATCTCAGCTCCTCTCTTGGACTTGTCGTCAGAGATGACTTCCAGGATCTCAAACTCCGCCATGACCGGAGTGGTCTTAGCAGAATCGTACCTGCTCCGTTCCAACTTCTGGAGGGCTTCTCGGGAGGACGTCTGAATAGTCTTTTCACCCTCTTTAGCTTTGCCCGTCATGGTGACGATTTTTCCGGACACGGTATCGTAGGACTTGCCTAAAGTGTACATCTTCTGTTTAATCTCTTCTCTCAATCTCATTTCGCTCGTCAAATCATCAAAGCTCTGCATTTCCAGGGCATCGGATTTGAATATTTCAGCTGAGATATCATCGGCTTTACCGCTTAGGGTCATCACCTTGTAAGTCACAATGCTTTTCGATTCACCACCAACTACCTCAGAGGGTATTTTGTCTACAATAACCCAATCCTCTGCGCCCTATATTTGAAATATAAAGGCTAAATTAGAAGGTCTGAACACTCTTCTCATTTAGGAGCACTCAAATATGAATCCTTTAAGAAAACCATGATGACTTGAGATACTACCTTCATCACTATACAAATTATATACAGTCAAACAATGTTGCTGGCAGCAATATTATCAATCACATTTATTAAGCGCTTACCGTGTGCAGGACACTATACTAAGCATTTGGGAAAGTTCAACACAACAATATAACAGACACATTCCCTGCCCCTAACGAGCTTACAGTCTAGAGCAGGAGACAGACATATATATATAAGCATATGTGTATATAAATATACAGTATCTTAAATTATTTTAGCATTCCAGTTGAAAACTCTGCTTAGAAAAAAATTAGGAATTGCATACAAACACTTCCTTTTAGATGTTATCACTAGAGATTTTTAAAAAGCCTCATTTCAAACATGCCCGGCAGTAAAGTATGGGAGGGAGGATTTGATTTTAGGATTAATATCAGATTATTTTGCAACTCAAAATTGCATATTACTTGCATGTCTTGGCATTTGGCTGACATGATTATGAAAATACTTTGAAAAAACACCTTTCAGTGGGATTTTTTTTGAACAAGCTAGCATGTCTGGGTAAATTTTCCCTCAAAGATGAGCAAATGTTTCAATATATAGCAAAGGTACTAAAGTACCGCAGCTGCATTTATTTGCCTTTATGGAGTGAATTCAGGTCATGTATTTTATTTAAATATTCTGCTTATGGGTTTTGTTAGAGTCTCCATTTTCTTAGAGTCTCCATTTTCCAAAGGGCTAGGACGACTTGAAACAAGAACTTTTTTGTTTAATGGAGGGTTGCTACATCTTTTCAACCATCCATCTCATCACCAACCTCTTGTCCACATGTTGCCTCTGGCCTAAGCCCTCATTTCCTTTGCTCCCAGTCCCTTCTGTGTTGCCCCGATTTGCTCCCTTTATTCACCTCCCTATCCCCACTACCCTCAGCTCCACAGCACTTATGAACATAACTATAATTTATTTATATTAATATCCTTCTAGACTGTATGCCGACTGTGGATAAGGAATATTATTATTAGGGTATTTGATAAACACTTACTATGTGCCAAGCACTGTTCCAAGCACTAAGGTAATCAGGTTGGACAATCCCTGTGCCACACGGGGCGCACAGCCTTAATCCCCATTTTACACATGAGGAATGTGGCTGTTATAGTGTAATACTGTATTTTCCCAAGCGCTTAGTACAGTGCTCTGCAAGGAGTAAGAGCTCCATAAATATGAGTGATTGATTGAAATTCTCCTGAAGTTCCAGCAGAAGGCAGGAGGTTGAGACTGAGGGGCTTGCAGTTGCAGGGAGTTGTGTGAGTGCCACTGATATCCTGAGGAGGGCCTGACCCAGCAGGGAAGAGGCTTAAGCCAGAAGCTGTAGGCCCTTTGGAGCAGCATGGCTTAGTGGATAGAGACCGGGCCTGGGAGTCAGAAAGACCTGGGTTCTAACCCCAGCTCTGCCACGTGTCTGCTGTGTGACCATGGGCAAGTTACTTGGCATGTACATGGGCAAGTTACATAAGAAGTAGTGAGGCTTAGTGGAAAAAGCACAGGTTTGGTAGTCAGAGGTCATGGGTTCTAATCCCAACTCCTCCACCTGTCTGCTGTGACCTTGGGCAAATCACTTCTCTTTGCCTTAGTTACCTCATCTGTAAAAATGGGGATTAAAAAATGTGAGGCCTACGTAGGACAATCTGATGACCCTATATCTACCCCAACGCTTAGAACGTGCTCAACACTTAGTAAGCGCTTAACAAATACCATAATTATTATTATTACTTCACTTCTCTGGGCCTCAGTTCCTTCCTCTGTAAAATGGGGATTAAGACTGTAAACCCTTATGGGACAGGGACTGTGGCCAACTCGATTTGTTTGTATCTACCCCAGCGCTTATAACAGGGCTTGGCACATAGTAAGCGCTTAACAAGTTCCATAATTATTATTATTACGATAGGGGCTCGATTTTAAAATACATTATCGTAGATCCCTTTCAAATAGCCCATTGCTTAGTTTGAAGCCCCATCCACTCGGGAATTGAGTGGCATTTATCTAAACAACAGTCCTGGTTTTAATCAAATACATCAGGAATAACCTCTAGGGGTTGCTTGGGCAGTTTTCTGGGAAATGATTTGACGAGCAGTAACCAGACGCCACTTCACTAGCAACCTTGGGTAATGGAAAAACCAATAAGAACTGAGAGCTTCCGCCATCAATCAAGCCCGACTGAATTAACGCAACACTATTAAGGAAAGACATTACGATGACTGCAATGGATCATCTACACAGAAGTTTCAATTAAAATCATTATTCTGCAAAGGCAGGCCCAGGATGTCAGAAACACAGACACACACAGCTGAACCATCTACTAAGGGTGGATTACAACTGTGAAAGAAACTACAGGAGGCAAAATTTGGTAGCCACACTGTGTTTAGAGAAAGACTTACTTCCTGCTCCAGGGACTTAGCCAAAAAGTTACACTTACCTGCTTTTTTGGCATTTTAGCTATAGAATGGAATGGAAAATGAAAACTAAATTCTACATTGATGAGGCTGGTGTTTGCCTATGTGATTTCATTTGGAAAAGACCTTTTTTTCCACAAGAGACTCAACGAATGTATTATTTCCCCACTGCAAAATTATAAGTTTTTCATATATCTTTTTTTTTTCCTTTGGTCTGTTTGAATAAAGGAGGAATGGGTTGGAGAGGGGGAATTAGACAGTGTCCAAAAAGGAAAGTTAGAAAATGATTCTTATACTGTGCTATAAACTCTCATCTACTATACAGATTTTTTCCATACCATTAATTTGAGGACCCATACAGAATGAAACAGGTTGGGAAAAAATCACCTGGAATCCTCTGGAGTAATAATACTTATAATTTCCTCTTTAATTATGATTTTGTTTCAATCGATGGGAATATCAACAAGATTGGTAAATAGCGACTTGACATTTCAAACACTAGGCACTGTTTTTCCTTTTGCGCTTTATGATTGCCCAGCAAGAACTGCAGAAGTAGCAATTAAAGGTGCAAGAAATTCAAGGGGGAACACTTTGGAGGGAAAGAATGAGAGGTGATCTTCTCAACTACTTCAAAAGTAACCATTGCCCCTAACACATTATGTACAGCCTGGCCAATTGTTCTAAAAGAAGAGGAATTTAAATGTTCTTTCACTGTCCAAAAAGCTTTCACAAAAATAAAAACCTGGGCATACAAGGCTAATATGGTCTTCGATGACACGGTGAAAATAACCATTTTGGTAATCTAAGTTCTTCGCTGCCTGGACCACAAGTATCAAGTGTTAATTTCCAGATCAACACAGAAACCTTAGAGAAAGATATTGTGAGCTCCCTAAGGGTAGAGATGGTCTGTTTTCCCTCCTTTGTAAGGCCTCCCTGAACTCTGGTACAATGCCCTCAACTCAGCAGGCATTTAACAAATACTGAAAACAAACACGAAGATGCATGGTAGTTTTCAGTCTGCTTGAAAATAGCTTTCCCATTTCACTCCACTTTGGGATTTAATAGTAGAAAAGAAGGCAAATCACATGGAGTCTGAGAAGCAGTGTGGCCCAGTGCATAGAGCACAGGTCTGAAAATCAGCAGGCTCCACCCCTTTTTTACTGTGTGACCCTGGAGCAAGACACTTAACTTCTCTGTGCCTCAGTTTCCTCATATGTAAAATGGGGATAAAGACCAGAAGGCCCATTTTGGACACGGACTGTGTCCTCGACCTGAATAGTTTGTATCTATCCCAGTGCTTAGTACAGTGCCTGGCACATAGTAAGTGCTTAACAAATACCATAAAATAAAATAATCTGATGTAGATTTGCAGCCACATAGCACTTTGAACTGTATTCTTTTTAAATCCCAGGAAAGAGGATGATACCCAGTAACAGCACAGCCTAAATTTATAGATACAGAGTTATCTTTTGTATTTGAAGACACCACTGACAGTGAAGTTCACCATGTGTAGCTGAAAAGTTCCAGCAATATTTGCAACAGAAAAAGTTGTCCTTTGTTATACTGTTTGAGTCCAAATAGAAGGTACTCGGTTGAATCAAATGACTACACAGAAGGTGGACCAAAAATGTCTGTTTCCCTATACTAAACTGATCAAACCAAAGAGAAAGGGGAAGGAATGGGCTTTTGTTGTCACCGAATCCACCGTCAACAGGTACTACCCAAGTATGCACAGGTAAATATTGGAGGGGCAGGAAGAGCTAGATTTCAAAACAGAAATTGGCAGTTGTGTGGGAGCATTTCTCCTTGTTTCTCTAGTAGTTGGAAATTCATGGAGGTCAAGTGGGAAAAATCCAACCTTTCCAATGCCACCATGAAACCAGGCATTCCTGAATGTGCCTGCTGAAAAAAACTAAGGTTCTAAATGTTCTCCACAACAAAACCCTCACCCCTACCAATCCTGAAGTTGCTCATAAATCCACAGGTTTAGTGCAAATGCATGGAGCTCATGAAGATTCAGTTGCAGGAGATACAACCAAAACATCCCTGAGGGTCGCATACTGTAAGCTCCTGCTGAGAGCTATTAAATCTATCAATCATATTTACTAAATGAATATTGTGTGAGGAGCACTGTATCAAGCACTTGGCAAAGTACAATATAACAGAATCAAAGGACCTGATCCCTGCCCACAATGAACTAGCACTTTATACAGGGCTCTTCAAATAGTAAATGCTCAATAAATACCATTGATTGATTAAAAAGCAAGAGTGCTTCTGTTCCTGAAATGCTCCATCTCCAGATGCCGTCAAAGGGATTGACTGAGATCACATAACTACTCTGTGGCCAAGAGGAAAAGTGTGGCCTGGTGGATTGAGCACAAGCCTGGGAGTCAAAATGATCTAGGTTCTAATCTCAGCAACACCACTTGTCTGCTGAGTGACTACAGATATGTCAGTTAACTGCTCCGTGTCTCAGTTCCCTTATCTACACAACAGGGATTAATAACGTGAGCCCCATGTGGGACATGGACTGTGTCCTACATGATTGGCTTCTATCTATTCCAGCACTCAGTATAGTCCCTGGCACATAGTAAGTACCATGGGGAAAAAAAAGTTTCTTCCCACGTGAGTTTCTTCCTGCGTGTTTATCCATTGCCTATTTTTAGAGGCTCCGAAAGACTCTTCCAATTGAACAGACTAGGATAATTAGACATTAATTAATAAGATCATCCTCTAGATTATGAGATCATTGAGGTCAGGGAATTTGTTTGTTATAGTATCCCAAGCACTTAGTACAGTGCTCTGCACACGGTAAGTGCTCAGTGAATTCAACTGTCATATTTAAAGGGAAGCTAAATGGGCCAACATGGGAGGGCACTGGAAAACTGGTTTCACCCTAAAAAATGAAATTCTCTCAGCTCTTAGACTGCAGACTAATGCCTTCTGTTTGCTTAGGGATGGAGGGAAAAAATGACCTCACTTTTAAAAAGTCCAAGAGCAGAGGGCATATCAATCAATAGTTTTGACGGTTGAAAACAGCTCTGATTTATAAGCCCTTTGGATTTTATTAAGGTTTATATGAAAATAATTAGAAAGAGTCTATTCTATTCAGCGAGATAATGTCATCTCACCATATCAGGATGATGCCTGACTGTCTCTAAATGGCACTGCCACCGATTCACAGGGATGGAAGAAGCCCCTCTCGCAGCTAATTCATTCTTGGAGACAAATTGGGAAGTAGACCCTCTTACTTCTCATCATATCTCATCACTCCTTCCCCTAAGTCTTCCACTTCTAACAGACAATGCATTACGGGTTTACCGGTTCACATTTGATCAATTTTACACAAAGCAAATTGAATACACTATCCTTAACTTTCCCTTGGGAAGTGGTTAAAACACAGAAGCACTAAGAGAAAAAATGTTCCATGTGAAATAGTATCAAGTGTCTATTGATAAAAGGCTGTTTGAAGTGGTTTCCAGATATGTGCTGTCCCTGCCTGATAAACACCCTAATCCCAGGAAGAAAAAAATATCCAGTGTGGGTAGGGAATGTTTCTACAAATTCTTTTTTTTTTTTTATGGTATCTGTTAGGGGTTACTATGTGCCAGGCACTGTACGAAGCAATGGGGTAGATACTAGCTAATCAGATTGTCCCACTTGGGGCTCACAGTCTTACTCCCATTTTACAGATGAGGTAACTGAGGCACATAGAAGTGAAGTGACTTGCCCAAGTTCACATAGCAGACAAGTGGGTAGAGCCATCTTGTTTTATTGTACTCTCCCAAGCGCTTAGTATAGTTCTTACAGGGCAGTAATTAGTTGTGATAAACATGATGGATTGATTGATCAACCAATCAATGGGCGGGTGAGAATATGCACTTTCAAGGGAGCTATCAAACGGGAGAGCTCATCCACCATTTTTAATTCCTACTGGGGACCTGGGAAATTTATGGGACATTAAACTTCTCCACAAAACCTTCCCCATCACAGAAAAATGAACAAATTGGATTTCAAATTCCTTGGCATATCGTGCTCTGTAATTTTGTGGGTTTGATTTTGGGACTGTACTCAAGTACAGACACATTCTCACAGTCAGAAGTGGTAGGTTTAAAGACTGCACCTCAATCTACATCTGTGAAAATGATAAGGAGAGTTGGGCTGGGCTCCTGAGGAGAGGAGTTTGGCTTTCTTTTGGAATTAGAGACAAGCTCTAAACGGTTCTCCCAGACCTCTAAAGACCCAGAAACTACCTCAAACACCATTTAAGAATTAAATGATCCACATGAATCTCATGCATTTACAGACAATTCCTCCAAGCTTTGCCAAAATCTTCTTCAGTCTTTTCTATACTTTGGATGACAGCAGACAGAAAAACCAAAATACTTCTATGCTGCACTGTCTTTTGATTAATTTCAATTTCCTGATTATTTTACCCTACACTAGGGACATCCAAGGTTCCTTCAACAGTGGGCCAACTGACCAGGGAAGCCAAAAGGTAGTGAGGTCGCCTGAATTTTTTTTTATTGAGAACAACGGGGACCTATAGTTCATTATCCAATCAAAAGTATGGATTTTTAGCCATAATTAAAATATTTAAAAACAAGATTGATCACCCTTTATATTACAAAAGTGGGCAGTTACCAGCTTAGTACAAACCTTTGAGCAATTCTGACCCACTAATGAGATATCGGAATTTAACAGGCGAACTGTATTGAATCAGGGAACATCTAAATCCTGACTTGGCCTTACTGGTTTAATGGTTCTTGTGTGTTAGCAAATTTAGATAAAAATTAGATTAAAAAAAATTGCTTAACGATCCCAAATGGACCATACTCTAGTCAAGTGGGCCACACAGTGGCCACCCCTGCTCCACACTGACGCAGTAATGAATTCTCCCAAGCGTTTAGTATAGTGCTCTGCACACAGTAAGTGCTCAATAAATGCCACTGACTGATCACAGTCATTTCTTTGCAACACAGTGGGACACAGGAATTTCTGTTATAAAGTGGGTTTACACTTTGTAAATAGAATAATATGTAGTGGAAGCATAGAAGAACCTATTTACCATAATGAGGCTGTGATTTGGTTATAACCCAACTGGGCTCTGCCATGACCCTGGCAGATACCCTGATCAGTCTCCATTAACGTGGCAAAGGGAACCAATGGCAAGTATTTCAAATTCACTGTTTACTAGAACAGCGTAAATTGGTTCCTTGGGAGGTACTAATGATCTCTGTTACAGTTACACTACAACACCTGAAGACATTCATTTTATGGAAAATCATGTTAGATAATACACAGATTCAATGGGAATTAGCGGATTAGGGGATAAATGGTTCAATTATAGCACAATAACTGGCATTTGTTGTTATAAATTCTTCATGGCTCCAGCGGAAATCCTGATCAGTCTCCATCAGTCTCCATTAATGTGGCAAAGGGAATCAATGGCAAGTATTTCAAATTCATTGTTTACTGAAAACTGATTTTAGGCAGTGCAAATTGGTGTCCTGAGAGGTACTAATGATCTCTGTCACAATTTATACTATACCTCTTGAAGACCCTCATATTATGGGGAAATCTGTTGGAAAAAACACTGATTCAATGGGAATTAATGGATTAGGGGGTAAATGATTCAATTACAGCACCATAACTGACGTTTGTTGCTATAAATTCTCATAGTATTGTTATACAAGTACTCTTTAACAAAAGCCTGTGTTATTGAACTGTGAGCCCATTGTGGCAGGAACTGTTTCTCTTTATTGCTGTATTGTACTATCCAAGTGCTTAGTATAGTGTTCTGCACACAGTAAGTGCTCAATAAATACGATTTAACAAATGAATGAATATTAAATATATAATCACAGGAAAGCTGTCTCAGTTCCGCCAGAATTGCATAGGGCTGAGGGAAAGGCGATTATCCCTCCATTCCAGTGGGGAGATTCTCTGATAAACCTTGATTGTCAAAGTTGGCAATCAACTGTTTTCTAACTGACTCTGTCACAGTGGGTAGTGAAAAGAGGAGAGAAGTCTTTTAGCAACAATCAAACCATATTTTATTCTGGTTTTATTTTGGAGTGGCAAATTGGCAGAGGCTGGGAGAAAAGATCTCTCAGTCCTTGCTGCACCCTGCACTGATCCAGCTTTGTTGCAGGTCACCTCGACCCCAGGGACAAGTCCTACTCTCTGAAAGGGAGAGCACAACTGCTTTCAACCCATTTTTAAAAAATGGCGTTGGTTAAGTCCTTACTATGTGCCAGGTACTGTACTAAGTGCTGGGCTAGATACGGGGTTGTCAGGTTGGACACAGTCCCTGTCCCGCATGGAGCTCACAGTCTTGATCCATCTTTTACATATGAGGTTACTGAGGCCCAGAGAAGTTCAGTGACTTGCCCAAGGTCACACAGCAGACCAGTAGCAGAATTGGGAATAGAAACCTGGTCCTTCAGCCTCCTAGGAATGTGATCTTTCCACTAGGAAATGGTGCAATTGCTGGGCGGGGGTGTGCAGGAAGACAACTACAGTGTTGTAGGAGAAATGCCTCAGTGCGATCAGTTGGGTCAACATTACCATGCCATCACCTTAAAAGGAATATTTTTCTTCAAAAGTCAACTTTGTGGTCCTGTGCACTTCAATCCATGCAACTGGAGTATAAACTCCTTGACAGCAGGGAATCCATCATTTATTAGTTCTGTAATGGCTGTAGGCTTAGTATGATGCATTGCTCCAAGTGGGATTTCAATAAATACTACTGAGGGGAGGAGCATGGTATAGTGGATACAGCACAGGCCTGGGAGTCAGAAGGTCAAGGGTACCAATCCCGGCTCTGCCACTTGTCTGCTGTGCGGCCTTTGGGCAAGTCAGTTAACTTCTCTGTGCCTTAGTCACCTCATTGGTAAAATGGGATTGGAGACTGTGAGTCCCACATGGGACAGAAACTATATCCTACGCAATTTGCTTGTATCCACCCCAATGTTTAGTGCATTGCCTGGTACATAGTAAGCGCTTAACAAATAACACATTCACTATTATTATTACTCTGACTACTTGGTGGGAAGGGAATGTGTCACCAATACTGTTGTATCACATTCCTCTGAAGAGCTTAGCAGAGTGCTCTGCACAAAGTAAACACTCAGTAAATACCACTGAAGCTTGACTGATACATTATAAGATCCTTGAAGGCAGTGATCTTGTCAATGCTGGGAAGTAGTGTGGCCTAGTAGAAAGAGTATGGGCATGGGAGTGGGAGTGGGAGGACCTAGAGCCTTTCCCTGGCTTTGCCATTTGTCTGCTGTGGGACCCTGGGCAAGTCACTTTAACTTCCCCACACCTCAGTTTCCTCACTTGTAAAGAGGGGATTACGTCCTCTTATTTAGACTGTGAGCCCAGGATGTGGAATGTGTTTGACCAGATTACATCTTCTACCTACACCCAATGCTTAGTACAGTGCTTGGCATCTAATAAGTACTTACCAAGTACCACAGGTACTATCATTATTATTATTTACTCTTTTGTACTCTCCCAAGTCAATCATACTTATTGAGCACTTTTTGTGTGTAAGTGCTGAATACAGCGCTCTGCACAGGGGAAGTGCTCAATAAAAACCACTGACTGCTCTATGGATTACTACCAATCAGTCGAATGTACTGAGCGTTTACTATACGCAGAGCATTGTATTTAGCGCTTGGGAAAATCCAAGATGAAAGAATTGGCAGACACGCTCCTTGTCCATACTACTTCAGGTGAGCCCAATTCTATAAACCAATGCCGCACCCCTTCTCAAATCTTATTCCTCCCCACGATCTGGCTGGAGGGCCCGAGGCAATCAGCAGGAGCCACTTCCAGCTGTACATCTGGACATCACTGACCTCCTCAGGCACAAGTGGCTCAATCATGGGCGCGTCCTCCTGTCTGGCGGCAAGTCGCACGGGAGATGTAGAAAGTCTCTTCTCCCACTCGTTAGTGACAGCGGTGTCCGTGGAGGTTTCTAAGAAGGTGCGTTTCAGCTCGCTTATATTGGTCTGATGCTTCATCAGGTCCTCCTGGTTCTTCTCTAGCTCCTGCGTGGAGGAAGCAAAGGAACAGGGCACAAACATGGGGTACCTCGGTCTCCTTCCCTCCTCCTGCCTGTTAGAAGGACGATCCGGTTAGTAAATAAAACAACCAAGTAGCACCGAGGGTGGGGGGAGGGAGGGAAATCGGGGCTCAAGGCACACGGCCACAACACTCCGGTGAAAACGGAAGAGTTCCAGAGAAATGGAAAAAAAAAGTTACAGTGAACATCAAAATTAAAGTAGGCTGACGAGGTAGACTGTAAATGTATTAATCACAAACAATCCAGGAGAATTCAAACACACACACACACACATATTAAGAGAGCCATCTAGTTCTACGACAAGAGTAGATAAGGTCACAGCCAGTGAGAAAGATCAACTCATCGGTGAGCAAGTGGGAGAACACATCACATGCATCACAGGGAGGGTGCACAAGTCTACCAATAAGAAAGGAACACACACGAACAAGCATCGGTATATACCAATACCAACCTCTAACATAAGATTACTATGTTTGACATACACATTTTCACCCTTTATTCGCTTAATCAGACTATTCTGAAAAAAGGGGAGAAGAAAAGGGAAAGGTAAGGGGCATGACCGCCAAAGACAAATGGACGCCACTCTCGTTTGCGTTACTGACAGTATCCCCGGGCTCCTGGCATGCTGGGAGGATCGCACATCCCCAGACACACTATCTCGTACAACAGAAGCGCTTTCCCAATCTCTACCTGGGCCTTGAGTTCGGCATCTTCCTCCTGATCCGACTGCGTGCATCGAGAAAAATGGAAAGAGAAATCCTTACCAACACATGTTATTCAAAGGCTGTAAAGGAGGTGGCTTCAGGGGAGCAGCAAGGCCTAGTAGAATGAGCCCAGGCCTGGGAGTCAGAGGATCTGGGTTCTAATCCTGGCTCTGCCACCTGTGGTACTTCAGTCTCCTTATCTGTAAAACGGGGATTAAATATCTGTTCTCCCTCCTACTTAGACTGTAATCCTGATGAGGGTCAGGGATTGTGTCCAACCTCATTATCTTGAATTTATCCCAATGCTTAGTTCAGTGCTTGGCACCTAGAAAGCACTAAAATACCACTTTATTACAGATTCTACTAGACTATATATTCCTTGAGGGCAGGGATCATTTTTTACCAATTCTGTTGCTCTCTCCCAAACACTTAGTGTGGTTCTCTGCACACAGTAGGTGAGTTCTAATCCTGGCTCTGCCGCTTGTCTGCTGTGTGACCTTGGGGAAGCCACTTAACTTTTCTGTGCCTGTTACTTCATCTGTAAAATGGTAATGACACTCTGAGTCCCATGTGGGACATGGACTGTGTCCAACCTGATTAGCTTGTATTTGTACAGTGCCTGGCACATAGTAAGCAGTTAAATACCATTAAACAAAAAAACAACAAAAAACAACAGTAGTCTAAAGTTCTTGAGGGGAGGGATAGTATGTGCTAACTCTGTTGTATTCTCTCAAGCACTTAGTAGACCATAAGGTGCTTGAGGTCAGCATAGAATTGTACCTACCACTTCTACTGTACTTGAGAAACAGCGTGGTTTAGTGAAAGAGCATGGGCTTGAGAGTCAGAGGATGTGGGTTCTAATCCCGGCTCTGCCACTTGTCTGAAGTGTGACCTTGGGCAAGTCACTTAACTTCTCTGTGCCTCAGTTCCCTCATTTGGAAAAGGGGGATTAAGACTGTGAGCCCCATGTGTGACAGGGTCTGTGTCCAACCTGATTACCTTGTATCTATCCCAGTGCTTGGAACATATGAAGTACTTAGAAAAAACCATAGTTATTATCATCATCATTTCCCATGCACTTAGTACAGGACTCTACACACACTAAAGGCTCAATAAACACCATCGACTAATGGCAGAAAAGTTTCTTCTGCTTCGAGCTCTTGACCTACACAGTGAGTTCCTCAAAGGCAAAGACAATAATTTCCACAGTTCTTCCAAGTGCTGAGTCCAGTTTTCTGTGCTTAGTGGCACTCAATAAATGCTGCTGCTGAGAGTGGGTATTTAAGGGTAATCAACAATACTTCAATTTCAACTGAATGGTGGGGCTGAAGTGTCAGTTCTAAACCCTGAACCATTTCCAATTTCTATCTTGACTGGGAATCTGGGTCTTGTCTATCCCAAGCCAGTGGTGTTATCAGTCAATGGCATTTACTGAGTGCTTACTGTGGGAAGAGCACACATGAATTGGGAGCATATAATACAAAAGAACTGGTAGAACATGGAGCCCACAGTAAATTTAAAATGGTCAGACTATAACTAAAAAGGGGTTATTTTCTCCCAAGTGCTTAGTACAGTGGACTGCACATTGTAAAATGCTCAATAAATAGCAATGATGATGATGAAGTGGTTGAATCAACGAGAAGTTCATTCACTGGGTAATATACTTAAAGAGGAAAAACACATCACTGGATGAAATCACAGGCTATGTCATAACTGGCTCTTCAAACATTCCCATACCTATAGGGAGGAGGGCACAGGGGTGTTTGCACAATGCTATTGATAAATCACAGGTTTCATTGACTCAGGAAACTTTAAAAATGCCTTGAGATGCACCCATGGTCATTTTCCTTCCTATTTGTGGTTGGGTAGGTCTATCTGGATCCCAGAGTGCGCCAATGGAGAAGAATGAAGGACTTTGAGAGAACATAAGGAAGATTAACTAAAAATGTTTTTTAAAAGGTTGAAAAATTGGGACCTATGATGAACGCTAAATTGTTTCTTTTTTTAAAAATCAATCACTCAGTGGTATTTATTGAACACTAAGTGTGCACAGCACTGTATTAAGCACCCGGGAGAACACAACAAAATTGAAGGACACATTCCTTGCTCACAAGGAGTTTACAGTCTAGAGGAGGAGACACAAACAAATAAAGCAATTCATTTCCAAAGAGGTAGTTACCACAGAAATGGCCTTTTACTGCAGTCTGTGGGGGCAGAAGTTAGAAGAACTTTATCTCCACAGATAATGAAAATGCATGATCTTGCGAAAAGAGGTGTCATTTCTGCCTTAGTTACCTTCAAGAAAGGGATAAACACATTTCCAAAGTCCAGGGGCCTCACAAAAGGGTATCAGCTGCACGGATACCTATTAATTTCTGGATCAAGCGCATTTGAACTAAAGGGTCTCCACTTTCAGAGTTCTGCATTTACTTTTTCTGTTTAGTGGCAACATCTGCGATTCACACACACACACATCTGAGTCCAACCTAAAGCATTACCTTGGAAACAGAATGGGAGGGAAAAGAGATCTCTGTAAACTGGCCTGTTGAAACAATCAACACTCTCTCCTTGATAAAGCCCAACTTTAAGTTAGAGTTTCCCAATATTAGCTGGGGTAGGGGGAATTCAGAAGAAAGAGTTCTGAACATCAGTCTCCAAAGGACAATGTCTCGGGCTCCTTCGGCTATGGAAATCGAGGGGCAAACGAGCTCTCACGGAGATAATCTGCAACCAAAAGAATCATGGTCACGTCCAAATGCATGGAACTATTCCCCTTAGTAACCCTACCTACCTCAGTGGCAGTGGTTTCACCATCGGCTGCAGTGTCCGTCTGCTCGCTGTCCGTCTGTGGGATCATACAAGAAATCAGGTTCCATCAGGGGAGGCAGGAAAAAAGATAAATCCACCTTGTTAGTCAGGGTACGCCACAGCGCCGATTACAGCTACATCATCAAACAATATGTGGGTTAAAGTGAAAGCAGAAGCCAAACCGAGACTTGGTTTAATCAACAGATCAGACTCAGAGGAAGACTCAAGGCACACACAGTACAATGCTTTACTGTAGCAATTTTATCAGCTAAACCAAAACGTCCGAAAACCAACCATTTATTGGAGTTTTCATCGTAAGGCAAGTGGATTTTTTTTTCCACTAAATCTTTGAAGCTCTACTAAATATTTTCATTCATTGAACACAAATAGGACTCTTGTATTTTTACAAGATCTAGTTTGGATCACATTTGGAAGGTGGAAACTATCGTGATGGAATTTTTTGAGAAGACACTTCACTTTCAGCCCCTCATTTATACAGATTTTATCATTTTCTCCCACTTTTGGATCATCAGGCTGTCTGCATTACCGAGTTCAAATGAAGCAGATACACAAGCAACTAGTCACTGTGCAGGTATTTATGAAAATAACTTTATTCTGGTTTTAGGGTAAATTTACTTTGGATATGATCCTAAAATACGTACATTTGTTTACACATCACCCAAAATTTACACAAGGATATGCATAACAGAAAAGTCTTTAACAAGGCATTCCAATAAATATTGTACAAATAAAGCCAAAAAATGACATCTGTTGGATACACATAAAACAAAGCACAGCATTACACAGCTGACAGAGGATCTAGGTTTTATGGTGCAGGATTAGAATGTATACAAGCTCCAGATGGGCTAAAATCAGCATCAAAAGGGTCATTAATTAAACCAATAAAATTTGGATAAGCTGTTCAAGTTAATGGGGTCAGGGGCTTCTAAGTCAAAACAGGATGACCCTCATATGTCCCTTAAGGATCATATACTAACTCAATACCTGCCTGTTCTCCCTCCTGTTCAGACTGTGAGCCCTATGTGAGACAAAGACTGTCTGACCCAGTGCTTAGCACAGTGCTCGGCACATAGTAAGCGATCACAAATACAATTATCATCATTATTATTAACACCCACACCACCAACAAATATGGAAGATGTTTCCCTCAATCTGGGGTTGAGAAGCAGGAACGTGTTCTAGTGGATAAAGCTCAGGCCTGGGAGCCAGATGACCTGAGCTCTGATGCCAGCTCTGCTATTTGACTGCTTTGTAACCTTGGGCAGGCCTTAGCTTCTCTGTCTCATTTTCCTCAACTCCAAAATGGAGATTAAATACCTGTTCTCCCTATTTGAGTGTAAGCCTAAGCAGCGTGGCTCAGTGGAAAGAGCCTGGGCTTGGGAGTCAGAGGTCATGAGTTCGAATCCCGGCTCTGCCACTTGTCATCTGTGTGACTGTGGGCAAGTCACTTCACTTCTCTGTGCCTCAGTTACCTCATCTGTAAAATGGGGATTAACTGTGAGCCTCACGTGGGACAACCTGATTACCCTGTATCTACCCCAGTGCTTAGAACAGTGCTCTGCACATAGTAAGCGCTTAACAAATACCAACACTATTATTATATACAATATATACAACAATAAACAGCTATGTTCCTCCCCTCTAGACGTATGCTCGTTGTGGGCAGGGAACATGTCTGTTTACCGTTGTGTTGGGGGTGTTCTGGAAGAGATGTGTCCATGGTATTGCTATGGGTCAGAGATGACTTGAGAGCATAAGACAAGACTCTCCCAAGCACTTAGTACAGTGCACTGCACAGAGTAAGTGCTCAATAAATACGACAATGAATGAATGAAACTGGTCTGATGAACTTGTATCTACCTCAGCGCTTAGAACACTGCTTGACACACAGTAAGTCTAAAAACTAAAACAAAAACCCGTGCTGGGAAATCTGGCATTTAAGGAAGTATCTTCCGGTTTTAGTTCTCCTACTGCAACAAACCAATGGAGACAAGAGACACTACTGTTGGTTTTAGACTGTATTTGAGTCTTGTGTTTGACTTTTTCTTAGGTCAGTGGGGGTTCAATTTTCACCTATGACCTTTTTTTGGGTGGGAGAAGGCTAAGAGTTGGCTCTGCCTTCCATATCCCATGTGGGACATGGATTTAGTCTTTTTTTTTTAAATAGTATTTGATAAGTGCTCACTATGTGCCAGGCTTACCACAGTGTGTGGTAACTGAGGCACAGAAGTTAAGTGACTTGCCAAAGGTCAAAGACAAGTGGCAGAGCTGGGATTATGTAATAATTAGATACAATTGTACTGTATCTATGACAATGCTTGGTATATGGTACAGACACCTCTATTATTTTTTAAGAAATCTCTACTAATGGTATAGTTCTGTACATGAAGGTCATCTGCTACAAAGATATAAAAAGTATAAGACTATTCTTAGTGGATAGAGAACAGGCCTGGGAGGCAGAAGGACCTGAGTTCTAATCCTGGCTCCACCACATATATACTGTGTTACCTTGGGCAAGTCATTTCACTTCTCTATGCCTCAGTTACTACACCTGTAAAATGGAGATTAAGAGTATGAGTCCCATTTGGGACAGGGCTTGTGTCCAACCTGATTAACTTGTATCTACCCTAGTGCTTAGAAGAGTGCTTGGCACACAGTAACTACTTAACAAGTACCATTACTACTACTAATAGTGGTATTTGTTAAGTTTTTACTATGGGCTATACACTGTGGTAAGTGCTAGAGACAGACAATATGGTTAGATTAGAAACAGTGTGTGTCCCACATGGGTCTTACACTCTAAAGAGAACTGCTATTTAATCCCCACTTTACAGATGAAGAAACTGAGGCACAGGAAAGTTAAGTGAATGGCCCAAGATCACCCATCAGACAAATGCCAGATCCAGGGTTAGAACCTAGTATTCTTGATTCCCAGTTCTGTGCTCTTTCAGCTTGGCCGCATTGCTTCTCCGGGGAAACCTCCAGTGAATGGTCGTAATGACATTTAAATATTACAACCACAAGACACCAGGATGGTACGAGTAGTAAGTGTTAAACCTTAACAGCTGATCATTTGATCTTTTCATTTGTTTGACACCTACTTGCCCCTCCCCCATAGGGCCCAGTCCCTGAAAGGCTTGTTAAAAAGGGAAGAAGAAATTCTCATTATCCTCTCTTTCCCTCAAGCTGATCTAAGGACAGAGCTCCCTTGATTAGATCAACTCCTTTTACTTGGACTAGCTCCAGGGGAGCAAGATGAAAACTTGACCTCTTCAGTTTGAGTAGAATTCAGAAAGAGAGAGAGACAAAGAGAGAGATTACCTTACATGTTTATAAGTGAGAAACTATTAGGGCCTGAAAAAATTCCAGATGAAAAATAAATATTGGGGGCTTAGTAAAGAGAAGAGAGACCAAAGACTTTTCATAATCAGTGGCATCAGAGAGTTACTATTTAAAGTGAGGGAGCTGGAGTTGAGTAGGTTTAGGTAATACTAACTAAAAGAGAACTATCAGGAAAGCAACAGTTGAGAGTTTTGAAGAATACAAAACTGGAAGACGTATGGATCCTCGAGAGGAGAGCTAACCCAGCTAGTATTTAATTGCAGTTACTGAACCCTGAGTTGAGCTGGGCTATGAAGATGAATGCTCTGTATCTGAGTATTTTTTCTAAATATACTACACATCTGAAATCCATCGTTTCATAACTCAATTGGAAATCAGAATTCACAGATCTGCTAATAAACAGAACCATGTTCGGTTCCCGAATACAGAACTAATAATCCGATACAGATTTGGTGTTACTGAGGAGAGCTGAATGGAATCTTAAGAGATTCATCAGTGCAGGCTTCCCCTCCCAAGAATAAGGGTTTACGAAGACTGTGCAGCTGCTAGGGCTAATTGGTAGGTTCAGACATTTGAAATTCAGAGGCAGTAATATACTGGAAACCTTCACTCATGTGTTCTCTTGCTAGTGACAATAACTGCTGTGATTTGTTTTGCTCATGTAATGCAGACATGCCAAAGTTTCACATGAATTTCCATGCACTATATACAACAAGATGTACCCCCGGATTAGGCACAAGATCTGTGTAATTTGCCATACCAAGGCAAAGGCTCTAAAGGTAACTGTAACTCATATCTACCCCAATGCTCAGTACAGTACCTGGCCCAAGCTAAGCACTTAAATACCCTGAGGAAAAAAAACCTGAACAATGCATACAACCGGGAGGTTATTTTACCAATCACTAACTTTGGTCCTCAAATATACTGCGAAGAGAAATGATGCTGCAGATGAAAGTAGGCTAATAATCTGCCTGCTGGTTCAGCATGATCGTTACTATTTGCTATTCAGTCTATTCCTAGGCTGAGTTCATGCTATCGCCACTGCCGAGACCAAGGCTAGCATAGGCAACAATTAAAGGAAATTTTTCGTCAAAGTGAGGGAGTTTATTCAATAAACTGAAAATGGGTTCCTTCCGCCTCAAATTCCTAACTTATTTCACTCATTTTTGATTCTCAGTCATCTTGGAAACAATTTTTTTTTATTATGGTCTGTGACATTTCATAAAAAGAAGTGCAAATTCCTATTAGAAATCTCCCGCAGAACACATACATTTTGTTTTCTGGAAATGAAGGGTCAGTAACTATATCTGTAAGGACAAAATCCCCACACGACGGATTTTTTTTTCCTCCTCAACACCCATGCTACAGGTATCAGCTCTACATCTGTATAAAGACTTCCATTCTCTTCTTTGCTGCAATCCTTGTCTTCCTACGATTTATAATAGCAATCCTTAGTGGGCTTAGGCCTTTTGGGTCTTACAAAAGGCTTCATGTGCTCTGTGTGAGGGGGAAACTGGAAGCAGGGGAGAAAGATACCAGATGAGAGTGGCTGGAACCCAGGCTGGTGACCTTTGTGCTCCTCCGTCTATTCCCTGTCTGCTGTGAAGCCCCAGGAGAGGACACGGTTGGGTGTTTGGGTGTCTGTCTGTGGAAGGGAGTCCTGGGCAGCAGCTCCAGCAGCCAGGCATTGACTAGGCGGCTTCTTTCTTGCCCTCAACCTCTGATCAGAGGGCAGCGGCGAGGGCCAGGGGCGGGCAGGTGGAATGGCAGGCAGCGACTGGAATCTCAGACAGGTCTGGAAGCTCGGGTCCATTTCCCCCACTGCTGTAGACGTGTCTGCAGAACACCCGGAGGCTTCTGGGAATGACGTTCGAGGCGATGGGATGGCAGAGGGGAGTCTGAGGCATGCTCAGTTGGGATGCATCAAAGACATGAACTTCACAGGGGGTGGGGAGAGAAACGCTACCGCTCAGCCGATTTCGCATCCCCGTCTAGGTCTCTGCCCTCCGCCTACCCGGCCAAAATGGTCTCCGGTGGGGCAGGGAAGAAGACGGTGGCAGGAAGATAATTCTTCACATCACTACCTCTGAGAGAACCGACACATTTCGACAGCGATAGACTGGAATTGACAGAACCGGCCAAGCGAATGCTAGCAAACTGGGCCAAATGCAGTTAAAAACAACAACAAAAAAACCACACCAACCGGAATGACGGTTCTCCAACCTTATTTTACACCTGCCACCCACGTCACTGATTTTCCCTATTTAGCTGCCTCATGAGGAGGTTCAGCCGAAAATCCTAACACCGGGGACCGGCTCAACGTTTCTATCTACTGAGCTGCTTCAGGGCCCACGTCAGGTTCAGGGTATGCCTGGCAGGCCCGAACCTGACCGCCGCAGGACAGCGGTGTTGTGCCTAATCCCGGAGCCTGGGCTGCATCCCCAAAACACACACACACACACACACACACACACACAACCTCTAACATCAGCAGCACAGACGATAAATGAGGCTCTGAAAGGGGAACCGCCATGGCAGCGGCTGTTTCAGACTGAAGCGCTGAAGGGCAGTGTGCTTTAGGCTGAGGTACACACCTCTTCCTCTGAACTGTCATTCACGTCATTGTCAAGTGATGCGCTCAAGGAGGCCGCCTTGGGCTCCAGGTAGCAGAGGCACAAAGCCAGAGGGAACGAGAGAGTGAGGGCACAGGGCACTGAGAAAGAGGCGGACAGCAGGAAGAAAAAGATGAAGAGGAAACAGGGCACGAGCGATGGCGATCGGATGGGAAGGTAATGCTGCAGGCTGGTGGGGAGGAAGTTGGTTTCGGAAAGGTTGGGGAAAGACAGATACCCATCGTCATCTAGAAGAGATGGGAAGGACTCGGGGAGTTGCAAGGAGAAGGAAAACAGCGTCCCGTGGTTGCTCGCTTTTTGCTTGTAGCTAAAAGCCGCATCTTGGTCCCCCGAATACACGTTCCCTTTCCTGGTGGGGGGTGGCAAATCCCCCTCACCGTGGCTGGGCACGGTGTCTGTGGATGGATCACAAGCTAAGAGTTTTTGAGCATTCTCCTTACATCTCCTACGGAGCTCTGCTGATGGTGCGGGTGGACCGTTATGTGAGCGAGGAGAGGAGTGAAATGATTCGGGTTCAAGCCAGGGTGACTGATGAGAGAGGGAGAGACAGGGAGAGAGAGAGAGCAGCAAACAAAGTGCAAAAGCAAAAGGACAAAAAGAAAACCGTAATTAGTGAAGTTTCTCTTGTGTAGAATATATTATAAAACAAGAATTTTAGCCCACAGGTTATTGTTCACGGCGCCAAAGAAACGTTCAAGCTGCATGCTGAAGTTGTCACGGATGGCTAAAGGTTACAAGTTAGTAAAATAAAGGCTGCCAGTCAAAATGCACAGGCAATCTTTGTTTTGTTTTTATAATGGAGGAGCTTGTTCATTGGCAACTCTGGATCCTGTGGATTCCACATCAAATAGTTTAGTCCAAAAGATGTAGACCAGGGGTTTCCAAAAATGCATCTAAGTGTCCCTGTGGAGTCTTTTGGTTTTGGAAAATTTGAACAGTTCAGTCTCTAATGATGTCGATACAGTAAGACTTTCAATAACCCTCTGCTGGCTTCCCCAAAAAGGCAATTCTACAAATTTCCAGATGAATGAAAACTGAAAATGAACCCCATCTGAGGTGGTGGAAAGGCAATGTTTTTACCTCTTCAATGGCATTACAATCAATCAATACTAGAGATTGAGCGATTACTCTGTTCAGAGCACTATACTAAGTGCTTGAAAATGTACAATACCACAGAGTTGGTAGAGATGATCCCTACCTACAAGGAGTTTATAGAATTAGTAGGTAAATCAGTCCAAGTTAAGAAAATTTCTAAATCCTACAGTTTCTGGCCTCACTGACTCCTGTCTGATGAGTAAGTGGGATCTGATTCTTCAGCAATTTAACTCCCTTTTCTAATGCCTAGATAACTGCTGAAAATAAATTTACTTATGGTTGCTAACAAATTTGTCAAGTTTTTTTTGGCTTCCAATAATAGCCCTATACAGGACGCTCCCAGAGAGCCTTGGTGTGTCTGACTCCATTTGCCTGTACCCACCCCAGTGCTTAGTAGGGTGCCTGGCACATAGTATAGATTCTATAGATTCTATTTATCCTGATTAAGTTGTCTTGTTTTTTGTCCGTCTGTCTCCCTCAATTAAACTTTAAGCCCATCAATGGGCAGGGATTGTCTCTATCTGTTGCCGAATTGTACATTCCAAGCACTTAGTACAGTGCTCTGCACATAGTAAGCACTCAATAAATACTATTGAATGAATGAATGAATTTTTATTTTTTTGTAAAGCTTATGCTTTCTTTATAGTTGCATATCTCTAAATTTGAATGGGCATTAAAATGCTAAGGGTTTTCAAGGAATAAAGCTGGGAAAGCAGACTGTGTTGTCATCTGTTGGTTATATGAAAATGTGACTCTGGAAGAAGGTAGGTATTGGGGAAGCTTTTTCTGTACAACTTGTGAGGTGAAGCACTGAGAAAACAAATGAGGCTGGTTTTAGTTAGCAGGTAGAAGGCAAGACTCTCAACTTAGCTCTGAGCCCCCCAAAAGGGAGCAAAGCAGTGTTCAAAGAGATGAACGCTGTCTGGCTCAAGACTGGGGCCTCAGGCACTTGGAATGTGTATCATCTTGAAGCCTTCTCACATCAGTCACATCAATCAATGATATTTACTGAGCGATAACTATGTGCAGAGCACTATATTAAGCATTTGGGAGAGTACAATATAACAGAGTTAGCAGACCCATTTCAGTATCATATTTTGCCCTTGTATCATCCTGTGAAGTACAGTGGGAATGCTATATTAGTATTCTCATTTTACAGACCAAAAAACTGGAAACCCAGAGAGGTTGCAATTTCCCGAAGGTTACAGAGCAGATCAGTGGTAGAGAAAGAACTAAGTCCAGCTCTCTGGCCTCTCTCCCCTCTTTCCCCCAAACCAAGCACCACTTTATTGGGATGCTGGCTGTTATTATTATAGTTATTTGTTAAGCACTTTCTATGTGCCAGGCACTGTACCAAATCCTGTGGTGAATATAAGCAAATTGGGCTGGACACAGTCCCTGTCCTGTATAGGGCTCACAGTCTTCATCCCCATTTTACAGATGAGGCACATACAAGTGACTTGCCCAAGGCCACACAACAGACAAGTGGCAGTGCCGGGATTAGAACCTATGACCTTCTGACTCCCAGGCCTGTGCTCTACCCACTACACCATATTTGCTTTCTATATTTTAATTCCACCCTTTCACTAAATGACTGTGCCCTCTTGGCATTACGCTGAATGTCTCTGAAGCTCAGTTTTTCCATTCTTAAATGGAGTTCCTCTTCCCTCAATCAATCCTCTCTCCCACTCCCTTCTGCATCTTGGATTTGCGTCCCTTTTTCACACCTCCCTCAGCCCCACAGCATGTATGCATATATCAGTAATAATTTTTTTTTAATTACTGGCTCTCTCTCTCTCTAGAGCATAAGCTTGTTGTTGGCAGGGAACACGTCTACCAACTCTGTTATGTTGTACTATCCCAAGAGCTTAGTACAGTGCTTTGCACACAGAAATGTGTTCAATAAACATGATTGATATACTGAATTTTCTTGAGCATTTTTGGATGCAGAACTCTATACTGAGCACTTGGGAGAGTACCCTAAATCAGAGTTGGTAAATGAGATTTCCCTACCTCCACTCTCTTATGGATGTTATAACTCCTCACTTTTTCCACAGGACAAGTACTTGGAAGGTACTTTTGTCATTCCTCCATTTTTATAACGAATGCTCACTCTAAATGTCTCCTAAATTTTTCAAGTGTCTTTCTCTGGCATAGCTGTGCACACCAATCTCATGACTGAACAATGAATTTAGATCAAACATCAACTGTGCGATCCACCACAATAAAAACAGGCCAAGGAGAATTTATATTTTAATCCAATGCAAATATTTTTAATTGCTTCAAAAATGAGAATGACAACATTTGTATTACAGTTTTGGTACAATGATCTCAATTGAACACACAAAGCTCACATAAGTTGATCTTTTCTGAACACTGCCACCCATGCAAACCGGCCTCTTTCCATGGAGATGTGGGCCAGTGTGACCTTTGACCCAGGAGACTTCTATTAGGGTTTTAGATGGCAGAGAGGTTTCAAGGAGCTTAGGCCATCTAATACAAGAGGTCTCTGGAGACACACCAAACCTAAGAGCTTGGAGTGTTCATCTTTGTATCTAGTCTGGGATCGAAGGTGAAAATATGGCTTTTTGATGGGTGCCAGTGGCTGTGGGTTTGGGAAGGTTGGGTGAGCCCCTCCCTCTCCTTAAACCCACCATCGGACATTCATTTTGGAATCTGTTCGAAGGCTTTTGCTGTTCCGCTAACTTATTCTGCAAGCAGGCAAAAATCCTATTTACCAAGGTGAACCTGGAGACTCTTTTCAAAGAAGAATTTCATTTCAGAATGATCCACTAAGCTACAAACAGGTCTCATAATGAATAGGATCATTCGAGTTTCGATGGAGGCCTCATTTGAATTGACTGGTTTTCTGAGACTTCCATCATTAATTTGCAGAAATGCAATCACTCTCATTGGACAGCTAATGTTGCCAGAGAAAGTCTTTGGACAACTAGCGCTAACAAAGAAATTGGAAGATTGGGATCAAGAAAAAAAAAATATATTTTAGGATGTGGAACAATAACAGGGCATTGAGTTACAGCATCTAACTTAGTATTTGTCTACTTTAATTAGATAATGAATTTAAATTTCAAAATTTCTAGTCTTGAAAATTTCCTTCTTAAAAAATGAATTTTCTCCACCATATTTCCAAATAAAATAACTTCTGAAATTCCATTTTAAAGTTAATGGCAAGAAAATGGGGGGAAAAATAATCTTTTAAGTAGAGGGTGCCAAAGAGAGAAGTTTTCATTCAGTTTCTCATCCCACTGAAATTGATTTGATAATGAAACATGCAGTGAGATGCAGAGACCATCTGATCAGCTTGGGCTCATGTAAACATTTCTAAAAGGTTTTTTTTTTAAAAAAAAACAAATAAAAAAATGTGGGCTTCTTTAGAATATGTAGGCAGATAGGATGGCTTTTTCTAATCACAATTACAGTAAGCTCTCTGTGCTCAGGTAAACATATCTTTTTTTAAATAGCAGCATTTATATTCATGTTTAGAGTAGTAGTAATTAGTAGTAATTGATATGAAAAGTGCTTTTAAAAAGAATCTCATTTTTGGTCATTAGTCCAGTGAGGTAGAAATTATTTTCCCCGTTTTTCAGACGAGGAACCTGAGATTTAGAGAGGTTGTGGCAGGTGGCCAGTGGCAGAGTCACGACCAAAATGCAGGCCTGCAGCATCACAACCAAGTGCGCTTCTCATAAGCAGCTAACAATTTACTGAGTGCTTGTTGTGTACAGAGCACTGTACTAAGCACTTGAGAGAGAGTACATTATAACAGAATTGGTAGACACGGTCCCTTGCCCTAACTCATTAAAAATGCAAGTACTAAAAAATAGATATAAACTTCCTGCCACATATTTCAGTTTATCTAAGTCCCTGACAGCAAACTAATTCAGTCATTGTTAGTAATTAGAGCAAAGAATGTAAAGAAACTAAAATCACCCAATTCTCAAAATAGCTCCCAACCCCCCAAAAAAACAAAAGCCAAACCTCAAAATCATAACACTATTTTCAAGGGCCACCCAAATGTCTCTCCTCCATTCATATGGGCATTAGATATTGGTCTTGGCAACTGCCCAAGCTTGCCATGAACTGAATCTCAGAGCCCTCATTTACCTTTTATCTAGCTCATCTTCAATCATGAGACCCTGGTCTCCTTTACTACCAGGCTTGATTCAAATCAAAAGAACTATTGAGTGAACTATTGAGTGAACTTCAGCAAGCCAGGGAGGAACCTTATAATGAAAGTCAAGGAATGAGCTAAACATCTGGGACATAATTCCCAGGTACGTTTGTATTTATAACATTTTAAAAATGTGTTTGTTAACTGATGATTTTGTGCTAATACGCCACACGGGACAACGAACTACAAGTGCTCAGTTATGGTAATGTTTTAAGTTGGTTACATATGGGACCAGGATTCAAAAGGAATTTTGGTGCCTTGTCCTCAAGTGCATAATTGATACAAGATCAAGCATATCATTAGTGTTCATTAATTATGTTGACGATGGTATTTACTAAATGGGCTGAGCATTATACAGCTGTTCTTCTCTGGCTACCATGTGAGTCTCAGGGTTTACTCAGCTCCTTTGGCTTGTTTATTTCATTATTTCACACAAAGACATCAGATAACTTGAAATAAATTCAGAAGGGGGAATTTCAGCAGTAGAAACCAGATTCTAGTGCTGAAACTTGAAAGAACAACAGAAACGTTTCAGTTAAGAGCACAAGATTGGGATAAACTAAAGTGAATGCTTGGAGACCCGGCTCTCATTCCGTGCTCTGAGAGTAATTTTCTTTTTTTTTTTGGCAAATCACTCCCCGGCCCCAATTTCCTTCTCTATAAATGGAAATACAGCTCTATTTTGCTCCCTACTCTGGTACTGGGAGATATTAGACATTAGGTGCCCAGCATTTCTACGCTTCATGGAAAAACATGGTTGAGAAACCCATGCTACCACTACTAAGCAGACTTTTGAAGGGAAATACCACCAAATGCTGTGCCTTGATAACTAATGAGGAAAAATGCAAGCTGATGATATGTGGGAGGAGAATGGGGCCAGAAACAAAGTGAAGAGAGCGGAAAGATTCGTTCCCTCTAAAGCTGAATGATATCCAAATCCAGAATTAATTGTTCTACCCTACAAAGACGTTTTTTCGACCCAAGACGGCTGTTGAAAGTCTTTGAGGGCTCCTCAGTTGTTAATGAACAAGAAATACCCCCAACAAACCCCTGCTTCCCTCCCCCCAACCAATATTTTCCCAACAAAACCAAAATGCTTATGAAAGCAAAGAGGTAAGACACAGGGATTGTCTAAAACAAATCCCCGGCTGGACAGAAGAACAGGACCGATGTCAACAGTCTGCCGGTGTCTCAAACGTTTTGTGCACATTCCATCTAATCACTACTCGGCTGCTCCCAGGACATGAAGCCAATTGCACAGGAAGCCTTAAAATTATACCTTTGCCTCAGGCCGAACTGCCAAGACTGGGGCGGCTTCCTCTTCTCCCTTTTTCCTCTTGTCCGCTTCCTCGTCTCGCTCTTCCTCAGCCTTTTTCTCCGGCGTCACAGTGGTGATCAAGTTGGTTTGAGAGATGCCCTTTGTTGTGGTGTACACCCCCGTACCAACCTCTGCAGCAGACATAGAATCCTTCATGTACATTTCATGGTTTTCATTCACTGATGCTAAAAGCAAAATACAATTAAAAAAATAAAAACAAAATCTGAAACCGTTAACTCTGCACGAAGTCGGAAGGTAGGTTAACAGTATTATTGAGTCCAACCCTGAGAAAGCATTCCTCCCTGCCCCCCTGTCTTTGACAAAGCCAGCAGAATTTGTGCTTTTGAGGGTGAGGTCACCTAAAGCACGCTTGCAGAATCACACTCTTTCTCTGAACACATATGCAAATCCTTGTGGGTTCTTTAAAAGCTCATTCCACGGAGCCAAACCCCATGCTAATTAGCTAGGACTGACTAGCACGGCTTTATTGGGTGGGGAGGGGTGTCAGAGGGTGAAAGTGTGAGTGGAAAGATGGGTCAGAGGCTAAGTTGCCACCTTTCGAAGTTCATTACTACACACGAGTAGCTGGAAAGGAAGGGGTCCGCTCAGCAGGATATCAATCAGTACCTTCTGCCACTATACCACCGAGATCAGGATTTCCAGGAGGAAAGTTGGTCTGGGGCAAAAATTACGTTTTTCTCAAGGTTCTCGAAGCACCTTCGGTGGGGTGGAGAGACATCATCGGTTCTTTACGACAAGAGCCGGAAAAGGCACCCCCTGAAATTTTGCTTGTCTGGAACCACGAGCCTTGAAAACAGCATTAACGAGGGTGAAAAACACCATCCCAGCGACAGAATAGTAGAGGCGGCAACTCTGCTCAAATGGAGAGGGATTATTCAAATCTCCATTGTAACTGAACTGGATCCAAGTGAAATGCAATGCATCTATCTGTATTGCATCCTAAAGCGTAATGCAAACGAATGCTAGACAACTTCGTGCAAATGCAACAACCATGCAGAGCATTTACATTTTAAGAAACAGTCTTTTTGAGGGGGACCTAACAGTCTTGTAGTCCAATTCATCTGCTCAGTTTGGTACACTCCAGTGAGTGTAGGGACCATGTCTTGGCTTTTCCTTGCACTTGTCAAGCTCCTAGTACAGTGCTCAGCACACAGTAGGTGCTCAAAGGTGCTCCTGAATGAGCAAACTTAGATGACTTAGATCTCAACTACCGGAAAAAAAGTGAAGTCTTTCTAAATGGATCCCAAATATACCACAACCCCATATGTTGTCCGACTGAAAATTAGAAGAGTTGTAAGGCTTACAAAAAGTCTTAGGCAAACATTTCACTAAACACCCATCTCTCCACAATGCGGGCTCCAAAGTCTTACATCTCCTTAAAAACCCATAAAAGCATCTAGAACGGGCTATCTCTCTGGAGATCTCAATTAGGGGCCTGCATGGTGAGTTTAAGTAAGCAGCAGCTCTGCAGAAAAAGCGCCTATGCTTGCTTTATCATGCACCCACAGCATTCAGGGCGTAAACAACAGAAAACATACTAGAACTGGAAGGACTCAAATCAGTGAGACACAAGATATACTAACATCGCTTTTAGGCCGGAGGAGGAAGAGAGAGGATGAGTTATTAATACATTCATTTGACCGTTCATTCCCTTAGTTGACAGTAATCATCACACAAAAAGGTCACTGTGGAAACTGCATGTCCCATTAGAGAGGGACAATCCATATGAGGAACAGAAGAATGGGACATTAATGATTTCCATGAGAGAGAAGATGGTGCTAAAAACTGAGTAAGGAGATTTGATTTCCCCAACACTCACTGATGGAATCTAAAGAAGCTGACTCTTGAGAAAGAAGAGGAGGGTGAGGAGATAGAAGACAAAGGATTGGGAATTAATAAGCCACAAAATATGTATCTGGAAAGGTCACCATCGAATGTCATTATACATTATCTGTCTATAGCATTAAGCAGCAATGTAACAGTTAAAAAAAAGTCTACCGTTAAGTTCAGAACAAGCAATGCCTAAACCTATAAAGGACATTTTCAAAGGAATCATACACCCTACGCATTTTTTAAGAAAAGCAGTGATCTCTCTAGAAGGCCTACTTGTGACTTACTCCTTGCGCCGTTTAATTGGCATGCCATTGATGTCTGGCTAAATCTCTTTTGCCCAAGCTGAACAGGGGCTGAAAGCCCAGAGTAAAGTTATCGCTACCACTTTTAATTAGGCAGGCAGCAAAAACTATGTTTTACTTATGGATTTTTAGCAGATTAAACTCTTTTCTTTATGAACAACTGTAAGAACAACACCCTACTGAGATTACTCAATGAAACTGGTTTGTGATACCGCAAAATTATTTTCTGAGTGTCTTGGCTTCCATTCTGTGAACATACACCAAGTCTCTCAAATCAAAATTAGCACACACTGCTTAAAGAAAGCCCTCCCACCCATCCGCATACAACTCCTTCTTCTTTGGCCATGGATAAGGGGAAAACGGCTTTCTAACAAGCTCAGCTATTTGAAACTTCCTTAGGGATTGCAAAAACAAATCTTGCAGAATTACTAAAAGACAAATCTTGCAGAATTACTAAATAATCCTTACCCCCATCCAAACTGCGGGACATGGTATAACGCTTGCTAGAAGATCGCTCGAAATAAGGTGCGGGGCGATCGATCAGTGCGCTGGCCCTCCTGGTCTGGGCTTGTGTTCTTCCACTGTAGCGGAATTTGGACCCCAGGGTCAGAAATTTCTTTGGCGGTGCTTCCGGAAGCAAGAGTCTAAAACACAGCAGGCAGAAAAGTTTGCTTCAAGTAATAATAACTGTGGTATTTTGTTAAGCACTTACTATGTGCCAGGCACTGTACTAAGTGCTGGGGTACATACAAGCTAATCAGGTTGGACATAGTCCCTATCCCACAAAGGGCTCACAGTCTTAATCCCCATTTTACAGATGAGGTAACTGAGACCCAGAGAAGCTCAACAACTTGCTCAAGATCACACAGCAGGCAAGCAGTAGAACCAGTACTAGAACCCAAGTCCTTCTGACTCCCAAGCCCATGCTCTATCCACTAAGCCACGTTGCTTCCATTTGTTACACATCCGCTATGTGCCAAACACTGTAATAAACACTATGGCATATACGATACAATCAGATCAGCCATAGATCCTGTTTTACAGCCAAAGGAAGTGGGACAGTAGATATTTAATCTCCATTTTACCAATGAAGAAGCTGAGGCAAAGAGAAGTTTAGTGATTTGCTCAAGGCCACCCGGCAGGCAGGTGGAGGGGTCAGAATTAAAACCCAGGTCTTCTGACACCCAGTCTAACTTCTTCCCACTAGGCCATGCTGCTTCTCCAGTTAAGAAACCTTATCTTATAATGGTATTCTTTCCAATGGGAAGGGAAAGTTTGGAGTTAACCCAAAATTCCTAACCCATATCCCACAATGTCAAAGTTAAGAAAAGATATTTTGATGGTCCCAAGAAAATCTGACTGATTCCAGTGATTTCCTGCGTTTGCCAGAGTGGAAGATAATAATTAATTCAGGAATTTGTTATGCACTGGCACAGATATAACAGATTGGACACTGTCCCTGTTCCACAGAAGTGAGAACAGATATTTAGTCTCCAACCTACAGTTACGGAAACTGAGGCACAGAGAAGTGACTTGCTCAGGGTCATACAGAAAGCAAGTAACAGAGAGTGAATGACAACCCAATTGACTTGTCTTAAATCACAGAGCAGGCCAAAGGTGGCCTGGGATTAGAACTCAGGTCCTCTTGCCAGTAGCCCACGATGCCGTTTTCTTACACAGTGGGTACATTTCATTTGCACATTATGGGCATCATTATGTCATGTAGTTTTATGTAATGATGTCACTCCCAAGTCCATAGGAACTCCAGAACTGGAACACTGCCCCAGATGAAACCGCCCCCTCCTTGCTCCATGGCACTGCATTCCCCAGACAAATCCACAGGGACTCGGGCCCCACTTCCACTGAGTGGGGAGGAACTGGTTTTCACCACCCTGCTTCATCTGATTCTATCTTCATGCCTCAGTGAATCAATATCAAAGGATTTAGTGAGCACTTACTGTGTGCAGAGAACTGGACTAAGTGCTTGGGAGAGTAACCTAGTAGACACAATCCCTGCGGTCAAGAGACTTACAATCTAGTGAGGTAAACGGACATTAAAATTCAGTCCCAGAGAGGAGAAATGGCAGAAAATAGGGAATATGGACATAAGTGTTTGGGGGCTCTGAGTGGAGTGAGTATCCAAGTGCTTAAGGGGTATAAGTCCAAGGGCATAGGCAAAAGGAGGGAGAATAAAGCAGGGAGATGGAGAGGTTAGTCAGGGAAGACTTCCTGGAGAATGTATTTTAGAAGGGCTTTAGAGCTATGGAGAGGTGGCGGTCTGTTTGATAATGATAATAATAATAATAGTACTTAAGTGCTTACTATGTGCCAAGCACTGTTCTAAGTGCTGGGGTAAGTACAAGTTAATCAGTTTGAACACAGTCCCTGTCCCACATGGGGCTCCCACTCTTAATCCCCATTTTTACAGTTGAGAGAACTGAGGCACAGAAGTGAAGCAACTTGCCCAAGGTTACACAGCAGACATGTGGTGGAGCTGGGATTGCAACCCAGGGCCTTCTGACTTCCAGGCCCGTCCTCTATCCTCTAAGACATGCTGCTTGGATATAAAGGGGTGGGAAGTCCAGGCAGGAGGAAGGGAGGATGTGGGCAGAGACTTTCATTCATTCAATAGCATTTATTGAGTACTTACTATGTGCAGAGCACTATACTAAGCGCTTGGACTGTACAATTCGGCAACAGATAGAGACAATCCCTGCCCATTGACAGGCTTACAGTCTAATCGGGGGAGTCAGACAGACAAAAACAAGACAACTTAATTACGATAAATAGAATCAAGGGGATGTACATCTCATTAACAAAATAAATAGGGTAGTAAAAATACATACAAATGAGCACAGTGCTGAGGGGAGGGGAAGGGAGAAGGGGAGGAGCAGAGGGAAAGGGGGGAAGGATTTGAGGCCACCACTCATTTTTTCAGATTTGCTCCCAGTTCCTCTAATTCCACTATGATTTTTTCTATTCATCTGCACACCAAGTCATTACAAGTGGGCCAGAAAATGCTACACAAATCAACGTTTCAAAACTGCCCACAGTCCAAATAGTCCAAACCACCCTTACTGAGTAGGTTGAGGGGTGGGGAGGCTGAGGGGATGCCAACTTAGCCAGAGCGGTGCTTTTTGACCACCTAGGCTGGCTGAGCCGAACAATCAAGAATCCAGTGTGGTTACTTCCACAATTCATTTGGCTTGTTTCAGTACTGGATAATCCCTTCAACTTTTTCCACTTTCTTTAAAGTACATTTCACCACGCCAAAACAAAGTTTCCCCACACACCTGAAAAACGTATGGTGCTCCACGCACACTTTCCATAAACGCTTTGCAGCTCGGTGGTTCGGCAGCTTAAATCCAATGGTGCTTTCAAACTGTTCAAACTAAAAAGTAAACAAGACAAAGACAGATCTATATACTATAGTCAGGCTGGTTTTATAAATCAACTTGAAAAATCACTTTGAGGTCTGCAAAATTTGCATTTTCAGGGTTCTGGGGTTAATGGCATTGGATGGTTTGGATTTCTCTTCCAGTCACGTCCATCACTTTCTCCTGATCTCTTCATCAACCAGCTATTAAAAGAGAAGCACTAGACTTCAGCTAATGTATTTCTAATTTTTCCCCACAGATTCCCAAGAAAACTCCAAGAACAGAAGCTGAATAAATTAAGTGCTTGCCTTTTGATTTCCTTTGAGCCCTTGGGCCAGTACCTAATTTCTAAGCTACCCTACATTCCTATAGTTCAATTCATTCATTCATTCAAACATTTATTGAGTGCTTACTGTGTGCAAAGCATTATACTAAGTGCTTGTGAAAGTACAATACAACAACAGACACAATCCCTGCCCACAATGATTTTACAGCCTAAAGGAGGGGGAGACAAACAATAATCATTAATCAGGATGCAGGGTAGCTATCTCAAACCAGAATTTCCTGGGCTGTAGGGTGTCTCTCTCCAATTACTCTCCCCACACTTCAAAGCCTTAGTGAAGGCACATCCCTTCCAAGTGGCCTTCCCTGCCTAAGCCCTCCTTTCCTCTTCTCCCACTCCCTTCTGCGTCACCCTGACTTGCTCCTTTTATTCATCCCTGCTCCCAGCCCTATGGCATTTATGTCCATATCTACCATTTATACTAATGTCTGTCTCCCCCCTCTAGACTGCAAGCTTGTTGTGGACAGGAATGTATCTGTTTGTTGTTACAGTGTACTCTCCCAATTGCTTAGTACAGGGTTTCACACAGTAAACACTCAATACAATTGAATGAACACTCCTTTTGTATTCTCTCAATAATAATAATAATAATTGTATTTCTTAAGCGCTATGTGCCAAGCAATGTTCTAAGTGCTGCGGTAGTGCTCATAGTCTTAATCCTATTTGGCAGATGAGGTAAGTGAGGCAGAGAAAAGTTAAGTGACTTGCCCCAGGTCACACAGCAGACAAGTGGCAGAGCCCAAATTAGAACCCATGACCTTCTGAGTCCCAGGTCCAAGCTCTATCCATTACACTGTGCTGCTTCTATGCTACTATGACTACTACCTCAACTACTACTAATAATATTACCACTTGTCTGCTGTGTGAGCTTGAGCAAGCTCTTCACTTCTCTGTGTCTGTTACCCCATCTGTAAAATGGGGATTAAAAGTGAGCGCCCCATGGGAGACAACCTGATTACCTTCTAACTACCCCAGCGCTTAGAACAGTGCTTGGCACACAGTAAGCGCTTAACAAATATCATTAATATTACTATTATTACAATATACGAGGACTGGGACAAAGTTCCTGAATCACAAGGGGCCATTTAGATAGTTAAGAGTGGAGCTGCCCTCGGCCTTGCCTCTCCTTTTGGTCCTGAGGATGCATGGAGGGGTGGTGGCCTTGATTCCTTTGTTTTTTTAAATGGTATTTATTAAGCACTTACTATGTGCAAGACCCTGCATTAAGTAATAATAATAATAATAATAATGTTGGTATTTGTTAAGCGTTTACTATATGCCGAGCACTGTTCTAAGCGCTGGGGTAAACACAGGGGAATCAGGTTGTCCCACGTGGGGCTCACAGTTAATCCCCATTTTACAGATGAGGGAACTGAGGCACAGAGAAGTTAAGTGACTTGCCCACAGTCACACAGCTGACAAGTGGCAGAGCTGGGATTCGAACTCATGAGCCCTGACTCCAAAGCCCGTGCTCTTTCCACTGTGCCACGCTGCTTCTCACTGCGCCACGCTGCTTCTCAGTGCTAGGGTAGATACAAGACAATCAGGTTGGGCACAGTCCATGTCCCAGATGGGTTCACAGTCTTAACCCCCACTTCACTGATGAGGGAACTGAGGCACAGAGAAGTTGAGTGACTTGCCCAAGGTCACATAGCAGACACGTGGAGAAGCCGGGTTTAGAGACTACGTCATCTGACTCCCAGTCCGCATCTTTCCACTAGGCCATGCTGCTTTCTGGCTTAGAATTCTAAAGAAAAGTACCAGGTGCAGAGGGCCAAGTCAGGGCTATTCCCCATTTCTATCCTATAAATATGCACATGAAGCATCTGTAGCCCTGAGCCTTCCATTTCCCCCATAGGCATTAATTAAAAATAAGACTGTGATTACACATCCACCCTGGATCAAGCATTTCAAAATGGCAGAAACAAATCTTCTTACTTAAATATACAGCCTGTATTAAAGCTTATGCTTTGTTCTCACTTCTATCTTTCATTTTATCTTTGTGTCTTTTAATATTTCCCAGAGGACAACTGCCCTGAATCATTTTCGACAGAACATTTAAAGTCCTGAACAACCTGCATCCTTGCTGCTCTCTAACTGGTTCCACAAAGGATTGCCGCATATATTGCTAAGGCAAGTTAATCGGGTGAAATCCTTTAAGATGATCCGAAAAACAGAGGCTTAAATCAGCTCCTGATTGCAGGGAATGTGCCTACCAACTCTGTTATATTGTGTTCTTCCAAGTTTAGTACCGTGCTCTGCTCACAGCACTCAGTAAATGCGACTGGTTGCCTGATCAACTATCTTCAGAGTTTAAATTATGAAGTTGCCTAATCCTGCGACTAGGGGCGGTGCCACGGAAGAGGCAGGAGGGACTTTTTGTGAACCTGGGCTACCTCTCCCCACAGTGAAATGAGCATGGGTGGGTGGAGGGATGGTGGGACAGGGTGGGTTGCAGGGGGAGGGTAAGAGAGAATTTACAAATACTTAAATTATGCTCTTCCTTCATTAACCATTATTTAGGAAGTAGTTTAATAGGAAGCTGCCCTCCTTTTGATTTTGTCTTTCACATCTCTCCCAAGATCCCTTCTTCTAGTTTCCTCCATTAGGGGCACATATGTGGTTTTGTGGCACAGGCAAGGGGGATGTGTGGGGATTATGGGGTTTGAGTGAATATGGAAGCAGTGTGGTCTAGTGGATAGAGTACGGGCTTGGAAAGGCCCTGGGTCCTAATCCTGCCTCTGCCACTTGCCTCACTTTGGGCAAGTCATTTCACTTCTCTGGGACTCAGTTCCCTCATCTCTCAAATGGAGACTAAGACCGTCAGTTCCACGTGGGACACGGTCTGTGTCCAGCCTGATTACCTTGTATCTATCCCAGAGCTTAGTATAGTGCTTGATACATAGTAAGCACTTAAATACCACAATTATCATTATTATTACTACTTTTGCAGGGGCAGGGAGCGTACCAGAGGGCTTCTTCTGGAACTGATCCCTGTGGTAAGGTCAAGAGGCAGAGGGCAGAGGCCACCTCAGTCCTTCCTTGAGGGCTGATCAGGGAGCGGGGCCCAGGCTGGCCTCAGCTTGCATTATATGACTGCTAGGTGTCAATCATGGAGGAAGCTGTACCATGATGGGCTGTAATTCTTCCCCTCCATTTAGGGGTTGGGAGATAATAATATAATAATAATGGTAACAATCATAGTGGTATTTGTTAAGTGCTTACTATGTACCAGGCACTGTACTAAGTGCTGGGGTAGATAAAAGCAAATTGGGTTGGAGAGTCCTTGTCCCACATGGCACTCACAATCTCAAGCCCCATTTTACAGATGAGGTAACTGTGGCCCAGAGAAGTGAAATGACTTGCCCAAGGTCACAAAGCAGACAAGTGGTGGAGCTGGGAGTAGAACCCATGACCTTCTAACTTCCAGGCCCGTGCTCAATCCACTATGCTATGAAGTGAAGTGACTTGCTCCAGGTCACATAGCAGGAAAGTGGGAGCCCAGTTACGTTGGTCATCCAACCAAATGCCTCAGGCAAATTGCGCCCCTTTTTGCATACCCCTTTAGAGTGGTCAGTCAATAGCATCTATTGAGTGCTTACTGTGTTCACAGCACTGTGCTAAGCGCTTGGGAGAGTATAATATAACAATAAAAAGACATTCCCTGCCCACAGCAACTTTACAGGCTAGAGCATAAGTTTACTGAGCACTTAACTGTGTGCAAAGCACTCATTGCATTAAGCGATTGGGAGAATACAATATAACAAAACAACAGACACATTCCCTGCCCACAAGAAGTTAGATGGCTCTCCAACACTATCAAATGATGAATGGTTTATTCACAACTGGAAATTTTTTCACTTTATTCATTTTCGATTCAGGCCCACTAATCTCCAAGAGGCATAACACTGCAGAATGAGGGCAGTGAAACTGTGAAAACACAGTCAGGACTGAATACTGCATCTCATAATCCCCTTTATCACTTTGCTGCTCCAAGTTGGCCCCGGATTTATTTTAGGAGAGGGATCACAAGGGAGTATGGACGTAAGGGAGAGAGCTGTTTCTCAGATGTGCAGAATGGCTATTTAACCCCTCCCAAACGTGTATGCCCAGTATGCTATTCAAAAATGTATTTTCTCACACTATTTTCGGTTAGACTCCGGAAATTCCTATCATTACTATGAATTTCCAATTGGGAAATTCAATTAAAAAATTAAATGCCACTAAAGCCTCCTTTCTACCACACTGTTATATAGCCTCGGCACCTAGACAGAGTGTAAAAACCCTGAGAATTGGGAGAAGCCCCTGCCCCTCTTTTCCTAATTCCTCCCAGGCCAGCCTCACTCTCTGAACAGAAAAGACCATGAAAATAACTTCCTCTAGCTCAGTCAATCGACTGTATTTATTGAGCATATACTGGGTGTAGAGCACTGTTCTAAGTGCTGGGGAGAGTACACTACAACAGAATTGGAAATGGCTCTGAGATTAGGAAAGTATGAACACTAGGGAGTCACCTAAGACTTTGGGGCGAGACTTCAGGGTCTTCTTTGGCGTCTTCTAAAAGGGACTCATGCCACTAGTATTTAGGAAGACATTCTCTTATCCAAGGTGTAACCAAATACTTGGTACTAATAGAGGTGACATAATGATGCTTAATGTATCTCATGTTATATTGTACTCTCCCAAGCACTTAGTACAGTGCTTTGCACACAATAAGCGCTCAACTGATTTCTATGCTTTAAAAATCATGCATTAAAGTGTATAGTGCTAGTGATCTGTATACAGAATAAAGATGACTGAAAAAAACATTTCCTGGTTTCTTTTCACCATAAACAATGATAAATGCTTTTCATTGTGCAGAGTCCAAGTCCAATAATGCTGAAAACTCATGTCAAGGAATTCTATTGTGTCATATTTTGAAGGGGGCATTTTGTGGTTTGGCCTAGGACAAAGATGTTGTGAACCCAAACAAATTACCAATCACTACAACTGTCTGAATTTATCTGCTCTCTGAAATGTGAAAATCAAGACCCCAATGTCCAGGGCATTAGCATACTAATCATCTTGATCTATACACTTCAATCATATAGCACGCTTCTCAAATGAAATGAGAATTCCAATCCACTTACCTCTCCTGGTCTGATTTTGATGTAAAAGTTGTTCCTTTTGTACGAAATTTTCAGAACCTTGGGCCAGGCAAACCTATTTATTCGGAGACGGTCTCGATAGATCAGTAAACCACTGGCACAAACCCCCAGCATGATTTCCACTCCTTCAGAATCCTTAAAAAACGACGACAGAATCAGAATTAGTTAACCTTTTACAGCATGCCTTAGAAGCAGCTTGGCCTAGTGGAAAGAGCATGGGCCTGGAAGTCAGACGACCTGGGTACTAATCCCAGTTCTGCCACTTGCTTGCTGTGGGAACTTGGGCAAGTCATTTACCTTTTCGGTGCCAAAGTTTATTCATCTGTAAAATGGAAATTCAATACCTATTCTTCAGTCATTCATTCAACTGTATTAGAGTGCTTTCCGTGTGAAAAGCACTCACTGTGCTAAGCATTTGGGGCAGTACAACAAAATAAACCTATCCACAATGAGCACACAGTCTGAGGGGGAGATAGGCATTACTATACCTAAATAAATAAATTACAAATACATATATATGTGCTGTGAGGATGGGAAGAATGATGAATGAAGGAAGCAGGTCAGGGCAATGCAGAAGCGAGTGGAAGGACAGGAGGGCTTAGGCAGGGAAGGCCTCTTGGAGGTGTGCCTTCAATACGGCTTTGAAATGGTAGGGAGGGCAATTACCTGTCTGATATGAGGAGGGAGGGAATTCCAGGCCAGAGGTAGGATGTGGGTGAGAGGTCAGTGGCGAGAGAGATGAACTCGAAGTACAGTGAGAAGGTTGGGATTAGATGAACAAAGTGTGTGGGCTGGGCTGTAGTAGGAGAATAGCCAGATGAGGTAGGAGCGGGCAAGGGGATTGAGTGTTTTGAAACCTATGGTAAGGAGTCTTTGCTTGATGCAGAAGTGGATGGGCAACCACTGGAGTTTCTTGAGGAGTGGGGAAACATGGTCTGAACATTTTTGAAGGAAAATGATTTGGGCAGTACAGAATGGAGTATGGACGGGAGTAGGGAGAGACAGGAGGCAGGGAGGTCAACAAGGAGCCTGACAGAGTAATCAAGGCTAGACAGGATAAGTTCTGGCATTAACGTGGTGGCAGTTTGGACAGAGAGGAAGGGGCGGATTTTAGCCATGATGTACGGCAGAACTGACAGAATTTAGTGATGGTTTGGATATAAGGGTGGAATGCGAGAGAAGAGTCAAGGGTAATGCCAAGGTTACGGGCTTGTGAGACAGGAAGGATGGTTGTGCCGTAGGCAGCGATGGGAAAGTGAGCAGGAGAAGAGGGTTTGGGTGGGAAGTTCAGTTTTAGTCATATTAAGTTTGTGATCGGAGCCAGGGACTGTCTCTCTTTATTGCTGCATTTACTTTCCAAGAGCTTAGTACAGTGCTCTGCACACAGTAAGCACTCAATAAATATGACAATGAATGAAAGGCCATCCAAATTAAGATGTCTTGAAGGCAGGAGGAAAGGGAGACTGCAGAGAGAGAGAGAGAGATCAGGGCTGGAGACATAAATTTGGGTGTCATCGGCATAGAGGTGGTAGTTGAAGCTGGGGGAGCAAATGAGTTCTCCAAGTGAGTCGTTGTAGATGGAGAATAGAAAGGAACCCAAACCTAATTTTGAGGGACCCCTACAGGATGGGAGGCAGAGGAGAAGCCCGCGAAAGAGACTGAGAATGAACAGCCAGAGAGATAAGAGGAGAAACAGGAGAGAACAGACAGAATCAGTGAAGCGGTGTCAGTGTTCTCCCTCCTCCAACTGGGAGCCCCAAGTGGAACAGAGATTGTGTCCAACCTGATTATCTTGTCTCTAGACTAGAAGCTTGCTAAGGGCCAGGAACCTGTCAACCAACTCTTTTGTACTGTACTCTTCCAAATGCTTAGTACAGTGTTCTGCACACAGTAAGTGCTAAACAAACACCATTGATAGACTGATTGCAACTGGTACATAGTAAGCCCTTAAAAAATTAAACAAAGAAATTTCTCTCTCTCTCTCTCTCTCTCTTCCCCCGGTCCAAAGAGTCACATATATTCTTTGATTACCTCATGTTTCCAGTAAGACTACAGTGCTAAATATAAGTGACCCCGTACACGTACTACTCATTAAAATCACAAAAGTCCCTTTCACCTGTTCCACATTTTTTACATTCACTGTACACCATCCACTGAAAACATCTAACAAACATTCTTAAATATTTATGAGAAACTTCCCAAGGGCCTTTGCAATGCCAACAAAACTGGTGAACTATATTAACTGCCCCCTCCCGCTTTTTTTTAAGGAATGTAAGGTAAAGCAGCATAATTTAATGGAAAGGGCTTGGGACTGGAAGTCAGAAAACCTGGGTTCTAATAACTGTGGTATTTATAGAGCAATTACAAATGTGCCAAACACTGAACTAACTTCTAGGGAAGAAACAAGGTAAATCAGGTCAAGCACAATCCGTGTCCTACATACGGTTTCACAGTTTAATAATAATATTGTTGGTATTTGTTAAGCACTTACTATGCACAGAGCACTGTTCTAAGCACTGGGGTAGATACAGGGTAATCAGGTTGTCCCACATGAGGCTTACAGTCTTGATCCCCATTTTACAGATGAGGTAACTGAGGCACAGAGAAGTGAAGAGACTTGCTCACAGTCACACAGCTGACAAACGGCCGAGCTGGGATTCGAACCCATGACCACTGACTCCCAAGCCCATGCTCTTTCCACTGAGAACAGGTACTGAACCCCTACTTTACAGATGAGGAAACAGTGCCACAGAGAAGTTAAGTGATTTGCCCAAGGCTACACAGCAGGCAAGTGACAGAGCCAAGATTAAAATGCAGGTCCCTTTTGATTTCCACTCTGATTCTAGTCCCAAATCTGCCTCTAATATGCTGTGTGATGTTAGGCAAGTTCCTTAACCCTTCTGAGTTCCAGATTCCTGTCCTCTCCCTTAAACTATGAGCACTGTGAGGGACAGGGACTGCATCTGACCTGATCAACTTCCATCTACCTCAGCATTTAGTACAATGTTGGCACAAAATAAGTCCTTAAATACCTCAATTATTATTGTTTCACTTGTAAAATGGGGATAATACTCTTCCAAGCACTTAGTGCAGTGCTCTGCACATAAGAGCTCAATAAATACAATTGATTGGTAATCAGGCGATCATATTTATTGAGCACTTACTGTGTGCAGAGCCCTGTACTAAGCTCTTGGGAGAGTACAATATAATAGACGCATTCTCTGCCCACAATAATACCTGCCTAACTTCCTAATACACACAGATGTTTGGAGGGTAAAATAAGATAACTGATGTGACAGTGCTTTGAGAAACTAAATGACATTGGACTGGGAGTCAGGAATCTTGGCTTTGTCAGAGGCCTGCTGCATCACCGTTTCAAGTCACTTGTCTCCCTCAGGGCCTCATTTTCTCCTTCTGTATATTGGTGGTAAGACATTTGCCCTGTGGATCTCTTGACTGGAATCTCGTTGTGGGCAGTGACCGTGTCTACCATCTCTGTTGCATTGCACTCTCCCAAGCGCTTAGTACAGTGCTCTGCACACAGTAGGCACTCAATACATCCCATGAATTGATTACACTGAATAATAATAATAATGTTGGTATTTGTTAAGCGCTTACTATGTGCCGAGCACTGTTCTAAGCGCTGGGGTAGACATAGGGGAATCAGGTTGTCCCACGTGGGGCTCACATTCTTAATCCCCATTTTACAGATGAGGGAACTGAGGCACCGAGAAGTGAAGTGACTTGCCCAAAGTCACACAGCTGACAAATGGCCGAGCAGGGATTTGAACCCATGACCTCTGACTCCAAAGCCCGTGCTCTTTCCACTGAGCCACGCTGCTTCTCTTAGTCAGAGACAACAGGGTCTGTCTCATCTGATTAGTCCTCATATCTGGTATTTGTATTTGTTAAGCGCTTACTATGTGCAGAGCACTGTTCTAAGCGCTGGGGTAGACATAGGGGAATCAGGTTGACCCATGTGGGGCTCACAGTTAATCCCCATTTTACAGATGAGGTAACTGAGGCACAGAGAAGTGAAGTGACTTGCCCACAGTCACACAGCTGACAAGTGGCAGAGCCGGGAGTCGAACTCATGACCTCTGACTCCGAAGCCCAGGCTCTTTTCCACTGAGCCACGCTGCTTCCCTGATCTCCTCCTCTAAAGCTGTAAGCTCTGTATGGGCAGGGAACACGTCTGCTAATTCTCTTGTACTCTCCCAAGCACTTAGTACAGTGCTCTGTACATAGTAAGTGCTCAATAAATGACTGATCTACCCCAGGACTGGCACAAAGTAATTACTTAAGAAATATAATTAAGTGCATGGCAGTCATTGTTTTTATATTCCTCAGGAAAGGGCTTTGGCATTTTTGTCCCTTAGAACTCCTTGAGTTCTATCGCTCAGAGGAGAATTTGAGATGACAATCACTTAATTATGGTATTTATTAAGTGCTTCCCATGAGCCAAAGCTTAGAAAACTAACAAAGTCTAAGATAGGAACCTGATACTCTAATCAGACACAGTCCACGACTTACAAGTCAGGAAAAGAGGCATAGGGCAAATATGTGTTTCAACTTTTTGTCAAACAATTCAGCACCATGCACATAATATATATTATAAGAATAGGGCATTTCCTATTCTTATCAATGACAGACGAGTCAACCAACAGGAATGATAAGAAAGCTTTGCTCCTGGGACTTCAGGACTAAGAATTTAATGAAGGAGCTGATTATCGTACTTCTGGCTTGCATATTGCCACTCCTTTACGGTTAAACGTTATTATGTGCTGGGCACTCTAAGTGATGGGATAGATACAAGTTAATCAGATTGGACACAGTCCGTGTCCCACATGGGATTCACAGTTTTAATCCCCATTTTACAGATGGGGTAAATGAGGCACAAAGAAGTCAAGCGACTTGCCCAAGGTCATACAGCAGATAAGTGGCAGAACTGTGATTAGAACCCTGGTTCTTCTGACTCCCAGGCCCGTGATCTATCCATTAGGCCACGCTGCTTCTCTTCACTTTCTACCATTCACATTCCTGCTGGGACATGAAGTGCAACAAGCACGAGGCTGGGCAGGGCTGTAGCATGTGGCAAAGTGCACATGAGGCCTTGGTCCATTTGAGCCAGCTCCAGGCAGAACAGGGACAAGAATACAGGTGTCCTCATCTCCAGAGTCTTCTAGCCTCAAAGCTCATTGTGGTCAGGAAGTATATCTGTTATACTGTTATACTGTACTCTCCGAAGCACCTAGTAGAGTGCTCTGCAAACAGTGAGCACTCAACACATACGACTGACTGAGCATGCTCATTTCCAGAAGAGTGAGACCATAGTGGAGATATACCTATTAATGCTACAGGTCTCAAGAGAGAGTCATCTGCATAAATTAATTCTGGTATTGGTTAATTCTAGCATTTGCTCCGCACTTACTATGTGTCAGGCACTGTACCAAAAGCTGGGGTAGCTACAAGCTAATCAGGTTGGACACAGTTTCTGTCCCACATGGGGCTCACAGTTTTAATCCCCATCTTACAGATGAGGTAACTCAGACCCAGAGAAGTGAACTGACATTCCCAAAGGCATCCAGCTGACAAGTGGCAGCGCCAGAATTAGAACCCAGGTCCTTCTGACTCCCAAGCTCGGGTTCTAACCACTAGGCAACTACAGAGGAGTAAACATTTCCACTTCCTTGTTAGCTGAGGATGGAGCAAAGCACAGGGGAATGGCAGCAGAAATCAGTATTTTGGCTTCTTCCATACGTGTACATATCAGACTGTAAACTTGTTATGGACAGGGGAACGTTTCTGCTATTTCTGTTGTACTCTACTCTCCCAACTGCTTAGTACAGTGCTGTGCACAAGGTAAGTGCTCAATAAATACTGTTGATTGTACAGAGGAAAATGCTTGACAAAAACACCACCTGAAGCAGGCTAGGAAGTTCCAAGAGAAAAAAACAATTGTAAGAATTAATATCAGTTTCTCCCGGATTTCATTGGGAATGTTTACTGAAAATACTTCCCAAATGCTGTTATAAAGATAGAATTTGAATGTGTTTTTTCCCCACACATTGCCACAGTTTAAATATGTTTATTTATGTAAACGAGGAAGCCAAAGTTTTATAAGAACGTGCTCTTTCATTTAAAGTTGCAACCAGAAATGTGCTGAGGGTTCCACTGAATGACTTTTAAATATGTAACACCACAAGGACGGCTCTCAATATTCTCAACCTTAAAATGGATTTGTAGAGAATTCTCAAACAAAAAAAATCTACAAATTCAGTCATAATGGCATTTATATGACCTCTCTTCCGCTGTCTGAATTTAGAAAGTCGGCAGTTCATACAAGGAAGGAAGTAATTATACTTAGGTAGTAAGATCTTATTTCCAACATAACCTCAAAAATTTCCCCAACTAAAGACACACTGAATTACTATATTGGCTTGCATAAATACCTCCATCACTTAATTGCCCCATCCTGTTTTTTGAGGGAATTGGTCCTTTTGGCAAGCAGCACTAGCCCTTGCATTTGAATTTGCACCCTTTAGTCACCTCTCCTTTAGGCTCACAGCAATTAAGTACATATCTGTAATTTATATTAATGCCTATCTCCCCCTCTAGACTGTAGTTTGCTGAGGGCAGGGAATACTGCACTCTCCCAAGTGTTTAGTATAATGCTTTGCAAAGAGTAAGTGCCCAATAAATATAATTTATTGATTGATAATTACTAGCCATTTGTGAGGGGATGTTAATTCACTAAGGTTGCCCCGGGGCCAGAGTGTAGGAGGGTCAACAGGGTGAGATTTCAGACAACACAACAGGGGTGTAGAGTTGATTCACTGAATGGCTACTGTATGCACCAGTTGGGAAGGGGCAATAAAAGAGAAATATTTTTACTTTTCTTTCTCTACCATTTTTTCTTCTCTTTTATTTCCTCCCATTTATTGCTAGGCTTAATACTGAGGGACACTTTGGCTAGTATTCTCAAGCACACAATAAGAAAAAAAAATACTGGAAAAGAAGGGAGACCTCCATAGTGCTGATTCTATTAGCAGCCCAACATCTTTTGTACTTTCATAGGGTGGGGAAAATACACTACAGGGTTTCGGGTCAAAGATGGCATATCAAACTACACAAACCTGCTTTTTTTGTGTTAATTCACATAAAAGAATGCCCTTCACTTCATAATAATACTACTAATAATCAGATGGTATTTAAGTGCTTACTTCGTGTCAAGAACTTCCTAGGCACTGGGGTCAATACAAGTTCATCATGTTGGACACAGTCCCTGTCTCACATGGAGCTCACAATCTAATAATAATAATGTTGGTATTTGTTGAGCGCTTACTATGTGCAGAGCACTGTTCTAAGCGCTGGGGTAGATACAGGGTAATCAGGTTGTCCCACGTGAGGCTCACAGTCTTAATCCCCATTTTACAGATGAGGGAACTGAGGCACAGAGAAGTTAGGTGACTTGCCCACAGTCACACAGCTGACAAGTGGCAGAGTCGGGAGTCGAACTCATGACCTCTGACTCTGAAGCCCAGGCTCTTTTCCACTGAGCCACGCTGCTTCTCTAAGTAAGAGGGAAGACAGATATTGAATCCCCATTTTACAGATGAGGAAAGTGAGGCACAGGGAAGTTAAATGACTTGCCCAGGGTCATGCAGCAGGCAATTAGCAGACTTGGATTGGAACCCAGCTCCTCTGATCCCCAGGTCTACGATCTTTCCACTGGGCCATGCTCCTTGATGATACCATTAGTTCAAAATTGCCAAAAAAAAAAAAAAAAATACCCCGTGACTCTTGAGAAGGACTTAGAGGGATTCAAATGTACATTTGATGCTCTGTTTGATATAACTCTGTTCCCTTTGGCTAAAATCAGTTCTAATTTCTTTTTCCCCTAGATAGGAAATTAGAGGATTTTTGAAAAACACGTAATTCCCCACAGAACTATCACTAAGAGCATCTATCTAGATGACTAATTAATTGTTCTTCCTCCTTCTTAGACTGTGAGCCCTATCTGGGACAGGGACTGTGTCTGACCTCATTATATTAGTAATAATAATTTTGGCATTTGTCAAGCACTTCCTGTATGTCAAACACTGGGGTAAATTTGTAATCGGGTCACACACACTCCATTTCACATAGGCTTCCCAGTCTGAAAGGGAGAGCAATCAGGTAGTTGCTCCCTATTTTACAAATGGGACCAGGTCACCCAGCAAGCAAGTAGCAGAGCTGTGATTAGAACCCAGGCCCGTGATCTCACCACTAGGCCATGCTGCTGCCCTAACCCAATGCTTACTACCATGTTTCACATCTAGTAAGTGCCTCATAAATACCACATCACTGTTATTTCACATGACTCCTAGGTTTGAAGTTTTTTTCAACATAGGCATAACTCACATCTCAACTCCTCTAGGTATGGTCACCATCAATCTGGTTTTGACTGTCAGCCATCAAATCACATTACATTAAAATATATTTTAAAAACCTCTTTGCAATAGGCTTCTCAATGTCTCCACTGCTCCCCTTAACTCTCATAATTATCCTCAATCTAACAGGCACAGCCAATTCAATTACATTTCCATCCTGAAGAATATATAATATCCTACATCTCAGAGTACAGAGACAATATTAAGTGTATGTTCTGGCTTAGAATCTCAAGATGCTAAATTGGCTAAAACTCTAAAACGGATGTATTTGCATAGGCAAAGGATTATTGTTCTGCAGTTTTTTTTTCAAAATAATCTCATTTTCCTTTGTCAGGGAAAAAGGAATTTCTCAAATTTCCACATTGAATTCCCTCAGCCCCACAACACTTATGTACATATCTGTTCTTTAATTATTGATATTAATGTCTGCATTCCCCTCTAGTCTGTGAGCTTGTGAGCAGGGAATGTTTCTACCAACTCTGTTATACTGTACTCTCCCAAGTGCTTAGTACAGTGCTCTGCACACAGTAAGCACCCGATGAATAAAACTGAGTAAGCTTGATGAATATTTTGGTGGTATTTATTAAGCATTTACTATGTACCAAGAGGGGGGAGTGGGGGTGGGGGATGTGTGTATGTGTGTGTGAGTGAGAGACAGAGAGAGAGAAAAAGAGAGAGTCTGTTGAAAACAGCACACCTTGGCATGATGCAGGTCTACTCCATACATGGACAACTTTTTGGCGTTTTCCAAGAAATGCATCTCTGCTTCAGCTGGGGTCATTCCCCTGGGGTAAAAAAAAAGAAATAATTACAACTTGGCCTCTGCTTTTCAGAGAATTAGCTAAAAGCTAAATAGAGAATTAGCACTAGGAATTGTGTCTACCTACTTCTTGTATTGTACTCTCCTAAGCTCTCAGTACAGTCCTCCGCACAAGGTAAGCCCTCAAAAAATACTACTGATTGGTTGATTAACTATTATGGATGGACATTCTGTAACCCTCTAACAAAATCATCCCACATGGTATCAGGAGTCTCCCAGATAACAATAATAATAATAATTATCTATTTATTAAGCACTTACTATGTGCCAGGAACTACACTAACTACTGGACTGGATACAAGCAAATCGGGTTGGAGACGGTCCCTGTCCTGCATGGGGCTCCCAGTCTTAACCCCCATTTTGTAGATGAGGTAACAGGCCCAGAGAAGTGAAGTGACTTGCCCAAGGCCACACAGCAAACAAGTGGTGGAGCCGAGATTTGAAGCCATAACCTTCTGAACCCCAGGCCCATGCTCAATCCACTATGCATTGCCCTTGCACTGAAGCCAGAATAGGAGGTTCTTAGGAAGTAATACCAAAATCCCCGCACTGATTTTAAAGAAAGTGGGAAAAGTGCTTCTGGCTTCTCACCTGTGGCTCTTGTGCAACTCAATGACTTTATCTTCCAGTTCTTTTGTTTGATTTGGTGCAAAACGGAATTCACTGATATAATCGCTGCCACATTCATCTGGATCGTAGTCTCCAAGTTCAGACTGAACAGTGTATGAGCCCAGTAGCGCAAGGGTAACGAAAGAACATGGCAGTCTTCCTGAAACGATGTCATCTCGCAACTGCAAGCAGAGGTAGTACCTGTCAAAGACAAAGTCCAATGCTTCAGATGGAAGAGGATTTCCCAGATCACTAAAAATGGCAAATATGTTTTCCTATTAAATTCACTAAAATACATTTGGTAAGCCTAACCCACATTTCCTGTCCTTAACAAGTTTACACTCTGACTGTGGAAACAAACATAAAAATATCTACACGTGCTCAAAATAAATGAAAATGCATGCCAAGAACAGTGTTAGAATGAATTTATATTGCTATTATTTATATTCATGTGCTAGAAAGGCAACATCTTTATATATATGTGTATATGTATATTTCCAGCTCTTAAGCCTCTGAAGCAGATCATAATGGTCTGCAGTTTTCTGGGAAGGAAATAATATAAAACTAAGTGTGGCGAGGGATCATACAAAACTAACTATGGCAAGGGAAATGCTGTATTTTTCCTTTACGGTTCCAGTCATAAGCATGCTTTCTAGCTGTCAAATGTTAAATTTGATTAGGATGTAAATAAGAGCCATCAATAGAAAAACTGAATCCATAGCCATGGCTGCCAAACAACAAACTTCTGATTTGTTCCAAGGAGAGAGAAGTCTATCCAACTCCGAGTGTGTGTTAGGTGGTCCTCAGGCTCCAAATGAACATCAATACATGCCTTCTCTGCCGCCTGCTTATGGAAATCCCAGTCAACATTCAGGATTTGGCTGGGAAAATCTTCAAGCGATGAGTATTTCCTTATCTTAGGCTTAGTTGAGAATCGTTTCAAGATGCATTTAATTTGTCAAAAGGAAGTCTACTTCATGCATGCAAGTTCATTTTCTTGTGGAAAATATAGGTGAGGAGTAACTCTTTTAAATGGTATTATAAGCACTTATGATGTGCCAGGCATTCTACTAAGTGCTGGGATGGATACAAACTAATCAGGTTGGACAGAGTCCATGTCCCACATGGGACTCGCAGTTTTAATCTTCATTTTCCAGATGAGGTAACTGAAGCCCAGAAGTGAAATGACTTGCCCAAGGTCACAGCAAGAGTTGGGATTAGAACCCAGGTCCTTCTGACTCCCAGGCCTATGCTCTATCTACTAGACCACGCTGCTTTTTTTCCTCCAAATCCTCTGTTCTTGCCTGTGGAACTGATTTTTCACCTACCTGGTGATATCTTCGGATAGTTGAGCAGGGTCTGGCGGGTAGAACTTCACATTGAAAGAAAACTGCCAAGCACCACCTGTGGGAGAACAGAAACTCAAAGAAATTCTCTCTGCTTATCACTTTACTAGAATCTTGGAAGACCAAACCTAAAAGCAACAGAAGAGTCTTTCCAATGCCAATGTAGGGGTGGGCGTCATTGTTTAAATTCAAAGGTAATTCCACAATTGCACCTCAGCAGACACTTAACTTCCCCGCCAAACCTCAAGAAGAAAAATCAACTGGTTTCAGTTTCACCTCCTTTCCCTCCCCTGGCCTAACCCTTAGAGGAGATGGTAATGAAGTAGTAGTGATAATATTATTTATTAAGCACTTACTACTTGCAGAGCAATGTACTATGAGCTGGGAAAGAATAGACAAGCACTGCACAATAGCAAGGTCCCCATCCCTTGTGCAGCTCAAAATCTCAACAGTGTGCAATCAAGTGGCTAAATACAGAAGGACACCTAGATAATCAATGTTATTAGGTGCTTGTAATTCTGATCAGTAAGACTCAACAGTCTGAATTTATCTAACTCCCCAAACCCTAGTTTCTCTCATGTTCCCCAGGGCCCCTGGCTTGACTGAATAACCTCCTCTGGCCCATACTCTCTCCTGAACCTGGACCTCCCAATGCCATTTGGTAATGGAGCCTGGTGACTGGGTCTCAGAACACCTGGCGCTAATTCCAAACCTTCCAGTGGATCTGTAGTGTGATCTTGGACAAGCCACTTAAACTCCCTGAGTCTCTTCCTTCCCTCACCTATAAAACGGGGAGAAGATACCTATTCCCCTACCCTCAGATTGTGAGCCCCCTTATGGGGCAGGGATTGATTTTGCTGAATCTACCCCAATACGCAGTGGTGATACAGAGTAAATGTGTAATAAAAACAAAAATATTATCTTTTGACAGCTCATCCAGCTGGAATCTTTTCTCCTGCATTTTACTGTGTTGGCTGGAGACACCTTTCTCCATTTCCCATTCTTCCTTTTGATGTCTAATAAAACTGGAGATTAAGAGTTGGAGCACAGTGTGGGACAGGGACTGAGTCCAACCTGATTAACTTGTTCTACCCCAGTGCTTAGAACAGTGCTTGGCACATAGTAACTGCTCAACAAGTATCATTGTTAATATTACTATTATTATTATTATTAACTGCACCTCTTGAACTGGAAGCAATGTGTCCATAGGATATGGACAGATAAATATAGTTTCTAGGTGTTCAGAAAGCCATGAGGTCAAAAGACTCATGCAATTGTTTTTTGCTGTAAGTTTTAAAAAGTTTAAATGAGTAAAATTTCAATAGTGATTTTATTTCTGATATTCCTAATAGGGCCTTATTTTTAAATCAAGGAGGAACTGGAAAGTTATATTTAACAAAGAAGTGATGATTTAAAGGGGAATTCAGTTAAATGAGGTCTCAAACCAGATTTTAACAAGTATGAAAAAGGTCAAATGTGTCTCGTTAGTAAAAGCCTCTAGCAGAAGTAATCAACTCCAAAGATACTTACAGAATGGGTTACATAACCCTACATCTAAATCCTGAAAGGACGGACCAGGCTTAGCATAGAGCGGCCTTGACGTCAGAATGGTTGGAAATGCAGCTTGACCCTTTAAAAATCTTTACCTCCTCCTTAATTGTGAATTGAACATTTCTGCTTTTGGCAGGTTTGCTAAGAAATCTGAGATGGAGAAATTTGATTCTCCTATCACTACTGGGGTCAGATTCTGGCTTTCTCAGCCAGTGGAGGATGAGGATAGAGATAGGGGTCAGAAAGGTGAAATATTAATGGGGAAGTGGAGGGTGTGCAGTTCTCTGCCTGTCAGCCTCCACAGAGGTGAGCAGGGGCAAGGGGAGGGCTTTTCTCTGGGTAGCCAAGGGGGCTTCAGGAGCTCTTCTTCCCGATGATTAGAAAGGTCCTGACCACAAAACTGAACCACCTCACAGTTGGTACACTTCACATCCCTGTCTTGGCGTTGACAATTAATTCTGAGCTAGAAGTCAGGTTTACTGCCTGCCCCACTATTCTAAGATTACACTCTAGAATTTTACAGTATCCTGTTGAAGTTTCAGTTGAGAAAAACATGATGGGCTACATTAGACTGTAAACACCTTGAGGGCAAGGGCTGGCTTTTATTATTTCCTTTGTATGGTCTGCCCAGCACACGATACAATGCTCCACATACAGCCGGCAGTCAATAAAAAGGCTAACAGTGATGACGATACAGTCGCCCTCTTTTCATATATTATTATGGGAGGGTAAAAGGTCAGATTAGAGTCATTGTTCATACTTTGGGCAGGGACTGTGTCTATCAACTCTATTGTATTTTACTCTCCCAAGTGCTTAGTACAGTGCTCTGCCCACGGAAAGCGCTCAAAAAATCCCACTGACTGATTTAAATTCTCTGGTCCACTAGCAATCACTGGCCGCTTTCTGAATGAAGCAGGATTGGCCTTGAGTCTTGCCTGATGGGAGGGAAAGGATTTGGTGAGTGGCACAGAGAAGGCTGACCAGAAGCAGTAGAGCTGGGAAAAGTCCAGAGAGGAAGCTGATGAGTATACGTTATCTTCCTTTCTAGCTATCTTCCCACCAAATATCAAAACTGTGAGAACTCTAGGTAATTTCTTTGGATGCAAAGGTAGCCCCTCAACTTTTCATTTAGTTTCAAGTTCCTCCTGGATTCCTTGATGATGTGCCAGAAACCACCACTTAATTTGCAGAGCAAATCAGGGATATACAACCTGCATAATCTCCATAATGAAAAAAGTACTTCCAGCTCTGTCTCTTTGGCTCATTCTTCTCTGACGTTGGGGGAGGCAGGAGAAGGATCAGTAAGGGATAAGAAAAATACAATCCAATCGATGGGTTCAGAGAAAATTACACCATTCACATTCATAAGCAGTGTTTCCAGCAACCATATTCAGGCTTATCATGTATTCCTCATATTTTCCAAGTGGTTTACAGTCATTAAGCAGAGGCCTAAACACTATTACAATAATTATGTGAGTCCATGGAAGTTAATGCACACATTATGTGATGACCTTTCTACAGCATGTTTTCTCAAGATTCTGGAGAAATTCCCTGAGAAAATTATCATCTTAAATTTTCACTAGAACTCTCTGAACCCAAAAAATAAAAATGTTTTCCCCTTTTAATTACAACTGTGAAACCATCCCTGGCACTACTGTTCTAGTTAGCTGCTAGCTAAGAAACACAGAAAACCAATTTGAGAGGCATGTTACAGGTACGGAGGAAGAGAGAGAGGTTTGATTACATAAGCAATTAGCAGAGAGACTGACATCAAGGGTTACCTAATCTCTCTCTCTCTCACATTAAACATTAAGAGGGACAAAGAGTTATAACAAATCTCTTGAGGTTCCTCATAACTTTCTGACTTAAGAAGACCAAGGTATCAAACAAGAACCTTTATTTTTAGTGATGTGCAAATTCAACATCTGATATAGCTAAATTCCCCATTTGTTGATTTTATATTTTTAGATCCTAAAACTTCATGAGCCACATCCAGGCTGGGCTTTTACAGAATGTGAGTAACGAAGCTCTTACAGAAGAGTAATGACCAGCTTGAACTTCCTGTCATTAAATGATATTCGCAAAACTCTTGGGTCCCTTCAGCTCAAGGCACTGTCCTGCAAATCTCTATGGGCTTTCAGTGGCTTCAGTTGATCGGTGACTGGGAGAAAAGTCATGTGATTCACCACATTTTCTGCTGTTGCCAGCCGTGATTTCAGAGGAATAAAAGCTCAAAATAAGTTTTTAGTAGTTCTGAAAGGTTTGGCTTTAAGCTCCTTAGTGCCCTTTGTCTGTGTAAACACATCACATTGTGGACTTGGTATTTTCTAGTTCGATCAACTAGAATCCTTGCTTTTTCCTAATAGTGCTTCATGGCTGCTATAAAAGTCAGATAAGCCAAATAGAACTTACTTCGGATCTGTTTTTTGACTTCCTTAGCAGGGTCCAGCCAATTCTAAAAGGAAACAGATTTGGGATATGAGTCAATATGCAAAACAAAAGATACTGAGTAATGACTGGATAAGGCATCAGAAAACCCATTTTGCAAAGCCGGCTGAGAAGGAACTATTCACTGCTAATCTAATCCCACCTGCCACTACACTGTCCCAGAGTCTTGCCTAACCAGGAAAAGAAGACCCACTTTGGAATAAACTCTCATTTGGATACAAATAATTTTCCCACCCTAGAGCCTTAAGAAGTTCACTCTAGCACAGAAAAAAAAGGCAAGTTGTTGAGAGGTTTTTGAAGTTATACCTTCAAGAAGTTACTCAAGACTTAAAATAGACTGACTTGCTCATCATTCCTCTGTTCCCACACATTAATCATTTGATGATTTCAGTTCTCAGAAGAGCTGAATAAATATGCATTTTAAACAGTCCATGAATTAATATTTGCATAACACTTTCAGCTTTGCTTCTAAGGATTTTCAGGTATTTCTATGAAGTAAGGATGAGAGAAGGTGCCTTTCAGAGGCAGAGTAGGCTAATCATCATCTACTGAATGACTGAGCAAAAAATGTCTTCGGACATGTTTCTGTCTCTTGCCAACACAGGAATACAAACTTCCCTACCCTTTCTTAGTGAATTCATGGGTAGTAAGTATTCTGTGGCTTTTATGCTTGAGTTCCTTAAATATAAGATGACTTTTGAATCCTTTCCTTCACAATGCTCCCAGCTAAATGCCAGAGACCCCTGCCAGAATGAGGCTAATAGATCATGCTCTTTAGTCTAGTTATTGCTGGATACAGTGGATATTGCAGGATCCACTATATTAGCGAATCTGTCGGGTCAGCATTCTCACTTTCAACTCTGCATAATGCAATGAATTAAGGATAAAGAATCAACCCTGACAGTGAATCACTCTGTCAGTTTGTGTCATAACCTCAGCAATAACATACAACTGTGAGGGGTGTGACTACATTTACCAACCAAGAAATAATGCATTTCACTGTCACTGACTTATAATTAATTTGAATCAATCACCTTAGCAAGGTACCAGAGATAGAAAAAGGTTTTCTGAAGTCTTAAAAATCCCAGTGTAAAAAGAGGAGACCTGTGTTACTGTTCTGAGAAAAGGCAAGGTTACCTATGAAGAGGTTGTTAAGAATAGAATAGAGGTTGTTGAGAAGCAGCTTGGCTCAGTGAAAAGAGCACGGGCTTAGGAGCCAGAGTTCATGGGTTCGAATCCCAGCTCTGCCACTTGTCAGCTGTGTGACTGTGGGCAAGTCACTTCACTTCTCGGTGCCTCAGTTACCTCATCTGTAAAATGGGGATCAGGACTGTGAGCCTCACGTGGGACAACCTGATTACCCTGTATCTACTCCAGTGCTTAGAACAGTGCTCTGCACATAGTAAGCGCTTAACAAATACCAATATTATCAGACAGCCCATCTACCCTCCAAAGACGAAACGAAATTCACCTTTTGGTTTTCAGCATCTCGGTACGTTAGTCCAAAGTAGTCTTTTTCTAACAGGTTCAGATGTTCACATACTTTGTCAAACAGAATTTGGCCTCTGGAGCGTTTCTATGGAAAAAAATAAAAGCTGGTTTTCATCTTAACTATCACAAGAGGGAGAAGAGTGCTATTTAATGTAATTAATACAGAAACTCAGAAATGTTTAAAAAGGGTAAAATTCCCCTCCTCACTTTCTTCCAAATTCACCCATGTGCAATAACATCCAACAAGACAGATTTACAATTCTGAACAAAAATGAACAACTGAAATCTCTTGTTCCTCATGGGTAAATGGATTTAATTAATCATGAACTGGAGTTCCATCCCTGACTACAGCCCAGGTCCCCTTTCTACAATTACAATCCATTAGCAAGTCTGGAATCTAGCAAATAAAAACATTTTCAACCATTTACACAAGCTTAGCCTCATCCCTCGGGGAAAAAAAAGATCATAATTCTTATTAGTAATGGATTTTCTATTATATATGCATGTAACTACTGACTATGTGCCAAGCACTGCACTAACTGGATCAAACATAGTCCCTGTCCCACATAGGACTCTCATTTAATGCAGGAGAGAGAATGGGTATTAAATTTCCATTTTATAGATGAGGGAACTGAGGCATTGAGAAGTTAAAAGATTTGCCCACAGTAAGGGACATAGCAAGGATTAAAATCTTGGTTTCCTTATTCCCATTCCCATGTTCTTTCCACTAAAGCCACCCTAGTTACAATGCCATGCTAGACTATTTGAAGAAACCATCATCAGGGGCATTTATAGCCCGAGAAACAGTGTGGTCTAGTAGAAAAACTATAAACCTGGGAATCTGAAGGACCTGGGTTCTAAACCCAGCTCCTCCACTTGTTTTCTGAGTAACCTTAGGCAATTCAATTCACTTCTATGGGTCTCAGTTCCCTCATCTGTAAAATGGGGATTAAGACTGTGAGCCCGATGTGGGACAGGAACAGTTTCCAAACTGATTATCTAGTATCGAATCCCAGGGTTTAGTTTGGTGCCTGGCACATACAAAATGCTTAACAAACACCATAAATTAAAAAAACCAATAAAATAATCCAAAGACATAAATCATCGACTACCTTGTAGGTAGAAGGAAAAGAGATTAAATACAAATGATGAAAAAGCCCAAGTAAGCAATGAAAAGATTAGCCAGATACAAATGAGTCTGTGTAAAGATCTTGATCTTATTCCCTGATAGTAAATTCTCTGAGGGCAGAAATTCCACTACTAACTCTATTGTACCCTCCTAAACACATTTATTTATTTACATTAATGGGTGTCTCCCCCTCCATTCATTCAATAGTATTTACTGAGCGATTACTGTGTGCAGAGCACTGTAATAAGTGCTTGGAAAGTACAATTCAGCAACAAAGAGAGAATCTCTGCCCACAACAGGCTCACAGTCTAGAAGGGGGGAGACAGACATCATAACAAGTAAATAGGCATACTATGAGCTCCTTGTGGGCAGGGACTGTTCCTGTTTATTGTTATATTGTACTCTCCCAAGCACTTAGCACAGTGTTTTGCAAAGAGTAAGCACTCAATAAATACAACTAAATGAATGCATTAGGACAATGCTCTGCACACAATGTTCAATTAATAATTACCCCAGATTGACTAGAAAAGCAGATATCTGTCCTCTCCTTAACATGCTCTGAGACTGCGGTCCTTAATAATGATAATGATAATAATAATGGCATTTGTTGAGCACTTACTATGTTAATCACTTACTACATGCCAGGCACTATACTAAGTGCTGGGCTAATATAAGCAAATTGAGTTGTATACAGTCCCTGACCCATGTGGGACTCACAGTCTCAATCCCCACTTTACAGATTAGGTAACTGAGGCCCAGAGAAATGTTAAGTGACTTGCCCAAAGTCTCACAGCAGACAAGTGGTGGAGCTGAGATTAGAACCCATGATCTTCTGATTCCCAGGCCCATGCTCTATCCATTACGCCATGCTGCCTCCTTAGCCTTCCACATTTGGGGAGGGAGGCTAGGATCGACCAAAGATCTAAAACCAGGGGACCAACTGATCATTAGTTTGGGAAACTGCCATCCTGAACTAAAATTAAGATTTCATTTCCGACAGACTACCAAGAAGTCAACACCACCATGTAAAACAGCTGCTGGCTCTGTCAAAGACCTAAGGATAAAGAAGGCCTAAGCCTGGAAGCAAGGTGATAAGACTGACAACCTCTAGACTGTAAGCTCCTTGTGGTCAGGGAATATATCTATTTACTGTTGTATTGTACTCCCAAGTGCTTAGTACATAGCTCTGCACACAGTAAGTGCTCAATAAATACAACTGAATGAATGAACCTCACTTAACAAAAATGCTTGGGATAATCTGGGAGCCCCTGACAATTGTTTGGAACTTTCTGAGAGGGGCCTGTCTTGTCTGCCAATAAAGAGCCAGCTCCCAAGTTTCCTCTGAGCACAGCAAGGGCAAGTGAAGCCGGTCTACTTATGAACATATTAAATGTTGCTTCCCCTATCCAAAATTCATTTTAATGTCTGTCTTTCCAACTAAACTATAAGGGCAAGGATTATGTGTACCAACTATCGATTAGTACTCTTCCAAGAGCTTAGTACAATGCTCTGCACACAGTAAGTGCTCAATACATGCCACTGAACTAAACTCTTGCCTCTCCCTGAAATCCAGCCAGAAGAAACTTCATGTAGTGATGTATTTCTCTCTACCCAAGCTATTCCTTGGTTATAAATGAAGCTAGAGTGGCTAATTTGGATATAAGCTTTAGGTAGGCGTGATTGTTTGTCGAGAAGCAGCATGGCTTAGTGGAAAGAGCATGGGCTTGAGAGTCTGAGGTCGTGGGTTCTAATCCCAGCCCCGCCACTTGTCAGCTGTGTGACTTTGGGCAAGTCACTTAACTTCTCTGTGCCTTAGTCACCTCATCTGTAAAATGAGGATTAAGACTGAGACCCACGTGGGGACAACCTGACTACCTTGTATCTACCCCAGGGCTTGGAACAATGCTTGGCACATAGTAAGCACTTAACAAATGCCATAATTATTACTATTATTATGCTATTTCTTAAGTGCTTTCTATGTGTCAAGCACTGTTCTAAATGTTGGGGTAGATACAAGTTAATCATGTTGGACATAGTCCCTATTTTTTTTATTTGTGGTAGGTGCTAAGCATTTACTATGTATTCTAAGAGCTGGGGTACTACAAGCTAATAAGTTTGGACCCAGTCCCTAACCCACATGGGGCTCACAGTCTAGGTAGGGGAGATAGGATAGGTTTGAATCCCCATTTTACAGTTGAGGAAACTGAGGCAGAAAGAAGTTAAGTGACTTGCCACAGGTCTCATACAGCAGGTAACTGGCAGAGCTGGGATTAGAACCTGTGCTTTCTCCAGGAGGCCAAAATGCTTGTCCAACATTGAGCTCCCAGACTAAGTGTGAGGGACAATAAGTACCGAATCCCCACTTTACAGATACGGTAACTGTGGCACATAGAAGTGACTTGCCCAAGGCCACACAACAGACAAGTGGAGGAGGTGGAATTAGAACCCAAGTCCTCTGACTCCCAGGGCCGTGTGCTTACCAAGCACTGCTTTAAGCGCTGGGTAGACACAAGGTAATTAGGTTGTCCACATGGGGTTCAAAGTCTTAATCCCCATTTTACAGATGAGGTAACTGAGGCACAGAGAAGTGAAGTGACTTGCCCAAAGACACACAGCTGATAAGTGGCAAAGCCGGGATTAGAACCCACGACCTCTGACTCCCGAACCCGGGCTCTTTCCACTGAGCCACGCTGCTTCTCTCCTGATCTTTCCACTACTCTGTTATTCTAGACTAAACTCTGTTTCTCAGCCTTTTCCCCATGCAAAGCTATCAATCAGGTAGCAACATGGCTTAATGCACACTGTTTGACTTCTTTTAATCAAACTCTCATCCTGGCCCTGAGAGTCTTAGGCCTCATCAGCTATAAATATGACTTTGCAACCTTTGTTTTGTTCTTTGCCTACTTATTAACAAAATCCCAACTTTTGTTTGAGTTTGGGGATTTGGTTCATTCAATCGCAGCAGCTAAGGTCTATACAGAATTCTCAATTCAATCCTGGCCGGAGTTTCTAATTCTTATCTTCCTTTAGTAGTCATAAACCGGATGGCTTATTTATGGTCATTCATCCATTCATTGTACTAAGTGCCTGGGAGAGTACAATACAACAATAAGCAGACAGATTCCCTGCCCACAATGAGTTTACAGTCCACAGTCAGAAATGCAAACCCAATTCCCATTTTACGAGTAAAAAGCAATACCGTTATGCTCTACAAATATCCAACAGAATGTTTTGCATAGGTTTATCATACAAACGCGTGGTACTTCAGTTTCTATTACCAACATTATAGAATAATTCTGTTTCTAAAGCTTATTGTTTCTTTTCCTAAGAACCATGGGATGTTTAATATAGCTTGACAGTACTGCCTTTAAAGCAATTCCTACTTGTCATTAAGAGATGAACTCCATACTGGGTTCGAACATCCTGATCACATTAGAGTCAACGCAACTTGACATTTTATTCTCTTTATTGTTCTCCTAAAGTCTCAGATGCTATTTCATTTCTAAAAATCCAAAATATAAGTCTGTTCAGTTCAAGTAAACACAAATCAAAGCAGAAACACTTCTTGTTCTTCATTCTCATTTCAATTACATTTTAAGAGCTGTATTTGTAGCTAAAATTTACATTTGCCATTTACCACCCACAAATGCACACACTAACAGGTGAAAAATGTGAATGGTCTTTATAACACCTAATTTTACTTGAAACAGTAAACTGTGTTTCAAGCAAAATTCACTACAGTCCATCACTTTCCCCAAGGCAGAGAAGACTGCAGACTTGAAAGAAAAATGAGGTAAATAAAACAAAATTGAAAATTATTCTTTAATCTCCAAATGAGGCATTTGAAGAAAATGTTCAGTACTGAAAATGAATCACACATTAGCAGAAGTGCATTATGAAATTTAAATAAAATATACATGAATATAGCAAGAATGTTGACTACTTCTGGCTTCATTATTATGTATAATGATTACTAAAAAGTAAGTTATTCCCACTTTCATTCATTCATTTATTGAGTGCTTACTGTGTGCAGAGCACTGTACTAAGCTCAACTGAGACTCAAGTCTTCAACTTGCTCATAAGAAAATCTGATCTCTCCCTCCTACTGCCACACCCCGGACAGCTCATTTTCCTCAACCCAAAGTACTAACTGTTGCCTCTCGTTTCTTTCACCACCAACCTCTAGTTCTGATTTTCCTCCTATCTGGAAATACTTTCCCCTTCACATCCATGAAGCAGCGTGCCCCAGAGGCTTGGGAGCCAGAAGGACCTGGGTTATAATCTTGACTCTGTCACTTCGCTGTATGACCTTGAGCAAGTCACTTACCTTCTCTGTGCTTCAGTTACCTCATCTGTAAAATGGGGATTGAGACTGTGAGTCCCATGAGAGACAGGGACTATCTCCAACCTAATTACCTCATATCTACGCTAGCCCATAGAACAGTGCTTGGCACATAGTAAGAGCTTAACAATTACCATTATAATTATTATCATCCAGCAGAAAGCAGACCATTGCTCTTTCCAACTTCACAGTCCTACTGAAATCACATCTCCTTCAGGAGGATTTCCCTGATTCTTAAGATTGATAATAATAAGTATTAAGTGCTTACTATATGCCAAGCACTCTACTCAGTGCTGGGGCAGATCCAAGATGATCAGGTTGGGTAATCATTCTTCTACTTTATATTCCTCCAATTACCACCCCCTGCCTCTTCAATCAATCCATCGATCAAGAGTAGTTGATCTTACTCCAGTAATAGGAGTAGCAATGTTTCTTTTTAATGGGTAGGGAACACATCAACCAATTTCATTGTACTGTACTCACCCAAAGGCTTAGAACAGAGCTCTGCACACAGTAAATGCTCAATAAATACTACTGATTGATTACAGAGCACTGTACTAGGCACTGGGGGAGAACATACAGGTGGGAAGAGGAGACAAGATTCCTGCCCTCAAGGAGTTTACCATCTAGTGGGGGAGAAAGACACTGAAATAAATTACAGGAAGGGAAAAGAAAGTAAGGCAAGTACTTAGGTGACCCGGAAGTTGTCAAGTGACAGTAGAGGTGACTGTCTGCTCCCACGGTTTGAAAACCCATGACCACACTCAGCAGAAGAAGCTTATCCTCTGCAGCCTTCCTTCTGCATAAATTCACAGTCACATAACAGCTCAACACTTAATGTTGGGATGTTTTGTGTTAAATTAGTTTACTTAGTGATAGCTACTATAAAAGTGTCTATACCACATAAAGGAGTTTCATATTTTTCCAAAAATTGCTGAAATTGATCCCAATGTAAAACGTTTTATATCTGTAAAGAGAAACACATCCACAATAAAGCCATTCAAGACACAGTCACATTTTTAGGGAGTATAAACCCACTCAGTCTGCTGGATTTGGAGGTAAAAGCTTTGTTTTCTGGCATCCTTAGGGGAACAGATAGAACCAGTTAATTAAATGTACCGGATATCCAAGAAGCAGAGAAGCCCCAGGAGTGAAGTCAATCACAGAGGGCTTCAGTAAAAACCAATACCACAAAGTTTGTTGATTGGATTAAGAGATAACCTGTAGTTGAAACTTGCTTTGAATTGAAGCTGCTTGTCAATTAGATTACCAGAGAATTTATGTTAGTAGCCCCAGACAGCTGCAGTAGGGAACGAGTGCTACAGATTCTTTTTCCACAAGGGATTGAGATATGAGACTCTAAAAAATGCTGGCTTCTACAACTTTCCATAACAGTCATGCAATCGAAAGGATTTACTGAGTACCTAGTGCATACAGAGCACCTGTAGTAAGTGCTTGTGAGAGTTCAATAAAGGTAGAGCACCATTCCTGACCTCAAGTTTACAGTTTTAGGAGGAAAGATGGAAAGATACTACACAACACATATCCTTATGCTTGGGTGTTTCTCCTACCTCTAACTTACTTTAATGTCTGTCTTTCCTATTAAATTTTAAGATCCTTGAGGGCAAGGACTCTCTCTACTTACTCCACTGGGTCCAACAGAAAAGATAAGCGCCATTTTGAGCTCGACGCATTTATCTGATGATGTCCTTCAAGATTACTGGACAAGCAGCTCCACTGATTACCTCCTCATTGTCTAAGTGGTTAAAACTACATAGTCACTGGCTTAGCAATAATAATAATAATGATGGTATTTGCTAAATGCTTACTATGTGCCAGGTACTGTATTATGCACTGAGATGGATACAAGCAACTTGGGTTGGACACAATCCCTGTCCCATGTGGGGCAGACTCAATCCCCATTTTACCGACGAGGCAACTGAAGCACAGAGAAAGTGAAGTGAATTGGCCAAGGTCACAGAGAAGTGGCAGAGCCAGGATTAGCACCCATGTCCTTCTGATTCCCGGGCCCATGCTCAATTCACTACACAATGCTTACTAGTTGCTGAAGGCCGTCCTAAGTGCTGGGGTAGATACAAGATAATCGGGTCCTGTATGAGGCTCACAGCCTCAGTAAGAGAGGCTGTGAGTCTCGCAGGGGAGTAGCCAGGAATAAGGAGGATGGAACATTCCATAATCCCTCTTCCCGCTCCTCTTGGAGTTTCTTGATGTTCCCACCACTTCCCACTCCTCCTTTCTGTCCTCCAGAAGAGCAACAGTGGTGGCCCATCCCAGGGGTTGCCTATCAACCTTCACAGGAAGCAAAAACTCCTCACTCTTGGCTTCAAAGCTCTCCATCACCTTGCCCCCTCCCACCTCACCTCCCTTCTCTCCTTCTACAGCCAATCCTGTACACTCCGCTTCTCTGCCGCTAACCTCCCCATGGTCTCTCATTCTCACCTGTCCCGCCGTCAACCCCTGGCCCATGCCCTACCACTAAAATGGGTATTTTAGGAATGCCTTCCCTCCTCACATCCTCCAAACTCTCTTCCCCTCTTCAAAGCCCTACTGAGAGCTCACCTCCTCCAGGAGGCCTTCCCAGACTGAGCTCTTCCTCCTCCTCTCCTCCCCATTCCCCCTACTCTCTCCCTCTGCTCTACCCCCTTCCCTTCCCACAGCACTTGTGTATATTTGTATATATTATTCATTACTCTATTTTATTAATGATGTGTATATATCTACTATACTTTTTATCTATTTTGATGGTATTGATGCCTGACTACTTGTTTTGTTTTGCTGTCTGTCTCCCCCTTTTAGACTGGGAGTCTGTTGTTGGACAGAGATTGCCTCTATCTGTTGCCAAATTGTACATTCCAAGTGCTTAATACAATGCTCTGCACACAGTAAGTGCTAAATAAATACGATTGAATGAATGAATCCCCAGTGTCCCCCTGCAGTGTCACCCCGCAGGGGCGGGGGCCAGAGGTTATTGCGGCAGACACGCTCGTCGTGAGAACAGGAATTTACCATTTTACAAATGAGGAAACTGACGCCTTGACAAGTGAAGTGACTTGCCTAAAATCACACAGCAGGCAAGTGACAGAGTTCAAGATTATATCCCAAGTCCTCCATCCCCAGGCCCGTGCTCACCCCACTATGCCACACTACTTCCTTAACTTGCTTTTTTACTTATCTGTGTTCTCCCTAAGTAGAAAACTTAATGACAACAACCAGTTCCGTGTGACAAGTGAAAATATTTGGCTGCTGCTAAGGTTTCCCTGGAGAAGGGCAGCACATAACTTTACTCTTTACGTTTGTAATTCATCCACAATTCCAGGCTGACCCTGTAGAGCAGTTCATATTAATGTTCATGTGTGATAGGCAGGTTTCAAATGCATGCATTAGTATACAACAGCTCCTCTCTCACTGACTTCATAAATGTCTCCTGTCCTGGAGACTTGAAGAGTTTCCCAGGACACAGGTGCTAGATTGTGCTGAATCACATTTCAGCCAATCTTTATTGAGAGACCTGTGATTTCAAAGCAACCAGAGCTTACGTTGGAGGTTGGCAGGAGACTTGTAGGAAATGAAAGGAGAAAGTACATTCCCCAGCAGTGAATGGTTGTTCTGGAATCTATTATATTTTACTCTCCCAAGGGCTGAGTACAGTGCTCTGTACCACCTATTCAATCTGTCACCAAATCCTGTCGGTTCAACCTTCACATCTTTGCTAAAATCCACCCTTTTTCTCTCCATCCAAACTGTTACCACATTAATCCAAGCACTTATTCTATCCCACCTTGATTACTGCATCACTAAAGCAGCATAGCTTAGTGGAAAGAGCACGGCTTGGGAGTCAAGGGAATTGGATTCTAATCCAGGCTCAGCCACTTAACTGCTGTGTGACCTTGGGCAAGCCAGAACTTCTTGGTGCCTTGGTTACCTCATTTGTAAAATGGGGATGAAGACTGTGAGCTCCATGTGGGACAACCTGATTACCTTGCATCTACCCAAGCGCTTAGAAAAGTGCTTGGCACATAGTACGCGCTTAACAAATACCATAATCATCATCATCAGCCTCCTTGCTGGCCTCCCTGCCTCTCACCTCTCCCCACTCCAACACATACTTCACTCTACTGCCCGGATCATTTTTCTACAAAACGTTTGTTCCATGTTTCCCACTCAACCTCCAAAGGTTGCCCATCCAGCTCCAAATCCAATAGAAGCCCCTTACTGTAAGCTTTAAAGCATTCAGTTGCCTTGCTTCCTTCTACTTTACCTCCCTGAATTCCTATTACAACCCAGCCCACATACTTCACTACTCTAAAGCCAACCTACTCATTCATTCAACCACATTTACTAAGTGCTTACTGTGTACAGAGCACTGTACTAAGCACTTGGGAGAGTATAATACAACAATAAGCAGTCACATTCCCTGCCCATACGAGCTATTCACTGTACCTAGATCTTGCCTATCTCACTGGAACTGACACCCACATCCTGTCTCTGGTCTGGAATGCCCTCCCTCTTCATATCTGTTAGGCAATTACTCTCCCCACCTTCAAATCCTTATTAAAAGCAAATCTCCTCCAAGATGCCTTCCCCAATTGAGCCCACGTTTCCTCTCCCACTCCCTTCTGTGTTGCCCTTGGATTGGCACCATCTATTCTTACCCTCAGTCCCACCCCCCTTATGTACATACCCATAATTTATTCATTTATATCTATGTTGGTATCCCCCTCAAGACGGTAAGCAGGAAATGTGTCTACTAACTCTGTCCAGGGCTTAGTACAGTGTTTTGCACAGAGAGAATGCTCAATAAATACCATTCACTGATGAATTAGTTGATTAGATGAAGCAAAGCTCCCAGAATTCTATTGCAGGGGCAAAAGAAGTTAGCTGCTGCCTTTTGGCTTCTGCCCAGGAAACAGACCTATCACATGTTAAGAAGCCCCTTTGTCACCCACTGATTATAATAAAAATTGTGATATTTGTTAAGCACTTACTCTGTACCAAGCATTGTACTAAGAACCGGGGCAGTTACAAGATAATCAGGTCCCACCAGGGGCTCACAGTCTAATTAAGATTTACAGATGAGGGAACGGAGAAGTTAAGTTGACTTGCCCAAAATCATAAAGGAATTATGTGGCAGAGACAGAATTAGAACCCAGGCCCTCTGACTCCCAAAAGCCTGTGCTCTCTCCACTAGGCCATGCAGTTTCCCAATCAATCTTTGTGGGAAAGGTGAATCAAAGCAACAAGGGGCTGATTTTCTGGTTTAATTCTGAGTTCCTTCTCACATTCACATTCTTCTGAACAAATTATTATTTGCTGGCAATCACTGTGTTAGAAAATACTCTCAGGCAAATGCAAGCTAAGCTTCACAACTTTTCATAATATTTAGAGTTTTTCCCTGAGCCTTAATCAGATCCTTTAATTCTTTCGCCTCTGAATGCTTTCTTCCCCCTAGTAAGCGTTTTTACGCTAACCAAGGGAAAATTGACAAGATCTAACACCAGGTGTAATATCAAAAATATATTCCAATTCTCATGCCATATCTTCAAAATGACAAAATTAAAGCTAAAAAAGATTGGTCCTGCTTTAGTTTACTGAGTCAGGAAATGGGTCAGATAATGACGCCCATTTAACATCAACTTGACTGGAGTGTCATCATGAAACACGGCTTCCCATTCCTCTCTTCATCAAGCAGAAATTCCTGGCCATCAGCTTTAAGGCGCTCAGTCAGCTCTCTCCCCTCTAATTATCCCTGCTCCTCTCCTGCTACAGCCCAGCTAATACACTTTGCTCCTCTTCAGTCATCTGATTCAATGTGCCTCTTTCTCATCTTTCCTGCTGCTGACCTCTAGCTCACATGCTCCCCACTGCCTGGAACTCCCTCCGCTTTCTCATCTGGAAGACCCCTCATCTTCAAAATCCTGCTGAAATCACCTCTCTCCCAGAGGGCCTTCCCTGATTCATCTGTAATCTCTTCTTCCTATTTCCCCACCAGTGCCTCTTCAGCCCCTACCATCTCCCCAACCCAAATGACAACAACATTTCCACATCAAATAAGCATCTGGGCACATCCATACACTCCAGAACACATACACAGTCAAGTGTATTTACTGAGCGCTGTGTACAGAGCACTGTACTAAGCACTTGGGAGAGTATTATGTAACAGAGTTGGTAGACACGTTCCCTGCCCATAACGAACTTACAGTCTGACCCTATTTCCCTCCCCCACAACACACAGACACACATCAATTGTATTTATTGAGTGCTTACTGTGTGCAGAGCACTGAACTAACCACTTGGGAGAGTGCAGTATAACAGTTGGTAGACAAGTTCCCTGCCACAAGGAACTTATGGTCTGACTCTCTTTCTACACATACACACACACACAAACACAAACACACACATACCACAAATATATGTTATTGTTTCCTTTTACCTATAATGAATATGTTAATGTCTGTCCTCCCTTGTTGCATTATACATTCCTTGTGGGAGGTATGGTGTGCACTAATTCCATTATACTCTCTCAAGTGCTTAACACGGTACTCGGTAATTGCTCAATAAATACAACTGACTGATAGATTGCTAAAAGTCTCACAGGGTTTTGCCAAATTTCTCAGGGTCTCCACATACACTAAGTAGGTACACTAAGTAGACGGACAATAAGATACTTTTGTAAAAGCTCACACAACAGTATAAAAGTGTTAGTATTCACCTCACGCTTATCATATGTATCCTGCAATGTAGATATGGACACCTGTGCTGAGGTCTGAATCCCCACTGCGCTTAAAGTAGAGTAAAATGATAATGATGATGATTGTGGTATTTGTTAAACTCTATGTCAGGCACTCTACTAAACTGCTGAGGTAGATATAAGAAAATCAGGTCAGACACAGACCCTGTCTCATTTAGGGCTCATAGGCAAGGGGAGGGAGAATAGATATTTCAACCCCATTTTACAGATGAGGAGACTGAGGCAAAGAAAAGTTTAGTGATTTGCCCAACGTTACAACACATGTTCAATCATCATCTTGTTAAAAAAGGCGAAATGGACATTTTAAAACTCACTGGCTCTTCACAACTATATACTTTCTCCAGAATAGCATCCCCCGAATTCTAAGCATAACTGACTACAAAGAGAAGTGATGAATGGAGGCCTAGTGAGCACATAATTCGAATTGAAGACTAGGAGCTTTGCATCTTTGCAGAAAAACTCTCTTAGGCCAGAAGATAAGTGACTATTTTCCCGACTATAGCACCACGCAGAGAAGCAGTGTGGTCTCATGGATAGAGCACGGGCCTGGAATCAGAAGACCTGGGTTCTAATTCTGACTCCACCACTTGTCTGCTGTGTCATCTTGGGAAGATCCCTTTACTTCTCTGTGCCTCAGTCTTCTCATGTGTAAAATGGGGATTAAGACTGTGAGCCCTATGTGCGACAGGGACTGTGTCCACCCTGACTATATCTACTGCAGCGCTACGATAGTGCTTGGCACATAGCAAGTGCTTAACAAATACCACAGTTATTACCAATAACTCACATTCTGATGGGGAAGTTCTCCCTGCTGTGAGTAACCTGGTCAACTCCAAGGTTAAGGAGTTTTTCCATTCTTCCCACATCAGTTCGGTACACAGGTTCTCAAGGGTAGATTCTATACTCATCCAGTGACTGTCTGGCAGAGTTAATTATGCTTCCCTCAGGTAACCAATCCAATTACCCTCATGCCACGTTTTCATTTCAGCTGTTGAATTCCCTTCCTGTGGCTAATAGATAAGAGGACTGTACAATTCCGCAATGCAAATCAAGACTTTCGTGATCTCGGGAAAGGAAAGTTACTATGGAAGCTTGGCTTTACATCATCAGAGGTGCTCTTTTTGCAGAAAACGCTGTAGCCTCATGGGTATGGGAAATGTGTGAAGTGGTGGGAATATAATATAACTGCAGCATGAAGGTGCATCTATTCAAGGTCTGAATGTAGTAACGTTCAGGACTGTAAAAAAGGGAAGAAGGACAAAAACTAGGTAACTGCAGCAACTTTAATTTTATTATAGATGCTCGAAAATATTTGGAAATAAAATTGAACTGCAGAAACAGAAAGAAATGATCATTTTCTTACAGTATGGCACTACTGAATGAAGAGACTGGAGACAGAATTGAAATGCTGCATTAGATCACATCCCCTGACTGTGCTTAATGAACTGAATTCCAAAAGAAAATTAACCCAACAATATGTGATGTAAAATTCCTCTGAGCATTAGCCAGACAATTTCGTGCAATCACTAGGTATCCTAAATAAAACTTGCATACTAGTCATGTCAGTATAAACTCGTGTCCAAAATTTGAGGAGGCTAAGAGAAGCAGCAGGATCTAATGGAAAGAGCACGGGTTTGGGAGTCAGAGGGTCTGGGTTCTAATTCTGGCTCTGCCACACAGCTGCTTTGCGACCTTGGGAGAGTCACTTAACTACTCTGAGCCTCAGCTTCCCCAGCACTTACTACAGTGCCTAGCACATAGTAAGCACTTACAAATACCATAAAAATAATTATCTTACTGTATTAAGCGCTTGGAAGGGTACAATACAATAGAGTTGGTAGATACTATCCTTGCCCCCCATAGGAACGTACAGAGTAGAGATGAAGATGGTAGTTAAATAAATCACAGCTAGGGGAAGGGACAGAGTACATTTTTATGTACATATCCAAAACTTATTCATTTATTTATATTAATGTTGATCTCCCCCCCTAAACTGTAGGTTCCCTGTGGACAAGGAATGTGGCTTCGTGGAAAAAGCACAGGCTTGGGAGTCAGAGGATGTGGGTTCTAGTCCTGGCTCCACCAACTTGTCTGCTGTGTGACCTTTAGCAAGCCACTTAACTTCTCTCTCTGTCTCAGTTACTTCATCTGTAAAATGGGGATTAAGGCTGTAAGCCCCAAGTGGGACAACCTGATTACCCCGTATTCATCCTAGTGCTTAGAACAATGCTTGGTACATAGTAAGTGCTTAAATACCAAAATTATCATTTTGGCATTATAATTATTATTGGTATATAATAATTATTATACTATTATAATTATTATTTGGTATAATTATTATTAAAATAATACCAAAATTATTACCTGGCAATGATATATTACTAGTAGTAATTATCACTAATTAGTAGTTATTAGTAATCATAATGTTAGTATTATTATTACTTAGAACAATGCCTGGCACATAGGAAGCACATAATAAATTCCATAATTATTATTATTGTTGCTTACTTATCTCTCCAGTTTCATCCTTCCCAGCAGCTCTGCCACGAGTCTACAAGATGTTAGACTGACCTAATCCCTGGGTACCAATCCACCAAGCTCAACTGTGTAGAACTTTTGCACAGGCACAAAGTTATTTTAACGGGATCTTACAAGTTTTATTTCTCAGGTCTAGGTTTGACATCGAGAAAGAGAACAAGGGACTCCTGGGCATACTGTGAAGACATGCTCAGCCAGCATAGCACGACCTAAGGTGACACACCATTCTTGTTCCACCCCAACCCAAACTAAGTGTGGTCTAGTGGATAGAGCATGGGCCTGGGAGTCAAAAGGACCTGGGTTATAATTCTGGCCCACAAAACTTGTCTGCTGGGTGACGTTGGGAAAGTCACAACTTCTCTGTGCCTCAATTACCTTATCTGTAAAATTAGGTTTAAGACTGTGAACCCCTTTGTGAGAGATGGACTGTGTTCAATCTGATCAGCCTGTATCTACCCCAGCACTAAGTACAGTGCCTGGAACATTGTAAGCACTTAAACCCCAACAAAAAATGAACTCAGTCTTATATAAGTATCTTTTATTTCTACTGCCTGTTTCCCAACTCCTAGAATTGTGCTCAACAAATATTAGCAATGATGATGTATTACTGATGTTGTAGTAGTTTTACTGCTCCATGTTAGAGTTCCCTTTCTGCTTTGTAATATATTAATGCAACTTACTAAAACAGGTTCAAAAACACCTTCCCGCTTATAGCATTTTCCCTTAAAATCTGTTATGGCTTCTTGCGTTGCCTGGTCCCCAAGAATTACAATACACAAGCTATGAAGTTTTGTTCCTTTTTGTACAAAATGTTTGACTCTAACAACATGAATATTGCAATCCCTTGAATATCATTAGAATATGGACTTACAGTAATAGCTACTGATAGACAATTTATTAATATACCCAGGAATCTGTGTCAGTGCCTTTTCATTTGAATTTTCAAGATCTGGAATTTCAAAGTAATTTTCAGCCACTTTTTACTTTGGCTTTCCAATACCCTAGCACAAATGACCAAGGTTCAGACACCTGATTATGAAATTGTGAACAGAAAATATACTATTTTCTATGTAGGAACCAACAAAGATAGAGCGCACAAGAACATTACAGCACCTAAAAGAATGCTCTGCTTAAGAAGGGCACTCAAATACTCTTGACAAATTACATAATCCCAATTTTACAGATGAGGAAACTGAGACACAGAGAAGTTAAGTGACTTGCCTTAGATCACCCAGCAGAGAAATGGTGGAGCCGGTATTAGTTCAGTCTTTCCTGGTGAGACTTCAAAAAGGGACACTGGGGTACATTTGGAGATTTGTTAAGGTTCAGCTAGCCCAAGAGACAGTGATTTCACAAACAGTCCCTGTCCACCCTATCATTTCTAATCAGGGTCGCTGGGCTCTTGCCAATTTTGATAGCTTCCAAAATTAATCAGTTCCGTATCTGTTGCCGAACTGTACTTTCCAAGCGCTTAGTGGAGCGCCCTGCCCAAAATAAGCACTCAATAAACATAACAATGAATGAATGAATGAATGAGATAATTGGTATAGCTAGAGGATGGTGATGTTGACCGAGATGGGAAAGATAGTGGGAGAAGTGGATTAAAGGGTAATTATGATTAGGGGTTCGGTTTTAGACATGTTGAGTTGGAGGTGCCAGTATAATATCCAAAGATGAGATGCCTCGAAGGGAGAGGCACGAACTGCAGGTCAGACGAGAAGTCTGAAGCAGCGTGGCCTAGTGGAAAGACTAAGAGTTTGAGAGTCAGAGGACTTGAGTTCTAATCCCAGCTCTGCAGGTCATTTCATTTTTCTGTGCCTCAGTCCCCTCATCTGCAAAATGTGGACTAAGACTGTGAGCCTCATGTGGGACATGGACTGTGTCCAATCTGATAATTCTGTATCTATCCCAAAGCTTAGAATGGGGCTTGACACAGAGTAAGCACTTAAATTCCACTTAAAAAAAAATCAGGGCTTGAGAGATTGATTTGGGAGTCTCCAACATAGCAGTAGCTGAACCCACATGATCGGATGAGGTCCCCGAGAGAGTGAATATAAAGTATGGAGAATAAAGGATCTGAAAGAGAGTCTTGAGGGAAGCCTATGGAAGAGGGTGAGGGCCTGAGGAGCAGCCAGTGAATGAGGAAGAGAAATCGGAGAGGTTGGAGGAGAAGGTCTGGGAGATCTGGTGCCAGTTGTGGGTCTGGAAATCATTGAGGGTAGCTGTTGAGTAGGAGGCAAATCTGACCGAAGCAGAGGCATGAATTTCTAGTGAAAGAAGCTCAGAGCCTCCATTTCTGCCAGCTGCACTCAGCTTCACTGGCACAGGAACAGAGGAAGTGGGGATTGTGGTAGTGATCCAGGGCTCTGGGTGGGAGGGATGAAGGGATGGGGGCCGGGGAGTGCAGCAGTGACAAAGACAGCTCCAATCCACACTTCACTCGGCTGCCTGGATCATTTTTCTAAAAGAAGATTCAGTCTGTATTTCCTTACTCCTCAAGAAACTCCAGTGGTTGCTTATCCACCTCTGCATCCCACAGAAACTCTGTAACAGTGGCTGTAAAGCACTCAAGTGCCTTGCCCCCTCCTATCTCTCCGATGTCCTACTACAATCTGGCACCATGATTTTCTGAGCCATGGAAAACAAAGGGCCAGAACTGAACTGCAAACCAAGATCTCAATCTTCATGCCACACTCCCCTTCATATAGGCCAAGGGCTCCCTTATAGATTGAGACTAAAACAGAGGTTTGCACCTCCCTAAAATAAATAATTTACTTCTTATTAGCAAAAGCAATCCCCGTGATCTAACCCTGGAAGGAGAAGTGTTGCCCAGTGGAAAGGGCATGGGCCTGGTAGTCCAAGGACCTGGATTATAACCCTAGCTCTTCCACTTGCCTACTGTGTGACCTTAGGTAAATCATTTAACTACTCAGTGCCTCAGTTTCCTCATATTTAGAATGGGAGCCCCATGTGAGACGGGGACTTTATCTGGCCTGATTATCTTGGATCTACCCCAGTGCTTAACAATTTCAATTACTATATGCTCGTTTGGGCAGGGAACATGACTGCTAATTCTGTTGTTCTATATTCTCCCAAGAGCTTAGTGAAGTGCCATGCACATAGTAAACGCTTAATAAATGCCACCACTTGATCACAAACAGACTGCATCATTTAATGTAACACAGACTTTAAGCATAAGCTTTTTTATTCAAGTTTGCACGCTCACAGTCATGAATTCCAAAGTCCCTAAGAATACCAAGCTTTCACACTGACAACAACCTGTCTCCTCTTTCACTGGCAACATTGTCTTCTATATCCAACAAGTGTCCTGATTTTAGGGAGATCAAACATCCTGTGCTTAATTTTATGAAGTTAAATTTTAATTTTATTTTTAATTTTTCCCATCACACATGGGAAAAAGGCTACCAGAGAATTGTCAGCCAATATCTGTGGCAATCAATCTGCTCAGGATTTGGGTCACAATGCTCAAGTGTGGAAAATTGTGGACTCATTTCATCATCTTCCACCCCTTTTTGCAATGTCCTCACACTTGGATTTGCTCCTTTTTCACCCTTCCCCTCACAGTTATGTCCATATTTGCAATTTATTTCTATTAATGCCTGTCTCACCCTCCAGACTGTAAGCTCATGTGGATAGGGAACGTTGAAGTCCCTGTATTGGAAGAGTTTAGAAAACAATGGTCAGTGAGGCACTATTCGTAAGTTCTAACAAAGATTATTTAAGACATAAATAAAATACTATTAGTCTTAAAAAAAATTCCTTCTACCGTATTTGCCACCACCTACATGTTTCCTCTAGTAGCTCAAAGTTATGTTAGAGAATAGTTTTAAAAATGAATAACCAGGAGAATATCCATTAACTAAATAATTCAAGGACCAAAATGTAATATGGGGATTATTTTATCAGACAATGAAATATAATTCTCCCATTAAAACCCTCACAATCGCTGTAACATCAGGTCTACCCATATGGCAAAACACAAATTGCTGTGGAAATAACAAAATCTCTAATTACAGATAATTACACATTAAGACAATGCCTTAGCTACAAGACATCGTCTTTCTCTCATTTGAGTAATGGCTTGCATTAGTACTTAAAGTCACATAAACTAAATTATTTTAAATATTTCTGCATCAAAATATTTTGGTCTTTTGAGGTCCCTCTCAAAATGTTCATATTTTATACAGATTATTGCAAAATTCTGGTCAGACTCTAGTGGCATCCTGTCATCAAGGACCAGTGGTTTTTAGAAAATTATCACTTCTATTGAGGACAACCTTCTTTAATACTATTTGAGCTCACAGTCCTAAAAAGCCAACATTAATCTAAAAAAAAAAAAAAAGCCACACAGGGAATGCTAAACCCCACTAAGAAGATTGGTGGCCTAGTCATGATTCTGGAACTGTACTGGATTAAAATTGGGGCCTTCTATGTCAGAAGGAAAAATCTATCAAGAGCTGATCCTGGAAACACACTGCTGTGGTCCAAAATGTTTCACATGTAGGTATAGACCAATAGCACAATGGGGCACAACTTAACCATCTTGAATGACATGCATATTTTGATTTGAAGTATATGAATAATCAATTTTTTAAAAAAATCATTAATACACATTGTACTTTCTTAAGCATTTAGTGCAGGGCTCTGCACACATTAAGCACTCAATAAATAGGATTGATCGATGTCACTAACAACTACAATTAATTTGAAGCAGCATAGCCTACGGAAAGAGTTCAGTACTGGGAATCCTGGAGACCTGGATTCTAATCCGATTAGACTGTGAGGCCACCATTGGGCAAGGATTGTCTCTGTTGCCGAACTGTACATTCCAAGCGCTTAGTGTAGTGTACATATATCTGATTCTACCTATTTTGACCGTATGGACGCCTAACTACTTGTTTTGTTATCTGCCACCCCGTTACTCCTCACTCTAGGCTTCAAGGCTCTACATCACCTTGCCCCATCCTACCTCTCCTCCCTTCTCTCTTTCTACTGCCCACCCCGCATGCTCCGCTCCTCTGCTGCCCACCTCCTCACCGTCCCTCGGTCTCGCATATCCCGCCGTCGACCCCCGGGCCACGTCCTCCCTCGGTCCCGGAACACCCTCCCTCCTCACCTCCGCCGAACTGATTCTCTTCCCCTCTTCAAAACCCTACTTAAAACTCACCTTCTCCAAGAGGCCTTCCCAGACTGAGCTCCCCTTCTCCCTCTACCACCCCCACTTCACCTCTCTGCAGCTTAACCCCCTTTTCCCCCCATTTCCCTCTGTTCCTCCCCCTCTCCCTTGCCATCCCCTCAGCACTGTACTTGTCTGCTCAACTGTATATATTTTCATTACCCTATTTATTTTGTTAATTTTGTTAATGAAATGTACATCACCTTGATTCTATTTAGTTGCCATTGTTTTTTTACGAGATATTCTTCCCCTTGACTCTATTTATTGCCATTGTTCTTGTCTGTCTGTCTCCCCCGATTAGACTGTAAGCCCGTCAAACGGCAGGGACTGTCTCTATCTGTTGCCAATTTGTACATTCCAAGCGCTTAGTACAGTGCTCAGCACATAGTAAGCACTCAATAAATACTATTGAATGAATGAATGAATGTTACTGTGAGCCCGATGTCGGCCAGGGATTGTCGCTATCTGTTGCCGAATTGTACATTCCAAGCACTTAGTACAGTGCTCTGCATACAGTAAGCACTCAATAAATACGATTGAGTGCTCTGCACATAGGAAACAGTCAATAAATACTATTGAATGAATGTATAATCCCAGCTCTGCCATATACCTACTGTGTGACCTTGGGCAAGTCACTTCTGTGTGCCTGAATTTCCTCATTTGTGAAGTGAGGCATAAACAACTGTTCTTCCTCCTCTGTAGCCACATGTGGGAAAGGGATTATGCCTGAACTGATTTTAATGCATCTATCCCAACACTCAGCACTTAACAACTACAATTCAACTGCATTTACTGAGGACTTACTGTTTGCAGAGCACTGTACTAAATTGCTGGCAGACACATCCCCTGCCCACAATGAACATTAATGTAAAAAAATTAACTATAGGAATGTACGTAAGTCCCGTGGGGTTGATGGTGCGATGAATAATGGGAGTACATCCAACTGCAAGGGTGATACAGTAGGGAATGGGAGAGGAAATGAGGGCTTAGTCAGGGTAGTCCTCCTGAAGGAGATTTGCTTTTAATAAGGCTTTCAAGGAGGAGAAAGTGATCATGAAAGGGGAGGAACTTCCAGGCCAGAGGCACAAGGTGGGTAAGGGGTCGGAGCCAAGATAGATGAAATCGAGGGACAGCGAGTTGGTTGGTGTCAGAGAAGCGAAGGGTGCAGGCAGGGTTCCAGTAGCAAATCAGGGAGGTGAGGTAGGAGATGACGGGAAAAGATGACTGAGCACTTTAAAGCCAAAAGTAAGGAGTGATGTGGGATGTGGAAATGGATGAACAAGGAGGTTCTTGAGGAGTGGGGAAACATGGACTGAACAATGTCATGGAAAAATGATCCACGTGGCAGAGTGAAGCATGGTCTGAAGTAGGGAGAGACAGGAGGCAGGGAGGTCATCAAGGATGCTGATGCAATAATCCAGGCAGGAGAGGATAAATGCTTGGATTACATGGTGACGGTGTGGATGGAAAGGAGAGCGTTACTATTATCATTAAAACGATTATTACCATTATTCTTTTCAAGGGCAGGGTTCATGTTTTTTATTTCTATTATATTTTCCCAGGCATCTAGGGCAGTAACCTGCACTCAGCAAGTACAAAATAAATGCTGTTAACGATGATGATGATGACACCAAATCAACTTTGAAAAATCACACTGGGAAATAAAATTTAATTTTTTTTTATAGAAAGAGAAATTAAAAATGTAATCTGTTCATCCAAAGGAGCAAATTAAATAACGAAGCACTCAAAAGTACAAATCCTCTGGGCAGCAATAATGTCTGTTCTGCAGTCCCAATACTGCAAGGATCAAAGTGTAATAAAATGATATTTTGAAGTCTGCTGCATTAAATTCCCAAATTGGGTAATATCCCTAGATACTATAAACAATGAATTCTCCTTGATTACTGTATTATAGAGGGCAAACCTACCAAATGTAGCACCCTAGGAATAAACACTAAGAATCACTCTAGATCCTTACAGGAGTTTTGCTTTAGGATATTAATTGAAATTATTCATCTGGTTCACAAGGTCAGCCATTAAGAACTTTGTAGCTCTGCAAAACTCTATTGCAGTAGCAAAGACATGCTGGAAGAAATCACAATCCTCAACCCTCTTTGATCAGTGTGCTTCAACTGCCCTAAAAGGTACCACTTCCTTCTCAAGTACTAGTTCCTTTATAGGGAGACCCTAGAGGGAAATGAAGAGGATTCACAAATGTAAATATGACTTACAGATTGGCTTTTTTCCCCATCCATTTAAGGAACTTCAGAAAAGAGAATCCAGCCTCTCCTCCACCTACCTTTCTCATCACAGTTGACCACACCACCATCCTCTGTTTCTCAAGCCCGCAACCTTTGTTTGGCATTATCCTTGACTCCTCCCCATCCTTCAATTCCTACAGTCTATTTTTCCTTCACAGCCTCTCCCAAATCCACTTCTTCCTCTCCATCCAAACTACCCTTTGCTGGGCCAGGCACTTTCCTGCCATCAGCCTCTCTGCTGCCTGGATCATTTGTCTAAAACATGGTTCGGTGCTCTTCCCACTCTTCAGAAACCTGCAAGCACTGTCCATTCCTCTCCTCAAACAAAACCACCTCAGCACTGGCTTTAAGGCAATCTACTCCCCACCTGATTCACCACATAAATACCCAACACAAAGACAGCTACCTACTGTTCAGGTCTTACTATGGGCTAAGCACTGGGGTAGGTACAGGGTGGGGAACATGTCTACCAATTGTTATACTGAAGTCTCCCAAACACTTAGTACACTGCTCTGCACACAGAGCACACTCAATAAATACGATTGATTGATTGTGAGCACAAAGGGCTTACAATCTATTTCATCCCCATTTTACAGATGAGAATGGTGAAGCCCAGAGATATTTAAGTGATTTGCTTGAGATCTCACAGCAAACCTGTGACAAAGCTAGCATTAGGACCCAAGTGTCTTGAATCCCAGCCCAGGGCTCCTTCTACTAGACATACTCCCAATATAATGTGTTAAAGAGAAATTAATCTCCAATGTTCAAAAATCAACATCTATTCAGGTCATTCTAATTTACATATCACAGTTCAAACCCTGACTACTATGACTGATTAATGTCACCTCCTCTACCAACAGAAGGCCCCTCTTTAACAGGAAAAAAGGACCAGTAGCAATAACATTTAACTTAGTGGAGATGAAACACCAATGGGTTACTTATCATCGATGGCTCCAACACAGGTTATTTACCCGAGAAGAAACCAAATGAGAAATATCACTGAAAGTCCTTGAATTAGTCACAGGAGAGCAGATATTCACTCACTGTGCTTTAGAAGTGTATAAGAGATAACCAAATGATTATGAACTGATTAGTAGAATCTGAAAACAGCCAGGGGCTAACAATGACCTCAAAGACCAAGGTTAGGAAGTAGCTTGCACTCAGCAAACTTTACAGACAAAGGATTTCATCAATGACATAGAGCTGAATGAGGACACTGAACTGTATTAACTAGGCAAGAGACTTTGTAATGGAACACAGAGAGACAAAGCATTCAGTCAACTTCTTGTATTTATTGTGCACCTACTGGGTGAAGATAATCAATGGATGGTATTTATTGAGCACTTACTATTTGCAGGATCCTCTCCATTCCATTCCTAGCTTAGGCAGTTGCTAGAGAATGGAAGGCAATCTACTACAAGTCAAAGCTAACCTATGCTGCACAGCAGCGGTACAGGACAGAGTCAAGGGTGGAGACTCATGTTTGGTGGGGGGAAGAAGGCAATATTAAACCACTTTCATATTTTTACCAAGAAAACTCTATGGCTTCACTACCAGAATGACTGCAGATGGAGGTGGGGCATTCTGGGAGAGATGTCTATGGCATCGCTGTGGGTTGGAAGCCCAGCTCAGTGGAAAGAGCCCCAGGTTGGGAGTCGAGGTCATGGGTTCGAATCCCAGCTCTGCCACTTGTCAGCTGTGTGACTATGGGCATGTCACTTAATTTCTCTGTGCCTCAGTGACCTCATCTGTAAAATGGGGAATAAGACTGTGAGCCTCATGTAGAGCAATATGATGACCCTGTATCTCCCCCAGCGCTTAGAACAGTGCTCTGCACATAGTAAGTGCTTAACAAATACCAACATTTGATTAGACTGTAAGCCCATCAAAGGGCAGGGACTGTATCTGTTACCAATTTGTACATTCCAAGCACTTAGTTCAGTGCTCTGCACATAGTAAGCGCTCAATAAATACTACTGAATGAACTCCACAATTTAAGACAAGATGACTATTTGCAAACCACTGTATCAAGCACTTGGGATAGTACAATATGATAGATCTGGCAGAAAAGATTTCCTGCCCTCAAGGGGGAGACAGACATGGAAATAAATTACAGACAAAGGAAATGGCAAAATATAAGGCTATGTGCAGAAATGCTGAGGGGCTATACTGCACTTGTAGAGGAGCAGAACAGTTTCTGACTCATCAACGGACCTCTGACAAAGACGAAGTTAAGCTGTCACTATATGCTCATTTTCACTTGTGAACATTAGTCAATCAACCGTATTCACTGAGCGCTTACTGAGCACAGCCCTGTATTAAGTGCTTGGAAGAGTACAATACAATAATAAATGGACATGTTTCCTATCCAGAACGGGCTGACCAGCTAGATCAACATAAGCCTTCCCCACTGCTCCATCAAGAGTAATGCTGCACTAAATGTTTGGGAACTGAACAAGAGTTAGTAGTTACGATCACTGCTCTCGAGGAGCTTTCAATCAAGAAAGCTAACCAGAAGGGAGGCAGCATGGCCTAATGGAAAGAGCAGAGAAAGAGAGAGAGAGAGAGGAGGCTGAAGTCCTGGGTTTAAATCCAATTCCACCTGCCTCCTCTGTGACCTTGACCAAGTCACGACTCTCTAGGCCTCCAAGGCCTCATCTTTAAAATGGAAACTACCTAATCTCTATCCCTTAATAATAACTATAACAATAGCAATAATTTGTACACCACTTACTATGTGCCATGTACTCTATCAAGTGAGTAGATATACCAATCAATAGTATTTAATGAGCAATTACTGTATGTACATCATTTCACCGTGCACTTGGGAGAGTACAAGAAAATGGAGGTGGTAAAAATAATAATTAAGGTATTTGTGAAGTCCTTATTATATGTCAAGCACTGTTCTAAGCACTGAGGTGTATACAAGGTAATCAAGTTGTCCCACTTGGGGCTCACAGTCTTAATTCTCATTTTACAGATGAGATAACTGGGACATAGAGAAGTTAAGTAGCTTGACCAAGGTGATATAGACAAGTGGCCAAGCCAGAATTAGAACCCAGTTCCTGACTCGTTAAGTGGCTTGCCCAAGGTGACACGGCAGACAAGTGGTAGAGCTAGGATTAGAACCCAGGTCCTCTGACTCCCAAGCCTGTGCTCTTTTCACTAAGCCATGTTCCCTGCCCATACGGAGCCTACAGTTTAGAGGGGGAGAGCAACATTAATATAAATAAATGAATAAATTATGGCTATGTACATAAAATTGTACTTTGTCCCTTCCCCTATGTGTAATTTATTTAATGACTCTCTTCTTCTCTACTCTGTAAATTCCTATGGGCAGGGATCATATCTACCAACTCCATTATAGTGTTACCCTTCCAGAGTTTAGTTCAGTGCTCTGCAGATGGTAAGGTCAATTATTTTTATCATACTTGTTAAGTGCTTACTATGTGCTGGACACTTGACTAAGTGCTGGGGTAGATACCAGCTAATCAAGTTGGACACAGTCCATGTCCCTTAGGGGGCTCACCATCTTAATCTCCCTTTTACAGTTGAGGTAAATGAGGAACAGTGAAGCTAAATGAGTTGCCCAAGGTCACAGGACACAAATGGCGAAGCCAGGATTTAGAACTTAGGTCCTCTGACTCCCAGGCTGGTACTCTACCCAGTAGGATACACTGCTTCTCAATAAATACCATCCATTGGCTAAATGATAATATCCCAAAGTACACTTTTTCTTTTACTTGATCTGACATTTCATTATTGCCATTGTTCTTGTCTGTCCGTCTCCCCCGATTAGACTGTAAGCCCGTCAAATGGCAGGGACTGTCTCCATCTGTTGCCGACTTGTTCATTCCAAGCGCTTAGTACAGTGCTCTGCACATAGTAAGCACTCAATAAATACTATTGAATGAATGAATGAATTAGAGTGCATCCCAGAATCTTGAACTTCATAAAGGTTTTTTATAAACACTTTGTAAAAATACAAAAGCTTTGGTTGGATATAAACGTTCATTCTAAGGACAGAAACACTATAACTCTGTAGTACATGAGTCTCTCTAGCTGGGTTACGTTTAACCTGACACAGGATCCTATCTCATATTGCTAGAAGAAGTGAATCATTCTACTATAGTTCTGACTTATTCGTACCCTTTCAGGATTCCCTTTCAACAATGGCAGATGTACCCAAGTAATACTAGCTATTCCATCCGTGACAAAAAACCTCTCCCATCTTTTCAAATAAGCATCAGCATCTGATACTATTTTGAGATTAAAGGAAAAAATATCTGAAATTAAAGAAATGGATTCATAATTATCTTATTTCAAGCCTAATGACAGGATAAAGTTCACCAACTTCTGCCATTTACAATTGCCATGGAATCCAAGAATACCAAATTAAGTGAATGAATTAGGTGGAAATGAGGAATCAGCAAATATCTTGATTTAACCTTAGAAGGAAAATTGAAATCTCTTTGAACAATGTGTCTCATTTTTCTATGGAAGGTTAATATTCAGATTGACTATTCTTTGAAATCACCAAAATTACAACCCCATAAATTTTCATCTGCTGTTTTACAAATCTATCAAATTAAAGTAACTGAAAGATAAAAGCAGAAGATTAAAAACAAACTGGATGAGATCTGATTTCCTCATATATCAAAATCAGAGTTAAATATTGTGTTACCAGTGGCAAGAGATAGAATGTTCTGATAGTATCATTGCATTCTCTCCTTATTTGCAGAAATTTGATATTCCTACACTTAGACCGCTGAAGTGTTTACTTGGGAAACTGACTCTACTTTGGTCATACCTTCAAGAATTCTTTTAAACAGGATTCAAGTGCTAATTCCCTCATTCAGTCTCCGTTTCTTGGGATATCAGCAGAAATTAGATATCGTGACAGTGTGTACTGTTAGCCAAAATTCAGAAGGGATTACCATGTGACTTTATTGTGTATCATTTGGGGATGATAACATTTCATTATGACTTCATTTCTTCTCCCACAGGGACAATTTTAAAAGGCAGTTTGAATTATATTTTAGTGTTTCTATATCCAAATTGTGAAATCAGTTGTCTGAAATATAGCAAATAAAAATTCCCTGCACCTCCTCTCGCCACAAAAAGCAGCAAAGCAGTTTTTTCTCTTTTATTAGCAGCCAAGTATGCTATCCCCCAAGGAAAGACACTGAGACAGAAATGGATTTCTGGGACTCAACTATTTAACACTTCCTTGCAAACCAAAAAAAAAAAAAAACCCTAAAAACCAAAATTAACTCATCCCAAAAAATCTCACAAAACCCCCAAGAATTCCCAAGTTGCGCTACAAGAAGGCCAGCTCCCCTTAAAAGAGGGGGAGAAAAAAAAGAACTATCTAAGAACATCTTCCTTTGATATGAGGATGGGGAAAGAGCAACTACTTTCCCAAAGCATATTCAGGATCGGCCCTGATGGACATAGAATCCTCCATTTCAAACTGATCTGCTTAAAAATTCAGGTCGGCAGAGCCAAGACCTTACTGGTCTCTGTGTCCAGAACTAAGGAGTGGCAAATCAGAAACATGACACCACCAAGAGCTGCAGATCTGCAATATCTCCTTTAGCTGGAGCAATGAGCAGACCTTTGGGGTGGGCGGTGAAAGGGGGGAGGTGGGAAGAGTTGGTGATCAGATGTTCATAGATGGTGGGGTGGGTGAGCTGGAGAGAGCTGGGGCAAAGGATCAGGGTGGACCAGGTGGTGGTGTTGTGTGTGTGTCCACGGAATGTGGGAGGGAGGAAGAGTGAGGAATGACACCACCACTGAAATGATGGAACCAATCCCATACTCCAGAGGCCTGTGAATAAACAGACTGTATGCTCAATGTGGGCAGGGAATGTGTCTGTTCACTGTTGAATTATTCAAGCAATAAACATCACTGAATGAATGAATGAAAGAATGAATGTCTGTGCGCCGCCCATTAAGGGAAAATGGACCACGGAATGACCAACCTTGCTCTAGTCCATTACAAGAAACATTCTGCCATGTAATTCAAGATTTCAAACACTTGACTCTTTTCTAAAGTCCCATAGATTTCCTCAGAATGAGACCTTTTTCAGGAAAAAGTTTAAGCAACCTACAAAAATGAAATTTCATATATATTTTGGAGCACCAAGTTTCCTGGAAAACACTTCACAAGCAAAGAATTAGGATTCCTTCTAGAATTACCATTTTTCCATGCAGTTTTCTTAGAGTGCTGCTCTCTGCCAATATAATTTATGCTTTAGATCTTCGATGTATGGCTGAAAAGCACATGCTCATCAAATGCAATTGATCTAAACAACTGAAGTAGCTTTGATATATCAATTTTCTAAACCCCTACAATTTGGCCATGCACACATTGTGCTGGAAGCTTATTTTTATTAAATTCACTCTGAGTGCAACAGAAAGAGGTAGCAAATCTCAATTTCTGTCCCTCCTTTCTCCTGTTATTGAGGATTAACGCATCTCCCCAAACCCAAATGGGGATCTTCAGAGAAACACACACAGACACAGCCACTTTTAAAAACTTCCTTAGCTACTGAAAATTCACTAATTCATTCATCTTCTTTCTAGAGTGAGCCCCTTTCAGGGGAAGGACTATATCTAATCTGATTATCTTCTCTCCAGTCCAGCATTACCATAGTAAACACTTAATAAATCTACTAACAATAAAAATTCAAAAATACTGCATTTCTCTAACAGGCTTACAATGCAGTGTGGCCTGGAGGAAAGAGCCCAGGCCTGGTATTCAAGGGGCCTGGGTTCTAATCATTCATTCATTCAATAGTATTTATTGAGCGCTTACTATGTGCTGAGCACTGTACTAAGCGCTTGGAATGTACAAATTGGCAACAGATAGAGACAGTCCCTGCCCTTTGACGGGCTTACAGTCTAATCGGGGGAGACAGGCAGATGAGAACAATGGCAATAAAGAGAGTCAAGGGGAAGAACATCTCATAAAAACAATTGCAAATAAATAGAATCAGGGTGATATACATCTCATTAAACAAAATAAACAGGGTGATGGAGATATATACAGAACTATGAGTCGACATGGCCACCCATCTTATGATTGAATCTACCAGTCATAGATGCGATCTGACACTAGCCTAGAACATATCCCTTGTTTGCATCCATGCAGCTCACTTGTGGGCAGGGAACAAGTCTACCAACTTGTATTCATTCATTCATTCATTCAATAGTATTTATTGAGCGCTTACTATGTGCAGAGCACTGTACTAAGCGCTTGGAATGTACAAATCGGCAACAGATAGAGACAGTCTCTGCCCTTTGACGGGCTTACAGTCTAATCGGGGGAGACGGGCGGACGAGAACAATGGCAATTAATAGAGTCAAGGGGAAGAACATCTCATAAAAACAATGGCAAATAAATAGAATCAGGGTGATATACATCTCATTAAACAAAATAAATAGGGTGATGGAGATATATACAGAACTATGAGTCGACATGGCCACCCATTTTATGACTGAATCTACCAGTCATAGATGCAATCTGACACTGGCCTAGAACATATCCCTTGTTTGCATCCATGCAGCTCACTTGTGGGCAGGGAACAAGTCTACCAACTTGTATTCATTCATTCATTCAATAGTATTTATTGAGCGCTTACTATGTGCAGAGCACTGGACTAAGCTGTCCAGTGCTAATCCTGATCTACCACTTGCCTGGTATGACCTTGGACGAGCCACTTAATTTCTATGTGCGTAGGTTTCTTCATCTGTTAATTTAAATACCAGTTTTCTTTCTTACTTAGACTGCGTGTTCCACTGAACTTATTAAAATGCCTGACATACAATGTTGAACAAATACCAACATTATTATTAGTCCTGAGCTTAAAATTCTGACAAAGGCACCAGATACGTCTTCAATCCATGCCAACAAAGAAGCATTTCCACATCTAATTTTACTGTTTTCACTACAAAAAAAGTATCATGGCTGAACAGAGAGCTAAGAGGTTTATATATAAATTGTACATTCTAAATTATTTATTCACTTATAGTAATGTCTGTCCCCCTTCTAGACGGTAAACGCTTTGTGAACAGGGAAGTGGAGAAGCAGTATGGCTTAGTGGATAGACCACGGGCCTAGGAGTCAGAAGGATCTGGGTACTAATCCCAGTTCTGCTACATGTCTGCTGTGTAAACGTGGGAAAGTCATTTATCTTCTCTGTGCTTCAGTTACCTCATCTGTAAAATGGGGAAAGAGTGTGCGATCCCTGTGGGATGGGGACTGTGTCCAACCTGATTAGCTTGTACCTAACCCAGAGCTTAGAACAGTAAGTGCTTAACAAGTGCCATTAATATTATTACCAACTTTATTTCACTGTACACTCCCAAGCCCTTACAGTGCTCTGCACACAGTAAGCGTTCAGTAGCATTGATTGTCCTCTTCTCCAACTCAATTCACCAGCTCTCTGCTGTCCCACAAAGAATTCAAGTACCTTGTTCTCTATTTACATATACTTATGAAGTGACTAAGTTCAACAGCAACACCAAATAAAAACTGACAAGTGAACAGCCAGATTATAATACGTAAATCTCTCGACTGACAGGCTTGTGTACTTTACCGATGAGAAGTCTATAATGAAGATCCGGAGGGAAGGTTAGGGATGCAGAGGTGAAGCTGGGGATGTTAAATGGTCCGTCCATAACCATTAAGGGGATATGGAAGGACTCCCTCCCCCTGCAAATCTTCGCTACTGCCCCACAGAGACCTCCGCTCTCTCGATCCCATCCGTCTTTCCAATAGCATCTCGCCTCACCTTGCCGCCCTGTCCTCTCTTCCCACTCTCGACGATCAGGTCTCCGCTCTCAACTCCACCCTCACTACTCATCTCGACTCTCTCGCCCCCCTTTCCCTCCGCCGCTCTCGCGCCACTAACCCACAGCCCTGGATCACCTCCTCCGTCCGCCTCCTACGCTCCTATGCTCGAGCTGCTGAGCGCTGCTGGCGAAAGTCCAAGCACCAAGCCGACCTCACACACTTCAAATTTATCCTTTCCTGCCTTAACTCTGCCCTCTCCTCCGCCAGGCAAAGCTTCTTCTCCTCCCTCATCGACACCCATGCCCGTCACCCCCGCCGATTGTTCCGGACCTTTAACTCTCTCCTTAGGCCCCCTGTTCCTCCCCCTCCCCCATCTCTCACCCCTAATGATCTGGCCACCTATTTCCTCACGAAAATCAACACGATCAGGTCTGAGCTCCCCAAAGTCACCCCTCTGCCTCTCCCCTCCCCCCCAACAACCCCCTCCCCTACTTTCCCATCCTTCCCTGCAGTATCCTCAGAGGAGATCTCCTCCCTCCTCGCAAGTGCCACCCCCTCCACCTGCGCCTCGGACCCCATTCCCTCTCACCTTCTTAAAACCATCGCCCCTGCCCTCCTCCCTTCCTTAACTTCTATTTTTAACCACTCGATCTCCAAGGGCTCCTTCCCCTCTGCCTTCAAACATGCCCACGTCTCCCCCATCCTAAAAAAACCCGCTCTTGACCCCACTTCCCCCTCCAGTTATCGTCCTATCTCCCTACTACCCTTCCTTTCCAAAATCTTAGAACGAGTCGTCTACAATCGATGCCTAGAATTCCTTAACTCCCATTCTCTCCTAGACCCCCTCCAATCTGGCTTCCGTCCCCTCCACTCTACCGAGACTGCTCTCTCTAAGGTCACCCGTGACCTCCTTCTTGCCAAATCCAATGGCTCCTACTCCATTCTGATCCTCCTTGACCTCTCTGCTGCCTTTGACACTGTCGACCATCCCCTCCTCCTCCATACCTTATCTCACCTTGGCTTCACGGACTCTGTCCTCTCCTGGTTCTCCTCTTACCTCTCTGGCCGATCATTCTCGGTCTCCTACGCTGGAGCCTCCTCCCCCTCCCATCCTTTAACTGTTGGAGTTCCTCAAGGGTCAGTTCTTGGCCCTCTTCTGTTCTCCATTTACACTCACTCCCTCGGTGAACTCATCCGCTCTCACGGCTTTGACTACCATCTCTACGCAGATGACACGCAGATCTACATCTCCGCCCCTGTCCTCTCCCCCTCCCTTCAGGCTCGCATCTCCTCCCGCCTCCGGGACGTCTCCACCTGGATGTCGGCCCGCCACCTAAAACTCAACATGAGCAAGACTGAGCTCCTCATCTTCCCTCCCAAGCCCGGTCCGCTCCCAGACTTCTCCATCACCGTGGATGGCACGACCATCCTTCCCGTCCCGCAGGCCCGCAATCTCGGTGTCATCCTTGACTCGTCCCTCTCGTTCACCCCACACATCCTATCCGTTACCAAGACCTGCCGGTTTCACCTCTACAATATCGCCAAGATCCGCCCTTTCCTCTCCACCCAGACGGCTACCTTACTATTACGGGCTCTCGTGATATTCCGGCTAGACTACTGTGTCAGCCTTCTCTCTGACCTCCCTTCCTCCTCTCTCGCCCCGCTCCGGTCTATTCTTCACTCCGCTGCCCGGCTCATCTTCCTGCAGAAACGATCTGGGCATGTCACTCCCCTTCTTAAACAACTCCAGTGGTTGCCTATCGACCTCCGCTCCAAACAAAAACTCCTCACTCTAGGCTTCAAGGCTCTCCATCACCTTGCCCCTTCCTACCTCTCCTCCCTTCTCTCTTTCTACCGCCCACCCCGCACGCTCCGCTCCTCTGCCGCCCACCTCCTCGCCGTCCCTCGGTCTCGCCTATCCCGCCGTCGACCCCTGGGTCACGTCCTCCCGCGGTCCTGGAACGCCCTCCCTCCTCACCTCCGCCAAACTGATTCTCTTTCCCTCTTCAAAACCTTACTTAAAAATCACCTCCTCCAAGAGGCCTTCCCAGACTGAGCTCCTCTTCCCCCTCTACTCCCTCTGCCATCCCCCCTTTACCTCTCCGCAGCTAAAGCCTCATTTTCCCCTTTTCCCTCTGCTCCTCCACCTCTCCCTTCCCATCCCCACAGCACTGTACTCGTCCGCTCAACTGTATATATTTTCGTTACCCTATTTATTTTGTTAATGAATTGTACATCGCCTTGATTCTATTTAGTTGCCATTGTTTTTACGAGATGTTCTTCCCCTTGACGCTGTTTAGTGCCATTGTTCTTGTCTGTCCGTCTCCCCCGATTAGACTGTAAGCCCGTCAAACGGCAGGGACTGTCTCTATCTGTTGCCGACTTGTTCATCCCAAGCACTTAGTACAGTGCTCTGCACATAGTAAGCGCTCAATAAATACTATTGAATGAATGAATGAATGAATGAGAGCAAATATTGCACTTTTCCTCTCAGCATCCTACTGTCGCTAGTGCTGGGCTGGGTGATTCATTTATCAGACCCAGTTATGATCTGCTTTGACCTCTGGGTTGTTAACCAGGTGGCCCAAACCCAGCAGTATTTCTCCACATGCCAGGGGTAATAATAATAATAACAATTGTGGTATTTGTTAAGCGCTTACTATGTGCCAAGCATTGTACTAAGCACTGGGGTGGATACAAGCAAATCTGGTTGGACACAGTCCTTGACCCATGTGGGACTTACAATCACAATCCCCATTTTACAGATGAGGTAAATGAAGCCCAGAGAAGTGAAGTGACTTGTTTGACGTCACACAGCAGACAAGTGTCTGCCACAACCTTCTGACTCCCAGGCCTGTGATCTATCCACTAAACCATATTGCTTCCCATGGTACCTTCTCCATAACCCAGTTTCTTTAGTCGCCCCTATGCAGGACAGGGACTGTGTCCACACTGATTATCTTCTACCTAGCCCAGTGCTTGGCACATGGTAAGCGCTTAACAAATACCACAATTATTATTATTTCACTGCAGTTTTCACTGGGGAGACAGTGCAGTCTACCACCGTCAACTCAAAGTGTAGTGACAACTGATCACTCTTCAACTGACCCACTAAAAAATAGCACTGATTTTCTGTTTAACAAGATCTATAAACTGAGAAGATTTATACGTTGCAGGCAATAAGGTTTGTGAAAAAGACAACGAATGGGTGGCAGGCATTAATATGAAACTCCTTTTGTTAATCTGCCTGAAAAAGAAAGCTGTTTCTCTGGAACTGTTCCTCAGTAGCTTTTGTGAAACAGTGTCAAGACTAATTTTGGACTTGGGTTTGACTCATCTAATGACGAACAGTAATTTTTTCCTAGAGTAAATAATTAAATAGTAAATGATATGTCAGAGTAGGCGGATGCTTGAACTACTAAGACTGCACAGGCATGAAGTTTTTAAATCAATCACACTCTTGACAACCCAACCTATTTAGTGTGCTGATAAATTAGTGCTAACTACTAACAAAGGAAGGAAGCTTGAATAAGTAATTTCTTTTTAAATAGTACAGGATTAGAAAGCATGTTGCCAATATAAAATGCTACGGAAATGTTTAATGATAACCATCAAATCCAGATTTCCCCCATGAAATTCATATGAATACTGATGGGGAGAAATGAAGACATCATCTCATCAAGCCTGAAGTTTTAGAGCTCGTATCCCTAAAAGGTGATTTATTTCCAAAATACACAGTATCATGGTTCTCATAATGCTAGTTTTATCAGCACAAACTAGCATTCCAATGGATTTCAGAACCTTTGTATTTGAATCTCCAGACTTCGGTGAGCTTAAATGTTCAACCTTGATAATGAAGGAAGAGTGTAGACAGAAAGACAGACAGACAGGCACACACACACACACCTGTCCCCTCCCCTCGAGACCAGAAGCTCCTAGAGCGAAGGGATTATGTCTGCCAAGTCTGTCGTACTGGACTCTCCCAAGCGTTTAGTACAGTGCTCTGCACGCAAAAAGACTCAAGCAATGTTATTGATTAATAATAATGTTGGTATTCATTAAGCGCTTACTATGTGCCAAGCACTGTTCTAAGCACTCAGGTAGATACAAGGTAATCAGGTTGTCCCTATTAAGGCTCACAGTCTTCATCCCCATTTTACAGATGATATAACTGAGGCACAGAGAAGTGAAGTGACTTGCCCAAGGTCATACAACTGACAGGTGGCAGAGTCAGGATTAGAACCCATGACCTCTGACTTCCAAGCCAGGGCTCCTTCCACTGAGCCACGCTGAATGATTGACTGGTTGAACTCCCCTCTAGACTGTAAGCTCATCATAAGCAGGGAACCTGCCTATTTATTGTTATGCTGTGCCTGTTTATTATTTATGCTGTCCTCTCCCAAGCATTTACTACAGTGCTCTGCCCCCAGGAAGCACTTCATAAACCCTAGTCCTATGTCGAGTGTGAGCCCCATGTGGGACAGGGAATCAGGAACTTTGTCCAACCTGAATGACTCGAACTATTCCAGCACTTAGAATAGCATTTGACACATAGTAAGCACTTAAATACCATATATATGCCATATATATATATGTGTGTGTGTGTGTATATACATATATATGGTATATGTTATATATAGTAAGCACTTAAATTCTCTCTCTCTCTCTCTATGTGTATATATGTACATGTATATATTTATATAGGAAAATCAGAAAGAAGAGGAAAATCACATTCTAAAGGAATGGCAGAGTCCAATCCTGGCCTGGATTAATGTGTTTTTCCGAGAAAGGCAACTCCAAGTCAAAATTCACATCCGGAACAGCTGGAAAGATCTGTTTGATATTGTACCATAAGTCTAAAAGACCCTTCTTGATAAGCCCCTTGCCCCATCTGGGAGCATGTCTCTTGCCCATGAATTCCCGCTTTGTGATTCATCATCATCTCTCTTGTTTCTCCCTCCTTCCTCACTTTGTTCCCCCAGCAAGAAACTCCCTCCACCCAACATAACAATAATAATTGTGGTATTGGTTAAGTGCTTACTATGTCCCAAGCACTGCTGTAAGTGCTAGGCAGCCCCGTCCCATACCGGGTTCATAATCTCTGAAGGGAGTGGGAGAACAAGGAGTAGTGAATCCCCATCTTAAACATGAGGAAACTGAGGCATTTACAAGAGACTTCCCCAAAGTTGCAGAGCAAGTAAGTGGCAGAGGCAGAATTAGAACCCAGGTTCTGTTTTTATCAATCAGTTTCACTTATTAAGTGCTTAGTGTGCATGTGTGCAGAGTACCGTACTAAGCACTTGGGAGAGTACAATAGTACATGAAAAGGTTTGTAGACACGTTCCCTCCCCACAACGACCCTGTGGTCTAGAGGGGGAAACCGATAATTTACAGATATGTACATAAGTGCTGTGGGGCTGAAGGAGGGGTTAAAAATGGGAGCAAATCCAAGTACAAGGGTGATGCAGGAGGGAGTGGCCGAAGATGAAATGAGAACTTAGGGAAGGCCTCTTGGAGGAGATGTGCCTTCATTGAGGCTTTGAAGGTAGGGAGAGTTATTGTAAGATATGAAGAGGGAGGGCATTCCAGGACAGAGACAAGTATATGGATGAGATGTCAGTGGCCAGATAGAGGAGATCAAGTTACGCTAAGTAGGTTGGCATCAGATTAACAACACATGCAGGCTAGACTGCAGCAGGAGAGTAACGAGGTAAGGTAGGAGGAGGCAAGGTGAGTGAGTGCTTTAAAACTGATGGTAAGGAGTTTCTTGTTTGATGAGGAGGTGGAAGGGCATCCACTCGACGTTCTTGGAGTGGCAGAAAACAACCAGGCTCGTGCTCCTTTCACTAGATCACCTGCTTCTACATCATCTCACATACTGCAGCTCTCCCCATATTCAAATTCAATTCCCAATCATCTCAAATCCTACCATCCCATCAAGTCAACTCTAGCACTTAACCGACTCATTTAAAAATTTGAATTACTTAAACAGCTTTATCAAAGTGAATCACTTTTTCCCAACAAAAACTCAAGGAATGCATTAATCAAAGAACTTTATCAAATACGTGCCTAATGGCTAGTTATCACCTTGAGGACTACAGTTTAGGATTACTTCTCCCTGGGGCAGCAAAACCCAAACTGCTTTAGTATTAGAGATCTTGGGTAAAATGGAAGAGTCCATTTTAAATGATAAGCATCTACTATCCATTTCTCACCATTCCTCAATGTGACACCCTAAAAAGAAATAGATAGGTACAATCTTCCTCAGTATGCCAAACTTTACACTGGCCCTACTGGTCATGAAATAGAGCCGGTGGCTTGCTATAACTGAATGACTTTGGCTAATTTCTCTTAGCTGTTTCAACATTCCAGTGAAAAGGGTAGGATATCCAAATTTCGACAGTGAGGCAATTCAGCAACTACAACTACTAAGCATCAAGGACAGAGCACAGTGCTTGGCACATAGTATGTGCTCAATGCATACCAGGGTTTGACCGACAAGGTTACATTATCGATTCAAGCAAACTTTTTCAAATTTTCTGGAAAGAACATTAATTCAGGGTTTTAGGGAAAAGGAACATTTGCTAAGGAAATTTATCCTTTCGACTGCCACCCATGTTCATGAGACAGAACTGAAATACAACAGATTAACCAAGTAATCCACCTTTTGCCAGGCAATCAGTGGTATTTATTGAGTACTTACTGTGTGCAGATCATCGGACTAAGCACTATGGCAAGTACAATACAATATAGGCATGGCCCCTAACCTCAAGTAGTTTACAGTCAGACCATTAAGAAATGATGTCACGTACCTTGTGGTATTTCACTATTTATATTGATATCTGTCTTCGCCTCTCAACTGTAAGTTCACTGTGGGCAGGGAATGTATCTACAACTCTGCTCTACTATACTATCCCAAGCACTGAGTACAGTGCTCAGTTTTTTCCTGTGGTATTAAGTGTTTACTATGTGCCAGGCATTGTACTAAGCACTGTGGTAGATAGAAGCTTATCAGGTTGGACACAGTGTCTGTCCCATAGGGCTCACAGTCTCAATCCCCATTTTACAGATGAAGGAACTGAGGCCCAGAGAAGTTATGGGATTCGCCCAAGGTCAGAGAACAGATAAGGGACAAAGTCAGAATTAGAACTCAGGTCCGTTTGACTCCTAGGCCGCTGCTCCATCCACTAGGCCAGGCTATTTTTCCACTGATTGACTGGACCTGTACTAAGGCACATTTCCCCATAATAACAAGATGGATTTGGGGCTCTTAACTAACAGACAAATTCTGTAATAGCCCTAGCACCAAATAGGGAGAGATTTCTCAGGTACTTTGATTAGAACTGACGAGGTGGAGAGACACACAATCGGCACCTACTCCCCACCTCTGTATTCTCTCCCAGTGCTCAGTACAGTACTCTGTATAGAAAAAGCGCTTTACTACTACTACTACTACTTCTAGGAAGGAATGAGGCTTAATGAATAGTCAGAAGGACCTGGATTCTAATTCTGACTCAGCCACAGGTCTGCTGTATGACCTCAGGCAAGTCACTTCACTTTATTCTTGTTACATCATCTGTAAAATGAGGATAAGAGAGTGAACCTCCTGTGGGAAAGGAACTGTGTCTGACCCGATTAACTTGTATATACCCCAGTTCTTGGCACACTATAATCATTATTATTATTATTAATCTACTACTACACACCCAGTCTACCGTGCCTGCTCCTTCCCCAACCAGCCCAGCTTCTGAAGCCCAACACCCATCCATGGACCTAACAGAAGCCCGGAATTAAAACACTCACAACCTGGTACTTCACCCCTCAAGGAGTAGAGACTGAATCTTAGACAATGCTGCTCGGCATGTCGACTTGACAACAAGTAGGCTGCTGCTTAAGTTAAAGACAAGGATGATTAAAAATGTCATCTCTAATTGCTGAAGATGGCCACTAGTGAGTGTATACGACATAGACAAGTACACCAGCCTCCAAGATTAGGTGGGTTGGAAGACAGCTGACAGGGACTGAAAATAAATGAAAAAGAAGCAGATCTTTTTACATTATATTACTGCTTTTTTTTATAGGGGTACATGGTTTGTAGGTAAACTTTGAATACATTTGGCCTATGGTCCCAGAACAAAGCAATAAGCAGAGGGAAGATAATAATAATTATGGTATTTGTTAAGAACTTACAATATGCCCAGCACTGTTCTAATTGTTCTAATTGAGGGCAGCATGGCTTAGTGGAAAGAGCCTGGGCTTGGAAGTCAGAGGTCGGGTGTTCTAATCCTGACTCCGCTACTTGTCAGCTGTGTGACCATGGGCAAGTCACTTAACTTCTCTGGGCCTCAGTTACCTCATCTATAAAATGGGGATGAAGATTGTAAGCTCTACATGGGACAACCTGATTGCCTTGTATCTACCCAAGCACTTAGAACAGTGCTTGGCACATAGTGAGCACTTAACAAATACCAAAAATTATTATGATTATTACTATTATTAACTGCTGGGGTAGAAACAAGGTAATCATGTTTCTCCCATGTGGGGTTCACAGTCTTAATCCCCATTTTATGGATGAGGTAATTGAGGCACAGAGAAGTTAAGTAAATTGCCCAGGGTCACACAGCAGGCAAGTGGCGGTGCCAGGATTAGAACCAATATCCTCTAGTTGGGAGTACTCAGATCCCCTCCATTACTCCACAGCTGCTGAGTTCCCCTCTCTCTAACCATGAGAAGAAAGTTGGGTGTTTGTCAGTAATAGTGGGTATCCAGTGTTGTAACAGTTTTGGACCAAGGACAAACTCGTTTAAAAACGGGATCACCTTGGTATAAAACTAGACAAATTACCACCTTAATATAAGGACTGAAGACAGCAAGCTCCTGGTGGGCAGAGATGGTATCTACCAATTCTGTGGTATTGTACTTTCCCAAGTGCTTAGTATAGTATTCTGCTCACAGTAAGTGCTCAATGAATACCATTGATTGACTGATGGAGAAGAGGCTGCACCGGGGAAAGGGGGTTGCAGTCACTGAAATGTTTGGAGTTGATGAAGTAGCTTGGCCTTGTGGATAGAGCAGGGGCCTGGGAATCAGAAGGACAGGTTCTAATCCCAGCTCCACCACTTGTCTGCTGTGTGATCTTGGACAAGTCACTTCACTTCTCTAAGTCTCAGTTACCTCATCTGAGTCTCGGTTACCTCACAAAATGGGGATCAAGACTGTGAGCCCCATATGGGACAGGGACTGTGTCCAATTTGACTGGCCAGTATCTACCCCAGTGCCTAGAACAGTGCTTGGCACACAGTAAGTGCTTAACATGTTCATGAGCAGAAAGTGAAAGTCCAGAAGAATATTTGGAGGCCAGAAAAGAAAAGAAACCACTTTAATCAATCAACCAATGGTACTTTACTGAGTAAGCTCATTATGGGTAGGAAGCATGTCTGCTAATTCTGCTATATTCTCCCAAGCTCTTAGTACAGTGCTCTGCAAATAGAAAGCACTCAAATACCACTGATTGATCGACTGAGTGCTTATTTTATTCAGAGTATTGTACTAAGTGCTTGGGCTTTAGAGAATCATCAGCTTTTTGTGATCCTCTCACCAGAGTTCCAATTGGGATTCATCTTCTAGATTTTATTTCTGACCCAATGTGCACCTTTGTCTACAGAATCATGTTAAGTCAAATGCCATCTTGTGGCTCAGAAGGAAAGGGGAATTTGTGCCATGGGGATCTTCCACAAGGATTTCTCTTCTGACAGCTATGAAATGTAAATGCCAGATTTCCAGGTTGCTGCAGGGTAGTGAAGGTGCAGGGTCAAACTGGGGTGAAAAGTGAACAGTTTGAAATGCAGTTCCAAGATTCCACTGGTATCCAGGGGCTTTAGGACACATGCCGACAGGGCATGTTTTCTGGCACTGTTCAAATGCTCCCCTTCTCACTGCACACATCTGTGTGTTTCAGAGGCAAATAATCCCATCCTTCCACTCAGCTCTGCTTTGTCCCAGGTCCCTGGCATCCATAGTTGGTGAGTCCCGCATGGGACTGGAACTGTGTTTGACCTCATTATCTTCATCTGATTGTATTTGTTAAACGTTTACTGTGTGCACAGCACTGTACTAACTGCTTGGGAAAGTAATATGCCATTAAACATTATCTTGAGTCTACCCCAGTGCTTTGCACACAGCAAGCACTCAAATACCACTGACTGACTGCTTAGTACAGTGTTTGGCATATGGTAAGTGCTAAACAAATACTAGAATGATTATGAGCAGCAGCTTTGTGCCCCTGCCTCTTGAATATGGTGACCCTCTGTTGACACCTCTCCATTTGCCTTGAGGCAGAATTGAAGGAGAGAATTAAGTCTCATTTTGTTCAGCCCATAGAGCCTGGCTCCTAAAATAGCTCAGAATTTAAAAAGCAAGGGAGGAGTCAGTCAGTGAATTACATTTATTGAGGGCTTACTGTGGGCAGAGCACTGTACTGAGCACTTGGGAGAGTACCATACAATAATAAACAGATGTATTCCCTGCCAATAAAGAGCTAACACCGCTGCCCAGTCAAGAACCTCAGACACCAGCAGTCACTGGGACCTGTGATGTTGCTCAGTGTCACCTTTCTTTTTCATTCATTCAATCACATTTAATGAGCATTTACTGTGTGCAAAGCACTGTACTAAGCACTTGGGAGAGTACAATATAACAACAGACACATTCCTGCCCACAACATGCTCACAGTCTAGAGGGGGAGACAGTAATATAAATAAATTACAGATATATACACATGTAAATATATGTGTGTGTGTGCTTTGGGGATGGGAGGGAGGATCAATGTAGGAGCAAATAAGAGCAGTGCAGAAGGGAGTCAGGGAAGAGGAGAGGAGGGTTTAGTCAGGGACGCTGGGGAGAGGAATTATCTGCCTGATATGAGGACAGAGGGCATTCCAGACCAGAGTTAGGATGTCGGCGAGAGGTCAGCAGTAAGATAGACAAGACTGAAGTACAGCAAGAAGGTTAGCATTAGAGCAAGGAAGTGTGCTGGCTGGGTGTGATGTTCCATCTGGGTGTTGACTGCTTTCAATGTTTGCTATTTTGGAATTCTCCTTCACAAAAATCAAATACATCCTTCTCCTCTTTCCTCATAATAAAATTACCTTCAGTTTAAACATTACCTACTTTTATCTCTTTCCCTTCTTGGGCATTTTTTACAATGATAATTGTTAAGCACTTAGTATGTATCAGGCACTGTATTAAGCCCTGGGATAGATTCAAGATAATCAGGTTGGAAAAAGTCCCTGTTCCACAAAGGACTATCAGTCTTAATTCCCCGTTTACAGATGAGGGAAGTGAGGCAAAGAGTTCTCTCCACTAGGCCATGCTGCTTCTCATAAACAGATTTTATCACAAAGATTAGCCTTCATCCACGTGTAACTATAATCAGACTTAGTTGAGTCAGTAAGGTTGACTTGCTTCAGTCATACTTTCATAGGGGAAGAGAATACTGCATTTACACAGCGAGAATGATTTTATAGCCATTTCCAACAATTACTTTCCCTATCCTCTAAGCCTCATGGAACACACATCTCCAAGAGGCCTTCCTTGAATAAGACCTCCTTTCCTCTTCTCCCACTCCCTTCTGCATCATACTTGCACTTAGATCTGCTCGTTTTTTTCACCACTCCCTCAGCCCCATAGCACTTATGTACATATCCATTGTAAAAATAGGGATTTAAAAATGTGAGCCCCACGTGGGACAATCTGATTACCCTGTATCTACCCCAGTGCTTAGAACAGTGCCCTGTACATAGTAAGCACTTAACAAATACCATAATTATTATTATGCTTGTCTTCCCCTCTAGCCTGTAAGCTCATTGTGGATAGGGAATGGGTCTACAAACTCTGTTATATTGTACTCTCTAATCAGTTAGTATAAATGGTTTAGAGAAGCAGCGTCGCTCAGCAGAAAGAGCCCAGGCTTGGGAGTAAGAGGTCATGGGTTCGAATTCCAACTCTGCCCCTTGTCAGCTGTGTCACTGTGGGCAAGTAACTTCACTTCTCTATGCCTCAGTTCCCTCATCTGTAAAATGGGGATGAAGACTGTGAGCCTCACATGGGACAACCTCATTCCCCTGGATCTACCGCAGTGCTTAGAACAGTGCTCTGAACGTAGTAAGCGCTTAACAAATACCAACATTATTATTATTATAATAAATACCCTGTGCATAGTAAGTGCTCAATAAATGTGATTGATTGATTTAGAAGTAACCTCCATAATGTGTGTTTGGCCTGATTACCTTGTATCCACTCCAGCATTTAGTACAGTGCTTGGAACACAGTAAGTGCTTAACAAATACCAACATTATTAAACAGGTGCAACGGGATAGGTCAAAATGAAGAGCTTGTAGAACCAAAGGAATAAAAAAAAGATCCTCTAGATTTCTTTCCCAATTCCCACATAGTTCCTCCAAAGGGCTAGAATTACGTTTATCCACCTACCTTAAATGGATCCAGGAAGGAGTCTGCAAAATTGCATTAACTACCTTTTTGCCTCAAATCAGAGGATGCACATGATTTGGAAGCTTCCCACCACAAAGTTCATGGAAGGAATAAATGTTACCCTTTGAAAACAATCTCAACTGAAAGCTCTACAGCCAATTATCTGATACTTCTCACTTTTCCTACCACTGAAGGAACAGTCTGCTCTTCCAGAACTGAATCAATCAATGGTATTTATTGAGTACATACTGTGTGCAGAGCACTGTATTCGCGCTTGGGAAAATACAACAGAGCTGGTAGACACAATCCCTTCCCACAACAAGCTCACAGTCTAGAACTGAAACCGGTTTGTTTCATATTCTCTCAGCATATTCTCATTCCCACCCTAAGTTTTCAAAGCATTCAGTATATTTTCACTTAGCATTGCATATTAGCCTGAGTCCTGCTTTAGATATTTTATTGTTCAAGGATGCTTTAGATATTTTATTACTCATGGAGAAAGCACAGATATAAAAAAATCCCTCATTAAATTATGAGCTCCTTGAAGGCAGAGACTATTCATGACTCTTAACTCTACTGGGCTCCTCCGAGTGCTCGATACAGGATTCTGCACAGTGTATGTAAGCACTCAATAAATAAGACTGATTGATGGACTGACTGATTGATAACCAAAGCCACTGAATCATCATAGTCTTCAACAGTGCACTTAGAATAAATTTTAAATCTGTGGAATGTTCAACTGATGTACTGCATTTTGCTAAAGTATCTTAAATAGAATATACCCACACTTTTGATGTGAATAATGCTGCTAATTATGGTATTAAGCATTTGCTATGTGCCAAGCACTGTACTAAGCACTGGGGTAGATGCAAGATGATCAGATCTTTTAGATCTTTTAGAAAAGGTAGAGAAGCAGCGTGGCTCAGTGGAAAGAGCCCGGGCTTGGGAGGCAGAGGTCAGGGGTTCGAATCCCAGCTCTGCCACTTGTCAGCTGTGTGACTGTGGGCAAGTCACTTAATTTCTCTGTGCTTCAGTTACCTCATCTGTAAAATGGGGATTAACTGTGAGCCTCACGTGGGGCAACCTGATTCCCTTGTATCTACCCCAGCGCTTAGAACAGTGCTCTGCACATAGTAAGCGCTTAACAAATACCAGAATTATTATTATTATTATTATCAGATCTCACATGGGGATTGCAGTCTAAGAAGGAGGGAGAACAGATATTGAATTCCCAATTTTCAGGTATGGGAAGTGAGGCACAGAAAAGTTAAGAGTCTTGCCCAACTTAAGTGGAAAACCTGGGATTAGAACCCAGGTCCTCTGACTCCCAGACTGATGATCTTTCCGATAGGCCTCACTGCTTCTCAAATGGCTAAATCAGCATTTTGGACACTGTGCCCTGGAACATGCACATTGGAATTTACCCAATCCATAAACTAGGGTTTATTTTCCTCTAGAATCTTCTTTAAAGGTTCAGCTTTTCCATTAAGTAGAGTCACACCAGATGAGCCTCTCATGTACTTCTTCCAAAGCCTGCATGTTGAGCCTGGAGAGGAGCTGGCCAATTAAGTACCAGGTTACAGTACTCTTCCCCTGGCCCAGAATAGTGTGAATAAGTCATGCTAGGGAACTGGACAGTCTCAGGGCTGTAGGGCTAGGGGTGGGGTGAATATCAAAGTGTTTAAGAAGTTCAGATCCAAGTCCATAGTTGATTCAGAGGGTGGGTGAATAGTGGAAACAAGGCCTTAGTCAGGGAAGACCTCTTGGAGAAATGATTTTAATAAGGCTTTGAAGATGGGAAGGGTGATGGTCCGTCACATATGAAGGGGGAGGAAGTTCCAGGCCAGGGGGAGGACAGCAAGAAGGACAAAATCTAGGCACAGAGGTAAGTTAAGATTAGCCTAATATGGGACAGAGATTGTGTCTGATCTGACTGTACTGAATCTTCTGTGGTGGTTAGCACAGAGCATGGCCCAGAGTAAGGTGATTTAATAAATTGTCATCTTATAATGTGAAAAGACATCTTATATCGGATAATTCTCTCTGCTTCAAACATGTTACTTCTTTATTATGGGGGAAAATTCACTGATTTGAATTCTCCATCAGAATTTGAAATAACATATGCAATACTTCCATCCATCAGTTGTGTCGACCAAGTGTTACATTGAACTTTTCCAAGTGTACAGTGCTCTGCATACAGTAAGCAGATTCATTATGCTATTTATTCAGCACTCACTGTGTGCAGAGGACTGTACTAAGAGGCTGGTTCCCTCACTTCCCTCCTTTCTCCTATCTGCTTTTCAGGGGACCCCAATGTCTGCTTTGACAAGATACGGTTTTATATGTCAGTAGTTTTTCCCTTCCTTTCCATTTTCTTCTGTGGCCAAAGAAATGACAGCACTACAAAGATCATCAAAGCCTCAGCTGATCTGCCGGGCCTCTGGGTGGAGGCTGCATCAATCAATGGTATTTACTTTGCACTTATTGTGGGCAGAGCACTGTATTAAGCACTTGGGGGAGCCCAATATAGTATGGTTGGTAGACAAGATTCCTGCCCTCAAGGATCTTAACCCTACAGTGGAAGAGCTTACTCTAGCAGCATATACTGGGGGCCATACAGAAGCAGCAGCATGGCCTAGTGCATAGAGCACAGGCCTAGGAGTCATAAAGACCTGGGTTCTAATCCCAGACCCATCACTTATCTGCTGTGTGGCCTTGGCCAGGCCATTTACTTCTCCAGGCCTCCTTACCTCATCTGTAAAATGGAGATTAAGACTGTAAGTCCCACGGGGGACAATGATTTTGACCTGATTAGCTTACTACTACCCCAGCACTTAGTATAGGGCTCAGCACATAGTAAGCACCCGACAAATCGGATAAAAAAGAGAGGATTTAAAAGAGAGAGGGAATGAATACCCCTTAAGAGGTCAGTCACAACTCATCATAAAAAGACAACACACCAGAATAGTGTGGCCCACCACACACTGGCACACATCCACTGAACAACGATAAAACGACACTCAGCAACCAGAATGTTTTGCTAATCTATACAGGACTTTACCCTCTCTTCATTCCCAATTAGTGAGATGATCTTGAAATTCAAAAATTTGCAACAAGTGAGTTCAGAAAGAGTTCTGACAAACTGTCTAAACATGTTTCTATCTAAGTATTTAAGAAGTTTCCCTATGATTGTGGGTTTTTTGGTTTGTTTGTTTTTTTTTTTTTAAACACAACTGATTCATTTGGTCTATTTCCTACTTCCTCATCTCTCTTGCAAATGTTATGGCCATAAAGACAAAAGGTAAAAAAACAAAGACAAAAACCAAACTATACTAATTTACCTCCACATCACAGGAATAGTCTGATCCATCCAAAAGGGTCACTTTGCACTGCATGCTTTTAGGTTTCTTGACAATCTTCAGAGGAGATCGAGAGAGTTTACTACAAGAGGATTTTTGAGAAAGCTTATCGTCTTCAAACTGCTGATATTCGAGCTGTTTTGCAGCAGCAGCAGCAAACTCCCGTTCCTTGTCGGTGACCTGTGAAGAGCAAACAATGAGAAGTTTCAATTACAGCAGGAGAAATGAGGATTTTCTTGCCCAGGGATTAACACGAAACATAATAGATTTTCTTCTGGCAATGTTGGAAACCCAGTATTAGCAACTAAATTCACAGACGTATACAGTTACAAATATTTTTGTAGTTCAGGTAAAACTGCTCTGGTGGATATAGCCCTAAAAATAGTGACTTAATCATCTTGTTCTAGGTTGATTCAGTGATTAAATTTGGATGCACTGAGTAATCATGAATCTTGAGGTATCCAACAACCACAGAAAAAGATGAAATATTGGCCTTACTTTTTCAGGAAACTAGATGCTAATTATGTAAGACAAATCTCTAAATAAGAGGTCTCTCTCAATTAGACCTGTTGTACCCTCTACTTGAATTCATCATAGACCTGTATTCCTTATCTGTCTTCAGAAAGAATAGGTTCCTTAAAGTATTTTCATTGTAAAAAATAGGAGCAGATAATCACTCAAGGACAAGGTTCAAAAATCAATCATTTCCGTCATCAAAAGCCTTTGAAAAGCTCTTAAACTAAGTAAATTCGATATACTCAGCAGCATTGAAATTTATCACAAATTAATCCCCAAAGTCAGTTCTTCTTCATTTAATGAGGCAGTGGCATGAGAACGGATCAAATCTGTCCAAATGATTTAATCGGCTTTCAAAGAAAAACACCTGGAGAACAGGACAAATTCACCAGAGTCTAGTTATTCTGGGCAGAAGCAGCGTGGCCCAGAGGAAAAAGCACGGGCCTCCAAGTTGGGAGATCTGGGTTCCCTACACCCTGCTCTGCCACCTGCCTACTGTATGAATTTAGACAAGCCATCTAACTTCTCTATGCCTCAGTTTTCTCATCTGTAAAACTGGATTACATACCTATTCCTTCTCCCTCTTACCAATCAATGATATTTACTGAGCACTTACTGTATGCAGAACACTGTACACTTGAGAGAGTTCAATATAAGAGAGTTATATTGAAGACACGGTCCCTGTCTACAATGAGCTTGAAGATTAAGAACCTCATGTGGATCAGGGGTCATATTGTGGTCATCTTGTTTACTCCAGTACTTAGCAAGGTAAGCACTTAACATATTTTATTATTTTTATTAGTAGTGATAATAATAACCAAAGATTCTCCCTCACATCTCCTAAACTGTAAGCTCATTGTGGAGAGGGAATGTACCTGCTTAATGTTATACTGTACTCTCCCAAGCGCTTAGAACAGTGCTCTGCACACAGTAAATACTCAATAAATACAATTAAATAAATGAATCCCTAAACCCTGCCCCCTTTCTGTTATTTGCATGATGAATATGAAGTAAATGACAAGGAAAGGGACTGTGTCCAACCCAATTTGCTTGTACTTACCACAGCGCTTAGTACAGTGCCCAGAATATAGTAGGCACTTAAATACCATTATCATCATTATTATTATTAATAGTCAATGGTATTTACTGAGTGCTTAGTATGTACAGAGCACTGGACTAAGCACTTGGGCATTTATTTACATATTTATGTATATATATTAATGTATGTCTCCCTCTCTAGATGGTAAGCTCATTGTGGGCAGGGAATGTGTCTGTTTATTGTTCTACTGTAGTCTCCCGAGTTCTTAGTACAGTGCATTGCACACAGTAAGTGCATAACAAATACGACAATGAATGAAAGAGTACAATATGATAATTAGCAGACATGTTCCCTGCCCATAAAAAGCTTAGAGGCTACACGGGGAGACAGATATCAATAGGAATCAATAGCCTAAATGAAAAGCACCATACTAAGTGCTTGGGAGAGTAACAACAGAAGCACGGAGCCCTCAAAGAATTTACAGTCTAATGACTGCTGGAGACAAACCAACCCACCTTGGTACATGATGACTCAATTAAGGGGAACAGTGTGGCCTGGTGGAAAGATCAAGGACCTGGAAGTCAGATAATCTGGTATCTTATCCTGGCCCTGCTACGTTTGCTGGGTAATGTTGAGATGGCTACTTCACTTTTCTGTGCCACAGTTTCCTCACTTAATATCAGTAATTTAATATCTGTTCAATCTATCAATGGCATTTATTGAGCACTGTAATAAGTGCTTGGGAGAGTACAAATTAACAGAGTTGGTAGACATGTTCCCTGACCATAAGAATATTACAGTCTAGAAGAGCTTGCCCTCTCTTCCAGAATGTACACCCAGTAAAGACAAGGAGAGTATCCAACTTGAATAAATGGTATCAACCACAGGTAGTAAATACAGTGCTTGGTACGTAGTAAGCATTTAACATTTTCTAACAGAACTATAAAAGAACTATTTTTCTTCCCTCATTGACGCCCATGCCCTTCACCTCCACCAACTGTTCTGGACTTTTCACTCTCTCAGACTCCCTGTTCCTCCCCCTACCCCAACTCTCACTCCCAACAATCTGGCCACCTACTTCATTACGAAAATTAACACCATCAGGTCTGAGCTCCCCAAAGTCATCCCTCCTCCTTCTTCATCCCCTCTGCTCCCAACCCTCTCCCCTACTTTCCCATCCTTCCCAGCAGTATCCTCAGAGGAGGTCTCCTCCCTCCTCACCAATGCCACCCCTCCACCTGTGCTTCGGACCCCATTCCGCTCACCTTATAAAAACTATCGCTCCTTCCCTCGCCCCTTCCCCCCTCCTCTCTAACTTCCATCTTTAACTGCTCACTCTCCAACGGCTTCTTCCCCTCTGCCTTCAAACATGCCCATGTCTCCCCCATCCTAAAAAAAGCCCTCTCGACCCCACTTCCCCTTCCAATTATCGTCCTATCTCCCTCCTGCCATTCCTTTCCAAGCTCCTAGAACAAGTTGTCTACACTCGCTGCCTTGAATTCCTCAACTCCAACTCTCTCCTGGACCCCCTCCAATCTGGCTTCCTTCCCCTCCACTCCACCAAAACTGTCCTCTCAAAGGTGACTAATGACCTCCTTCTTGCCAAACCAATGGCTCCAACTCTATCCTAATCCTACTCAACCTCTCAGCTGCCTTTGACACTGTCAACCAACCCCTTCTCCACACTTTATCTCACCCTGACTTCACAGACTCCATCCTCTCCTGGTTCTCCTCATCTCTCTGGCCATTCATTCTCAGTCTCCTTTGCGGGCTCCTCCCGCCCCCTCCTATCCACTAACTTTAGGGGTTCCTCAGGGGTCAGTTATTGGACCTCTTTTGTTCTCCATCTATACTCAATCCCTTGGTGAACTCACTTGCTCCCACGGCTTCAAATATCATGTCTACGCAGATGACACCCAAATCTTCATCTCCTCCCCTGTTCTCTCCCTCTCCCTCCAGACTCGTATCTCCTCCTGCCTTAAGGACATCTCCACCTGGATGTCTACCCACCACCTAAAAGTCAACATGTCCAAGACTGAGCTCAATATCTTCCCTCCCAAACTCTGTCCTCTCCGACTTCCCTGTCACTGTGGACGGCACGACCATCCTTCCCATCTCACAGGCACGCAACCTTGGTGTCATCCTTGACACTGCTCTCATTCATCCCACACATCCAATCCGTCGCCAACACCTGCCATTCTCACCTTCACAATATCGCCAAAGATCCGCCCTTTCCTCTCCATCCAAACTGCTACCGTGCTGCTACATGCTTTCATAATATCCCAACTGGATTATTGTGTCAGCCTCCTCTCATATATCCCTTCCTCCTATCTCTCCCCACTCTATTCTTCATTCCGCTGCCCAGATCATCTTCCTACAGAAACACTCTGGGTATGTCATTCCCCTCCTCAAAAGACTCCAGTGGTTGCTTATCAACCTTCACACGAAACAGAAACTCCTCACTCTTGGCTTCAAAGCTCTCCATCACCTTGCCCCCTCCAATCTCACCTCCCTTCTCTCTTTCTACTCCCCACCCCATACACTCCGTTCCTCTGCCACTCACTTCCTCACGGTCCCCCATTTGTGCCTGTCCCACTGTCGATCCCTGGCCCACGTCCTACCGCCGTCCTAGAATGCCCTCCTTCTTCACATCCGCCAAACTAACTCTTTTCCCCTCTTCAAAGCTCTACTGAGAGCTCACCTCCAGGAGGCCTTCCTAGACTGAGCCCCCCCTTTCCCTCTGCTCCCCCTCCTTCCCCCTTCCCCTCCCCTCAACACTGTGTGTATTTATATATATTATCTTTTACTCTGTTTATTTTGTTAATGATGTGTATATATCTATGATTCTACTTATCTTGATGATATCTGCATACTATTTTTTCTTTTCTGTTTTGCTTGCTGTCTGTCTCCCCTGTTTAGACTGTGAGCCTTTTATTGGACAGGGATTGTCTCTATCTGTTGCCGAATTGCTCATTTCAAGTGCTTAGTCCAGTGCTCTGCACCTAGTAAGTGCTCAATAAATACAACTGAATGAACAAACAGAATAACATTTAGCCCAACAAGGAGGCTACTAAAAGTCCAGGCAAATGCCAAGTTTTGTCAATTCTGTCTAACACACACTCTCTTGTTATCGTGCTGGTACAAGCTCTCATAATATCCCGACTGGATTACTGTGACAGTCTCCTCTCTGATCTCCCTTCCTCCTGTCTCTTCCCCACTCCAGTCTATTCTTCATTCCGCTGCCCAGATCATCTTCCTACCGAAATGCTCTGGGCATGTCACTCCCCTCCTCAAAAACCTCCAGTGGCTGCCTATCAACCTCCGCACGAAACAAAAACTCCTCACTCGTGGCTTCAAAGCTCTCCATCACCTTGCCCCCTCCTACCTCACCTCCCTTCTCTCTTTCTACTGCCCTCCCTGTACACTCCGCTCTTCTGCCACTCACCTCCTCAGGGTCCCCTGTTTACCCCTAGTCCATGGCTTACTGCTGTCCTGGAATGCCCTCCCTCCTCACATCCGCCACACTCTCTTCCCCTCTTCAAAGCCCTACTGAGAGTTCAACTTCTCCAGGAGGCCTTCCCAGACTTAGTCCCCCCTTTCCCTCTGCTCCTCCTCCCCTCCACCCCTTCCCACCCTCTGCTCTTCCCCCTTCCCCTCAGCACTGTGTTCATCTGTATATATTTACTACCCTATTTATTTTGTTAATGAGGTATATATGTCCTTGATTCCATTTATCTTGATGATGTTGTCTTGTTTTGTTCTGTTTTGCTTTGCTGTCTGTCTGCCCCATTTAGATTGTGAGCCCGTTACTGGGGAGGGATTGTCTCTATCTGTTGCCCAATTGTATATTACAAGCACTTAGTACAGTGCCCTGCACATAGTAAGTGCTCAAATAAATACTAATGAATGAATTTGGAACAACCAAACCACTACACTACTAATTTGGATCCCTCACTCCCACCTAACCCCCTTAGTCACTCAGCTCTCAAATAAGTTTCTTTCCTCCCTTAAACCCTAGTAGAACCCTAGGACCAATTATTACATTGACTAGGACAAAGGCCTAGTCAAAGAAAAAAAAAAACAAAACCACCTTCAAAAGTGCTAGTGAAACTTTTCTCCCTTAAAAGGTTGCTTTTGGCACCTCAGTCTATTTACCTTTTTCTAGAAACCCACCAGCACAGTTTCGGAGTGTTAAACCCAAAAAGCAACATGGGCTAGTGGAAAGAGGATGGGCTGGGAGGCTAAGGACCTGGATTCTAATTCTGGTTCTGCCATTTACCTGTTGTGTGACCTTGGACATGTCACAACTTCCCTGTGCCTCATTATCCTTATCGGTAAAATAAGGATTCAATGCATGTTCTCCCTCCTACTTTGAGTCCTATGTGGGATAGGGATTTTGTCCAACCTGATTAACTTGCATCAATCCCAGCATTCAGAACAGTGCTCAACACATATTATACACTTTATAAATATAATAACAATAATACAAGTACTACTACTACTAATAACCCAGCATTTGAGAGATGCTACAGATGGGATTTGGGGCTTTTATTATGCTCCGGTGGAGGCATGGTTCTGCATTGTGGTTCTGCACCCCTAAGTAGTCTGATTCTCACCCTACTCCCACTTTTATTAATTCATTCAATCATATTTATTGAGTGCTTACAGTGAGCAAAGCACTGTTTTAAGGGCTTGGGTGAGTACAGTATCACAATAAACAGATACATTCCCTGCCCACAACAAGCTTACAGTGTAGAGAGGGAAACAGATGTTAATATATAGCTATTTACCTAAATTAGTTCTGCAGGCTGGGAAGGGGGATGAATAAAGGGAGAAGAATGAACACAACCTACATCACACAATTACATATCCACCTGTAATTGACTTAAATGTCTGTCTCCTCCTCTAGATTGTTAAGTTCCTAGTGGGCAGGGTTTGTCTCTTCCAACTCTTTGTATGGCACTCTCCCATATGCTTACAATGGCCCTCTGCACACAGTAAGCACTCCGAAATCCCTATGATTGATTGATGGAAGTACTGTTGTCTTTTCAAGAGCTTGTGCCTTCTTCCTGAAGAATTCCTCCTGTAGTAATCACTGTGGCTGAAAATCATGAACTTATTTGAGTTTCACTGAATGTCAATGGGATAGAAGCATAAGTTTTCAGTGGGTTTTGGGCTACATTCTTCTTCTACCACAATCATGACAGCTAAGTGGAGCAGGCTTTCCGGAGCATTTAAACACTAAGACCAGGAACCCTTTCATCAGCCTCCAGGGACATGTTACTCTTATTTTTAACAAGCATCAAAAATGTGTTTGAGGTCAAAAAGATAATAATAATAACTGTGGTATGTGCCAAGCACTCCAAGAAGCACAGGGACAGTATGGGATAACCAAGTTGGACACCGTCACTTCCCGAAATGGCGCTCACAGTCTAAGGGGGAGAATACTGAATCCCCAATTTACAGATGAGGAAACAGGCACATAGGATTTAAGTGATTTGTCTCACAGCAGATGAGTTGCAGAGCCAGGATTACGAACCAAGGCCTCTGACTTGCAGGGCCATACTCTGTCCAGAGGGCCACACTGCTTCATCACCAGATGAAGAACAAAAACATCTCCGTGGCTACAGAAAGACAGAGAGATTAGAATAACTATTCTGCTCCCCAAAGGTCAGGAACCATCTCTAATTCCCATCTGTGTATTTTCCTATCAGCAATTAGAACCATGCTTTGCACAGAGTAAGTGTTTAGTAGAAGCAGCAGGACCGAGTGAACAAAGCTCAGGCCTAGGAGTCAGAGGACCTGGGTTCTAATCCCACATCGCCATTTGTCTGCTGTGTGACCTTGGGCAAGTCACTTAATTCTCTGTGCCTCAGTTATCTCATCTGTAAAATAGGGTTTAAGACTATGAGCCCCATGTCAGACAGGGACAGTGTCCAACCTAATTAACTTGTATCTACCCCAGTGCATAGTACAGTGCCTGGCATATAGTAAGCACTTAAACACCATTTAAAAAAAGCTACTATTACTACTACCGACTCTGCCCCTTGTCAGCTGTGTGACTGTGGGCAAGTCACTTCACTTCTCTGTGCCTCAGTTCCCTCATCTGTAAAATGGGGCTGAAAACTGGGAGCGTCACATGGGACAACCTCATTCCCCTGTATCTACCCCAGCGCTCAAAACAGTGCTCTGCACGTAGTAAGCGCTTAACAAATACCAACATTATTATTACTACCTTTCCAGGAGTGTTGTTTCAACTGCTCAGGCTGAAAAGTGGCCAACAGGGTGGACTTCAGGCCAAATACATTGGGTAAGACAAAAAAAAAAAATACTTGGTCATCTCAAGAACCAAGAGGGAAATTAATAGGCTTGTTCTAAACATCTAATTTTTTAGCCTCTCTCAAGGCCAGGTACCTGGGTAATGAACAAATGTGGCTTTCTAATGTGGTTTTGCTCAGTTTTCTTCATCTTGTTTCAAGTTGCTGGCTCTGGAATATAAATGAAGTCTATGCCCAGTCACATAACTCCCTTTGGCTTATGCCTGGCACTCAAATCCAAACTGTTGGAAAAATACCAACTACTGAAATTTTCCTAGCTTGGAAACAACCAACCTACCTCAAAACCAACTTGAGTGTAGTAACCAGGAATCTCAGTGAAGACAATAATCCCTTTCTCTGATAACGTTATTGAAAACAAACTAAACAAGGTATTTTTTAATGGTATTTGTTAAGCACTTACTATGCGCCAGGCACTGAACTAAGTGCTGGGGTAGATACAAGCTAAGCAGGTTCATTCACTCAATCATATTTATTGAGCACTTACTTTGTGCAGAGCACTGTACTAAGCACTTGGGGAAAACACAGCAGTAAACAGACATAGTCCTTGTCCCACTTGGGGCTCACAGTTTTGATCCCATTTTAGAGATGAGGAAATTGAGGCCCAGAGAAGTGAACTGACTTCAACATCACTCAATGGCAGAACCAGGATAAGAACCCAGGTCCTACTAACTTCCAGGCCCTTGCTCTATCTGCTAGTCCATGTTGCTTCTTATATTAATATTAAGCCTTTTCAGTACTGCATTTGAGATTTGCCCCTAAATCCATTTTTAATTCACTTTCATAGACCTAAAGAGTCATTAAGCCTAACCATTAGAAATTTGAGGATTAGTCCACCTATCATTCATCCACTACCACTGCAAAGATGACTTTCTGGTAATATCATCTTGTCCACATCTCTCTACTCCTTAAAAACCTCCAGGGGATTACCTATCCCCCTCCACAGCTAGCAGAAACACCACCACTGGCATCAAGGCTCTGATGCAGTTGTTCCCAGCTCTCATACCCACTAACTTTTCAGTTTGCACTCTTCATTCCATCCAGACTCGCCTTCTAAATGTACCTCTCTCCTGACCCTTCCACCTCGTATCACTAACATAATTCCCCAGTCTGAAGCTTCCTGTTCTTTTCTCCTGCTAAATCTGCCAGGCCAAAGTTCTCCCTATATTCGAAGTCCTCCTGAATAATAATAATAATAATTGTGGTATTTACGTGCTTACTGTGTGCCAGGCGCTGTACTAAGCTCTGGGGTAGGTACAAGAAAATCGGGTTGGACAGAGTCCCTGTCCCACAGAAAGCTCACAGTCTTAATTCCCTTTTACAGATGAGGGCACTGATGCATAGAGAAATGAAGCGACTTGTCCAAGATCACACAGCAGACATGTGGCAGAGCTGGGATTAGAACCCATGTCCTCTGACCCCCAGACCTATGCTCTTTCCACAAGACCAGGCTGCGTCCTCACTACATGGCACATAGTAAGTGATGAGTAAATACCACAGTTATCATTCGCATCCTATCCCATTGTCGACCCCTGGGCGGTCCTGGAATGCCCCCCTCCTCACCACCGCCAAACTAATTATCTTCCCCTCTTCAAAGCCTTACTTCTCCAAGAGGCTTTCCCAGACTGAGCTTCCCCTTTTCCCTCTGCTCCCTCTGCTGCCCCTCTACCCCCCCTTTCACCTCCCTCAGCTGAGCCCCCCTTTCAAGCCCTTTCCCTCTGCTCCTCCCCCCTCCCTTCCCTTCCCCTCAGCACTGTGCTCGTCTGCTCATTTATATATATTTATTACCCTATTTATTTTGCTGATGAGGTGTACATCACTTTGATTCTATTTATTGCTATTGTTTTAATGAGATGTACATCCCCTTGATTCTATTTATTGCTATTGTTTTTGTCTGTCTGTCTCACCCAATTAGGCTGTAAGCCCATCAATGGGCAGGGACTGTCTCTATCTGTTGCCGATTTGTACATTCCAAGTGCTTAGTACAGTGCTCTGTACATAGTAAGCACTCAAAAAATACTATTGAATGAATGGTTTTCTCTTTCTCGGGAAGGTTATCAAGCCTAGTGCAAGAAGAATCCACTGACCTCCTTTTTCACTGGAGTGCTGTGGGCTGCTGCAGCAGAAAACTGCTCCAAAGCTTGCTGATGCTCGTCACTGAGCTGTTGCTGCTGTTGTGGCTGCTGCTGAAGAGCCCCAGCTTCACCCTGAGGACCAGCGGATGTCTCTTGGTGCTTTGGTTCTTGGTCCTGTTTAGATTCAGAGTCTGATCCAGATTCAGTAGTCATGATCGATTGTTCTGCAAGACAAAAGATGGGAACCCCCATTCAGAATATTCTCTAGGGGGAGGCCACAGGGTCTACGACTGATGTTATTTTACAGAGCGCTCACTATGGGTCAAGCACTGTCCTAAGCAATAGGTAGATGCTTAAGTAATCAGGCCATATACAACCCTAACCAACAATCTAAGTGTCAAGTCTACTGAAAAGTAGGGTGGATTGGGAGGTGGGAATATAAAGGACTTGGGCTTTTTGCTGGAAGCTCATTGTGGGCAGGGGACATGACTACCAATTTGGTTGTACTGTATGCTCCCAAGCGCTTAGTACAGTGCTATTCTATATACAGTAGGCACTCAATGAGTCCCACTGATTTACTGATTTTTATTTCTATTGCAATCCTCAAGCGTTTAGTACCATGCTCTGCCCCCAGTGGTTTTCAATGGAGATAGCTGATTGCATATGAGACCTTGGTAGGTTATTTTTACCTCTTTGTGCCTCCAGGTTTATAACTGTAAATTGTGAATGACACCAGAGCCTTTTAGCTTGTCTCCAGTCTACGCCCTCCTTTCCTCTTCTCCCACTCCCTTCTGCATCACTCTGACTTGCTCCCTTTATTCATTCCCCCTCCCAGCCCCAAAGAACTTAAGTACATATCTGTCATTTATTTATATTAATGTCTGTCTTTCCCTCTAGAATATAAATTCATTGTGGGCAGGGAATGTGTCTGTTATAATGTTATATTGTACTCTTCTAAGTGCTTAGTGCAGCACTTTACACATAATAAGCACTCGTTAAATATGACTTACTGAATAGACTGTAAGTTTGTTTTTGGCAGGGGACATGTCTGCTAATTCAGCAGTATTATACTCTCCCGAGCACTTACTCAGTGCTCTGCGTAAACACTCACAAAATACCACTGATAGATTCTGCCCCACCCTACAGCATAAGGATGACAGGGAAGGGGCAAAGAGGATCACTTTAGTAAATGCTTTGGAAAAGAAATGAAAATAAATGTGGCATTATCATAGAAAAAGGGTGATAAAAGTGCAAGGAAGGATTTAGATTTGGGCTAGGTCTTTTGAATTGAAATAAGCATAAAGGTCCACTGACAATACAGAAAATGTACTTTCAATTTAAAATCCTATATTCCTAATTCTGGACTAATATTTACTCCATGCACGGTGTTGAAACTATCCATTAGCTTACAGACTCAGGAAGTTAGCCATGATCAATTCCAAGACAAACATTAATCCATAAAGACAAATATTTTCATATGCACAAACAATGCTATACACAGTCCATAAGAATCATCTGAATAATTGAAGAATGCACTGAACATCTTCCAATTATCCTTACCACCTTTTGTCATTCATCCACATAATTACTGAGTTCCTAAAATGGAATTTTTCAAGACAATTGACCTCAGAGAGATAGAACCAGATTAGAATCTGAAGACAGGTTGTGTTTCAGAAGGAATTCAAACATTCACGGGAGTATATGTACATTCATTAGTTCTAATAGAAAATGATCAAAATTCTTTGCATAAAATAAGTAAATAATATTCTTCCCAAGAACATACTCGGTCTATTTTTTTGTATCATAAAGAGCCAACTTGAAAAATAACAAATCTCATTTAACTAAATATACCATGTTACTACAAAATTGGAGCAGGTGGAGCTTCAAGAGAAATGATTCCCTGAATTCCTGGTTTGGAAAATAAAGTTGAGAGCTTTATTATTGCTTTTACTATCACAAGGATGGTTCTGATGACCCAACAAAGAAAGTAAACATTATTCCTATGCCCAGAACCCAGGAATATCAGGAAAGCCTAAAGGAGGCCAAGAAAAATGTAAAATGTATGGCTCTTCTTTCTGTTACATTTTAGCTAAATTTGATCTCAAAGCAGTAATATGGTTCGGCACGGTGGAGTCCATGTACTGGAATGAAGTGGCTGAAATTTTGCAATTTTAGTGAAAATATATTTAAGTAATAGGATACGCAAGAAATCTAATCAGGTTAAATTCCATGTAAGTGCCCTCCTTTCCTCTTCCTCCAATCCCTTCTGTGTCACCCTTACTTGGTCCCTTTATTCATCCCCCTGCCCAGCACTACACCACTTAAGTACAGAACTGTTATTTGTATATTTATATGAACATCTGTCTTCCCCTCTAGACTGTAAGCTCATTGGGGGCACAGAATGTGTCTGTTTTCTGTTGTATTATACTCTCCCAAGTGCTTAGTACAGTGCTCTGCACACAGTAAGTGCTATAAATACGACTAAATGAATAAACTTCACTTGGGTACTGGCAGGAGGACATAAATGACAATACCAACCAGACTAACAACTTGGCCCTAGGTTCTGTGGACTTAATAACAGTGGTATTTTATTAAGCGCTTACTATGTGCCAAGCACTGTACTAAGTGCTGGAGAGACTGCAAGCTAGTCAGATTGGACACAGACTCTGTCCCACAAAGGGCTCAGAGTCTTAGTCCCCAATTTACAGATGAGGGAACTGAGGCACAGAGAAGTGAAATGACTTGCCCAAGGCCACAGAGCAGACAAGTAGCAGAGCCAGGATAAGAACCCATGACCTTCTGACTCCCAGGCCCTTGCTTTATCCACCAGGCCATACTGTTTCTCCCCATTCTTCAAAAACTTCCAATGGTTGCCCATCCACCTCTGCATCAATCAGAGCCTCCTCACCACTGGATTTAAGGCCATTCAAAGGTATTTATTGAGCATTTACTGAGTGCAGAGAACTGTACTAAGAACTAGGGAAAGTACAACACAGTTTGTAGACACAATCCTGCCCACAAGGAGCTGACAGTCGCTAGGGGGAAAAAGACATTAAAACAGATTTCAGATGGGGGCTGGGGGGCAACACAGTATAAGAATTGGCACATAAATGTTCCCCCCATCTCAAAACTATTTTAACCTCTGTCATGCCTATTAGATCATAAGTTCCTTGAGGGCTAAGATCAGTCGGTCTATCTCATTTACGGAGCACTTACTGTGCGCAGAGCACTGTACTAAGCACTTGGGAGAGTACAGTACAACAATATAACAGACACATTCTCTGCCCACAACAAGCTTTCAGTCTAGAGGTCATGTCTACTATTCTACTGTAGACTTTCAAGTGATTAGTATAATGCTCTGCACACAGTAATTGCTCAATAAGTACCACTGATTTACTCACAGTCTAGGTCTGTATCCACAAAACAAGATCACCATGAATGCCTTTAAAAAATAAAAAATCTAGGTTGACTACTAGGAAATATATTTTAAAATTATCGTGAGGCAAACTACTAGGGCTTATGTCCTATAGCACCCTGCTCAGCTGATAAAATGAAATAAAGTGATATAAAAATTCACAAAATGTCAACTCTGCTAGGTTTTTGGTGAATCATTTGGTAAATGAGTAAAAAATTAATTTTAAAAGTAAATTTCTTCTTTTTGCCCCTTCTGGGAACCAAATTGCATACTCAATTATCCTATTACTAAAGACAATACTACAAATGAAAAAAGAAACAGAATCCTATCTAATCATATTGAGAAGAAGCATAGCCTAGTGGATACAGCAAAGACCTGGGAGTCAAAAAGACTTGGGTTCTAGTCCTGGCTCTGCCACGTATCTACTGTGTGATCTTGAGTAAGTAACACTTCACCTCATCTGTAAAATGGGGATTAAGAATGTGAGCCCCATGCAGGACAGGGGCTATGTTCAACCTAATTAATTTGTACCTACCCCAGTGCTTAAAACAGTACCTGGCACATAATAAGCACTTAGGAGATACCATTTTAAAAATATTAAAGTTTCAACACATTAATTAAAAGTTGATTTAAAATCTTCATGGATACAATTTTTAATTCCAAATTGCAAATAGAAAAATATGGGAAGAACATCCAGCTTATTTTTCAGTTTTTAAAGCAAACTGTTGTTATCTGGGCTTCTTGATCATGATCTGGTCATATTTTCTTAGATCTGGTAACCATAGTTACAGTGCAATTTATAGTAAACTGTCAAGCCACAAATCTACTTACTACTATGAGTTTTGTCTTGGATATCAATTTGTTACCTTGGAAGAAATAACATTCATTGTGCCTGGGACATAAAAATGGAAAATATTTGTTTAGAAAAAATGTTTATTTCTCCAAGTATCTGCTTGGTGAATCACATGACTGCAGGAAATTAATCAAATGAAAGAAGTCCTCATTCCAAATTTGAATGTCATTAACCTAAAGAGGGAGATAAACAAGCCCACAATTAGAGGCTTGCGTTCATGACCTATGTAGCTACCTATTTTTTTTTAAAATTATTTCAGGTCCACTGGACAAAGACAGGAGATGTACACACATAAAAAAAAATTCAAAAATAAATATGGCTGAGTAGTGTATCACCCTGCGATAAAACCTTTCTCCCAAAAAGACCTTATTAAATTTTGAACATAAAATATGCTTGGGAAAAAAAATGTTTTTACAAGTTTCAAAAGGTCTCCACGTTGGATGCTTCTATTTTTCAACAGTACCCCTAGTATAATAGAATTATCCTCATTAGATTGTGTATAATAACATGGATGCATATATAGGGAAGTCTGCTCCTTTGTGACACTTAAAAAACAACAAACTCTTAGAGACAATTACTAAACAGGAAATAAATTAACTTGTTCCCAGTGGGAGATTAAGGATTTGAGGAATAGGAGATAAGCCTTCAACAAGAACAGTAAAGCTTACATTTATTTTAGCTTGTAAATGCACAAGTACTGGTGAATTGAATATCTTTACTCACAGCAGATTCAATCTATATTTCTTTTCTTTCTTTCCTGCTCATATTTCATTTTAATTTGAATCAATTCCCACTCTATCTTGCTTTTCTTGGACTGTAGTCTTAATAGATTTAAAATTTTCCTAGTAATAATAATAATGAGTTGGAATTTGTTAAGTGTTTATTATGTGCCAAAATCCCTCTGGTTACAAGCTATGGACTCCTTTCACTAAAATAACTCTTTCATAGATCTCTCAACAATCCTTTCACTGCTTTCAATAATTTTAAGGATCATTCACTTTTAAATATAGTATTTTACTTCATTTTGCCCATTTTAAGGTAATATTTACTGAACTGTTACCCAAAGTAAAGTGATAATGTTTCCAAAGCCAATATCTTAAAAATGTAAATGGAATCACTTCAGAGCCCTTGATCCAAAATGAAATTGTGTTTTCAGTATTTGTTCTTTTCTATCCAGCTCTGTGGAAACTCAAAAACCATCTCCTTCCTCTATTCCTCATGAAAAAGTCACTCAATCCTCTAACAAGTAATTGCTTTACTAAGATGTTTTCAAATTATATTGTAATTTAAACACCAATTAACAGACAATAAAGTACTCATATTGCTAGTAATAATAATAACTGTGGTATTCGTTAAGCACTTACTACGTGACAGGACTATACTAAGCACTTGGGTGGATACAAGCAAATTGGATGGGACACAGTTCCTGCCCCACATAGAGCTCAGTCTTAATCTCCACTTTACAGATGAGGTAACTGAGGCACAGAGAAGTGAAATGACTTGCCCAGGGTCACAGAGCAGACAAGTGGCGGAGTCAGGATTAGAACCTAGGTCCTTTGGACTCCCAGGCCCTTGCTCTTTCCACTAGGCATATTGCTTAGAAATTGTTCATATGAAGAACTAGAAGCAAAAAAATGCAGCTTTAAAATTGTTATTTGTATGCCAGAAAGTTTCCACATGAGGGACAATGCCTTTTCAGGAATAAAAATTGTTTATCCAGCCTTGCAAAATGCAAGGTGCTTTGGTTGCAGTTATAAAAGTTTGCCAACGCATGTGTGATCCTTTGATTTTTGTTTTTAAGATATTAAACTGCAGTATTTCATTTCTATCTTTCTGGATGGCAATCTTCCAGCCGTCTAGTTCATAAAAGAGCTTGCTCTCCCCAACCAGGTGACTTCCCTGTGTCTCAGTTTCATCATCTATAAAATGGGAATTAAATAACTGTTCTCCCTCCTACTTAGACGAGGAGTCCCATATGAGGTAAGGATTGTGTTCTATCTGCATATACCATATCTTCCTCAGTGCTTAGTACAGTGCTTGTCACATAGAATGTCCTCAACAAATACCTCAATTATAATGATAATAGTTTCTATTAACCATATGATTATTATTAACCACATTGGGCCAAGTAAATGGGCTCTATACAAATTTATTCTGCTCACCATGTTTTGGGACTGTTTCCTCCTGATAAGGAACAGTCCCTAGCACATACTAATCACTTAACAAATGTCATTATAAAACCTAACTACGACTCCCAACTCTTTCCCAGTGAATTTATGATTTGCCATTGGCTAATCATAGTGCTTTCCCCCAACCTAACCCTCATGGATGGCCCGTCTCATGGATGGCCCGGCCTGAATGAAACCACTGACCTGCAGCAAGAGACCATTTCTGCTGGCCAATGCTAACAAAATGTGGCTTCCATTTATCTTCCTTCCTGTGTTATCTGCCCTGGGGAGGCTAGGCTGGTAAAAATCCTCTCAGTAAAAGGATTAGTTAGCAGGTGTTTTCCTCAGAAAGGGGTCAACCTTGTCTGCTTTTTTCAAATAAGGTCTCTGGTTCCACTCTATTGGATTTGACAACACGGGTTTGGATCAAATCATCACATTTTCCAAATGTAAATTATCTCATAACATGGGTGGGGGCAGGAGTTTGAGGGAGACATGTGCACATTCCCAAAACACACCCATTAAAGAAAACTTGTGGTATGGCAGATGTACCCTAGTGGTTGGAGTGAGCTAGCAAACACTTCTCTCCAAACTGCAGCACAATCTATCCAGACAGATGCATTTTATGGGAAGAACATTCCCTAATTCCCGACCAGCATCCTGTCCAGAAGTGAGAGTGAAACGTTTTTTGTGTTATTATAAACTAGTTCTGGAATTCTTACCCTCCCCAGTATGTCAGTATGAAACTGGTTGAACAGCCTTACTGAAAGTTTCCAGAGTAAATTATTTCATTCATTAGTTCAATCCCATTTATTGAGTGCTTACTGTGTGCAGAGCACTGTACTAAGCATTTGGAAAGTTCAATTCAGCAACAGAGACAATTCCTGCACACAACGGATATACATCATTAATATATACATACATATACATATTAATATACATATACATCATTAATATAAATAAATGGAATTATAAATATGTACATATCTACATATGTGCTGTGGGGAGGGGAGCAGAGCAAAGGGAGTGAGTCGGGGTGATGGGGAGGGTAGGGGGTGCAGGGCCTCTTTGCAAGGAAATAGAAAAAGGAATGAGATGTAGTAGAGGGTAGCAAGATTAGAAGATGCAGAAGAGAGTCTTTCCATGGTTCAATTTATCATTCATTCATAAGTGAATCTACCCAAAATAGGCAGGTGGCTATACTATCAATAAGAGATAAATCTTTGACAGTCCTGTGATCATTCTTTATTATAGATCAACTTCAATTTTGCGAGATTATTTTAAGATGACATATGGCTTTGCAATAAAGTGACATTTTATTTTGTATTTAATTCTTTTTTTAAGCATTCCACAAGAGTCTAGAAAAAACAAGTTGTTTTAAGAAATAGGAGTTAGCATTTATTTCAAGACTCTGTTCAATAGTGAAAGAACAAAATTTAAGATTATGAGCCCACTGTGGAACAGGGACAGTATCCTACCTGATTATGTTGAATCTACCCCAGCACTTAGTAAAGTATTTAAGTATCTAAATACCATAATTATTATCAAAACTTTTTACTAAAAAGAAGAATGATAACATCTTGGTCTTCCATAATAAACTGTTATTTTAAAGCTCTCTCAAAGATGTTTAAAATAAAAGAAACTACAATATTTGGAAGGTAGTAATGGGAAACTGGGAAAACCAAGACTACAAAGAATTGGAGCTAGCATTTTAGAAGCAAACTATTCAGCATGTGTCTCCAATATATTTTCCAACAAAACAGGAGGTGGGTTCAACTTTCTTGACACCAAGCCAAATAGTACAGGATGATTCAAATTTCATCCACAGCAGATACAAGCTGGGCAAAAATGATTCACAGAGATGAGAATTGTACCATACAAAATATTTATCACAACCTGATTCACAAATACTTTTCTTAAGCTCTTTCCTCCTAATCTCCTAAAGCTCTTAAAGAGAACAATATAAATTGAGAAATTGTCCAAAGACAACTTAAGTACTAGGGTACAATAACAATGAAGCAGAATCACACCCTACAACATGAGCTCTAAGATTTTAAGGTAAATCAAATTTGTTTTAAATATAACAACACACATTAAACCAATTCAGAGCGAAAGAAAAAAATCAAGAGCCTCATTTCTAGGAAGAATACAAATTTGATTTAGCTTTCAATTTTTCACCTCTAAATTTCATTGAATAGCTTATTTTGATATGTCACATCTACTGAAAAAATCCTTTGAAATCAAGGTCTGACAAGTTGTAAGAGATAATAAAGAGTTCTAATGTAGTAGGTATAGAGAATTAAAGTTTAAGACTTCAATACTAACCTAAGAGTTAAATACTCCCATTTTTTCTCTGAAAACTCAAATCTACCCTCAGAGAATGAAAGACATCACAGTGTTTCATGTCCATTTTGCTTTTATGGTATTTGTTAAATGTTTACTATATGCCAGGCACTGTACTAAGCGCTGGGTTAGACACAAAGTTATCAGATTGGACAAACAGTCCCTGTCCCACATGGGGTTCACAATCTTAATCCCCACTTTAAAGATGAGGGAACTGAGGCCCACACAAGTGAAGTACCTTCCCCAAGTTCACAAAGCAGATACTACGTGACAAGTCACTGACCTTTTGAACAGATAACTGTGTTCATATATAGATTGATATTTCAGGCTGAGCCAGATTTTACCAGTATATAAAATTACCTCACTGGAAATAAAGTGATCACTTTAAACAAAATAACAAAACAGTGCATTTACTCTTTCAGGTACTATTTAAACTCCTGAAACAGTAATTTACTAGTCTTTCCAAGTAATATCCCATTTGGAAAGGCTAATTCATGAAGCTGTGCTTTTAATTTTTCTCCAAAGACAAGTTTATACAATGTAAGAGTTTGGCTTCTTATTCAATAAAGGTGATAAAAAGACCAAAAAAACTTGTCACACACATCAATTTGGATAGACTCCTTTGAATACCTAATGTGCCATTTTCACCTGTAGAAGTAGCAAGTGGTAGTAGTAATAGTATCTACTAAGCACTAAGCACTGGGAGAGGATACATAGGTCGGAATTAAACATGGTATGGAAAGAAGCTGTAAATCACGTGCAAAACTAAATGAGCAGGATAATAGGTAAACTCACATCTCAAGGATCCAAAACTCTTTTTAAATCCTCTGGTGCCAGATATATCAGTTTGTGCACATGCCGTATGAGATACGTAACTAAAATAGTCCCCCTACATTTTCAGGGAAACAAAACTATTCGGTTCCAAGAAATCATTTCAATTCAAACTAGCCTTTCAGCAGGAGTGCAGATTTCCCATTAGCAATTCATGTGATGTCCAGCAGAATAAAAATAAAGCCTCCCATTAAATTTAGGTGTAATGGCTGATTTTATTTCTGAATATAGTTGTGTAGTTAAGCTCCACATTCAGTAAATGCAAATCAAAAACAGATACATTAACATTAAAATGAATCAGCAAAATAGATTTCTCCCTCCCAAAAAAGGTCTTATGCTGAGCTAAGATAAACAGCTTTAAGGTTCAGGAACAGAAGTTCTAATACTTCCTCTTAGGACTAGGACCAACTGTCTAAAGAGCAGCTGAACTCATGTAGAGCAGCTGTGCAAGTAATCTAATGACAAACAAGAGGTCTAAGTCACCATGAAATTAAAACATGACCAACACAAAGCCATCATTGGTCTTGACACAAAGCAAGTCACAAACCATAATTTCTTAAAGATTCTGATGTTTCCCAACAGCATACGTTATATGCAGATGGGGAAAAAAAAGTGAGCTGTTAAATGACTTTTATCAGATAATACATTCCCTAGATGAGAATAGGGGTAATGCTGTATATTGCCAGTACTATATGTATCACAGTATAATGCATATATAGAAATAAAATTCTGAAAGGAGCCTACAGATATCAATGGTACCAGCCTTGAAGAATATAACATATCATCCTGTATGACAAAAAAAAAAGTTTGCATTCTGAAATATTTCTCCCATATTTTGAGTGAATCCACTATAGGCACTAGGCAGATAAAGATAGGGAAAAGGAGGGAGGAAGCCACATATCATAGTGGTAACACAGAGTCCAGGCAATGCTATTCTGGAGGATGACATTGTTTAACTCTTTTCATTTCCACGCAAAAAGACAATCCCCTTGTTTTCTTCCATATTTTCTATTTTATCCATCTAATGTGAAGGGAAAGGAAATCACTCATGTATATACAGTTAAGTCTGAGGGTAATAGTGATCATGATAACAATAATAAAAATGAATGGTATTTACTAAGGATTTAGGAGGTACCAAGCACTGAGATAAATGCTGGGGCAGATAGAATGTATTCACACTGAACCTAGTCCTTGTTCCACAAGGCATACACAGTCTATAAGGAAAGAAGCACCATTGTCTTATCTCCATTTTCCAGATGATGAAACTGAGGCATGGAGAGGTTAACTGCTTTGCCCAAAGTCACACTGTACAGAAGTAGGGGAGTCAAGACTAGAATCAAGGTTTCCCAACTTCTACTCCCACGCTCCTTCCATTAGGCCAGGATCACATTCAAGTAATAGTAGTAATAATAATATTGAGCTGTGCACTGGACTAGGTGCTTGGGAGTTGCCCAAGGTAACCCAGCAGACAAGTGACAGAGCCAAGATTAGAACCTAGAATCCTGGTCTTTTTGACTCCCAGTCCCATGCTCTACCCATTAAGCCACGCTGCTTCTCTCTGCCCTCGCTTGCTTCCAGATGCACAGGTGACAGGTGGCCCCATGGAAACCAGGAAAGGCCCCACACGGCAGCTGCTGCCCAGTACACAGTCACACACCAGCTTCCTCCCTTCCCCTGAGCTCTTACTGCCCCCTCCTAATTTACCTCGCCTCCAACTGCCAGTGTTCAATCTAATGCATGCTCCTAATGCTCACTGGAAAGCAGACACACTAAATCAGCCTGGGAAATTACATTTCCTAATCCAATATCCTAGCCTAAAATCCAGATCACATCCATGACATCCTCTCCCAACATCCTGCACTTTCTCAAAAACATGTGCAGCTGAATTTCCTCTGCAGTGGCAAGAAAGAAGAGGATGCAGAAAAGAGAAGGGGAAGAGCTAAGGAAAGGAGGCAGGCCAGCATGAGTCAACAATAAGGATTCCAACAGGATCAACTAGCCAAGCCTGGCATCGATCAGTTAATAGTGTTTATTAGGGGGGCTTACCCTCAGATAATTCCAACTCCTGTTCCCCGAGGGTCTGGAGACTGAACTCAGCCCCACTGGCCAGGGCTTCCAGGAGGAGCTGGCTCCCGGTTTGATTGTCCGGATCTTATGCAGACCAACGGGTGAGCCTCACTCCCCTCACCCCTAGTCACTCACTCCAGCCGGGGCTGAGCCCCAGAACAGGAGCCTGACTGTAAACTTTCCTTTCAAGCATATTTACTTCCTTGGCCTCATTCTCCTCTTTCTTGCCGCACACCCTTAGCTCCCTCTCTCCCCCGCCCCCCTTCCACATCCAGTAAAACACTCATTCATTCATTCATATTTATTGAGTGCTTACTGTGTGCAGAGCACTGTACTAATTGCGTGGGAGAGGACAATACAACAATAAACAGACACATTACCTGCCCAGGAATTTACAGTCTGCTTTCCCATAATGAAAGTCCTCCTGAAATCACATCTGCTCCAAAATCTAGACTGTGAGCCCGTTGTTGGGTAGGAATTGTCTACATGTGTTGCTGAATTGTACTTTCTAAGCGCTTAGTACAGTGCTCTACATACAGTAAGTGCTCAGTGAATATGGCTGAATGAATGAACTCTCATTTCACCCTGCTCCTACTGCCATTTCAGCACTTGCCCTTCACCTATGCACAAGAGTCCTCTCCTCCACTAAGGCTTTGGGTGCTTACTCCTTCACCCTCCACCTCTGGCCTGCTATTTGTCCTTGGGGAAGTCACTTAACTTCTCTGTGCCTCAGTTTCCTCATCTGCCTGGGTCCCATACTGTAGTGTAAGCTTCCATCCTCTCATTTATTTCATTCAATCTTATTTTTGAGCACTTACTGTATGCAAAGTACTGTGCTAAGTGCTTGGAAAGTGCAATTCAGCAATAAAGAGAGAGAGAATCCCTGCCCACAATGTGGTTACAGTCTAGAAGGGGGGAGACAGACATCAAAACAAGTAAACAGGCATTAATATAAATAAATAGAATTACAGATATGCACATAGATGCACAAGTGCTGTGGGATGGGGAGGGGAGGTAGAGCAAAGGGAGTGAGTGGGGGTGACAGAGAGGGGGTGGTTAGTCTGGGAAGGACTCTTGGAGGAGGTGAGCCTTCTCCTGACTAGGGCCCAGGCTGCCTCCCTTACTTTACACTCTTCCGTTCATTTATTCATTCAATTGTATTTAGTGAGTGCTTACTGTGTGCAAAGCACTGTACTAAGCACTTGAGCGAGCACAATATAACATACAAATTCCTGCCCACAACGAGCTCACAATCTGGAGGGAGATATTTTGACATTAGCAGACCCCAGCTCTTGCCTTAGCTCAGCACCATTCACTTTCTCCCCCACCCCAGAACATGTGCTTGCAGGGCCCAGTTAGAGGATTTTTTTTTTCCCCGATAGACGGCGTTCAGTAGAATTTCTGATTGGTGGCTCTTTAGCTTATTTCAGTCCAATTCTCCACTTCATATTCATTCATTCAATGGCATTTACTGAGCACTTACCATGTACAGAGCCCTGTACTAAGCGCTTGGGAGAGTACAAAAGAACAATAAACAGTCACGTTCCCTGCCCAGAATGAGTTTAAAGTCTCCCCCATTAATTTGTAAAGACATGGAGGGCCAGGATCATGTCTACCAACTCTACTGTACTGGAATCTCCCAAATGCTTAATACAATGCTCTGCACACCAGGAACACTCAATAAATACCACGGACTGACTGATTCATGAGGCTTGACCACGCGTAATTCCACAAGTTCCCGCTAACTAGGGCACATTCTGTGGCAAGGCAATGAAAGACACCTAATCGTCAGAAAGAGTTAATGCTTCTCCCTATGTGCCTAGTTTACTACTTGAGAGAATTAGGCTCAGCTACATCTTTATTTCCTGACATAATAATAATAATAATAATGATGGTATTTGTTAAGGCTTACTGTGTGCCAAGCAAAAAAAAAAAAATGTTGGTATTTGTTAAGCGCTTACTATGTGCAGAGCACTGTTCTAAGCGCTGGGGTAAACACAGGGGAATCAGGTTGTCCCACGTGGGGCTCACAGTCTTAATCCCCATTTTACAGATGAGGGAACTGAGGCACAGAGAAGTTAAGTGACTCGCCCACGGTCACACAGCTGACAAGTGGCAGAGCTGGGATTCGAACTCATGAGCCCTGACTCCAAAGCCCGTGCTCTTTCCACTGCGCCACGCTGATTCTCTTCTAAGCACTCAGCACTGTTCTAAGCACTGGGATAGATATAAGGTTAACAGATTGTCACATGTGGGGCTCAGAGTCTTCATCCCCATTTTACAGACGAGGTAACTGAGGCCCAGAGAATTTAAACGACTTGCCCAAAGTCACACAGCTGACAAGTGGAGGAGCTGGGATTAGAACCCACAACCATAATTGCCTCCCTCCCTGACTGTGCAGGAGGAGGTTACCTGAACCAAGTAATTGCAAGTAGTGATAACTGCAGGCCAAGAAAAGAGAAGCAGAAGGTGTCAACTCAGCAACAAAGCAGAGAGAGAGTTAATTCATTGAGTGCCTAGTGTATGCAGTACTTAGGAAAGTGAAATACTAGTAAGGGATTCATTCAATCCTGGGTTTAATGTGTGCACAGCACTGTGCTAAGCAGCTGGGAGAGTACAATACAACAATGAACAGACACATTCCCTGCCCACAAGGAGCTTACCAGCCTTACAATCTCAAGAACCCTCTTGTCCTCTTCTTCCTTCTCCCCCCTTTTTCCTCCTCCCCTCTTTTCCTCTTCCTTTTTTTCTTCCACTATACCTAATTCTTACATGTCTGGTGTAATAGTCCTACCCCTTTTACTGTTACAAAAAATATACAAAAAAGTGGGATAATTCATGAATACGGCTATTGAAAAAAACTGAATAGTAACAGCCATACATCTAGTAAGAATACTTATAAAGCATCCTGCCCCTAAAAACAAATAATATAGACACCATTTATATTTGAGAAAGGGAGCGGATGGTGTTTCAAAGCAGTATGAGTGGATTTTGAGTCTTTTAGGCAGATCTGCTTTCAATTGCATGATGAGATGATGGAACAATTGTTATTACTACAAATAAAGGTGAATTATTAAATATTTACGAGGACCATTACAAAGACTGGAAAAAGAACCACTTAGCTAGAACGGGTCCTGCATATTCCTCTGAGCCAATCTTCTAGCTGCAACTCACTATCGACTCTCCCGCTTCCAACCCCTCGCTTGAAACCCCAGCTCTCCCCACATTCAAATCCCTCTTAAAATCCTGCCACCCCCAGCATGCTTTCCCCAATGACTTCTCCAGCACGCTGAGCCATGTAATAATAAAAATTAAAATAATGATAATTATGGTACTTGTTAAGCTCTTATTATGGGCCAAGCACTGTTCTAAGGGTTGGGATAGATACAGGTTCATCAGGCTGGAACCAGTCCCTGTTCCTCATGGGGCTCACACTCAATCCCCATTTTACAGATGAGGTAACTAAGGCCTAGAGAAGTAAAGTGACTTGTAAAGTCACATAAAGTCACATAGCAGCTCTTTGGTAGAAGGACTCAGGTCCTTCTGACTCTCAGGCCATTACTCTACCCACTAAGACACACTGCTTCGGTACGATCACTAGGTCATGGGAAGCACTGTAGCCTAGAAGAAAGAGCACAAGCCTGGGAGATAGAGGACTTGGGTTCTGATCCTACCTTCTCTTTTCTGTGCCTCAGTTTTCTCATCTACAAAATCAGGATTCAATACCTGTTCTCCCTCCTGCTTAGCCTGTGAGTCTCATGTGGAACTCGATTATCATGTATCTCCCCCAGCGCTTAGTACGGTACTTGGCACGTAGTAAATGCTTTAACAAACACCACAGCTATTACTATTAGCCCTTCAGCCATCTCTACTGTAATTTCTATCCTCCTTAGCACTAGTGTATATAATGGTTAATGTGTTTGTTTATTTTGACCACTCTAAGTCATTAAATAGTTTTGGTTTTGACTCCCCTATTACGAGTGTGAACTCCAGTACTCAGCACTGAAAAGAAGCTCAACAGACACTACCTACTACAATTACTACTACTACAAATACTTATTTTGGTACTTTTAAAGTGCTTACTATACGGCAACTGCTGTGCTAAGCATTGGGGTAGACACAAGATAATCAGAATGAACTCTGTCCTTTTCCTTCATGAGACTCACAGTGTAAGAGTGAGAGAACACAAGTACTGATCTCCATTTTACGGTTGAGGAAACAGACACTTGGAAATTATTATTACTAATAACAATAGCAATAATAATTGTGGCATTTGTTATGCACTTATTATGGTCCAAACACTATTTTAAGCATTGGGGAGGATACGAGAAAATGGGTTTGGACCCAGTGCCTAACCAACTTGGGGCTCAAAATCCCCATTTTACAGCTGAGGTAACACACAAAGAGAAGTTAAGTAACTTGCCCACAATCACAAAGCAGACAAGTTGCAGAGCTGGAATTAGAACCCAGGTCCTTCTGACTCACAGGCCTGTGTTCTATCCACTAGGCCATGCTGCTCAAAGTAACTTGTCCAAGGTCACACAGCAGGCAAGCAGGAGTGCTGGGATTCAGACCCACATCTCTTGACTCCTTGTCCAAGGCTCTTCCCACTAGGCTATGCTGCAATTTGTGAGTTATTTTATTTTATTTTTACTTTCTGACCTTTTTGAAGCAATACAAGGCAAGGTGTTCATTTATTCTACTTTCACTGTCAGGTACCATTTATCTCTATTCTAATGAAGTGAGGTGACAGCAAAGGGTGCCACATAATGAAGACCATACAGACCAGATAGTGCTTGGGAAACCTGGACTAACTACCTCCCTTTAATAAAAAAAAAATAAAGTAATTAGTGCCACTGCACCTCCTCTGTGCCTGTTTCAGCAGGTCTTTAATTGAAAGATCACAGTGTACTCCTTTCCAAAGCTTTATAATTCATCCTTGAGGGATCTCAGCTGGGCTATACTCTCTCCTGGCTTAAAGGTCGACTCAGATCAAATGTGAACAGCCGATTAGGCATGACAAACTCTCTCTGATCACAGAGAATGGAGTTTTTGTACAACAAATCGAGAAATGTCCAAAGTCCCTAGACATGTGGTCACATTTACGTTGCTATGAATTATAATATATATTATTTATATCTCTATCCTTCTTCAACTGGCAACTAAGCTCAATATTACAACTTATCTTTCTATGCCTGGAAGATCTTCTCAGCTTAACACTGGATATTCAAAAACTCACAGGCCAAAATTAAAAATGCAAATTAAAAGACTGGAGTATAATTTAGGATAGAAGGGCAGTGTTGCCTAATGGAAAAAGTTCAGTGCAAGGACCCAGTAGATCTGGGTTCCAACTGTGTCTCTGCCACTTGCCTCCTGTTTCTTCGCAAGCCTTGGGCAAGTCACTTAACATCTGTGCCTCAGTTTCCTCATCTGTAAAATGGGGATAAACGACCTACTCCCCCTCTCCTTTAGACTGCGTGCACCAGGCACAGACTGTATCTGACCTGACTGCATTCTATCTACCCCAGCACTCAGGAGAGTGATGGGCACAGAGCAATTATTAAAGGTGTTTGAATTTCCAAGCGCTCTCTATGTCTTAGACTGAGAAAGACCAATCTGTTTCATATCATTTAAAGTCCAAGTATCTGTCATTCAGAACTCTCGACAGACCGATCAGAAAGGGTCATCGGAAGGGTATCTGGTGTGCCAGCTTTAATCTGTGCTTTTGTACCGTTGCTGTTTGAGAAGGGACATCTGAAGATAATTTATGACAACAACATACTAGAACACCTGACACAAAGCTACCCTAAGGGAGGTGGGCCGAAAACACAGAGGACCATAAAAATGTTTGAGTCACAATGAAACAAACTCAAGTGATGTGACATTTATGGGCAGCTGAGAGAAAAACTTAATACACAGCAGCCTGGCGTGCAATAATTACAAATAATGAGACTCTTAAGAGGCAGAATTGGAAGCAAATATGAACTCAAGCAAGTATTCACCTTTAGGTGCACGTAGAGTGAAAGGAAGTGCTCTTGGAATGGTGGACTTTTCAACCCACTTGCCCATAATGTCAAAATCCTACTGCCAAGTATCGTCTTCAAATCCAAAGGACAGCTTTGGCTCAACAAAATTGACTCCTCTAAACAAGAGCAGTCCTAATAGAGACATAAAGTGATTCTTCTTCCTTTCACGTGAAATGATATAGATGCCAGTTGGCTGTTACAAAGCTACTTGGAAGACACCCAGATAAACCTGAGTTTTCTGGACATTTTAAATTTCTGAAGCACTTTGATATTCACCCCTCTCCAAACTTTACAGCATTTATGTGAATATCCAGTTTATTATTCTGTTGTGTTATCTGTTATTCCCTCTAGACTGTAAACTCAGTTATGGACAGTGAACATATCTGCCAACTCTGTTAAACTTAGTCTTAAACAACTAAACTTAATGGTGACTAAGTCTAATCTATAAGCACCTTGTGGGAAGGGATCTTGTCTAGCTACTCTATTGTGCTGTACTCTTCCAAGGACTTAATACAGTACTCTGCACACAAAAGCACTCAATGAATAGCACAAAGTGGTACTGACTGATTTAAATCTTCACTTGAAGATTGTAAGGAAAAGAAGAACATCAAGACTGCCTGTTCAAGGACTGTTTTTCTACTAACCTCTGACTTTGGTGTTTTCATTTTAACATTTTTAAATGCTGCCATTGGCCATAATTTATTACTCTTTTCTATGCCTCTATCTGCCACCACCTAACGACAAGCCCCTTTGGGGGACAAAGACTGTGTCGGAACTGTTTATTTTGCATTGGCCCTAACATAGCACAGTCCTTAGCACATGACAAGCAGTCCATAAACCCCACAACTTTTGTGCCATTAATACACAATGCATGATATAAATACTGAGAGACATTAGCATATTTATAGTAGAATACCACCACGTTTTTCTCATTCATCCATTCTAGAGTCCCAACCTCAGTCAACCATGTCCTAAAACCTAAATCATATCAAAAATAGTAGGGTGAGGTCTACTCTGGCATATTCTTAGGACATAATAATAACAGTATTAATTGTGGTATTTGTTAAGTGCTTATTGTGTGCCAGGCACTGTACTAGGCACTGGGGTGGATACAAGCAAATCGAGTTGGACACAGTCCCTATCCCACATGAGGCTCACAGTCTCATTCCCCTTTGTACAGATGAGGTAACTGTAGCCCAGAGAAGTCGTGACTCACCCAAGGCCACCCAGCAGACAAGTGCCACGGTATTCTGCCTCCTAGGCCTGTGCTCCCTCCACTCTCAAACACTTTGGGTTGAAATTCCTGAATAGAGACACATGGCAGACGGAATGCTTCTGCTGTTCAAAAGGAAGGTCAAGCTTGCAGGGCCTCTTTAAATTTACTTTTTAAGTAGGTATTTCCCAGAGGTGGGGAAGGATTGACCCCACGGAAGGCTGAGTGAAATGAAAAGACTGAATTGAGGGACAGGGTCCCAAGGGGAGGAAAAAATTCCAGAAGGGACAATCCTGTCTAATTCCCACTGGTGTATACACTCCTAGCACTTAACAGATAGAGTGCTCTGCACACAGTAAGTACTTAATACTATTGCTACTACTTATTGCTACTACTCTCTAGATCTGAGCCAGCCTCTGAGGCCCTTGTGGTCTGCCCAGAGAAAGATCTAAAAGATGGTTTCCGTTTGCTAAATGTCAAGTGTCCCAAATCCTCTCCGAGAAATGTCCCCAGTGGATAAAGCACAGGCCTGGGTGTCAGAAAGATCTGGGTTCTAATCCCAGCTCTGCCACTTGTCTACTGTGTGACCTTGGGCAAGTGATTTAACTTCTCTGTGCCTCGGGTACCTCATCTGTAAAATGGGATTAAGAGAGTGAGCCCTATGTGGGACAGGGACTGTGTCCAACCTGATTAAGTTGTATCTACCCCAGGGCTTAAAATGGCACTTAGCACATAGTAAGCTCTTAATGAGTACCATGGTTATTTTAAATTATTATTTTAAGAACCAGGTAACCATAGAGTCCATGTAGGCTTGAGGAAGGGGGTAGGCAAAGCTCTAGAGATATACTACCATAAAACACGTATATATTAGAGTAAGAAGCTCTTTCACCTGCTAGACAATTCACTCTCTGAGAGTGTCAATTGTGTCTACTAACTCTAGTGTACTCTCCCAAGCACTCAACACAGTGCTCTGAACAGTGTAAGGGCTTAATAAATATTATTGATTCAATGGGACTTCAGTTTTACTGGGGCAGCCTTGAAAATTATTCAGATAGGCATAAAACTCAAGTTCTCCACATTCAAGCAACCTCAAAATGTACCCTCCAAAAAGGAAATCTTCTCCCATCTAAGAAGAGACCTATTTCCTTAACCCCATGGATAGATTCCTCAAAAATGACTTCTGGCAGAAATGCCTATTTGGCTTTTTTAATTTCCATATGATTTTTATAAAATTGGCAGGCCCTTGCTTAGCTTTCATGGGAGAGGGGATGGGGGGAATATCATGGGGAAATTTCTATCCTTCCTTCTTTTCCTTTCTTTCTTTGGGGCAAGGTAAAACTGGATTTTGGCCTCTCCTTGTAGTGTTTCCAGTAAAAAGCCTGTTCAAGCCCCTTGATATTCTCATTGGTTGAAGGGATAAGAAATTGGAAAGACTTCAAGGACTAATAATTGGGAAAGGCTTAATTTCTGAGTAATAATTGAGCTTCCAATACAAAGCTAAATAGTCATATTAATCATCAGATAAGCTGAACATGACTGTAAAAAATTTAATACTTTAAACAATTTACAAAGAAAGTGTTTGGAAATTATGGAATAAGCAGTTCAAATGGCAGCCAAAAGTTTAAATTTCTCAACACAACCCGGTAATTTGTAATTTACTTAAACACTCATTTTTCAAACCTCAAAAGCAGCCCTAAATCATCGCTGTCTTAATTCACCATGAGTTAAATCCCAGTCAATTGAGGGAAAAGCATTCTTACATCCAACATAGAGCTGATAGGACTGAACATGTAGTCAGAGATTACTATTTGCAAAAGCTTAAAATTCATATTTTCCTTCCACCCTGGGAGAGTTCAGCATATATGTCAGGCACTCATCCCCTTCCCTGTTTATTATTGGATTGGCAGTCTCTTGGGAGTCAGGGATGGCATCAAATTTTCACTGGTTTATTTTTTCTCTCAAAGCAGAAGGCAGTGCTCTGGTCACAGCAGGCGATTCAGAACAACAACAGCCACAACAACAAACACTACTACTTCTACTATTAATAACTGTGGCATTTAAGCACTTACTGTCTGCCAGGCAGTGTACTAAGTGCTTGGATGGATACAAGCAAATCGGATTGGGCACAGTTCCTGTCCCATGTGCGGCTCACAGTCTCAAACCCCATTTTACAAATGAGGTAACTGAGGCCCAGGGAAGTGAAGTGACTTGCCCAAGATCACACAGCAGACAAGTGGAGGAGCAGGGATTAGAACCCATGACCTTGAGATTCCCAGGTCCGTGCTCTATCCACTACACTGTGTTGCTTCTATGCTGCTACTATTACTACTATTGTAACTACTCCTAATAATAATATTTTTACCACTACTTCTATTACTGCGCAACATGAGAGTGCTCATTCTGATCCAGTTGTCGAGATGCCTGATAGTCCACTGTAGGAAGAGAGTTAAGAGACTGGATGTTGCTGATTTCTGCACCCTTCCAAGAATGTCACAATAGAAGCAGATTCACCAGCACATACCCAGAGGGTTGGAGTCAGGGGACTGAACTCTTTTTCCTCCCATTGCCTCCTGCAATCATTATTATTATTATTATTACCTGGGACTGAGAACCTGCATGAAGGAACTGATTACAGAGCTGGTGGTTTAGGCAGCACCACCCCGATTCTCTCAGGCCTGCCAATCCTGCAGGGCCAGTGTATGAAACAAGCAAATATACGAGGGGATGCAGCAAGCTATCAAGTCAATGCAAAAGATTTACATCCAAAACCCATTTATGACCAAAGGCCCAGAGAAGTTAAAGTAATGTGCCCAAGATCACACAACAGGCAAGGGGTGAAATTGGGATTAAAACCCAGGTCCCCTGACTCTTAGGCCCGGGTTTGGTTTTTTTGTTTTTTTATGGCATTTTTTAAACACTTACTATGGGTAAAACTGGTTCTAAGTGCTGGGGTAGATACAAGTTAATCAGGTCAGATACAGTCTCTGTCCCACAAGGGGCTCACATTCTAAATAAGAAAGTGAATAGGTATTTCATCCCCATTCAATCGTATTTATTGAGCGCTTACTTTGTGCAGAGCACTGTACTAAGTGCTTAGGAGAGTACAATATAACGATAAACACACACAGTCCCTGCCCACAATAAGCTTGCAGTCTAGACAGTATTTTACAGTTGAGGAAACTGAGGCACAGAGAATTTAAGTGACTTGTTCGAGGTTACTCAAGAGGCAAGTAGCAGTGACGGGATTAGAATCCAGGTTCTGTGGGTTCTTTCCACTAGGCCAGGCTGCTTCTCAGTAATTATGCAGCCTTCCTTGCCCTTGTTAGGAAGCTATTTTCAGGATTCTTGCTAAGCTTTTTCTCCTGCTGTACCAAGGAGGAATTTTAGTCCCAAACCTTTGTCAATAACAGACTTATTATGGCTTCACTGCTCCCACTGGGCCTGGTGAGGTAAAATTCAAGTCACTGCTTCCAAACCAATCAATGTTATTTACTGAGTGCTTACTGTGAGCAGAGCACTATATTAAGTGCTTGGAAGATTACGACAGATTGGGTAGACACGTTCCCTACCCACGATGAGCTTTGCTTTATTTCTAACTTCTGTCCTAAACTCAGATGTAGGAAGAGAAGAAGGAATTTATTCCGGAAAGACCTCCCAGACTGTAAACTCACTGGGGGCAGGAAATGGGTCTACCAACTTTGTTATACTATACTCTCTCAAGCACTTAGAACAGTGTTCTACAGATAGTAAGTGCTCAATAAATATGACTGTCCAACTGATTTCCCCAACTCACATACAGGATGAGAAATCCTAACCCAAAGACTCCTCAGATTATCATGTTCTGGCCATGGATTTCGAGATTCAAAAGGGAGATGATATAGACAAGGGAGAGAGATGCTCCAGGGTGGCTTAGTGGAAAGAGAACGGGCTTGAGAGTCAGAGGATGTGGATTCTAATTCCATCTCCGCCACTTGTCTGCTGAGTGACCTTGGGCAACCCACTTAATTTCCTCTGTGCCTCAGTTACTTCACCTGTAAAGTGGGGATTAAGACTGTGAGCCCCATGTGGGACAACCCGATAACCTTGTATCTACCCCAGCGCTTAGAACAGTGTTTGGCACATAGTAAGCACTTAACAAATACCATAATAATAACATCCGTGATTTATATTAATGTCTGTCTTTCCCTCTAGACTGTAAGCTTGCTATGGGCAGGGAATGTGTCTGTTTATTGTATTCTCCCAAGCACTTTAGTATAGTGCTCTGCACACAGTAAGCACTCAATAAATATGACTATGACACCTTCGGCAGGTCTTTACAATCTGAATATTACATCTGGGGATGTGTTCAAATGGGAATACAATTAAATCAATGTATTTCTAGAACATCCATTGGAGTAACAGCACAGAAGCACTAATGAGGTTTCTCTCCAGTTAGAGATGATACCTTCAGCCAAGGGGGCAATTACTCTTGCTAATGCCTAGCACAAGAAGCTTAATTTCCTAGAGATTTTGTGAGAGTGTGAATGTGTGTGCATGTGTACACAGGCTAGTCCAACTAAAGCCCCTTAGTGCTGATGAAATGCTCTCTTTCCCTTTAGTGTGTTTAAAAGTTGGCCTGCTCCAAAATGATGCTTCTTCCAGGCCTGGCAGGAACATAATTAATGAACTGAACCTAGGGACAGTTTGAGTTCAGTGATGATTATGGCATGCATGACTTCTGGGGAACCTGTCACTTCTCGTTAGCAAGCTCTCGTGAACTCCTTTGAAAATGACAGTTTAGAGCCTTGCCTTTCTTGGTACATCTTAAGGAAAGAGGTAAGGAAAGGAGTTCACAAAGAGGTTAAGTGCAGAGATGATGTCTTTGGTTTTCCGGAAACACAATGCAAGAAGCAGGCTTTGCCCTCACCAGGGTCCACAGCCTGGTCAGGCACTTTGTTTTTTACCCAAGTTCACACAGCCAAATATAATAGCTTAGTACAGTGCTTTGCACACAGAAAGCACTCAATAAATACGACTGTATAACATCTGGGGTGGTAGATCAATCAATGGTATTTATTGAGCTCTTACTGTGTGCAGAGCGCTGTACTAAGTGTTTGGGAGAGTACAGTTTTAGATTGTGAGCCTGAGGGACAGAGACCATGTATATACGTATTCAACTGTACATTCATTTACATGATTACTCTAAAAACTTCTGTGTCTGTCTCCCAGACAGAGTGGAAGCTCCCTGTGGGCAGGGAATGTGAGACTTGCACATTTTGTACTCAAGTGTTGCCTCTCATCCCTTTTACCTCCAACATTAAATGCCTAGTACAGTATATTGCCCCCAGTGGGCATTCAATAATTATTTATGCATATCTCCATAATTTTTAAATTAATATTAATGTCTGTCTCCCCTTTTAATAATAATGATGGCATTTAGTAAGTGCTTACTATGTGCAAAGCACTGTTCTAAGCGCTGGGAGGGATACAAGTTGCTCAGATTGTCCCATGTGGGGCTCACAAACTTAAACCCCATTTTACAGATGAGGTAACTGAGGCATAGAGATAAGTGACTTGCCCAAAGTCACATAGCTGACAAGTAGCAGAGCTGGGATTAGAACCCATGACCTCTGACTCCCAAACCCATGCTCTTTCCACTGAGCCACGATGCTTCCCTTTAGATTAAGTGCCTTGTAGGCAGGGAATGTGTCTAACAGCTCTTTTATACTGTACTCTCCCAAGCGCTTTCTACATTTTTCTGCACACAGCAAGCTCTCAAAAAACATGACTGATTGATCAATACTCTATGTTAGGGTAGATATAAAGGTAACGGACTGATAGATCATCCACAATCCCAGACTCACTGAGGGCTCTGAGGTAGATAATATTGAGCAAAGGGAAGTCTGTTTGTCTTCCTTGGATCAACCACTGGTCTTAGGGTAAAAATACACTTTTAAAAAAAGTTTGAGATCCCAATAGCCTAATTGTGGAGTGGTGGCTTTTTGTAAACTCCCTGAGGACAGGTATTGTTGTTTATCAACTTTATTGTATTGCGATGATAATGATAATGGCATTTGTTAAGCACTGTACTATGTGCTGGGGTAGATACAAGATAGGTTGGAATCAGTCCTTGTCCTATATGGGGCTCACAGTCTTCAACCCCATTTTACAGATGAGGTAACTGAGGCACAGAAGTTAAGCCAGAGGGTATACTCTTGAGCACTTACTACATTGCTCTGCACACAGAAGCACTCAAAAATATTACTGATGGCTGTACCCTTTTATTTTAAAATAGAGAAACCTAACAAGCCACACAAAGGCCCCAATCTCACAGGAAAATTACAGTCTGAATCCAACACTCATGTGACCTGTCAACTGCAACAAAAATACACTACTGTCAAATCCTCTAGGCTACTTGTGTTAGAGGTTTTTTTTGTTGCAGTCTTTTTTGTTTTTTGGTGTTTTTTTTTTTTTTAAACTCCTATAAGGTTTGCCCCAGAGATAATCATTTAAAGAACAATATCAGCACAATGTCATCTTGAGATGGAAAGAACATGTGTTAAATCACCCTTAGTGTTTGAGAGGTTCTTTCTTATTTTAAATACGATCCAAGCGTATTTCCAATAGTCCTGTCTTCTGTAAAGATGGAAGAGAGATGATGAGTGCACTTTTCCACTCTTTCTTTACCTCTTTATTTCTAATAATGATAATCAAGTACTTAAACACTTACTATGCACTGAACACTGGGCTAAGCACTAGGGGAGATCAGAGATAATCTGCTGGACACAATCACACATGGGGTTCATAGTCTAAGAAGGAGTAGGGAGCAGGTACTGGCTCCCCATTTTACAGTTGAGGAAACTGCAGCACATTTATATCAATGTTTGTCTCCCCCTCTTATCTACAGCGGGCAGGGAACGTGTATACCCACTTTACTGTATTGCACTCTCCTAAGTGCTCTGCATACAGTAACTGCTTAATAAATACCACTGATCAGGATAATTTGTCAAGATCCTAAAGCAGACAAATAAGTAGCAGTCAGAATTAGAACTCAGGTCCTGATTCCCAGGCCTGTGCTCATTCCACAAGCCATGATGCTTCTCTCTCTCTCTCTTCTGTATGTGAGGAGATACATATATATACCTCGATCGATGGAATTTATTGAGCACTTACTATGTACAGAGCAATGTACTAAGCACTTGGGAGACTATAATACAGGAGAATTAGCAGACAGCAGATCAACAACAATAGAGTTTACTGAGTGCTTACTGTGGGCCGAAATCTCTACCAAATGACTTTGTTTACTTGAAAACTGTCAGGTGACCCTCTACATGAAATTTACCATTTTGGTAACTTTTCCTCATGGGTCCAATTCTCCATCCCTTCTATTTATTTTTGTATCTCCTTCTTCGAATTCTCTTCAATTTCTTATAGTCCCTCCAGGGTCCTGGGCATGAAAGACAAAGAGCTATCAACTCCCTAATATTCAGGATCAGATTACGCCAATTGGGTTTTAGCTTGGTCAGCTTCTTTCCTGGTGCTTTCTCTGGTCCTCAGAACTTCACCAGAAAAATGGTGAAATTCAATTTAGTTCATTTTGTTTCTCACTAACAGCTCTTGCAAAGGTTGACAGAGACTGTTACAAGGATGGTAATAATAATAATAGTAATAGCAGTATTTGTTAAACACTTTCTATGTGCCACTGTACTAAGTGCTGGGGTGGATACAAGCAAATCGGGTTGGACATAGTTCCTGTTGCACATGGGGCTCACAGTCTCAATCTCCATTTCACAGATAAGGTAACTGCGGGCCAGAGAAGTAAAGTGACTTGCCCAAGTTCACACAGCAGACAAGTAGCAGAGGCAGAATTAGAACCCATGACCTTCTGATTCTCAGGCCTGTGCTCTATCCACTATGCAATGCTGAGAGTCATCCTTGACTCAGCTCTCTCATTCATTCCACACATCCAATCCATCACCAATGTCTGCCGGTCTCACCTTTACAATATCGCCAAGATCCGCCCTTTCCCTTCCATCCAAACAGTTATCGTACTGGTACAAGCTCTGATAATACATTGGCTGGATTATTGTGTCAGCCTTCTCTCTGATCTCCCTTCCTCCTGTCTCTCCCCACTCTATTCTTCATTCCGCTGCCCAGATCATCTTCCTGCAGAAACACTCTGGGCATGTCACTCCCCTCCTTAGAAACCTCCAGTGGTTGCCTATCAACTTCAACACGAAACAAAAACTTCTCACTCTGGGCTTCAAGGCTCTCAATCACCTTGCCCCCTCCTACTTCACCTCCCTTCTTTCTATTGCCCATCCCGCACGCTCCGCTCCTCTGCCACTCACCTCCTCACGGTCCCCCACTCACACCTATCCCACCGTCGACCCCTGGCCCGCATCCTACCGCTGTCCTGGAAAGCCCTCCCTCCTCACCTCCGCCAAACTAACTCTCTTCCCCTCTTCAAAGCCATACTGAGAGCTCACCTCCTCCAAGAGGCCTTCCCAGACTGAGCTACCTCTTCTCCCTCTGCTCCTTCTTTACTCCCCCTCCGCCCTCTGCTCCCTCCCCTTTCCCCCTTTCACCTTCCCTCAGCTAAGCCCCCTTTCCCTCTGCTCCTCCCCACCTCCTTCTTGCCAAATCCAATGGCTCCTACTCCATTCTGATCCTCCTTGACCTCTCTGCTGCCTTTGACACTGTCGACCATCCCCTCCTCCTCCATACCTTATCTCACCTCGGCTTCACGGACTCCGTCCTCTCCCGGTTCTCCTCTTACCTCTCTGGCCGGTCATTCTCGGTCTCCTTCGCGGGCGCCTCATCCCCCTCCCATCCTTTAACTTTTGGAGTTCCTCAAGGGTCGGTTCTCGGCCCTCTTCTGTTCTCCATTTACACTCACTCCCTCGGTGAACTCATTCGCTCTCACGGCTTTGACTACCATCTCTACGCAGATGACACGCGGATCTACATCTCCGCCCCTGTCCTCTCCCCCTCCCTTCGGGCTTGCATCTCCTCCCGCCTCCGGTACGTCTCCACCTGGATGTCGGCCCGCCACCTAAAACTCAACATGAGCAAGACTGAGCTCCTCATCTTCCCTCCCAAACCCGGTCCTCTCCCAGACTTCCCTATCACCGTGGATGGCACGACCATCCTTCCCGTCCCGCAGGCCCGCAATCTCGGTGTCATCCTTGACTCGTCCCTCTCGTTCACTCCACACATCCTATCCGTTACCAAGACCTGCCGGTTTCACCTCTACAATATCGCCAAGATCCGCCCTTTCCTCTCCACCCAAACGGCTACCTTACTATTGCGGGCTCTCGTTATATCCCGGCTAGACTACTGTGTCAGCCTTCTCTCTGACCTCCCTTCCTCCTCTCTCGCCCCGCTCCGGTCTATTTTTCACTCCGCTGCCCGGCTCATCTTCCTGCAGAAACGATCTGGGCATGTCACTCCCCTTCTTAAACAACTCCAGTGGTTGCCTATCGACCTCCGCTCCTAACAAAAACTCCTCACTCTAGGCTTCAAGGCTCTCCATCACCTTGCCCCTTCCTACCTCTCCTCCCTTCTCTCCTTCTACTGCCCACCCCGCACGCTCCGCTCCTCTGCCGCCCACCTCCTCGCCGTCCCTCGGTCTCGCCTATCCCGCCGTCGACCCCTGGGTCACGTCCTCCCGCGGTCCTGGAACGCCCTCCCTCCTCACCTCCGCCAAACTGATTCTCTTTCCCTCTTCAAAACCTTACTTAAAAATCACCTCCTCCAAGAGGCCTTCCCAGACTGAGCTCCTCTTCCCCCTCTACTCCCTCTGCCATCCCCCCTTTACCTCTCCGCAGCTAAAGCCTCATTTTCCCCTTTTCCCTCTGCTCCTCCACCTCTCCCTTCCCATCCCCACAGCACTGTACTCGTCCGCTCAACTGTATATATTTTCGTTACCCTATTTATTTTGTTAATGAATTGTACATCGCCTTGATTCTATTTAGTTGCCATTGTTTTTACGAGATGTTCTTCCCCTTGACGCTGTTTACTGCCATTGTTCTTGTCTGTCCGTCTCCCCCGATTAGACCGTAAGCCCGTCAAACGGCAGGGACTGTCTCTATCTGTTGCCGACTTGTTCATTCCAAGCACTTAGTACAGTGCTCTGCACATAGTAAGCGCTCAACAAATACTATTGAATGAATGAATGAATCTCCCTCCCCTCCCTTCAGCACTGTGCTCATTTGTATATATTACCCTATTTATTTTGTTAATGAGGTGTACAACCCCTTGATTCTATTTATCGTGATTATTATAATAATAATGTTGGTATTTGTTAAGTGCTTACTATGTGCAGAGCACTGTTCTAAGCGCTGGGGTAGATACAGGGTAACCAGGTTATCCCACATGAGGCTCACAGTTGATCCGCATTTTACAAATGAGGTAACTGAGGCCCAGAGAAGTTAAGTGACTTGCCCACAGACATCCAGCTGACAAGTGGCAGATCCAGGATTTGAATCCATGATCTCTGACTCCCAAGCCCGTGCTCTTTCCACTGAACCATGCTGCTTCTCCCAATAACAATGATGCTGACTGTGGTATTTATTAAGCACTTACTATATGCCAGGCACTGTACTAAGCACTGGGGAGGATACAAGTAAATCCAGTAGGACATAGTCCCTGTCCCACGAGGGGCTCACAGTCTCAATCTCCATTTTACAGATGAAGTAACTGAGGTCCAGAGAAGTGAAGTGATTTGCCCAAGGTCACACAGCAGACAAGTGGCAGAGCTGGGATAGAACCCAGGTCCTTCTGTCTCCCAGGCCTGTGTTCTTGTCCGTTTCCCCCACTGAGACTGTAAGCCCGGCATTGCAGAGATTGTCTCCATCTGTTGCCGAACTATAAATTCCAAGCACTTAGTACAGTGCTCTGAACATAGTAAGTACTCAATAAATATTACTGAATGAATGAGAGTGTTCAATTAACTGTACTTGATTCAACTGTATATAACTTTCCCCTTATCAGAATGGATTATTAAGAGCACCAAATGTGACAACCAGCAGCTTTCCCCCCCCCCCCCCCCCCCCCCACACAGTTTTTGTACACAGACTTTGTTTTAGGAGAATGTGCCTTTGCTGTCTCATTGGATAGCAGACCTGAACCTATGTGCAGTCCACTGCACTAAATATTTGGGAGAGTACAAGAGAATAAGTTGACCAGTCTTCAAGGGGTTTACAGCCTATCAGAGGAAAGACACTAAAATGAACTATCCAACGGAGGAAGCAAATGAGTACAAATACATGAACACAAATGGTAGGTGAGAGGCGTGAGTACCCAAGCACTTAGGTGACATGGAAGTTCTAAAATCACAGCTGAAGGGGATGGGAAGGGTTGGGGAGATGAGCAATCATCAGGAAAGGCCTTCTGAAAGAGATGCGAAGGGTTTTGAAGATGAGGACAGGGGTGGTCTGGCAAATGAAAAGCAGGGGGCTCTAGGCCAAAGGGAGCTTGTGAGCAAGAGGTGGTCGGCATGAGAGAAGAGAAAGAAGCACAAGAAGTACACTGGCTTGGGTGGAATAAAGAGGGTAAACTGAGGTGTAGAGGAAGAAAAATGAGGGCAAAATGGGGAAGGGAGCTGTTTCCGTGGTCAGGAGTTTCTGCTTGATGCAAAGAAACCACTGGGGTTTCTGAGGCATGGGGAGAGAAGGGCAGAACAGTGTTTCCAAAAAAAAAAAAAAAAAGAATAGGGCAGCACACTGAAGGCTGAAATGGAGAGGAGAGAGAGACATTAGTGGCAAGAAGGTCAGCAAGGGGGCTGATGGAGCTGGGATAGAGTTTCAAGTGTCCTGAATCTGCTTCATCTGTCACTTTACACCAATTTTATACAGCAATGTGCACTAAGGATAAAGGCAAATTTTACTTAAAAATCACTTCAATAAAAACTGATTTTAAGTAGCATGATTTAGTGAATTGAGCACGGGACTGGGAGTCAGAATATCATGGGTTCTAATCACAGCCCTACCACGTATGTGACCACGGGCAAATCACTTCATTTCTCTGGGCCTCAGTTATCTCAACTGTATAATGGGGATTAAGACTGTAATCCCTATATGGGACAGGGACTGTGTCCAACCCGATTTGCTTGTATCCATCCCAGCACTTAGTACAGTGCCTGGCACAGAGTAAGTGCTTAACTAATACCATAATTATTATTTGTTTACTTGGCTAGTCTTAATATCAAAGGCAAAGATAAGATTTATAAGACTTTATAAATTTACAAATTTATAAAGGTGAAAGAAACCCACAGTTCCTTCCTAGAGTATGGTTAAATTCACCATGCATTTGCTTTGATCACTTCAGCACGTAATACTTATTTTTTTCTTTGTAACAACTGAAATGATAGAACTGTTTTTAGAGTACAGTTTTCATAACATTCATAATTTTAAAATATCTGTATTAAAATGCACAATGAAAATGATGTTTAACATGTTTGGTCTAAACCTCATTGGACCTCACTGTGTTTTTCTTTTAGACATCGGAAGGCTGAAGCCCTTTGTAAAGATATTTTCTACATGAGCTCAAAGCTTTGTATTTACCCTCCAAAACTGAACTTTAAGTTCCGCCTTCTTCACTCCAAATCAAACACAAAGGAAAATAAATTCCTAACACAAGAAAATACAAACCTGTACCAGGATGCATATTATGAATCTACCCACTAATTTTTCTAGTTTATAATCCTCTGAAATAGACAATTATGGGCAAGTCTGTCCTTGAAAACACAGAGTTAGCTGAAAATGGAGTAAACTCCAACTAAATCTTTTATGGAAGACTCAGAACCTGAGAAATTTTCTCCATTTGAACCACATTAGTCCAATCTTGGCTTTACAGTGGGGCTGGAAGCAATTTAAAGGGGGAAAAACCAAATAGGCTACAGTGTTTACCCAGCCAAATGCTGTTTGTGATAAGAGAATATGGGATTCCCCTAGTGCTAAACATTAAAGCAGACTGAGCACAGCTGCTTCTGCAAACAGTGGTTTGATTCCCAAATGCCAGATGCAAAACGTTAGATTTTTTAAAGCTATATTTAGAGCCCAACACCCACATGCACAGGTGTTGATACGCATGGTTTCAAATTGAGAAGAGAAAGATATTCCTTATTGCTCTTCATCATTATCCTCATCTTTGTGCCTGGGCTTTTACGGTAACTTCATAAAAAAATCCAATTTCTAAAAACAGCCAAATGGGCTGCATTTTTAAAGTGTTTCACGATAACATATGGTGGACAGTTCCCTTCATTTTCATCCTATATGCACTTTGCCTCTTTGGTGCCTAAGGCAAACAGCTGTCATTTACATTCACCCTTCTGCTAACACTTTCTCTAATTCCTTAAGGGCTTCCCTGCCTATAATTAAATTTACCAGCTGCTGTACTGGCCCCCTTGCATCACTTGCTTCATAATATTACTGGAGAAAGTTTTCTTTCAGGTTTGCTATCAGTACTACTTCTTTGACTCAAGCAATCCCTTCCGAAGAACCCCACACTACAATCAAGCTTCCACTTGAAGTGAAGGGTGTGAATGCCACATGAAAAAGAAATGGAAGCCAAAAGCAGGGAAGTGCTACTAAAATGAAGCAACATGGAACACATTTGCAACTAGGCATTTGGAAAGTTTACCATGGCTCAATTGAAAACACACACACACACACCACCCCCTCCCTGCCCTCTTTAACCCCCTTTTCCCCCTCAATCCCCAGCCCCAACACTGCCACAAGCTAAAAGCAGACAAAGTAGAGGGAAAGCCTGGTGAAAAAGCCAAATACCTTCATCTACTGCCAGCCCAGACAGAAAGAAAATGTAGCTTTTAAATTGAAGTAAGCTGTACAAACAAAGACATGAAAAGCCTACTTTTCAGAGATACTCGAACGTTTTCAAAAACTAAGACGCTAGTCCCTAATTCATGGCCAGGGTATTAACCGGGAGAGCTGCCACAAAAGCTGACTTTCTAAACACCGAAACACACACAGAAAAGCAGAGGGCTCAGAAGATCATCAGCTTCAGATCATTTGCTTGGCTGGCAGAGGGCTACTAAAACAATGAAGAGCTGAAATTCATCAGTCCCAAGTTGGCAAACACTCATCTACAATCCTCATTATAGTACAGAATCAGCTTGAAGTACTGCTCTCGATTACTTACTAGGATTCTAAAATGATCTGGGTCAAATTGTCTTAGTTCTCTTAAAACGTATCTCCAGTACCATCAAGCTTCATCCAAAATGATGGTATTTGTTAAGGGTTTACTATGTGCCAGGCACTGTACTGAACACTGAGGTGGAAACAAGCAAATTGAGTTGGACAGTGTCTGTCCCATGTGGGACTGACAGTCTCAAGCCCCATTTTACAGATGAGGTAACTGATGGACAGAGAAGTAAAGTGATTTGTCCAAGGTGACACAGCAGACAAGTGGCAGAACCAAGATTAGAACCCATGACCTTCTGACTCCCAGGCCCATGCTCTATCCACTACACCATGCTGCTTCTGGATGGTGCTTATTCCATGCTATATCTAACCTAGCCCTCAGTAGAATGCTTGGCATATAGGAAGCATGTAAAAAAAATACCTCAATTACTCTTATTATAACTGTGGCTTAATCTCCACTCTCCTGAAAACAGAGACCAATGCAACAGTGAGAATGAGGCCCATATGTATTAGCTGCCTACACCACTAAGTGGCATCATGATGAAATAGCCTCCCAGAAATTTAGCCTCCCAGTAGGATTCCCAATATTTCCCCCACTTGTAAGAGTTTCATGGGTTTATGACCCAAATCTTCTTTTACTATTATTTAACAGGTCCACTCATTCACAGTTACTTTTATAGGGCTTTTTTAAAATAATTGTTAGTGATTCTACTGGCAAACTGAAGCACATTTAAAAACAAAAAAGGCTATGGACACACATAATTTCAGACCAGTATAAAGACTAACGTTAGCCAGCCAAACACAACTGATGAAAATGTCCAGTCCATTTCATGTGAGGGCATGGTAAAAGTTAAGCTGCTGATGAACAAAAAGACCCAAATGGAAAAAATGTCATACTAGATTTGAAGTAGTAGCAATAATAAAAAGAATAATAGTATTTCCTAAGCAATTACAATGTACTGAGCACTGTACTTTCCACTCAGGGTCACACCTGGAGAGTTTCCAATACTCTACCCGTCACAACTACAGGGAGGGAGAGTCAAGCAAAGGCATACCCATTCCATTCCTAGCTTGAGAAGTGGCTGGCAAGTGGAAGGCAATCTGCTACAAGTCAAAACTTACCTGTGCTGGGCATCAGTGGCATGGGAGAGAGTCGAAGGCAGAGACTTGTTTACTGCGTGGAAGGAGGCAGTGGTGAACCACTTCCAGAATTTTACCAAGAAAACTCTATAGATATGCTACCAGAACAACTGCAGATGGAAGTGGGGCGTTCTGGGAGAGATGTGCCTACGGCACTGCTATGGGTTGCACACAATTCGACAGCATTAGACAACAACAAGCACTGTAATACCCAATGAGGTAGATACAATACAGTCAGATTAGACACAGTCCCTGCCCCACATGGGGCTCCACAACCTAAGAGGGAGGGAGAGAAAACAGTAACTTAATCCCCATTTTGAATGTCTAATGTTATACTGTACTCTCCCAAGTGCTTAGTACAGTGCTTTGCACACAGTGAGCGCTCAGTAAATATGATTAATAATAATTTTATAGATGAGGAAACTGAGGCACAGAGACATTAAGTGACTTGCCTAAGGTCCCACAGCAGGCAGCTGGCAGAACCAGATTACAAGTACTAAACTCTTTCCACCAAGCAGTACTGCTTCTGACACACTATTTTGTAATGGGATTTCACCTGCTGGCTACCATCCAAGCTAGACCGGCACCTTGCTGTTATAATTTTTTTAAAAAATAGAAAATCCAACTCTCTCCCTGCTCTCCTCAATCAACTGTATTAATATATTGAGGGTTTACTATGTGCAAAGCACTATACTAAGCACTTTGGAGAAAACAATACAACAGAATTGGCAGATGCATTCCCTGTCCATAACAAGCTTACAGCCAGAAGGGAAGGTCTGCGTTTGGCCTAGTGGAAAGGGCATGGGTCTGAGAGTTAGAGGAGCTGGGTTCTAATTCCGACTCCACTACTTGCCTGTGTGATCCTGGGCAAGTCACTGGGCCTCCATTTCCTCACCTGTAAAATGGGGATGAAATATCTACTCTTCTCCCTGCTTTCACAATGAGCCCTGTAGGGTACAGGGACTGTGTCCAACCTGATTATCTAGAATCTACCCCAGTGCTTAGTATGGTGCACAGCAATGCTTAAAAAATACCACAATTATTATTTTATACTCTATGAGGGACTAAATTTTACTACCACTCATCTTGCTCTGCACATAGTAAGTGCTTAACAAATACCAACATTATTATTAAGTTTACATACAGAGTAGCCTTTCTATATCAGGGCTAACCAAAAGGCACAAAGCAATATAGACAACAGCTAGGCCCCATGTGCCCCATATGACATATTACTGCTTATCTCCCCCTCTAGACTGTAGACTCGTTGTGGGCACAAAATGTAACTACCAACTCTGCTAAACTGTATTCTCCCAAGCACTCAATACAGTGCTCTGAACACAGTAAGCCCTGAATAAATACAGTGGATTGATTGATTGTTTAATTGGGGGAATACACGACAGAGGAGCAGGACGTGATCATTGTGGAATACAGTATTGTCTTGTCAGTCAAACCCACACATACGGATAGGATTTTACCATCAGTGGAAGTCACCCTCAAAAACAAACACCACATCTTTTTTGTCCTTCTTTACCACAGACTTTACTTCCTTTGAAGTATCTTCAAACAACCACCCTGCTAAAAACTAAAGAGCAATTCCTCACCTCAGATCTAAAAAATAATGGGGGCTCTTTTACAGTCCTGGGTGCTCGATCCCCAATATCACCCCCTCTCATCATGTGGGTATCCTAAAGATCAATGTCACAGGAGAGGGGATGCACCAATTCTGTCCCTGACCTACAGCAATTTCACCCATTAGCTCGGTCACCCCACACATTATTCCCCTCTTCAAAACCCTACTTAAAACTCACCTCCTCCAAGAGGCCTTCCCAGACTGAGTTCCCCTTCTCCCTCTACTCCCTCTACCACCCCCCCCACCTCTCCACAGCTTAACCCTCTTTTCCCCCCATTTCCCTCTGCTCCTCCCCCTCTCCCTTCCCAACCCCTCAGCACTGTACTCGTCTGCTCAACTGTATATATTTTCATTACCCTATTTTGTTAATGAATTGTACATCGCCTCAATTCTATTTAGTCGCCATTGTTTTTACGAGATGTTCTTCCCCTCGACTCTATTTATTGCCATTGTTCTCGTCTGTCCGCCTCCCCCGATTAGACCGTGAGCCCGTCAAACGGCAGGGACTGTCTCTATCTGTTGCCGACTTGTTCATTCCAAGCGCTTAGTACAGTGCTCTGCACATAGTAAGCACTCAATAAATACTACTGAATGAATTAATTATTCTTTCTGACATCCTTCCCTCCCCATGAAGGATGGAGTAGCAGCAGTCAGTACCCGTAGCTGGAGACAGGGAAGTTGTTCCAGTAATCCAGTAGTTCTAGGCTAAGTGCATCAACGGGTTCCATAGGGCTTTGCTAGGCCTTGAGCACAATTAGTCATGGCAACCTGACACAGAATTAAGAACACAGATGGCCTCTGTCCCCAGAGAGCTTACAATCCAAGGTACATTAAATACTTATGAACAGCATAGTTGAATGGTTCCTAGTCAGACAATAAATGAAAAAGGGTTGCTTTTTCTGACTAAGGGAGGGGAGAGAGATGATTGGATCTTCAAATGGAAAGAAGATGGGAGCAAGATCTGGGTTGCCCCCCCATCACCCCAGTGGCACTAAAGAGCTTACTATGTGCCAAGCATTGTACTAATCACTGGGGTGAATATAAGATAATCAGGTTGGACAAGAGGTTGTTCTCACACACGAGGCTCACAGTCTAAGGAGGAGGAGGCACAGACTTCACTAAATCAGACAAATGGTAGATGAGAGATTAGAACTCAGGTCCTCTGACTCCCAGACCCATGCTCTTTTTACAAGGCCTCACTGATTCTCTCTAATAGGCATGGATGTTATGAAGATAAAACTAATGTAACAATGAAAATTCCTTTGGAGAATATAGAAGTGCTCTGCAAATTCAAGGTATCATTGGAATATAAGAACATTAAAATACCAATCAGTGGTATTTACTGAGCCCTCATTGTGTTCTGAGCAATATACTAAGCTCTTAGGAGAGAACAATATAGCAGAATGGATGGATAAGTTCCCTGCCTACAAGGAGTTCACAGTCTAGATGAGGTAGACAAAATAAATTATGTATAGGGTTAGGGGAAGAATATAAGGATATGTACTGTGGGGCTGAGGGTGGGGTGACTATCAAAGGCTTAAAGAGACTCAGAGTGCAAAGGCCAAGCAGGAGGGAGGCACTGCACCCCAGAATAAAAAAGCATCCAAAGAATACAGTGTGAATTGCTTATTATATTGAGATGTGATTGAACTTGTTTTTGTCTGAAGAATCAGCAGACCATTTGTTTGTGAGGCAAAGAGGTTGGTTTGTGTGTCAGATGCCATCCCACAGGGAATTTTGACAATAAAATTATAGGTCTAAGAAGAGAAAAAAGTGTACAGGAAGGAAATGAATCCTTAGGTACTGGGTTCTGGAAAAACACCAACAATGGTAACATTAAAAATACATCCTTAAGGGTTCGGATGCCTAGAATAGTCTGGAAGTCTCCATGAATACAATATAGTGACTAATCTGCATGGGAATCAACATGTCCGTCTGCCTGTGAAACACTGGGAAAGTGGTGAAATGTCCACACTCTGAAATAAAAATCAGTGAGGAATGATTTTTTTAAATTGGCATTTAATCAAGCACAATTATATACTAAGCACTGGGATAGCTATAGGTTTATCAAATCAGATACAGCTCCTGACTCAATACAGCTCTCAAAAATCAATCTTGGCTCACTTTACAGATGAGGAGCTGTGGCTTAGAGAGGTTTAGTGAGTAAGTAGCCATCATCTCTGACATTCATTTTCCCCTATCCATACCCTTTTACAATTACTCTGTCTATCTGCTTTAATCTGCCTTACTCATGCCTTCATCATAGCCTAGTGAGAGTCAGAGGTCCTAGGTCATTGGCTCCACTACATGGCTGCTGTGTGACCTTGGTACACAGACTTAACTTCTCAATGCCTGCCTCATCTGTATAATGGGTATTAAAACTATGAGCCTCCTGTAGGACGGGGAGTGTGTTCAATCTGATTACTTTGTATCTTCCTCAGTGCTTGGTACATAGTAAGTGCTTAACAAGTACCAGAATTATCATTAGTAGTATTATCAGCTTTGCTGCCCTTTCTTCTTTTTTAAGTCTTTAGAAAATATGTCAGATGTACCATGCTCTACCTAGGAGATAGAGCACGGGCCTGGAAGTCAGAAAGACCTGGGTTTTAATCCTGGCTCAGTCACTGTCTGCCATGTGGTCTTGGAGCAACTCATTTCACTTCTCTGTGCCTCAGTTACCTCATCTATAAAACAGGGATTAGGACTGTGACCCCTACATGGGATAGGGACTGTGTCCCACCTGATTAACTTGTATCTACCCCAGCATTTTGTAGAGTGTCTGGCACGCATCTTCTTCATATTTACACACTCAGAGCTTTATTTCCAGACAAGATTCTAAATACCCTCGGTATATCTAGTTTCTAGGGGACCCTAAAGTTTACATCAGAAGTCAACCTGTATATTTTCTTTGGTAGGCAGAGTCAGGTGCTCTTTTCCCTCTCCTTGACATTCTTCTGAGAGAGTTCAATTCTGCTTTCAGATCGACTGAGCTCAACCCAGATGACTATTCATGATTTATGCTTCAGCACCTGCATCTGTACAAGCACTGCTCAGAGAATGTACTGGAAAATCCAATCATGTAGAGCAAGAATGTAAAAGTATGAAGCCCAGATCCACACAGCATCATGGATTAAGTGAAATTGAAAGTTGATTGAATGTTCCAACAAAGTTTTGTGGATTTAAAAAAAAACACAACAGCAGGGCTTATTCTTATTGGTACTGCCTAGTTCATTGCTGGTTTTTGGCGGGAATTTTATGGGTTTTTAAATAGTATTTAAGCATTTACTATGTATTTAATATCTACACACAGGGGAAGACACAAGAGAAATGGATTCGACACAGTCCATGTCCCACAAGGGGCTCACAGCCTTAATCCCCCGTTTCACAGATAAGGTAACTGAGGCACAGAGAAGTTACTTGCCAAAGGTCACACAGCAGACAGGTGGCAGAGGGGAGACTGATGAGCAAACCTGCAAAATACTTAGATCACAAATAACAGACTATTATCACATTCAGTCTCTAAAGAGAATCAAAACAGATGCACAAAACAATGATATTCTTGGTTGTCAAGAGAACGGAAGGAGGAAGGATAAAGCACAAACATTTTCCTCCCTAGTCTCATTAGACTTTCTTATTAAGTCGAATGACTCATTTAAAGGGATTTTCTATGCTGTCAAGAGAAAATTTCCGGTGGAGTCAGTTAGCCTAAATGTGGGGTTTCCATTCCTTGATAAGCCTTGTATTAAGGAAAATTCTTGTTAGCCTAATGCTGCCTGGAGACAAAACTTTCTTCCAAAAAAAGGCAACTGAAACACAGAGAAGTAAAGTGACTTGCCCAAGGTCACAACAAAATTCTTCTTTCTTTCCTCTAGACTATAAGCTCGTTTTGGGCAGGGAGTATGTCTGTTTATTGTCCCAAGCCCTTAGTACAGTGCCATGCACCTCGCAAGCCCTCAATAAATATAAATACAATTGAATTAATGAATAATGATAATAATATCAATTGTGGAATTTAAGTGCTTATTATGTGTGAAGCACTGTACCAAGCACTGGGGTAATACAAGATAATCAGGTCGATACAATTCCTATCCCACATGGGACTCACACTTTAAAGTTAAAGGGAGAGGAGTTAAATTATTCCCATTTAACAGATGGACACTGGGGCACAATAAATTAGTAAACTCCCACTAGATTATAAAATCCTGGGAGTGCAAGAGTCATGTCTACCAACTGTATCGTACTCTCCCAAGTGCTTAGTAGAGTATTCTGCATTTGGCAAGTGCAAACTCCAGGCCCAGCACAGTAAGTTCTTTATTGACTCTGATTACTTGGAGGAAAAGTGATGGGGGCAGGATTCATTTAAAGGCTGTGGATGGGCTCCGATCCCTTGGTCCTGTTGAGAAGTACTAACAGAAGCAGTGTTGCCTAAGGGGCAGAGCATGGGCCTAGGAGTCAGAAGGACCAGACACCATAAACTAGCACACTTCCCCCCTTCAAAGCCCTACTGAAAGCTCACCTCCTCCAGGCCTTCCCAGACTGAGCCCCGCTTTTCCTCTGCTTCTCCTCCTCTCCCCATTGCTCTCCCTCCCTCTGCTCTACCTCTCTCCCTGCCCCACAGCATTTATGTATATACATACATTTTTATTTTTCTATTTACTTTATTAATGATATGGCTATATCTACAATTCTATTTTTATTGATGCTATTGATTCTATTGATCTTTATTTACATTGTTTTATTTTGTTGTCTCTCTCTCCCCTTCTAGACTGTGAGCCCACTGTTGGGTAGGGATTGTCTCTGTTGCCGAACTGTACTTTACAAGGGCTTAGTACAGCGCTCTGCATACACTAAGCAATCAATGAATACGACTGAATGAATGACCTGGAATCTGATCCCAGGTCCACCATTTGTCTGCTGTGTGACCTGGGTAAGTCACTCAACCTCCCCGAGCATCAGTTACCTCATCTGTACAATGGGAATTAAGACTGTGAGCCCCATGTGGGACATGAACTGTGTCCATCCTGATTACCTTGAATCTACCCCAGTGCTTAGTACAGTATCCAGCAGACGGTAAGCGCTTAACAAAAAAAAAACAGAAAAAAGCCCAAGTCTCCTGACTCCCTATCCTCTGCTCTTTCCAATAGTCCTCAGTCCTCATGTAACTCCTCACATTACAACCAGGCAGAAGTGCATTGTCGGAAGAATGTTCCCTCATTGTGCCGCTGAATTCCATCCAAAACTTGCAGTGAGATCCCACATTCTAAGGTGTGTGACCGAAGTGTAGTGAAGGGAAATGCTATTTTAATTGACCTCAATTCTCCTCACCCAGTTGGGAAATAGACCCTGCCACAGAGTTGCTCTGGGAGTCTCGTGGGCCCATCCCAGCTGAGCACCCAACAGCAAATGCGGGGGGGGGGGGGGGGGCGGACATTGAGAGATGGCTTTTCCCAGGGTCAAAAAACATTGAGTCCAAGATGGGTGGGATGTGCACAGCTAGAGGGGAGGAAGGCCAATCATTTCTGGGCCTTGAGTCCTGCTCCCATAATAATAATAATAATAATAAATGGCATTTGTTAAGCACTTACTATGTGAAGAGCACTGTTCTAAGCGCTGGGGGAGATACACGGTAATCAGGTTGTCCTAAGTGGGGCTCATAGTCTTAATCCCCATTTTACAAATGAGGTAACTGAGGCAGAGAGAAGTTAAGTGACTTGCCCAAAGTCACACAGTTGACAAGTGACAGAGCCAGGATTAGAACCCATGACCTCTGACTCTCAAGCCTGGGCTCTTTACACTAAGTTGCGCTGTTTCTCAACCTCCAGCCTGTCAAACGCACTGCCCAGAATACTGCTGAGCACAGGAGTGGCTTTCCAGGAGAGGAAAATGCCTTCTTCTGCTAAACCCACCAGCGTGGCATATTCCAGATCATTCAGACAACACCTCCCCTTGAAGCCGGACTCAGGGTCTTGCAAGAAAAACTGTAAGCTCATTGTGGGTAGGGAAAGTGTCTGCTTCTTGTTGTATTATACTCTCCCAAGCACTTAGTAGAGTGCTGGGCATACAGTTAGTGCTCAATAAATATGATTGAAGGAATGAACATTCCTCAACAGTATTCTTGGGGTTGTTGCAGTCACTTCTCCTCTCCCCAGGGAAGAGTCAGCCTCAACTTGAACACCTTTTAAGGTATTGTCAATAATCAATTAAGCCAACCCTTAAAGGTTGGAAAATGAAGTTTTCCCTGATCTTAGACTGCCTGCACTGCATTAAAAAAAAATTACTAAAGCATTATGACAAAGCAAAATTCTAACATATAATTCTCCAAGATCAGCAAAAAATAAACGCAGTCAAAACAGTGGATAATGAGCTTTGGATGTATTTCTTTAGTGAAATCACACACACACACACACAAATATTGACATTCCCATTCACATACTCTTTTTATAACACTCTCTGTTATAAAAAAAGACTAACAGCAATAAAATTAGTACAGGTATAGCTATTTTTATGTTGGGGCCTGACACTATGTACTATAAGAAATTGGCAAAAATACACAAAAATTGTACATACAAGTAGGAAGATGTTTAAAAATAAATTAGTCAAAAGATTGCAGGGACTGCAAAATGTGTGGCTGTTTATAGCCCTCATCTGCTGCCTTTGACACTGTCGACCATCCCCTCCTCATCCATACCTTATCTCACCTTGGCTTCACGGACTCTGTCCTCTTCTGGTTCTCCTCTTACCTCTATGGCCGGTCATTCTCGGTCTCCTTCGCTGGAGCCTCCTCCCCCTCCCATCCTTTAACTGTTGGAGTTCCTCAAGGGTCAGTTCTTGGCCCTCTTCTGTTCTCCATTTACACTCACTCCCTCGGTGAACTCATTCGCTCTCACGGCTTTGACTACCATCTCTACGCAGATGACACGCAGATCTACATCTCCGCCCCTGTCTGTCCTCTCCCCCTCCCTTCAGGCTCGCATCTCCTCCCGCCTCCGGGACGTCTCCACCTGGATGTCGGCCCGCCACCTAAAACTCAACATGAGCAAGACTGAGCTCCTCATCTTCCCTCCCAAACCCGGACCTCTCCCAGACTTCTCTATCACCGTGGATGGCACGACCATCCTTCCCGTCTCTCGGGCCCGCAATCTCGGTGTCATCCTTGACTCGTCTCTCTCGTTCACCCTACGCATCCTATCCGTTACCGAGACCTGCTGGTTTCACCTCTACAATATCGCCAAGATCCGCCCTTTCCTCTCCACCCAAACGGCTACCTTACTGTTACGGGCTCTCGTTATATCCCGGCTAGACTACTGTGTCAGCCTTCTCTCTGACCTCCCTTCCTCCTCTCTCGCCCCGCTCCGGTCTATTCTTCACTGCGCTGCCCGGCTCATCTTCCCGCAGAAACAATCTGGGCATGTCACTCCCCTTCTTAAACACCTCCAGTGGTTGCCTATCGACCTCCGCTCCAAACAGAAACTCCTCACTCTAGGCTTCGAGGCTCTCCATCACCTTGCCCCTTCCTACCTCTCCTCCCTTCTCTCTTTCTACCGCCCACCCCGCACGCTCCGCTGCCCACCTCCTCACCGTCCCCCGGTCTCGCCCATCCCACCGTCGACCCCCGGGTCACGTCCTCCCGCGGTCCTGGAACGCCCTCCCTCCTCACCTCCGCCAAACTGATTCTCTTTCCCTCTTCAAAACCCTACTTAAAAACCACCTCCTCCAAGAGGCGTTCCCAGACTGAGCTCCTCTTCCCCCTCTACTCCCTCTGCCATCCCCCCTTTACTTCTCCGCAGCTTAACCCTCTTTTTCCCCTTTTCCCTCTGCTCCTCTACCTCTCCCTTCCCATCCCCACAGCACTGTACTCGTCCGCTCAACTGTCTATATTTTTCGTTACCCTATTTATTTTGTTAATGGATTGTACATCGCCTTGATTCTATTTAGTTGCCATCGGTTTTTACGAGATGTTCTTCCCCTCGACTCTATTTATCGCCATCGTTCTCGTCTGTCCGTCTCCCCCGATTAGACCATAAGCCCGTCAAACGGCAGGGACTGTCTCTATCTGTTGACGACTTGTTCATCCCAAGCGCGTAGTACAGTGCTCTGCACATAGTAAGCGCTCAATAAATACTATTGAATGAATGAATATTTCCTTAAAAAAAGATGCTTAAATATCCCAATGAAAGCTTATAAACTAAGTCAAGCTGAGGTCCTCAGTCAAGACATACAGTAAAGATAAGTACAGGACACCATTACCAGTTCTGAATCAGAACATCTGAAGTTGTAGCTGAAGGTACGTAGGAACTGAAGGTTGCAGCTATTTAACATGGTTTGGTTTAATTCAATCTTTTGTACAGCAACAATTTATTTTGATAATAATAGGGAAAGTGTGGCCTAGTGGATAGAGCATACATCTGGGAGTCAGGGAAACCTGTGTTCTAATACCGGCTCCACCACTTAATAATAATAATAATAATAATGTTGGTATTTGTTAAGCACTTACTATGTGCAGAGCACTGTTCTAAGCACTGGGGTAGACACAGGGGAATCAGGTTGTCCCACATGGGGCTCACAGTCTTAATCCCCATTTTACAGATGAGGTAACTGAGGCACAGAGAAGTTAAGTGACTTGCCCACAGTCACACAGCTGACAAGTGGCAGAGCTGGGATTCGAACTCATGACCTCTGACTCCAAAGCCCATGCTCTTTCCACTAAGCCATGCACCGTGTGACTTTGGGCAAGTCACTTCAATTTTCCATGTCTCAGTTGCCTCATCTGTCAAATGGTGATTAAGACTGTGTCCAAACTATCTTGTATCTATCCCAGCGCTTAGTTTAGTGCCTGGCACTTAATACTAAAAAGAAAGAAAATAAATCTCCATTATACTCGCTGTGGGCAGGGAACATGTCCCTTTATTGTTTAACTGTACTCTCCCAAGCGCTTAGTACAGTGCTCTGCACAAAGTAAGCACTCAAATATAATCGAATGAATGAAAGACGAAGTAACTGAGGCACAAAAAAGTGAAATGATTTGCCCTAGGCCACACTGCAGACAAGTAGCGGAGCCGAGATTAGAACCCAGGATTTTCATTCATTCATTCAATAGTATTTATTGAGCTCTTACTATGTGCAGAGCACTGTACTAAGCGCTTGGGATGAACAAGTCAGCAACAGATAGAGACAGTCCCTGCCGTTTGACGGGCTTACAGTCTAATCGGGGGAGATGGACAGACAAGAACAATGGCAATAGAGTCAAGGGGAAGAACATCTCGTAAAAACAATGGCAACTAAATAGAATCGAGGCGATGTACAATTCATTAACAAAATAAATAGGGTAATGAAAATATATACAGTTGAGTGGATGAGTACAGTGCTGTGGGGATGGGAAGGGAGAGGGGGAAGAGCAGAGGGAAAGGGGGAAAAGAGGGTTTAGCTGCGGAGAGGTAAAGGGGGAGTGGCAGAGGGAGTAGAGGGAGAAGAGGAGCTCAGTCTGGGAATGCCTCTTGGAGGAGGTGCGTTTTAAGTAGGGTTTTGATGAGGGAAAGAGAATCAGTTTGGCGGAGGTGAGGAGGGAGGGCGTTCCAGGACCGTGGGAGGATGTGACCCAGGGGTCGACGGCGGGATAGGCGAGACCGAGGGACGGTGAGGAGGTCCCCGAGGTCCATGCTCTATTCACTAGGCCACGCTGTTTTAGGAGGGTCATCACATCTTTGGTCTCCTTCCCCAATGCTTTAAGTCCACCCGCTCTCCTCCCCCCTCCTTGTTAACAAGCCTCCGCCCCAGACTTGCTGCCAGACAATAATCTACACACCATTCACTGGACTGAATTTTGTTGTATTGTTTCCATCCACGGGCACAAATGAACCATACTGAAAAGGAGGGTTTCAAGCAATCAGTTTGGAGAACATGGGTCCCAGACTACAGTCTGACTGTGCTCCCCTTATCCTTCTCCAGAGAGTCCCAGTGGGATCACCCCAAGATGGGATAATTATGTGTCATTAAAAGTACTCTGCATAAAGTAAGCTCTCAAATATCACTGATTGAAACAACTCTGTTACTGGGGAAAAAGGGACACAACAATGAAACTGCCACTTCGGCACTCCCATGTCATTTGAGTCCTCTCCACCATGGCCTTTATGTACATATAAGCTCCTTGACAGCATGGATCACATCTATCTACCCTACTGTACTCTCCCAAATACGTAGTACATTATTCTGCACACAGTAAGTGATCAGTAAAGACCTGGTGTAGTGGATAGAGCATGAGGCTGAGAGTCAGAGGCCATGGGTTCTAATCCCAGCTCTGCCATTTGCTGTGTGACCCTGGGCAAGTCAATTCACTTCTCTATGCCTCAATTACTTCATCTTTAAAATGGGGATTAAGAATGTGAGCCCCATGGGGGACATGGACTGTGTCCAACCTGATTATCTTCTATCTACCCTAACGCTTAGTACAGTGCCTGGCACATAGTAAGCGCTTAACAAATACCACCATCATCATGAACTCTGATTGACTGATCAGTTTATACCTTGTTTCCTCTTACTTATAATTTTAGTATTTGGCTCCTCCACTAAATTATAGGCCTGGATAAGGTGTATAACACTTTCCCCCAGGCTTGTAATAAAATACTCTGCACAACAGAGTAGATGCTCAATACAGACTACTGATTGACCAATATAGGGTCCAGTTCCCCCTATTTAACCTAGAAACAGACTCAAATGATATAAGAAAATGCCATCCACTTGACCCCAATAAAGCCATGCAAACCAGAAGTTCATAAACCAGGAAAAAGGGTTCACATTTGCACAAAAATGTATATTCACCACCTCCTGCCCAACTAATGTAGATGTATCACTCATTATGACAATTGCAACAAAGGCACAATAAGTTTCATTCTCTGGTAGAGGAACAACTTGGTCCAATAACATCCATCATTTTAGAAAGGCCCTGTGCAGCTTTAATCGCCAACTTTTTAACTGGTTGCAAAGATCAACCAAAACTAGGATATCTTCTTAGACTTCTGAAAAATGTAAAGGCGTGGTCTGAAGATGTAGCTCAGTTGAAAAAATAAGCCACCTTGATAATAGATTTGGCAATTTGGCATAGGCCTTCTGATTATTTATTTTATTCATTTGGTCTGATGACACAAAGTGTCAGTACTTCTTTGTCCTCAAACTCCTCTTTACATGGTCTTATAGGATCTTGCTGGGTGCTTAGCATGTCAATATTAAGAAGAATCAAAGGGTTTGGAATGGCATGGGGAGAGGAGGTGGGAAAGGCTTTCACTCAATCAATTGTATTTACTGAGCACATACTGTGTGCAGAGCACTGTGCTAAGCTCTTGGGAAAGTACAACATAAAAAGAGTTGATAGATTCCCTGTGCACAATGAGCTCCTAGTTTAGAGGACCACAAAATTTAATTTTCAGCAGAGAAATAGAAGCAAAACTGGTCAGCAACAGATTTAATTTATTTACCATTTGTTCAACCAAAGTGAGAAGTTTCAAATTATTCTGTTCAGGCAGAACATAGTTTATGCAAATAACCAGCTTTACACTTCAGGATAATTTTCAGAAGCAATCCAAAAATAAAAAATAGAAATCATTCATTTTCCTTTAATGAGCCCCAACCTAATCACAAGCTTTCTATTTATTTCATGCCTACTTGAAGAGCTTAGAATGAAATGCCTACTAGGCTTGGCTTTTCTGCACAAATAAGGAGTATAGGGAACCAGAAAAGAGTAAAAGTCATGTGTTGCTATTCTCCACAGCCTCAATCCAAAAGACAATGAAACACTCATTCTGCACAAGAGTAAAACAAACATAAAAACCTATTCACCTTAAATTGCTTTTAAACTGATGTTGAATGAAAAGTACTGCCCAGATGGTGTGTCTGTGAAAGTGTTGAAGTGGGTTATATGCTAGTTTGTGGGGAGGAAAAAAAAAAAACTCTCCACCCTATAATGGTCCTACAGATTCCAATTCAAAACTCAAATTCCTCTTAAACTAGCAAATATTGCTTTGCTAAAGAAATACTATTCTACAATGAGAATCTAGTGAAAACCATGAGCAGCATGGTTAGATGGTTTTAGACAGTGAACTCATACAGAGCCAGGGACCGTGACTGTTTAACTTGCTTCTACAGGGCCAGGCATAAAGCCACCCATTTAATTTTTATTTTTTAAAAAAGGCTTTTGATGATGGAGAATTTCAAGACTATCCATTCTCTAGCTTCAGCACCAGTAAGAGCCATAAATTCGTTGTGTCTGTTTATTATTTTGTACTCTCCCAAGTGCTCAGTACAGTGCTCCGTACATGGTAAGTACTCAATAAATACGACTGAATCGTTGAATGGTACAGGGTGCTATGTAGGTAATATCTCCAATACTAACCCTAGAGGCCTCTCCACCTATTTTTTATGGTATTTGTTAAGCACCGATACAAGTCCGATACAAGTGCTAGGGTAGATAACAAGCTAATCCGGTTGGACACAATCCTTGTCCCATATGGGGTTCAACAGTCTAAATCCCCATTTGACAGATGAGGTACCTGAGGCACAGAGAAGTAAAGTGACTTGCCCACGGTCACATGGCAGACAAGTGGCAGAGCCAGAATTAGAACCCAGGTCCTTCCAACTCCCAGGCCCATGCTCTATCCACTAGACCACACTGCTCTCTGCACCTCAATCTTATCTGTCTGGCTGCCGACCCCTTGCCTATGTCTTCCCTCTGACCTGGAACTCCCTCCCCCTTCACAGCTGAAAAACCACCACTCTTCCCACCTTCAAAGCCCTCCTAAAACCAGATCTCCAAGAAGCCTTCCCTACCCTTCATTTCCCTACCTTATTCCCCCTCCTCTCTGCATCGTCTATGAATCCCTTCAGCACTTTGATGCACATCCCATCCCCAAGCAGCATGGCAGAGTGGCTACAGCATGGGCCTGGGAGTCAGAAGGATCTGGGGTCTAATCTAATCTTGGGTAAGTCACTTCCCTTCTCTGGACCTCAGTTACCTCATCTGTGAAATGGGGATTGAGACTGAGAGCCCCAGGTGGGACAGGGACTGTGTCCAATATGATTAGCTTGCATCCACCTCAGCACTTAGTACAGTGCCTGAAACACAGTAAGTGCTTAACAAATACCACAATTATTATTATTACATATCTATACTGTGCCATTTCCCTATCTGTAATTTAATGTCTTACTCCCCTTCTACATTATAAGCAGATGTCTCCTACTGTACTGTACTTTCCCAAGCACTTAATACAGTATTCTGCACACACACATAGGAAGCACTCAAATACCACTGATTGACTGATCAAAGTATTTTTGAGCTCCCATCCAATCTACTTTCTTGTGACCCATTTCTATCAGTTCCTTGGGAAATTTCTCAACAGTTTAAACTAGAGCCTAGTTAAGAATCCTTTCCTCCCAAACAATCCATCAGCCATCCCTTGCACAGGCTCCCTCTTGCAATTCTCTTCGCTTGAACATATTCTTGGCCTAAAACTTTTTCTCAGTTCAACATCAACTACAATTAATTGTTCCTAAACATTTCACCTTTACTGAAATCAGCAGAAACACTGAGGGCAGGGAGGGAAGGAAGAGAATGAAAAATTGCCAGGAGGTGCAAGGCTCTGGTACAGTACAACTATAGGAGAGGGTTCTTTTTAACCTACTCCAAAGCACTCCTTAAAAAATAAATGCAAAATATGTTTTGTGCTTCAAAATGAGCACGGCTGGGCACTTTTTTTTTTTTTTTTAAACTTTTTGGCAGGGTCCCTTAACTACCCAGACTGGGGTCACTGTCTACTAGGTCTCCTCCAGACCCCATACAAGGCCATTAAAAATATCCCCTGGGCCAGCTGGCTGACAGTGAGCTTGGCATGGCCCCAGGACAAGGACTTCATCTCGCCCACACTCTCCATTCGGTTAAGCCTGGGACATTATGCCACCCACCCTAACAACGTCAACTTGTCGTCTGGAAAAAGACATGATTTCCTATTGCAATGTTACTACTGCTGCTACTAAGTGGAGCCCTTCACTAAGAGCTTGTTGAATGCAACAGATGAATGACGATGATGAAGAAAGACTCGATTTCCACTCTTGAGGATCTTACAAATGGAGAAGACGAAATGATTTTCAGTTAGGATACTGTATTAAGCGCTGGGGTATATATATGTATACCCCAGATATGTGAGCCTCATATGGGACCTGATTAACATATATATATGTACATATGCATATATATACATATATATATGTTAATCAGGTCCCATATGAGGCTCACAGTTTAAGTAGGAGGGAGAACAGATAGTGACTGCCCATTTTGCAGCTGAGGGAACTGAGGCACAGGGAAGTTAAGTGACTCGCTCAAGGTCATACAGCAAATAAGTGGTGAAGCCAGGATCAGCACCCGGGTCCTCTGACTACCAGGCCCAACCTCTCTCCACTAGGCCACGCTGCTTTGGTAAAATGGGGATTAAGAGTGTGAGCCCCATATGGAACAGGGATTGTGTCCGACCTGATTAACTTGTATCTACCCCAGTGCTTAGAATAGTGCTTGATTCATAGTAAGAGCTTGAGATAATAATAGCAGCAGCAATTGAGTGGTGGAGCTGAGACATGGACCCAGGTCCTCTGACTTGCCAGGTCTGTGCTCTCTCCACTAAGCTACACTGCATGTTTTCTATCTAATACACTGTCTATATTCCTCGAGTCAAGAATAAATGAAAAACCTAGTGGAGAATGAAAGGCCTATAGGTGTAGTGTGACTTTCCTGTGAAACCTGGGAGGGGATTTTGTGGTTTAAAGAGCAAAAACCATAGGTTGGGATATTCGACAATGATAGTTCTAAAGCCCTGCCTCTGTCACTGATTGTTCAGTCCATATCACCCCCTCCCCACCTACACACACACACACACACAAACATCACTCCTCAAAAAACCTCCAATGGTTGCCTGTCCAAATCGGCATCACATAGAAAGATCCCTCCATCGGCTTCAAAACACTCAATCTGCTCTCTCCCTTCTCCCTAACTTTACTGACCTCCTACCACAACCCAACCTGCCCTTTCAGCTCCTCAACACCAACCTACTCTCTCTACTTCAAGCTCATCTAACCCAGAACCCACTCATTGCCCACATTGTTCCCTGGGCCTGGAACTCCTTCTCCCTTCATAGCTGAAGCACACTCTCCCCATCTTCAAAACCTTCCTAAAATTACATCTCTTCCAAGAGGTCTCTGTAAACTAGGGGCCCTTTATTCCCTTTATCCGCCCTCCCCTCTGCATCAGCTATGCACTTGGCCGGGTCCCCCTTAAGCACTCTGATACTCACTCTAACCCCACAGTACTTATATAAATTTTCTTATACTCTACAATTTCCCCTTTCCATAATCCATTTTAATGTCTGTTTCTACGTATCGACTGTAAGCTCCTTGTGGGCAGGATAGCATCTATCAACTCTGTAGCTTTCCCAAGCACTTTGTATACTGCTCTGCACATAGCATGTGCTCAAGAAAGACAAATGATTGGTTGATATTGACAAAAAAAATTGATGAGGGATCCATCAATACTGTTCATTTTCCCTAAAGGCCCCATGTGGAAAAGGGATTATGACCTGATTATCTCCTATCTGTCTAGCATGTGATGGATGCTTAACACTAGAATCATTTTTATTATTGCTACAATTACCAACACAATGTTAAAAAAGTTTCTAGTTCCTGAGTAGTGAATACTTATTCAAGGAACCATTGGATTGCCGGTACTTTATCTCAGAACCATTTCAGGACTCCTTTGGTCTCATCTGATGGTTTCTAAGCTATTTCTAAGGGTAATAACTGATCACTTCATTTATATTGGCTGCAAGAATTTTAAATTTTTTTGCTTGTCTCCCCCATCAGAATGTAAATTCTTTATGGGCAGGGGATAAGTGACTTCCTTATTCTGTAAGGACATCATTAACGGCATTTATTGAGGACTATGTGGAGAGCACTGTACTACGCGCTTGGGAGAGTATGGTACAACTTAGTTGGCAGAAATGTTCCCTACCCATAATGAGTTTACAGTCTAGAGGGGGACAAGAATATGAATAATTTCTAATGTATAATTTAAAGAGAGGTACATGTAAGTGCTGTGGGGAATGAGGCAAAGGACAGAGATCCAAGTGCACAGATGACGCAGAAGGGAGAGGGAGTCAGGGAAAAGAGGGCTTAATTGTGGAAGGTCTCTTGGAATCGGGGAAGGCTTCTGTGTATCCCAAATGCCTTGCACCAACTGGGGCGCTCAAAAAATGCCATTATCTGAAGAAGGAGATTCCAATTTTGAGTTGGCTTTGGGATTAAAAGACTGCCTTCCAGTAGTCTAACATTCTACCACAATGAAAAATCCTCAGTACAAGTTGAGATAAATCCAACTTGATTTTCCCTACAGCTCTCCCAAGATAACTGCTAAGACATGCTCACAATACCTATTGCGAAGCACATTTAAAAACTGAAATGTCAAGAGAAGCAACGTATTAAAACAGTAAATTAAGTATCAAAATACAACCTAAGTGCATGATTTCCTATGTAAAGAATTAATGTGAGTATTTGTAATTGTTTATATCGAGTCAGTTCTGTCATAAAAGATGATCGCTTAGACTTTTCTTGGCCATTCCTTTTTTTCTCCTCCTCTCTCCCTCCAGATAATTTATCCACAATGATGCCCAAACTGAAGCCAATTAGGGTTGGCAAAGGAAGGAGAAAGACAGATCAACCAACCATGGCTAATATGTTAATACCTAAACTGCTTCCTTCTTCTATACCACATCCTCGAGAATTTGTCTCATTGACAGGTGAAGGAACTAGACATCATCAAGATTACAGATTTTTGAAAAAAGTTATGTGATCCCATTAATAATGACTTCATAATTAGATTTTTTCAAGCATTTGATTTGAAGGAAAAGCATTGAAGGTGGCCCTGAGCTTTCTAAATCTATCACCCTTGTTTTGTTGGTTATTTTTTCCCCCTTTCGTTTTACCCCCAATGGAGGAATGAATACTAGAACACAACTAAATTGCTTGTATTCTGTAAATTAAGTTGTCAACTTTTCCTCCACAGTACAAAATACAAAAGAACTAGTGGTTTAATGCAACAAAACCTTATATTTTAAGCACTAAAAATATGTCAGTGTGCAATTTAGCTAATCGTCATACAATCCAAAAATGTGGCACAAAAGCAATCTCAACCAATAGATTTGCAATTGCCTATATCTAACTTTCTGCTTATGCCTCTTATTCTTCCTTATTTATATTTCCTTGTGCTTCTGAAACATCTGTAGTAGATATATTTACATATTCAGGGACAGCAAGAGAGACGGAAAACGAACACAGAGAGGCAGAGAAAAAGCCAATTTTATTCCTCAGAAACTCGGATCCTCACAGTTCCAAGCATATTTTCACAGTTACGCATATATGTTTATATCACCACCACAAGAAATTGAGAAATCAAACGACTAAAAATACAGGGAAATTGCAATACTCCAAAGTTCCAAAGCTTCGTGAAAAAAGTATTAGTTCACGAAAATGAAAACTTCATTCTCCTCACAATGACATGCAAAAGCAGCTTGACACTACAGAACAGTATGTACCAAAATGTATTTGCGAACCTGATTTTCCCCCATTCCAGCAAATGCTTTGTTGAATCTGGACAACCCCTCTGTGTTTTACATTCATCATCTGAAGGCATCTACTGGTACACCATATCTAATTTATTTCAGAAACTGGAAGAAGAACCTCCCTGCTCAAAGAGATGTTACCTTTGCCCATAACCATAGAAACATAAAAAAAGAGCACTAATCTTAACAGTAGTGTTTTAAAGACGATAGTAGCAAGGGTATTTTAAAAGGAAAATTAGAAGATGGTATTTCTATTCTAACAGCCGACTGACCAAACTGATGCATTTTCTTTGTGTTTTTTTTTAAATTGTCAATTAATAAAGACCAATATATTCCTGAAAAATGATGGTGATTTTCCCTTTCCTCCTAACTGGGACTATCTTGAAATGGTTTCTCATATAAACTTCTACTTTACAAAAGACTTTGCCATGCAATTAAAATGTATTTTTACCTGACAAATCTTTGAAAAATATCTCGCAACACAGCTCAACTTGTGGAAAGGCAGTCCCATTCATTTAATATCTCAAGTTAAATCCACCAAGATGGTTCAGACAGTCTGGTTTCCTCAGCCCCACCCTTGTTCCCTCTGAGCCATAGTGACGTCACAGCTCAGGGCAGTGCAGTGACTTCACCGCTTCATTCCTACTTGCTCCTGAGCACAACACTCCTTTGCAGCCAAAATAAAACAAATGGAAATAGAACCCATAGAGGAGCGAACAGATTCAACTTTGAAAACTTTCCATAGTTTTTTAGTTTTTGTTTTTTTTTAAATGGCCAACCACAAATGGCCAAAATCATCATTTAGAAGTGCTCTAGGTGAAACGGCTTTAAAGATGATTTGATTTACTGTTTGGAATAGGTAGCCCTCAGACTGTGCAAACCAGACACTGATTGCGGTATCGAATGGCTAAGAGAGACAAAACGGATCAGCTCACACCAGGCACACAAGAAACCTTTCTATTCATTTTGGCTAACTCAGATAAACTTGCATTTACTTTGTGGGACCACTTTTCTTTTCACCATCAAGTACATGATCACAGATACACGTATTTCAATTCTGTGTTGGATTTTTTACTATACTAAGAAAGTCCTCACAGAATGGGAGAAAACAAGCCATTGTCCATCAAGTTCAATGCATTTAGCATATGGCAGGCGCACAACACCCGGGGGAATAGCAAGAGTGGTTTAAGCTTCTTTCAATCCATGAAGGGGCCTAGGGTATATTTAGATGAAGCACCCCACAACCAGCTTGTCAGAATGCTTTGCCTTGCACTGACATCATGATTTGTTTTCATTTAGCTAAAGTCCAAGTCAGAGAGTTTGAAAACTAAAAAGAAGCTGCTTTTAACTCAAATCACTACCATACCAAAAGCCCGTCTTGAAGAAAATTACTACATTATGGTTTGTTTCAGAGGCAGTGACCTTTGACCTGTGACTCAATTTTTTTCCCCCTCCTAAAAGTGGACTACAAATCAAATAATGCTGGCTATTTATCTTGTTCCTACTGGAAATTGATGCATAAAACTATCCGTTCCGTTTTGCAAAAGCAATTGGCCCTAGGTACCATGTAGACACATGAGGTAGCAGAATAAAGTAGCCTCTGAAAATCTACATTTGCCTCTCCAAAATCTTGTTAAATAGGAGAACTTCAAATAAAAGTTTGTCTTTGAGCATTTTATTTTCATATTTACAGAATCAGAGAAAGTTCAAATGTCTCTAAAACTGACCCATTAAAGCCCCTTAATAAAAAGAAATTAAAAACTCTGCCCCACACCTTCATCTCCTAAACTGCAGTACTCAAGACTTGAACTGCAAAATGTACCAGAAATTCGCAAAAAAAAAAAAAAAGAGGGGGGGGGAAAAAATCCCTCTAGGGCCTTTATCAAGATCTCTTTAAACCCGAACAAATCGCCTTGGTCCAGCGGGTCGTACCACGGGATTTAACGGTTATCCTGCAACAAATACGGTGTAAAAAAACTCCCTAAACTGAGCTCGCTGCAGTTGATGCGACCGACCAGATCTCACTGCCTATCTTCAGGGACTTGGGGGGGGGAGACAAAAAAGAAAAACACGCACAGAACAACTTTGAGGCTTTAGCAGAGCAAAATATCTCCATCCCTGGAGGCACAAGAGCCTGTAAGTGGGGGAGTTACTTCTAAGTTCCGCCCCCACCCCCGCCCGACCCAGATCAGTCTAAAAAAGGCAGGCGCCTCAAACTGCAAAGTAATATTGGATGAGGATGGGGGTGCGCGACCCTCTGCCCTGGATCGTCCCTCCTCCCTCCCCCGGCCTTCTGATTAAGGCCGTCCCGGTTTTCCCTCGGGCCGGTCCTGCAGGCCCTCTTCCCCGGCCCGCCTTCCCTCCGGTCCTGCAGCCTGGCAAAAAGCGCTTAGGGGACCTCGGATTTGCAAACGCTCGGAGCAGGAGCAAGCCGAGCTGCCCGCCACTGCAGCAGAGGACTCGGGCTCCCCTTCCCCACGTAGCCACACCCGCCGCATTGCAGAAGCCACGGGCTTGTGGGGGAGGTGGCAAGGGGGGAGGAGGTTGGAGTTGCAGGAGAAATTCAAACCGAAGGCAACTCCGACATGCCCGAGACTCCCCCTTTCCATCCCCCCAACGCCCCCATAGCCGGGCATCAAACTAGAGTAAAACGAGGCGGGGTCTCCCATCCAGGTAAGCGACGCCCCTGGCCCCGGGGGACCCGGCCTTCATTCATGCAATCGCATTTATTGAGTTCTTGCAGGGTGCGGAACACTGGACTGAGCGCCCGGGAAAGTGCAAGAGAGCAATGAAGAGAGACATCCCTTGCCCAGCCTGGGAATACCGCGTTTTGCAGCTGGAGCGGCCTCCCGGAGCGCTGCCCTACTTAAAAGGAAGGCGAGAAGTTACATAAAAAAGGGGGGCAGGACCGACCAGCTGCTGAGGTTGGAGGAGGAGGTCAGCGAAGGGGGTGCGATGCAGCCCACCTCCTCACCCAAAAAGTGTCCCCCTAACAGGGGCAGGTCCTGCGGCATCAGCACCCTCTCGTCCCAGGGACTGAGTCGGCCGCTGCCCGGGGGGGAGAGGGTCCCGCACACCCCCCGCACCCCATCAAACTCCACCTAACACCAAGTGTCAACTTAAAAATGGCGCCTCGAAATCTTTTTTTTTTTCTTTTTTAAGTAAGTGCGTGCCCAGCAACCGCAGGCTGGACGGGGAGGGGGTCTGGAGGGCCGCCGGGGGGACCCGCAAGGAGAGAGAGCGGGGAGAAGGAGGGTACCTGGGCCGGCGACAGCCGCTGAAGGAAGAGGAGGAATCTGGAGCTGGAGCGCTGCAGCCGGAGCTCGGGGAGGAGGCGGGCTGCAGCCGGGACCGGAGCCCGGGGAGGAGGCGGGCTGCAGCCGGGGAGAAGAGCTGCACCGGGGAGGAGGGCTGCAGCCGGGAGATGAGCTGCAGCTGGAGCCCTGGAGGACAGCTGCACCCGGGCACCGGGAGGAGAGCTGCCGCCGGGGAAAAGTGCTGCACCGGGGAGGAGGGCTGCAGCCGGGGTGAAGAGCTGCAGCTGGGGTCCGGGAGGAGAACTGCAGCCGGAGCCCGGGAGGAGACCTCAACCGGGGAGGAAGGCTGCAGCCGGGGAAAAGAGCTGCACGGGGGAGAAGAGCTGCACGGGGGAGAAGAGCTGCAGCCGGAGCCCGGGCGGAGAGATGCACCGGGGAGGAGGGCTGCAGCCGGGACCGGAGCCCGGGGGGAGCCCTGCAGCCGGGACCGGAGCCCTGCGGCCGGGACCGGAGCCCGGGCGGAGGGCTGCAGCCGGGCTGGAGTGGGAGCCTGGGCCGGGGGGGAGGGAGGGAGGCAGGGATCCTGCCAATGGGAGCGGAAAGCCACGCGTCAAAGGCGCAGCCCCGGGCTCGCTGCTCGCCCCGGCCCCGCCAGCAAATCACAGAACGGGAAAACACCCCCAGATCTAAAAACACCCGCCCAGCGCCGGGAAAAAGTTGCCTCGGGGCTCCGCCGCTTAGCTTTTGGAGCTGGGGAGGAGGAGGAGGAGGAGGAGGGTGGGCCACATGCCTCGCCCCTCCAACCGAGGTGCAATAATAATGTTGGCATTTATTCAGCGCTTACTATGTGCCAAGCACTGTTCTAAGCGCTGGGGGAGAAACAAGGTCATCAGTTTGTCCCAGGTGGGGCTCAATCTTAATCCCCATTTTAATAGTAATAATAATGTTGGTATTTGTTAAGCGCTTACTATGTGCAGAGCACTTTTCTAAGCGCTGGGGTAGACACGGGGGAATCAGGTTATCCCACGTGGGGCTCAGTCTTAATCCCCATTTTACAGATGAGGTAACTGAGGTACAGAGAAGTGACTTGTCCACAGTCACACAGCTGACAAGTGACAGAGCCAGGAGTCGAACCCATGACCCCTGACTTCGAAGCCCAGGCTCTTTCCACTGAGCCACGCATTTTACAGATGAGGTCATGGAGGCACGGGGAAGTTAAGTGGCTTGCTCAAGGTCACACAGCTGACAAGTGGCAGAGCTGAGATTAGAACCCATGACCTGTGACTCTCAAGCCCAGGCTCTTTCCACTGAGCCACGCTGCAATGATGCGGGGGCCGAGCACAGGGACCCCAAAACACAATCACCCACCTCAATCTTCCTCTCGGCCCGCGGCACTTGGGCACGAGTTGCGACGCCCGCACCGAATGCACTGCACGCAGCAGGGACCTGCTGCAAAGTCGTACTTTCCCAGTGTTTAGCACAGTCTTCCGCACACAATAAACGTTCAATAAATACGACTGAATGAATTGCTCCTTCCAAACTCGGAGCAGACGCCCCGCGGGTAAAGTTCAAGCGCCGGCTCCACCCCGAGCAAGGGGGGCAATTAACGAGGAGGAGGCCGTAATTAATTATTATGGTATTTGTTAAGCGCTTACTATGTGCCAAGCACTGTTCTAAGCGCTGGGGTGGATACAAAGTAATCAGGTTGACCCACTTGGGACTCACAGCCTTTATTTTGTTAATGAGGTGTACATCCCCTTGATTCTATTTATCTTGATGTTGTCGTGTTTTTGTCCGTCTGTCTCCCCCGATTAGACTGTGAGCCCATCATTAGGAAGGGATTGTCTCTGTTGCCGAATTGTACATTCCAAGCGCTTAGTACAGTGCTCTGCACATAGTAAGTACTCAATAAATACTAATGAATGAATGAATTCCCATTTTACAGAGGAGGGAAGGAGGAAGCACAGAGAAGTGACTCGCCCAAAGTCACACAGCTGGAAAGTGGTGGATGCAGCATTAGAACCCACGACCTCTGACTCCCAAGCCCGGGCTCTTTCAACTAAGCCAAGCTGGTTTTCTTTAATGAGGGACGTGGGCATCGCTCCTGAAATTAGCACTTGGAAGACAGCACCGGAGAGGGGCTCGAGCCTTCAAAGTACGATCCTGGCAGGCAGGTAACCCACTTAAGACTTGAGCCGAAACCTCGTTTGGACACTTTCAACCTGGCCCAGCCTTAGAATGGGGGTAATTATTCTGGTGCCCACAGGCAAACTTTGGGCTGCTTCTCTCCCTCTCATTGCAGGGTTCCCAGGGGATGCCCACCCTTCGCTAAGTGGAGCTCCTGGTGGACAGGGAATGTCACTTTATTGCTGTATGGTACTCTCCCCACTGCTTGGGACAGTGCTCTGCACTCAATAAGCGCTCAATAAATACGACTGAATGAATTAACAAGTGAATAGTGAGGCTTTTCGTTCTAGTGATGGGATTCACACTCCACCCCGGGTCATCAGGTGGAGCTTGAAATCTCACTAGGGCCTGGGTACCCCTGGGTAGCACCAGTGAAAATGTTGGCAGGTGCTCGACCCGGGCATTAAAGCCCTAATTAGGTTAAGTCAACCTGATGGGCTTCCCTACACCACAGGAGCCCAAGCTACTAACAACACCCAACTATGCCCATCCAGCCTTGGCTCCCCTTATAGCCGAGGAGAGACAGTGGAAGGGAATGGAAGAAAAGCACTATTAAGTCTGTGCTTCCCTCGCACTCCTCACTATGAGTCAGTGATATTCACTGAGTGTCTAGTGTGTGCAAAATCACTGTGATAGTATGGTAAAATAACACATGATCCCCACCCAAGAGGAACTGACAATCAGGCCTTACATCCTCACTGGGAGTCGTGAGTCGTTTCCCACCCCCCACCAATATACACACACACATACACCTTTTTTTTTTTACTATTGAGAATGAAGTCTGTTCCATTCTATGATTCTGGAGTACTTATTGAACTTATTTTGTGGACAATAATCATAAAAATGATGGGCCAGGCACTCCACTAAGCAATGGGGTGGATACAAGCAAATCGGGTTGGACCCAATCCCTGTCCCACATGGGGCTTACAACCTCAATCCCCATCTTACATGAGGGATCTGAGGGAACCGATGGCCAAGAGAAGTGAAGTGACTTGCTCAAGGTCACACATCAGACACGTTGGCAGAGGCAGGATTAGAACCCATGACCTTATGACTCTCAGGCCTGTGCTCTATCTACTATGCCATGATGCTTTTCAAGAAGGTACTAGGTGCTTGGGAGCATACAATAAGCATGCTGTGGGCAGGAAACCTGTCTACCAACTCCGTTATATTGTACTCTCCCCAGTGCTTAGTGCAGTGCTCTGCATACAGTAAGCACTCAAAAAGTATGATTGATTGAGGGAAAAGACAAGGTCCCAGCCTTGCAGGACTTTACAGTCAAATGCAGGAAATCAACAAGTAACAATTGCACACACACGGTGGAAATAGGAGGAAGAATAGCTACAACTGGTTAAAACAAAAGAAAACCAATAAACATATGGAACAGATTGATGTGATAAATGCTAACATTGGCTGGTCAATCAATCTATTGTATTTATTGAGTGCTTAATGTGTACAGATGAGGACAACATACCCTGTGTGGGTCGGGGTGTGGGGAGGAAGCAGAAATGGAATGCTTCCCTCTCCTTCTCGGCTCACCCCAGTAGGACCTCACCAGCCAACTAACATTCTGGACCCAAGTATTCGACTGATGAATTCAGGACGAGGGCTGCACTCTGGACTTGAGCAAATTGCCACGATTTACAAATCAACAAGTTGGTTATATAAGATAGGCCGGGCAGACGGTGTAAGAGCCTCATTTCATATTTACACACATTTTTACTGAAAATAAAAACTGTCTCATGACTCTTGTACTTTTGGTCTAAGCATTATATTAACTAGTAATAAAAATCATTACTATGGTATTTGTTAAATGCGTCATACTACTAAGCACTGGGATAGATATAAGATCATCAGGTCAGACACACAGTCCCTGTTCCACGTGGGGCACCGAAGCTAAGTAGGAGGGAGGACAGAATTTGAATTCCCATTTTACAACTGGGGAAACTGAGGCTCAGAATAGTTAAGTAACTTGCCCAAGGTCACACTGCAGATAAAGGACAGAACTGGAATAAGAACCCAGGTCCTCCGTCCCCCATGCCCCGCCCCGTAACACGCCACAAATGATTACCAACAATGAAGAACTAGATTGCGGGGTGGAAGGTGTTGATAAGCTTCCTTTCTACTTTAAAGGAGGACAATAATTTAAAGACATCCAAATGTTTAGTCTCAATGTTAAGCAAGTCCAAACAATGATAGCAAGGAAACAACAAATCAAACACACATGTGCCAAATAGCTTACTATAGAAAAAAATTCTGACCTTTTGGCAGTGGATTATTTTTCAACCTGTCGGATTGCTCCCGAGGCATTTAAACTATGTATTAGTTTGGGCGGGGGGGGCGGTATTATTTTTCAGGGACATGCAAAAATCAACCCACAGGCCAGTTCAGTCTTGATGAGCTTGCCATGAACTTGTACCTTTGACGGCTCATACAAAATCACACCTTAACTTTAGAAGCCACCAAATCAGAACACTGAACATCAATCACTTCACCACCGGGGTGACCTACAATAAGGAGCTTGAATTCTGTAGCCAAAGTTGGAAAAAGAAACTCAAAAACAACAAAAATACTGGGGTGGGGAGGGGAGGAGAAAGTGAAATTGTGACATGGATGTTTCTAGAATGCTACTGAGACAAATATCATTTAAGGCAAGGGGTCTTTATAGTAACTGAGGCCCAGTTACAAACATTGGTCTGATCGTTTCTAATTCTTCAGTCTTCCTTGCCTTCCCACCCCTAGAACATCTCAGACCATTTTCAGTATCTTGGGATTCCAAGCACATTTAAGTGGATTAGGTTGTTTCATTGGCATCTTCATGAACTGAGTCTGGGATTAAAGGAATGAAGTAGTATGTACTGTATTATGGGAGAGGAGGGGGAAGAAGAGAGCACTGTCTGATTCCAAAGGAATGATGGAAATTCCCAAACCTCATCTTTTTCTCTTTGAATATGGACTTCAGTGCCGTTCTGGCTGATCAGGGAGAAAATTTCTTAAGGAACCACACCCTATAAATAATTGGGGGATGTTAAGTGCTTACTCTGTGCCAAGCAATGTACTAAGCCCTGAGGTGGATAGAAGCAAATCGGGTTGGACGCAGTCCCCGTCCTATGTTGGGCTCGCGGTTTCAATCCCCATTTTGCAGATGAAGTAACTGAGGCCCAGAGAAGTGAAGTGAGATGCCCAAGGTCACATGGCAGACGTGGCAGAGCTGAGATTAGAACTCATCACCTTCTGACTCCCAGTTCCATGCTCTATCCACTGTGCCATGCTCTTTCTCTATTCTTTTTTCTTCATAAGGTCTCCCACCTGTGTCCCAGAGAGCCTCATGAAACTTTATGCATAACACAAAAGCCAATCAATCAATGGTATTTTTAGAGCCCTTACTTTGTGCAGAGCACTGTACTAAGCGCTTGGGAAAGCACACTATAATAGAGTCGGTAGCCATGATTCCATCCCACAAGGGTCTTACAGGCTACACAGTAATTTACTTTTCCAGTCATTTGCCTTCTACATCATTTTTAAGACTGGAAGCCCTTTAGGTGGTGTAGTAAGTGGTAGTATTTATTGAGTACCCCCTTAGTCCACTGAATTAGGTGCTTGGGAAGTACAGAGTAACAAAAGGACACATTTCCTGCCCACAAGGAGCTTACACTCTAGTGAGAGATTAACATAAAAATGTTTAGTTAGATTGTTGAAAATAAACTGAACAGTCATAACTCTTATAAATAGCTGTCTTTAAAATTATCTCTTCAGGCCAACTGAATGAAACAAAAAACTTTGTCCCAAGAGATAAAGGATATAAGGAAATAAAGACCCACTTTGATCTGAATGAAAATACACATTTATAAAATAATCATTGCTGGGATAGTCTACACTCCCATGTTTTCTTTCTTTAAAAACCACTCAATTGAGCTTTTCCTTGGGATGTGCACAATAATTATAAAAACGTGTAAATGCATTGCTGAGTTGTTCAGTGGTAACAAGGACAAACACTTAGTAATCTCCCAAAAGACAGACATAACTGTGTGCACAGGGCTGTACTTATGTGGTTATAACATCTGGACTGATTAAATAGCAGCTGTCTCTCAGGCCGCAACAACCCCAAGTTCACGTAAGTCTTTTTTGGAGATAGTCTAGGTCTGCTCCCAAAGAGAAGTGAACTTTTTTAAGATTAGCTTGAATTGATCCAGGCCATAGGAAAAATGATGTAAATGATGGGACCGGGCTGGGGGACAGGGGGAAGTCAACCTAATAAAGTGTATTTGAAATGAGTAATTTCCGGTCTCCGCTGTCACCGTCTCATGTTTACACAACAAAATAGCCTAGACATCACATTGGATCTGGGTGAGTGATTGTAGTCTCTTTAGAGTTAGTCTGAAACATATCCAATACATGACTAAATGACATCATTCATACCACTTAACAAAAATCAGCTAAACTGAGTTTAATTTCTCATTCTTCCATTTGCTCCCTTGGCTTTAACTATCATGTTCTTCCCCTTGACTCTATTTATTGCCATTGTTCTTGTCTGTCCGTCTCCCCCGATTAGACTGTAAGCCCATCAAACGGCAGGGATTGTCTCTATCTGTTGCCGACTTGTTCATTCCAAGCGCTTAGTACAGTGCTCTGCACATAGTAAGCGCTCAATAAATATTATTGAATGAATGAATCTACATGGACGATTCCCAAAACTACCTCTCCAGCCCTGGCCTCTCTTATCTCTAGTCTCGCACCTCATCCTGTCTTCTGGTCATCTCTACTTGGATGTTCCACCACCATCTCAAACCTAACAGGTTTTAAACCCAACTCCTTATTTTCCCATTACTGTAGACACCACCACCATTCTCTGTCTCACAAGCACATAGCCTGGCATTATCCTCGACTCATCTCTCTCACTGAATCCACATATTCAGCAGGTCACCAAATCCAGTCAGTTCTGCCTTCTCAGCATCTGTAGAATCTGCCCCTTCCTCTTGGACTGCTTCCATACTGATCTAAGCACTTATCATATCTCGTCTCTGCAACTGCATCAGCCTCCTCGCTAACCTCACTGCCTCTCCTGTTCCTCTACTTTCCAGTCCATACCCCACTCTGCTGCCTGGATCATTTCTCTTTTAAAAAAAACAAAAAACCCACAGTCCACAATTTCCCTCTCCTCAGAAACCTCCGATGGTTACCCATCCATCTCTGCATCAAACAAAAACTCTTTATCATTGGCTTTCAGACAGTTAATTAGCTCTCCCGGTCCTACCTTACCTCGCGTATCTCCTCCTATGCAATTCACTCTTTTATCAACCAGTGTTACTTATTGAGTGCTTACTGTGAGCAGAATACTGTAACAAGTGCTTTGGGGAGTACATTACAATGAAGTTGGTAGACACATTCCCTGCCCACAAAGGACTTAGAGTCTAGTTTATAGTCTTTAACATCAATCAATGGTATTTATTAAGTACTTACTGTGCACAAAGCACTGTACAAAGCATTTGGAGAGTTCAGTACAACGGAGTTGGCAGACACACTCCTGTCTACGGTTTGCTGCCTGGATCATTTTCTCTAAAACATGTTCTGCCCATGTCTCCTCACTGGTGAACAATAATTGCCCATCCTTCTCTGCATTAAGCAGAAACTCCTCACTATTGGCTTTAGGACACAAAATCAGGTATCTCCTTCCTACCTATCAATGCTCCTCTCCCATTATAACCCAGCCCACTAATCTCAATCTCCTTTTTATGTCTCGATCTTGCCTCTCTGGCCGTCAATCCCTTGCTCTCATTGTTGATCCCTTGCTCTCATCCTCCCGTCTGTCTGGAACTCCCTCCCCCTTCATATCAAACAAGCCACTACACTCCCCTACAAAAAGACCCATCTCTCCAAGAGGCCTTCCCCCAATAAGCCCTCATTTCCTTTTCTCCCACTTCCTTCTGTGTCACCCCTGAACTTGGATTTGCCCCCTTTTTTCATCCTTCCCTCAGCCCCATAGAGAAGCAGCATGGCTTAGTGGGTAGAGCCTGGGAGTCAGAAGAACCTGGGTTCTAATCCTGGATCTGCCTCATGTCTTTAGTATGACTTTGGGCAAGTCATTTCACTTCTCTGGGGCTCCGTTACCTCATCTGTGAAATGAGGATTAAGACTATGAGCCCCACGTGGGACCTGATTAGCTTTTATCTACACCAGTGCATAGAACAGTGCTTGGCACGTAGTAAGCCCTTACCAAATACCACCACCATCATCATCATTATGTACATACCTGTAATTTGTTTACATTACTGTTTGTATATATTACTGTTTATATTAGGTCTTTGGGCTAGATTTCAAAATCCATTAAGTTTGCTACTGTTTTTCCAAGTTCCCAGTCATTAGTTCAGTGCTCTGCACACAATAAGTGCTCAATAAATACGATTGAATAAAGAATAATAAGATTTGTTAAGTGTTACTATATTGCCAAGCACTGAAATAAGCAATGGGGTAGAGACAAGATAATGAGGTCCAACATATTCCTTGTCCCTTATGCCTCGATCTCCCCTCTCTCGCCACCGACCCCTGACCCACCTCTGCCCTGGAATGCCCTTCCTCCTCAAATCCTCCAGATACTCTCCTCCCCTTCAAAGCCTCACTGAAGGCCCACCTCCTCCAAGAGGCCTTCCCAGACTAAGCCTCACTTTTCCTCATCTCCCACTCCCTTCTGCGCCACCCTGACCTGCTCCTTTTGATCTTCCCCCTTCCCTGCCCCAAAGCACTTACGTATATCTGTCATTTTATTTATTTATATTTATTTCTTTATTTATATTGATGTCTGTCTCCCCGCTCTAGACTGTGAGCTCGTTGTGGGCAGGGATTGTCACTATTGCTGTATTGTACTTTCCCAAGTGCTTAGTACAGTGGTCTGCACATACTAAGCTCTCAGTAAATACGACTGAATGAATGAATGTTTGGTTATCTTGGTTGGGGAGGGAAAGGGGATGAAGAGGGGACAAGCAAAGACCAAATTACCCCAGGGTGCAGTCACTGTTGTCCTTGGCAAATGCAAGCTAATTGCTCTATCAATTTATCATCATCTCTCCCTTTGCTTATGGGAAATAAAGATCAATGGACCTGCCCCACCTCCCTGATTATATAAACTACCCTTGCATATTTCAGGAGTGTGGATCTTTAGGAGCAAAATCGAGAAAACTCATTTATCTTTTTCAAAGTTAATGCCTAAGAAATTCAACAATAAAAAAATGAATTTTCAAACCTATTACTAACCAAAGCAAAGCAGAGGTGCTATTCCTTATTGAGACCTTTAATGTTTTTCACCTTTTGTTTGTTTTTTAAAATGGAAGAGGTCACATTATAGCCAAAATTTCTGTTTCCCCAGGTAAGTGTTAGGAAAGAAAGCCAGGAGGCAACCAAACATCACATTAGCTCAGGTTGATGCAGTCCTGATTCAAAACACTGGGTTCACTTGTCATCTCCAGGGCACTTTCTGTGTAAACACTTGACTGATTAATTGTAGAAAGTAGTCAACAGATGACCGGGTTACTAAGCAACACCCTAAAAACCCCAAGAAACAAAATGCCAGTTGAATTTCCTAAGGTTGTTCCCATTTCCCCGCTCACCCCCGCCATTTCCTGCTACCTTGGGAAGTAAGATCTGAGCATGCTTCATTCATTCAGTAGTATTTATTGAGCTCTACTATGTGCAGAGCACTGTACTAAGTGCTTGGAATGTACAATTCAGCAACAGATAGAGACAATCCCTGCCCATTGACCGGCTTACAGTCTAGTCTCTTGGGGAGACAGACAAAAACAATAGCAATAAATAGAATCAAAGGGATGTAAACCTCATTAACAAAATAAATAGGGTAATAAAAAACAGAGCTGGACTCCCTAGGGAGGTGTTGGAAATAGGTAATGTCATGGTACAAAAAATAAAAGTGATGCTTCAGACACTGAGTGCAGAAGCCTGTTGAGAAGAAACCTCCCTCCTACAAAACAAAACAAAAAAACAAACTACTAAGTCCCACATCATTCTTATACGCCTCCCAGATTTTTAGAAATATAGTCACCTTGGCAACCTTGTTTAATTCACAGCTGAGCATTCTGTGAGATGGTTTCCCCAACCCCAGAGCAGCTCAGCTCCCAGAGAGCAAATGCACAGACAACATATTGGTGGACTTCTGAAACGGCAAAGAAATATTGTCTTGACTAGTTTGAGTCTCATTTGATCTGGAAGTTCCACTGCCATTTTCCCACAAGACACAAAGTAAACCGATGAGAATTTCAAGGATCTCAGGAAGATAGCAAGTCAAATGCCTCGCTCTCGCCTGTCCCGCCATCGTCCCCGGTCCACGTCCTACCTCTGGCCAGGAATGCCCTCCCTCCTCAAGTCCACCAAACTAGCACACCTCCCCCATTCAAAGCCCTGCTGAAGCTCATTTCCTCCAAGAGGCCTTCCCTGACTAAGCCCCACTTTTCCTCTGCTTTCCTTCCCTTCTTCTCACCATCGCCCCAACTCGCTCACTTTGCTCTATCCCCCTCCCCATCCCACAGCACTTGGGTATATATGTATATATTTATAATTCTATTTTTACTAATAATGTGTATATATATATAATTCTATTTATTTATAATGATGCTACTGATGCCCATTTACTTGTTTTGATGTGTCTCCCCCATTCTAGACTGTGAGCCTACTGTGGGCAGGGATTGTCTCTATTTGTTGCTGAACTGTATTTCTCGAGCATTTAGTACAGTGCTCTGCACAGTAAGCACTCAATAAATACGACTGAATGAAATTACTATTGTATTTCTTAATGGTATCTGTTAAGCACTTAGTGTGTGCCCAGCACCGTACTAAGTGCTGGGGTAGATACTAGCTAATCACAGTTCCTCTACCACATGGGGCTCACAGTCTTAATTCCCATTTGATAGATGAGCTAACTGAGGCACTGAGAAGTGAAGTGACAGGCCCAAGGTCACACAGCAGACAAGTGGCAGAGCTGGGATTAGAACCCAGGTCCTTCTGACTCCCAGGCTCATGCATTATTCACCAGGCCACGCTGCTTCTCACTTGTATTCACTTCACTTCAGATATTAAGCGCTTAATACAGTGCTCTGCGCACAGTAAGCGCTTTACGATTGAAGGAATGAATGAATGACTACAGCCCTCATGAACTTTGTTCCTCACTCCGCAGGTACAGCTTGTACTGTCAGTGGGTTTGGCTCTGGTTCCTTGGTAGGGTTATACCAAGGTTAGTTATACCCTCACTCCTTGGAATGTCTGGCTGGCAATTAGAACCCCTGCCCCTCTAAATGCCTCCTCGTCTTGTCATATGCTGTTGAGTTGTCTCCAACCCATAGCGATGCCATGGACACATCTCTCAGCGTGGCTCAGTGGAAAGAGCCTGGGCTTGGGAGTCAGAGGTCATGGGTTCGAATCCCGGCTCTGCCACTTGTCAGCTGTGTGACTGTGGGCAAGTCACTTCACTTCTCCGTGCCTCAGTGACCTCATCTGTAAAAATGGGGACGAAGACTGTGAGCCTCATGTGGGACAAACTGATTACCCTGTATCTACCCCAGCGCTTAGAACAGTGCTCTGCACATAGTGAGCGCTTAACAAATCTCTCCCAGAACCCCCCACCTCCATCTGCAATCATTGTGGGGGATATCCATAGAGTTTTCTTGGAAAAAATACTGAAGTGGTTGACTATTGCCTCCTTCCGTGCAGTCGACTTGAGTCTCCACCCTCGACTCTCTCCCATGCTCCTACTGCCCAGCACGGGTGAGTTTTGGCTTGTTAGCAGATTACCTTCCATTCACTAGCCACTGGCCAAGCTAGGAATGGAATGGCTTATGTCTCTGCTTGACTCTCCCTCTCGTAGTCGAGACTGGCAGAGTACTGGAAACTCTCCAGGTGCAACACTGAGAGGGATGAATGCCTCCTACCATCTCAGACTTTACACTTCTGATGTAAAAGTCCAGGGAGGGATTGTTCCTATCAGTAAATTGTATCATTAAGCATCTCCCCCTCTAAATTGTAAGCTCCTTGAGGGAAGTTATCATGTACTTCTGGACTCTCCATCATTTAATTCACTACTTTGTACCCTGTAGGCACTCAATGTAGGTACTCAAAACATACTATTGATGTTTTTAAAGATATTTGTTAAGTGCTTACTATGTGCAGAGCCCTGTTCTAAGCGCTGGGGTAGATACAGGGTAATCAGGTAGTCCCACTTGAGGCTCACAGTCTTAATCCCCATTTTACAGATGAGGTAACTGAGGCACAGAGAAGTTAAGTGATTTGACCACAGTCACACAGCTGACAAGTGGCAGAGTCAGGATTCGAATCCATGACCTCTGACTCCCAAGCCCTTGCTCTTTCCACTGAGCCAGGCTGAGCACTGGGACAGATTCGAGATTGGTTGGACACAGCCAGTGTCCCACATCGGCCTCACAGTCTTAATCCTCATTTCACAGATGAGGTAACTGAGGCACAGAGAAATGGCTTGCCCAAGGTCACACAGCAGACAAGTGGCGGAGCCAGGATTAGAACCAACATTCTCTGAGTCGGCCACGCTGCTTCACTGATTGAGTGGGGTACACAGCCAGTCAAGCCAGGAAACAAAAGTAACGGGAACTGTTGGTCAGTTTCATTCATTCATTAAATAGTACTTATTGAGTGCTTACTGTGCATAAAGCACTGTATTAAGCACTTGGGAGAGTACATTACTGTAACTTCCTTCTAATAAGGAAGTTGGCAGATTCAATGGAAGCTTCTGCTCTGCACACGCATATGTCCATCAAACATTTCATGGATAGTTTCTCACTAGGACATGTGTCAGCAGGCTATCTGTCGCTGCCTGTTGCCAATTTGTTGATCCTCAAATTGCTTAGATGAAACACCAGTCGATGCCCCACCCTCACATCAATGTGTCAACAAAATTTTGGCACATTCAACCACAAGAGCAAATGTCGATAACACTTCCCCCTCCAAGACAAATTTCAGCAACTTTCCCAGTGTCAAAAAGAAGCAGGGGATGGGGAAATAACCCAGGTTTTATGGTTTTGCGGCAAAGTTTCCCCTTGGAGGAGTTGGTGTCATGCTGAGTAGGTACATGAGCTGCAGTAATCAACTTAAATGATGAGGAAAATAACAGATGTTTTGTTTGAAAAAGAATTACTGCTGATTCCAAGTTGAGTGCCTTCTGAAGCAATGTTGATTTTAAACCTCAATGACTGTAGGTATTTACAATTAATTCCTTTACAAAAGTATTAAAGTAATGCATAAACAGCAAATGAAACAGCTGGGAGAGAAAGGCTTCCACAAACGTTTCCTTCAATTTACTGTTATTTCTTTTCCTTCACACCCCTTTCCACCCACCTTAGTGAGTTTTCAGGCACACAACTTAGAAATCCAACCTAAACATCACTCTATACATGAAGTAACTGCACAAATATCCTAGATCTGATGTATTTGTAAATGTATGGGTTGAGCTGAGGACTGCTATCATTCTAATATAAGCAGAGAAAGGAATTGTTTGAGGCAGGGCCTCAGAGCTGTAAATATCCCTGACATCTTGCAGATATATTGGAACCAAGCCCTTAATGATGTCAGCCTTAGAGAGGTGGAGAGAATCGCCTACACACTGGGAAATCATCAAAATGAATGGCGAGCTTTCCTGAGGTGAATTCTAAAGGCACAGAGACTACTTTCCATAGCACCCTGTCTTGTCCTCCCTCCCATTATACTGTGAGTCCCCTGTGGGACAGGGACTGTAACCAACCTGATTTTCCTATGTCTATTTAATACGATGTTGAAACATAGTATGCACTTATAAAAACATCATGGCCTAATGAACAGACCACTGGCCTGGGAGTCAGAAGGGCCTGGGTTCTAAGGCTGCCTCTGCCACTTGTCTGCTGAGTGACCTTGGGCAAGTCACTTAATTTCTCTGTCTCCTCTGTAAAATGGGGATTAAGATAGTGAGCCCTCCACATCGGACAGAGACTGTGTCCAAACTGATTAGTTTGTATCTACCCCAGAGCCTGGCACATAGTAAACATTTAAATATTTATATATATAGATATATATACGCAGAATCTGGAGGCTGCCTTTATGTATGTACATACACATATATAAAGGCAGCCTCCAGATTCTGCTGGGGAAAAGGTAACTAGCTGCAAAGGCATATAACCACTGGACTTCTGATTAAACCTATGTTTCAAAATTTAAAGCCCAGGCAAAATCTGGGGTTGGCGGGGAGAGGGGAGGGCAGGGAGGATGATGGAGTGCAGTGGGGCGCGGGGGGCGGGGAGAGAGAGAGAGAGTTTCAGCCAACATGTATTAGTAGTACTGATATATATTAAGTGCTTACTTTGTGCTAAGCACTGGGGAAAAAACCTGGGTGAAAATTAAACCCAGTTCCTAGCCCTCAAAAGATACACAATTTAAGAATAAGGGAGGGGAGAGGAGTTGCATGAGAGACATGATCGAATGAATGAATGAGACACATAAGAAAAGGTGAAAAAAGCACGAAAACAATATGAAAGGAAATGACAAATATACACCATAACAAAGTTCTGCACATAGTTAGTGTTCAGTAAATGCCACTGATAAAGAGGGAGGGGGCATTATGCCTTAGAGGAGTCATTCAAACATATTACAGTATTTACTGAGCACTTACTATATGCAGAGCACTGTACTAAGCTCTTGGGAGAGTATAATAGAATAATATAAGCATGGCATAGTGGATAGAGCACAGGTCTGGGAGTTAAAAGGTCATGGGTTCTAATCCCGGCTCCACCACTTGTCTGCTGTGTACTCTTGGGCAAGTCACTTCACTTCTCTGGGCCTCAGTTACCTCATCTGTAAAATGGGGATTGAGACTGTGGTACAGGGACTATATCCAACCCGATCTGCTTGTATCTACCCCAGCGCTTAGTACAGTACCTGGCACATAGTTAAGCACTTAACAAATACCATAATAATTATTATTTATTAATATAACAGACACATACCCTGCCCACAACGAGCTTACAGTCTAGAGGGGGAGACAGACATTAATATAAATAAATTATAGAAAGCTACCATAAGTGCTGTGGGGCTGTGAGGGAGGATGAATAAAGGGAGCAAGTCAGAAAATGCAGAAGGGAGTTAAAGAAAAAATAATAGAGGCTTAGTCAGAGAAGGCTTCTTGGAGGAGATGTGCCTTTAATACGGCTTTAATACGGGGGGCGTAATTATCTGTTGGATTTGAGGAGGGAGGGCATTCCTGGCCAGAAGTAGGAGGTGGTTTTAGATCAGTGGTGAGATAGATGAGATGGAGATACAATGAAGATGTCAGCATTAGAAGAGTGAAGTGTGGGAGCTGAGTTGTATAGGAGAGTAGCGAGGTGAGGTAGGAAGGGGCAAGGTGATTGAGTGCAGAGTTTGAAGCAGGTTTATTACCTCAACCTACCATCAAGAATCTCCTTTGGAAGCTTGTTCCTTTCTAGGTTCCATTCCCTTTCTCTCTCTCTCCAATTGAGCTCACCTTTTGCATTGAACTGTTCTGATGACTGTTGCAACTATTTCTATTAAGCCACATGAACTTGTCTCAGAAGATGATAATTACCAGAAGTCACAGCCTATAGGAACACTAGACAGCTAAATTTAGCATGTGTAATTGCGCCCTGTCTCCTGCTCCCTATCCTCCTCCTTCTTTACCTCTGAGCCTTCCTCCACCCTATCTTAATGGCTGGAACAATCTTCTTGTCAATTTGCTTTGCCTTATTCTTCTCCTGTGAGCTCGAGTTCCCCAAGCAGGCCTAGGTCTAAGGGCCTGGCCCTTTTAGGAGTTTGCAAGAAGCCCCCAGAGAGAAGATAGAGAGCCTGTGCCATCTTTCCAAAGAAGCAGCATGGTGTAGTGGATAGAGCACGGGCCAGGGAGTCAGAAGATCATGGGTTCTAATCCCGGCTCTGCCACTTGTCTGCTGGACAAGTCACTTCATTTCTCTGGGCCTCAGTTACTTTATCTGTAAAGTGGGGATTAAGACTGTGAGCCCCATGTGGGACAGGGATTATCTTGTATCCAACCTGATTACCTTGTATCTACCTCAGCACATAGAACAGCACCTGGCACATAGTAAGCGCTTAAAAAACACCATTATTATTATTATTATTATTATTGTTAAGGAACGTGTCTACCAACTCTGCTACACTGTACTCTCCCAAATGCTTAACACAGTGCTCTTCTCACTGCAAGCGCTCAATAAATATGATTGATTTAGTTCATGAGACAAAAAACGTTACCTGTTTGATTTTCTTTGTCTGCCAGTATATCATTACTAGGATTACTATTTACACATAATAACAATAATAATAATGATGATGATGATGATGATGATGATGGTATTTGTTAAGCGTTTACTATGTACTTACTACATAGGATTTCCCTCCAGTCAGCCTTGGTTTTTTACTGTCTATTTGTAACTGTATTTAATGAACAGTAATTACAATTACATACATAATATATTCAAATATAAGAGAAACAGCATTGCCTAACGGATAGATAACGGACCTGGAAATCATAAGAACCTAGATTATAATCCTGGCTCAGCCACTTGTCTGCTGTGTGACCTTGGGCAAGTCACTTCACATCTCTGTGTCTGAGTTACCTCATCTGTAAAACGGGGATTAAAACTGTGAACCCTATGTGGTACAGGGACTGTATGCAACCCAATTATCTTGTATCTGCCACAGTGCTCGTGTCTGCCTTGTATCTGCCCAGTGCCTGGCATATAGTAAGTGCTTAACAAATACCACAATCATTATTATTATTACATTATATTATTACATTACATTACATGTATGTACCCCAGCGCTTGTATCTGCCTTGTATCTGCCCAGTGAGTGCTTAACAAACACCACAATCATTATTATTATTACATGTTGTATATACACATATTTGTATTGGACGAATTATTACTTTGTCTATCTTGCCTACCCTATTGGTTTTAAACTCCTGAAAGCATGAACTATAAAAGTGGTCAGTAGTTTAATAGAGCTGTATCTGCTTCTGTACTGTCAGAGAGAGTGTACAGAGGTCAACCCACCTAAGTCCTCAGCCCATCCTGGATAATTGGTTCCCCTGGGGACTCTTAAAGAGCTTATCTACAGACGTCCTCGGAGATGGCAGGAAGTCTGGACTGAAAGTTCGTTATAGGCAGGGAAGGTGCCTACCAAATCTGTTGTATAATACTTTCCTAAGTGCTTAGTACAGTGCTCTGTACACAGTAAGCACTCAATAAATACAATCAATGATAGTGATAAGGAAGTCATATTCCATCCTTGATCTGTACAGATTTTCCTTCCTCAATCAGATTCACCCCTCACCCTTGAAGGTGGCAAGCCAGTGGGAGAGATTATTAAGTGCAGTACTCGCTAGTAACTATAATAAGCAGTACAGTGCTCTGCTTCCTCTCAGGGTCGCACCTAGAGAGTTTCCAGTACTCTACCAGTCTTGACTACAGGAGGGAGAGTCAAGCAGAGGCCTATCCATTCCATTTGTAGCTTGGGCAGTGGCTAGCGAGTGGAAGGCAATCCGCTACAAGTCAAAACTCAGCCAAGCTGGGCAGCAGCAGCATGGGAGAGAGTAGAGGGCTGAGACTCAAGTTTACTGCCTGAAAGGAGGCAATGGTAAACCACTCCCGTATTTTTACCAAGAAAATTCTACGGATACACTACAATAATGATGGGAAATGGAGGTGAGGCATTCTGGAAGAGCTGCGTCCATGGTGTCGCTATGGGTCGGAGACAACTCGACTGCATAAGGCAAGTAAAGACAGTGCTCTACATGCATTAGAGACTCAAATAAATACTACTGATTGACTGATATTGGGTTTCCCTCCTTCACGGTACATTAAGGTTTAATATTTCAATTCACATTGCTGTCTTGGATGTTCCTTGGCTCACACTTTTTCCATCTCAGTGGAGTCTGTGGGTCCTTGGAAAGAGAGGGTCAAACATGTCAAAGGGCGAGCTGAGTCATTCAAGATTTCCCAGCCTACCTATCTGGAAGGCAGTGCTGTGGCTGTTTACTCATGGCCCTATGGTCAACCCATTTGAACATTTACTGAGGATGATTGCAGACCCTTCAGCCTGAAACATGGGGTGGGTGGGCGGGGGGAAGTATGTGAGTAAACAAGCAGGCTTGGAGGAAGCAGACTGCCCTCTGTCTGAGGACAATAATAATAATTATTATTATTATAATAATTATGGTACTTGTCAAGCACTTGCTGTGTGCAAAGCACTGTTCTAAGTGCTGGAGTAGATACAAGTTAATCAGTTTGGACAGAGTCCCTGTCCCATATGGGGCTCACACTCTTAATCCCCATTTTTTTTTTTTTTACAGATGCGGTACCTTAGGCCCAGAGAAGTTAAGTGACTTGCCCCAGGTCACCCAGAAGACATGTAATTTAGCCGGAATTAGAACCCAGGTCCTTACAACTCCCAGGCCCATATTCTGTCCACTGAGCCACGCTGCTTCTACACGATAAAGTCTGAGAAACTCAGACTAATATGCCCAGATCAATCCCTGTTAACATCTGGATGAATGGGAGATGATGGGCCTAGGGGTCTGAGATGAAGATGTTGGGTGCCAGGAGAAGCTAACTCAATCATTGGCTTGTGTTGCTGTAAGAAGACCAAGTATAACCAGTATTTGTATCAAAGACAATAATAATAATGATTCTTATTAAGAGGGTATGGGAGGAGCAGCAGAGAAGATGTATAATGGAAATTTGGGTGGCTTAGTGGCAAGAGCAACGGCCTGGGAGACAAAAAAAATCTGGGCTCTAATCCTGATCTGCCACTTGCCTGCTGTGCAACCTTGGCAAATCATTTTACATTACTGAGCCTTGATTCCCAAATCTTAAAATGGGGATTCAATACCTGTTCTCCCTCCTCCTTATACTGTGAGTCATAGGTGGGACAAGGCTTGTGTCTAATTTGCTTATACTGTACTTACCCCAGCACTTACCATAACACTCAGCACCTAAGAAGCACTTAACCAAAAGCCATCATTATGGGAGAGGCCTAGCCATGCTGTCCCTGCCTCCTAAGGGGCAGGGACAGGAAGCCCTCTAAGAGGCCTTTCCTGATGAAGCCCTCTTTTCCCTGCTCACTCTCCCTTCTGCATTCATTCATTCACTCATTCAATTGTATTTATTGAACACTTACTGTGTGCAATGTACTGTAATAAGCACTTGGGAGAGTACAATACAACAATAAACAGACACATTCCCCACCCACAATGAGCTTACAGTCCAGAGTCGGGGAGCTAGACATCAATACAAATAAATAAAATTACATTTTGTACATAAGTACTGTGGGGCTGGGAGAGGGGATGAATAAAGGGAGCAAGTCAGGGTGACGCATAAGGGAGTGGGAGATGAAGAAAGGTGGGGCTTAGTCTGGGAAGGCCTCATGGAGGAGATGAGCTTATCATTATTATTATTATTATTATTAGGGTATTTGTTAAGTGCTCACTATGTGCCAGGCACTGTTCTAAGTGCTGGAGTAGTTACAAGTTAATCAGGTTGGACACAGTCCCTGTCCCACATAAGGCTCACAGTCTTAACCCCCATTTTACAGATGAGGGAAGTGAGGCACAGAGAAGTGAAGTGACTTGTCCAAGGTCACACAGCAGACAATTGACAGAGCCAGGATTAGAACCCATGACCTTCTGACTTCCACCGCAATGCTCTATCCACTAGGCCATGCTGCTTCTCATAATAAGGCTCTGAAGGAGGGGGGGAATTCTGTATTATTATGCACTTCAATCGATGACCCTTGGACATTTGATATTCACACCATAGCCAACCCTACAGCATTTATGTACATATACTTAAATTCTATATTACAAATTACTTATTTCTTCATATTAATGTCTGTCTCCCCCTCTATACTGTAAGCTCCTTGTGGGCAGGGAATACGTCTACTAATTCTGTGGTACTTTGCTTGCCCAGGCCTTTAGTACAGTGCTCTGCATATTGTAAGTGCTCAATAAATACGACTGATTGATTTACAGCCATGAATCCCATTGGTCTGGTCAAGAGACAAGTGGACAGAGGCTCATCTCCTCTCATTTATTCATTCAATCGTATTTATTGAGGACTTACTCTGTGCAGAGCACTGTACTAAGCACTTGGGCAGTACAGTTCAGCAACAAATACACAATCCCTGCCCACAATGGGCTCAAAGTCTAGAATGGGGGAGACAGACATCAAAACAAGTAAACAGGCATCAGTAGCATCATTATAAATAAACAGATTTATAGATATATACACATCATTAATAAAAATAAATAGAATTTTAATTATAAATATGTACATATATACACAAGTGTTGTAGGGTGGAGAGGGGGTAGAGCAAAGGGAGCGAGTTGGGGCAATGAAGAGGGGAGGGGGAGCAGAGGAAAAGGGGGTTTAGTCTAGGAAGACCTCCTGGAGGAGGTAAGCTGGGTCGAAAGAGAAATTGAGATCAGTGTTTTCATGGAAACTTGGAGTGGACCAAGGACAAGTAGCACAGATATCTAATCTCCACCACACCAACATGGAGAGATTTAATCCCTAGATTAGGAACCCCACAAGCCTTTCGGGAAAGTCCTACAAGGTGAAGAAACATTTGTACCGTCAGACAAATATTAATAGACTACTTACATAGCTGGTCTCTAATGGTATTTGTATAACTATTTTCTAAACAATAAATTTTCTCCCCAAAGTACCTTTTGGACAACACTAAACATTATGTGCACAATTAATAAAATGATAGCAGCAGAGTATAAATTCCTGGAACAAGTACATTAAAAAAAGAAATCATTGGACATGATTGCTTTGAAAGCATTTAGCTGTTCCCTATGAAAGATTTTTCTAATCTTCAAAATGGATTTCTAGAGATCGATATGAATCTCCAAAGATAGAAAAGGACTCCGTTATTTTATGGGGATTGAGCCATGGTGCATATGGGGTTCAGAGGGGGAGATGGGAGGGAATTGCATCTTGCCTCCACTGGACTCCCCTTTTCTCTTGGCTCAATTGTGGACTGCGGAGGGACAAGCAACAGTTTGGTCTCCTCTCCTCCAGGTTCGGAATCCCCAGTGGGGAGCATTTTGCACCCCTTCTAGCTCCAGGTCCTCCTTCTAGCTCAAGGTCCTCCTTGACCTCTCTGCTGCCTTTGACACTGTCGACCATCCCCTCCTCCTCCATACCTTATCTCACCTTGGCTTCACGGACTCTGTCCTCTCCTGGTTCTCCTCTTACCTCTCTGGCCGATCATTCTCGGTCTCCTACGCTGGAGCCTCCTCCCCCTCCCATCCTTTAACTGTTGGAGTTCCTCAAGGGTCAGTTCTTGGCCCTCTTCTGTTCTCCATTTACACTCACTCCCTCGGTGAACTCATCCGCTCTCACGGCTTTGACTACCATCTCTACGCAGATGACACGCAGATCTACATCTCCGCCCCTGTCCTCTCCCCCTCCCTTCAGGCTCGCATCTCCTCCCGCCTCCGGGACGTCTCCACCTGGATGTCGGCCCACCACCTAAAACTCAACATGAGCAAGACTGAGCTCCTCATCTTCCCTCCCAAGCCCGGTCCGCTCCCAGACTTCTCCATCACCGTGGATGGCACGACCATCCTTCCCGTCCCGCAGGCCCGCAATCTCGGTGTCATCCTTGACTCGTCCCTCTCGTTCACCCCACACATCCTATCCGTTACCAAGACCTGCCGGTTTCACCTCTACAATATCGCCAAGATCCGCCCTTTCCTCTCCACCCAGACGGCTACCTTACTATTACGGGCTCTCGTTATATCCCGGCTAGACTACTGTGTCAGCCTTCTCTCTGACCTCCCTTCCTCCTCTCTCGCCCCGCTCCGGTCTATTCTTCACTCCGCTGCCCGGCTCATCTTCCCGCAGAAACGATCTGGGCATGTCACTCCCCTTCTTAAACAACTCCAGTGGTTGCCTATCGACCTCCGCTCCAAACAAAAACTCCTCACTCTAGGCTTCGAGGCTCTCCATCACCTTGCCCCTTCCTACCTCTCCTCCCTTCTCTCTTTCTACCGCCCACCCCGCACGCTCCGCTCCTCTGCCGCCCACCTCCTCGCCGTCCCTCGGTCTCGCCTATCCCGCCGTCGACCCCTGGGTCACGTCCTCCCGCGGGTCCTGGAATGCCCTCCCTCCTCACCTCCGCCAAACTGATTCTCTTTCCCTCTTCAAAACCTTACTTAAAAATCACCTCCTCCAAGAGGCCTTCCCAGACTGAGCTCCTCTTCCCCCTCTACTCCCTCTGCCATCCCCCCTTTACCTCTCCGCAGCTAAAGCCTCATTTTCCCCTTTTCCCTCTGCTCCTCCACCTCTCCCTTCCCATCCCCACAGCACTGTACTCGTCCGCTCAACTGTATATATTTTCGTTACCCTATTTATTTTGTTAATGAATTGTACATCGCCTTGATTCTATTTAGTTGCCATTGTTTTTACGAGATGTTCTTCCCCTTGACGCTGTTTAGTGCCATTGTTCTTGTCTGTCCGTCTCCCCCGATTAGACTGTAAGCCCGTCAAACGGCAGGGACTGTCTCTATCTGTTGCCGACTTGTTCATCCCAAGTGCTTAGTACAGTGCTCTGCACATAGTAAGCGCTCAATAAATACTATTGAATGAATGAATGAATGAATAGCTCCAGGACTGAAACAAGGGCTTTGGCTCCCTCAAAGTCACCCTCTAAATTTGCCTTTAGGCTCAAAATGAAAATGAGCACCTGAAATCTGAGGGAATAAGGTAGGCCTGACTGATATCAAAATCTCTGGAACCTCATCCCTCTTTTTCAGTGCAACTTGGGATTCATTATACATTCATTCTCTTTGCACTGGCTTTTCAGAATGCAACTCCAGTGCAAACTGAGGAAGATTTCTTTAAGAGATGCATTTTTGATACTAGCTTTCTGAGCTTCTAGATCTTGGAATTATTCCTTTGAAACTTTCTCAAAGCACATATTATCCAATCAGCCCAATCAAATAATCATCATTTTGGGAATGCTCAGCACTGGGATAGAAACAATCAAGTTGGATGTAGGCACTGTCCCACATGGAGCTCAAAGTTTAAGGGGCCGGAGATCCAGGTGCTGATTCCTTTGGATTTGATTCTGCTGCAATTCTTGTTAGTTTCCCCAGACACATCTTAGAGTCTGCTTCAGCCACAGTAAGTTTTTCACTCTGTTCCCACATTATGACCTTGGCATTTATACTAAAGGCAAAAATGACAAATAGGAATATTAAATATGCTACATGGCCTAGTCCAGATAGGGATCTTTTAATCTTCTTGATTACCTAGGTCCTCCCTTATTCAATTTCCCAAATAATTTGTGATATTCCCTTCGCTCTTAGGAGACGGCAAATGGTGAACCAAAACAACAGACTTTTTTTCCTCTTTCCAAGACCTTTCAGAAATTACTCCGATTCCACAACCAAGCTCGTAATCTGTTTGTTGAAATAAGCTCCTTAAAGTTCTGGTTTACATAAATGTGGCCAAGTAGTCTTAGGTGTTTGTATAATGGAGATGTACAATGGAAAGAGAAGAAAGACTGATTCAAGCCAGAACTAAAATTAGACATGTTTGACCAGTGGCACAGGACTTGGGTGTGAGCCTGAGGGCAAGAACATCTGAACTGAAGACCTAAAGAGATTCTGGATTCTTTAGACAACAAAACTCTCTGTCCTGGATAAGGCAGGAGTATCTGTATATAGTTGGCCTTTTTGTTAGAAGAGGATCCTACAGCGATAAAGAGTCTTTCAGAGATGGTACCTTCACCACTGTGCCTATTTAAATAGAATAAGTTCCCTTTAAGGATGCTTGCCATTCAGGGTTCTTACTGTATCCATGAAGGCATTCTAGGGAATCAGCATGGCCTGGTGGAAAGAGGACAGGCCGGGAGTCAGAACACCAGGGTTCTAGGCCCAACTCTGCCACTGGCCTGCTATTTGAATTAGGGCAAGTTCCTTATCCTCTTTTTGCCTCAGTTTTTTCATCTGTAAAATGGGGATAAAATATCTTTTACGACTCTGAGCCCTCTGTGAACAAAGGATAGTGTCTGATCTGAATATACTGTATGTCCTCTAGACTATAAGCTCGTTGTGGGCAGGGAATGTGTCTGTTAAATTGTTATATTGTACTCTCCCAAACGCTTAGTACAATGCCCTGCACACAGTAAGCACTCAATATATACAATGGACTGACTGCTGCAACACTTAGAAAAGTGTTTGGCACCTAGTAGACCTTAAAATATTTTTTCAAGGGCTCCAATGGTGCTGATAAATGGCAGAGTTGTCTCGCCTATTTGGATCGCCTATTTGGATCACCTGTTTCTTCCAAGACTTTGGTTTAGGATTTGGGGCAAAGTGACTGTACTCCCTACAGCCAGCAGGACATGGGTGTTGATTAGTTTTTGCAACAGAGATGATGGATTGCCCTGAACCATTCCATGTACATATACAGAGTGGCTTAGTGGAAAGAGCACGGACTTGGGAGTCAGAAGTTGTGGGTTCCAATCCCGGCTCTGCCACTCATCAGCTTTGTGACTTTGGGCAAATCACTTAACTTCTCTGTGCCTCAGTTACCTCACCTGTAAAATGGGGATTAAGACTGTGAGGCCCACATGGGACAACCTGATTACCTTGTATCTATCCCAGCACTTAGAACAGCCGTGGCACATAGTAAGTGCTTAACAAATACCATCATCATTATTATTATTATGTACATATCCCATGTGCATATACATATCACATCCCATGTTCTTGGTTAGAGCCGCTGTGCCCAGCAGAACTTGATGTTGGTCGGTTGTCAGGGATGGTAGGTACAGCCTGTGATCTTGGCAGAGAATACTTCTGTGAAAACTTGTCAGCAGTATCTTCTGATGTAATAATAATAATTACTACTACTACCACTAATAATGGTATCTGTTAATAATAATGTTGTTATTTGTTAAGCGCTTACTATGTGCAGAGCACTGTTCTAAGCACTGGGGTGGATAGAGGTTAATCAGGTTGTTCCATGTGAGGCTCACAGTCTTCATCCCCATTTTACAGATGAGGTAACTGAGGCACAGAGAAGTTAAGTGACTTGCCCACAATCACATAGCTGCCAAGTGGCAGAGCCGGAATTCAAACCCACGACCTCTGACTCCCAAGCCCGTGCTCTTTCCACCAAGCCACACTGCTTCCTATTTGCCAGGCACTGTACTAAGCGCTGGGGTGGATACGAGCAAATCAGATTGGCGTACTCTCACCTGTTTCATTTTTAAGTATGGCATTCAGGTTGACTTGTGTGAGGAGTAATGGGGAGAACTTTGCTCCTCTCCTACTACAATCCAGCCCACATGAGTCCTCCTCTATCACCCAAACTCAATCTGTATCTCAATCTTGTCTCTCTCATTGTTGAACCCCTTGCTCATGCCCTCACTCCTGCTCAGAATGACCTTGTATCTCTGACAGACCATCCCTTTTCTCATCTTCAAAGCCCTACTAGAGAAGCAGTGTGGCTCAGTGGAAAGAGCATGGGTTTGGGAGTCAGAGGTCATGGGTTCGAATCCCACTCTGCCACTTGTCGGCTGTGTGACTGTGGGCAAGTCACTTAACTTCTCTGTGCCTCAGTTCCCTCATCTGTAAAATGGGGATTAAGACTGTGAGCCCCACGTGGGACAACCTGATTCCCCTGTGTCTACCCCAGCGCTTAGAACAGTGCTCGGCACATAGGAAGCGCTTAACAAATACCAACATTATTATTATTATTATTATTAACTTCTCTGTGCCTCAGTTACCTCATCTGCAAAAAGGGGATTCAGACTGTGAGCCTCAAGTGGGACAACCTGATTAACCTGTATCTACCCCAGCGCTTACAACAGTGCTCTGCACATAGTAAGCGCTTAACAAATACCAACATTATTATTATTATTACTAAAATCATATCTCCCTCCCTTCAACTGGGTCCTTATCCCTGAAACTCTTTGATACTCACCCCTCCCCGAAGCACTTAAGTACACATTCTTATACTCTAATGCTTCTCCTCTGCATTTATTTGGATGTCAGTCTCCCCCACGCTATTTGTAAGTTCTATCCACCAACTATACTGAGCTCTCCCAAGCCCTTAATACAGTGCACTGCACACATAAGTGTCCGATAAATATAAGCGACTGATTGCTAGGTCAGGGAGAAAGGTTATTCTTCACTTAGATTTGCAAGAAAGTAAACTGAGAGAGAGAAAAAAATCTGCCATCATGAAAGAAAATCAAAATGAATTTGGAGGAAAAAAATAGGATTCCACATGCCGGCTAGCAGTTTCTCTTAATTATTCAGGTTTTCTATAACAAACTTCTTGGATATTGGGCTCTGCCCACTACCTCAACGCTTTCACCATAACCCCATCTCTCCCAGCATTGTTTACCAAGAAATAGGATCAGTCTTTTCCAGGGCCTTATTTCCCAACCCCCCACATCCTGAGAAGTCAACTCAGCAACAGAAACATAGATTTACCCCTAAAACCTGAACAATGAGCAAAGTTTAGATAATCTTATCTTAACTGATTTAACTTGCACCTCTGCACAGTAAAAGATTACTGCTGACTAGGCTAATTAAAAGACCCAGATAAAGGACAGGATCATCTAAATAAGGATAATTAGGGATTCTGTTCTAAAGATCTGGGACTTGCTGTAAGGTTCTCTTCCACCCCATTTCAAAGACCCCCATTGTTTGTTTAGGAACACTGATCAAGAAGGGGAACATGTGCATATTTATGGAAAGGAAATTACATTGCAGGTGTTGTGTAACTTTAATGCTACAGATTACTATGTAAAGTGCATGATGTTCTGTGGAAAGGATACCTTTGTGCTAACAGTGTACTCCCTGGAGATGTTTTTTCACAAAAGAAGCTGTGACTATAAAGCCCTTCTCCTTTGGGCTGTTTGACTCGTCCAGGAAGAAAAAAAATCCCCATGTCTGTTAATGAGGAATACACTTGATTCAATCAACCAATTCTATTTATTGAGCTTTTACTATGAGCAGAGCACTGTACTAAGTGCTCGGGAGAGAACAATATAACAGAGTTGGTAGGTATGTTCCCGCTTTCTTTGAATTTCACACATAATAGGGTGATTAAAAATACAACACACTCTCTATGGTGTAACAAAAGATGTTACAGAAAGGTTATTTAGATATATTAAAGTCTATCTCCCCCTCTAGAATGTAAGCTTGTTGTGGGCAGGTTACTCGTCTACCAACTCTGTTATATGTGTCAAGTACTTTTCTAAGAACTGGGGAATGAGCTAATGGGTGCAGAGCACTGTACAATAATTCCAACTAATTAAGTAGGACACAGTCCCTATCCTATAAGGGGCTCACAGTCTTAATCCCCATTTTACAGATGAGGTAATTGAGGCACAGAGAAATTTAGTGATTTGCCTGAAGTCATATAGTTGACAAGTGGTGGATCCGGGATTAGAACCCAGGTACTTCCAGGCCCAGGCCCAGGCTCTATCCACTAGGTCATGCTGCTTCCCAGAATGGCCTAGTGGACAGTGTCACTAGTATTATTTCTATTAGTGACCAATATTACTTCTATTAATAATGATGGCATTTATTAAGCACTTACTATGTGCCAAGCACTGTTCTAAGTGCTGGACTACTGCTACTTATACTTGGAATTGATGCTGACTCTGTTTATTCCTCAAACTGTAATGAATTCATCCAACAAGATCAGGACCCAGTTGGATTTAAATTTTAATGCTTTGTAACCCATCACACACATATGTTAGTCAACATTATGAATAGTATGGGTGGAAGAGACCAAGATGCATACTAGAGAGGCATTATATACAGCATAACAGCGCTCGGCCCACAGTAAACATTTAATATACCAATGTCTGGCTCCCTCTCTGGACTGTAAGCTCCTTGTGGGCAGGGAATGTTTCTACCAACTCTGTTGTATTGTGCTTAGTAGAGTGCTCTCAACACACAGTAAGCACTCAGCAAATACCACTGATTGGTTGACTGAAGTGATTACATCCCTAACTGAAATTTTTACCTAATGACAATCCTAGATGTTCAATTTCCCTCCCTTTGCACATTCTAGAATTTGTATGCACATCAAGTGGTCAGGTTTCCAAAAAAAACCACCACCATTTCTTTTATTATTTTCATCACAGCTGCACACAGAAAAGTCGCATATGTTGTTTTTAAAGGCATCTGAACTTTCCACATGCTGATCTGGGAAGGTACCTGTCACAAACCCCACATGCTATACAGTCCCCCACATAGTGTGTCACACAATTGGAAGCAAAGTGTTAAATGCATAATAAAAGTTTTGGTAAAATTCATTTTAATGAGACACCCTCTTTAATACCCTGACAATCAAGGCTGCACACAATATTTGTATTGACGTCTGTTCCCCACAGCACTCTAGACTGTAAGCTCATTATGGGGAGCGAATGTGCCTGTTTATGGTTCTATTTTACTCTCCCAAGAGCTTAGTACGGTGCTCTGAACACACGCCTGAATGAATGAATTGCAGTTTTCATGAGTAAATTTTGTTATCCATAGGATGTTTATGGTGTAATGGAAAACAGAGAAAGTAGGATGGTCTGTGGAATACGGGTCTATCACAAGTGACTTGCATGTCTGTGATCTGAACCAAAGCCTCAATCAAGTTTTCTTTTCTTGAGATTTTGTTCAGCCCCAGGGTGGTCAAAGAAAGCAGTAGAAAAACTCCTCTCTACTTGGGCTCTTTCTCAGTGAACCTCACCCTCAGGGAGTTCAGAACCTGCTGTCTCCTCTCCTTAATCTATTTTAATGTCGTCTCTCCCTGAAGACTGTAAGCTCCATATGGGCAGGGATCAGGTATACCTAGTCTGTTGTACTGTTGTCTCCCAAGCACTTAGCATAGTGCAGTATTGTTGGGCACACAGTAAGTGCTCAGTAAATACCACTGATTGATTGAACAAGTGATTTGTTAAAGTTTATCCAGTGAGTGACAAGTTGGATATCACTTTAACACTTGTTCGTATCTTAATGTGAGTCTAGTGAAAATTCAGAGAATCTCTACTGCTGTAGGGAAACTAAAATAAACCTAATTAAAAGAAAACAGCTTTATGTACTGAATTAGTGAATTTTTGTACCTACACTGTTACAGAAATAGAAATGTTAATCTAGTAGATTATGTCTTTTCATCTAGTGCCAACATCAAATTTGGATAACATATCCACTGGATTTTCTATAAAGCACAGCTAGCTAACTGCCTGATTCACTTTTGCAAATCAATCAATCAATGGTATTTATTGAGTGCTTACTATGTGCAGTCTGCCAACCCCTGACTCACATCCTACCTCTGTCCTGGAATGCCCTCCCTCCTCAAATCTGCCAGACAATTATTCTCACCCCCGCTTCAAAGCCTTACTGAAGGCACATCTCCACCAAGAGGCCTTCCCAGACTAAGTCCCACTTTTCATCATCTCCCACTCCCTTCTCCATCACCCTGATTTGCTCCCTTTGCTCTTCCACCCCTCCCTGCCCCAAAGCACATATGTATATATTTGTAATTTTATTTATTTATACTTATATCTGCTTACTTGTATTGATATCTATCTCCCCCCTCTAGATTGTGAGCTCATTGTGGGCAGGAATTGTCTCCCTCTCTTATTATACTGTATTTTCCCAAGCACACAGTAAAGTGCTCTGCCAACATTAAGCACTCAATAAATACAATTGAATGTATGAATGTACTTGGATCTTATAATAATACAATAATTGTAGTTGCTGGGTTCTTACTATGTGCCAATCAATGTACTAAGCACTAAGGTAGACACAAGAAGTCCAGGTTCAGGAGAGTGGGTGGTCCTGAGGAGGTATTCAGTCAAGTTAGGGGTGAGTCACAAGCACCTTCCAACCTTGATTATCTGGGTCTTTCACTATTCTTTTGTCCTTCTGCCTCCTTTTAGCACTGCATTGCACATTGTTGAGATTGTGAGCACTCGGGGCTTTGTCTAGTCAGTCCCACCTGTGTATTTTTTCCCAGCGCTTAGTACAGTACAGTATTTGAGTGCTTTTGGTGTGAAAATTAGAGGAGAAAAAAGCCTGGGTTAATCAAGTGGCAGCATACAACACTGGAGACACCATGCTTTCACAAAAACTTGCAATGGCTTCGTTTAAAATGATGAACAGCATGAACTTTCTGTTTAATAAATCTCAGAGGCCAGGGCATATCCATCAAGGCCTTTTATTAGAGAACGAATAGAAAATATTTGATTTGAAAAAGGAAAATTTGCTGAAGGTAAACCATCTCCTCCTATTATTTCATTACCCAAGGTATTTAAGGCCAGAAAAGAGAATATTTGGGGTGAAAGATAAATTTTCTTCATTTTGACAAATCTCTTTTTTGTTACGTCACATCTCGATTGTAAGGCCTTTTAATTGAAAATGAATAGAGAATATTTGTTATGCAAGAGTAATAATTTGCTTCATGAAAAGAAAATACATCCCACCTATTCTTCCACCTATGGTGTTCGAGGCCTGGAAAGACAATACTCATGAGCTGGGAAAGGAGTTTTGCTTCATGCAGAAAATGTTACCATTTGTTACTCCACCTTCAAGTCCTTTTATAGAGAATTTAGAGAGCATATACAAGGTGGAAAAGGAGAAATGTACTTCATGTGAACAATCTCCTTCTTGAATTTGTCTAACTAAGGTCTTCAAGGCATGAAAAGATAATATATGAGATTGAAAAAGGAGAAATCTACTTCATTCAAAAACTGATGATCATTTTCCTACCTAAGGTCTTCAAGGCCTGAAAAGAACATAGATGGGATTAAAAAAGGAGATTCTGACTTCAAGTAAACACTCTTCTAATGTACTATCCAAGGTCTTCAAGGACTGAAGAGAAATATATGAGCTACAAAAGGAAAAATTTGCTTCATGCAGACACATCTCCTGTGCATTAGTCCACTTAAGGCCTTCAAGGCCTTTTAATTGAGAGTGATTCGAGATTATGTGAGGTGAAAAAGGAGAAGTTTGCTTCATAGAAACAATCTTCTGCTTTGATTCTTCTACCTCAGGTTTTCAAGGTCTGAATAGAAAATATTTGAGGTGGCAAAAGAGAAATTTACTTTTCGTAAAATCTCTCCCATCAATGTGTCCACCTAAGATCTTCAAGTCCTGATGAGAAAATATATAAACTGGAAAAGCAAAAATTTTCCTCATACAGAAATGTCTCCTGAACAGAACTGCACCTGCATCCTTCAAGGCCTTTTAATTAAGAATGAATGAATAAGGAATTTATATGTCTGTCACTTGGTTTGTGTTGTTGTCTGTCTCCCCCCTTCTAGACTGTGAGCCCATTGTTGCATAGGGATTGTCTTTATTTGTTGCCCAATTGTACTTTCCAAGCACTTAGTACAGTGCTCTGCACACAGTAAGCACTCAATAAATACGACTGAATGAATGAACAACAATATTATCTCTAAATCCTATGTATTAAGCACTTGGGAGAATATAATACAACAGAGTTGGTAGACACTTTCCCTGTACACTAAAACTTTACAGTCTAGAGGGGGAGACAGACATTAGTATAAATTATTTACAAATATGTAAATATAAGTAAGCACTCAGTAAATGCTATCACTACCAATAGTAGCCCTTTTGAAACAACTCTCCATAAAAAATATTTAAGGGCACAAGACACACCACATGCTCGTTCCTTAATTACTGATCACAATCAGAAAAATATTTATACTTGCCTGTCAGAATGTGTGTTGCTTCCATTTTCTTCCTGTGCTAACTGGTCATTTCCATATACATAGTTTTCTGAAAAACCCTAGAAGACAAACTCAGGAATCACTCTTAACCTAAATAAGGGCTAAGAGTTCCAATTGCTAGGTAATGACTAGGTCTTGTCAATCAAATGATTTAAATAGTATCTGTGTTTTAAATAAAGGGGTTTGGCAGAAACTGCTTCTGAAGTTTCCTACGTAGTGAATTTACACTATATTTCACTCTTTTCTGTAATTGAAGGGTGAGGGAAAATGTGAATTACAGAGTCTAAAGCATTTGAACATGACAGGCCTTGCCTTTGTTCTGGAAGAGTTTTCCATTTTTTAAGCCACTTTCTAAATTGCAGTTGCCATCACTACTGAAAACTGCTTTGAACCATTCCAACATATGTTAGTAGAGCAAGTAACTAAATCCACACCAAAAAAAAAAAAAGTCTAACCAATAGCTTCTGCAGACTCAGAACAAAGGAGGGAGAAAAGGGAAAGGTGGGATGGATTGGGCTGGAAAAGACATCTGCTTTCACTTTCAGACTGCTCTATTGAAAAACTGAAAGGCATAACATTCAACGCAAAGAAAATAATTAATGAAGGTGAAAATGAGAGGAGAAAAAAGGCTGGGTTAATCAAGTAGCAGTATAAAATCCTGGAGACACCATGCTTTCACTAAAACTTGTAATGGCTTCCTTTAAAATGGTCTCCTTGAAACTCCAGCATGAACTTTCTGTTTAATAAACCTCAGAGGCCAGGGCATACCCACAACAATATCTCTAAATCCTATGAGAACCTTTCAAAGGCAGATGAAAGATAACATTTTTCAGAACAGCAATTTTCAAGCTGTGGCAGCCCTCTCTTTATATTTGCTCCTCCACTTTTCAATGAATGTTCAATAATGGAAAAAAACAAGAGGTAGCAACAAATGTTTTCGGATCATTTTCCTTCCCATATCCTACCCTATGCTCCAGAGTAAATGGCTTTTGTCTGACACTTTGAGTGACAGTTAGCACCGTAGAATTTTACGGTGCCTAACAACCTCCTGTGCTTTCTCTGTTCCTCTGAGAATTTCTTCAGTTCCCACTGTACACTGCCTAAAAGATTGCAGAACTATCTCCCAGCAGCTGGGAAGCAGAAAATACTAACAAAACCTATATGCCCTGTGTGTCAACTGCCTTTTCCAGTTCAGTTAAAGCAAAACCAATTACTTAGTCCCAATTTTGCAGGGCAATTCTCGAGTATTTTGTTTTTGTCCAGGCAAGGAGAAAGCAGGTGGAAAAAAGAGAGTCAGTTTGGAAATGTGTTTTCCAATCCACTCACTCAATTCTATTTAGAGTGCTTATTTTGTTCAGAGCGCTGTACGAAACGCTTGGGAGAATACAATATAACAAGGTTGCCCACAAGGAACCATATGGAATATTAACACTCTGCAGCCCTTAAAACAGAAGCAAGGTGTGAGTGAGAGAGAGAAGGTGAATGACAGATAGGCTGTGCCTCATACTCACCTGTCCGGCCATTGATCCTCGGCCCACGTCCTACCTCTGGCCTGGAATGCTCTCCCTCCTCACATCCGCCAAACTAGCACACTTCCCCCTTCAAAGCCCTTCTGAAAGCTCACCTCCTCCAGGAGGCCTTCCGAGACTAAGCCCCCCTTTTCCTCTGCTCCTCCTCCCCACCCCATTGCCCCGACTTTCTCCCTCTACTTAACCCCGCCTCATAACACTTGTGTATATATGTTCATATTCACTGTTCTATTTATGTGTATATATCTACAATTCTATTTATTTATATTGATGCTATTGATGCTCGTCTACTTGCTATGTTTTGTTGTCTGTCTCCCCCATTCACAGTGAGCCCATTGTTGGGTAGGAATTGTCTCTATTTGCTGCCAAATTGTATTTTCCAAGCACTTAATACAGTGCCCTGCACACAGTATGCACCAATAAATATGACTGACTGAATGAATGAATGAGTGAAAGTGAGAGACAGGACGATTTAGAGAGAGGAGGTGAGTGAAAGAAGGGGAGTGAGAGAAGGGGAATGAGGGGGGAAGGGAAAGGGGAAGAGAAAGAGGAGGAAGAGAGGAGGGGATGAGAGAGGGGATGAGAGGGCAAGCAAGAAAGGATAAGGGAAGGAGAGGGTGAGGGAAGGAGACAGCAAGGGAGGAAGGGGGTGAGACAGAAGGTGAATGAGAGAGGGCAAGTGAGAGAGGGGATGAGAGGGTGTGAGTGAACAAGGGGGTGAGCAACTGGGGGCAAGAGAGACAAGGTGTTGAAGGAGTGTGGCTTAATGGAAAAAACACGGGCTTCGGAGTCTAAGGACATAGGTTCTATTCCTGGATCCACCACTTATCTACTGTGTGACCTTGGGCAAACCACTTAATAAGAATAATAATAATAACGGCATTTGTTAAGGACTTACTATGTGCGAAGTACTCTTCCAAGCGCTGGGAGGGATACAAGGTAATCAGGTTGTCCCACGTGGGGCTCACAGTCTTAATCCCCATTTTACAGATGAGGTAACTGAGGCCCAGAGAAGTTAAATGACTTGCCCAGAGTCACACAGGTGACGAGTGGCAGATCTAGGATTAGAACCCATGACTTTGGGCCTCAATTACCTCGTCTGTAAAATGAGGATTAAGACTGTGGGCCCCATGTGGGACAAGCTGATTACTTTGTATCTACCCCATTGCTTAGAACAGTGCTTGGCACATAGTAAGCACTTAAAAATATCATAATTATTATTATTATTATTACCCACTCCCTTTGCTCTACCCCCCTTCCTGCCCCACAGAACTTGTGTATATGTGTACATATTTATAATTATAATTCTATTTGTTTTTATTAATGATGTGTACATAGCTACAATTCTATTTATTTATAATGATGCTACTGATGCCTGTTTACTTGTTTTGATGTCTGTGTTCCCTCTTCTAGACTGTGAGCCCTTGTGGGCATGGAGTGTCTCTATTGCTGAATTGTACTTCCCTAGCACTTGGTACAGTGCTCTGCACACAGTAAGCGCTCAATAAATAGAATTGAATGCATGAATGAATGAGGGGGACAGATGGGAGACCGACTCTGGAAGTTAAGCCCCATTATTAAGCAGGGAAGCAGGATCCCAGCAATTGCAGTCATAGAGGCCTTCAAATATTACAACTGGGCTTTGTCGAGATGGAGGTTTCTAGTTCCAACGGACAGAGGACGTTTCAGCCCCAAAAAGAACAAGAAAGAAACTATATGAACTTCGAAACTGTAAAAGTTTTAACCTAAACTAACACCTTGGCTTGGAGTTCCGCAGTAACTTCAAACTCAAGGACCACAAAAATCTACTCTCCATTGGCAATCCAGAACTCTAAAAAAAAATAATGGTGGTATTTGTTAAGTGCTTACTCTGTGCAAAGCACTGTTCTAAGCACTAGTGGATACAAGGAGATTAGGTTATCCCACATGGGGCTCACAGTTTTAATCCTCATTTTACAGATGAGGTGACTGAGGCACAGAGAAATTAAGTGACTTGCCCAAAGTCACACAGCTGGCAAGCGGCAGAGCCAGGATTCAAACCCATGAACTCTGACTCCCAAGCCCGGGCTCTTTCCACTGTGCCATGCTGCTTCTCTAGGGGTCCTTGTAATCACAGAAGTCAATGAGGAACTAGAGCAGAGAAATTGTGACTCAATTCACAGCCAGGAAAGTTTCCTGGTGAGGAAAAAATAATGGAAGAGCAAACAAAGCTGGAACTACTTCACAAAATCCTCATCTGCCTAATAGAAACATGGAATAGAGATGGAGGGGAGAAATGATCTTGGCAGCCAGCTCAAAGCTGGCAAAGGATCACTTGCTTATGACTGAGTCTTCTCACCCAGCTGGACCACATCTCAAAAAATCTACATCTTAATCCCTTCCAGGTTGGAATATTGGAGGTGTTTCTTTTGAACTGCTAAATGACATTATTATGTGAGACTATATTCCACAAGGGATACTTTATCAAATGCTTAGTACGGTGCTCTGCACATTATAAACTCCCAATAAATACCCCTGATTTACTGACTGATTGATAATGAGAATAATAGCAGTGTCTCCAGACAAACCATGACATAAAATGACATCCTCTCCTTCCAAAATTTAAAACACCCCTGCAATTTAGAAGGTAGCTTTTTCATTTTGAGCTGCACGTCTGATCATGCAATTGTGTTCCAATTATAGGTGATAAAGTCCTCTCTATCACATGATTTTGCTTGTATGAAAAAGTGACTTCAAGATTTTACTAACCTTCCTTCAGGAAACCTTCTAAAATCATTTAAATATGAAAAATTGCTATAATAAATAAATTATATTATAAATATAATATTTATAAATATATAATAATTATAAATAAATTATAATAAATAAATCCCAATAAAGGCTGCTTGTTACATCCTACCAACCTGGTAAATAGGTAATTTATCCAATGAAACCACTATTATACCACTCAATCAGCATTTCTAAATGTGTCTACACTCAATGGTAACCATCAACAATACCGAATGTTGGAAAAAAGCGAAACAAAACATGAGGGAGGCAGCATGGTCTAGTGGAAAAAGCCTGGAGCTTGAGCAAGTCACTCAACCTCTCTGGGCCTCACTTTCCTCATCTGTAAAATGGGGATAAGGTTCAATTTGTGATATTTATTGAGTGCTTACTGCATGCAGAGCACTGTACTAAGGGCTTGGGAGTGTACACTGTAACAGAGTTGATAAATACTTTTCCTACACATTGTTCTCTCCAGACTGTGGCCCCATAGGGGAGAGAAACTGGGTCATTCATTCATTCAGTTGTATTTATTGAGCTCTTACTGTGTCCAATCTGATTATTTGGCATCAAGCCCAATGCTTGACACCTAATAAGTGCTTCATAGAGAGCATTAATTCCATATCGTAAGAATGAAGGCTTCTTGATGTTTGGGAAGCTCTTGAAGCCAGATAGTCATAATAAGTTAGCGATCAAATTCAAGGAAAGTTTAGTTTCTGAACTCATTCTTTTTAGTAACTTGACAAGAACTGTAACATTACACACTTCATCTGTTGGAATAAGGAGACACACCCAGGTTGACTCCCCTATCTTACTGTTCTCCCAACTAAGCTTAGTAGAGTGCTCCGCACACAATAAGCGCTCAATAAATACGATTCACTGGCTGACTACCCTTGGGATCATTGTCAAGGGACCGAATAGTGAGCAGGGAGAGTCCAGTAAGGAATTGCTTCTGTGTTTCCATGTAGAGGACAACAGAGGCAGCCAAAGGAAACAGAAAAATTTTCATCATTTCATGTTTTCCCTGAGACTCAGTTCTTATATTTAAGACTAATGGCATTTCAAGTATGGCAATTTAACTGATTTCCCAGGATAATTTTTCCCCATTTTGATGCTCAGTTTTGAAGTAAAAGCCCTGCAATAACATGATCCATTTAGCAGTAGATGTTGGAAAAATCCACTAAATATTTGAAGCATGGAGCCTTGGGTAATAATTTTGAAAAAATGGTTATTGTGAACCACAATAATTCTCCAATTCCATGCCTGCTAGAGAATGGCAGAAAGACACTTTATCAGGCTGTAATGTCTTAGGTAAATTGTACCCATCTTAATATGGAAAGGGAAGCTCTCTGAAAATAATCTGATTTTTTGGCAAATCCCTACAGAGGGTAGTTCATTTTACCAGTCATTAATAACTCTCGTTCCCTATCACAAGGGCATGCAAGAATAAAACTAAAAGACAGTATTTCAAAAGAGTTACAGATACTACAGACTGTGTCATGGAAGAATTGATATTATTGAAACTGTGTTCTTGCAGGAGGGTTTCCTGAGGGAGAAATGCCCATTTAAAGCCTCAGCCCATTAAAGAGGTTTGGTTTCTAAAGGGTCCCACTGTACAGAACCACACATTAGATGGGGTATATTTGGGTAATTGCCCTGGGATGCTGGGGTCTGGTGAGGGGTCGGGCTGCAGGATTTCCCGAGTCTACTTTAGTTACATATAAACTTAAAGTCTCTCTCATAGATAGGCAGCATGGCCTAGAGATAGAGCACAGGCCCTGGAAGTCAGGAGGATCTGGGTTCTAATCCCAGCTCCACCACTTGTCTGCTGTGTGACCTTGAGCAAGTCAATTCACTTCTCTGTGCCTCAGTTACCTCATCTGTAAAATGGGGGTTAAGACTACGAGCCCCATGTGGGACATGGACTGTGTCTGACCTGATTGACTTTTATCTATCCCAGCGCTTAGTACAGTCCCTGGCACTTAGTGTGCTTAAGAAATACCATTAAAAAAGTGCCATACAGTGTTACTATATTTTGTGGCAGTTTAGGTCATCTTGTTAGGGAAATTACAATAATAATAATGGTAATAAAAACAACAACAGTGGTATTTTCTAAGCTCTTACTATATGTCAAGTAATGGAACATTATGCTCGTTGATAAAGTACAGGCCTGGGAGTCAGAAGACCCAAGTTCTAATCCCAGCTCCACCATTAGTCTGCTGTGTGACCTTCGGCAACCACTTAACTTTTCTGTGCTTCAGTTACCTCATCTGTAAAATGGAGATTAAGACTGTGAGCTCTATGGGGGACGGGGACTAGGTCTAACATGATTATTTTGTATCTACCCCAGAACTTAATAGAGTGCCTGGCACATAGTGAGTGCTTAACAAATTCCATTAAAAAAAAAAGAAAAACACGTTGGTGGGGAGAGAGGTTAGATACAAATTAATCAAGCCCACGTGGGGTTCACAGTCTTAGTAGGAGGGAGAAAAGCTATTGAATCCCCATTTTACAGATGAGGGAATTGAGGCACAGAGAAGTTAACTGATTGCCCAAGGTCACACAGCAGACATGTGGTGAAACCAGTATTAGTGTGGTGAAACCAGTATTAGTGTGGTGAAACCAGTATTAGAACCCAGGTCCTTTGACTCCCAGGCCTGTGCTCTTTCAACTAGGCCATATTACTTCCCATAAAGGTTGCTTGAGCTGGATAACAGTGGAAGAAGAACAAAATGGAGAAGACGAGAAGGAGGAGGAGGAAGAGGAGGAGGATGAAGGAGGATTGGACACTGTCATGTCTTGTGAGGAAAGGTCAGGTCTATCAATTTTATTGGCCTCTCACAAGTGCTTAATACCACGCTTTGCTCATGATAAGCACTCAATAAATACCTCTGATTGACTGATTGATTGATAGACACAATCCCTGCCCATAAGGAACTATGCAATCTGGAGGGAAAGACAGACTTAAAATAAATTACAGATAGGGGAATTGGAAAAGTATAAGGATATATACATAAGTATTGTGGGGCTGGTGGTGGGGTGAATATTAAGTGCTTAAGGGGTACAAACCCAAGTGCTTAGGTGACTCAGAGGGGAAGATAAATAGGGTAGGGAAACGAAGGCGAAGTCAGAGAAAGCTTCTTGGGGGACAAGTGAGCTTTAGTCGAGAGATGGTAGAATAGGGGAGGGGCTGCAGCACTCCTTCCCTAGCACCCCACCCCCACCCCAATTACCCAGGGTCAAGTTCCTGGGAGGTCACAGTCAAGTTCCAGGGACTTATCATGTCATGACCCAGGTTCTAGGGGAGCTAGATGCCACAGAACAGGTTCCATTTTTTCAGATGGAGTGAGCTTCACCCAGAAAAAAACAGTGAAGACTAGCCCACCCTGTTTACCAGGAATTTAATATATTTACTTTGTCCTCACCGACAACAAAAATCAATTAAGTCTAGATTTTGAATATAAAGTTCTCGATCCCTAAGATGTTTCAATTAAACCCATCTTATTGGTAGAAACAATATATCCAGGTCCTGGATCACCTCTGCTACTTCTAAACCTTCTTTACTTGATACCTTAGTGACGGTCAATGACATTTAATAGCAATTGCCCTTTTCTGTTGATTTAGCAGCTACTGTACCTTCTGTCTCCCAGAAGCAGTCAAAAGGAATTTTCCTTTTGCTTCATTACTAAGATTCCTGGGTTAGAGTCTTACACTGGAGAATCTACATACTCCATACCTTTTAGGTGAGCTGATATCAAAGCTATAGAAGAGATAAATAAAATGTGACTATTTCACTCACACATACTGATTTAAATAAAGACTGCAGTTTGATTTACTCTCCCGGTGAAAAAGCCAATCCCAGTAAGGTACAGCATATTCCAAAACCTATGCAGAAAGACTAATAAGTTGATTAGCACAGCCTCTGGTTTTGACACCAAAAATGGCAGGGACAAGATCTCTAGACTATAAGCTTGTTATGGGCAGGGGACATGACTGTTAATTATGTTGTATTATATTCTCCCAAGGGCTTAGTACTGTATGTTCTGCACACAGTAAATGCTCAATAAATACCACTGATTGATCGATTCCCTTAAAATCGTTAAAGCACCTGGAATTGTATTCAGAGGATTTTTTAAAAGCGAAAATACACAGTGAAACCCCTTTGTATCATTCTCAATCAGTTAGAAAATGGCATGACAGTTTTCTGTCTCTTGGTACACATATTCTCCTCTGCCTTCAGATTTTCTTTTCAAACCCAATACAAGCGAAATAAGGAAGGGAAGAAAAGAGCTGGAATAATAACCATTATCAGTACAACTAATCTTTATTCCACCAAAAATATGCAAACAGCTTCAAGTTGTCCATTTATCAACCATTCCCTTCTAAAACTTTATCATTTCAAAACTAAAGGTGCAGCCTCTACACAGCTGATTGACTGCATTTTAAACTTTATGTCACCTAAATCCCACAGCTTTTCAGATGGCAGCTATGTGAACTAGAGGTTTAATCAATCTCTTCCACATTTTATAAAAGTAAAATGTGAAAGAATTTCATTTGGATGGAAAATTAAAATGTACTTTTGTATGCTCTTCCCACATTCAAGCGCTCCTAAAATCAATCATATTTATAGAGTACTTTCTGTGTGCAAAGCACTGTATTAAGCACTTGGGAGAGTACAATATAACAGAGTGGGTAGATATGTTCTAAAAAATTGCCACCTTCTCCAACAAGTCTTCCCCATCAGCCAAATCTAGCTCTTTTGAGCCTTTTTATACCCAAACTCAGCATTTACTTAGAATGTTAATTCAATTATATATTTTGGCCCCTCTAATTGTCAATATTTTTATGTGTGTCTCCCCCTTTGGAGCATGAGCTCGTTGTGGGCAGGGAATGTGTCACTTCCTCTAGGCTGTAAGCTCCTTAGGACAACGATCATGTCTACTAAGTAGTGTCCCAAGTACTTAGTACAATGCTCTGCACCAAGTGATCAACAAATAGGAAGAATAGTAGATTGATTTTTTTTTAATTCTGTTCTTCCCAAATGCCTAGTACAGTGCACTGCTCCAAAAGGGACCTCAATAAATACTGTCTTGGTCAAGAGTCTTTGGCTTTTTTGCTTCTTTTGTTTTCAATAACTATTTCCTCTTATCTCTGTACTTTTGCCATAAACTGATAATCACCTTCTTACAAACATTCCTAGTACATCATATCCCATCTTACTAGAACAGTTTTGACTGTAGAGTTTGAAACCCACATCTGGAGATCAACATGAACTTGAAAAAAGTTCTATATGGGGTAAGTGAGTTTCTGGAAGAAATTTTTTTCTATTGAAAATTACTACATGGCCTAGCCTTCTGCAAAATCAAACACATCAATTAATCAATGATATTTATTGAGCTCTTACTGTGTGCAGAGCACTGTACTAAGTTCTAGGGAGAGTCTGATAGAGCAGAGTTATAAGACCCGTTCCCTACCCACAAAATGAGCTCACAATGTAGAAGGAGAGACAGATGTTGAAATAGATTATGGATATGTACCTAAGTGCTGTGGGTAAGAGGAGGGTTTGGGGGAGGAATACCAAGTAGTGTTATCTAATTGTTCCTATGTGTTCTTGTAGCAATGTGGGGCAGTGGTAGAGAACGAGTCTGGGAGTCAGAAGGTCATGGGTTCTAATCCCAGCTCTGCCACTTGTCTGCTGTGTGAACTTGAGCACGTCTATTCACTTCTCTCTGCCTCAATTACCTCATCTTTAAAATGGGGATTGAGACAGTGAACCCCATGTGGAACAGGGACTGTGTCCAACCTAATTTACTTGTATCCACCCCAGTGCTTAGTGCGGTGCCTGGAACATAGTAAGCACTTAACAAATACACTATTATAATTATTATTATTATCTCCCAATCCCTAAAAACAGGGGAAGAATTACAAATAAGCACTAAATCAATACCACGATTATTAGTACTTGTAGTAGTGGAAAACTCTTGGGTCAAGAATCTTTGTTTTTCCTTCTTCTGTACATTTTCTTAATATTTAGCTTATGGCTTTGTTCGTGGAGGGTGTGCAATATCTACCGTTGATGATATGGATGCAATGAGACAGTAAATCCATTGTGGGCAGGGATGGTCTCTTTTTATTGCTGAATTGTACTTTCCAAGCACTTAGTACAGTGCTCTGCACACAGTAAGCACTCAATAAATACGACTGAATGAATTAGCATAGAACAAAGGTGTAAATCCGACTTCATACCCTGGCATAGGGAGAAAGGTGTTCAGGCCAGCACTGAGCGGTTGTGTTGACCCAGACCTGGCAGGGAACCTATGCCACCAGGGGGCGCTGGAACACTCCAGCCACCACCACCGGAGCACACAGGTGGTGGTCAGAATTAGAACCCAGAACCTTCTGAATCCTAGACCCAGGTTCTATCCACTAGGCCATACTGCTTTCCCCCCAATTGCCACAAAAATGATCACTGTGGTACTTGTTCAGCACTTGCTATTCATCCATTCATTCATTCATTCAATCGTATGTATTGAGCGCTTACTGTGTGCAGAGCACTGTACTAAGCGTTTGGAAAGTACAGTTCAGTGACAAATAGAGACAGTCCCTTCCCACAACAGGCTCACAGTCTAGAAGTGGGGAGACAAGCTTCAAAACAAGTAAAAAGGCATCAATAGCATCAATATCAATAAATAGAATTATAGATATATATATATACACATAATTAATATAAATAGAATTATAGATATGGAGATATGTACAGAAGTGCTGTGGGGCAGGAGGGGGTAGAGCAAAAGGACCGAGTCAGGGCGATGGGGAGGGGAGGACCAGAGGAAAAGGGGGGCTTAGTCTGGCACTTACTATGTGCCTAGCATTGTGCTAAGCACTAAGGTACATAGACTTTGGCCATAAATGGGTCCTGCACATCACGTCATGCCCTTTCACAATCACGTCACCCCATGCTGCACCCCTACTCCCCCACTGCACTCTGTCTTCGGTCGGAATACAACTGGCAATGGAGAGAAGGTGCGCCACTACTGCTCAGGCCCCTAACACTACAGTCAATTTTTTTTATGATATTTGTTAACTGCTTACTGTTCTAAGCCCTGAGGTAGATACAAGTCAATTAGAAGCAGCATGGCATAGTGCATAGAACACAGGCCTGAGAGTCAGAAGGTCATGGGTTCCAATTCCCACTCTGCCACTTGTGTGACCTTGGGCAAGTCACTTTACTTCTCTGTTCCTCAGTCCCCTCATCTGTAAATGGGGACTGAGGCTGTGAGCCCCTTATGGGACAGGAACTGTGTCCAACCCGAGTTGCTTGTATCTATCCCAGTGCTTAGTACAGTGCTTGGCCCATACCAAGCACTTAACAAATACCACAATTATTATTATTAATTATTAAATTGGACACACTCCCTCTCCTGCATGGGGTTCACACAGTTTAAGCAGGAGGGATAACAAGAGTACTGAGGCAGAGGTAATAATGATAATAATGGTATTTGGTAAGCGCTTACTATGTGTCAGGCACTGCACTGGGAGAGATACAAGGTAATCAGGTTGGACACAGTCCATGTCCCAAATGGGGCTCAGAGCATTAAATCCCCATTTTATAGATGAGGTATCTGAGGCACAGATAAGTGAAGTGATATGCCCAAGGTCACAAAGCAGACAAGTGGCAGAGGTGGGATTAGAACCCAGGACCATGTTCTAATCACTAGACCACGCTGCTTCTCAGATAAGTTAAGTGCTTAACATAAGTTATCTGCTTAACTCAGAGAAGTTAAGTGACTTACCCAAGGTCACAAAGCAAGTCATTGGTAGAGCTGGGATTAGAACCCAAGTCCTCTGCTGCCCAAATCTGGAGGCTCACCCGTTGTTTGCAGCCAGAGACCCCATTACCAATGGGATCCACCACTAAAACATAATTACATTGTTACCTCTGGGAGATCTGTACTACAGGTTGTATTTCTGCAGCTAAACTAAAGCTAACTCACAGATGGAACAGTAGCATTTATTAAGCAGCTTACTATGTGCAAAGCACTGTACTAACCACTGGGAAATAATTAGATCGGGGGCTGGAACAGTGGGGTTCGATAACAGGAATAACAATTCTATTTGGAAAGAATAGGGTGGAAGCATATTTTTTACAAATCCACTTTTAGAGCAAAATGTTTATGATCTCTCAAATCAATATAATTTTGAGGTTTCTGATATAAAGTTGAATTTAATCTAATCAAAAGCCAGAATTTCCTCCACTGTTCATGCCATACTGGACTTAGAGTGCTGTGGGCACGCCATGTTCCCATCAATAATTTAAAGACTGGGAAGCTATTACTAAGAATGTATTCAAACTAAAATGGAACAAGAACAGACACTCATCATTTTCTCAGGTCTTGGAAGAGAATAGAGAACAAATCTATTTGATGGAAATTGTTCCAGATCCACTATATAAGGTGGTCATCACTTATATTTATAGGAAATCATTAAATCATCAAATGCAATCCATACCAGACTCCTTTCCATCCCTCTAAAAGAAATAAGCAATAACCCTACAAACCTAAGCCAGCGACCCTCTTTCCACACCTAAAGAAATCCTCATGTGTCTTTCCTCTAGAAGACAAATGCTTGTTCACAATAAGCAGTCAGGTCTACTAAAAAAGCATAGGACTATAAACTACAACATGATTATTCTGAATGCGGAAAGTTTAGTCTTCCAGATCTTTAGAAGGGGTTTGTATTGAACCAAGTTAAAGCAGCAGGTACTGTATACATGAAGATCGGATTCAACCCCTCCCTTTTTATTTACACGAGAGTACCCTCTCTCTAGAGAGGCAAGTGTGAACACAAATGATAGAATACTTAGCTTTTCCATAGTGCATTTTCATTACTCTCTTTGGCTGGACTTTTGCACTCTTCCAACGCAAGCCTGTATTATATACAACACAACTTAATGTTTGAAAAACCAGTCGGGCACATATGTTTAATAATAATGTTGGTATTTGTTAAGCGCTTACTATGTGCCGAGCACTGTTCTAAGCGCTGGGGTAGACACAGGGGAATCAGGTTGTCCCACGTGGGGCTCACGGTCTTAATCCCCATTTTACAGATGAGGGAACTGAGGCACCGAGAAGTGAAGTGACTTGCCCAAAGTCACACTGGAGTACTGTCAGTGAGTTCTTGGTCCGTTTTCCTTAACACAGAGCTCGGCAAAAGTGCAATCCTTGAGTTACTAGAGGAAGAGCATGGATCTGGGAGTCAGAGGGCCTGGGTTCTATGCCCAGCTCTGCCATTTGCCTGCTGTGTGATCTTAGGCAAATCAAAACTTCTCTGGGCTTCAGTTTCTTCATCTGTAAAACGGGGATTCAAAACCTGAGTTTTCCCTCCCTCTTAGACCGTAAGCCCTGTTTGAGACACAAACTCTAACCAACCTGATTATTTATCCCAGTGCCTAGTGCAATGCTTAGCACTTAGTAAATGCTTAATGAATACCCAATCATTATTATTATTAGTTGACAAAGCAAGGAAAGTAAGCAATTCTTTGGGCATGATTAGTCTGTAAGCACAGGAGAAATAACGAAGACTTATGTTGGGCTCTTGAAGCAAATCAGCAGAGTGATTTGCTCACCTAAAACAACCTCTGTGTTGGGGATTTTGGGGAGAAATTTTAGTGGATTTCGTCTTTAAGATACAGTAAGCATTAGGAAAAGAACTTAGCAAAATACTTTTACTAGCAAGCTAAAAATGTGTTCAATCTGCTTCACAGTATGTCTCCTGCTGGTTATCATTAGCAATAACAGTAATGCTATTTATTCAAAATAAATAGGCGCGAAGCCCTGGGATAGACAGAAGAAATAGGAAAAGCAGTGTGTACTAGTGAATAGAGCACAGTCCTGGGAGTCAGAAGGACTTGGGTTCTAATCCCAGTTCTGCCATTCAACTGCTGTGTGACTATGGGCAAATCACTTCACTTCTCTGGGCCTTAGTTACCTCATCTGGAAAATGGGGATTAAGACTGTGAGCCCCAAGTGGGAATGGACTGTGTCCAACCGAATTAGCATGTATCTACCTCACTGCTTAGTCCAGTCCCTGGCACATAGTAAGCAAGCAGCGTGGCTCAGTGGAAAGAGCCCGGGTGTGGGAGAGTACAGTATAAAAAAGCTGTTAGACACATTCCCTTCCTACAGGCACTTAGTCTACAGGGAAGCATCATGGCTCAATGGAAAGAGCACGGGTTTGGGAGTCAGAGGTCATGGGTTCTAAACCCAGCTCTGCTACCTTTCAGCTGTGTGACTGTGGGCAAGTCATTTCACTTCTCTGTGCCTTAGTTACCTCATCTGTAAAATAGGGATTAAGACTGTGAGCCTCACATGGGACAACCTGATTACCCTGTATCTACCCCAGCGTTTAGAACAGTGCTCTGCACATAGAAAGTGCTTAAAAAATGCCAACAATAATAAATACCATAAAAAAATTTAGAACATGGGGCTCGTGATCTAAGAGATAGGGAAAGCAAATATCTTAGCCCCATTTTACAGGTGGAGACCTGAGAGGCAACAGGTTAAGTGACTTGCCCAAGGTCACACAGCAGGGCAAAGGTGGAGCTGGAACTTCTCAGAACGCTGACTGTCTGGGGTTCCCAGTCCCATGTTCTTTCCATTAACCCTCCTGCTCCCCAATACTATAACATTACCAAAGTGATCAATCTTTGGCACTTGTTGAGTGCTTGCTGTGTACAGAGTTCTGTGCTAAGCACTTGAAAAGTACAGCACGGCGTAGTGGACAGAGCATGGGCCTGGGAGTCAGAAGGTCATGGGTCCCAATTCTGGCTCTAACACTTGTCTGCTGTGTGTGACCTTGGACAAGTCACTTCACTTTTCGGGGCCTCGATTACATCATCTGTAAAGTGGGGATTGAGATGGGGAGCCCCACGAAGGAGAGGGATTCTGTCCAACCCGATTTGCTTGTATCCACTACAGTGCTTAGTATAGTGCCTGGCACACAGTAAGTGCTTAACAAATACCACAATTATTATTATTATGCTTATGGTACAACAGAGTTGGTAGATGTGATCTTCGCCAACAAGAAGCTTACAGTCTACAAGAGAGACAGACATTAAAATAGCTAAGAACATCAATCTATCTTTCTCACTGTTACAAATATCTACTGTTTTAATGTTCCACTCTTTTCAGTAAAAGTCTAAATCCATCAGTACTGAGAGTCAGTTACTAGATATTTTTCATTGCTCAAAATATGATTTAAGCACTCCCTAGTTTTTCATCTGGAAAGAATATTTACCAATTAATTCATTTCTAACACAAATGAATTATTTCCTTGGGGGTCAAGGGATGTTGCCACAAAGTTATTGCAGCTAGCCCTTACTTGATCGACATATTCCATGCTGCAGGGTACAAAGTACCCTCTCATTGGCTTGTAAAGAACAGAGGATAAAATCCTTGCGTTTCATAGGAGCAATCAATTTCATTAGACACCAGTTTTAAAATTCGTCATTTAACTTTTAATTGTGCCATTCTAAATTCCGACGGTAGATGTTATGCCTTCAGTCTAGACAATTCCATTCTATCCCCACTTAGGAAGGTGGCCTTAATAAGTAACCTTTTAAATTGTTTTTCCCCCTGAATGAATAAATGAAGTTAAATATCTCTTGTCAGCACTAAAAGGCTGGATCCAATCCCTCAATGAATACTAAGGATGCATATTGAATCAAGCCAAAAAAACACTTTCAGCTAATCCTTTCTTTTTTGCCCTCTTGGAAAAAAATTTGATAGTCAGTAACACAGTTCCATTCTTAGGTCATCTGAAGTCAAAATTACAGCAATTATAATTGGCAAATTCCTCTGAAATAATTTCAAAATGATTTTTTTCCAAGAATTAATTAAAATCTTATTTAAAAAGCTAAAAGAATGCTTTGTAAGGAAGACCTCTTAAAATATGCAGTATGGATACTTTTAATTGCTCTCAAAATCATGTAACCTCACTAAAATGAAGCAGTTTTAACAGTTCCCAAGTTTTGGCATGTCCCAGTTTTCTTTTTTCTTTAATATTTCCACTTGATAGAGTCTCCAAATTCAAAATTTTGCTCTACAGTTCCATAAAAATGTGGATGGATACTGTAGGCTGTTTTCTTGTAGAAAAACATATTTTGTTGGTTTCCTGTTCTAGAACTAGCTCCGACCAAATGACTGAGTCCTTACAAGTAACTAATAGTACAATATAGGTTCATCAGTCCATGGTATAAATTGGTCCATTACGCTGTACTGAGCACTGTACTGAGTGCTTGGGAGAGTACAACAGAGCATGTAAGAGAAGCAGCACAGTGTAGTGGATAGAGCACGAGCCTGGGAGTCAGAAAGTTATGGGTTTTAAACCTGGCTCTGCCACGTGTCGGCTGTGTGATCTTGAGCAAGTCACTTCCCTTCTCTGGGTCTCAGTTACTTCATCTGAAAAATGGGGATTAAGACTGTGAGCCCTATGTGGGACAGGTACTGTGTCTAGCCCAAATACCTTTACGTACCTCAGCGCTTTGTACAGTTCCTAGCACACAGTAAGCAAACTCTAACTTAACAATTACTTAGCAGATCCCCTTCCACTTGCTAGCCATTGCCCAAGTGGCGATCTGCTACAAACTCACCTGTTCTGGGCAGCAGCGGCATGGGAAAGAGTCGAGGGCGACTCTGAGAGGGGATTATTAGTAGTAGTAGTAGGATTTATTTATTTTAAACCAGGGATTCAGGTGACTTCCAATAAAGCGGTTTGGCACTATGCTGTTTCTACCAGAAAGAGGGTGGGAAAGTTGGGGGGTGGTCCCGGGCTCCTGCCGTCCAGATAGCTGAGTCCGATCCCTGACCCTGGCCCATGTCGGCTGTCCCGCAGGGTGCATTGGTCCCGGCCACGTTGCCCCTTGCCTCTCTCTCTGTCCTTGCCGCTCCCAGTCAGCCCTGGCCTGGCAAAGGAGCCACAGGTTTCATAACCATAGATGGCAAGGACACCTTGACTCAGGCCATCCCCAGCCCCAGTTGGGTAAGTGACTACCCCACGAGCCGCTGCCACTCGCTGCCCCCTGACCCCACCCCCTGCCCCGACATAGGCAGCACAGAATTGGGACTGGGGCGACAGCGTCACCTGGAACAGCCATCTCTTGCTTTGGCCAAAGGCCGCCCAGATTCGGAGTGGAGAAGTAGAGATGTCAGCCCATCCAGTCCCAACCTACAGGAGCTGCCTCCCTAATAATACCAATGATAATTATGGCAGTTGTTAAGCGCTTACTATGTGCCAGGCACCATCCTAAGAATTGGAGTGGATACAAGCATATCGGGTTGGACACAGTCCCTGCCCTGCATAGGGATCTCAGTCTTAATCCCCATTTTACAAATGATGCAAGTGAGGCCCAGAGAAGTGAAATGACTTGTCCTAGCCATACAGTAGACAAGTGGCAGAGCCGGGATTAGAACCCATGACTTTCTGACTCCCAGGCCCGTGTTCTACCCGCTATGCCATGCTGCTTCCTTACTGAGCCCCTGCCAGAGCCCTGACTCTGATCTGCACAAATCACTGGGCTGCAGGGGTGGGCCTGTTTTCCCAGGACTGATTGGACATAACGTAGTTGGGGCTTACGGGTCCTGGGCTCTGTCAGCAATTAGTGCAGCATGACCTAGTGGAAAGAGCACAGGACTGGGAGTCAGAGGACCTAGGTTTTTATTCAGGCTCTGCCACTTGCCGGTTGTGTGACCTTGGACAAGTCACTTCACTTCTCTGGGCTTCACTTCTCCATAGAGAAGCAGCATGGCTTAATGGAAAGAGCACAGGCTTGGGAGTCAGAGGATGTTGGGTTATAATCCCGGCTCCACCACTTATCTGCTGTGTGACCTTGGGCAAATCACTTTACTTCTCTGGGCTTCACTTCTCCATAGAGAAGCAGTGTGACTTAGTGGAAAGAGCACAGGCTTGGGAGTCAGAGGACGTGGGTTCTAATCCAGGCTCCGCCACTTGTCTGCTGTGTAACCTTGGGCAAGTCACTTCACTTCTCTTGGCCTCAGTTACCTCATCTGTCAAATGGGGATTAAAAGTGTGAGCCCCATTTAATAATAATAATTATAATGTTGGTATTTGTTAAGCGCTTACTATGTGCAGAGCACTTTTCTAAGCACTGGGTAGATACAGGGTAATCAGGTTGTCCCACGTGAGGCTCACAGTTAATCCCCATTTTATAGATGAGGTAACTGAGGTACAGAGAAGTTAAGTGACTTGCCCACAGTCACACAGCAGGCAAGTGGCAGAGCTGGGACTCGAACCCATGACCTCTGACTCCCAAGCCCGGGCTCTTTCCACTGAGCCACGTGATTATACTATATCTACCCCAGTGCTTAGAACAGTACTTGGCACATAGTAAGCATTTAACAAATACCATAATTATTATCATTATTATTATTATTCAGTTTTCTCATCAATAAAATGGGGATTCAATGCCCATTCTCCCTTCTACTTAACCTGATTTGCTTGTATTCATCTCAGCACTTAGGACAGTTCTTGGAAAATACTAAGCACTTAATAAATACCACAATTATCATTATCATTATTATTATTAGGTTATAAGCCCTGGATGGGACAGGGACAGTCTCCAATCTGCTTATCTTATCTTTATCCCAGAGCTTAGTACCATGCTTGTCACATAGTAAGCACTTAACAAGTACCAAATTGATTATTCTTATTAGCACAAATTTTATGGATTGTGATCATTCAGAACCAGGAGTACGCCTGTATTTCTGGAGATGACTCAAAACATTTGCTCTGAAGAGAGACAGCCTAGCTCTTTTTGAAGACCATTTTTTCATCCAGGGAAAAGTCTTCCTCTTCCCCATGGGAGAATTGTAAGCTCTAGACTGTAAGCTTGTTGTGGGCAGGGAACGTGTCTACCAATCCTGTTGTATTATACTTGTCCAAGCATTTGATACAATGTTCTGCACACAGTAAGCGCTCAATGAATACCATTGATTGACCGATTGAAGAGAAGATTCTCCTGTTCCATCACTTGGAGTTTCTTAGAAGCCATAATGGGAAATTAATATTCATCGAAGGTCAAGGATTCCCAGTGAACACTGAGGCTGCAATGGACTCGGTTGTACTGACAGCCCTCCCAGAAAGTTTTCAGAGCATAGATGAGCTAAAATTACCTAAGAATGCCTGTACGGAAGTATAATGCGGGTACTAAGTTTTGTCTACACAGTTAGACTTTGTATCTCAGCTATAGTATGTTGAACGGAATTAATGCTCAGTTATCAAGAGTGGTGTTTATCAATCATATTTATTGCCAGTGTTTAGAACAGTGCTTGGCACATAGTAAGCACTTAACAAATACCATCATCATTACTATTATTATTATTGAGCACTTACTGTGTGCAGAACTCTGTACTAAGCACCTGGGAGAGTACAATAGATCAGAGTTGGTATTCATGTTCCCTCCCTGCCCACACAGTCTAGAAGATGAGTTTACAGTCTAGAGGACTTCCTTAGAGCAAGAGCATGGTACTACACACTTTGAGGAATTATAAAGGACATGGAATTATAAGGACATGGAGTCATAAGGATGTGGAATTATAAGGATGTGGAACTGTGGCTTCAAAGAGCTTATTATAGTGAGGAAGTCTGAATAAACCCACAGAGCACTTGGCAAACCAATCAAGGCTCAAAAGTATAAAATTTAGAGCACCAGCAACAGAAATAGAAACAGAGGATTTAAAAAGAGAACTAGTGCCAGGGTATGGGGATCATATGGGGAAGTTAATCCTCAAAAGGCAACAGCTCTCTAGAAGTTGAATTACAAGTCACCTCCCCAAAGCTCTCTTCTGCCCAAATCATCCTTCCATCAAGCTTCTTATGCACCTCAATCTCAACCTCCTTTATGTTATTATTAATAATAATAACAGTATTATAGTACTATATTAAATAATAGTGATATTTATTGTTATTAATAATAATAATTGTTTTTAAGTGCTTACTGTGTGCCAGGCACTGTACTAAGAGCTGGGGTGGATACATGCTAACTGGACAGAGTCCTTGTCCCTCATGGGGCTCAGTCTTAATCCCCATTTTACTGATGAGGTAAGTTTGGCACAGAGAAGTAAAATAACTTGCCCAAGGTCACACAGGAGACAAGTGGCAGAGCGGGAATTAGAACCCATGACCTGCTGACTTCCAGGCAAATTCTCTATCCACTACACAACACTGCTTCAATTCCACAATCTGTTTCTATACCAATTTAACCTCCATCCCTATCTAGTCCAGATCTTTTTGGAATTTTCTATTTGGCTTTGTCTACCTTAAATTACAATTTGGCTCATGTATCAGACTGTCCTCAACCACAATGAAATTACATATTTTGAAATAAACCCTGCATCTATAGCATACTGTATTTTTCACATAATTATCTCCACTGCAAAATCCCACCCTAAACTCCTGTTTCTGAGGAGGAAGTAAGATTTTTTTTCTGGTACCAGAAATCAATAACTGCAAGCAGTGATAAGGGTGCGTGCCTGGGTAGAAGAATAAAGGTCAGGACATAGTCATGCAAAAAAGGTGTTTCTTTAGAACTGCAGAGAGGAAGACTAATACAAATTCATGGAGTGCCTAATGGTTGTGGCTTTTGGGAAAATGCAAGTAAGAGATGCAGTCAATCAGGGGTATTTACTGAGGGCTGAATGTGTGCAGGGCACTGTACTAAGCACTAGGAAGAGTACAGTAGAGTTAGTAGACATGATCCCTACAGTCCAGTGGGAAGGACTTTTCTATTCTTTCACCCCCTCCTTTTTTTTCCTCCTCGTGTTTCTCCTGCTCTCTTCACTGTTGAACTCAGAGTAACTGAACTCCCCTATTTGGGAGTTGAAAAAATTATGTAAAAAGTGCAGTAATTATGCCTTATGAATATAGTACTTAATTTTCTTTGTTTCTGCATTCCTATTGGTACAAGGAAAAGAAAAATGTTTATAAATAATTTAACAACATCAATTGAAGCAGCTACTTTTGCTCTTTTAAAGTGCCTAGTGGACAAAAATGGACCTGAATATTTAATCTCAACCTTACCATTTCTTAGGCCTTTCAGCTGCAGGAGTAGTAGTAGAAGTATTTATTGGGCACCAATGAGTACAATGTACTATATTAAGTGCTTGGGAAGTATAATCAATCAACGGTATTTATTGAATGCTTACTGAATGCAGAGCCCTGAAACTTTATGCTTCAGAAAGTAAAATGTAACACAAAACAAATAAGTGACACAACCCCTGCTCACAGGAGTTTATCCCTTAAATGTGTAAAATTTTTCATCTGCTTTATTAAATTATTGCTATCATTCATTGCCCATTTGTTATTTTTGCATTACTTTTTGATTTCATTGCTGGAATAATTCAGGATGAAGAGTAAACTTTAGGTTTTGTGAATCGGTAAACTTTATAACAGGATCAAATTTGTTTCATGCTTGTGTAGACTGTCAAATGATGACAATTGTTCAATCAGCTTCTAGCTTCTCACTAGTCATGCACGGAAATGCCTATGAACTGTACTCAGGTAACAAAAAATTGTGTTCATATGACAGATATAATAAAGAAATCACTTCACTCATACTTTCCAAACTGCACATAATAGAGAGTGTTCAATTTACACTGATAAAGGACCAAGTGAAATTATCAACAGTAATACAACTCCACTTAGTGGCTACCACTAAAACTGGATTCAACATACAAACACCTAAAGTTTTAACTTGGGATGCTTCAGTTCATAAATAAGAAAAATATTTTTCAATGTAAGGCATTATTAAAACTATGATCTGTTCCAAATGGGGTTTTAGTTTCCCGCTGCCCCTCCTCATTCCCCCTACTCCCTCCCTCTGCTCTATCCCCTTCCCCTCTCCACAGCACTTGTGTATATTTGTACATATTTATTATTCTATTTATTTTATTAATGATGTGCATATATCTATGATTCTATTTATCTACTTTGATGGTATTGATGCCTGACTACTTGTTTTGCTTTGCTGTCTATCTCCCCCTTTTAAACTGTGAGCCTGCTGTTGGGCAGGGATTGTCTCTGTCTATTGCCGAATTGTACATTCCAAGCACTTAGTACAGTGCTCTGCACACAGTAAGCGCTCAATAAATATGACTGAATGAAGGAATTAATATTCAAAAATTCAAAACTGTCCCTAAATACCATCATTATTGGCTCTCCCTATTACCTCATACCAACCAGCAAATCAATGTTTAATTTCTTAAAATCAGTGTTAGTAGGAAGGGAGAATAATAACTTTAAAATATTTGGGAGTGTTATGAAAATAATTTTAACACTAACTACAGTAATGTTTTTATTTTCAAACGAATAAGCAGAATGATTTTTTCAGAGCAAAACATGAATTAGTACTAAAGGTGTTAAGTGAGACAGGTATCTAGAATCCTCTCATTTGACATCAGTGCTGTAAGGGATATACATCATAATTTGTTTAAAATCATTTATTTACATTAATGTCTATCTCTCCCTCTAGACAGTAAGCTCAATTTGGGCAGAGAACATGACTACCACCTCTGTTGTAATGTACTCTCTCAAGTGCTTAGCACAACGCTCTGCACTCAGTAAATACCATTGATTGAGACTGATTTTTAGTCTCTTCAAAAAAGACAAAATAGGTCAAGCTTTAAATATAAACACTAGATGGTGCCCTACTCCCAAAATTTGTAAATGGAAAAAAGAAAAAGAAAACCCATTTTCAAACGAACATTGATAGGCATACTTGATAATTGAATATGTACTTGGAAAAAAGAAAAAGAAAAGGAAGCTCTCTTTTTCAAATGAATATTGATAAGCATTGATAGGCAACCACGATCATGGAATCTAAACCTTTCTGATGACTACTAACCCAGCAAAATGCTACTTCTCTATTTCTAGCATTGACATTTGCCCTAAAGGGAGCTCACCAATTTTCTGTTAAACATTTTGTATTGCTCATTTTTTATATCGGCTACTTGTTGACCCATATTATTGTACTCTATGACTCAAATATGGAAACTGTACTCATACATGACAAAAACATGTTTTCTATGCTGCCAAAAATTCTCAATTAAGATTCCAACAACAGTAAAATACCAAACTGGAAATTCAAGCTTCTTGAACTTTTATGGGTAGAAACTAGACCAGTGAAATCAGATAGAGGAATATTTTGCATGTCTTAGATTCAACAGAGGGCTAATTGAACTACACAAATCATGTGATTACCGCTGGATAGGGGCAACTTGCAGTTAAAAATAGGATTCGACAACTCACTTAAGCTGTTCCATCTACTCCAACTCCAAAGAGAGATAAAACGTTTTCGATAGCGATACCAAACTTGGCTATCACTTACTGTTCCTGGATAAAACCCTCCCACTATCTCAGGCAGCCTCACAAAGTCTGCTACCTCTGCAGTATTTCCATGGGCCTCTAAATTCAACCCCCTCAAAATGCAAAGTGCAAACAAATAACCCTTGCCCAATTCTGACACACTTTTGCTGACCTTCCTTTCATCCATGTATCAGTGGGCAATAAAGTTTTTTCAAGACTTCCGCAAAATCTCAAGGAAGGCGAATCAGTTCTGCTGACGGATGAACTGTGCGGCAGATAGCTTCAACCTTTGAACAATTCAAGTCATTGACCTCACCTAACTCCTTTGCCCAGCAAATACAAGCAACTGATTGAATCAAGCTCAGATAAGTATGAAGGAAGTTAGTTCTAACCTAAGGGGTTCAATTCTATATAAACTGCTGATCCATCATTGGTAAACTCAATTATAAAAGCTGAATTATTTGCCACTCCCTTCCCTTTTGCTCTGTATTTTCCTTGAGAGCATGGTGCATGTCTACTTTATGGTACTCTTCCAAAGGCTTAGTGTAATGCTCTGCATAGAGTAACTGCTCAATAAATGCCACTGACTGGTTGATTAATACTCTTACATGTTTGGAAGTGAACCAAATTATTCTCCTTGGGCAAAATATCCAGACTAAAAGGATGTATATCCAGGTCCCAAAACAGTCATCCTTGGTATCTGAAGACTGGACACACGTGGTTGAGATGTCAGTCAGGAATTTAAGTCAGCCTTTTCCTCACTGAACCCAATAAAAGAGAATTCCGTCTTACTTAGGTCTAACCCTTTACGCAATGGGGTGAGCTTCGTCTCAACCAAGAGTAGTTAAGAACAAAGGAGTATTTGGAGAACCACAAGGCTAATGCACAGCTGAAAGCAACTTATTAATGAAGAGAGACACACAAACTCATTTTTGGACAAGAAACTGTACCCTGTATATTTGAGATTAAAAAAGCATCCCCTCGAACCAACCCATATGAGTTTTAGCATTTATCGATTCTAATAAAGATGCCATGCATTGTGCTATTTCTAGCAGAAGTGAATTTTTCCGTGTCTCACCTGCCAAAAGCTTTCCTGTAAAATTTGTCCTTCGCTTGCCATTAGAATATGCATAGAAGTACTGCATTTTATGGCAGTTTCTAAACTGCCTGCGAAGCATTTATCCTACCAGTAAATTGAAATGGATTCTACCAATTAGTTTTGCAAATTAAATCACTTGAAGTTGGATACTGTAAGCCCAAAAAACTATAGTAACCTTTTTTCTCTGAAATGCTCCAAACCCTCTCTTGCTATAGATTCCACCAATAATTGACTTTTAAAAATAAAGCTTATACAATATTCAGGCTCCATTGGCTCCATGCTTCAAGTCCATTTTAAGCACGATCTTAGAGTATTGAAATTGAGCTGGAACTATAGGATCAATATATCCTTAAGGGTGTGGTTAAAGTCTCCATTTAGCACAATTTCCTGATACTCTATACTGGAATAGGATCAGTAGCTAATTCTTTTGAGTTTTCAAATATTAGTGGGAATTTAGAACTTCTCCCAAAAAAGGTTGACAGAGGAAGTTACTAAAATACTTGTTTCTCAGCATAAATTTCTTGAACACTTAAACCCTTGCACTTCAGTAAACAATTGCTTTGAGGAACCAATTGTTTCTTCATTCTGCTGACACTCTAAATGCCCTAAGAGTTGGTTCTTTCTAAACAAAGTAATGTTTAACTACTTCCTTATCAGAACCCTGCCTCATAAGCATAATTTGGAAACCTTTGCTATCCTCATTTTATAGTCTTTGGTTTTGGTTTTTACTGTTAACTGCTGGTAAGAGACAGTTGTCTTAATCATCAGGACTTCTATCACTTCAAGAATTGAAGATAAGGTAAGAGAAGGTTTAAAAAAAACCCTTAAGGGAACACCTGACAAAAAATACAACTAAAAGAAGAGAAAATTCCTATACTAGAAAGGAGCTAATTGAGGAGGGAATATACAAAGTCAATTTTCTCCCTTTAAGAATGGTCTGCGAAATAATTTGTAAGTGGGTGTGTGTGGCAGGGGGTGCTGTTAAAGACTAATCTGAGCCAGTTGAAGTCTCTCTGATTTTTAGACTCTGGACACTGAAGAGGAGTAAGGGTGAGGCTATGTTTAGCAGTAATTCTAGCGATAGCTAGTGCCATAGATGGTGTTGATTAGGTTCAGATTTTTAGTGACTACACTGCAGGGCAAGAGAAGCAGTGTGGCTTCTAATTGGAAAGGGCACAGGCCTAGGAGTCAGAAGGACCTAGGTTCAAATGCCAGCTCTGCCACTTGTCTGTTGTGTGACCTTGGGCAAGTCACTTCACTTCACTGTGCCTCAGTTCCCTCATCTGTAAAATGGGGATTTAGACTTTGACCCCCATGTGGGACAGGGACTGTGTCCAACCTGATTAGCTTGTAATAATAATAATAATAATAATAATAATGGTATTTGTTAAGCGCTTATAATGTGCTGTGCAGTGTACTAAGCGCTCGGGTAAATACAAGGTAATCAGGTTGTCCCACGGATGGCTCACAGTTTTAATCCCCATTTTACAGATGAGGTAACTGAGGCACAGAGAAGTGAATCTATCCCAGGACTTAATACAGTGCCAAGCATTTAACAAATGGTAAAAAATGGTAAGCATTTAACAAATACCATTAGAAAAACCCAGAATCTAAGGAATATGGATCTACAAATTCTACTCTCCTGTTTCCCCTGTTGCAGTCCCTGTCCCACATGGGGCTCACAGTCTCGATCCCCATTTTACAGATGGGGCAACTGAGGCACAGAGAAGTTAAATGACTTGCCCAAGGTCACATAGCAGACACAAAGTGGGGCCAGGATTAGAACCCAGGTCCTTCTGATGCCAAAGCCTGTGCTCTATCCACTAAACTATGCTGCTTCTCAACCCAGCTCCACCAAGTGCTTGTTGTTCTGCGACTCTGTTTCCTCATCTAATAAAACTGGGATTAAATACTTGTTCTTGCTTGCCCTTAGACTAACAGTCCCTTTTGGGACAGGGATTGTATCTTATATGACTGTACTATAGCTACTCCAGGGCTTAGCAAATAGTGATGTATAACAAATACCACAATTCTAATAGTATTATTATTTTCTCATTTTATAGTTGAGAAAAAAGGATACCTAAAGAATGACTAGCCCAAGATCTAAACAACAGATCAGTGGCAGAGCTGGGACTAAAATCCAGGCCTCTTGGCTCCCAGGACCTTGCTCTTTCTACTGGACTACATCACCTCTCTAATAGCTATGTAGTAATAAAATTTAAATGAGTTGCTTCATTTCAAAATGTTGGCTGAAGTGGCATTGAAATAAAGTATCTCTGGAAGGCTAAACAGCAGACCTAGATTTCCATTTACTCTCAGCACATTTTAGCAGAGGACATTCAAAAATAATGTTAGAAATATATTTCTAAATTCCAGGATTCATGATAGGTATTTGGGCATATCATTTTTGGTGAGCCAGTTCCTGTGAGCAAATCCACCCTCAGCCCCACAAGCACCTATGTACATATCTGTAATGTATTTTTATATTAATGTTTGTCTCCCACTCTAGTTTAAAAACTCCTTGCGGGCAGGGAATGTATCTACCAACTCTGCTATATAGTACTCTCCCAAGTGCTTAGTACAGTGCTCTGCACACATCACGTTCTTTTGCATTGATTGTTTGACTGACTGAAACGACATTGATGAAAATTACAAGAGGGACTGATTCATTCATTCATTCAATAGTATTTATTGAGCGCTTACCATGTGCAGAGCACTGTACTAAGCGCTTGGGATGAACAAGTTGGCAACAGATAGAGACAGTCCCTGCCGTTTGACGGGTTTACAGTCTAATCGGGGGAGACGGACAGACGAGAACAATGGCAATAACTTGATAAGTCAAGTTAGGAGAGGGGAAGACCAAAAACAACAACAACAACAAAAAAATGAGGAAGCAGCTGTGAACAAATCCATCCACATGAAAATTTACATTAGTAAATAAAAAAAGGAAGATTAGGGCTCTTGTCTCTAAGTCTGTTTACTAGTTTCAGACCAAAGGTTTAAGTCTACAATTCACTGAGAGATTGCGGAAATCCATGCTCAGAGTTGAGGAGCTGGGACATCGTAAATAGTGGCTTTTGAGGTGGTTGAGATTAGAGTCATTTTGTAGACCCCAGCAATAAAGTGAAAGGAGGACACATCAAATGTTGCCCAATGTGTCAGCATCGAGTTTTCACTATTACTTGTTGGCAGAAGGAGAGAGCAGGCTGTGAAAAGCAGGAGCCGAGGAAAAATGGCCGAGCAAACCAATGTCAGATAAAACCACACTGCTCATTTTACTAAGTGAAAATGAAGAATCACAATCTATGACAAGCAGAAAAAGCTGGCTAGATGTTGACTTTATTAGTCAATTAGCTAAATTCAACTACAGTAAAGCATGTCAGATAAAAAGAATCAAGGAAATAAAATCCCTTCTGATTTACTACCACTTCAGTAACAACAACAACAAAAAACCCCACAGCTACCACTGTCAAATTCCACCTTAGCATCCGAGATAACTTTTGCACGTTCAGAAATACCACATGGCAATAACAAATGTATTTATTATCAGCAAGTGAAATCCTGTCACTTCACCCTGCTAGAAGCATGCTAGGACAGTTTAACATGGTATGAAACTCACCCGAGGGGGCCAGGGGCCACGTCTTTATAGTTTTTCCCAGTGCTTAGTACAGTGTTCTGCACACAGTAAGCACTTAATAAATACTAATTCTACTATTCATTCATTCGATCATATTTGAGCGCTTACTGTGTGCAGAGCATTGTACCAAGCGCTTATTACTTATTTAGGGTAAAATCAGAGGGACGAGGAAGTTCTTCACTTAGACCCTGAACAATGAAACAACTCTCTAAGCAGCCATTTAAGGCAATTTCACTTCCCACAAGGAGCATCTCTGGGGAAAATCAGGACCCACCAGATCTCAGAATTCACACTGACCAAAAAAACAAACCTCAGGACCTTGTTCAACACCCACCATGATGAGGTATCGAGCCAGGACAAAGAATGAACTGAATATAGAGAAAATAATCTATTTTCTTCCAGCTCCATTTATTGGGTCGGAAAAGAAAATCAAATTTATTCACGAGTTCACTAGCCTCGAGGTCCACAACAAACACTCCCCAGCAAACATGTAACCATGTTTAACTTGCATCCTAGTGTCAACCTTTTTCAGGAAGACCTCTTGATTTTCATAATTAATTACTTTTTGATTACTCTGTTCAAGGAGAACAATGAAGAAAATGTTCTTAAATAGCTATGTTGCTTTGCTTTTGACACATTCCATTAGAGACTAATTGAATAGGAAAGCCTTTACTCAAAAGGATCATGATTCAATATTTAATATAAATAAGCCAGCAATATATCATTTCCAGAAGGTTCAAATCATAAACAACACCAGTCTCACAGAAAAATGATTAAATTTATGATTGTCACAAATGAATAATGGGTAGATTTGGTCTGTATGGTTTATAGGAAGAGAACAACCCATAGGAAATAAAAGAACAATGATTTCTTTACTAGTCTTATGCTCTAACTTGGAATTTTTCTTATAAAGAAGAAATTAAACACAGTAATTAATTTTTTTTAAATTTTGTCCTTCAAAATCATTCACATTTGCCTCATCTTCCTTTGTCCCTTTAAATAGCACAACATGAGATTTTTTTTTCCCATTGTGCAACAAGAGTCCCTAATTCTACCAGAAAACGCATTATGGCTTCTGCACATAGACATCAGAATGTTGAACACACTTTCTACCAAATGCAGTTTCAATTTGCCAATATTGTCTTCCACAAAACAAGAGGAAAATCAATGACTTAAAATCCAGTTTTAGTACTCACCCAAAGTATTCGTGCCCCAAGACCCGGAGTTGACAACATTCCATCGAGTGGATCAGGTGCATGTTCCGAGAGTCAAGGAGGAGGAGGTAGGAAGAGAGGAAAAAAAAGAACTAGATTAGGAATTATTCAATAGCATCTTCGGAATCTTATTCTATTAGACACTGCATAACTATTCAGCAAGTGGACAGTTTTCTTCCCTCTATTAGTCCAGTTGCCAAGGATCATTGCAAAAGGTGAGTCGGGGAAAAATCTAAGATGACCTTATAACGAGTGCCAAAAGGAAAGAATGGGGAACTCTGTGTGTCTCTCCTAATTTCTATTTGGCAGTCATAAGCAACCCAACTACGGGAAAAGGAATGCATTTCCCCTCAGATAATAATAACTTATTTATCCATTCAAACAAGGCAATTGAGAAGCAGCATGGCCTACTGGAAAGAGAACAGGCCTCAGAGTCAGGTGACCTGGGTTCTAATCCCAGCTCCTCGACTACCCTGCCATGTGACTTCTGCTACTTCACTGCTCCAAACTCTTATCATATCCCTCCTTGACAACTGCCATCAGCCTCCACACTGACCTCCCTGTTTCCTGTCTCTCCCCTCTCTAGCCCATACTTCACTCTGCTGCCTGGAACATTCTGCTAAAAAACAATTCAGTTCATATCTCTCCACTCTTTGAAAACCTCCGTGTTACTCATTCACCTCTGCATCAAACAGAAACTCCTTACCCCTGGCTTTAAAACACTCAATCAGCTCTCCCCCTCCTACCTTATCTTGATAAATTCCTACCACAACCCAGTCCACACACTTTGCTCTTCCAACACCAACCTGCTCACTGTACCTCTAGCTCATCTTTCTCTCTGTGACCTTTTGCCATGACCTCTCTCGGACCTGGAACTCCCTTTCCCCAAACCCGAGAGACCACCATTCTACTCTCCCCACCTTCAAAGCCCTACTAAAATTATATCTCTTCCCAGGGATCTCCCTTCTGTGTTGTCTATGCCCTTGGGTCTATAACACTTAATCATTTTGGTATTCACCCCACCCTCAACACCACAGGACTTATATACCCATCTGTTATTTATTTTATTGTCTGCATTCCCTGTCTAGTGTGAAAGCTCCTTGGGGGCAAGGATCGTGTCTGAAGCAGCAAGGCCAGTGGAAACATCACAGGGCCTGGGAATCCTCAGGGGCAGGGAACACATGGGCCAACTCCGTTGTATTGTACTCTCCCAAGCACTTGCCCTGCAAGTAGTAAGTGCTTAACGTATACCATTGAGGATGATGATGAGTTAAAGGCCTGGATGGGGAGATGAGAAATTAATCAGAGAAGGCCTCCTGGAGGAGATGTGACTTCAGAAGGATTTTAAAGAAAGGATTCTGGAGAGGGAGTTCCAGGCAATCTGCCAATCTATCATTGGTATTTATTGAGCCCTTACTCTGGCTGAAGACCATATTAGGAAAGGAACAATACAATAGAGTTGGTAGACACAAACCCTGCTGACAAAACCTTACAGTCTAGAGAAGGGGATGGACATTAAAATAAATTACAGAAAGGGGAAAAAGAATATAAGAATATATTACAGAAGTATGGAGGGGCTAGGGATGCATGAAAGGGCTTAAGGGGTTTATGGCTAAGTGCATAAGCAATGCAGAAGGGTGGGAGAATATGGGAAATGCGGGGTTAATCAGGGAAGGTCTCATGGAGGAGATGTGATCTTAGTAGAGCTTTGAAGGTGGGGAGAATGGTGGTGTGACAGATATGAATGGAAGAGGGACAAAATCAGGAAGGCGGGAGCAAGAGGTTGACAGTGAGAGAGACAAAATCAAGGCACAGTAAGATGGCTTGAGAGGAGTCCTTGGATCCAGTCCAGTTGGATACCCAAACCGGTTCTGTTAACAGGAAATTTTAAGCATGATTCCTTCACCAAAATGCTGTGAACACAGAACGCCTTCCTCACAACATGCCCTTGAAACATGCATTTTTCCCATTGCACAAGTATACGATAGATGTGAGAAGCAGCGTAGCACAGTGGAAAGAGCACGGGCTTTGGAGTCAGGGCTCATGGGTTCGAATCCCAGCTCTGCCACTTGTCAGCTGTGTGACTGTGGGTAAGTCACTTAACTTCTCTGTGCCTCAGTTCCCTCATCTGTAAAATGGGGATTAAGACTGTGAGCCCCACGTGGGACAACCTGATTCCCCTGTGTTTACCCCAGCGCTTAGAACAGTGCTCTGCACATAGTAAGCACTTAACAAATACCAACATTATTATTATTATGTGAGGTATAATTTCTAAGATCAATCAACAAGTCATTGATTAGAAAGGATTCAGAATTAGATGTTATACTAAAGTAGAAGAAGGTAAAAGAAGAAGAAGGCAGGTAAGGAGGCTGTGGTTAAACAGAAGGATTTCAGGGTTGGTGAGGGTACAGATTGTACAGTGTCTAGAGCTGATGTCATGCTCATGTCTCCCATATCCTAAAAAAAAACACTTAACCCCACAGCTCCCTCCAGTTATCGAGCCATCTTCCTCCTACCATTTCTCTCCAAATTTTGAGTGAATTGTCTACACACACTGTCTCAACTTCCTCTCCTCCAATTCTCTCTTTGACGCCCCCCCGCCCCGCCATCTGGCATCCATCTCCTTCGCTCCATAGAAACTGCCCTCTCAAAATTCACCAATGATCTCCTTCTTGCCAGATCTAATGGCCTCTACTCCTTCCTAATCCTCCTTGACCTCTCAGCTGTCTTTGACACTTTTGATCACCCTTTTCATCTGGAATCAGCTTCACTGACACTGTCCTCTCTTGGTTCTCCTCCTAGCTCTCCAGCCACTCTTCTCAGTCTCTTTCGTAGGCCTCTCTGCCTAACATTCCTTAACTGTGGGTGTCCCTCAAGGCTCAGTTCTCCGTCCCCTTAAGGCTGCTCATTTGTTGAGCGCTTACTAGGTGTCAGGCATCGTACTAAGCACTGGGGTGGATACAAGCAGATAGGGTTGGACACAGTCCCTGTCCCACATGGGGCTCGGAGTCTCAATCCCCATTTCACAGGTAAGGTAACTGAGGCACAGAAAAGTGAAGTGACACAGAGAAGTGAAGTGACTCGCCCAAGGTCACACAGAAGACAAGTGGCAGAGCGAGGATTAGAACCCACAAACCTCTGATTCCTGGACCCATGCTCCAACTTCTACTCTTCATCTACACTCCCTTGGGGAACTCCTTCATGGCTTCAATTACCATCTCTATGCGGAGGATTCCCAAATCTACATCTCCAGCCCTCATCTCTTTCCCTTTGTACAGTCTCACCTTTCCTCCTGCCTTCAAGACAACTCTACTTGGATGACCTGCTGTCACTTCAAACTTAACATGTCCAAAATAGAACTATCTTCCCACCCAAACCCTGTCCTCCCTATGACTTTCTCATCACCTCAGATATCACCACCATTCTACCTGTCTCACAAGCCTGTAACCTTGGAGTTTTCCTTGACTCCTCTCTCTCTAACCCACAAATTCAATCTATCACTAAGTCCTGTCAGTTCGATCTTAAAAACATCACTGAAATCAATCTTTTCCTCCTCTTCCAAACTGCTACCATGTTAATTCAAGCAGGATTACTGTAATAGCCTCCTTGATTACTGTAACAGCCTCCTTGCTGACTTCCCTTTCTCCTGTCTCTCTCCACTCCAGTCACACTTCACTCTGCTGCCCAGATCATTTTTCTACAAAAACAGTCAGGTCACGTTTCCCTACTTCTCAGTAACTTCCAGTGGTGACCCATCCACCTCCACATTAAACACAAACTCCTTACCAACAGCTTTAAAGCTCTCAACCACCTTGCCTCCTCTTACTGCCCCCTCTACTCTCCTATCACAAGCCAGCCGACATACTTCACTCCTTTAATGCCAACCTACTCACTGCACCTCGACTGTCTATCTCTCAGGCAACCTCTTGTTCATGTCCTGACTATAACCTGGAACGCCCCCCCAGTAATATCCAATTACTCTCCCCACCTACAAAGCTTTATTGAAGGCACATCTCCTCCAAGAGGCCTTCACTAACTAGGCCTCACTTCCTCTTTTCCCACTCCGTTCTGCTTCGCTCTGACTTCCTCCCTTTACTTATCCCCTTCCCCCAGCCCCACAGCACTTATGAACATATCCATAATTTATTAATATTAATGTCTGTCTGCCCCTTTAAACTCTTTGTGGGCAGGGAATATGTCTGTTACATTGTTGTTTGTACTCTTCCAAGCATTTAGTACAATGTCCTGCACACAGTAAGCAGACAACAAACATGACTGACTGACCTCCAGACTATTAGTCCTCCTTGAAAGCTATATCTGTGCCTGAAACATGGCTTCAGTACTAGAGAAAGTTGAATTTCAAAGTCTGGCCCTTTGGAAATTTTGGCTACTCCTTCTTTCCCCTAAGTGGGTCCAGGATTTTACTTCCAACTAGTAATTCAGGATTCTGGAATTCTAATTCTGATCTGCCACTGGTTAACTGTTACCTTGCGCAAATCACAAACTCTCTAACTCAGTTTCTCTTACCACACAATTGGCATAATAACCCTCATCTCTCAATTGATGAGCAGGGGACAGACAGCTAGCTGATACAGGTTCTGAGTAATCAGCTTGAAGTCTTGGCATGTTTTCTCTCTCAGTAAGCACCATATGTCTTGACATCCTCCAGTGTACCTTCCATCATCAAGCTACGCCACCCTTCAATGCTTTAGGACAAACTTATACAATAAAAAGACAGATCATCTTTCTACCACGGTCTTAATCGTATCTTGCTTGATGTCAGCCCACCTTTATTTATTCTTCCTTTCACTTATAGATACACTGACTAGAGCTGATAAAAAAAAAAAGATTGCAGATGTGATGTTTTTCCCAAATCAGAAATACTCATTCCAGCCAGTGAAATATATATCTGTTCCTCCAGCTCACCAAATAAAAAGTATACATGGCTGTTCATCATTTAAATCATTCATCACTAGGTTAAAGAAAGAGATTGCATGCCTTATAAATCCATTTTATAGCCAACTGGAAATTCAGGAGACCAGTGAAAAAAATTCATATGGAATTTTTGGTCTCAATCAAACCATCCATGGTATTTTTTGAGCACTTACTGTGTGCAGAGCACTGTTCTAACCACTTGGGAGAGTACAATAGAACAGAGATTATTTTTGTTTTAATGGGGGTTGTTATAAAGATTCTTAGGCAACTGATTAATTATCAAATAAGCAAACTTCCAAAACAAATTTCTAAGGTCCACTGAGTCCCACATTCAATAGGATAGCCACTGTGGGTTGAGCATTAAACTGGGCACCCACTGTGGGCAAAGCACTGTACTGGGTAGTTGGGAAAGTCCGATTAAAGAACCTACCCTCAAGGAGACAATTTACTGGAGGACCATACTCGGACAAGCTTCCATAAGAATAATTCTACAGTACAAGCCTTTGTTTAATGTCTTTCTTCAAAGGCAGCGAGAATTAATGGAGAGAGCAGAGGCCTAGGAATCAGTAGGACCTGGGTTCTAGTCCCGGCAAGGTACTTTGTCTGCTGTTTGACCTTGGGCAAGTCACTTAACTTCTCTGTGCCTTGGTTACTTCATCTGTAAAATGGGAATTAAGACTGTGACTTCGTGACCTCCAGACTAATATGACTTCTCCTTGAAGACTATATCTGTGACTAAAACATGGCTTTAGTACTAGAGAAAGTTGAACTTCAAAGTCTGGTCCATATGGGACAGGGACTGTGTCCAACCCAATTATCTTGTACACCAAGTAAAGCAGCATGGCATAGTAGATAGAGCACAGGCCTGGGAGTCAGAAGGTCGTGGGTTCTAATCCTGGCTCTGCCACTTGTCTGCTGTGTGGAATTGGGTAAGTCACTTAACTTCTCTGTGCCTCAGTTACCTCATCTGTAAAATGGGAAGCCCCATAAGGGGCAGGGACTGTGTCCAATCCAATTAGTTTGATTCTACCCCAGTGCTTAGAACAGTGCCTGTCACATCATAAGTGCTTAAAAAATATCACAATTATTATTGTTACTATCCCAGTGCTTAGTGTAGTGCCTGGCACATAGAAAGCACTTAACAAATACCATTAAAAAGAGGGGTGCTGAAAGTTTACTTCTCCTCTCAGGGATCTTTATCTTGCCCAAGCTTTCCAAACATTGCCTACATGTGTGTGCATATTGGTTGCATGCTTAACTTTTCAGAGGACCAAATCATTGCAGTCTTATGGTAGACAGAATGAGAGGTCTCCACCTCTCCATGTGGAGGGGTCTTTGTGAGTGTAAGAATGATGCATGTTCCCAAAGAAGATGGAGAATTCAAAGAAGTGGGGGACCCAGTCTTTTTTTATTTATGCTATTCATTAAACCCTTACGATGTGTCAAGCACTGTATTAAGCACTGGGATAGGTGTAAGATAACTCGGTGGGACACAGTTCTGTCCCAAATGGGTCTCCCAGTCTTAATCCCCATTTTACATAGGGGGGCACTGAGGCCCAAAGAGTTAAGTGATTTGCCCAAGGCCACCCAGAAGGCAGGTGACAGAGTAGGGTTAGAACCCAGGTTCTCTGACTCCTAGGCCCGTGTTCTTTCCACTACGCCACACTGCTTGTTCCACTTCAGCAGGGCTCCCAGCTTTCCCATTCTGGTTCTGATAAAAAAATCATTTTTCTGGCAATGCCCAAGAGAATGGAAGAGAAGAGAAGGGGCAGTTTACACCCTTTCTTGTCCCTGCTTGAATCTGAGAACATACTAACCCTACCAACTCTGGTGCCTAGCCCTTTATCCTTATATTCCTCATCATCTTGTTCCTGTTCCCACATCTACAAGTTAACAGCCTTCAGCTTCATTACAGAATCCTGTTCTATTAACTCTAGAACCTATCATCACAACTAATGGGAGACTGGTGTAGTGTTAGGTGATGGAGTGTTCCTGGAGAGATAGATATGTATATATAATGCAAATCTTGTGAGTAGTAATCTCCAAGCTTGAACTTAAAATTCTAAATCAGTGACCCTTTTTCCAGAAATAGGCAAGATGCACAAGACCTTGGCCAAATGCTAAAATGGATTACGTTCTAGGCACTACTCTCTTTTGTAATTTCATTTGCACAAAATTTTGTTTCTTTTCTAAGCCTAAGAAATAGTATTGCTCATTCATTGTTAAACTACAATATATGCTACGTTGCATCAGAGTGGTTTCACTTCAGCTTCTGAGATGCAAGAATTACATGAACAAGGGATGTCAAAGAATCTAGCACTTCAAAAATTGACATATCTTCCTTTTACGAGAAGCAGTGAGGCCTAGTGGAAACAGCCCTGGCTTGGGAGTAAGAGGACCTGGCTAGAGAGACTGGGTTAGTACTGAGGTAGGACAGGGCGAGAAGTGGAGGCTGAGGGAGAATGAAAAGAGATTCAATTTCTTTGTCTTCTTCAAAATATCCATTAAAGAACTTCTTAGTCACACTAGCATGTGAAAGCTATGAAATGAGAACTAATCCCTTACAGGACACATATAAAGTCTTGCTTAGGTACGTAATTTTTACGGGAGGGTAAAGGGAGGGAGAATGCATCAGCAACATTACTCAATCTGTGTCTAAAGACCATAAATGAAATTATGCTCTTCTCTCTTGAGAAGCAGTGTGGCCTAGTGGAAAGAACATGGCCCTGGAAGTCAAAGGACCTGAGTTCTAATTCTGGCTCTGACACTTGTCTGATGTGCCCCCATGGGCAAATAACTTCTCTGTGCCACAGTTGCCTCATCTATAAAATGGGGATTAAGAGTATGAGCCTTATATGAGACAGGGACTGTGTCCAACCCAATTATTTTGCATTTACCTCAGTCCTTAGTATAGTGCCTGAGCCATAGAAAGCTCTTGACAAATACAATTAAAGAAAGCACACAGATTAGAAATGAAAATTTGAGTCTTGGGATAGGTATTGCTATCACCTTCCTTAATTATCCTAACCTGGTTTCCAGGTCAGGTGCAAAGTTTTTCTTAGAACTAGTAGAGCTCTGAAATAAACCAAGGAAAAAGTTCTTGGCCCATCTGAACCTAAATGCTAGCAGGAGAATCAGCAAAACATTAAGAGGCAGGTGCCAGGAGTCTGGAAAAAGCAGCCTTTTCAACCTCTCTTTATACAACTGTCAAATCATTCAACCATCAGGGAAAACAAGTGTGTGGTGACCAGAAATGAGTTTGCCAATGCTGGCGAAGTGACTACTCTAAATTCTATTTGGTTTCCATCCAGGACATCCAGACTGAACTTTCAGTGCAGATTACAATGAGATTAAACAAACCAAAAACCCAAACCAAAACTGATGAATCACATCTTAGCACTACCGCTTTCAAACAATTTTCTTTAAAAAAAAAATTGAAATGTTATAAAAACATCTTTCCTCTAAATGTACATTTCTGATGGTATGGTTTAACAAAAGTAGTTTGCAATAAATACCCAATTTTCCACCTATATGTCCCATGCAAATGAGCTCCTTGAAGGCAGGGACCTCCAATCACTTAGTACAGTGATCTGCCCAGAATAAATACACATTAAATATCATTGATTGCTTGATCTCTCCTTTCCATATTTATAAAAATACAACCTCCTAGTTCCCCCAAGCAGTTTTACTAACCAATAGCTAGGGAGGGTATAGAAAAAGGAAGGTCATTTCTATCTGCTTCACTTTGTCATGTGCTGCAGGTGATACCCAGGTTTTTCTACCTAAAGCAGCATGGCTTAGTGGATATAGCACGGGTCTAAGAGTCAGAAGGACCTGGGTTCTAGTCCCAGCTATGCCACTTGTCTGTTGAGTGATCCTATGCAAGTCACTTCACTTCTCTGTGCTTCAGTTCAGTTACCCCATCTGTAAAACAGGGATTAAGACTGTGAGCCCTATTTGGGACAAGGGACTGTACCCAACTTCACTAACTTGTATCTTCCCCAGTGCTTAGAACAATGCTTGGCACATAGTAAGTGCTTAATACCATTTTTTAAAACACCCCCAAAACCTAAAAGAAGGCTGGAGTTCACTGGGCTCATTTCAAGTGCAGATGGCATGTTTCAATTGCTTTGCTACTATTTTCCATGTTTCTGTCTGCTGGCTCTCCCTTTCTCCAGCTGAAACGGAAAACTGCACTTCTTGCCAAGTAACAATTTTCAGGGTCAAGCGTTTTCTCCAAACTCAACTCCCACAGTTTCAGGCGACAAGTTAACTGCAGATACTCTGAAGAGAAGGGGCTCTGCCCTTCACCTGCCCTTAGCGCTACTTGTTTCACCTCAACTCAGCCTATCTCTTCTCATCTTGTCTGAGACTGGTAGCTGGTCACATGCAGCTAATAGGCCTCCAGGAAGCCAAATGTCAGCAAGGAGAAAGTCTTTTAGGACCCACACTGGGGTTTAGCTATGTAATTCCAATTGATTTTAATGGGACATACGGTTAAATCCCCTCACAATGCTTTTGAAAAGATTACCCGGAACCTGTCTGAATCCATCCAAATCCCCGGGGGGAGAGGGACAAGGAGAGAGGGAAAAAAATAACAATCGGAGACTCAATGCCAGGCAACTTTGCTAGGCATCAGAAATACTATTAAGACACAAATGCACTGTACTATCAGTAAGCCAACCTTCCATAAAAATAATAGACATAACATTTAGTAATAGTATTTACGAAGTGCTTACTGTGTGCAGAGCACTGTACTGAACTCGGGAAAGAATACACAAGTGGGAATTAGACAAGGGTTTGCAATTGACTAATATAGTGATGAATTTTGGAATTTTCTAAAGGCATCATCTAAATCTTTTGGGGGAGTGTGTTCAAGAGACAGAGAAGGGTGGAGAAGTAATGATGGAATCATATATTTTTTATGAAGAGCATAAGTGAAATGCAATCCTACAGTGCTACTGCTGTTGGTAAGAATATAAGTCATTTCTAGGCTTTTTATTGTGGTATTTGTTAAGCACTTATTATGTGCTGAGCATAATAAGCTGAGGTAGATGCACGCTATTCAGGTTGGATACAGTTCATGTTCCAAATGGGACTCACAATCTTATTCCCCATTTTGCAGATGAAGTACCTGAGACACAAAGAAGTGAAGTGACTTGCCCAAGGTCACACAACAGACAAGTGGCGGAGCCGGAATTAGAACCCAGGTCCTTCTGACTCCCAGGCCCGTGCTCCTTCTACTAGGCCCCACTGCTATATTTTTGAAACAATTGTATCTTCTCTATTCTGCCCCATTCTCTAAAAGGCACCAACAGTGAAATGGCACATAAGCCCGTGTGGGACAGGGACTGGGTCTTACCTGATTATCTACTTGACCTATTTTACCTGATTTTTATAGATAAGCAGTCTGGCTTAGTGGAAAGAGCATGGGCTTGGGAGTCAGAGGTCGGGAGTTCTAATTCCAGCTCTGCCACTTGCCAGCTGTGTGACTTTGGGCAAGCCACTTAACTTCTCTGTGCCTCAGATACCTCATCTGTAAAATGGGGATTAAGACTGTGAGCCCCACATAGGACAACCTGATTACCTTGTATCTACCCTAGTGCTTAGAACAGTGCTTGGCACATAATAAGCACTTAATAATAATAATAATAATAATGTTGGTATTTGTTAAGCGCTTACTATGTGCAGAGCACTGTTCTAAGCGCTGGGGTAAACACTGGGGAATCAGGTTGTCCCACGTGGGGCTCACAGTCTTAATCCCCATTTTACAGATGAGGGAACTGAGGCACAGAGAAGTTAAGTGACTTGCCCACAGTCACACAGCTGACAAGTGGCAGAGCTGGGATTCGAACTCATGAGCCCTGACTCCAAAGCCCGTGCTCTTTCCACTGCGCCACGCTACTTAACAAATGTCATCATTATTAATGGCAGGGTAGCTGAATCATTGCCCAAGATTTATGTTTGCCTTCCCTAAATGTGCTAACCTTTCGTCAAATAAGTTGGTTGTGGGCCACCACTTCAATACTAAGTGAGAAAGGAAATAAGTCGTGAACTTTGAAAGTTCAAGAGAAACTCCAGTAAGTGGCACCATTCTGAAAGGCAACAGATGAGTTCAAATGGTCTCCTGTAATGCCATCAAAGGCTGTCTCGATTTTACACACCACGGAATACAGTACCAGATGGAGTCCATTTAAGAGAATCCTTCTTCAGTTCAACGGTAACACTGTGCTCACCTTCAAAACCTTATTGAAGGCCTTCCCTGACTAAACCCTCAGTTCCCTCTTCTCCCAATCCCTTTCTCTGTCCCCTTGCATTTGGATTTGTCCCTTTATTCACCAATCCCTCAGGCCCATAGCACTTATGTACATATCTGTAATTCACTTATTTATATTAATGCCTGTCACCTCCTCTAGACTCTTAAGTTCGCTGTAGAAATGGAACATATCTACCAATTTTGTTATACTGCACTCTCCCCAGTGCTTAGTTCAGTGCTCTGCAGACAGTAAGTGCTCAATAAATACGATTGATTGATTGATTGATTAGAGCAGGAGAGGGTGGAAGGAAGCCTCAGTACAAGCTATTAACTCTCCTTCCCCACAGTGTTCTTTATCCCTGCATGGAAGAATCAATCTAGTTTCCTCCACTGCAAAAGATTCCTTCGCCCTTACATTGCTTCCCTTGGAATTCCTTCTGGAATTCCACTCTCTCTTTCTCCGCTCGGAAAGGCTTTAAAAAGTATTATGCTCATCCCCCTCCACTGCCAAGAGAAAAACAAGAATGGAAACGATTGCTCAGTTAATGCATCTGAAACACCCTACCCTGAACCATCTAATTGCCTTGAAGGCCTGACGGAAGATGTGGCCTACTTCTTCCAATTGCCAAACTTCCTTGGCTTGGTGGAGAGCCCACCGATCTCCCTTGGGTGTTACTAGCCTTGCTTAGCCATATAAGGAAACCTAAAGGAGCCGCCTTTCTATTTAAAGAAACTTGAAGATCAGGGTCTTAAACTCTTCTTATCTCAAAGTTCCCCGTGAAAGAAGAGTGGAAGGCATTCCTTGCCTGGAGTTTTTTTCTTCCCTTCAACTCAAGTGCTTTGTGATGTAATTTCCATTGCCCCTGCGGAGTTGAAATCCCTGCAAGTCACTAGTGATAACATCCAGGCTTAATTTAAAGTCCCCTTCACCCTACCCACCTGTTGCCTTTGTTCTGGTTAACCACTCCCTTTTCCTAAGGCCTCCAGGACATTGTACTTTCACCTTCAGTTGTTTCTTTTTTTTTAGTTTTGCCATTCCCACAACTCTGTCTGGACTTTGTCTTCCAATTTTCTCTCCTTGTTAGCTCTGGGGGGTAACTGTTGCTATGTATTCAACTATCACTACCACAGTAGACACCCCAGATGATGCTCTCATCCTGCATTTGTGTTTTTCTTTTAAAAGCTAAAAATGACTAAAAATGAATATGCATTAAGATTGGTTCTTCAGATAAACTCCAAAACCAGATACAGTATATTTATACTCTGTAGTTCCATAGGTAAAATAAGCTTACTTTTTCAGTTACACCATTTTGGAAATCTGATTTTGTTTCCTCAGCTGATTCCCAGAAGCCAGTCGGCTGTCAGGTCAGAGCATTTTTCCTTCTTCATTTCTCAGATCCACCTGTTCTCTAGCTGTACTGCTGAAAACTGGTTCGATATTTTCTTCATCAATCAGTGTTTTTTACTGAGCACTCACTGTGTCCAGAGCACTGTACTGAGCACTTGGGAGAGTACCATACGACAGTTGGTGGACACATTCCCTGCTCACAAGTAGCTTAGATTCTAGAGGCTTCACCTTCAAACCCTTTATAACTTCTTCCACTCTTAATGACATTTTCTCACTGATTTATCTTCTGGTTTAACTAGCCATTTTTCTACCTTAAAATGAAGTTTCTCTGACATGGTAGAGCATTATTCTCCCAAGAAGCACAGATGATTATGAAGATGATGAATTAAATGTTAATGTATCACTGTTTAGGGTGCAATACTGGTAAGAATTATCCGATATGCTGATGAGAAGCCTGCAGGCTTCTCCGCCAGCCTCCTGTTCACACCCTCCCTTCTGCCTAGAGCTCCTTCCTCTTTGCATGGGGCAGACTACTGCTCTTCCCATCTTCACAGCCCTCTTGAAATCACATTTCCTTCTGGAAGCCTTCCCCGAGTATTCTCTCATCTCTCCACACTATTTCTAACTCGACTGCCAATTTAGCATTTCCGCAGCCCCTAAACACTTGGGTACTTCCCCTTCCCCTGACTCCCAGCACTTGTGTAGGGATCTTTCGACTCTGTTGCTTCCCTTCAATAGTATTTATTGAGCGCTTACTATGTGCAGAGCACTATACTAAGCGCTTGGAATGTACAAATCGGTAACAGATAGAGACAGTCCCTGCCGTTTGACGGGCTTACAGTCTAATCGGGGGAGACGGACAGACAAGAACAATGGCAATAAATAGAGTCAAGGGGAAGAACATCTCGTAAAAACAATGGCAACTAAATAGAATCAATAAAAATTTCCTTCTGATTGTAATTTATTTAGATGTCTGTCTCCACCCCCTACCCTGTACTGTAAACTCCTTGAGGACAGGAAGCATGTCTACTAACTCCTAGTGTACTTGGCCTGGTGGAGAGAGCATGGGTTTAGGAGCTGGGATCTAATCCCAGCTCCAGCACTTGTCTGCTATGTGACCATGGGCAAATCACTTGACTTCTCTGGGCCTCAGTCACCTTCTCTCATGGAATTAAGACTTGGAACCCTGTGTGGGACATGGGCTGTGTCCAACCTGATCTATGGTAGTTTGTATCTACCACAGCGCCTGACCCATAGTGAGCCCTTAACAAACACCGTTGTTATTATTATTACTACTCTCCCAGGTGCTGAGTACAGAGCTCGGACACAGGGTAAGCGTTCAATAAATATTGATTGACTGATGTGTTCAGAAACTCATAGTCTGCTTTTCTAAATCTCATCCATGTCTTCATTTCAATCTCAAATTCTTAACAATGATGGCAAGATCTGCTCTCTCTATCTGGCTCTATAGTCAAAGGCTACACATATTCTTTACTGCAGCCAATTAAAATCATTTGCAGTCCAAATAGTTCTTACATTTAAATCTTTTGAATCCACATCTTCTAGTTAACCAGAAAGTGCCTGTATTATTCAAAATCATGAGATCCTGGTGAAACTACTTTGGAAATATTTTTAATATACTTTATGGAGGAGAGAATTAAATTTCAGGACTTCTGAACAAAGTTTGGCTGTTTTAGGATTGATGATAGTAAAATATATCGCTAGAATGATATGAGGATTCCCACTTGACCGACTGCACTCAATGAGCCATTCTTAACCATTCCTACCACTTACGGGGACTACTATTGATCTTAATCGTATTCACTTAAGAGCTACCTTCCCTAGCAATAATGAAACTTTCATTTCAACTCAGCTGCATTTGATTCAGAAACCCTCATCCCTCTTCAAATGCCAGTGTTGGATACAAAATTTCTGTTCCAACTAAACGGGGAATAGCTTCTGCCAGAATGAACAGCACCTTCTCAAGGTCACTGCACATTCCAAAGGTCCATTATAAAGATACCGTTTGGTAAACAAGATTATAGTAGGGAGACATTTAGCTACTTGATGTCACGCTAGGGCCAAAAACACTCGAACCGGGTATAGAGGGCTGTAACAAAAGAAGTAAAACGAGGGGAAGGGAGAAACTCCAAGGTCATTTGGAACCCACTCTAGCTCCTCCAGGCTGAGCAGTCTGTCCGCGTTGTGCGAGAATGAGTGAGGAAGAGAGAGCCCTTCCCTAATAACCATGGAAATGACAGAACTCAGAATTGGCTCCTTCTACAACCCAGAAGTGCTCCTCTAGTTCTAAGCTTCTCACTGTGCTGTGAACTTGCCTGCCTCACCGCTGACCCCTGACCCACGTCCTGTCTCTAGCCTGGAATGCCCTCCCTCCTCAAATTGGACAGACAACCACTCTCCTCCCTCCAGCCCTTTAAGGCCTTACTGAAGGCACATCTCCTCCAAGAGGCCTTCCCAGACTAAGCCCCATTTTTCCTCATCTTCCACTCCCTTCTGCATCGCCCCGACTTGCTCCCTTTCCTCTCCCACTCCCCCCTCCTCCAGAGTCCCACAGCACTTATGTACAGCACTTATCTGTAATTTTATTTATTTGTATTGGTGTCCATCTCCCCCCATCTAGACTGTGAGCTCATTGTGGGCAAGGAATGTCACTCCTTATTGTTGCATTGTACTTTCCCAACCACTTAGTACAGTGTTCTGCACACAGTAGATGTTTAATAAATGTGAATGAGTGAGTGAGTGAGTGAGTGAGTGAGTGAGTGAGTGAGTGACTGAAAAATTGGGTCAGGACCCCTGCTTTGGTTGCACAGGAATCCCCCCATAGGCTGTCACTACTCCTCCTAGGAAGTCTGCTCTGATCAGGAAAAGCTTGCAATTGGGGAGTGGAGCCAGGGGGCTTCCTGTTTCCCATGACGGCCCTCTCTCCCAGGGGAGCTAAGGCTCTGGGCCCTCTGGAGGCCTACTTTTTGGGAGTACAAGTGACCAGAAGGAAGCTGGCTGGCCCTCCCTGCTATTCCCCTCCACCTGGCCAGCATCAGAGCGGCGAAGCCCAGAGGCGCCTTGATGCCACCAAGAGTGGCCTGGTAACCCGGCCTTGTGGCCTGGCATCAATCAACCAAGGCATGGAACTGATTGAGTGGTTAGGGTGCGCAGAGCACTGTCCTAGGCACTTGGGAGGGGTATGATAGAATGGAAAGGAGACGGTAGGCAGGCGCCCTGCCCATAGTGAGCTTACAGAAAGGGCCCTTAGGGCCCCTCTGTGGACAGCCTGCGGGGAGGGGGGACAAGGTTCATTCATTCATTCATTTGTATTTATTGAGCGCTTACTCTGTGCACAGCAATAATAATGTTAATAATGTTGGTATTTGTTAAGCGCTTACTATGTGCAGAGCACTGTTCTAAGCGCTGGGGTAAACACAGGGGAATCAGGTTGTCCCACGTGGGGCTCACAGTCTTCATCCCCATTTTACAGATGAGGGAACTGAGGCACAGAGAAGTTAAGTGACTTGCCCACAGTCACACAGCTGACAAGTGGCAGAGCTGGGATTCGAACTCATGAGCCCTGACTCCAAAGCCCGTGCTCTTTACTAAGCGCTTGGACTGTACAATTTGGCAAAAGATAGAGACAATCTCTGCCCAATAGCGGACTCGCAGTCTAAACGGGGGAGACAGACAACAAAACAAAACAGGTGGAAAGAGGGGAGACAGGGGCAGGGGGGGGCAGAGGACAGAGGAGGGGGGAAGAGGGTGGACAGAGAGGGGACAGAGGAGGGGACAGGGGACAGAGGAGGGGACGGGGGACAGAGCAGGGACAGAGGAGGGACAGAGGAGGAGCAGAGGAGGGGACAGAAGGGGGCACAGAAGGGAGGGCAGAAGGGAGGGCAGAAGGGAGGACAGAGCGAGTGATCGCAGTGGGAGGCCCGTGTGCCCGCACTGAGCGGTGTCGCCTGCGAGAGGAACATCAACATCATGATCATCATGATCATCATGATCATCTTGATCATCTTGATCATCCTGAACCCGGTACTTGTGGCGGGCGCTTCCCTGGGGAGCCGGAGGAGGCGGAGGAGCCCCCGGGGGCGGGCAGGGCGGGCAGGGCACACCCCGCCCCAGGCAGAAGCCCCGGCCCGGGGGCAAAGGGGGCAAGATCCCAAACGAAACTTTCTCCTGGACAACGGCTCGGGGCTTCCCCGGCCCCCCGCCTCCCGCCCCTGACCTCTCCTCTGACCCCGGGCCCCCCTGTCCCGGGGGCACCGACGACCGTGTCCTCCCCCCACCAACCCCCCCCCCCCCACATTCTCTCTCTCTCTCAGGTTTCGGGGTGGGGAGCGACCCGTGACCCCCCCTTTTGGTGGTTTCCAGCTCCCTTCCCCAAACCCGGGCAGCCCCTTCCCCCTGCGTGACCGCGCCTCCCCCCCCATGCACACACACACACGTACATGTACACAAGCACGCATGTACACACACGCACGCATGTACACACGCACACATGTACACACGCACACATGTACACACGCACGTACACACGCACACATGTACACACGCACATGTATGCACGCGTGCACACACATGCACACGTGCACACACACATGCACACATGCACGTACACATGCACACATGCACGTACACATGCACACGCGCACGTACACATGCACACGCGCACGTACACACATGTACACACATGCACATGTACACACATGCACATGTGCGCGTGCACACACATGCATGCACAGGTGCACGTACACATGCACAGGTGCACGTGCACACATATACACATGCACATGTGCACGTACACACATGTACACACATGCACGTGTGCGCGTGCACACACATGCATGCACAGGTGCACGTACACATGCACAGGTGCACGTGCACACATATACACATGCACATGTGCACGTACACACATGTACACACATGCACGTGTGCACCTGCACACACACATACAAACATGCACATGTGCACGTACACACACACAGTATGCACACGCACGCGCATGCACACATAGACGCACATGCACCCATACACCCGCATGCACACGCACGCGCATGCACACCTGCACACCCACCCCTGCAGGCTCCGCGATCCCGCACGGAATAACGGGGGAAGAGCCCGAGGTCCAGGGGGAAGAGCCGGGGGCGCAGGAGGAGAAGCAGCAGGGCCTAATGCCTCCAGCCCGGTCATGGGTTCTAATCCCGCCTCCTCCGCTGGCCTGCTGTGTGACCTTGGGGCAACCCACTCCACTTCTCCGGGCCTCGTCCGGAGAATGGGGGTTGAGACCTTGGAGCCCCCCCGGGGGAGGGGGGGGGAGGGATGGAGTCCCACCTCATCACTTCCTACCTCGCCCCAGCGCTTAGAACAGGGTTCGGCACAGAGGGAGCGCTTAGGAAAGACCGTTGCGGGCGGGGGGAGGTCTCCGTGTACTTTCCAATAATAATAATAATAATAATAATAATGTTGGTATTTGTTAAGCGCTTACTATGTGCCGAGCCCTGTTCTGAGCGCTGGAGTCCGGCGCTCGGCACCCAGGAAGCGCTCAAGAAATACGATGGAGTGAAATGTCATGAGAGTTATTAGAATTAGGAGGAGAAGGGAGGGCTGCGGGGGGTCGGGAGGGCATGCCGACCCTTCTGCCCGGCCCCCCCCCCGCCCCAAAAAGCGGGAGCTGCCGGGGAGCAGGGGGTCGAAAGCCTGCGAGCCCGTCGTTGGGCAGGGACCGTCTCCATCCTCTGCCGAGCGCCCAGCGCAGTGTTGCGCACCGAGGAAGCGCTCGAGCAATAGGGAAGAATGAAGGAACGAAGGGAAAGGAGGGGGCCGGGCCCGGGAAATGAAGTTTCCGCAGCCCCGAGACGTGGCCGGCCGCAGGCGGAGGCCCCCCGAGGCCCTTTGGCCGTCTTCCCTTTGACCTCGAAGCCAAGGACGGGGAGGGGGGGCCTTCCCTCGGCCGGCCGGTCCTTCCCGCGGACTCGGCTCCCGGCCCCGCCCGTCCCACCCCCGTGGCTCGCTTGCCTGCTGGCCCTCTGGCCCTCCGTGCCGGGCCCGGGATGCTCAGGGATCCGGCGGCGGCTGGAGCTGGAAAAGCAGCGCGCCCGAGCTGGCCGCCCCCTCCCGCTGCCCACCTGCAGCGCGCACAGTCCGGGGACGGTCTGACAGCCCGCGCCGCTCCGGCTCGGAGCGCCGGGACACGCCCACGGACCCACGGGTCACGCCCCCCCCGCAGGCACAGGACACGCCCCGGACCCACGGGACACACCCACACATCAACCGGGCACGCCCCCACCCCCGCAAGACACGCCCCACACCCACAGGACACGCCCCGAGCCACGGGACACGCCCCCACATCCACAGGACAGGTCCCAAGATCTAGGGGACCCGCCCCCAGATCCGCAGGACACACCCCCAGACCCACAAGACTCGCCCCGGATGCACAGGGCCCGCCCACGCCCCCACAGGGCACGCCCCCAGACCCACAGGACACGCCCCAGACCCGCAGGCCACGCCCCCAGATGCACAGGACACGCCCCCAGACCCTCAGGACCACCCCACATCCACGGGACACATCCCCAGACCCACTGGTCACGCCCCCAGATACACAGGATACGCCCCAGACCCACAGGACACGCCCACGCACCCACAGGACGCGCCCCCAGACCCTCAGGACACCCCCCACCTCCACGGGACATGCCCCCAGACTCACAGGACACGCCCCCAAACCCACAGGGCACGCCCCCACATCCACGGGACACGTCCCCAGACCCACTGGTCACGCCCCCAGACACACAGGATACGCCCCCCAGACCCAAAGGACACGCCCCCGGATCCACAGGACACGCCCCCAGACCCACTGGTCACGCCCCCAAATCCACGGGTCACGCCCCCACAACCACGGGACACGCCTCCAGATCCACGGGACAGGCCACCAAGACCAAAGGACACGGCCCCATCCATGGAACACGCCCCCAAGGCCAAAGGGCACGCCCCACACCCACGGGACACGCCCCACATCCACGGGACACGCTCCCGCACCCACAGGACACGCCCCTAGGCCTCCAGGCTTCGCCCCCAGCCCGCCTAGCTCCCGCTCCACCCTTCAGGCTCCTCCTCCTCCTCTTCCCCATTAGCCGCCTCTCCCACGCGGGGCGTTCCCTCCACCCCCACTCCTGTCCCCTCCCCCGGCGCGCACGGAGCTGCTTCTTGCATCCTCCGCTGAACGACACGGTATTCTGCTTGAGAAACCATCGTCCTTGGAAGAGGGGACCCCGATCCCTTTTTCTTCGGCGCCTTGCAGCCTCTGTAAGAGTTGCGTTCATGAGCCAGGACACCTCCCCTGGAGGCTTTAAAAAGATGGAAAGATCATTCCGTATTGTCGTTGGTGGTGAAGAAGGCTGCGGCGTCCAGTTCTGGGACGTGGGGACCCCCCCCCCCCCCCGCCCCCGAAAAGTCTTTTCGGCCTCCTTCCCCATCCCTCGAATCACGCAGGTTTTCCCAAGAGGATCCCGAGCGAGGGGCTTGGGCAGCGCCGCATCCAGATTTCTAGACTGTGAGCCCGTCGTTGGGTAGGGATTGTCTCTATCTGGTGCCGAATTGTACTTCCCAAGCGCTTAGTACGATGCTTCTCACACAGTAAGCGCTCAATAAATTCGATTGAATTGAATCCACAGGCGTGTCTTCCAAAGGCAGCCTCCCTTACAGAATAGGGTCAGATTAAGGGTATTGGCAGCCTAGGGGTTGGTAGGTGGGGAGACAAACATAATTGTTATTATTATTATTATTATTATTATTATTATTATTATTATTATTCTATTTTTGAAGCGCTTACTCTGGGTCAAGCACTGTTTTAGGCACTGGGGTAGATAGAGGTTCATCAAGTTGGGTACCGGCCCCTATCCCACTTGGGACTCACTGTCTAAGATGGAGGGAGAAAAAGTATTTAATCCCCATATTACAGTTATGGAAATGGAGGCACAGAGAAATCCAGCGTCACACAAACAAGCAATTGGCAGAGTGCACATTAGAACCCAGATCCTCTGATCCCTTGTACCGATTTGTACATTCCAAGCGCTTAGTAGGTTGGTCTGCACATAGTAAGCGCTCAATAAATACTTTTGAATAAATGAATGAAGCAGGATAGAGCCCGGGCCTGGGAGTCAGAAGGACATGGGTTCTGATCCCACATTCGCCATTTGTCTGCTATGTGACCTTGGGCAAGTTATTTCATTTCTCTGTGCCTTAGTTTTCTCATCAGTAAAATGGGGATTAAGAGCCCCAGCCCCATGTAGGACAGGGACTGTGTCCAACCTGATTTGCTTGTATCCACCCCAGTGATTAGTACAGTGCCTGGCACATAGTAAGACACCAGTAATCCATCCTGCTTCTCAAATTTTATCTGAAATAATAATAATGATGGTATTTGTTAAGTAGTTACTATGTGCAAAGCACTGTTCTAAGTGCTGGGGGGATACAAACTGATCAGGTTGTCCCACGTGGGGCTCACAGTCTTAATCCCCATTTTAAAAATGAGGGAATTGAGGCACAGAGAGGTTAAGTTCATTCAATTCATTCATTCAATAGTATTTATTGAGCGCTTACTATGTGCAGAGCACTGTACTAAGCGCTTGGGATGAACAAGTCGGCAACAGATAGAGACAGTCCCTGCCGTTTGACCGGCTTACAGTCTAATCGGGGGAGACGGACAGACAAGAACAATGGCACTAAACAGCGTCAAGGGGAAGAACATCTCGTAAAAACAATGGCAACTAAATAGAATCAAGGCGATGTACAATTCATTAACAAAATAAATAGGGTAACGAAAATATATACAGTTGAGAGGACGGGTACAGTGCTGTGGGGATGGGAAGGGAGAGGTGGAGGAGCAGAGGGAAAAGGGGAAAATGAGGCTTTAGCTGCGGAGAGGTAAAGGGGGGATGGCAGAGGGAGTAGAGGGGGAAGAGGAGCTCGGTCTGGGAAGGCCTCTTGGAGGAGGTGATTTTTAAGTAAGGTTTTGAAGAGGGAAAGAGAATCAGTTTGGCGGAGGTGAGGAGGGAGGGCGTTAAGTGAGTTGCCCAAAGTCACACAGCTGACCAGCAGCAGAGCCGGCATTAGAACCCATGACCTCTGACTCCCCAGTCCGTGTTCTTTCCACTGAGCCACACTCTTTCTCCAAATCCTTCCAGGGATCTCCCAGTAAGAGATTTAGAGCTGAGGTCCCACAGGAACACCCACACACTGGCCCTAGAGATGCAGGTTGAAGCAGTTAATCCAACCACCTTGGCCTAGTCTAACCGTAAATCGTCCACACAACTATTCAGTCAGAGGAATGTAGGACTTTAGGAGATAAATTGTTTGCATGCACAGCACATCCAAGTTCTCAGATTTCCTCACTCTTCCCCTCCCTCGCCCGTCCTATTGATTCCCAATTATTGGATTTCCAAGAAAGACTGCTGGGGCCCCAGTGGCAGGGGGCAGCCTTGGAGTTATAGCCATTTCTTCCCTCCTGCTAAATTTTGGAATCAAGTTCAAGTCCCCTCCCTCGGATACCTGGGTGGACAAGACGGTCCCCTGGGTAGGCAGAAGCCCCATCCAACCTTTGGAGCACCGGGAAGGTTATGGCCATTTTGTCCATTGGCAGGCTGCCGGAGCATTTAGGGGTAAAAGAACAAAGGGTAATAATCTGGTATTTCAGAATTTTTTTTCTCCTGTTCACCCCTGAATCGTGCAGCTTCAGATGTAATCTTGAAGTTCTTGTTGATTTTCTCTGGGTCTGTCCTCCCCCTGTAGACTATAGGCCCCTCAAGGGCTAGGAGCCATTTGTCTTAAAAGCTAGCGTGCAGTCCCTGCAGTGTTTAGTACAGGGGCTTCCAGAGTGTTGTATTCTCCCAAGCGCTTCAAACAGTGCCCTGCATACAGTAAGGGCTCAATAAATACGATCAATTGATTGATTCCAGAGGGCCCTTCAGGGACGGGGCTGTGCGAAGACTCAAGGCAGGGCGATCCGGGGGCTGGGGAGGGGTGAGGGTCTGCAGGGTGTGAGGAGTGGCCATTTGGGTTGTGGGTGGGGCTTCCAGAGGGGGTGTCAGGGATGGGGTGGGGTGGGGCTTATGAAGAAACAAGGCAGGGAAATGGGGGTTGGGAAAAGCCCGTCCGGGAGTGAAACTGTGAGCCCCATGTGGGACCCGTACTATGTCCAACATGATGGACCTTGTATCTACCCCACAACAGTGCTTAGAACAGTGCTTGACACAGAGTAATTGCACTACAAATACTATTATTATAATTGTTGTTGTTATTATTATTGTTATTCCAGTGCTTTCTAGTAGTGGTAAGGGATTGTGGTAAACTATCCCCAGTCTTTCCCATTGTTCTTCTGTGAATCCTTCACACCTAGAAAAATGGCAGACTAGGCAGTTTACAGCAGTATAATAATCACTGCTGTAATATTTATCAAGGACTCACTGTGTCCCTGGAGTTGATACAATATCATTTTCCTACAGAAATGCGCTCGGATCATGTTTCCCCACTCGTCAAGAAATTCCAGCGGTTGCCCATCCACTTCGCATCAAAAACTCTTCACCAGTGGCTTTACAGCACTTGATCACTTTGTCCCCTCCTACCACACCTCGCTACTCTCTTACTGCAATCCATACTCACACTTCACTTCTCTAAAGTTAACCTTCTCACTGCACCTTGATCTTGTCTATCTTGCTGCTGACCTCTTGCTCACGTCCTGCCTCTGGCCTTGAACGCCCTCCCTCCTCATATCTGACAGGCAATTACCCTCCCCTCCTTCAAGGCCTTATTAAAGACATATCTCCTCCAAGAGGCCTTCCATGACTAAGCCCTCCTATCCTCCTCTCCCACTCCTTTCTGCGTCACCCTGACTTGCTCCCTTTGCTCTTCCCCGCCCCCCAGCCCTACAGCACTTATGTCTATATCTGAAATGTATTTATTTATTCATATTAGTATGTGGTGTCCCCCTCTAGACTGTAAGCTTGTTGTGAGCAGGGAATGTGTCTGTTTATTGTTGTATTGTTCTCTCCCAAGCACTTATTTCAGCATTTTGCACACAGTAACTATTCAATAAATACAATCAAATGGATGGATGGATGGATGGATGGATGGATGGATGGATGGATGGATGGATGGATGAATGAATGAATAAATGAATGAAAACACTCAGATCAGACATAATGCCTGTGCCACATGAGATTCATGGTCTAAGACGGACAGAGAAGAGGTATTTTACACCCATTTTACAAGGACAAGCAGTGTGGCCTAGTGGAAAAATCATGGGCCTGGGAGTCAGAGGACCTGGGTTCTAATTCTGATTCCACCACTTTTCTGCTGTGTGACTTTGGGCATGTAACTTCACTACTCTGTGCCTCGATTACCACATCTATAAAATGGGGATTAAGACTGTGAACCCCATGTGGGACTGTATCCAACCTAATTACCTTGTATCGACTCCAGCACTTAGTACAATGCCTGGCACATAGTAAGTGCTTAACAAATACCATTAAAAAAAAAGAGGTAAAGGCCAAATCAACACCAGGCACAGCAAACATTAAGCAAGACAATATAACAAGGAACAATCTTTTGGTTGAAATATGTGTTAAGGTCCGTGAATCTTGCATTAGCATTTTCAGTCACAAATGTCCACCAAGGTGAATTTCACTATCACTGCTGTCTTCTTCAAATATGAAGGCCAACTATATATAGATGAGGAACTAGGCACAGAGAAATGACTTGCCCAGAGTCTTAGAGAAGGCAAATGGTAGAGCAGGGTTTCAACCCAATCCCAGTCCTTTGCTCTTTCGACTAAGCCACATTGCTCTCTGTACATCCTACTCAGCGGGAGAAGGCTGTTTTGGCTTCATCCTATGTAGTCATTGTCCAAGGAGAAACTCACATTTATCACTGTCAATCTTAAAGTAAGCTAAATGACTTATTTATACCACCTCAGGGCCCCTAAAGAGTGCAGATGATTCCACCCTAAGTTTAGGAAATGGGGGAATCAAATCTATCAACCACGTTTATTGAGTGCTTACTGTGTCCCGACTACCGTATTAAGCACATGGGAGAATTCAATACAAATGAGTTGGTAGGCACTTCCCCTGCCCAGAAGGAGCTTACATTGTAGAGGGGATCTTGGAGAGCTATGGCCATACTTTGTCTCTTGAATACAGCATGGGAAGCAGTGTGGCCTGGAGGAAACAGCATGGGCCTAGGGAGACAGAAGGTTCTGGGTTCTAATCCAAACCCTCTCTTGACCCCAAAGCCCCCTCCATTTATCGCCCCATTTCCCTCCTACCCTTCCTCTCCAAAGTCCTTGAGCGAGTCATCTACATTTGCTGCCTCAATTCCCCTCCTCAACTCTCTCCTGGATCCCCTCCAATCTGGCTTCCTCCCCCCTTCACTGCACTGAAACCATCCTCTCAAAGGTGACCAGTGACCTTCTTCTTGCCAAATCCAATGACTCCTACTCCATCCTAATCTTCTTAGACCTCTCATCTGCCTTTGACACTGTGGACCATCCCCCTCTCCTCAATATGTTATCCAACCTTTCCTTCACTGCATGGCATAGTGGATTGACAGCAGACCTGGGAGTCAGAAGGTCATGGGTTCTAATTCTGGCTCGACATCTTGCCTGCTGTGTGACCTTGGACAAATCACTTCTCTGTGCCTCAGTTTCCTCATCTGTAAAATGGGGATTGAGACTGTTAGCCCCACATGGGACAACTTGATTTGTTCGTATCCTCCCCAGCACTTAGTACAGTACGTGGCACATATTAAGTGCTTAATAAATACCATTATTATTATTATTCGCTGTCTCCAACCTCTCCTGGTTCTCCTTTTATCACTCTGGTTGTTCATTCTCACTCTCTTTTGTGGACTCCTCCTCCCCCTCCCATCTCCTAACTGTAAGGGTTCCTTAAGGTTCAGTTCTTGGTCCCCTTCTATTCTCCATCTACACTCACTCTCTTGGAGAACTCATTCGCTCCCATGACTTCAACTATCATCTCTATATGGATGATGCCCAAATGTACACCTCCTCCCTTGTTCTCGCTCCCTCCCTCCAGGCTCGCATCTCCTCCTGGACATCTCTATTTGGATGTCCTGCCGCCACCTCAAACTCAACATGTCCAAGACAGAGCTCCTTATCTTCCCTCCCAAATCCTGTCCTGTCTCGAACTTTCCTATCACTGTAGACGGCAGAACCATCCTTCTCATCTCACAAGCCCGTAACCTTGGTGTCATCCTTGACTCCACTCTCTCATTCACCCCACACATCCAATCAGTCACCAAAACCTGCCAGTCTCACCTTCACAACATTGCCAAGACTCGCCCTTTACTCTCGCCCTTTACTCTCCATCCAAACCACTACCACGTTAGTAAAATCACTCATCCTGTCCCTAGTGAGACAGGGATGCATCAGCCTCTTTTCTGACCTCCCAACCTCCTGCCTCTCCCCACTTCAGTCCATACTTCACTCTGCTGCCGGGATTATCTTTATACAGAAACATTCAGGGCATGTCACTCCCCTCCTCAAAAATCTCCAGTGGTTGCCTATCACTCCATATCAAACAAAAACTCCTTAACCTTGGCTTCAAAGCTCTCCACCACCTTGCCCCCTTCTACCTCACCTTCTTTTCTCCTTCTACCTCCCAGACCACACACACTCCACTTCTCTGGTGCTAACCTTCTCACTGTGCCTCAATCTTGCCTGTCTTGCCACCGACCCCTGGCCCACATCCTACCTCTGGCCTGAAATGCCCTCGCTCCTCATATCTGCCAAACAGTCATTCTTCCCCCCCTTTAAAGCCATACTGAAGGCATACCTCTTCCAAGGGGCCTCCCCCTTTACGTCAGCTCCCCCTCCCTTCCGTGTGACCTCAGCTCGCTCCCTTTGCTCTTCCCCACTTCTTCCCGCCCCACAGCACTTATGTATATATGTATATATCTGTAATTCTATTATTATATATGTATATATATTATATTTCATTATATTGATGCCAGGTTACTTGTTTTGATGTCTGTCTCCCCCACTCTAGACTGTAAGCCTGTTGTGGGCAGGGATTGTCTCTCTTTATTGCTGTATTGTACTTTCCAAGCGCTTAGTACAGTACTCTGCATACAGTAAGAACTCAGTGAATATGATTGATTGAATGAATGAATGAATAATCCTGGCTCTGCCACTTTCCTGCTGCGTGACCTTGGGCAAATCACTTAACTTCTCTGAGCCTCAGTTCCCTCATCTTCAGAATGGGGATTCACTACCTCTTCTTCCTCCTACTTAGGCTGTGAGTCCCAAGTGGGACTGGTTATCTTGTGCCTACCCAGGTGCTTATTACAGTTCTTGGCACATTGTAAATGCTGAAACAACTACCAGTTATTGCATTATGCTTATTATTCTCACATTACTAATTATGGAGCATGACGCCTATAAAGTGTAGAGAATCGGCTAACCCATCCAGAAAGTTCCAGCTCTTGAGAAATGCATCACCAAAGTCAGAGCCACTGGAAATGGCAAAGATCCCAGACTTGATCCCAGACCTGCCAAGATATATAGGAAAGGAGGGAGAGAACTACTGGAGTGTGTGCACAGACATTACCTCCATAGATGGAATGCTCAGAGGAAGACACAGAATCTTAATGATCATCATCACCACCTTCAAGACATAAAGTGCAAGAGCAGTTTGCAGTAACTACTATGATCTCTTTACTGCTCTATATGCTAACACAGCTTCTGGTAGCAGCCTACCTGGTCCGCTGAGGCATATTTTTCACCATGGGCTCCCTGAATCATAACAGAGCTTTAGATCACAATACAGCATTATGGATGTAATATGAGTAATAATGATGGTGGTGGTATTTAATAGGTTCTTATTATGTGCCAACCACTGGGCTAAGCCCTGGGGAAGATACGAGATAATCAGTTCAGATATAATCCCTGACCCAAACAGAGCTCACATTCCAAGAGGAATGGAGAACAGGTATTTATCCCCATTTTTCAGATGAGAAGACTGAGGCATAGAGAGGTTAAGGGATTTTTTCAAGGTCACACATCTGGCAAATGGCAGAGCTGGGATTAGAATAATAATAATAGTAATAATGATATTTGTTAAGCTCTTACAGTGTGACAGGCACTGTTCTAGGCACTGGGGTAGATACAAGATAATCAGATTGGACACAGTCCCTGTCCTACATGGGACTCACAGTCTTAATCCCCATTTTACAGAACTGAGGCACAGGGAGTTTAAGTGAGTGCCCCAAGATCACACAGCAGACAAGTGGCAGAGCCGGAATAGAACCCATGACCTTCTGACTCCCAGGCCTGTGTTCTATCCACTGGGCCATGCTGCTTCCCAGAACCAGGTCTCTTGACTTCCGGTCTGTGCTCTTTTCACTAGATCATGCTGCCTCCATTAGGCTATGGGCTTTGCTCCATTGTCAGACACATGAGAAATGTGGGGCAGCAGCCCCAAGACCTCTGTGCTGTTTCACAAACTTTTCAAAAGCATAAACTTGAGCTCTGATTTCTACTAAGTCACTACGACTGCAAAGAGAAGTTCATCAAGTTCCTGAGGCTACTTCCAATTGTGGTCATTAGTATGTCTTGGTTTGGGTTGTATCTGACTTTTCTCCATCAACTCCCACCCCTGCTAGACTGTAAGATGGTTGTGGGCAGGGACCATCTTTCTGTATTGCTATATTGTACATTCCAAGCAGTTAATACAGTGCTTTGCACATAGTAAGCACTCAATAAATACGAATGAATGAATGAATGAATGAATGGGTAAAGACAGACATTAAAATGAATAGTGGATATGTACATAAGTGCTGTGGGGCTGAGGGTGGGGTGAATAAAGGGTACAGATCCAAGGACAAAGTACACAGAAGGGAGTGGGACTGAGGGCTTATTCAGAGAAGGCCTCCTGGAGGAGATGGGATTTCAATAAGGCTTTGAAGATGAGGAGAGTAAACTTGTAAGTTCAATGTGGGCAGGGAATGTGTCTACCAGCTCTGTTATGCTGTAATTCTCCCAAGCTCACAGAAGAGTGCTCAGCACAAAGTAATTGCTCAATAAATACCATTTAGAGGTCGATTGATGTAGGATCTGGACCTTACAGATGCTGAGGTACTTCAACAATTCATTCATTCAATCAATCGTATTTATTGAGCGCTTACTGTGTGCAAAACAACTGGTGCCGGGCTTATCCCAGGGCTGCGCAGAGTGTGGGGTGTCATTACTCAGAGTTACAGCTGTCTGACATTTTCAAGTGTTTCATAATATGAAATTCGGTAAGTTCCTCCTGCCTAGAACGCCAGGCTCAGTGATGCCAAGCTCTTTCTCTACAATATTTTTGATGACATTCCAAGTTAGAGGTCTACCGAACTGATGAATGAATGAATGAATGAATGAGTTAAAGGAAGGTAAGCGTGGAGTCTGGGAAAGAAACTTCCCAGTTTAGGCTGGTGAAAGTGAAATATGAGTCATTACCAGGCATATTTAGTTTTATTAACATTAAAAAAATAGACTTCCTTATAAAATAGACTGTTCCACAGAGCACTCTTTATAGGCCATTTTGGAATGCCTAAATTTTGAGCCTGCAGGTAGAGATCGTGATTGTAACTTATGAATATCATTAGTATGGTTCAGAATGACTCATACAGGGTTCTAGCAAACTCAACTCAGTTGTTATTTTATTGTACCTTGCAGAGGTAGAGTTGGACTTCAGCATAATGAGAAGGTCTGTAAAATGTGCCCCCAAGAGGATGCACATAATAAGCACTCATTAAATATGATTGAATGAATAAATGAATGAATGAATGAAACTGTTGCCGAGTAATAATAATAATAAAAATAATTGAATTTGTAAAATTTTTCTATGTGCCAGTCACTGTTCTAAGCACTGGGGTGGTTACAAGCTAATCAGGTTGGACACAGCCCCTGTCCCACACGGGGCTCACAGTCTCAATCCCCAATTTACAGATGAGGGAACTGAGGCCCAGAGAAGTGAAGTGACTTGCTCAGGGTCACAGAGGAGACACGTGGCAGAGCCAGAATTAGAACCCAGGTCCTCTGACTCCCAGGTCCATACTCCTTCCACTAGGCCATGCAGCTTCTCAAGTAGGAATAGTAGTAGAATTAGTAATAGTAGTAGTAGAGAAGCAGCGTGGCTCAGCAGAAAGAGCCCAGGCTTGGGAGTCAGAGGTCATGGGTTCTAATCTCGACTCTGCCACTCATCAGCTGGGTGATTTTGGGCAAGTCACTTCACTTCTCTGGGCCTCAGTGACCTCATCTGGAAAATGGGGATGAAGACCGTGAGCCCCAGGTGGGACAACCTGATCACCTTGTATCCCCCCCCCCAGGGCTTAGAACAGTGCTTGGTACGTAGTAATCGCTTAACACGTACCATTATTATTAATAGAAATAGTAGTAGTCACAGTAGCAGTAGTGGTAGTAGCAGTTGTCGTTGTCTTATGCCATCGAGTCGTCTCCGACCCACAGCAACTCCATGGACACGTCTCTCCCAGAACATCCCACCTCCATCCTCAATCATTCTGGAAGTGGATCCAGAGAGTTTTCCCGGAAAAAATCCGGAAGTGGGTGACCACTGCCTTCTTCCGCGCAGTCAACTTGAACCTCCACCCTCGACTCTCTCCCATGCCACTGCTGCCCAGCACAGGGGAGTTTTGACTTGTAGCAGATTGCCTGCCACTTGCTTGCCACTGGCCAAGCTAGGAATGGAATGGACAGGCCTCTGCTTGACTCTCCCTCCCATAGCCAAGACTGGTAGAGGACTGGAAACTCTCCAGGTGCCATCTGGATAGGGGAGAAGTACTACCACTTAATATGTGTTCAGTGGGTGTAATGCATGATGCTAAGTGCTTTAAAACAGTTCCAGTGAGATTCAAACTCATAACCACTGGTTTACAAGTTAAGTGCTCTAAGCGCTGGACACCCAGTTTCAGGACTGTGAAGATATTTTTCTTTTGCAGAAGTGGGAAATTTTTTTATATCCAGGCTGAATTGATAGGGGAAGTATTCAGGATTTCGGATATGATTCTCAGTTCACAAGTGGGGAGGCGAGGCGAGAGACCTAGGGCCTTTTGAATATTAATGATATTTCCGAATTAGCTGAATTTCGGCCTAATTTTGCTTGCCTAATGTTTCCAAGCGAATAGACCTGGTTAAAAAGTTCTTTTTTTGCATATTCACATGAACCCAAACATCACCTTTAAACTTTCATTGGCTAATTTTAGATGATACCTTCATTTTCTTTTTATGTTTCCTGATATCTGCTTCTCTAGAACAATTTAACTGGAACATTTAAAACCACTTAGAAAACATGTCATTACTGCCAATCCTTTAATTAATAAATGATTACTAATGTCAGGTAGAACAGATGAATGCAACATTTGAATCTGCTTTTGAAATGAAAGAAATTAATTTCTTTACAGGCTATAACTTTAAAAAGGCAATCGAGTGAAGCAGCTGGGCTTAGTGGATAGAGCATGGGCCTGGGAGTCAGAAGGGCTTGGGTTCTAATCCCGGCTTTGCCACATGTCTGCTGCATGACCTTGGGCAAATTACTTCACTTCTCTGGGCCTCAGTTACCTCATCTCTAAAATGGGAATAAGAATGTGAGCCTCATGAGGGACAGGGATTTTGTCCGACCTGATTAATTTGTATCTAACCTAGCATTTAGAACAGTGCTTGGCAAATAGTAAGTGCCATCAGCAGTCTTTCAGTGCATTTTTCTGAGCACTGGGAACAGGTAGAGAGAGTAGCAGTGTAGCCTAGTGGAAAGAGCCCAGGCCTGGGAGTCAGAGGACCTGGGTTCTAATCCCGACTCCACCAATATCTGCTGTGTGACCTTGGGCAAGTCACTAACCTTTTCTCTATCTCAGCTATTCCATTTGTAAAATGGGGATTAAGACTATGATTCCTATATGGGACAGGGACTGTATCCATATTAGCTTGTATCTAGCCCAGCACCTAGTATGATGCCTGGCACATAGTAAACGCTTAATAAATACCACTAAAAAAAACAAACCAAAAAACAAAAAACAACTCGAACATTCGCCCTGCTAGCCGTAGAACACACTTTTCCTGTTTTAACCATTGGTGTCAGGGCAATGCTCATTTGAATAGCAAGAAGTTATAGAGGTGTACTATTCTATTTTCATGGAATAAATGTGCAAGTGTGCCAGAGAGTCTCTCAGTCGATCAATCAGGCACTTATTGAGCATTTATTGTGTGCAGAGTTCTTGTACTAAGCACTTGAAAGAGTCCAATACAGTAGGATTGGTGTCCTTTAGACTGTAAACCCATCCTCTAAACTGTAAGGTCATTGTGGTCAAGGATCGTGTTTGCTTTTTCTTATATTGTCCTCTCCTAAGCACTTAGCACAGTGCTCTGCACAAAGTAAGTGCTCGGTAAATATGATTGACTGACAATGCTTGCCCTCAAGGAGCTCACAATCTAGTGGGGGAAAGTTATGAAAATCAATTACAGGTAGGAGAAGCAGCAGAATGAAATGATATGTGCATAAGTACCATGGGGTTGAGGGTGGGGTGAGTATCAAAGTGCTTGGGTATTAATAATAATAATAATAATAATGTTGGTATTTGTTAAGCGCTTACTATGTGCCGAGCACTGTTCTAAGCGCTGGGGTAGACACAGGGGAATCAGGTTGTCCCACGTGGGGCTCACAGTCTTAATCCCCATTTTACAGATGAGGTAACTGAAGCATCGAGAAGTTAAGTGAGTTGCCCAAAGTCACACAGCTGACAAGTGGTAGAGCCGGGGTTCGAACCCATGACCTCTGACTCCAAAGCCCGTGCTCTTTCCAGTGAGCCACGCTGCTTCTCGGGGTATTACAGACCAAAGTGCAGAGGTAGTGCAGAAGGGAAGGAGAGAAGGGTGGAGAGATAAGAGGTTAGTCAGGGAAGACTTTCTGGCAGAGATATGATTTTAGAAGGGCTTGGAAAATGGGGAGATGGAGATGGTTGGCTGGATATTAGATGAGTAATCAAGGCCAGAGGGAGATGTGGGCAAGGAGGATGATGGCAACAGAGTTGAGATCAAGGTACAGTGGGTAGGTTGGGGTTAGAAGAACAAAGTGTGTAAGCTGGATTGTATTTGGAGATCAGCGAGGTTAGATAATAATAATGATGATGATGGTATTTGTCAAGTGCTTACTATGCATCAAGCACTGTTCTAAGTGCTGCGGTAGATACAAGCTAATCAGTCCTTATCCCACATGGTATTCACAGTCTTAATTCTTATTTTACAGATGAAGAAACTGAGGCACAAAAAAGTGAAATGACCCGCCCAAGGTCACCCAGCAGACAGTGGCAGAGCCGGGATTAGAACACAAATCCTTCCGTCTTCCAGGCCCGTGCTCTATCCACTAGGCCATGATGCTTCCCAATAGTAGGAGGGAGGAGAGCAGATTAAGTGCTGTAAAACCAATGAGGAGGGTTTTCTCAAGGCTGCTAACACTCAAGGATCTCACCATCAGCTGTGTCATCTTCTAGCTGACGGAAGGTTCTACTAAATAAAAGATTCCAGAATAATGGAAATTTCAACAGCTATAGCCAGATCCCACCTAAACTATGAAGGCCAAACAAGAAGTGGTTTCATTTCTCTTATCTTACTGGACTTCTTGCACTTATGTATTTATTTAGGCCCATTCTCAACACTTATGTATCTGTGTATAGGCATGCCCCACAAAGCAGCCATAATGAATAAGCAGTATGGTGCAATGGAAAGAGCACAGGCCTGGGACTTTGCCACTGGCCTGCTCTACAGGCAACTAATTTAACTTCTCCGTGCCTCAGTTTCCTCATCTGTAAAATGGGGATTCAAGGTTATAAGCGCCTCTCAACAGTAAGCTTGTCATGGGCAGGGAAAGTGTCTACCAACTCTGTCATACTGTACTCTCCCAAGTGCTTAGTAGACTGCTCTGCAAACAGTAAGTACTCAATAATCTGACCTGTTCTCCCTCCCTGTTAAACTATATCCTCAATGAGGGACAGGGACTGTGTCCAACCTGATTATCTTGTAGAAGCAGCATGGTGGAGTGGATAGAGCACAGGCCTGGGAGTCAGAAGGTCATAAATTCTAATCCCTGCTCTGCCACTTGTCTGCCGTGTGACCTTGGGCAAGGCGCTTCTCTTCTCTGGGCCTCAGTTACCTCATCTGGAAAATGAGGATTAAGAGTGTGAGCCCCATGTGGGACAGAGACTTTGTCCAACCCACTTTGCTTGTAATAATAATGGTAATGGTATTTATTAAGCACTTACTATGTGCCAAGCACTGTTCTAAGCGCTGAGGTAGATACAAGGTCATCAGGTTGTCCCACATGGGGCTCACAGTTAAATCCCTAATTTACAGATGAGGTAACTGAGGCACAGAGAAGTTAAGTGATTTGCCCAGAGTCACACAGCAAACACATGGTAGAGCCGGGATTAGAACCCACACCCTCTGACTCCCAAGAAAGTGCTCTTTCCACTAAGCCACACTGCTTCCTATATCCAACTCAGTGCTTAGTTCAGTGCCTGGCACATAGTAAGAGCTTAACAAATACCACCATTATTATTATTATCTGTCCTGGTGGCTTGTATAATGCTTGGCACATTGTGAGAATTTAGCAAATACCATTAACATTAACATGTTCTTTCAAAATGTGGTAGTTTCTAAAATGGCTGTTTGGTGGGGTAGATTTCTCTCAGCCTTAGGTGTTATGAATTGGAACTCATTCTAGAATCTCTGAAAAAATATGAAAGTCCTCTACATGCAATATCCTGAAACATTAAACATCTCTAATCTAGGATTTATGCTCTATTAAAGTCATTTAAGACGTAACATCAGAACATTACCTAATTAAGAATTGTAAAAAGACTTTTGGACTTTGCAGGAGGCTGCAAAAGTAGTATCAACAGACTGGCGACACAGGTGCAATTTACTCAAGAGACATTTGGTTGGCTTACAGAATTGTTTGGGTGGCTATCAGTTTGACCAACCCCAAGGCCAAGGGGTTGAACTCCAATCCAACATGGTGACGCCTCTCTCCCCACCCCCAGTCATGTGATGCAATTTGATGTGCTCTACACATAGTAAGTGCTCAATATTTTCATGGAATAAACGACCAAGAAAGTCTTTCAATCAATCAATCAGTAAGACATTTATGGAGCATTTATTTTGTGCAGAGCTCTTGTACTGCGCACTTGGGAGAGTCCAATACAGTAGAGTTGGTAGACACTTTCATTCACTCATTTAATCATATGTATTGAGTGCTTATTGAGTGCAGAGCACTGTACTAAGCACTTTGGAGAGTCCAATACAACAATCAACAGACACATTCCCTGCCCACAACAAGCTAACAGTCTAGAAGGAGGGAAACAGACTTAAATAGAAATAAATAAATTACAGATATGTACATAAGTGCTGTGGGCTGGGATAGGGGTTGAATGAAGGGAACAAGTTAGGGTGATGCTGAAGGGAGAGGGAGAAGAGGAAAGGAAGGTTTAGTTAGGCAAGGCCTCTTGGAGGAGCTGCGCCTTCAATAAGGCTTTGAGGGGTGAGAGAGTAATTGTCTGTTGGAGGGAGAGCATTCCAGGCGAGGACGTACGACATGGGAGAGAGGTAGGTGGTGAGATAGATGAGATGGAGGTACAGCGAGAAGGTTAGCATTAGATGAGTGAAGTGTGTGGGCTGGGTTGTAGTAGGAGAATAGCAAGATGAAGTAGGAGGGAGGAAGGTGATTGAGTGCTTTGAAGCCAATGGTGAAGAGTTTTTGTTTGAAGGAGGTGGAGGTGGTTGGGCAACCACCTGAGTTTCTTGAGGAGTGGGGAAAAATGGCCTGAACCTTTGTGTAGAAAAACAATCCGGGCAGCAGAATGAAATATGGGCTGGAGTGGGGAGAGACAGGAGGCAGGGAGGTCAGCCAGGCAGATGATACAGTAATCAATGCCTCCCCTGAAGGAGCTCATAATCTGTATCCCTGAGAGAGGCAGTGGCCCCGTATGAGACCATAGCAGCAGCAGCTTGTGGAAGCTCTCCTCTCCTGAAGCCCCCTGACTTTTGAGGGGAGTCATAGTAGGGTTTCCGCTCCCTGGGCCATCCCCAGCCCCATAATCCACACTTGCTCCCAGACTCCATCCCCTCGACTCTATGGCAGTGGTCAGTTCCAGAAGAAAGTCCTGCCTTTCTCTTCCCTGGCACCACCCCCTACACTGTAAGCTCACTGTGGGCAGGGAATGCTTCTGCCAACTCTGATGTATTTTACTCTCCCGAGGGCTTAGTATAGTCCTCTGCACATGGTAAGTGCTCAGTAAATGCCATCAATTGATTAATTGATTGCTGCTTTAGGTTAGTACAGAGAAGTACATGGCACAGTGGATAGAGCATGGGCCTGGGAGTCAGAAGGTCATAAATTCTAATCCCAGCTCTGCCACTTGTCTGCTGTGTGGCTTTGGACAAGTCACTTAATTTCTCTGAGCCTCAGTTATCTCATTCGTAAAATGGGGATGAAGACTGTGAGCCCTATGCAGAACAGAAACTGTGTCCAACCTGATTTGCTTATAATTAACCAAACACTTAATACAGTTCTCAGCACATAGTAAGAACTTAACAAATATCATAATTATTATCATTATTAAGCATTGAGAAGCAGCGTGACTCAGTGGAAAGAGCCCAGGCTTGGGAGTCAGAGGCTGTGGGTTCTAATCCCAGCTCGCCACTTACCAACTGTGTGACTTTGAGCAAGTCACTTAACTTCTCTGTGCCACAGTTCCCTCATCTGGAAAATGGGGATTGAGACTGTGAGCCCCACATGGGACAACCTGATTATCTTGTATCTACCCAGCTTTTAGAATAGTGCTTGGCACATAGTAAGTGCTTAACAAATACCAAAATTATTATTATTATTGTTATGTCGGGTTTCGGATCATGTTTTGGGGATGGGTGTGAAAAGCGAGGTTGGGAGGGAATCAAATTTCCTGCAATGATTGGATATAAGGTCAGGCTGGGCTCACAGATCCAAGGCTCTGACAATAATTAATGTGGGCTATATTGTCTGATTTTATGTAATGTGATCATTCAGAAATGGGGATACTTCTGTAGGCTCCACTGAAAGGTTTCACTGCTTTCTATGTCTGTCTTCCTCATTAGAGATAAGCTCCATGTGGGCAGGAAACAGAGCTCATGTACCTGTTTTCTTTCTCATTTTCTTTGTACAGGACATTGCCCTCAGACAGTGCTCAACAAATACCATTATTACCCTTTCTAAATCAAGTTTAGATTCTGCAGAAGCCGCTCTGCAGTTTACAGTCTAAAACCTCTTCTGAAGAGAAGGCTTTTCTGCATAGTCTCTTAAGGGCCATCACCACTAACACAATAGCTGATAAACTCCTCCCTGGGTTCATCTGTCCATCAATGCACAGCAGGCAGACCTGCCACTGCAGCACAAATCCTTTCTTCCTGACACTGCAGTTTTGCTGCTGAAAAATTCAAAAATGCTATGTACAAAGTCAAATTAAAGCAACCGATTTTCTGAAATGCCCCGAAGAGTGAGCTTCTATAAATCAGAGTCCTGGTTGAAATCTATGATCTTCTTCCCCGGGAGGTTCTCAAAAATACTTTTATCTGAACTGTGGTCTTTCCCTAATAACAATTACAAAAAAAAAATCCCTGCCAAGTTCTGGATGAGAAAGATACAAAACATCGAGGACTCCCTGACTCCTCCATTTAAAAATAAAACAAACCTGTTGGATTTGGTATTAATGTGCCCAAACATGTTAAAAAGGAAGCTTGAAAATAACAATGAAGAAGAGTTTAACCCAATTGCAGATGGTATAAAGCTCCAGGCTCTGCCCCTTTGTAGCAAAGTATCAGAACCGCAAGAATGCCCTTACCAATGAAATCATCCCTTTAGTTGTAATTCGTCAATCCACTGTAAAGATTTAGGCCCCTGACTTTCTTGTTCTTTGCTCCAACAACATCAGCCTTTTAAGACTACCACTATGCGTGGGAGCAAAGGCAGTCTTCTATTTCCAAAAAAAAAAAAGATGAACTCAGGGAAAAGGTAGGATTAATTATTTTAAGATAATATCTGTGACAATCCACAGCAGTGACAAGATTCCTGACTCTGTGCTCTTTGGCTTGTGATTGCATTTGACACCTGAATCACCTCAGGCCAGACCTCACAGCCAGGGATGAACATTAAAATCTGATTTTTACCTTTTCACATTAAAGCATCCACACGTCTTTTGCCAAAGAGGACCATACTGTGGTCAATATAGAAATGAACGTGTCTCTGACAGAGAAGCAGTCAGTCAATCATATTTATTGAGCATTTGCTGTGTGCAGGGCACAGTATTAAGCGCTTGGGAGAGTACATTATGAAAATGTAACAGACACACTGCCTGCCCACAATGAGCCTACAGTCTAGAGGGGGAGGCAGACATTAATATCAATCAATGAAATTACTAATCCCCATTTTACAGACGAGGTAACTGAAGCACAGTGACTTGACCAAGGACATATAGCAGACAAGTGGCAGAGCCAGGATTAGACTCCATGACCTTTGGACTCCCAGGCCCGTGCTCTATCCACTACGCTATGCTATTCCCCAACTGACACTCTTCAGTCCTCTAATGACAATCTACTCACTACCTCAATCTCATATATCTCACCGCCAATCCCTTGCCCATATCCTCTCCCTAGCCTGAAACTCCTTCCCGCTTCATGTCTGACAGACACCTGTCCCCGCCCCCCATCTTCAAAACCTTACTAAAATCACATCTCCTCCAAGAAACCTTCCCCAGCTAAACCTTCTTTTCCCCTACTTCCTCTCCCTTATACATTACCTACACACTTGGACCTGTATCCTTTAAACACTTGGTAATCACTCCAGTCTTGGCCCCACAGCACTTACCTACATATCTGCAATTTATTTTAATGTCTCCCTCTTGTGAGAGGGAACCAACTCTCCCTCTTGTGAGCAGGGAATCAACTTTACCAACTCTATTATACTGTATTCACCCAAGGGTTTAGTTCAGTGCTCTGCACACAGTAAGCCCTCAGTAAAAATAATATTGGTATTTGTTAAGCGCTAACTACGTGCAGAGCACTGTTCTAAGTGCTGGGGTACATACAAGGTAATCAGGTTGTCCCACGTGAGGCTCACAGTTAATCCCCATTTTACAGATGAGGTAACTGAGGCACAGAGAAGTTAAGTGACTTGCCCACAATCACACAGCTGACAAGTGGCAGAGCCAGGATTCGAACTCTTGACCTCTGACTCCCAAGCCCGGGCTCTTTCCACTGAGCCAAGCTGCTCAGTAAATACCACTGATTGATTTTGGAGGAGCAAAGTAAGTGGGCTGGGTTGTAGTGGGAGAGAAGAGGTTAGATAAACGGGGGAGAGCTGAATGAGCACTTTCCAGCTGATGCTAAGGAGTTTCTGTTTGATGAGGAGATGGATGGGAAACCACTGGAGGTTTTTAAGGAGTGGGGTGACATGTACAGAACATTTTTTTAGAAAAATAATCTGCACACAGAGTGAATCCATGAGGTTTTCCCCAAGTACTCTTTCCTCTCCCAAGTCCATAGCCTCTGAAGCACTGCCTCAGCACTTTTGCATCACAGTCAAGCATTGCATAGTGTACATATCGATTTATCTATGCAGAAATTTAAGCACTTAACTCATTCCCTTATTCATCTCTCCTGTCTCTCCTTCCTCCTACCTGTAATTTATTTTGGAAGCTCCATGGCCTTGTGCGAAGAACACAGGGTTTCTAATTCCTTCTCTGCAACTTGTCTGCTCTGGGACCTGGGCAAGTCACTCAACGTCACTGTGCCTCAGTATTTTCTTGTGAAAAGGGGAATAAGATACCTGCTCTTCCTCCCTTTTAGACTGTGAGCCCTGTAAGGGACAGGGAATGTGTCTAATCTGATTGTTTTCTATCTACCCTACTTCATGCTGCTGAGGAAAGTGCACAGGCCTGGGAGTCAGAAGACCTGGGTTTCTAAACCTGGCTCTGCCACTTGCCTGCTGTGTGACCTTGGGCAATTTACTTAGCTTCTCTGTGCCTCAGTTCCCTTATTTGCAAAATGGAGATTCAATCTGTTCTCCCTCCTACTTACACTGTGAGCCCCATGTGGGACTTGTGGGACCTGATTACCTTGTGTCTTCCCCAGCACCTAGTACAGTGTTTGGCACATAGTAAGTGCTTAACAAATACCATGATTATTGTTATTATTATTAATAGCACAGGGCCTGCACAGAGTTAGCACTTAATTAACAACATTTAAAAATAATTAGCAGCAGACACCCTCGAAGTTCCAAGTCCTATTTGGAAGCTAATTGCTGGGAGGTGGGTAAAGGTTGGGCGGGAGTAAGAAAGGAGAAGGATGGGAGAGCTGTACAACTGGTCCATCCATAGAGGCTCATCGGAATGGACCCGCCTCTTGCCCTGTTCTTCTTACCCCTGCAGGTGAATTCTTTTAAGAATAATTAATAATTGTGGTATTTGCTAAGTGCTTACTGTGCACCAAGCATTGTACTAAACACTGGGATGGATACAAGCAAATCAGGTTGAACACAGTCCCTGTCCCACATGGGGCTCACAGTCTCAATCCCCATTTTATAGATGAGGTAACTGAGGCCCAGAGAAAGTGAAGTGACTTGCCCAGGGTCACTCTGCAGACATGTGGTAGAGTGGGATTGCACCCATGACCTTCTGACTTCCACACCCGGGCTCTATCCACTATACCATGCTGCTTCTCCATCAACATCTCTAAATCCAAAGGGTAACAATCTAAGGCAAAAGTGGGAGGAAAGTGTATACTGTGCCCAAAATAGCCTGGAAAAACTTAATCCAAGTGCTCTATTAAAGCTGTCAGCTGAAGCCAAAAAAACAAATCTAACAAAACTGCACTGAATCAGGTTAAAAAGGAAGACAGCCCAGGAGTAAGATCTGCATTCAGTTTTAAATAAATGCATCGACTCTGGAACACAGTGATTTCTTAGGACTCTCTATTTATAAGGAGACTTAAAAATGTGACAGTCCACCCCAACCTGGATTATGAGATGCTCGCGGGCAAGGACTGTGTCTCATAAAATGGTGCTGGTGAGTGGCTGAGGGCAGTGACTCTGGTCCTGGCTCTCTGATAGAGCTGGAGGGTTTGGGGCTTAACATTATTTTTTATAATGGTACTTGTTAAATGCTTATTAAGTAGCAGGCACTGTTCTAAGTGTTGGGCTCAATGCAAGGCAATCAGGTTGGACACAGTCCTGTGTCTATATATAAATTATAGTTATGTACATATGTACACACACAATATACATATTCTGTATATAAATAAATAATATTCTATTTATTTATATTTATGCCTGTTTTACTTGTTCTGATGTGTACATATATCTCTAATTCTATTTACTTATATTGATGCTGTTTATGCCTGTTTACTTGTTTTGATGTGTGTCTCCCCGCTTCTAGACTGTGAGTCCGTCGTGGAAAGGGATTGTCTCTCTTCGTTGCTGAATTGTACTTTCCAAGTGCTTAGTACAGTGCTCTGCACACAGTAAGTGCTCTGCACACTGCTCAATAAATACAATTGAATGAATTGAATGAATGAATGAATGATCTTCAAATGTTCCCCAGGGATCTAGTAAGGTGCTGTGCACATGAGACTCAACGGATTCTGATACTGAGTACCTACAACTTTAAAGGAACAAATAGTATTGATAATGTTCAGAGAAGCTTTCACTTATTTTTTGGGCCATCATTAAGTCTGATGTAAAATACAACTATTTTGAGTATGGAACCTGATCTTGTTTGCAAGAATGCAGCCAAAGCCATTTCTGTGATGCACCATTCAAAGGCACCGTCCTCGAATTATTATTATTATTATTTTTATATTTAAGTGCTTACTCTGTGTCAAGAGCTGTTCTAAATTCTGGGGTAGATACAAGTTAATCAGGTTGGTGTGACAATCTCTGTCACACATGGGACTCAATCTAAATAAGAGGGAGAACAGAAATACCCATTTTACAGTGGAGGAAACTGAGTCACAGAGAAATTAAGTGACTTTCCCAAGGTGACATAGCAAGCAATTGGCAGAGTTGGGGTTAGAACCCATGTCCTCTGCCTCCTAGGCCCATCTTCTTTCCTCTAGGCCATGCTGCTTCCCCCACCCCAGGATGAGGCTTGCAAGCTTTCTAAGAAATGCAATATCTCCTCAATATCTGTCATTTGAAGGCAAAGAGGAACCAGGCTGGGCAGACACAGCCCATTTGTCTCTGATTTCCTCTTTGGGGACTCATTAGCCTATGCACAGATAGCACAGATTAGACTGCTGCTTTTTAGTTTGCTCCAGGTAAGGTGTTCATGGCTGACCACTTTAGAGCATGAAAAAAAGTGTTGGATCCACTGGGCATGTGAATTTACCACCCAAGTCCACTCCTTTTTGAGTCCTGTTTGTGCATAAATGCCCCTTTCTGCGGCAACTCTACAGTTTGCTTGGGTTTGCATATAGATTTGGATGGATATGTATACCAGTTTGGTTTCTTTCCTGGCAACTGTCTACTGTAATATTGGAGAAGGCACTTTTTTGTTGCTGTTTTTTCTTCCCCCACCCTCTCCATGATCCAGTGATATCCTGAAAAATATTTTACTTGTACTCATGCCATTAGTTATGGGTTCACTCACATACAATCCCGCTCTTCACTCTTATTGCTCAGATCTGACCATTTCTTCCCTAACTACTGAGCTGAACTCATTCCCAGAAGTGTAGGTTTCTGGGGTTTTTTTTGGAGAGCGGATGGGAACAATCAAAATTTGCTAACATTCCACTTGACTGTGAGTAGAGGTGGGAGAGGTGCTTGGAACAGTACGTTTTTTTCTTCCCCTGAAGATGCTTTTCTCATACTTGATTCAAGACTCTTGCCCACCTCCACCTTATCAAGAAATCATTTCCTAGGGCTTTGTTTCCTTATAGATCATTGAAGAAATCTGGTTGAGAAACAGCAAGAGAGCACATTTGAAAGATATAATTTACCGTGTCCATGCTGTACACAAATTCCCTGCTTCTAACACCAACTACAAGGATGCCACAGCATGGTCTAGCGGAAAGAGCATGGGCCGGGAAGTCAGAATCAGTCTGTCAGTCAGTCATATTTACTGAGCACTTACTGTGTGCAGAGCAGTGTACTAAATGCTTGGGAGAGGGCAATAGAACAGTATAACAGACACAAAAAGCTTACAGAGAAGCAGCGTGGCTTAGTGGAAAGAGCCTGGGCTTGGGAGTCAGAGTTTGTGGTTCTAATCCTGACTCTGCCATTTGTCAGCTGTGTGACTTTGGGCAAGTCACTTCACTTCTCTGTGCCTCAGTTACCTCATCTGTAAAATGGGGATCAAGACTGTGAGTTCCAAGTGGGACAACCTGATAACCTTGTATCTATCCCAGCGCTTAGACCAGTGCTTGGAACATAGTAAGCGCTTAACAAATGCCATTATTATGATTATTATAAATAAATGAATTACAGATATACATATAAGTGCTATGGGCTGGGGGCAAAAGGGGGAATGAATAAAGGAAGCAAGTCAGGGTGAGGCAGAAGGGAGTCGGAGAAGACCAACCTGATTTGCTCGTATTCCCGCTAGTGCTTAGTACAGTGCCTGGCACTTAGTAAGCGATTAACAAATCCCACTATTATTAGAAGGGAGAAAGGGATTTATTCATTCATCAATTCAAAGTCCTGGGCCTTTCCATGCTAGCAGCTGGGGTTCTGCCTCTTGCCCAGGCCCATTTCCTTAAGTTTGTTATGGGCAGGGAACATGTCTGCTAATTCTGTTGTACTGGACTCTTCCAAGCACTACTATACTGCTCTGCCCATAGTAAGAGCTTGATAAATACCAATCAATAGATCAAATTTATTGAGAGCTGTGTGCAGAGTCCTGTATAAAGCACTGGAGAGAGTACAATATAACAGTGTTGGTAGACACATTCCCTTCCCACAACAAGCTTACTAGTGTCCCCAGAGCAGTAAGGTCCCCCATAGCCCCCACTTCCATTGGCCTGGAGAGAGTGGTGCACCACTCTACACAGGGCCAGGATTAATGAGGAAGAAGAAGGGGAAGTAGAAGGGGAAGGGGGAGGGGAAGGGGAAGGGGGAGGGGAAGGGGAAGGGGGAGGGGAAGAGGAAGGGGAAGCAGAAGGGGGAAGGGGAAAGGGAAAAAGAAGGGGAAGGTGGAAGGGGAAGACGGAAAATGGAAATGGAAAATGGAAAAGGGAAGGGGGAAGGGGAGAGGGAGAGGCCCATGACATCAGCCTCGTCTCTCCCATCCCCACCAGAACTGTGTTCACATAGCAACTGCCTCAGCTGTCACACCTTCAGCAGGGCCTAAAATTCCCCTGGCTCAAGGGAAAGGCTTTAAAGGGGATGGAAGAAAGGTACTGTGTTAGCAAATTGGGAGATACTGCTGTAGGAGTGAAAGCAGCCTTAGGCTTCCAAGACTGTAAGCTATTCATGGGCAAGAAGCATGTAATAATAGCAGTAGTAGCAGAAACAACATTTATTGACCACCTGCTTAGTGAGTGCACTGTACTGGGCACTTGGGAAATACTTAATAAAGAAGTGATGCATTTCCTGGCCACAAGGAGCTTGCATTTCAATGTCTTGCACTTTTAGATTTTCCCCAAGAACCTAATACCGTGTTTGGTAGATGCTCAATCAGTGTAATGATTATGGTAAAGAAGAGGGGGAAGGAGAAAGAGGAAGCAATAGCAATAATTCTTATATCATTTTGGGTATTTTTTTAATTCATCCATTCATTCAATAGTATTTATTGAGCGCTTACTATGTGCAGAGCACTGTACTAAGTGCTTGGAATGTACAATTCGGCAACAGATAGAGACAATCCCTGCCCAATGACGGGCTTACAGTCTAAATGGGGGAGACAGACAGCAAAGTGAAACAGAACAAGACAAAAACAAGACAACATCATTAAGATAAATAGAATAAAGAATAGAATCAATTTAAGCCTTTCTAATTTGGTAACTGGTTTTGAGAGAAAGGTACCAAACAATGGGTTCTAGAAGGTTCCTGAGACTGTGTTCTTAGGCATAACCAGAATGGCTTTTGCCTTTCTGTAGGTGTACTGCCCACACTTTGTATCAATCAATCAATTAATCATTTGTTGAATGCTTACTATGCATAGAACACTGTACTAAGTATATAGGAGAGTATTCATTCATTCAATCGTATTTATTGAGCACTTACTGTGTGCAGAGCACTGTATTAAGTGCTTGGAAAGTACAATTCAGCAATAGAGACAATCGCCGCCCACACCGGGCTTACCTCTAGAAGGGGGCAGACAGACATCAAAACAAGTAAACAGGGATCAATATAAATAAATAGATATATATACACATAAGTGCTGTGGGGCAGGAGAGGAGAGGAAGGGCAAAGGGAGCAAGTCAAGGTGATGCGGAAGGGAGGGGGAGCTGAGGAAAAGGGGGGCTTAGTCTGGGAAGGCATCTTGGAGGAGGTAAGCCTTCAGTAGGGCTTTGAAGGTGGGAAAAGTACAATATAAGAGGTGGTAGGCACATTCCCTGCCTAGTTTGTTAGAAAACCTTGTGTTTGAATAGACAAATTTACCTTTCCAAAGCCCTTTCACATTAACTAACTCATTTTACACTCACAGAATTCCTGAGAGGTTGGGAGAGACAGATCATAGTACATCTATTTTACAGATGAGTGAACTGAGGCCCAGAAAGTTTGGGGTAGATTTGGGACTAGACCCAGCTCTCCCCAGCCCATCCCACTAAAGCACACTTCCTCTAATAGTAGCAATAATAATAATAATTGTAATATTTTTAAATGTGTACTATGTGCCAGCTACTGTACTAAGTGCTGGGTTAAATACAAGATAATAGGGTTGGACACAGTCCCTGTCCCACGTGGAGCTCCCACTCTTAATCCCCATTTTATAGATGAGGAAACTGAGGGCCAGAGAAGTTAAGAGACTTGCCCAAAGTCACATAGACATAAAGTGGAGCTGGGATTAAAATCCAGGTCCTTCTGACTCCCAGGCCCATACTCTATCCATTAGGCCTGCTGCTTCTCTATGCTTCCTATGCTTCTTCACTTGGGCGTGTCAATTTTCCTTGAGATATTAGCTTGAATTTATCAAGCGTGATTCTCCCCTGCCCGTCTGAGTGGTGTTTTTCTTCTCCCTGCCACTTACACAACCAACCAATTTATCATTGTCGGCAAATTTCACTTTTTCCCTCTCCCAGATAATTAACCAAGGTGCCAAATGGGAGTGTGAGGCTAGAAAGGAATATGTCAGGAGCACTTTAATAAGACACGCCTGCATTTTTAAAAATGTGAAAACTGCCATTTAAAAGAAAAATCTTCTAACCTACCACAGAAAGTTTTGTCTGTGGAAGAGATGGCCCTGCTATTTCACTGGGATTAGGAAAGATTTTGCATCAACATCTCATTGTAAGTGTGACGCTGATTAGTTAGCAGTGGAGAAACAACATGGCCCTGGGAATCAGGAGAACCTGGGTTCCAATCCAAGCTTCACCACTTGTCTGCTGGGTGATCTTGGGCAAGCCACTTAACTTCTCTGTGCCTCAGTTATCTCATCTGTAAAATGGGGATTAAGACTATGAACCCAATGTGGAACGATTGCAATTGGAAAGTAGATAGGTAGGGATGCAGCAAAGTGCAAAATGCACTTGAAAGTTTTTTGTGTGAACAACCTATTCTTTTAAATGGTATGTGTTAAGCAGTTACTATGTGTCAAGCACTGTACTAAATGTTGGGGTAGATGCAAGTTAATCAGATTGGACACATTCCCTGTCCCACATGGGGCTCACAGTCTATGTAGGAGGAAGAACAGGTATTGAATCCTCATTTTGCAGTAGAAACCAAGGCCCAGAGAAGTTAAGTGACTTGCCCAAGATCATGCAGTGAGCAAGTGGCAGAGCTGAGATTAGAATCCAGGTCCTCTGGCTCCCAGTCCCATGCTTTATCTTAGAGTCTAACAGCGGAGTCAGACATAAAAGTAAATTATTTACATTTTGAAATTGTCACCAATTATGACTAGTAGTAATAGTATTTGTTAAACCTTTCTGTGAGCAGAACACCAAACAAAAGCTTGGGGAAGAATATGAAGCAAGGACTTAGACTTGATCCCTGAGCCTCATAATCTAATAATAAAAAAAGGGAGAAGAGATTGGTAATGGACACGTTGGAAAGGATGAAACAAAAGAATTAAGGCAACATAAATACAAAAGTAAAACTCAGTAGGCACTGTGACAGGAGGAGCAGAATTTCAGGTTCCTTAAAGCTCAGCGTCCGTACTCATAGCAGTGGCCACGATCATTCATTCAGTCATGTTTATTGAGCACTTACCGTGTGCAGAACACTGTACCAAGCACTTGGGAGAGTACAATGCAAAAATCAACAACCACATTCCCTGCCCAAAGGAGCTTACAGTCCAGCAGTGGGGAGACAGACATCAACACAAGTAAATAAATTACTGATAGTGCTTTGGGGCTGGCAGGGGGCGGGGAAGAACAAAGGAAGCAAGTCAGAACGATGCAGAATGGAGTGGGAGAAGAGGAAAGGAAGGACCTAGTCTGGGAAGGTCTCTTGGAGGAGACACACCCTCAATAAGGCTTTGAAGCGCGGGGAGAGTAATTTGTCACTGAACCAGAAGCAGCCATTCAGACTACCTGGGGTCTTGTGGATGCAGTGGCAGGCTAGGGCAGTTTTCTCAATCCATTTGGATGGAAGTTCCTCGGTGATGTCAAGTAGAGCTGGGACTGGATCCAGCGGAAACAGTGGCAGCCCGATATGGGAGGATGCCACCAATTCCATAATTCATTAAGTTTGCATTTTACACTTCAAGTACACAGCTTTCTGCAGATCTGTCGGAAGAGCTTTGGGAACCCCCTTCAGCATTCAGTTTTCAGGTTCATACAAGTGTACAAGTCACATTCCTCCCCCAGAGAAGCTCACAGCCTCATCATCAGCAGTTTCATCTTCCAACCAACAGACAACTTTTCTCTCAGTTACGTGGGAGTGAAGCTGTTGGGTTTCTGTCACACACATCGTCAATTCTTTAGCCTGTCTTCCCGGAAGTTGATTTATAAATGCTTCTTTTGGTTGCATCATTGGTTGCTCTCAGCCCACAGAGCTAGATCTCTGTTGGGAGGAGGGGTGTGAGCTCTCTGTGTTTAGAAGACCCCATAGCTCCTCTTTATACAGTCTTCAAGTCACCTACGACATTTCTTCTTCTAATCATTCTTTATGGTAACATGATCCAGAGAGATGAGATGGGAGATGTTGCTTCATAAAACAAAATTAAGATGAAAGGGAAATTACTCATTGTGGGCAGGGAATATGTCTACCAACTCTATTGTATGGTACTCTCCCAAACTCTTAGTACAGTGCTCTGCACACAGTAAACACTCAACAAATACCATTGATGATGATGATGTTGCTGATGGGAGTGAATTGTCTACACCTGCTGTCTCAAATTCCTCTAATTCTCTCCTTGTCCCCTTCCAATCTGGCTTCCAACCCCTTCACTCTGCAGAAAATGCCCTCTCAAAGGTAACCAATGATCTTCTCACACAAATCAAACAGCCTCTACTCCATCCTAGTTCTCCTCGACCCCTCAGCTGCCTTTGATACTGTGAACCATCCCCTTCTCCTGGAAACCATTACCCAACCTTGGCTTCACTAACTCTGTACTCTCCTGGTTCTCTTATCTATCTGGCCATTCATTCTCAGTCTCTTTCAGTGGCTCCTCCTCTGCCTCCCACACCCTAACTATGGGGATCCCTCGAAGGTCAGTTCTGCATCCCTTTCTATTCTCCATCTACACACACTCCCTTGAAGAACTCATTCACTCCCATGGTTTCGACTATATCTATGTGGATGATACCCAAATCTACATCTCCAGGCCTGATAAAAAAAATAATAGCAACAATAACAATGATAATAGTATTTGTTAAGCTGCTACTATGTGTAAGTGCTATATTAAGCAATGGTGGATACAAGACTATCAGGTTGGACACAGTCCACATCTCACATGGGGCTCACAGCCTTAATCCCCATTTTACAGATGAGGTAGGTGAGGCAAAAAGAAGTTAATAATAATAATAATAATAATAATAATAATAATGATGGCATTTGTTAAGCACTTACTATGTGCCAAGCACTGTTCTAAGCACTGGCATAGATACAAGGTTGCTAATCAGGTTGTCCCAAGTGGAGCTCACAGTCTTAATCCCCATTTTACAGATGAGGTAACTGAGGCACAGAGAAGTGAAGCGACTTGCCCAAGGTCACACAGCAAAGTAACTGAGCTAGGATTAGACCCAGGTCTTTTTGACTCCCAAGCCCCTATTCTATACATTAGGCCATGCTACTTCTCAGGCTGATTCCTCTTGGCACCTTCCCCTAGACATATATTAGGTGAATGAAAATATTGCTCAGGTATTGGATTTAAAATTTTTATATTCCAAAAGCCATTATAGGGAAGCAGCATGGTCTAGGGGAAAGGGCATGATCTGAGTCAGAGTACCTGAAGTCATATCCCTGCTCCGCCACTTACCTGCTCTGTGACTTTGGGAAAGCCACTTTAACATCTCTGTCCCTCAGTTCCCTCCTCTGCAAAATGAAGATTCAATGCTTGCTCTCCTTTCTACTTAGACTGTGAGCTCCACATGGAACCCCATTATCTTGTAACATAGTACAAGTACATAGTATAGTGTTTGGCACATAGTAAGTGCTTAACAAATATTTATTATTACTTGTAGTCACATCCCATTAATGGAGAACCAGTCTTCAGTATTTTCCTAATTTACTATGCTCTACATGATATCCATCCATCTGAAGGTAAATTCAATTTTTCTGGCTAATGCTGCTTCAATAGCTGTTGGGTCAGCAATTTTGCTTGTTAAAGATGGTGAGGGTTTTGGTGCTAAAATAACCTTGGTAATAATAATTGTGGTACTTGCTAAGTGCTTACTTTGTGCAAATACTGTACTAAGCACTGGGATAGGTACAGTATGTGCAGATCTGACACCATCACAGTCTCTTTCCTCACAGTCTAAGTTAGGTGGGAGAACAGATATTTCAACTCCATTTAAAAAAGAGGTAACTGGACCCAGAAAAGTGAAGTGGTTGGCCCAAGGTCACACAGCAGGTGCGGACTATGGGCCTGGGAGTCAGAAGGACCTGGGTTCTAATTCCAGCTCTTCCACTTTGCTGCATGACCTTGGGCAAGTCACTTAAATTATCTATGCCTCAGTTACCTCATCTGAAAAATGGGGATTAAGACTGTGAGATCTATGTGGGAAAGGGACTGTCTCAACCTGATCAACTTGCATCTACCCCACCCCTTAGTACAATGCCTGGCACATAGTAAGAGTTTAACAAATACCATAACCACCCCCCAAAAAAAGAAAAGTGGCAGAGCCAAAATTAGAACCCAGTTGCTTTATAGGTTCTCCCCTCTGTGTCGACCATGAACTTCCATATGTTCCCCTTAAGCACTTTGCTACCAGTCCCACATTTCTCATGAAATATTCTTATACTCTTCAACTTACCCTATCCCTAATCTATTTTAATGTCTGTCTCCTCCTGTAAACTGTAAGCATATTGTAAGCAGGGCTCACATCTACTCACTCTGTTGTATTGCATTTTCCTAATCACTTAGTACTGTACACTGCACACAATAAGTACTCAATAAGTAAATAATCCTCCTGGACCTCTCAGGTGCCATCAAGACTATCAACCACCCTCTTATTCTGGAACATTGTCCAACCTTGGCTTCAGTGACACTGTCCTCTCCTGGTTTTCCTCCTAGCTCTCTGGCCCTCTCTCTGCAGACTCTTCCTCTCCCTCCCAACCTCTCAGTTCTAAGTCCTCTTCTATTGTCCATCTACACCCACTCCCTTAGAGAACTCATTTTCCCCCATATCTTCTATTACTATCTCTATGTGGATGAATCCCAAATGTACATCCCCAGTCCTAATCTCTCATCTTCTCTGCAGTCTTGCATTTTCTCCTTTTTGCAGGACATTTCTGTTTTGAATGTCCTGCCAACACCTCAAACTTAACATGTCCAGAATAGAACTCCTTATCTTCCCACCAAAACCCTGTCCTCCCTCTGACTTTCCCACCATTGTAGACAGCACCATTATCCTGTAACCTTGCATTATCCTTGACTCATTCATTCATTCAATCATATTTATTGAAAACTTACCATGTGCAAAGCACTGTACTAAGTGCTTGGGAGAGTACAATATAACAATAAGCAGGTGCATCCCTGCCCACAGTGATCTCACAGTTTAGAGGGGACTCATCTTTCTCGATCATCTCACGTATTCAATCTGTCACCAAATTCTGTCTCTTCCACCTTCACAATTTAGCTAAAATCCACCCTTTCTTCTCCAACAATACTGTTACCACATTAAATCCAACACTTATCCTATTCCACCTTGATTACTGCATAGCCTCCTTGCATAGGAAAGACATTAGGCATTTTTCCTAAGCCTAATCAGGCATCTCCCTGTTCATTAAGCCTGTCAACCGATCTGTGCTGCAAAATCATCAAGACAAATTGACAATAGCAAGAGCCCACTCCCTCAAAATGGCAGAATAATCAGGATGGTCTTTTGGCTGCAGTCAGTGAGATGGGGCCCTATAATTTGGTGAATTGAATTGTGAGAAAGGAAGAGAAGTGGAAAAAAAGTCTTAAAGAGAAGGCTAATGGGCACACTGAGAGTCTCTCCAAGTGACCATCTATCTTTCAATAAATTGAACTGATACGTAACAACTTCACCAACATCCAGCGTTATTTTGATTAAGATAGTCTGAAAGATTGATGTTAAAAATTCAATCGGGTCCTCCACGCCCCTGCAATTTCCTGCAAAACATTCTCCCTTCCTTCCCACACTTGAAATTCTACTGTGATAGTGCATTTGATGACAATGAGGATTTATGTTCTCCCTGGACTGAGAAGCAGCATGACCTAGTGGATAGATCTTGGGAGTCAGAAGGACCTGGATTCTAATCCTTGCTCTGCCACTTGTCTGCTGTGTGACTTTGGGTAAGTCAATTAATTTCTCTGTGCCTCAGTTACCTCATCTGTAGAATGGGGATTATAACTATGAGCCTCCCATGTGGGATAGGGATTGTGTACAGCCCAAATAGCTTAATAATAATAATAATAATGTTGGTATTTGTTAAGCGCTTACTATGTGCCGAGCACTGTTCTAAGCACTGGGGTGGACACAAGGGAATCAGGTTGTCCCACCTGGGGCTCACAGTCTTAATCCCCATTTTACAGATGAGGTAACTGAGGCACCGAGAAGTTAAGTGACTTGCCCAAAGTCACACAGCTGACAAATGGCCGAGCTGGGATTTGAACTCATGACCTCTGACTCCAAAGCCCATGCTCTTTCCACTGAGCCACGCTGCTTACATCTACCCCAGCGCTTGACACATAGTAAGCATTTAACAAATACATTTTTATTATCATCATTATTATTATTATTATTAACTCAATTATTATTAACTCAATTAACTCAGGTGAGTTTTGACTTGTAGCAGATTGCCTGCCATTCGCTAGCCACTGCGTAAGCTAAGAATGGACAGACCTCTGCTTGAATCTCCTTCCCATAGTCAAGATTGGTAGAATACTGGAAACTCTCCAGGTGTGACCCTGAGAGGGATTCACTTCTACTTTAGTCAATTTAAACTCACACTTATCCTACACAGCTGCCTCTAAGTTTCAATCCTGTGACTAATGTACTTTCATTCATTCATTCATTCATTCATTCATTCAATTGTATAAGTGCTTACTATGTGCTGAGCCCTTTACTAAGTGCTTGGGAAACTACAGTACAACAGTAAACAGTGACATTCCCTGCCTACAATGAGCTGACTGGGGGCGAGGACGGGGGAGATAGACATCAATACAAATAAATAAAATTACAGGTAAATACTGCTGGGAGTAGTGGAAAGGCAAAGGGAACAAGTCAGGGTGAAGTAGAAGGGTGTGGGAAATGAGGAAAAGTGGGGCTTAGTTGGGGAAGTCCTCATGGAGATGTACCTTCAATAAGGCTTTGAAGTGGAGGAGGGCAATTATCGGTCCTATTTGAGGATGGAGGGCTTTCCAGGCCAGAGGCAGGATGTGGGCCAGGGGTCGGTGGCAAGACAGGCAAGATCAAGGCACAGTGAGAAAGTGCTAGAGGAGTGAAGTTTGCAAGCTGGGTTGTAGAAGGAGAGATCAGGGGAGGAGATGTAGATTTAGGTATCATCTGCATAGAGATGGTAGTTGAAGCCATGGGAGCGAATGAGTTCTCCAAAGGAGTGAGTACAAACGGAGAATAGAAGGGGACCCAGAACTGAACCTTGGGGGACCCCCACAGTTAGTAGGAGGCAGAGAAGGAGCTGGAGAAAGAGACTGAGAATGAATGTCTAGAGAGATAAGAGGAGAATCAGGAGACGACAGAGTCAGTGAAGCCAAAATTGGGTAAAGTTTCCAGGAGAAGGGGGTACTCAGTATTGAAGGCAGTTGAGAGGTCAGGGAGGATTAGGATGGACATGGCAACAGGACGTTGGATTTGGCAGGAGACTGTACTTGTGACTGATGTTAATTGTTGATCAATAAATGCTCTTACTGCAGGTATTTAATAAAGTTCAAAGAAGAGCTATCTTCTCCCAGGTATTTAATTTTAAATAAAAACCTCATCTACAGTTATACACATCTGCTGTATTAAGAAGAGCATGGTTTAGTGGATAGAGCACCAACCTGGGAGCCAGAGGGCTGTGAGTTCCAACCCCAGTTCTACCACGTTCCACTTTGTGACCTTGAGCAAGTCATTTCACTTCTCTGTGCCTCAGTTACCTCATCTGTAAAATGGGGATTGAGACTGGGAGCCCCATGTGGGACAGGGACTGTGTCCAATCTGATTTGCTTGTAGCCACCCCAGCATTTAGCACAGTGCTTGGTACACAATAAGTGCTTAGCAAATACCACAGTTATTATGAATCATTATTCAAGGCTTCTATAGTCTCTCCTTTAAGAATGGTATTATAATACTACTCTCTTGTAATAGCCACATATCACTGCTGAGAATTCTCATCTATATCTCTTCTCTCTCATTTATCCCAACAATCTTTTTCCTCCAATCTAGAATCTTTAGTTTTGAATCTGCACAGAAGGGAGTGGATCAAAGTCCTAGATCTTGCTATTCATTTTCATTAGGATTTGAAAGACTTAACAAATTGATAAAGTGCTTATAGCAAAAGGCTTAGTGTATTGCATTGTAGTTTGAGCTCTGCTCTGAAGTAAACCAGATGAACAAGCTTTGAAGTTGGAAGATTGATGAATAGGATACAATTGATAACACCAGCAGCCTTGAGGCATTCTTCATTCTGGAATAAGAATGGCTTCTAGACCAGAGAGAATATGATTTAAAATAGAAAGGAAAATTTTAAAAACCAAGTGAAATAGTTTATGTGGTTATGGACCTGCAAAATATGTCATGCATTTTCTTAGCAGGTGCTGGGGAGATAGTTGCACGATTTGGAGGTTTGAAACCCAGAAAAAAAATCTGGAAAAGACCATTTTTTGAAGTCCTTTATTTTAAGTGTCATCGGCAGGGTCGTGTAAATGAACTGTGATATACATTTTTACTGGATTTTTTACTATGTGTCAAGCACTGTTCTAAGCACTGGGGTAGATACAAACTAGTCAGGTTGGTCACAGGCCCTGTCCAACATGAGGCTCACAGTCTTAATCACAGTCCTAGGGGAAGCAGCGTGGCTTAGTGGCAAGAGCATGGACCTGGGAGTCAGAGGAGACGTGGGCTCTAATCCCACCTCTGCCACTTGTCACCTGTGTGACTTTGGGCAGGTCACTTAATTCCTCTATGCCTCAGTTACCTCATCTGTAAAATGGGGTTTAAGACTGGGAGCGGAGAATCTTGTATCTACCTCAGCGCTTAGAACAGTGCTTGGCACATAGTAAGCACTTAACAAATACCATCATCATCATTATTATTATTAATTCCCATTTTACAGATGAGGTAACTGAAGCCCTGGGAAGATAATTTACTTATCGAAGGTCACACAGCAGACAAGTGGCAGAGTCAAGATTACAATCCATGTCCTTATGACTCCCAGACCCTACTCTGTCCACCAGGCCATCGAGATCTAAGGCAGTCACTCTGATCAATTAGTGAAACAATCAATAGAATTTATTGAGCACCTATTGAATGCAAAGCATAGTACTAATCATTTGGAAGTGTAGAATAGAATTACTAGGCATTATCTTCACCCTAAAAAGTTTATTATTTAGCTGAAGGGACAGACACTAAAGTAAATTACAGACAGCGAGGTCTAGAGGAAAGGTCACTGGAAGAGATTCTAATCCCAGCTCTTCCACTTGTCTGCGGTGTTGCAAGTGACTTAGTTTCTCTAGGCTTTAGTTTCCTCATCTATAAAATGGGGATGACAGATTTTTAGTACCATGTGGGACAGGAACTGTGTCTGTTCTTATAGGCTTGTATGTACCCCAGTGCTTGGCACATAGTAAGCATATAATACATGACAGGATCATAATTATTATTATTCTAGGAGAAAGTCATAGACTATATGAGATATGTTCATTAGTGCTACAGAGCAGGGCAGAGCTAAGCAGTTATCTAGACGGTAAGCCCTTCCTCTAGGCTGTAAACGCATTGTAGTCAGAGAATGTGTCTGTTTATTGCTGTGCTGTACTCTCCCCAGTGCTTAGTACTGTGCTCTGCACCCAGTAAATGCTCAATAAATATGATTGAACGAATGAATAAATGAATGGATGAGTACTCAATTGTTTAGGTGGCCCAGAAGCACTGAAGTGGCAGTAGAGAGGATATAGCATAGGGGGATTATAAATTAAACTAGGAAGAGATGTGACTTCCTGGAAGAGATGTGACTTCAGAAGGGCTTTAAATATGGCGAGAGCTTTGGTTGGTTGGCTATGAAACGGGCAAGAATTCCAGACATGAAGGAGGATGTGAGCAAGAGATTCGCAGTGGGGGAGAAAAGAATGAGGCACAGTGAGAAAGTTGATTCTTGCATGTCTGGCTGGCTTCTCTTCATTGACTGTCTCCCATTCATTCTTGGACTGTGAACCTTCCAAGGGATAAGGATTGTGTCTAATTCTCACCTGTGCTTAGTACAGCACTTAGTACAGCTCTCTGCACATAGTAAGCACTGAATTAATACTAATACCCGATCACTACTAGGCCACTTTATTGGAATAAGAAAATGACTGCTTCTTATGAAATGGTAAGATAGGGTTTGTTTTTCTGGGCTTTCTTCATTTTCAGGAAGCTGGGCTCCCAGAATCAGATTTAGATCCTACTAAAGATTATCCTTCAGAGTTGTCCCCTAAAAAGGGAAATACTTGAGAAGCTCATGCTGTTGTGAATCAAAGTTGAACAAAATTGCATCTGCCAATTCCAAGACAAAATGATGAGTTTTCAAATGTCTGCATAACCTCCTGACCTTAGCCAAAGACCTTTCAAATTGATTTTCCTAGCATTTTTCATAGAGAGAAAAAAATGACAGTATGGAAGCCATTCTGTTAAATTCACTTTCTAAACAATAAGCCATTAGCTTGTTTTGCTTTTAGTTGCAGAAAGAAGGCAGTGAATACATTTCATCTGCACTGTGAGCCTAGATTCAGTTTTAAGTGGTTCAGTAGCTCTATGCTTGGTATGATAACTAATAAGGCTGAGGCAATATTGGAAAAGAACTTCATTGGGATATATCTGTCTTTCATTCTCACTGTTTTCTTTTCTGCAGATACAGTCTTCAGGGCATCAAAAGTCATAAAGCCAGGGAGAAAATTGATGTTTGATGACTCTTTAATCCACACAAATGCAGTATGCCACAGTTTGGTCACTATGGGCACAGAGTTTGTAGCTTGTGAGTTTCATAAACAAGAGTTATTTTATAAGCCAAGAAATTTTAGTAAGATGACTTGGGACTTCCTTTAGAAAGCAGTAACTTGAGTTAGCATTTGTTGCAGCCAAAGAAGGAAGTGAGCATCAATACTGTGGCAATCAGTCAATTAATCATTCATACTCATTCATTCATTCAATAGTATTTATTGAGCGCTTACTGTGTGCAGAGCACTGTACTAAATGCTTGGAAAGTACAATTTGGCAGAAGATAGAGACAATCTCTACCCAACAATGGGCTCACAGTCTAGAAGATGGGTGTGCAGAACACTGTACTAAGCACTTGGGAGAGTACAATATAACAGAGTTGATAGGCATGTTCCCTGATCTCAAGGGGCTTACAGTCTATTGTGGGGTTCCCTCAAGTCTCAGTTCTGAATCTCCTTCTATTTCCCATCTACATCCACTCCCTAGGAATACTCATTTCATTCACTCATTTATTCAATCATATTTATTAAGCGCTTCCTATGTTCAGAGCTCTCTACTAAGCACTTGGAATGTACAATTCAGCAACAGATAGAGACAATCCCTGCCCAACAATGGGCTCTCATGGCTTCAATTACCACCTCTAGGGGGATGATTCCCAAATCTACATCTCCAGCCCTGACTGCTTTCCTTCTCTGCACTCTCATATTTTCTCCTACCTTCAAGACATCTCTATTTGGATGTCCTACCATTATCTCAAACTTAACATGTCCAAAGCAGAATTTATCTGCCTACTCAAAGCCTGTCCTCTTCCTGACTTTCACTGTAGACAGCACCACCATCCTTCCTGTCTCATAAGCCCATAACCTTGGCATTATCCTTAACTCTTCTCTTTCATTCAACCCACATATTCTATCCATCAGTCTATCACTAAATCCTGTCAGTTCAACCTTGACAAGTGCTAAAATCTACCCTTTCCTGTCCATCCAAACTGCTACCACTTTAAAGCACTTATCTTATGCTGTCTTGATTACCATATCAGCATCCTTGATGACTTCTCTGCCTCCTGTCTCTCCCCTCTCCAGTCCATACTTCACTCTACTGCCTGGATCATTTTACTAAAAACTTTTCAGTCCATGTTTCCCCACTCCTCAAGAACATCCAGTGTTTACCCATCCACCTTCGCATCAGACAGAAACTCCTTTCCCTAAGCTTTAAAGAGAAGTCGCGTGGCTTAATGGAAAGAGCACAGGCTTGGGAGTCAAAGGATGTGGGTTCTAATCCCAGCTCCGCTATTTGTCTGCTGTGTGACCTTGGGAAAGCCACTTCACTTCTCGGCGCCTCAGTTACCTCACTATAAAATGGGGATTAAGACTGTGACCTTCACATGGGACAACCTGATTACCTTGTATCTACTCCAGTGTTCAGAACAGCGCTTGGCACATAGGCAGCTCTTAACAAATACCAAAATTATTATTATTTAAAGCATTCACTTACCTTGTCCTCTCCAACTACAACCTAGCCGGCACACTTTGTTTCTCTGATGCCAACCTTCTCACTGTACCTCCATCTCGTCTATTTTGCTACTGATCTCTCACCCCTGTTCTATCTCTGGCCTGGAATGCCTCCTTTTTCATATTTGACAGACAGTTACTCTCCCCACCTTCAAAGCCTTATTGAAGGCACATCTCCTCCAAAAGGCCTTCCCTAACTAAGCCTTCTTTTCCCTTTCTTCCACTCTATTCTGTGTCACTATGACTTGCTCCCTTTATTCACCACTCCCACCAGCCCCATAGCACTTATATACATACCTATACTTTAATTCATTTATTTAAATTAATGCCTGCCTCTTCCTCCTCTAGATTGTAAGCCTGTTGTGTGCAGGGAATGTGTCTGTTATACTGTTATCTGGTACTCTCCCTAAAGCAGGACTCTGCACACAGTATACACTCAATAAATATGACCGATTGATTGACTGACTGATTGGGAGGAATGAAGAATGTGAGCTGGGATGCAGTGGGAGAAAAGAGTAGATTCGAAGAGGGAGGGATATGATGTGCCTTACAGTCAGTGATAAGGAATTTTTGTTTGGTGGGACTGAGATCATAATCATCTGAAGTTTTTAAGGAGTAGAGAGATGTTGCAGTATGATGTTTTAGAAAAGTGAATCTGAAAGCAGAGTGAAGTATGGGCTGGAGAGGCTAGAGGTAGAGACAGAAAGGCCCCCTTGGACTGTAAGCTATTTGTGGAACAGAGACTGTGTTTAATTGGATTGTATTGAATTAACTCCAAATCTTAATACAGTGCTTGGCACATAGTAAGCACTTAACAATTATAATTATTATTGTTATTATTATTGTTGGTTTTTTTTAGGAAAAGGAGACTGGAAGAAGGAAAAGAGAGGAGGATCAGGAGAGAGTTCTCACATTCCCAGAAAAGCAGAGAAATCAGGAGTGGTAGAAGGAAACCCTAAGGAAACTATTTTCCAGGACCAGTGTGAAGCCAAGATACTGAGAGGAAGGAGAAAAAGGCCCAGCCAAAGACTCGTAAAACCCCCATTTCTACCCAAGCCATCTATATCTTCCCCTCCTCCTACATACCAGAGAAGAAAAAAGTCAGCTGCTTGAGGGCAGGAAATGTGTTTCTGGCCTTTACTGTTCTTTCCTAAGTACTCAGTTAGTGCTCATCAAATACCCTGATTACCAACTAAGTCTGTTATGGGCAGAAATGTGACTATTTATTGTTGCATTGTACTCTCCCAAGTGCTTAGTACACTACTCTACACACAGTAAGCGTTCAATAAATATGATTGAGTGAACGAATGAATGACCGGTAAGCCCCCCTCTCACCAAGCCCTGGAGAGGAAGGGTTGATTCTGCCCTGATGATAAATTGGGGCCCACAAGCCATAACTATACATACCAACACAAAGTTGTGTCATGTTAAATGTGCGAGAAGGGGGGAACCCAAGTTCCTCTGCCACCCCCTCAGCCCCCTTCCTCCTTCCTGGGGAGCCTAGGTACCCCAGCAATAACCTGGAGACAGATTCCTACAGAACCAGGAAAACAGAAACCCTGCACTAATGGGTCAGACTGACTCCAAGCCTTGTACCTGGGCAGGAGTGGGGTCTACATCTATTTTCAGAGCCCTGTCACCAAACCCCTTTTCTTGTGTTTATGGGATTTGCTAATCCACCCAAGAGCTGGGGTGGATCAAGCTAATCAGGATGTCCCTGTCCCACATGGGGCTCATGTTCTTAATCCGCCTTTTACAGAAAAGAAAACTGAGGGACAGAGAAGTGAAATGACTTGCCCAGGCAAGTGGCAGAGCAGGAATTAGAACCAAGGTACTTCCGACTCCCAGCCTTGTGTTCTATCCACTAGGTAACACTGCTTCTCAGCCTGCTGTGTTTGGGTCCATTGATGAGCGACCAGTACCAGCTAGCTATCAGTTTAGCTGCTGCCTCAGGGACATGATTCATGATATACTCCTTCATCAGGGTGTTTAAAGGGGTGTGAATCCCCCACCCTGATCACCACCAAGCAGGAACCTCTGTGGGCTGGATCACGAATGGATGAGTGAACTTTTGCCTACTTATTGGGCTATTATTTAAGCACAGGATTTGCCTTAAATACTGATGAGAAAAATTTGAGAACTAGTGTTCAGGTTCCAGAAATGATTGCATTTTTTTGCAGTTTTATCTGGGAAAGTTATTTATTGTGCTGGTGTTCACCCAGAGGTGTAGACAGCTGCCTTTCAGGATCAAAGATTACTCTGCTGACTGTAAGAGCGTATCTAATAATAATAATGATTATGATATTTGTTTGGGGCTTTACTATGTGCCAAACAGCATGGCATAGTGGATAGAGCACAGGCCTGGGAGTAAGAAGGTCATGGGTTCTAATCCTGGCTCCACCACATATCTGTTGTGTGACCTTGGGCAAGTCACTTCACTTCTCTGGGCCTCAGTTACCTCATCTGTCAAATAGGGATTAAGACTGTGAGACCCATTTGGGATAGAGACTATGTCCAACTTGATTAAGTTATATCTACTCCAGTGCTTGGCACATAATATGCACTTAACAAGTACCATAATTATTATAATTGTTATTAAGGGTTCTAATCCTGGGCTCCACCACTTGTCTGCTATGTATGACTTTGGGCAGGTCACTTCACTTCTCTGTGCCTGAGGTACCCCATCTGCAAAATGGGGATTGAAACTGTGAACCCCAGGTGGATAAGGATTGCGTCCAACCTGATTTGCTTGTATCCACCCCAGTGCTTAGTACAGTGCCTGGCACATAGTAAGCACTTAACAAATACCCATAATATAATTATTAATCACTGTGCTAAGCAGAGGGGTAGTTACAAAATCATCAGGTTGAACAGTGTCTACTTCACATAGGGCCCACTGTCTCAGTAGGAGAGAGAACAGGTATTCATTCATTCATATTTATTGAGAGCTTACTGGGTGCAGAGCACTGTCCTAAGTGCTTGTAATGTACAATTCGGCAACAGATAGAGACAATCCCTGCCCAACAACAGACTTGCAGTCTAAAAGGGGGAGACAGACAGCAAAACAAAACAAGGTATTTAATCCTCGTTTGACAGATGAGTAAACTGAGACACAGAGAAATTAAATGACTTGCCCAAGGTCACCCAGTAGGCAAGTGGCAGAGCTGGTTTTAGAACCAAGTTTCTCTGACTCCCAAATTCCTTCTATCTACTGGGTGCAAAAAGATAGTTCCTTGCTTCATATACACATTTCCACCAGGCAAGACCTGTCTCTCTTTTGGCACCTTCCTGCTGGACTACTGATCATCATGAAGCCTTTGCTCAAGAAAAGCCCTCTCCTGATTGCTGCCTGCCAGACTGGTTTGGCTCCTGCAATGGTCTCTCAACAGGCCACTGCTATGACAGATTTACTGAGATCATACCTCACTCACTTTGTCTTCACATAGTTTAGTCTGCCCTGCTGGCATACCCTATTTCAGTTCACCCTACAGCAGCTGCTTGTGTACTAACCCATCACAGGCCTGGGATCAGAAGGACCTGGGTTCTAATCCTGATTCTGCCACATGTATGTTATGTGACCTTGGGCAGGCCACTCACTTCTTTGTGCCTCATCTGTAAAACGGAGATTGAGACTGTGAATCCCGTGTGGGACAGGGACCGTGTCCAACCTGATTAACTTGTATCTACCCCAGCGCTTGGCATATAGTAAGCACTTAACAAGTACCATAATTATTATAATCCTGCTGCTGTTCAGTCTCCTTACTTGTTCAGGTACATGATCTGGTTGTGAATTACCTAAACTACATCTGATTAGTTTACAGGCATGCCTGAGCACCTGTATCTGATCCCTTTCTACCTAGTCAAAGGGGTTGATTGACAACCCTCTTATGAGCCATGTCCTCTGATTGGTTCCCACAGACAGAATCTGGTTGATTGGAACATCTGCTACTCACATCAAATTTTTCTCTTGCATTGTTGCTTGTCAAGGAAGAAATTTCAGGCCAGCGATTTTTATATGCCGAAGAACACCTGCATCCCGGCTCATCAGGCAGTGTCATGTCTGCCTCCGCCTCCCGGATTATCCCGCTCCATAACCCCTGGCTTCTGTGGTCCCTGGTCTTCCCGAGGACAGAGAGGAGGCGGGTGGTAAGTGGACACTGAGCCAATGTCCCACTCTCCTTTTCCCTCTGTTTATTCTTTTATTATACTCTCCCAAGTGCTTGGTACAGTGCTTTGCACACAGTAAGCATTCAATAAATATGATTGAATGAATGAATGAATGTATGAATGAACAGCAACTACATAGTTTAAACTGCTTAATCAATGGATGAGGTGGCGAGACACTGCAGCTGTTTATCCGGTCAACATGGAGGACTTCACCAGAAAATGGGTCGTAGTTCAAAATGGCAATAATCCTTCATGGACTCACATGTTTCTCCCAGCAGTGATGAACTGATTTTGAGCATCACTTCAGTTCTGGTCTCACTACATTCTAGGAGCTCAATGTTGGTGATCTTGTCCTGACCTTTGATGTTGAATCTGTTTTGTGGGCAATGCCAATGAAAATGCTGATATGTCTTCTGTAGCAAGTCCAGGCCTCCCAACCACATACCTCACAGGCCTTGAGAAGCAGTGTGGCCGGGTGGATAGAACACAGGCCTTGGAGTCAGAAGGACCTGGGTTCTTGTTCCAGCTCTGCCACTTGTCTGCTATGTGATCTTAGGCAACTCACTTCACTTCTCTGTGTCTCGGTTACCTCATCTGTAAAATGGGGATCAAGACTGTGAGCCCTATGGGGGACAGAAACTGTGTCCATCCTCATTAGTTTGTATCTACCTCCGGGCTTAGTACAGGACCTGGTAGATAGTAAGTGCTTAGCAAATATCCTAAAAAAAGACCAAACAAAACGATATACAGCAGTGGAATACCACTGGAACTTTATATGGGGCTTGAGCTCTGCTGGGTTTGCCATTCTGCCAATAGATGCTGGCCTTTTTGATTTTGTTTCCAATCAGTGGTGGAAAAGAAGTCTTGCAGGAATTTGTGATTTCTCCATCATTTCAGTGTTCTTTGATGGATATCAAATCAAGTTCACTTGCAGGACTTTTCATCAGACAGCCCAGCTGGAGCTCCCAGGAGTGACTAAGGCTCCATTCCCCAAATTAACAGTCTCCCACTTTTTCTCCTTCTTGACATTTCAGACATTTCTTGGGAAACCAAGAGCTGTGAGGGGCTTAGATTTGGCCCTTGCAGTGCAAAATGACTGGGAAGTTTGGAGTTTGATGATACCTCCAGATATTGTTTTTTGTTTTTAAAAAATATTTAAGGCATTTGTTGTTGATAATAATAATAATAATAATAATGGTGTTTGTTAAGCACTTACTCTGTGCCAGGCACTGTACCAAGTGCTGGGGTAGACACAATCTAATCAGGTTGGACACAGTCCCTATCCACCATGGGGTTCACAGTCTTAATTCCCATGTTATGGATGAGGGAACTGAGGCCCAGAGAAGTTAAATGACTTGCCCAAGGTCACAGAGCAGACAAATGGGAGAGCAGGAATCAGAACCCAGGTCCTTCTGACTCCCAGGCCAGGGCTTTATTCATTAGGCCACAGTACCTGGGATGCCAATGGAGACTCTCCCCACTGACCCTTCCCCCACAACTGGGCCCACATTTGAAACCAAATGGGAGTAGCGAGAGGAGAGGAACACTATTTTTCCATGTGTCCATGGAGATGCCTCATTTCTCTTGCAGGATTCCCTTAGCTGCTCATCCTATTTTTATCCAGTCCCAGATGGTTCCTTTTATACAGAATTCTACTGTGATAGAGCCCTGCCAGAAGAAAACCCTTAAAATCCAGCCGACATGGTCCCCCAGCAGAAAATGTTCCAGAGGCTAAGGTTTTTGTAAGACAGAATTAAGCCCTGAGGAAGCCAGGGCTGCTTTCTAAAATATTTGTTTAGGGAATTTGTGTGAATGTGTACATGGTTTTATGGTGGTTTGGTTGAAGCAGCAGGGTATGTTTGGACAGCTTTTAAAGCCCTTCAAAAAACAGCCCAGCTGAAGGAGAGCATTCTGCAAAGAGGATCTTGCTAACAGGCAAACTTTTTGTCTTCTTTCTCCCTAAAATACTTGTGGGGAGGGGGAGAAGAGCGTCAATTCCACTGGTGTTTAAAAACCAAACAAAATCATTTAGCGAGTGCTATAATACAGTGAGGAATATATGTATGGACCCAAGTGCCCTGAATCAAAATACTTCCGAGTAGACCTGGAAGACTCTAAGCTCATTGTGGACAGGGAACATGTGTCCTAACTTAATAATGTTGGTATTTGTTAAGCGCTTACTATGTGCAGAGCACTGTTCTAAGCGCTGGGGTAAACACAGGGAAATCAGGTTATCCCACGTGGGGCTCACAGTCTTAATCCCCATTTTACAGATGAGGGAACTGAGGCCCAGAGAAGTGAAGTGACTTGCCCACAGTCACACATCTGACAAGTGGCAAACTTTCATTCACGCATTCACTCAGTCAGTCAGGCAGTAAATCAGTCATATTTATTGAGTGCTTACTTCGTCCAGAACACTGTATTAAGTGCTTGGAAGAGTACTCTATAACAATAGACACATTCCCTGTACTTGTATTCTCCAAAGTGCTTAGTACATTACTCTGCACACAGTAAGAGCTCAATAAATATGATCGACTGAAATCAGACAGCAAACCCAAAGAACATAGAATAAGCTCTCTTTCTCCCCTGTACATTGTTTTTGCTTGACTTTCATGGGGACCTGGGATTTAGTCTCTGAGATAAGAGATGGATGTCTGCATTTGAGAGACATGGCAATCATCAGAAGAACAAATATAAAGGAAACAAACCAACACAAATTTTGATGGCTGTTTGATTTGAGAAAATCATGAGGGCTATCCCACAGACTTAACTGTCCATCTAAACCGGCTACTGGCAGATAGACTATTTCTTGAATGCTCCAATCTTCCTAAATGTCAATATCCCCCAGTATCTGTTTGCCAGACAATTTGTCACTCAGACCTCCATCATTATTCAAAGTTGAAGGCAGAGTGGCAACAGTTGCAGGATCTGGAACTGAGACAGGATAACACTAGATCACAGGGGGTTTCCTAATCAGAGGATACCATAATCCACAAAGGGGTATATTCAGCTAAATAGGGACCTTTAGTGGAAAAAAATCAGGCCACCTAGTCCAGCAGAGAAGGAGCTTGTCTGTAAGGTAGGACAGCTTTCCAGATGATGTGACATTGACGGGAAGAAGGTCTTAATCTTTAAGTGTTTATTGATCAGTTATTTCCAAGAGCACAGCTAGCATCTATTTCAGGCTGAAAAGGTCATTTTTTTCCCCTTCTCCTAAGTGAAACAGCCGTCTGAGGAAGACTGACCTAATAATGGAGACTTTATTGGGTAGTGGTTTTCAAACGAGCTTGCCAAAGGTAAATCCCAGCCTGAATTTCCATCCTTCCTGGAAATGACATGCTCCACTCACTTGGACCTTTAGGGCTGAAACAGCTAGCTGCCTGCCCTCTCCGTCACTGAGCAGAGAAAGTTCTCGGCCCCAGGCCCAGACTGGATAATCCACTGGAGTTTTATGCCTCGCTGGGCTTGGGTGGCCCTAGGTTAAGTGTTGGAGCACTGGGAAATGGACTTGAAATCCAGCTGTGAATCAGAGCTCCTCCACTGGCTTAGTGAAGCTGGGAAGCATATCTCAGGAGGGGCTTCCTGGCTCAGCTGGACTCATCAATCAATCAATCAATCAATCAGTCAATCATCTCCTGCCTCACCCTGCTCTGCCACCCTTTTGAGGTCTGGGTCCCTGACCCCAAAGGGGTTCACAGTCTAAGAATTCATTCCTTCATTCATTTAATGCTATTTAGTGAGCACTTACTGTGTGCAGAGCACTGTATAAAGCACTTGGGAGAGTACAATTTAACAATAAACAGACACATTCCCTGTCCACAACGAGCTTACAGTCTAGAGGGTAAACAGGGAAGGTGAAAGGCACATCTCCTGGAGGCCTTCCATGACTAAATTCTTATTGCCTCTTCTCCCCCTAACTTCTGCATCTCCCTGAATTACTCCCTTTATTCACTCTCCACCCCAGCCTCACCACATCTATGTACATATACGTAATTTATTTATTTTAATGTCTATCGCCCTCTCTAGATTGTCTGCTCAGTAGACAGTAAGTGCTCAGGAAATACAATTGATTGAATGATTGATTGGAGAGTTGACCACAGGCACCTCCATGTCCTCCAAGGGCCTGATAGAGCTCTGTATATCGCATTCTTTTAGTTAATATAGTGGACAATTAATAATAAGAGGATGATGAAGGTCACTTGTTTCTACTTCTTTGTCTCTCTGATCCAAAGCTCCTGTCCCTCTTTATGCTCTTTGTCCCTCTCCTGGAGGCTTTTCTCTTATTTCCTGTTCTCCTTTTGATTCATCCCACTACTTTCCCATCACAACAAGAGAGTAGTAGTAGTAGTAGTACTGTCAGTAGTGATGGCATAAAAAGAGGACCTCAGAATGCAATGCCCTGTAGTGCTTGGGAAGTACCTAGGAAGACTCTAGGTACTATTAGCTCTCATAATATCCCGACAGGATTATTGTTTAGCTCTCATAATATCCCGACTGGATTATTGTGTCAGCCTCCTCTCTGATCTCCCTTCCTCCTGTCTCTCCCCACTCCAGTCTGTTCTTCATATTCCTACAGAAAACACTCTGAGCATGCAGTGTGGCTCAGTGGAAAGAACCCGGGCTTGGGAGTCAGAGGTCATGGGTTTGAATCCCGGCTCTGCCACTTGTCAGCTGGGTGACTGTGGGCAAGTCATTTAACTTCTCTGTGCCTCAGTTACCTCTTCTGTAAAATGGGGATTAACTGTGACCTCACATGGGACAACCTGATTACCCTGTATCTACCCCAGTGCTTAGAACAGTGCTCTGCACATAGTAAGTGCTTAACAAATACCAACATTATTATTATTATGTCACTCCCCTCCTCAGAAACCTCCAGTAGTTGCCTATCAACCTTCGCACGAAACAAAGGCTCCTCATTCTTGGCTTCAAAGCTCTCCATCTCCTTGCCCCCTCCTACCTCACCTCCTTTTCTCTCTCTACTGCTCACCCCGTACATTCCGCTTCTCTGCCGCTCACCTCCTCACAGTCCCCCATTCAAGCCTATCCTGGGCAATGCAGAAGGGAGTGGGAGAAGAGAAAAGGAGGGTTTAGTCAGGGAAGGCCTCTTGGAGGAGATGCACCTTCAACTCCTTTGGAGAGTTCCCTGGCAGGTCATTCTACAACCACAATAGCTAATAACAGTATTAATTAATTAATTGATTGATTCATTCAGTCAGTCATATTTTTGAATACTTACTGTATGCAAAGTATTAAACTAAGTACTTGGAAAGTGCAATTCAGCAATAAAAAGAGACAGTCCCTGCCCACACTGGGCTTACAGTCTAGAAGGACAGACATTGAAACAAGTAAACAGACATCAATATAAATAAATAGAATGATATATATTCATAAGTGCTTTGGGGCAGAGGATACATAGATGGATACATAATAATAAGTTCACACACAGTCCCTGTCTCCCATCAGTCTCAGAGTCTAAGAGAAAGGAAGAATGGGTATTTAATTCCAGTTTTACAAATGAGAACAGTGAGGTACAGATAATTTAAGTGATTCACCCAAGGTCATATAGCAGGCAAGTGGCAGAAGAGCAATTAGAACTTGGGTTCTCTGACTTTCAGGCTTGTGCTCTTTGTACTAGGCCATACTGTTTCTCTGCACAGTGGCTGAAACTAAGCAAGCAAAAAGATCTTATTCTGGGGAGAGAACATGAAGCCAGGGAAAGGTGAAGAAGACTCATTTATAATGATAACAAGAAGAAGAAGAAGGACAAGGAGAACTAGAAGAGGAATGATAATAATTATAATAATTATGGTGTTTGTTAAGTGCTTACTATAATAATAATAATAATGTTGATATTTGTTAAGTGCTTAATATGTGCAGAGCACTGTTCTAAGCGCTGGGGGAGATACAGGGTAATCAGATTGTGCTACGTTAGGCTCCCAGTCTTAATCCCCATTTTACAGATGAGGTAACTGAGGCACAGAGAAGTTAAGTGACTTGCCCACAGTCACACAGCTGACAAGTGGTGGAGCCGGAACCCATGACCTCTGACTCCAATTCGAATCCATGACCCCTGACTCCCAAGCCCGGGCTCTTTCCACTGAGCCACGCTGCTACTATGTGCCAGGCACTGTCCTAAGTACTGGAGCGGATACAAGAAATTCGGGTTGGAGACAGTCCCTGTCCTACATATGGCTCACAGTCTCAATGCCCATTTTACAAAAGAGGTAACTGAGGCACAGAGAAGTGACTTACCCAAGGTCACAAAGCAGACAAGTGTGGAGCCTGGATTAGAACCCATGACCTTCTGACACTCAGGCCTGTGCTCTAACTGCTAAACCACGCTGCTTCTCTAAGAACAAGAACAAGAAGAACAAGAACAAGAAGATTTCTCAAGTATTTACTATGTGCTAAGCACTGAGGTAGGTAGAATAAAATCAGACACAATCTACGGGTGAGGGGAAGCATACTGAATTTCCATTTCACAGATGAGGAAACCGAGGCTCAGATAAGTTAAGCGATTGGTCCAAGGGCACACACAGAGCAGGCAAGTGGAAGAGCTGGGAGTAGAACCCAAGTGTCCTGATTTCCAGTCTTGTGGCTTTTCCACTAGGCCACACTCCTCACTCTGCAGCTGTTGGCTGAATTCAGAGGAGCAGCTGGGTGTGAGTGGCAACACACTCTCTGCCTCGGTTCTAAGGAGGGCTGCAGATTTTCTAAAATGCATTTGATTGGGTGCATTTGATTGGGTTAGAGGCGTGGTGGGCTGCCCCTATCTAAAAGTCTTCCACCCCCAGGAAGAGATTGACGTACAACTTGCTTGTGAGCTGTGCTCTCTGATTGGTTCCTGCAGTTGGGATCTGATTCTTTTGGAGTATCTGCCAATCATATGAATCAGTGTGACACAGGTAGGATCCGTGCAAATTTTCTGGGAGCCTCATACCCCCCTGGGAGCCTCCCCCTCCTCCCCTACCCTACCATGAGCCCCATCCCACTTTCTCCCAAGCCTTACAACACTCCCTACTGAGGAGCTTGTAAACATTAACATATGCCTGATGACAGGGGAGAAGCAGCATGGAGCAGTGAATAGAGCCCGGGAATGGAAGTTAGGTCATGGATTCTAATCCAGGCTCTGCCACCTGTCTGCTGTGCAACCTTGGGCAAGTCACTTCTCTGTGCCTCAGTTACCTCTTTTGTAAAATGGGGATTGAGACTGTGAGCCCAAAGTGGTACAGGGACTATGTCCAATCTGATTTGCTTGTATCTACCCCAGCGCTTAGAAACAAGTCTGGCACATAGTGCGTGCTTAACAAATACCATAATCATTAAATTTATTGTTATTTTTATTCCCCTCTCCCTCACCCCTGACCCACACACCTGCAAACAACAGGGTTCTTCTGCGGGGTTCCCAAGGCCTGCATTCACCTCCACATAGGTAGGGTCATGGGGAAAAGAATCTGAAAGAGAGAGAAGGGAAAGTTTTGACCATGTCTATCTATTTTGAGCATGTTTTGCCTCTAACTCATTTCCAGGGATTTCCTCCAGATGTGATGCCTAAAGAGCAGAAAATGGGAGCTGCATAAATCCATAAAAAAAATGGAAAATAAGAGGTTGTTACTTGAATTACTCATTGAGATTTGCTTGGGAGAAAGCCGAGTGTCATTAGTTATTATTGCACAACTTTCTTTGAGTTAGGTTTGAGAGTGGTGTGGAAGATTGATGAGAGGGTATTAGTCGAAAAACCGCCTGGTCTACTCCTAGGTGTAGCCTGAAATGTATTATTAATAATGAATATTCAGCAGGAACAATATGGAGCCTAAACTCCTCTAGCTTTAGACCGCATTTAGAGCTCAGACAAGACATCCCTGTTCAGACTATTATGCATTCTGATGCTGAAGAGACAGCAGTAATGTTCAGAAGCACCACCAAGATCAGCTTAATTTAAAACTCATCTTCTTGGAGAGGGAGAATGTAAAGGAGCCTGCCTAATTCACAAATTGGGCACACCACAAAAAAAGAAAACAAAAACAACACCAATAACTGCTAGACTTAACTTTGTGGTACTTTTTTATGGTATTTGTTAGGCACTTACTATATGTCAAGCACTGTTCTAATAGGTGGGGTCAGTACAAGTTAATTAGGTCGGACACATTCCCTGTCCCTCATGGAGCAGTAGGGGTGTTGCCCTGCTGAAAGCTCACCTCCTACAGGAGGTCTTCCTAGACTAAGCCCCCCTTTACCAGTGCTCCCTCTTCCCTCCCCTCCCCATCAGCCTGACTCGCTCCCTTTGCTCTACTCCCCACTCCACGGGGCTTGTGTATATATGTACATATTTATAATTATAATAGTATTTATTTTTATTAATGATGTGTATACATCTACAATTCTATTTATTTATAAAGATGTTACTGATGCCTGTTTACTTGTTTTGATGTCGGTCTCCCCCCTTGTAGACTGTGAGCCCGTTTTGGGTAGAGATTATCTCTATTTGTTGCTGAATTGTACTTTCCAAGAATTTAGTATAGTGCTCTGCACACAGTAAGCTCTCAATAAACACGACTGAATGAATGAATGAATGAATGAATGAATGAATGAATGAGGCTCACATTCTAAATAGGAGAGAGAACAGGAATTTAATCCCCATTTTACAGTTGAGGGGACTGAGACCCAAAGAATTTAAGCAGCTTGCCCAAGGTCACACAGCAAGTGATTGGCAGAGCTGGGATTAGGATACGGGTCCTCTGACTCCTAGGCCCATGCTCTTTCCATTAGACCATGCTGCTCATAAACATAAATCCTCACATGGTGATGGAGTTCTCATCGAGATCAATGGACATTATTCCTATCATTCAGGCTCCCTCTGTGGTACAGAGTGCAAGTGGTGTGTAGGTACCCTGGACTGTAAGCTCATTGTGGGCAGAGAATGTGTCTGTTATATTGTTCTATTGTACTCTCCCAACCTCTTAGTGCAGTTCTCTGCATACAGTAAGCTCTCAATAAATATGATTAGTTAGGTACACATAGGGAAGTATACCCACGGGTTTGTTTTATTGTAAATCCATTTATAGATGAAAATACCCCAATAGAGTGTCATTGTGGTGTCACTCAATCAATGTCAATGAGTGCTTACTGCAAACAGAGCACTTTTCTGTGCTATAGGGGTACAGACCCAAGTGCATAGGCTATGTGGAAAGTAGGCAAAATAGGGTGAGGAGAGTAGGGTTAGTGAGGGAAGTCTTCCTGGAGATGATATGATTTTTGTAAAGTTTTGATTATGTCAAATATGAAAATTATCTTACCTTGACTGGCACTGTTCTCCCCTCATTCAATCATATTTATTGAGGGCTTACTGTGTGCAGAGCACTGTATTAGGTGCTTGGCAGAGTACAATATAACACTAAACAGAAGCCTTCCCTGCCCACAGTGAGCTTACAGTCTGGCTCTCCTATCTCTCTGGCTGCTCATTTTCAGTCTCTTTCGCGGGCTTCTCCTCGGCCTTCCGCCTCCTAACTGTGGGGGTCTCTGAAGGTTCAGTTCTGGGTCTCTTTCTATTCTTCACCTACATCCACTCCCCTGGAGAACTCATTTGCTCCTGTGGCTTCAACTACCATCTCTATGTGGATGATTTCCAAATCTACATCTCCAGCCCTGATCTCTCTCCTTCTCTGCAGTCTTGTAGTTCCTTCTACCTTCAAGCCATCTCTACTTGACTGTCTCACTTTCACTTCAAACTTAACATGTCCAAAACAGAACTCTTCATATTCCCATATGAATCCTCCCCTCCCCATGACTTTTTCATCACTGCCATCCTCCTGTCTCATAAGGCCATAACCTTGGCATTATCTTCAACTCATTACTCTTATTCTACCCTCATATTCAGTCACCAAGTGCTTTGTCCAACCTTTACAACATCACTACTATCCATCCTTTCCTCTCCATCTAAACTGTTACCATGTTCATCCAAGCACTTATCCTTTCCTGCCTCGATTACTGCATCACCCTCCTTGCTGACCATGGTGCCTTCTGTCTCTCCCCTCTCCAGTCCACACTTCACTCTGCTAGCCAGGTCGTTTTTCTACAAAAACATTCAGGCCATGTTTTCCCACTCCTCAAGCAACTCCAGTGGGTGCTCATCAACCTCCACATCAAACAGAAACCCCTTCCCATCAGCTTTAAAGCACTCAATTACTTTGCCCTCTCCTATCTCACCTTACTACTCTCCTACTGTGTCCCAGCCTGCAAACTTTGCTCCTCTAATGCCACCCTACCAACTCAGTCTCATCTATCTCACCTCTGTCTCCTTGCCCATGACCTGAATCTGGTCTGGAACCCCCTCCTCTTCATATCTGACAGATGATCACTCTCCCTACCTTCAAACCCTTGTTAATCACCACCAAGAGGTTTTCCCTGACTAAGCTCTCCTCCTCTTTTCCCACCCCCTTCTACCTCACCCTTGCCAAAGGATCTGCACCCTTTATTCACCACCCCTCAGTGCCACAGTATTCATGTACCTATCTGTAATTTACTTATATTAATGTCTGTCCCCTCTTCTAAACTTCTCTAAGCTTGCTGCAGGCAGGGAACATCCCTACCAACTGTGTTATATTGTAGTCTCCCAAGTGCTTGGTACTTGAAGTTGATGTTAAAGTTTTTGGAGGATTTTGAGGAGGGAGGAGATGTGTGCAGAGTTATTTATTAGAAAAATGATCTGGGCAGCAGAATGAGGTATGGACTGGAATGGGGAGGAGCAGGAAATAGGATATGTCAAATGCTCGGACCAGTGTGGTAGCAGTGTGGCTGGAGATGATTGGGAGGATACTAGAGATGTTGTGAAGGTAGAACCAAGAGGATGTAGTGCCTGGCTGAATATGTGGGGGTGAATGAGAGAGATGAGTCAAGGACGATGGTGTTGTCTACAGTGATGGGAAGGTTGATTCCCTGTAGACTTCACTGTCCTTATTAGCTAGTTATTTTTTCAGGATTTCTTCTTGGTTTATTCCAATAAGTGGCTCACTGGTCAAAAACTTTCACTACTGATGATGTTGCTTGAACAAGTCATATAAATCCATCAGCCATTATGTAGTACTTACTTATTTACATTTATTTAAGGCACATCTCCTCCACAAAGTCTTCCTTAAATTGTCCTCTCCTCTTCTCCCACTCCTTTCTGCCCTGCTATTACTTGTTCCTTCATTCATCCTCCTTCCCATCCCCACAGCTCATAAGTATATATCTGTATACATCTGTAATTTATTTATTTATTTATATTAATGTCTGTCTCCCTCTCTAGACTATGAGCCCACTGTGGACAGGAATGTGTCTGTATGTTGTTAATAATAATAATGATAATAATAATGATATAATAATAAGGATAATAATGGTTTTTGTTAAGCACTTACTATGTGCCAAGCACTGTTCTAAGTGCTGGGGTAGATACAAGGTGATCAGATTGTCCCTCGTGGTCACAGTCTTACTCCCCATTTTACAGATGAGGTACTGAGGCTCAGAGAAGTGAAGTGACTTGCCCAAGGTCACACAACAGACAAGTGGTGGAGCCGGGATTAGAACCCATTACCTTCTGACTCCCAAGCCTGCGCTCTATCCACAGTGCCATGCTGCTTCCCTATTGTTATATGTACAAGTGCTCCCAAGGGCTTAGTGCAGTGCTTCGCACACAGTAAGTGCTCAATAAATATGATTGAATGAATGAATAAATGAATGAATCAACTCTTGCAAGAAAGTTCTTTCAGTTGTGCTTTCATCTATTCATTTAGATTACTCATTTGTTAATAATTTAACATTAATTATTTGTTAATAAATTAACATGTAAGTTCCATATGTTACTTTTTTGTTTTATATTCCCAAGTGCTCATAATAATAATAATAACAATAATAATGAAATTATTATAATTATTACATTTGTTAAATTGCTTATTAGGTGTAAGCACTGACTTAGAAAAGGTCATTAGGACAGTGTATTGAGATGAGAAAGCACTGAAATACTACTACTACTACTACTAGTACTAGTAATAACCGTGGTATTTGTTAAGTGCTTACTATGTGCCAGGCACTGTTCTAAGCACTGGGGTGAATACAAGCAAACGGAGTTGGACACATTCCCTGACCCATATAGAGCTCACAGTCTTAATCCCCATTTTACAGGTGATGAAACTGAGCCACAGAGAAGTGAAGTGACTTATCCAAGGTCACACAGCAGACCAGTGGCAGAGCCAATGTTAGAACCCAGGTCCTTCTGACTCCCAAGCCCAGGCTCTACCCACTAGTCCACGCACCACTTCTACTGTAATTACTGCAACCCCATTTACTCATATCCACCCTAGCGCTTAATAGACTGCCTGGCACATAGTAAGTGCGTAACAAATAGCACAATTATTATTATTATTACTATTACTGCTACTACTATCTATATGACAATCAAAACTATTTTATTTTATTGTACTTTCTTGAGCACTTAGCACAATGCTCTGCACAAATTAAACACTCAATAAATACCCAAATGCTCAACATTGTGAACAATCATATGGATTGATGGATTAATTTATCTTCACCCAGTACACTGAATATAAACATGACAGCAAAAATAGGCTACTATGTAAAGACTAAGGAACCCAGAGACAGAATCAAAAGCAGCAGCAGGTACTGCAAATAACCAACACACAGTTCAGTAAGAACTATCTTTACAAGCTCAGGGGGTGGATTAGATTGGCAGTCACATGTTGGTTTTATAACTTCACAAACAATGAAACTCTGGAATTTAGTCATTCCCTTGTATGGAAGCTATTCTCACCTTAACTCAGCTATGCTAGGTAGTACACATGAGGAGAAATGAACGACAGCAGGAAACTTAACAGCTGCTGTATGGAGAGGTGAAATTGGGAGATCAAAAGCAGAGCCACCAGGGGAAGCATTATAAGGACAAGGTTAAAAAAAAGCCTCTGACAATCCTGTATCTCAGCTGATAATAGACAGTAGATAAACCAGCATGCACTGTTCATAAGAAAGGAAAGGCTCTCTTCAAGAAAATGTTTCGTAAGGAACGGGAGACAAGAGGACAGAAAAGAGAACAGTGCAAAAAAGACTCTATGTAGTTTTTTAACCACAACAAATGCTTCTTGTCATTTTCTCCATCTTCAAACCTGAAAATCTTCAAACAAGAAACTGCTCTTGAATGCTTTCTAATCTAAAAGGGACAATTTTAAAAATAGCAGGCATTCATTCATTCAATTGTATTTACTGAGTGCTTACTATGTGCAGAGCACTGTACTAAGTGCTTGGGAGAGTACAATATAACAATGAATGGACACATTCCCTTCCCACAGCGAGCTTAAAGTCTAGAGGTAGGATACCTAGATATATAATAATAATTGTAGTACTTGTTTAGCGCTTACTATGTGCCTAGCATTGTTCTAAGCACTGGGGTACATACAAGATGATCAGGTCCCACATGGGGCTCACAATCAAAGTAGGAGAGAAAACAGATATTGAATCCCCATTTTGCAGGTGAGGGAACTGAGGTACAGAAGAGTTAAGTGACTTGCCCAAAGTCACACAGCAGACAAGTGGCAAAACTGGGATTAGAACCCAGGTCCTCTGGCTTCTAGCCCCACACACTTTCCACTAAACACTGCTTCTTGGAAAGCTGAATGTTGGAAATAATAGATTTTCGGGTTCTTGAGAGTGGGGATTATGTCTACACCCTCTCCTGTATTCTCCCAAATACAGTGCCTCAGTACAAGCCCTCAATAAATATCACTGATTGATTGATACCTTCTTACTAGGTACATACAATTTGTGTAATCTAGACAAGCCATTCTGGAACAGACTTTCCACTTTCCACTCAACTGAGAGATTTTTGGAGGTGTCCACCTGTAGTGTACAGTGGAATAGAGTCTGATACTAAAATTTATCTATGCATTAAAACTGATTTATCAATAACCAGTGGAACCCAGGCAGGAGGCAGCAAAGAGGGACATATTCTCAAAGATTGCTGCCAAGCTAGATATACTGGACACAGGAACACCAAGTTTCCATCAGAACTTTCAGGTTGGAGCAATTTCTCCACTGACTTTACCAAAGTTTATTAGCATTTGTTTCTGACAATGGGAACAGGTTAAGGTTAATCCCGACTCTGCCACTTGACCGCTGTGTGACCTTGGGCAAGTCACTTAATGTCTCTGCACCATCTATAAAATGGCAATTAAAACTGTGAGCCCCATGTGGGGAGAGGACTGTATCCAACCTGATTAGCTTATACTACCCCAGTACTTATTACAGTACCTTGGCACATAGTAAGCACTTAACAAATATCATAAAAAAAATTCCATTCTGGAAAATCTTTGCATCCATCCTTTTCCCTTCCTTGCTTTCCTCAAACGAGAATGCAGAGCCAGCTAGATAAGAACTACACATTGTTATATTGTACTCTGCTAAGTGCTTAGTATACTGCTCTGCACTCAGTAAGCACTCAATAAATATGATTGATTGACTGACTACATAGTGCCATACCATTTGGACCAGTAGTCCACCCAGTCCAGGGTAGAGAAGCAGCGTGGCTCAGTGGAAAGAGCACGGGTTTTGGAGTCAGAGGTCATGGGTTCGAATCCCGGCTCGGCCACTTGTCAGCTGTGTGACTTTGGGCAAATCACTTCACTTCTCGGTGCCTCAGTTACCTCATCTGTAAAATGGGAATGAAGACTGTTAGCCCCACCTGGGACAACCTGATTCCCCTGTGCCTACCCCAGAGCTTAGAACAGTGCTCGGCACATAGTAAGTGCTTAACAAATACCAACATTATTATTGAGTCTCATGTCATGGATACAGGAGCAGTGAACTGGTTGCCCTCTTTTTTAAGGACCGTTCTTTCCATTTGACACTGCTAATGAGTAGAGAACAGGACTTGTATTCCAATCGTGACTCTCCCATTTGACTGCTGCATGACCAGCAGCAAATCACATAACTTCTCTTTGTCTCAGTTTTCTCATCTGTAAAATGGAGACTAAATACTTGTTCTCCTCTCTCTTAGACTGTAAACCATAACAGTGTGGCACAGGGACTGTACCAGGGAACACGTCTACCAACTCTGTTATATTGTACTCTCCAAACCCTAAGTACAGTGCTCTGCACATAGTATGTGGTCAATAAATAGTATTGACTGATTGCTTTGATTATCCTATATCTGCCCCAGTACTGAGCACTTGTATCCTGCATCCTATATGTTTAACACCTAACAAAAACCACAATTATTACTATCCCTATATTCATTCATTTATTTACATTTATTCAATTGTAATTATTGAGCACTTACTGTGTGCAGTGCTCTGTACTAAGCACGTGGGAAAGCACAATATAACCATAAATAGGCACATTCCATGCCCTCAACAGGCTTATAATAACAATAATGATAATAATAAAAACAATAATAATGATAATAATAATAATGATAATAACAATCTTCAATCAATCCAATTCTCACAAATCTATTTAACCCACTTGAGCCTTCCAGAATTTAAGACTGTCAGGACAAAGTGGTGAAAAAACCACTCTGGGTTCATAGGTGTCAATTAATCAATCAAGCAATCATATTTATTGAGCTCTTACTCTGTGCAAAGCACTATACTAAACGCTTGGGACAATATAACAATAGACAGACACATTCCCTACCCGCAATGAGCTCATAGTCTAGTGGTGTCAAAACTTAGACCGAGTCCCCACTCGGAGGCTTAACGTTTAGCAACTAGCCAGTCTGCATTAGGTCTCCGGGCAAGACAAATGAGTGTTTATTCTGGAACCTAGTCTTTCTGCTAATTCCAGTTAGCCTATTGCCAGTGCCTGCTTCAGTGTGTTGCTTGTCTCGTTAGCCTTGGCCTGGCACCGTCAGCTGGGGTGGGGGGGGGGGCACCAGCCCACTTTGCTACCACTTGTCTGGAGCTCAGCCCACCTGACAGCACAGATCTCTTCTTGGTCCTCATCTCCACCTGGGTTGGTCTGTTCCCTTCTCTCTGTTCGCTGGGCTTCAAAAACACCTCTCTGGTCTGATTCCTGGTTCTGGGAGGATAGGTTTTACATAAATCTATCATGGTGGTGGTGGTAGTGATAGTAAAAACCATGACAATGTAGCCACGACACTAGTAATCCTTTGTCTTCATACCCTAGAACCACCTATCATCTACCACTGAGAATCAGTATGGCCTAGTGGATAGACCAAGAGACTGGGAGTCATTCATTCATTCATTCATTCATTCAGTAGTGCTTACTAAGCACTTACTGTGTGCAGAGCACTGTACTAAGTGCTTGGGAGATTACAGTATAGTAAACAGATACATTCCCTCCCCACAGCGAGCTTACAGTCAAGAGAAGATAGACATTAATGTCAAATACTATTAATTACATAATATATAAATTACATAAATTAGAAACGTATACATAAGTGTCAGGAGACCTATGTTCTAATCCCAGTTTTGCCACTTCCCTGCTGGGTGATCTTGGGTCAGTCATTTCCCTTTTCCTGTATCTCAGTTTCCTCATTTGGAAAATAGGGATTAAAATACCTGTTCTCCCTCCAGTCTTTAATAATAATAATAATAATAATAATAATAATAATAATGATATTTGTTAAGCACTTACTATGCGATAGGCACTGTACTAAGCACTGGGGTTGATTCAAGCAAATCGGGTTAGATATAGTCCCTTGTCCCACATGGGGCTCAAAGTCTCAATCTCCATTTTACAGATGAGGTAACTGAGACACAGAGAAGTGAAGTGACTTGTACAAAGTAACACAACAGACAAGTGGCGGAGCCAGCATTAGAACCCATGACCTTCTGATTCCCAGGTCTGTGCTCTGGAGACTTTCCAGTACTCTACCAGTCTCGACTACAGGAGAGAGAGTCAAGCAGAGGCCTATCCATTCCATTTCTAGCTTGGGCAGTGGCTAACGAGTGGAAGGCAATCGGCTACAAGTCAAAACTCACCCTTGCTGGGCAGCAGCGACATGATAGAGAGTCGAGGGTGGAGACTCAAGTTTACGGTGCGGAAGGCGGCAATGGTAAACCACTTCCATATTTTTACCAAAAAACGCTCTGGATCCACTACCAGAATGATTGCAGATGGAGAGCAGTGCATTCTGGGAGAGATGTGTCCATGGTATCGCTATGGATCAGAAACAACTCTACAGTATAAGACAAGACAAGCTGGAAGAAGTAAATGAAGTTTGTAAATATGGTTGCCTCATTCTCTGCCTGTAACTGAGCAGGGATTGTCTCTATCTGTTACCATACTGTACATTCCATGCACTTAGTACAGTGCTCTGCACATAGAAAGCACTCAATAAAAACTACTGAATGAATGAATTTTCTGGAGATCTTGGTTCATTATAAATGAAATTGCAATCATTGCCTGCCTTCACACCAACCCAGATCCTGTTTTCCCCTAAACACTGGTCTTTTCACTCTCAAGAACACAATCACCTGCACACAGTTCAAAGATCTCCTTAGGGAATCAGCAGATTAAGCAGTTATTGCTGTTGATCACCTCATCTACAATGCTTAAACTTCCCTCACCTAATCATGCCTCTTCAATCCCCACCCTTCAATCAGGCCATGGCAATCCTCCTCTCCCAGCACACCCCCCCACTCTCCTCTTCCTCCTCCATGCAACACCTCCGCATCCCTTGCACCATCCCCATCCCCTTTATTACCATTGTTCTTGTCTGCCTATCTCCCCTGATTAGACTGTAAGCCCGTCAAAGGGCAGGACTGTCTCTACCTGTTGCCAACTTGTACATTCCAAGCGCTTAGTACAGTGCTCTGCACATAGTAAGTGCTCAATAAATACTATTGAATGAATGAATGAATGAATGAATCCCACCTCTCCGCTCCATCCTTCCCATCCCAGAGCCACCTATCATCCCCCTCCCCCTATGTTATAATAATAATAATGGTATTTGTTAAGTGCTTACTGTGTGCCGCACACTGTTCTAAGCACTGGGAGGAGATGCAAGGCAATCGGGTTGTCCCACGTGGGGCTCACAGTCTTAATCCCCATTTTACAGATGAAGTAACTGAGCCACAGAGAAGTTAAGTGACTTGCCCAAAGTCACACAGTTGACAAGTGGCAGAGCTGGGATTAGAGCCCATGACCTCTGACTCCCAAAGCCTGTGCTCTTTCCACTGAGCCATCAGGCCACATTTCTCCACTCCTCAAGAACCTCCAGTGGTTGCCCATCCACCTCCATATCAAATAGAAACTCTTCACCATTGACTTTAAAGCACCTTGTTCTCTCCTACCTCAACTCCCTCAACTCCCTATTCCCCTACATCAACCGAGTCCTCAAACTTTGTTCCTCTAATGTCAACCTACTCACTGTACCTCTATGTTGTCTATCTTGCTGCCAACCTCTCATCCATGTTCTGCCTCTGGCCTGGTATGCCCTTACTCTTCAGATCCGATGGACAATTGCTCTCTCCCGCTTCAAAGCCTTATTGAAGGCACAGCTCCTCCAAGATGCCTTCCCTGAATAAGCCTTCTTTCCCTTTTCTTCCAATCCCTTATGCATCTCCCTAACTTGTTCCCTTCATTCATTCCTCTTCTCAGCCCCACAGCACTTACATACATATCCTTAATTTATTTATTTATAATAATGTCTGTCCCCCCTTCTAGACTGTAAGCTCGCTTACAGTCACCCTACACATCCCATAGCAGAAAAGATATACAGCTCAAAAACCACCCTCCCTGCAAAAAAAATCCAACAAAAACCGATTTAGTTCATAATCTGACATTTCCTAAATAAAATGATAATACTGGAGGCAGGGAATGTATGTGTTATATTGTTATACTGTACTCTCCCAAGCTCTTAGTACACTGCTCTGCACACAGTAAGCAGTCAATAAATATGATTGATTGATATTTCTCTCTACAACAGACTATGAATTTACAGACAGTATCATAGGAAAATGCCTATTTTCTTCCCTGAAAATAGTCTGGAATAGTTTTAAAAAACAAGTGGCAAGTTTTCCAAAGATGAGGGGCTCTTGGTTACTGGAAATAGAACTTAACCTGAAATCACTGATACAATTCAATCAGAAATGACTCATCTCATCAATTGCCATGCAGACTGTTTAGCTTCCCCTTCCCCATGGAGTTTTTCAGAAATCTACTGAACATTTTTTTCAAAAAAAGAATGCATAAGTAGAGAGGAAAAATGTTGGTAATCAAAATCCAAAATTTTCTTCATGAATGCATAATCTAAAGCTAAATGTCACTAGACTGCACAATACAATAAATGTGGGACTCAGAAGGGTGTAAGAATAAGACATTGAATCTGTTTTTTTTTTAATTTATCCACTTTAAAGAAGAAAGTGGTGCCTTGAAATGGGAAGTTTTGAGTCTTTTAGGTCCTGGTAATATGTGTAGAACTGTGGGAGAGCACTTGAATCTAGACTGATGTGCAGCTGAAAGAAGGGCAAAGTCTAATAGGAATTTTCTAGTCTCCATTAATGCTAAGCAGTAATGCTCTCCTTTGTGGGGTTGCAGGGAGTGATGATGGAAGGAGAAAGAAAATCTGGGGAGGGACATTTGAGAGAGTGAGACAAAGAAACAGGGACAGAGAGATGAGACAGAGATGAGGCAGAGAGGTGTGATGTAAATAAGAGGCAGAGGTGTGAGAGATATGAGAGAGACAGACACTAACAGAAAGAATGAGAGAGAGTCAGAAACAGAGGGGGAAGAGAGAGATTCAGAGAGAGAGACAGAAAGAGAGAAGATGGGGAGAGGAAAGAGACAGAGAGACAAACGGAAAGTGCCCTGAGAGACAGTGGAAAGAGAACAGGTTTGGGAGTAAGAGGACATGGGTTCTAATCCCAGCTCTGCCACTTGTCTTCTGTGTGACCTTGGGCAAGTCACTTCACTTCTCTGACCCTCAGTTACCTCATCTGTAAAATGGGGAGTAAGACTGAGCCCCTCGAGGGACAACCTGACCACCTTGTATTTATCCCAGTGCTTAGAATAGTGCTTGACACATAACACTTAACAAATACCATTATTATTATTATTGTTATTATAGAGAAGAGAAAGTGTGCATCATAACAGGAGAGGAATAAATAAAACAATTTCCTCTCTGCACCTCACACCTGCCCTCCTTTACCCACCTTTCTCTTGTTCAACCTAAACTAGGGGGAGGTCCTCTGGACTGTAAGCTAATTGTGGGCAGGGAATGTGTCTATCAGCTCCGTTATATTGCTATACTGTACTCTCCCAATCACTTAGTACAATGCTCTGCACACATAAAGTGCTCAATAAATACAAATGGTTGATTGGCTGATTGAAAAACATTCCTCTCTGGCCTTCCATTTGCCCCTTCCCCCACACCGTTCCTCAACTCCTGGGTAATGACCAAGGGCTGAACCTACTGAAATTAGAAATACTTAAGTGTATCAGGATATTCATGACATTGTTTGGATAGAACATATGGCAGAATTAAGGAACTTTCTTCCTGTAACATACCACTGGATAAAGTAGACAAAGTGTAGTGTTGGGAGAAACATTTGTGTGTTTAAACAGTTCAGGCCTGGCACTGCACTATAACGTGGGGTTCTTCGAGAACACAACATCCATGTTATTGGAGCACTGCCTGTACTGACAAAAAGTATGATTCTTTTGCCAATTTTGTTCGCTCTGTTTAAATGAGAAGCTATAGGTTATTCCCACTTTTTTTAATGAATCTCAATCAACTTGCCTCATGGCATAGTCCCAGAGCAATCACATGGCCAGCAAGAGGAAAAACAATGAAAAACATTTTAAAAATAGAAATTATCCTAAAAACCATCCACAAAGGCGATTTGAAAAGTGGGTTAGAAGGAATGATATTGTACTGAATATAAGGCATAGAAAAATCTGGTTAGTTGTCTTCAGAGCTTTACTTCCACTTCTGGTGAATGTAAGCATTCCAATCAGGCCTTCCCTGATTAAACCCTCCTTTCCCAGGTCCCCGCCCTTCTGCATCATTGATGCACTTGGATCTGAGACCTCTGAGCATTTGACATTCTTCCCCCCGCCTCAACCCCACAGCACGAGTGCACATTTCTATAAGTCATATATTATAAATCCTTTATTTATATTAATATTTGCCTCCCCCTCAAAAGTGTAAGTTCACTGTGGGCAGCGAATGTGTCTACCAACTCTTTGTATTGTACTCTCCCAAGTGCTTAGAACTGCGCTCTGCACACAGTAAACATTGAATAAATACCATTGATGATGATGCTGACAATCGAGGATGAGAAAGAGACAGAGGTAACAAGAGAGAGAGATAGACACAGAGAAAGAGAGAGATTGCACAGCACCACAGCATAGACCTGGGAGTCAGAAGGTTATGGGTTCTAATCCTCTCTCTGCCACTTGACTGCTGTGTGACCTTGGGTAAGTCACTTAATGTCTCTGGCTTCAGTTACCTCAGAGAAGCAGCGTGGCTCAGTGGAAAGAGCGCGGGCTTGGGAGTCAGAGGTCACGGGTTCTAATCCCGGCTCTGCAGCTAGTCAGCTGTGTGACCTTGGGCAAGTCACTTAGCTTCTCTGTGCCTCAGTTCCCTCATCTGTCACATGGGGATTAAGACTGTGAGTCCACATGGGACAATCTGATCACCTTGTATCCCCCAGCGCTTAGAACAGTGCTTTGCACGTAGTAAGCGCTTAACAAATACTACAATTTATTTATTTATTTTACCTCATCTGTAAAATGGGGATCAAGACTGTGAACCCCCCGTGGGACAGGGGCTGTGTCCATTTTTATTTGCTTATATCCACTTAGTACAGTGCCTGGCACATAGTAAGGTTAACAAATATCATAATTATCATTACTATCATTATAAGGATTTTATAGAATGGATCAGCCAGGCAAACTGAAACCCATTACCCTCTAGACTGTAGGTTCTCTCTAGACAGTAAGCTTATTGTGGGCAGGAAATGTGTCTACCAACTCTATTAAATGCTACTCTCACAAGTAGTTAGTACAGTTCATTCAATAGTATTTATTGAGTGCTTACTATGTGCAGAGCACTGTACTAAGCGCTTGGGATGAACAAGTCGGCAACAGATAGAGACAGTGCCTGCCGTTTGACGGGCTTACAGTCTAATCGGGGGAGATGGACAGACAAGAACAATGGCACTAAACAGCGTCAAGGGGAAGAACATCTCGTAAAAACAATGGCAACTAAATAGAATCAAGGCGATGTACAATTCATTAACAAAATAAATAGGGTAACGAAAATATATACAGTTGAGCGGACGAGTACAGTGCTGTGGGGATGGGAAGGGAGAGGTGGAGGAGCAGAGGGAAAAGGGGAAAATGAGGCTTTAGCTGCAGAGAGGTAAAGGGGGGATGGCAGAGGGAGTAGAGGGGGAAGAGGAGCTCAGTCTGGGAAGGCCTCTTGGAGGAGGTGATTTTTAAGTAAGGTTTTGAAGAGGGAAAGAGAATCAGTTTGGCGGAGGTGAGGAGGGAGGGCGTTCCAGGACCGCGGGAGGACGTGACCCAGGGGTCGACGGCGGGATAGGCGAGACCGAGGGATGGCGAGGAGGTGGGCGGCAGAGGAGCGTGCGGGGTGGGCGGTAGAAAGAGAGAAGGGAGGAGAGGTAGGAAGGGGCAAGGTGATGGAGAGCCTTGAAGCCTAGAGTGAGGGGTTTTTGTTTGGAGCGGAGGTCGATAGGCAACCACTGGAGTTGTTTAAGAAGGGGAGTGACATGCCCAAATCGTTTCTGCAGGAAGATGAGCCGGGCAGCGGAGTGAAGAATAGACCGGAGCGGGGCGAGAGAGGAGGAAGGGAGGTCAGAGAGAAGGCTGACACAGTAGTCTAGCCGGGATATAACGAGAGCCCATAATAGTAAGGTAGCCGTTTGGGTGGAGAGGAAAGGGCGGATCTTGGCGATATTGTAGAGGTGAAACCGGCAGGTCTCGGTAACGGATAGGATGTGTGGGGTGAACGAGAGGGACGAGTCAAGGATGACACCGAGATTGCGGGCCTGCGGGACGGGAAGGATGGTCGTGCCATCCACGGTGATAGAGAAGTCTGGGAGCGGACCGAGTTTGGGAGGGAAGATGAGGAGCTCAGTCTTGCTCATGTTGAGTTTTAGGTGGCGGGCCGACATCCAGGTGGAGACGTCCCGGAGGCGGGAGGAGATGCGAGCCTGAAGGGAGGGGGAGAGGACAGGGGCGGAGATGTAGATCTGCGTGTCATCTGCGTAGAGATGGTAGTCAAAGCCGTGAGAGCGGATGAGTTCACCGAGGGAGTGAGTGTAAATGGAGAACAGAAGAGGGCCAAGAACTGACCCTTGAGGAACTCCAACAGTTAAAGGATGGGAGGGGGAGGAGGCTCCAGCGTAGGAGACCGAGAATGATCGGCCAGAGAGGTAAGAGGAGAACCAGGAGAGGACAGAGTCCATGAAGCCAAGGTGAGATAAGGTATGGAGGAGGAGGGGATGGTCGACAGTGTCAAAGGCAGCAGCGAGGTCAAGGAGGATCAGAATGGAGTAGGAGCCATTGGATTTGGCAAGAAGGAGGTATTCAATAGTATTTATTCAATAGTATTTATTGAGCGCTTACTATGTGCAGAGCACTGTACTAAGCGCTTGGGATGAACAAGTCGGCAACAGATAGAGACAGTGCCTGCCGTTTGACGGGCTTACAGTCTAATCGGGGGAGACGAACAGACAAGAACAATGGCACTAAACAGCATCAAGGGGAAGAACATCTCGTAAAAACAATGGCAACTAAATAGAATCAAGGCGATGTACAATTCATTAACAAAATAAATAGGGTCACGAAAATATATACAGTTGAGCGGACGAGTACAGTGCTGTGGGGATGGGAAGGGAGAGGTGGAGGAGCAGAGGGAAAAGGGGAAAATGAGGCTTTAGCTGCGGAGAGGTAAAGGGGGGATGGCAGAGGGAGTAGAGGGGGAAGAGGAGCTCAGTCTGGGAACGCCTCTTGGAGGAGGTCATGGGTGACCTTAGAGAGAGCAGTCTCGGTAGAGTGGAGGGGACGGAAGCCAGATTGGAGGGGGTCTAGGAGAGAATGGGAGTGCTCTGCACACAGTAAGCACTCAATAAATACCACTGATTGAACTGAACAATTGATTACTCAGGAGGGAGATAATACATCAAGTTCTGGGAGAAGGATTCAAGGGGTCCCAATTTCTAATTAAAGAATGCTCTGAGGCCAAAAGACAGGTCAAAAAGATGCAGTCGAAAAGAATGTAGGAAGGAATTGAAAACTGTAAATTAAGATTTACACCTGAAAAAACTTCAAAGAAATCAACAACCCCTACCTCCCTGCCCTTCCTCCAAATCACCTTAATTAGGGGATGTGAACTTCTTACCCACATGGAGCCAGCTCTACGGGGGGCAAAGAAAACTTCCTCCCTCCCCAAGTACCAGGAGAGAGAAAGAGAAAGAGATCTTTGCCAAGAGAAGTGTCTCTCGTTGCCCATGCATTTGTATTTGAACCCTTTATTCATCCCTCCCTCAGTCCCACAGCACTTATCCCCATAGCCATAGTGTACTTATTCATATTATTATTTTGTCTCCCCCCTAGACTGTAAGCTCACTGTGGGCAGGGAACGTCTACCCACTCTGTTATATTGTATGAGAAGCAGCGTGGCTCAGTGGAAAGAGCCCGGGCTTGGGAGTCAGAGGTCATGGATTCGAATCCCAGCTCTGCCACTTGTCAGCTGTGTGACTGTGGGCAAGTCATCTCACCTCTCTGTGCCTCAGTTACCTCATCTGTAAAATGGGGTTTAATTGTGAGCCCCACGTGGGACAATCTGATTACCCTGTATCTCCCCTAGCGCTTAGAACAGTGCTCTGCACATAGCAAGCGCTTAACAAATATCAACATTATTATTATTATTACTCCCCCAAACGTTTAGTACAGTGCTCTGCACACAGTATATGAATATTCATATACTCAATGAATATGATCGATGGACTAATTGAAGAGAACCAAGAGAATTCTTGGAACACCAAGGACTAAGCCTCTTGACTACAGGCTTCTTATGGGCAGAGAACATGTCTACCAACTCTGTTGTATTATACTCTCCCAAGTGCTCAGTACTATATTCTGCAAACAGTAAGTGTTCAATACATACCACTGACTGACTGATCGATCGATCACCTTTCACTATGGTGCAACAAGGTCATGAGTCAATCCTTTTGCTTCCTGGGAGGAGTAGTTTCTCCTTTCCTTCCCTGCAGTTCCTTTTCCAACCTTCAAAAGGGCCTCTGGTTGCTTTGAACATATACAGCTCTCACCAAACCTCACCATGATGCAGCACAGTTTGACAGCTAGTTAATTTGAAAGAGTAACCTACTAGTAAAAAGTTGAACAGGTGTTAGATACTGACAACATCGAAGATGTTTAGAAATCTAAAATAGAAATTTGATTTGTATTATCCAAATTGAACTGCCAATTTCAGTATTGCCAGGACTAAGAGAGGTGCCAGGGCTGTGATCTGCTAAGCCCAGTGGTGCTAGGGTTGTGAAATGCCAATTTCAGCGGTGCCAAAGCTAAGCCTTGGCAAAAAATAATGCACCATGTGCAGAGATTTTGAGCATCCTTACACACTTAGGAGAATTCCAATCTCCCACAAACCCAGTATATTGTTAGTAGTCAACAACAACACCACTCCATTTCCCAGGTCATGAACCACACTGGGAGGAAATGGCTCATGGAGGAACAAAGACACAGAGGGAGGTTCCAGTGTGGGGCTGCTGATTTGTTCAGAAATCCAGCCAGCTCCCCTCTGTGCACTCAGTGGGCAAAGAAACATTCACTTAGAGATGAGGTTTAGTTATCCTCCCCTCCTGCCAGCCACTCAATGAGGGCATGTGATTAGCTTCATCTCCCCCTTCAGCAAGAATTATAACAAAAATTGAGGTCTTCATTAAGCACTTACTATGTGCCCAGCACTGTACTAAGCTTTGGGGTAGATACAAGATAACCAGGTCAGACACAGTCCCTGTCCCACATTTTAAAGATGAGGAAACAGAAGGACAGAGAAGGTAAATTGCCTGGGGTGACACACAGCAAGCAATTGGTGGGGGCTGGGATTAGAACCCAGGTCTCCCGGCTCCCAGGCCTATGCTCTTTCCATTAGACCATGATCCAGTGAACTTTGGGGTCTGAAGAGGAGGTGGTAACCCAAGCTTTTGAAGGCTTCTGCCTTATGGATTCCATCTTTCCTTGAATCGTATTTTCCAGAATTCAGCTGTTTTCATTCTAATGAATGTACTCTGCTTGGCTCTATTTACTTGGCCATTTTTCTTTTCAAATCATCCCGTTGATTTTGACAAAAGACTCATCATTTGACATTTTCTAACACTGGCTACTGGCAATAGTATTATCTAACACAGTTTGTCAGGGAAATTGTCATTACCTGAAGAAGAATAAAAAAGAAAGCTGCAAAGCAATAACGACAGATAGGCAAAAATAATTACAATTTAATATCTCCACAAATAGACCAGTTTTTGTCCCAAGATGAGGAAAGAAGAATCCCCAGCCCTCGATGATGAAAGAAAAATTAAAAGCCAGCCTAATACTAGAGAGTATTAAGATCATGATTAGAATCCTTTTAATGATTCAGAATATGGACAATTCAGAATATATTTTGGGGAACAATCCCCAGAACACTGATATACAAAACTCCATAATTACATTGGAACATTAAATAGAATTTGGCACTGATGTTTATATAAACATAGGAAATATTAAACTTGAAAGAATAGCTAAAAGCAATACACCCATTATAATGAGTAGTCATTTTCAACAGTTAAAAGGACTTTTTGTTAAAACTGCAGATTCTTTTTGCAAAATGGAAACATTGGATTGATCTAACCAATCGAAAGAATTAAGATTCATCTCTGCCCTTTTCAGAGGTCTTGGCTGCGTGAGTTAGAATGAAAAATCAGTTTCATTCTCAGGTTAAAATCAAGTATCATTTTTGTTGAGTTCTTTTAGGAGATTTTTAGCCTCAAGATTCATTACCCATTCATCCACTCATTCATTCAATTATATTTCATTCAATCAAATTTATTGAACACTTACTGTGTGCAGACCACTGTATTAAGTGGTTGGGAGGGTACAGTATAACAATAAACAGATAGATTCCTTGTCCCCAGTGAGCTTGCAGTCTAGAGGGGGAGATAGATATGAATATTAATAAATAAATACATTATGGATATGTACATAAGTGCTGTGAATTAGCACTGTACTAAGCACTTTGGAGAGTACAATAGAACTATAAACAGACAGATTCCCTGATGCCAGTGAGCTTACAGTCTAGAGGGGGAGACAGACATCAATATAAATAAATTACAGATATGTACATAAGTGCTGTGAATTAGCACCTTTAGATGGTAATTCCCTCTTTTGTAGTCAGGCTAGGGTTGGGTCTCCATGCTTGTATGTGGGCAGAGTTATGTGTCCTTCCAGAGAAGCACAGAGAAGCACTCTTTTTCCTTTGAGAAGCAGCGTGGCTCAGTGGAAAGAGCCCAGGCTTGGAAGTCAGAGGTCATGGGTTCTAATCCCGGCTCTGCCAATTGTCAGCTGTGTGACTTTGGGCAAGTCACTTAACTTCTCTGTGCCTCAGTTACCTCATATGTAAAATGGGGATTAAGACTGTGATCACCACATGGGATAACCTGATCACCTTGTATCTTCCCCTCCCCCAGAGTTTAGAACAGTACTTGGCACATAGTAAGCGCTTAACAAATACCATTATTATTATTTCAGAAGCCAAGGCCAGATTAATGCACCAAAGGGCCCAGAGCCCCTCATCCACTATCCAGCTATCCTCTCACAATCACTGGGGGGTGGAGGGTGGGGATGTGGTCTTGTCCGGGCAGAGGGTGGAACACCCTCTCTCCTCATATCTGAAAATTACTCTTGCCTGCTTCAAAGCCTTATTGGATGCCCATCTCCTCCAAAAGGCCTTCCCTAACTAAGCCCTCCTTTTCTCTTCTCCCACTCCATTCTTCATCACCCTGACTGGCTCCCTTTATTCATCTCTCCTCCCTGTCCCACAGCATTTATGTCCATATCTGTCATTTATTTATTGCTATTAATGTCTGCCTACCCCCACTAGACTGTAAGCTCGTTGTGGCCAGGGAATGTGTCTGTTTATTATTTTGTACTCTCCCAAAGTGCTTAGTAGGGTTCTCTGCACACAGTAAGTGCTCAATAAATATATTTGAATAAATAAATGGATCAATCAATTAATGGTATTTATTGAGCACTGACTATGTGTAGAGCACTGTTCTAAGTGCTTGGGAGAGTAAAATACAACAGAGTTAGAGACACATTCCCTGACCATAATGAGCTAGACTACATAACTTCAAAGGTGGAAAAGCTCCACTTTTCCAGGGGCTTCTATTCACCTGCTCATGTCCTTCTTCTGACTAGGAACACCCTCCCTCCTTATATCTGACAGACAATTAATTTCCCCCTCTTCAAAGCCTTATCGAAGGCAGATCTCCAAGAGGCCTTCCCAGATTGAGTCCTCCTTTCCTCTTCTCCCACTCCCTTCTGTGTCACACTGACTGGCTCCCTTTATCCATCCCCTTCCCTGCCCCATAGCACATATATCCATATCTATCATTTATTTCTATTAATGTCTGCCTCCCCCTCTAGACTATATGCTCACTGAGGGCAGGGAATGTGTCTGTTTCTTGGAATAGTGTAGTCTACCAAGCTTAGTACAGTGTGTTGCATAGAGTAAGCCTTCAATAAAAACACTTGAATGAATGATGCTTCATGTCGACTGTAGTGTCAGGTGTCAGGTCAGACATCAATCAATCAATGGTATTTACTTCTTGAGTGCTTACTGCGTGCAGAGCATTGTACTAAAAGCTTGGGGGAGAGTACATTATAACAGACTTGGTAGCCACAGTTCCTGAGCCACCACCTGATGCTCTCCTCTCAAAGCCCTAGTGGAGAGGGAGGTCTGAGCTGGGTGGATGGGGCAGTAACAGTTCTTTCTGTTCCCCCCCTCCTTACAAAGATAATCTGAAGCATGGGGATAATATTCCTGGAGGACTGGATCCAGTTGAAACTGACTGTTCTGGAGCTGACCAATTGTTAGAGCTAGGCCCTCTTATCTCCATCTTAATCAATCAATCAATCAGAGCTATTTATTGATCACTCACTCCATGCAGGGCACTATATTAAGCACTTGGGAGAATACAGTAGAATGTCGACATGATCCCTGCCCTCAGGGAGCTTTCAATCTAGCAGGGGAGACAGGCATTAAAAATAAATTACAGGTAGGAGCAGCGACCAAGTATAAGGATATATACATAAGTCCTGTGAGCTTAGAGTGAGAATCAGAGTTCTTAGAGTGTTCAGACTCAAGTGCATAGGCGACACAATAGGGGATAGGGGAGATGAGTCTGGGAAGGCTTCCTGGAGGAGAGGTGATTTTAATAGAGCTTTGAAGGTGGGGAGAGTTGTGGTACGTGAAGTGGAAAGGGGGAGAGAATTCCAGGTAGGAAGGAGAGTGTGAGCAAAGGGTCAATAGTGAGTTAGTTAAGAGCAAGGCACAGCATGTAGGTTGGTATTAGAGGAGCAAAGTGTGCATGTTGGGTTATAGTGGGATAGGAGTGAAGAAAAGTAGTGCCAAGATTGCTGATGGAGTGCCTTAAAGCTGGTGGTAATGGGTTTAGAAGCAGCGTGGCGCAGTGGAAAGAGCCCGGGCTTGGGAGTCAGAGGTCATGGGTTCAAATCCTGGCTCTGCCACTTGTCAGCTGTGTGACCTTGGGCAAGTCACTTAACTTCTCTGTGCCTCAGTGACCTCATCTGTAAAATGGAGATTAACCGTGAGCCTCACATGGGACAATCTGATTACCCTGTATCTACCCCAGCGCTTAGAACAGTGCTCTGCACATAGTAAGCACTTAACAAATACCAACATTATTATTTAGAGGTTTTTAAGGAGTTGGGAGAAGTGCACAGAATGATGTTTTAGAAAAAGTGATCTGAGCAGTCAGTCAACTGTAGTTATTGAGTGCTTACTGTGTTCAGAGCACTGTAGTAAGCACTTAGGAGATGACTGTTTATTTATATTGATGTCTTTCTCCCACCCTCTAGACTGTGAGCCCACTGTGGGCAGGGATTGTCACTCTTTTATTTTTGCATTGTACTTACCAAAGCGCTTAGAACAGTGCTCTGCACACAGTAAGTGGTTAGTAAATACAATTGAATGAATGAATGAATACAATATCACAATGAACAGACACACTCCCTGCCCACAACAAGCTTACAGTCTAGAGGTCAAGCTTACTGAGTGCTTTTGGTGTGCAGAGCACTGTACGAAATGCTTGGGGGAGTACACTTTAATGAAATAACAAATTCCTGCCCACAGTGAGTTTACAGTCTAGAGAGGGAGACAGACATTAATATAAATAAATTACAGATAAGTATGTAAGTGCAGTGGGGCTGGGAGGGGGGTTGAGTGAAGGGAGCAAGTCAGGGCAGCACAGAAAGGAGTGGAAGAAATGGAAAAGGGCTGAGTCAGGGAAGACCACTTGGAGGAGATGTGCCTTTAATAGGGCTTTGAAGTGGGGGAGTGTAATTGTCTGTTGGATAGTAATCATCTGTCCGGCAGCAGATTGAAGTGTGAATGGGAAAGGGGAGTGGTTAGAGGCCAGGAGATCAGTGAGGAGATGAGGGAGTCACTGAGGTGGGATACCAACAAGTGCTTGGACCAGCGTGGTGGTAGATTGGTGGGGAGAAAGAGGCCGATGCTAGAGATGCTATGAAGGAAAAAGCAACAGGATTTGATGACGGGGGTGGGGGTGGGGGGTAAGGGAAGCTCCTGGGGAGCTCCCTAGATTCTGAACCAAAGGAATATCATGGGCCAGCTCTCCTGCTTTGAGTACATTCTAGTGGAAAAGGAAAATGTTTCTCCAGCTTCACGCCCAGTTCTATCGCTGATGACAAGTGCTTATTTTAGCTCTAGAAAAGTCTAGAAAAGGGGGCCCAAGCATCCAGATAATGATAGTAATAATTATAGTGGCATTTGTTATATACTTATTATGTCCCAAGTAATATACAAAGCAGAAAACGTTTCTGCCAAATTCATATTGTACTCCCCAAGCACTTAGTACAGTGCTCTGCCCATAGTAAGTACTCAATAAATACCATTGATGATGAGTGTGTCCTGGCTAGTCTGAAATGCAAGGAAGCAGGCTGAGATAAAATAAGTGTGGGCAGCTGCATACTACTGAATTAACCCTTGACACTCCTTTGTTTTCTAGAAGGGCAAACTGAGGCACAGAGCAATTATTAATAATAATAATAGTAGTATTTGTTAAGTAGTTACTATGTTCCAGGCACTGTACTAAGCACTGGGGTGGGTACAAGTAAATCAAGTTGGACACAATCCCTGTCCCATGTGGGACTCGCAGTATTAATCTCCATTTCACAGATGAGGTAACTGAGGCCCAGAGAAGTGAAGTGACTTGCCCAAGGTCACACCGCTGACAAGTGACAGAGCTGGGATTAGAACCCAGGTCCTTCTGACACCCAGACCCATGCTCTCTCCATTATGCCATGCTGATTGGACATTAAGGATATGCCTGAGATTGCTGAGACGTCAGAAGCAGAACAAGATTAAAACCCCAGTCTCTTGAGCCACTTTGTATTGAGCAGGGAATGTGTCTACCAACTCTCTTATATTGTACTCTCCCAAGCACATAGTACAGTGCTCTGCACAAAGTAAGTGCTTAATAAATTTGATTGATTGATGGATTGACTCTGTTGACGAATATGACTTGATTGTTTTAAGCATCACTATTCCCAATCTGTTTGTAGCTCAGCTTTTATATTTGGATGAGACCTTAATGTATAATTAGCTGTTAACATTTTCATTATAATCAAAGTTTTCCTGTGTTCTCTATGACCCTTGATTCATACAGTTCCAGGAGCTCTGAATATTGTCAGCTAATTAGCTTCACTGAAGGGTGTGAACACACATAACGTGGAAACTGAAATCTGAATATAGATTTTTATTAGCACCGTGCATCTGAAACTGCAACAAAAAGGCAGTCAATAAAGTAATGGCTGTTCAATTGAAAGTTTCCAGGAGGACTGGAAGCATAATCTGAGATCAGACCCTTGTTGAAACTTCAGATACATCTGTGAAGCATTCCTTAAATGAAGCTGGAATACTATTGATATTGATTATGTTTGTGTACTAGGCCTCATGAGTCACAAGGCGCCCAACCATCCAGCTAATAACAATGATTATAGTGGTATTTCTTATAATAATAATAATAATGATGTTGGTATTTGTTAAGAGCTTACTATGTGCAGAGCACTGTTCTAAGGGCTGGGGTAGATACAGGGTAATCAGGTTGTCCCATGTGAGGCTCACAGTCTTAATCTCCATTTTACAGATGAGAGAACTGAGGCCCAGAGAAGTTAAGTGACTTGCCCACAGTCACCCAGCTGACAAGTGGCAGAGCAGGGATTCAAACCTGTGACCATGCATTTATTATGCATGTACTCTGTGCCAAGCATTATACAAAACTCTGGGTTAGATACAAGATGACTATGTTGGACACAGTCCTTTTCCACATGGGACTCCCAGCCTAAGCCTAAGAGAACAGAGACAAGTTAAGAGACTTGCCCAAGGTCTCACAGCAGGCGGGTGGCAGAGTCAGGATTAGAACTTGGGTCCAAGAAGCAGCATGGCCTAGTGGCTAGAGGATGGGTCTGGGAGTAAGAAGGATGTGGGTTCTAATCCTGGTTCCATCACTTACCTGCTGTATGACCTTGGGCAAGTCCCCTTACTTCTTGGTGCCTCAGTTACCTCATCTGTAAAATGAGGAGTAAGACTTTAGGCCGCAGGTAGAACAGGAACTGTGTCTTACCTGATAAGCTTTCTCTAACCCAGCACTTAATACAGTGCCTGGCACATAGTAAGTGCTTAACAAACTATCACCAAAAAAAAGGTCCTCTGACTTCTAGATTCGTTCCTTTTCCATTAGACCACGTTGCTTCTTTACCGTCCTTGGGTCTTCCCATCCCTCAGTTCTCTCAGAATGGTTCTGGGTTCTAGGGCCTATGCCCTGGTAGTAGAGAGAATGTTTAAGGCTTGTTGAGATAATGGAATTGTCTTTCTGTCTCCCCCTCTAGACTGTGAACTTGTCATGAACAAGAATGTTTCTGTTGGTTGTTACACTGTACTCTCTCAAGCATTTAGTACAGTTCTTTGCACACTGTAAGGCCTCAATAAATACAATTGAATGAATGAATGGACTTGGGGGAAGCTATATTTCCCAATAGACTTTGGAGCTTCGAATCTTTAAGTCCTTCCCTGTCTTTCTCCACCCTCTTCTTGGGCCCTGCTCTCATGTTTCCGGCGGGATTAAGAAGGAAGCTTTGGGTATTTGCTTCAGTGAAATAAAAGCTCAGATGGAGCTCTATCCCAGCTGAAAGCTGGGAGTCAATTGCTGGGCCCGACCTGCATGGCGCCCTGCCATAAATAAGGGAGTAGCTCTCTTTGAACACAAGCTTGTTGGGGAAAGAGAGAAAAGGAGGCAAAAGAGAAAGCAGTATCAGACACTACAAACATTAAACACAACAACAAAGCACAAGACAATGTCTTTGAGTACCCAATGTGGCAGGGCCTGTGGATCCCACAGTGGCCTTTTCAACCACACATGCACTCTTCTCCCCTTCTGTGTCACATGTATACTTGACTCCATCCCCCTAAGCTCTCCAATATTCATTCCATCTCTCTGCCCACAGCACTCATGTAGGCCTAATGGACAGAGTACAGGCCTGGAGTTAGAAGGAACTGGGTTCTAATGCTGTCACCACCACTTATCTTCCGGGTGACTTTGGGGAAGTCACTTTACTTCTCTGTGCCTCAGTTACCTCATCCATATTAGTCAGTGAGCCCCATGTGGGGCTGCGTCCAACTGGATTGTCTTGTATCTACCCCAGTGCTTAGTAGAGTGCTCGATACATATTAAATGCTTACAAATACCATCATTATTATTATTATTATTACATATCCTTATACATGGCTGCTGCTCCTACCTGCAATTTATTTTAATGCCCATCTCCCCTGCTAAATTGAAAGATCTTTGAGGGCAGGGATGATGTATTCTTTGAATATGAAGGACAGTTATATATAGGATGGATGCTGTCCTTGATTTGATCTATACTGTTAGGAAAGAATTGGTCAAGGATATAAGCACAGTTGGAAATCTTGGTAGGAGTAATCTAAAGATGATGGAAATACAGATCTTAAGGAAAGGGATTACCCTTGGCATTATCCTTGATTCCTCTCTTTCAACTCACATATTCCACCTATCACTAAATCCTGTCTGTTCAACCTTCACAACATAGCTAAAATCCACCCTTTCCTCTCTATCCATATTGCCACCACATTAGTCCAAGTACTTATCCTATCCTGCCTTGATTATTCTATCAGCCTCCTTGCTGACCTCCCTGCCACCTTTCTCTCCCCAGTCTTGTCCATACTTCACTCTGCTGCTTGGATCATTTCTGTACAGAAATGTTCAGACCATGTTTCCCCCCTCCTCAAAAACCTCCACTGGATTCCATCCAACTCTGCATCAAATAGACACTCCAGTCTATTCTTCAGTCTGCTGCCCGGATCATCTTCCTACAGAAACGCTCTGAGCGTGTCAATCCTCTCCTCAAAAACCTCCAGTGGTTGCCTATCAACCTTCTATTTATTGCTATTTTTTTTGTCTGTCTGTCTCCCCCGATTAGACTGTAAGCCCATCAGTGGGCAGGGATTGTCTCTATCTGTTGCCGAATTGTACATTCCAAGCGCTTAGTACAGTGCTCTGCACATAGTAAGCGCTCAATAAATACTATTGAATGAATGAACCTTCACATGAACAAAAACTCCTCACTCGGCTTCAGAGCTGTCCATCACCTTTCCCCCTCCTACCACACCTTCCTTCTCTCTTTCTAATGCCAACCCCATACACTCAGCTCTTCGGCCGCTCACCTCCTCACTGTTCCCCATTCATGCCTATCCCGCCGTCGACCCCTAGCCCATGTCCTACCTCTGGCCTGGAATGCCCTCCCTCCTCACCTCTGCCAAACTAACTCTCTTCCCCTCTTCAAAGCCCTACTGAGAGCTCACCTCCTCCAGGAGGCCTTCCCAGGCTGACCCCCCCCTTCCCTCTGCTCCTCCTTCCCTCCCCTCCCCGCACCCTCTGCTCTTCCTTCTTCCCCTCCCCCAGCACTGTGTTCATTTGTATATACCATTTATTACCCTATTTATTTAATTGAGTGTATATGGACTTGATTCTATTTATCTTGAAGATGTCTTGTTTTTATTTTGTTCTGTTTTGCTTTGCTGTTTGTCTCCCCCGTTTAGACTGTGAGCCTGTCATTGGGCCAGATTGTCTCTATCTGTTGCCGAATTGTACGGTGCACGCACTTAGTACAGTGCTCTGCACATAGCAAGTGCTCAATAAATACTAAATGAACCTTTGACTTCAAAACACTCAATCACCTTACCCCTTCTTACCTCATCTCACTACTCTGCTACTGCAACCCAGCCTGCCCACTTTGCTCTTCCAATGCCAATCTACTCACTGCACCTCGATCAACCTAGTCACTGTCTCTCAATCTCACTTATCTCGCCTTTGACCTCTAGCCCACATCCTGCCTCGTGCCTGTAATATCCTCCCTTTTCATATCCAACAGACAATTTCTCTCCTACCATCAAAGTCTTATTGAAGGCACATCTCCTCCAAGAGGTCTTCCTTGATTAAGCTCTCATTTCTACTTTTCCCACTCCCTTCTGCATCACCCTGACTTGTTCCCTTTATTCATCATCTCTGCCCCTAGCCCCACAGTACTTATGTACATATCTGTAATTTATTTATTCATATTAATGTCTGTCTCCCCCTCTAGACTGTAAGCACTCTGTGGACATGGATTGTAGTTGCTATATTGTTATATTGTACTTTACCAAGTGCTTAGTACAATGCTCTGCACATAGTGAATGCTCAATAGATAAGATTGACTGACTGATTGACAGACTGGCTGACTTTACCTCAATCCCATTTATCTTGCCGCTGACCCCTGGCCCACATCCTGCCCCTGGCCTGGAATGTCCTTCCTCCTCAAATCCGACGGACAATTCTTCTTGCTCTCTTCAAAGCCTTATTGAAGGTACTCCAAGAGGCCTTCCCAGACTAAGCCCCACTTTTCCTTATCTTCCACTCCCTTCCGCGTCACCCTCACTTGCTCCATTTGCTCTTCCCCCTTCCCAGCCCCACAGCACTCATGTACATAACTGTCATTTTATTTATTTGTATTGATGTCTGTCTCCCCCACCCTAGACTGTAAGCCCGTTGTGGACAGGGAATATGACTTTTCATTGCTGTATGGTACTCTTCCAAGTGTTTAGTACAGTGCTCTGCATACAGTAAGCACTCAATAAATATGATTGAATGAATGAATGAATGAATGAACATTAGACAGTATATGTACATTAGGGGTCTTGGCTCCTCAAGGCCTCCATTATGGAGTCTCTGAATGGGCTAGACTGGGTTTTTGTGAGGAACAGAAATGACAAAGAGTGATGCTCTTGGGGTCCCAGGATCACAAGACATTTCTGCCTCTCTCAGTGGAAAGAGCACGGGCTTTGGAGTCAGAGGTCATGGGTTCGAATACCGCCTCTGCCACCTGTCAGCTGTGTGACTGTGGGCAAGTCACTTAACTTCTTTGTGCCTCAGTTACCTCATCTGTAAAATGGGGATTAAGACTGTGAGCCCCACGTGGGACAACCTGATTCCCCTGTGTCTACTCCAGCACTTAGGACAGTGCTCTGCACATAGTAAGTGCTTAACAAATACCAACATTATTATTATGAGGGGAAGAGGGCTGCTGCCTGAGAGATATCAAGGTGGTCAGCCAACCTCTTGTGGGGCTTTTCTTGAAGTTTCACCTGAGGGGGACTGGATCCTCATTTCTCCACACTGGGCTCCACCCCACCCCACCCGGAGAATAGACATTTTACCTTCTACCCAAAGGCCAGCCTACATGACATATAATTACAGAACCCTCATAATTGCCTAATGACAGGGTTACATCATACAATTCTATGGAGGTGGGGAAGGAGCTGGCAGAAAACCATCAACCCTGACCCAAAATGAAGGAGCCCTAGGATTCATTTATTCATTTGTTCACTCAATCATTTTCATTGAGTGCTTATTGTGTGCACAGCACTGTATTAAGCACTTGGGAGAGTACAATAGACCAATAAACAGACACACAGCTAGCTTACAGTCTAGAAGGGGAGAGAGACATTTAAAATAAATAAATAAATTACAATATCTGCTAGTGTACACAAGTGTACATTTCTGGGTATTAAAAGCAGCATGACCTAGAGGAAGAAACCTGGGCCTGGAACTTAGAGGACCTGACTTCCTCTGGACTCTAAGGTTGTTGTGGGCAGGGAATGTGTCTGTTATATTGTCACACTGTACTCTTCCAAGAACTTAGTACAGTGCTTGGCACGCAGTAAGTGCTAAATAAATATGATTGACCGATGGACTAGCTGACCTGGGTTCTAATCCTGGCTCTGCCATGTGTCTGCTGTGTGTCCTTGGGCAAGTCACTTAACTTCTCTCTGCCTCAGGTACCTCATTTATAAAATAGGTATTAAAACTGGGAGGCCCACACGTGACATGGACTGTGTCCAACTTGCTTAGCTTGCATCTACCCAGTGCTTAATACAGTGCCTGGCACATAGTAAACACTTTATAAATACCATTTTTTTAAAAATCAAGCATTTTTCAGTTCCTAGAGCTTATTCAAAAAATTTCTAGAAGAAAACAGAACTCCTTTTGAATTGCACATATGCAATAAATTTGCAATGCTAGAACTAATATTATTTTTCATTCTATAGCCACTGGGGAAGATGAGGGGAAATCTGTTGCATCGTTCTGGAATTTAATCCTGTGGCAGTTTCTGTTTGGAAATTAAGGGTACACAGGCAGGTAACATCTCCGAAGAAAATCAGCTGTTTGGATTAAAGTTTTCTTTTTGGTTTTGATTACGAAGAAGCTGGATGCATTAAGGAAGTTAGTCATTTACAAGTTGGAAACACTGCCTGCCAGGTGTGCTTTGAAGCCATATTTTTAATGAGTTCTTCTTACATGGAGTTCTGGGCTCAGATCCAAAGCTTTTCCAAAGAACCATACATTGTAAAATATAAAGGAGGATAAAGAGGAGAGTTAAAAAAAAAGGCCATAAATTCACTTGTCCAGTCTTGCCAAAACTCCATTTGTTGCTCAGCCAGTCTTGATCCCAATTGGTCTTCCCTCATCCTTCTAGTTCTCCCCAGTGCACCAGCCTTAAAGAACTGAATAATCCACCTGCAACAAGCACAATCAGGATTTCCCCCCAAATGCAGATTTCCTCCATCATATCCCAAGGAAGAGAAATTGAAAGTAGAGGATACACCTCGATTGGCTGATCCCTTCTTGACAGGCTGGACATTTAGCTTGGTTGGCTTCTTTTAGCCACTGACAGAAAGCCTCTGCCCACTTTCATGACTCTATTAATCCCCTGAAGGAGTTTCCTTTTAGATTTCAGCTCCAATTGCAAGTTATTCTGTCACAAAATTTAGTGAGTGTTGATTGTGTTCAGAACACTAAACTGGCTTAGCAGAAAGATCACGGGCTTGGGAGTCAGAGGTTGCAGATTCTAATCCTGGCTCTGCCACTTGACTGCTGTGTGACCTTGGGCAAGCCACTTCACTTCTTTGTACCTCAGTTACCTCATCCGTAAAGTGGAGGTTAAGAATATAAGCCCCACGTGGGACAATCTGATCACCTTGTATCTACCCCAGCACTTAGAGTAGTGCTTGGCACATAGCAAGCACTTAACAAATATCATAATAATAATAATAGTATTTACTGCACACTTTCTCTGTGGAGAGCAATGAATTAAGTGCTTGGGAAAGTACAATAGAAGGAGTACACATGACCCCTATCTTCAAGGATCTTACAGTTTACAATTCTAAAGCATCTTTAGGATATTCAAGATTTAGAGTTGAAGTAGAAGTAGGGAGGTATTGCTTTTTTTAATGAATTTTTGATACTTTAAAAAAATTCAGAGAAGGAAGTAGCATGGCCTAATGAAAAGAATACAGGACTGGGACAGAAGAAACCTAGGTTCTAAGCTTGGCTTCTCCACTTTCCTGCTGTGTACTCATTGTGGGCAGGGATCGTGACTACTAACACCTGTATTTTACCCTCCTACATGCTCAGTACAGTGCTCTACACACAATAAGCCCTCAATAGATACCATTCATTGATTGGTTGATCTTGGGCAAGTAACTAAACTTCTCTGGGTTTCAGTTTCCTCATATGTAAAATAGAGATTTGATTCCACTTCTCTCTCCACATTAGATGATGAGCCCTATGTGGGACAGGCACTGTGCCTGATTTGACTAAGTGCTTGGGAAATATTAAGTATTTAACAAATACCACAGTGATGATGATGATGATGATGATTCAGGGAATGGGGCCTTCTCTATACAAGCACAAAAACATCCTCATCACAAGAGCACAGCACAAGAGGGAAGGGGACTCCTCCCTCAGCCTCCTCTTGATATCTTCATCCAGGTTCCATACACCAGACAGCCAAAAAGCTCTTACAATTTCAGCCAATTTCCTCTTATTTCCTCTTCTGGTCAGCATCGTTGTCATTAAAAAGAACAAAAACAACCTCTTCCTATTGCTGACAGTTATTGAATCACCCCTTAGCTTCCCTTTCTTCAAGCTAATTAATCTTCTTTAACCTTTCCTCTTCAGACCTCTTTCCTAACTCTTAACAACTTTTGTCACTCTTCTAAGGAGTCTTTCCAGTTCCTGTTCATTACTCCACTCACTATTATAGGGTCTGACAAATTCAGGTTGCAAAAGGATTGCTTCTCCACTCTTGCGGTGCCCCCCAGGGCTATTAATGGCTAATTGAAGACATTCTGGTTCCATGTTTTTCTTTGAAAACTAGAGCCCTACATTGCTGACTCACAGTTCTTTTTAGTTCAACCATGACCCTTTCTCTTTGTACTGCACTTGAACCTCGCCAGTTCTATTAACAATAATGGTATTTGTTAAACACGAACAGTGCTTTGCACATAGTAAGCGCTTAACAAATTCCACTATTTATTTTACTGTGCACCAAGCACTGGGGCAGATAAAATACAATCATGTGAGACCCAATCTCTGTCTCACATGGGGCTGTCAGTCTAAGGGAGAAGGGAGAACAGGTATTTTACCCAAAGGCAGATTTCCAAGATCAAATCCCAAGGAACAGAAATCAAAGGTAGAGGAACTGGCACACCTTTCACTTCAGGCTTCCTGCTTGACTGGCTGGATTTTTGGCTTGGTTGGCTTCTTTTAGCTTCCAACAAGCAGCCTGTGCCTATTTTCATAACTATTAATCCCCTGAAGGAGTTTCCTTCTGGATTTCAGCTCCGATTGGAAGATATTCTGTCACAGCATTTAGTGAGCACTGATTGTGTTCAGAGCACTAAACTGCAGAAACTGAGGCACAGAGATTTAAGTGACTTTCCCGAGGTCACAAAGCAGGTAAGTGATGGAACTGGGACTAGAACACAAGTCTCCTTTCAGACTATATAGCTTCTCCCTCCTGTTAATTTTGGGTCTCCCTAATAATAATTATGGTATTGGTTAAGCACTTACTATGTGCCAGGCACTGGATAAAGCACTGGGGTGGATACAAGTTTATCAGGTTGGACATAGTCCCAGTACCACATGGGGCTCATAGTTTCAATCTCCATTTTACAGATGAGGTAACTGAGGCACAGAGAAGTGAAGCAACTTGCACAAAGTCACACAACAGACAAGTGGCAGAGCTGGGATAAGAACACATGACCTTCTGACTCCCAAGCCTGTGTCCACTACGCCCTGCTTCTTGGAACTTAATAAAGGCTACAGGCTTTGTGAGACAGGAAGGACAGGAAAATCGGGGCAGGACAGGGTTTATGTGGTAAGATAAGGAATTCTGTTTTGTGCATGGTAAATTTGAGGTGTCGTGGGGCATCCAAGTAAAGCTGTCTGGAAGGCAGGGGTAATGTGTGACTGCACAGAGGGAAAGAGATCAGGGCTGGAGATGGAGATTTGGGAATCATCTGCATAGAGATGATAGTTGAAGCCCTGGGAGAGAATTTGTTCCCAAAGAAATGGTGTAGATGGAGAATAGCAGGGGACCCAGAACTGAACCTTGAGGGACTCCCACAGTTAGGGGGTGAGAGCAGAGGAGGAGCCCTCAAAAGAAACTGAGAATGAGTGGCCAGAGAGATAGAAAGAGAACCAGGAGAGGAGAGTGTCCGTGAAACCAAGGTTGGATAATGTTTCTGGGAGAAGGAGGTGGTTCACAGTTTTGAAGGCAACTCAGAGATCAAGGAGGATTAGGATTTAGTAGAGGCTGTTGGATTTGGCAAGAGGGCAGTTTCTGTAAAGTAAAGGGACCAGAAACCAGAATGAAGGAGATCAGAGAGACAATTGGAGGCAAGAAGCCAGAGGCTGCCAGTGTAGATTTGCTCAAGGAGTTTGGAAAGCAATGGTAGGAGGGAGATGGGCAAAAATTGTAGGGAGCTGTGGGGTCAAGAGATGGGGTTTTTTTTAGGAGAGGGGAGACATGAGCTTGTTTGAAAGCAGTGGAGAAGAAGCCACTGGAGAATGACCAGTTGAAGATGGCAGTTAAGGAGTGAAGAAGGGAAGGGGCAAGTGCTTTGCTTTGAGAAGTAGCGTGGCCTAGTGGATAGAGCATGAGCCTGAGAGTCAGAAGGACTTGGGTTCTGATCCCTGCTCTGCCATTTGTCTACTATGTGACCTCGTGCAAGTCACTTAACTGCTCTGTGCCTCAGTTTCCTCATCTATAAAATGGGGATTAAGACTCTGAGCCCCCTGTGGGACATGGACTGTGTTCAACCTGATTTGCTTGTAACAGTCCCACAGTGTACAGTGTCTGGTGCCTAGTAAGTGTTCAACAGATGCCATAAAAAAATGTGTGAAGGTATGGGGTTGGTGGCAGAGGTGGAGGGTGGGCATTTTGAGAGAAGGCAGAAGATCTCCTCTTGAGTTAATAATAATAATGTTGGTATTTGTTAAGCGCTTACTATGTGCAGAGCACTATTCTAAGCGCTGGGGTAAATACAGTGTAATCAGGTGGTCCCACTTGGGGCTCACAGTCTTTATCCCCATTTTACAGATGAGGTAACTGAGGCACAGAGGAGTTAAGTGACTTGCCCACAGTCACACAGCTGACAAGTGGCAGAGCCGGGATTCGAACTCATAACCTCTGACTCCCAAGCCCAGGCTCTTTCCACTGAGCCATGCTGCTTCTCAGATAGATGGAGGAGTTGAATAAGGGGCAGGAGGAGGAAAGAACTGGAGAGGAGCTTGGGAGATTTTAGGAAGATCACGTCTGATAGTTTATGTTGGCTCAGTAGAGTAGGTGTCCCGGTCATTAGGGGCAAGAGATGGGAGAGTCAGATGGATGAGGACATTGAGGAGGGAGTTAAACATCTGGAACAACTGGCAAGGGCAGTGGGCATGGGTGTCAATAAGAATGGAGAACATTTTGCTGGGGAGAGGAGAGGGCAGAGTTAAAGCATGCAAGGATGAACTTGAAGTGGATGAGGCTGGCCTGATATTCATTTAATCGTATTTATTGAGCACTTAGCCATGTGCAAGGCACTGTACTAAATGCTTGGGAGAGTACAATATAACAACAAATGGACACATTCCTGCTCACAATGAGCTCACAGTCTAGAGAGGAAGACATTAATATAAATAAATAGATAAATAAATTACAGATATATACATATGTGCTGTGGGGATGGGAGAGAGGATGAATGAAGGAGCAAGTAAGAGTGGCGCAGAAGAGAGTGGGAGAAGAGGAGAGGGGGGCTTAGTCAGGGAAGGCTTCTTGGAGGTGTGCCTTCAATAAGGTTTTAAAGTGGGGGAAGATTTCTGCCAGCTTCGCTCTGCAGCTTGGGCACAGGAGTGAAGGAAGCAGACTGTGGAGGGGGTCTAGGATTGAGTAGGCTGGGTGGTAGTGGGAGAGGAGTAAGGATAGGTAGTGGGGAGAGAGCTGATTGAGTGCCTTATATCTGATGATCAGGAGTTGCTGCTTGATACAGAGATGGTTGGGCAACCATCGGAGGTTCTTGAGGTTTTTAGAATGATCTGAAGTGAAACAAAGTGAAGTATGCACTGGAGAGGAGAGGTGCTGGAGGCAGGGAGGTCAGCTGATACAGCAGTCAAGTCAGGATGTGACAAATCCTTGGTCCAGCTTAGTAACAATTTAAATGAAGAGGATAGAAGCAGCAAGGCCTAGTGTATAGAGCACAGGCTTGGGAGTCAGAAGGACCTGGGTTCCTAATCCCGGCTCTGCCACTTGTCTGCTGAGTGACCTTGGGCAAGTCATTTCACTTCTCTGTGCCTCAGTTACCTCATCAGCAAAATGGGGATTAAAAATGTGAGCTCTATGAGGGACAGGGAATTTGTCCAACCTGATTAGCTTGTATCTATCCTAGTGCTAAATAGAGTGCCTGGAACACAGTGAGCACTTAAATACTATAAAAAACCCAAAAGATTCTGGAGATGCTGTGCAGGAAGAAGCAGGCTGGGATATTTATTTTGTTTAGCACTCCCTTTAGTTCTGAAAGTCCCTTTAAGATTAAAAATAATTTAAAAAAATCTAACTGAACTGATTTGATGATTGCAATCAGCTACAACATTGAACAGAGCAGACAAATGAAAGAAATGATAAAATGGAATACAATTCTGCACAATTATCTGCAGCTATATCAAGTCCCCTGACTTGCCTGTCCTTTCAGACAGAGCTCTTCAGTTGTGCTACTTTTATTCCTTAGGGCCAAGGCTATTAGGTCTCAATTATTATTATTTTTTTTTACATTTTGTCTTTTAAAGATTCAGACATATCTGCAGAAACCAGGTCATAGAAGGGATGTGAGCAAAATTATTTTCAGCTTAGATCACTTTTATCAAAGGTAGAATTACCATAAGATTTTGTTTCAGCTATTGTTGTTGTGAATGGAAACCTGATATGATGGGCCAAGTTGGCAGGGGACTTCCTGCTTGCCTGTCCTGTCCCCAACTTTCCTGCTCCCCAATATCTTACCCTTGAACATTCTACCCCTCACACTCTGTCTTTTACCATTCTTTCACCTATCTTTCATGATAATGATTATGGTATTTGTTAAGCCTTACTATGTGTCAGGCACTGTACTAAGCCCTGGGATGGATTCAAGCAAATTGGGCTGGATACAGTCCCTTGTCCCACGTGGGGCTCACAATCTCCAGCCCCATTTTCCAGATGAGGTAACTGAGGCCCAGAGAAGTGAAGTGACTCCCAAGGTCACACAGCAGACGAGTGGTGGAGCCGGGTTTAGAACCCACGATCTTCTGACTCCCAGACTCGTGCTCTATCTGCTATGCCATGCTGCTTCTCACATCCTGGCCCACACCGTTCCTGTCTCCCACTATCCTGTCTTCCATCATCCTACCCCCAACAACCTGGCCTCCCAACTGCCTAACCACACCGTCTCTCTCCTAGTGTCCCGTTTCCCCCACAGCTTTCAGTCTTGAATTAATACTTACAGGAAGTGTGTTGACAGGGTACTGAAACCTCTCAAAAAGCACCATAGAGTGTGCTCGGGATAAAAAAGTCACTCAGTCACTGGTATTTATTTAGTGATTACTGTGTGCAGAGCAGTGAACTAGGTGGTTGGAGATTACAAAATAACAATAAATGGACACGTTCCCTGTCCACAATGAGCTTACCATCTAGAGGAGGAGACAGACATTAATAGAAACAAATAAATGACAAATATGTACATACGTGCCGTGGGGCTGGGAGTTGGGGGGATGGAAAAAGGGAGTAAGGGTGACAGAGAAGGGAGTGGGAGAAGAGGAAAGGAGGGCCTGTGCCTTAGACTATGCAGTATGTCTAGGAATTCTTTTCGTTGAAGATGACAGGGGTTTAGAATGGTAAAATTTGTCCACAGAAGCTCATGAAAAGGACAAACTATTGTATCCTCCGGAGAGTTCAACAAACTCTCGGAGTCACTCTGATAGCCTACTGGGAAATCTTAGCTTCTCCTTTGCCCAAGGCTTTCAAATAGTGTTCTAAAATTTAACCATTAACCAGCCCAGGAAAATTTATCCCTTAAGTAGGCAAGGTGCCTTCAATCAATCAATCGATCAGTGGTACTTATTGAGTGCTTACTGTGTGCAGAGTGTATGTCTTCTATTTAGATACGTTATCAATCAATCAATGGAATCTAGTGAATACTTACTGTGTACAGAGCATTGGAATAAATGGTTTGAAAAGTAAATGCATTTAGTACAGTGCCCCACATTCAGTAAGAGCTCAAAAAATACCATTGATTTGGTTGACATTCATTCAGTTGTATTTATTAAGTATTTACTGTGTGCAGGGCACTGTACTAAGTGCTGGTTGATTGATACAATAGAGTGAGTAGATACATTGCCTGCTCTCAAGGAGCTTACAGTATAGTGGATACTAGGTTTCTAAATAACAAATGTTATAACCTCTTTGCATCCAGACTTTTTCCATGGTTGGTGATGGAGTGAGCTAGCCATACTAGAAGATAAATTCTTTATTGCCTCGCTAGAAAGCTGGTCCAACCAGGAGTTGGAAAAATATTCAGATGTGATTTCCTTCCCTGAAGAACAAAAAAGAGTCAGGGAAGAACTGATTTTCCTCAGGACTTCCCTGAGGGAGTGAGTCTAAGGGTCTTAGGTCACCCCTGGACTTCTGTGAAAGTTGTTCTGAGCTACATGAAGTCTAAAACCCTACTGCTCTATTCATGTTTGTCATTGCTTGTGTCTCTTTTTTTGTGGCATTTAAGTGCTTACTTTATGCCAGGCACTGTTCTAAGCACTTAGGTAAATACAAGTTAATCAAGTTAGACACAGTCCATGTCCTACACATGGCTCAAAGTTAGCTCCCATTTTACAGATGAGGTAACTGAGGCACAAAGAAGGGAAGTGATTTGCTCAACGTCACACAGCAGAGGAGTGACGGACCTGGGATTCGAACGCAGGTCCTCTGACTCCCAGGCCCATTCTCTTTCCACTAGGCCACACTGCTTCTTTGGGTTTTCATTTGCCTTTCCTTACTTATCTGTTGACCCCCATGTTTTTGGATTGAGAGCCCTTTCAGGCATGGATTATGTCCATATCTTACCTACATAAGCCATTTCTTTCCCAGTGCTTACTACAGGAAATGCTAAATAAAGACTATACCTATTACTACCCTTCCTCTTATCTGTCATTTATTTTAATACCTGTTGCCCCAATTATTTTGTTAGCTCCTCTAGAGCAGGGATCGTGTTTTCCAATCCATAGTACAGTGGTGCACACATAATAGGTGCTCAGAAAATACTGGTAATTAACTAATTATCTACTGCTGATTTTCTACTGTCCTGTTACTGCTGCTGTTCAGTTGAGTCAGCCCCCCAGCCTTTCTTAGCCCTGTTCGAGAAACTTTGAACTTTGAAACTTTGAACTTCTGTTCTGAGTTGCTGACCTTGTGCTTTCTTCCAATGGGCTGCTGCTTAAAGGTCAGGGGAGGTGGCCTGTGATCATCACTAATGTACCTCTCTCACCAAATAACTTCTCCACCGTGGCAGCTCAAAGGTGGTGTTTCAGTTTCATGATAAATATGCACCGGCTTTATGAACTCATTATTCACCAGAGTGTGCCGCACTAAACAAACACTTCATTGTCTTTGCAGACCATGAAATGACTCAAGTTTTAATCTACTTGTTTTATTAAGAGAACAAACTTCTAATTGAATAGGGGCCTCAAAAGTAAATAATTCATAAGCATGTTTTCAACCTCTTTGAAGAAAAATAAAAAGACAAAATGGGGACATTACAAGGATTCAGGTGCTTGTAGTGGTGAGTTTAGGAAGACGATTTGGGTCTCGGTCCTCTCACTCCTTACCACATGCCCAGGCATTGGGTCCATTTTGATGTCTCAGAAATAAAGTTCCAGTGCCTTCATAATAATAATAATAACTCTAATTGTGATAGTTGTTAGGAGCTTACTAGGTGTCAATCACTGTACTAAATGCTGGGGAAGATACAAGATAATCAGGTTAGACACAATCCCTGTCCCTCTTTTGTTCCCTTCCAGATCTTGTGCTCTGGGATGACCCAGGGTGGGATTAATGGTGCTTTGAGAGAAAGAGAATCATATCTAGATAATAATAATTGTAGCATTTGTTAAGTGCTTACTCTGTGCCAGACACTGTACTAAATGCTAGGGTGGATACAAGCAAATCGGGTTGGACCCAGTCTCTGTCCCATGTGGGACTCATAATATTATTTTACTCATTTTACAGATGAGGTAACTGAGGCCCAGAGAAGTGAAGTGACTTGGCCAAGGTCTCCCAGCAGACAAGTGGAAGAGCCAGGATTAGAACCCATGATCGCAGGTCCGTGTTCTATCCACTGTGCCACGCTCCTCTCCCACCTAGAGAAAACCTTTATGGTTCTCCCATAGTTGGGGTGGGGAGGGCACCATTTATCTGGACCACTTGGACAAGCTCTGCTGGTAAAATGATGAACTTTATTAATAATGAAATGAGTTATTATTAATAATCATATAAAAATAGTGGTATTTAGTACATGCCTTCTATGTTGCAAACACTATCCTAAGCACTGGGATAGATGCAACATAAGCAGATTGAACACAGCCCTTGCCCACATGGGACTCACAAGCTAAGAGGGAAGGAGAATAGGTATTTAATCCCCATTTTATAGATGAGGAAACTAAACTATAAAGAAGTTAAGTGACTTACCCAAGGTCATACAGCAGGCACTTTGTTCTACCTCCCCTCCCCAAAGTACAAGAACTGATTTCCTCATTTGACAAGGAAGGAGATTCTAAACTGTGAGCTCGTTGTTGGGTAGGGATTGTCTCTATCTGTGGCTGAACTGTACATTCCAAGAGCTTAGTAGAGTGCTCTGCGCACAATAAGTGCTCAATAAATACTACTGAATGAATGAATTAATATTTCCCGACCTGCCTTCTTTCTCTGCTCACAACACTTACATATATATTCCCAATTCATTTTTTTTTATATTAACATCTGTCTTCCTGGCTAGATTATAAATTTGCTGTGAGCAGGGAACATGTCAAAGCAGCGTGGCTCAGTGGAAAGAGCATGGGCTTGGGAGTCAGAGGTCACGCGTTCAAATCCTGGCTCAGCCGCTTGTCAGCTGTGTGACTTTGGGCAAATCACTTAACTTCTCTGTGTCTCAGTTACCTCATCTGTAAAATGGGGATTAAAACTATGAGCCCCATGTGGGACAAACTGATCACCTTGTATCCTCTCCAGCACTTAGAACAGTGCTTTGCACATAGTAAGCGCTTAATAAATGCCATCATTATTATTATTATGTCTACCAACCCTGTTATACTGTGCCCTCCCAAGTGCTTAGTACAGTGCTCTGCAAGTGCTCAATAAATACCATTGATTGATTGACTGATTGATTGGGCCTGAAAGAAAGAATGCAGCTTCCTAATCCTGTGTAACTTGGACTTGGGAGTGATGCAGTCTCTGGGGAAAATTGGACTTGGTGAGCCTTATAAAAAACAAATGGTCAAAGGGATTCCATCAGTGAAAGTCCTTGTGTTAAAGCAGTTTTGTTTCATTCCTCTGTCCAAGGTGACTGCAACTAGCTCTAGCACAGGACAATCTCTCCAAAATACTTCAAAGGGACATTCAGTCATTTACAGTGCTCATTTCTTACTTGCCTATGCTAATATAAATATTGCCATAGAAAATCACACTAAAATTGGTTTTTCTTTGGCAGAAAATTACTAAGTAAACAGAGAGACGATCTCAGATTACCTTGCGATTTCAAACCACTGGAAGTCTCACAGGAGGGCAGTGAAACAGTGAAAAAGAAACTGGCAGTAGAAACAGCAGTGAATGGCGGACTCAGGAAGCTGAGGGTAAGCTGCAAAACTTGCTTCTTCCTCCTATTGCAAGGGTTCAAATTCAGGCCAGGGAATGAGCAAAACACGTGACCCATAGAGAGTTCTTCTGTAGGCTACAAGTAGAGAGTGAGTGACAGCCGCCCTACTCAAAATGAGTATAAGCCTAAAAGAAATTGGGCGAGTTCTAAAAGAAAGCAGGGTTTTGAGAACTAATAAATTGTATCGAGATAGACGATAGCCAGTGACACACTGGGTGGCTTTGGGCAAGTCACTGAATCTCTCTGGGACTCAGTATGTTCATCTGTAAAAGAGGATGGCAATCCTTTCTCTTCCTGCCTTACAGGGGTATTAGGAAAAAGAAACATGATCCCAGCTGTATTCTAGGGAAGCTAGGTCCTATAGAAAATATTATGGGGCTGGAAAAAACAAGTCAACAAGCTGACAGACTGGAAAGTATACAAAAATGTCATACACCCTGTTTGTCAGGATTGAAGAGATGAGGTCAGGGTGCCATCACAAGCCAAATAGCTATCCACAGTTTTCAGTTAATTTGGCAACTGCACAATGTTCCCTCAATCTGTGGTTGTTGTGGTCACCATGCTGTTGAGAAAAGCTAAGTGGGGACAAGAGGAACTGAAGACGTTGCAATATCTGAGAGACTTGGGAAATCAGTTTACACATTTAAGAAGCATGAAATCTTTTGGGGGTCTTGGGAGATGGGAATGGAGGAAAAACATTAGTGATATCCCATCTCGGTAACTGCGTCACCCTCCTTGCTGACCTCCCTGCTCTCATCCTCTCCCCATTCCAGTCCTTGCTTCACTTCAGTGTTTGGTTCTGCATAGCAGTGTGGCTTAGTGGATAGAGCACAGGCCTAGAAGTCAGAAGGACCTGGGTTCTAATTCGGCTCTGCCACGTCTTCTGTGTGACCTTGGGCAAATCACATAATTTCTCTGGGCCTCAGTTACCTCATCTGTACAATGGGGATTAAGAGTGTGAACCCCATGTGGGACAGTGACTGTGTCCAGCCTGATTAATTTGCATCTATCCTAGTACTGAGAACAGTGCTTGGCACATAGCAAGAACTTAACAAGTACCATAATTGTTATTACTGCATCTCCCCTGTTCTAAAAAAATTCCAATATTTGCTAACCCATCTCTGCTTTGCACACAATAAGCACTTAATAAATACAGTTGAATGAATGAAATCCTGGGTCAGGCAGAAATCCCATTGAGAAGCAGCATGGCTTAGCAGAAAGAGCCCAGGCTTGGGAGTCAGAGGGTTCTAATTCTGGCTCTGCCACTTGTCTGCTGTGTGACCTTGGGCAAGCCACTTAACTTCTCTGTGTCTCAGTTACCCCATGTGTAAAATGAAGATTAAGACTGTGAGCCCCAAGTGGGACAACTTGACCTTGTATCTACCCTAGTGCTTAGAATAGTGCTTGGCACATAGTAAATGCTTAACAAATACAATATTTAGTATTATTACTATTATTATTATTAGCCATGTCACACACACACACTCACATGGGGTTTCCATACTCTAGTGGAAACAAGTGGACTAAATATTTTGTGATGAATCCAGCACTCTCAAGCACAGCTTAACCATTTTCCTTTATTCAGCCTCAGCATTATCCAAGCAACACAAACCTTCTCTCTCTCTCTCTCTGCACTCTCTCCCCTCTCCAGTCCATAATTGACTCTGCAGTCCAGAATGTGTTCCTAAAATATCATTTTGCATGTGCTTCTCCACTCCTGAAAACCTTCCAGTGGTTGCCCATTCCTCTCCACAACAAAGAGAAACCTTTTACATCCAGCTTTAGGGCACTCAATCAACTCTCTCTGCCCTCTTTATTCCTTGCTGCTCTCCCACTATACTTTAGCTCACAAACTTTGCTCCTCTAATACCCACCTACTCAATGTGCCTCACTCTTTTCTCTCTCATTGCTGATCTTTTGTCCATGCCCTCCCTTTGACCTGGAACTCCCTTTCCCTCACATTAGCACATTAGTCAGATCCCCATTCTCCTCATCTTCAAAGCCCTTCTGAATCACAAGTCCTCCAGGAAGCCTCCCTGATTAATCTCTAGTCTCTCCAACTAACTTTCCTTCCACTGCCACTTCAGCACTTCTGCGTTGTTTAATAATATTTTTCTGATACTTGTTAAGCACATACTATGTGCCAGGCACTGTACTAAACTCGGGGCTAGATCCAAGTAATCAGATTGGACACAGAACCTGTCCCACATAGGGTTTACAATCTTAATCCCCATGTTACAGATGAGGTAATTGAGGCACAGAGAAATGAAGTGACACGCCCAAGGTCACACAGCAGATAAGTGCTGGAGCAGGGAATAAAACCTAAGTTCTTCTGATTCCCAGGCTCATGCTCTACTCACTAGCCCAACATTGTTCTCCTGGCTACTCAGAAATTGGGTACTCAGGCCAACCAAATAAGATAATAATAATAATGTTGGTATTTGTTAAGCGCTTACTATGTGCAGAGCACTGTTCTAAGTGCTGGGGGAGATACAGGGTAATCAGGTTGTCCCACGTGAGGCTCACAGTCTTAATCTCCATTTTACAGATGAGGTAACTGAGGCACAGAGAGGTTAAGTGACTTTCCCACAGTCAGCTGACAAATGGCAGAGCCGGTATTCGAACCCATGACCTCTGACTCCCAAGCCCATACTCTTTCCACTGAGTCATGCTGCTTCCCAGATACATATACATCTATATATATATTTAAAGTCTGTTGCTTCCTTCTAACTGTAATTTATTTTAGCATCCATCTTCGCTTCTAGACCGTAAGTTCTTTGAAGGAAGGAATCATTTCTATCAACTCTAGTGTGTTCTCCCAAGTGATTAGCTTAGTGCTCTTCAGAAGATAAGCTCTCAGTAAAGACTATGGACTGCTCCACTGTGAGCCCATTGTTTAGACTGTGAGCCCATTGTTTAGACTGTGAGCCCATTGTTTAGACTGTGAGCCTGTCACTGGGCAGGGATTGTCTCTATTTCTTGCCCAATTGTACATTCCAAGTGCTTAGTACAGTGCTCTGCACATAGTAAGCACTCAATAAATACTACTGAATGAATGAATGCTACTGTCATAAAGACTTGGGGTGCAGGAGAGAAGGAGGCCCCAAATTATATCTTAAAATGAATGACTTCTTTGCTTATAAAGAACGAGAGAAAAAGCTGCTTAGTCTGGACATCATTTTTTAACCAAACCCCTTGTCACAAGTTTTTAATGTTTTCATCTGAGCATGAAAATACAGCTCAGGAAACAGCAGCTGTAGGTCTGCAGCTGATGTTTCTCATGATTCCCCTTTATGGTCCTTTGTGTTAGGGTTCTTTTTTTAAATACAACACAATAAAACAAAGCAGAAACCACAGTAAAATTAAATCATCCTAGACCTTTCTGGGTCTAGACATAAAAGACTGCTCATTTTACCCCACATAGAAGGTTTTCTTTGTTTTAATTGATGCCTGTCGAAAATCTTCCTTTTCTTCAGAAGACTTTTTTGTTTGAAATTTGGCAGTTTATCTTTGACAGTCTCATTCTGTTCAGGGATGCTATCATTTATTCATCATCTGCTGAGTGCCAGTGGTACAATAGAAGCCACTGAGAAACAAACAGTAGACCTGATCACTACCCGGGAGACTTAGAATCTGAATTTGCAAATTAAAAAAAAGGAAAAGGATCAATTAATCAATTGCATTGATTCATTCCCCTGGTCTTTCTTATAGTGTTGAGTCATCTCTGACCTATAGTGACGCCATGGACTCATCTCTTCCAGAACACCCCACCTCCATCTGCAATCGTTCTGGTAGTGGATCCACAGAGTTTTCTTAGTAAAAATCCAGAAGTGGTTTATCACTGCCTCCTTCTGCACAATCAACTTGAGTCTCTGCCCTCGACTCTCTCCAGTGCCACTGCTGCCCAGCACAGGTGAATTTTGACTTGTAGCAGATTGCCTTCCACTCACTAGCCGCTGGTCAAGCTAGGAATGGAATGGTTAGGCCTCTGCTTGACTGTTCCTTCAGCAGTCGAGACTGGCAGAGGCCTGGAAACTCTCCAGGTGCAACCCTGAGAGGGGTTTATTGCCCTTACCCACCAGGGAAAGAAGGATGCCACCTAAGTAGAGATGTGACCATCATCATCCTTATTGTGATCCCCTTCCTCCTCCTCCTCCTCATCATCATCATTGTTGTCATCATTATCATTAGTGTGGCTTAGGGTCAAGAGCACAGGCTTGGGAGTCAGAGGACGTGGGTTCTAAACCCAGCTCCGCCCCTTGTCTGCTGTGTGACTTTGGGCTTCACTTCTCTGTACCTCAGGCACCTCATCTGTTAAATGGGGATTAAGACTGTGAGCCCCATGTGGGACAACCTGATTACTTTGTTTCTACCCCTGAGCTTAGAACAGTGACTGGCACATAGTAAGCGCTTTACAAATAGCATCATTACTAGTATTACTATTATCTGCAGCAGCAGCAGCATTGTTATCATCATCATCATCATCATCATCAAAAGGATGCCTTGAGCTCCTCTTAAGTGTAGAGCACTGCAATAACCACTTGGGAGTATAAAATTTAAAGAGAGACACATTTACTGCTCTCTAGGAAATTAATGGCATTTATTGAGTGCTTAGACTGTAGACTGTAAACTGCCTCTAGACTGTAAGGTTGTCCTCTTGACCATCAGCTCGTTATGGTCAGGGAACGTGGCTACTAATTCTGCTGCATTCTACTCTCCCAAGTGTTTAGTATAGTGCTCTGCACATAGAAAGTGCTCAATAAATACCACTGATGGCTTGATTACTCTGTGCAGAGCATTATACTAAGCACTTGGGAGACTACAGCAGAGCTGGTGGACATGATTCTTGCCCTCAAGGAGTTTACAGTCTAATGGGCAAACAGTCACGCGGGAAGCAAGAGAATATAAAGACATGTACATGAGTGTTATGGTGCGGTGGTTATGCTTTATTAGGCCTGGGCTATATTGTGCACTGACACTAATTTTCTTCGGAGGAAGCTTCTAAGTTTTCCATTCAAGAAGCCTCTCTGTGAAACAGGAGAAAGATTTCATTCCTTCATTCAGTTGAATTTATTGAGTGCTTACTGTGTGTAGAGCACTGTACTAAGCACTTGGAAAGTACAATTCAGCAACAGATAGAGACAATCCCTACCCAACAACGAGATTTGGTTGGTGGTACTGGCAGTAGGAGGTTGTTCCAGGCCTGCTCTTTGCACAGAGTATGCGCTTAATAATGACTACTTCTACTATTAGCTGGGAAGGACTAATATCTAACCGTAAGCTTGTTGTGGGCAGGGAATGTCACTGTTTATTGTTGTATTATACTTTCCCTTGTGCTTAGTACAGTGTTCTGCACAGTATAAATGCTCAATAAATACAACTGAATGAACTAATGAAAATGGCAGCAGTGGGTACCTAGCATGTGATTGATTGAATGAATGAAAGAGGCAGCAGTGGGTACCTAGTTTTCCATGCTTGCTGGCAGAAAACAGACTCAAACCTCTGTTCATTCATTCATTAGTATATATTGAGCACTTACTATGTTCAGAGCACTGTACTAAGCGCTTGGAATGTACAATTCAGCAACAGATAGAGACAATCCCTGCCCATTGACAGGCTTACAGTCTAGTCGGGGAAGACAGACAAAAACAAAAGCAATAAATAGAATCAAGAGGATGTACACCTCATTAACATCCCCTGAAGCCAGGCTTGAGCCCCTGCCAAGAGACCTTCATGCCACTACTGCCAGTAGTGTGACGAGGCGGATGGCCGAAGAGTTTGGTTGCCGCTGACTTGAGTCAGCACTGCTGAACCGTGCTGAAAGGGACCTTGTGGGTGGAGATGACTAAAATAGTCTCTGGCTCCACCCTGAGGAGCCCCTCCCTCCTCCATGTCATCTGTCTTCTAGACTATGAGCCTGTTGCTGGGGAGGGATGGTCTCTATCTGTTGCTGAATTGTACTTTCCAAGCACTTAGTACAGTGCTCTGCAAACCGTAAGCGCTCAATAAATAAGATTGAATGAATGAATGAATCTGTAAACTCCAGGCCAAGAAGCAACAGTCCACTTCTCCTCTCGGCATAAAATGGATCTGTGAATCGTGGCGATGATGAGGTTGATGATGAGGATGATGTTGGGGATGGAGATGATGATGATGATGGGGATGATGAGGATGATGATGGTGGCGATGGTGATGAGCGCATAGAACAGTGATCGGCACATAGTAAGCATTTAAAGACCATCATTATCATCATTATTATTATGATGGTGATGATATAGGTGATGATGATGATGATGGAGATAACGGAGCACATGATAGAGAAGCAGCATTGTTTACTGGCAAGAGCACAGACATGGGAGTCAGAGGTCATGGGTTTTAATCTCACTCCACCACTTGTCTGCTGTGTGACCTTGGGCAAATCAGTTCTCCATGCAATTAACTCATCTGTAAAATGGGGATTAAGACTGTGAGCCCCACGTGGGACAACCAGCCTACCTTGTATCTACCCCAGTGCTTAGAACAGTACTTGGCACATAGTAAACACTTAACAGATATCATTATTTTTTATTATTATTATTATGGAAAGAACACAGGCTTGGGAGTCAGAGATTGTGGGTTCTAATCCTGCTCCACAACTTGTCTGCCCAGTGACCTTGGGCAAGTCACTTAACTTCTCTGTGCTTCAGTTCCCTCATCTGTAAAATGGGGATTAAGTTTGTGAGCCCCATGTGGTACAACTGGATTACCTTGTATCTACTCCAGTGCTTAGAAAAGTGCTTGGCACAAAGTAGCACTTAGCAAATACCATCATTATCATTATTACTATTATGATAGTGATAATTATCATCATCATGATGATGCCTGTCTATGTATTTTGTTGTCTGTCTCCCCCTTCCAGACTGTGAGCCCATTATTGGGTAGGGATTGTCTTTGTTGCCGAATTCGATTTTACAAGCGTTTAGTACAGTGCTCTGCACACAGTAAGCGCTCAATATGATTGATTAAATGAATGTATGATGATGGGGTTTATGATGATGATGATGAGGACTCCCATGATAAACAACGGAGACTCTAAGTTCAGCCCTAATGGCTGAGGAACTGAGAACCTAGGTGGAAGAATCAATTAGTAGTGGTTAGCACCTCACCACTCTCACTCTCTCATCCCTGCCAGTTGTGTTCCTACTGGGGCACTGGCTTCAGAAGGCAAGTTAAGCAGGCTGAAGTGTAGTATCCCATGAAGTACCTGCAAGAGGTTTGCATAAAAAACCCATTGTGGCCAAAATGACTGCAGCATATGGCCAATGCTGTTCCATGGTGCTGCAGAAGGCAGGAGGTATACGGGGTGATCAACCTGGTGTCATAAATAATGAGAATGATATTTCTTCAGTGCTTACAATGTACCAAGCACTGGGATAGTTTTAAGCAGATCAGACCTAGTCTCTGTCCCACATGGTGCTCACAGTTTAAGTGGGAGAATAGGTATCTTATCCCCATTTTACAGATGAAGAAACTGAGGCAAAGAGAAGTTAAGTGACTCACCCAAGGTTACAGAGCAGGCAAGAAGCAAAAGCAGAATTAGAACACAGGTCCTCTGACTCCCGGTCCTTTGCCCTTTCCATTCAGCCAGGCTGCTGTGGTAACTGGCATAGACTTTGCTGCTCACATGAATCAGTGCTTTTTCAAGATTCCTACTGCACGTCTTTTTTTTTAATATGGTGTTAAGCACTTACTCTTGTGCACTGTTAGATACAAGGTAATAGTGATGGACACAGTCCCTGTCCCATTGGGAGTTCACAGTCTTAATCCCCATTTGAAGGATGAGGTAGTTGAGGCACAGAAAAGTGAAGTGACTTGCCCAAGGATGCACAGCAGACAAATGACAGAGCAGGGATTAGAACCCAGGCCCAGGCTCTATCCAGTAGGCCATGCTACTTCCCCAAGGTGCAAGGTGAAGTTTAGCATTTTTTCAGGAAAGACCAGGCATGTCAGTAGGAGGAGAAAATGTAGAAGGATGACCCTCCAATAAAAAGTGAGATAGAAAATCAAAGAGACTTTCCCATCCCCAGAAAATGTTTAGTCATTTACACTGTGCTGTGCTACCAATACAATTAACCTTGCCAAATGCTGTAAACCATTTTCAGTGATACTGATTCATTACCAATGTGAAATATCCCTTGCTTATTATGGCCTCAGATAAGTCGGAAAGCTTAACATTAGGACTCCTTAATGGATTGAAATTCCACCTACAAGATATGAAGGGAGAGATAACCCACTAATCAGTTGAATAGGTATGATTTTATTTTCATCCAGGGTCTGAATTTGTCAAAATATTCTGCGCGTAGGACTCTGTTTTGATTAGGAAGGATAAGAGAAAATGGGTTTTAATCATCTAAGTCTGAAATAACTCTATCTGTAATGAAATAAAATTAATACACTGAGAGATGTTTTCTTTCTGAAAGGTTATTTTTTGAATAATGACTAAGACGTTTCATTATGTTGTTTTTTTCCCCGATCATTTTATAAATAGAGAAACAAACATTTTCTTTACAAAAACTTTGCTTCCTTGCAATTTCATTTTCTAGGGTAAAAAATACGTAGCACAAGTTGTGAGCATCATATTAGTGTTGCATTTGCATAACCTGAACGTCTTCCAAAGCATATTTCATTAGTTTTTCAGTCCAAAGGACTAAGCAACAATTTTATTAGTGGAAAATAAAACAATTTATGAGTTTAATGGCCTGACACCTAGAAAGGAAATTACCAAAACCCAGACAGCTACTGGGTCTCAGGGTAGCCATTTTTACTTCAGTTTTTTATTAAAATTCTCATAATCCACTGCATCCCAGTAAAACTTTAACGAGTGTCTGACTATGGCTGAAGTAATTATTTAGCACGGCAAGATTCAAGGTTATGCAAGTAAAATACATCTAGAGCTTTGGTAAGCTGGGACCAAGTAATTTGTCCTGTATTTTTTCAGATGATTTAAGTGGGTCTTGAACTCCTGCAGTTCAGTTTTAGCTCAAGCAAAAATGAAAGGAAAGCAACTGGCAAAAATATTGGAATTTTTCTTTATTACCACAGTCATTCTATCAGTAGTTTTACCTTTCCCAACTAAGCCTTCAATTTCCCCTACTCACTCTCCCTTCTGAATCTGTGAGCCCGCTGTGGGCAGGGATTGTCTCCTTTGTTGTTGAATTGTACTTTCCAAGTGCTTACTACAGTGTTCTGCACACAGTAAGTGCTCAGGACATACAATTGAATGAATGAATCACCTGTGAGCTTGGTCTATGCTCTTTAAGCACTCTGCCATTTTCCCTATCGGCAATTTATTTTAATGTCTGTCTCCCTCTCCAAAAATTAAGCTTCTTGTGGGCAGGGATCATGCCTGCCAACTCCATGATATTGCACACTTCCAAAAGTTTAGTATGGTGCTCTGCACACAGTGAGCACTCAATAAATACTATTGACTTTTATTGGAGGCAAAGCACTGTCCTAGGTACTTGAGAGAGTGTAATAGAGTTGGTAGCCTTTTCTTTTTTAATGGTATTTGTTAAGCACTTACTATGTGTCAGGGGCCGTACAAAGTGCTGGGGTAGGTACAAGATAATTATGTTGGACCCGATCCATGTCCCACACGGGGCTCACAGTCTTAATTTCCATTTTATAGATGAGATAACTGAAGCACGGGGAAGTGAAGCTGCTTGCCTAAGGTCAGACAGCAGACAAGTGGCAGAGGTGGGATTTGAACCTAGGTACTTCTGACTCCTAGACCCATGCTCTTTCCCCTAGGTCATGCACCATTTATTTCTATATAAAATCATGGCATGCTTACATCTGGAAGACTGTGTATAGGACTGTTCAATCCATCTTAAGAAAGATGCAATAGAGCTGAAGAAGAGACAAAGAAGGGCAATCAATTCTAAGGATGGAACAAGTTTCAGACATGTTTAGGTCATTATTAATGGTATTTATTGAGTGCTTACTATGTGCAGAGCACTGTCTTTAGAAATTGGGAGAGAATATTACAACAGAGTTGGCAGAGAAGTTCTCTGCCCACAACTGAAGCAGCATAGTCTAATGGTTAAAGCACGGGCCTGGGAATCCGAAAGAACTGGGTTCTAATCTTGGCTCTGCAACTTGTCTGCTGTGTGATTTTAGGCAAGCCGCTTCACTTCAGTAAGATATTTATTGATCTCTTACTGTGTGCAAAGCACTGTACTAAGCACTTGGGGGAGAACAGTGCCTGCCAAATAGCAAGCATTTAACCAATACCATGAAAAAAAAAACATCTGAGGTTCTAGCAACATCATGTAGGTTATGGACAAGGTGAACATGGAACTGTTTTGTTTTTTTTTTAACAAAACTCAAACTCCAGGACATGGGGTACCCGGTAAACACTGAAGGTGATTGGTTCAGAAAGAGCCCTGGCTTGGGAGTCAGAGGTCATGGGTTCAAATCCCAGCTCCACCACTTGTCAGCTGTGTGACTGTAGGCAGGTCACTTAACTTCTCTGTGCCTCAGTTACCTCATCTGTAAAATGGGGATTAAGACTGTGAGCCTCACGAGGGACAACCTGATTATTCTGTATCTACCCCAGTGCTTAGAACAGTGCTATGCATATAGTAAGTGCTTAAATACCAACATTTATTTATTTTATTTTTACAAAGGAAAGGAGAAAACACTTCTTCACACTGCAAGAGGTAGATCTGTGAAATTTTTTTTTTTTTTACCACAGGAAGGGGTGGAAGCTTAAAACATCAGTAGATTCAAGGAAGTTCTGAATAAGTTTATTTTAACTTATTAGAGGAAAGGTTAGCAAAACATTAGTGATTACAGACTGTAACTGCAAGCTCACTGTGGCCAGGGAATGTCTCTACCAACTCCATTGTATTCCAGCGCTTAGTACAGTGACTAGCACGTAGTAAGCGCTTAACAAATGCCATCATTATTACTCTCCCAGGGCCTTAGTACAGTGCTCTGCAACAATAAGTGTTCAATAAATAGCACTGATTAATTGGTTAGTTGTTAGATTTTACACCATCATCATTACAATGAATGTCAAGGAGTGCTGCTATCACACAGTTCTTCCGAACATCCTGTTGATCCTTTCTGAATCACAATATGGGGCTGGATCCATCACTGGTTTGAACTAGTAATGACAGTCCTTCTGTTTTCATCTTTGAATATCTTCTGGTATCAATGAAAAAATCAGTGCAACTTGGGGTACTAAATGATAAAATGTAACCTTTTCTCTAATAAAACCAAATGTGTAAACTACTTCTCCAGAATATTAACTTTCATGGAAAAAACATTACAGTAAAACACTTTTCTAGACAGACTGTAAAAACTTAGACTTTATATAAAATATTTGAATTGTTCCAAGACAACTAGGTCCTTCCTCCTTACAATAGAAAGGATATGAAAGATTCTTTGTCCATAAAAAACAAAATGCCTATAATAGACACCCAGTCTTAATATAGAGCAATAAATAATTACCATAAAACTGATCTTGCTTAGAGGAATAAAATATCAAGTTAGTGAAGGTTATTAGCCATCAAATCATGCAATCTCTTAGATGGGAGACTGAATCCAGGTGAAACAATTAAATGTAAGAGTTAAGGATTTATTTTAATTCTTAAAATTCTGAATGGTCAATCTGTGTGGATTAACAGTTATAGGGATATTATTTCAGCTGGCCAACTGAAAAACCAATCTAGAGTTGGGCTTAGTTGTTCACAAATGACCTAATCATCTAACTAGGATGGTATTTTAAAAAGCAGGAGACAGTGTAGTCCTGTGGAAAGAACAATCTTGGGAGTTAGCTAAACGTGGGCAGGAAACATGTCCAACTCTGCTATATTGTAATAATAATAATAATCAATAAGCTATGTGTCAAGTGCTTACTGTGTGCCAGACACTGTACTAAGCTATGGGGTGGCTACAAGGAAATCGGGTTGGAAACAGTTCCTGTCCCACATGGGACTCACAGTCTCAATCCCCATTTTACAGATGAGGTAACTGAGGCCCAGAGAAGTGAAGTGATTTTTCCAAGGTCACACAGCAGACAAGTAGTGGAGTGGGGATTAGAACCCATGACCTTCTGACTCCCAGGTCCGTGCTCTTTCCACTACGTCATGCTGCTTGTACTCTCCCAAGCCCTTGGCACAGTGCTCTGCACATAGTAAGTGCTCAATAAATATGATTGATTTTGAGAGTCAGGGCTGAAGAGCAGTAAATAGTCAATCCCTCAAGGAAAAGGACAATAGCTCCTAATTTCCTGGGAACTCCTCACAGCTCCTAGTACACTTGTCTCGTAGTACGGCACTCAGTAAGTTACAATGACCAAGTGATGATGATGATGATGATATGATGAAGATAATCATTGTAATATTTGTTAAGAGCTTACTATGTGCCAGGCACTGTTCTAAGCACTGGGTTTAATAGAAGTTAATCAGATTGGATTTAGCCCCTGCCCTTCACAGAGATCACAGTCTTAAGGGGGAGAAAGGATAGAACACTTCACTTCTCTGTGACACAGTTCCCTCATCTGTAAAATGGGTATTCAGACTGTGATTCCCATGTGGGACATGGACTGTGTCCAACCTAATGAGCTTACATTTACCCCAGTGCCTAGTGCAGTATCTGCCCCATTTAAGCACTTAACAACATTAACAAGCAAGCACTAAATAAAGATGAATCTCCATTTTACAGATGAAGAAACTGAGGCTCAGAGAAGCAAAGTGACTTGTCCAAGGTCACAAAGCAGGCAAGTGGCAGAGCTGGGATGAGAATCCAGATCCTCAGATACCCAGACCCTTGCTCTGAATAATATGTATTAGGTTCTCTGTGGTTAAGGGAATAAATTCACCTCATTACATTTCTGCTTACTAATGTGCAAAATGTGGACTGATCCAACGGTCTATCTAATAATAATACTTTGAATTCATATAGCACTTTTAATTTTCCAAAGTGATTTCATTTGCAGGCATTTAATTTTGCCATGTCATTATTCCTAGGAGGGAGGAAGTGGAAGAGTCTATATCTTTATTTTAAAGATGAAAAAAAGAAGAATTTGAATCCTCTGAGAGATAGGGACCATGCTTCATTTCTCTCTTTGTGTCCTCTTCTAATGCTATGTGCTCTGCACATAGTGAGCGCTTAAAAAATGCTATAACTACTATTACTACAAGAGACCTAAGTGTCTAAGATCACTCAGCGGTCAAGTGATTGAGATGGGAGTAGAAATCCAATCCTCTGACACCAAAACTTCTGCCCTAGTGGCAAGAGCAAGAGTTTGGGATCAGAGGACATGGGTTCTAATCCTGACTCCGTCACTTGCCTGCTTGCACGACCTTGGGCAAGTTACTAAACTTTGTGCCTCAGTTACCTCATCTGTAAAATGGAGATTAAGACTGTGAGTCCCTTGTGGGACAACCTGATTACCTTGTATCTACAGCAGCACTTAGAACAGTGCTTGGCACATACTAAGTGTTTAACAAATACCATAATTATTATTACTAACTTGCTGATTCTTGGCTGTTGATTGAAAGAAAGAAGATAGAGGAAATGTTTAAAGGGCTTGAAAAACCAAAGCCTCAGATAGTGCTGAATCCCAGCCGAAAATTGCTGAGAATAGACCAGGATGGCATACTGCTACCTATCAATCAATCAATATCGTATTTATTGGGCACTTACTATGGGCACTGGGAGAGTACAATATAGCAGAGTTGGTATCAAGAAAGGAGGGACTCTTCAAGCAAAAGCTTTGCAAAGAAGCAAAAGAGGGAACAGGGTCAGGTACGGAAAATATTAAGCATGGCAATACAACAAGAAACAGCCATTTTAGGTGTACAATAGGGCAGGAACTGTGGATCCCACATTGCCCTTTTAGGCCACACTTGCTCTCATAGGTGAATTTTACAGTCAGTGTTGTCTTCTTTACTTTTAATGGTATTTGTTAAGTACTGACTATGTGCCAGGCACTGTACTAAAGTTGGACACAGCCCATGTCCCTCAAGGGGCTCACATTCTTAATCCCATTTTACAGATGCAGCATTTTAGAGAAGCAGCATGGCGCAGTGGAAAGAGCACGGGCTTTGGAGTCAGGGCTCATGAGTTCGAATCCCAGCTCTGCCACTTGTCAGCTGTGTGACTGTGGGCAAGTCACTTAACTTCTCTGGGCCTCAGTTCCCTCATCTGTAAAATGGGGATTAAGACTGTGAGCCCCACGTGGAACAACCTGTGTTTACCCCAGTGCTTAGAACAGTGCTCTGCACATAGTAAGCGCTTAACAAATACCAACATTATTATGCCTTTGACACTGTCGACCATCCCCTCCTCCTCCATACCTTATCTCACCTTGGCTTCACGGACTCTGTCCTCTCCTGGTTCTCCTCTTACCTCTCTGGCCGGTCATTCTCGGTCTCCTTCGCTGGAGCCTCCTCCCCCTCCCATCCTTTAACTGTTGGAGTTCCTCAAGGGTCGGTTCTTGGCCCTCTTCTGTTCTCCATTTACACTCACTCCCTCGGTGAACTCATTCGCTCTCACGGCTTTGACTACCATCTCTACGCAGATGACACGCAGATCTACATCTCCGCCCCTGTCCTCTCCCCCTCCCTTCAGGCTCGCATCTCCTCCTGCCTCCGGGACGTCTCCACCTGGATGTCGGCCCGCCACCTAAAACTCAACATGAGCGAGACTGAGCTGCTCATCTTCCCTCCCAAACCCGGTCCTCTCCCAGACTTCTCTATCACTGTGGATGGCACGACCATCCTTCCCGTCTCTCGGGCCCGCGATCTCGGTGTCATCCTTCACAGAGAAGCAGCATGGCTCAGTGGAAAGAGCACGGGCTTTGGAGTCAGGGCTCATGAGTTCGAATCCCAGCTCTGCCACTTGTCAGCTGTGTGACTGTGGGCAAGTCACTTAACTTCTCTGTGCCTCAGTTCCCTCAACTGTAAAATGGGGATTAAGACTGTGAGCCCCATGTGGGACAACCTGATTCCCCTATGTCTACCCCAGCGCTTAGAACAGTGCTCGGCACATAGTAAGCGCTTAATAAATACCAACATTATTATTATTATTATCCTTGACTCATCTCTCTCATTCACCCCACACATCCTATCCGTTACCGAGACCTGCCGGTTTCACCTCTACGATATCGCCAAGATCCGCCCTTTCCTCTCCACCCAAACGGCTACCTTACTGTTACGGGCTCTCGTTATATCCCGGCTAGACTACTGTGTCGGCCTTCTCTCTGACTTCCCTTCCTCCTCTCTCGCCCTGGTCCGGTCTATTCTTCACTCCGCTGCCCGGCTCATCTTCCTGCAGAAACGATCTGGGCATGTCACTCCCCTTCTTAAACAACTCCAGTGGTTGCCTATCAACCTCCGCTCCAAACAAAAACTCCTCACTCTAGGCTTCGAGGCTCTCCATCACCTTGCCCCTTCCTACCTCTCCTCCCTTCTCTCTTTCTACCACCCACACCGCACGCTCCGCTCCTCTGCCGCCCACCTCCTCACCGTCCCTCGGTCTCGCCTATCCCGCCGTCGACCCCTGGGTCACGTCCTCCCGTGGTCCCGGAACGCCCTCCCTCCTCACCTCCGCCAAACTGATTCTCTTTCCCTCTTCAAAACCCTACTTAAAACTCACCTCCTCCAAGAGGCGTTCCCAGACTGAGCTCCTCTTCTCCCTCTGCCATCCCCCCTTTACCTCTCCGCAGCTTAACCCTCTTTTTCCCCTTTTCCCTCTGCTCCTCCACCTCTCCCTTCCCATCCCCACAGCACTGTACTCATCCGCTCAACTGTATATATTTTCGTTACCCTATTTATTTTGTTAATGAATTGTACATCGCCTTGATTCTATTTAGTTGCCATTGTTTTTACAAGATGTTCTTCCCCTTGACTCTATTTATTGCCATCGTTCTTGTCTGTCCGTCTCCCCCGATTAGACCGTAAGCCCGTCAAACGGCAGGGGCTGTCTCTATATGTTGCCGACTTGTTCATCCCAAGCGCTTAGTACAGTGCTCTGCACATAGTAAGCACTCAATAAATACTATTGAATGAATGAAAGATGAGATGACTGAGGCACAGAAAAGTCAAGTGACTTGCCCGAGTTCACACAGTAGACAAGTGGCAGAGTCAGAATTAGAAGCCAGATCTTTCTGACTCCCAGGCCTATACTCTATCCACTAGGCCACGCAGCTTCTGGTCTTTGAATATAAATGACATCTCATACTTATGTCCAAACTCCTTATCTTCTCTCCAAAACCCTGTCCTCCCCGTGATTTTTCCGTCACTGTTGACAGCACCACCATCTCGCTTGTCTCACAATCCTGTAACCTTGGTTTTATCCTCTTCTCATCTCTCTCATTCAACCTACATATTCAATCTGTCACAGATCCTGTTGCTTCAACTTTCATAACATTGCTAACATCCTCTCCATCTAAACTGCTACCACATTAATCCGAGCACTGACTTCCATGCCTCCTGTCTCTCCCCACTCTGGTCCTTACTTCACTCTGCTGCTTGGATCATTTTTCTACGAAAACATTCAGGCCACATTTCCCACTCCTCAAGAACCTCCAGTGGTTGCCCAACCTTCTCTGCATCAAACAGAAACTCTTTATCATAGCCTTTGAAGCACTCAGTCACCTTGCTCTCTCCTACCTTACCTCCCTGATTTCCTACTTCAACTCAGCTTGCACACTTCACTCCTAATTCCAACCTACTCATTCTACTGTGAGCTCATTTATCTCACCACAAAACTCTCACCCACATCAATCAATGGTATTTACTGAGGACATATTATGTGCAGAGCACTGTACTAAATGCTTGGGAGAGAATAATACAACAGAATTAGCCCACACATTCCCTGCTTATAATGAGCTTACAGTCTAGAGCCACCACCTGCCTTTTGCTTGGAACTCTGTCCCTCTTCGTAGCTGACAGATGATCACTCTCCTCACTTTCAAAGTCTTACTAAAAGCACACCTTGTCCAAGAGGCCTGCCCTAAGCCCTTATTTCCTCTTCTCCCACTCCTTTCTGTGTTGCCTTTCCACTTGGTTTTGCACCGTTTATTCACCCCTCCCTCAGCCTCGCAGCACATATGTATATAATTGTAATTATTTCTATTAATGTCTGTGTTCCCCTCTAGACTATAAGTTCATTGTGGGCAGGGAGCACATCTACCCACTCTGTTTTTATTGTACTCTTCCGGGTGTTTAAGTACACTGCAATCAATGTATCAAACAATGATATTTTTGAACATTTACTATAAGCAGAGCACTGGACTAAGCTCTTGGGAGAGTACAATGCAGCAGAATTAGCAGACATATTCTCTGCCCATAAGGGGTTTGGATTTACAGTCTAGAGGACTGAAGATAGTCTACTGCACAGAGTAAGCTCTCAAATATGATTGACTGATTGAAATATGAATGATTAGAACTCCATCCACCTTCAAATCTGTTGGGCCGCCACTCTCCCTATGTTCAAAGCCCTACTAAAACCACATCCTCCAAGAGACCTTTCCTAAGACCTCACTTCCTCTACCCACCCTCCCTCTGTCTCACCTCAGTGGAAAGAGCTCAGGCTTGGGAGTCAGAGGTCATGGGTTCGAATCCCGGCTCCACCACGTCAGCTGTGTAACTGTGAGCAAGTCACTTAACTTCTCTGTGCCTCAGTTACCTCATCTGTAAAATGGGGATTAAGACTGTGAGCCTCATGTGGGACAGCCTGATTACCCTGTATCTACCCCAGTGCTTACAACAGTGTTCTACACATAGTAAGCACTTAAATACCAACATTATTATTATTAAGTACTCCTTAAGCCCTTTTATATTGACCCCTCTCCCAGCACTGACATACATATCCATCTGCTATTTTAATGTCTGTCTTTCCTTCTTATCTGTAAGCTTTTTGTCATCAGGAATAGAGTTACCTACTCTGTTGTATTCTCCTAAGGACTTAGTTCAGTGCTCTGCACACAGTAAATACTCAATAAATATCATTGATTTTTTTAGAGGAAGAAACAGACACAGAGAAGTTAAGTGTCTTGCCTAAGGTTACACAACAGACAAGTAGCTGAGGTGGGATTAGAACCCAGGCCCTCTGATTCCTAGGCCTGTGGTCTTTCCATGTGTCTCAGACGGCTACTATGCTTCTTAGAGAGTTGCTAGCTAAGAGAGCTAATAGCTAATATAGTAATCGATCACACTTATTGAGCATTTACTCCATACAGAACATTGTACTAAATACTTGGGGGAATATAATGTAACAGAGATGGTAGATGAGTTTCCTGCCCACTGTGAGCTTGTAGTCTAGAGGAACTTAGTATCCATAAAATACAGAAAACTTCACCCAGTGAAATGTGTACCATTCTCCCTCCTTAACAAGACATAAAGAGTGGCTTAGAAAAATAGATCTCTCCTATTAGAATGAGCTGTACAGCAAGCTTGTGAGGTCGATTTTTATTTTTTCCCATAACAGACTTTTAATGATCTCTGGAAAAAACTCAAGTTTCTCAGATCAGAGTTAAACCCAACTGCATTGCCCTATTAAAGTCAGAATCCTTTGGGGGCTTGATATCTCAGATGCTTAAGCAGGCTTTAGTCATATTTTGTGCATTTCCTGGTTCTATTGTGGATTAGGTACAATTAAGATGAGAAAAATTGAAATTAGCCCCACTTTGACAGTTACTGTTGACAAAAATGTATTCTGGATTGGTATGACTATCTTGTCACCTTGTAAATGTATTTAAGGAGATACAAATTTGGCGATGTTGCCTGCTGCCGCTGGAAGCTGAATGCAGTCTGAAAACCTAACATAAAGTTCACAATTAGATTTCATTTTAAGTGACGAGGCCCAGTTCAAGGTGAAAATCCACTTGAGGGGGTTCTGAGGGAGAGGTTTTGATTATCTTACCTAAGATGGGCATATCCTGGGCTTCCTTATGATTTCACTTACATTTCTCTCAGTTGGCTAATTAATACCCACTATGAGTAATAGTCATATTTGTTCACTGTTTACGATGTGCCAAATACTCTGTTTAGCACTGGGGCAGATGCAAGACAATCAGTTTGGACATAGTTCCTGTTCCACATAGGACTACATCTGAGAGGGAAGGTGAAGAGATGCAGAAATTGAGACACAGAAAAGTTAAGCGACTTGACCCAGGTCACAAAGCAGACAAAGGGTGGAGTCAGGACCAGAACACAGGTCCTTTGCCCTGTGCTCTTTCCCTTAGGTAGTTATTTGTGATTTTAAGTTCTCCTGAACAGCTGGGATCATGGGGATGGTGATGACGACAGAGATGCTCAATTGGGGAGAAGCTCAGAAAAGATGTTTGGCCTAATTCAAAACTGGGCAGCCATTGTCAGAAACCAACAGACAGTTCCCACATGAGTGTATGTGAACAACTATTGATGTATTTGTTAAACACTTACTATGCATCAAACACTGTTCTAAGCACTGGGGTAGATAATCAGGTTGGACTTGGTCTCTGTTCCACATGGGGTTCACAGTCTAAGTAGTTGTCCCCACCAATTTCCCACTCCAATTCCCCATGGATGGACATTAATCATTCCCATAGCTACGGAACAAAATGGCCCCAGGGTCGGGGACACGATCTGACCTTAGTTTCCTTTATTAATACTTATTCATAGTATCCTCTAGACTGTAAGCACCTCCTCTTGACTGAAAGCTCCTCCTCTAATGGTGGTATTTGTTAAGTGCTTACAATGTATCAGGAACTCTACTAAGTGCTGGGTGGATTCAAGCAAATTGGGTTGGGTTGAACACAGTCCCTGTAATAATAATGTTGGTATTTGTTAAGCGCTTACTATGTGCCGAGCACTGTTCTAAGCGCTGGGGTAGACATAGGGGAATCAGGTTGTCCCACGTGGGGCTCACAGTCTTCATCCCCATTTTACAGATGAGGGAACTGAGGCACAGAGAAGTTAAGTGACTCGCCCACAGTCACACGGCCGACAAGTGGCAGAGCCGGGATTCGAACTCATGAGCCCTGACTCCAAAGCCCATGCTCTTTCCACTGAGCCACGCTGCTTCTCTTGTCCCTGTCCCACATGGGATTCAAAGGCTTAATCCCCATTTTACAGATGAGGAAACCGAGGCACAGAAAAGTGAATTGCCTTGCCCAAGGTCATACAGCAGACATGTGGTGGAGCTGGGATCAGAACCTAGGTCCTTCTGACTCCCAATCCTGTGTTTTTTCCACTAAGATATACTGCTCCTCTTAAGCTCCTCCTCTCCACTGTAAGCTCCTCCTCTAGGCTGTACTCCTCCTTAGACTGAAAGCTCCCATTCCATTATATTATACTCTCCCAAGCACTTAGTACAGTGTTCTGCAGTCAGTCAGTCAATCCTATTTATTAAGCATTTACTGTGCACAGACCACTACACTAAGCACTTGGAAGAGTACAATATAACAATATCACAGACACATTCCCTGCCCACAACAAGCCTGCACACAGTAAGCACTCAAGGAATACCACTGATCAATTGATTTATTAAGCACTTACCGGGAAGAAGCAGCATGGCTTAGTGGATAGAGCAACAGCCTGGGAGTCAGAAGGTCATGGGTTCTAATACAGGCTCTGCCACTTGGCTGCTGTGTGACCATGGGCAAGTCACTTTGCTTCTCTGTGCCTCAGTTACTTCATCTGTAAAATGGAGATTGAGACTACGAGCCCCACGTGGGGGAGGGTCTGTGTCCAATCTGATTTGCTTGTATCCACCCCACTGCTTGGTACAGTGCCTGGCACATAGTAAGCACTTAACAAATGTTATTATTTCTAGACTGTGAGCCCTTTGTTGGGTAGGGATTGTCTCTATTTGTTGCTGAATTGTACTTTCCAAGCACTTACTACAGTGCTCTGTACACAGTAAGCACTCAATAAATATGACTGATTGAATGAATGAATGTATTAAGCACTGGGAAAATATACAGTTAGAAATTAAACTTGGTCCCTGTACCTTGTGGTGAGGGGTCTCATCATCTTTAATCCTCTCTCTGGTACCTTGTGGACCCAGGAGCTTGGGAGGTGGACGAAAAAGAGCAGAACTTCCTTGAGGTAATTGGTGCAAATGCTCCTGGTCTTCCTCTGGTATTTCGACTCTCCAATCCCTGGGAATTTACATGAACTAATTCCTCCCCAGCCAAAAGGGAGAAAATCCAGTTCTTTCACAATCAAGAGGAAATGGAAAAGGAGACCAAAGGGAAGTGGAAAATTGAATAATCATCTGGATAAATCAATGAGCACAAACAATATAATCATTTTCTTTCTATAGTGGACATTTTTGGGCCTGAATTATCCTAGTCATTCCCTCCATAATATCTTTGCTTTTTTACCTCCAGCAGAGATGAAGAAGTAATTTATCCACTGTGGCACTTCAGAGGCTCCAGGAAGGCCTGGTCTCAAGTACATTTCCTGATGATCAGAGGGAGAAACTAGAAGGAAAATGAGGGAGAAGTGGGAAAGATGTAAGGAAAAGAGCAGGATGGCTATTTTGTCAGGTTTACAGCTGGTCTATCCCACATCCAGCCCTGAGGTGCCACCAAAAAAGTTAGATTCAGTAGGCCCAGACACTCTCTGCTTCAATCGATCAATCAAAATCAGTGATATTTATTGAATACTTACTATGTGCAGAAGACTAGAAGAAGCAGTCTAGAAGTGCAGAAGACTAGAAGATTAGAGGAGCAGTGTGGCTCAGAGGAAGGAGCATGGGCTTAGGAGTCAGAGGTCACGGGTTCGAATCCCACCTCTGCCACTTGTCAGCTGTGTGACTGTGGGCAAGTCACTTCACTTCTCTGTGCCTCAGTTACCTCAGCTGTAAAATGGGGATTAACTGTGAGCCTCACGTGGGACAACCTGATTAACCTGTATCTCCTCCAGCGCTTAGAACAGTGCTCTGCACAGAGTAAGCGCTTAACAAATACCAACATTATTATTATTATTATTAAGACTGTACTACACACTTGGGAGAGTACAATGCAATACAGCTGGTAGACAGGATTCCAGCCCACAATAGGCTTACAGTCTAGAGTGACTAGCAGCTCCGGCTTGCCCTGTGGCCTGAAGAGAACAGTGGGAATTCCACAGGTGCAGGCCCTAGTGTTCACCTGCAGCATGACCTAGTGGACAGAACACAGGCCTGGAAGAATACCCGCTTCTAGACTGTAAGCCCATTGTTGGGTAGGGATTGTCTCTATTTGTTGCTGAACTGTACTTTCCAAGTGCTTAGCACAGTGCTCTGCATACAGTAAGTGCTCAATATATACAACTGAATGAATGAAAGTCAGAAAGTCATGGGTTCTAGTTCTGGCTCTGCCACTTATCTGCTGTGTGATCTTGGACAAGTCTCTTTATTTCTCTGGGCCTCTCTTCCTTCATCTGTAAAATGAGAATTAAGACTGTGAGCCCTATGTGGCTATCTCCCTAGGCCCTTAGAACAGTGCCTGGCACCTAGTATTTAATAAGTATCATAATTATTATTACTGTTATGTCATCCAGAGTCAATCCCAGCACACTGCCTGGGATATGCCAGTTCTCTACAGAAGCCCACAATGCTGCTCAGCACACCTGCCATCCAGGCCTGCACTGTGGCTTAAGATGGGGGCTGAGGCTGTCTCAGGGCCATGGCACTGCTGCCCAGGAGGCATAGCCCTTGCCCCTGAGTCGTCATACCACTTCGAGGCCATGCCATATAGACTTCACAATGCAGACAAGTGGCAAGGGACAAACCATATTTCTTCTGAGGCTCACTATCCCAGGGTGGGTAGGGAGCATGAAGGCACCATGCCAGCCAGAATGGACTAATGGAAAGAACATAGGCCCAGGAGCTAGAGGACCTGGGTTCCAATCCAAGGTCTGCCACTTGCCTCCTGGGCAAGCCTGGGCAGGTCACTTCTGTGTCCCAGTTTTATCATCCATAAAATGTGGCTTCAGCATATGTCCTCCCTTCTTCTCAGACTGTGAACTCTACGTGGGACAGGGACCGTGTCCAACCTAATTAATTTGTATCTATCCCAGTGCTTAGAACAGTGCTTGACACAGTAAACACTTAATACCACACTTATTATTAGGTCCCTCTATCAGATGGCTGAGCAGAAAAACTAGGAATGCTGCCACAGTCCACTGGGACTTCTGGGGCCTCTGCTCCTAGGCCCTGGAGACTCAAACTGCTGCATGAAGTCAATCAATTGTATTTATTAAGCACTTACTATTGTTACAAGCCCCCAGTTCAAGCCAACCAGGACCTTCCTGGACCAGGGGAGCCTCAGTGACATGTAATAGAAGTCAAACCACACCTCTAATCACCACGATTACTGTGGCTAGTTTTTTACTTAGTTTTACCAACGTACAAGGGAGTGACACATACACACACTCACTCCACTCAAGGCCCAGTACCAATCTGTGGTCAAAGGAGCCCATTCTGCCAATGCTTCCTTTTTCTGCTTCCAAGTGCTGCTCTCCGGCTGCTCTTCTACTGCCCTTTGCGGGTCTCTACGTGTCCTCTGTATACCCCCATGCTGTTGTGTGTCCCAGTATACCTTCTCACGATTCAAAATAAGCGCATTTTATCTGCATCAGGCATCACAGCTGGCACTCTACATGGCAGTCATTGATTGGTCCAGGCCCGTTACTGGGTAGAAAATGGAGAGAAGGCCCCACCTCCCTCCATGCTCCATCCTCTCAGGCCAGCAATCACCTGCCTCTGGTAGAGCCCATTAGTGCCTTCACCAGTCTCTTCTTTCTTCTTGTTCACAAGATCACAAACAGTCACTAATGAGGCAGTGTGCTGTGGGCTCTCCACAACTATGTGCAGAGCATTTTACAAAGAGCTGGGGAGAGTACAACAGAAATAGCAGAAGTGTTAACTGTCCATAATGAGCTAAAAGTATAGAGGTGAGACTTACATTAATATGAAAACTTTAGTAATTTATAACATATAACATAAAGATATTTATATAAGTGCTATGGGGGTGGGGAGAATATTGAGGGCCAAATGTCACAGATTGAAGTGTGTAGACAATGCAGAAGGGAGAGTGAGTTGGGGAAAAGAGGGTTAAATTGGGGTTGGCCTTTTGGAGGAGATGTGCCCCAATAATGCTTTGAAGGGGGGGAGAGTGGTGGTCTGGCATACATGGAAGGGGGATGACTTGGGAAAGGGTCGATGGCAAGATAGATTAGTTTGAAGGCACAGCGAGGAAGCTGGTGCTTGAGGAGTGAAGAGTGTGATCTGGGCTGTAGTAGATTAGCTAGGTGAGGTAGAGTGGGGCGAGTCGACTGAGTGCAGTGTGCCCCTCCTACCTCTCCGTTAACCAGATGGCCAAGCTACTCCCCCAGGAACCTGTTGCCTTCCCATCATGCCCGGGGCCTTTTAGGCATGGGGTTTTAATTAGCTGCAGCATGTAGCCTCTGCAGAATTTCAAAGACCCCTCCAGGTCCCCTTTTCCATCAGATTTATTGGACTGGGGATTTATAGATTGCTTTTACATTTTGTATTTACGTCATTTCATCTTTCTACTATTACCAAATCCTCCCAGTTCCTATTTTGAGATTGTGAGCCCCTAGATGAGCAGGAACTAGGTTTAACGCTCTCCAGTTTTTTTCCCGGTGATGAGTATAGTTTTCTGCAAACAGTAAGTGCTTAATAAGTACCATTACTACTACTACTTCTACCACCACCACCAGCTGCTCCACCACCACCCCAACCATCGGCTCCCCACACCAGTCTCAAGTACAGTGTGGCTCAGTGGAAAGAGCCTGGGCTTCGGAGTCAGAGGTCATAAGTTCAACTTCCGGCTCTGCCACTTGTCAGCTGGGTGACTGTGGGCAAGTCACTTCACTTCTCTGTGCCTCAGTTACCTCATCTGTAAAATGGGGATTAACTGTGAGCCTCACGTGGGACAACCTGATTACCGTGTATCTACCCCAGTGCTTAGAACAGTGCTCTGCACATAGTAAGCGCTTAACAAATACCAACATTATTATTACCCCCACTTTTCACATACAGGCCATGAGGTCAATGGAAGAAACTGCTAAGTTGAACCCTCCAGAACATGGCAGTGGCCTTGGCAGAGACTCCATTCCCAGGCTAATCTCCACTTTTCCCCATCTCCCACTCCCTTCCATGTCACCCTGACCCATTCCCTTTGATCCGCCCTCCTCTCCCGGCCCCACAGCACTTATGTATAGATCTGGCATTTTATTTTTTTTTATGTCTTTTCACTTGTACTGATGTCTGCCTCCCCCCATCTAGATTGTGGACAGGGATTGTCTCTCTTTATTACTGTATTGTACTTTCCCAAGTGCTTAGTACAGTGCTCTGCACCCAGTAAGCGCTCAATAAATATGAATGAATGAATGAATGAATGAATGAAAGAACAAGGAGGAGGAGGAGAAAGGAAGAGAAAGGATCAACACAGTGCCTTCTGTGTTCTTACTGATTATAATAATGATCATATTTGTTCTGATCAGGCAGCTGAGAAAGAAGACTCTCAAGCCCATATCCCCTTCCAGTTTTGGATCCGGGGTCTCAGACTAGAAATTCCAGACCTGCTGTATTGACACTGGAATTATAATACTTATTAAGCACTTATTATGTGGGAAGTGCTGTTCTAAGCACTGGAGTAGATACAAGTCAATCAGGTTGGACACAGTCCCCGTCCCACATGGGGCTCACACTCTTAATACCCATTTTACAGATGAGATAACTGAGATCCAGAGAAGTTAAGTGATTTGCCCAAGGTCACATAGCAGACACGTGTCAGAGCTGTGATTAGAACCCAGGCCTGTGCTCTATCTACAAAGCCATGCTGTATTGCACTTTCTTAATGTATGTTGTAATCCAATTAAATAATAATAATAAAAAAACCTTTAGGACATTTTTATTATTTTGGCATCAGGTAAAGGAAAACTAAAGGGAGACTGTCAAGGTCCTATTTAATGTTCTGCCTTTTTGATTTCTAGCTCCAGTAATTACTAGGAGCAGCTTTTAAAAGGGACGCCCTATCTAATATGATTGGGCTCTGCGTACTGTTCCAGTAAAGTCTCCCATTGGCTTGCCAGGAGGGAATTAAGAAAAAGCAGCAATTTCTGACATAGAAAACCCTGTGAATATTTGCATAGAGTGGCTTTAAGCTGTAGGGAAAAAGAAGCTTAGAAGAATGCTAGTAAAATTTTTAAAGCAGAGAATCTCCTGTACCAACCATTGGAATATATTTATTTCAGACTTGAAACTCTATAAGCACTTACCGCTATTCCACTGGAACGGACCCAGTCTGCATCCTCTTAAACATTTCTAAATGGAAGTTTCCACTCGCTCAACATATCCTCATCCAAGGTCATTTTGGCCCGTACAGTCCGCCTGCATTTAGAAGCTTAGTTCTTAACTCCTCTTTTCTGTGTGGATATTTGTGGGGATGGAGTTTAAGGAAATTCAGAGACCACATACCACAGCTTCTCGAAATGTTTACCTTGCAGGCTTAGCCGCAGATTCATCATTTCTCTGAATTCTCCTTGAAATAGCGAGGTATCTCCAAGCCCCTGGCAGGAGTGGATCCAATCCTGGGGGAATGAAAACAGCCTTTTGGGAACCAAATGTTATCGCAGATGGAGAAAATGGTTTCTTCGAGACTGCCAAATGGCAGGCATTTTTGCATGCTAAGCCATGGTTCACCCCACCATTTGGCTCAAGGAAAGGCACAATTTATCTCTTAAAGTGGATGTGCTCTTTACTCCCAGGAGAGATTTACATTTATGCCTGCTCCTCCTAGGATTGGGTTTTGGAGACTAACACAGAAGGTGCTCTAGGCTTATCCTGTAAGATTAGGATGTCAGACAGGCTATTAGAGGTTTTAGGAACCCACTGTGACATGCTTCATAGCACACAATGTTTCCGTTCCCTGCGCCCAGATATCCACTAGTGAAAGCCGAGCTAATTAGTGGTGGTTACCCCAGTTCTGTCAATAAATAGCTTGGCCTTCCAAACTGTTTTCATACAATGGAAGATCAACAGGCACCCTGAAGATAATTTCTTTCTTTCTTCCTATTGCAAGTAACTTGCCCATGAAGGACAAACTTTCTGTTTCCTGCCAAAATAGGCTGGGGTTTTTCATTGGTCTAACCTGAGCTCGCAGAAGGTGAAAGAGGGAGGGGACAAAGTGGAAACAGTCCAAACTCAATATTGATATTCTCCCCTGCATATTTTGAAATGGAAGACCATCTTCAGGGTTAGTACTTGCCTAAACATGTTTTCAGGAAAGTTTTGATATTCATAAAGGAAAGTGTTTTCCTTTACTGAAATATTTCCACTGGAAATGGGAAACACCCTATCACTTAAAATGATCTGCTGCAATGTCAATTTTTAATAATCATCGAGCGAGTTATCGTTCCTTAAATAATTAAGGACCATTAGAAGAATAGATAATGCAGAGAAATGCACCTGCTCAAGGAATTTGGCTAGAGTTATTCTTTCACAACCATTTCAGAAGCTTTATATGACAGAGAACAGAGGTATTTTGTGACCGGCAACCATTTAATGTATTATGGTAGAGTTACAAGGAAATCTTTTTCCTCTTGTCTGAAAGACTCTCGGAGCAAAACAATCACCTAGAGCTGACCTGTTTAAAAAGACAAAGTTGGGATTATGACAAAGTGTGAATCATATCTAAAGGATAGCGGATAGAACCTGGGTCTGGAATAAGAAGGTCATGGGTTCTAATCCCAGGTCCGCCACTTGTCTACTGTGTGACCTTGGGCAAGTAACTTCACTTCTCTGTGCCCCAGTTACCTCATTTGTAAAATGGGGATTGAGACTGTGAGTCCCATTTGGAACAGGAACTGTGTCCACCCCAATTTGCTTGTAACCATCCCAGTGCTTAGTACAGGGCTGGCACAGAGTAAACACTTAACAAATACCATAATTACCTCCCCCGTCCATAGCACTTGTGTATATATGTACATATTTCTATTCTATTTATTGATATTAATAATGTGTATATATATAGTACAATCACTCGTCATATCCCCACTGGATTATTGCGTCAGCATCCTTTCAGATCAGCCAACCTCCTGTCTCTCCCCAGTTCAGTCTGTACTTCACTCTGCTGCTCAGATTATCATCCCCTTCCTCAAAAATCTCCAGTGGTTGCCTATCAACCTTCATATGAAGCAAAAACTCCTCACTAATGGCTTCAAAGCTCTCCATCCACTTGCCCCCTCCTACCTCACTTCTATTCTCTCCTTCTACAGCCCAGCCCATACACTCTGCTCCTCTGCTGCTAACCTTCTCACTGTGCCTTGTTCTTGCCTGTCTCACTGTCAACTCTTGGCCCACGTCCTACCTCTGGCCTGGAATGCCCTCCCTCCTCACATCTGCCAAACTAGCATGGTTCCCCCTTCAAAGCCCTACTGAGAGCTCACCTCCTCCAGGAGACCTTCCCAGACTGAGCCCCCTTTTTCCTCTGCTCCTCTTCCCCCCATCATTGCCCCTACTCCCTCCTTCTGCTCTACCCCTCTCCCTGCCTCACAGCACTTGTGTATATATGTACAATTTATTATTCTATTTATTTTATTAATAATGTGTATCTATCTATAATTCTATTTATATTGATGCTCTTGATACCTGTCTACTTGTTCTGTTCTGTTGTCTGTCTCCCCGCTTCTAGACTTTGTTGGGTAGGAATTGTCTCTATTTGTTGTTGAATTGTACTTTCCAAGCGCTTAGTACAGTGCTCTGCACACAGTAAGCACTCAATAAATACAACTGAATGCATGAATGAAAAAATGCCATAATAATAATAATTATTAATATATTTATAAGTGGCTCGCCTAAGGCCTAGTAAGAAACAGCATGGAGTAATAGAAAGAGCATGGGTTTGGGAGTCAGAGGAACTGAGTTCTAATTTTGATTCTTCTACTTATCTGCTGTTACGTTGGGCATGTCACTTAACTACTCTGTGCCTGAGTTTCCTCATCTACAGAAAGGGGAATAAATACCTGTTCTCCCTTCTACTTAGACTGGAATCCCTGTGTGGGACAGGCACCAATGTCTGACATCAATCAACCAAAGAATAATGTTACACCTCCTCCAAGAGATGTGATTAAGCCCTCTTTTCCTTGGATCCTTCTCCCTTGTGCATTGTCTGTGACTTTTGGGCATCTGATTTTTGCCCCTTCCTCAATCCCACAGCACTTATGTACATACCCTTAAATCAGATATTATAAATTATGTGTTTATATTAATGTCTGTCTCCCTCTCTAGACTGTAAATTCACTTTGGGCAGGGAATGTGTCTACCAATTCTGATGTACTGCACTCTCCCAAGCACTTGGTAATAATAATAATAATAATAATAATAATGGCATTTGTTAAGCACTTACTATGTGCAAAGCACTGTTCTAAGCTGGGGGGGGATACAAGGTTATCAGGTTGTCCCAAATGGGGCTCACAATCTTAATGCCCATTTTACAGATGAGGTAACTGAGGCCCAGAGAAGTCAAGTGACTTGCCCAAGGTCACACAGCTGACACGTGGCTGAGCCGGGATTATAATCCATGACCTCTGACTCCCAAGCCTGGGTTCTTTCCACTGAGCCATGATGCTTCTCTAGAAGTAGAGTAGTTTGCTCATAGTAAACACTCAATAAGTACCATTGTTGATTGACTAATTGATCAAACATTAATTTTGTCTTTAGTAACCCGTTATAGATTTTTCACCATGATTTATTCTCTTTGCATATTACTAGCCTGCACAACGCCGCCTGTGTAATGAGATTTCACTTGCTCACCCTCTCCCTTGTGGAGCAGGAAATGTGATACCTAACTAAAAATTCTGTACAATATGAGAGGAACTAGAGGAAAGATATAGCAAGTAGCAGCACTCTACTGTGGACATGAAAGCTAAGTGTAAAAAGCCCAAGGCCTGTGGGTCAAAGGACTTGGATTCCAATCCCAGCTTCACCGCTTGCCCACTGTGTGACCTTGGGTAAGTGACTTAACTTCTCTGTGCCTCAGTTTTTCTGTCTGTTCACCCTCCTGCATAGATTGTGAACCTCATGTGGCACAAGGACTGTGTCCAACCTGGTTATCATTTACCAATCCCAATGCCTAGTACAGAGGTTGGCATATATCATACTATTCATTCATTCATTCATTCATCCATTCATTCATTCACTCAATTGTATTTATTGAATGCTTACTGTGTGCAAAGCACTGTACTAAATGCTTGGAGCAGAATAGAACAACAAACCGACACATTCCTGCCCACAATGAACTCACAGTCTAGAGGGGGAGACAGACATTTACAAAAATAAACAAATGGATTAAATAAATTAATTACAGATATATACATATGTGCTGTGGGAATGGGAGGGAGGATAAATGATGGAGCAAGTAAGAACAGTGCAGAGGGGGTGGGAGAAGAGGAGTGGAGGGCTTAGTTAGGGACGTCTTCTTGGAAGAAATGTGCCTTTAATAAGGTTTTGAAATAGGTGAGAGCAGTTATCTACAGATTATCTAGTACAAATAACACATATCACATAATACATAAGCATACCACTATCATTATTTTTGTTGTTATTAATTAATCCCTGCAGAAGAATTAGCACTTCCTCCCATTAAAATGGTTAGAGTCAAGACTCTAAAGTCCTTATTTCAGGATTTATCTCAAGATCACTTTGGCTTTAATTATTTCCTTGCTCTCTCTTACAGCTCACACCCATAGCAATATCTCCATCAATCAGTGGTATGTAATGAGCACTTACTGTGTGCAGAACACTTTACTACGCATTTGGGAGAGTACAATGCAACAGAGTTGGTAGACAAGGAGCTTACCTGCTAGAAGGGGAGACAGACATTAGAATAAATTATGGGTATGTATATAAATGCTGTGGGTTTGAGAGTGGGGTGAATATTTAATAATAATAATAATGTTGGTATTTGTTAAGTGCTTACTATGTGCAGAGCACTGTTCTAAGCGCTGGGGGAGATACAGGGTAATCAGGTTGTCCCACGTGAGGCTCACAGTTAATCCCCATTTTACAGATGAGGGAACTGAGGCAGAGAGAAGTTAAGTGACTTGCCCACAGTCACACAGCTGACAAGTGACAGAGCCGGGATTCCAACTCATGACCGCTGACTCCCAAGCCTGGGCTCTTTCCACTGAGCCACACTGCTTCTCTAATTTAATGCTTAAAGTGTTCAGATCCAAGAGTACAGGTGATGCAGAAGGGAGTGGCTGTGTCCAACCTGATTAACTTGTATCTGTATTTGGAGAAGCAGTGTGGTTTAGTGGATAGAGCACGGGACTGAGAGTCAGAAGGTCATGGGTTCTAATCCTGACTACACCCCTTGTCTGCTGTATGACCTTGGGCAAGATACTTTACTTCTCTGTGCCCCAGTTACCTCTTTGTGCCTCAGTTACCTCATCTGTAAAATGAGGATTAAGACAGTGAGCCCCAGGTGGGAGAGGAATTATGGCCAACCCTATTTGCTTGCATCCACCCCAGCGCTTAGTACAGTGCCTGGCATATAGTAAGTGCTTAACAGATACCATAATTAGTATTATCTACCTCAGCATTTAGAACAGTGCCTGGCTCATAGTAAGTGCTTAAAAAATACCATAAAAAAGTAGCACCAGTAGCAAGAGCAATAAGCCAGGAAGCAGCCAAACGGTGCTGCACAAAAGGATGAGTCCTTTGGCTGCTCATTGCCCTGGATCCAACAGTGGCCAATTGACTTCCTGGCACATGGCGTTCTAGCCCTTGGCCACACTCTTGGACCGAGTCAGTCAGTCAGTCAGCCGTACTTATTGATCAATTACTGTGTGCAGAGCACTGTAATCAACATTTGGGAGAGTCCAATAGAACAAAAGAACAGACATATTCTTCCCGCACGAGCTTACACTCTAGAAGGAGGGTGGCACTGTGCTGTGGCCAAGGCTAAGCCTGTGGAGATCCCTGTAAAGGCAGCTGGGTGTCACCACAGATAGAAAACAATGTCCATTTTGAAATGATTCCAATTAGAATGGACAATCTGGCATTTTGGTTTTCTTCAGTGCTGTACTTTCCAAGCTCTTAGTACAGTGCTTTGCACACAGTAAGCACTCAATAAATACGATTGGATTAATGCTCAGTTTTAGTCTGTCCCTCCATCCTTTCTCCCTCGGGTGTGGCCCTGCTCATGCTCCATCGCATTCAGAAGACACACTCACTGCCAGCATTAGGTTGGACGGAGCCTGGCGTCTCTTCTGCTCTTTGTGGAAGTCACTGGGAAAAATTCCCTTAGTCGTGTAGACACACCTCAAAGATGCAGATTGCAAGTGGAAAAAAATACAGAGATCCCTGGAACTGGCAGAGCAAACACTACAACCATGAAACTGCATTCTAGCTTTGATGTTATCGTGTCATCTGGGTCTTCAGCCAGGTCTTCAGAATGCTCTATAGCTACAAATGCCATTTTGTGTAACACCCAATTAGTCACGCTTGACCAAATTCTCATCTTGCCCCCTGCTGTTTTCATGGCCTCAAACTTCAAAGAGAAGCTGTACTTTCAGCAACTGCATGGATTGAAATTTGGAGCTGGAATGACATTATGGTAATGTTAATGGATGCCATAATCATAATCACCATCATACTACCACATCTGTGAATGCAACACATTTTGTAATCACTGTCTGTTTTTCAGCATTTTCATCCAAAAACCAATTCTCTTATGCTTTTAGATCACACTTAGGCACCCCCCCTCCCCCCCCTCCGCCCCACACAGAGGAAGCAGCATCACCTAACAGAGAGAGCACAGATTGGGGAGTCAGAGGACGTGGTTTCTAATCCTGGTTCCATGGAGAAGTCACTTAATTTACCTGTGCCCTATAGCTTTCCTCATCTGTAAAATGGGGATTAAATGACTGCTCTCATTTGGGAAAGGAGTGCTCCCATCTGATTATCTTGCATACACCTCTGTGCTTAGTACAGTGCTTGCACATAGTAAATGCTTCACATATACCACAATTATTATTATTAACACACCCACAGGCACATAAACAATTTCCATATTGTTAAAAATCTAAACACATACACATAAGAATGACATAATTTTCATGGATTTCCTTATTGTTCAGAAGAGGAAATGAGTATTTTTTTTTCCCTTTTTCACCAATGTGAGAATCGTACATTATACCTCACTTGGTCTCTGGTCTGTCCAGCACTAGTTCTAGTTAAGTAGACAGGGAATGATGGGAAGGATTGCCTGTTGTGTGACCTTTGGCAAATCTCTTAGCTTTTCTGTGCCTCAGTTCCTGACTGTACATTGGGAATTCCATGCTGGTTCCCCCACCTACTTAAGACTGTCCAACCTGATTAACCTGATTATATCTTATAACACTTAGAACAGTGCTTGACACATAGTATGTAATTAACAAATACCATTATAATAATAAAGACAAAGAGTTCAACAGGCAGGGGGACCAATGGGGGATGAGTAGGGGGCAATGGAGACCAGGAGGAGAGAACAGAGGTTAGTGACTGTGCTGATCTGTACCGTTTATTCGCTCCACCCTCAGCCCCACAGCATTTATGTACAGAGCCGAATTTTTAAGGTGTGTCTCCTCCTCAAGACTGCCAGCTCCTTTTGGCCAGGAAATGTGTCTTCCAACTCTGTTGTATTGTACTCTCTAATACCTTAGTAGAGTGCTCTGCAAACAGTAAGCACTCAATACATATGATTGATTGATTGATTGACTGCTGATAAGGTGAATCCAACCCACAGGAAGAGACTGGTCAGCTCTGGAGCTGTCATTTCCAAGGCCCTTGGGGGCTGCCAGGGATTTGCAAATGAGCTTCGAACCCTCACTCTGAGAAGCCCGGGACTAAATTCATCCTTTCTTTAGCCTCCCGAGGAAGGTCAGGCTTATGGCCCATATTTTACTCCACAAGGACAGCAATTTTCTCAGTAATCCAATAGTAGCAACTGGATTGGAACTCAGAATATCTATGAGGTATAAAGCTTGACTCAAGCAAAACTCACACTGACAATCAGAATAATTGGCTGCTCTGGGAATTTTGACTGCCACACCAGACCCATAAATTACGTTAGGGAGGAGAGTAGAAGTTGGCCCTATTAAAATGGCCCATATCAATCACTCTTATGATTTGTGTTTAAGAATAGACCAGAAACTTAACCTCTGACGATGATCGTCACATAAAGACCCAGACCATCAGCACAGTTTTTTAGTGGAGTTGGAGGTGAGTTTTATTGTACCCACAGAGCAATTTGCACCTAGTGTAAAGAGTTTTCTGATTTAAGAATGGGACAGAGGCATTTTTTTATTTTACAATTTCAAAAAAAAATCCATGAACTTGGCTGGCTTCAGCTGTTTTTCACCCAAACAGAAGACTTTGCATTCTTTGTATGGAGAACTTTGAATTTGGTGTTCTATTTACATGTCTGTTTTTGCCCTTCCTGATGTTAAAAAGCAAACAAACGGACAAAAACTAAACCGGGAAAAAACTATCAATGTCCAGTCATCAAGGAACTGTCATTTGCTTGAAATTTCATTTAAAAGTAATTTATTCTCCATTCTTGTGAAGAAAAGATGAAAAATACACAGATGATGGAGAGGATTGTACTCTACAGCAGTTGCTAAAGGTTACCAAGAGGTTAAAATGATTCAAATAATAAAACTTTTCCTGGAATGCAATTATCTGAGAAGTTGTACTTTCCATTTTTTCCCAGTTCCACAAAATGAGATAAAGAACACAGTATTCACTACTGTAAGTGCATGAGCTATAATTTTTGCTATGAAATATCATGGACTGTGTCATAGTACAGAAGCATTTAATTAGAGCAATTTAACACATTGTAACTCACCAATGATTTTGCATTCAGAATACTTCGAACAGCTGAGCTTTAAAAATGTAACGATGTGTTCACCACTAAATATCAATGGGTCTCTGCAGCTGGGCAATTCCCCATAGCTCTATTTTGCACATGCCATTCAATAATTCTCCAAAAACTTGATAGAGCCACAGAAAGAACAGCAGAAAAAAAATCCGATTGAAGGGGTATTAACTCACCCGTGAAAATAAACACCCTTTTACATGCTACCGAACTAAAGGAAATCTGGAGGACCCTATAGAAATCAGGAAGTGGACCAAAAATAAATTTCAAATTTTCAAATTTCTAGTCTTTTTTTTGTTGGAGTTTTCATGGAAATCTGTGTTGGTAGAAGAACTCTGAGTAAATTTGTTTTTAGCAGATGTATAATAATAATACTTTAATTATGGTATTTGTTAAGGTTTTGCAAAGTGTCAAATGTGGTACTAAGTGCTGGGCTAGATACAAGATAAGCAGGTTGGACACAGTCCCTATCCCATATGGGGTACACAGTCTGGGGGAAGGAAGAGTGGGTTCTAGTCCCAGCTCCACCACTTGTCAGCTGTGTGACTTTGGGCAAGTCACTTAACTTCTCTGTGCCTCAGTTACCTCATCTGTAAAATGGGGATTAAGATTGTGAACCCCATGTGGGACAACTAGATTACTTTATATCTGCCCCTGTGCTTAGCACATAATAAGTGCTTAACAAATACCATCATTATTATATTAATCCCCATTTTACTAAGGAAGAAACTGAGGAACAAAGAAGTTAAGGGACTTACCCAAAGTCATACAGCAGGTAGGTAACAGAATCTAGATATGGAGTTAGATTCTAGATCTTTCAACTCCCAGGACAAGGATCTTTTTTTTTATGGTATTTGTTAAGTGCTTCCTCTGTGCCAGGCACTGTACTAAGCACTTGGGAAAATACAATACAGCAATAAAGAGTGACAATCCCTGCCCCCAATGAGCTCAGAGTCTAAAATTTGTCTGTTTGAGCAAGTCACATCACTTCTCTGTGCCTCAGTTACCTCACCTATTAAATGTAGATTAACACTGTGAGCCCCATATGCAACATGGATTGGGTCCAACCTGATTATCTTGTGTCTACCCCAGCCTTTAGTATTCATTAATTAATTCATTCAATTGTATTTATTGAGCACTTACTGCGTGCAGAGCGCGTACTAAGAGCTTGGGAAAGTACAATACAACAATAAAGAGTGACAATCCCTGCCCACAACAACCTCACAGTCTAAAGGGGAAGAAGGGGAGACAGACATCAGTACAAATAAGCAGACATCAATATAAATAATAAAATGACAGATATAAGCATAAGTGCTATGGAACAGGGAGGGGGGGAAGAGCAAAGGGAGCAAGTCAGGGTGATGCAGAAGGGAGTGGGAGATAAGGAAAAGTTGGACTTAGTCTGGGAAGGCCTTTTGGAAGAGATGTGCTTTCAGTAAGGCTTTGACCAGGAGGAGAGTAATTGTCTGGCAGATCTGAGGAGTTTGGGTGTTCCAGGCCTGAGGTAGGAAATGGGCCAGAGGTCAGCAGCGAAACAGGAGAGATAGAGGCACAGTGAGAAGGTTAGCACCAGAGGAGGGAAGTGTGTGGGCTGGGTTGTAGAAGGAGAGGAGCTAGGTGAGGTAGGAGGGGGCGAGGTTTTGGAGTGCTTTAAAGCCAATGGTGAGGGGTTTTTGTTTGATATGGAGGTGGATAGGCAACAATGGAGATTTTTGAGAAGGGGGTAACGTGTCCTGAACGTTTCTGTAGAAAGATGTAAAGTATATACTGTAGTGGGGAGAGACAGGAGGTTGGGTGGTCAGAAAGGAAGCTGATTTATTGATGCTATTGATGCTTGTCTACTTGTTTTGTTTTGTTGTCTGTCTCCCCCCTCGTCTGTGAGCTCCTTGTTGGATGGGGATTGTTTCTGTTGCTGAATTGTATTTTGGAAGCGCTCAGTACAGTGCTCTGCACACAGTAAGGGTTCAATAAATATGATTGAATGAATAATCTAGGCGGGATAGGATGAGTTATTGTAGTAACTTGGTAAAATGGCAAGAGCCCCTTGAGAGACAAAAAGAATTTTCGTGGATATTGGAATTTTTGAAAACAATGGACAAAGCTGGATTCAAAGCAGTAGGATGCTCCTGAATGAGAGATGGGTGTTATTTTGGAATCATTAGAATAATCCATCAATCAGTCAATCTTATTTACCAAGTGCTGACTATGTGCAGAGAGAACTGTATTCAGTTGTATTTATTAAGTGCTTACTAATTGCACAGAACTGTACTAAGTTCTTGGGAGAGTGCAATATAACAATAACAGACACATTCCCTGCCCACAACAGTCAAAGGTATTTATTGAGTGCTTACTGTATGCAAAGCACTGGTCCTAACTGCTTGGGAGGGTCTAATACCATAAAGTTGGTAGGCATGTTCCCTGATCACAACGAGCTTACAGTCTAGAAGAGGAGACAGATATTAATATAAATAATATAAATTAAGGATATTTACATAAGTGCTGAGTGTGGAGTAAATATCAAGTGCTTAAAGGGTACAGACCCAAGGACATAAGCAACACAGGAGGGAGAGGAAGTCAGTGAAAAGAGGGTTTAATCAGGGAAGGCATCTTAATTAGGCTTTAAAGTTGGGGAAGAGTGGTGGTCTTGTGTATATGGAGGGCGAGGGTGTTCCAGGCTAGAAGGAGGACATGGTGAATAGGGAATCACTAGAGGTTCTTGAAGAGTGGGGAAATGTGGACAGAATTTTTTTTTAGGAAAATGATCCAGGCAGCAGAATGAAGTATGGACTGGTGTGGGCAAAGACAGGGAGCAGGGAGGTCAGTGAGGAGGCAGATTCAGTGGTGAGAGGGTCAGTCAATCAATCAACCCTATCAGTCATGTTTATCACCGCCCTCCCGGTCCCACCTCCGACTTCTTCAACCACCTTGACCCCTTTCTCACCTTCCTCCTCTCCTTCTCTCTGCCCACTCTGATCCTTGGAGACTTCAACATCCATACGGATGTACCCGACGACTCCTCTGCCGCCCGCCTGCTATCCCTCCTCGACTCTGCCGACCTCCTCCTCCACCATACCGCGCCCACTCACCGACTCGGTCACACCCTCGATCTCGTCATCTCCTACCGCTGCACTATCTCCTCACTCACCAACTCTGAAATCCCTCTCTCTGACCATAACCTTCTCACCTGCCTCATCTCTCACACTCCCTCCCCCTGCAAATCTTCGCTGCTGCCCCACAGAGACCTCCGCTCTCTCGATCCCATCCGTCTTTCCAATAGCATCTCGCCTCACCTTGCCGCCCTGTCCTCTCTTCCCACTCTCGACGAGCGGGTCTCCGCTCTCAACTCCACCCTCTCTACTCATCTCGACTCTCTCGCCCCCCTTTCCCTCCGCCGCTCTCGCTCCACTAACCCACAGCCCTGGATCACCTCCTCCGTCCGCCTCCTACGCTCCTATGCTCGAGCTGCTGAGCGCTGCTGGCGAAAGTCCAAGCACCGAGCCGACCTCACACACTTCAAATTTATCCTTTCCTGCCTTAACTCTGCCCTCTCCTCCGCCAGGCAAAGCTTCTTCTCCTCCCTCATCGACACCCATGCCCGTCACCCCCGCCGATTGTTCCGGACCTTTAACTCTCTCCTTAGGCCCCCTGTTCCTCCCCCTCCCCCATCTCTCACCCCTAATGATCTGGCCACCTATTTCCTCACGAAAATCAACACGATCAGGTCTGAGCTCCCCAAAGTCACCCCTCCGCCTCTCCCCTCCCCCCCCAACAACCCCCTCCCCTACTTTCCCATCCTTCCCTGCAGTATCCTCAGAGGAGATCTCCTCCCTCCTCGCAAGTGCCACCCCCTCCACCTGCGCCTTGGACCCCATTCCCTCTCACCTTCTTAAAACCATCGCCCCTGCCCTCCTCCCTTCCTTAACTTCTATTTTTAACCACTCAATCTCCAAGGGCTCCTTCCCCTCTGCCTTCAAACATGCCCACGTCTCCCCCATCCTAAAAAAACCCGCTCTTGACCCCACTTCCCCCTCCAGTTATCGTCCTATCTCCCTACTACCCTTCCTTTCCAAAATCTTAGAACGAGTCGTCTACAATCGATGCCTAGAATTCCTTAACTCCCATTCTCTCCTAGACCCCCTCCAATCTGGCTTCCGTCCCCTCCACTCTACCGAGACTGCTCTCTCTAAGGTCACCCGTGACCTCCTTCTTGCCAAATCCAATGGCTCCTACTCCATTCTGATCCTCCTTGACCTCTCTGCTGCCTTTGACACTGTCGACCATCCCCTCCTCCTCCATACCTTATCTCACCTTGGCTTCACGGACTCTGTCCTCTCCTGGTTCTCCTCTTACCTCTCTGGCCGATCATTCTCGGTCTCCTACGCTGGAGCCTCCTCCCCCTCCCATCCTTTAACTGTTGGAGTTCCTCAAGGGTCAGTTCTTGGCCCTCTTCTGTTCTCCATTTACACTCACTCCCTCGGTGAACTCATCCGCTCTCACGGCTTTGACTACCATCTCTACGCAGATGACACGCAGATCTACATCTCCGCCCCTGTCCTCTCCCCCTCCCTTCAGGCTCGCATCTCCTCCTGCCTCCGGGACGTCTCCACCTGGATGTCGGCCCGCCACCTAAAACTCAACATGAGCAAGACTGAGCTCCTCATCTCCCCTCCCAAGCCCGGTCCGCTCCCAGACTTCTCCGTCACCATGGATGGCACGACCATCCTTCCCGTCCCGCAGGCCCGCAATCTCGGTGTCATCCTTGACTCGTCCCTCTCGTTCACCCCACACATCCTATCCGTTACCAAGACCTGCCGGTTTCACCTCTACAATATCGCCAAGATCCGCCCTTTCCTCTCCACCCAAACGGCTACCTTACTATTACGGGTTCTCGTTATATCCCGGCTAGACTACTGTGTCAGCCTTCTCTCTGACCTCCCTTCCTCCTCTCTCGCCCCGCTCCGGTCTATTCTTCACTCCGCTGCCCGGCTCATCTTCCTGCAGAAACGATCTGGGCATGTCACTCCCCTTCTTAAACAACTCCAGTGGTTGCCTATCGACCTCCGCTCCAAACAAAAACTCCTCACTCTAGGCTTCAAGGCTCTCCATCACCTTGCCCCTTCCTACCTCTCCTCCCTTCTCTCTTTCTACCGCCCACCCCGCACGCTCCGCTCCTCTGCCACCCACCTCCTCGCCGTCCCTCGGTCTCGCCTATCCCGCCGTCGACCCCTGGGTCACGTCCTCCCGCGGTCCTGGAACGCCCTCCCTCCTCACCTCCGCCAAACTGATTCTCTTTCCCTCTTCAAAACCTTACTTAAAAATCACCTCCTCCAAGAGGCGTTCCCAGACTGAGCTCCTCTTCCCCCTCTACTCCCTCTGCCATCCCCCTTTTACCTCTCCGCAGCTAAAGCCTCATTTTCCCCTTTTCCCTCTGCTCCTCCACCTCTCCCTTCCCATCCCCACAGCACTGTACTCGTCCGCTCAACTGTATATATTTTCGTTACCCTATTTATTTTGTTAATGAATTGTACATCGCCTTGATTCTATTTAGTTGCCATTGTTTTTACGAGATGTTCTTCCCCTTGACGCTGTTTAGTGCCATTGTTCTTGTCTGTCCGTCTCCCCCGATTAGACTGTAAGCCCGTCAAACGGCAGGGACTGTCTCTATCTGTTGCCGACTTGTTCATCCCTAGCGCTTAGTACAGTGCTCTGCACATAGTAAGCGCTCAATAAATACTACTGAATATTAACCACCAAATTAAGCAGTTACTGCTGTTGATAACATCACCTACAACCCTTAAACCTCTCTGACCTCACTGTGTCCCCTCAAGCCCTGCCCTCCAATCAATCCATCTCTGTCAATCAGTCAATTGTATTTATTCAGCACTTACTGTGTGCAGAGTGCTGTACTAAGTGCTCGAGAAAGTACAATATAACAGAGTTGGTAGACACATTCCCTGCCCACAAGGAGCTTACAGTCTAGAAGGGGCGACAGTCTAGAGGGTCAGTTGTGAGATAGATGAGATTGAGACACAGGGAGCAGGCTAGTGTTAGAGGAGCGAAGCGTGTGGGCTGGGCTGTAGTAGGAGATCAAGGCCGAGAGGTAGAATGAGACAAGCAGATTGAGTAGTTTGTAGCAGATGGTAAGGAGTTTCTGTTTGATGTGCAGATGAATGGGGGATCACTAGAGATTCTTGAGGAGTGCTGGATGTCGACAATTTTTTTTTTAGGAAAATGAACCAGGCAGCAGAGTATGGACTGGTGTGGGGAAAGACAGGAGGCTGGGAGGTCAGCGAGGAGGTAGATTCAGTGGTGAAATAGAAATCAAAGACAAGATCTTTGCCCTCAAGGATCTAGTAATCTAATGGAAGAGATAGACATGAAATATATCCAGGAGGAAGAAGAGTCCGGATAGGTGGAAATGTGGAAAAGCATTTGTGAGAAGCATTTTGGCCTAGTGGCCTGAGAGTCAGAGAACTGGGGTTCTAATACTGGCTCCTTCACTTGCCTGCTCTGTGACCTCCAGCAAGTAATTTATCTTCTCCTTGCCTCAGTTTCCTCATCTGCAAAATGGGGATTAAATTACCCATTTCCGCTCCTTCTTGGACTATGAGCCCTAGGTGGTACAGGGGCTGTGTCTGACCTCATTATCTTGTGTTACCTCAGTGCTTAGTAGGCAAAAAGTAAATGCTTAACAAATATCACAGTTATTATTGAATCAATCAATTAATAGTATTCATTGAGTGTTTACTGTGTACAGAGCCCTGTACTAAGCACTTAGGAGAGTACAGTATAGCTAAAAAGGAATGTGGCCTAGTGGAACAAACAGGAGCCTGGAAGTCTCACACATGTGGCGGAGCTGGGATTAGAACCCAGGTCCTTCTGACTCCCAGGCCCAGGCTCTATCCACAAAACCACGCTGCTTCTCTGCATGTTCCCAAACTGGAAGAGCATCGAGTTGCCTTGAGGAATTCCCATTCTCTATTATGACATGAACTGGATTGGGAAGGCACATAGCATCTGATTGCCTTGGCATAAGGCTACAGGAGACTGGGCATGGAATATTTCAATTAGTGTCCTTCATTTTGCAATTTATTGCCCAGAGGGTCCAGCTGAGCCTTTAGCATCCTTTCTGGCACAAAGAGATGCCCCTGACTTCTTGGCCCTTCTTGGCCAGTGTCTTCCCTGTGTGGGTTATTTATTATTCTGGATGATATCACTTGAACTATTACCATCCCCTCAGGGTTGGCTTTGACAGAGAGGAAGGGAACTTCACCCTACCCTCTAACACAGGAAGCTGATGTTCCACTTAATGATGGGGAATTTTTCTTTGGCTTAGGATATGAATCCACATGAAATTTCCGGTAGGTTGTTAATATAAGATTTTGAGTTTTTATGTGTGTGGGGGAGTGAGCATTGTAAACTTTGATTTTTCTGAGCTACAATTAACTGTGATTCTATTTCCAACATAATTATATCAATTCCCTAGTATCATTAGACTAAGAAAGTCCATAATCAAATGCATCTGCTTTACTGTTCTTCTTACCTACACAAAGTGTCAAAATATCTCTTATCTCTCAGCAACATTACTTGCTTGTCTGTTTCTTGGTACAAGGGCACATAGCTTACTGACATTCTGCCAAGGGTTTCAAATTGGTGTAAATAAACTTTCAGGCCCTTACATTCACAAGCACTCCTGGTTAGCAGAGATCATGTTAATGCCAAAGCATCTGACCATGTATTAATAATTGCAGTTTTTAAGTGCAAATACTGAGGCAGATGCAGATAATCAGATCAGTCCAAGTCTCTGACCCACATAAGACTCACAGCCAAAAAGGGAGAGAGAACAGGTATTTTATCCCCATTTTACAGATGAGGAAACTGAGACCCATAGAAGTTCAATAGCTTGCCCACAGTCACACAGCAGGCAAGCGGCAGAACTGGGATTAGACTGCCTCATCCTCTCTGAATTTTTTTTATTGTATTTGTTAAGCACTTACTATTTGCCAGGCACTGTACTTAACACTGGGGCTAATCAGGCTGGACACAGTCCATCCCCCGTGGAGCTCGCAGTCTTAATCCCCATTTGCAGATGAGGTAACTGAATCTCTGAGAAGTGAAGTGATTTGCCCGAGGTGACACAGCAGACAAGTAGCTAAGTCAGGATTAGAACCCTATAATAGTCACGCACTTAGTACAGTGTTCTGCACACAGTAAGCATTCAATAAATACGATTCAATGAATGAACCCAGGTCCTTCTGACACCCAGGCCTGTATTCTATCCACTAGGCCACACTGCTTCTCTCGTCCTTCAGATTTGTTTGCTGCTCACGTTTTGTTGCTGAGCTTTTCTTGAAAGAGTTGCTTTTTCCTACCAACAACCCCGATAAGGCAAACACAGATGGAGACCTTCTGACTGACTCCGAAACTGAAAGGAGCAAGAGCTCAAAGAGAGGAGGAGGGAGGGAGGGATGAGTAGCATTTAAAAGGACAGATCAAAAATCAGCTCAGGCAACTCAATTTCACTTATCTTCTATTCCCTCAGGGACCCCAAATACCGAGACAGGAAAGCAGGTAAGAACAACTCACTCAGTTCAAGAAGCTGTATTCTGTGAGTGAATGGAAAAAGCAATAAAACACTGATTTTTTTCCCCTCCTGCTGGCAGGGCTGTGCTCCGCCCAAAAGAATTTCTTCTCTCCTCTCCCCAGTTCTCCTTTCTGCTTAAAAATGTTTTTAGTACAGTGCCCTGGAAACAAAAAGCGCTCAATAAATACCACTGTTTGATAAAAATAGAGTCAAGTCATGGCCAGACTAATAGAGAGCAAGCTGTACTTTTTGGTTTTGTTTCCAAACCCTTGCTCACATCCTCCCTAAGGCCTGGAACTCTGTCCCTCTTTGTATATGATGGAACACCACTCTTCACATCTTCAACTCCCTCCTTAAGTCACCTCTCCTTCAAGACGTCTTCCCTGACTAGCCTCTCATTTCTCCACCCTATTCACCCTCTCTTCTGTGTCTCCTATATACTTGGGTCTGGACCCCTTAAGCCTTTTCCATCTCATCCCCCAGGCCCACAGCACTTATGAGAGTAATCCTATACTCTGCCCTTTACCCTACGTGAAATATAATGTCATGTCTGTTTTGCCCACTAGACTAATCCCCTTGATGGCAGTGATCATATCTTCCAAATCTCCCAAACAGTTAGTATAGGGCTCTGCACACAGTAAGTGCTCAATAAATTCCACTGAAGGATTAGTTGAATCAGGAGGTCTTGGTTCTAATTTCTGTTCTGCCTTTCTGAGCTCTGTCATCAGCAGGGATGGTTTCTAACCCAAGAATTACATAGCACGTACTGCAAGGAGGAAAGACCCAGCAGGAATCCCCCATAACACCAGGCTAATATGGACAGCAAAGACTAAAGTCATTACCAACATCTTGATGCTAGGGCACACAGCATCGTCACTATGCTGGGATCACTTTGGCCATAAATGTTTCCTCCTACTTGGCCCCTCTCCCCCTTACTTTTTTCTTTAAGGGCATTTCTTAAGCACTTATGTACAAGGCACTGCTCTCAGCACTGGGGTAGTTACAGACTAATCAGGTTGGATACAGTCTAGTCCTACAGGGGGCTCATAGTCTTAATCCCCATTTTACAGATAGGCTAACTGAGGCACAGAGATGTTAAGTGACTTTTTTATGATAGTTAAGTGTTTACTGTGTGCTGGGAACTGTACTAAGCACTGGGTTACATACAGGATAATCAGGTTGGGCACAGTCTATATCTCACATGGGGCTCATACTCTTAATCCCCATTTTACAGTTGAGGTAACTGGGGTCCAGACAAGTTAAGTGATTTGCCCAAGTGTTTACTTGGAACAGGAGGGGTGTCTCACCTGATTAACTTGTAGCTACCCCACTGCTTAAAACGGTCCTTGAACCTTAATATGTGCTTATCAGATACCAGAGATATCAGTAATAATAATAATAATAATTATGTATATCCCAGTACTTAGAAGAATAGAATTCTTGGCACATTTTAAGCACTTAACAAATACCATAATTATCAGCATTATTATAGAATGTTAAAACTGTTCATGTGTGTTTCTCAATGCACTACATCTCTGTCCTCCTACTTTCTTGATTCACGGTGCTCCAGTAAGAATAAGGCTACAGGAACTAAAGAAGGAGAAGCAGTGCCTAATAGATAGAGCATACGCCTGGGAGTCAGAAGGACCTGGGTTCTACTCCTATCTCCACCACTTGCCTGCTGTGTGACCTTGGGCCAATCAATTAATTTCTCTGTGCCGAAGCAGCGTGGCTCAGTGGAAAGAGCATGGGCTTCGGAGTCAGAGGTCATGGGTTCGAATCCCGGCCCTGCCACTTGTCAGCTGTGTGACTGTGGGCAAGTCACTTCACTTCTCTGTGCCTCAGTTACCTCATCTGTAAAATGGGGATTAACTGAGACCCTCAAGTGGGACAACCTGATTACCTTGTATCTACCCCAGTGCGTAGAACAGTGCTCTGCACATAGTAAGCGCTTAACAAATACCAACATTATTATTAGTAGTAGTAGTAGTTCCCTCCCGTGTAAAATGGGGATTAAGACTGTGAGCCACATGTGGGACAGGGACTGTTTCCAACTCAGTTACCTTGTATCCACCCCAGTGCTTAGAACTGTGCCTGGCACCTAGTAAGCACTTAACAAATACCATAAAGAAAAAAAAAGATGGCAAGTGACCATTGGCACATCAGTACCACTAGAATCAATTGTCCTTCTTTCCATCATCACTGCCATCACCTGCAAAAGACCCCTAAAATGCCGCTTGTATGATAATATGCAGAAATATGATATGAACCCTGGAGTCTCTTTCCCTTTCGTGAAGAAAAATACATGACCTAGGAATTGATTGGTTACTGTCTGTTTTTTAAGTCAAAAGTTTCAGACTGGAAAATCACGATAATAGTCCTGCTTTTGCCATATCAGCAAAGTCAGGATGGGATGAAATAGCAAGGTTGACTTGCAGAAAATAGAATCCTCAGAGAATTTGTGTCAAATTATATTTGATGATGATTATCCTGCTGTCCTAATGACCCCAGTGATTCCAGTACACAGCCAGGCCTACAGGCCAAAGGTTGGGTATTTTTGTTTGCATCACAGAAAAGAAATCCTGTGGAAATCAGGTGAAACCAATTAAAGAAGACTTGGGGATGACATATCATACTACCTCTAGGATTTGAAAAAGAAAATCTTCCAATTATATTGGTAATAAAATCGATCAAATGTCCAAGGTGACTTTATTCGCAATGTCTGCTGAGAGCTCAGGAAAGGGGAGATTTTACTCTACAGATGACAGTGAGAGTGGCACATTTTGAAGGGCAGAAACAGGGAAAAAGGAGCATAGCACTGGATCCATTCTTGATGGCCTTTCCACTATGTGATGCTGATTAGGATGAATCCAGCTCAACTCCCAATCCACTCAATCTTGAGCTCCCCCATACTCATCCCTCACCCTAACTGGGTCCCAGGAGCACCCGCTGAAAGGAGTGACAAACCAGAGACCATTTTTTAAATTTATTTTTTAAGTGCTTCCTATATATCATGCACTGTACTAAGCACTGGAGTAGATATTAACTATTCAGGTGGAACACAGTCCATGTCTCATGTGAGGCTCACATGGTCTTAATTCCCAATTCACAGATAAGATTACTAAGGAACAGAGAAGTTTAAATTATTCGCCCAAGGTTAACACCAAAGACAAGTGGCAGAGCCGGAATTAGAACCCAGGTAATTCTGATGCCCAGAGCTCTGCTCTGTCATTCAGTCGGTCAATCATATTTACTGAGTGCTTACTGAGTGCACAGCACCGTACTGAGCACTTAGGAGAGTACAATACAGCAATAGACACAGTCCCTGCCCACAACAAGCTTACAGTCTAGAAGGGGGGAGTCAGATAGTAATTTATTTTTAGATAGAAATAAATAAATTACAGCTATGTACATAAGTGCTGTGGGGCTGTGGGCGGGGGGGATGAATAAAGGGAGCAAGTCAGGGAGATGCAGAAGGGAGTGGGAGAAGAGGAAAGGGAGGCTTATTCAGGGAAGGCCTCTTGGAGGAGACGTGCCTTCAATAAGACATTGAAGTGGAGGAAGTCATTGCCTAGGTCACACTGCTTCCTTCCATTTTTATGACACTGAGCCTGATTGGACTCAAGCCAGGTGAAACACCTACCAGTCCACTTCGTTGTGCCAAACCATGGATGATCTCCTAGGGCATTCAAAACTTTTAATTCTGCATTATGGGACATGATTAGAAATCACCTTCATGCCAAGTGGGAAGCGGGGCAGGAGATACCTCTTCAAGTCCCTCTTCTACAGTCAAGTATTTCTGACAGTTGCAATATTAAAAGGTAGGAAAGATGGACCGGCCTATTAACAGCCCCAGTGAGGTCTTTGCTCCTTGAGAACCAGCAGAGATCTTGTCTGAATTCGGAAATAGAGAGAAGCAAAGAAGCAGCGTGGCTTAGTGGAAAGAGACTGGGCTTGGGAGTCAGAGGTCATGGGTTCTAATCCCGGATCTGCCACTTGTCAGCTGTGTGACTTTGGGCAAGTGACTTCACTTTTCTGGGCCTCAGTTCCCTCATCTGTAAAATGGGAATGAAAACCGTGAGCCCCACATGGGACAACCTGATTAACTTGCAACTATCCCAGTGCTTAGAATAATGTTTAGCACATAGTAAGCGTTTAACAAATACCATCATCATCAAATAGAGAAGAATCGAATTAGAGGCAAAAGATCACCTATCTCCCTCAGATGTGACTGAATAAAACCTGCCAGGACTAGAGGAGGCGGATGCACAAACAAGGGCTCAGAAATTCCAGTAGCCCAAAGAAAGCTCAGTGGCCATAGCAACCAAGGCTGGAAGAGAAACTTCTTCTCTATGTGCTGGGTTTCAGCATTGCATAAAATGACTCCCAGAATCAAGAGTTGAGAGACTTTAGAAACCTATATGATGTTAGTGCAGCTAAGGCTGCGGACTCAAGAACCTGTTCTCTCTCCTATTTAGACTTTGAACCCCATACAGGACAGTGACTGTGCCCAATCTAATTCATTTGTATCTACCCCAGGGCTTAGAACAGTGTTTGACACATAGTAAGCACTTAACACTCCTCTCAGGGTCACACCTGGAGAGTTTCCAGTACTCTACCAGTCTCGAGTACTGAAGGGAAAGTCAGGCAGAGGCATATCCATTCCATTCATAGCTGGGGCAATGGCTAGTGCGTTGAAGGCAATCTGCTACAGGTCAAAACTCATTCATTCAATAGTATTTATTGAGCGCTTACTATGTGCAGAGTACTGTACTAAGTGCTTGGAATGTACAATTCGGCAACAGATACAGTTCCTGCCCAAAGATGGGCTCACAGTCTAAACGGGGGAGACAGACAGCAAAGCAATACAGAGCAAAACAAAAACAAGACAACATCATCAAGATAAATAGAATCAAGGAGATATACATCTTACTAACAAAATAAATAGGGTAATAAATAATATATACAAATGAGCACAGTGCTGAGGGGAGGGGAAGGGTTAAGAGCAGAGGGTGTCGGGGAGGGGAAGGGGAGCAGAAGGAAACGGGGGTGCTCAGTCTGGGAACTCATCTGTGCTGGGCAGCAGTGGCATGGGAGAGAATCAAGAGTGAAGAGTTTACTGCGCAGAAGGGGCAATGGAAAACTACTTCTGTATTTTTACCAAGAAAACTCTATGGATACACTATCAGAACGATTGCAGGTGGAGATGGGGTATACTGGGAGAGATGTGTCCATGATGTCTCTTTGGGTTGAAGACAACTCGATGGCAAGACAAGACAAGCGCTTAACAAATAGCATTTAAAAAAAATCCCAAGGAGAATCCCTTTCCTCTCCTTCCCTTTTTAGGCTTTAATAAGAAGCAGCATGGCCTAGTGGCAAAAGCACGGGCTTGGGAGTCAGGGGACGTAGGATCTAATCCCGGCTCTGCCACTTGTCTGCTGTGTAACCTTGGGCAAGTTGCTCTACTTCTCTGCACCTCAGTTACTTCATCTGTCAAATGGGGATGAAGCCTGTAAACCCCACATGGGACAAGCTGATTTCCTTGTATCCACCTCAGTGCTTAGAACAGAGGCACATAGTAAGTGCTTAACAAATACCATAATAATTAATTGTGTGGTGCTTCTAGGGACCAGGGACTTCTAGGCTATGAAACAGAGCTCCAGGCTCCGTAAATCCTCAGCAGAGGCCTTCTCTGACTAAGCTGTCAGTTCCTCCTCTCTCTCTCCCTTGTGAGAAGCAGTGTGGCTCAGTCAGTGGAAAAGAGCACAGCCTTAGGAGTCAGAAGATGTGGATTTTAATCCTGGCTTTGCCATTTGTCTGCTGTGTGACCTTGGGCAAGCCACTTAACTTCTTTGTGCCTCAGTAACCTCATCTGTGAAATGGGGATTAAGACTGTGAGCCCCACATAGGAGAACCCGATTACCTCGTATCTACCCCAGTGCTTAGAACAGTGCTCAGCAGATAATAGGTGCTTAAAAAACACCATTATTATTATTATTATTATTCTGTCACCCTTTATTCACCTCCTCCTCAGCCTCACAGAATTTATGTACATGTTCATAATTTAATTTATTAAATTAATGTCTTTCTCCCCTTGTAGAATGTGAGCTCATTGTGGATAGGGAACATGTTTACCGGCTCTGTTATACTGTACTCTTCCGAGCACTTAATATAATGCTCTGCACACAGTAAGCGCTCAATAAATACAATTGACTGATTGATTGACCCCCAAATAGCCTATCTCTTTGAAGGGGCTTTTAGTGGCAGCTACCTGTGGGCAATGAAAGGTGAATGTTTGATGGTTGTTGGTGTTTTGTGATGTGTTATGTCACTGTCACAAGGAATCTCTGGTAAGTAGTGTGGTCTAGTGGAAAGAGCATGGTCCTGGCCTGTTCTAATCCTGAATCCTCCATCTGCCTGCTGTGTGACCTAGGGAAAATCATTTTTCTACAAAAATGTTCAGGACATATTTCCCCACTCCTCAAGAAACTCCAGTAGTTGTCCATCCTCCTCTGCATCAAACAAAAACTCCTCATCACTGGCTTTAAAGCAGTCAGTCACCTTGAACCCCTCCTACCTCATCTCGCTACTCTCCTACTATAACCCAGCCTGCACACTTCAATCCTCTAGAGCTAACCTTCTCACGTGCCTTAATCTCACCTATCTCGCTGCCTATGCCTGGCCCGCATAATAACAATTTTAATAATGATGGCATTTGTTAAATGCTTAATATGTGCCAAGCACTGTTCTAAGCTCTGGGGTGGATACAAGCTAATCAGGTCCCACGTGGGGCTCACTCTCTTAATCCCCATTTGACAGATGATGTAACTGAAGCACACAGAAGTCGAGTGATTTGCCCAAAGTCACAGAGCTGATCAGTGCCGGAGCTGGGATTTTAACCCATGACCTCTGACTCCCAAGCCCGTGCTCTTTCCAATATGCCACGCTGCTTCTCCCGCATCCTGCCTCTGGCCTGGAACACCCTCCCTCTCCCTACTCTCCCTCTCTTCAAAGCCTTATTAAATGCACATCTCTTCCCAGAGGCCTTCCCTGACTAAGCCCCCTTTTCCACTTCTCCCACTTCCTTCTGCATCATCCTGACTTGCTCCTTTTATTCACTCCCCTTGCAGCCTGACAGCACTTATTCATTCATTCAATCGTATTTATTGAGCACTTACTGTGTGCAAAGCACTGAACTAAGCACTTGGGAGAGTAGAATACAACAGACACAGTCCCTGCCCATAACGAGCTGACAGTCTAATGGGGGAAACAGACAATAAAAAACATGTACATATCTGTAATTATCTATAATAATGCCTGTCTCCCCCTCCAGACTGTAAGCTTGTAATGGGCTGGGAATGTATCTGTTTATTGTTACACTGTATTCTCCCAAGCATTTAGTATAGAGATCTGCATACAATAAGAGCCCTATAAATACTATTGATTGAATGAATGAATGAATCAATCAATCGTATTTATTGAGCCCTTCCATGTGAAGAGCACAGTACTAAGCGCTTGGGAGAGTACAATATAACCGAATTGGTAGACACGTTCCCTGCTCGTTACAAGCTTACAATCTGAGGGGGGAGACAGGCATTATTATAGATAAATAATTACAGATATGTACATGTCTATTTATTTATTATGTATTTTATTGTCTGTTCCCCCATTAGACTGTCAGGTCGTTATGGGTAGGGACTGTGTCTGTTGTATTCTACTCTCCCAAGTGCTTAGTTCAGTGTTTTGCACACAGTGTGTGAGTATTGGAGGAAAAGCAAGCACACTGACTCTCCAACTGCATAAAAGAACTGAATAACTGCTAACCTTTCTCTACCCTTAGGACCAAAAAATAATAACAATCATAATAACAAGAGTATTTGTTAACTGCTTACTATGTACCAGGGACTGTACTAAGCACTGAGGTGGATGTAAGCAAATCTGGTTGGATACAGTCCCCCTTCCACATGAGGCTCACAGTCTTAATCCCCACTTTGCAGATGAGCTAACTGAGGCATAGAGAAGTGAAGTGACTTGCCTAAGGTCACACAGTAGACAGCTGGCAGAGTCAGGATTAGAACCCAGGTCTTTCGGACTCCCAGGCCTGTGCCTTATCCACTAGACCATGCTGCCTCTGGCCTAAAGTTCCAGAGGATTCTGAAAATTTTCTGCTTTAAGTCCAGCTGGGAGAAGAGAGAGGAGTTTGTTTGAGAAGATTGGGAAAAGTCAGAGAAGGCTGAACCAGGGTCCTCAATTCCAGGGAGGGTGTGTACAAATTTATCAGTCCATCAGTCATATTTATTGAGCACTTGCTGTTTGCACAGCACTGTACTAAATGCTGGGGAGAGTATAATTCAGCAGTATAACAGATTCCCTGCCCACATGAACTGAAAGTCTAGAGGGGGAGAAAGACATTAATATAAATGAGAAGCAACGTGGCTCAGTGGAAAGAGCACAGGCTTTGGAGTCAGAGGTCATGGGTTCGAATCCCGACTCGGCCACTGGTCAGCTGTGTGACTTTGGGCAAGTCACTTAACTTCTCGGTGCCTCAGTTACCTCATCTGTAAAATGGGGATTAAGACTGTGAGCCCCACTGGGACAACCTGATTCCCCTGTGTCTACCCCAGCGCTTACAACAGTGCTCGGCACATAGTAAGTGCTTAACAAATACCAACATTATTATTATTATTATTAAATGAATAAATTAAGGATATGTACATAAGTGCTGTGGGGCTGGTGGAGAGATGAATAAAAGGATCAAGTCAGGGCAACACAGAAGGGAGTGGAAAAAGAGGAAATGAAGGCTTAGTCAGGGAAGGCCTCAATGAGGAGATGTACCTTCAATAAGGCCTTGAAGGTGGGGAGAATTGTCTCTCGGATATGAAAAGGGAGAGTGTTCCAGGCCAGAAGTCAGATGTGAGCGAGAGGTCAGCGGTGATATCGACAAGATTGAGGTACATTGTTTAGGGTGGAGTTAGGGGAGTCAAGTGTTCGGGCTGGGTTGTAGTAGAAGAATAGCTAGGTGAGTTAGGAGGGGTCAGGATGATTGAGTGCTTTAAAGTCAATGGTAAGGAATTTCTCTTTGGTAAGTAGGTGAATGGACAACCACTGGAGGTTCTTGAGGAGTGGGGATACATGGACTTAACGTTTGGTAGAAAAGTTATTATTATCATTGGTGTATTCTGGGAGGATGTAGAAAAGACGAGATCGGTATTGATTCTGAAACCTCCAGCAGATTTCTGATCGTGCTAGTGATTTTACAAAACAACTTCTATTTTCTCTGTTGTTTTCCAAAACTTCTTCTGGTTCTGACCCTGATCCACTTAATTCTCAAAACTTACAGAACCCAGGGAATTTGAAGTTTTGCCTGTAAAACACCAGATGTGCAAGTAAGTTCTACAAAGCTGAGGAAGCATAAATCTTAGCAAGTTCTTTTTCAGCAACATATGAATCACTTGAAGTCATTTACCAAATAAAACGAATACCATGGGAAATTTGTTTTTTGATGACCATAGAGGGAATTAGACTAGATTCATAAAACTCAGGATTTTCCTTCCTGGTGGTCATGAGCTATTGGGCTGAGAGGCGTAAGAATAAGCAGTCATATAGCATTTTTAAATGTTAGCTTCTAGGTAATAAATATATGTATATATCATAGAAAATATAGAAGACATATCCCAGTTTTCATTTGTGAGGAGGTATTTTGTCAAAGAGTTTTGACTTGAATGAAGAAAAGCAAGTCAAAGCTATTTGAGAAAATACCTCCCCACAGGTTCTTCATTCTTCATTCACCAGAAGTAGGAAGACAAATATTATAGTCAAAGAAAAAGAGGGATTTCATCCAGGTGCTCGGTCCCTTTATTTACTGAAAATCCATTTATTCTACCACCTAGTGATGAAAGAATCTCTTAAAGGCATTCCTCTTTTATTTTTTATTTTTTTGGTGCCTGAGCATAAAGTGGGAGATTTAGGGCTTTTATAAATGAAGTTTGTGTGCCCTTTACGTGTAAGATGGAAACAAGTGTAATAGAACCCAGCAAGAGTTGCCACGTGGGTTGATGTGTCTCAGAGTCAGAGTTTTCATTTCCACTCTTCTTTTTGTCTCTCTGATTGCATGCTGCATTCTCTTTCTCCAGCTTTCTGTTCAGTCTGTTGTTTTATGCCCGCTTAGGCCAAATGGAGTCAGTGCCCGGGAATGATGAAGAAAGATACCATATAAAAAGCAATCAGCAGTACATTTTCAAAGCCAAAGAGGTATTTAGGTCATTTTTTTGGCTCAGCAAACCCTGGCATTGATTTCTTGACTCTCTTCTGTGAGAGGCTGGGCTGGGAAAGGGGAATCGGCTATTGAAAAGCAGTGAGTCGCTGTCATGTCAGTGGGAAGCTGTTGACCTGTTCAAAATGAATTGCAGCAAGATTAAGGAACGGCAAGTGGTCGGTGTATTTGATGCAATTATTGGACAAGTTGTACTTAAGATTGTCTGCACATATTCTTTTGTAGACTACTCGAAGCAAAGCTGCATTTTTCCTCTACATGAAAGTCTGAGGGATCGTAGAGATCCAGCACTCACTCTAAAAAGTCATCCACTTCTGTTTAGATTACACTGTATCTGCTCTTTGTGGATGCTATAACTTGTCCTGAGGTCCAACATCCTGCTTCCATGGTCAGACATAGAATTCTGGACAGAACACGTCCAGTAGTAGAAGTATAAATAGTAGAAGTAGTGGAAAAAAGACGTGGCCTAACCTAGTGGAAAGACGGTGGGCCTGGGAATCAGAAGACCTGGCTTAGTGGAAAGAGCACGGGCTTGGGAGTCAGAGGTCTTGGGTTCTAATCCCGGCTCCGCCACTTGTCTGCTGTGTGAGCTTGGGCAAGTCACTTAACTTCTCTGTGGCTCAGTGACCTCATCTGTAAAATGGGGCTTAAAAAATGTGAGCCCTGCATGGAGCAATCTGATTACCCTGTATTTACCCCAGCGCTTAGAATGGTGCTCAGCACATAGTAAGTGCTTTCACAAATACCATAATTATTATTATCATTACTACCTGGCCCTAAACCTGGCTCCACCACTTATCTGCTGTGTGACCTTGGGCAAATCACTGCACTTATCTGTGCTTCAGTTCCCTCATCTGCTAAATGGGGGTTCTCCCTCCTACTTAGACTGTGAGCTCCATGTGAGACCTGATTACTTGTATCTACCCCAGAACTTAGTACAGGGCTTGGAACATAGTAAGAGCTTAATAAATACCACAATTAGTAGTAGTAGTATTATAATAATGAATAATTATGGTATTTGTTAAGTGCTTACTATGTGCCAAGCACTGTTCTAAGCAATGAGGTACATACAAGGTAATCAGGTTGACCCACATGGGGCTCACAGTCTTAATACCCATTTTACAGATGAGGTAACTGAGGCACAGAGAAGTGAAGTGACTTGCCCAAAGTCACACAGCTGACAAGTGGTGGAGCCGGGATTAGAACCCATGTCCTCTGACTCCCAAGCCCAGGCTCTTTCCACTAAGTCATGCTTTATTAGTATTAGTACTAATAGTAGTTGCAATAGTGAAAGTATTTATTGAGCACCCACTGAATGCAATGCACTGTATTAAGCAAATACAAAGTATGAAATGACACATTCCCTGCCCATAGGAAGCTTAAACTCTAATGATGGAAAGGCAGATAAAAAAGTATTTACAGAGTAAATGGCATTGCTTATATCCCTAAACATCCTAAAGGAGGGAGGTCCACAAAATTGTAAAAAAATATTCCTCTTAGTAAGAAAAGATTTCAAGGGTTTCCTCTGTGTCCATTCTGCTTTTGAAAACCACTAAATAGGCTAACATTTCAAAGGCTTGGCGAAATGTAGGGCGTTAGAGGCAGGGTTTTTCCTGTAATTACCATGTCCATTTCAATTTATTTAAAAAGATTGTCATCTTTAAATATTCAGCCTGATTTTCCCCTTTATCAATCTGATTTTCCCTTTGTCCACTCCCTGTTGAATTTAGCATGTTCTGTTTAAATCATAGATGCTGGCATACGGAAATTCACATTTCATTATTTTGGTATGGGCCAAAATTATTTGTCACATCTCTAGTCCTCTAGTAATTTCTCCCTTAATTGAGGAGGGCAGAAGTAAAGAGAGCTTGATTCATCATTTCATCATTCCTCACATTCCCTTGTCTGAGTATCGGCCTTGTCCCAAATATAATTCCTTGTTCCCGAGCAGGGTATGGGAAGGATAGACTAGCAGCTTGAAGCCTATCAGTCAATAATCAATAGTATTTATTGAGTGCTTACCTTCAATAAGACCTTGAAAAGGCCTTGAAAGTAGGGAGAGTAATTGTCGGGTTGGAGCCTATTAATCAATAATCGAGCGTATTTATTGTTTACTGTGCAGAGCTCTGTACTAAATGCTGGGGAGTATGCAGTATAACAGAGTTGGCAGACATATTCCCTGCCCACAACGATCTTACAATCAAGAGGAAACTTACACCACAGCATCAATCCATTGATCAATCAATCAATAATATTTATTTAGTTCTTTCCAGAGATTCCTCCAGCGGGATACCAGGGTCTAGTACACTTGTTGTTCCTCAGTTGGTTGGGAAGTCTCACATGGTTCTGACAAGATGTTGTTGGATCTAAATCCTTCTTGTTTGTCACTTGTAACTGCACTGGGAGGGGAGAATCCCACAAGTTAATTTGCACCTTGAGCAAATTTTGCTGTCTACTTCCCTTGATGAAGAAGAAATATTCTCAGGGGATAGAAGTATTTATTCAAATCATGCCCATCCCAGTCCTCTGTGTTTATTTTATTGGCAAAAAACCAGGGCCTCATTCTCTGTGAACCTCAGGTGCCAGGTTTAGAATTGGTGGGCTTGTCATTAAAGAAAATAGTAATAATAATTATGGCATTTGTTAAGCACTTACTGTGTGCCAGACACTGTACTAAGCACTGGAAAGAATCGTACCGTGCTGTATGAGGACACTTTTTGACTAAACAGAGTCAGAGTACTCAGAGAAGCAGATTCATTCATTCATTCATTCAATCAATCATATTTACTGAGGGTCTACTTTGTGCAGAGCGCTGTACAATACAATGAACAGACACATTCCCTGCCTGCAAAGAGCTTACAGTCTATACACTGCTGGTTCAAGACTACCTTCAGGCAGACTAATTATCTGGTTAATTTGGCATCCATACAGAAGATATGTTTTTAAAACCAAGGCTATTCAGACTGAACTAGTTTTCACCTGATGAATCTTGGTATGTGTGGACAATATTCTGCCTGGGAAAATGGCTTGAGGTTTGGCTAATGGAGCCAGATTGCAAATCTAATTAATCAGTAAATCAGTAGTATTTATTGAGCACCTACTGTGTGCAGAACAGTACTGTGTGCAGAACATGGGATTAGAACCCATGACCTTCTGACTCCCAGGCTCATGTTTGATTCATCTCTCTCATTCAATCCACACACTCAATCTGTCACCAAACCCTGTTGGTTCTACCTTCACAGCATCTCTAATAATAATGTTGGTATTTAGAATCTTCCTCCAAGAGGCCTTCCCTGTCTAAGCCCTCTTCCCTGCTTCACCTATACAATAGAGTCTGTTAACTCATAAGCACTTTGATATTCACCCCCCTCCTGCCCCACAGCATTTATGAATGTATCCATCTGTAATTTATTTTAATATATGTCTGTAGTGTGTAACCTCTTTGGGAGCAGGGAATGGTCTACCAATTCTTTCGTAGTGCACTTTCCCAAAGGCTTAGTTCAGTGCTCTGCATCTAGTAGAAGATGCGTCAGAGATGCAGTGTGACTCAGTGGAAAGAGCATGGGCTTGGGAGTCAGAGGTCATGGGTTCAAATCCCAGCTCAGCCACTTGTCAGCTGTGTGACTTCGGGCAAGTCACTTCACTTCTCTGGTCCTCAGTGACCTCATCTGTAAAATGGGGATTAAGACTGTAAGCCTCATGTGGGCCAACCTGATCACCTTGTATCCTCTCCAGTGCTTAGAACAGTGCTTTGCACATAGTAAGCGCTTAACAAATGCCATCATTATTATTATTAGTAAGTGTTCAATAAATACCCCTGACTGATCGAGCGTATAAAATGATATGTACAGAGGTGCTACTGGTAGTGTAAAATTGTAAGTGTGTAATTAGTAAAAAAGTGTTGAAATGGTAATTAGAAAGCTCTGTGGCCTAGTGGATAGAGCACGGGCCGGGGAGTCAAAAGGACCAGGATTCGAATCCCGGCTCCACCACTTGTCTGCTGCATGACCTTGAGCAAATCACTTTATTTCTCTGTATCTCAATTACCTTATTTGTAAAATGGAGATTAAGACTGTGAACCCAATGTGGGACAGGGACTGTGACCAACCCAATTACCTTGTATCTACCCCAGTGCTTAGTACCATGCCTGGCACATAGTAAGCACTTAACAAATACCATAATAATAATTATTATTTTTATTATATGACCTCATGAGAAGAAAAATTAATCCGGAAAGACTTCCTGAAGATGTGTTTACAGAAGGACTTGGAAGATGGGAAAATCTGTGGCCTGGTGGATTTGAAAGGGAGTGAGGTACCAGACTAGAAAATTAGTCAGTCAAACAATGGTATTTATTGAGAGCTTGCTGTGTGCAGAGCACTTTACAAAGAACTGGGGAGAAAACAACAGAGTTGGTAGACACTCTACACTGCCCACAAGGTGCTTACATTCTAGATGGGAAGCCAGACATCAAAATTCGTTATGGATATGGATGTAAGTACTGGGATGCTGAAAGTAGGGTGAATATTAAAGGCTTAAGGGTATAGATCAAAGGGCACAGGTGACACAGAAGGAAGAGAAATGAGGGGAAATGAGGGCTTAGGGAAGACTTCTAGGAGATGTGATTTTAGTAAGACTTAGAAGGTAGGTAGAATGGTGGTCTGTCACATATGAAGGGAAACAGTGTTCCACGCCAAAGAGGGGACATGGACAAGAGGTCAGAGGTGACATAGAAGAGAACAAGATCCACTAAGCAAGTTGGTATTAGAGGACCAAAGTGTGTAGGCTGGGTGATAGTAGGAAATCAGAGAGATGAGCTAGCAGCAAGAGAGCATGAAAAAAGGGTCAGAGGAGGGAGAAAGAAAGGAATGTGCTTTTGGTGTGAACATTTTCAAGCTAAGTCAGACTTTTCCAAGCCAATTCTCCATTTTAATGTCCAAATGACCTGCTGATTTTCCTACTCATATTGCAAATGGATAAGTTAAGTCTGACATCGCAAAATGGAAATCAGCAGTGGGGACAGCCTCAAATTATTCCAAAGACTTCAAGCCATTTGCAGAACTAATACAATAGTCGAGTTTCTTTGTGCGTTTTTATAAGGGAGAATATATATTTTAGCAATCCTTAAAACTGTAATCAATACATAAAACTAAATATTGTATGAAGAGAAGAGTTCTTGTGGAAGTGCTTCAGGGAAACTTTTACGCTAAAACAGATGGGTTTGGGTATGGTGTAATTCTACTGAATTTATCTCATTTTCTGTCATTTGACTGAGATAATTTGACTGAGAGGCAACAAAATCCTTTCTTCAGCAGAGAATATTCATTAAGAATGTTCTCTACATCCCCTGTCCCTTCTTTTACCTTAGGCTTTGACCAAGAGTCCTGGATCATTGACTTCCTTAGTCAGTTAAAACCCTAAATGCAAAAGTTCCTGTTTCTTTTAAGTGATGTTGAACACAGATCTTTTTCAATGGGCTACATAGATGGGGAATAAAATCACTAAATTTAAATATATTTTTCCTCTATGGTTTCTCTCAAGCCCTCTTTTACGTTTAATTATAAAACAAATTGAATAAAATACTTGACTGTGACATACCACAGTGATTTAAAAGAGACTATTCAACTCATTACCAAAGACACAAAACAGTAATTCATAAGGCCATTGTGAGCAAAGCCCTCCTCCCACCTCTCATGCTCAGAAGATGGCTAAATTAATCAAAATGGTAATAGCACCACAAATCAACTACATGTTAGGAATCCTCCTACTAGACTTGACCATAAAATTCTGCACATCCTTAAGCCAGTACTTACCTCTATTCCTTTGGAAAATAAGCCACCCCTTCTGTAAAAGCATTAAAAAAAATCTTCACGGGCCATTAACCCAGAGGAGACAATCATTTCATTTTCACAAATAGAAGATATCATTCATACAGAGGAAGGGCATGATTTGAATGGAATAGAAGGAGATTTTCCACCAGAGCCGGATGAATTAGTTTCAAAGACAATACTCATCTCCTCCTTACCTTTATAGCTCTGTCACTTTGTAGCTCAAAACAGAGAAATCTAACCAAAACCCTAGAATAATAATAATAAAAATAATAATAATGGTATTTACTAAGCAATTACTATGTACCAGGCACTGTACTAAGCCGCTGGAGTGGATATGAGCAAATTGGATAGGATACAGTCCTTGTCCCATGTAGTGCTCACAATTCCAATCCCCATTTTATAGATGAGGTAACTGAGGCACAGAGAAGTAAAGTGATCTGCCCAAGGTCACACAGCAGCCAAGAGACAGAGCTAGGATTAGAACCCATGACCTTCTGACTCTTAACCCCATGTTCTATCCACTATACCATGCTACAGCTCAATCATAACAGGCTCAAATTTATTGTATTAATAATATTGGTATTATTAATAATACTAATATTAATAACAATGATATAATAGTATTTGTTAAGCACACAATACGTTCATTAATAGATGATTCCCATGGCAAATGAAAGGCTTCTGACCTTTTCATTCAGATTCTTTCAATTAAGATATTGGTTTATAATCTGCCCCTCCCAGGCCCATCTCTGATTTGTTCCTCCACACAGGATCTGATTAGTGGGAAAAATCTTCCAGTTGAATCCTAGCAAAAACTAGGCCAGATCTGATGGGTGGGAAAATCTGTTGAGTAGTAGCCATGACTAAATCAGGTCTGGTTTGAGGTATAATCTGCATGCTGAGTCCTCTGGGACTGAACCTGTGAGGGTGGATACAATGGGCACTCAGCACTTCTCATGACAGTAGGCACTCTGTTTCCCATGTCTTTTGACTATGAATCCTGTACTCATTCGATTCCCAAAGCAAAAACTCTGGAAAGAGATTTCAGAAACTGTGAGAGGCAGTAGGAGGGAAACAGCTTGGCTGCGATACCTGGAGTTTGGGGTGTAATAGAGAGATCCTGCTGGAGTCCAATACCTTTTGAAGCTTGATAATATGAACAACTGGGAAGGAAAACAGAAAATATTCTCCAGACCCTGTCCAAAGATTGGAGGCTTCTGTTAAGCATGGGTAACCAGAGGGGAGTTGAGTCTGAGGCAAGTCACAGATTCCTTTGAAAAACCTGTGTTGGGATCAAGGTTGGGAAGAGATAAACAGTCAAGACCCAGGCTTTGGGTTCCAGGTAATTTGGGAATAAAAGGGTGGTTTTTGGGAAGACTGAGTCCTTAGGTGCAGGGCCACTTAGGAGAACTTTTCCTAACAGTATTTCTGCTTTTCTGCAAATCCCTGCCCTTAATTCACCCTACTTCTTCCACTCAGCCCACCCCCTCTTAACTAGCAATACTGAAATTGAGCAATAGTAGTCTCGAAAAAGGGAATAATCACTCAGTAAAACCACCTCTAGAGTGACTAGTCTTTGTGGAATTCACCAGATATGAGGTTCCCTATCCACAAGGTCGGATTAGCTTCATGGTACCAATAAATTCCATTGATTAATTGATGGATTTCTCTCCTTATCACTCACGGAATAGCATCTTTGGATGACATGCTGCCTAGATAGCAGAATTCAGTGACTAGAGAAAGTTTGAAGTAGTCGATCAAACGCCTGGTTGCGTATAGGGTCTCCTGCGTGTGGACTGGTACATTTTCTGTGTTTTATTCCAAATTTGACAACCTTACAATTTCATCTTTATGACCCATTCAAAAAGTCTGAAGGAATCAAAATGACCAGTTGAAACAGATACTAACATGGACAATGCATCATAAGTTAACCGTATCACACTCCATCACAGACCCTTAAAAAATAGATGTTTTCCTAACAACCGAAGTTGTATGTCATCTATTTTTCCTTTCATTTGATTTACGGTGGACTAAAAAAACCTACCTTTCTTGTAAAGTAAATGCTGAGTCAAATACTAACAGGGTAAGTTAGATTTTCCAGTGGCCTATTTGTTTAGGACTCTTGGGGATAACATTCATCCCCGCTTTTCTTGAGTTCCTAAAATGAGTCAGATTTGATTTATAGCCTGGCACTTTTTTAGACTGAGCAAATTCATTTTACTTTTCGGCTAACAACAAAAGCGATTGTGTCCCCCTTTCTCGTTAAAAGAACATAAGCAAAAATGTCTGCTTAAAGATCTCGAGCTACATGGCCCAGTGTTAGGAGAGAGATAGAGATTGGTATTCTACATTTAGATAACACTGAGATGAGGCTATGCTAAAATCCACCTATTCTTATCATTATTGTTATTAACACATTTACTGAGTTCTTTCTATAGGCCCAGCACTGTCCTAAATGCTGGGACAATATCAAAGAGAAGATATAGACATGGATCTTATCACCACAAGGGGCTTCCTATTTGAGTTGGATAAAACAGACATATAAAACATTAAGAATAAGATACTCATGATAATAAGAGCCCACTAGAGATCTAAATTGCCGATTATTAAAGTAATAGCAGAAATAATAATAATAATAGTAATGTTGGTATTTGTTAAGCACTTAATATGTGCAGAGCACTGTTTTAAGCGCTGGGGTAGAATTATAGGGTAATCAGGTTGTCCTACGTGAGGCGCACAGTCTTAATCCCCATTTTACAGATGAGGTAACTGAGGCACAGAGAAGTTAAGTGACTTGCCCACAGTCACACAGCTGACAAGTGGCAGAGCGGAATTCAAACCCATGACCTCTGACTCCCAAGCCCGGGCTTTTTCCACTGAGCCACGCTTCTTATGGGAGGGACAGGCTTCAAACTCCTCAGTGTTCTCCCCCCCCCCCCCCCGAAAAAAAACAGTTCTTGGCTAGAAACTGCCAAAATTTTAGAGAAGCAGCATGGCCTAGTGGAAAGACCACGGGACTGGAAATCAGAAGGACCTGGGTTCTAATCCTGGCTCTGCCACTTGCTTGCCGTGCGAGCTTGCGCAAGTCACTTCACTTCTGTATCTGACCTGATTATCTTGTACCTCCTCCACCACTTAGTGCAGTGCCTGGCACATAGTATGTGCTTAGCAAATACCACAATTATTATTATTATTATCATTATTATTATTGTTAACCTTGGAAAGACCAACTTCACTCCCATGGGGTCAGGCAGGGGATAGGGGTCCACTGGCCTGGGCATTGGAGGTCTGGTTACAAATTCTGAAGCCTCAGTATTATCTAAGCCATTTGGGTCCCAGTTTCTGACTGTAATCTCCATTAAACTATAAGCTCCTTGAGAGCAGGGATTGTGCCTATCCACTCTCTCAAATGTCTAGTACAGTCAGTCAGTCATATTTATTGAGCACTTACTGTGTCTAGAGCACTGTTCAGTCCACTGCACACAATAAATGCTCAATAAATATGACTGGTTGATTGATTAACAATCAGATCCTGTGTGGAGTAACTAATCAGAGGAGGCATGGGAGTGGCAGATTGTAAACCAATGTTTTAATTGAAAGAATCTGAGCAAAAAGGTCAAAAGTCTTTCATTTGTCATGGACGTCATAGATTAGCAAACCTATTGTGTGCCTAATAAATACCAATATTGTATTATTATTGTTTTTATTGTTATAATAAATTTGGGCCTGTTATGAATAATTATAAGCGTTAGCATGGTGTAGTGGATAGAGCACGGGGTTGGAAGTCAGAAAGTCATGGGTTCTAATCCTAGCTCTGCCTCTTGGCTGCTGTGTGGCCTTGGGTAAAAGTCACCTTACTTTTCTGTGCCTCCAATATGATTGGTCATATGGTGAGTGGTGGGAAAGATCTTCCACTTGAATCCTACCAAGCACAGTGCATAACACTTAGTATGTGGTTACTAAATATCATCGATGTGATTAGAGCTCAGAAAAATTAGTGGGAGAGGCCTCAGAGCCACCGAATAGACTGGTCTTCCCTCTTATTCCCATTTCATTTCATTTACGCAGAAGTCTGGGCAGTGAATTTTCTGCAGGGATATGCTGGTCAGTCAGTCAGTCATATTTCTTAAGCACTTACTCTGTGTGGAGCAATGTGTGGGGAAGCAGCGTGGCTCAGTGGAAAGAGCCTGGGCTTCGGAGTCAGAGGTCCTGCGTTTGACTCCTGGCTCTGCCACTTAGCTGTGTGACTGTGGGCAAGTCACAACTTCTCTGTGCCTGTTACCTCATCTTTAAAATGGGGATTAACTGTGAGCCTCACATGGGACAACCTGATTACCCTGTATCTACCCCAGTGCTTAGAACAGCGCTTTGCACATAGTAAGCGCTTAACAAATACCAACATTATTATGGGCAAGTCACTTAACTTCTCTGTGCCTCAGTTCCCTCATCTGTAAAATGGGGATGAAAACTGTGAGCCCCACGTGGGACAACCTGATTCCCCTATGTCTACCCCAGCGCTTAGAACAGTGCTCAGCACATAGTAAGCACTTAACAAATACCAACATTATTATTATTATTATTATTATTAATTACAATAATAGTAATAATGATGGTATTTGTTAAGCACTTTGTGCCAGGCACTGTACTAAGCACTGGGGTAGATACAAGTAAAATGGGTTGGACAGAGTCCCTGTCCTACATGGGGTTCACCATCTTAATCCCCATTTTACAGATGAAGTAACTGAGGCACAGAGAAGTTAAGTGACTTGCCTAAGGCCACACACAACAGACAAGTGGTGGAACTGGGAGTAGAACCTTCCAATTCCCAGGCTTGTGCTCTCTGCTTTTCATTAAGCACTTGGGGGAGTACAATATAACAATATAGCAATCACATCCCCCCCCCCCACAATAAGCTTACAGTCTAGATGGGGAGGAAGACATTAATATAAATAAACATAATTACAAATATTTATATAAGTGCTATGGGGCTGGACGGGGAGGGGATGAATAAAGAGAGCAAGAGAAGACAAGGAAAGGAGGTCTTAGTTTTGTGTTCTGCTTGTGTTCTAGGTCAGGAATAGATAGAGCAGTAGAAAGAAGTGGCTGGGGGGGACTGAAAGGGAAAGATGGGGGAGGATATTGGGAAATCGGGCCTTACTGCAGAATTCTCCAGCTTGAAAGGATGTCAGGCTGCGTACACTCATCATTAAAAACTCTTTGAAAGGCTGATAAAACCCAACCTCTTCACTTGTGAAAACATCATTTTCAGCAGCTGAGCAGGTCTGGCCCTCTGGGGTCAAACTCTTCTTCTTCAGCAGAGGAGGTGGTCAGTGAGCTGAGATGATTAAAAATCAGTTGGATTGGGTGCTTGACAGGAAGATTCAATTCCCTCGATCTCTCCCCCTGCCAGCATTATCTGCTGAATAAACATAGTTTGCACAGTGTCCACTGTAGCACATGCCTCTCCCTTTGGCGTTCTATTTTAACACTCGCGTTTCCAACCAGCCCACGTTTTGTTCAGAGGGAACACCTGTTCCTTCCCCATGGAAACGAGTCAGTTGATCTAAATCCTCAGAGCCATGGAGAGGGAGGGAGAGATGAGCTGGCAGAGAAAAAGGTAAGAGGAAGTTGGAAACATAGCTAAACTTTGGGGTTTTACTTTTTCTCTCTTCTTCCCCTTACCCACAAAACCTCAAACTACCCTCCTAGTAGCCAGGACAGAAACCAGGTCATATCTTTTAAGAGACATCACTCTTTTAGCTAACAGGCTTAGTCACAAACTTGAGGTAAGATAGAATTGCCTTCTCTCACCTGGATCTTAATGCTAAACCTCCTCTTTCCCAGATGACACTTTTGGGTTTCACAGTCCGGCCCTAATCTGTGTTGAGGGGGGCAAGTGGATGTTGGGAAGGTTTTATTCCCATGTGGGCAGAGAATATGTCTATCTACTCTCTTTTAGTGTACTCTCCAAAGTACTTAGTTTGGTGCATTGCATGTAGTAAGGGCTCAATAATACAACTGATTAATAAATATGATCGGTGAGATGTCTATGTTCAATAAATACTACTGATTAATACATAGGATTGGTGAAAGAACTCTATGTTTTAATTCAGCCCACAGCTTTGGGAATCCTGACGGAGTAAATGTGGTTCATTTGGAAGTTGTAGGAAAACTAGACGGAAATTTATTTGACTTGACTCAGGTGGGTAAAGAAAACAAAAATCACCAGAATGAGAACTTCTTTCTGGACAGATGTAGGAAGAGTGAAGCTTCCAGGGTAGGTAACAAAAGCGGGTTTTCGGCAGAGCCAAGACTTTATCCAGCTTGGATTCTTGGAAGGACAGAGTCCATTCGTCCCAGGTTAATAATATAAAAAATAAAGAATAATAATTGTGGTATTTTTTATGCTCTTACTAAGTGCCAAGTACTGTACTAAGCTTTGAGGTAGCTACAAGATATTCTTTTTGGACACAGTCACTGTCCCACATGGAGCTCACATTTTAAGTAGGGTTTTTGTGGGGATGTGGTGCTAATATCTGAGCTAATTAATCTACTTATTGAGGAAATGGCTTTTGCTTAAGTGGTAAATATTCTAGTTCCTGAGGTGAGGGAGGCACTTGGGTGACTAACAGGAGACAAAGTATGTGTCAATTGCATAAATTATCACACTGCCTTCTGTAATCTGCCTTGGTTGTGTTGCACTTTCTGATATTTGCTTATATTTTCTTTGTAATGGTGACTTTCCCAGGATTTGGGAATGAGAGAGGAAATCCTGAAGTTTTTAAGAGAGATTACTAATTAGCTATTTTCTAAGAATTCAACAGCAACTTTAACTTTGACTTGCTTTATAATTCTGGTGTGACTCTTTGGGAATGAATCTGAGGGTGTCAGGGTGGCCTAATGGAAATACCACAGAGACAGGAGTCCCAGCTCTGCCATTTACCTGCTATGTGACCTTAGGCAAGTCACTTAATCTCTCTGTACCTCAGTTTCTTTGTCTGCAAAGTGGGAACTATCCCTCCTCTTCTTTTCTCCTGTGAACCCCATGTAGGATAATCACTGTGCCCATTCTGAAACTTAGCGTTGTGTTTGACAGGTAGCAAGCATTTAATAAATAGTATTAATAACATTTTTTGAGTGCCCATATGGGGCAGTGCATAGAACATGGGCCTGGGAGTCAGAAAGACCTGGGTTCTAAATCTGGCCCCTCCACATGTCTGCTGTGTGACCTTGGGTAAGTCACTTCATTTTTCTGGGCCTCAGTTACCGCACCTGTAAAATGGGGATTAAGAATGTGAGCCCTATGTGGAACAGGGACTGTGAGAAGCAGCGTGGCTCAGTGGAAAGAGCACGGGCTTTGGAGTCAGGGCTCATGAGTTCGAATCCCAGCTCTGCTACTTGTCGGCTGTGTGACTGTGGGCAAGTCACTTAACTTCTCTGTGCCTCAGTTCCTTCATCTGTAAAATGGGGATTAAGACTGTGAGCCCCACGTGGGACAACCTGATTCCCCTATGTCTACCCCAGCGCTTAGAACAGTGCTCGGCACATAGTAAGCGCTTAACAAATACCAACATTATTATTATTATTAGCTTTTATCTACCCCAATGCTTAGGACACTGTTTGGCACAAAGTAAGTGCTGAACAAGTACCATAATAATAATTATTATTATTATTACAAGTAATATTCTCCCTTCCCATAAAGGGCTTGAATTCTAATGGGTGGACACAAATATATATATAACTAGAGTGGTCAAACTTTAAAAAAAATTGAAGGGACACCTAAACATTAGTACAAAAGAGGACAGTCCCTCTAGACTGTAAGGTTGTTGTGGGCAGGGAATGTGTCTAATTGTTGCATTGTACTCTCCCAAGTGCTTAGTACAGTGCTCTCACACAAGTGCTCAATAAATGAGATTGAATGAATGAAAGGAGGGAATAAGTAGTGTTGTAAATGCTAAAATTGGCTGGAGGAATAATAAAAATTGTACTATTCATGTGTCAAGCGCTGTTCTAAATGCTGGGGTATATAAAAGTTATCATGTACCAGGATGATCTGTTTCACAGTGGTGGGTGATTAATGAGGGAAATCTTGTTGGAGGAGGTGGGATTCTCTGCAGGATTTAAATGCAGTCCTCTATTCAGCTGTATTTATTGAGTGCTTATTGTGTGCAAACCACTGTACTGAGCGATTATAGGCTGTAGACAGACTCTAGACTGTAAACTCATTGTCAGCAGAGAAAGTATTTGTTGTTGTATTGTGCTCTCCCAAGCATTTAGTGCAGTGTTCTGCACACAGTAAGTTCTCAATAAATACAACTGAATGACAGACTGCAGGGAGACCAGGGGTCTGTCTGATATGGGGAGGGAGGGAGTTCCAGGTCCAGGAAACTGTTGAGGAAGGGGACCAAAGTTGTTGGCTTGGGAGGAACAAAGATGGCGAGTTGGGGAGAAGCTATCGAAGACAGTGAGCAGATGTGGAGGGCCTCGGAGCTGAGTGTGAGGAGGCTCCAAACTCTCTCATCCATCCTTCCAAACCTCCGCCCAGGTTACTCACGGCCAGTTCCTGTGGTTCAGGCTGAGCCTCTCTGAGGGAAAAATGGAGGAGGCCATGCAGAGAAATGATGTGGCTTAGCAGATCTGAGCACTGATCTGGGTTCTAATGCCAGCTCCACCACTTGTCTGCGGTGTGATCTTGAGCAAGTCACTTCACTTCTCCGCCTCAGTTACCTTGGCAGTAAATGATAATTGTGGTATTACTATGTGCTGGGAACTGTACTAAGTACTGGGGTAGATACAAGATAATTGAGTTGGACACAATATCTGTCTCACATAGGGCTTACAGTCTTAATTCCCATTTGACAGATGAGGTAACTGAGACCCAAAGAAGTGAAGTGACTTGCTCAAGATCACACAGCAGACAAGAGGCAGAGCCAGGATTTGAAATCAGGTCCTTCTGACTCACAGGCCCATTACCTATTCACTAGGACACGCAGATTCTCGTGAGGATTAAGACTGTAAGCACTATGTGGGTCATGGACTATGTCCAATCTGATTATCTTGTATCTGCCCTAGTCCTTAGTACAAGGTCTGGTACACAGTAAAAGCACTTAACAAATACCATTAAAAATAAACAAGACCCAGGAGGCTTGGGCTCAAGTGGAATCTGGAATTTGACTCCTTGTGTGCATCAGTTTTCTCATATGTAAAATGTGTGTGTATCGGAGGGGTGGGGGGCGGGGTGGCACAAAGTGGGAGAAGATTGTTTTCCCCATTCCTAAATCAAAGGAACAGTAAAAAGATAGCAGCACAGTCCTCTGAAGAGTTTTGGTGGAAGGCTGTAATGCAGTATAATGTTATGTTGAGGAACAGCCTTGTGTGGACCAGAAATTAGGGCTTTACATTTCAAGACTTGATCCAGAACTGATTCTTCTGGTGCTAATGCCACCCTCAGAGGCCTGAAACCCTCTTCTAAGAGGGCTGGGACATTGTCCTGAGATTCAGGGGCTCTAAGCTTTTCATAAGCACAGCAAGCTAACCCTCCAGGGACCCCTGACAGCTAGCTGAGGGTAGAAATAGTTTTCATTCCCATTTTGGTTACCGGGAGATTGATGCACAAAGTGGGAACAGTGTCAGAGGGAGAATAGAACCCAAGACTCTGGTCTGGTAATCTTTCACATCCACATATGATAGGATAATTAGGTTGTCAATCTGGGAAGTTTACAGGTAGGAGGTATTTTTGTTCTGTATTTTAGGCTTGACTTTTTTCCATGAAGATTGTTCTTGAGAACAGTTCTGTGATCTGGTTTTTACTCCAGTTATCATGAAACATGGAGACGGATCTACTTCCTTTTTTGAAGGCTGACATCAGAGAAATATTTGAAAGTGAGTACTATGTCATTTATCCCACCTTTTCCCTCCTTGGGCATGGTGTCCTTTACCTTGGCCAACAGTTATCATTCACAATTATCTTGATCCAAAAACTGTTTCAAAAGGTAAATTCTTTGATTAAAAATAAGTTTTAGTACAAGTTTAGAAGTTACAACCTTACTCATAAGTCACGCTGTTTTCTGAAAGGGCTCTTCTAAACATTTCATAAGGCAATGAGTTTGGAGGAAGAAGTTGTGAGCAAAGCATGAAACATCTGAGTAGAGGCTACACTATAGCAAAAGTCAACCTGGTTGTTCCTTAAACTACCCAGATGTTTAAAAGAGTCATTTGGTCAAATATAAAAAGTTTTGGGTTTCAATTAAGAAGGGCTGATTTTCAATTTTATAAAATAAAGTTGATGTAGACACACATGCAAAGGACAAAAACTATCCCATGCATTTTTGTATCCCATGCATTTTCTGGCCATACAAGGATCTCAACATAGCTTTAAAGCACTCAATCACCTTACCTCGCTACTCTCCTCTAATGCTAACCTATTCACCGTACCTCATTTTCAACTATCTCACCACCGACCTCTCACCAACACCCTCCCTCTGTCCTGGAATGCTCTTCCCCTTCATTGGGAAAGCAGCATGGCTCAGTGAAAAGAACCCGGGCTTGGGAGTCAGAGGTCATGGGTTTGAATCCCAGCTCTGCCACTTGTCAGCTGTGTGACTGTGGGCAAGTCACTTCACTTCTCTGTGCCTCAGTTCCCTCATCCGTAAAATGGGGATGAAGACTGTGAGCCTCCCGTGGGCCAACCTGATTACCCTGTATCTACCCCAGCGCTTAGAACAGTGCTCTGCACGTAGTAAGCGCTTAACAAATACCAACATTATTATCTAACAAATACCGCTATTATAAGCTCACTATGGGCAGGGAAACCATCTGCTAATTCTGTTGCACTGTACTCTCCTAGGTGCTTAGAACAGTATTCTGCCCATAGTAAGTGCTCAGTAAATACAACTGATTGGTTGATTGATAATTTTTGGCCCATGTGAGAGAGTCTAGGGGTGGAAGCATGAAAGCTTAAGCAGCTCCTTTAATCTCTTAGGCCTTGAAGGCTGGAACCATGAAACTGAAGCCCATTCCCTAGGCCTGCAGACCCCTGGTCAGTTACAATACTGAACCCAGCATCAAAAGATCTGTTATTCATTAAACTGCATTTATTGAGGGCTTACTGTGTGCAAAGCAGCGTGGCTCAGTGGAAAGAGCATGGGCTTTGGAGTCAGAGGTCATGGGTTCAAATCCCGGCTCGGCCATTTGTCAACTGTGTGACTTTGGGCAAGTCACTTAACTTCTCGGTGCCTCAGTTACCTCATCTGTAAAATGGGGATTAAGACTGTGAGCCCCACGTGGGACATCCTGATTCCCCTGTGTCTACCCCAGTGCTTAGAACAGTGCTCGGCACATAGTAAGCGCTTAACAAATACCAACATTATTATTATTATTACCAAAGCACTAAACTAAGCAGTTTGGAGAGTACAATACAACAATAAACAGACACATTTCATGCCCACAATGAGTTTACATTTTAGAGGGGAAGACAGACATTAATATGGATAAATTATGGATATAATTGCAGATATTATATGTATCCCCAGTATGTTTGGAAGACTCTATTTCTGGGTACTGTGAACCTCCAAACTGAAGAGGCACTGATGATTTTCTAAAGCTTATGTTCCTTCCCCTTTTTCTGGGTTTTATCATCTTGGAACCTTTTAAAGGTAGAATTTGATAGTCAAGATGTTGTTTATAATCTTTCAGTTTCTATCAAAACTGGCTTCGGATCAAGAAAGAGACGAAAACAATTTTGGCGATGAAAGACGGGTGTACAGCAGCCAGAGATGATGGACCAGGGCTATCGGGATGAGGCCCCGGACCCTCTGGAGCCCCCAACCGTACATCTGAATGAAGATCGGGATGAGGGGCAGCCAGACTGGTGCCATGACGTGGAAATGGAGACGATGGGAGTGCTGCCACACAAGAGCCCCAAGAAGATATGGGATGAGTTGGAAGGTCATCCAATTAGCCAAATTGACAGAATCCCAAAGCTGGCAGAGACCACAGACCAGCAGGTGATGGGGCAGCAGCAAAAACACCAAGGTCAGGAGGTAGAGATTGATATAGAGCCAAGTTCAATTCCTCGACCACGGCAGGAAGTTCTGGGGACTGAAGTACTGTCTTGCCATCAAAGCGAAGAACCAATAAATCCAGCAGGAAAACATCAGGAAAAAGACTCTGTTCAAAAAGATCCGACCTCTGCCCCATTGACCCAACTGCAGCCTCATGAAGGGTTGTTTGTGGGGATGACAGACCTGTCAAGATGCTGTCAGAGTCTGGAGAAAAAGTCCCAGGAGACTCTGATGGTGCTCCCCTTGCCAAATCCAGAGAAAGGTCAGTCAATAAAGGGCCCTGAACCAGAACAAATCCCACACCCACAGTGCCCAAAGTTGATTGGACAAGAACTCCCACTTGTCCAAAGGGAGGATGTGGGAAGTCAGGAGGAAACCTGGACACTCATGCTCGATTCAGAAGGACCTCATTTGATTGTCCCTGCCCAAGAAAATGGTTCCAGGCGGAAGCCCCTAAAGTGCCAAGACTGTGGGACCGAGGAAGAAATCAATCATGAGGAAGAGATTCCCCAAGAAGATGTCCAAGGAAAATCAAAATGGCAGCTTCAGTTCCTGGAGCAGAAGGTGGTGAAGGTGCTGAGGCTCTGGCATCATCAGCAAGTGGAAGGTGTTCTGAAGGTGTTGCAGCAGCACTTCTGGGAAGAGGAAGGACAGTCAATGGCCCTGATGCCGAGGAAAGAAAAGAGAAGCTTGAAAGTCACAGAGCAGCAGTGGCAGCTGAAGGAGAAGGGCCTGGAGGTCACCACAAAGCTCCACGAGAGGCAGGACTCAGGCTGCTCCCAGGGATGTCCATTTGGCTATCAAGGGGATGATCAAGAGCTTTCTCTCCCTGCTTTCCAAGAACAAGAAGTGTCTGAGCTGGTGCATCGGGGTTCCTGCCCCGGTAAGAAGAGCACCACAGAAATGCCACAGAGGGGAAATGAAGACTGGCCAACCCGAGAAAATGAGACTTCGGCCAGACCTGATCAAGGTGAGGAAGAAGCCGAGCTGAAGAGACTGGAAGGAAACATTCCCAGAAGGAACGGTCCATGGCAGCCGCAGGAGCGGCAGCGGCCAGAAAAGGAGGTGCTGCAGCTGCTGCGGGAGCAGCATCGCTGCCAAGAAGACGCCATTCTGAGGGTGCTGCGGCAACAGAGGGACCACCATGGGGAGGCCATCCTGCAGGCCCTCCGGAAACTGCCGCAGCAGGAGGATGCGATTCTGGTGACATTGCGCCGACAGTGGCAGGTCCAGGAGGAAGCCATCCTGGAGGTCCTCAGGTTACAACAGCAGATCCAAGAGGAAATGGTTGGGAAAGTGATGCGGCAGCCCCGACCTGCAGAAGAGGAGGAGCAAGAGCTACCTGAGTGGGAATGGTCTCTGACGGCGGGTGAGCTCCACTGCCAGGGAGAAGGGAGGCCCTGGCCTCCACCCTGCGAGCAGGAGGGCGATGCAGAGATGATGGAGCGGAGATGGTACCGGAACAGAAAGGACAGAATGTGTGAGAGGGCAAGGCTGTGGGGTGTAACTGGCTTGGGCCAAGACTGGGAAGCCAAGGAGGTCGAGTCACAGCAACAGTTGCGATATCAGCAACAGGCACAGCAGCAGCCAGAGCAGTCACAGCTGCAGCAGCAGCCACAACTGCAGCAACAACAATCCCAAGAGCTGGACAGTCTACCACAAAACCTGGGTCAGGATGAGCCAAGTAGCCAGGTGGTCAAACACAGTGAGAACAAAGAAAAGCAATCCAAAAAACCTACAAGGGAAACGCCTAATTATTTTGTAGCAATTCCTATAAGAAATGATCAGGTATAGGATATTTCAGGCTTTTTTGGGGGGGTTGCTATGAAAACCCTGAAAGTTAAGTGGTATTTGTTAAGTGCTTACTATGTGCAGAGCACTGTTCTAAGCACTGGGATGGATACAGAGTAATCAAGTTATCCCATGTGAGGCTCACAGTTAATCCCCATTTTACAGATGAGGTAAGTAGTTCAGAGATATTCAAGGATGTGGATGGTGGTGTGTTATTAATAATGGCATTTATTAAGTGCTTACTATGTGCAAAACACTGTTTTAAGCACTGGGAGGGATACAAGGTGATCAGGTTGTCCCACATGGGGCTCTCAATCTTAATCCCCATTTTACAAATGAGGTAACTGAGACACAGAGAAGTTAAGTGACTTGCCCAAAGTCACACAGCTGACAAGTGGCGGAGCTGGGATTAGAACCCATGACCTCTGACTTCCAAGCCCGAGCTCTTTCCACTGAGTCACGGTGCTTCTCGAGCATCCCTTAGCGTCCCTTATCTCTTTATGTATCTGAAAATGGCTAATTATGGATCCCATGGGGGGACCTACAGAATACAGGGAGATGAGGGAGAAGCAGAAACTGAAATTTTGTTTCTACGGAGTAAGTTCTCTAACTGTCCGAACCTCTCTGCCTGGGTCGCGGTCAAGGTGTCTGATTCGTTCTAAGGGGGCTGAGCATCAGATGGGAGGAGAGCAGGGAAAGGCAAAGGAAGGAGAACAGAAGGAATAAAGAAGGAGGGAGAGGGGAGAGCCAGATAGTTTAGAACCAAAGATCAACTAATCAGTGGTATTTATTTACTCATTCATTCATTCAATCGTATTTATTGAATGCTTACTGTACTAGAGCACTGTACTAAGTGGTTGGAAAGTACAATTCAGCAACAGATAGAGACAATCCCTACCCAACAAGTGCTTACCATGTGCAGAGCCCTGTGCTCAGTGTTTGGGAATGGACAATGCAGTGGAATAGATAGATGCAATCCCTGCCCACATGAAGCTTACAGTCTACAGTGGGACACAGTTATTGAAATAAATCACAGGTAGAAAAAATGGAGTTGAAAGATATGCACATGGTTGCCATTGGTCTGGGCAGCATGGTTTAGTGGAAAGAGCACGGGCTTGGGAGTCAGCGGTCATGGGTTCTAATCCTGGCTCCACTGCTTGTCAGCTCTGTGACCTTGGGCAAGACACTTAACTTCTCTGTGACTCAGTGACCTCATCTGTAAAATGGGGTTGAAGACTGGGAGCCCTACCTGGGACGATCTGATTATGTTGTATCTACCCTAGTGCTTGGAATAGTGCTTGACACATAGTAAGTGCTTAACAAATACCAACATTATTATAATTATTATTATCAAAGTGCTTTAAGATGTAAAGTGCATAGGTGATTTGTGGTACTTACTGAGTGCTTTACTATAGGCAGAGCAGTGTACAAAGTGCTTAGTGTACAGTACAGTTGAGAGATAATAATAGTTATGGTATTTTTCAAGTGCTTACTATGTGCCAAGCATCATTCTAAGTGCTGGGGTAGTTCAAGGAATCAGGTTGTCCTATGTGGGGCTCACAGTCTTAATCCCCCTTTTACAGATGAGGTAACTGAGTCACAGAGAAGTCAAGTGGCTTGCTTAAGGTCACAAAGCAGACAAGTGGCAGAACCGGGATTAGAACACACGCCCTCTGACGCATAAGCCCATGCTCTGTTCCTACCCACAAGGAGCTTCTTTTAAAGATATCCTTTTCTCTGACACATTGCTAGTTTGTAGATTCTGTGGTGGCCCTTTTATTTCTACCAAGGCTTCTATAACCATTTACTATATATATGCACTGCCTCCCAGCCACACTTCTTAACTTGGCAATACCTCCACGATCCCAATCTCCTGTCATCCTCCAAAAAATAATTACCAGTTCCTGCTCTTTCCTTGAAGAAAGTCACCCTACTTCTCAGTCTTAATCCTTCTTCTCCTGACCCTGAAGCCAATCCCTGAACTATGTGGTGTGTGGTAGGTTTTTAAATGCAAAACACACATGGTGTATGATTTCTGTTTTTAAAACTGACTTTAGAAAAGAGAACCAATAGGAATCCACCAGTTTCTAATATCACTGTAAATGTTTCCTAGGACCCAATCATTTTCTGTGAACTGCCATGCCTGAAGGAATTCATTCACTATTTATTATATCTTTCAGTTTGTGGTGAGTTCCTCCAGAGCTTCCCACTATCTACTGAGCAATCCATCCCAGGTCCTGCTTTTCTGTTCTGTTCATTCACTCAGTCATATTTATTGAGCACCTACTGTGTTCACAGCACTTTACTAGGTGCTTGAGAGAGGACAATACAACAATAAACAGATACATTCCCTGCCCACAATGAGCTTGCAGTCTAGATTGGGGGGCCAGAGGGGGAAACAGACATCACTATAAATAAATTACAGATATGTACATAAGTCAGTGGTGCTGGGAAGGGGGAAAATCGAATGGAGCAAGTCAGGGCAGCACAGAAGGAAGTTGGAGAAGAAGAAAAAGGGGGCTTAGTGTGGGAAGACCTTTTGGATAAGATGTGGCCTCAGTGAGGCTTTGAAGAGGGGGAGAGTAATTGTCAGATTTGAGGAGGGAGGTTCCAGGCCAGAGGCACGACATCGACTAGGGATGGGCAGCAATATGGAGTCACAGTGAGAAGGTTAGCACTAGAGGAGCCGTGTATGGGGGCTGGGTTGTAGAAAGAGTAACTACGTGAGGTAGGAGGGGACAAGGTGATAGACTGCTTTAAAGCCAGTGATGAGGAGTTTTTGTTTGATATGGTTGTGGATGGGAAACTGCTGGTGTTTTGGGAGGAGCAGGGTGACATCCTGAAAGTTTTCTGTAGAAAAACTATCTGGGCAGCAGAGTGAAGTATGGACTGGAGTGGGAAGAGGCAGGAGGCTGGGAGCTCAGCAAGGAGCTGATGCAGCAATCCAGGAGGTGTAGAATGAGTGATTGTAATAACATGGTAGCAGTTGGGATGGAAAGGAAAGGGCAGATTTTTAGTGATGTTCTGTTCCCTCAGATGTTATGCTAAGGGCAGTCCAAGCAGGGCAGTGGAAATGAAGCTCCCCAAATGGCTTCCTCACTTTGTTTCCTGAGCTGCCAGAATGACTCGTTCGTGCCCAGGGAATTTTGCTTTCAAAAAAGATATTCTGTTATTTCAGGATTAAATGTAAAGAGGGTCATATCCCAGAGGGTTTTAAGCATTTCCTAGAGTTCATTTTACCGTTACTGTACAAGCACTGCGTTCTTGGAGAATTATTGGTGGAAGGCATTCAAGAAATCTTTCCCCTCTCAGACTCTTCCTTTTTTTAAAAAAAAAAAATTAAGGAAGACTGTGAGGCCCATTTGGAATCAGGGACTTAGTCCAATCTGACTACGTTGTATCAACCCAAATGCTTAGAACAGCATTTGACCCATAATAAGCCTTAGCAAATGCCACTATTGCTATTATTATTGTTATTAATACTACAGGAGTATTGCCTAGTGAAAAGGGCTCAGAATTGGGAGTCAGGAGGCCTCGGTTGTCCTTCTGCTCTGCCACTTGCCTGCTGTGTGACGTTGGGCAAGTTCCTTATTTGGAATAGCATGACATAGTGCATAGAACATGGGCCTGGGAATCAGAAAGTCATGAGTGCTAATCCCAGCTCTACCACTTGCCTTCTGTGTGAACTTGGGCAAGTCAATCCACTTTTCTGGGCCTCAGTTACCTCACCTGTAAAATGGGGATTGAGGCTGAGTCCCACAGGGGGTAGACTGTAGTAAGTTCATTGTGGGCAGGGAATGGGACTGTTTATTGTTGTATTGTACTCTCCCAAGTGCTTAGTAAAGTGTTCTGCACACCATAAGTGCTTAATAAATATGATAGAATGAATAACGGGGACTTTCTCCAGACTGATCTGCTTGTATCCACCCCAGCACTTAGTATAGTGCCTGGCACATAGTAAGCACCTAACAAATAGCACAATTATAATTATTCTTACTACTAATAATTTATATGTTTCGGTTTTCTCATCTGTAAAATAGGGATTCAGTGCCTGTTCTCCTCACCTTCAACTATGAGCTTCATGAGGGACAGGGGCTATGTCTGATTTGATTATCCTGTATCTACTCCAAAACATGTCTTTTTATTGTTATCTTGTACTCTCCCAAGCACTTAGTACAGTGCTCTGCACACAGTAAGTGCTCAGTAAGTATGACTGAATGAATGAATACTTAGCACAGTGCTTGAAATGCAGTAAGCACTTGAACATTATTGTTATTTTTATTAACATCACAGCTGCCAATATTTCCCATGGAGTTCCACAGTGAAACCTTCTGAGAAGAGTAGTTAGGTTGGTGAAAATAATTACTACTCAACATCATCTTTCTGGTGCCTGAAAAATCAAAGTAGACCAGCTCTAAATAATTAGCAAACACAAGAGAGGAAGGCAGGGAGGAAAGGAAATGAGGTAAGATATCAAGCAAACAATAAAGAGATAAAAAATTAGCAGGGGGTAGCCCATACAGGCAAGGGCTCAGAGCTCCTCAGTTCAACTGGTGAATTAAGCCAAAATGTTTTTATCTTTGCTAATAATAATGATTTTAGAAACAATGCCAGCTTAGCCAATCTGCATGATCCTGGAATCTTTACTCTGAAGTGCTTTGAGCTCTGGGTTGGATGTTGGTTTCAGTAATAACCCTTCAATTTTAAAATTCAAGGCCAACTAAAAATTAAATCATTGCCTTATCTTAAAAGTTTCTCGATCTTGTAGTTGCTAGATAAAAGCTCTTCCTAATTGCCTCTCTAACTCTATACTTCCCACTTTTGGGGAGGGAAGGAGTGATGCAGGGTTTGGGAGAAGTTTGTTTAAAACCTACTTATAGACAGATGCATTCACTTTCCACCTATCTAGTTCCATATTCTTTAAAAGGCCTGGCTGCCAGCCAAGTATAAAAAGGCTTAACCGTCTTCTACTGGAAGTGTTGTAATATTATACGATGATTCCAGGATGTCTAATTCATGCCGCCAATGCAGATGTCCAATCTACAATGATGTTCCAAATAAAATTTGCAACTAAAGTAATAGAAGAGAGGGAATGGTGGAGGATTTACATCTGGTTTTATGATTGAACAGAGTAGTTAATGGCTTAACCCTGCACCATGAATAGGACAAGATCATCCAGATTTAGAATCAGTCAACTTCAAACTCAGCCTAATAGAGGGAATCAAGTCTTCAAGTTTTTTTTTTTTTTTAATATATTTTGCTAAGTGCTTATTATGTGCCAGGACTGTACTAAGCTCTGGGGTAGATACAAGATAATCAGGTTGGACACAGGCCCTGTCCCATATAGGGTTCACAATCTTAATCCCCAAATGACAGATGCAGCACTTAGAACAGTGCTTGGCACATAAGTACTTAAATATCATCATTACTATTATCATTATTATGAGGCGTTTTGCACACAGTAAGCACTCAAATACAATTGAATGAATGAATTAGGTAAATGAGGCACAGAGAAGTTAAGGGACTTGCTCAAGGAGACACAGCAGACATGTGACAGAGCTGGGATTAGAACCCAGGTTCTCTTTCCACAGTCCTTCTTAGTAGGAAAGCATGGAACAGAAAATCAGAGCTAAGGTTCCAAGATGGTTCTTTTCTGAGGGACTTCAGTAACATCAGCATTGTAATACTAAATACAAGTCCTTTTGCTTTCAGGCCTCCATCAGGATATGAAACCTTTTCTAAATTCTGTTTCCTTCACTGAGTAATATCCCCCGAGTTTTCATCATTTGAGGGGTTGGATTTTTATTTTTATTAGCTTAAAGTTTCATTACAGATGGAAAGAGCCTTCAGGGCCAATTGTCTGTGGTGTTTGGATACCTAAGCAAGACTCAAAAATAAATATTCAGTGAGTTTATTTTTAATAAGACTAATGAAGTTCTTTGTGATCAAGACTGATTCCTATGGAGAGTTTGAAGACATGTGGAGTAATTTAAGCTTCCTTAAGTGAATCAGGGGCCAGAGCCTGAGTCTGTAAGCTCGTTGTGGACTGGGAATGTATCCGTTATATTGTACTTTCCCAAGTGCTTAGTACAGTGCTCTCTACAAAGTAAGCTCTTAAAAAATATGACTGAGTGGGAGTAGATGCAGGAGGGATTCTAAGGTGATTGGAGGGTCTGCAGTGAATCCAAATAGTGCTGGATTCAACCTGCAGCTTAGAGGGGGACTGGAACTCCCATGGGGGACAGGGGTTGTGTCTACCGGATTATCTTCAATCTTCTCCAGCACTTAATACAGTGACTGGCACATAATAAATGTTCAACAAATACCATTTTTTTAAAAGAGACTCTGAGACTATAGTCTGCAGGTTTTAGTACACTAGCCTCCTTTAGACTGTTAGCTTGTTGTGAGCAGGAATGTATCGTTTATTGTACTTTGTACTTTCCCTGGCCTTTAGTATAGTGCTCTGCACACAGTAAGCTCTCAATAAATACAGTTGACTTCCCTGGGAGCATTGGCTTAAAAATCTTGATTGGTTATGCCTCTTCTTCTACTGTGGACTCCAAGGTAGAAAGAGAGGTAAGTTGCAAATTTAGAATAGCCAAATACTGGCCTTGCAACCAAACGGAATTGTCTCTGAAAGTAATGCATTCATCCAAGTGAGGTATAGCTTGCACTTGATTATTCTTAAAAAATATTCTTAAAAATAACATTTTCATCTGGGACCAAATTTATAGTTGGAAAATGGTATAAAATGAATTATGGAAATGCTGTTCAATTTCAATAGTCTATTAACAGACAACTGCATCAAGACTACATTAATAATTGCCTTGCCCTACACACTTTATTTCAACATATTTTAGACTTTAAAAAGAGATAATTAATGTCAAATTCATTTCAAAAACAATGCTAATGGATTCAAAAATGTATTTACTCTTGGATTTTAAACTAATGTTAACAAAATTATCACTGAGTTTTCAAAGTCTAGACTGTCACTTTCCCTTTATGTCTAGACAAGGAAATGGTCATTTCATCTGGTTTTTAGAGGACCTATCAAGGAGGCAAGATATTGCTTTTGGTATCTGTGATGATGGTCTTCTAAGCCTTACAGATGTGTTATACGCAATGCTTGTCAGAGGATTAGAAATTTCTCCTCCCTTTGATTAGAGAAAGAGATTGTGTGCATCTCTTGAAACTGGATCAGTCGACAGTATTTACTGAGTGCTTTTGATGTACACAGCACTGTACAAGCCCTTTGGAGAATACAACACAACAAGGTTAGCAGACACATTCTCTGCCCACAATGAGTTTACAGTCTAGATGGGGAGACAGATATTAATATAAATAATCATATGATATATAATTTATAGATATGCTGCAAGAACTGGGTTTGATGGATTCTGAATTATCCAGGCCTGCAGGACCAGGATTAATAGTTTCCATTCATTGTATTTATTGAGCGCTTACAGTGTGCACTTGGGAGAGCACAATATAACAATAAACAGACACATTCCCTTCCAGAAGAAGCAGCATGATAGAGTGGATAGAGCATGGGCTTGGGAGTCAGAAGGTTATGGGTCCTAATACTGGCTCTGCCACTTGTCTGCTGTGTCACTTGTCACTTCACTTCTCTGTGCCTCAGTCACCTCATTTGTAAAATTGGGATTAAGTCTGTGAGCCCCATGCAAGGCAGGGATTGTGTCCATCCCTGTTTGCTTGTATCTATCCCAGTGCTTGGTACAGTGCATGGCACACAGTAAGCACTTTAACAAATACAACCCCGCCTGCACACTTCACTCCTCTGGTGCTAACCTTCTCATTGTGCCTCGTTCTCGCCTGTCTCCCTGCCAAACCCTGGCCCACATCCTACCTTTGGTCTGGAACGCCCTCTCTCCTAAAATCCTCCAGACAATTGTTTTCCCCCACGACCTCATTCAAAGCCTTACTGAAGGCAAATATCCCCCAAGAGGCCTTCTCAGACTAAGCCCCCTTTTCCTCATCTCCCACTCCCTTCCGCATCATGCTGACTCGCTCCCTTTCCTCTTCTCCCATCTCCTCACCCCACAGCATTTATGTATATATCTACAATTTCATATATAGATGTCTGTCTACTTATATTGATGTCTGTCTCTCCCCACCCCACCCGCCCCCCCCAACACACACACAGACTATGAGCTCATCCTGTGCAGAGATTGTCTCTCTCTATTGGAGAATTGTACCTTTCCAAGCACTACGCTGCACACAGTAAGCACTCAATAAATATGGATGAATGAATGAATGAACAAATTCCACAGCTGTTATTATGAGGATAATGGCTATGGAGTCTCCCATCGAGAAGAAGGGATGAGCTTTCGAACTGAGAGGTTGCAGAGAGTTATTGGTGCTAGTGGCTTGCTAAGAATAATAACTGTGATCTTGGGTAAATGCATGCTACGTACTAAACTGCATGAATGCAGGGGTAGAAACAACATGAGCAGATTGGACACAGTCCCTGTCCCACTGGGCTCAAGGCTTAAGAGGGATTGAGATATGTATTTTATTCCCATTTTACAGATGAGGAAACTGAGGCCTAGGTCAGTGAAGTGATTTGCTCAAGGCCACACAGTGGTGAGCACCAATCATTCTTTCATCCTGCCAGTCATGTTCCTCCTGGGCATGAAGCAAAATGGCTGAGTCAGCAGGAAAGAGTCCAGCATATTGAGAAGGATATGCACATTTTTTTTTCAATATGCAGGACTCTTTTGGCTAAGGTCGAAGGACAGCAACACTGCAGTATGATGAAATGACTGATACTAGATACAGTCTCCTTAACACAGCCTTCTGCAGTAATGTAATCCCTACTTTAAGGAGACCTCATGGTATGCGTCTATAAATCGAAATTTAAATGCTGTATAAGCTAGAGAGAGTGTGAGCTTAGGAATCAGGAGATCCAGGTTTTAATTCTAACTCTGCTTATGACCTACTTTGTTACCTTGGGTAAGTCATTTAACCTCTCTGGGCTTCAGCTATCTCCACTGTAAAATGGGGGTTTAAATACCTGTTCCCCCTACCTCTGTTGGTGAATCCCAATGTAGGACCAGCACAATGTCTGATCTGATTATCTTGTACCTACCTAAGTGCTTACTCCAGTGCTTAGCACATAGTAAATGATGAATAAATGCCACTATTATTTTAACTGACTCAAACTGGGACCTAGATCTAGATGGTATCCAGAACAAAGGACAGAATCGTAGATATTATTTAGCACACATAAAGTGGATATTTTGTGCTTAATAAATACGATCGCCTGACTAGACTAACTAGGAGTTTCCATTTACTGACTCTGCCTAAGGTATTTCTTTTTATCTGTTGCTTTGTAGATTTTGAATAAAATTGAAGATGTGCAGGAACTTATATACACTAAAGATCCTGAACTGCTGAAAGCACTGATTCCTGTCCAGACACTTCACATCACCCTTACTGTAGTTCACCTGGGAACTGACCAAGACGTACAAAAGTAAGAACTGTGGAAAATAACTGCTGAGCTAGCTTGATTCGTCTCCTGGTTTTCTTCATGGCAATCATTTAGTAAATGTTCCTCATCAAAATATCCTCCTCCATTTTCTCTGGTTGGGTCCTTTTGATTTGCTTCCCAGCTTAGTGAATTGATGAAAGCAGATTTCAAAGTGAGAAGAGTGAGATGGATTTTCCCAGACACATAAGGATTTTCCTTTTATCCAGCTCGTATGGGGTAAAAAGAAAGTCAACAGTGCTCTGTTGTTTGCAGTGTAGGGTTGAACAGTAGACCCTAGGGCATAAAAGCCAGACAAAATGCCCTTAATGGCTATGTGCACTCTCTGTTGATGCAGAAGGGAAAGCCCAGTTTTGAAAGGATGCACATTCACCTCCAGCCAGTGGGATCTAGTGGAAAATATATGGCTCTGAAAGTCTGGGTTCTAGTCTCAGCTCTATCACTGGCATACTGTGCATTAGTGCTTAGTACAGTGCTCTGCACACACTAAGCACTCAATAAATATGATTGAATGAATAATAATAATAATGATGATGATATTTGTTAAGCACTTACTATGGGCCAACCACTGTTCTAAGCGCTGAGGTAGATACAAGGTAATCAGGTTGTCCCGTGTGGGGCTCACAGTCTTCATCTTCATTTTACAGATGAGGTAACTGAGGCACAGAGAAGTGAAGTGACTTGCCCAAAGTCACACAACTTACAAGTGGCAGAGCCAGGATTAGAACACATGACCTCTGAATCCCAAGCCTGTGTTCTTTCCACTGAGTCATGAGTCTCTCTCTGAGCTTTCAATTTCCTCATCTGGATAGCAAGAATTATATCTGCCTCTGTTGACCTCAAGGGCATCAATCAATCAATTGTATTTAGGGAGCTCTTACTTTGTGGAGAACACTGTATAAGTGCTTGGGAGAAAACAGAGTTGATAACCATGTCCCCTGTCCATAAGGAGCTAACAGTCTAGAAGGATGCAGATAAGTAATACAAAAGTTCTTAGTGGAAAAAAAAATGTTACACAAATTCAAGGTGGTATAATTGTGGTGATAATTAATGTTAATCATTGAAGGTACTTAAAGTAAAGGTACTTAAAGTAAAGTCCCTGCTCTAACAATTTTGGTCTATCGTGGAAACTTCATAGTGAGAGGAATCCAAAACTTTATTGAATTAATCTTGCCATTCATAAGTATTTGGCTCTAACTGGATAAAGGGCTCAAGCATGTACCCTGCACTCCCAGCCAAACTTATATGTTTCTGGAAAGCAGTGTGGTCCAGTGGAAAGAGCACAGGCCTAGGAATCAGGTGGCCTGGGTTCTAATCCCAACTCCTGACCCTGGGGGACTTCCCTGGGCCTCAGTTTCTTCATCTCTAAAATGGGGATTAAATAACTGTTCTCTTCCCCCACCCTTCGAGTAGGACAGAGACTGAAGCTATTCTGATTCATTTATTTTATCCTATTGCTTAGCATAGTGTTTATCATATATAAAATGATAAACACCACAATCATTGAAAATTTTCAGACAGGGGTGAAGAGATCCAAAGAGGTGATTCTCAAGCTTAATACCTCTTTGAGGTATGTCCTATCCCAGTTTTCATCACCCTTAAAATACCCCCGCCACTTTTCCATCCCCACTCAGAAAATTAAAAGTTGGTTGCTATGGTAGCAAACATCAGAATAAGCAGTTGAGGGCATTGACAATCTTTTATTACATCAAGCCTTTCCCTGTGTTCAGTTTGGGCTGGAACGGGTCAGAGCAGAGTTTCTGACCTCTGACATGTATACAGAGGGACCAGAGGAATGCCAGCATGCTCTCTGTGCAATCATTAAAAGAAATTTCTCTCTCTCTATGTGGCTCATCTGAAATCAATCAGTGGTATTTATTGAATTTTTACTATGTACGGAGCCCTGTACTAAGTACTTGGGCAAATACAACAAGAATTGGTAGGTACATTCCCTGCACACAAAAAGTTTACAGTCTAGAGAGGGAACAATGAGGAACTTCTGGTTTGTCAAACACGCTCCTACTGGAGGTTTGCAGAGGGGAGTAAGCTTCTCCCAACTCCATTGTATAATGCTTAATACAGTGCTCTGAACAGAGTGATCCCCCAAGAAATGCCATAAGTCGATTGACATTTCACTAGGGTGCATGGAGCCTGGGAGAGTTGCAGGTATTTCAGTGCCTGGCATTTTTCCCAGGACAAATTAAGCACTGCTTCATGTAGACAATTAGGTATTGTTTCCCAAAAGCAGAGGAATGGGGAATTTACTCTCATCTCCACCCAGCTTCCTCTGGGAACCAGCAAGAGAAGGATTAAAAAGCCCAAATGACTGAATTAAATGCTTAAGTCAAAATGTATGTATTGATTAATGTTGTCTCTTTTATAGTAATTTTTGGTGCAGGCAGGGGGGAAGAGTCAGAATTGTCTCAAGAAAATTGTTACCCGAAGGATTATAAGTAGGTCACAGTAATAAACGATTCTGCCAGAGATACTCAATGTTTAAAGTCAGTGCACTTGGTTAATTTCATTAACTCACTTTCAGAGCACTTTGACAATCCCTTGGCCTATAAAAATAGGCTTTGGAGTGATGCTGGTGGCTTAAAGATTTAAACTTTTCAGCTTAGGTAAGTGGCGATGACCCATATTTTTAAAGCGCCAGGATCTCTGAACCTTTGCAAACCTATTATGGGAGATAAATGAGAATTGATTTCCATGTATCCATCCTTAGTTTTCATAGAACAAACATACAAATCCTATTTTTAGCTTTGGATCACAACAAAAATGTATGTGGGAGGAAGGGGTTACAGGGGAGATTGATGGATTTCTAAGAGATCGTTTGAAGGGGGTCAGGGGCTACTTTCAGAAGACAGTTTGGGGATTTTTCACAGTTGTCAGAAAGCAGAACAAATTTCCAGAGCAGTGACAGGAGATCTACAGAAAGGCAAGATCTTGGACACTTGAAAAGGAGCCTTCTCTCTGCACCTGGCCATGAATTCAAGGAAGAGAGAACAGAAGTGTCCAAGGTTGGATTTCTTTACATTCCTCAACTAGGAAAGATATATGACCACACTGCAAGCGCTGTAGCTAGAGGATTTTTTTTTCCCCTGGAGTGTACATTCCTTGTGGGGAGCAATCTTGTCTACTAACTCTGTTGCATTTTCCCAAATGTCTAGTACAGTACACTGCTTCAAATACAGTTAAACCATAAACACTTTGAGGGCAGGGACTGGGTCTACCAACTGTAATTGTCCTTTCTCAAGCCCTCAGTTCAGTGCTTTGCACAATGAAAGCACTCACTAAGTACCACTGATTGATGTAGACACACCATAAATACGACGACTACTAACTACTATAATGAATCTCAATCTTTTCTCTGTGAAAATCAACCAATTGGTGGTATTTTTGAGCACTTACTGTATCTAGAGCACAGTACTGAGCATTTGGGAAATTCCAATGCAAGAGAGTTAGTGGACATAATTGCTACCCACAAGGAGCTTACCATCTACAGGGGAAAAAAATCCTCTAACCACAGTGCTTGCAGTGTGGTCATTTATCTTTTCTAGTTGAAGAATGGGGGGAAGGGGAGGACAGATGTTAAAATATATTCATGTTAAAATATATTCCGGAGAGAGGAAACTCAGCTTGTCTTAAACTTGGGCAGATCCTCAGGTGGCTTCAGCATAGGTGCACAGTGGATTTGCAGCTTGCAAATGTGGCAGAGGGGGAAGGAATAGGTTATACTGCCCGCCCCCTCTCCCCCTCCTCACACACATATGCCCTGCCCCTCTTCTTCAAATTGGATCCCAAGTGGAGTTGAAAAAGGGAAAAACTTCTTTGCTGTAGCCTTCTTCAGAACAAACACTGGGGAATTGACCCAGTATGAGGACTGCTTTTGTGAAGAGCAGGTCAACTGTGGTGGTCTTTAGCAGCATGGCTTAGAGGAAGGAGCAAGGGCTTGGGACTCAGAAGACATGGGTTATAATCCCAGATCCCCCATTTGTCTGCTTGTGACCTTGGACAAGTCACTTGATTTCTCTGTGCCTCAGTTCCCTCATTTGTAAAATGGGAATGAAGACTGTGAACATGATGTGGGACAATCTGATTACCCTGTATCTACCCCAGGGCTTAGAACAGTGCTTGGTATATAGTAAGTGCTTAACAAATAACATCATTATTATTATTATTATTTCAGCATGATAATTCACTGAGCACATACTGTGTGCAGAGCACTATGTTAAATGCTTGGGAGAGTACAATACAACAATAAGCAGGCACATTGCTTCTGATGGGCTAGTGAAGGAAATGAAGACCTGTGGCAAGAGCCTGAACATGCAGAGATAGCAGTTCTTGGCTGCCTGTACTCTTGACAGATTCCCCAGGTCACTTCCAGCTGTAGCTCAATTCACAGGAATAGGGAGTTGGATTGATCGATTGATTGGTCACATGCTGGGCTTGTCATCCACCCTGGCACATGCCGACGGCATCCCAATTCCAGGACCCGGGGGATTCTCTCTGGAGGCAGAAATATGACTCTCTGCTTAAGCAAGCAGGAGGAATTCAGTGCAGAAAGCTCTTGAAAAGGCAGACCTTGACCACAGCAAGAATAGGAGAATGCTCCTCTTTTTAGTCCAAAGCAGGTGACTCTGAATCCTTTGGAGCTGACTACCAAGGATCAATTTCCTAAGAAATCCACAAGGGTTTCCACTGAGATAAATCCACCAAAGAAAGAGTGGTTAGCCAGTGTCAGAAACAGTTCTAATTTCAAATCTGCTCTTGTCATTAGCGTAATTTTTCATTCCTGAAAAATAACAGTGACTGTGGTATTAAGTGCTATGTGCCAAGAACTCTGTCAAGTGCTAAGGTAGGTGCAATACAATTAAGTCAGAAACAGTCTCTGTCCTTTGTGAAGCTCACAGTCTAAAGGGGAGAGAGAACAGAAATTTAACAACCCTCACGAGGAAACCGAGGCCTAGAAAAGTTGTAACTTGTCCAGGTGGTAGAGCTGGGATTAAATCCCAGATTTGACACCCAGACCTGCTTTCATTCATGTATTCATTGTCAGTCACATTTAAGTACTTACTGTATGCAGAACATTGTGCTAAGTGCATTCCACCAGGCCCCATAATTGTACTAAGCTTTTGATGTATCCAATCCTAAATGCTTGGGAGGATTAATTCTCAAATATTTTAAATGTTCAAAATATCCTTGCTGAGTTCCCTTAAAAGACTTTTAATACAGAAGGCAGTTAGCCATAAAAGGCAAGTGCACTTTGCTTTCAGTGATGAATAAAAACCCCATCTGTATAGGCTAGATTATAGGCAGTGCTGCTTAGCAATGGGAGGGCTTGGGGTGAGGGGGCGAAGGGGGAAAGGGAGGTGGTCACAATGGCCTTCCTGTCATAACTGTGGTTGTAGAATAGTCTTTGAAAAACCATCCTCTTCACATAGACCAGCCTTCTCTTATCATTGGTTACAGCTCTTCATCGCTGGAATAAACTGCATCTCTGATTGTTTCGATGCCTAATGATCTCTCTGGGGATGTACTTCTTTTTCAGGGCTATTTCAGCACTGGAACAGAGCAAAGCTAAAGTGGATGCCCTTTTGCAGGGAAAACCCCTCAACTTGACATTTCGAGGGATCGGCCAGTTTAACAACCAAGTGATCTATGTGAAAATGTCTGGAGAGGAACAGCAAATCCTGAGCAAGATTGCAGGTTTGGTACCTAAATTGATGTGCTCTTGGGGGAAATCAGTCTTAGTTTTTTGGCGATGTCCAGGTTGAGGTTATGCCCTGATGAGCATTTTATTCTGAAAATGAAGAAAAATGGATCCAGGAGAGTCAAAACTATCTTTTATCTTATTTCCATTCCAATAACATTGAGAAGAAGCTTGGCATAGTAAATAATAAATGGGTCTGGGAGTGAGAAGGACCTGGGTTCTAATCCCCACTCTATTTGTCTACCGTGTGATCTTGGGCAACTCATTTACCCTCTCTGTGCCTCAATTTCTTGATCTGTAAAATAGAGATTGAGTGAGCCCCAGGTGGGACAGTGACTCTGTCCAACCCGAATATCGTGTGTCTTTCCCAGAGCTTAGAACAGTGCCTAGAACATAATAAGTGCTTAACAAATACTACAATTATTATTATTATTATAAAACAGAAAGATGCTTTTGTGGAAGTCTTGTAGATGCAGAAGGGTGTTGTTGCATTCTCCGGGAGCAGCAAAAGCGAAGCCTAATCGCTTTCCCCCTTCCTTTGCAATTTATCCCTCAGTGATGTTTTTTGAGTGCTACTGTGTGCAGGACACTGTACTCAGCTCTTGGGAAGAGTTCAACAGTGTTAAGGCAGGATCTCTTTCCTCAAGGAGTTTACAATCTCCTCCAACCTAGTTAAAGAGCAATTGTAATAATAAGGTCATTTGTTAAGCACTTATAATATGCCAAACCCTGTACTAAGCAATGGGATAGAAGCCAGATAACCAGGTCAGACACTGTCTCATACGGGACTCACAATCTAAATAGGAGAAAGACCATGTATTGAATTTCAATTTTGGGCAAGGAACATGCCCACCAATTCTGTTATATTGTACTCTCCCAAGCACTTAATGCAGTGTTCTGCACACAGTAAGTACTCAATAAATAATGATTGAAGAAACTGAGGCATAGAGAAGTTTTTTTATGGTATTTGTTAAGCACGTACTATAATAATAATATAATAAGTGGGATAAATAAAAGAGGATAAGGTTGGACACTGTTCATGTCCCACAAGGGGCTCAGGGATTAAATCCTCATTTTACTGATGAGGTAACTGAGGCCCAGAGAAGTGAAGTGACTTGCCCAAGGTCACACAGCAGACAAGTGGCAAAGGCTGGATTAGAACCTATGACCTCTGACTCTCAGGCCCTTGCTCTTGCCACTAGGCCATGCTGCCTCCCATAGGAAATCAGTATTCCTTGCTCCCAAACTCTTTTCCTTGTCACCAACATCACGGCTTTGAATTACCTTTGGAATTTGTGCTTTTGGGGGATACTTTCTCTTGGCCACCAATTTTCTTCTTACCATTCTAGAAGCTTCAATATCTCATAATGCAGGCTGACTGCAGGGTTTCAAATTAAGAAAGGAAGAACTTCCTTTATTTAGGTGACATTTGTCAGTTTTCCATTAATCAGAAAATCTTTTCTATCACAGATTGTGGATTCTGAGTAGTTAGTCTCCGGTGAAGGTGGAATCGAATTTCACCTTATCAGCTAGAGGAGAAGGTGATCATCGACTGTTTGGCATTTATCTAGACTGACTTTTGTGGCCTTTGCTTTAAATTCTATTTGACTTTCCGCTAAACCTCAGTCATTTCATCCAGTGGTTTCTTTTTAGTAAGTGTTCTTCAGAAGGAACTCTTCCCCTGCTCTCTTCCAGTGTCTGATTTGAATGATTCTGGATTCCCTTTGAGATCATTAAATTGCTTTAATTTTTTCTTCCCCTCCGCACTATGCAACCAATATGATTTTATTCATCAAGCAATCCAAAGCTTCTAATGAGCTCCAACTGTGTGCAGATCACTGTACTAAGCTCTTGGGAGAATACACTAGAGGCACAATGCAGGATCCCCATCTTTAAGAAACAGTGTTGTCTAGTGGAAAGAGCACGGGTCTGGAAGTGAGGGGCCCCAGATTCTAATCCTGTCTCTGCCTGCTGTGTCACCTACGGCTAGTTACTTAGATTCTCTGGGCCTCAGTTTCTTCATCTGTAAAATGGGCATTCATTCATTCAATGGTATTCATTGAGTGCTTACAGTGTGCAGAGCACTGTACTAAACGTTTGAAAAGTACAGTTTGGCAGCAGAGACAATCCCTGCCCAGTAACGGGCTCACAGTCTAGAAGGGGGAGACAGACAACAAAACAAAACAAGTAGACAGGCATCAATACCATCAAAATAGATTAATAAAATCATAGATATATACAGATTATTAAAAGAATAATAAATATGTACAAATATACACAAGTGCTGTGGGGAGAAGGGAGTAGAGCAGAGGGAGGGAGTAGGGACAATGGAGAGGGGAGGAGGGGCAAAAGGAAAGGGAGGGCTCAGTCTGGGAAGCCTTCCTGGAGGAGGTGAGCCCTCAGGGCTTTGAAGTGGAGAAGAGAGTTAGTTTGGCGGATGTGAAGAAGGAGGGCATTCCAGGTCTGAGGTAGGATGTGGGCCAGGGGTCGACAGCTGGACAGGTGAGAATGAGGTAAGGTGAGGAAGTTAGCGGCAGAGGAGCGGAGTGTGCGGGGTGGGCTCCAGACAGAGAGAAGGGAGGTGAGATAGGAGGGAGCAAGGTGATGGAGAACTTTGAAGCCAACAGTGAGGAGTTTTTGCTTTATGCGAAGGTTGTTAAGCAACCACTGGAGGTTTTTGAGGAGGGGAGTGACATGCCCAGAGTGTTTCTCTAGCAAGATAGTCCAGGCAGTGGAGTGAAGTATAGACTCAAGCAGGGAGAGACAGGAGGATGGGAGATCGGAGAGGAGGCTGATGCAATAAGAGACTGCAGTAATAATCCAGTTGAGATATTGTGAGAGATTGTACCAGCAAGGTAGCAGTACGGAAGGAGAGGAAAGGGCGGATCTTGGCAATGTTGTGAAGGTGAGACCAGCAGGTTTTGGTGATGGATTGAATGTTTGGGATGCATGAGAGAACAGAGTGGCAAAGTGGATAGAGCACAGATCTGGGAGTCAGAAGGTTATGTGTTCTAATCCCAGATCTGCCACTTGTCTGCTGTGTGATCTTGGACAAGTCACTTTACTTCTCTGTGCCGCAGTTACCTCATCTGTAAAATGGGAACTGAGACTGTGAGCCCCACTTGGGACAGGGACTGTGTCCAACCCAATTTTCATGTATCCACCCCAGCACTTTGTACAATGCCTGGCATATAGTAAATGCTTTACAAATACCATTATTATTAGTAGTAATAATGATAATAAGATAATAATTCCTCTTTTCCTACTTAGACTGTGAGCCCCATGTGGTACAGGGACTGTGTCCATACTGAATATCTTGGTTCTGCCCCAGATCTTAGTACACTAGAGCACATACTATGCACTTCACAAATATTACTATTATTATTATTACAACCTGATAGGAATAACAGGCACAAAATATTTAGGGGCAGAGGTGGAAAAATACATCTTTAAATAATAGAATAGATAAGTCAATAGGTACACAACTGCTACAGGTACTGAGGATCTGGTTAGGAGATAGAGATAGGGAAGCATCTTGATGGAGTCAGAGTTTGCAAGCTTCTGTGGAACCCAGAGGAATCTTTCTTCAGAAGGTGGAAGACCTGGGCATGTTTGAAGACAGAGGGCAAGTGAGTTGTTGAAAAGGAAAGGAAGGGAAGAAGGATGGGAGCAACTAGTTTTAGATGTCAAGCAGGGATGCAATCAGAGGCACAGTTACAGGAGGTAGAAGTTGAAAACAGATATCACATATCCTCTTGAGAGAGGTTGGGAATGACAGTGCTCTGCACACAGTAAGTGCTAATAAATACAATTGAATGAATAACAAGTGCATCAAGTGGTGGGAGGCAGTCTTTCATCCAATCGTATTTATTGAACACTTACTGTGTACAAAACAACTAGGAGGAAAGGAGGGTATTTTGGGGTGCTCGCACCTGATGGTTTCAATTTTGTCAAGGAAGCAGTCAGTGAAATCTTCTCAGATGAGAGAGGTAGGTGGGAGACTTGGGGGCTTCAGGAAGGAGCTAAAGGTCTAGAATAATTGGTAGAGGGCATGGAAGTCAAGGTAGGAGAGATAATGCTGCTGAGCAAAAAGGGCAGAATTGAAGCAAGTGAGGGGCTATTTAAAATGGCTGAAGTTGGTCTGGGGGCTGGATTTCTACCAATGGTGTTAGGAAGCAGGTAGGCAGAAATGGAAGAATCTCCCAGTGATCCAGGGCTATGGGTCACTATTTGCAGCCTGGCTCAGTGGAAAGAGCCTGGGCTTTGGAGTCAGAGGTCATGAGTTCGACTCCCAGCTCTGCCACTTGTGAGCTGTGTGACTGTGGGCATCACTTAACTTCTCTGTGCCTCCGTTCCCTCATCTGTAAAATGGGGATTAAAAGTGTGTGAGCCCCACATGGGACAACCTGATTACCCTGTATCTCCCCCAGCACTTAGAACAGTGCTTGGCACCTAGTAAGCGCTTAACAAATACCAACATTATTATTAAAATCAACAGAGGGGCGGGGAGATGAAGGTGAGTTGAATGAGGGGGGTGTGGATTTGTGCACGTGGGGAGGGTAGATAGAGGGTCCAGGTGGGCACATGTTAGCCTGATAAAAGAGGGGGGCCTAAGAATCAGAGGTCTCGGTGATGGGGTGAGAGAAGGGATTTTCAAGGAGGAGGGAAAGAGCTATGGATGAGATGACAGATTAGGGTCTCACTCTATTCTCAATCTAGAGAAGCACTGTGCTTAGTGAATAAAGCACGGGCCTGGGAGTCAGTGGGAACTGGGTTCTAATTGCAGCTTCACTACTTGCCTGCTGTATGATCTTGGGCAAGTTACTTCACTTTTCAGGGCTTGCTACCTCATCTGTAAAATGGGAATTATGACTGTGAGCCCAATGTGGGACAACTTGACTAGCTTGTATTTACCCCAGAGTTTAGCACAGTGCCTGGCACATAGTAAGTACTTAAAAATACCATAAAAAAATCCACAGACTCCTGGGGAGTTCATCCACTCTTACAATTTCAACTATTGGCTTTACGTAATCTTGCAATCTTGTTGGAAGCAGCATGGCCTAGTGGATAGAGCACGGGCTTGTGAGTTGGAAGAACCTGGGTTCTAATGCCAGCTCTGCCACTTGTCTGCTGTGTGTGACTTGGGCATCCTTCCCATCACTCAAGCTCACAATCTTGGCATTATTCTCTAATCTTCTCTCTCACTGAACCTGCATATTCAGTCTGTCACCAAATCCTGTCGTGTTTTCCTCCACAACATTTCTAGGATCTGCCCTTTTCTCTCCATTCAAACTGCTACTACTATCACTAGTGCTCTGTTTACATTAGACTGTAAGCTCCTTGAGTACAGGAACTGTCGACTGTCTCTACTATACTCCCACAAAGTGCCGTACCAAATACTGCAGCAGCCTCCTCGCTGACCTCTTTGTTTCCAGTGTCTCCCCACTCCAGTCCATACATCACTCTGCTCCCCAGATAATTTTTCAAAATCTTTCTATACACCTCTCCTGACCCCTGAAAAACCTATAGTGACTGCCCATTTCTCTCTGCATAGACCTGAAACTCATGAACACTTGCTTTAAGGCACTAAATAGGCTCTCTTCTCCCCATAATTTGTTCTCACCCTTCTCCCACTGCAGCCCAGTTTATATGATTTGTTCCTCTCAGACCAACCTTCACTGAACTTCATTGTCAACTTAGAGAATCAGCATGGCCAAGTGGCAAGAGGACAGGCTTGGGAGTCAGAAGGTTATGGATCCTAATCCCAGCTCTGCCACTTGTCTGCTGTGTGACCTTGGGCAAGTCACTTCATTTCTCTGTGCCTCAGTTATCTGTAAAATGGAGATTAATGCTGTGAGCTCCACGTGGGACAACCTGATCACCTTTTATCTACCCCAGTGCTTAGAACAGTGCTTGGCACATAGTAAGCACTTAAATATCATAATTATTATTATCATTATTATTATTATCTCTTTCTCATTGCTAACCTCTTCCTCACACCATTCCCCGTGCCTCGAATTCCCTCCCCCTTCACATCCAACAGATCACTCTTCTCCCCACCTTCAAGATCCTTCTGTGTGGCTTAGTGGAAAGAGTCTGGGCTTGGGAGTCAGAGGTCATGGGTTCCAATTCCGGCTCTGCCACTTGTCAGCTGTGTGACTGTGGGCAAGTCACTTAACTTCTCTGTGCCTCAGTTACCTCATCTGTAAAATGGGGATTAACTGTGAGCCTCATGTGGGACGATCTGATTACCCTGTATCTACCCCAGTGCTTAGAACAGTGCTCTGCACATAGTAAGTGCTTAACAAATACCAACATTATTATACCTCCCTCAGGGAGACTTCCCTGATTAATCATTCTCGTATTCAATCTATTTCACTACCTACTGCCAGTTCAGCAGTTCCACATCACAGTCACTCAACTAATCAATGGTATTTATTGCGTGTTGGTTGGTTATGTGCAGAGCACAGTACTAAGTACTTGGGAGAGTACAATACAACAGAATTAGCAGATATGTTCCCTGGCCATAAATGAGCTTACAGTCAACAGGGGGAGACAGACATTAATAGACATACATAATTGGTAATATAGAATTTACATTATATAATTTAAAGATATGTGAATAAGTGCTGTGGGGTTGGGGCAAATATCAAGTGTCCAAAGGACACAGTTTCAAGTGCATAAACAATGCAGAAGAAAGTCAACTGGGAAAAAGAAGGCTTAATGGGGGAAGGCCTCTTGGAGGAGATGTGACCTTAATCAAGTTTTGAAGGTGGAGACAGTGGTGAACTGGCATATATAAAGGGCAGAGAGTTCCAGGGTAGGGGGAGGATGTGGGAAAGGTGTTGGTGGCAGGATAGATGAGATTGGGACACAGTGTGTAAACTGGCACTAATAATAATAATAATAATGTTGGTATTTGTTAAGCGCTTACTATGTGCCGAGTACTGTTCTAAGCGCTGGGGTAGACACAGGGGAATCAGGTTGTCCCACTTGGGGCTCACAGTCTTAATCCCCATTTTACAGATGAGGTAACTGAAGCACCGAGAAGTTAAGTGACTTGCCCAAAGCCACACAGCTGACAAGTGGCCGAGCCGGGATTCGAACCCATGACCTCTGACTCCAAAACCCATGCTCTTTCCATTGAGCCACGCTGCTTCTCTAAGCACTAGAGGAGCAGAGTGTGTGGGCTGGGCTGTAGTAGGAGATTGGTGAGGTGAGGTAGGATAGGGTGAGCTGATTGACTGCTTTAAAGCCAAAGGTAAGGAGTTTCTGTTTCTAGAAGGGAGAGACAAAGAATTTCTGTTTCTAGAATGTGCAGATGGATGAGCAGCCATTGGAAGTTCTTGAGGAATGGGGAGACACAGACTGGATGATGTTTGAAAAATGATCTGTGCAGCAGAGTGAAGTATCGACTGGAGTGGAAAAAGGCAGGAGCCCAAAGGTCAGCGAGGAGGCAGATGCAGTAGTAAAGGCAGGATAAGATAAGTTCTATCTTTGTATCAATCCTAGTGCTTAGAACAGTGCTTGGCACATAGTAAGCACTAAACAAATATCATTATTATTATTATTATTATTATCTCTTTCTCATTGCCAACCTCTTCCTCACATCATTCCCCTGCCTGGAATTCCCTCCCCCTTCACATCCAACAGACCACTATTCTCCCCACTTTCAAGATCCTTCTAAAATCATATCTCCTCCAGGGAGCCTTCCCTGATTAGTCACTGTCTTATTCAATCTATATTGAGGAAGGGGCAGATTTTAGCAATATTGTGAAGGCAGAACCAACAGGATTTGGTGACAGATGGAATTTGTGGGTGGAATTAGAGGGAGGAGTTGAGGACAACACCAAGATTACTGGATTGTGAGATACGGAGGATAGTGATGAGAAAGATGGGGGAGGGGGTGGACCAGGCACCTAGGCACTTGGGTACTCTCTGATCCTCCTCCTACATCATACACATCTTTACTCTGTTGCTTCCTCCTACCTAAAATTTATTTTTGTCTTTCTCCCCCATTATACTGTAAACTCACTGAGGGCAGGGATCAAGTCTATTAACACTGTTGTACTACCCCAAATGCTGAATACAGAGCTCTGCATAGAATAGGTGCTCAATAAATACTACTGATTGATTGATGGAGGTTAGGAGGCTATAGTCAGACAGAGGTATTTCCAAGGTGGTGAGATTAAAAATGTTAGAATGACTAAACATCATCATCATTAATAGCATTTATTTAGAACCTACTGTGTGCAAAGCACTGGACTAGGTAAAATTCTTGGTTTTTGGAAAAGTGATTGGAAAAGGAGGAGCATAGCCTAGCGGATAGAGCTCGGGCCTGAGAGTTAGAAGGACCTGGTTCTAATCCCAGCTCCACCACTTGTCTGCTGTGTGATTTGGGGTAAGTCATTTCACTTCTCTGGGCCTCACTTACCTCTCCTGTAAAATGGGAGGTAAGAGCAGGATCCCCATGTGGGACATGGACTGTGTCCAACCTGATTAGATTAAATCTACCCCAGAACTTAATACAGTGCCTAGCACAAGGTAAACACTTAAACAATACTCCCTTCCTCTTCTCTAGACCCTTCCCCTCCCTATAGCACTTGTGTATATTTGTACATATTTAATATTCTATTTATTTTATTAATGATGTGTATAGATCTATAACTTTATTTATCTTGCTACTATTGATGCCTCTCTGCTTGTTTTGTTTTGTTGTCTGTCTTTCCCTTCTAGAATGTGAGCTCGTTGTTGGGTAGGGATTGTCTCTATCTGTTGCCGAATTGTACTTTCCAAGTGCTTAGTACAGTGCTCTGCACACAGTAAGCGCTCAATAAAAATGATTGAATGAATGAACAAATGAAAAAACCAAGATTGTTTAGCAGCTTGTTCTCAGAGCATCTAATTTTGCAGAAGTGACTTCCTGACTTCTTTTTTTTAAAACCGTTATGGCTCAGCAGCCTGCAGCTCTGTGCCTTTCTCCAAATTGTAGACAAGTCTGTTGAACCAAATCGTGAAAATATTTATGAAAAAAAGGTCATGATGTATTCCTGAGCTTTGTTGATTTATATTAGCCCGCTTTCAAACTTCATTGCTCCTAAATTGTTTTCTTTCATGCAACTGAAGCTTTATAATGAAGTTTGTCTCGCATTTCCCCATCTGATCCAGTCAGTTCTTAACGGACCCATCATTATGGCTCAACACAAATGTCAGCTTAAATTCTGAAACCAATACAACTCTTTCTTGCTACTAACAGTTATAGCCTTGTTCATCTCCCTATTCCCATTACCTGTAAATAGTTGATGTCTGGCAACTCCAATGCAGAAGCTGCTTCTCCATTAGAGAAATATCATGGCTTAGTGGATAGAGCACGGGCCTGGGAGTCAGAAGTACCATTCCAACCCTGGCTTGTCTGTAGTGTGACCTTAGGTAAGCCACTTCACTTCACTGGCCCTCAGTTCCCTCATCTGTAAAATGGGGATTAAGACTGTGAACCACATATGGGACAGGTATTCTGCCCAACCTGATTAATTTGTATCTACCCCAGAGCTTAGAACAGTGCTTGGCACATAGTAAGTGCTTAATGAGTGTCATAAGCAATGAGTGCATTGGATTGTAGCCTCCTTGACTTCCATTGTACTCTCTCAAGCTCTGAGAACAGGATTCTGCACAAAGTAGGTGCTGAGTACATACTGTTGTTGGCTAGAGAAGTATCGATCAGTGATGTTGTTAGTAATAATCATGATTGCAATGTTTGCTGTGGGAGATTGTCATGGCTCCTGGCAGGTAGGGGCATTCTGGGATCTTCCAGAAACATCTCAGCCTCCAGCCTCTCCCTTAACAGTGAACTCCGTTTTCTGGATCATTTTTCTAAAAAACAATCATTCTGCACGTATCACCCCATTCCTCAAAAACCCTCAGTGGTTGCCCATCCATCTCTGCATTAAAAAACTTCCTCACCATTGCTTTTAAGGCTCTCATTCAGTTATCTTCCTCCAACTTTTTCTCACTTCTCTCCAGCGCAACCCAGCCCACATACTGCATTCCTCTAACACCAACCTATTTCCTGCACCTTGATTACATCTCTCTGGCCATCCACCCCTTACTCAAGGCCTCTCTCCTGCCTAGGATAAAAATAATAATTATGGTATTTCTAAGCTCTCACTATGTTCATTCAATTGCATTTGAATGCTTACTAGGTGAAGAGCACTGTACTAAACACTGAGTGCTTAGCGCTGTATCCACCAGGCACTGTACTAAGCACTGGGGTAGATACAAGATAATCAGGTTGGACACAGTCCTTGTCCTTCATGGGGCTCCCAGTCAAAATCCCCATTTTACAGATCAGGTAATTGAAGCATAGAGAAGTGAAGTGACTTGTCCAAGGTCACACAGACACGTGGAGTCGGAATTAGAACCCAAGTCCTCCCAACTCCTAGGCCCAAATTCCCTCCCCTCTCATACTTGATACACCACCATTCTCCCCATCTTGAAAGTCCTACTAAAATCATATCTCCTGTAAGAGGCCTTCCTTGACTAACCTCTAATTTCTCCATGCTATTCACCCTCCCTTCTGCACTGCATTGTAACCCCTAAGCCCTTTGATTCTTAGCCTACCCCTAGCTCCACTGCACTTGTATACCTATCCTAAATCCTTGCTCCTTCCCTTATCTGTAATTTATTTTAATGTCTGTCCTTGCACAACATCGCTAAATCCACCCGTTCCTCTCCATCCAAACTGCTACCATGTAGATCCAAGCACTTATCCTATACCACCTCGACTACTGCATCAGCCTCTTTGCTGACCTCTCTGCCTCCTGTCTCTCCCCATTTCAATCTGTATTTCTCTCTGATGCCCTGACCATTTTTCTACAAAACTGTTAAGTCAATGTCTCCCCATTCCTCAAGAAACTCCACTGGTTACCCATCCTCCTCTATATCAAAAAGAAACTCCTCACCATTGGCTTTAAAGTATTCAATCAACTTGCCTCTTCTTCCTCACCTAGCTACTCTCCTACTACAACCTAGCTGGCACACTTTGCTCCTCTAATGTCAACCTGTTCAGTGTATCATGATCTCATCTATCTCACTTCCCACCTCTCTCTAACGTCACCTCTCTGGCCCGGAACACCCTCTCTTTTCAAATCCGAAAGACCGTTATTCTCCCCTCCTTCAAAACCTTATTGAAGGCACATCTCCTCCAAAAAGCCTTTCCTGACTTAGCCCTCCTTTTCCTCTTTTCCCACTCCCTTCTGCTTTGGCCTGACTTGCTCCTTTTATTCACCACTTTCCCAGCTCCATAGCATTTAGGTACATCTCTGTAATGTATTTATTCATATTGATGTCTGTCTCTCCCCAAGACTGTAAGATCATTGATTTTGGGGAGTGTGGCTGTTATATTGTTTTATACTCTCCCAAGCCCTTAGTGAAATGCTTTGCTTACAGTAAGTGCTTAATAAGCACGATTGATTGATTGACCAGAGTTAATCAATCATATTTATTAAGCACATACTATCTGCAGAGCAACGTACTAAGGGTTTGGGACAGTGAAGCAGCATGGCTCAGTGGAAAGAGCATGGGCTTGGGAGTCAGAGGTTATGAGTTCGAATCCCAGCTCTGCCACTTGTCAGCTGTGTGACTGTGGGCAAGTCACTTCACTTCTCTGTGCCTCAGTTACCTTATCTGTCAAATGGGGATTAACTGTGAGCCTCACGTGGGACAACCTGATTACCCTGTATCTACCCCAGCGCTTAGAACAGTGCTCTGCACATAGTAAGCGCTTAACAAATACCAACATTATTATTACAAAATAACAGACATGTTCCCTGCCCACAGGGAGTTTACAGTCTAGAGATCGCAATCCTCTATAGATTGCAAGTTCTTGAGTAAAATGGCCTTGTCTCCATTTTCTTTGTGCCTGTCCACTGTTCTTCTCCTCCACACTTTATCTCATCTTGGCTTCATGGACTCTGTCCTCTCCTGGTTCTCCTCTTATCTTGCTAGCCATTCATTCTCGGTCTCCTTCACAGTCTCCTCCTCCCCCTCCCATCCACTAGCTGTAGGGGTTCCTCAAGGGTCAGTTCTTGGCCCTCTTCTGTTCCCATCTAGACTCACTCCCTTGGTGAACTCATTCGCTCCCAGGGCTTCAACTATCATCTCTTTGCATATGAAACCCAAATCTATATCTCCTCCCCTGTTCTCTCCTTCTCCCTCCAGGCTCATATCTCCTCCTGCCTCCAGGACGTCTCCACCTGGATGTCTGCCCACCACCTAAAACTCAACATGTCTAAAACTGAGTTCCTTATCTTCCCTCCCAAACCCTGTCCTCTCCCTGACTTCCCTGTCACTGTGGATGGCACGACCATCCTTCCCGTCTCACAGGCCCGCAAACTTGGTGTCATCCTTGACTCAGCTCTCTCGTTCATCCCACACATCCAATCCGTCACCAACACCTGCCAGTTTCACCTTTACAAAATCACTAAGATCCGCCCTTTCCTCTCCATCCAAGCTGTTACCGCGTTGGTACAAGCTCTCATAATATCCCGACTGGATTATTGTGTCAGCCTCCTCTCTGATCTCCCTTCCTCCTGTCTCTCCCCACTCCAGTCTATTCTTCATTCTGCTACCCAGATCATCTTCCTGCAGAAATGCTCTGGGCATGTCACTCCCCTCCTTAAAAACCTCCAGTGGTTGCCTATCAACCTCTGCATGAAACAAGAACTCCTCACTCTTGGCTTCAAAGCTCTCCATCCCCTTTCTCCCTCCTACCTCACCTCCATTCTCTCTTTCTACTGCCCACCCTGTACACTCCGATCCTCTGCCGCTCACCTCCTTACTGTCCCCCGTTCACGCCTATCCCACCATCGACCCCTGACCCACATCCTCCCACTTGCTGTCCTGGAATGCCCTCCCTCCTCACATCTGCCAAACTAACTCTCTTCCCCTCTTTAAAGCCCTACTGAGAGCTCAGCTCCTCCAGGAGGCCTTCCCAGACTCAGCACCCCCTTTCCCTCTGCTCCCTCGCCCCTCCCCTCCACCGTCTGCTCTTCCTCCTTCCCCTCCCCTCAGCACTGTGCTCATTTGTATATATTATTTATTACCCTATTTATTTTCTTAATTAGGTGTACATCCCCTTGATTCTATTTATCTTGATGATGTCTTGTTTTTGTTTTGCTCTGTTTTGCTTTGCTGTCTCCCCCGTTAAGACTGTGAGCCCATCACTGGGTAGAGACTGTCTCCATCTGTTGCCAAATTGTACATTCCAAGTAATTAATACAGTGCTCTGCACATAGTAAGCGCTTAATAATATACTACTGAAGATAACAGTAATTATTATTATGGTACCTTTTAAGTGCTTACTATGTGCCAAGCACTGTTCTAAGTGCTGGGGTAGATACAGGGTAATCAGTTTGTTCCACATGGGCCTCAAAGTTTTAAATCCCATTTTCCAGATGAGCTAATGGAGGCACAGAGAAGTTAAGTGGCTTGCCCAAGGTCACCCAGCAGACAAGTGGCAGAGCTGGGATTAGAATCCATTCATTCATTCATTCAATCATATTTGTGGAGTGCTTACTATGTGCAGAACACTGTACTAAGCGCTTGGAATGTACAATTGGACAATGGATAGAGACAATCCCTGCCCAGTTACAGACTCACATGTCCTCTGAATGCCAAGCCCGTGCTCTTTCGACTAAACCATGCCGCTTCTCTGCTTGTCCCTCATTTCCATTTCCTTTGTGATTTCCCCATGGCCTTTATGGTAGTTCTCTGCCCCTTGTTTCTATTTCCTCTGTGAGCCCCCCACCATCCTTATTTAGTGTTCTCACCCTTGTCTCCATTTCCTTTGTGAGCTTCCCCACAACTCCCTCATCCTTAAGGAAGTGTCCTACCCCTTGGGTGACCTGGATGGTTACAGACTCCAGGCACTGGCTTGGTTGGGAAGGCTTGATTTTACTACCTTAAGGAGGAAGGAGAAAGGGGCAATTCTCAATTATTCATTCATTCAGTTGTATTTTTTGAGCCCTTACTATGTGCAGAGCACTGTACTAAGCACTTGGAAAGTTCAATTTGGCAACAAATAGAGACAATCTCTACCCAACAACGGGGTCACAGTCTAGAAGACAGGTTCACATTGAATCAGCTGATAAGCTCATGGATCTTTTGCCTGCCTGGCTACCTTCAAAGTAGCCGGCCTAAGAGGCAAACTTCTCCATTCAGGATGATAGGTTCTGATCATTTCAGAATCATTTCATTCCTCCCATGGTAGTATTTAACATTACATTTTCCTGGCACTATTACATGTAACAGTCTCTAGCTTATAATAAGCCTCAGAAATAATGACTGAAAAGTCCCCCTCTTTGTAATAATCATAATAATTAATAATAATTGTGGTATTTGTTAAGCTCTTACTAGGTGCCAGGCACTGTACTAAGTGCTGGAGTGAATACAAGCAAATCGGGTGGGACACAGTCCCTTTCCCACTTGGGGCTCACAGTCTTAATCCCCATTTTACAGTTGAGGTAATTGAGGCCCAGAGAAGTGAAGTGATTTGACCAAGGTCACACAGCAGACTAGTGGCAGAGCCAGGATTAGAACCCATGACCTTCTGACACCCAGGCCCATGTTCTATCCACTATGCTACGCTGCTCATTCAAGACTGAATGCTCATTATGGGCAGCGAACGTGTCTTCTTCCAACTCTGTTATATTGTTCTCTCCCCAGCACTTATTACATTGCTCGACACACGGTATGTGCTCAAATACAATTGATTTATCAATGGATTTGTGACATCTGCAAATACCCTCTCTCTTCTGACCTCATAGTGCCAAGGCCAGGGTCTAAATATTTGGAAAATGTCATCTTTATCCCCTGGTCTTTCTGATAATGAGATACTAGAGATTTTGGAGTCTGGGTTAGGTATTTCTTTGGGAAACAGTCACCTAATATGTTGGGAGAGTCTCCTCTGAAAGGCTGGATGTGCCCAATGTGACAAGTTCAGTAGAAATGTAAACAAGGTTCTGCCTCTGCTGCTGGGTCATTTTTCTGGCTTTCGATCCCTGCATCAGTAACCTGTTCAAATATATAAGAACTGGTCCCAGTTGGAAGCCTCACATCCTTCATCCAAAGAGATGTCCAATTTGAAGCCACCTTTCCCTTTCACCTTTTCTTACTACTATTAATCATATTTATTGAGCGTTTACTGTGTGCAGAGCACTGATTAAGCATTTGGGAGAGTACAAGGTAAGAGTTGGTATATGGTAGCTTATAGGTTCCTCATAAAAATCCCTTTGCTTTTGAGAGGAAATGATAGAGATCCTTTTTTTTTTTCCTTAACAAAGTTCTAAATCTCTGCTCCTCCTTTTTCAATAATATATTTACTGCTAGACTGTAAACTCCTTGAAGGCAGAGATGGCATCATCTCCCTTGGGTACTATAATAATAATAATAATGTTGGTATTTGTTAAGTGCTTACTATGTGCTGAGCACTGTTCTAAGCGCTGGGGTAGATACAGGGTAATCAGGTTGTCCCACGTGAGGCTCACAGTTAATCCCCATTTTACAGATGAGGGAACTGAGGCACAGAGAAGTAAAGTGACTTGCCCACAGTCACACAGCTGACAAGTGGCAGAGCAGGGATTCAAACTCATGACCTCTGAATCCCAAGTCCGTGCTCTTTCCACTGAGCCACACTGCTTCTCTATTCCATTATTCCTCTATTCCACTATTCCTCTATTCCACTATTCCACTATTCCAAGCTCATTGTACAGAGCTCTGCATGCAGTAGGTGTGGCTTAGTGGATGGACCATGGGCCTGGGAGTCAGAAGGACCTGGGTTCTAATCCCAGCTCGACCATTTATCTGCTATGTGCCTTGGGCAAATCACTTACCTTTTCTGTGTCTCATTTCCCTCAACTGTAAAATGGGGATTTATGCTGTGAGCCCCATGTGAGACATGGACTATGTCCAACCTGATTAGCTTGTACCCACCCCAGCACTTAGTACTGTGTCTGGCACATACTAAGTGCTTAACAAATACCTTAAAAAAAAATAGGCACTCAAGAGCAACCAGTGTTTATTTAACAGACCCGGAAAGCTAATTGGCATTAGTAAATAATCTCTCCAGGGCAAAGCAATAACTGTTTGAAGTCGAAGCAGCCTGGCACAGAGGTTAATAATAATATTAGGGGCATTTGTTAAGCACTTACTACGTGCCAGGTACTGTTCTAAGTTCTGGGGTGGATACATGCACAGTGGATTGGACCCTGTCCCTGTTGTGTGGGGCTCACAGTCTCAATCCCCATTTTATAGAAGAGGCAACTGAGGCAAATAAATTAAGTGACTTATCCAGGGTCACATAGCAGACACATGGCAGAGCCGGGATGAGAATCCAGTTTCTACTGATTCCTAGACCCGTGCTCTTATCCATTAGGCCACACTGTTTCTCTGATAAATTTTAGAGCTGCCACATTCTTCCCAGCTTTTCAGACAGGTGTTGTCACTGCTCCCATCTGTAGAAGTTACACCCCCTACCTACACCAGCTTCTTCCATCCAACCAATTCCCCTTTATGCTACATTGGGCAGTGTAAGAACCTACCTTGGGTGGGGTCCCATCCTAGTACCTGAACTAAGAGCTGGAATAGATACAAAGTAATCAGATTGGACATAGCCCCTGTCCCACATGGGGCTCACACTCCTAATCTCCATTTTACAGATGAGGTAAATGAGGTGTAGAGAAGTAAAGCGACTTGTCCCACAGCAGACATGTGGAGGAGCTGGGATTAGAACTCTGGTCCTTCTGATTCCCAGGTCCATGCTCTATCCACTAAGTCACAAACCAGCTGCCGCTTGCTGGTCAGGGGTGAAAAAGCTAGTAGGGTCACTATCTTGGCAATTTAATTTCTGGCTAGCTCCATCCACCCCTCTCAGGATCGCATCTGGAGAGTTTCTCTACCAGTACTCTAGTAGGCATGGGAGGGAGAACCAAGCAGAGGTAAACCCATTTCATTCCGAAGTTGGACAGTGGCTAGTGAATGGAAGGCGATCATCTACAAATCAAAACTCACCTGAACTGGGCAGCAACGGCATGGGGGACAGTTGAGGGCAGAGACTAGATTTGACTGTGTGGAAGAAGACCATGGTAAGCCAGTTCTGTATTTTGACCTAGAAAACTCTAAGGATCCACTACCAGAATGATTGCAGATAGAAGTGGGGTGTTCTGGGAGAGCTGTGTCCATGGAGTCGCTTTGGGTCAGAAACAATTTGACAGTATAAGACAGGACAAGCCCCACCCAGAAATAAAAGGCTGTTGGGATGGGGACAGATGCCCACCCTGCCTCAAAACCTGTGGGACGAACCTAGTGGTTTCACTCCCACAGTCCCAGTAATAGTAATTATGGTATTTGTTAAGTGCTTACTATGTTCCAGGCACTGTTCTAAATGCTGGGGTGTTTACAAGCAAATCGGGGTGGACACAGTCCCTGTCCCATGTGGGGCTAACAGTCTTAATCCCCATTTTACAGTTGAGGTAACTGAGGCTTAGAGGCACAGGGAAACTATGACCCTCCATTCCCTTCCCCCACAGTTGGCACCTATGTCTCTCTTTCAACTTTTCCCCTTCACCCCTCCTCCACTTCTCTCTGTCATTCTCTATTTCTCACTCAATAAATCTCTGTCTCTCTCTTTCTGGCCTTTTTTTCAATGGTGTTTAAGTGCTTACCATGTGCCAGGTACTGTACTAAGCACTGGGATAGATATGAGTTAATCAGGGTGGACACAATCCTTGCCCCACATTGGCTCACAGTTTGACAGATAAGGTAACTGAGGTACAGAAAAGAGAAGTCACTTGTCTAAGGTCACACAGCAGATAACTGGAGGAGCATGGGATTAGAACCCAGGTCCTTCTGACTCCCAGGCCCATGCTCTCTCAATTAGGCCATGCTGCTTCCCTTTTATGGTCCATCCCAATTTACCCTCCAGAAAATAATGTTCACCCTTTTCCTATGCCACAACTAAGAGAACCCAAGTATTTTCCTGTAGCAAATAAAAAGTGAATTGTCCCACAAACATAATTTTGCATGAAAAATTGAGGGGGATGGGAGGGGCATGGGAGAATTAGAAAGCAGGCAGAGTCTGCTGCACTTTTTTCAATTAGGCTGCCTGATTTCTCTTAGTCCACTGCCCAGTTTGAGGCCCTGGGCACGGGCTAATTTTCGTATCTCCATGACTTGTAAGATTCCTGAGGGCAGGGGGCATGTCTACTAACTCAACTGCATTGTATTCTAAGAGCTTTGAACAGTGCCCAAAAAATACCACTGAGTGATTGATGAGTTTTTTGTGTTTCCCTTGTGGGGAATACCTACTTTTGGGTGTAGCTAAGAGTCTTTCCTTCCCGGAGGGTCTTTGAGAGCAGTGTCAATGTCCATCTTCCTGAACTGGTCTAAGTGAGGCTTGCCCAGAGGCCTGTTGAGCTAATAGAACCAGGGAAATTCTGGTCTTCACTCTTCTTTTTGAACTGCTCTAGACTGGCAACCTCTCTGTTAGAGGGCTATATTCACAGGTACTCTCTAAAGGCACACCTGGAGTTACAGCAGGCTTAATTCCCTCAACCCACCAATATTTCCTGAATAGTTCATCCCGCTTCCTGTGTAAGAGGATTGTATCGGGTCTAAATCCTGGGTCTCTGATGATGGACAGCCCCAGACGGCGGAGGTGGGGACCACGATCAGGGGTGTTACATACAGATGATCCAAAATACCCAAGTTGGGTTTGATCTGGGGGAAAGGTCCAGAGAAGCAGCATGGCCTATTGGAAGGAACATGGGCCTGGGAGTCGGAGGACCTGAGTTCTAATCTCAGCTCTGGCAATTGCTTGCTGTGTGACTCCCTTTAGTCTGAAAGTTCGATGTGGCCAGGGAAGGTGTCAGTTTATTGTTATATTGTACTCTACCAAGTGCTTAATACAGTGCTCTGCACACAGTAAGCGCTCAGTAAATATGATTGAGTGAATGAATGAATGGATGACTGAGCAGGTCACTTCTCTGTGCCTCAGTTTCCTCAACTGTAAAATGGGGATTAAATCCAACTCCCTCCTACTTCCTGTGAGCCCCATGTAGGACCCACACTGTGTCCAACCTGATAAATGTGTATGTACCTCAGTGCTTAAAGAACAGTGCTTGACACAATAATAATAATAATGTTGGTATTTGTTAAGCGCTTACTATGTGCAGAGCACTGTTCTAAGCGCTGGGGTAGATACAGGGTCATCAGGTTGTCCCACGTGAGGCTCACAGTCTTCATCCCCATTTTACAGATGAGGTCACTGAGGCACAGAGAAGTGAAGTGACTTGCCCACAGTCACACAGCTGACAGGTGGCAGATCCAGGATTCGAACCCATGACCTCTGACTCCCAAGCCCAGGCTCTTTCCACTGAGCCATGCTGCTTCTTAGTGATAATAATAATTAAAGTATTTGTTAAGTGCTATGTGCCAGACACTACCAAGGGCTTAAAAAATACCATAAGGGAAAACAATCACTTTCCCCACCTTCAGGATGGTAAGTTCAATATGGGCAGGGAATGTGTTTTCTAATTCTATTGTACTGTACTCTCCCAAGCACAAGTACAGTGCTCTGCAAATAGGAAGCACTCAATAAATACCACTGATTAAAAGCACATCTCTTCCAAAAGGCCTTCCCTGACTAAGCCCTCATTTCCTCTTTCCAACTCTCTTCTGCATTGCCCTTGGATGTGGATTTGTTCATCCCAGGTTCAGCCCCACAGCACTTATGTACATTACTGTCATTTATTCATTTCTATTAATGTCTGTGTCCCCCTCCATTCATTCAATAGTATTTATTGAGCACTTATTATGTGCAGAGCACTGTACTAAGTGCTTGAAATGTACAATTCAGCAACAGATAGAGACAATCCCTGCCCAGTGACGGGCTCACAGTCTAAATGGGGGAGATAGACAGAAAAGCAAAACAGAACAAAACCAAACAAGACATCATCATCAAGATAAATAGAATCAAGGAGATCTCTATCAATCACTGGTATTCACTGAGCATTTCCCATTGGCACAGCAATGTACCAAGTGCTTGGAAGAGTACAATTCCAGACAAAAGCCCATATTTATATCAATTCTCTTAGATTTTACTTCCCCCAGCACTTAATGCTTGGCACACAGTAAATGCTCAATAAATACCAGTGATGATGATGATGTCTACCACAGCCTCTAAATAGTAAATGACTTATTGTTTGCTAAATAGCATTTGCACTCCTGACCACTCCCTGAATTTCATAGCCCCCTAAAGGAAGGTCCTTTGTAATATCTGGTTCTCTTTGTTCCCCTATTTTTGGTTAGAAAGTGAGGGAATTGTGAGATTCACATCCTTACACACCTTACACACTGGCATGGCTCAGTGGAAAGAGCCCGGGCTTGGGAGTCAGAGGTCATGGGTTCGAATCTCGCCTCTGCCACTTGTCAGCTATGTGACTGTGGACAAGTCACTTAACTTCTCTGTGCCTCAGTTACCTTATCTGTAAAAATGGGGATTAAGACTGTGAGCCTCCTGTGGGACAACCTGATTACCCTGTATCTACCGCAGCGCTTAGAACAGTGCTCTGCACATAGTAAGCACTTAACAAATACCAGCATTATTGTTATTATTATTATAATTATCTGTTTCTCACAGAAGTCTCCCCCCCCCCAGAATGTAAGCTCCTTGTGGGCAGGGAACCTGCCTACCAAGTCTTGTATTAATACTCTCAAGAGCTTAATAATAATAATGATGGCATTTGTTAAGCACTGAATATGTGCAAAGCACTGTTCTAAGCGCTGGGGGGGATACAAGGTGATCAGGTTGTCCCATGTGGGGCTCACAGTCTTAGCCCCCATTTTACAGATGAGGTAACTGAGGCACAGAGAAGTTAAGTGACTTGCCCAAAGTCACACAGCTGACAAGTGGCGGAGCTGGGTTTAGAACCCATGACCTCTGACTAAAACAGTGCTCTGCACACAGTAAAATTGTTCAATGATTACCACTGATTGATCGTGGAAAGGCAAATGATTGCTGTTCTTCCACAGACATGTGCAGCTAGATATTTTGATACAGAGTAACACAGGCTCTAATAATTCTGAACATTACCGTTTCTCATTTACCTATTTATCAGATGTTGTGGAGAGCTCTTTCCGTGAAATGAGTGTAGACATCACTGGTGGCAAAGATTTCAAACCACACCTGACATTTCTCAAGCTCTCCAAAGCTCCAGTCCTGAGGAGAAAGGTAATTATTCCTATTATTCATTTATTCATATTAATGTCTCTCTCCTCCTCTAGTGTATAAGCTTGATATGGACTAAGTCTGCTAATTCTGTTGTACTGAATTCTCCCAAGCACTTAAAACAGTATTGAACTCCCCGAAGCGCTTAGAACAGTGCTCTGCACACAGTAAGTACTCAGTAAATATTATTGATTGATTAAATTAATTTCACTGTGGCTAATAAGCTCTATATACCAGCTGCCTGTGCTACCTTTTTGGTGTCAAAACAGGATTTCAGTGACGATTTAACAAAATGTGATCTCTAGAATGATGTATAAAATGGATGATTTCTTAATATTAATAATAATAATTGTGGAATAATTGTGATAAATACCACTTTTTAAATTAAGTGCTTACTATCTGCCAGGCACTGTACTATGCTCTGAGGTGGATACAAACGAATCAGTTTGTCCACCCCAATTTACCTTCCAGAAAATAATTTTCACCCTTTTCCTATCCCATAGCTAAGAGAACCCATGTCTTTTCCTGAAGCAAATAAAAATGGAATTACCCCACAAACATAATATCACATGAAACATTGAGGGGGATGGGGAAAAGGGGGGGAATGGGCTTAAAAAATACCATAAGACAAAACAAACAAAACAAACACGGAGAGCCATGTCCCACATAGGACTCAGTCTAACCCTCCATTTTAGTAGTATTATTAATAATAATAATCATTTATGGCATTTGTTAAGTGCTTACTATGTGCCAAGCACTGTTCTAAGCACTAGGGTAGATATACGGTAATCAGATTGTCCCACGTGGGGCTCCCAGACTTAATTCCCAATTTAGAGGTGAGGTAACTGAGGCACAGAAGAGTGCAGTGGCTTGCCCAAGATCACACAGCAGATAAATGACAGAGCCAGGATTAGAACACAGGTCCTTCCAGCTCACAGATCTGTGCTCTATCTGCTAGGCCACACCACTCAAATTTCCTATTTTGGGTGATTGTAGTTTCTGGATGACCCAAATTGAAATCCTCTGAATGTAGTTTCCTTCATACTCAGAAGGCCCTAGGTGTGCCCAATGGGTATCTCTTCACCCTATTTCTTTCAGTGTGCCACTAGACAATAATAATTGCAGTGCTCTGGTCCAGCATTCCTGTGGTTTTATCCAGGCTGGACTTTCCATTATTCCCATCATCCATTTAATACTCAGAAAAGCATTTAGCTGAGGGGGTAAAATGATTAGTATCCAGACTGCATGGTCTCTTCTCAATATAAATATTATATGAAGTGCTGACCTAATCTAGACTGCAGTATGACATGGGATTCAACCGTTTTTAGGACCCACAACTGAAGAACCAAGCCTCTGATTAGATTAGTCCACTGTCCATTGGATTTCCAAGAACATCATTCAATACAGCGAACCAAACTAATGCAATCACATACCCCAAAATATGAGGACCCAAAAAATGAAAGGCTGAAAAAACAGGAAATGTTCTTGTGTTCTTGAAATGAAGGGCTTTGGAACTGTAATATTTGTGTGGATCCCTAAAGCTGTGTAGAAAATGAATGCAGACCTGCAAATGTATTTCCCCGAACTGTACATTCTGAATTCATGATGGATTGTATTTAGGTTCTGCTGGAGTTGCATACAAAGAGAAAAGGGGCCATTTTTTAAATGAATTGAGTAGTTTGCTGCAATAGCAGATAGTAAAATTTTTTGACTATCCAATTTATAAGGTAAGGATTCGAATCTAGGGTGTTTTCATTAGTAGTCGTGGGCAGGGAATGTCACTGTTTATTATTGTATTGTACTTTCCCAAGTGCTTAGTACCGTGTTCTGCACACACTAAGTGCTCAATAAATGTGATTAAATGAATGAATGAATGCCATTAGAGTGATATAGAGTAATTTTAAATAGATGTGAAATTGTTCTACTCATTTGACTTCCGTGGGCTTTATGTAAGGGGGGAAGGGTTATTTTCAAAACATTGTTGCTATCAAATTTCTTTGTCCAATAATACATTAAGAAGCAAGAAACTTGGGATGTTGCTGTCTAGTGCTTCAGAATATATGTCTTCAATTTCCAGATCAATTCCAGTTAACATATGTTAAGTAGAAAAATTTACAAGTAGAATTTTAAAGTTTAATTGTTTGAAAACCCATGTCATTGATCTGTCTGATATGACTGATAAGTGAAATTCTATTTACTGGTTATAAAGATTGAAAGGGACCAACTCAAAGTCACCATGACAGAAGCCTCTATGAAACAGCAAAATGAAATCAATAGATCAGGCCTCCAAAATATCATTGAAGCTATTATGATGCCATCTACTGGTTATAATTACATTTCTCTATACCAAACCATATTTTTGAATCAGAGTGACTATTCAAGTCATATATAATGTCTAGTAGAAGCTTTATTTCATTTTAAGACTTTTTTCATTAATGGACTACTTTATTTGATGTCAAATACATACTGTTGGGGGGAATCGCTTTTCATGAGTCTGCATTTGAAAAAGCTTCTTAAACATGAAAAGGATTCTCTGGATTTTATTTGCACGGTCAAAAGTGTTGGTCTCCCAAGAGCTTGTACTGGCACGATAGCCGTTTGGATGGAGAGGAAAGGGCGGATCTTGGTGATATTGTGAGACCGGCAGGTGTTGGCGACGGATTGGATGTGTGGGGTGAATGAGAGAGCAGAGTCAAGGATGACACCGAGGTTGCGGGCCTGTGAGATGGGTAGGATGGTCGTGCCGTCCACAGTGACGGGGAAGTCAGGGAGAGGACAGGGTTTGGGAGGGAAGATAAGGAGCTCAGTTTTAGACATGTTGAGTTTTAGGTGGTGGGCAGACATCCAGGTGGAGACGTCCTGGAGGCAGGAGGAGATATGAGCCTGGAGGGAGAAGGAGAGAACAGGGGAGGAGATGTAGATTGGGGGTCATCTGCATAGAGATGATAGTTGAAGCAGTGGGAGCGAATGAGTTCACCAAGGGAGTGAGTGTAAATGGAGAACAGAAGAGGGCCAAGTACTGACCCTTGAGGATCCCCTACAGTTAGTGGAACATTTGAGAACAGTAGTGTGGCCTAGTGGAAAGATCGTGGGCCTGGGAGTCAGAGGATCTGGGTTCTAATCTCAGCCCTACCTCTTGCTTGCTTCATGACCTTGAGCAAGTCACTTAACTTTTCTCTCTGTGCCTCAGGGTACCTCATCTGTGAAGTGGGATTAACCTCCCCCCCTCCGTCTAATTTAAACTGGGAGCCCACTGAGGCACCGGCACTATCCAACCTGATAAATTTGTATCTACCTCAGCGCTTAGAAGTTTGCTTGACACACAGTGATTGCTTAACAAATACCATAAAAAAATCCAAAGTTAGTATTGCTACAATGATAATGATGGCATTTATTAATTGCTTACTATGTGCCAGGCATTGTGCTAAACACCGAGGTAGATATAAGATCATCAGATCAGACACTGGCTCTGACCACACTGGGCACTGAGAGAGAGAGGGTGAACAGGTATTTATTTTATCCCCATTTTACAGACATGAAAACTCAGGTACAAGGAACTTGTGTGGTGCCCAAGGTCATACAGCAGAAATGTGGCAGTTTTCTGATTCCCAGTCCCATGTTCTTTCCCCTAGGTCACACTGAGCTACATAAAGCAAGCAATTCATTTGATGATTTGGGGTTAATCATCCAAATTTTTAATTGGCAGATTTTAGTCTCATTTTTGACACTTCTTTGCTAATTACTAGGAAATTCACTTAGCAGATTTCTAGACTTTATTTCACTGAAAATATTGTTTGAGCAGTCTAGGTGTGACAAGCATATTTCTTCATTAAGAGGATTTTTGGCACAAATATTTCCTTTCCTCTGTTTTGACTACTGTTATTTTGCTGCAGAAATACCAGCAGGGAAGAACATTCTTTCAGGCTTCACTTCTGGGGTAGGAAATTTTGTCTTTCACCGGCTGAGGAGAAAGAGCACTCTTCTCCACTCAGTGGAGTTGAATTATTTTTCAATCTTTGTGCTCTGTATGTTCTAATTTGTATCACTGGTAAATTGCCTAGTGTAGAAATAACTGAAATAACCCATGACTTGTGGGCTAGTACTGGGCTAGAGTTAGCCAGGAAGGGCATGAGGGTTGAAGGAGGAAAAAAAAAAGAGGTGTCTTTCATTCATTCAATAGTATTTATTGAGCGCTTACTATGTGCAGAGCACTGTACTAAGCACTTGGAATGGACAATTCAGCAACAGATAGAGACAATCCCTGCCCACTGACGGACTTACAGTCTAATCGGGGGAGACAGACAGATAAAAACAGTAGCAATAAATAGAATCAAGGGGATGTACATCTAATTAACAAAATAAATAGGGTAATTTGCCCTACTTGATGCCCCTGCTGTCTGGTTTTGGGCCCATGATTCCTAGGTGCCTTGTCAGTCAGTCAATCATACAATCTTATTTATTGAGCGCTTACTCTGTGCAGAGTAATGTAATAAGGGGAGTGCAATACAACAATAAACAGACACATTCCCTGCCCACAGTCATCTTACTGTCTAGAAGCAGAGATAGATATTGATATAAAGAAATAAAAGACAGATACTTAAGTGCTGTGGGGCTGGGAGAGGAGGATGAATAAAGGGAGCAAGTCAGGGTGATGCACAAGAGAGTGGAAGACTAAGAAAGGAGGATTTAGTCGGGGAAGGCCTCTTTGGAGGAGATGCACCTTCAGTAAGGCTTTAAAGCAGAGGAAAGTCATCATCTGCAGGGGTATGAGGAGGGAGGATGTTTCAGGTGTTCTTGGTAAAAGGAATGATGTTCTGACAGGATTCCACATATTTTAATTTAATATTTCTTCCCCATTCTCTCACTAACAACTTCTTCCATTTCTCAACCTCTCGTGACAAATCGTCAACTTGGATCCAGGCAATAGATGGCAGTAACAGGATAATCCATTTCTGTAGCCTAGTGGAAATGGACTGGGATTCAGGAGACCTGGATTCTAATCCCAGCTCCACCCCTTACCCGTTTATGACGTCGGGCAGGTGGCTTCAATTCTCCCTGCCTCAATTTCCTCATCAATAATATGGGGGTTAATTACTTGTTCTCCCTCCTCCTTGGACAGCAGGTCCCATGAGAAGCAGCATGGCTCAGTGGCAAGAGCCCGGGCTTGGGAGTCAGAGGTCATGGGTTCTAATCCTGGCTCCATGCTTGTCAGCTGTGTGACCTTGGGCAATTCACTTAACTTCTCTGTGCCTCAGTTACCTCATCTGTAAAATGGGTATGAAGACTGTGAGCCCTATGTGGGACAACCTGATTACCTTGTATCTCCCCCAGCACTTAGAACAGTGCTTGGCACATAGTAGGCATTTAACAAATATCAACATTATTATTATGTGGGACAAGGACTGTTGAGCCTGATTTTATTATATCTACCTCAGTGTGTAGCACATATTAAGCACTTTAAAAATAGCACAATTATTATTTGTTCTACCACTGGCCTGAGCCAGAAAAGTAGACTTCTGGAGAAAAAAGGAATCTCTGCTCCTGGCTTCCCAGCTTTGATCTTCTTTTTTGTTTGTTTTTTCAAAATGGTATTTGTTAACCACTGATCATATGTCAAGCACTGTTCTAAGCATTGGGGTAGATACACAGTGATAAGGTTGGACCCAATCCCTGTCCCATATGGGACTCCCAGTCTAAGCAAGAGGGCAAACAGGGATTGAACCTGCATTTTACAGTAGAGGAAACTGAGGCACAGAGAAATAATGTGACTTGCCCATCATAGCAGGCAAGAGGGGGGTGGGATTAGGACCCAAGACCTCTGGCTCCCAGGCCAGTGCTCTTTCCACTCAGCCACAATGTATCTTTTTGATTTTTAACTTTTTTGATCCCAGGTCTGCCTTATCTACCGGTGCCAATTTCATAGTGTGCCCACTTCTACTGGGGGCACTGGGTGACAAGATCAGTTATCAGTCAATCATACTTATTGAGTGCTTACTGTATGCAGAGCACTGTACGAAGCACTTGGGAGTGTACAATATAATAATAAACAGACACATTCCCTGCCCATAGTGAGCTTACTGACTGGAGGAGAAGCAGCATGGCATAGTATGAGAAGCAACATGGCATAGTGTGAGCCTGCTGTTGGGTAGGGATTGTCTCTTTCTGTTGCCAAATTGTACTTCCCAAGTGCTTAGTACTATGCTCTGCACACAGTAAGCACTCAATAAATATGATTGAATGAATGAATGGTAAATAGAGTACGGGTCTGGGAGTCAGATCATGGGTTCTAATCCTGACTCTGCCACAAGTCTGCTGTATGACCTTGGACAAGTTGCCTAACTTCTCTGGGTCTCAGTTACCTCATCTGTAAAATGGGGATTAGGAGTATGAGCTCCATGGGTGATAGGGACTGAGTACAGCCTGATTAACTTGTATCTGCCCCAGCTCTTAGAACAGTGCTTGGCACATAGTAAGGACTTAATAAGTATGATTATTATTTCTAGAGGCGGAGGCAGACAGTATAAATAAAAAAACCCAAAAGGATGACTTTGCTTGTGGCAAATGAACTGGCCAGATGTGGAGATGCCTGCAAAGCTGGGTTAAGGTGGTGCCTCTGTGGAAGCTGGAGGGTGGGAAACACATTTTCAATGGTGGGTGCTATGACCTCTTGCCAAGTAGACAGCCCAAAGCCAGAAAATTAATGCTATTGAATGGTTAGGAAATGGCCTTCCTCAGCAGAGCGGTAGCTGTTGCAGGAATTGGCAGGCGGCTAATGCCAACCTCCTCGCTATACCTCAGTCTCATCTATCTCACCGCCATCCTCTTGTCCACATCCTATCTCTAGCCTGGAATGCCCTCCCTCCTTGAATTCGACAGACTATTTATTACACTCTCCCCCTCCAAAGTCTTACTGAAGTCACATCTCCTCCAAGAGTTCGTCCCTGACTAAGCCCTTCTTTCCTCTTCTCCCTCTCTTCTGCGTTGCCCTAACTTGCGCCCTTCATTCATTCCCCACTCCGGGCCCCACAGCACTTATGTATAGTTCTGTAATATTATTTATGTCTATTCATGTCTGTCTCCCCCTCTAGACTGTGAGCTCACTGTGGACAGGGAATGTGTCTGCTTCATGTTGTACTGTACTCTCCCAAGCGCTTAGTACAGTGTTCTGCACACAGTAAGCGCTCAATAAATAGAATTGGTGCATGATTGAAAGGGTCGGGCTCCGTTGTCCAACAGTTGCTGGTCTCAGGGCCTTCCAAACCAGTCCAGAAGTAGGAGGGACACTGCTCTGCCCCCTGACACAACTGCTCTTGCCTGCCAAGACCTTACTGCTCCTATGCTCCTGCCATTTTCTGGCTTTGGGGTGTCTAGTTGGCAAGAGGTCAGAGAAGGAGTACTGCAGTTCATTTTAATGGACATTGGGTGCGAGAGAGACTCCTCTTCTGAGTCACACTCACTGACACTCACTAAAGGACAACCTAATTTAGTGGAAAGAGCATTCATTCAATCATATTTATTGAGCACTTATTTTGTGCAGACCACTGTACTAAGTGCTTAAGCACTGTACTAAGTGCTTGGCCTGGGAGTCAAAAGAACCTGGGTTCTAATTCTGGTTCTACCATGGATCTGCAATGTGATCATGGGTAAGTTCCTAACTTCTTTGTGCCTCAGTTTCCTCATTTGTAAAAAGGGGATTAAGAGTATGAACCCCATGTGGGAAAGAGACTATGTCCAACCTGATCAACCTATACTTACCCCAGTGCTTAGAAGAGTGCTTGGTGTGTAGTAAGCACTTAATAAGTACCATAATTATTATTATTATTATTTTAAATGTATACTGTAGGCAAGTCCCTCCTTAGTGAGACTGGACTGTGAGCATTCTGACTGTTCTGGATGATTTTTTCCAGAGAAACAGAGAGCAAATAGAAACTGCTAAATGGGGCTAAAAACAAATGAAACTAAGTGAAAAATCTTAACATTCGTTTGTTCAATCATATTCCTTGAGCTCTTATTGTGTGCAAAGCACCATACTAAATTATTGGGAGAGTACAATACAACAATAAGCAGAAACATTCCCTGCCCACAACTTGCTTATTGTCTATATGGGGAGAGACAGACATTAATATAAATAAGTGAATTACAGATATTTGCATAAGTGCTGTGGGGTTGGGAGGGGAGAAAAGCAAAGGGAGCAAGTCAGGGCAACATAGAAGGGAATGGGAGAAGAGTAAAGGGAGGCTTAGTTAGGGAAGGCCTCTTGGAGGAGATGTGCCTTCAATAAGGTTTGGAAAAAGGGGAGAGTAATTGTCTGTTAGATTTGAGGATGGAGGACTTTCCAGGCCAGAGGCAGGGTGTGGGTGAGGGTTGGCAGTGAGAGGGAAAATAGAGGCATAGTGAGAAGTTTGGCAATAGCGGCAAAGTGTATGGATTGGGTTGTAGTAGGAGAGTAGTGAGGTGAGGAAGGAGTTGGCAAGTTGATTGAGTGCTTGAAAGCCAGTGGTGAGGAGTTTTGATTTGATGCAGAGGTGGATGGGCAACCAAGTTTTTTGAGGAGTGGAGAATCTTGTTATGAATGTTTTTGTAGAAAAATGATCTGGGCAGCAGAGTGAAGTATAGACTGGAGTGGGGAGAGAAAGGAGGCTGGGAGGTCAGCACGGAGGCTGATGCAGTACTCCAGGCTGGATAAGATGAGTGATTGTATTAACGTGGCAGCAGTTTGGATGGGGAGGAAAGGGTGGATTTTAGCGATGTTGTGAAAGTGGGACCGACAGGATTTAGTGATGGATTGAATATGTGGGCTGAATAAGAGAGAGGAGCCAAGGATAATGCCAAGCTTACAGGTTTTTGAGACAGGAAGGATGATGGTTCTGTCTGAAGTGATGGGAAAGTCAGGGGGACAGGGTTAGGGTGGGAAGATAAGGAGCTCTGTTTTGGACATGTTAAGCTTGAGATGACAGGACGACAACCAAGTAGAGATGCCTGGAAGGCAGGAGGACATCATCTTTATGCAGATGACACACAGATCTACATCTCTGCCCCTGTCCTCTCCCCCTCCCTTCAGGCTCATATCTCCCCCTGCCTCCAAGACGTCTCTACCTGGATGTCTGCCCACCACCTAAAACTCAACATGACCAAAACTGAGCTCCTCATCTTCCCTCCCAAGCCCTCTCCTCTCCCTGACTTCGCTATCACTGTGGATGGTACGACCATCCTTCCCGTCTCTCAGGCCCGCAACCTCGGTGTCATCTTTGACTCGGCTCTCTCGTTCACCCCACACATCCGATCCGTCACCAAAACCTGCCGGTCTCACCTTTATAATATCACCAAAATCCGCCCTTTCCTCTCCACCCAAATGGCTATCTTACTGTTACGGGCTCTCATTATATCCCGGCTAGATTATTGTGTCAGCCTTCTCTCTGATCTCCCTTCCTCCTCTCTCTCCCCGCTCCAGTCTATTCTTCACTCCACTGCCCGGCTCATCTTCCTGCAGGAACGCTCTGGGCATGTCCCTCCCCTTCTTAAAAACCTCCAGTGGTTACCTATCGACCTCCGCACAAAACAAAAACTTCTCATTCTATGCTTCGAGGCTCTCCATCACCTTGCCCCCTCCTACCTCTCCTCCCTTATCTCTTTCCACTGCCCACCCTGCACGCTCCGCTCCTCTGCCGCCCACCTCCTCACTGTCCCCCGTTCTCGCCTATCCCGCCGTCGACCCCTGAGCCACGTCCTCCCGCGGTCCCGGAATGCCCTCCCTCCTCACCTCCGCCAAACTAATTCTCTTCCCCTCTTCAAAACCCTACTTAAAGCTCACCTGCTCCAAGAGGCCTTCCCACACTGAGCTCCCCTTTTCCCTCTGCTCCTTCTACTCCCCCCCACCTCTTAGCCTCTCCGCAGCTAAGCCCTCTTCTCCCCCCTTTCCCTCTGCTCCTCCCCCTCTCCCTTCCCATCCCCTCAGCACCGTACTCGTCCACTCAACTGTATATATTTTCATTACCCTATTTATTTTGTTAATGAGATGTACATCACCTTGATTCTATTTATTTGCTATTGTTTTAATGAGATGTTCTTCTCCTCGATTCTATTAATTGCTATTGTTCTCATCTGTCTGTCTCCCCTGATTAGACTGTAAGCCCGTCAAAGGGCAGGGACTGTCTCTCTCTGCTGCCGATTTGTACATTCCAAGTGCTTAGTACAGTGCTCTGCACATAGTAAGCACTCAATGAATACTATTGAATGAATGAATGAATGAATGACATGTGAGACTGGAGAGAGGGAGAAAGATCAGGGCTGGAGATGTAGATCCGCAGAGAGATGGTAGTTGAAGCCAGGGGAAAGAATGAGTTCTCCAAGGGAGTAATAATGTTGGTATTTGTTAAGCGCTTACTATGTGCCGAGCACTGTTCTAAGCGCTGGGGTAGACACAGGGGAATCAGGTTGTCCCACGTGGGGCTCACAGTCTTCATCCCCATTTTACAGATGAGGGAACTGAGGCACAGAGAAGTTAAGTGACTTGCCCACAGTCACACAGCTGACAAGTGGCAGACCTGGGATTTGAACTCATGAGCCCTGACTCCAAAGCCCGTGCTCTTTCCAATGAGCCATGCTGCTTCTCATGGCTCAGGGAGTGGGTGTAGATAGAGAATAGAAGGGGACCCAAAACCGAACCTTGAGGGATCCCCACAGGGGGTGGGAGGCAAAGGAGGAACCCGTGAAGGAGACTGAGACTGAGCAACCAGAGAGATAAGGGGAGGACCAGGAGGAGACAGTGTCAGTGAAGCCAATGTTGGATAATATTTACAGGAGAAACATTAAACAAAAAAGCATTAAACATTAAAGAAACAAAACACAAAAAAAAGAAATGCCAAGATGTACCCATTATGAGCCCAGCTGTCAGTCGGTAAGCTGAAAAGTGATCACAGGAATCAGTGAGTCATTATTTTATTGAGGAAGGGGGTTTCCAAGAAAATGTAAACTTTGTATTCACTCATGGCAGACGTGATGTGGTGAGGAGACCACTAATGAGTGGTCCTGGAGCTTGCTCAATTTCCAGTTCTCTGGTCTTGAGTAAATTACTCACTCCCTGGGATTCAGATTCTTCACCTGTAAAATGGAGATTGACATCTCTACACACACTCCTCCCAATTGCCCACAACCAAGACACAGTGTTTGAATAGGGCAATTTTTTAAGGCTTGCTGGTAGTAATATTTACTGAACCACCTACTTCCTGTGCTGCACTGTACTAGGTCCTTTGGAAGAGCAGAATACAGAAATGACCCATTTCCCGTTCACAAGAATGTTTACACTTCAACAGGGGAAACATACATTAAAATATTTTAAAAATTAAAGTAAATAATCAAGTACACTTATGTACATGAGTGGTAAAAAAGATGTAAATAAGCTCATCATTAGTGCTAGAGTTGACTTGAAAGAATGATTGTAAAGTAAGGTGTGGGTAAATCAATCAGGGAAGGCTAGTTGGAGGAAGTGAGCTTTTTAGGAGGGATTGGAGTGTGGATAGAGCTATGGGCATCTGATGTGGAAAAGGAGAGACTGCCAATCTGGGAAAACAGTGTGAGTGAGGAGAAGGAGATAATAATAATACTATTAATAATAGTGGTATTTGTTAAGCATTTACTGTGAGCCAGGCACTGTACTATGTACAGGGGAGGACACTGGGAAGTTGGAGAGCAAGATAGTGCCTGAAAGCTCTCTTGGAAGGAATGAAGACAGTGGGTTGATGAATAATGGTGAAGAGACCAGATGAGGGGTAATAATTTTTGTATTTGTTAAGTGCTTACTATGTGCCAGGCATTGTACTAACACTGGGGAGATACAAGCAAATCGGGTTGGACACAGTCCATGTCCCACATAGGACTCACAGTCTTAATCCCCACTTTATATATGTGGTAACTGAGGCACAGAGGTGAGGTGACTTGCCCAAGGTCACACAACAGACAATTAACAGAGCTGGGATAAGAACCCATGACCTTCTGATTCCCAGGCCCATGCTTTGCCCACTACACCATGCTGCTGGTGGACAGCCTTAAAGCCAATCATGACAACCACTCTTCCCTGCTTCAAAGACTTATTGAAGACAGATCTCCTCCAAAAGGACTTCCCGAACTAAGCCCCACTTTTCCTCATCTCCCACTCCCTTCTGCATCACCCTGACTTGTTCCCTTTGCTCTTCCCCCCTCCCAGCTCCATAGCACTTATGTACATACCTGTGATTTTACTTGTATTGATGTCTGTCTCCCCAACTCTAGACTGGGAGGTCTTTGTGGGTAGGGAATTTCACTGTTCATTATTGTACTGTACTTTCCCAACTGTCAGAGTCGCACCTGGAGAGTTTTCCAGTATTCTACCAGTCTCGACTACGGGAGGGAGAGTCAAGCAGAGGCATGTAAGTCTGTTGTTGGGTAGAGATTGTCTCTATTTGTTGTCAAATTGTACTTTCCAAGTGCTTAGCACACTGCTCTGTACACAGTAAATGCTCAGTAAATACCAATGAATGAATGAGGTGTTTATGTGAGGCTGAGAGCTCCTAGAAGCCAGTGGAGAGATTTGAGGAGAGAAGAAATGTGGCCCAAGCAATGCTTCGGAAAGGCAGCATGGAGGTTAGATTGGAGAGGGGAGAGGATAAAGGCAGGGAGACCAGTGAGGAGGCTAATGCAACAGTCAAGCTGGGCATGACCAGTGCCCAGAGGAGATCCCAAAGAGAGTAGGTTTAAAGCAAAAAGAGTAAAGGACCCAGAACAGAGCCTTGGGGGGTGCCCACAGTAAGAGGATGAAAGATTGAGGCAGTCAGAAAACAAAGCTGAGGAGGAGAAACTGTGCTGTAAATCAATTGTGCAAAGAGGTTTCACAAATAACTTGCCATTCAGAGTTGTCATTGATTTCATAGTAAGGCCATTATGGGCAGGAAATGTGTCTACCGATTCTGTGGTATTATATTCTCCCAAGCACTTAGTACAGTATTCTGCACAGAGTAAATGCTCAATAAGTATCATGAATTGATTGATAGGTTGTTTTCAAAATCCTGGTGCCATGGTTACCAGTTTCCGATACTGGCCACTTTATCTCTTGGGATGTATCAATCAGTAATATTTATTAAACACCAACTGTGCAGAGCAGTGTGCTAAGCAATTCGGAGAACACAGTACCGTTAACAATGTTCGTGATTTATTTACATTTAGGTGTCACTAGTCTTGCTAAACAGAAGAAATTTCCAAACTGTATGCATTCCATTTCCTAAACACTGAAAGCTAATTTTCCCTCATTCTTAGGGTTACAGGAAGATTAGTTTGGATTTATATAAAGAATATGAAGACAGCCCCTTTGGAACTGAAATCTTAAGTCAAATCGACCTTTGCTCCATGCATAAGAAGAAGCAGGAATCTGGATACTATCATTGTGAATGTTCAATTAAAGTCACTTCTCCGACACTGGACAAGAATCTACCTATGAAGTCGGAATATTTGGAGGAGCTAGTTACCAAGGAATCCCCCAGAGTTGTTCCTGACACGGAAATTGGAGATGTTAATGGAAGTCATAACTATATCTCACATACAGAAGAAGATTGTGACCAACCAGCTGAAATTACCTCAGCAGTTGGAGATAAATGAGAAAAAAAGGAAATTCCCCAAATAAAGGGTGTTTTTAGGCTCAAATGGTGAGGCTTTCTCTACAGATGGGAGGGAATGGCTTCAAGTCAGTATTCCAGTTCTTGCCAACACACCCAAGTGCCTAAGAGAGTGTTGTTGAGACCAAAACCAAAACCAGCAAAAGATGACAGTTGGCAATATGAAGAGTTGAATCAACAGCAACAGTGTCTGAGCAGCCTGCACAGATAGAGAAACTTGTCCCAGTCTTGGGCTAACCGTAGAAGAATTCCTCTTAGAATTGGACTGAGAGGCAGAAAATTAAGCTGCTGGGTACCTTTGGGCCTGGGTGCTAGAACAAAGACTAAAATATGCCGTCTCGTTTGAATGCCATCTGCTGAAGCATAGAGATCTGGGTAGGTAAAATTATTGCAAAAATGCCATCACATTAACACTGGTTGAAAGTAATATTTGAGGATGCATTAGCATGTGCATTGATTTTTCAAGCTCAAGCCTTGTTTCCTACGTGGGGATGCTCTAGTTAAAGCTTTTTCCAACATGATTGTCAATAATTAGAATACTAGTTTTTCCAAAAAATGTTGTCTTCCTCAAAATCAAAAGCTGGTAACATTAATTTCAGATAGTTTATCAATGCTATAAAGCTATTAACTTGCCACTCCATCCCATGAAAATTTGATATGTTTCAGGAAATCTGAGTTGGTAGATACAACTTTGTTGCTGATACATGAGAGAGAATTAAGATCGATGGCCCAATTCTAATTGACCAAACAGAATGTCTTTTCCCAGAACCGTAATAGATATCAATTTTGGTATTTTGCCCACTGAATCTTAGTTTGGTGCTTTTAGGAATGTGTGTAGAGTAAAAAACAAATAAAATAAAATAAAAAAATAAGATCATGTAAACCAGTAGATGGCACCAACAGGAAAAGACACTTGACTTGAAGAGTTTGAAAAGACTCGGCTGTTTCGATACGGTGGTTTTTAGCCTATCCTAAAATCTGCAGTACAACCTCACACTGAGAGGAGTGAAAATATATTTTGAAAAGATATGAGAAGAACATACCCTATGCTCTCCCTTTTGAGTATATGAGCTTGTAGGTCTCTCTGTAGGACTGCGATTTCATAACAGTAAGCGCACTTGCCCTTCAGTTTTCATTAAAACAATTTTTCACTGATGTGAGCATAAAAATTATTCATCCGTATTGGGAAGACAGCAGGTGGTAAAAATGGTTTATCCACAGCCAACAGAGTACTAATGGACTGTTTTTGTAAGATACAGCTTGCAGTTCACAAAGATATTTATTTGTTAAGCTTCTGTACATTTTTACTATGGGAATATCCTCCACAGGACAAGAACTTACAAGAGCTGAAAATAGTGTTTAATGTTTAATGAAGGCATCATCTACCAATTCATTTTATAGCAGGTGAGCTGTGCTCTGTGGAGAGCAGGGAAGAGGAACTAGAGACATAAATGGGAGGAATTTACTGATGTTCCAGTCTCAGCATCTTCCTATAGGTGTCCCTCAAGGTCAATTACACTGTGCACCACGAATGAGAACAAAATGGGTAAATGAGATATATTTTTTTTAAGAGCAAGAGATGGATGAAAATTTGTGGAGACCAGAAGCCCTAACTGGCTTGTATTCCTCAGCCTCCAAATGATTTTTCAGTCAAGTTCCACATGAAATGCAACAGTGACCGAGTCTTTAATAATTCATATTTGAGAGGGGTGAAGAGTTGCATCCTATTGTGATGAATACATCAAATGGATTATGTATCCTAGCACCCAAACCACACTCCCAAACCACTACAGCTCCTCGAGAGGAGCCAGATTGACTTTTTTTCTCAGATGCTGGTGGCACTAGGCCATTGAACTGAGCTCAGGACTGGAATTCCCATCGACCTCAAAGGGTCTGGTATATTGAAGGGATCAAGGACTATGTGAGCCTATATAGTTTGAAGGCTGACTTCTGACAGAGCATAAAACGTTGGAATTTGGATGTGGTGACTTAAAAGATGATTTCTTGTTTCATTTGAAAGTAACCTGTAGATATTTGAGCCTGAGAAAATCAGTACTGCTGAAAGCCTAGAATTTACTATTGTTGAAAAGGTCCTAATAGAGATGCTTTCTGGCTATGATGCTCAGTCCCTTAACTTGATATGGCAGTTGTACCAAAACAAGTTTGCATAATGCAGAAGCTATGTCCTCGCTCATTGAAAATGCTGAAAGTGTTCTGGTTCCAAAACATTCTTTTTCTGTTTTTCATATTTATTTTCCTATGCCTGTTTTCTCATTCCCAAATTGACTGTTCCCAAACAGGTCATTTTGCATTTAAGAACTGGGTAGGAGAGGTGATGCATTTTAAAATGAAAATAATTAACGACTGATGATTCTGGTCCCTGCCTGGTTGCAGGCTCAAGCAAGATAACAATGTAAAATGAATAAATCTGGAGTGAAAAATCATCCTGGCTCTGGTTTTCCTTAAAATTAATTTCCACAATTTGTACTTGAGTGTGGGCTTAATCTGATTCAATTCTGGAGCTTTTGGGGTCGTGAAAGGCTAGAAGAGATAAAGGAGGGTAGTGCTAGACCAGAGTAAAGGGAGTTCCCATATTTGCCTCTGAGATTGACATTAGAGAGCAAGCATACCAACAGGTTAGGGGTGGTCTCAGCCCTGACCTTAGCCCGGGGGGGTGGCCCAGTAGACCACAAGATCATTATAGGTAGGGAACATGTCTGCTAATTTAGTGGTAGTCTCCCAAGCACTTAGTACAGTCCTCTGCCCATAGTAAATGCTCAATAAATACCACTGATTGATTGCTCCCTTTTCCCTGCCCACCCACATCATGACTGCTACCCAGGGTGCTGCTTGGAGGAGGTGGGTGGGGAGGGCCGAGAGGGAATAGGGAAGGGCTTAGAGCGTGACCTGTAAAGAATAGGAGCAGTCATCATCAGTGCTATGTACTGAGTGCAGAGCGCTGTACTAAGCATTTGGGGGAGTACAATACAACAGACTTGGTAGACACATTCCCTGTCCACAAGAAGTAGGGGGGGGTGAGGAGTGAAGGATGAGTGTGTGTATGTACAAATGCTGTCAGGAGGATGAGGAAATAGTAGAGGAGGTTGATTCCTTGTAACTGGGATTATGTTTACTATTTTATTTGTAAAGTGCTCTGCCCAAAGAGCTCAATAAATACCATTTAAACTTTTCTGTGCCTCAGTTCCCTCATCTGCAAAATGGGGGGAATCAAAGCTGTGAGCTCCATATGGGACATGGGCTGTGTCCAACCTGATGGTCTTGTATCTATCCCAGAACTTAGGACAGTGCTTGGCACATAATATGTGCTTAACAAATATCATAAAACAATAACTTCAGTAAGTCACTTGACTTCTCTATGCCTCAGTTACCTCATCTGTGAAATGGGGATTGAGGCCATGAACCCCATATGGGACAGGGACTGTGTCCTACCTGATTTGTTTGTATCCAGTTCTTAGTACAGTGCCTGGCACATAGTAAGTGCTTGACAAATACCATAATTATTATCAACAGCAACCAAAAACCACCTTTCTGTGCCTCAGTTCAATCAATGGTACTCACTGCAGAGCACCGTACTAAGTGCATAGGAGGTACAGTATAACAATACTACAGATTTGGTAGACACATTCTCTGCCCATAATGGGCTTTCCATCTAGAGGAGGAGACTGACATTAATATAAATAAATGATAGATATGGAAGACAAAGATGGGGAGGGGGAAGGAGGAGACAGCCAGGCTAGAAGGCAAAAGTGGCAGGCAGAACATCTTGGCTTGTTCGGAAATCAGAGGCTGTGGCAGGATTGTGATACCCAGAACAGAATTACAAACAGCACCAGTCACCACAAATAGCATGGCAACAGATCATCTTTATGGGTGCCACTAGGGAAGGGGCTGTTGATCATGCATCTGTTTCTGTTGAGTTCTATTCAGATCAATTCCTTCTGGGTGCTGAAGTGTCACGTCTGTGAAAATAAACCTATCTGAAGATCAAGTTGTTTACATCTTCCCCAAGCCAAGTGGAGCAGTGTATATCCTACAATAACAAAAAAAAAAGAATCAGCTGAACTTTGTAGTCAGTTAACCTCCTCCAACTGTCCACTGCCTGAAAATTCTTCAGCCAATGTAGTCAGACTTCCATGGTATTAACCACATCCACCTGTTTGAATTTCCCCAATCCTGTTTCTAAAGGCAAAGTTGATGATCTTCACAGCATCGTTGCAGTTTAGGAAAAATGGCAAGGATTTTTCAGAAGGAGAAGTGTCTCAAGGAACAGTTGGGATTTGTGCATCAAAGGAGCAGCTGTGACCAAACTTTGACCCTTACTCTTTACACTGTATTTTGAGGGACAAAAATTTTTAAAACAGAACAACTTTGGCAGAACGGATTAAAGGTCTGAGACTGAAACGCTCAAGGATCATCTTCTTGTTTCAATAGGAAACCCCTCCTAAACACCCTGATGAGCTCCAGGTAGTTCTCTCTGCCCTTGGGCAACTAGTTTGATTCTTCCCCACCTTTGGTCCCTTGCTCATGCCTGTTCATCTGCCAGGCCCTCACTCCACCTTCAAATCTGTTAGACCACAGCTCTCTCCATCTTTAAACCCCTTCAAAAGTTATATCTCCCCCACTCCCAGAAAGCCTTCCCTGATCAATTTATGTTCTCCCTAAATTATGTTCCTCCAACTGCCACCTTAATAATTTTGCACCAACTACACGTTGCACGTTCACCACACCTTTTAGCCCTTCTGTACATATCTACTTTCAAGCTCTATTCAGCACTTGTTCATCCAACTACCCTTAAAAACCCTTAGTACCCAACTACTGTCCTTCTTCCCTTATCTGTAAATTATTTTAGGGTCAGTCTTCCCTTCAAAATGATGTTTCTTGTGGTCAGAGATCACATTAGTGGTTTCTCCGAAGTGCTTAGTCCAGTGGTCTATACACAATTGCTCCATAAATACTATCGATTTGTTGACTGTATTTTTGTTCCTCAACAAATTATCACAAGTTTCAGTATTCACACTGATGTGCATAGGTGGATGTATTGCCCTGGCAATTCAGCCAGCTACTTTTACTGCAGTGGAGTTTATCCTGCAAGGAGACTTCAAATGGGGCATTCTTCTGTACCCTTTGGCTCAGACCAAAACCATTTCATTGTGAAAGTAGAGGAATAGTAACCACTCCTGCCAAAAGTCATGTGGAAGGAAATGAGTTCATTCCAGGAAGCTGTCAAAATGGAGCCAAGGGTGAACTTGACTCAGACTTTAAAAGTGCACTAGTAGAGCAGCAGCATGGATCAGTGGAAAGAGCCTGGGCCTGGGAGTCAGTGGATGTGGGTTCTAATCCAGTCTCCACCACTTGTCTGCTAGGTGACTTTGGGAAAGGCTCTAACTTCTCTGTGCCTCAGTTACCTCATCTGTAAAATGGGGATTAAGACTGTGAGTCCCATGTGGGACAACACGATTACCTTGTATCTACCCCAGTTCTTAGAACAGTGCTTGGCACATAGTAAGCGCTTAACAAATACCATCATTATAATTATAATTATCAAGGTTAGAGACAGGTTTAGACAGTGAACCCGTCACTGGGCAGGGATTGTCTATCTGTTGCCGAATTTTACATTCCAAGCGCTTAGTACCGTGCTCTGTACATAGTAAGCACTCAATAAATACTACTGAATGAATGATTGGCTTGAGATTTTGTTGCCAAGCTCTGATCGACGGATAGACTAGAGTTGGCTAAATCCCTTCTTAGCCTTATTATTTACTATGCAGATTAAAAGCAGGGAACCTGGTGGAAGGAAGCAAACAAAGCAAAGAACTCAAGTTCTAGTCTCAGTTCAATCAATCAATCAATCAATGGTATTTGAGAGCTTACTGGGTGAAGAGCACTGTACTAAGTTCTTGGGAGAGTCCAGTGAAATAGAGTTGGTAGAAATGGTTCTTGCCTAGAAGGAACTTACACCACTGATTAACCTATTAGGTGTGGTTGAAGCCCCCTCACCACTTCTCCTCCCGAGGTAACCAGAAAATTGTTAGGACATCCCCCTCAAAATCAGTCAATCAACAAATTTGATTTATTGAGTGCATACCTTAGTGCAGAGCTCTGCACCAAACGCTTGGAAGATTGTGAAGCAATAGAATTGGTATACTTGACCCCTAATCTCAAGGAGTTTATCATCTAGTGGAAGAGCCTACAGTCTAGGGGATCTCAAATGAATTGCAGAGTTGTCTGGTTTTTTTCCAGGCAGACTATGTCCAAAAAGAAAGTCTTCATTCTGGCAGTGCCTATAACTGCTTTCCAGGGTTCTAAATCACTTGGAAAACCCAACTTGAAGATGCTGGGGTTTCATTCTATTGGAAAAGATAGGAAAACATGAATTTTTCCATTTTTTAGAATCAAAACGAACAGTACAGAAGGATTAGTTCAGAATCACAATTTGAGCAACATGGATATGTATTCTGCATTTAACCCTTGCAGCCTTTTTAATGGTATTTGTTAAGCACTTACTCGGTGTCAGGCACGGTACTAAGAGACAACTTAAGTTGGACACAGTCCATGTCCCACTTGGAGCTCACAGTCTTCATCTCCATTTTACAGATGAATTACCTGTATTGACACCTTATCATGGCAAGAGAGTCTGCGTACGCTGCTGAAGCTAAGATTACGCCATATAGGCTTATCCATAATGGAAAGGTCTAAGCCAAAGCATCAGAGTCAATTCACCTGTGCTGGGCAGCAGCAGCATGGGAAAGAGTCAAAGGCAGATAATCAAGAGATCAGAACATTGATCAAAAACAATGGCAAAAACTCAAGTTTTTACTGTGTGGAAGAAGGCCATGATAACTACTTCTGCATCTTTACCAAGCAAACTCTATGGATACACATACCAGTGTGACTTTATGACGGAAGACGGGATGTTCTGAAGAAGGTGTGTCCATGGAGCTGCTATGGGACTGAAATGTCTCGCCGGCATTTGAAGACCTGAGGCACAGAGAAATTAAGTGACTTGATCGAGGTCACACAGCATACTATTGGCAGAACCAGGATTAGTACCCAGGTCCTTCTGATTCCCAGGCCATGCTCTATCCTCTATATCTTGTTGCCTTGTAAATGTGCATTTCAAAATGGGGTTAGAACCTGAGAAAAATTCCTTCCTAGGAGTTTCAGAGAATCTGTACCAAACAAAGAAGGCGTGCTGAGACAGTAACTGGTTCTCTCAGCGGGTTTGAATGAACAATGCAAATGCTATTTAAATGGGACCTATTTTTGTCTTTTTAAGTTATGAGTCAGCATTGTCCTGATGACCCATTAGAGAGTGGGAAGGAAGAACTTTGTGGATGAAAATGCTGCAGACATTTAATCGATATGGAGAATGAACATACCATGAACATACTTGGGGCTTCTCTATTGAGGAACTCCAAGGTTTACCTTTGAAGTAGGGAGGGGGAAGACACAATCCAGATCCAGAACTGGAACCAGAGAGCTCAGGTATCTTACCACCACCACAGACTAATCAGTAGTGGAGCTTAATTAGAACCCGGGTTTTTTGTCTTCCAGTCCAAAATTCTTTTCATTAAGAATTTTCTTTGATGACTTGGGCTGTAAAATTCCTCTCCAATCATCCATCTCTTTCCCTGGAGAACAGAGTATTATACATTCCTCTATCCACACGTTTTTAAGAAATGCTACATAAATTAAAAATTAAAAATGGCACGGCAAGCAAAAAAACTTTCCACTCTGCTAATTGATGTTTTAAATGTCAGAAGTTGATGAGTCATAAGCAATTGGCTTTTGCTTATGCTCTCAAGACAAATGTCACTTAATTTTGCTCTTCCAGTTTGTTGGCTATTAGAAATGGAGAGATTACTGAACAATATTTTTCAAAGAAAGAGAATCAAAGCGGGATGTATACTTTTTTATAGAGAGGTTCTGATATGTGAACTCCAGCCTAAACTGTAGAATGCTGTCAAGACCATTTTGTTCCTTCCACGGCCTCTTTGGTGACCTCATGTCAGCAGCAGTTGCAGTAGTCTACCCCAGCGCTTAGAACAGTGCTCGGCACATAGTAAGCGCTTAACAAATACCAACATTATTATTATTAGCTATAGCAGCCTTGATGAGGAGAGCCCTGTTCTAGGTGCTTGGAAACATACAAAAGCAGTAAAATCTTGAAATAGAAAGAGTAGTAAAAGTAGAAATCATGGGAGACCACAGGACTGTTGTGCTTATGGACCTCTCTACAAGTTCTTATAGAGAAATAATTGAAATAATAATTGAATTGTTATTATGAAATCATAATTATTATCAATAATTAATTATGATTATGCAAATAATTGAATGGTGACATGAGGAATATTTCTCCACGAGGGACAAGGACTGCATTTAATTGCCATCTGTGTTATTCTCTCCCGGTGCTTAGTACAGTGCTTTGCCCATGGTAACGGCTTTAATAAATACTACTTCAAAAAAAGGTCTGTTTCTCTGAAATGGAGGTGGTCAAAGTTATGTCACTTGACACTGAGCTCTCCCTCCTTACAGGAAAACTAGAGAAACTGTGGCATAGAGGATAGTATTAGCTTTTACCATTATTATTTTGCTCATTGTATTAGACATTAGAAAGTATGGAATAATGAAGTGGCAGGTTTCCTGTCCACAAGGAGCTTATATTCTAACAGAGGAGACCCTAGGAGGCATAAGCTTTTGTAGAGGGACGTTTGAATGAAAGAATGAAACAGTGTGGAAGTAAGAAGTGGGGGAAGAGTAGGAGCAGACAGTCCATGTGTCCGTAAACATTTGCCCATAAACATATATCATTAATAAAAGCCCCATGAACACTGTAAAAAAATCCAGAAGGTTTAGTAATATGAGAGTACAGTAGTGGAGGAAACAAGGAGTTAAGTGAATAGGGTGAGCTCACTGTTGAAATTGCTTCAATAATAGAGGTTGGTTTGACCGAGAAAAAGAAAGGTCATTGTTTCAAATGGTTCCGAGGGTATGTTGTGTGGGGTGGGTGTTTGAGGGCAGAGATCCTATGTAGTCTAACTAAAAACAGACATGTACACTGAATCAATTAATCAGTCATATTTATTGAGGGCTTACATTGTACTAAATGCTTGGGAGAGTTTGGTATAACAGAATTGGTATACGTGTTCTCGGCCCACAGTGAGTTCACAATCTAGAGAGGAAGACAGACGTTAATATAAATAAATTATGGATATGTACATAAGTGTTGTGGGGCTGAGGGAGGAGTGAATAAAGGGTGCAAATCCAGGTACAAGGGCAATACAGAGGGAGTGAGAGAAGAGAGCATAAAGGCTTAGTAGGGAAAGCCTCTTGAAGGATACGAATGGGAGATAAATTTTTAAAGAAGCACCAACACTTATTTAGCAGTACAGGAAGCAATGGAAAGTAAATTCTCTGATCCAGATCATTGAATTCCGAATCCATAAAACACACAGGGTGCAAATGCATGGAAAACTGATCTTATAGGTTCAGGACCAACAACGGAATTTAGTGGCGGGGGTGTGTGTGGGTGTGTGTGGGTGTGTGAGTGTGTGTGTGTGTACATGCACGCCTTATCTGGTCTAAGTGGTTGGATAATAGGTGATCAAAAATCCACAACTCTTGTGACCAAGAAATATGCACATCCCTATACATTTTAGATCAAAAAATCAGAGAATCTTAGTGTTGGAAAGGGGCTTTGAGACTTCATTTGATCCAGCCTCCTGTCTCCACACAAGTGAATTACTAGACCATCTAGGATATTCTTTCCTTTTCTAAAAGCCTCTTAGGGAGCACAACTCCTTAGCCTCTTTTGGTATTCTATTATGCAGACCTTCCTTATAGCTGACCAAAGGCTCTCTCTTAGATACGGGTTTAGGGTACCTTGCTAACCTATGAGAAACAACAATAGTGATAGTACAAACAGCCCTTTGACACACAAGGCATTCAAAAAAATTAAGGGAGAGGTGCATTTTACCCAGAATCCAAAAGAGGATTATACCTTAGTGGTTTGAAGAACTATAAAACTTATTAACCACATCTGTTAACAAATTGTATCTTAATTGGAGACACAAATGTCAAGGATACAAGAGAACAAATTCAAACAAAAATTTAAACCCACAAACCCAACCTTTCCACCAGCATAATCAAAGGTAAAGGAGCTTGCCTATTAAGGTTTGTCTCACCCCTGTAAGCTCACAGTGGGCAGGGAATGTGTCTGATAATTGTTACATGGTACTTTTCCAAGTGCTTAGTACAGCGCTCTCTGCACACAGTAAGTGCTCAATAAATACCGTTGACTGACTGACTGACAAGTGATTTGCCTTTGGGGAGCCACCTCTAAAGAAGTTCCTTCACAACCCAAGATCAGGAGGGAAAAAGAGAAAGAGCTGTATTCTTTCCCATTTCATCAAGACCAGAGAGGGGCTCTACACAGGACCACTCCCTAAAGAGGGCAGGAGTCAAGCCTCTTCGCCTTCTGGGAAATGTAGTTTTTTTCTTTTTCTTCCCTACAATTTCTTTGTAGACCTTCAACAGAGGTTTTCAGATTATTGCCGAAGACAGACCATGAGGCATTACTGCTAACCCCCTCCTACCATGATGGAAATGTTTTACAGAGAGAGAGGTAACTGACTAGCTCCCCTCTCAGCGTCATTTCTGGAGAGTTTCCAGTTCTCTAGCAGTCTCGACTACGGAAGGGAGTCAAGCAAAGGCTTAGCCATTGCATTCCTAGCTTGGGCAGTGGCTAGCGAGTGGAAGGCAATCTGCTAAAAGTCAAAATTCACCTGTGCTGAGCAGGTTTACAGGTGTCCCCAAATGACAGATCCAGGACTGCCCAATGGTAGGGGAAACCCGTATCCCAGGGAACTGTTTGGGAAGTAAAGACAAATCCAGGTTCCTGGCTCACAATTCATTCATTCATTCAATTGGATTTATTGAGTAATAATAATAATAATGTTGGTATTTGTTAAGTGCTTACTATGTGCAGAGCACTGTTCTAAGCGCTGGGGTAGATACAGGGTAATCAGGTTGTCCCACGTGAGGCTCACAGTTAATCCCCATTTTACAAATGAGGTAACTGAGGCACAGAGAAGTGAAGTGACTTGCCCACAGTCACACAGCTGACAAGTGGCAGAGCCGGGATTCAAACTCATCACCTCTGACTCCCAAGCCTGGGCTCTTTCCACTGAGCCACGCTGTTTCTCTTAGTACATACTGTGTGCAAAGCACTGGACTAAACACTTGGGAAAGTACAATACAACAATAAACAGTCACATTCCCTGACCACAATGAGCTTACAGACTAGAAGCAGGGAGACAGACTTCAAGTCAAATACATAAAATTATTAATAATAATAATAATTGTGGTATTTGTTAAATGCTTTCTAGGTGCAAAGCACTCGACTAAGGACTGGGGTGATTACAAGCAAAGTGTGTTCGACAAGTCCCTGTCTTATGTGGGGCTCACAGTCTCAATCTCCATTTCACTATGAGGGAACTGAGACACAGAGAAGTGAAGTGACTTGCCCAAGGTCATACAACAGATAAGTGAAGGAGCCAGGATTAGAACCTAAGTCTTTCTGACTCCCAGGCCAGGGCTCTATCCACTGTGCCATATGTACATAAGTGCTGTGGAGCTAGGAGGAGGTAAGAGCAAAGGGAGCAAGTCAGCAAAGGGATGCAGAAGTGAGTGGGAGAAGAAGAAAAGTGGGGCTTAGTGTGGGAAGGCCTCTCGGGGGAGATGGGCCTTCAAGGCTTTGAAGGGGAGGGGAGTAATTGTTTGTCAGATTAGAGGAGGGAGGGCACTCCAGGCCAGAGGCGGGACGTGGGCGAGGGGTCAGCAGTGAGACAGGTGAGATCGAGTCACAGCGAGGTTAGCACTAAAGGAGCAAAGTGTGCAGGCTGGGTTGTAGATGGAGAGAAGCAATGTGAGGTAGGAGGGGGCAAGGTGATAGTTTTAAAGCAATAGTGAGGAGTTTTTGTTTGATATAGACTATGACTAGGATAAATGAGAAGAGAGAGAAAGAGAAAAAAGAACAATATTTGAGGTCAGATATTTTGAATTGGAAATGCCAGAACCTTGTAGACACAGCTTTTGGGTGTTTCTAAACAATATTACCAAGAAAGATGGTGGTGACCACAGTCCGAATCCTATGAGACAGGGAGAATGTAGGGAAGTCCTTCTCTCCCAGGACAATGATTCAGAGCTGCATTGCCCTGCTTTCTCTGTTCTCTGGGGACTGTGCCCTTGGGACTGAATCAAAAAGGCTCAAAGAAAAAAAAATCAATCACAAAGGTTTACAAAGGGGAGAGCCAGGAGGGCGTGGGAGGTAATGAAAAGCAACTGAGCAGCTTTGATCATGGAAATATATGCAGCATGGCCTAGTGGAAGACCACAGGCCAGGGAATCACAGGATCCATGTTCTAATTCTGACTCTGTCAGTTGCTTTCTGTGTGGCCTTGGGGAAGTCACTTAACTCCCCCGTACCTCCGTTCCCTTAACTGTAAAATGGGGATGAAACACTCATTCCCGCTCCCACTTTGATTCTGAGCCCCATGAGGGGCAGCAATTGCATCCAACCTGATTAACTTGTATCTACCTCAGGGCTAACAACGGTGTTGGACACATAGTAAGTACTTAACAAATACCATAATATCTATACTTATATCTGTATCATCTATCTACAGATATGAGCAAAGTGGCTGATGTCGGGGGAAGTAAAATCCCAGAGTAATCATGGTACCTAATTCCTATCTATATGGGGAACACCAGTAGCCCTAATAATATTTAATGAGCACCCACTTGGTGAGATGCACTGTACTAGATGCTTGGAAAGAACAGAGGGATGCCTCCAAAGTCAGATACAGCAGTTGTGTCTTGTGCCACTCCTCCCCGCCCCCACCCCTTGTCATGATAGCAAATGGAGCCTTGTCCCCTGCTGTATCCTCTAGTTTCTCCTCTCCTCTCTACTCCTCTCCTTCTCCTCTCCCTTCTCCTTCAGTTGATCCTTCTCTCCTCCCTGCACTGTCTTTTTTCCTCCTCTCCCCCTTATTTTTCCTTTTCAAACCAAAACTCAGAAGGGAGAAGGGGAAGAGGAAATGAGGTCTTAGTCAGGGAAGGCCTCTTGGAGGATATGTGCCTTCAGTAAGGCTTTGAAGCCAGGGGAGAGTCACTGTCTATCAGATTTGAGGAGGGAGGGCATTCCAGGCCAGAGGCAGGACGTGGGCGAGGGGTCGGCAGCGAGATAGATGAGACTGAGGTACAATGAGAAGATTAGCAATAGTGGAGCGAAGTGTGCAGGCTGGGTTGTATTAAGGGGATAAGGAGATGAGGTAGAAGGGGACAAGATGACAGAGTTGGAGGCAGAACGCTGAGTTGAATGGATTATTGATCTGATTAAGGTCTGCCACGATCAAGAGGGGACTTCAGTCTCTCCCTTTCTCAGAGACACAGGGAGAGGTTTTTTCTTCAACCAATATCTGTGGTAAAAGAGGCTGGGGTTATTTCAATTTTGAGTTTCTGCTATCCTTTCTCCAAGCAAAAGCCTCAATCGATCAATGAACCAATGGTATTTATTGAGCACTGACTATATGCAGAGCACCGTACTAAATGCTTGCGAGAATACAGTTCCACAAGATTAGCAGACACGTTCCCTGCCCAGAGCAAGGAGAGCCGTGTGCTGAAAGGATGTGACCCCAAGTACTTGGAAGAAGTCCTTGTTATGACTTGGCTGTTCTTCAGGTGTACCTTTAGGTTTGCAGTTTCAAAGCTCCACTGGGCTCTGTTTGTATTCTTTCCAATTAAAATATTGATTAAATGAGGACTTTGGCCATTATTCTTACTAGGAACCTATTAGAGTCATAGTTACCAGTAATTTTATAGGGTTAGCTAAAATCACGTCTTCTCCATGAGGCGTTCCTTGACAAGACCCTCATTTTTCCTAGACACCCTCCCTTCTGGGTTGCCTATACACTTGGATCTGTACCATTAAGCACTTGATTTTCACGCACCCCTAGCCCCACAGCAGTTACGTGCATATCCTTATACTCTGCTGTTTCACCTCTCTGTAATTTATTTTAATGTCTGTCTCTTCATCCAGACTGTAACTCCTTGTAAACAGGGAACTTATATACTAACTTTAATGTTCTCTGCTCTCCCAAGCAACTAAAACACTGTTAGGTACACAGTAAGTGCTCAATAAATACCATTGATTGAGGGAAGGGGGGTGGATGATCTATTGTGGAGTTTTCCTTGTATAAGTCTTAGTTGGTGGCTTTAAATCTGGATCTGAATTTTGCATCCTTTTCAACTTGTAAGTCAAGTGAAACCACACATGGTTAATAAGAGATTTATAATTCTTCAAAGAAACTCCTTTTGAACTCCAGCCAGAGTCCACATCTCCTTTATTCTGTATGAATGTCTTGTTTGGAGAAGAGCTAATCATGCTTCTCAGTGGGGGCATTTTAGCCAGGAGTACCTTATCTTTGATTCAAAATCCATGTTGCCCAGGATTTAATTGATTTAATTGATAGTTCTTCCTCCTTCTTACACTGAGCCCCAAGTGAGAAGCAGCTTGGCATAGTGGAATGAGCACGGGCCTGGAAGTCAGAAGACCTAGGTTCTAATCTCGGCTCTGCCGCTTGTCTTTTGGACAAGTTGCTTCACTTCTCTGGCCCTCAGTTTCCTCATCAGAAAAATGGGGATTAAATCATACTCCCTCCTACTTAGACTGTGAGTCCACTGTGGGACAGGGACTGTGATGATGATGATGATGATGATGATTATGGTATTTGTTAAGCACTTACTGCGTTCCATTCATTCAATAGTATTTATTGAGCCCTTACTATGTGCAGAGCACCGTACTAAGCGCTTAAAGTGTTGGGTTGGATACAAGCAAATCAGGTTGGACAGGGTCCCTGTCCCACATAGGGCACCCAATCTCAATCCCCATTTTGCAGATGAGGTAACTGAGATCCAGAGAAGTGAAGTGACTTGCCCAAGTTCACACAGCAAAGTAGCGGAGCTGGGGTTAGAACCCATGACCTTCTAACTCTCAGACCTGTGTTCTATCCCACTTCTCCATGCTGCTTCTCAACCTGAGTATTGTGTATCTACCCCAGCACTTAGTACAAGTGCTTGGCACATACTAAGTGCTCAACAAATTCCATAAAATAAAGAAATAAATCAGGGAATTTGTCCAACCTTACCACATTATTTAATCATATTTATTGAGTGCTTACTGTGTTCAGAGCAATGTACTATATGCACGCTTGGTAGAGTACGATACTGCAATAAGCAAAGACATTCCCTGCTTATAGTCCAGAGTAGACTGTAAAGGTAGAACTTACAGTCTACCTTGTATCTACCCCATTGCTTAGTTCAGTTTCTGGCACAGAGTAAGTGCTTAACAAATACCACAATGATGATTATAATAATACAATTATTATAAGATTAGTATATTATTATCATCATTTTTTCACAGGAAAGACTAGACTTCTCTCTTTGCAGAGTCAAACGGCTGGGATGGGAGATTTAAGGATCAGGGAAAATGGTGTCAGAAGCAGAAACTCCATTTTCCAGTCCAACGCAGCTCCTGGCTCCAACAGGTCTGAGCATAGACCCCCAACAGCATAGCTCCCTCCCACACCACCCCCATCATAGTTCTTCCCAAAATGGTTCTTGAGCAAAGCCACAGTGAGGTGAGGCCCGGCACAAATTAAGTACTGAAAATTGCCATCCGAGATGAGCCATAATTCAGTTTAGCCAGATGGTTCTGTTAACTCATTTGTAATTGTTTTGTTGCCATTAACTGAATCAGAGCTCAACTCTGCATTTCTTCCTGTGCATCATCTCTATCTCCCATTTATCTCCTAGTGACAGAAAAACAACTGGAAAACATTCACACTCCTATCAGGAGCATTACTACAGTTGGGACTTCTAGGGGTAATTTGTCCTGAATCCCACCCCTCCTGGCAAGTTGTCCAGTTCTTAGATTGGGAACAAGCAAGCCTTGGAAACAGCAGCTCTGGGGGCTTCTTCTGGACATCAGCAGAGAAAGCAATTTGAAGGACCCATTTCAGGCAATCAATTAATCAATCAATCATATTTGTTGAGGACTTACTGTGTGCAGAGCTCTGTATTAAGTGCTTGGGAGAGCACAGGGCTTGGGAGGCAGCATGGATTAGTGGATAGAGCACAGGCCAGGGAATCAGAAGGATGGGGGTCCTAATCCTGGCTCCGCCACTTATCTGCTGTGGGACCGTCCTAATCCTGGCTCTGCCACTTATCTGCTGTCGGACCTTGGGCACGTGACTACTTCTCTGGGCCTCAGCTACCTCATCTGTAAAACTGGAATTAAGAGTGTCAGCCCCATGAGGGACAGGGACTATGTCCAACCTGATTAATTTATATCTACTCCAGCACTTAGAAAAATGTTTAATGTTGGCTTAGCAAGTAACAGTGCTTGCTTAGAGCAAGTGCTTAATGAGTACCATAATTATCATTATTATTATTACTACAATATAACAAAATAACAGACACATTCCCTGCCCACAACAAGCTGACAGTCTAGCGTCCTTGCTAGTATTGTTCATCTACTATTTTGCCCCAAGTCTTTCATTTTTTGTTTTCAGTGCAGGGACATAGAAAGCATTTAATAAATACTGTCTTTATTAATTGTCCCATTGTCTGTAATTTATTTGTCTTTTCTATATGTTTGTCCTCCCCCGACTTGAACTATGAGCCCTGCCTGGGGAAGGGATCATGTCTGAACAGTTTATCTTAAATTCTTCCCAGTACTTAACACAGTGCCTGGCACATAGTGAGCACTTTCTAAATACCGGTTTTAACTTGCTAAAACTCCCTTTGCTCTCTCCCCACCAAAATGTTATTCCCACACTGTTTGAGTGTCCTGAGCAATTTCAGCCTAAAGGGCAGCCCTGTCCAAGCTTTATGTCTAGCCCAGAGACATTCAAGTGAAAGGAGATTTTCATTATCTGATGTCCAGTTGACTTGGAATGCAAGAAGAGTTCAAAAGAACACTTCAATTTTCTTTAGCGCTTTTATTCCCCAAATGCTTTCACATGACTTATCAGACTATCAATCAGTGATATTTATTGAGCCCTTACTTTGTGCTGAACACTAAGTGCTTGGGAGAGTATAACAGACATGGTAGACATGAGGCTACAATAAGAGCAGAATATGGAGAAACAGAATGGTTTCTCATCAGTAAAGGTGTAAGACAAGGATGTATCTTACTGCCTTATCTGTTCATCCTTTACAGTGAATACCTAATGAGAGAATCTGGATTAGATGAAGATGAATGGGGAGTGAAAATTGGAGGAAGGAATATAAACAACCTGCGTTATGCTGATGATACAACCCTACTAGCAGAAAGTGAAGAAGATTTGAAGGGCTTATAATTAAAAGTTAAGGAACAGAACAAAAAGATGGGCCTATATCTGAATGTCAAGAAAAAAAAAATCATGGCAACTGGAACTTTTAACACATTTGTAGTGGATGGAGAGAAGATTGAAATAGTTGACAATTTTTCTTTCCTGGGATCAATAATCAATGATAAAGGAACTAGTAGCCAAGAAATATGCCAAAGATAAATGTTAAGAAGACTTGTTCTGAGGAGCCTGGTAAAGGTCATGAAATGTGCTGATGCAACAATTGCCACAAAAATACAAATTGTTAACTCTATGGAGTTTCCAATGACAGGGTAGGGATCTGAAAGCTGGACAGTGATAAACAAGGATAGAAGGAACATCGATTCTTTTGAAATGTGGTGCTGGAGAAGACTTTTGCGAATCCCATAGACTGCCCCCAAAACAAATAAATGGATTTTGGAACAAATTAAACCAAAGTGGTCTTTGGAAGGCCAAATGACTTGACTTAGATTAGTCTATTTTGGACATATAATCAGGAGGACTAATTCTCTGGAGAAGACACTAATGTTAGGAAAAGTCCAGGGAAAATGTGGAAGAGGCAGACCAGCAGCTAGATGGATAGAGACCATAACAACAATAACGGAAGAACCGTTAGAAAGGTTGCGGATTATGGCAGAGGGCAGGATGTTCTGAAGAGTATATCCAGGAGTGGCTATGAATCCGGAATGACTTGACAGCACTTAATAATAATAATAATAATAATAAATACATGATCCCGTCCTCAAGGTTCTTACAATCTAGTGGGGAAGATATGTATCAAGATAAATCATAGACGGGGGAAGGGACAGAGTATTGGATTAATTATGGATTAATTAATCCTATAAATTTTGTGGGGCTGAGGGTGGGATGAATAACAAAATTTTTAGGGGATACAGATCCAAGTGTATAGGTTATGCAGAAGGGAGGGAGAAGAGGTTGGGGAGAATAGATTATTCAGGGTTTCTTGGAGGAAATTTGATTTACTAGGGCTTTGAAGATGGGGAGAAGGGTACTCTGTCAGATATGAAAGGGCAGGAAGTTCCAGGTCATAAGGAGGATGTAAGCAAGGAATTGACAGTGAGAGAGAGATGAGCTCAAAGTTCACTGAGTATTTTGGTATTAGTGGGATGAAGCATTTAGTACAGGCTGAGCTGCAGAACATCATGATAACACTGTGAGGTAGGGAGAAAGGCTGGGATCATCACTCCCATTTTACAAATGAGGAAACAGACATCTGGAGAGATTAAGAGACATGCCTAAGATCACAGAGCAAACTGGTGGTAGAACATGAACTGAAACCCAGATTCTCTGCCTTCAAGACTTCCACTCTCCCACCACTCTACAGGAATTTTGCTGTTCCTTTATTATAATAATAATTTTGGTATATTTTAAGCACTTACTATGTGCCAAGCAGTGTTCTAAGCGCTGGGTGGATACAAGGTAATCAGGTTGTCCCACCTGGGGCTCAAAGTCTTAATCCCCGTTTTCCAGATGAAGTAACTGAGGCACAGAGCAGTTAAGTGACTTTCCCAAGGTCACACAGCTGACAAGAGGAGGAGTCGGAATTAGAACCCACGACCTCTGTCTCCCAAGCCCAGGCTCTTTTATTCGGCAACATAAGATCCCAGAGGTTAGGGGAGATTAAAAAAGAAATTAGTAATTTCTATTTTACTATTAGTAATAAACTCAAATGAGGTCTTTTCTCCTTTAAGCATCTTCAGCAACTCATTTATTCCTTCTAATGCATTAGTAACGAGCCACACTAATAAATCAGGAATGGTTTTTAAGCATAATGCAGAATAGAAATTAGCAATATAAATGGAGAGAATTGTGCAATCAAATTTTCAAGTCGAAGTTGTGTTTAGGGCTCTAAATAACCCTTCCTAAAGTCAGGTGGTTACAAAACCCTGAAGGATTAGCATTAGATCACTGAATCAACCTTTCAATGCTCTTGCTTTCTTCAAATGTTCATTTGCTTTTCTTCCTAGAAAGCCAAATTTACCAGAGCATCAACCTCCAGCACTTTCAAATTTAAATTGTTTGGGGCTTAAACTATGTTTTACTCTATTAGTAGGGATATTTACTGAGCACGGGTATTGAACAGTGTGCTGAACATGGAGTGACAAAATAAGCAAATTCAGATACTATCTTTGTGCTGATAAACTACCCAGTCTAGGTGGGAGACAACAGCTACTTAGAAAATAAAAGAATAATTACTGTATAATTTTGCTACCCAATCTAGGTAAAAGACAACGGTTATTAGGCAATTAAAGAAGAATTACTGTATAATTTTGCCAGTAATGTACTATCTGTAATCAAAATGGATTGTACATTATGCTAGAGTAGAACACATTTTGAGAGTTAAAGAAAAAGGATAAACCCTTTAGTGAGAAAGACACTTTTTTAGGTTGAGTTTACACATACTAATAACACAGTTGACAGTGTCTAAAAATATATTTTGGTTTCAAGCATCCATGTTGTATGGAACCAGAAGTGGCTACTGTTGTATTCTAATCATCCAACTGCTTAGTACAGTAATAAATGTTCAAAAAATGTGATTGAATGAATAAAAGAAAACTGAAGCCATGGCATCCAGACGGTGCCACGACAGCAGTGCAATTGGTTTGATGACCGTGTGGTTGGTTTAGGAAGCTAACTCAGTGTTCTATCAATTCTACCAAACCTGAGGTGAAGAGGTTTAATTATTATACCACATGTCATTGCCTCCCCCTCCCCCAGTCATATGAAGCAATCCAGACACATCCCTAGTGCCCATCCCCCTGCTCATGATGCCCAGAGACTTGATAATTTAAAGTTTGGAGAGAACTAGAGGGGCGGTTCTGTAAAGCACCCCTCAGTGGAATTATCTTGGTCTCATTACCTCTTATTTATTTATATTAATGCCTGTTTCCTCCTCTAGACTGCAAGCTCGTTGTAGGCAGGGAACGTGTCACTTATTGTTATATTGTACTCTTCCAAGCATTTAATACAATGCTCTGCACACAGCTCAGTAAATACGATAATAACCTCGAGTATTTCACTTGCTTGTCACTTCGTAGGATCAAACCGTTGTGGAACCATCCAGACAGAACCAGCTTTTCCCTCCTCTCTTTCCCACCAACTTCGCCCTCCTTTTTCACATGCCTTGCCTCTCCCCAAGCCCATTAGCTCTCCTGTAGAAATTCCAGAGGCATTTCAATCTCTTGGACAGCCTTCCCCAGATTAAGATTTGTCTCTGCCCAGAGAAACAACTCAACATTCAAAGTAGAAGAAAAGCAGAATTATTCTATTCCTCTCTTTCCACCTCCTCCTCCTGGCAGTTCTCCGAATTGGGAGAGGGAGGAATTTGATATATAACAGGTCCACAAAGTGTATTGTTCAGAAACCACCTAATGCCAGTGTATCGGGCTTGCTCAGGGGCCTTATTTGATGCAATGGTAAGGTGAGGACTCTGAGGGAACTACCCCCTTCATCATTGAATCAATAGTATTTGCTGGGCACCTACTGTGTGCAAAACACAGTACTAAGCCCTAGGGAGAGAATACTGGAATTAGTAGATAAGATTCCTGTCCTCAAAGACCTTGGTGCCTGGCACATAGTAAGCACTTAACGAACACCACAATCATTTTCATTATTATTACTCTCTCAAGTACTTAATACAGTGTTCTGCACAGGGTAGGAGCTCAATAAATACAACTGATCGGTCGATTGATTGACTGAATAGTGGAAAAGAAAATCTTTCCAAAGGTCATGTTACTCAGAAGAAAAGTTAAACAGTTCTGGGAAAGTCTTTCAAAGTTATTCATCCAAAAGGCAGGATAAACTGTCAACCACTACTCAATAGCCGAAAAATAATGTCCTTACCCTCTGACTGCCTTGCAATCTGCCTATGCTTTATTCCTACTCAGCGTGGCTCAGTGGAAAGAGCATGGGCTTTGGAGTCAGGGCTCATGAGTTCGAATCCCAGCTCTGCCACTTGTCGGCTGTGTGACTGTGGGCAAGTCACTTAACTTCTCTGTGCCTCAGTTCCCTCATCTGTAAAATGGGGATTAAGACTGTGAGCCCCACGTGGGACAACCTGATTCCCCTATGTCTATCCCAGAGCTTAGAACAGTGCTCGGCACATAGTAAGCGCTTAACAAATACCAACATTATTATTATTATTATTATTATTACTTATTAGCTTATGGAAAGTTGATTCTGAGTCTCTGAAAAGAAACCACCCAAAGAGTGAAGTAATACAAGTGAAGATGCTGGCTTTCAGTGATGTCTTTGAAGATGATACATTTTGACCCAAAGTACACTAATGAAAATAATAATTTTCCTACACTGTAGGATTACCAGAATAGCTTTTTTTTTCCAAGGCTCAAATCACTAGTTATCAGCACAAAGTGCATTTGGGAGAGGCATAAGGAAAACCTAATTTGATTGAGGAGAACAAGGGAGATACTTCTTTGTGTATTTTGACTGTCTGGCTAAATCAAAATGTCATTCAGTTTTCACTTCAAAGAATATGGTTCTCATAATACTATCCAGCCCACTCCTTTGTTGAAAGGAAGCACTATTGCTCATGTTTTGCATAAATTTACTCACGCAGTTATCCAGAGTTCAGAGCCTCGGGCAGTCTTGTTGCAGATTCACTACCCCAAAATCCTCTTTGGCCAGCAATTCCCTCAACATGGCTGCTTGAAACTTTCTTCTCATCTGCCAGGCTAAAAAAGAAAATTAAAATTAAATTACCTCCCATAGACCTAATCACTATTTTTTGTTAATCAAAGCACTGTACTGTGCTGGTTTTTTATGGAATTTGTTAAGCACTTACTATATTTCAAGGTCTGTTCTAAGTGCCGGGGTAGATACAAGATAATCAGGTTGGACACAGTCCCTGATCCACAATCATGGGGAGAAGCATTTAATATCCATTTTACAGTTGAGGAGACTGAGGCACAGAGCTCTCTGACTTCCAGGAACATGCTCTTTCCACTAGACCACACTGCTTCCACGGTGGTCTCCATCGAATGAGCTATAGATATTACCCTCTAATCAACACTGGCTTTTTTGCCTTGCATTTTATTCATTTTCATAGATAGTTTCTTTCTGCAAAGGTGAATAATTAGCAAATCTGAATCAACACCTTGCTATTATCGTGCGACTTAATTGGAAGAAATTAAATTCCTTAAACCGAGTTTTATAGATGACCATCGACTTTATGATCAGCAAGGTGGACCATCAGACCTACTTTCCTGAAAAGTCCTGGGGTGGGAATTTATTTATGCATTTCAAATAAATGGATTTGTTAAAAGTTCCTTGTGGGCCAGGAACATGTCCACCTATGCTAGTCTCCAGTATGTCCCTCCATACTACCCTAGTTCATGTTCAGAGGAACCCAAATTTAGGCTGGTAGGGCACACTTAGGACATTATCGCTGCAGTTGAAAACCAAATGGGTCTCGATCACGGGCGAATAACCTAGTTTAACCCACACACCCTTCCCAAGGTGGAGCTTTTTAGAAAACCCCTCTCTGAGACTTTAGGGCTCAGGGTGGGAATAATAATAATAATTAGACTGTAAACCCATGACTAGACTGTAAACCCGTGATTAGACTGTAAGCCCATCAAAGGGCAGGGACTGTATCTGTTCCCGATTTGTACATTCCAAGCGCTTAGTACAGTGCTTTGCACATAGTAAGTGCTCAATAAATACTTTTGAAGAATAATGGTACTTGTTAAGCGTTTAATACAGAGACGGTGTCCAACCTGCTTTACTTGTATCTATCCCAGTGCTTAGAACATTGCCATGTCATGCACTGTTCTAAGCACTGTAGTAGATACAAGTTAAGCAGGTTGGACACCGTCCCTCTCCCAGATGGGGCTCCTAATCTTAATTCCCATTTTAAAGATGAGGTAACTGAGGCCCAGAGAAGTGTAGCGACTTACCCAAGGTCACACAGCAGACAAGTGGCAGAGCTGGGATTAGAACCCAGGTTCTTCTGACTGCCAGACCTGTGCTCTGTCCACTAAACCACATTGCTTAGCGGACACGGACAGGGCTCCAGGCCAGCAGCAGGTTGTTCTGTCTAACTCTTGCGATTTCTTACCTGTTTCCTGGGTGGGCTCCTCCTCTGAGAACCCGGTTAGATGGGTAACTTTTTAACACATGACAATGAACTCACTGCATTTCATTAAAGACTGCATTTCATTAAAGAGAAAATAAACATGTTTAAGATAAACATCAGAAAGAAACAATCCCCAGGATTAACCCCACCCCAATCCCTTTGTCTGGGTTCAAGCATTTCCTTACAGCAAGATAGGCAACAGATTATAAATCATTGATTTATGAGTGGGAAAAAAAAAAGATAGGGTCAACCTCAGTATAAAGGAGAAATTGGAAAAATAAGGCTTACTATTTACCAAATGAATACAATGTAATTGTTACAGACCCAATCTTAACCCCATAACTTTCAACGGCCTCTTATATTTGAAAGCATTCCATGACCTCAAAATAAAGCGAAATCTGAATGGCGACTTTTGTTTGCAAACCTTTTATTAAAAACATTCTTTATTAATGGTATTATCCAATACAGGTGTAGTAATACTCAATAAAGCATCATGTACTGTATTCAATATCTTAAATTTAGGAATGTAACAGTCCAACCACATCCCAGCGATGCATACTGATTTCCACAGGAGGCCACTATTGTAGAATTTGTGTCCGTGTCTGTGTATATATGCGTGTGTATGTGCGTGTGTATGTACGCGATTTTGTGGGAAGTGGGAGGAGTGTTCTTTAGGGACGGATTTATTCATGCTTTTAACCTCGCAAGCCTTTACCCAGCAATATTATTGCTCACCCCTTTCTGGGAAGGTGGATGTCAGCGGCTCAGCGGAGAGCCGTTTGACTTTCAGGTCGCCATGGACTAACCCGGCAACTGAGCAACCCACGGGCTCAAAGAAACATAAACAAGATGGAATAAAGTGCACAGTTATTGCCAAAAATATATCCTTTGCTCCTAAGAAAATTAAGAAAAGTGTATCTAATCACTGGAGAGTCGCTGTGTTCATGGAATGTATAATCACAATTGGGCATAGAGGGCTGTTTGCTTGAGAACCAGCTTGGCGCAGTGGATAGAGACCGGGCCTAGGAGTCAGAAGGTCATGGGTTCTAATCCCAGCTCCGCCACTCGTCTGCTGTGTGACCTGGGGCAACTCACTTTACTTCTCTGTGTCTCAGTTTCCTCATCTGGGGATTGAGACTGTGAGCCCCATAAGGGAGAGGGACTGTGTCCAATCCAAACTGCTTGTGACCACCCCACCGCTTGGTACAGTGCCTGGCACATAGTAAGCGCTGAGCAAATACCATTATTATTATTATTAATAAGGAAAAAAAGGATGCTTGGAAAGAGCATGGGCTTGGGAGTCAGAGGACTTGGGTTCTAATTCCGACTCCACCACATGTCTGCCGTGTGACTTCGGGCAAGCCGCTTAACTTTTCTGTGCCTCAGTTACTTCATCCCCTCGACTCTGTTTATCGCCATCGTTCTCGTCCGTCCGTCTCCCCCGATTAGACCGTGAGCCCGTCAAACGGCAGGGACCGTCTCTATCTGTTGCCGACTTGTTCATCCCAAGCGCTTAGTACAGCGCTCTGCACATAGTAAGCGCTCAGTAAATACTACTGAATGAATGATTCATCTGTAAAAATGGGGATTAGACTGTGGGACAACCTGATTATCTTGCATTTACTCCAGCGCTTAGAACAGTGCTTGGCACAGAGTAAGCCCTTCACACACACCATCCTTAAGAAGCAGTGTGGCTCGGTGGAAAGAGCCCGGGCTTGGGAGTCAGAGGTCGTGGGTTCTAATCCCCACTCCGCCACTTGTCCGCTTGTCAGCTGTGTGACTTTGGGCAAGTCGCTCAACTTCTCTGTGCCTCAGTTCCCTCATCCGTCAAATGGGGATGAAGTCCGTGAGCCCAACGTGGGACAACCCCACAGTGTTAGAGAAGCAGCGTGGCTCAATGGAAAGAGCCCGGGCTTGGGAGTCAGAGGTCGTGAGTTCTAATCCCCACTCGGCCACTTGTCGGCTCGACAGCCGTGGGACCGCGGGCCTGCCACTTAATTTCTCCGGGCCTCAGTTCCCTCATCTGTCAAATGGGGATCGAGACGGCGAGCCCCACGTGGGACAACCTGATAACCCTGTATCTCTCCCAGCGCTTAAAGGAGCGCACGGCACATAGTAAGCGCTTGACAGATGCCCTCGTTAATGAATGAATTCCCCCCCCGGCGCTCAGAACAGTGCTCGGCACCGAGTAAGCGCTTAACAGATACCAGCCACCGCCATCGGCATCGGCATGGTTATTGAGTTTGATCCTTAGGAAGGCAGTGGATGCCACCGGGGGCGGCCATGCCGCAGATCTTTGGATGGTGACGGATTTCCTCGGGTGAATCCGGCCTGTGCGGATCGTTCGGTCCATCGTCTCGTCTGTGGAGCGCCGACGATGTGCAGAGCACCGCACCGACCGCTCGGGACGTACGGTGCGGGGGCACTTAGGGGCTCTCCCCCCGGCCGTCGTCGACGCCCACCCCGTGCGGCCTGCAGATGACGAAGAGCCGCTCCTTTGGGGTGGAGGGGGAGCCTGCGGGTGGGGGCTTGGGGGGCTGCGGGGCCCGTGCGGGGGGCGGCCGGTCCTGCAGCGGGAGGAAGCCCGGGGGGCGGGGGGCGGGGACCCCCCCGGGCCCGACGGTCCTGGGCAGGCGGCCCCCGGGGCCTCCGACCCCCGCAGCCACCTCCCGCATCCCCCCGGACCGCGGATCCCCGTCCGGCCCGGGAGGCCCCGCCCGGCCCGACTCCCGCACCGAGCACACGCCTTCGGGGCACAGGCCCCCGGGAGCCGGGACCGAGCCCCCGCGTTCCAGGCCCACGCCCCCGGGAGCCAGGACCCCTCCCCCGCTTGCCAGGGATAGGTCCTCGCATCCCAGGGACCCGCCCCCGGGAGCCAGGCCCACGCCTCCGGGATCCAAGACCGCGCCTCCAGGAGCCAGGACCCCTCCCTCGCTTGCCAGGGACACGCCCCCGGGAGCCAGGACCGAGCTCCCGCATTCCGGGGGCACGACCCCAGATACCAAGTCCTTGCCCCCGGATTCCAGGTCCACGCCCCCGCATTCAAGGGATTCGCCCCCGGGCTCCGGGTCCACGCCCCTGCATTCCAGGGACACGCCCTGGCATTCCCTGGATAAGACTCCGGGCTCCAGGACCAAGCCCCCATATTCCGGGGACACGCCCCGGGGAGCCTCGACCGCGCCCCCGCGATCCAGGGACACTGCCCCGGGATCCACGGCTACGCCCCCGCAGCCCAAGGATACGTCCCCGGGATCCAGGCCCCCGCTTTCCAGGGACCCGCCCTCGCATCCCCTGGACGTGCACCCGGGCTCCGGGTCCGCGCCCCCGCATTCCCTGGATACCTCCCTGAGCTCCAGGTCCACGCCCCCGCCTTCCAGGGACACGCCCTCGCCTTCCAGGGACAAGACCCTGGGCTCCAGGCCCCCGCCCCTGCATTCCAAGGACACGCCCTCGTCTTCCAGGGACACGCCCCCGGCCTCTAAGGCCCCGCCCCCTTCCTCCCGGGCCCCGGCCAATCGGGTCCCGGCCCCGCCCTCCGCCGCGGCGCCCTCGGCCAATCGGGCCCCGGCCCCGCCCTCCCGCGCGTCGCCGTCGGCCAATCGGATCTCGCCCCCGCCCCCCTGCAGGGGCAGCAGGGCGATGGCGCTGAGCGACGACCCCAGGACGGAGCTGGTGGTGCTCTGCCGCCCCCAGCCGGACGCGGGGCTGTCGGACGCGGGGCTGCCGCGGGGGGCGCCGTCGAGCAGGGGGCTGTCGGGCGCGGGCCGGCCGCGGGGGGCGCCGTCGAGCAGGGGGCTGTCGGGCGCGGGCCCGCCGGGAGGGGCGCTGTGGAGCCACCTGGGCCCGGAGGGCTCCCCGGAGGCGGCGGCGGCGGCGCGCTGCCGCACCACCTCGAACTCAGCTCCCCGGCCTCTCGCCCGGCCGGGGAAGCCGTTGAGCGGCGGGGCGGCGCTGGCGGGCGGCGGCTCCTTGGCCCTTAGGCTGTGCACGTCGATGACGGTGGAGTAGAGGTCCCGCAGGTTGATGACCTTGGTCCTCCGGTCGCGGTTCTCGTGCAGCACCGCGTTGGCGCAGATGAAGAGGAAGATGCCGATGCCCATGATGAGGGGCCCGAAGACCTTCAGCCGGTCCGAGTGCAGGTAGCCCGAGAAGAGCCGGACGAGGGAGCCCACGGAGGAGGAGGACGGAGGTCTTCTCGGAGGAGTTGGCGTCGAGGCGGAGGCGGAGGAGGCGGAGGAGGAGGAGGAGCCGGGCCGGTGGGGCCAGTAGCCCACCACGGCCATGGCGATGCCCACCAGCAGCACGAGGATGCCGCAGAGGGCGACGAGGCCCGACAGGGAGCAGAGCTGCAGCTTGCCCTTCACCACCACCACGTCGTTTTTGCGTTTCTTCTTGACTTTCCTCCTGCGCTGGGCCCTTGGGGGCTCGGCCTTGCGAGCCGACAGCCTCAGGAGGCCTCCGGTGGCGATCATGGCCAGTTGGAGGCACGGGAGGGCAAGGCGAGGGAAGCCACACCACCAACACCACGAAGGACCGGCCCGCTACCCGCTCCTCCTCCTGCACCGCACGGGGAGAAAACCGTCAGTCCCTCCGGCCTCCCTTCTCGCTCACCCCGAAATCCGCCCCTCAGTGATGCTGCTCGTGCCTTCCGTTAAGCCCTCGCTGTGGAATAGTAATAAAGTTGTCAGCTGTGTGACTGTGGGCAAGTCACTTAATAATAATAATAATGTTGGTATCTGTTAAGCGCTTCCTATGTGCCGAGCACTGTTCTAAGCGCTGGGGTAGACACAGGGGAATCAGGATGTCCCACGTGGGGCTCACAGTCTTCATCCCCATTTTACAGATGAGGGAACTGAGGTCAGAGAAGTGAAGTGACTTGCCCACAGTCACACAGCTGACAAGTGGCAGAGCTGGGATTCGAACTCATGAGCCCTGACTCCAAAGCCCGTGCTCTTTCCACTGAGCCACGCTGCTTTTCCACTTCACTTTGCTGTGCCTCAGTTACCTCATCTGGAAAATGGGGATTGACTGTGAGCCCCACGTGGGACATCCTGATTCCCCTCTGTCTACCCTAGCGCTTAGAACAGTGCTCGGCACATAGTAAGCGCTTAACAAATACCAAAATTATTATTATTATTATGAAGTTGGGATTTATTGCCATTGTTCTTGTCTGCCCGTCTCCCCCCATTAGACCGTAAGCCCGTCCAAGGGCAGGGACCGTCTCTATCTGTTGCCCATTTGTCCCTTCCAAGCGCTCAGTCCGGTGCTCTGCACATCGTCGGCGCTCAATAAATACTATTGAATGATTGGTAAGCGCTTAAATAAAATAAAGAAACGGTGGTATTTGGTAAGCCCTTACCACTTGTCAGCTGTGTGACTTGGGGCAAGTCACTTCTCTGTGCCCCAGTTACCTCCTCTGGAAAATGGGGATCGACTGGGAGCCTCACGTGGGGCGACCTGGTTACCCTGTATCCACCCCAGCGCTTAGAACAGTGCTCTGCACATAGTAAGCGCTTAACAAATACCAACATTATTATTATTACTATGTGCAAAGCAACACAAGCATCGACCAGGTGGTGAGGTTGTCCCACCTGGGGCTCACAGTTTTCATCCCCGTTTTACAGAGGAGGGAACTGAGGCCCAGAGAAGTGAAGGGACAAGGTCCCACAGCTGACAAGAGGAGGAAGGAGAATAATAATAATAATGTCGGTATTTGTTAAGTGCTTCAATAAAGAAACGGTGGCATTTGGTAAGCCCTTACTATGTGCAAAGCACTGTTCTGAGCGCGGGGCGATAAGGGAACTGAGGCATGGAGAATAATAATAATGTTGGTGTTTGTTAAGCGCTTAAATAAAGTAAAGAAACGGTGGTATTTGTTAAGCCCTTACTATGTGCAAAGCACCGCAAGCATCGACCAGGTGATGGGGTTGTCCCACCTGGGGCTCACTGTTTTCATCCCCATTTTACAGAGGAGGGAACTGAGGCCCAGAGAAGTGAAGGGGCAAGGTCCCGCAGCTGACAAGAGGAGGGAACTGAGGCATGGAGAATAATAATTATGTTGGTGTTTGTTATTCACTTAAATACAGAAAGGGTGGTATTTGTTAAGCCCTTACCATGTGCAAAGCACCGTAAAAGCAAAGCATCGACCAGGTGATGAGGTTGTCCCACCTGGGGCTCACAGTTTTCATCCCCGTTTTACAGAGGAGAGAACTGAGGCCCAGAGAAGTAAAGTGGCAAGGTCCCACACTTGACAAGAGAAGGGAACTGAGGCATGGAGAATAATAATGTTGGTATTTGTTAAGCGCTTAAATAAAGAAACGGTGGCATTTGTTAAGCCCTTACTATGTGCAAAGCACCGTAAAAGCAAAGCATCGACCAGGTGATGAGGTTGTCCCACCTGGGGTTCACAGTTTTCATCCCCGTTTTACAGAGAAGAGAACTGAGGTCCAGAGAAGTGAAGGGACAAGGTCCCACAGCTGACAAGAGGAGGGAACTGAGGCATGGAGAATAATAATTATGTTGGTATTTGTTAAGCACTTAAATAAAGAAACGGTGGCATTTGGTAAGCCCTTACTATGTGCAAAGCACTGTTCTGAGCACTGGGGGTTAAGGGAACTGAGGCATGGAGAATAATAATAATGTTGGTGTTTAGCGCTTAAATAAAGTAAAGAAACGGTGGTATTTGTTAAGCCCTTACTATGTGCAAAGCAGCACAAGCATCGACCAGGTGATGGGGTTGTCCCACCTGGGGCTCACAGTTTTCATCCCCATTTTACAGAGGAGGGAACTGAGGCCCAGAGAAGTGAAGTGGCAAGGTCCCGCAGCTGACAAGAGGAGGGAACTGAGGCATGGAGAATAATAATAATGATGAGAGTTGTTAAGCGCTTAAAATAAAGAAAGGGTGGTATTTGTTAAGCCCTTACTATGTGCAAAGCACCGTAAAAGCAAAGCATCGACCAGGTGATGAGGTTGTCCCACCTGGGGCTCACAGTTTTCATCCCCATTTTACAGAGAAGAGAACTGAGGTCCAGAGAAGTGAAGGGACAAGGTCCCACAGCTGACAAGAGGAGGGAACTGAGGCATGGAGAATAATAATAATGTTGATATTTGTTAAGCGCTTAAAATAAAGGGTGGTATTTGTTAAGCCCTTACTATGTCAAAGCACTGTTCTGAGCACTGGGGGATAAGGGAACTGAGGCATGGAGAATAATAATAATATTGATATTTGTTAAGCGCTTAAATAAAGTAAAGAAACGGTGGTATTTGTTAAGTCCTTACTATGTGCAAAGTTAAGCCCTTACTATGTGCAAAGCACCATAAAAGCAAAGCAAAGCATCAACCAGGTGATGAGGTTGTCCCACGTGGGGCTCACAGTTTTCATCCCCATTTTACAGAGGAAGGAACAGAGGCTCAGAGAAGTGAAGTGGCGAGGTCTCACAGCTGACAAGATGAGGGAACTGAGGCATGGAGAATAATAATAATGTTGTTTTTTGTCAAGCACTTAAAATAAAGAAAGGGTGGTATTTGTTAAGCCCTTACTATGTGCAAAGCACTGTAAAAGCAAAGCATCGACCAGGTGATGAGGTTGTCCCACCTGGGGCTCACAGTTTTCATCCCCGTTTTACAGAGGAGAGAACTGAGGCCCAGAGAAGTGAAGGGACAAGGTCCCACAGCTGACAAGAGGAGGGAACTGAGGCATGGAGAATAACAATAACGTTGGTATTTGTTAAGCGCTTACTATGTGCAAAGCACCATTCTGAGCGCTGGGGGATACCAGGTGATGAGGTTGTCCTATGTGGGGCTCACAGTTTTCATCCCCATTTTACAGAGGAGAGAAGTGAGGCCCAGAGAAGTGAAGGGGCTTGCCCAAAGTCACAGAGCTGGCAAGCGGGAGAGGCGGGATTAGAAACCCACGATCTCTTTCCACTGAGCCATGCTGCTTACTATGGGCAGAGCACTGTTCTAAGCGCTGGGGGAGATAGAGGGTCATCAGGTTGTCCCACATGAGGCTCACAGTTAATCCCCATTTTAATAATAATTTTGTTGGTATTTGTTAAACGCTTACTCTGTGCAGAGCACTGTTCTAAGTGCTGGGGTAGATACAGGGTCATCAGGTTGCCCCACGTGAGGCTCACACTTAATCCCTATTTTACGGATGAGGTAAATGAGGCACCAAGAAGTTAAGTGACTTGCCCAAATAACACAGCTGACACGTGGCAGAGCTGGGATTCGAACCCATAACCTCTGACTCCCTAGCCTGGGCTCTTTCTGTTGCTGGCCAAGCACTGTTCTAAGCGCTTGTGCAGAGGGTGCGGGGGAGATACAAGGTGATCAGGTGGGCCCCGTGGGGTTCACCATCTTCATCCCCATTTTTCAGATGAGGGAACTGAATCACAGAGAAGTGAAATGATTTGCCCATGGTCACACAGCTGACAAGCTGCGGAGATGGGATTAGAACCCATGACCTCTGACTCCCCAGCCCGGGCTCTTTCCACTGAGCTATGCTGCTTTCCCTTAAGCGCTTACTACGTGCCGAGCGTTGTTCTCAGCGCTGGGGTAGATGCAGGGTAATCAGTCTGTATTCATTCATTCCCTCGACTTGACTGATTGAGCGCTTACAGTGTGCAGAGCACTGTACCAGGCGCTTGGAAAGTATAATTTTCTGGCGACGTTGGTGGTCTGGAGGGGAGGGGATTTGTTGGAGTGTGTTGGTCCCTGGGGGGGTGGAGGGAGGGGAGAGGGGCAGCTGGGGACTTACCCCTCCACCAACAACGGGTTTTCAGTTGGAAGCAGGGGGAGGGAGAGGATGGGGAGGCAAGGGGGAGGAGGAGGGGATCAGGTGCAGCACCGTGGTGATAATAATAATCATAATTATGGCCTCTGTTAAGTGCTTACTAGGTGCCGGGCACTGTACTAAGCGCTGGAGTGGATACGAACAAATGGGGTTGGACACCGTCCCTGTCCCACGTGGGGCTCACAGTCTCTATCCCCATTTTACAGAAGAGGGAGCTGAGGCCCAGAGAAGTTGATGATGATGATGATGATGATGTTGGTATTTGTTAAGTGCTTACTCTGTGCCAAGCACTGTTCTAAGCGCTGGAGTAGGTACAAGGTCATCAGGTTGTCCCATGTGAGGCTCACAGTCTTCATCCGTGGCTCAGTGGAAAGAGCCCGGGCTGGGGAGCCAGAGGTTGTGAGTTCTCATCCCGGCTCTGCCGCTTGTCAGCTGTGGGACTTTGGGCAAATCGCTTCACTTCTCTGGGCTTCAGTAACCTCCTCTGTAAAATGGGGATTAAAACTGTGAGCCCCACGTGGGACACCCTGATCACTTTGTATCCCCCCCAGCACTTAGAACAGTGCTTTGCACATAGTAAGCCCTTGTAAGTGCTTAAAACCGAGATTATTATTATTCCCCTGTAAGACTGTAAGCCCGTCAAAGGGCAGGGACCGTCTCTATCTGTTACCGATTTGTACATTCCAAGCACTTAGTACAGTGCTCTGCACATAGTAAGCACTCAATAAATACTATTGAATGAATAAATGAATGAACCAATACCACCATTGTTATTAATCCCCATTTTACACATGAGGGAATTGAGGCTCAGAGAAGTTAAGTGATTTACCCCAAATCACACAGCAGACAAGTGGCGGAGCGGGGATTAGAACCCATGATCTCTGACTCCCGAGCCCATGCTCTTTCCAGTGAGCCACGCACACATACACACCCCTTCCCCACCAACTTCCCCCCCCCGACAAATACACACGCACATACACACCCCTTCCCTGCCAAAAAAAACCCCACAAATACACACACGCATACACACCCCTTTCTTCCCCTCAAACCCCCTACAAATACACACACATACACACCCCTTCCACCCACCAAAAAAGCCCACAAATACACACATACTGAGAAGCAGCGTGACTCAGTGGAAAGAGCACGGGCTTGGGAGTCAGAGGTCATGGGTTCTAATCCCGGCTCTGCCACTTGTCAGCTGTATGACTTTGGGCAAGTCACTTCACTTCTCTATGCCTCAGTTACCTCATCTGTAAAATGGGGATGAAGACTGTGAGCCCCATATGGGACAACCTGATCACCTTGTATCCCCCCCAGCGCTTAGAACAGTACTTTGCACATAGTAAGCGCTTAACAAATACCACCATTATTATACACACTCCTTCCCCCCAACCTGTGAGCCCCACGTGGGACAACCTGATCACCCTGTATCCTCCCCAGCGCTTAGAACAGTGCTTTGCACAGAGTAATGGCTTAACAAATGCCATCATTATTATTAGAAAAAAACACACAACCACACACACACATACACATACACACACCTGCACACAGGCCAACTCGGCCTTGTGTCTGTAAAGGCCGCCGAGCCATCATGGAGGTGAGTCTGGAAGAGGGGGGCCTTTAGTGATCCTCGGAAAGGCAAGAGCACCTTGCCCTCCCCCCGACCCCCTTCATATCTTGGGTCCAGGATCCTTCCCTCCCAACCCCTCCTGACAATGTGTCCCCAGGGGAGGAATTGCCTGTCTGCCCCCCGCCTGGCTCATCTTCCTGACGACAGAGCCTCCACGGCTTCTGACCGTGGGGTCAGAAGTCAAGCCACGTGCAGCCGAAAGAACCACGACAAAAAAAGCAAAAGAGAACCAAAGAAAGCAAAAGAGAACAAAAAAAACAGCAAAAGGAAAAAAAGAAAAGGGAGAGCTGAAGGAGCCCGTCTGAGCAGAGCGCATGCCAGCCTCTTCCCGGGCCGGAGGACCGACCCCTCGACGTGGAGGCTGAAGGGACTGAGCTCTCCCGGGGAATCCGGCCTGATCTCTTCCAGGGAATCCCTCCTGATCTCTCCTGAGAAATCCCTCCTCATCTCTCCTGGGAAATCCCTCCTGATGGGTCCGGGATGCAGCCCCAAATTCCGGCTGCAGGCTCGTCCCCTTGACTTGGTGGGACGTATCCAAAGGGGTCCATGCCGTTGCCTGGGAGCTGGAAGGTTGACCGGGCTTTCCGGGGGATTGTTTTCTGGCGATAATACACACCGAGGGATTGATGGCCCCCAGTGTGCCAGAGCAATATTCGACTACCAGAGAGGAGTCTCTTCAAAAAGTCGTCTGCCCCAGATTATGTTACTTGTGGTAAGAGCGTGGGTTTGGGAGTCAGAGGACGTGGGTTCTAATCCCTCCTCCGCTGTCTGCCATGTGACCTTGGGCAAGTCACTTCACTTCTCTGTGCCCCACTTACCTCATCTGTAAAATGGCGATTAAAAGTGTGAGCCCCATGTGGGACAACCTGATTAGCCTGTATCTACCTCAATGCTTAGAACAGTGCTTGGCACATAGTAAGCGCTTTACAAATATCCTTATTATTAGTAGTAGTAGTAATGAAGAGGCCATCGGAACCGCCACCTCGAACCCACTACCGGGCAGCTGGCTGATCTGGACTAGGTAGTTTCAGGGCCCTGGTTATGTAATTCAATTTGCCTGTGTTGGCCTGGAGTCCTTCCCACTCCGCCTTCCTCCTCCCCATCCACTGAGGTTCTTTAAAAGTCAGCGTTTGTCACATCTCATTAGTGGTGGAGCACCCATCCCCTGACTCTTGTGTCGGGGAAAATGACAATCTTGAAAAAACAACTGTCGGGAGAAGAAAGTAGCAAGTTTAGGTCCCTATTACAGTAGCATGAGCATTCGGCAAAGTATTAAAAACGGATGGACTTTTAGAGAAGAGTCCTTTTCATAACGGTTAACTAAAAAAAAAAAAGGTAGCAAATAGCCTAGTACTTTTTCCTGTAGCGTAACGATTAACTAAAAAAGAAAAAAGTAGCCAAGCATTTGTTTCCCGTTGGGAAAATTTTCCTCTTTTTGGAATATTGAGCCTTTCTTTTTTTTCATTTTTGGAAGGGACTGAAGGTCACTTTTTTTTTTTGGCAGGAAAGATGACAAGCCATCCACAGGCCAAATTAAATAAAGTTTTATCTGTACTTTAAAAGCTGATTAAGGAACTTCACCAATGCCCATTTTGGCCATCAGGTCAATGCAAATCTCACGCTTGCCTCGCTTTCAGAATAAACTGAATATTCTGAGATCAGTTTGTTCATTTCCTCAGAAAGTAACAAAGGGGTCTGTTGAGACCATGAAAGGCTTGAGTGGATGCCTTCTTTATGAAATCTTTTAGCTGGAAAATGACTTCACTCTGAAAATGCGTGATTTCCAAGGTGGGGTTTTGCTGTCAGTTGTCTGCTCTGTGACCACCTCTGGTTCACACATCCCTTTATCGTATCAACAGGGACAAAAATCACCTTCCGTTTGGAAAAGCAGATGACAATTAAAACCCGGACCGCGTTTGCGAATCGACACTGCTATGGAGTCGGAGGATGGAAACATGGGATCACATCCTAAAACCATACATTGTTTTAGGAGGGAAAAATCACCCGAGGATTCAAAACAGATTGTAGAAGAAAACTACATAGCGTTTATTGTTTCATCAGAATCTCTTAAAATGCACATTATGTACATATATTATGTAGTTGTGACATATTGAGAGCTATTTAAGTAATCCCCAGAGTATCTCGGCTGTGACTGTAACCGGGAGATTAATGGCTATTTTTAAGGAGACTCCGGGGAGCAGATATTTCAGAAGCTAACTCAATCCGATCTTGAAAGGTGGCTCTCTAGGAAGGGAGAAGGGGCGGGAGGGAGAATAGTTGGTTCCTCAATAATGGCATTGAGACGCCCGGGGAGAGTGGGTGGACAAAGGGCCAGTCTTTTCTTTCTCTGGGGCGGGAAGGGGTCGGGGGTGGACTAATTGCCAGCGCCTGGGCCACCAAGACGGATCCCAAAATCATTTCAATGAAACCCCTTCTTTGTTTCCTTCCAGGCCAGAGTTGGCCGAATCCCAGACCCTTTGCCAAAGGCCTTCGCTGGTCGTTTTAGGCGGGAAAAGGAATGAAGACTGGATGGCCCCGAAGGCAATCTCGGTGATATTTCTTCCTAGGTAACGAGGTGGACTGAAATGACCAGGACCCATTTTGCCTGCTCTCGCACGGGGGTCGCGCTGCGGTTCCCAGCCAGGTAGGGGTGGGGGGCAGAGATGTGGGGGTGGGAGGATGGGGTGGGGTCCAACCCCTGCAAGCATCTCCCAAGGCAACCCCCATGTTTCCCCCGGGACTGAAGGCCGGCATCTCCCGAGGGGTTTCTAGACCTGTAGGAACTCGGCTCTTGGAGACTCTCACTTCTTGTGGGCACCCGAAACACCTGCTCTCCGGGTAACTCAGTCCCTTCCCAACGTTAACCGGCGGCTTGACGACCGAGGATCCATCCCCTCTTCCCAACTGCCTCGGCCTCCTAGTTCTAGCTACTCGGAATCGTACCGACGACGGTATTTGTTAAGCGCTTACTACGTGCCAAGCACGGTCCTAAGCACAAATACACACATACTGAGAAGCAGCGTGGCTCAGTGGAAAGAGCCCGGGCTTGGGAGTCAGACAGAGATCATGGGTTCTAATCCCAGCTCCGCCGCTTGCCAGCTGTGTGACTTCGGGCAAGTCACTTAACTTCTCTGGGCCTCAGTTACCTCATCTGTAAAATGGGGATGAAAACTGTGAGCCCCACGTGGGACAACCCGATCACCTTGTATCCCCCCCTCTCCCCCACCAGCGCTTGCAACAGTGCTTTGCACATAGTAAGCGCTTAACAAATACCACCATTATTATTATTATCAGGTTGTCCCACGTGGGGCTCCCAGTCTTCATCCCCACTGGGCCCAAGGTCACCCAACAGAGAAGTGGCGGAGCCGGGATTGGAACCCACGTCCTCTGACTCCCAAACCCGGGTTCTCAAGGTCCCTCCTCCCCCATTTTCTCCCTCCTACCCCCCTCCAGGGGGGCAGGAGATGGACGGGAGACCACCCCGAGCTGTGTTTCTCTGTTGCCATGCCACCGGTGGGCGACCCCAGCCCCACCCGGTGGCCAGTGGCCAGGGGCCAGACATTGCCCCGCGGACACGAGTCCGGGTGCAGGGAGCAGGGGGTAGGTCCGGGGGGGTCGAGGACTGCAATGATTGCTCAAAATAGCAGCTCTGTAATCATCATAATAATAACGATGGCATTTGTTAGGCGCTTACTATGTGCGAAGCACTGTCCTAAGCGCTGGCCCGGTGCCCGATCCCCTCCCCTCACTTACCGGGAGCCGGGGCGGGCACACCCAGCCAGCCTGGGCAAAGTTTTCAGGCCCAGTGGACATCCGAGCTGCGGGCCAGAGGGCCCGGCCAAGGCCCGCTGCGGGCAGTGCCCTCGCCGAGCTGGGCCCTCTCCGAGCTTCATCCTGCCCTCCCGCCCGCCGTCCTGCCCTCCTGCCCGCCTGCTCCTCTGCCTCCTCTGCCTGCGGATCTGCTTCTCCTCTCTTTCCTGATCCTCTCCTGCCAGCTCCGCTCCAGCCTCTTCTCCTGGCTCTCGCCTCCCCCTCCTTCTCTCCGGCTTCTCTCCTGCTCCTCCCCTGCCCCTTTTCCCCTCCTCTTCTCCTGCTCCTCTCCTGCCTCAGTTTCCCGGCCTCTCCGTTGCTGCGCTTCTCTCCTGCTTTTCTGCTGCCGCCGTTCTCTTCTCCTGCTCCTCTCCTGCCCCTTTCCCCTCCTCTCCTCCTGCTCCTCTCCTGCCTCTTTGCCCTCTTCTCCTCTTCTCCTACTCCTCTCCTGCCCCTTTTCCCCTCTTCTTCTCCTGCTCCTCTCCTGCCTCAGTTTCCCGTCCTCTCCGTTGCTGCCCCGCTCTCCTGCTTTTCTGCTGCCGCTGTTCTCTTCTCCTGCTCCTCTCCTCCTGCTCGTCTCCTGACTCTTTCCTCTCTTCTCCTCTTCTCCTGCTCCTCTCCTGCCCCTTTTCCCCTCCTCCTGCTCGTCTCCTGACTCTTTCCTCTCTTCTCCTCTTCTCCTGCTCCTCCCCTGCCCCTTTTCCCCTCCTCTTCTCCTGCTCCTCTCCTGCCTCAGTTTCCCGTCCTCTCCGTTGCTGCGCCTCTCTCCTGCTTTTCTGCTGCCGCTGTTATCTTCTCCTGCTCCTCTCCTGCCTCAGTTGCCCCTCCTCTTCTCCTCTTCTCCTGCTCCTCCCCTGCCCCCTTTTCCCCTCCTCTTCTCCTGCTCCTCTCCTGCCCCTTTTCCCCTCCTCTTCTCCTGCTCCTCTCCTGCCTCAGTTTCCCGTCCTCTCCTTTGCTGCTCCTCTCTCCTGCTTTTCTGCTGCTGCTGCTCTCCTGCTCCTCTCCTGCCCCTCTTCTCCTCCTCTTCTATTCTTCAGCTTCTCTCCCTTCGGCTCCTCTTACCGCTCTTCTCCCGCTCCTATCCTGCCTCAGTTGCCGGTCCTTTCTGCTGCCTCTTTCTCCTGATTTTCCGCTGCTGCTTCTCTCTCCTGCTCCTCTCCTGCCCCTTTTCTCCTCCTCTTCTGCTCCTCTCTCAGCTCTTCTTCTGCTCCTCTCGTGCCTCAGTTGCCTGTCCTCTCGGTTGCTGCGCTTCTCTCCCTCTTTTGCCGCTGCTCTCCTCTCCTGCTCCTTCTCCTGCTCTCCCCTCCTGCCCCTTCTCCCTCCTCTAATACTCTTGTTCGGCTCTTCTCTCCCACCCTCTTCTCCTGCCCCTTGTCTCCTCCTCTCTTTCTGCTCCTCTGGCAGCTCTTCTCCTGCCTCAGTTGCCGGTCCTCTCTGTTACCTCTTTCTCCTGATTTTCCGCTGCTGCTGCTCCCTCCCGCTCTTCTCTTGCCCCCTTTCCCCTCTTCTGCTCTTCTCGCAGCTCTTCTCCTGCTCCTGTCCTGCCTCCCTCCGTTGCCAGCCCTCTCTGCTGCCTCTTTCTCCTGATTTTCCGCAGCTGCTGCTCTCTCCCTCTCCTCTCCTGCTCCCTTTCTCCTCCTCTCCTCCTCTTCTTCTGCTCTTCTCGCGGCTCTTCTCCTGCTCCTGTCCTGCCTCAGTTGCCGGTCCTCTCCGTTGCTGCGCCTCTCTCCCGCTTTTCTGCTCCTGCTGCTCTCTCCCTGCTGTTCTCCTCCCCTGCTACTTCTCTCCTATCCCTTTTCTCCTGCTTCCCTTCTGCCCCTCTTCCCCTCCTCTTGTCCTCTTCTCCTACTTCTCTCGCAGCTCTCCTCCTACTCCTCTCCTGCCTCGGTTGCCGGTCCTCTCTGTTGCTGGGCCTCTCTCCTTCCAGGTTTTCTGCCGCTGGGTCTCTGTCCTGGCCCTCTCCGGGTCCTCTCCCGTCCCTCCGTCCCGCTTCCCCTCTGCCCCTGTCCGCCGCTTCTCCTCTGTCCCTCTGTCCCTCTCTGTCCCTCAGTCCCTCTTTGTCCCTCTGTGTCCCCGGCCGGTGCCCTCCCCCTGCCCCTGCCTGAGTTGCGGGGGCTTCGCCCACTTGCCCGCCCGCTTTGGCCCAGAGACCCGCCGAGACACGGCCCAGGGCGGAGAGAGATCCGGCTAGGAGGAGGCCGGTCTGGGCTGGACGGACCGACCGATCGACGGACGGACGGACGGACGGACGGACGGACGGATGGATGGATGGATGCCCGGGACCGTTGCTAAGAAACCGGAGCCATGACACCGGGAAACTGCCGCCGGGCAGGGATGAGAACTCCCGGACGACCTCCTCTAAGGGAGCCGGGCCACTCCCTCCCTCCCTTTCCCCTCCCCCTTCTCCTCTTCCCCTCCCCTGCTCCCCTTCCTCACCCCCTCCATCCCCTCTGCCCACCCTCCTCCTCCTCCTCTCTCCCTCGTTCCTTTCTTTTCTGTCTCTTCTCCCCCCTCCTCCCTTTCACCCCTTCCTTCTTTCTTCTCCCCCTTCTCCTCCTCGTCCCCCTCCCCCTCTCCTCCCGGACCCCCTTCTCTCGCCCCCTTTTTGTCCGCCCCGATGCCACCTGCCCCGGCTTCTCCCCCTGGTCCTGCCACCTCCCAGGTGAGGCGGCGGGCGGGGCGGGACGCAGGGCCCAGCGACCAGTCCTTGCCCCCCCGGGCAGCAGCGGGGGTTGGGGTGGGGGAGAGTCTTGGGGATGGGGGGCATCGCACCTCCCCAGTGCCAACTCCGCGTGGGCCCCCTCCCCACCTCAACTGCCTTCCTGCCCACGAGGTGCCCGAGAGCCGAACCCCCTCCCCGAAACACCTTGCCGGGCTAGAGTCAGGGTCTCTGTGTGTGTGTGTGTGTGTGTGTGTCTGTGTGGGTGACTGTGTGTCTGTGTGTGAGAGAGAAAGAGAGAGAGACTGGGAGCGTGTGTCTGCGAGTTTGTGGGAGTCAGACTGGGCAGGAGTGTGTGTCCAGTGTCCTATTTCTATTCTAACCCGTTTCTTTTCCCCCTTCCCACTTGGGATTTTGGACTAGGGATGAAGAACAGTAAGTTTCTGCGTTGTCCGACCATCCGTTCACCCATTCATCTATCCTCCCATCCAATAATTCATTCATTCAATAGTATTTATTGAGCGCTTACTATGTGCAGTGCACTGTACTAAGCGCTTAGAATGTACAATTCGGCCACAGATAGAGACAATCCCTGCCCATCACCTATCGCCTCCTCCAGGAGGCCTTCCCAGACTGAGTCCCCCCTTTCCCTCTGCTGCTCCTCCCCTCCCCATTCCCCCTTCCCCTCCCCTCAGCACTGTGCATATTTGTATATATTATTTAATACTCTATTTATTTTGTTAATGACGTGACTGTTGGTTTTGTTCTGTTTTGCTTTGCTGTCTGTCTCCCCCGGTTAGACTGGGAGCTGTTATTGGGCAGGGATTGTCTTCTGTTGCCGAATTGTACATTCCAAGCACTTAGTACAGAACTCTACACATAGTGAGTGCTCAATAAATACGATTGAATGAATGAATCCATCCATCTATCCATCTACCCATCTACCCATCCATCCACCCAACCACCCAGACAGCCACCCTCATGGTATAGAGGCCAGGGCTCCTTTAGGCAGACCAAACTCGGGCTATGTCTCTGCATCCCTCAGTCCGATGCTCTCGCCGGGCCAGTGCCGGGAGTTGGGCATCGCCCACAGGCAGGGGCTGAACTTCTGCCCGAATCCCGGGTCCCACAGGATGGATCCCAGAGGGTCAAAACCTGCCTCAGACCCCCGCAGAATCTGGATAGCGTCGCCCCCGTCGCCATTCTAATGGGGAAGGGTCCTGACGGCAGGCTGGAAGGAAAAGCTCCCACAGAAAAGAAAAAGCCCATGTCAAGTGGAAACTTCCCTGCTGACGACTGAGAGAGTAAAGAGGATCTTAATGATCTCACCCAGCAGCCAGGGGACTCGGGAGAAAGCAAAGCAAACGCAGGTAAAGCCACATCCAACGTTAGGGATCCATCCCACACATATCTGGTCAGCGTCTACAGGCGAAGACCAGGACGTTTGGGCTATTCAGCGGTCAGTGACAGAAAACACACAGCTATTTCCATGCCCTGCTTACATACCAACCTTCTCTCTGCATTAGAAGGGGATCTGGGTTTTTGCACAAAACACGATTCAAGGCCAGATGAATCAAGTAAAGGAATGCAAAAGTCACAGGACCTTTTAATGTCTTTGTTGATGGTGTTTATGGGGTTGGGAGGGAGGGGAAGAGCTCTCCCTTGTCTTATTTTCTGAAGGGAGAGAAGGCACCTGCTTTGGGGCGAGGCGGTGGCCCCCTGGCCTAGGTCCCCATTCAAGCCGAAGCTGAGCCTAAACTCTGTTCAGTTAAATGTGGATCAATCTCCTTCCACATAATGTGATGCAGGCTGAGAGACCTCCAGAAAACAGGGGAAAGTTTGAAATTACACGCTGGGTTTTCCCTTTCAAATAAAGCAATCACCTCAAAGCTGAGAAGCTGCAAGTCTGGCCGATTTGGCTTGCTCCTTAACTAACTTTTCTCTATAAAATGTCAGCAGTCAAATGGAAGGTTTATTTTTTCCGGTTTCTGAAAAATGAACTGGGCGAGTCGCGGTTGTAACCTTACTGGTCCTGAATGCTAATCCGGGACCACTGCTGGCTCTCTCCCGCTGATTTTGGCCAACTTGGTTAGCTGTAAAAACCTGTAGAATAATGGTGACCTACCTCAGGGGGCTGTAAAGTGGATTAAGTAATTCATAGCTTCAAATTGTTGCTTACATGCGCCTTATTATACATGTTACTTAAAACTCAATTGAGAGACTTACAGGGGAAGAAATCACTCTGGATAATTTGGCTTGCTACATAACTTTCCCTAATGAAAGGCTTGCAGCCAAATTTGAGGTTTATTATTCTAATGCTGCCTTTCCCACCGATCTTTGAACTGCTTGGTTAAACTTCAGTGTGGCTATGTTTGGTATTTTGCTTAGTTTTAATCCCAGGATGCCAAGAGAAACTGAATATATTACATCTGTTTCCACTGGAGACTGGTATCACATCAATAATGCAGTATCATCAGACGCTATCGGAAGGGACTCCGGAGTTAGAGGGAGATTTTTAAAGGGAAACGAGACTATCTCCTTCCCCGAGGGGGCCCTTTTTTGTTTCTTTCTAATTTTGAAAAACCAAACTAATTCATTTCTGATTTGCTGCTTTGGTTTCCTCCTTGATGAATCTATGCACTTAGTCAAGGCGAGGCTTCTTTTTTGGATCTCATTATGGGCAGGGAATGTATCTGGTAATTCTATTGCATTGTACTCTCCCATATGCTTAGTAGAGTGCTCTGCACATAGTAAGAGCTCAATAGATACCACTGAATGATTGAGTACGGGACTGTGAAACTCAACAAGCCTAGAACTGTAGAGGTTAGGCCAGGTGTTCATTCATTCATTCAATAGTATTTATTGAGCACTTACTATGTGCAGAGCACTGTTGGAACCAAGACCTTAATGAAGCTCTGGGAAAAAAAAAGGAAGAATAACCTGTTTTAGTAGAATTACACTCGGTCCCACAGCGTTACATAAAAACCGTGACTCTCCCTCCAGTAATGTAGTTTTCTAGAGAAGCATCCTTACGTAATATGTTCAATTTTCATTTATTCAGAGCCCAAATGCAATGAAAATTTTCTCATTCATTTTATTTGGCTTCATGGCCCAATTTGAATCACTCTTGGCCCTCTTCTGCCTCTTCTCTGAGAGAAGAGTAGGTGGAGAAAGAGGTGGTGTCCTGCTAGGCCCTGCCCGATTCTCCTCCCTTTTCTTCAAAGCGTTCTTGGGGACTTTTAGCTTCTCTGGCGGGGTTAGCACTCTCCCTCTAGATGGCACTTTTTGAGGCTTCCTAAAACCAGGTGAATCCATCTATTGCATTTATTGAGCACTTACTGAGGTTTCATAGACAAGTTCCCTGACGACAAGGAGTTTACAGTCCAGAGAAGGGTTCAGACCATCCTCCCTCTGTCTCTTATTCAACCTCTCACCACATGCCCACCATAGTCCGCCAGGCACATACCCCCTCGTAGCCCTCCATCAGGGGAACAGACCTCAGAGAATTTTTTAGCCGCTCACTCTCCCATCTCTTGAGTCTTTTCAGATTTGCTGCCACCTCTGAAGGACTCATTAGGGCCCGAAAAACATTAAAATGTATGATCACAAAACCAGAAAGAGATTAAAAAATGGTGCTGTTAGATGAGAAATCCATAATTCAGGGACAGCCTGCTAAGCCTTTGAGAAGAGAAAATGTGAGCTTGAGAAACAGCATGGCCTAGTGGAAAAAGCAAAAGATCTTGCACAAGTCACTCAACTTCCCTAGTAGACTGCTAACCCCATGGGAGACAGATAGAGCATGGGCTTGGGAGTCAGAGGTCATGGGTTCTAATCCCGGCTCCGCCACCTGTCAGCTGGGTGACTCTGGGCGAGTCACTTAACTTCTCTGGGCCTCAGTTGCCTCATCTGTAAAATGGGGATTAAGACTGTCAGCCCCACGTGGGAAAACCTGATCACCTTGTATCTCCCCCAGCACTTAGAACAGTGCTTTGCACATAGTAAGCGCTTAACAAATACCATCATTATTATCATTATTATTAGATACTGTGTCTGACCTGATGATTGTATTGTATCTTACCACAGTGCCTGGCCCATAGTAAGTGCTTAACAAATGCCACTATTACGAGCTTCGTAGGACTGGTCAATCTCAGAAATTATAGAAAAAAGTTATAGGCTAACACATTCCTCATTATTCATAATAACAATAATAATAATCATAATTATACCTAAGTGCCTAATATCTGCAAAGCACTGTACTAAGTGCTGGGACAGATATAAGATAACCAGGTTGGCCATAACCCCTGTCCCACATGGGGCTTACAGTCCAACTATTATTATTATTCTTAATAATAAGCACTTACTGTGTGTCAAGCATTGTTCTAAGTTCTGGGGTAGATTTAAGTAAATCAGGTCCTTTGCAGTCCCTGTCCCACATAGGGCTCACAGTCTAAATAGGAGAGAGAACAGGTATTGAATCCCCATTTTAAAGGAAACTGAGGCACAGAGAGGTTAAATTACTTGTCCAAGGCCACACAGCAGACAAGTGGTGGAGCTGGAATTAGAACCCACATCCTCTCACTCCCAGGCTTGTACTCTTTCCACTAGGCCACGCTGCTTCCCTGATTCCTAAAACCTATTGAGGATTTCCAAATTTATGGAGTAAATGCTACTTCTCATAATCTATAAGCCCTTTGAAGAGATGATGTGTCCTACTGGGAGCTAAAGCAGCTAGCATGTCTGATCTCATTGCAGAATTAATTGTGATGCAGGTTGCTGACATTTCCCGGCAGGAAGGAGGAGCACATGGGCTTGGAACCGGCTGTCCAAAAGTAAGGAAACGTGATTTGAAGATCAGAATATGATGACACAGAAATGAAGTGTTTTCCAATCCGTGCCCACAATTTTAGGATGGTAAATTCAAAGATTAGGTTGTTTTTTAAGCCTTAGTGCATTAGTGCACCTTTCCTGGCCCACTTCCATTTGGAGGGAGTGTTGTTCAGACTCCAGTGCTTAAAATAGGAAAGGTATGTTCTACTTCCAGCAAGAAATATCCCCTACTTGTTTGAACAGTAGTGGTGATGGCTTGCACTGAGCCATCCACACTTGCTCTCTCTCTCTTTTTAATGGTATCTCTTAAGCATGTACTCTGTGCCAGGCACTGGGGTAGATACAAGATAATCAGGTTGTGTCATACATAGGGTTCACAGACTCTTGTCCAGTACCCCCAACACTCCCCTGCCTCGGGGCTAACAGCACAGTGAGATGGCTCCTGGAGAGAATAGGTGCATTCTAGCCACAGGACAGCACATCTCTAAGACCTCATTAGCAGCCAACACTAACTGGGCCCTCACCCATTTCTAAGCCATCTTGGAGTACAGTGCTGAGTGGCTTAGTATGGGCTAAGATAATCTTTCCACTTTCTTATATAAACCGGCGGGGGAAAGCAAGAAATGAGAAACGATAAATGGAGAACAATGACCAGACCAAAGACAAAATATATAATTGTCTTCCTCATGACTAGACAGAGAGAGCTGGGAAGCAACAGGATGATCCAAGCAGCGCATATGCACTTGAGGTTGGCTATTTCAGAACAGAACAGCCTCACCATCATCATCATCATTGATGGCGTTTATCGAGAGCCTATTATGTGCAGAGTACTTTACTAGGAGAGTAATATACAACAGGGGTGGCAGAAAAACATTCAGGACATGTCACCCCCCCTCCTCAATAAACCCCAGTGGTTGCCCATCAACTTCTGCATCAAAAACTTCTCACCATTGCCTTTAAAACATTCCATTACGTTTCCCCCTCCTATCTCACCTCACTACTCTCCTTCTAAAACCCAGCCTGCACATTTAGCTTCTCTAATGCTAATCTTCTCACTGTGCCTCTTCTCATGTATCTCTCCACATCTTGCTTCTGGCCTGGAATTCCCTCCCTCTTCAAATCTGACAGTTACTTTGCCCCACCCTCAAAGCCTTATTGAAGGCACATCTCCTCCAAAAAGCTTTCCCAGACTAAGCCCCTCATTTCCTCTTCTCTCACTCCCTTCTGTGTCGCCTGGACTTGCTCCCTCCCAGCCCCACAGCACTTTGTACATATCATAACTTATTTATTTGTACTGATGTCAGCTTCCCCCCCTCTAGACTGTAAGCTTGTTATGGGCGGGGAATGTGTCTATTTATTGTTGAATTGTATTCTCCCAAGCGTTTAGTACAGTGCTGTGCACACAATAAGTGCTCAATAAATATGATTGAATGAATGAATGAATATGTTCCCTGCCCACAATGAACTTATAGTCTAGAGGGGGAGGCAGGCATTATTATAAATAAGTAATTTATAATATCAATCAATTACATTTACTGAGTGCTTACTATGTGCAGAGCACTGTACTAAGAGCTTGGGAGAATACAATACAGCAGAATTAGCAGACACATTCCCTGCCCATAATGAGTTTACAGTCTAGAGGTGGAGAAAGACATTAATATTCATAAATGAATAATTTATAATAAATAATTTAAAGATATGTACACAAGTGCAGAGGGGTGGGGTGAATATCAAATGTCCAAAGTTCACAGAAGGAAGGGCCTAGATGATGCAGAAGGGAGAGGGAGCTGGGCTAAATTGGGAAAGGCCTGATGTGACCTTGATAATGTTTTATTAAGCATTATTCTACCTCTGAGCAGATAATAATAATCATGGTATTTGTTAAGCACTTACTATGTGCCAGGCCCTGTACTAAGTGCTGGGGTGGATAAAAGTACATCAGATTGGCCATGGGACTGTCCCTGTCCCACATGGGACTCACCATGTGATGATGATGATGATGTTGGTATTTGTTAAGCGCTTACTATGTGCAGAGCACTGTTCTAAGCGCTGGGGTAAACACAGGGGAATCAGGTTGTCCCACGTGGGGCTCACAGTCTTAATCCCCATTTTACAGATGAGGGAACTGAGGCACAGAGAAGTTAAGTGACTTGCCCAGTCACACAGCTGACAAGTGGCAGAGCTGGGATTCAAACTCATGAGCCCTGACTCCAAAGCCCATGCTCTTTCCACTGCGCCACGCTGCATGTCAATCCCCATTTTACACATGAGGGAACTGAGGCTCAGAGAAGTGAAGTGACTTGCTCAAGGTCACACAGCAGACAAGTGGTGGAACCAAGATTAGAACCTTCTGACTCACAGACCCATACTCGACCCACTACGCAGATTCGGAGGGACCGTTCACAGCAATGATCCCATTGGGAAATGACCTCTGGTGGCCATTGCACCCACGAGAGGAGGTTTCTAGTTCTCTCCTGAACTTTTCCATCACTGTGGATGGCACAACCATCCTTCTCGTCTCACGAGCCCCTAACCTTGGTGTCATTCTTGATTCTGCTCTCTCATTCACCCCACAAATCCAATCCATTACCAAATCCTGCCCGTCTCACCTTCACAGCATTGCCAAGATCCACCCTTTCCACTCCATCCAAAACGCTACCACGTTAGTACAATCATTCATCCTGTCCCGACTGAATTACTGCATCAGCATCCTTTCTGACCTTCTAACTTCCTGTCTCTTTCCATTCCAGTTCATACTTCACTCTGCTGCCCAGATTATTTTTCTACAGATACTTATCTACAGAAACGTTGTGGGCATGTCACCCGCCTCCTTTGGCTATGGTGGATACAAGTTTATCAAGTTGGACACAGTCCCTTTCCCACATGGGGCTTACAGTCCATTTTACAGTAAGGAAACTGAGTCACAGCGATGTTCCTCACCATTGGTGTCAAAGCATGCCCCCTCCTACTTCATCTTATTTCTCTCCTTCTACAATTCAACTCGCATACTTTGCTTCTCAAGTGACTAACCTTCTCACTGTGCCTCCATCTCGCCTGTCTCATTGCCAACCCTTGGCCCCTGTCCTGCCTCTGGCCTGGAATACCTTCCCTCCTCAAATCCACAGGACAATTAATCTCTCCCCCTCAAAGCCTTATTGGAGGCCCATCTCCTCCAAGAGGCCTTCCCAGATTAAGCCCCACTTTTCCTCATCTCCCACTCCCTTCTGCGTTGCCCTGACTTGCTCCCTTTGCTCTACCCATCCCCAGCCCTATAGTACTTATGTATATATATTTAATTTTACTTATTGTATTGCTGTTTGGTTTTTGGTATTGATATCTGTTTCCCCCACTCTAGGCGTGAGCTCATTGTGGGCAGGGATTGTCATTGTTTATTGTGGTATTGCACTTTCCCAGTAATTAGTAAAGTGCTCTGCACACAGTAAGCTCTCAATAAGTATGATTGAATGAATGAATGGAAGAATGACTTGCCCAAGGTCACACAGCAAGCAAGTGGCAGAGCCGGGATTAGAAGTCTGGTCTTCTGAATCCCAGATAGCTCTTTTTTAAAAAAAAGTTTAGTACTTGTTAAGTACTTACTCTGTGCCAGCCACTGTACAAAGCACTGGGTTAGACAGGATCTGAATAGCTTGGACACAGTTCATGTCCCACATGCGGCTCACATTCGATTCTGATTTTACAGATGAAGTAACTGAGGTCCAGAGGAGTTTAGTGACTTACCCAAGGTCACACAGCAGACAAGTGGGTTAGAACCCTGGTCCGGGCTCTACCCATTATCCATATTACATTCCATATTTGTGGGTTCCACATGCGTAGTGCTTTACACTCTTCTCCAAATTAGCCAAGAGGCAAGAGGCAGCAAGACCTAATTCCCTCCAATCTTCTCTTTCTGAGGCTGGCGATTAGAAGATGCAGCAATACAGAAAACAGAGAGAGAGAGAGAGAGAGAGAGAGATCCTACCCTGTCTGTTCAGTCTTTCATTCAATCATATTTAGTGATTGCTTACTGTGTGCAGAGCACTAAACTAAGTGATTGAAAAGTATAATTTGGCAACAAAAAGTGACAATCCCTACCCAACAATGGGCTCACAGTCTAGAAGGGGGGAGACAGACAACAAAACAAGTAGACAAGCATCAATAGCAGCAATATAAATAAATAGAATCATAAATATATACACATCATTAATAAAATAAATAGAATAATAAATATGTACATATATGCACAAGTGCTGTGGGGCGGGGAGGGGGGTAGAGCAAGGGAGGGAGTAGGGGCGATGGGGAGGGGAGGAGAAGCTAAGGAAAAGGTGGACTCAGTTTGGGAAGGCCTCGTGGAGGAGGTGAGGTTTCAGTAGGCTTTGAAGGGGTTAAGTGTGCTAGTTTGGCAGATGTGAGGAGGGAGGGCAATCTAGGCCGGAGGTAGGAACTGGGTCTGTTGTCCTCTCCATTGAAGGATGTGGTATGAGAAGCAGTGTGGCTCAGTGGAAACAGCCAGGCTTGGGAGTCAGAGGTTGTGGGTTCTAATCCCAGATCCGCTGCTTGCCAGCTGAGTGACTTTGGGCAAGTCACTTATCTCTGTGCCTCAGTTACCTCATCTGTAAAATGGGGATTAAAATTGTGAGCCCCACGTGGGACAACCTGATCACCTTCTATCCCCCCAGTGCTTAGAACAGTGCTTTGCACATAGTAAGTGCTTAACAAATACCACCATTATTATTATTATTATTGTCTATGGCAAATTTAAATTCTTTGTTCCAAGACTATACAGAAGCCTATTGATCAATCAATCAAGCAGTCAGTGGTGTTTATTAAGTGCTTACTGTGCACAGAGAACTGTACTAAGTGCTTGGAGGTAAGCACTTAGTACAGTGCTTTGCACATAGTAAGTGCTTAATAAATATTATTGAATGAATGAACAGTACTACAGAATAGGTCTTGATGATCCCTTCCCACAAGGAGCTTACAGACTAGAGAGACCTTCTAGGTAGCTGAAGAATTTGGCAAGTGGCTTCAATGTTCGTATTAAAAGATCTGGCTGCCTGCATTGCCCCAAATTTCTGTTAGAAGGTTTAGAGGCTGATAATAATAATACTATAATAATAGGAATGATAATATTATTTGTGGTATTTGCTAAACTCTTACTATGTTCAAAGCACTGCACTAAATGTTGGGGTAGACCCAAGACAATCAGACCAGGAACCCCAAGTGGGACCTAAGTAGGAGGAAGAACAAACTTCAGTCAGAGAAATTGAGATCACACTGCGGTACGTAGTGGAGCCATGCCCCGACTCCTCCCGCTGCCAGCATCCTTGACTTTCTCTGCTGTTTCTGCTGTTGCAGCTACTAATGTATCATCATCATTATAATCGTTATCATAGTCCTTGTCGTACCATATCCAGCAAGCCTTCCCAGATTAAGTTCTCATCCCTCATCTTATATGCTTATATAAACATATGGCTTATATAGCTTATATAGAACACTGTTCTAAGAGCTAGGGTAGAAACTAGATAATCGGGTTGGACACAGTCCCTGTCCCACATAGGGCTCACAGTTTTAATCCCCATTTTCAATCATTCATTCATTCATTCATTCATTCAATAGTATTTATTGAGCGCTTACTATGTGCAGAGCACTGTACTAAGCGCTTGGGATGAACAAGTCAGCAACAGATAGAGACAGTCCCTGCCGTCTGACGGGCTTACGGTCTAATCGGGGGAGACGGACAGACAAGAACAATGGCACTAAACAGCGTCAAGGGGAAGAACATCTCGTAAAAACAATGGCGACTAAATAGAATCAAGGCGATGTACAATTCATTAACAAAATAAATAGGGTAACGAAAATATATACAGTTGAGCGGACGAGTACAGTGCTGTGGGGATGGGAAGGGAGAGGTGGAGGAGCAGAGGGAAAAGGGGAAGAAGAGGGTTTAGCTGCGGAGAGGTAAAGGGGGGATGGCAGAGGGAGTAGAGGGAGAAGAGGAGCTCAGTCTCACCTCTTGGAGGAGGTGAGTTTTAAGTAGGGTTTTGAAGAGGGAAAGAGAATCAGTTTGGCGGAGGTGAGGAGGGAGGGCGTTCCAGGACCGCGGGAGGACGTGACCCAGGGGTCGACGGCGGGATAGGCGAGACCGAGGGACGGTGACGAGGTGGGTGGCAGAGGAGCGGAGCATGCAGGGTGGGTGGTAGAAAGAGAGAAGGGAGGAGAGGTAGGAAGGGGCAAGGTGATGGAGAGCCTTGAAGCCTATTTTCCAGATAAGGGAACTGAGGCACAGAGATGTGAAGTGTCTTGCCCAAGATCACACAGGAGACAAGTGGCGGGGCTGGGATTAGAACCCATAACATCCTGTTTTCCAGGCCTCAGCGCTCTATCCACTAGGCTATGCTGCTTCTCTTCACTTCGGAACATATCCTTATACTTCATTGCTTCTCCCAGCTGTGAGGCGTTTTAATGTCTGCCTTAGATTGTAAGCTCCTTGGAAGCAGGGAACCCTGTCTCCCAACTGAATTGTATTCTCTCAAGCACTTAATACAGTGCTCTGCATGAAGACCTCAATAAATACCACTGATTGATCATTTGATTGACTGATTGATTATAGAGCCTGGCCTCTCTACTGCTTTCACCTGCTCTGAGCAGTGTTTCTCCCCCAAGGCCAGGGAAATGGAAGACTTTCTCTGGCTCGCTTCGGAAATCTCCCTTCAGCACCTAGTAATACAGGTATGGCACAAAATGCAGAATATTTTCAGTGTTGAACATTTGCAGGTACCCTTTTTGGTGGGCTGGGTTTATTTATTTTAGCTTCTAACTAGAAGATCCCTGAACCCTCTTCAATCATCTAACAAATACCATATGAAAGGCACTGGCTTCAGATAAAAACAAACAAAAACACTCAACTTGAGTATCATTAAAACAGAAAAGTGTCACAACGATTTTCTTGCTATGTAGGAAGACCTTGGAGGTTTTAGCCACACTGCTAAATACAATATATTATTCACACAAAAATCCAAAGATTAGGGAATTTTCTACAATGATCCTAGAGTTTACTGGCCCAAATTGACATTAATTCCCGATAAATTTGTGGCCAATAATCTCCTATGGTGGTCTGGAAAAAACACCAAATGTCTGCCCACAATGTACTGCATGTTCAGAGAATTCAAAGTGCCTGATATAAAAATATTTCAACCTCTGTTTTTCATTTTCAGCACATCTCAAAGCCACTTCATATGTAATGAGGCTTTTCCAGAAAAAGGTACAATCGAGTACAAATAGCACTATATGTCAATTTTTAAAAAGCTAAATTAGCCATGTCACTAAATTCTGTCACAGGCTACAGAATCAATGACAGCCAAAGGCTTTTGATGACCTGAATATTAATACATTTATCTAATTTATGTTGAATAGCAAAGGGATGAAACAAATTAGTGTTAACCTCTCAAGTAGCTCTGTCCCCGAAAGAAATGATTTCTTTCATTTACCGAGATAAATAAATGTATGAACTAGTCAGGAAAACCATCAGAGGGAGGGCATAGGGAAAGGAAGGACAGTGATTTGTGAAACTCATTTGCAAGAGCACATTCATCAGATCCTTCCGCACTAAGAACACAGCAAGGCCTATATCATTAGTTGGAGAATTAAGAAACTAGTTTCATCTTCAGTTCCATAGCAGTTAGATCAGCCTATCCTGAAAAAAACAATTGCATTTGGAGTCTTGAGTCATTATCTTGTCAGACCTACGATTTTGCCATCAATTTGGGACTAAAAGAATATGTTATATCTCCACTCTGGAAATGTTAGAGTACAAGATACTTGAGGGTAAGGATAGTGTTTACCAACTCTAATGTGTTGCACTCTCCCAAGAGCTTACTGTTTACGTGCTTTGTACACAAGTGCTCAATAAATACCACTGATGGATTGTTAGAATTCTGTTACCTTTTGATTCCCCTCTCAGGATCGCCCCTGTAGAGTTTCCAGTACTCTATCAGTCTCGGCTATGGGAGGGAAAGTCAAGCAGAGGTCTGTCCATTCCATTCCTAGCTTGGCCAGTGGCTAGCAAGTGGAAGACGATCTGCTACAAGTCAAAACTCACCTGAGCTGGGCAGCAGTGGCATGGGAAAGAGTCGAGGGTGGAGGCTCAGGTTTTCTTCATGGAAGAAGCCAATGGTAAACCATTTCTGTATTTTTACCAAGAGAACTCTATGGATACACTCCCAGAATAATTGCAGATGGAGGTTGGCCATTCTGGGAGAGATTCACTATGGGTTGGAAACAACTCGACAGCTTAAGACTTGACAAGATCTTGTGATGGTCCTTTTAGAAATATTGCAAGTCTTAGTGAGAAGCAGTGTGGCTCAGTGGAAAGAGCATGGGTTTTGGAGTCCAAGATCATGGGTTCGAATCCCCGCTCTGCCACTTGTCAGCTGTGTGACTGTGGGCAAGTCACTTCACTTCTCTGTGCCTCAGTTCCCTCATCTGTAAAATGGGGATTAAGACTGTGAGCCCCACGTGGGACAACCTGATTCCCCTGTGTCTACCCCAGCGCTTAGAAGTGTTCTGCACATAGTAAGCGCTTAACAAATACCAACATTATTATTATTATTATTAGTGGAAACAGCAAAGGGCCAGGAGTCAGGAGGTCAGGATTAAAGTCCTGGTTCTGCCATCTGCTACTGTGTGACCTTGGCCAAGTCACTTAAATTTTTGGTGCTTCTATTTCCTCATCTCTAAAATGGGGATTCAATCCCTGTTCTCCCTTCCTCTTAATCTGTGAAACCCACGTGGGACGACAGGCACTGGGTTCAACCTGATTATCTGGAATCTACCCCAGCACTTAGTACAGTTCCTGACATACAGTAAGAACTAAAAAACTACCACTATTATTATTTTTGTCTCTCTCCTTCTAAAATGAGGGGAAAGATCAAGCCAGAGAAATGCAAAGTAAATAGGCCCTCAGCTGGTTAAATAGACCCATCTCCTGGCAGATGGACCATTTTTTAAAATGGTATTTATTAAGCTCTCATACACGCCAGGCACTGTACTAAGAACTGGGGCAGATACAAGATAATCAGGTTAGAGATAGTACATGTCTTACAATCTTAATCCCCATTTTACAGATGAGGTAACTGAGGCATAGAGAAGTTGAAGTTGAGAAGCAGCATGGCCTAGTGAATAGAGCATGGACCTCAGAGTCAGAAGGAGCTGAGTTATAATCTCAGCTCTGCTGCTCGTCTGCTGTGTGACCTTGGGCAAGTCACTTCACTGTGCCTCAATTACCACATCTGTAAAATGGGGATTAAGACTGTGAGCCCCACTTGGGACAGGGACGGTGTCGAATGTGATTATCCTGTATCTACCCCAGAGCTTAGAACAGTGCCTGGTACATAGTAAGCACTTAACAAGTACCATCAAAAAAAAAAAAGTTAAGCAACTTGCACAAAGTCACATAGCAGGCAAATGAGTAGTAGCTTGACCTAATGGATAGAAAGCATGGACCTGGGAGTCAGAAGGACCTGGGTTCTAATCCTGGTTCCACCACTTGACTGTTACGTGATCTTGGACAAGTCACTTTATTTCTCTGGGCCTCTGTTATCTCATCTGAAAAATGGAGATTAAAACTGCAAGCCCTCTGTGGGACTGGGACTGTGTCCAACCTAAGTAGTTGGAACCTACCCCAGTGCTTAAATACAGTTCCTGGCACATAGTAAGCACTTAACAACAACCACAATTATTATTACCTTTTATCATTATTAAGCGACGAGCTGGGATTAAATTTCATTTAAAGTTGGAGAAACAGTGGCAGGTATTGAAGTGACAAGTGACATTTCCGTGGTGATAGAGAATTTGACTTTGCCAGCTTTTATCAATGCCTTTTGCTTCAAATTCACAGCAAGATCATAAGCCTCTTTTACATAATCTCTGGTAAAGGATCCAAACGTAAGCTTTAATGCTCTGATGCTTGTTTTCTCCTGAATTGTGTCCAATCCGATCATGCTGTAGCCATCTACCCCAGCACTTAATACAGCCCTTGGCCCCTAATAAGCACTTAACCAAAACCATAAAAAAAATTAAGGAGAAAATCATTTCTCTGCGTTACTTCTGCACGTGCCTTGGAAAACCCTACTGACCATGAAAGTCCCCCACAAATACCCATCACATATTTTGGGCACCACCCCTCCCAGCACCATCTGGGCCCCCAAGTCTCATTCATTTGTTCATTCAATTACATTTATTGAGCACTTAATGTGCAGAGCACTGTACTGAGTGCTTGGGAGAGTACAACAAACAACAAAAAGACACATATGTCTCTTGTGACAGGGCTGCTTTTCAGGTTTATCTCATTCATTATTGATCTTGTTTTTCTTGCCTTTTCTCCTGAGGGGCAAGTTGGCACTTTTCCAATATTTTCTCCTTTCTTGCCCCGATTCCTCACCAGTCAAGTCCCTTCATTCTCTTTTCACGATTCTTAAAGTTGCCTCTCCCACCTCCTCATTCAGTCGCACCAAGGATTTCATGCTTGTGCTGCTCACTCCCTCCTCAAGGTCATTAAAGAATTTCTCATGAGGCCGGGAGCTCAGTGGGAGGTTCTGATTGGATCATCTGTACTGAAGATTTTGCTTTAGTTTCAGGTACCTCAAAACAAAGGCCCATATTAGTCCAAAATAGAAAAATATGCAAGCCAGTTTAATTCAATTTTTTAAAGAAATATTACATATAAATTGAAGCCTCATTATGGGGAAGGCATATGTAATGGTCTGTGTCCAGTGTTAAGTACTGTTATTCTGAATTAAGAACAGTAAATGCTATTTCAAAATACTTTCCTTTATCTTCTTTTAGAGACTTTTTTAAAAATCAGGGTCTCCAGGCATTTTATATTTTTCATTTAATCAGAAATGTTTCCTTGTCAGGTTTAAAGGAGGTAGATGAATGGGCTTAGATAACAAAAATCACTCTGGTATTTGTTAAGCACTAATTTGGTGCTAAACACTGTACTAAGCACTGGGAGAGATAAAAGATAATCAGGTCTGACACAGTCCCTGACCCACATAGGGCTCACTGTCTAAGTAGAAGGAAGAATATTTAATCCTTATTTTACAGATGAGGAAATTGAAGCACAGAGAAGTTAAATGACTTACTCAAGGTCACACAACATAGGTAGGAATTCAACCCAGCTTCTCTGATTCCCAGGCCCATGTGCTTACCACTAAACCAAGATCATATGCCAAAATTAGACTTTCTTAAACTCAGTCCAGGCCTCTGTCATGTAGTGGGGAAGGTGCAAAATGAAACATCAACAGTTAGACTGAATAGGAAGTAATGAAAAAAAAACAGACCAATTTCAGCAAGCCATATTTACTGAGAACAAGAGAAGAGAAAAATCCCAATCTTAACCAAATTTAGGGAGTACACAGGTAAAACAATTGCATATGTTCCTTAATTACAATGTTCCTTAAATGCAATTATTATCATTATCATTATTCTTTCACTCATCCAATTTCTTCCCAAACTTTGTTGTCTTAAAATTAAAAAAGTTTCCCCCACCCTTTCTTATTACAGCTAATTCAAGTAGTCATCTCACTGCTGAGATTTGTCCTTCTTTGGGGATTCTGAATCTTCCTTAATTTTAAGAAGAAAACTCAAATATGTTAATTTCAATATGCATTTTCTTTTCACTTTCTCAGCTGGCTACTGGAGAGCTTTCAGTTACTGAGAGACTTTGATAAGGGTAAAGCTCTGTCCCCTTACCATGCTCACAACATCTGTATTAAAGCCGGGGATGGAGGTGGAAAAGTCAGAGGAGGACTCGTACAAATGGTGGATTATTTTTGAGACATACATTTAGACTTCCCAGATCAAATAGCATCCATTTCCACCATGGATCAAAGCGACCCCTCTGTTGCTCCTTTGTGTTGTTTTTCACATTCCACATAATGGCTTTCAAGATCTGTTTGAATGTTTAGCCAATAATTTAGTGTTCCTGAAAGAGGCCAGATGGATTATGGAGTTCTGTGTTTATTCACAAGAAAGATACCACATGAGTAATGGCTTCTTCGTGTTGTTCTGTCAATCTGTCTATTGTCCTGTCAGTTCAAGTGAAGGCTCTCCTCTAAAAATAATTCACAGCTTTTGTCAGTTCCCATACTCTTCGTAAACATGAACCTGTTCTCAAGGTGTCCCACAGGGTAAGGCAGAGGATTAAGTATGATTTTCATCTTTCACGGGGAGAAACTGAGGTGGAGATGATGGGGAAAAAAATCCTGAAAATAGGGATTAAAACCTAAACTGTTTCTCAATTAATGCCCTCAATCTCCTGAGACTCTCAGCTCTACTGCTGCTACTGGGGTTGCCTCTAGATTGTAAGCTTCTTGAGTGCAAGGATAATGACTTTCAACTCTATTACCTTTTATTTTCCCAAATACATTGCACACTGCAAGCACTGTATAAATACCGATGATTGATTTTGAAAAATAGGCACAGGGCAGCTGAGAATTGTATTGAGACAATCTGTTCGGTTCAGTGTAACCACATGTAATGTTCTTAGGCACTGTACTAAGCAGTGGGGGGATACAAGCAGATCAGTTGAACACAATTCCTGTCACACATTGGGCTCACAGCTTTAATCCCCATTTTACATACTAGGTAAGTGAGGCACAGAGAAGTGAAGTGACTTGCTCAAGGTCACACAGCAGACAAGTGGTGGAGTCTAAATTAGAACTCATGCCTTTCTGACTCCCAGGCCTGTGCTCTGTCTGCTACATCATGCTGCTTCTCTGGGATCAGCCTCATGCAAGCCATGGGAATGAGGCTCCAGGAGAAGCTTCAGATCAGGGTCCCTGTCTGCTTGGGACCCCAGGATGGGGCAGAAAGAGGGTGGAGGGGCTTCTAGATTTCTAGGACTATGTCCGTCCATTGACATATCCTCAGGCCATCAGCAGTGGGCAAGGAGTGTAATGTTAGCAATGAGTCTGCAGTAAATTTTTTTTATGATTTTGGTTATTCAATCAATCAACAGTATTTATTGATCTCTTACTATGTGCAGAGCACTTGACTAAGTTCTTGAGAGAGTACAACAGAATTAGCTGATATCTTCCCTGGCCATAACGAATTTACAGTCACAAGCTAATCAAGCTGGACAAAATCTACAGTGATGGGAAAGTCAAGGGGAGGACAGGGTCTTTCTAGACTAGGGAATGCATCCGTTTATTGTTATATTATACTCTCCCAAGCACTTAGTACAGTGCTCTGCACACAGTGCTCAATAAATACACATGAAATTGAAATACACAGTCCATGTCTCAAATGGGGCTTACAGTCTTAATCCCCATTTTACAGAGGAGGTAACTGTGGCACAGAGAAGTTTAGTGAATTTCCCAAGGTCACACAGCAGACAAGCAGCAGAGCTGGGATTAGAAGCCAGGTCCTTTGACACCCAGGTCCATGCTTTTTCTACTAGTCCATGCTTCTTCCCACATTCTAGCACCGAAAACCCTGCACGGCAAAGGAGGAGGGAAAGGAAGAGACTATGCACAGACACTGGTTTTGGGGTTTTTTTTGGTAATTTTGGGGGTCCTGAAACCCATCCTTTTTACATCCATCTTCCCCATTAGAATACAGGCTCTGTGGGCCTGCAACTTGTCACTTGTTTTACTTCCCAAGGGCTCAATACAATGCATTACATCAATCAATCATATTTATTGAGAATTTTCTGGGTGCAGAGAACTGTACTAAGGGCTTGGGTGAGTACAGTGTAGCACAGTTGGTAGATACTTTCCTTGCCCATAAAATGCTACTCCTCTTCCTCCTACTATCATTCAATTGATGGTATTTATTGAGCACTTACTATGTGCGGAGCTCTGTACTGAGCACTTGGGAGAGTACAGAACAGAATTAGAGACATGTTCCCTGCCCATAACAAACATCCTATTACTACCCCCATTATTGTTACTACAACTACAATTCCATTACATTCTTAAATTGCAAGCCCACCTAGGTTTTCCAACTGTGCCATGCTAAAGTCTCTCATTCAGACCCTTTCTTAAACTGTGGGGGCTAAACAGTCCTCTAGTTGACTGATAGAGTTATCACACTTCCTGCGTGCCACAGATGTGCTTAAGCAGAAATAATAATAACTGTGGTATTTGTTAAGGTGGAAGCAGTGTGGCTCAGTGGAAAAGAGCCTGGGCTTCGGAGTCAGAGGTCATGAGTTCGATTGCCGGCTCTGCCACTTGTCAGCTGTGTGACTGTGGGCAAGTCACTTAACTTCTCTGTGCCTCAGTTCCTCATCTGTAAAATAGGGATTAACTGTGAGCCTCACGTGGGACAACCTGATTACCCTGTATTTACCCCAGCGCTTAGAACAGTGCTCTGCACATAGTAGGCGCTTAACAAGTACCAACATTATTATTATTATTATTAAGGATTTACGAGCCAAGTGTGTGCTATGTACTGCCACTTGTCAGCTGTGTGACTGTGGGCAAGTCACTTCACTTCTCTGTGCCTCAGTTACCTCATCTGTAAAATGAGGATTAAGAATGTGAGCCCCAAGTGGGACAACCTGATTCCCCTGTGTCTACCCCAGCGCTTAGAACAGTGCTCTGCACATAGTAAGCACTTAATAAATACCAACAATATTATTACTGGAGTAAATACAATCCAATCAGATCAGCCACAAGGGTCTCACATTCATTAGAATCCTATATATTGTAGAATGTAAACTCGTCGTGGCAGAGAATGTATCTGCTAATTCTTATTGCACTCTCCTAAGAGCTTAGTACAGTGCTCTGCATATAGTAAGTGCTCAATAAATGAGGCACAGAGAAGTTTAGTGAATTGCCCAAGGTCACACAGCAGACAAGCAGCAGAACTGGGATTAGAGGCCAGGTCCTCAATAAATACCATTGATTGATCGATTGATCGATACTGAACTCAAATTTTCCAAAGGCCGCATTGAAAAAAAAAACTACTTCTTTACCTCATTTAATTTTCTTTTTACCTTCCAAGTCCTTAGAGTACTCTCCAAAATATTCAGGTGTTAATGACTTCTGGGGAGAAAGATACAGGGCTTCAGTGCTTAATGTCATGACATGGAAAGACATTTAGACACTTAAATTATGGAACAATTAGTTAAAGAATAATCACAAAGATGTTACAGACAATTCCCAACAAGCAGCTAATCATTTTGTCTTCGGTACTCAGGAAATAAAATCACGATTATCACCTAATTTGTTTTTAATATAGATGCATGGTGTTATATAATCCTTTTGTAATTTAGCAGAGGTTAGAAATCTAGGTGTTAAGAAATACTTCTAATTTTATTAATTTGTAGAAACAATCACTTACCTAGTTAACCCACAATATAATATGGATGCTTGCACTCTCTCTTCCGGATTCAGGCATAAACATAAATGCCAGAGTGGAATTATTCACTTAAGGGTAGGATGGCTGCTGTCATCTTTGCTTTCAACAAAACGCTTCCCATCTGTACTTAACAAATAATAATAATAATAATACTTCCAGGCTATTGTAAGTACTGAAGTTCCTGGGCTCTCTCTGAAGTTTTCTAGACACATTTAATCTGATTTTTCTCCCCAAACTTTTCCTAATTAAATGGAAATAAGAAAGCCGGTTCCCCCTGTGAGAGAGAAAATTGACGGACACACATGCACATTCACATGGAGATCTAAAAAATCAAGCAATATATAGTTATATTGGCGTCTTTTTAATGCTTAGTTTGTACCAAGTGCTAGGATCAAATCAAGATAATCAGATCGGACTCAGTCTCTGTACCACACAAGGCTCACCGAGGAAAGCTCGTAGGAAAGAGGAGCAGATATTATGTATGCTTCTTCGTTTTGTTTCCGAAAGGATGGACGTTTCTAAAAGGCAGAGATTACAGTGTCCTGCCAACTGCATATGTTGTAGTCCTATAAATGGAAGCCTGCAGGGGGGCGGGGGTTTGATTTCAGGGAAAATTTTCAGGAAACTCATCAAAGTAGGGAAGTAAAACATTCTATCAAAGGACTCTTCATCTATACTCAAAACATGTGGGTATAGATACATCTCTAAGTTGGTGAAATGATACTTTGGATAGTGTTCTGCTCACAGTAGGGGCTCCATAAATGCTACTGATTACTATGTTCTTAGGGCCCTCTATGTAGGTCACTGGATACTTAGTGCATTGATCACTAAAATACTATGCCCAGGGTAGGGCTAAGAACATGTTTATCTTAGACTTGTTCCAGCACTTAGTAGAGGGCTTTGCATATAGTAAGGGCACAATAAATGCCCCAACTAACTTTTAACTTGTAAGGCCACTTGTGCACATAAGCCATAAAATGGCATGTTGAGCATTAGTTGCTCAGGCAACAGTTAGACATTTTATAAAAAGATAAGCACATAAAATAGAAGAGGAAGAAACAACCCTCTTGAGATTGCTTTTACCCATTTATTTGCCACCAAAACACCCTCTTCTTTTTCTTTAAGGCAAATTGAGGCAAAATGAAAACTGTTAGACCTAAAATGTGAAGGATTTCCCATTTTCCCAAAAGCAATACTTTCTCTCACCTCCACTTTCCATTTGTTCCTGCTATCTTCATTTTCACGATGGCTGATCTTTCCACTTCTTTTCACATTTTCCAGTTTGTGAATTTCTCTCACTACCTCTGCATGTCAGCCATTTTATAGCCTTCAATTCCACTTTTAGATTATGAGTCCCTGAGGGTAAACGGACCATAGCTAATTCTGGCCTGGGTATGCTTTCCCAGCACTTAGTAAAGTGTTCTGCACACAGTAAGTGCTTATTAAAAACTCAGTGCTACTACCAGAAGCAGCATGCCATAGTGGATAGAACATGGGCTAGGGAGTCAGAAGATCATGGGTTCTAATCCCGGCTCTGCCACTTGTCTGCTCAAGTGAACTTGGGCAAGTCACTTCACTTCTCTGGGCCTCAGTTACTTCATCTGTAAAATGGGAATAAGACTGTGAGCCCCATGTGGGGCAGGGAATGACCAACCTGATTACCTTGTATCTACCCCAGCATTTAGAACAGTGCCTGGCACATACTAAGTGCTTAACAAATACTATTATTATTATTAATTTCTCATTCAGGAATATAATTTCTCTCACTTTCACTTCTGCCAGTTCCTCCCATAAAGTCTTTCTGAATAATGGGTCTGCAGATCTGCTCAATCAAGTAATCAACCAATGCTATTTTTTGAGCACTGGCATTATGCAGACCCCTGTATTAAGTGCGTGGGTGAACAAAATACAGTTGGTAGACACAGTCCCTCCTGCACTCAAGGACCCTACCGTCTACTGGAGGAGACAGACATTAAAATAAATTACTGGTAAGAGAAGGTACTGATTATAAGGACATTTATAAAATTATTGGGGCGTGGAGTGAGATATAAAGATGGGGAGAGTGTTGGTCTGTCAGATATGTAGAGGGAGCGAGTTCCAGGCAACAGGGAGCATGTGTGGCTGAAGACAGGAGTGTGAGGGCCAGGGAGTAGTTTCATTTGAGAGAAACAAAGCAGGTGAATTGGGGAATAATGGGAGAAGAGAGTGCACAAGTAAGAAGGAGATGGATAATTGAGTGCCTTAAAATGCTATGTAGTTGCAAGATGATGAGATCAGATTCAGTCCCTGTCACACATGGGGCTCACAGTTCATCTTATCTCCATTTTACTCTTCTTTTGCCTGGAAGCTATTTTAATTGCATAGGGTTGGACAACAGAACCGATACGATTCATTTCATCCAATAACCCTTGCTTAATCGCACTTACTCTTCCCCCACTTTCTGGAAAAAATTCAGAACCTCAAGCACAGAAGCAAGTCAGTCTCAGTGGATAGCTCCATATTTACCCCTATTAAACAGACCAGGTAGAAAATGTTATGGAAGTGGGGGTTTTATTGACACTGAGAGAATGTTCCTTTGTTAAAGTCAGGGGAAATGAAAAGAGATCAAATTGGTTTTCTGTTTAACCCACAGCCCAACCACTGTGCCTTCCAAAAAGAAGGTGTCACCAGTTTGGAAGGCAGAGCATCATAGTTTGACCTTGAAAAGATATTCCCAATGTCCTTGGTGTTTATTATTATTATTAACAATAGTAATAATAATAATTGTGGTATTCATTAAGTGCTTACTATGTGCCAGGCACTGTACCAAGTGCTGGGGTGGACAAAAGGAAATCAGGTTGGACAATGTCCTTGTCCCACGAGGGTCTCACAGTCTCAATCGCCATTACAGATGAGGTAACTGAGGCACAGAGAAGTAAAGTGATTTGCCCAAAATCACACAGCAGACCAGTGGCATTTGAGAAGATGGCCCTTGGTTAATCTCCAGGACCCTACCACCTTAAACAGTTCATGGGTGTTAGGGTCTTTTCTCTGCGGTCATAGGATGCCATTTAATACACTGAGGTCCTCCCTTAATAATCATAACTGTGACTTTCCAATGTAATTACATTGTGCCAAGCCCTGGGCAGATATAAAAGATAATTAGGTTAGGCACAATCCCTGTCTCACATGGGGCTCACGGTTTAAGGGAAGAGAACAGTTATTGAATCCCCATTTTACATATGAAGAAACTGAGGCACAGATAAATTAAATGACTGTCCCCGGTCACACGGCAGGCAAGTGGCAAAACTGATAATAGGACCCAGGTCTGCTGACTCCCAGACCCTTGCTAATTCCGCTCAGCCACACTGTCTCCTTGACCCAAGAGGGTGAATGCTGCAAAACTTGTTACGTGTGAACCATCTTCCACCCCTCTACACGAACTCACCTAAGAGTGAATTGAAACATGGAAACTGAGTGGGAGGGCAGGGGCAGATGAAAGAGGGCCTGGGTGGAAATAAGCTAGCTATTTTAAAACAAGTTGCACCACTTAAAATAATTCCCATTTAAACTGGCATTGCCCTAATGGGTCTCATTCAACTAGGCCCACCTATAGGAAGTTCGTTGTCACTGGAACATGTCTGCCCTCAGAAGTTAAATCAGGTACCCTACCTTAGACCTTACTGGAGGCGGTGGTTGTTTTTTACTTGCATAACCATTTTGGAAGGTGGAGGCCAGTGCACAAAATGTGAATTATACTTTCAGGTAGCAAGATGTAGAGAGTAAAACCTTTGAAAATCATTTTCTGAAACCCTGCTTTTCCAGCAGCCTGCCCCCAAGTGAGATTTCTCTTTCTGTCATCATCTCAGGGACTGCCTAAGAAAGAGTTATAATCAGCATATCCTCCTGCAAGTAACCAATTCGTACGAAGTTGAGTACAGATGCACCCTCTTCAGGATTTCCATTTTGAGACCAGGTGATCTGATTTAACATACAGCCTAACAAACACAAGGTATTAGGGTACTTTGATTGATGACATTTTGTAGACCATGTCAACATTTGGGTATTTCTGATAAAAAAAATGAAATATCTCAGAGTTACTGAAATGGGATTTAGCACAGGACCAACCGTTATACATTTTCGGATTTTCTTACATCTTCCCAAAGTGATTTCTTTTGAAAATACATTTCTTTTGCAAGGCAACCTTGGGTTTTCCTCTCTATGGCAGCTGTTTTAGTCTGGAAGCTTACCTGGAAGACAGGCAATTCAATTTTAAATGCTGTTGCCAATATCAGTGTAATTTGTACAGCATTCTATTTTAGTTTTATAATTATTGTACCTATGTTTATGTTTGAGGCTAATAGGAAAAATGTTTTGCTTCATCTACCAAAAACATCTGATATATACATACATACATACATATATATATATATATAGAGAGAGAGAGAGAGAGAGAGAGTACCCAAATGTTTCTGAACAAGTGTAGCCTTTAGACAAGAATCTTTTGGAAATTTCTGTGCTGTGGCAAGAGAGCATATAGGAGTGAAAAGTAGATACCCAGGTATCCCATTACTGTATTTTAAATTGAATGCTATATATTCCATAGGACACAGCTGACTTACGGGAAAAATGGATTTTCACAGCAATCTCCCCAGGACATTATCAACCAGAATTGACATTCAGACATACCAGCAGTGAAGGTTTCACTTAGGGCTTGGGCTGACCTGGTCCACCAAGAAGTACATTGGGAATCTTTCTTAGTACATCCCTAATCCTTAGTTACCCATGCCTAATGCAGCAGAATATATTTGAAACTTTGTCGCACAGTGTTATGAAATGTTTCCCAGAGAATGTGTCAATCTGAAGCTAAAGAGAAAAGAAAGATTTAGGTTCAAAGTACAAGGATGATATGACTCAGTGGCTTGGAGGGAGATCCACAGAGCAAACAAATATAGGGAGTTATGAAAGCAGGACAGGCAATTACAGTTTCTTTGGTCTCTGCAGTGCCTGAGTCTATTGCCAATATTACATAATAATGACGAGTTTGTTAAATGCAACTCTTTTTTAAATGTGAACAAACCAACCAACCAAAGTATGGTAGGGTGAAGGTTTGGGAGTTAAAGAAACGCAAAGTAGAAAAAAAGGAAGTTAGATGCAGAAAGATAGCTTATGCTTAGTACTGTGCATGGACCAGAAATGCTCAATAAATACTACTGACTGATTGAAGCCCACATCACCCCTTAACTGATGTAATGTTCTTGTATCTAAACCCAGCACCTAGTAAGTGATTATTATTATCGTTATTATCACTGTAAGGATGATATGTCTATTGAAGAATTGCTGCATCAATTTTCCCCTGTTTGGAAGCATTTAGGAGGTTCTACAGCTTTCGACTGGGTAGTGCTGGGAACATAAGTATATAGAATTATCAGGTATCATTGCAAAAGTAACTCAAATGGCTACCCTTACTAGTTTGACTACAAATTTCAAGGTATCTAGAGTCAAGGGAAAGGCTAACTAATGGACAAAAGCAGCTGAATGGGCAAGATCCAGAAGCACAGAAGCTATGTTGGCTTAGCACAAACAAAGTCAGGTCAAAAGAATGTCGTAGAATCTGTCTGGATCTTAATAATGTTAACAGCCTCTGATTGGTCACCCAGTTATTGATAAGGGACTATGTTGCCATTTGTAGAAGGACTGAGAAAAGATCAGAAGGGCTCAAGTAGACAGGGAGGTTTGAGCCATGGGGAATATCCTCGGGTGGACTTCCCGATTGATCTAGGCCTCCACCTGATTGACAGCTTCTGCCCAGGGGTGCTAGGAGAGTCTGTCTTCCCTTCTCATATCACTGCCAGCCCACCTGAAGTCTGGAGGCTGTCCTGAGGCCTCCATGGCATGAGCGGGGCAGAAGGTCCTGAAATGTTTTGGGTGAGTCAGGTGGGCTGGAAAGCATCAAGGCTCCAGAGACAGGCTCAGAGGTGGCCCTAGAGAAGCAGCATGATCTAGTGGAAAGAACACAGTCCTGGGAGTCAGAGGACCTGAGGTTGAGTCTCTGCTCTGCCATTTTCCTGCTGTATGACCTTGGGCAAGTCCTTTAACTTTTCCGTGTCTCAATTTCCTCATCTGTAAATTCAGCATTGGATACTTATTCTCTCTCCCACTTAGACTGTGAGCCCCATGTGGAACAGTGACTGTGTCCCACCTGCTTAACTTTTATTTTATCCCAGTGCTTAGAAGAGTGCTTGACCCAGAGTCAGGCTTTAACAAATATCATTATTATTATTATTGTAAAAACTGGATTCCAAAATTGTCACTCTTTTCTATGAGATCAACCCCCACCATTCCACAAAGCTCCAGGATAATGAATTGATTTTTCTCCCAGAAAAGTCCCTTCCTGAAAACACATTTGGTGACCCTGTCTATTCTCAGCCCTCCAGCATTAGGGGTCAGTACAAAACCACCCCTAATGATTTCCGTCACCTCTTCAGAGCTGAAAATGGAGGTGTTATTTTGAGGCGGAATTATATTTGGCCAGATAAAATATGTGTGAGGTTTCAGTCTCCAATGCATAAAAAACAACTGAAAGGCAAGCCTCTGGGGAGAGTTTGTAGAGAAAATAGCTGCTGATCAGAATTACAGAACTGGAAGCCTGGCTTTTAGTTCTTTGAAAGGTACTCATTTTCACTCAGAATAATTACATGAAATCCTAAACTCCTTTCCTTGAAAAAGTTTCCAAACAGCCTTCAACAATACTGCTGGCATCTCTAACTGTGACCTTTCCCCTGGAATTTTGTAATCCTACTTGTAGAGGAATAAGGAAACTTTTATATTGGGTTTTGAAATGAGAGTATTAGCCAGTAATAGCTAAAACTAGGGGAGTGTCCGTTTTAACAAGCCACTCTGACTGGTTAAATCATAGGTACCCAATACAATCTGAAAAAAAAACACACACACACACACACACAAGAAGGGGAAGTCTTCCCACCAGAACCATGTCTTTCAACAACAAAGACCAGCACTGTCAGGATTCTGGATCCTGATTTTCATTGCCATGAGAGTCTCAATGTTGGAGGCTCTGTTGACTACTGAGGAGACCTGATGGCTTGAAAACATCCTAGAAAAGCACTGTCCTCACTATTTGCTTTCCCAGTCAATCAATAGTATTTACTGAGCACTTTCTGTGTGCAGAGTACTATACTAAGCACTTGGGAAAGAACAATACAACAGAGTTCATAGTCATATTCTCTACCCAGAAGGAGCTTACAGTATATTAAGGAATGGGCTAGCTGATTTAGTAAAGAAAGATTGACAAAGGACTCTTATGGTGCACTGACTCATATCTGACCTCTTAACTGGTTTATTGGATTTTTCTTCTCCTTCATTCCTATCTCTTCCTATTTCTTACCACTTAAACTGAGTTTCTTATCAGGAGTTTGCCATGTCTGACTCTCCGTGCTGAGTAATGAGGTCCTGGATAAAGGATGAAGGAAGGTATTTTGGGATAAATTTTCTTCAGGAAAAGCCCAGCAGAGAAAAGATTTAAGAGGATTCATTGGTCAGAGCCCTAGAAAAAGTATGTGTTAACTCAAAACCTCCAGCAGACTTGCTCTGCTGCTGTTAAGGTATCAGAGTTTTTCTGTTCTAGGACCACTAACTATAAATGTTCTCCCACCACCACCTAGAAATATGTGCAGCTGGGCCCAGTGGACTTAGATCTTCCCCAACTAGATCTTCCTTTTCTCTTCTCCCACTCCCTTCTGCATCACCTTTGCAGATGGATTTGCACCCCTTATTCACCACTCCTACAGCCACCCACCCAGCACTTGTATATATATCCATAATTTATTTATGTATACTAATGTCTGTCCACATCTAGACAGTAAGCTTATCGTGGGCAGGGAATGTGTCTAGTTAGTCCATTAGTCGTATTTATTGAATGCTTATTGTATTCAGAGCATTGTACTAAGTGCTTGGGAGAGTACAATATAACAGTGTAAGACACTTTGCCTGCACACAACGAGAGAAGCAGCATGGCTCAGTGGAAAGAGCCCGGGCTTGGGAGTCAAAGGTCATGGGTTCGAATTCCAGCTTTGCCACTTGTCAGCTGTGTGATTATGGGCAAGTCACTTAACTTCTCTGTGCCTCAGTTCCCCCATCTGTAAAATGGGGATTAAGACCGTGAGCCTCACGTGGGACAACCTGATTACCCTGGATCTACCCCAGCGCTTAGAACAGTGCTCTGCACTGCACTGTAAGCGCTTAACAAATACCAACATTATTATTACAGTCTAGAGAGGCAGACATTTATTAATATAAATAAATGAATAACAGAAGTGCACATAAATGCCATGGGGCTGGGAGAGGGGTTGAATAAATGGAGCAAGTCAGTATCTACCAACTCTGTTATATTGAACCCTCCCAAGGACTTAGTACAGTCCTCTGCACAAAGGAAGTGCTCAATAAGCACAGTTGATTGATTAATTGGATTGAATGAGAGTGTGTGGTTGGTTTAACATAAAGCATCATAATAATAATGATGTTATTTGTTAAGCGCTTACTATGTGCTGAGCACTGTTCTAAGTGCTGAGGCAGATACAAGATAAACAGGTTATCGCATGTGGGTCTTATAGTCTTAATCCCCATTTTACAGATGAGGTAACTGAGGCCAAGAGAAGTGAAGTAACTTGCTCAAAGTCACACAGCTGACAAATGGCAGAGCTGGGATTAGAACCCACATCCTCTGACTCCCAAGCCCGGGCTCTTTCCACTAAGCCACGCTGCTTCCCATCTAACCACTACTGCAGAAACATCTTGAGACTTTCAGCCTGGAGGTTGATGTTGGTAAAACACATCTGCTTTCAGACTTGGCCCTTTGCAGAATGTTGCTTTATCAATAAATCACTGGTAGTTTGGGGGCTTTTTATGGCATTTGTTGAGGGCTTACTGTGTGCAGAGCACTATACTAAGCACTTGGGAGAGTATGATAGAGTAGGTAGGTAGATACAGAGATGATCATGATCCCTGCTCATAAGTAACTTCCAATCTGCTGGCAGCAGACACACCTTTCCTCTCTTTCTCATTAGTATCTGAGCAACGCTCACTTAAACAGTAAGGACTCAGAAAAACTGCACTACCGTATTTTTATGAACAAAGTAAGTAACTGTGCAAGAAATTCTCTCCCAGAGTCAGAATGTAGTTTCATTACTGTCAGCAGCATCACTTTCAAACCAAAGGAAAACTCTACAGCAAGTTAAAAGAGCAGATCAAAGGATTCAGAAAGTGATGGGGGGTGTGAAATGAAGCTGTTTGAAACAAAAAAGGGAAGGCGATGTGTTGAGGGAGCTTGACAATTCATTTTGCAAAAATGAGCAGTCACCTCTTCCATTAGCCACCTCTGACACTTATGTATCTGTACTCATTCTCAGAATTTACAGATATGTATATAGTTAACAATTATTCATTTTTTTGTTTTTTTCTGAAATTTAATCCTGGCATTTTGTTTTAAATGGTCTGGTGGAAAGCATTGACCAGGAAATCAGAGGACCTGGAATCTAATCCCAGCTCTGAGAAGCAGTGTGGCTCAGTGGAAAGAACCCGGGCATGGGAGTCAGAGGTCATGGGATCGAATCCCGGCTCTGCCACTTGCCAGCTATGTGACTGTGGGCAAGTCACTTAACTTCTCTGTGCCTCAGTTACCTCACCTGTAAAATGGGGATTAACTGTGAGCCTCACGTGGGACAACCTGATTACTCTGTATCTACCCCAGCGCTTAGAACAGTGCTCTGCATGTAGCACTTTACAAATACCAACATTATTATTATTATTATTATTAAAATACAATCTCCATTTGGGCAGCAAAAGTGCCTTGCTTTTTCTGTTGTACTTTATCAAGTATTTTATACAGTGCATTGTACTCAGTAGACTGAAAAAATAATAATAGTTGTGGCAGTGTTTAGTGTTTAATATGTGCCAAGTACTATACTAAGCGCTGGTGTAGATGCATGATAATCAGTCGGGCACAGTTCCTAACTCACATAGAGTTCACAGTCTCAGTGGGAGGGAGAATAGATATTTAATTCCTATGTTACCAGTGAGGAAAATGAGGTACAGAGAAGTTAAACATTATACCCTAGGTCACACACTAGACAAGTGGTGGAGTCAGGATTAGAACGCAGTTCCCCTGACTCCCAGGCCCATGTTCATGCTTATTACCATAAATTTCCTCCTTTTCTCCTTTCCAATTCCCACTGGTACCCAAATCACCAAGCTCAGAGAATGCCTGCAGGATTTAAGAATATCGGTACTGCCATTACTGCATCGGTCTAACGGCCTAACCGGTCCACCATTCTGTCTCCAAAAGAGGAATCAGGAATGCTTTGAAGAACTGAGGTGATAGTTGGCTCTCCTTGACATTCATCTGAATAATAATAATAGTATTTATGCTATTGATACCTGTCTACTTGTTTTGTTTTGTTGTCTCTCCCTTCTAGACTGAGAGCCTGTTGCCTGGTAGGGATTGTCTCTATCTGTTACCAAATTGTACTTTCCAAGTGCTTAGTACAGTGCTCTGCACACAGTAAGCACTCAATAAATACATTTGAATGAAGGTTTGTTAGGCGCTTACTGTATGTCAAGCACTGTACTAAGCGCTGCGGTAGATGCAACATAAGATTAGACACAATTCTTGTCCCACTTGGTAATCAGTCTAAAAGTATTGCACTCTCCATTTTAATAATAACTGTGGTATTAGTTAAGTGCTTACTTTGTTCCAGACACTGTACTAAGCGCTGGAGTGGTTATAAGCAAATCGGTTTTGAGACAGTCCCTGTCCCGTGTGGGGTTCATAGTCTTGATCCCCATTTTACAAATGAGGTAACTGAGGCACAGAGCGGTGAATTGACTTACCCAAGGTCACACAGGAGACAAGTGGCAGAGTCAGAATCAGAACCCATGACCTTCTGACTGCCAGGCCCGTGCTTTAAACACTATGCCATTCTGCTTCTCTACAGCTAGGTGCAGAAGTGCTGTGGGCCTGGGAGCGGGGAAGAGCAGAGGGAGCAAGTCAGGGTGATGCAGAAGGGAGTGGGAGATGAGGGAAAGTGGGGTTTAGTGTGGGAAGGCCTCTTGGAGGAGATGTGCCTTCAGTAAGGCCTTGAAGTGGGGGAAAGTAATTGTCTGGTGGATTTTAGGAGGGAGGGCACACCAGGCCAGAATTAGGATATGGGCCAGGGGTTGGTGGCGACACAGGTGAGATGGAGGCACAGGGAGAAGTTTAGCACTAGAGGAGCGAAGTGTGGGAGGTGGGTTGTAGAAGGAGAGTAGCAAGGTGAGGTAAGAGGGGGCAAGGTGATGGACTGCCTTAAGACCATTGGTGAGGAGGTTTTGTTTGATGAGGAGGTGGATGGGCAACCTCTGAAATTTTTTTGAAGAGGGGGTGACATGTCCTGAATGTTTTTGTAGAAAAATGATCCAGGCAGCAGAGTGAAGTATGGATTGGAGTAGGGAGAGACAGGAGGCTAGGAGGTCAGCAAGGAGGCTAATGCAGTAATCCAGACAGAATAGGATGAGTGATTGTATTAACATAGTAACAGTTTGAATGGAGAGTTACTGTTTCTGATCAATCGTTCGGTAGCATTTATTGAGCACTTGATTTGTGCAGAGCACTGTACTAAGCACCCGGGAGAGTACCACAGGATAGGCAGCCATGATATTTAACTTTAGGAAGCTTGTTAATCTAGCAGAGATAGACATTTAAATAAATTACCCAGAGAAAGCAACCGAGTATAAGAATTTGTATGTACGTAAGATTTGGGGGTGGGGTGAGTACTTACAAATGCCCCAGCTATTACTATCATTATTATTATCATTACTAGAGGGAAAGAGGCAAAAGGGGATGAGTGACTAGAGAGGCCCTAGGATGTTAACATGAGGTCAGAGGCTCTCAACTCCAAGGATTTTCTGCAAAAACTTTGGAACTTTGGGAACTTGCCCACACTGCTCATTGACTGCTGTCACATTTTCCCGTGTAGCCTGTGGGAAGACACCAGCTTGTAGTTTGGGACATGCTTAGTGAGTTTTTCTTCATTCGTTGCTTATGTGGCCCCGTGCTCCTGCTCCAATTCCAAATACTTCAAAAAAGAGTTCGGAAATTAACTCTGTTCCTCTTTGTATCATTCTGCTCCCATGGCTTAGAGGAAAGAGCACAGGCTTCAGTGTCAGAGCTTGTGGGTTCGAATCCTGGCTCCACCACTTATCCACTGCGTGACTTTGGGCAAGTCACTTAACTTCTCTGTGCCTCAGTTACCTCATCTATAAAATGGGGATAAAGACTGTGAGCCCCACGTGGGACAATCTAATAATAATGTTGGTATTTGTTAAGCGCTTACTATGTGCAGAGCACTGTTCTAAGCGCTGGGGTAGATACAGGGTAATCAGGTTGTCCCACGTGAGGCTCACGGTTAATCTCCATTTTACAGATGAGGTAACTGAGGCACAGAGAAGTGAAGTGACTTGCCCACAGTCACACAGCTGACAAGTGGTAGAGCCGGGAGTCGAACACATGACCTCTGACTCCGAAGCCCCGGCTCTTTCCACTGAGCCACGTTGCTTCCCAATCTAATTACCTTGTATCTACCCCAGGGCTTAGAACAGTGCTTTGCACATAGTAAGCGCTTAACAAATACCATCATTATTATTACTATTTCCAATAAAGAAGCCAACTTAGCATTTGCTGTCTCTGCCTGAGGCTGTGTGCAGAATCAGCTTGAGGAATCGTCTCCGTCTCACTCGGTTGCTCCTGATACCCCCTGCAGAGACTTCTCCTCTTCCTCCTCCTCCCCGTCCTCCCTGGACACCTCAGCCCATGCTATCCTTCACTGCTACATTGCTCCACTTTCCGAATCCTCTCACTACTGAATGCATAATTCATATTTCCCTGAGCAAAAGCCTGAGTTTTCAGCCTCTTCCAAGGTTAATGAGACAATACCCAAGTGAGGACATTAAGGTCACTTTTTCTAAAGAAGAAGTTTAGTACCTGCTTGCCCTTTAATTCTCCTTTGGCTAGGTCAACACCGGGCAACTACTCTTTTGAGGGAGGATTTTCCCATGGAAAATTCCATTCGGGGGCTCGAATCGTCACTTGGCAAACCTAAGACACAGTGCCAAGCTAACTGGCAGGGATGGCCCCTGGCAGATGAGACTAACGTTGGCTTGGACTCCTGGAATTCTGAGGCAAGCTTTGCCCCCCGATTGGCAGTCTGCATTTCAGACATTTCTACCAGCTCTGGCTCCCTCCGTCATTGCCATCCTGGGTGGCTGGTGCCCAGTCCAGGGAGGCTGGCTGGAGCAGAAGTTGGAAGTGGAGAAGGGAGAGAAGTATCTTCCTGTCATTATCATTATAGAGTTGTCCTCAGTTTGAAGAAAACACAGCTGGTGATGAGACTGTATCTGTGAGTGTGAATATTTTTGAGAAAGAGGATTTCTTGCACACCATGTCCGGGAAAATCCAAGAGTGCTCTTTCTGGCCCTGTGCTCAGATGTCAATTGGTAAGAGAGGAGAGGTGCATTAATAATTAATAATAATTATGCTATTTGTTAAATGCTTACTCAATGCCAGGCGCTGTTCCAAGTGCCGGGGTGGATATAAGCAAATCAAGTTGTGTGCAGTCCCTGTCCCAAATGGAGCTCATAATCTTCACTCCCATTTTACAGATGAGGTAACTAAGGCACAGAGAAGTGAAGTGACTTGCCCAAGATCACACAGCAGGTTTGTGGCAGAGGCATGATAAGAATTCAGATCCTTCTGACTCCCAGGCCTGGGCTCTATTCTCTAGGCCAAGCTGCTTCTCACCATTTTATCATGCTGAATTCTATCGCTAGCAGGACGGAGACATGGGTCGTGTTTGCAGGAGTGGCGATGGCTTGCCCTGATTCATCCAAACTCTTTTGCTGGTCCCCCTGTGCCCAGGAGAACAATTTGCGAGTTGGCTTGTGTGGGAAACAGGTGCAGTCTGGAGTCACAGAACAGAGTAACTCCGCCAAACTAATTCTCTTCCTCTCTTCAAAACACTACTTAGGGCTCACCTCCTCCAAGAGACCTTCCCAGACTGAACTCCCCCTTTTCCCTCTGCTCCCTCTGCTCTCCCTCTATCCCCCCCTTTCACTTCCCCTCAGCTAAGCCCTCTTTTCCCCCCTTTCCCTCTGCTCCTCCTCCTCTCCCTTCCCTTCCCCTCCGCACTGTACTCATCCGCGCAACTGTATATATTTTCATTACCCTATTTATTTTGTTAATGAGATGTACATCGCCTTGATTCTATTTATTTGCTATTATTTTAATGAGATGTTCATCCCCTTGATTCTATTTATTGCTATTATTTTTGTCTATCTCCCCCGATTAGACTGTAAGCCCGTCAAAGGGCAGGGACTGTCTCTATCTGTTACCAATTTGTACATTCCAAGCACCTAGTACAGTGCTCTGCACATAGTAAACGCTCAGTAAATACTATTGAATGACAAAAGCTCATTGCCATCAGCTTCAAGGCACTCAGTCAGCTCTCTCCCTCTTACCTACCCCCTTCCCTCCCCCTCAACAACTCACCCAGTGCACTTCATTCCTTTAACACCTACCTATTTACTCCTCCCGTCTGGAATGCCCTCTCACTTTCAGGTCTGACAGACCACCCCTCTCCACACCTTCAAAGCCGTACTAAAATCATATCTCCTCCAGGAAGCCTTCCCTGACTAACCTCTCAGCTCCCTATCCTGTTCTCCCTCCCTTCTGTATTACCTATGCCCCTAGGCTGTACCCCCTGAACACTTTGAGGTTCACCTTATACCCACTCAATATAAATGTTGCTTTCCCGATCTGTAATTTATTTTAATGTCTGCTTCCTCTTATAGACTGTAAACTCCTTGTGGGCAGGGATTGTGTCCAGCAACTCTACTGTATTGTAATAATAATAATAATAATAATGTTGGTATTTGTTAAGCGCTTACTATGTGCCAAGCACTGTTCTAAGCGCTGGGGTAGACATGGGGGAATCAGGTTGTCCCACGTGGGGCTCACAGTTTTCATCCCCATTTTACAGATGAGGGAACTGAGGCGCAGAGAAGTTAAGTGACTTGCCCACAGTCACACAGCCGACAGATAGAGTGCACTGCACATAGTAAGCACTCGATGAATACCATTCACTGATTAATTGATTCATTTACTGAGACCTCAATCACAAACACCACTGTGATCTGTTTGATCAGCAGTAGCTGTCAATTGGGCAGAATACTGGATCAATTAGGGACAGGCAAGTGGACACAATTCTGTATCAACTCATACTTTGTGGCAGTTTCTTGCAGAATCACAACAAAGAGAACAAATAATAGATAAACAGGAAAGCAGCGTGGTCTAGGGGATAAAGCCCGGGGCTGGGAGTCAGAGGACCTGGGTTCTAATTCCAGCTTAATAATAATAATAATGATGATGGTGGTATTTATTAAGCACTTACTATGTGCAAAGCACTGTTCTAAGCACTGGGGGGGATACAGGGTGATCAGATTGTCCCACGTGGGGCTCACAGTTTTAATTCCCATTTTACAGATGAGGTCACTGAGGCACAGAGAAGTTAAGTGACTCACCCACAGTCACACAGCTGACAAGAGGCAGATCCGGGAGTTGAACCCATGACCTCTGACTCCGAAGTCCAGGCTCTTTCCACTGAGCCACGCTGCTTCCCCTTACTGTGTGCAGAGCACTGTACTAAATGCTTTGGAGAGTACAATATAACAGACACATTCTCTCCAGTGTTAGTTTGGCACTTGGTAAATAGGAAGCAATTAACACAATTATCAAAAATGTTTTCCTGATGACCTTGCAGCTAGTTGTCTAACTAATTAGAAATTATTAGCATTAGGAAGACACAGGCAGATCCTGGAAAACTCTTTTACCCTGCTTTTAAGTTGGGTCTCATGTGGGCACAACTATCAATCAATTGTATTTATTGAGTACTTACTGCATGCAGAGCACTGTACTAAGTGCTTCGGAGAGTATAATATAAGCTCATGCGCAGGGAATGTGTCTACCAACTGTGTAGTGTTATACTGTTCTCTTCCAAGCACTTAGTACAGTGCTCTGCACAGAGTAAGTGCTCAATAAATAAAATTGATTGACTGAACAGAGTTGGTAGACACGTTTCCTGTTCCCAGCGAGTTTACAGGCTTGCCATCCTGATGATCTCTGTCCCAGGATCACAGACAGGGGTTGAGGGGCCATAGGTCAGACACGGTTCTCTACTGGTCCACAGAGCTAAATAGCACTTTCCAAACATCCTAAGTGACAGAGAAATTGATATATTTTGACAGGCAGAGTGGAGAGGGAGGTCAGATAATTTCCTGTTTCTCAGGAAATGGAAAAGAAGAAGAATCAACTGTTTCCCGAAGCTAATCTAGTCTAATCTAGAGAGAGAAGAAACAGAAGTATTAAATTAAATTAAATGGTATTAAAAGAGAAGCAGCGTGGCTCAGTAGAAAGAGCATGGGTTTAGGAGTCAGAGGTTATGGGTTCTAATCCCAGCTCTGTCACCTGTCATCTCTGTGACTTTGGGCAAGTCACTTAACTTCTCGATGCTTCAGTTACCTCATCTGTAAAATGGGGATTAAGACTGTGAGCCTCACGTGGGACAACTTGATTACCCTGTATGTACCCCAGTGCTTAGAATAGTGCTCGGCACTTAGTAAGCGCTTAACAAATACTAACAAATACTAACATTATTATTAAATGAGTGTTTACAGCGTACAGCAGAGTTGGTAGAAATGTTACTTACTCATGAGGAGTTTACAGACTAGAGGAACCATTCCGAATCAGTGAACCCTCCTGTGTAATTGATGCATTTGATTCTGTTCCCCCAAGGCCTTAAGAATTCACTCCTTCCCAGCCCCTATTTCCACAGCACTTATGTACACCTCCTTATACTCCTTTGCTTCCTTCAACCTGTAATTTATTTTAATGTCGGTTTCCCTGCTAGTCAGTCAGCTCCTTGAGAGCAGGGATTATGTCTATTTACTCTATTGTAATCTCCCACGTGGTTAGTACAGTGCTCTGTGCTCAGTAAGTGCTCAATTAATACAATTGGTTGATAGATCAAAGGGGCTGATCACCATTTTATGAGATGATTTAGGGATCCCAGCCAGATTCTGAAATCCGCTGTAAAGAAGCAGCGTGGCTCACTGGAAAGAGCACGGGCTTTGGAGTCAGAGGTCATGGGTTCGAACCCCGGCTCTGCCCCTTGGCAGCTGTGTGACTGTGGGTAAGTCACTTCACTTCTCTGTGCCTCAGTTCCCTCATCTGTAAAATGAGGATTAAGACTGTGAGCCCCACGTGGGACAACCTGATTCCCCTGTGTCTACCCCAGCGCTTAGAACAGTGCTCGGCACATAGTAAGCACTTAACAAATACCAACATTATTATTATTATTGATTCTTAGTTGATTCTGTCCTGGGACTCAGAGCCACCCACACTCCCATGACCTCTAGACTGTAAACTCCTTGTGTGCAAGGAACATGTCTTCTACCAACTCTGTTGTATTATATTCTCCCAAAGGTTAGGGCAGTGCTCTGTATAAAATAAGCACTCAATATCTTGTCTTATGCTGTCGAGTCATTTCCGACCCAGAGTGACAGCACGGACACATCTCTCCCAGAACGTCCAGCTCTCCATCTGCAATCGTTCTGGTGGTGGATCCATAGAAATCCCACTAATTGATTGATTGCTGTGCCCACCCTCCCACAGAGAGATAAGGGTGTGTGGTTGCCACCCTGCATTCGGGCCCCTGAAAACCCAGAAAGGTTCTAGTCTTCCTCACCTCATTCTCTTTGTCAGCTAGGGAATCAGGACTGGAGCAGGTGATAACCCTCCTGATCTTGATCTCTTAGTAACAATGCGTGGCACATAGTAAACACCTAGTAAATACCATGGATTGCTTAATTAGTCTTGGTTGGGACTCCAATTCCTAGTCCCTGTTGGGCAGTTAGTGGTTTCAAAACTTTGTGAGAACAAGGCTAACCCAAAAACATACCCACAAAAGGAGCGGCTAGAGCTACTCAGGGGAATAATCTCAATTAACAGATGTAAGGAAGAAGCCGCAAGGCCTATTGGAAACATAACAGGGGGAATTCAGGGCAGCTGGGTTCTCATCCAGGCTCTGTCACTTGCCCATTGTGTGATTTATGGCAAGTCACTCAACTTCTCTGTGCTTCAGTTTCCTCATCTGCAAATTGGGGATCAAATGTCTGTTCTCCTTCCTTCTTAAACTGAGCCCCAGATGGGACAGGGACTGTATCTGACCTAAAGATTTTTAACTTCTCCAGCATTTGGTATAGTGCTTGGCACATAGTGAGCACCTTAACATGTACCATGATCATTACTGTTAAGTGCTTCTGGTTCTTCTATATGTTTCTTGTGGGCACAAAGTCACAGTCTCTCTCCCCAGCATTTTCCATCTCTATAGAATCCGTCCTGGAGGGAAGCATTTACTGCAGTTTCTCCCATACCACCACCGTGGCCTGAAATGACTCTGGTAGGAAGCAATTCAGCATTAAAGCTTCTCTCAGCAATTTTACAGACCCTAGTTCTTGGTGTTTAAATTTCAATTTAGCATCCTCTTCTCCAATCCAGGTACAGAACTGCTCTGGACCCTAGTGGCACCAAGAAATGATTGTCAGGAATCAGAGTTTTCCCCATCTGTTCTCCTATTTACCATGTCCTATCAATCAATCATCAATTTATCTCTCAATAGAATTTACTGGGCATTTAATCTGTGCATTGAATCTGCACTAAATGCTTGGGATAATACAGTAGAGTTAGTAGACACGGTCCCTGTCCTCAACCTGCTTACGTTTTAGTGAGGGACAGACAATAAAATACATTTCAGGTCAGGACAATAGAGTATAAAGATTTGTTCATACATGCTAAAGAGGGGCAGAAGTTCCCAAATGTTTAGGTGATTTAGAAGTGGTGAAGTATCCCTTGGGAGGAAAATGGGATGGGGGAAATGAAATTAACCAGGGAAGGCCTCCCGGACCAAATGACATGTGCAATAAAAATGTGTCAGCTGAAAAAGCAAACAATCAATTAATTGTATTTATTGAGGTTTTACTGTTGCAGAGAATGGTACAAAGCAATTGGGAGAGTACAATATAACAGAGTTTGTTGACACATTCCCCAAAGTGACTTTACAATCTAGAGGGAGAGACAGACAGAAATGTACATTAAGTGCTATGGGGTGGAGGGAGAGGTGAATAAAAAGTGCAAATCCAAGTGAAAGGGTGTCGCAGAAGGGAGTGGGAGAAAAGGAAATGAAGTCCTCTTTGGGGAAGGCCTCTTGGAGGAGATGTGCCTTTAATAAGACATTTAAAGTGGAGAGAGTGATCATCTGTCGGCTGTGAAGAGGGAGGCTGCTTTGGGCCAAAGGCAGGATGTGGGTGAGAGGTCAGTGGTGAGATAGATGAGATTGAGGTATGGTGAGTAGGTTGGCATTCGAGGAGCGAAGAGTATAGGCTGGGTTTTAGTAGGAAAGCAGCAAGATAAGGTAGGAGGGGCCAAGGGGACCGAGTGATTTAAAGCCAATGGTAAGGAGTTTCTGTTTGTTGTGGAGGTAAATGGGCAACCTCTGGAAGTTCTTCAGGAGGAGGGTAACGTGGACTGAACATTTTTGAAGGAAAATGATCTGGGCAGCAGAATGAAATATGGACTGGAGTGGGGAGAGGCAGGAGGCAGGGAGGTCAGTGAGGAGGCTGATGCAGTAATCAGTCAGCTTGGCTTAGTGAAAAGAGCATGGGCTTGGGAGTCACAGGTCATGAGTTCAAATTCCGGCTCCACTACTTGTCAGCTGTGTGACTCTGGGCAAGTCATTTAACTTCTCTTTGCCTCAGTTACCTCATCCTTAAAATGGGGATTAAGACTGTGAGCCCCACATGGGACAACTTGATTATCTTGTATGTACCCCAGCATTTAGAACAGTGCTTGACACATAGTAACCGCTTAATAAATACCATTATGATTATTACTATTATCAAGGCAGGATAGCATAAATGCTTGGATTAATATGGTAACAGTTGGAATTCTTTAATTCAATTGTATTTATAGAGTGCTTACTGTGTGCAGAGCACTCTACTAAGCGCTTGGGAGAGTACAACACAACAATAAACAGACATATATCCTGCCCACAACGAGCTTACAGTCTAGAGGATGGAGAGGAAAGGGGGGATTTTAGTGATGTGAAGGTTGAACTGACAGGATTTGGGACAAATCAAATATGTGGGTTGAATGAAAGAGATGAGTTGAGGATAATACTATAGTTATGGGCTTGTGAGACGGAGGATGATTGTGCTGTCTACAGTGACAGCAAAGGGAGCAGAAGGATTGGGTGGGCAGATAAGCAATTCTGTTTTGAACACGTTAAATTTGAGATGTCTGCGGGACAACCAAGTAGAGATGTCCTGCAGGCAGGAGGAAATGTGAGATTGCAGAGAAGAAGAGAGATCAGGCCTGGAGAGGTATTCATTCATTCAATAGTATTTATTGAGCGCTTACTATGTGCAGAGCACTGTACTAAGCACTTGGAATGAACAAGGCGGCAACAGATAGAGACAGTCCCTGCCATTTGACGGGCTTACGGTCTAATCGGGGGAGACGGACGGACGAGAACGATGGCAATAAATAGAGTCGAGGGGAAGAACATCTCGTAAAAACAATGGCAACTAAATAGAATCGAGGCGATATACATTTCATTAACAAAATAAATAGGGTAATGAAAATATATACAGTTGAGCAGACGAGTACGGTGCTGAGGGGATGGGAAGGGAGAGGGGGAGGAGCAGAGGGAAATAGGGGGAAAAGAGGATTAAGCTGCGGAGAGGTGAAGGGGGGGGTGGTAGAGGGAGTAGAGGGAGAAGGGGAGCTGAGTCTGGGAAGGCCTCTTGGAGGAGGGGAGTTTTAAGTAGGGTTTTGAAGAGGGGAAGAGAATCAGTTTGGCGGAGGTGAGGAGGGAGGGTGTTCCGGGACCGCGGGAGGATGTGGCCCGGGGGTCGACGGCGGGATAGGCGAGACCGAGGGACGGTGAGGAGGTGGGCGGCGGAGGAGCTGAGCGTGCGGGGTGGGCGGTAGAAAGAGAGAAGGGAGGATTGGTAGGAAGGGGCGAGGTGATGTAGAGCCTTGAAGCCTAGAGTGAGGAGTTTTTGTTTGGAGCGGAAGTCGATAGGCAACCACTGGAGTTGTTTAAGAAGGGGAGTGACACGCCCAGATCGTTTCTGCGGGAAGATGAGCCGGGCAGCGGAGTGAAGAATAGACCGGAGCGGGGCGAGAGAGGAGGAAGGGAGGTCAGAGAGAAGGCTGACACAGTAGTCTAGCCGGGATATAACAAGAGCCCGTAGCAGTAAGGTAGCCGTTTGGGTGGAGAGGAAAGGGCGGATCTTGGCGATATTGTAAAGGTGAAACTGGCAGGTCTCGGTAACAGATAGGATGTGTGGGGTGAATGAGAGAGACGAGTCAAAGATGACACCGAGATTGCGGGCCTGCGAGACGGGAAGGATGGTCGTGCCATCCACGGTGATAGGGACGTCTGGGAGAGGACCGGGTTTGGGAGGGAAGATGAGGAGCTATCCACAAAGATTGTAGTTGAAGCCATGGGAGTGAATGAGATCTCCAAGGGAGTGGGTGTAGATGGAGAAAAGAAAGGGGCACAGAACTGAATGTTGAGGGGCTCCCATGGTTAGGAGGTGGGAGAAAGAAGAGGAGCCTGTGAAAGTGACTGAAAATGAGCAACCAGAGAGATAGGAGAACCAGAAGAAGCCAAGATTGGATAATGTTTTCAGGAGAAAGCGTTGCTTGACAGTGTTGAAGGCAGCTGAGAGGTTGAGGTGGATTGATTAGGCTGGAGTAGAGGCCGTTGGATTTGGCAAGAAGATCATTTGTGACCTCTGAGAGGGCAGTTTCTCTACAGTGAGGGGGGAGGAAGCCAAATTGGAGGCAGTAAAGGAAAGAATTGGAGGAGAGAAACTGGAGACAGTAGGGGTAGAAATCTCACTAAAGAAGTTTGAAGAAGAATGGGAGGAGGGAGATTGGGCAACAAATGGAGGGAGCCATGGGCTCAAGGGAAGGTTTTTTTTAAGATTGGAGAGATATGAACATGTTTGAAAGCAGAGGGAAAAAAGCTACTGGAGAGTGAACAGTTGAAGACAGTGATCAGGGAGGGAAGAAAGGAGGAGGCAAATGTTTATAAGGTGTGAAGGGATGCGGTCCGATGCCCAGGTGCAGGGGGTGGATTTTGAGAAAAAACCGGAGGCGATCTTCTTTTGAGATACTGCTCGGAAAGATGGAAGAATTGAAGGGGCAGGAGGATGGAAGGATTGGGTGAGAGCAGGGGAGACTTTAGGGAGTTTATAATAATATTAATGAGGGTATTTGTTAAGGACTTCTATGTGCCAGACACTGTACTAAGCGCTGGGGTGGATGAAAGCAAATCATGTTGGATTCAATCCCTTGTCCCACATGGGGCTAACAGTCTCAATTCCTATTTTACAGATGAGGTAACAGGCGCAGAGAAGGTAAGTGGCTTGCCCAAGCTCACGCAGCAGACAAATGGCAGATCTGGGATTAGAACCCAGGGTCTTCCGACTCCCAGGCCCATGCTCTGTCCACTATGTCATATGTCTGATGGTTTCAATTTCCTCAAAAAAGGATGTAGTTCAGGTCATTAGGGGCAAGAGATGGGGAAGGGAGGGAAATGAGTGACAGAAACCTGAGGAACTCTAATCAACGCGCAAGACTGATATTCTTAGCCTGCTGTACTTTATGTCCAGGTTGATTTCTTTAGGTCTCGAATCCCTGCCCTGACAGTACCAGGCAAGTGCTCATACCCTCTCGAGAGTTCCTAAGGTTTTTCTACTCACCAATAAAACATCAGCAGGGCTGTATCACAGGAATTATTGGGGTTTTTCCATTTACTAATTTCTAAAGGAGGTTCAGGATTTTCAATCACTTTGCAGATTCAGACACTGGGGCATGAGCCAAGATCTCTGCTCAGGGTCTTTGGAAATTGCTACCCCTGGTCTGTTGGGCTGGAGTCGAAACTCCAACCTCTATCCTATTCTGCTGTTTGTGTGCATTTACTTCCTAATATTTGCAATTTATTTTAATGTCTGTGTCCTCCATTAAACTGTAAGCTCCTTGAGAGCAGGGATCATGTCAGCCAAGTTGAGAGCACAGTTCTCTCTCAAGTGCTTAGTGCATCTGCACACAGTAGATGCTCAATAGACACAATTGATTGATTGAATGACATGGCTTACTCTCAATAAACAATAACCCTCAGGGAGTGGGGACTCTCAGGGTTTGCTCCTGAATTAGCTTCCACTCTGGACCTTGGCTGGTAAGCAGGATGAAGTAATAGACAGTCAAAGGAATCAAGGGGCTGCTCAGCACATTTGCAGAGAAGAGAAGGACAGGAACAGAATTCAAAGTACATTTGATCAATTAGAATAAGGATGCCACAAAGCAGGCAGAAATTTCATACATGTAGACCTCAACTTAAGATGTTTAGAGTAGTCAGATATTGGATGTGTTCCTAAATTCACACCTTGTTCTAACTTTACGATACATTTGTGGTGACTTGACCCATTAACCTCCTTGATGGCATTAAGTTAAAGTACTTACACTGTGCCAAACACTGTATTAAGCACTGGGGTAGATAGGAGGTAATCAGATGAGACATGCTCCCTGTCCCTCATGGGACTCACCGACTAAGTGGGAGGGAGAAAAGATAATCCCCATTTTACAGAGGAGGAAACAGGTACAGCAGAGTTAATTGACTTACCCAAGGTCATGCAACAGGCAAGTGTCAGGGCTGGGATTAGAACTCAGTCCCTCTGACTCCCAGGCTCATGCTTTTTCTGCTAGACCATATTTTCAAATTTCATAACATTTTCCCGAGGAGAAAGTTGGTTCTGACTTAGGTTTTGACTTCCTATGAAGTCAGAAACAAACTGGACCTTGAGTTTAAGAACTACCCAGAGGGGCAAATGCAATAACAAAATCCTGGATGGAGGAAAAAACAGCTTAGCACAAGAACAGCAGAAAACGACCAGGAGGACGGAGTTGACTGGAAGCTGAATGTGAGTCAGCAGTGCGCTGTTATTAAAACAGTCCAATTTAGCAGTGAGCTATTCTCAGGATGTTTGAGAGTTGGGATGGAAACCTTCCACTCTGTTCCACTGAGATTCAGGTTTTCATTGCATTGTCATGTCCCACTTTGGCCATGCCACTGATTATGATTAACGAGTCGAAGCGCAAAATGCGCCAATCCTTTGAGGAACCTATTGTGTCTAACTCTGAGCCTTCAGTTGGTCACCTGGTGAAGTTCAGTGCTATTGAAGTGCTTCTCTTGCTGCTTTGGTCGCAGTTCAGAATGTGTTTTTAGGTCTCCTGACCCTTTAGGAGCCTTGCCTCAAGGACAGCAACCGGTCTTCTGATTCCTGCCCACTAGCTTAGTCTATTTCCAACTTTACCATTGGCTTTGTCAGTCAGTCAAGTGTATTTATTGAGAGATAAAATAGCAATGAACACATTCCCTGCCCACAATAAGCTTACAGTCTAGAGCAGGGACTGTGTCCGTTTAGTGTTGTATTCTCCCCAGAGCTTAGTACAGTGATCTGCACACAGTAAGTGCTCATTCAATATATTTGAATGATAGAATGGAGGGGGAGACAGACATTAATAAAAATAAATTACAGATATGTACATAAGTGCTATTGGACTGGGAAGGGGGATAAATAAAGGGAGCATGTCAAGGTGATGGAGAAGGGAGTGGGTTTTATTACCCTACTTATTTTGTTAATGAGATGTACATCCCCTTGATTCTATTTATTGCTATTGTTTTTGTCTGTCTCCCCCAATTAGACTGTAAGCCCGTCAATGGGCAGGGATTGTCTCTATCTGTTGCCGAATTGTGCATTCCAAGGGCTTAGAACAGTGCTCTGCACATAGTAAGTGCTCAATAAATACTATGGAATGAATGAATGAGAAGAGGAAAGGAGGGCCTAGTCAGGGAAGGGCTCTCAGAGGAGATGGGCTTTCAGGGAGCTTTGAAAAGGGGGAGAGTAATTGTCTGTCAGATCTGAGGAGGGAGGGCGTTCCAGACCAGAGGCAGGATCTTAAGCTGTTCGAGGTGGGGCAAACAATTTAACTTCCCTGGGCCTAATTCCTCACTTGTAAAATGGAGATAATACTTGCCTTAGCACACCTCACAAGGATGTTGTGAGGATAAAATAGAACATTTGATGAGAAAGCATTTGGGGAAAATAAAAGCGCTCTCCAAATACATGCTGTTATTAACAACCTACTGCTAATCCACATTTTCCAGACTCTGCTTCACCATGTCTTTAAATAATTTGTTCTGTCCTCCCAGCTTGCGTAGGTTCCGTTTCAGTTCACTACACAGCAGTTGCTTGGGTTCCCTGCTGTCACCCCTTCCCTTCCCAAGCCCCAACCTGTGAAGCTGAGCTACTTAGAGTGTTCTCTCAATGCCGGTGAGAGTCCTGGCTCCAGGACCTCGTTGTTGGCATCTTGTCTGCTATGCCTCAGTTTCCTCATCTGTAAAATGGGGATTAAATATATGTTGTCCCCTTCAGACTGGGGGCCCCTTGTTAGACAAGGACTGTGTCTATTAATAATAATAAATAATAAGTAATTATGGTCCTTGTTAAGCATTTTTCTATGTTCCAAGCACTGTTCTAAGCACTGGGGTAGATGCAAGTTAATTAGGTTGGACACAGTCCCTGTCCCACATGGGGTTCACACTCTTAATCCCCATTTTACTGATGAGGTAACTGAGGCCCAGGGAAGTTAAAAGACTTGCCCAAGGTCAGAGAAGTTAAGAGACTTGCCCAAGGTCACATAGCAGACATGTGGCGGAGTCTGGATTAGAATCCAGGTCCTTCTGGCTCCCAGGACCATGGTCCGTCCACTAAGCCATGCTAATTCTGTATTTAGCACAGTGCTTGGCACATAGTAATCCCTTATCAATACGATTGTTATTATCATTATCATCATTATGTAATAATAATAATGTTGGTATTTGTTAAGCGCTTACTATGTGCCAAGCACTGTTCTGAGCGCTGGGGTAGACATAGGGGAATCAGGTTGTCCCACGTGGGGCTCACAGTCTTAATCCCCATTTTACAGATGAGGGAACTGAGGCACAGAGAAGTTAAGTGACTTGCCCACAGTCACACAGCCGACAAGTGGCAGAGCTGGGATTCGAACTCATGAGCCCTGACTCCAAAGCCGATGCTCTTTCCACTGAGCCACGCTGCTTCTGTACACATCATAGAAGACTGTAAAGACACTGCTCAGGAGGCTTGACGTTCCTTCTGGGGAAAGACCAAATCTCCCAGCCGTAAAGATGGTAGAATTGCAGCGCAGCTTAGATTTCTTGGATGCTTTGATGCTGCCCCATCCTGTCACTTTTCCAGAGGACATACCGGCCTTCCACCACTCACTTGAGCCCAGGAACTGACTCCCAGGGTCTGAGGCAGACCACCGCCCTGCTCCCTAGGCCAACCGGGGCTGCTGCCGCTTTGGGAAGTTATAGTCGGAAAGCCCACTCTGCAATGCAGCAACGAATGCTTCAGGCTATGGGAGAAAGAGGAGGAGTGTAGGCTGAGGAAAGAAGATGAGTTTACTGTTGTTTCAGAGAGGAAGTTGCCACAGTCCTGGCCAGTGCTTTGGGAGGGAGAGGGGGAGGGGAATCCCAGAAGCTCCAACACCTACCTCCATCTCCTCAGCTCTGGGTCTTTCGGAGCATGTCCTTCTCTACACTCAGCTGCCATTTCTGCAGCTGCCCACATGCCAGCAGTTGGCAGGGTGGCAGAAGGGACGGCTCTTCACGGCCGTGATCCGGCAGAGTGTGGAGGGGAGACGAGGTGACTTTGTGCCGCCCCGATCTGTTCTCGCCCCCACCCACGTAGGCTTTCGTTCTGTTCTCTGCTTGCACTGCCAGCTGCACTGCCCAGGCCCCACTGGGGAGAACATCTATTGTCTTCTCACAACACAAAGGAAACCCTAAAACAAAGACCGCGACACCAGTAGATGATTTTCTTCCAGTCCAGCGGTCAAAATGACAGTTTGCCAAGTGTTGGCTCTCCGGGTTAACTCTTACCCTCCCCTCATCCTCCAATGCAGGCCTCTGGCTTCCTGTCATGGAGGGACACTGATCTTCCTGACAGGCATGGAGGCCTGAGCTGGCCCAGGACTGACCCTGGTTACTCCAGCGAGCCAGTTAGCCTAAGGAAATGGGCTCCTTCCAAAGTCCTGCTAAAATCATACCACCTCAAGGAAGCCTTCCCTGACTAACGTCTCATCTCCCTATCCTCGTTTCCCTCCCTCTGTGTCACCTATGCACTTAGGTCCATAATCAATGGATCAATGAATGAATCACATTTATTGAGCACTTACGGTATGCACAGCTAAGCGCTTGGGTGAGTAGACTATAACAGAGTTGGTAGACATATTCTCTGCCCACAATGAGCTTACAGTCTAAGCACTTTCTGCTAAGCACTTCATTAATCTCCCCACCCCCAGCCCCCTAACACTTAAGTACATATCCTTACACTACCTTGTTTCTCCTGTCTATAACTTATTTTATTTATGTCTCCCCCAGTATACTGTAAGGTCCTTGGTGGCAGGCATAGTGCCTACCAACTCTTTCATATTGTACTCTCCCAGTGCTTAGTACGGTGCTCTGCACACGGTGAGTGCTCAATAAATATTGCAATTTTGATTGATTAGATACCATCGACTGATTGCATGGGGCAGCGTCAGAAAGCAGATGGAAACGAGCAGGTGTTTCACCGCGACCACCGTCTAAGCTGAATGGACATCCATTGAGGTCAGTGGAGTTCTCACTGCCTACCCGTGCCCACGTCCTGCCTCTGGCCTGGAACTCCTTCCCCTTTGTAAGTGACAGACCATCACTCCCCCACTTTCAAAGCCTTATTAAAATCACATCTCTTCGCGAGAAGCCTGTCCCATTAAGCCTTTATTTTCCCTACTGAGCCCTCTTTTCCCCTACTCCGTCTCCCTTCTGTGTCACCCTTGCATTTGGATTTGTACCCTTTAATTCACCCCACCCTCAGCCCCACAACACTTACGTACATACATAAGCTCGTCCTCTATACCAAAAGCTCACTGTGGCCAGGAAACATCCCCCAAGCGCTTAGTACAGTGATCTGCACATTAAAAACACTCTATAAATACCATTGAAAGATTATTTTAATGTCTCTCCCCCCTCTAGTCTGTAAGCTTCTTGTGGGAAGAGAAAAGGTCTACCAATTCTGGTATATTGTAGTCTCCCAAAGGCTTGGTAGGGTGCTCTATACACAGTAAGTGCTCAATAAATGTGATTGATTGATTTTCAAAAGTTATAAATCCTTACACCCCTGGGTGACTTTGCCTGAAGACTGAAGGATAAAGGATTCAGATAACTCTTTCATTTCTTCCTTCTGTGACGTTGTGCAAGTCATTTAACTTCTTTATGCTCTTTCCTCATTTGTAAAATGGAGATTCAACATCTGTTCTCCTTCCTGTGGGACCAGAGAGAGTGCCTGACCTGATTATCTTGTTTCTACTCCACGGTTTAGTATAGTGCTTGGCACATAGTGTTTCACAAAGAACCCAGTTATTATTATTATTATTAACATCACTATTATATGTGGAGAATACCAACAGACAACTTACATGAACCCAGATAACCAACTTGTATAATAATTTCCAATTAATTCAAGGCTAAAAAGAGAGTCTAGCATATGGTCATGAATGACTATTTAAATATATTGGAAAAATCAAGACCACAGATGAAATTCTTAAGAGGAACTGAGGCTTCAAAAGAAAAGCCTTGAACTGTATAGAGTGTATAAACAAGTCTACTATATTGTGCTACACGGCATATTGTATATATACTATATATACCATATAAGCTTTAGACTGTAAACTCACTGTGGGCAAGAAATTTGTCTACCAACTCTGTTGTATTCTACTTTCTCAAGAACTTAGGACACTGCTAGGCACGCAGCAACCGCTCAGTAAATACCATTGGTTGATTGTCTATGCTCTTAGAGAAAGAACTCTCAGCAAAAAGGAATTGCCTAAGTCTGTGGAGAACAAGACAAAACTTCAGCCTATAAAAGAGGCAAAGTAAACTGTTCTCATCCAATCGTACATTTTTCAGTGCAGATTAACTTCTGCTGTATAATTAAAATCTCCAAACTGAGTTCAATCAATGAAACTTCAATAGTGGAAATTGAAGTGTTTGTGAGACGAAACAGGCCAAAATGAATAGTGTAGTCTCACTCAATCCACCAATCAATAGTACTTAACACCTTCTGTGTGCTCGGGAGAGTCAAATAAAAGTAAGAGAAACTGTTTCTGTTTGCGAGGAGCTTCTGGGAAATATACATGCAGACAGGGAGGGAGAGAGATTGTGCTGGGGTAGCCTTTCCTCATCGTCACAGCTCATTAGGGTTGTTTCATTGATTCTGGTAATAATAATAATAATAATAATAATGGCATTTCTTAAGTGCTTACTATGTGCCAAGCACTGACTAATAAGCACTGGGGTAGATACAATTAGGTGGGCCACTATCCCTGGTCCCACATGGGCCTCATAGTCTAAGAAAGAGGGAGAATGGTAGTGAATCCCCATTTTACAGATGAGGAAACTGAGGCACAGAGAAGTTGAATGATCTACCTAAGGTCACACCACTGGCAAATTGCGGAGCTAGGATTAAAACCCAGATCCCCTGACTCCTAGACCTGTGCTCTTTCTACTAACCAACTTTAAATAAATTGTTATCCTTTCCCTCACCCAGTTTTCCCACTACTTAAAGGGACTATCCACTATCTATCCCACTTGGGTATTTGTAATAATTCAGAATTTAATAAGCTTATGAGAATTTCCTGAGTAAATGCAACAATATGAAAATATATAAACTCTGAAAACCCTTGTTTATGCATAATAAATAGCAGTTCACACTGAGTTACAATTAATGAGTCTGTATTTAAAGTGTGGCGGAGTAAAATATCTTCCTGATGACAATTTCATTTAATCACATTAGAAGTGTCTCTGATTACCCGTTCTTAATTGCCATTCGTAGTCTGAATTATTTTCATGGAGATTTCCAGGTAACGGTTTACATTAAAATGAAATCGGTATTAAGGGAGCTGGAAAAAATAGCAAGGCTTGTCTTACTCTCCCAAGTGCTTAGTAGAGTGCTCTACAAATAATAAGCACTCCATAAATTCCATTGATTGACTGATGGAACTGGCTTACACCATTAAGCGTCAAAGAAGGGATTTCCTTAGTTCACATATCTGGTTTCCTGTCTCCTTCCCCTGCTTTTGAAACCTTCATTTTGAGTCCTGTTGTTTATGAGATGTAGTCTCAAGGCCAAATATGGACACAGTTGGTCATACGAGTTTACCGTCCACTGAAATCAATGTTAGGGCCCAATCTAATCAGGTTGTGATTTCCATCCCTTCTGTAGGGAGAGTTGATCTGCACCTTCCAGTGCTGAGCTGTATTGAGCGTTCCTTATAAATACTGGGAAAGCTCCAAAGTTTCAACTCTCTGAGAAAGTCATCATTCATCATACCTAACACTGGTCAAGGTAGAGGCATTGGTAGCTAAACCATCACTTCTCGCACAATGCCATGCTGCCTTTAAAAAGGGAAAAAGGGCTTGTAAAAACAGACCAGTGTTTCTTTTGGTCTGGCTCCCTCACTAGATTAGAAGCTTCCTGAAGGCAGGGAATGTGGTATGTGTGCAGAGCGCTCTACTAAGTGATGGGAGAGAGAACACAGATGGGAATTAGACACAAATTCTGCCACTTGCAGGGCTCATAAACTAATATGCATCCTCCTTTATGTTGTAGTCTCCCAAGCTTTTAGTACAGAGAAGCAGCATGATGTGGTGGAAAAAGCATGGGCCTGGGAGTCAGAAGATCATGGGTTCTAATCCCTGCTCTGCCACCTGTCTGCTGTGTGTCGTTAGGTAAGTCACTTAACTTCTCGGTGACTCAGTTAACTCATTTGTAAATTGGTATTGAGACTGTGAGCCCCACATGGGACATGGACTGTGTCCAACTTGATTTACTTGTATTCACCCTAGCGCTTAGTACAGTGCCTGGCGCAAAGTAAGTGTTTAACAAATACCATTATTATTTTTATTATTACACTGCTTCACTCTCAGTAAGTTTTCAGGAAATACCACTAATTTTTTCATTAATTATGGAACTGGGCAGAAAAAGAGATCTAACAGTGCTTGGCGCATAGTAAGCACTTAACAAATAATAATAATAACAACAATGGTATTTGTTAAGTGCTTACTATGTGCCAAGTAGTGTTCCAGGCCCTGGGATAGACACAAGGTTATCAGATTGTCCCACGTGGGACTCACAGTCAATCCCCATTTTATAGATGAGGTAACTGAGGCTCAGAGAAGTTAAGTGACTTGCCCAAAGTCACACAGCTGACAAGTGGCAGAGCTGGGATTAGAATTTATTATCTCTGACTCCCAAGCCCGGGCTCTTTCCATGTACCCTGAGGGCAGCTGAAGGGCTTTCTTGGCACTGAACTGACGACAGGCTTGAGGCCAACAGTCACTGTAAAGATGAACACCAGATCCTTCTGCTGAGCAGGAGCAAAATGATATTGCCACCCGCATGTGATTTTACATGTGAGCTGCCTGCCGGCAGGCTCTTCATCAGGTCTCTCTGATGTGAGGATGACGATGCTATCAGCACATACACACATGAGATTCCTTGTTGCCGAGGCAACACCACTTTGGAGTGGCTGGAACCCTGTCTGTTCCCCAGAGCAGTGCCCCGATCACAGACACATTGGTGTGCGATAATTATAACTTGGGATGTTGTTCCTGTCCTTCATGCTCTAAGAAGATGTCACCAGTGGTCAAATTCACCTGTGAATTTGTGTGTTGCTGAAAAAACCAAAATAGGGTCATCTCACAATCCCAACTTCATGAACACACACCAGTGCTCTTTGGCACTGTGCTTTCACATCACTGTTTGCAGCACCTGATCTGGTTTTCACTCCTGCTGTGTGACCATCTGTGACATTCCTCATCTGTGAAATGGAGATCCAATACCTGTTCTTTCCCCCTACTTTAGACTGTGAGCTCCACATGGGACATTGACTGTGTCCGACCTGATTATTTTGTATGTTCTCCAGCACTCAGTTCAGTGCTTGACCCATAGTAAATTCCAAATCTCCCACTTATTATTTATTGTCTTACGGTCCTTAGGAAGTTTCTGCTCAGAAAGTGCTGCTCCTTTGTTAATTGCAGTGCTCTGTGCTTGTCCCTCTGTGTCAACTGACTGAGATGCAGCACTAGCCGAGGCTTTGTTTTACTATATCCGGTAAATGCTGGATTAGGTGGAAACCAAAGCCTCCTTCCCCCAAAAGAATATTTGAGATTTGAGTCAGGAAAAACCTGCCTTAAATACTTCCCAGCTTTTCAGGATGTTGACCTATCATGCAAACGATTAGCTCTGCAGCAACTATGCATTAAGACACAACTTCTAATCAAATGCTTTTCCCATTTTGATACAATTCAATCAATGGGAAATATGCCAGACTTTCCAGGAATTGAAGCGCCCTAAGGTGCCCTGTCTCACTCAGAGCCTCACAATTCAGATTTTAGTAATAGGGGGAAAATTCCAAATAAAATACAACTGAGAAAAACAATCTTCTAAAGACCCTGATAAAACAGCATACAATTTGTAATTGACAGGTTCTGGCCAGCCACAAATGGAGACAAGGAAGGGTGGGGGGGTGTCTTAGGAAGAGACTTAGCTAATGAAAGGAAGAGAGAGAGAGAGAGCGCACAGGAGAGAAAACACAGAAAGCAAGCAAGCACAGGAGAGAAAAAGCTCTTCTAGGAAAGATGCCACAAGAAATTCTGAGAGAAGATTCTTCAGTGACATCTGGGAGGGAAGGAGACACAAATTACTTCTGAAATATAATTCCACTTTGAGGCAAACTTCCATAACATCATAATCCAAACCAAATTGCCAGCCAATTCCAAGAAAAATGAGGGCCTCACTGTGAGTTTAAGATGTCTCAATGTACACATGACCATCAGTAGACAGTTAATGGACATATACATTCCCACTGCACCACTGAATGAAAACACCATGTCCATGTCCTGTCACCTGTGAGCACATCCAAATACTTTTTAAGAAATGAAAGGGAGAGGATGCACTCAGCTAATTTAGGAGCAGCTTGACTTAATGGAAAGGGCACGGGCCTCGGAGTCAGAGGAAATGGGTTCTAAACCCAGCTCTGCCACTTGCCTGCTGGGTGACCTTGGGCAAGTCACTTCCCTTCTCTGTGCCTCAGTGTCCTCATCAGCAAAATGCAGATTCAATACCTGGTTTCCTTCCTACTTAGACTGTAAGCCCCATTTGGGAGAGGGACTGTGTCTGACCAGATTAACTTGTATCTACCCCAGCACTAAAGGAAAGTGCTTGACACATATTGAGCACTGAACAAATACTCTAATTACAATAATGATAACATATGATAATAATTCAGATCTTCTTTAGCCCCTATCTTCTTCAGTGGAGCCTAGGTAATATTACTGAGAATTCTGGCACTTAATTATACCCAAAGGTTTTGAAACTTCAGAATTTTGCCATAAAATTTCCTATCTTTTTTCACTCAGTCCATTTGAGCATTACCATCTGTTGCAGCTTGACAATTTCAGAAAATCCTCTAGGAAGATCTGGGTTTAACCTAGGATTTTCATCACTCTGGTTTCTTCATGTATTAATTTCACTTCTGAAATCACTGACAGGATAAGTTGGTCTCAAAGACAAGGAAGTGTAAAATTTAAAGGGAGTTATTGTGCAGACAAAATGAACGTAACACAACTATCAAAACCTAGCGCCCAAGGAAGAAACCCACCCATTCAATTCATTTCATTTCTAACTGTGAACCATGACAGCTCGGATTGTTAACTGTCTTGTGGAAACTTACAGAATTGAGCCTGGCAGAGCATTGACTCAATCAATCGATCAATCAATCAATCAGTGATAGTTATTGAATGGTTAGTGTGTTCAGAGCATGGCACTAAACACTCTGGGGAGTTCAAGGTACTTGTATCTGTGACCTTTGGAACCTTCCCAACCCTCAGCCCCACAGTTATGTACATATCTATGAATTATACTTTGTAAATTATTTAACAATAGTAATGTTTGTCCCCCTGCTCTAGACTGTATGGTCGTTGTGGGCAGGGAATGTGTCTACCAATGAGAAGCAGCATGGCTTAGTGGAAAGAGCCCGGGCTTGGGAGTCAGAGGTCATGGGTTATAAAACCGGCTCCGCTGCTTGTCAGCTCTGTGACTCTGGCCAAGTCACTTAACTTCTCTGTGCCTCAGTTACCTATCTGTAAAATGGGGATGAAGACTGTGAGCCCTACTTGGGACAACCTGATTACCTTGTATGTATCCCAGTGCTTAGAACAGTGCTTGGCACATAGTAAGCACTTAACAAATACCAACATTATTATTATTACCAACTCTGTTGTATTAAACTCTCCCAAGCACTCAATACAGTGCTCCGCAGACTATAACTGCTCAAAAAATACAAGTGATGACAGTGATGATGAATGCATTTTGTAGACACAATCCCTGCCCTCAAGGAGCTTACAGTATTTCCACAACACCTTTGGGTCTCCAAAGATACAATTTCACCAAACGATTCCAAATCATTCTCGTAGAAATGATACATCTGTTGTAAATCAGCATAACTAACCTAATGGCTAGGAAATCAACATATGCTTACAGCCAGACACATTCCCTGTCCATAACGAGTCCCGATTCATTGTGCTGCCCAGATCGCTTTTCTGAAGAACCGTTCAGTCCACATCTCCCCACTCCTCAAAACCCTCCAGTGGTTGCCCATTCTACCTCTGCATCAAACAGAAACTTCTTACTATTGGCTTTAAAGCACTCAATCAGCTCTCCCACTCCAATCTAACCTTGCTGACTTCCTACTATAATCCAGTCCATGCATTCTGCTCCTCTAATACCAGTCTTCTCACTGCATCTTAATCTTGTTTATTCGATCAATCAAATGCATTAAGCACTTACTGTGTGCAGAGCACAGCACAACAGAGTTGGTAGACTTGACCCCTGCCCATATTGAGCTTCTAGTATTACTAATACTACTATTTGCCAATCACTGTACTAATGCTAGGGCAGATACAAAACCATCAGGTTGGATGCAGTCCCTGTCCCACATGGGGCTCACAGTCTGTGTTAGAGGGAGGACGATTTAATCCCCCTTTTACAGTTGAGATAACTGACGCAAGGAGACATTAAATGACTTACCCTAGGTCATATAGCAGACACGAGGCTGAGTCGGCATTAGAACCCAGGTCTTCTGATCCCAGTCTAGTTGCTCTTTCTACTATGTCCTACTGCCACTTCAGCGCTTTTGGGTCACCTAAGCACTTATTATTATATTATTATATTTGTTGAGCACTTACAATGTGTAAAGCACTACTAAGTGCAAGGTACAAGTTAATCATTTTGGGCACAGTCCCTGTCCTACATGGGGCTCACAGTCTAATTAGGAGGGAGAACAGGTATTTAAACCCCATTTTATAGTTTAGGAAACTTAGACATGGAGGAGTTGTGACTTGCCCGAGGTCCGCAGTTGGCAGAGCTGCTATTAGAACACTAGGCCATGCTGCTTCTGTTGTGCTTATGTATATATCTTAATACTCTATTGCCTCTCTCTACTGGGAGATTTAATCTCCATTTCTCCCATTAGATTGTGAGCCTCTTGATTAATAATGCTGGTATTTGTTAAGCGCTTACTATGTGCAGATCACTGTTATAAGCGCTGAGGTAGATACAGGGTAATCAAGTTGTCCCACGTAAGGCTCACAGTTAATCCCCATTTTACAGATGAGGTAACTTAGGCCCAGAGAAGTTAAGTGACTTGCCCACATTCACACAGCTGACAAGTGGCAGAGCCGGGATTCAAACCCATGACCTGACTCCCAAGCTCGGGCTCTTTCCACTGAGCCACGCTGCTTGATTGCAGGGATCATGTCGACCCACTCTTCTGAACTCTTCCAAATGCTTCCACTTGTCTGCTGAATGACCTTGGGCAAATCACTGATCTTTTCCCTGCCTCAGTTTCCTCCTCTGTAAAATGGGGATTAAATACCTGTTATACTGTAAGCCCCATGTAGGATAGGGACTGTGTCCAACCTGATTATCTTTTATCTACCCCAGTGTTTAGTACAGTACTTGGCAACTAGTAAGTGCTTTACAAATAGCACAATTATTACTAGGTACTTGGGAGTGTACAGGCATTATCTCTGCCCTCAAGAAGCTACAGTCCAATTAGGCTGATGGAAAGCACATCATTCATTTTCTATAAACAAACACCAGGAAATGACTAATGGGAGACATTCATTCATTCAATCGTACTAATCGAGCGCTTACTGTGTGCAAAGTGCTGTACTAAGCGTTTGTTGTGAAGGAGTCAAGTAGGTTGAAATATATCAACTACAAATTGTCTAACTTTCTCAAGACAGAAAAATAATGTTGGTATTTGTTAAGCGCTTACTATGTGCAGCGCACTGTTCTAAGCGCTGGGGTAGACACAGGGAAATCAGGTTGTCCCACGTGGGGCTCACAGTCTTCATGCCCATTTTACAGATGAGGGAACTGAGGCACAGAGAAGTTAAGTGACTTGCCCACAGTCACACAGCTGACAAGTGGCAGAGCTGGGATTCGAACTCATGACCTCTGACTCCAAAGCCCCTGCTCTTTCCACTGAGCCACGCTGCTTCTCATACAGGATTCTGGTTAGTTTAAATTTTCAGCTTCAATTCAATCTCCCTCATTAACAGAGACAAATTTATTTTCCAATTCCAACAAATTCAGACGTGAATGTTTCCTTTGCCTCCAAATGTTTGTCATCCCACTCTTCCCATTTCAACTTAGAAAAACAAAGCTTCGGACATCACGGAATCTTTTATGTGGGATGCCATGTTCAGAAACACACTGGGAGACCTGTGTATTCAACTTGTTTATTATCAGTTAAAATATATTAAAATATGAACGTAGAGAAAGTGAGAGCTTCCAATGTCCAAGGAAAAATTCTGTAAAGCCACAGAAGTGAAAATTTACATCAATCAGTAATATATTAAAATTTAACTTGAAACAAGAAACTTTAAGAAACCTAATGTATGTAGTAAATCTCACAGAAGAAATAGCTTCCCTCAGTGACATGGTCTTTGTCGACCCATTCGAGTCCCCAGAATAAATTTCAACCTTTGAAAACCTAGAGGGTTTGGAAACAGTGGAACAGTGTGCTCAGAGTTTTGCTCGGATGGCATAGATAGTGTTAGATTGTCTGTGATCTATTTGTTTTCCTGCCTGTCCATTAAAAGACAACTGCAGGTAAAAACAAGCTAAGAGAATCAGCACCTACTTAATTCAAACTTTGGGTATGGACAAGAAGGAAACTGTCCTACAAACACACACCAACACTTGGTTAACAAACAACATTATTTCAAACCCCTTCCCCCTACTACATTCTTTCCCTTTATCGAGACCTTCCCATGTCTCCCAGGCCCCCACCCGCACCCCAAACTCCTTTGTTAAACAGCAGCTCAAAGATGATTGTCCTTAAGGATCTGGACCCTTTTTTTTTTTTATTGCATTTGCTTAAGTGCTTACTATGTGCCAGGCACTCTTCTAAGCACTGAGGTAGATTCAAGCTAATTAGGTTAGACACAGGTCATGTCCCTCATGGGGCTCACAGCCTTAATCCCCATTTTACAGATGAGGTGACTGAGGCCCAGAGAAGTGAAGTGGTTTGCCCAAGGTCACAGAGCATACAAGTGGTGGTGCAGGGATTAGAATCCAGGTCCTTCTGATTCTCAGGCCTGTGGTCTATCCACTGTCCACTTTTATAGTTGCAGCATGACCTAGTGGCAAGAGCACGGTTTGGGAGTCAGAGATCATGGGTTCTAATCCCAGTTCCACCACTTGTCTGCTGTGAGACCTTAGGCAAGTCACTTAACTTCTCTGTGTCTCAGTTACCTCAAATGTAAAAGGGGACTGACTGTGAGCAACCTGATTGCCTTGTATCTACCCTAATACTTAGAACAGTGCTTGGCACTTAGTAAGCACTTAACAAATACCATAATTATTATTATTATTATTGTTAAAAGACCCAGGCCTGAGTTTTTTTATTGAATATGGCACTTTCTGGGCCCAGAGAAGCTGTCTGAGAGAAACAGTGGACTGGACACATGAACAAACACAGCATGATGAAAAAATAATGAAAAGATGTGCTTTACTTACAAAAACCTCCCAGCACATTCACACGTTCCTGAGTAAGTATACAAAAATTTCACATGAAGTCTTTTTAAAGCCCTAGGCCTTTTTCACTTCTCTTATATGCCTTTTGCAGACATGTTATGGTACAGGTAATAACTTTGAACCCAGCTCAGATGTTGTTGTTCTGGTGACAATATTAACCTATTTACGAATACCAGTTTTCTAATATTTCACCACTTATGGGTTTTATGCTTATAAGATGGCAAATGGAAGATACAGAATAAAAATGTACACATAGACCTCGTTCGTATGTCTGCTTGATTTGATGTAACCAGGCTGAAAAGACTCCACTAAAGACAGTTTTTTTTACAAGTAAATGTGCCCAAATCTCTTGCTGTTGTTTTTGGCACTTAATCATCAAAATATTCCAAATGTACAAAACATAGACCCTTTTACATTGTCGGATTAAATCGGGAGGGATAAAATGTGAAACGCTAAAATCAAGTTCACTTATCCCAAATGTTATTGCTTCAGTGATAAGAAGAGAACATTGCACTTATCCCCTGATGACCTTGCTAGATGCAGAATCCACTTCTACAACGTCTTGGGCGTTTCTGAACATGAGGATGGAGTTATAGATCTTTAATGCTGGACCAAGTTTGATGTTCATCACCTTAACGATATCTGTCTGGGTCAGAAGAAGGAATGCTCTGCCATCAATCTGCTGCAGATAAAAAAATTAAAATAAATGGGTTGTAATCACTCTCCATAACAAACTCTATGCTATAGTGACCTGAAATGCTCAGAACTGCTCTTTAATATGTTAAAAGGCAGAGTAGGCCAAATGTTTGAAATATGATGAAGAACAGAGTTGACTCTTAGGCCCTGAATTCTCTCCCCTTAGTATCTGAAAGTCCACCATTTTACCCACTTTCAAAATCCTCCTAAAATCACACCTCCACTAAGAAGCCTTCCCAGACTAAGTCCCCATTTCCCCTATCTGCCCTCCCCTCTGTGTTGCCTACTCCCTTGGCTGTGTCCCCCTTAAGTACTTAGAAAACTCACCTCAGCTCCACAGCACTCATGCGAATTTCCCTATAGGTATTGTACTTTAATGTGAGCCCGACGTGGGCTCACATTACAATATAGGAATTGCATTTTAACTGTGAGCCCCATGTTGGACAACCTGATGATGGGACAACCTGATGACCCTGTATCTACCCCAGCGCTTAGAACAGTGCTCTGCACATAGTAAGCACTTAACAAATACCAACATTATTATTAATGTCTCTCTTTCTACACTCTGCAAGCTCCTTGTGGGCAAGGACCACATCTTACTTGTTTTATGCTGTCGAGTCGCTTCCGACCCATAACAACTCCATGGACACATGCCTCCCAGAACACCCCACCTCCAACTGCAATCATTCTTGTAGTGTATCCATAGAGTTTTCTGGGTAAAAATCTGGAAGTGGTTTACCATTGCCTTCTTCGGCGCACTAAATAGAGTCTCTGCCCTCAACTCTCTTCCATGCCTCTGCTACCCAGCACAGGTGAATTTTGACTTGTAGCAGATTGCCTTCCACTCACCAGCCACTGCCCAAGCTAGGAATCTTCCTCCAGTAGCTGGGACTGATAGAGGACTGGAAACTCTCCAGGTATGATCCTGGGAGGGGCACATTTTACTGACTCAATTATACTCTACTATCCCAATAACTTAATACAGCACTTGGCACAAAGTAAGTGCTTAATAAATATTACTGATTAATTTGCTTCTCATAATTTATTTGTAGGTGATCTTTGAGATTGGGGTAGGGCTCTAGTTGACAAAACCCCAAGTGCCTATGGGGAAGCCCAGCTTAAGTTGCCTGTCACCAATGTATTTAACCAATCACTTTGGGATTTTTTTTTTACAGTATTCATTATGAATTTACTATGTGCCAGGCACATAGATACAAGGGGCAGATACAAGATAAACAGGTTGGACACAGTCCATATCCCACATGGGGCTCGCAGTGTTAATCCCCATTTTGCAGATGAGGTGACTGAAGCACAGAGAAATGAAGTGACTTGCCCAAGGTCACATGGCAGACAAGGTAACTGAAGCACAGATAAATGAATCAGAACAGTGCTTGGCACATAGTAAGTGCTTAACAAATACCAACATTATTATTAATTATAATTAATGTTAATATTTGTCAAGCGCTTACCATGTGCCAAGCACTGTTCTAAACGCTGGGGTAGATACAGGGTAATCAGGTTGTCCCACATGAGGCTCACAGTCTTCATCCCCATTTTACAGATGAGGTAACTGAGGCACAGAGAAGTGAAGTGACTTGCCCATAGTCACACAGCTAACAAGTGGCAGAGCCGGAATTCGAACCCATGACCTCTGGCTCCCAAGCCCATGCTCTTTCCACTGAGCCACGCCGCTTCTTGTTAGGTCTGGGCAGCAGGTGACCAGGGTGGGTTGAGCCAGGAGTACTAAGGACAATGGGAAGGAAAATTCCCTTTCATCATGGTTGCTGTTTCTGTTTTGGTTGATTTTTTGACTAGTCCTGGTCTGTCCCAACTTGAGTTCTGAATTACCCACTAGTTGTTCTTATTTCTGGTCCCTCATGGATTATTCTTTTAGAAAGAGGGTTCATTCATTCATTCAATCATATTTATTGAGTGTTTACCGGGTGCAGAGCTCTGTACTAAGCACTTGGGAGAGTACTATACAACAATAAACTGACACATTCCCTACCCACAACAAACTTACAGACTAGAGGGGGCGGGTTCTGAGCTGTGCTATGCCTAGAACTGGAGATGACACTCTCTATTCCACACCTACCTCTTTTTGGAAGTCTTTTGCATGTTCTTCACAGCCTGGAAGGGTCTGGACAAAGGTTGCCACCTACAACACAAGAAAAAAACTAATTTAAACATACATTTAATAAAATAATAATATTAACAATAGTTATGATAATGATAGTGGGACTATGTTCAGCACTTACAAACATTGTGCCAAACCCTATTTTAAGCACTGGGGTAGATACAAGAAAAATTAGGTTGGACACACTCCTTTTCCATAATGGGGCTCACAATCTAAGTCAGAGGGAGAACAGGTATTAAATCTCCCTGTTACAGATGAAAAAACTGAGGCACAGAGAAGTTAAGTGACTTGTGCAAGAACACACAGCTGGTCTCTGAATCCAAGTCCCATGCCCTTTCCACTTCTACTAAGGCCTGTTGCTTCCTTGAAGATCTTGTGTCACAGGCATCGGGATTAGAGACAGCTCGGTACAATCCGTCAGTTTAACAGAAAAAGGGAAGCTTTGTTTTGGCTAATTCTATAGTACTCTCACTCCCATGCACCTAATACAGTGATCTGCAAGAGAACATACTATTGACATACTGAGAAGCAGTGTGGTCTAGTGGAAAGAGCACGGGCATGGGAGTCAGAAAACCTGGGTTCTAATCCCAGCTCCACCACTTGCCTGCTGGAATAGGACTGGTTTGATCTGCTAATACTGTATCCACCACAGAGTTTAGTATAGTGGTTGGCACAAAGTAAGCATTTACAAAATACCCTTATTAATATAGGATGATGGATTGTGAGAACAAAGAGCATACTAATGAGGAACAAGCTGGCAGAAGCTCTGTCTTCCCAAACTGAAGCAGTGTGGCTTAGTGAAAAGAGTGTGGGCCTAGGAGTCAGAGGACCTGGTTTCTAATCCTAACTCTGCCACCTGTCTGCTGTGTGACCTTGGGTAAGTCATTTAATTTCTCTGTGCCTCAGTTTCCTCCTGTACAAAATGGGGATTCAGTACCTGTTCCCCGTTGACCTCTTCTGAGGTTCCACCCAGTCCCACACCTACAAACATCAAACTTCCTTTTCTAAGTGAAAGTTCTGAAATTCAGAGACTCATAAAGTCAATCAATCACATTTATTGAGTGCTCCCACTGTGTAGAGCACTGTACTAAGTACTTGGAAGAGTACAATCTAATTGTTGGCAGACGATTCCTGCCCACAATGAGTTCATGTCATCTCAGGAAGACATTGAGCACTACCAGAAGGACATAATTTATAGAGTTTTTGGTAAAACAAAAGATGTAAGGTAAGGATTCCCCTCAACCAAGTCTCCATTACTCCCAAAGGAATTGTTTTTTCAGAGAAATTTGTCTAAATCATACTTTTCTTACATCCTCTGATAGCAAACAGAGAGTGGATGTTACTTGAGTTCATCAGGGTAAATTTTCCTGGGTATAAAAAGTGTGTTTCTGGCAGGGAGGAGATCTGATCTCTGTTCCCGAGGGTTCGGCTAGAGGTCAGCTCAGGTTGGAGCTATAGTCTTAGACATGATGTCTCAGTCATTCAGTCGGTCAATCATAATTATTGAGCACTTACTATGTGCAGAGCATTGTACTAAGCACTTGGGAGAGTATGATATGACAACAAACGGTTACATTCCCTGTCCACAATGAGCTTATAGTCTAGAGGACTGACTACTAGTTGCTAGAGAAGCAGTGTGGCTCAGTGGAAAGAGCACGGGCTTTGGAGTCAGAGGTCATGGGTTTGAATCCCGGCTCGGCCACTTGTCAGCTGTGTGACTTTGGGCAGGTCACTTAACTTCTCGGTGCCTCAGTTACCTCATCTGTAAAATGGGGATGAAGACTGTGAGCCCCACATGGGACAACCTGATTCCCCTATGTCTACCCCAGCGCTTAGAACAGTGCTCGGCACATAGTAAGCGCTTAACAAATACCAACATTATTATTATTATTATTATTCTCAGGAAGTGCAAGTGCTTAGTACAGTTCATTCATTTATTCTGTGAGGCAGAAGGGATTGGGAAATGAGGAAAGGTGGGGCTTAGTGTAGGCAGGCCCTAGGTTAGCACTAGAGGATGCCCAAAGTCTGTGGGCTGGGTTGTAGGAGGAGAGAAGCGATGTGAGGTAGGAAGGGGTAAGGTGGGGAGTGCTTTAAAGCCACCTGTGAGGAGTTTTTGTTTGATGCAGAGGTGGATGGGCAACCACTGGAGTTTTTGAGGAGCAGGGTGACATGTTCTGAATGTTTTTATAGTAAATGATAATAATAATAATAATAATGATAACATTGGTACTTGTTAAGTGCTTACTATGTCCCAAGCACTGTTCTAAGATCTGGGGTAGATACAAGGTAATCAGTTTGGACACAGTCGCTGTCCCACATGAGGCTCACATTCTTAATCCCCATTTTACAGGTGAGGAAACTGAAGCCCAGAGAAGTTACATGACTTGCCCAAGGTCACACAGATGGAGTGTGGTGGAGCCGGAATTAGAAACCATGACCTTCTGACTACAAGGCCCGTGCTCTATCCACTAAGCCATGCTGCTTTTCCTCTAGGCCACACTGTTTCTCATTAAACAAAGTCTTGATCGTTCAAATTGTATCTTGCCTTTCTTTTACCCCCTAGAATGTAAATCGGCATCAAGTCCAGTAATCAGTCAGTTCAAGACTCCTGATCTGTAAGGAAGTCCACATAGTCGTCTTTCCTTGGCAATGATGTTTGGGACCCACTGAACTCCGATATCAGATGACCTGCTCCTTCTCCAGATTCCCCACGATGATCATGGTGTTTGAGAGTAGAATGTGTTTAGGCAGCAGAGCAAAGTAGAGACTACAATGGGGAGAGACAGGAGGGGAGGGAAGAGTGGGGAGATTAGCAAGAGACTGATGCAGTCATCTAGGCAGGATATGATGAGTGACTGTATTAATGTGGTAGCACTTTGGATGGAGGAAAGGAAGGATTTTAGCGATGTTGTGAAGGTGGGACCGACATAATTTAATGATGGATTGAATATGAGGGTTAAATGAGAGAGAGGAGTCAAGGATAATGCCAAGGTTCCCCCCCTTGTGAGACAGAAAGGATGGTGGTGCCATCTACAGAGATGGGAAAGTCATGGGGAGGACAGGGTTTGGGTGGGAAGATAGGGAGCTCTATTTTGGATACGTTAGGCTTGATACTTAAGCTGCCTTCGACACTTTCGACCAACCACACCCTTGCCCTGGAAACATTATCCAACCTCGGCTTTGCTGACACTGTCCTCTCTGATTCTCCTATCTCTCTGGCCTCTCATTCTCAGTCTCTTGCGCAGGCTCCTCTTCTGCCTCCCATCCCCTAGCTGTAGAGGTCTCTCAAGGTTCAGTTCTGGGTCCCCTTCTTTTCTACACCCACTCCCTTGGAAAACTCATTAGCTTACATGGCTTCAACTATCACAACTAAGCTGATGACACCCAAATCTTCATCTCTACCCCGATCTCTCTCCCTCTCTGCAGTATCACATTTCCTCCTACCTTCAAGACAACTCTACTTGGATGTCTTCCCTTCACCTCGAACTTATTACGGCTAAAAGCGAACTTATCTTCCCACACAAACCCTGTCCTCCCGCTCACTTTCCCATCACTGTTGACAGCACCACCATCCTTCCTGTTTCACAAGGTTAATACCCGTAACCTTGGCATTATCCTTGACTTCTCTCTCTTGTTCAAACCACATACTCAAGCCATCACTAAATCCTGTCAGTTCTACCTTCACAACATTGCCAAAATCTGCCCCTTCCTCTCTGTCCAAATTGTTACCATATTAATGCAAACACTTATCTTATCCCATCCTGATTATTGTATCAGCCTCCTTGCTGACCTCCCTGCCTCCTGTCTCTCCCCACTCCAGTCCATAGTCCATTCTGCTGCCTAAATCATTTGCCTTCAAACATTCAGACCATGTTTCCCCACTCCTCAAGAAACTCCGGTGGTTGTCCATCCACCTCTGCATCAAACAAAAACTCAACATTGACTTTAAAGCACTTAATCACCTTGCCGCTTCCTACCTCGCCTCACTACTCTCCTACTACAACCCAGCCCACATGCTACGTTCCTCTAATGCTAAACTTCTCACTGTACCTCGATCTCATCTATCTTGCTGTTGACCTATTGCCCACAACCTACCTCTGGCCTGAAACACCCTCCCTTCCTCCTATCAGACAGATTGTTCTCCCCAACTTCAAAGCCTTAATGAAGGAACATCGCCAAGAATCTTTCTCTGATTAAGCCCTCCTCTCCTCTTCTACTCCCTTCCGGATGTCTTGCTCCCTTCATTCATTCTCCCTCCCATCCCCAGGGCACTTATGTATATATCTGTAATTTATTTATTTATTAATATTAATGTCTGATAATGACGATGGTATTTGTTAAATGCTTACTATGTGCCAGGCACTGAGGCAAGCGCTTGGGCGGATACAAGCTAATCGAGTTGGACACAGTCCCTGCTCCATGTGGGGCTCACAGTCTCAATCCCCATTTACAGATGAGGTAATTTAGGCACAGAGAAGTGAAGTGACTTGACCAAGGTCACACAGCAGACACCTGGAGGAGCCAGGATTAGAATCCATGACCTTTTGAGTGCCAGGCCTGGGCTCTATCCACTAGGCATGCTACTTCTACTAGGCCATGCTGTCTGTTTCCCCTCTACACTGTGTGCTTGATGTGGGCAGGGAATGTGTCTGTTTGTTGATATATTGTACTATCTCAAGCACTTGGTACAGTGCTTTGCACACAATAAGCACTCAATAAATATGACTAAATGAGGTGACCTGGGCAACTCTCTTAATGTTTCTGTGCCTGAGTTTCTTCATCTGTAAAATGGAGATTAAATCCCACTCCCTCCTATTTAGACTATGAACCCCATGTGGGACAGAGACTGCGTCCCCAACCTGATTACCTTGTATCCACCCCAGTACTTTAGGACACTGCCTGGCACATAGTAAGCCCTTGAAAAGTTCCCTAATCATTATTTATTCATTCAATAGTATTTATTAAGCACTTACTATGTGCAGAGCACTGTACTAAGTGCTTGGAATGTACAAATCGGTAACAGATAGAGACAGTCCCTGCCTTTTGATGGGCTTACAGTCTAATCGGGGGAGACGGACAGACAGGAACAATAGCAATAAATAGAATCAAGGGGATGAACATCTCATTAACACAATAGCAAATAAATAGAATCAGGGCGATGTACATCTCATTAACAAAACAAATAGGGTAATGAAAATATAAACAGTTGAGCGGATGAGTACAGTGCTGAGGGGATGGGAAGGCAGAGGGGGAGGAGCAGAGGGAAAGAGGGGAGAAGAGGGTTTAGCTACGGAGAGGTGAAGGGGGGTAGAGGGAGCAGAGGGAAAAGGGGAGCTCAGTCTGGGAAGGCCTCTTGGAGGAAGTGAGCTCTAAGTAGGGTTTTGAAGAGGGGAAGAGAATTAGTTTGGCGGAGGTGAGGAGGGAAGACATTCCAGGACCGCAGGAGGACGTGGCTCAACGGTCGACGGCGGGATAGGCGTGAAGGGGGGACGGTGAGGAGGTGGGCGGCAGAGAAGCGGATCGTGCGGGGTGAGCAGTGGAAAGAGATAAGGGAGGAGAGGTAGGAGGGGGCAAGGTGATGGACAGCCTTGAAGTCTAGAGTGAGAAGTTTTTGTTTTGTGCAGAGGTTGACAGGCAACCACTGGAGGTTTTTAAGAAGGGTTTCCATCAATAAATTATTTAATCATCTATTTCCCCCAAGAGATTGTAAGCGCCTTGACAGTGGGGATTATGTCTACTAATTTGAGAGTAGCCTTTCAAGGGCATAGTATAGTGCTCTGCAAACAGTGGGTACTCAACAAATGCAACTGACAAATTGACTGGCCCCAAACAGCAGCACCAGACGAGGAGATTGGTAGTCTTGGTCAGTCTCAGAGGGACTGTAGGGAGGTCATCATTTCTCCCACCACTTGTTAAAGCACTGGGGACCATGTCTGGGCTTCAGAGCAGGGAGGAGGCTGAGGGTGCACCACAGTGTTTGATACAGAGTAGGTGTGTAACAATTATCATTTAAAAAATCGCCTTTGAAACAACAGGTCCAATCAAGGAATCAAATTCTGAAGAAGTTGCCACTACAGCCAAGAGCATTGATGAATAGGGAGCCTGTCATCCTCAGAGCCAAACTTAGTGGCTGTTATAATGTCCATAAAACTAAGAGAAACAAACGCTCTCACAGTGATTTCCTACCAACAGTCTTTGAATACTGCCGTAATCACCATCTTCCTGAGGAAACTTGGCTCTAGAATGGCTGTTCCCATGACCACCCCAGATTCAAAGGGAGTCCCCTCTACGCTTTATCATTTAGCACCAGAGCTTGTTTAACCAAGAAAGATTCCATTCCATGCGTTCATTCATTCAATCAGATTTATTGAGCACTTACTATGTGCAGAGCACTGTACTAAGTGTTATGAGCAAGGCCTCCACAATGTCTGAAACAGAGGTCCAATCTAAGATTGGCTTAATGCCAAATAAGTATTTATGGAGTCACAACCTTCCACAATGCTGCTAAGCCTCTATATTTACTGGAGGGCTTTGTTGCACCATTCCTGACTTATAAAATATTTTTAAAAGGCTTCCCAGAATGCTTAGGGTGTCACCCCTGGCTGATCTACTTGCCGAGAACAAGAGTACAGGAAATGCAGGTCCATTTCCCCTTTGGCAAACAATATTTCAACAGCGTGGCCTAGTGAGAGAGCAGGGGCTTGGGAGTCAGGGGACCTGAGTTCTATCTGAGCTCTGCCAGTGACCTGCTGTGTGAACTTGAGCAAGTCAATCAGTCAGTCAGTCGGTCAATCATATTTATTGATCACTTACTGTATGCAGAGCACTGTACTAAGTGCTAAGGAGAGTACATTATAAAAACAGACACATTTCCTGCCCACAGTGAGCTTACATTCTAGAGCCTTGGTTGCTTCATCTGTAAAATGGAAATTCAATACCTATTCTCCCTCCCCCTTAGACTGTGAGCTTCATGTGGAACAGGGACTGGATCAAATCTGATTATCTATCAATCAATCAATCAATTTTATTTTTAATGATTACTATGTGCAGAAAAAAGCATTACATACTTGGGAGAGCACAATAAAAGAGAATTAATAACCCTAATATTTAGTACAGTGCTTGTCAATAGTAGTGATTGTGTGCAGGGCACTGTACTAAGCACTTGGAGGGGACAATCCAATTGAGTTAGGAGATATGATCCTTCCCCACAAGGAGCTTACAGTCTAGAAGGGAAGACAGACAATGAAATCAACACATATAACGAGAAGTGGCAGGATATAAGGATAATAAGCTCAGAGTAAGTGCTCAACAAATTCAACAATTAATCAGCTAATAATGGAGTGACCCTGGGAAGAGCTTTCTTCCAAGTATAGAGCCTGGGCCTGGAAGGCAGAAGAGTGTGGATTCTAATCCCGGCTCCACCACATGTCTGCTGTGTGACCTTGGGCAAGTCACTTCACTTCTCTTTGCCTCAGTTACCTCATCTGTGAAATGGGGACAAGAGTGTGAGCCTCCTGCGGGACAGGGACTTTGACCTCGCTAACCTGATTCTACCCAAGCACTTAGAACAGGGCTTGGCACATAGTAAATGCTTTACAAGTGTCATTATTATTGTTATTATTATTATTACTATTAATACAGCAGAAAGGAATTCTACTTTGTCAAAAATAATATAGACCCGTGGAGTTACATAGGTTCCTCTGGGCAGTAGTAAGCACACATGCATTCTTGTTCACAAAAAGAACATGGTCTATGTTCAAGGTACATTTTCAATGGGAACAGGCATTGCTACTCTTTCGCAATAATTCAGAGACCTGAATCCAGGGAATAACATCCCTGTATGGTGCTTAAGAAATTCCCTGCGGCTTAATGAATGTGTACCAATAGTACAGAAAATATGCTCTGTGGCCTGTTTTCTGCTGTTGCCAACTGCAAAAGCATCTGTTAACCTTAGTGGTCTCAACACCCAGCGTGTAACACCCATCGCCTCTGGGAATGCCACAATGAATATGAGCAGTGTAGACTTAGCCTGCCAAGTTGGCCAACTGTGTTCCATTTTATTGTCTTAAAACTCAACCTGCTCACAAACTGTGGAACTCTCGCTTCATTTGCCTATTATCAGATATCAGACAATTTGAGGGCTAAATCCCAGGGCCCTCTGGGGCACAAATTAAAAGAGGAGAATTAAATATTCTCTACTTCTTCCTTTTTTTTTTTTTAAGGGCCACACATTTTACTTTTTGTGTACTTTGGGGGACTCATGGGTAGGGTGTCTTTATGTCTGTCTGTCCACATCCATCATTTTCCTCCACTGTGTTATCCTATTGCGGTAATCATGCTTGCTTTCTTTTCTTTCTGGGGCAGACAGGCATACCAGTTCCTTTTAATGGGCAAGCTGCAAAATCCAGTCTGAAAGCTCCTTGGATTCTTTATACCTACTCGTCTACATTTCACTCTCCCAGTGCTCTGCACATAGTAAATGACTGAAAAATATGCTCTGCCCAAATTACTTTTGGTTTATGCAATTACTTTTGGTTTATACACTTACTTTTGGTTTATGCAATGTCTGGTAGCCAGGACACCAAACATGTTTTTATTTGTTGTTGTTTTCTTATATTTGTTAGGTGCTTACTGTGTGCCAGGCACTGTTTTAAGTGCTGGAGTAGATACGAGGTAATCAGGTTGGACACAGTCCATATCCCACATGGGACTCATAGTCTTAATCCCCATTACAAATGAGGTAACTGAGGCACAGAGGAAGTGAAGTGACTTGGTCCAGCTCACACAGCAGACAAGAAGTGGAGTCAGGATTAGAACCCAGGTCCTTTTGACTCCCAGGCCCAAACCCTATCCACTAGATAAAATTGCTCTAGTACTGCCATCTTTGTTGGAAGGGTATATTCAGGAAGGTGGAAGGGAATTTTTATTATGTGACTGTTTCAACATCCCAAATGCCAATCGTTGTCATGACCACTTGGTCATTCATTCAATCTATCATATTTATTGAGCACTAAGTGCACAGCATTGTATTAGTGCTAGGGGAAAGTACAGTACAACAATAAACAGTGTCATTCCCTGTGTTCCTGAATGATGTGATTGAGTGTGTCCAGGCAGCTAAAAATACGGGCAGTAGCTCGCTACTTCTGAAAAATTTTGTTTCTTGTAGGCTCAGTTTAGCCTCAGAGCTGACAAGTGTGCTGGCAAGGTTTTTGTTCAAGGGCATTTGTTTTGAAAACTTTTAAAAATATTTTATAAGTTGGGGATGGTGTAGCAGTGCTGTCCAGTAAATATACAAGCTTAGGAGCATCTTTGAAGGTTGTGACTCCATAAATGCTTATTTGGCATTAAGTCAATCACAAATCAGACCTCTCTGTCTCAGAGACTGTCAAGGCCCTGTTCAGAACGCATGGAGTGAAATCTTTCTTGGATAAACAAGTAGTGGTTTTGTTCCACAGTAAATGATAAAGTACAAAACGGACCCTTTGAGTCTGGGGTGGTCATGGGAACAACCATTCTAGAGCCAATTTTCCTCAGGAAGATGGTGATTATAGCAGCCTTCGAAGATTGTTGGTAGGAAATCACTGTGACAAGAGTTTCTCTTAGTTCTATGGACGTTATAACAGCCACTAAGTTTGGCCCTGAGGATGACGGGCTTCCGATTCAACAATATACCTGGCCATAGTGGCCACTTCTTCACATTTCGATTCCTTGGCTGGACCCACCGTGTCAGAGGCCATTTTTTTATGGTATTCGTTAAGTGCTTATACTGTGTCAAACACTGTTCTAAGCTCTGGGGTAGGTACAAGTTAATTAGGTCAGACACAGTCCCTGTCCCACGTAGGGCTCACAACCTAAGTAGGAGGGAGAGCAGTTATTTTAACACTTTAGAGTTGAAGAAACTGAAGCATAGAGAAGTTAAGTGGCTTGCCCAAGGTCACACATCAAGCAACTGGCAAAGTTGGGATTAGAACCCAGGTCCTCTGACTCACAGGCCTGTGTTCCATCAACTATGCCAGGCTGCTTCCCTACTTTTTTCCTACTTCAGCTAAAATTATACCTGCTTTGGCATGGGGTTATCCAGAAACTTGTCAGATATTTGACCGATCATTCCATACCTCCAGTCTCTCTACTTTCCACGATATAGTTCACTCCACTACCTGGATCTGTGTTCTAAAACATTATTCTGCACACATCTTCCCAGTAGTCAAAACCTTCCAAGGCTGCCAACCTTGACATCAAGCAGAAAGTCCTGCCCTGAGGCTTTAAGGTACTCAGTCAGCTCTGTCCCCACTACTGATTAATCCTCTTCTCACACCATAACCCCCTTTAAAACCTTTTGACTGCTCAAGCAACCCACTCACTGGGTCTTATTCTCATCCCTCTGCCCACCAAGCTCTTGCTTACAACCTCTCTTCTCGCTAGAACTCCTTTACTCTTTAGAGCTGCATGGCTCAGTGGACAGAACACGGGCTGGGGAGTCAGAGGTCATGGGTTCAAATCCTGGCTCCACCGCTTGTCAGCTGTGGGACTTTGGGCAAGTCACTTAACTTCTCTGTGCCTCAGTTAGCTCAACTGTAAAACTGGCATTAATACTGTCAGCCCCACGTGGGACAACCTGATCACCTTGTATCCTCCCAGTGTTTAGAACAGTGCTTTGCACATAGTAAGCACTTAACAAATGCCATCATTATTATTATTATTATCTGGCAGACCACTGCTTTCCCCATTTTCAAATACCATCTGAAATCACATCTCCTCAAGGAGATCTTGCTTGTAGAGAAGCAGTGTGACTTAGTGGAAAGAGCACAGGCTTGGGAGTCAGAGGTCATGGATTCTAATCCCAACTCCGCCACTTGTCAGCTGCATGATTTTGGGCAAGCCACTTAACTTCTCTGTGCCTCAGTTACCTCATCTGCAAAATGGGGATCAAGGTTATGAGCCCCAAGTGGGACAAACTGATAAGCTTGTATCCCAGTGCTTAGAACAGTGCTTGGCACATAGTAAGAGCTTAACAAATACCATCACTATTATTACCTCCCATCTCCTCAATTACTGCCATTTCATCATTTCTGCACCATTTCACACCCCACCCTCCTCCACAGCAAATATGAACCTGCCTTTAACACTATCACTTACTACTACCTATAATTTCTTTCAGTGCATGTCTCCCACTATCAATCAATCAATCAATCAATGGTATTTATTGAGCATGTGCCATGTGCAGAGCCTGTACTAAGCACTTACTAGACTGTAAGTCCTTGAGGATATGGAATGTGTCCATTCTACTGCACTCTACTGACAGTTCAATACCGTGCACTGCACAGATCAATAGTAATGAATAATTATGGCATTTGTAAAATGCTTGCTATGTACCAGGCACTGTACTACTAAGTGCTGCACTGAGCAATACTGAGTAATGCTCAATAAGTTTAAGCTACTTGAGGGCAGGGATCATATCTACCAACTCCATTTTATTGTAATAATAATGATGGCATTTGTTAAGCGCTTACTATGTGCAAAGCACTGTTCTAAGCGCTGGGGGGATACAAGGTGATCAGGTTGTCCCATGTGGAGTTCACAGTTTTAATCCCCATTTTACAGATGAGGTAACTGAGGCACAGAGAATTGAAGTGACTTGCCCAAAGTCACACAGCTGACATGCGGCGGCGCCGGGTTTAGACCCATGACCTCTGACTCACAAGCCCAGGCTCTTTCCACTGAGCCATGCTGCTTCCCATGCTGCTTCCCTATTTTATTCTCCCAAGCACTTAGAAGAGTGGTCTGGACAAAGAAAGTGTTCAATAAATATCATTGATGATTTGACTGAGTGGTATTTTTTAAGTGCCCTCAGAGTTCAGAACACATGCCTGGGCATCAGAAGGACCTGATTTCTAATTCCAGCCCTCCACTTCATTCATTCTTTCATTCAATCATATATATTGAGAGTTTACTATGTGCAGAGCACTGTACTAAGTGCTTGGGAAGTACAATTCAGCAACAGAGACAATCCCTGCCCACAACGGACTCACAGTCTAGAAGGTGGGGAGAGAGTCATTAAAACAAGGAAGCAGACATCACTAGCATCATTCTAAATAAAGAGAATTATAGATATATGCACATAATTAATAAAATAAATGGAATTATAATTACAAATATGTACATATGTACACAAATGCTTTGGGGCGAGGAGGGGGGTAGAGCAAAGGGGGCGAGTAGGGGCGATGGGGATGGGTGAACTTAGGCAAGCTGCTTTACTTCCCTATGTCTTAGTTATCTGACTAGTGCAGCTTGGACCTTGTGTAAACAACATGTGAAACTTAATGCCCTTCGGCCTATTGCTTTTTGTGATCACAGCCAGACAGCCAGGTAGGCTCCAAGCAAAGACCAAATGATATTACATACTGGCTTATTCTTCGTATTTTTATGGGTATTGATTCACCTAATACTCTGTTGTTTGCCTTTGTGTAAGGAATGTCAGGTTTATAGCCCCCTGGGGCTACTCACAGCCTGGACACTGGAAGTGAGCCAGAGCCACACTCTTGCTATGGCTGGGGTGGAGTGTCGAAGGAAGATAGGCTAAGCTAAAGTCCTTGGTATTAACTGGACTCTGGTGCACTTGCTAAAACTAACTTTTGGTAACAAAGCATGACCCCTGGACCCACTTCTTGAGACTACCTCTTTTTAACATGAACTCAAACCCTAATCCACTTTCTAAACTAACTCTCTCAACAAACACGACCCCCAGTCTTTTGCTTATTGTATCCTGCCAAGGTGGGGAGACCCCCGGTTTAGCGATCAGAGAAGAAAGAGACCGGAGAAGAAAGAAAACTGTGCTGTCACCACAAATGCCAGGAACCGAAAAAACTATCTGGTAGTAATAGATTAGGGCACACCCAGAAGAAGCTCCATGTTTTGCATGGAGAAATGGTAGAGCATGGGCCTGGCAGTCAGAAGGTCAAGGTTTCTATTCCTCACTCCGCCTCACTGCACCACTTTTCTGCTGTGTGACCTCGAGCAAGGCATGTCACTTATCTGGGCCTCATTTATAAAATGGGGATTGAGACTGTGAGCACCTCCATGGACAGGGACTGTGTCCAACCGATTTGCTTGTATTCACCCTAGCACTTAGTATAGTGCCTGGCTGCTAGTAAGCGCTTAACAAATACCATAAAAAAAAAGAAATGAATAAGAGGAGGAGAGGAGGGGGAAACAAATCCCGTGCTGCTGCTCACTATCCTCCGAAGGCAGAGATGGTCCGCGTCCAGGGACTCTTAGGCTAGGGACGCCTGCACTGGGCTGGCTAGTTAAGGACCAGACCACCAGATTTGACTGATAATCTCGTGGTAGGAAAACTTTCTGCCTGGGTTGGGCAGGGTACAGGTGTTTTCTTTGCTAAAGCTGCATCTTTGACTTTCTGTTGATTTCATACTGAATATTAAAGTATCTCATTCCTAATTAAATTATGGTGGTCATTCCCTCCGCGGCCCCAAGACATGAACCCTCTAATATAATCTCAGGTAATAAGTTGGCCACTTGGGACTCGACATTACCTCATCTATAAAATGGGGATTAAGACTGTGAGCCTCATGTGGGACATGGCCCATGTCCAACCTGAATAGCTTGCATCTACTGCATTGCTTAATACAGTGCCTGGGACAGTAAACACTTAACAAAAAATCTTAATAAAAAAATAAAAGCACTTGGGAACTCAGCTCTCAGCCCCACAGAATTTATGGCATATCTTCCTACTCTATTGCTTTCCCCACCTGTATTTATTTTCTCTAAGCTTGTTGTGTGCAGGAAACACGCCTGCCAAACTCCATTGTATTGTACTCTCCCAAGCGCTTAGTACAGTGCTTGTCATATAGCAAGCCCTCTATAAATATCATTGATCGATTGGAAAGTGAGCAGAGCAGTAGCAAAACACACATTCCCTAACTTCAAGCAGTTTTCAATGGCTACAATTTGGTGGGTGGAAAAAAGTCTGGTTTCACTTTTTTCTACCTTCATAAAAAGTCCCTGTTACTTTACCTCCCTCCTGCCTAACGACCTACTTGAAGTGAAATCCCTCTTAGGATTTCAGGAACTTTAGCTTTTCCTAGTGCAGCTGAAGCTCTTCCCAATTCCTTCCAAATGATGGCATTCTGGGATTCACCAAGCCCAGCACACTGGGTACCATTTTATTTGCTTGGGTGCATATTTCAGGCCTGCTCTCATTTCCCAGCAGTAGAGTTTGAAATTTGCTCTCTACTTAGAAGGCTGAATTGTAAAATATTCCTGTTTGCCTAACAGCTATTTTATATTTTTTGCATTATTTTCCCTTAGGGAAAACCAGCTTTTTAAGTGTCTGCCATCCTTTAGAGTTAACACACCTTTGGGGAGTGCTTGGTTAAGACAGGAACATTTTTAGATATAGGGCTCTAAAGAGATTTTTTGAATATGTGGAATGGAAATTTCCATCACTGTGCCAAGCACTGACTGCAAGTCTTCTCAGGGGCTTGAGACACAGACACCTTGGCATTGCACTGAGGAGAACTCCAATGAATTCAGCAGCATGAAGCCAGCTTGAAGTCAACAGAAAATGGACGCATCAAGCACTGTTCCTTTCTTATTGTCTACCCAGCAGCCTTTGCTGCTCCCAGAAATCTCACAGTCAATCCATCAATCAATCGATCTCATTTATTGAGCACCTTCTTTGCACAGAGCACTGTGCTAAGCACTTGGGAGAGTATGACAGAATTAGCAGACATGTTCTCTACCCATAAAAAGTTTATAGTCATTCATTCAATTCATTCAATCGTACTTATTGAATCCTTACTGTGTGTACAGATAGAGACAATCTCTGCCCAACAACGGGTTCACAATCTAAAAGAATGATGGCATTTGTTACTATGTGCGAAGCATTGTTTTAAGCGCTGGGGGGGGATACAAGATGATCAGGTTGTCCCATGTGGGGCTCACAGTCTTAATCCCCATTTTACAGATGAGGTAACTGAGGCCCAGAGAAGTTAAGTGACTTGCCCAAAGTCACAAAGCTGACAAGTGGCGGAGCCAGCATTAGAACCCAAGACCTCTGACTCCCAAGTCCGGGCTCTTTCGACTGAGCCACGCTGCTTCTCACTAGAGGGGGGCATACAGTAATATGAATCCATAAGTAATTTATAATATATTATTTGAAGATATGTTCCTAAGTCCTCTGGGGTTTGGAGTAGCGTGAATATCGAATGTCCCAAGGTCACAAATCCAAGTGAACAGATGACAAAGAAGGGAGAGTGAGATGGGAGAAGAGGGCTTAATTGGGGAAGGCCTCTTGGAGGAGAAAAGGCCCTAATAATGCTTTGTAGGTAGAAAGATACTTTATAGGTGGTGGTCTGGCATATATGGAGGTTGAGGGAGTTCCCGGCTAGGGGGAGGACATGGGAAAAGGGTCAGCAGGGAGAGAGACGAGATCAGGGCATAGTGAATAAACTGGGGTTATAGAAGCAGAGTGTGTGGGCTGGGCTGGAGTAGGAGATAAGTAAGGTGAGGTAGGATGGGTTGACCTGATTAAGTACTTCAAAGCCAATGGTTAGGAGTTTCTGTTTGATGTGGAAGTGGAGATGAAATGCAAACTCTTGTCAGGGCTGCCTATAACATGCCTTCCCTCCCTGTCCCCCCTTACTTATCTGCCCCCATCTTCTTTACTTCATCTGATTCCATTAGATTGTATGCTCTTTGAGAAGCAGCTTGGCCTAGTGAAAAGAGCACGGGCCTGAGAATCAGAGGACCTGGGTTCTAATCCTGACTCTGGCGCTTGTCTGCTGTGTGACCTTGGGCAAATCACTCATTTGGAAAATGGGAATTAAGATTGTGAGTCCTGTGTGGGGCAAGGACTGTGTCCAACCCAATTGTCCAGTCCAATCTTGCAGCTACCCCGCTGCTTAGTATAGTGCCTGGCACATAATAAGCATTTAACAAGTACCACAATTATTATTGCTTAGACTGTGAGCCCGTTATTGGGCAGGGATTGTCTCTCTCTGTTGCCGAATTGTACATTCCAAGCATTTAGTACAGTGCTCTGCACATAGTAAGCGCTCAATAAATACTATTGATTGAATGAATGAATGAATACTGTGGGCAGGGAATATGTCTATCAGCTCTCCCAAATGCTCAGTTCACTGCTTTGCACACTGCAAGAGCTCAGTAAATCCCAATGATTGACTGACTGTAGCTGAGTTTCCTGGCTACACACTCAGCTCTCCCACCACCTTGTCATTGCTCACACAATGACAAGAGAAGAGAAGCAGCATGGCTCAGTGGAAAGAGCACAGGCTTTGGAGTCAGAGGTCATGGGTTCGAATCCCGGCTCAGCCACTTGTCAGCTGTGTGACTGTGGGCAAGTCACTTAACTTCTCTGTGCCTCAGTTACCTCATCTGTAAAATGGGGATTAAGACTGTGAGCCCCACGTGGGACAACCTGATTCCCCTGTGTCTCCCCAGAGCTTAGAACAGTGCTCTGCACATAGTAAGCGCTTAACAAATACCAACATTATTATTATTATTATTATTACAATTCCCCTTGCCTAGATTACCTCCTCACTTCCTCTTGGTCAAATTAAGCTAAAGCCTTGCCTCTGTCTAAGACATCTTCCCAGATGGATCCAACCCAATTCTAGGCATTCCAGTCACTCCAGTTCATCCACAACATTAACAACAGAACACCTAAAATTCAACCAACCAAAACGAAAACCCAATTTGGTGAGATTTATAACTTGTACTTCAAAGTGATTGGGGAAACTGTCTCTGGGGAGAGTCTGTCTGCTTATCTTCACCTGCCTCATGAATTCCTCTGACAAGTCTTAGTGGCTGAATCCTTTCTGCTCCCAGATGTCCCTCTCTTTCTTCCATCTCCTCTCTGACTCCCTCTCTCTCATCCCCTAATTCATCTCCTTTCCTATCTTCTGCTCCCTCTTCCCTCCTCTTCCTATTCTCTTGTTCCCTGGGGAATGGGGAAAACTGAAGAGCAAGAGGGGGAATGGGTAAAGAGGAGGAGGATAAGGGAAGAGATGAGAAGACAGGGAAGGTGAAGGGGGGAGGAGAAAGGGGAAGATGGGAGATGTAGGCAGGAAAGTGAGGCGATTAGGGATGTGAGTAACCACAGGCGGTATCGCCAATAAAGTCCAGCAAGTTTCACATGTAGTTGAGTCCATTCATTAAATCCAGGTGCACAGGGCTTTGTTTTTTAGGTTAAACATTAGTGTTACAGTGAAACATTTTTCAATATGCTTTCCAATTTCTGTAATGGTTTTTGGTTTATAAACTCTGGTTGCTTCAAAATATATCATTTATTATTGCATCAATTTCATTTACAAAGTTTCCTGGTTCATTTACATGTTTCATATAGCCCTCTAGATTGTAAATTACTTAAGGACACAGGTTGAGTCTTCATTTTAACTTCCTAATTTTCCTTTCCTATTCATTTCTTTTCTATTTCCACTGCCCAGGAAAGTACTCTATACACAGCAGGTGCTCAGTAAACACTGTTGAATATATCATTATCAAAGGAATTAAGAAGCCGTCCAAAACTGTGCCAATTAAACAGTGAGAGCAGGGGGATGCTTCTAACTTGGGATTTTCCTGATACAAGCTGGCAGGTTAAGGGATGGATATCATTCGGGTTCGTGGGATGATAGATGCGGGAGATGTATTTTTCCTTTTTTTTTTTTTTTTTACTATTCTTACTCACACATCTAGATGGTAAGCTCCTTGTGGACAGAGAATGAGTCTACCAACTCTCTTGTCCTGTACTCTCCCAAGAGTTTAGTACAGTGCTCTGCACACAGTAAACACTCAATAAATATCACTGATTGATACCCACCTTTTATCCCATTTAAGACTCACTCAAAAGAAGGTCCAGAAGTTTGCTTCCAACTACACTGTACCACCAGCCAGTAACCTTCCCTCCATTACTATGCTAAACCAGCAAGAAATTAATCAATTAATCAATGGCATTTATTAACCATTTATTGTGTGCAGAGTGATCAATCAATAATAATCATGGTATTTGCTAAGCGCTTACTATGTGCCAAGCACTGTTCTAAGAGCTGGGGTAGATACGCTGGGGTAGATACAAGGTAATCAGGTTGTCCCATGTGAGGCTCACAGTCTTAATCCCCATTTTGCAGATAAATTAACTGAGGCACAGAGAAGTGAAGTGACTTACCCAAGGTCACACAGCAGAAAAGTGGTGGAGCCGGCATTAGAACCCAGGATCTCTGGCTCCTAAGCCAGTGCTCTTTTCACCAAGCCATGCTGTTGTATTTATTGAATGTTTACTCAGTATAGAGGAATCAATCTATCAGTGGCATTTATTGAACCCTTACTGTATGCAGAGTAATCAATCAATCAATCAATGCAATTTATTGATCTTTTACTCTGTGCATAGCAATCAATAAATATATTTATGCATGCAGAGTACTGTACTATGTGTTTGGGGGATTACAGTACAACAGAGTTGAAAAAAAGACATCTCCCAATTCCTCTGGTCACAAATTGCCTTCTTCAAACAATTCTTTCCTTCAGTCCAATCTTGATAAGAAGGTTTTGTTTCTAGTCTGTGCCCGGTGGCAAAAAGGACATACATCATTTTTAAACTAGAAAAGTGACAGTCTATTTACTGCCTTTATTATGTCTCACTAAAGGTTCTCTCTATCCCTGATCTTCAACCTTCAAAATTCAGAAAGGCATTTCTTCTGAAACGCAAATATCTAAAATATTTAGGTGACATTTTAATGGAATCACTGCATCCCCTCGTATGTAATGCCATTAAATGTTCTTCCAACTTCAGTCCTGTTTAGCTAGCTCGGTCTCTTCCAAAGAGGGATAAAGAAAGAGTGTCCTAGAGTATAGAGTCCAGGCCTGGGAGTCAGAAGTAACTGAGTTCTAATCTGGCTCCACCACTTGCCTGCTGTGTGACCTTGGGCAAGTCATTTAACTTCTCTGTGAAGCAGCAGAGAAGTCATAACTTCTGTGTCAAGTAGGATGGCCTAGTGGATAGAGCATGGGCCTGGGAGTCAGATGGATCTGGGTTCTAATCTCGACTCTGTCACTTTTCTGCTAAGTGACCTTGGGCAAATTCATTTATATTCATTTATTCAATTGTATTTATTTTGTGCAGACCACTGTACTAAATGATTAGGAGAGTACATTACAACAATAAACAGTCACTTTCCCTGCCCACAACAAGCTTACAGTCTCAAGGGATGAGCTTACAATCTAGAGGGTCATTTAACTTCTCGGTGACTCAGTTATTTCATCTGTAAAATGGGGATTGTGAGTTCCATGAGGGACAGGGACTGTGTCCAACCTGATTGACTTGTATCTAACCCAGCACTAAAAACATGCTGGACAAACAGCAAGTGCTTAACAAATACCATCATCATCATTTTTACTATTCTCTGTGCCTCAATTACCTTGTCTGTAAAAGGGGGATTAAGACTGTAAACCCCACCTAGAGTTTGTCCAACCTGATTACCTTATATCTACTTCCGTACTTACAACAGTGCCTGGCACAAAGAGCTTAACAAATACCATTAAAAAAATCTGTTGAAAGGAGTAATGTCCATAAATTTCCCTTACTCTAAATGCCTGACAGGGAAAGGAAGTAACATAGACCCTAGGTTGTACAGCACAGAAGAACTCTGAGGTGATGGAGTCTAAGTGTGTGGTGAAGAATCAGAAGGCTTTCTGAAGGGACAGATCAGAACTGGAATATCGTATCAGGAACAGGAAACCTTTCCAATAAAATCAGTTTTTGATTCGAATGCACACTGACCTGGACACTGGATTCTCCAGATCAAATGAGCACATCTGCTATACCTGGTGAATGCATATAGCACTTACTTACATGTCTCGATATCTGGTTGGTTCCCCTACTAAATATCTGAATATCTGCCTTCCCCACTGGATTGTATGATCCTTAAGAGGAGGGACTGTGAGAGAAGCAGCATGGCTTAGTGGGAAGACCACGGGCTTGGAAGTCAGAGGACGTGGGTCCTAATCCTGGCTCTGCCACTTGTCTGCTGTGTGACCTTGGGCAAGACATTTAACTTCTCTGTGTTTCAGTTACTTCATCTGTAAAATGGGGATGAAGACTGTGAGCCCCACGTGGGACAACCTGATTACCCTGTATCTATCCCAGTGCTGAGAACAGTGCTTGGCACGTAGTAAGCGCTTAACAAATACCATAATTATTATTATTATTACTAACTCTACTGTACTTTACCAATCAATCAGTCAATCAATGAGCACTTTATTGAACACTTGCTATTTCAGATACTTGGGTAAATACAGCCCAGTAGATTTGGGAGATATGATTTCTGACCTCTAGGAGCTTGCAGTCTATTGTGGGAGACAGAGTAAATGACATTATTGCCATTATTCTTGTCTGCCTGTCTCCCCCGATTAGACTGTAAACCCGTCAAAGGGCAGGGACTGTCTCTATCTGTTGCCGATTTGTACATTCCAAGCACTTAGTACAGTGCTCTGCACATAGTAAGCGCTCAATAAATACTATTGAATGAATTAGCAGAGTATAAGAATATACAGATGAATGCTGTGGGTCTGACGTGCTGAGTATCAAAGTATTAAATTGCTTAAGGGTGATGAAGGCCTGGGAAGGGGAGGGTAACAAAGTGCTTAAAGGGTAATGACCCAAGTGCCTAGGCAAAGCAGAATAGAAGGCGAAATGAGGGATTAGTCAGAGAAGCTGTGATTTTAGTAAAGTTTGGAAGGTGGAGAGACTGTCAGACTGTCAGAAACAAACAGGAAGGGAGTTCCATAAGCAAGGGGACGATGGTAAGATAGATGAAAGTGAGGTACAGTGAGAGGGTTGGAATTAGGGAATGGAGTTAGCAGACTGGATTGTAATGGGAGATTAAAGAAGTTAGGAAGGAAAGGGAAAGCTGATTGAGTGCCTTAAAGCCAAGGATAAGGAGTTTTTGTTTGATGTGGGGATGGATGGACAACTACTGGAAGTTTTAGAGAGTACAGGGTGGACGGCTGAGCGTATTTTTAGAAAAATGATTTGGGCAACAGAGTGAACTATAGACTGGAGTGGAGAGAGACAGGAGGTAGGGAAGTCAGCGAGGAGGCTGATGCAGTAGCCAAGGAGGGATGGGATAGATTTTTGGACCAGTTTGTATTGAGAAGAATGGGCGGATTCTAGAGGTTCTCTGAGAAGCACTGTGGCCTAGTGGAAAGAGCACAGGTCTGGGAATCCAAGGATTTGGGTTCTAATCCCAGCTCCACCACTTGTCTGCTATGTGACCTAGGGCAAGTCACTTCTCTGTGCCTCGGTTTTCTCAACTCTAAAATGGGGATTGAGACTGCGAGTCCTATGTAGAATTGGGACTGTATCCAAAGTGATTCTCCTGTAACTAACCCAGCACTTAAAAAATACCATAAAAGAAAGTGTGGTGAAGGTAGAACTGGCAGAATCTAGTGACAGACGAAGTGGGATGAATGAGAGAGGAATTGAGGATAATGCCAAGATATGGGCCCGTGCGAGAGAGAGAGGATAGTGGTATTGTCAGTGGTGTTGGAAAAGTGAGTGGGAGGACAGGGTTTTGGACATCAATCAATCGATTATATTCAATCAATCGCCCAGGGAGATGACATTTAATGTGCACTTTGGTGGTTTTCCAAAGGCCACGGTGCTATTTGCAAGGGTGTGACATCTACCTTGCAGAGAATGGAAAGATGAGAGCTGCATTGGGAAACCGAAGCTGTGGCAAATGAGGGTGAGATGTTGTCTGCTCCTCCACCTCATGCTTCCCTCTCCAGTTGGCTCCTACTCTTTCCTGGCACTGGGCTAGCCTGAATGGTGGAGCCTGGGCAGGTGGAAACAGCACCAGACAGGAGGAGACCCTACTGGGGAGGTGGTGATGGGGGGCTTCAAGAGGCAGCTCTAATAATAATAATAATAATAATTACTGTATTTATTAAATGCTTACTATGTGCCCTGACTTGCCCCCTTTGTACTTCCCCCTCTCCCAACCCCACAACATTTATGTACATATCACCTGGCATTTATTTATTATAATAATATCTGTTTCCCTCCCCAAGACTGTAAGCTCACTGTGGGCAGGGAATGTGTCTGCTTATTATTGTATTGTATTCTCCCAAACACCTAGTACAGTGCTCTGCACACAATAAGCGCTCAATAAGTATGACTGAATTGACCTAAACCAAGTGTTTTTATTAAGGATTTACTGTGTGCAAAGCACTCTACTAAGTGCTTGGGACAGAATAATATAACAGAGTTGTTAGACGAGAAGCAGCGTGGCTCAGTGGAAAGAGCACGGGCTTTGGAGTCAGGGCTCATGAGTTCGAATCCCAGCTCTGCCACTTGTCGGCTGTGTGACTGTGGGCAAGTCACTTAACTTCTCTGGGCCTCAGTTCCCTCATCTGTAAAATGGGGATTAAGACTGTGAGCCCCACGTGGGACAACCTGATTCCCCTATGTCTACCCCAGCGCTTAGAACAGTGCTTGGCACATAGTAAGCGCTTAACAAATACCAACATTATTATTATTATTATTAGACATGTTCCCTTCCCATGACGAGCTTACAGTCTAGAGTGGGAACATATTAAGTGCTTAGTACAGTGCTCTGCACACAGTAAGTGCTCAATAAATTGAATGAATGAAGTTTGAGTCAGAGGGATATCCAAGTAGAGAGGTTCTGAAGGCAGGAGGAAATGAGAGACTGCAGAGAGAGGTCAGGGCTTGAGGCATAGATAAGGGAATCATCTACATAAAGATATTAGTTAAGGCTGCTGGAGCAAATGAGTTCTGCAAGGGAGTGGGGGTAGACGGGACCCAGAACTGAGTCTTGGGGGGCTCCCCTAGTTAGAGGGTGGGAGGTAAAGGGGAAAGAAACTGGGAAGGTGTGGTCAGAAAGACAGGAGGAGAGCCAGAAGAGGACAGTGTCCTGGATAATGTTTCCAGGAGAGGGAGGTGGGTGACAGTGTCAAAGGCAGCTGGGAGGTCGAGGAGGATTAGGATGGAGTGGAGGCTGCTGGGTCTGGCAAGAAGGGGGTCATTGTTGACCTATAAGATGACGGTTTCCATGGAGTAAAGGGGGCAGAAGCCAGAGTGCACTCTGCACAGAGTAAACACTCAAGAAATACGTTCTGCATATAGTAAACACTCAATACATACTATTGAATGAATGAATGAATGGTTGATATGTGTACTAGAAAACAAGAAAACAACAGGAAAGACCTGACTGCCGTGAAGGGGCAGACTGGAAGGTGAGAGACAGTGTATATGAGCTCTCCAGAGTTATAGTCACAGTACAGTGTGAGGGCTTACTTAGTACAGTGCTAAGTGCTTGGTACAGTGCTAAGTGGTTAGTACAGTGTTTTGCACAAACTAAGCATTCAATAAATACAACTGAATGAACTAATACAAAGTCACAGACAATTTTTGCCCCAAATGGCAGAATTTCTAAAGTCCTACAAAGTACATTCTCATTGTCACCTGACAATGAGAATGAGAATGATCCGGGCAAATTTAGTCATCCAGGATTGAGTTCATGTAACGGAGTCTGGAGCCACTGGATTCTCTTACCAATGGAAGATGAAAATTCAAATTGAAACTCACCCCAGTCCAAAACAAATAACCCATCAGTGAGTGCCTGGCTTCTTTTCCCTGTTTTATTGGGTGTTATATCAAGGGAAAAAAGGTTTTGGAAAAAAAAGCTCTGTTTATTTTTTAACTGCGGGAACAGTAATTGTGGTTATTTGTTAAGCACATACAATGTGTTAAGTAAGCACTGTACTAAGAACAGAGGCAGACAAAAAACAATCAGGTCAGACACAGTTCCACTTCCACCTGGAGCTCACAGTCTAAGTAGGATGGAGGAGAGATGTAAAATCACCATTTTACAGATGAAGAAACTGAGGCATGAAGAAGTTAAATCCAACTCAATTTGCTTGTATCCACTCCAGTGCTTAGTACGATGCCTGGCACACAATAAGCACTTAACAAATTCTATCATCATTATTATTATTAATATTAAGTAACTTGCTCCAGGTCACCCAGAAGGGAAGTTCATTCATTCAATCGTATTTATTAAGCACTTACTGTGTGGAGAGCACTGTACTAAGCACTTGGGAAAGTACAATACAACAATAGAGACACATTCAATAGTATTTATTGAGCGCTTACTATGTGCAGAGCACTGTACTAAGCGCTTGGGATGAACAAGTCGGCAACAGATAGAGACAGTCCCTGCCGTTTGACGGGCTTACAGTCTAATCAGGGGAGACGGACAGACAAGAACAACGGTAATAAATAGAGTCAAGGGGAAGAACATCTCGTAAACACAATGGCAACTAAATAGAATCATGGCGATGTACATTTCATTAACAAAATAAATAGGGTAATAAATATATACAGTTGAGCAGACGAGTACAGTGCTGAGGGGATGGGAAGGGAGAGGAGGAGGAGCAGAGGGAAAGGGGGGAAAAGAGGGTTAAGCTGAGGACAGGTGAAGGGGGGGGTGGCAGAGGGAGTAGAGGGAGAAGAGGAGCTCAGTCTGGGAAGGCCTCTTGGAGGAGGTGAGTTTTAAGTAGGGTTTTGAAGAGGGGAAGAGAATCAGTTTGGCGGAGGTGAGGAGGGAGGGCGTTCCAGGACCGCGGGAGGACGTGGCCCGGGGGTTGACGGCGGGATAGGCGAGACCGAGGGATGGTGAGGAGGTGGGCGGCAGAGGAGCGGAGCGTGTGGGGTGGGCAGTAGAAAGAGAGAAGGGAGGAGAGTTAGGAAGGGGTGAGGTGATGTAGAGCCTTGAAGCCTAGAGTGAGGAGTTTTGTTTAGAGCGGAGGTTGATAGGCAACCACTGGAGTTGTTTAAGAAGGGGAGTGACATGCCCAGATCGTTTCTGCAGGAAGATGAGCCGGGCAGCGGAGTGAAGAATAGATTGGAGCGGGGCGAGAGAGGAGGAAGGGAGGTCAGAGAGAAGGCCGACACAGTAGTCTAGCCGGGATATAACGAGAGCCCATAGCAGTAAGGTAGCCGTTTGGGTGGAGACAAAAGGGCGGATCTTGGCGATATCGTAAAGGTGAAACCGGCAGGTCTCGGTAACGGATAGGATGTGTGGGGTGAACGAGAGAGACGAGTCAAGGATGACACCGAGATCGCGGGCCCGAGAGACGGGAAGGGTGGTCGTGCCATCCACGGTGATAGGGAAGTCTGGGAGAGGACTGGGTTTGGGAGGGAAGATGAGGAGCTCAGTCTTGCTCATGTTGAGTTTTAGGTGGCAGGCCGACATCCAGGTGGAGACATCCCGGAGGGAGGAGGAGATGTGAGCCTCAAGGGAGGGGGAGAGGACGGGGCGGCATTGCCAGCAGAGTCAGGAGAAATCAGGCACTCTAAATCCAGGTTTGTCCTGTTTCTACTAGACCACTAGGCCATGCTCCTAACCCCCCTAGCCTGATAGCTGGCCTCTAAAAAATACCCAGTTAACAGAGACCCAGTTAGAGAAGCAATGTTATCTAGAGAAGCAGCGTGGCTCAGCGGAAAAAGCCCGGGCTTGGGTGTCAGAGGTCATGGGTTCGAATCCCGGCTCCGCCACTTGTCAGCTGTGTGAACTTGGGCAAGTCACTTCACTTCTCTGTGCCTCAGTTACCTCATCCCCAAAATGGGGATGAAGACTGTGAGCCCCACGTGGGACAACCTGATTACCCTGTATCTACCCCAGCGCTTAGAACAGTGCTCTGCACATAGTAAGCGCTTAACAAATACATTATTATTAGTGGGTAATGCACAAGTCTGGGAGTCAGAATGATCTGGATTCTAATTCTGGCTTTGCCACTCGTCTGCTGAGTGACCTATGGCAATTTGTTTAAATTCTCTGTGCCTCAGTTACCTCATTTGTAAAATGGAAATTAAGAATGTGAGCCCCATGTGGGACATGGACTTTGCCCAACCTGATTATCTTGTATCTACCCTAGCATTCAGTACAGTGCCTGGCACACAGTAAGGGCTTATCAAATACCAAAAATAAAACAAACAAAAAACCAGGGTGAGGGGCAGAGCATGATTCCGTAGAGAGAGCTTTGGTCATGGGTTGCTGAGGAACTCCTGACAAATCTATTTTCAACCTCAATTTCTTCGCCTTCGCCCACCTCTCTGGAAGAATAAGAGAGGGAGTCATTCCCACAAAACATCCTGACTTTTTTAGATGGCGGAATTCTGTTAAGCAATGATGCTGAACAGAACCCCATTAAAAACCACTATAGAAAGCTAAGGTAATGTTAAACTGCCCGCTTAATCTTTCTACTTTCTCCTCAGTATAAGCTCTTGTACCAAATAAGTTAATGTTGGAGTTAAATGGGTGTCTGTTAAACCTGAGACATAATTTGAGCAATGCACCACCAGAGAGATTCTGTCTCTGGGGCCTAGGGATTCAGTCATGAGCCACATGGAGGAGTGCTGATGGGATGTAAACTCCTTCTGGGTAGGATCACATCTACCAACTCTGTTGTACTTTTCTAATCACTTAGTACAGTGCCAATATATTCAATAAATGCCATCAATTGGTTTACTGACGAGACTTTTGGAGAAAAAAAGGATCAAAACACTGGACACATGATTTTCCAGTTTTCCTCAACATCTCCGCCAGTCCTTCTCACAGGACTCTCATCCATATCTACCCATTGGAGCTGTGACCAAATACTGTTGGTCATTCCTCCCCATTTCCAGAATCTGACCCTTCCCCTCAATTCAAATGATCATCACACTGGTCCAACCGCTTTTCATATCACAGCTTGACTACTTCAACAGACTCTTTGCCGATCTCCCTGCTTCTAAGTCCCTTTCCTCTTCACTCTGCTGCCCAGATCATTTGTCTAACCTGTCATTTTTCACACATCTCCTCCTTCCTCAATAATGTTCAATGGTTGTTCATTTTTCTCAGTACAAGCAGTAAGTTATAGCCACTGGTTTTAAGACACCCATCAATTTTCTCCCTCCTTACCTACTCTTTTCTCGCACCACATCCCCACTCTCACTCTTCTCTCCTTCCAAGCTTGTCTATTCACTGTGCCTCGGTCTCATCTCTCCCGCTGCCGACCTCTTGCTTATGTTCTCCACACCACGAACTTCCTTCCCCATCCCATCTGTCAGACAACTCTCCCCCTCTTCAAAGTCCCTAGGAAATCCCACTTCTTTCTGAAGGCCTCCCCACTTAATATATAATCTTCTCACCTTACATCTCCTCAACTACCCCTTCAGTAATTAAACATCATCCTCTTAGATCTTGAACTCCTGGAGGGACAGAGACTGTGCCTAATTCCCATCTGTGCATGCTCTCCCAGGGCTCAGGATAGCAATAAGCATGTAATAAATACCATTACTTCTCTCATACAACCGCCTATAGCAGAGAATCCTATAGCATTTATATGCCTATCTTATGTACTCTATTACTTCCTCCAATTGATAATTTCTTTCTGGGTCTGTCTCCACTAGATTATAAATTCTCTTGAGGTCAGGGGACACTTCTGCTTACTCTATTGTAAAAATTGTGAGGTTTGTTAAGTACTTCTTATATGCAAATCAATCAATCAATCACATTTATTGAGTGCCTACTATGTGCAGAGCAGTATATTATGAATTTGGGAGAGTACAATATAATGAGTTGGTAGACATAAGTTGTGGGAACCCTGCCCATGAGGAACTTACAGTTTAGAGGGGGAGAGCTGTGCTACAAACTGGGGTAGATATAAAACTTGCAAGTGCTTAGTAAAGTGTTCTGCACATGCTAGGCACTCAATAGATTTTATTGATTGACCTACTAACCCTTTCAAAAACCCTGTTTTTGAGCAGAATATATCTCCACAGACAGCTTTAGGGCAGTGAAAAAAGGATCCCTCCAGAGAACATAAAATCCAAATGATTTTACTGCTCCACTTTTGGGCAGCCTGGGGCAGGGGAGAAGACGGAGGCCCCAAGCAGCACAACACAGAAGAGAAATGATTTTCTCACCTGGTCCACAGTCCACTTGGCAACTTCACTCGCCTGAATATCTCCCACTCCGGGAAGGAGCTTGCAGTGCTGCTCCCAGCAGAGGGGTAGGTCGCGGGAGGGGTGAACCGACATGGCCGACATGAAGATGGATTGGTGCAGGGCATTCTGGATGCTATCCGTGGAGTCTTCTGAGGAAGGAAGCAGGGTCGCATGAGATCTTTCAGCTCACTGGACTGCGTGCTGGGGTGCCTGGACCACCCGCCCTTCCTCCCTCGCCTTCCCGCCCATGGCCAGGAAAAACACACTCTTTCTGAAAGGCCCAAATTTACTCACATAATTGCCCTCAGTTGATCATCACATAATATTAATAAGAGTGGTATTTGTTAAGCGCCTACTATGTGCCAAGCACTGTTCTAACCGCTGGGGTAGATACAAGGTAGTCAAGTTGTCCTACATGGGGCTCATAGTCTTAATCCCCATTTTGCAAATGAGGTAACTGAGGCACAGAAAAGTGAAGAGACTTGTCCAAGGGCACGCAGCAGACAAGTGGCGGAGCTGGGATTAGAACCCATATCCTCTGCTCCCTGTGCTCTTTCCACTAAGCCATGCTGTACTAGCCCCACCCTGATTTTTAAGGAGGAAACACAACTTTTTTTATACCACATAATTGTAAACGGTGATAGCCATAAATGCCAGGGGAAGAGAAGGGTGAGAATACAATGTCACAGAAGGAGGCAGGAGGGTTAATTCTTGAAGACTCCGGGGGACCAGGCGAGGAGGAGGAGAATAATTCAATTCCTGTCTTTTTTGTTCGGCATTTGTGAGACTGCAAAGGAAATAAGAGGTGTGGTGCCAAGTGACCTCTTATTTTCCTTTTTCTTCTCCCCTCCTAATTGTGACCTGGTTAATAGCCCCATCCCATTTTAATTATGCCGAAATGGAAATAATCATGTGGGTAAATCTGGTAAAGACTATTTTGACAGACATTCCAGCTCTTCTGTGGCTGGCTAGTAGTAACGTGGTATTATCTTACTTGGAGCTCCTTCCAAGAGAGCATATACCATATGTGTTAACTGCTGGCATTTGGGACATAAACAAGTTCTTTTAAAAAATGAACATACGCTGTTGAACGGAACCACAACTCTCCATACGAGTGACCTCAAATCACACTGGTCAAGCATTAATGACCAAAACATAGATACATGGGCCACGGTGGAATGCAGGGTGAGGAAACTGGTATTTAAATAAGATGAGTTTGGCATGTCTAGTGAAATTAAACTTCCCTTCCTTGCTATGGCAGGAAAAATGAAAAGAAGCCACAGTTCCAAAAGGCTTACAAAGGAGGGGTTAGCCCACTAGCCTGGTTCAATTTAGCATTTGCAGATGCAGTGAAACTCATAGAGCAGAGGCTGAGAGAAGAGAATGACATAAAGATGCAGAAACAAAAATGGCAACTGGCTCTGCAGGTAGCAAATGCTCTAGAACTGCAAGGGATGAGAATAATAATAGTTGTGGTATTTGTTAAGCCCTTACTATGTGCCAGGCACTATACTAAGCGATTAGGTAGACACAAGCAAATCACGGTTGGACACAGTCCCTGACCCACGTGGGGCTCACAGTCTCAATTTCCATTATATAGAAGAGGTAACTGAAGCCCACAGAAGTGAAGTGGCTTACCCAAGGTCACAGAGCAGACAGGAGCTGGAGCTGGGATTAGAACCCATGACACTTTGACTCCTAGGTGCGTGCTCTATCCACTACACTATGCTGATTGGATACAAACACAGATGTGTGCATGCACAACCCTCCCCCGCTCCAACAAACACACACAATGAAGGAGTCTGTGGCCACACACTAGTCTTATCTCTTTGTCAGGAGCCTTAACTCTGACAGACCACTGATTATTTTATCAGTCTCCCCGATTTTTCCTTCTCAAGCACTGCCTGCCAAACCTCTCCTACCTGCAAGAGTATAGTGGATGAAGCAGGGTTTTCAAGTTTTTAGAACATGGGGGATTTGGATGCTTCTGGGATGGAGGACAGGAGGAAGATTAGAATTGATTCTGATGTTGGAAAGTTAAGGTTTTTATGTTCTTGTCTATACCCCTTGAGTCAGTGACTACCTTCAATTTCTACATTCTCTGACTAGCTCCGGTCTCCTCTAATGGAGAGGCGGCCTTTCTGAAAGAAAGGAAAACTTGTACCTTCAGGCTTCATCCCATGACTGACGCTGCTTTCCTGACCAAAGCTGTTTCTTCCAATGCCACATCGTGGTCTGTCCAGACAGATGAGGGTAGTTGGAAGAACATTCTGTAATTCTTCTGTCACATTCTATCTAAAATGTGTCCTGAAAACCCAAACTCCATAAAAATGATGTATTTCCAAGAGGATTAAACAATGCCACCTTAAAGTAATAATGTTGGTATTTGTTAAGCACTTACTATGTGTAGAGCACTGTTCTAAGCGCTGGGGAAGACACAGGGGAATCAGGTTGTCCCACGTGGGGCTCACAGTCTTAATCCCCATTTTACAGATGAGGTAACTGAGGCACAGAGAAGTTAAGTGACTTGCCCACAGTCACACAGCTGACAGGTGGCAATGGTAGCGATCTCTGCATAAGTGTTTACTATGTGGTAAACACTGGGGTAACAAAGGGTTATTGGACTGGACAATGTTCCTGCCACACTCAGATATCACCGGCTAATTTATCCCTATTTTTCAGAGGAGGAAACTGAGTCTGAGGGAAGTGAAGTAGCTTGTCAATGGTCTCTCAGCAGGCCAGTGGTAGATCTGGGACTAGAATCCAGCTCTCTTGAGAAGCAGCATGGCCTAATGGAAAGAGCAGAGGTTTGGGATCCAGGGGACTTGGGTTCTAATTCAGCTTCTGTTACCTGCCTGCTGTGTGAGCCAGGGCAAGTCATTTAACTTCTCTGTGCCTCAGTTTCCCCATCTATAAAATGGAGATTCAATCCCCTACTCCATGCTACTAAAACTGTAAATCCGCAGTAGGGCAGTGCCTGTGTCTGAGCTGATTACCTTCTATTTTTTTATGGTATTTGTTAAGCACTTACTATGTTTCAGGCACTGTACTAAGCACTGGGGTAGATGCAAGTTAATCAGGTTGGACACAGTCCTGTCCCACAGTCTCAATCCCCATTTTACAGATGAGGTAACTGAGGCCCAGAGAAGTGAAATGACTTGCCCAAGGTCACACGGCAGACCAGTGACAGAGCTAGGATTCAAACCCAGGTCCTTCTGACTCCCAGGCCCATGTTCTATCCACTAGGTCACGCTACTTCCAATTTTATATCTATCCCAGGAGTTAGTACAGTGTTTGGCACATAGTAAGCATTTACCACAAACCACAATTATCATTGCTTTGGGCCCTTTTAGACTGTAAGCTCATTGTGGGCAGGGAATGTGTCTACCAATTCTGTTATACTGTACTTTCCCAATCGCTTAGTATATAGTAAGCACTCAATAAAAACAATTGATTGACTGATTCCAGTCCCAGTTCCATTTCCACTAGACCATCCTGCCTCCCTACTATTAGGAATGAAGTTTTGGTTTATGGATAAGGATTGAAAACATGATGACATTAAAAGCCAAAATCAATGTTTACATGAGAAGGGAAGCAGGCACTTGCAAGTCCCTTCCGTACCTGCAGATCCTTGTAAGACGCTTCCTCTGAAATGAGCAGGAAGGGAAATATTTGAAGCCAATCTAAAACCTACCTCGACTAACTCACATGGTAGGTTCAGTAAACAGTGATTGAAAGACTATTATGGCGGCTTGGACTTTGCTAACTTAGGTCTGAAGCAAAGCGGTAGCTATTATGTCAATATTATGTTCTTGAATACATTAGTTTCTAGTTGATGAGTCCGACTTGTGGGCTACATGTTTCTCTCCACTGTCGTATTCCCACTAGTGATCAGAAAGGTTTGAAACTAAAGGAATCTGTCAATCACAGGTTCCCCTCTAAAACCTGGTTGCTAAAGCTTGGGCAAGGATGTCTCCAGCATATTTACCTATGCTGACGGGAGCCACTGCTAAAGAGACAGCAAAATTGCTAGCTTCACCCAGCTTCAGTTGCACGCAGTGCAAATTCATCTTCAAATGCTGTGTCCAATCCTGACCTATTAGAATGTGAATAGGCTATCTCCACCCGTGTAGACCCCTTAACAGCATGTAAGGCAGCGGGCTCATAAGAAAACCTGGACTTGTCTTTGGAAAGCCCATGTCTTTGCTAATGAAAACACTTTTTGATGAAGTTGGCAGGTTGGCAGTGAACTACCCCAGCATTCTCTGGGGCTCTCACGGAAGGCGTGGGAAAGGGCCTGGCACCGAAATGGAGTTTGTATTCGTATTACCACTGGATTTTAGCCAGGGTGGGGTGCAGAAGCAGCATGGCCTAGTGGAAGGAGCATGGAGGAAAGAGCAGAGAAGCAGCATGGCCTAGTGGATGGCGCCTCAGCCTGGGAGTCAGAAGGACATGGGTTCTAATCCCAGCTCCACCACTTGTCTGCTGTGTGACTTTGTGCAAATCATTTAACTTCTCTGTGACTCAGTTCCCTCATCTGTAAAATGGGGTTTAAGAGTGTGGGCCCCATGTGGGAGAGGAACTGTGTCCAACCTGCTTAACCTGTACATGCCCTGGTGCTTAGAACAGTGCTTGGCACGTAGTAAACCCTTAACAAGTACCATAATTTCATTTTTCGTTTTTCACGGGTACAGGAGTCAAGAGCTCTGGGTTTTAATCCTGCCTCTGCCACTTCACTGCTCTATGACCTTGGGCAAATCAGTTAACTTGCCTTTGCCTCAGTTTCCTCACCTGTGAAATGAGGCTTCAATAGCTGTTCTCCCTCCCACTTAGATTGTGGCCCCATGTGAGACAGGGACTCTGTCTGACCCTCTTATATTCTAACCAGGTGCTTAAAAAAGTGCTTAGCACAGAGTAATCACTTATAAAATACCACTATTATTATGAGGTAAGGGTAATAGTAGTAGTAGCAGTATTTACTGAACACCCACATCATCAGTCAGTCAGCTCTGAGTCCCCGTTTTATTCTCCATCTGAGACTGTGAGGCCCACATACGACAGGGACTGTGACCAACCTGATCTCACTGTATACACCACAGTGCTGAGTACAGTGCTGGGTACATAGTATGCACTTAACAAACACCATAATTATTATATTATTACACCCACTCCCTTGGAGAACTCATTTTATCCTATGGCTTCAACTATCACCTCCTTGCGGATAATACCCAAATCTACAACTCCAGTCCTGATTTCTCTCTCTCTCTCTCTCTCCAGTGTCACATTTCTTACTGCCTTCAAGACTTCTCTGCTTGGATGTCCTCCCATCACCTCAAATTTAATGTCTCTAAAACTGAACTTCTTGCTTTCCCACCTAAACTCAGTCCTCCCCACTAATTTTCCCATCACTGTAGATGGCAGCAGCATCCTTCCCGTTTTACAAGCCCATAATCTTGGCGTTATCCTTGACTCCTCTGTCTCATTCAACCCACATATTCAATCTATCACTAAATCCTGTTGATTCCACCTCCACAACATCGCTAAAATCCTTCCTTTCCTCTCCATCCAAACTGCTACCACATTAATCCAATCACTTACCCTACAGTGCCTTGATTACTGTATCAGCCTCCTTGTTGACCTCCCTGCCTCCTGTCTCTCCCCACTCCAGTCTATACTTCACTCTGCTTCCCGGATCATTTTTCTACAAAAACGTTTAGGCCATGTTTTTCCACTTCTCAAGAACCTCCAATAGTAGCCTATCTACCTCCACATCAAACAAAAACTCCTCATCATTGGCTTTAAAGCACTCAATCACCTTGCTCCCTCCTACCTCACCTCACTAGTCTCCTACTACAATCCAGCCTGCACACTTTGCTCTTGAACTGCCAATCTTCTCACTGTACCTCTATCTAGTCTATCTCACCACCGACCATTTGCCCATGTCCTACCTCTGGCCTGGAACACCCTCCTTCCTCAAATCTGACAGACAATTGCTCTCTCCCCCTTTCAAACCCTTATTGAAGGCACATCTCCTCCAAGAGGCCTTCCCTGATTAAGCCCTCCTTTCATCTTTTCCCTCTACCTTCTGCATTGCCTTGACCTGCCCCCTTTACTCACTTTCCCCTCCCATACCCACAGCACTTATCTGAAGTAAGTGCTTATCTATAACTTATTTATATTTATTTAATGTTTCCTGCTAGTCTATAAGCTTATTGTGGGCAGGGAATGTGTCTGTTTTTGTTATTGTTTACTGTATCTGTTATTGTACTCTCCCAAGAACTTAGTAGAGTGCTCTGCTCACAGTAAGTTCTCAATAAATATGATCGAATAAATAAATGAATGAATGACTGAAAAGCACAGGCCTGGGAGTCAGAAGGATCTCGGTTCTAATTCTGGCTCTGCCACTTGTCTGCTGTGTGACATGGCACAAGTCACTTAACTTTTCTGTGCCTCAGGTACCTCATCTGGAAAATGAGGATTCAGACTGTGACCTCCATCTCGTTTCTACCCCAGGGCCTAGCAAAGCGCTTGGTACTTTGGGATTGATAAGTATTAATTATCAAATTATTATTTTTTCATTATCATTACTGTTTTAATTCAACAGCCACCCCCTAGCATGTATATGTTCTACACATTCAATGTATATTTCAATTGTACATTCAATTATATATGCTGATTTATTCTAATATTTCATCCTGGTGTCACAGCTCTGCTAACTCTATGTTCCTTGTTCTAACAGTTCTTTCCACTATTCGTAAACAGTATTTTACATCTGTTCCCCCATTAGATAATAACATTTTGCTTCTGTTGTACGATCTGAAGCATTTAGTAGCTTTGTACTCGGTAGGCATGCAAGGAACACCACTACAACTAATATTATTTCTACTGATTTCTTCCTGTCTCCAAGCCAAAGAAGGAAGCGTGCTACAATCGGAATTAAAGTCTTAGAAGAAGGAGGGCAACTTCAACCACTTATGCTTGGGAGAGAGAAGCATAGAGGCCTAGTTGATAGGCCACAGACCTGGGGGGCAGAAGAACCTGGGTCTTACTTTTGGCTCCTCCACTTGTTTGCTGTGCGCCTTGGACAAGTTACTTCATTTCTCTAGGCCTCGGTTACCTCAACTATAAAGTGGGGATTAAAACTGTGAGCACCATGTGGGGCAAGAACTGTGTCCAACCCAATTTGCTTGTATCCACCCCACGCTTAGTACAGTCATAACACTGCTTAACAAATACCGTAAGTGCTTAACTTAAGTGCTTAACAAATACTGTAATCATTATTATGTATTACTTAGTACAGTGCTCTAAACACAGTAAATAATGGTAAATAAATACCACTGGGGAGGTCATTAGTACGGTGCCAAAGTAAGGAGTTTACAAGCCTCCATTCAAACTTGGGGACGTTTCAATCAATCAATGTTGTGCAGAATGCGCTATTAAGTGCTTGAGAGAGAACAACACAACGGAACTGGAAGACACTTACCTGCCCACAAAGAGCTTCCAGTCTACAGGAGAAGAAGGACATTAATATAAATATTTCAGTTACAGATATAATAATAATTATGGCATTTGTTAAGCGCTTACTATGTGTCAAGCACTGGATATGCACATAGTGCTGTGGGGCTGAGAGTGGGGTGATTATCAAATACCCAATGGGCAAAGATCCAAGTACAGAGATGAAGTAGAAGGGAGAGCAAGCCAGGGAAAAGAGGGCTTAATTGGGGCAGCCCTCTTGGAGGAGATGTAACCTTAATCACTCAATCAATTCCATTTATTGATCGCTTACTGTGTGCCGAGCTCAGCTTGAGAGGGCACAAGATAACAGAGTTGGTAGACATGTTCCCTGCCCCAAATGAGCTTATAGAGTAGACCAGGGTACAGACATTAATATAAATGAATAAATTACAAATATGTACATAATAATAATGGTGGTATTTGTTAAGTGCTTACTATGTGCAAAGCACTGTTCTAAGCGCTGGGGGATACAAGGTGATCAGGTTGTCCTACGTGGGGCTCACAGTTTTAATCCTCCTTTTACAGATGAGGTAACTGAGGCACAGGGAAGTTAAGTGACTTGCCCAAAGTCACACAGCTGACAAGCGGCGGAGCTGGGATTCGAACCCATGACCTCTGACTCCCAAGCCCGGGCTCTTTCCACTGAGCCACGCTGCTTCCCTTAAGCATAAGCGCAGTGAGGCTGATGGTAGGATAAATATAGAGAACAAATCAAGGTACAAGGGCAACAGAGAAGGGAGTGGAAAAGGGAATAAGGGCTGATTCCGGGAAGGCCTCTTGGAGGAGATGTGTTTTTAATAAGGCTTTGAATATGGAGAGAGTGACTGTCTGTCCGACTTGAAGAGGAAGGGCGTTCCATGTCAGAGGCCATGGGTGAGAAGTCGGCGGCGAAATAGAGAAGATTGATGTACTGAGATTAGGTTTAATAAGGCTTTGGATGTGGGGAGAGTGGTGGTCTGACATATACGGAGTGGGCGGGTGTTCCACCAGAGGGAAGAAAGAAATCCTTTTCCAGTGTGTCTAAAATAGACCTGAAGTGTCTGTGGGTCCCAGAGCCAATCCTTGAGGTACCCATGGTGATGAAATCGGAAGAAGCAGAGTCCTCAATATACCACCCCCTGATAAAATGGAGCCACTGTGTCCAAGAGAACCTCTGTCACAGAAAGACAGTATAACATTCTCACTGCAGTTCCTGGGCAAATTAGGATATTTCATCCAGTAAGCTCCAGAGTCTTTAAATAACAGTCAAGGGAATACAACGTTATGACACCATTTTTCTCCAGTGGACAGTTTGTGTAACTAATGAGAGGGCTTCAATATACCAGCAACGTATCATGAAATTTGTATTGAACTGCCTGAGCTTTGCCTAACTTTGGAGGTGAAACCAAATAAAAATTTAAGTTGCTTTTACACTGACTGTCAAGTTGCCTTATGCCATTTTGGGTAAGTTTATTATTATTATTATTAGTAATAATATATAATAATATGATATGATATGTTATAATGATGATAGTGGTATCTGTTAAGCACTTACTCTATGCCAAGCACTATACTAAGTGCTGGGGTAGATACAAGATGAGAAGATCATTCACTCATGGGCTGTTTTGCTGGCAGGATTTTTTTAAGCTCATCTTCCACTAGAGATGATAAGCAGAGTGGACTAGTGGAAAGAACACAGGTCTGGGAGTCAGAGGATCTGGGTTCTAATCCTGGATCTGCACTTGCCTGCAGTATAACCTTGCGCAAGTCACTTCACTTCTCTGTGCCTCAGTTCCCTCATCCGTAAAACAGGGATTAAGACTGTGAGCCCTATGTGGGACAGAGACTGTGTCCAACCTAATTAGCTTGTATTTACCCCGGCACTTTGAAAAGTGCCTGGAGCATAATAAGTGCTTAACATATACAATGCAAAGAAAGATTCATTTAAAAGAATCTTGCCATTTTGGGGGTTGATAATCAGGTTTTTATTATTATTATAACTGTATTTGTTTAGTGCTTACTATGTGCCAAGAACTGTTCTAAGCACTGGGGTATAGGGAAATCAGTTTGTCCTACATGGGCTCACAGTTTTAATCACCATTTTACAGATGAGGTAACTGAGGCACAGAGAAGTTAAGTGACTTGCCCAAGGTCACACAACAGACAAGTGGCGGAGCCAGGATTAGAACCTATGTCCTCTGACTACCAAACCCGTGCTCAACAGTGAAAGCAATGGGGGTGGTATGGAAGGCAGATGCAGCTACACTTCTGTCCACAGCAACTCTCATCTGGCTTCTCGTCTGCCACAGAGTCAAAAACCCCTTCCATGCTATGAACCACAGAGCACTACAAACTGCATTCTCAACAGGCTTTGAACCAGTTTTGAGGATTTCTATCCCTGTGCCCAGCAGGTGTGCGAGCTTAGCCTACTTGTGATGTGAGTGATGGTATTCCTTGGAGAAATTTCACTGCTCCAGTGCTCGCTACTGCCACAATCAGACTGCTCAGCTCCCATCAAAGGCCAGACAGAGGGGCTGATGCAGAGGGCAAATGCTGACAAGTCTCTCCCACAAAACTCAAAAAGGAAGGATAAAATAGGTGGGTCTTTCCAAAATTTAAGTCACCAAGTTCTTGCTGGAAGCAACTATCTCCTGAATGCTGTCTGTGGGTCCTGATAATAACTGTGGCATTTGTGAAGTGTTTACTATGTGCCAAGCACTGTACTAAGCGCTGGGGTAGATGAATGCAAAATCAGGTTGGACACAGTTCCTGAAGAAATTCAAGAAATAACTGATTAACTGTTGGTTGTCAGGGAAGTGAAAAAGGCCAGATCCTGTCTCCTTTTGTGGTGCAAAAATATACCTGGACAAAAGTTTCTTCTCTAGAGTCAACAACAGCCTCTCAAATAATGGGCTGAATGAGATGGACCATGTGATTTAGAGGAAGAAAATGAACCGGAAAGAAAAGACAATAAAACTGTTGTGGTGCAGAAGAGCAAATGCTGTCATTTTCCTACCTTTTCAACCCAGGGCGTTATAGGCCCTGGAAAGGCAACCTGTGGCAACCTTTGCTTCTCCCTCCTACTCCTCTTCTACCTCTTACTTACACTGTGAGCCCCAGGAAGGGCAGGAACTGTGTTTGACCTAAATCTATCCCAGCACTTAGAACAGTGCTTGACACATTGTAAAAGTTTAACAAATACCATGATAATAATAATAATAATAATAATGATAATCTTGGTATTTGTTAAGCGCTTACTATGTGCAGAGCATTGTTCTAAGCACTGGGGTAGATACAGGGTAATCAGATTGTCCCACATGAGGCTCACAGTCTTAATCCCCATTTTACAGATGAGGTAATTGAGGCACAGAGAAGTTAAGTGACTTGCCCACAGTCAGCTGACAAGTGGCAGAGCGGGGATTCGAACCCATGACCTCTGACTCCCAAGCTTGGGCTCTTTCCACTGAGCCACGCTGCTTCCCTAATTCTCTACAGTCAGAAGTGCAAAAAGATTGTCTTTCCCAATTCTTTCATTCATTCCATTGCATTTATTAAGCGCTTACTGTGTGCACAGTACTGTACTAAGCACTTGGGAAAGAACAATACAACAATAAACAGTGTCAATCCCTGCCCACAACGAGTGTACAGTCTAGAGGAAGGGAGAGAGACATAAGTGCTATGGGGCTGGGAGTTGGGGGGAAGAGCAAAGGGCACAAGTCAGGGTGATGCAGAAAGGAGTGGGACATAAGGAAAAGTGGGGCTTAGTCTGGGAAGGCCTCTTGAAGGAGATGTGCCTTTAACAGGGTTTGAAGGGGGAGAAAGTAACTGTCAGGCAGGTTTGAGGAAGGAGGAAGTTCCAGGCCAGAGGCCCGGCGAGGGCTAGGGGTGAGCGGCAAGACAGGCGAGATCAAGGCACAGTTAGAAGGTCAGTACCACAGGAGCAAAGTATGCAGGGTGGGTTGTAGAAGGAGAGAAGTGAGGTGAGGTAGTAGGAGGCAAGGTGATAGACTGCTTTAAAGCCAATGGTGAGGAGTTTTTGTTTGATACGGAGGTGAATCGGCAACCACTGGAGATTTTTTGGCGGGGGGAACATGTTCTGAACGTTTTTTTTATAAAAATGATCCAGGCAGCGAAGTGAAGTGTGGACTGGAGTGGGGAGAGACAGGAGGCTGGGAGGTCAGCAAGGAGGCTGATGCACTAATCCAAGTGGGATAGGATGACTGATTTTATTATCGTGGTAGCAGTTTGTACGGAGCGGAAAAGGAGGATTTTAGTAATGCTGAAGAATTGCAGAATAGCATATGTAAAAGAACAGTACATTAGTACTTATAGCCAATAATAGCCAATAGTGAGGAGTTTTTTCTTGTTACGAAGGTTGATAGGCAACCACTGGAGAGTTTTAAGGAGGGAGGTGACATGCCCAGAGCGTTTCTGTAGAAAGATAATCTGGGCAGCAGAGTGAGGTATAGACTGAAGTGCTCCATTCCTGTAATCCTGTCCCAGCACCACTCCTCGTTCCCCTCCCCTGCACCAGGCCCCGGCAACTCCCTTCCCACCACTCATTCATTCATTTAATTGTATTTATTGAGCACTTACTATGTGCAGAGCATTGTATTAAGTGCTTGGGAGAGTACAATACAATAATAAACAGTCACATTCCCTGCCCACAATGAGCTCACAGTCTAGTGACACTTACCGTACCCAGAATGCTATACTAAACCCTTGGAGGAAAAAAGTACCACAGAGTAGTTTGATGCAGAGGTGGATGGGCAACGACTGGAGTTTTTTGAGGAGCATGGTGACATGTTCTGAACTGTTTTGGTAGAAAAATGATCCAGGCAGCAGAGTGAAGTATGGACTGGAGTGGGAAGACAGGCGTCTGGGAGGTCTGCAAGGAGGCTCATGCAGTAATCCAGGCAGGATAGGATGAGTGATTGTATTAACGTGGTAGCAGTTTGGATGCAAAGGAAAGGGAAGATTTTAGTGATGTTGTGAAGGTGGGAGTGGCAGGATTAAGTGACGGATTGAATATGTGGGTTGAATAAGAGACAGAAGTCAAGGATAACGCCAAGGTTATGGGCTTGTGAGACAGGAAAGATGGTGGTGCTGTCTACAGTGATGGGAAAGTCAGGGGGTGGTTAGGGCTTGGATGGGAAGATAAGGACCTCCATTTTGGACATGTTGAGTTTGAGGTGATGAGAGGATATCCAAGTAGAGATGTCTTGAAGGCAGAAGGAGATTAGAGACTCCCTCCCCACTCCTCTGTCCCCCAGCCTCAAACAAGTATAGCCTTTGGAACGCTGATCCATCATGGGGGAAGCTTCCCTTGAAGCAGCATGGCTTAATGGAAAGAGCAGGGGCTTGGGAGTCAGAGGTCATGGGTTCTAATCCTGACTCCACCACTTGTCAGCTGTGTGACTTTGGACAAGTCACTTCACTTCTCTGTGCCTCAGTTACCTCATCTGTAAAATGGGGATTAAGACTGTGAGCCTCACGTGGGACAACCTGATGACCTTGTATCTCCCCTAGCGCTTAGAACAGTTCTTAGCACATAGTAAGCACTTAACAAATACCATCATCACTATTACTGACCTGTTCCTGACCCAATTACTCCTCCTCCTTGCCGTCACTGAAACTTGACTGTCCCCAGACAATATGGTCTTCCCTGCTGCTCTCTCTGGGGGAGGGGGGGAGTCATCTTCTCCCACTCCCCTAGACTCAATGGGAAAAGAGTTGACTTCCTTCTTGCACCCCGATGCCACTTTCACACTATTCCACTTCCCCTATTTCTTCTTTCCCTTTCTTCGAAGCCCATATTATCTGCCTCTACAATCCACACCAGCTTCTAGTAACGGTCATCTACTTCCCTGTCTCCCCTAACTCTCCTGCCCCCAGGTCCCACTTCCAACTTTTATAACCATTTTGATCCTTGTCTCACATTCCTCTCCCTTTCTTCATGCTTACATTGATCCTTGGGGACTTCAATATCCACAAAGATGTTCCCAATGACCCCCGCCACCTGCCTTCTAATACTCCTCAATTCCACTGACCTACTGTACCACCCCACCTCACCCACTTACTAATATAGACACACTCTCCATCTCATCATCTCTAGCCACTGCATAAACTCTACTCTCACAAACTCTGAAATCCCTCTTTCTGACCACAACCTCTTCACCTGCCTTCTCTACCACACACCTCCTCCCTGCAAATCTGTGCGGTTCCTCCATAGAGACCTCTGATCTTTTGAGCCCATCCAATTTTCTCAATTCATCACATCTCATTTGGCCTCCATACCCAAACTACCTTCCTTTGATGACCCATTTGATACTCTCATCAACACCTTCTCTGCTGAACTCAACACAGTCATCCTCCTATCCCTTCATTTATCTCGTACCACTAACCCACAGACCTGGATCACCTGCAAAGTCTGCTTTCTTCGTTCTTGTGCATGAGCAGAGTACTGCTGGCAGAAATCTAGATATCAGGCTGATTTTGTCCACTTCAAGTTTATCATTGCATGCTTTAACTCTGCCCTCTTCTGTGACTGGCAAAATTATTTCTCCATCCTTATTGGCACCCATTTCCATTGTCAGAGAGCCATGGAAAAGAGGGTTTAATCGGGGAAGGCCTCTTGGAGGAAAATCCACAACAATAAACACATTTATTTTTTCTCCTTACCCTCCAGCATCCACTTTCTCATGGGTTTACTATTTAGAGTTCAACCATTTAAATCTGCAAAGTAAGTTCATTGTGGGCAGTCAGTCAATTGTACTTATTAAGCACTTACTGTGGGTACAGCACTATACTAAACATTTGGGAAAGTAAAATATAACAATATAACAGACACATTCTCCACCTAAGAATGTTTCTACCAACTCTGTTATACTGTACTCTCCCAAGTGCTTCTAGTCCCGGCTCCACCGCTTGTCTGCTGTGTGACCTTCGGCAAGTCCCTTCACTTCTCTGTGCCTCAATTACCTCATCTGTAAAATGGGGATTGAGACTGTGATCCCCATATGGGTCGGGGATTGTGTCCAACTTGATTTGCTTGTATCTACCCCAGAGCATAGTACAGTGCCTGGTACATAGTAATGACTTAACAAATACCATAATTATTATTACTATCACCATTACGATGTTCTGCACACAGAAAGCACTCAATAAATATGATGATTGGTTGACTAATTTCTCATCCCAGCTCCTAGTCATTACGCAGCATTCACTCTTTCCCGCTAAGTCTCCATGACACAGATGTGGGGAATGAGACCCGGAGGGGTTCGAGACACATCCGGGGCCAGGTTGTGAGCCAGCAGGAGAATCAGAACTAGAACCGAGGACTCCATGGTCCCCAGGCTGAACCAAGCTGACCCACGGAACAGCCTGGCTCTGTGCTCTCTCCTCTACGAAGAGCACCGTGCAGAGAGACAAACAGCTAAATTCTGCGCCCAGAATTCTGGAAACAGAGCTTGGTGGGGGGGAGATATCTCCCTCCCCCTCCTTCCTGTAGCCTTGGATAATGCAGGCTATCAATCTTGGGTATTTATTGAGTTCTTACTGCGTGCAGAGCATTGCACTCAATCCTGGTCTTCCAGGTATCTTCACTGAGCCCAGCTGATTTCATATTGAGATTTTAAAATGGTTTTTCCCAATCGCTAGTTCATTTGTTCATTCATTCATTCTTATTCAATGAGCACTTACAGTGTGAAGAGCACTTTACTAAGTGCTTGGGAGAGTACAGTGCAACAATAAGCAGACACATTCCCTGCCCACAACAAACTTACATCTAGATGGGGAGACAGGCATTAATATAATAAATTTCAGATATGTTGATAAGTACTTAGAATAGTGCCTGGCACAGATTACGCACTTAACAAATACTATTATTATCATTATTATTACTACAAGTGCTGTGGGGGTTGGAACCGGGGAGGAGGCTGAATAAAGGGAGCATGTCAGGGTGATGCAGAAGGGAATGGGAGAAGAGGAAAGGAGGATCCAGTCAGGGAAGGCCCCTTGGAGGAGATGTGCCCTCAGTAAGCTTTGAAACAGGGGAGAGCAACTGTCTGTCAGATCTGAGGAGGGAGGGTGTTCCAGGCCCTCTAAGATTTCAGGGGTGGGTCGCATCACCTGATAGCTGAGCCAGATTTAATTAATTAATTAATGTTGGTATTTGTTAAGCACTTACTATGTGCAGAGCACTGTTCTAAGCGCTGGGGGAGATACAGGGTAATCAGGTTGCAGGGTAATCAGGTTGTCCCACGTGGGGCTCACAGTCTTAATCCCCATTTTACAGATGAGGTCACTGAGGCACAGAGAAGTTAAGTGACTTGCCCACAGTCACAAGGCTGACAAGTGGCAAGCCGATATTGGAAACCATGACTCCTGACTCCCAAGCCCGTGCTCTTTCCACTGAGCTACGCTGCTTCTCTAGATCAAAAGATCTTTAGCTTGAAAACCTTACATTGGCCATAGCAAGCATCAAGTGATTTCTACAATGAATGAATGAAGTAACTTGATATGGACACACTTTTTCACAGAGAGATGTGTGCTTTTTCACCCCTCTTTCCTTTGACTGGAAATAACCTTCTTCCTTCCTTGATTTAGGCAGATTAACATAATTGAGACCGTCAAATGGCCTTCTACCTGGGGATATTGAGGAAACCCCCTTGACTAAAGTTTACTGAATATTACACCAATGGAACCATTAAATCATCTGACAGCCTTCCCATGGCCCCAAGTCCGGGATGAACATCTTGCTCATTAATATCTAAATGGGTTTAAAAACTGCTTTGCTTTTTATAGTTTCTAAATATTTTGTGACCTTGAATGGTCTCAGCCACAATGGTAATGAAGCAGAGCAGAATGGAAGGAATATCTGTAGGTTCTCTAGGGAAGCAGTGTTGCCTAGTGGATAGGGCACGGGCCTGAGAGTTAGAAGGACCTGGGTTCTAATCCCAGCTCTGCCACTTATCTGTTATGTGACCTTGGACAAGTCACTTAACTTCTGTGCCTTAGTAACCTCATCTGTAGAATGGGGATTCAGACTGTGAGCCCCATGTCAGACAGGGATTGTGTCTGACCTGATTAGCTTGTATCTACCTGATTAGTTTATATCTACCCCAGCATTTAGTACAGTTCCTGGTATATAGAAGGCACTTAACAAATACATAGGGTTCAACTTGGTTTCTGTGATAAATCTGAGAAATAAGATGACTGTCAAATTCTAATCAGTCAATCAGTGGTAGTTATTGAGCACTTCCTGGATGCAGAACACTAAATTGAGAGCTTGGGAGAACACAATATGACACATTCCCTGGCCTCAAGTCTAGTGATGTCAGCCTGTTACCACAGTAAGCAGTGATACTCAATTATGCATTCGACATACCCACCACTCACATTGCCTTGGGCGATTCCGAAAACTAAAGTCATCTATTAATTTGGTTTGTTTGCGATTAAGGTAGAACTTTAATTTGTTTCTTCTCAGCAGTAATAAAGAGCAAGTGGACTCATTTCCAATCAAGAAGACTCTTACCAATGCAAAAAAGACTAGCTGTTTAGTTTGAACATAAAACGAATAATCTCTAAATCTAACAATGAGGGAAGCCACATATTTTCTTTCAAAATAAATACTACTTGGAGAAGCAGCAAGGCCTGGTGGAAAGAGAATGTAACTGGGAATCTGATCCTGGCTCCACCACTTGCGTGCTGTGTGTCCCGGAGCAAGCCACTTCTGTGCACCTCCGTTTTTTCATCTGTAAAATGGGAATTAAATAACTGTTCTTCCTCCCTTTGAGACTGTGAACCCGGTGTGGGACAGGGATTGTATCTGATCTGTTTATACTTTATCTACCCAGTTCTCTGCACAGTGCTTGACATAATAAAAGCTTAACAAGTATTATTATTATTATTATTGTTAGCAGGCCTCTATTGAATTTGACCACACCTTAAGGAAAATGCACAAAAGATTTCTTCTCAAAAGCCCCTAACCTGCTTATGAACAAATGAAGAGGACTTGCTAAGTCAATCTTCTAGTGCAACCAAAGGAAAATTTTCAATAAAGTGTGTCAGGTTCCTTGACAACTGGAGTTCTGCATGCTCCAATGAGCTCTTGAATACGAGAAGTGACAGCTTAAGCTCCCTACAATTCTATTTGCAATAAGCCAATCTTCAAATCAGGGGAGGGAGGGAGGGAGGGAAGGAGGGAGGGAGGGTGAGTAATGCCAGTCTTCAAATGGGGGGAAGAAGAGAGGAATGGAGAAAGGGAGGAAGCAATAATAAAAGTAATAATGGTACAGGCAATAAAAATAGTAATAATGGTACTTGTTAAGCACTATATGCCAAGCACTGTTCTAAGCACTGGGGCGGATACAAGTTAATCATGTTGGACACAGTCCTGTCCCACATAGGGCTCACAGTTTTACTCCCCATTTTACAGATGAGGGAACTAAGGGCCAGAGAAGTGAAGTGACTTGGCCAAGGTCACACAACAGACACATGGCAGAGTTGGAATTAGAACCCAGGACCTTCTGACTCCCAGGCCCATGCTCTTTCCAATAAGTTATGCTGTTTCACATTAAGCCACACTGCTTCAATTGGTGTTTTCAATTGAGGGAAAGGAGGGTGGAATGGAGGGAGCGACAGAGCAATTCAGGGCATTAAGTAGTTTCAAACTTTGTCTCAACTCTGCTGAACAAAAGGTTTCAGCCATCCATTTTGCTGGTCATGCACTGTGACCGTGGAGATTTAACAATTCAGGATTTCACAGGTCAGAAGGACCACACAATCTTCTTTTTATTTCAGTGAACAAATCTCTCTCTCTTTCTATCTGAGCGATGGTGTACCACAGACTGATACATGATGACTAAGCTGGAAGACAGAGTAACGTTTTGACCAAGAGAATTGATTCTGAATTTGAAAGTCTTCTGAAAAGACACATGCCAGAGACAGGCAGTATTTCATGGTGTCACCAGTAGGGAGTGAAGTCTGTAAGCTTCAAAAGTGCCTACAATATTGAAATGACCGTGTCAGCCAGGCAGAAATCGCTTCTCTGAAATGATTGAAGCTTGGATCACAGCTTTGGCAAATTAATTGGAGAAGTAACTTCTTAGCCCAGACCTCCCCATTCTTGTGGAATTCCCAGCCCCTTTCCCTGACCTCCAAGATCGCTCCCCACCTTGACACCTCCACAGGACTTGCAGAGTGACAGGGGTGGGAGGTGTGAAATCAGATTGAGGGGGGCAGAGGGAGGATGGGGGGGGTAATGGCTTCAGGAGGTGGGAAGGGGAGGAGAAGGGTTTCTTTCCTCTCTGACACCCTAAGGCTGCCAGTTCTCCAGTTAGGGTGTGGGTGGTGTTTATGCCTCTAAGTGGGAGAGGGCTGGGGAGGGGAAGCTTTGAGCTTGGTGGCAGGTGGGCTATCAGGCATAAGGGAATTCCCCTGTCACCCTCCCATCCCCCCGATCCTTCCACCACCCTGAATGGGCAGCGGAAAGGGCCTGGAAGAAGTAGGCATGGGGCTAGTTTTACAAAACTCAAGAGGAAAGGGGTCAACTACCTAACTTCTCAGTCTGCTACAGGAGCGAAATCTGCTTCTCTAATGGGTAACTTTTGAAATACTGAAACCAGTATTGAAATATTGAAAGTTTGGGGGTGGGGAGTGGAGGAAGGGGCTTGAAATTTCTTCTGGATTTTTTTTCCCCTTTGGTCCTAGATCTCAAGGAGAGTTTCCACTCAAACTGATTTGCAGCTGAGATGTAGAAGTAGAAGCAGCAGCAGTAATGGCAGTACTTGAAGTAGAAGAAGGAATGGTGGTAATTAGAGAAGCAGCGTGACTCAGTGGAAAGAGGATGGGCTTGGGAGTCAGAGGTCATGGGTTCTAATCCCGGCTCTGCCACTTGTCAGCTGTGTGACTGTGGGCAAGTCACTTCACTTCTCTGTGCCTCAGTTACCTCATCTGTAAAATGGGGATTAAGACTGTGAGCCTCACGTGGGACAACCTGATTACCCTGTATCTACCCCAGCGCTTAGAAGAGTGCTCTGCATATAGTAAGCACTTAACAAATACTAACATTATTATTATTATTAAAATGGGGATGAAGACTGTGAGTCCCACATGGGACAACCTGATTACCATGTATCTACCCCAGTGCTTAGAACAGTGCTCTGCACATAGTAAGTGCTTAACACATACCAACATTATTACTGTTATTATTATCACTTATTGAGCTCCACTCAATGCAATGCATTTTTCTAAGTATGGGAAACACAAAACAAGCAAGTAACCCACTTCTTACCCAGAAAAAGCTGACATTCTAATGGAGTAACCAGACATTAAAACAAATAATTGAATGACCAACTAAATAACTGTATACGCCTTGGGCTGGGGATCAGAATAAGTAGGTTTATGAGGGCTAGAGATGACTGATGGCTTTCTGTCACTTGAGGTGCTGGAATTAAGCAGGGAAAGCATGTTAATAATGATAAAAGTAATGATTATGGTATTTGTTAAGCTCTTACTATGTCCCAGGCACTGTACTAAGTGATGAGATAGATACAAGTGAATAGGGTTGGACACTGTACCTGTCCCACATGGGGCTCACAGTCTCAATCCCCATGACAGATGAGGGAACTGATGCACAGAGAAATGATGTGACTTGCTCAGGTTCACCTAGCAGAATGGGGAGGAGCCGGGTTTAGAACCTATGTCCTTCTGACTCCTAGGCCTGTGCTCTATCCATTAGGGAACTCTGCTTCTCCAGGCCACGCTGCTTCTTGAAGAGGTGGGCTTTCAAGGGGACTCTGGACGTGGCGAGGGCTATTGTCTGCGGTTTCCAAGGCTTATAGTTGGCTCCTGTTGTTTGGGGATGGGGAGAGAACAAACAATGGGAAGTCCAACCTTGAAGCTAATGTAATGGGGTCAATTTCTCAGCGCTCCCACAGATCTGCCCTTGAGCTCCCCAAGAATGGTCCAGAGATGAGCCTGATGGGCATTTCCCTCCAAGTTTCCTGGGACATTGCAGGACTTTATCAGAATCCATAGATGGTGGCCAACCAAACCCCCAACCCCTTCTCCCTCAACCCCTATTATATTTATTCCCCAAAGAGCCTCAAAGAACAAGATGCAGCATGGCCAAGTGGAAAGAGCATAGGTTGGGAGTTTTCTGTTCACACAGCTCCACTGCCAAATGAGACCTGTTGAAATTCTGATCTTTGGATCTCTGATATCTGCTTCTATCCTTGGCAAGGAGCTCTGTACAGAAGTCAGAGTGGTTGCCAAGTTCCATCCTCACGGAGGGACTGATGTTTTCACACCTATAAACTGGAAAACCGTTAGAATTTGTGGAAGCGTCCTGAATACAGGGAGAGTTTCAAAGTTCCTTCAACTCATCTCACAGTTGCAGTTTTCGTGTTCTGGGATCTGATCCTATGATGTGATTTTCAGCAATCCCTTTGGATTTCTTAATAATATTATTGCCTAATTTTTTTTCTCCACTGTATAGTGATTCTTTAGAAAATGGGAAGAGTTGAAGGAAAATGATGACCCTAAACTTTACAATTTCCTGTTTTCTTCTATATATCAAACACTAGAATTGAGGTGTCTTTCTATGGTAGTCCAACTTTGATTCCTTTCCTTTCTCCAAAATGAAAAGAAATAAGTTCCTTTCTAATCCCAGAAGGATTCCCTTTTGAATCTCCCAAAAGGATTTCTCTCTACTAATCTTTTTAGCAGGTAATATCAGGAAGCCATTAAGGAGAGAAGCATATTTTGGCCTATGTACAGCCTAGATTTTCAGAGAGAAAGAAGATTATAAAGTCCTGGGGGGTAGGGAACATATGTTTTGCATCTATCGTACTCTCCCAAGCACTTAGCCTGGTGTTGTGGATACAGCAGGTGCCTGAAAATAACCATGATTGATTGACTGATTGGACAATAACTGGGAATTGTACTCATTAGAAGACCCCATATAGAGTATTTGGGTTCCTTTATTCTTTAGATACTGCAGTGCAGTACTGAGGGTAAGGAACTTTATTAGGGTTTTGTGTTGGCTTATCGATTCCTGCTTATTATTTAGACAACTTTTAGGCTTTTCTCACCCTTCAAATGATCTCCTCCTCAATCAATCGATGGTACTTATTGAGCACTTACTGTGCACACAGCATTATACTGAGCAGTTGGGAAGGTACAATACAACAGAGTTGGTAGGAGCATTCCCTGCTCAGCAGGAGCTTACGGTTTACAAAGATGGGAAGGAAATGATATTTTATTTTGTATTTATCTCTATCCTCCATCTTCTACATTGACTTTGTATTTTTATCTTCTTATTATTTCCTTAGGTGGCTGTCTCCAGTCTAATTCTCACCTGTGTATTCATTTCCAGGGCACAGGATGGTGCTTTGCCCACAGTAAGTGCTAAGTAGATACTATTATTACTGCTCAAATCACATCTCCTTCAGGAACCCTTCCCTGCTCTCCTCCCCCTATTTTCCCTTCTTTCTGCATCAAGTGAATATGTCCCCCTTAAGCACCTAGGTATTCACTCCTCCCCTTCTCCCAACACAGCATTTTTGTACATATCCCTACAGTCAGTGTCTTCCCTTACCTGTAATTTATTTTAATGTCTGTTTCCTCAGCTAGATTCTAAGGTCCAGGAGGGTAGGGTTCATGTCCACTTACTCTATTATACTTCTAAATGCTTAGTACAGTGCTGTGCATGCAGTGATGCTCAATAAATACCACTGATGGATTGGTTGATTGAGTGAGTCTGGGTGCCAGGGCTGAGATATGCACATTAACTCATTCATTCATTCATTCATTCATTCATTCATTCATATTTATTGAGTGTTTACTGTGTGCAAAGCACTATACTAAGCACTTGGGAGAGTACAAAAAACAACAAATAGATCCATTCCTGCCCACAAGGAGCTCACAGTCTAGATGGGGAGAGAGACATTAATATAAATGAATAAATAAACACATAAATAAATAAATAATAACATGACTGAGAAAGTAAGGTCATTTAGAATTGGGATTGGATCACTTCTTTCTTTTGCCTCTGATGCTTAGCGCTGTGCTCTGCACTCAGTAGGAGCTCAGTGCATCCTGTTGATGAGGATGAGAGAATGTGAGGGAACTCCTTCATGCCTGAGCCAAGAGTAGTGAGATGGGCAAAGGCAGAGGGGTCTGGGCAGGACACACAGGTTGGCCATTAAAATCAGCTGATGTGTGATCCATGTGTCTTGCATTGGTCCACAATTCCCTGTGGGTTCCTTCTGAGTTAGATCAACTATTCAATGAAGATTTTCTTACCACTGCATTCCTTCAACTACTGCATCAGCCTCTTTGATGACCTCCCTGCATTCGTTCTTTCCCCACTCCTGTCCATAATTCACTCTGCTGCCCAGATCATTTTTCAAAAATGTGTTCTGTGAACAACTCTCCACTCCTCAAAAACATCCATCCATCCATCCATCCATCCATCCATCCATCCATCCATCCATCCATCCATCCATCCATCCATCCATCCATCCATCCTTCTCCCATCCATCCTTCCCACATCAAGCAGAAACTCCTTACCATTCTCCAACCTAACTTTACTCCTTTCCTTTCACAACCCAGCTCACTCACTTGGCTCCCCCAACACCAACGTACTGTACTTCAGTTTTGTCTCTCTCCTGACTCCTCACCCACATCCTTCCTCTGACCTCGAAATCCTTCCCCCTTCATATCCATTAGACCACCACTCTTCCCGTCTTCAAAGCCCTAATAAAATGATCTTTTCCAAGAAGCCTTCTCTACCTAACTTCTCATATCCCCCTTTATTTGCCCTCTCTTTGCATCACCTCTCCACTTGGGTCTGATCCTCATTAGCATTTTGATAATCACCCCATCCCCAATCCCATATACTTATGTCCATACCCTTACATTTTTTAATCTCCTCTCTGAAATGTATTTTAATAGTTGTCTTTTTCACTAGAATGTAAGCTCCTTGAGTTCAGGGATAATGTTTATCAATGCTATTATACTGTACTCTCCCAAATGCTTAGCACTGTGCTCTGCACACAATAAATAACACTGATTCACTGAGTCAGATTTAGTAAGCAACTCAAGGCTACGTTGTCTAAAAGTGAGTTCTTGATAGGCAGCAATCATGTCTACTAACTCCACTGCACTCTCCCCAGGGTTTAGTATAGTGCTACGAAGAGTAAACCGTCAATAAATACTATTGATTGACTGATCCTAAGTAATCCACTGATGCTAAGTAATCCATTGATCCATGATCCATTTTTCACCTAAAATAAATACACCCTATGGCTAATAGACAAAGGAAACATAATTTCAATTCATCAGCGTCTGAGGACATGAAACCCTTTCAGTATTCTTAGACAATTAAAAATAGAAAGGAGATGGTACAAGCTTGTCACCATCATAATCTCTGGTCTAGCAGAAACAAACAAAAAATGCGTCAAAGGAAACTAAAAAAAAATCATCGAGTCAAACACACTTAGTTGAAATGTTGTACATTTAAAAAGTCTGGCAGCAAGGAAGATTAGCATAAGACCTCACTATGACTTGCCACAACCTCAATCCTCTGCCTTTCTTGCCTTACGCGACAGAATCTTTTTTATGTGTTCACTACCTCACCCGCTTCATATCTTTCTGACAAGTTCCTTGATGGCCTGCCCTGAGCAATATGGTGACTTCATTTAGCCTTGCTGTTTTCTTTATCCATGCTGGACAGATTCCCCAAGCTGCTGCACCACCAGTATGGTCAAAGGCTTTCCCGTAAATCTGGTGGAATCTCCGTTCACAAGCCAAGCGAATGGGAAATTCATTGGATTTGGAAGACCTGCTACCAGGAGGTCACATAATTCAATTTATAGTCTTTGTTAGCATGTATACTAGCATGCATACTATACTCTCCCAAGCGCTTAGTTCAGTGCTCTGAACACAGTGAGCACTCAATAAATACGACTGATCTACTGAGTGACATCCAGATCAGAGGGAAATGAAGGGACTGTTGTAATCTGACAGGAACTGGGAAATATCTGGAACCATCTTGCCTGGATCTTGACAGGATAAAAGTGAAGTAGGGTGAAGTTACAGTACATCCTACTGATGTTATTAATGTTTCAAATGAAGAAAATGTTGTCATCAATCAATGAAGCATCATGGCCTAGTGGAAAGAGCAAGGCCCTTAGAGTCAGAAAGACTTGGGCTCTAATCCCGACTCCGCCACTTGTCTGTTGTGTGACTTTGGGCAAGTCACTCCTTCACTTCACTTCTCTGTGCCTCAGTTACCTCTTCTACAAAATGGGGATTAAGACTGTGAGTCCCATGTACGACATGGACTGTGTCCAACCTTAGTTCGTATCCATTCCAGTGCTTAGTACAGTGCCTGGCACACAATTAGCGCTTAAAAAATACAAGTAAAAATGGTACTTACTGACTGCTTATTCTGAGTTGGGCGCAGTATTAAACATCTGGTAGAGTACAATAGAGTAAGTAGACACTACTTTTGTCATTAAGGAGCTTACAATCTAGTCTCCCCCTCTAGGCTGTAAACCTGCTGTGGGCAGAAAATGTGCCTATTTATTGTTGTATTGTACTCGCTCAAGTGCTTAGTACAGTGCTCTGCACACAGTAAGCACTCAATAAATATGACTGAATGAATGGGGTGTGTTTTGGTCCCTACAGAAGGTAGTTCTCATGAATCTGAAACCGCTCCAGTTTACGCTGCTTTACACAATGAGATGTCTGTTTTGTCTTAGCTCCTGGGAGGAAATGGACAGTGGAAATTGGGAATTTCCTTCTTTTACTTGAAAACATTTATTAAGTCATCTCTCAGCCCTCTTTTTACCAGTCTCCTTTTATCCAGTCTCTTAAATCCTTCCCCAGAGCACCTATTTTCCAATCTCCTCATCATTTTGCTCTTCTTCTCTGGGCCCTCTCCAATTTCAGCACATTCTTATTGAAGTGGTGTGGCGAAAGTGGGATATGATAATGCGAAGAGGGCCTGAATCCCACAGAGCAGAGACAGAGGATTCCATCCCAACTCTCAAAGCTCCTGAGAATAGGTTAGTGCTCAAATGCCTGTTTTAATGACACCTCACACTGCTGACTCACGTTCAGCTTCTGGTCAACTCTGCCCCTTTAAGTCTTTTGTGGCTGTTCTTGCACTAAGCCGGGCCTTGTCCATCCAGTATTTGTATTGCTGCCCATCCTTGGTGCTATTATCTGAAGCAACAATCATCATAAAAATTATGGTATTTGTTAAGTTCTTCCTATGTGCCAGGCACTGTACTAAGCACTGGGGTGGATACAGGCAAATAGGGTTAGACACAGTCCCTGTCCATGCATAGGGCTCACAGTCTTAATCCTCACTTTACAGATGAGGTAACTGAAGCCCAGAGAAGTGAAGTGATTTGTAGCTGACAAGTGGTGGAGCCGGGATTAGAACCCATGACTTTCTGACTCCCAGGCCTGTGCTCCATCCATTACACCATTCTGCAATAGAGAGACTAGAACTCATGAAGTGGATGATGGGGTGTGGGGGCCTCTTGCTATAGGATGACTTTAAGCTTCAAGTAGCAGGATCAAAACTAATCCATAAATTGAACTGACCATGAGGAGTAGCTTCAGAGAAAATGAGTTTACTTCAGGGCAGGGAACGTCTACCAACTCTGTTATACTGTCCTCTCCCAAGCATTTAGTAGAGTGCTTTGCACAGAGTAAATGCTTAATAAATTCCATAGATTGATTTACTCCATGAACTCCCTCTGAGTTGAACCCAGTGAGGAGTCATTGATGAAACAGACTTGGGGATAGAAGCTGCCCTGCAGGAGGCCAGAAAGGAACAACAACAAAACAAACCATTAAGAAGTCGCTGAATCATTTGCTTCTGGGGAGGCTATTCTGGAGAGATGTGTCCATCATATTGCTATGGGTGGGACACGACTTGATAACGTATGACAACAATAACAACATTCTTTCATAAATACAAAACTTGATTTCTGGTACTCGATGAATATGAATGCTTATAAAAATTCACTTGAGAAGAGGAATAAAAGATTGTGGAAATGAATGAATAAAAAATTATAGTCAACTAGAACTGCCAAAACTGTCACCAGAAATAATATGCTTAGACTAGTACACAAGTTGGTCCACAACATGCACGATGGGAAACAGCATGGCCTAGTGGATAGAGCCGTGCTCTGGAAGTCAGAAGATTTTGGGTTCTAATCCCAGGTCTGCCGCGTCTCTCCTGTGTGACCTTGGGCAAGTCACTTCATTTCCCTGTGCTTCAGTTACCTCATCTGTTAAATGGGAATTAAGACTGTGATCCCCATGTGGAACAGGATCAGTGTCCAACCTGATTATCTTGTACCTACCCTTTATATCTACGTACATGGCATATAGTAAGTGCTTAATAAATACCATAAAAAAGTAAAAAAGGTGAAGAGTTCAAGCAATTTGCCTGACTCATTACTCGACTAACAATAAGGGGATTTACTGTTTGTGCTTTTTGTTAGAAGACAGGAGACCAGGGCTCAAAAAAGGTAGGTTGGGGCTGTACTGATGGGGTCAATTGGGCCTGCACTTAGGTTCCTCCTAATTGGAGCAGAAGGCTGTGTGATTGACAGCTACTGTCCCAGGGTGGTGTCAGCCTTACTTGAATTCTTGAGAGGGCACTGAGGTGACAAAAGGGTTGGGGTGAAGTGAAGAAACAACAGAAGCTCTATCATTCAGGAAAATGTGGACATAACGGGGCTTCTAGGGTAAGCTAAGTGCTGGGTTCCAAAAGCACATACCTTGCCTGTGTGGTGCATGCTACCCTCTAGACTGTAAACTCCTTGTGGTTAGGGAACATGCCTACCAAATCAGTTGCATTATACTCTCATTCATTCACTCATTCAATCATATTTATTGGGCGCTTACGTATTCAGAGCAATGTACTAACCACTTGGGTAAGTACAATACAGCAATAAAGAGAGACAATCCCTGCCCATAACGAGTTCACCATCTAGAGGAACTCACAGCCTAGAGCGTTTCGTCAAGTGCTCTGCACAGTAAGCACCATGGATTGATTTATTGATTCCCTCATTACAATTGATACGGCCCAGAGTCTGGGAGTCAGAAGGTCAGGGGTTCTAATCCCAGCTCCGCCAAGTGCCTGTTGTGTGACCTTGGGCAAGTCACTTCACTTCTCTGGGCCTCAGTTACCACATCTGTAAAATGGGGATTAAGACTGTGAGACCTATGTGGGACAGGGACTGTGTCCAACCTGATTACCTTGTATCTACCCCAGTGGTTAGAACAGTGCTTGGCATATAGTAGGTGCTTAACAAGTACCATAATTATTATTATTATCATTATAAGCCATGCCCCATGTAGATTCAATTCTCACATAGTTTCCACTGAAAACTTGCTGTATTAGTGCTAGTTTAGAGGCACTGGGGAAATGGGCCAACCAAAGATCCTTAAATTTGGGGATTAGAGGATGAAGTTTTAAAAGGGCATTAGGGAAGCAGCATGGCCTAGAGGATCGAGCAGCATGGGCCTAGGAGTCAGAGGACCCGGGCTATAATCCTGGCTCTGCCATTTGCCTGCTGTGTTATCTTGGGCAAGTCACTTCACTCCTCTGTGCCTCAGTTACCTCATCTGTAAAATCAATCAATCAATCAATCAGTGACATTTATTGAGAAGCAGTGTGGCTCAGTGGAAAGAGCACGGGCTTGGGAGTCAGAAGTCACGGGTTCAAATCCCAGCTCTGCCACTTGTCAGCTGTGTGACTGTGGGCAAGTCACTTAACTTCTCTGTGCCTCAATGACCTCATCTGTAAAATGGGGATGAACACTGTGAACCTCACGTGGGACAACCTGATTACCCTGTACCTACCCCAGCACTTAGAACAGTGCTTTGCACATAGTAAGCACTTAACTAATACCAACATTGTTATTAACTTCTCTGTGCCTCAGTGACCTCATCTGTAGAATGGGGATTAAGACTGTGAGACTCACGAGGGACAACCTGATTATCCTGTATCTACCCCAGCGCTTAGAACAGTGCTCTGCACATAGTAAACACTTAACAAAATACCAACATGATTATTGAGCAGTGAATTACGTGCTTGGGAGGGTGCAATACAACAGAGGTCATAGACACATTCCCTGCCCACAGTAAATTTACAGTCTACAGATGGGGATTACTTATCTGCTGTGTGACTTTAGGCAAGTCACTTCATTTCTCTGTGCCTCAGTTACCTCATTTGTAAAATGAGAATTTTAAGACTGTGAGCCCTATGTGGGACAGGGATTGGGTCCAACCTGATTAGCTTGTATCTACCCCATGATTAGTACAGTGCCTGGCACATAGTAAGCACTTAACAAATAGCATAAAAGAAGACTGTGATTTTTCCCTTAAAGGATTACATATTTGAGATAATTACTTCAAAGCCTTTACCAAAACCCTTAATTATCAAGGGAAAAAAATAAGCAGTTTATGTTCATGGAGCAAGGAAAACAAAACAGGTGTCAGAACATTAGGAAATGAAAAATAAAGCTGCTATCCTAGATGGAATGAGTTCGAGAAAATCATCACCACAAACTCAATCTTCTTGGAGCCAATGGGCATAACTTGGGACCTTTTCCCTAAGATTGTTCTTAAACCCTTTTTTAGAGAAGGATCAGATAAAGCGATTGAATGATAACTAAATCCAGTGCCAATGATGGCAGGGGACACATGAAAACAGAAAATGGAAAATTTCTAGGACAGAAAAGCTTTCCTAGCCCCACTCTCTCCAGAATATTTCCATAGGTGGGAACTGTTCACATTTCCACGGACTTCCTTGGTCTTAACATTATCCTATTAAGTCTTATTCACTTTAGTTCCACAGCGTGTTGCCTGGGAGTCGAATTTTACTTTAGTGCTTGAATTGCAATACTGTACAGAGCTGGGTTGAAAAAGGTCTTTCGAAATGATTAGGTAGGACAGAGTAGTGTAATCCTTTCAGAAATTTAGGATAAGGAGGGTTGCTGTCCAGAAGCCTATCTTTCCAAGATTAGATAAATTTTGTAGTTCAGCTAATGACCAAACGGCTTGTGGGTCAGGGATTGTGTCTAATCTGATTATCTTGAATCCACTTCAGCTTTTAGCCCAGTGTTTAGCTCTTCATAATCGCTAATTCCATTATTACTTTTGAATGTTTCTCTCTGAACAAGGAAATGAAACAAGACTGCAGTCCAGGGGAATTTTGATATTTATTGGGCGATGCTTTACTTCTTTTCAGAGGCAGCTAAAGGATTAATCTTATTAACTAATGGGGATAAGTACAAAGCAAATATTAAAGGAAAGTCCTACAAGGATTTGTGCAAGAACATAATCTTCAAGTATTTTGGCACTTGAAAGGAATTGGCCCTCTCCTAAATTTCTCATCTTCAGAGCTGAAGTTGAACAGGTCAAGTATAGTTTTTCCACTGCAATATATCCAGCTCTCAGTGATGGCTATTTCTGGAATTCACATGATTCTCCATCTCACTCTCTTACTACTCCTTCTCAGTCTCATTTGCAGGCTCCTCTCTTCTCAAACCCTGACTGTGGGTGTCTCACAAGGGTCGGTTCTCGATTCCTGGCTTTTCTGGCCTTATGGTATTGAATCTATCTCAGCATTTAGCACAGAGCTTGGCACACAGAGAAGCAGCATGGCCTAGTGGATAGAGCATTGGCCTGGGAGTCAGAGCACCTGGACTGTAATTCCCACTCCACCACTCATCTGCCATGTGACCTCGGGCAAGTTACTTAACTTCTCTGTGCCTTAGTTACCTCATCCGCAAAAATCATTTAGTGGCATTTATTGTTTCCTGTGTGCCGAGGATTGTACTAAGCACTTAGGAGAGTAAAATACAACAGAGTTGACAGACACGTTCCCTGCCCACAATGAGTTTACAGTCTAAAGATGGGAATTAAGACTTTGAGTCCTATGTGGTATAGGGACTATATCCAACCTAATTATCTTGTATCTACCCCTGTACCTGGTACAGTGCCTGGCACAGAGTAAATACTTAACAAATACTATAAAAATTATTATTAGTATTATCACTATTCATTCAATCATATTTGCTGAGAGCTTACTGTATGCAGAGTACTTTACTAAGCCCTTGGGAGACTGCAATACAATATACGGACACAATACCTGCCCACAACAAGTTTACGGTTTAGAGAATGAGCTTACAGTCTCTAAACTGCAAACGCACTGTGGGTAGGGAACGTGTCTACCAACTCTGCTGTATTGTACTCTGTCAAGTGCTTGGTACAGTGCTTGGCTCACAATAAGAGCTCAAAAAATACCACTGATCAACTGATTGAATCCAACTCTTGGGGAGTTCATCTGCTTGCATTGCTTCAGTTACCACCTCTGTGCAGGTAACTCCCAAACCTACCTTCCTAGATTTAACGTCCTTTCTGCTATACAATCTCACGTTTCCTCTTGCCTCCTGATCATCTCCCCTTAGATGTTCCACTGACCCTTTAACCTGAATGAGTCTAAACCTGAACTCCTCAAATTCCCTTTTAGAACCAATGCCTTTCCCAACTTGCCGTTTCTACCAACCACACCATCCCATCCTCCCTCTCCCAGAAGCCAATGACTTCAGTGTTGTCTTCACTGCCTCACTAGCTTTTAACCTTCTCATTCAGTCTGTTGCTCCATTTTATTGGTATTTGTCACGTTCTAAGGCATTGTATTAAGCACTGGGATAGATATGAGCCAATCAGGTTGGACACGATCTATGTCCCACATGGGGCTCACCTTATTAATCCCCATTTTCCAGATGAGGTGACTGAGGCACAGAGAAGTAAAGTGACTTGCCCAAGGTTACACAGCAGACAACTGGCCTCCATTCCACTCTAAGCCCTCACCTTCTCTCAGTGAGATTACTTTATCAGCCTCCTCTTACTCACCAGTCTCCTGGATTCCAGGCTCTTCCTTCTCCAGTCTATACCCCAATCTGCCACATGGAGCATCTTCTACTCAAGTGGTTCTCTTCCTCCAAAACGTCTGATTCCCTCAATGTCAAGCAAAAAGAAGGAACCACTGACTTAGAGGCTCGCCACCGGTCTCTCCTTTTCCTTATCTGCCTTTTTCAATGTGCTAATTCCCACCCAACCTAAGGTTTGACCCTCGTCCCAAAGGAACTCCTCATTTTCCCTCACTCTCATCTCTCTTGCCATCTCCCTTCATCTTCAAAGCCTTCCAGAAATCCCATTTCTTCTCAGAGGCATTCCTTGATTATTTCCCTCTCCCCAAGGCATACTACCACCAAAGCACTATGAACTCACAGACCGTAAATTCCATGAGGGATTGGGTCCATGTAATAATACTAATAATAATTGTGGTATTTGTTAAGTACTTACGATATGCCAGGCATTTTACTAAGTGCTGGGCTGGATACAAGCAAATCAGGTTGGACACAGTCCCTGTCCCACACAGGACTCCCAGTCTCAACCCCCATTTTACAGATGAGGAAACTGAGGCCCAGAGAAGTGAAGTGACTTGCCCAAGGTCACACAGCTGGCCAGTGGCAGAGCCATGATTAGAAACCATGGCCGCGTGACTCCCAGACCCATGCTCTATCCACTATGCGATACTGCTTCTCACACGTGTATTCTCTCTAAGCATTTAGTACAGTGCTCCAATCAAAGTTCTTAATAAATACTATTACTACTATTACTTCTACTGCTCAGAGCCACACAAGAAACTAAGATATGCAACGGTTTATGTACTCTGCTCTTCAGGTGCTTATTTATTCACATCCATTTTTCCATTATCCTTTTTCTCATCTATAAATCATTTTTTGTCTGTCTCCCCATTAGATTGGAAGCTCCCTGAGAGCAGGGATCAAGTCTTTTATCTCTACTGTACTCTCCCAAATCTTTATTTAGTAGTGTTCTGCACGCAGTCAGATCTCAATAAAATTCTACTGATTAATTTCCTCTTTCATGAAATAATCACTTAGATTGAGAGCCCCCATGTGGGACCTGATTATCTTGTATCTATCCCAGCACTTAGTACAGTGCTTGGCACATAGTGTTTAACGAATATGACAATTATTATTAATATAATTATGTTAATAATATATTCATGATAATGATAATAAGTAATCTGTTTGTGCTGCGTAGGAATTTGCAGTATTGGGATAATAATTTAGGGCTTCTTTATTGCCGGGAGATGTAGTTGGGTGGTACCCTGAGAGAAGTCTTAGTCAATGTGATTTGGTTTCACTGAATTGCACTTTCCAAGCACTTAGTACAGTGCTCTGCACACAATAAGTGCTCAATAAATACGATTGAATGAATGAAAGATAGCATGAACAGGTCAAAGGCTATTAATTCCAGCTGTCATGAGACCCTATCTATCCTCTTCAAAAAGCTCTAAATTTTCACAGTGATCTTCAAATTGCTGGAAAAATTCTTTCAACTAACCTATTTCCATGGCACTGTGGCCAGGTTCTGGCTATTAGAATGATATAGAGGGCATTAGAAGCTCTGAGATAGTGTATAATTTCCCATAATATAGCACTTTTATGGCTAGTGTGGAAATGGACATAGAAAATCATGAACAGAAAGCCATTACCAGCAGAACTAATTAGCTATCTGGGGGAAATAAAGCCAAAAAGCTCTGCAAAGGAGATAACACATGGCTCTGATAGCAACTCCAGCACATTTTTTCATATCCAAATATGAGCTACCTGGAGATTTTTAGCTGTGTGAGAGTGGACACTGCAAAGTCTCTGCCCTGTAGCCTGGAATTCAAAACTGGGATGGATTATCCACACACTCCTATTGAATCTGGGATCTCTGGAAGTGATTTTGATCCACGGGTGGATCCAAGATCAAACCCCCTTGGGTCAGAATCAATCAATCCATCAGTGGTATTTATTGAGTGCTTATTATAATAATAAAAATAATGATGATGGTATTTGTTAAGCACTTACTATGTGCCAAGCACTGTTCTGAGTCCTGGGGTAGATACAAGGTAATCAGGTTGCCTCATGTGAGGCTCACAGTCTTAATCCCTGTTTTACAGATGAAGTAACTGAGTCACAGAGAAATTAAGTGACTTGCCCAATGTCACACAGCAGACAAGTGGTGGAGCTGGGATTAGAACCCACGTCCTCTGACTCTCAAGCCGTGCAGACTACTGTACTCAGCGCCCAGGACAGTAGAATATAACAGATTAAACCCATGCTCTTGGATTCTTAGAGACTCTCTGCAACTTGAAGGAGACCAACCTTTCTCAGAAAAGTTACAAAGTCCCTAGATCTAATAAATCAATCAATTAATCAATGGCATTTATTGAGAGCTTATTATGTGCAAAGCACTGCACTAAGCACTTGGGAACATGTAATATAAGAGTTGGTAGACACAATCCCTGCCTACGAGGAGTTTATAGTCTAGAGGAGGACCTGATCAAAAGGTCTTCTCTCCCTCCCTTCAACCACAATTCCATGTGGAGAAGAACCTTCACTGAAAATGTCAAATTTGGGCTTTCTCTGTTTGAGGGATTGTGAGCTGTGCTAGAGCCTGAACAGTGTTTGATTCATTTTTGACATTTCATCCAGCAGCTAGAACACTGCCCCTCGTCCCCTTAATAGTATTTGTTAAGCGCTTACTCTGTGCCAGACACTGTACTAATCTCGGGGGTAGACACAAGCTAATCATGTTGGACACAGTCCCTGTCTCACCTGGGGCTCACAGTCTTAATACCTATTTACAGATGAGGTAAATAAATGGTGGCATTTGTTAAGCGCTTACTATGTGCAACGCACTGTTCTAAGCGCTGGTGGATATAAGGAGATCAGGTTGTCCCATGTGGAGCTCAGAGTTTTAATCCCCATTTTACAGATGAGGTAACTGAGGCACAGAGAAGTTAAGTGACTTGCCCAAAGTCTCACAGCTGGCAAGCGGCAGAGCCGGAATTCGAACCCATGAACTCTGACTCCCAAGCCCGGCTCTTTCCACTGTGCCACGCTGAGGTAGTACCTGAGGCCCAGAGAAGTGACTTCCCCAAGGTCACATGGCAGACAAGTGGCAGGGGCAGGATTAGAACCCAGGTTCTCTGACTCCCCGGCCCATGCTATTTCCACTATGTCATGCTGCTTCTCTGCCACTTCACTTCATCCCGTGAGCTGGTAAAAAATATTTGAGGACAATGATGATCATTAATACATTGTCCTGCCCGAGGAGTCTGACAGTCTAACCAGAGGGCTAGCACTCTGGTTACCTACAGAGGAGGCAGATTGGGAATCTTCTAAATATCTATAACTGCAAAGCCACATACTATGAGGATTCAACTGTGATCTTTAGGCAATGGTAGAAATGCTGTACTTTTCAGCAGAAAAACCCAAACACACTAACCTATTTCTAAGTGTTTTAATAATAATGCGAACCTTAGAAGGGGTAATTCTGATGGTTTCCAGAATACTGCAGAGCAAAGCCCAGCTCTGGGGATTCTGAAGCTGCTGGCAGAGAGCAGTTTTGACTATATGCCAAGGAAGACATATTCTTCTAAGAGATAAAATGCCACTGAAAAGATAAAGTGGTCGAATTTCAGGTCTTTTAAAATATATGGAATGCAGGTTGTTGTGATGACAATGCCACCGTGATTTGGGGGATATCAGATATGGTATTTTCCATTAATACTGGCTGAATGATTCATCACACACAGTCCTTGAAGAAATCCTCTAGACTGTGAGCTCACTGTGGGCAGGAATTGTCTCTCTTTATTGCCGTATTGTACTTCCCATGCTTAGTTCAGTGCTCTGCACACAGTAAGTGCTAAATAAATATGACTGAATGAAATCCTTTTTTCCTTGAACTTTGCTTCGGTTCTAATCCATTGAGCATGGGCCTGGGAGACATGGGACCGGAGTTCTAATTCCACCTCCACCACTGGTCTAAGTGACCATGTAAGCACAGACTTCACTTCTCTGTGCTTCAATTAGTTCATCTGTAAAATGGCGATTCAAAACATGTCCTCCCTCCTACTTAGACTGTGAGCCCTATGTTGGGCAGGGACTATGTCCTCCTTGAATATACTGTACCTGTCCCAACACTTAGTACAGTGCATAACACATTTGTGCACTACACAAATACCACTATCATCACAATCTTCATTATAGTTGTGAGCAGGGAACTACCAACTCTGTTGTATGGTGCTTTCCCAAGTGCTAAGTACATTGCTCTGAACATAGTGCTCAAAAAATATGACAATATTATTATTACTGAAATTAACTATTAATTATGGTACTTATAAGGGCTTACTATGTGCTAAGCACTGTACTCAGTGCTGGAACAGATGCAAGATAATAAGATTGGACTCTGTACCTCTCCCACATGGGACTCACATATTATTATTATTAATGATAATTAATAATTATGGTATTCATTACACGCTTACTCTGTGCCAAGCACTGTTCTAAGCGCTGGGGTAGATACAAGATCATCAGGTTGTCCCACGTGGGGCTCATAGTCTTAATCCCCATTTTACAGATAAGGGAACTGAGGCTCAGAGAAGTGAAGTGATTTGCCCAAAGTCACACAGCAGACAAGTGGCCAGCTGGGATTAGAACCCATGACCTTCTGATTCCAAGGCCCGTGCTCTATCCACTAGACCATGTTGTTTCTCTAATAGATTATTAGTATTATTATTGCTGTTTTTGTTGGTATTATTATTATTATTATTATTATTATTATTGTTCCCATAGCTGAGTTTAGAGGTTTGTTGGACAGATGAGACAGCCTAGAGGACAGAGCATGGGCGTGGGAGTCAGGAGGATCGGGGTTCTAATCCCAGCTCAGCCACTTGTCTGCTGTGTGACCTTGGGCAAGTCACTTCGCTTCTCTATGCCTCAGTTGCCTCATCTGTAAAATGGGGATTAAGACTGTAAGGCCCACGGGGAACATGGATTGGGTCTAAACTAATGGGTTTTTATCTATCTCAGCACTTGGCACAGTGCTTTGCATACAGTAAGTGCTAAACAAATACCATAAAAAAGAAAAATATGACCTCAGTGAGAATAGTTAAGGCTTAGTGCAGCCATTAGTGATAAGGTCTATGTCAACTGCAGTCATCTTAAGGAATAACCTCGTAAAGAAAAATATCTTCAATTCCCATTTTGGGAATCTAAACGTGTTTAAGGCAAAGTGTTCTTCAAATGCTTCCCCAAGAAGAAGTATGAGAGGCTTCTATAAGGACACAACAAAGAAGCAACAGTATACGCTGTCTTTTAGAAAATTTAAAAATAACTTGCAGCTTCCCAGAATCCTATGATGAACCTCTGAGCCACAGTTCTCTGGAAAGGCACAACATTTCCAGACAGCTTTTTGCCTCCCTACAAAATGGGGCTATATATAGTTTGCCTTGAAATCTGTTATGCAGAAAAGCTGCTTACCACCTCATAAAACCCATTAAGAGAGTCAGGTAAAAAAAAATGCATATCATAAAGTTCATTAAGAGAATCATGGAAAAAGTAAGACTGCAAAGAAAAAATAAGGGAACGATCAATAAATCACTGGTCTTATTGAGCACTTACTGTGGGTAGAGCACTATACTTAGGGCTTGGGAGAGGACAATACAACAGAGTTGATAAACAGGTTCCCTGCCCACATGAAAAATAATCCCATAATGGACTAGACCCAATAGGAGAGGGTGTGAAATAACAGGTGAACTGCAGGTAAATCAGAAATCAGAGCCAAATAACCCAGACAGAAGGGTCTCCAGGGATACATAAGGTGTGCCTTATGATGACATGGAAAAACCAAGCCTGGCCTTATATGAGGAGAATCCCAAGACTATTGGAGTAAACTCTGGAATGAAACACTCTTTCTGCCAACTGTAGTCCAATATGCCAGGAGAAATTAAGAGTTTGCTAATCTTTTATAGGGCCAAACTGGCTTAGATCCCAGAAATGACAAGCAGTAGAGGAATGCAGAGAGCCAGCGGAGAATGCCAGATTTCCAAAAGGTTGGGGATGGCTTATGGACTTCAGGAAGTGACAGTGATGATTTTAAAGGAGCGGAAAAATAAGACTGGCATCTGCAAGCAATGCTATTCTCCACTTAAAGGATCATGGAGGAGGAAGAGATGTTTCAGGGAAGAGAGTAAACCAAGGTAACAATCAGATCAAGAAGAGGCAAAGGGCACCTAGCTTGAGTAACAGATTCACATGAGCAAGGATGACCCAATGCATTTAAAGTAGAGGCTCTACAAGAGATCATGACCACCTCTTTGCTCCACTTGCAGATGAATCAGGGGTATGATCAAAGGAGCCTTTACTCATCTGACTGAAGCAGCGTGGCTCAGTGGAAAGAGCACGGGCTTGGGAGTCAGAGGTGACGGGTTCTAATCCCGGTTCCACCGCTAGTCAGCTGTGTGACCTTGGGCAAGTCACTTAACTTCTCTATGCCTCAGATACCCCATCTGTCAAAGGGGAGTTAAAACTTTGAGCCCCACGCAGGACAACCTGCTCACCTTGTATCCCCCAGCGCTTAGAATAGTGCTTTGCACATAATAAGCACTTAAATACCACAATTTTATCTCTTAATGATTTGCGGCAGCACATCCACTTAAGCAGCATGCATGGCCTAGTGGAAAGAGCATGGACCTGGGAGTCAGAGGATCTGGATTCTAATCCCACTCTGCCACTTCCCTGCTGTGACCTTGGGCAAGTCACTTAAGTCCTCTATGCCTCTGTTACATCTTCTGCAAAAGCAGCGTGGCTGCTTCTGAGAAGCAGCATGGCTCTGTGGAAAGAGCATGGGCTTTGGAGTCAGGGCTCATGAGTTCGAATCCCAGCTCTGCCACTTGTCGGCTGTGTGACTGTGGGCAAGTCACTTAACTTCTCTGTGCCTCAGTTCCCTCATCTGTAAAATGGGGATTAAGACTGTGAGCCCCACGTGGGACAACCTGATTCCCCTATGTCTATCCCAGCACTTAGAACAGTGCTCGGCACATAGTAAGCGCTTAACAAATACCAACATTATTATTATTATTAAAAGGGGGATTGAAGCCTCTCTCTGTGAGACCCATGAGGGACAACTACTGAGTCCAACCTGATCATCTTAAGTCTACCCAGTGATTAGTACTGTGCTTGATTCATAGTAAATGCTTAACAAATACCATAAAAAATCATAGGTATAATACCATTGAGTCAGGACCTGGTCCATAATCAGTGAAATGGGAATACTGAATAATTACAATAATAATAATCATAATGGCATTTGTTCAGCATTTACTATGCACCAATGTTGGAAAGGTGGGTTTTTTCAAAGAAAATTGGGTTCGGATTGTGATGTAGACAGGGTAGAAAGAGATTTTGAGGCATCCAATTGGGAAGGAGCCTTTAAAAGGTGTTAGGAAGCCTGTGGTTGAGGTTTTAACCGATGAACTGAAAAATATTTCTTCTCACCCGTACATCAATATTTTCCCAGGCAAGAAATCTGTTGTCTAATGTACATTCAGATTCCTTGTTTCTGAAAAATTTCCACTGTTAGGTGCATTGTACTGAGACATTGCTGCAAATCAGACCCACTGGGCGTTTGTGATGTATAATTATGCATGATTACGTTAAAATATTAAACATATTACAGCCCTATTACAAAACCATGCAATTCACTAGTGGAAAGTCATTGTGTGAATTACTGTGGTGATTGTTGCAACCCTCATCAAAAAAATCTGCCAGAGAGGGCCACGGCTTAACTCTTTTCAAGGTATTGCAATGGATCAGCAAATCAGAGGACTTGGGGGAAAAAAAATTCAGAAGTGCTATAGCATTAGAAATAATGGCTGACACATTCTTGGATAGATGATATACCTTACTCAAGGGTTTATGTAATTGACTAAAATGGTTAAATATGATTTGCACGAAATGATTAGAAAAACCCTAAAGCAACTAACCAATAAGATTATTTGTAACTCCCAGAATCACAACTGAGAAGCAGTATGGCCTAGGAGACAGAATATGGGCCGGGGAGTCAGAAGGACCTGGGATCTAATGCTGGCTCTGCCACTTCTCTGCTGTGTGACCTTGGGTAAGTCACACTCTCTCTGCACCTCAGTTACCTCATCTCTAAAATGGGGATTAATACTGTGAGCTCCATGTGGGACATGGACCGTGTCCAACCTGATTACCTTGTATCTACCCCAGAGCTTAGTAATAATAATAATAATGATGTTGGTATTTGTTAAGCACCTACTACGTGTAGAGCACTGTTAATAATAATAATAATGTTGGTATTTGTTAAGCGCTTACTATGTACCGAGCACTGTTCTAAGCGCTGGGGTAGATATAAGGTAATCCAGTTGTCTCACGTGAGGCTCACAGTCTTAACCCCCATTTTACAGGTGAGGTAACTGAGGCCCAGAGAAATTAAGTGACTTGCCCACAGTCACACAGCTGATAAGTGGCAGATTGGGGATTCGAACCCATGACCTCTGACTCTCGAGCCCATGCTTTTTCCACTGAGCCACGCTGCTTCTTAAATAAAGGAGGCATTTGTTAAGCATTTACTATGTGCAAAGCACTGTTTTAAGTGCTGGGGGGGATTCAAGGTGATCAGGTTGTCCCACGTGGGGTTCACAGTCTTCATCCCCATTTTCCAGATGAGGGAACTGAGGCACCGAGAAGTGAAGTGACTTGCCCACAGTCACAGAGCTGACCAGTGGCAGAGCCAGGATTCAAACCCATGACCTCTGACTCCCAAGCCCGGGCTCTTTCCATTGAGCCATGCTGCTGCCTGGCACACAGTAAGCACTTAACCAGCATCATTTTAGGGAAAAAAAAAGTCACATTGTGACTTCATACCTGAACATAGCAGACATAATCTTTTCCCCTTGACAGATACAAGAGAAGAGAGTAACCTCAAGAGCTCTGAAATGAATTCAGAGTCGGTATAAAAGCATTTGACACCATCAGCACACCAGGATTCTGCCAACTACCAAGAACATTTTTATTTATCACACCCTAAGCACTTTTGTATATAAAGCTATTCAATCATGCATTCAAGTACTTCCTTTGATTACTTTGTTTGCAAATATTTTCATGTCTTTTTCCTTCTCATTAGATTGTAAGCTCTTTGAGGGGAGGGAATTTATCACTTGCTTATTTTGCAAATTCCCATGTACACAGTACAGTGGATACTCAATGGATACTCAATCATTACTTCTATGATCGCTACTTCCATATTACTATTACTAAATTACTGGCTGAGTCAGAGGTGAACTGGCATTACAGCCAGTTCATTTCCAATCAATCAATCAATCCATCAATTTGACTGATTTCCTCAGAAGGTCCCGGGTTCTAGTCTCAGTCCTACTACTCGTCTGCTGTGTGACCTTGGGCAAGTCACTTTACGAGAAGCAGCGCGGCTCAGTGGAAAGAGCACGGGCTTTGGAGTCAGAAGTCATGGGTTCTAATCCCAGCTCTGTTGCCTGTTAGCTGTGCGACTTTGGGAAAGTCACTTAACTTTTCTGTGCCTCAGTTACCTCATCTGCAAAATGGAGATTAAGACTGTGAGCCCCACGTGGGACAACCTGATCACCTTGTATCCTCCTGAGCACTTAGAACAGTGCTTTGTACATAGTAAGCGCTTCACAAATACCATCATTATTATTATTATTATTACCTCAGTGACCTCAGCTGTAAAATGGGGGCTAAGAATGTGAGCCCCATGCAGGATAGGGACTACGTCCAACTTGATTTGTTGTATTCACCCCAGTGTTTAGTACAGTGCCTTGCATACAGTAAGTGCTTAACAAATACCATTATTATTATTTATTAATTTACTGAGCACTTACTGTGTGCAGAATATTATGCTACACATTTAGGAGGGTAAAATAGAGCTAGTAGACATGATCTTGCTCTAAAGGAGTTTTAATCTAGTGAGAGGATTCAATAAGTCCATTCTGCTATGTTTGCGGATGGATGCCCTTCTGAGAGCTCACCTGAGAGGCCTTCCCAGTCTGAGCACCCCCTTTCCCTCTGCTCCCCCTCTTCTCCCCACCCAGCCCTCTGCTCCTCCCCCTTTCCCCTTCCCCTCCCCTCAGCACTGTGCTCATTTGTATATATTATTTATTACCCTATTTATTTTGTTAATGAGGTGTATATCCCCTTGATTCTATTTATTGTGATAAGGTTGTCTTGTTTTTGTTTTGTTCTCTTTTGCTCTGCTGTCTGTCTTCACTGATTAGACTGTGAGCTTGTCATTGGGCAGGGATTGTCTCTATCTGTTGCCAAATTGGACATTCCAAGTGCTTAGTCCAGTGCTCTGCACATAGTAAGTGCTCAATAAATACTACTGAATGAATGAATGAAGAAGATCTATGTGAACTGGAAGTAGGAGGAGGAGAAGCAGTAGTAGCAGTAGTAGTAATAGAAGTGGTAATAGTACTACTTGCTTATTTATTATGGTATTTGTTAAGCATTTACTATGTGTCATGCACTGCTCTAAGAGCTGTGGTAGATACAAGTTTATCAGGACAGATACAGACCTGTGCCATAATGGGGCTCACAGTTAAGTACAAAGGAGAACAATATCTGAAATCCCATTTTAGAGTCGAGGAAACCAAGGCACAGAGAGGTTAAGTGACTTGCCCAAAGTCACACAGCAGGCAAGTGACAGAGCCGGGTTTAGAATTCAGGTCATCTGGTTCCCTGGCCCATGCTGTATCTACTAGGTAACAATGCTTCTCAAGTACTTTAGTGAGTACTAACTTGGTGGGATCCACTGTAGTAGATGCTTGAGAAGTACAAAATGAAAGAGTGACAGGTTCCTAGAACAAAAACGAGTTGACACTCTACCGGGGGAGGAAAACATTAAAATATTTACAATTAGAGTAGCCAAAATAAATTCAGAAGTCATGTATGCACAAGTGCTAAGGAGGGTGGTGAATTTTTTACAGATGGGTGAAGAGATGATATGACTCAGATGATGTGTTAGGCTTAACTTTCCGATTCATCAGGAAATTCCAAGTGAACAGGTTATTAGCATCCCTGAAAATCTTTGAGCCATCCATTGAGCCATTCATTCATCCATCCAGGAGCTGCTATACACTGACAATTTCACCCTGTTGACCCAGGCACAATAATGATGATGATGATGATGATGGTATTTCTTATGTTTACTATGTGTTAAGAACTGTTCTAAGGGCTGGGGTAGGTACAATCAAATCAGGCTGGTCACAGTCCCTATCCTATATGAGGCTCACAGTCCTTATCCCCATTTCACAGATAAGGTAACTGAAGCACAGAAAATGACTTGTCTAAGGTCACACAGCAGAGCTGGGAATAGAACCCTGGTACCTCTGACTCCCAGGCCCATGCTCTAGCCATTAGGCCATGTTGCTTCTCTAGAAGAATAAGAAATAAGAAATGCAGATGGTCCTTAACTGCTTTGTAGAATCAGCACAGTGCCAGGGAAGGAAAACACACCTGAAAATCAATCACTGAAATAATGCACCAGACCAAAGCATGCAAACTTTACCCCCAAATCCAAACCTTTTTCCCCATAAACACAGAGGCATATCTGCCTTTCCCTTTTTCCCTCTAATTTGTAAAATATTCTCTGACTCCAATGTTCAATCAATCAATTTATCAATTAATGGTATTTATTAAGTGCTTACTGAGTGCAGAGCACTGTACTAAGAGCTTGGGGAGGTACAATACAGCAGAGTTACTAGATATGATCCTTGCTAGAGGAGCTTTCAGTTTAAAGGGTGGAGAGACAGACAATAAAATATATTATGGATAGAGGAAACAATAGAGTGCTGGGATGTTGGGATGAGAATCAAAGTGTTAGATAGTTGGATTGTAATCTATTTGAGGGGAAGCAGCAGCATGGGAGAGAGTCAAGGGAGGAGACTCAAATTTACTGTGCAGAAGAAGGCAATGATAACACATCTGCATTTTTAACAGGAAAACTCTATGGATCTACTACCAGAATGATTGCTGATGGAGGTGGGGTGTTCTGGGAGGGATGTATCCATGGTGTCCCTATGGGGCAGAAATGACTGGGTGGGATAAGACTAGACAGTCTCTTTGAGAACATGTATTGTGTCCTCTGACCCTACTGTATTCTCCCACCTGATTAGCACAATTGTCTTCACACAGCAGGCATTCAATAAATCAAACAGATTAGAGTAAGAGCCCAGGCCTGGGAATCAAGAGAACCTGGATCCTAATCCCAGCTCTGCCACTTGTCTGCTTTGAGACCTTGGGCAAGTCACTAAACTTCCCTGTGTCTCAGTTACCTCAACTTTAAGATGGAGATGAGACTGTGAGGAGAGTACCATGTGTGACATAGGCTGTGTCCAACCTGATAATCTTATATCTACTCTAGTGTTTAGAATAGTTTCTGGCTTGTAGTAAGTGCTTAACGAATACCACCATTTAAAAATTATTATTATTATATTATCATTATTTTTAAGAACAAACATTGGTTTTGCAAGTGGTCACTGCAAAAGCGTGACAATAGATAATTTTTAGGCCCTTATAATGTGGAACGGATTGTCAATAACGCATCTATCTTTTCACGTTTAATTTTCTGCAGGGATAGGATCTCCCATTAGTAGAGTCAGCTTGAAATATGAAGGGAAATATGAAGGGATAGCTATGAAGGTTGGTCGTGGGACCCTCGATAATCAATTAGTGGTATTTCATTCATTCAATCATATTTATTGAGTGCTCACTGTGTGCAGGGCACTTCACTAAGCATTTGGTAAGTACCTTTCAGCAACAAGTAGACACAATCCCTGTCCACAATGGGCTCACAGTCTATTGGGACGCTTAGTACTGTACTAAACACTTGGGCAAGTACAATACAAACGAGTTGCTACACACGTTCCCTGCCCAAAATGAGCTCACAGTCTAGAAGGGAGACAGACGTCAATATAAATAAATTGCAGATATGTATATTAGTGCTGTACAGATGAAGGAGGGGTGAAAAAAGGTGCAAATCCAAGTGCAAGGGTGATGCAGAAGGGAGTGGAAGAGGAGGAAATGAGGGCTTCGTTGGGGGAGGACTCTTGGAGGAGATGTGTTAATTTTTTGGCAGGCAGTGTAGTAAGCACTGGGTAGGTACAAGATAATCAGGCTTTAATAAGGTTGTGAAGGTGGGGAGAGTGACTGGGGGGTCCGATACAAAAAGGGACGTGGCACAGGTCATTAAGATACAGATCTGAGGTTCTGACTTTCATCCTATGAGCGGAGTTAAGCAGAACAGCCATGCCTGGCTATTCAGAATACAAGTTTCTTCATTTGGCTGCTTGCACTCACAATAGCAGAGAAATGGGATTGGAAGTCGCTCGTGCTAAGATCACTCATCAGGAACATACTGGATTTCCACAGCCCAACAGTAATACAAAGAATATGGGTTTCTCAATGTGAGAGAAATAGTGGGAAAGAGGGAGAAAACAAAGATGGCGAGAGAAAGAGGCAAAGGTAAACCCAATACAACCCGCTCTAGAGGGTAACACAGGTAAACACTGCACACCAGGTCTTCAAGGGACATGCCTATAGGTCAGTTATGTGCACTCCAACTCAAAGAGGGAGACCTAGCTCTATTCTAGGTCAACAGCAGGGGATGCTCGCATTCCCAGCTGGTTCCTCATGGCTACTAGCCAACAAAGAATGAGCATCCCACACTTGAGGTAGGGGCAAGTGTCAGCATTCTAGTCCTGCTAAGCAATACTGACCCTTGGAGAACAGATTCACTCCCATGGCTTCAACTACCACCTCTATGCAGATGATTCCCAAATCTACATCTCCTGTCCTAATCTGTCTCTCTCTCTCTCTGCAGTCTTGCAGTTCTTCTTGTCTTCAAGACATCTCTATTTGGAAGTCCCGCCAACACGTCAAACTTATTATGTCTAAAGCAGAACTTCTTATCTTCTGAAATAAACTCTGTCCTTCCCGATTTTCCCATCACTGTAGACAGTCACCACCATTTTCCTGTCACACAAGCCTGTAACCTTGGCACTATCATTGGCTCCTGTCTCTCATTCAATCCACTTATACAAGCTATCACTAAATCCTGTTGGTTCAATCTTCACAATATTGCTAAAATCCACCCTTTCCTCTCCATCCAAATTGCCACCACATTAGCCCAAGTACTTATCCTATCCTGCTTTGATTATTGTATCAGTCTACCTGATGACCTCCCTGCCACCTGTCTCTCCCCACTCCAGTCCATACTTCACTCTGCTGCCTGGATCATTTTTCTACAAAATCCTACAGTCCATGTCTCCCCCTCAAGAATCTCCGGTGGTTGCCCATTCACCTCCTCATCCAACAGAAACTCTTTACTATCTGCTTTGAAGTCAATCCATTTGCCCCCTCCTACCTCACTTCACTGCTTTCCTATGACAAGCCAGACCTCACACTTCACTCCTCTAATACCAACCCACTCGCTGTATCTCAATCTCATCTATCTCATTGCCAACTTCTCACCCCATCCTGCCTCTGGCCTGGAATGCCCTCCCTCTTCCTATCAATGGAGAGACAATTATTCTCTCCACCTTCAAAGCCTTCTTGAAGGCACATCTCCAAGAGGCATTACCTAACACCTCCTTTCCTTTTTTCCCACTCCCTTCTGCACTACTCTGATTTGCTCCCTTTATTCATCCTTCCTTCAGCCCCACAGCACTTAATGTACGTATTCATAATTCATTTATTTATAATGTCTGTGTCCCCCTCTAGATTGTGAGCTTATTGTGAGCAGGGAATGGGTCTACCAACTCTGTTATACTGAACTCTGCTCTGCACACAGTAAGCACTAAATAAGTACGATTGATTGGGTGATTTATATCAGTTGAAGGTTACACCCTCACTCTGCTGACAGCAGCTGTGGTGACATATCACTTTCCATTTTCTGGGGACCTTTCCTTTGCTATCAGCAATACACCGCTTCCTCAAATTCTAGCCATCAGCAATACCAGTCGTCTGCTGATCACACCAGTGGTTGTGATGTGGTCACCTGGGGCTAATGGCTACTTGGCTGACAAAATGGAGTTGGTCCAATTAAGCCCATCCTATCACAGGAGGGCATTCCAGGCTAGAGGCAGGATGTGGGCAAAGGCTGATGGTAAGATAGAAGAGATCATAATACAGTGAGTAGATTGGCATTAGAGGAGTGAGTTGTGCGGGCTGGGTTGTAGTATGAAATCAGGGAGGTAAGTTACCGGGGTAAGGTGACTGAGTGCTTTAAAGCAGACGGTGAAGGGTTTCTGTTTGATGTTGAGGTGGAAGGGCAATCACTGGAGGTTTTTAAGGAGTAGGCAGAAGTGGACTGAACAGTTTTGTAGAAAAAGGATCAGGGCAGCAGAGTGAAGTATGGAATGAAGAGGGGAGAGACAGGAGGCAGGGAGTTCAGCAGGGAGGCTGTTGTAGTAGTCAAAGTGGGATAGGCTAAGTGGTTGGACTTGAAGTAGTAATATTTTGAAAGGAGAGGAACGGGCAGATTTTAGTGATGTTGTGAAGGCTGAACAGACAGGATTTGGTGACAGATTGAATATGTGGGTTGAACGAGGGAGATGAATTGAGGATAATACCAAGGTTATGGGTTTGTGAGACACGGAGGATGGTGGTGCCATCTACAGTGATGGGAAAGTCGGGGGAGGACAGGGTTTGGGTGAGAAGATGAGAAGCTGGACATGCTGAGTTTGAAGTATCACTGGGACACCCAAGTAGAGATGTCCTGAAAGCAAAAAGACATACAAGACTGCAGAGAAGGAGAGAGATCACAGCTGGCGATGTAGATTTGTGAATCAACCTGCATAGAGATGGGAGTTGAAGTCACGGGAGCAAATGAGTTTTCAAGGGAGTATAAACAATTATAAGTACAATTATAAGCACAAAACCCAATAAGGTGTGGGGGTCTGAAAATCATTTTTATCATTAAATTAATTTTAAAATAATGCCCTTCAATTTTACCATCACCCCCTTCCTCTGCTTAAAATGCTTAATGACAGATGCTTGCATTTCCCAATGAATCAGTCAATCAGTGGTACTTATTGAGGGCTTACTGTATGCAGGACACAGTACTAAGTACTTGGGAAAGCACAGAACAGAAGAATGGGTAGATTTTATTTATGTGAGTCTTTGTGTAACACACTGTGTGCATAAGTACATAATCATAATAATAATGGTCTTTGTTAAGCACTTACTATGTGCCAGGGACTGTACTAAACGCTGGGGTGCATACAGGCTAATCGGGTTGGACACAGTCCCTATCCCACATGGGGCTCATAGTCTCAATCCCCATTTTACAGATGAGACAACTGAGGCAGAGGGAAGTGAAGTGACTTGCCACAGGTCACACAGCAGACAGTGCTGGAGGCAGGATTAGAACCCATGACCTTCTGACTCCCAGGGCCATGCTCTAACCACTAGGCCATGCTCTTTCATACGGTACCCTGCATCTTTGGGTCCAAAGCCATATCCTTAAACAATCCATTCCCAAATGAAATATGCAATCAAGGTATATCTGAGGGCTGATTACCAGTGTGGAGATGGAGATGAAATTAAGATCTGGGGATATTTAGAAAACAGACTTTTTTTTTCCCCCTGGAGGAAAAAAACTCAATTTTTAAATGATTTTAAAAGGGAATTGTTTTAGAAGGTTGCTTCCTGAAGTTTTCTTTTGGGCAAAAGTTGTACAGCACTGTTTTTTTCCTTGTTGCTAAATGGTTGTTCTACAATTCATTCATTCATTCCTTCAATAGGATTGATTGAGCACTTACTATGTGCACAGCACTGTACTAAGCACTTGGAATGTACAATTCGGCAACAGACAGAGACAATACCTGCCCATTGATGGGCTTACAGTCTAATCGGGGGAGACAGAAAAAAACAATAGCAATAAATAGAATCAAGGAGATGTATATCTCATTAACAAAATTGATAGGGTAATAAAATATATATACCAATGAGCAAATGAACACAGTGCTGAGGGGAGGGGAAGGGAGATGGGGAGGAGGAGAGGGAAAGGGGGGAAAGGGGGCTTAGCTGAGGGGAGGAGAAGAGGGGGCAGAGAGGCAGCAGAGGGAGCACAGGGCAAAGGGGAAGCTCAGTCTGGGAAGGCCTCTTGGAGGAGGTGAGCTCTCAGTAGGGCTCTGAAGAGGGGAAGAGAGTTAGTTTGGCAGAGGTGAGGAGGGAGGGCATTCCAGGACAGAGGGAGGACATGGGCCAGGGGTCGTCGGCAGGATAGGCGAGAACAATGAGATGGGATAACTAAATACCCATTGTCAGAATATTTGGTTTTCCTTCACATGTTTGGAAAGTTTTCAGAAATATGAGAGACCATTATGGTCTTCATGTGAGTTAAGATTAGCAGATTTTACCTCACCTAAGGAATGGATTATACAGAACGAAATCAAAGAAACCAAGTCTCAGGTGAATGCAAATGTTTTTGTGCAGACTCTGAAAATGGAAATCATATACTGATTACATGTACTAATAAAACAGTTCTATTAACATTTCACCCCTGAAGAAATCTTGAGGGATAAAAGATGAAAAATGAGAAATTAGAAAAATTGGAAGCAGCACTGCCTAATGGTTAGAGCGGGGGCCTGGAAGTCGGGAGGACCTAGGTTCTAATCCTAGCTCCACCACTTGTCTGCTATGTTGCCTTGGACAAGTCACTTAATTTCTCTGTGCCTCAGTTTCCTCATCTATAAAACAGGATTTAAGGTGGTGAGGCCCATATGGGATATGGACTATGTCCAACCTGAATAGCTTGTATCTACCCTAAGTGCTTAGTGCACATAGTAAACACTTAACAAATACCATTTAAAAAATAAACAAGAAACACTATTTCTTTACCAATTCAACATGAATTCATATTCCTAATTTACAGTGCCCTGGAAAATGATACCTAAAAAAGCCCCAGGGTGAATTTTTATTTCCAAAATAAAAACGCATTCCAGCTAAATTTTCCAAAAGTTTGAAAAATGACTATATAGAGATAAAGGACAATTTTGTCACCAGGATGGACACAGATTTGATGCATGAATCTTGACAGTTGCCATCTGTGTGTGTTCTACCCAAATGATCATGCTTTTTGCAGCACTGAAAGGTAAAGATGCAATCAAGCACTTAGAAAAATAAAACAGCAGTAGGCAGAGTAGATTAGATTAAAACCTAAAGCAATCACTATCATGCATTACCCCAACAACATGCTGATACAACCTTCACTTCAGTGCAGAGCAGAGGTTGCAACCTTGAAGATGAAACAATTATTCAATCTTTAGAAGGGGAACTTAAAAAAATTATGAGTTGTTGACAAGATGGACTTCTTTTATAGTGACCAAGACAAGGAAAATGGAAATTCAGAAAATTGGCCAGAGTTAGAAGCAAGGGAAATATTTTATTTTCAGAAAAGCTTGAGATTTAACTGTCTCTGCTTCTCTCTCTCTCTCTCTCTCTCTCTCATTCATTGCTTATGATTATCTAAACCTATACTATTTATGTGAGCCTGAAAAAAACGATTTACAATAAACATGCTTTGAAGGTGCTGAAGTTCAATAAAATAAAACTTACCACAGAATAGCAGGAAACACTGTCTACTGCAGTAAGGTGAAGAGAGGTTTTATAGCAAGATCAGAAACCACAGAGCTGCCAAAATGCCAACAAACCTACCCTAAGTCCCAACATCCCCTTGAATCAATCCAAAAGCTAATTTTTAGCCCTTTTACACTGAATTCTAACTGTACTCAACACTTGAATTTGTGGGTGAATATACATAAGAGTATATTTCATTATTTATTCTCATAATTCTATTTGTAAATGGTTTTGCTCCAGTCTCCCGTTACAGAAGCTCTTTGTGGTCATGGAACATATCTTGGACTTCTATTGCACTATCCCAAGTGTTTATTACAGTGCACTTCACCCAATAGACACACAACAAATACCATTACTACATCATTCAAACAAACTTGGATAGAAGAAAACCAGAGCTGACTTTCTCGACTGTGCTTTTTCCCGAAAAGTCAACCTCTAGTTTCTTTTCTCTAAAATGGGGGCAATTCTAACTCAATGTATCATATGGCACTCATTTATTCAAAATATTTACTGAGCCCCCTAATATGGGCAGGGCACTATGGCCACTTAAGAGAATATGATAGATGTGATAGACATAACAAGGGAAGAGTTTAAACAAACTTGAAGGTAGGAGGAGAAACTATGGATTAGAAACCCCGGAACACTTTTGAACCAAACGCCCCATGGTGGAAAAAAACCCAGAGGATTATTCACAGCTCTCTTGCCATCAATTTCTTCCTCACGGTCTCCTTTCTGCCTAGAATTTCCTCCCCCTTCACATTCAGCAGACCTCTGCTCTCCTCATCTTCAAAGCCTTTTTGAAATCACATCTCCTTCAGAAAGACTTCCCCAGCTAATCCCTTAGCTCCCAACTCTAATTTTTCTATTCAGCATCACCTCCACACTTAGTCCAACCTGAATTAATAGCCTGCACCCCACAAGGACTTATGCACAGGTCCTTATGCTCAGTGTGTCCTGTATATTTCATTTTAATGTGCGTTTCTCCCTCTAGATTGTAAGTTCCTTGAGGGAGCTATTTTTATCAATTAGTCAATTGTATTTACTTGGTGCTTAATGTGCGCAGAGCTTTGTACTAAGCACCTGGGAGAGTACAACACAACAGAGTTGTTAGACATGTTGCTTGCCCACAATGAGGTTACAGGTTAGGAGGGGAGACAGACTTTACTATACATAAATACATTACAGATATGTACGTAAATGCTGTGGAGCTGAAGGAAGGATAAATAAAGGATGCAAATCCAAGTGCAAGGGTGACAGAGAAGAGAGTGGGAGAAGATGAAATGTGAGATTAGTCAGGAAGACCTCTTGGAGAAGATGTGCCGTCAGATAAGGTATTGAAGGAGGGGAGAGGGATCCTCTGTTGGATATGAAGAGGGAGGGCATTCCAGGTAGGACAAGCAGCATGGAGTAGTGGATACAGCATGGGCCTGCGAGTCAGATAGAGCATGGGCCTGCGAGTCAGAAGGTCATGGGCTCTAATTGAGAAGCAGTGTGGCTCAGTGGAAAGAGCCTGGGCTTGGGAGTCCGAGGTCATGGGTTCGAATGCCGGATTTGCTACTTGTTAGCTGTGTGACTGTGGGCAAGTCACTTAACTTCTCGGTGCCTCAGTTATCTCATCTGTAAAATGGGGATTAACTGTGAGCCTCAAGTGGGACAACCTGATTATCTTGTATCAACCCCACCTCACGTGGGACAACCTGATTATCCTGTATCAACTCCAGCGCTTAGAACAGTGCTCTGCACATAGTAAGCGCTTAACAAATACCAACATTCATTTTTATTTATTTATTTAATTCCAGCTCTGCCACTTGTCTGCTTGTTACCTTGGACAAGTCACTCTATTTCTCTGTGCCTCAGTTACCTCATCTGTAAAATGGGGATTGACACTGTGAGCCTTACAAGGGACAGGGATTGGGTCCAACCCAATTTGCTTGTATCCACCCTAGTGCTTAGTAATACAGGGTCAGGCGCTTAGTACAGGCCTGGTACATAGTAAGTGCTTAACAAATACCACCATGATTATTATTGTTATTAGATATGTATGTAAATGCTGTTGGGTTGGGAGTGGGGCAAAAGCAAATGTCCAAAGGAAACAGATCAAAGTGCAAATAGAGTGCAAATGTCTAGATGCAAAGAAGACAGAAAAAATAAAGGGATATTGCTCATGTTTTTAAGAATTTACTATTGTAATTTTGTTGGTATGAATTGTTTTTAGAGAAGTATTTTTTTAAAAATCAGAGCTTCAGAGCTACAGCTGTCAATTAGACAGCTTCCTCAGACAGTCAGGAGTAGGCAGGCAGCTGTACATTCCAAGTGCTTGGTACAGTGCTCTGCACATAGTAAGCATTCAATAAATAAATACATAATACTAAATAATAAATAATAAATACTATTGAATGAATGAATGAATGCTTCTTCAGCTGTTCCTCCTAGGTCTTCTTGCCCAACCTCTTAATCCTCCCCGTGCCTCTTCTCTGAACCTTCCCAAGTCCTCCTCGGCTCTCTTCCATTTGCTTTCGCCTTGGCATGCTTTACGGGAACTTTTTTTAAAGTAGCTAAATTGGAAGTAATGTATTCCTGATGGAAGCCCTTTTTTTAACACAGGCATTAAAATTTAAAAGCCAGCACATGGAAGAAGTGCTAATGAAAATGCCACCGAGTGAGAGTTTCCATTTTAAAATGTGACTAGTCTGGAATGAAATAGAGTATGATTGGGAAGTGCCTAGCAGCTGTGATTTGATCTGTTCCACACCTCTGCTCTATCCCCTCGATTTCACATCAAAAATATTTGTCAGCTGTGTATTTGGATCAGATTAAAACCTCAAATGATGAAAAAACAAAGCAGAAGATGTTGGTTTTGAAAGCAACTGTCCAGGTGCCTTTGCAAATGATTTCTTCAGTCAGAAACATTTACAGTTTGGAGGTTGAATGAACACTTCTTCTTTTGACACAGAAATGGGAAAAATAGAGATCGAAACCGGAAGTTTTAGTGTTGGCCTGGATTTCCATGGCAGTTAAATGATATGGTTCACACTTTCCATCTCCTCTTACTTAGACAATATATTTTTCATGGATACCTCTTTTAGCTCTCAGGAGCAGGGAAATGGAGGCCTAAGAACTGGAAATGTTCTCATTAGAAAGGGCAAGAACAGCATATTCTGAGCCTCCTTTGAATCTGATCCCAGCCTAAGAATCAAACTGCATGGAGAATCAGAAATCCAGGAATAAGAGAGTCCTCTGAAAACGCTCCAAATTATGAGGTGAAATTTCATGGGTGGCTGCCCTGAGGGAGATTAAATGAATATTTAAGGCAGTTCCTGGATACTTAATAATGCTAGCATCTTCACCCTGAGAGTGAGAAAATCAATCTGGGTAATTACTCTCTAAAATAGCAGTCTTTAAAGTGTTTACCATTATGCAAACTCTGCTATTGTTTTTGCTGACAACATAATCGTTTATCAAGTTGTGGTGCCTTACAGGGAATATTGAAAAGTGCATGGCCGGGGAGAGAAGTCCTCTAGAGCAGTTTTAATTACTCCATGTGCTTTTTATGTTTCTTTGAAAAAAGGTAAGATAAGCAGCAGATGAAAAGTCTCATTTAGCTGTTTGTCCATCAGTTCTAGCGACCTTCCAGGGAGAGATTAAAATACAAAGTAATAGTAGTAATAATGATAGTACTAATAATAATGATAGTGATAGGAACTGGAAGTGGGAATGAGAGGTTGGGGTAGAGACGCTTCCTGCTTCTGCCTTCTCAGACACTGACTGTAGATACTTGAGGCAGGTGTATTTTGGGAAAAGGACTTTCTGCTGGAATCAAACAGTAGTGGTAGTAGTCATAATATTTATTAAGTGCATACCATGTGCAGAGCACTATACTAAGTGCTGAGGAAGGGGACGTGGAGGGCACTAGTATTTACTGAGCCCCTTTGGTTACATAGCATTTTACTAAGTGCTTGGGAGAGTATGATAGAGTTAAGAAGAAAGGCTAAAGCCTGAATCTGCAGGTACACATTTGAACCACCATGACAACCAGACATTTTTAGTGGGAGATAATAATAATAATGATTGTAGTATTTGTTCACTGCTCACAATGTCCGAAGCTGTGTTCTAAGCACTGGGGCAAATACAATCCACTCATATCAGATGCAGTCCTTGTCCCACATGGGGGCAATAGGTATTTAATCTCTATTTTACAGAAGAAGAAACGGAGGCATAGAGAAGTTATGTGACTCACCCACGGTTACATGACAGGCAAGTGTTGCATGAAGTAGCATGAAGCAGCATGAAGCACCATGGCCCACTGGACAGAGTACAGCACTGGGTTCTAATCCCAACTCTGCCACTTGTCTGCTGTGTGATCTCAGGCAAGTCATTTAACTTCTCTGTGCCTCAGTTACCTCAGTTTTAAAATGGGGATTAAGATTGTGAGCCTCATGCAGGACATGGACTGTGTCCATCCCGATTAGCTTGTATCTACTCCAGCACTTGGAACAGTGCTTGACACATAGCGATCGCTTAAATACCATCATCATTATTGTGCGGTAGAACTGGAATCAGAACCCAGGTCTTTGGATTCCCATTCTAAGCAATTCTTTGCACTAGGCCCCCCTAATTCTCACAAAGGAAACACTTCTGGAGCAGCAAACCACCCACTGAATTCACAGCCCATTCCAAGAATCTGGACAGCAGCACATGGCCAGATTAGCACTGCATTTTGCTTTTGTGGCCCCAGCTCTGCAGTCCACCCTGCTGTCAGGAAGGACCCCATGGTCTAGATCGGCTAACAGAGGGGTGACAGGAGCCTCCTGGGGCCACCATTCATTCATTCAACTGTATTTATTGATTGCTTACTATGTGCAGAGCACGGTACTAAGTGCTTGGAAAGTACAATACAGCAATGAAGGGACAATCCCTGCCAACAGCAGGCTTACAGTCTAGGTGGGGATTGGGGGTGGGGGGGAGAAGACAGACATCAAAACAAGTAAACAGTCATTAATATAAATAAATAGAATTATAGATATATACATATATACATAAGTACACCAGACTATAGCTGTCAATTAGACAGCTTCAGCCAATCAGGAGCAGGCATGCAGTCGAAAAACTTTGTCTGTACTACCCCCTCAAGAAGACAGCTTTTAACTGAACTTTAAATATATGGACCAAAATTACTAGCGACAAATCTCTCTTTCATAATGATAATAATAAAGGGCACTTATTAAAGCACTACTACAAATTAAAAGACTGGAAGATAGAAGACTGTGCAACACAGCCTCTGTTCCACACGGGGCTCATAATCTGCCTTATCCCCATTTTGCAGTTGATAAAACGGGCCCAGAGAGGTTAGGTGACTAGTCCAAGGTTATACTGTATGCAGAGATGCAACTAGAACCCAAGGCTCCTGATGATCACTCCCAAATGCTTTCCATTATTCCTCACTGAGATTCTTCGGGCTGAAAACAAGACTGCAGATGGCCCTGCCATCAAGGAGTGTATGAATTTGAGAGTTTTAATAGCCCAAGGGGTGGTTTTTGCCTGTGCCCGAACCGGCACTTGTTGTTAGTCAGTCACGGGTTGCTTAGTATAGTATCTGCACACAGGAAATACCACTGATTGAATGAATGATTGTGGGGAATTTAGCAAATGATCAGTCTGACCAACATGAATACTGTTAATTCACTCAATTTTCTCCCAACACGTCTTCTTACAGTCACCTCTGACAAGGCTCATGAGATCTTGAGCCCCTTAAATATTATGATTTTGTATTACATTTCTAGCTGCTTGTCAGAATTGGAACAAACTGTGGGACAGGGGATGATTACATGTGTAGTTTAGTAGGCTCACCCAAACATCATTTTATGATATTCCCTGTTGCCCGTTTCAGGAAGTTCTGTCCATCATGGAATTAATCAGCCAATCAATGTATCTATTCTGTTCTTACTGTATGCAGAGCACTATTCTATATGCTTGAAAGAGTACAATACAGGTGAGTTGGTAGATATGTTCCCTGCCCACAAAGAACTTAGAATCCAGAGGGGGAGACAGACATTACAATATATTTGGGTTATGCACATAAGTACTATGGGGCTGAAGGTAGGGTGACGACCAAGTGCTTAAAGGGTACAGAACCAAGTGCACAGGTGACACAGAAGGGAGGGGGAGTAGGAGAAATGAGGGCTTCGTTGGGGAAGGCCTCTTGAAGGAGATGTGATTTTGGTAAGACTTTGAATGTGGGAAGAGTGGTGGTCTCTCAGACACAGAAGGGGAGGGAGTTCCAGGCCACAGGGAGAATGTACTTGAGAGGTTGGTGGTGAGATAGGTAAGATCATCATCAACATCATCATCAATAGTATTTATTGAGCACTTACCATGTGCAGAGCAGTGTACTAAGCGCTTGGTAGAGTGCAATACAACAGAGTCGCTAGTCATGTTCCCTGACCACAAAGAGCTTATAGTCTAGAGGGATAATGAGATCTTGAACCAGAATGGTGACCATCTGGGATCTAGGAAAGGTTTGGAGGAAGAACTGGTTAGACTAACAACAAACAGAATGAGTGACCTAAAAGACAGTGGAGCCAAAGAAGACACCAAGGGCTCCTGGGAGAGGGAGACATTGGTGATGTCAAGTATGACAGAAAAGTTATGAGGGGGAGTAGGGTTTTGAAAGAAAATCGAGATACAGTGAGTAGATTGGCATTAGAGGAGCAAAGTATGTCAGCTGGGTTGGAGTAGGAGAACTGTGAGGTCAGGTAAGGTAGGAGGGGGCAAGGTGACTGAGTGCTTTAAGGCCAGTGGTAAGGAGTGAGTGATATGGAGGTGGGCAGGAAACCACTGGAGGTTCTCGAGGAGTGGGAAGATTCATGGATAGAGAACAGGCCTGGGAGTCAGAAGGTCAAGGTTTCTAATTCTGACTCCACCACTTATCTGCTATGTGACCTTGGGCAAGTCACTTCACTTCTCTATGCCTGAGTTCCTCATCTGTAAAATGGGGATTAAGACTGTCAGCCCCAGTGGGACAGGGATTCTGTCCAACCTGATTTGCTTGCATCCACCCCAGCACTTAGTACAGTGCCTGGCAATAGTAAGTACTTAACAAATACCAAAATTATTGTTATTACTTTGACAAGATGAGACATCGGGGCACTTTTGATCTGGCCCCTTTATGGCAAGTCTGGCTGGATTCTCCCGGTAGTTATGGAAAACTGGCAGCAGTGTAGTGATTCCCAAATTCAGGGATGGGGATAAGAGGATCTGGCCACCCCAAAACCACCGGGGCCCCATTATGGCTTGATCAGCTCCCACTAGACCAGGGAACAACAGACTCTGCCCCTGACCGCTTCCCACAAATGCCGTTGAGAGATCTCCCAGGCCCCAACCAGTTTGGGTAGTAAAAACCCTTCTGATTGGTTGGAAAATATTCTCTGCATCCACGCAAAAGGGTGGGAGCTGGGGTTTCCTGGCCCAGTTTCACTTCTCCCTCTTTTAATTTTGCCTGACAGACTTTATTTTCCAACCCTTTAATCATCATTGTGTTTCCTCTAAACTCTCTCAAAGCCCACACATCCCTCTATTCCTGAAGAGCCCAGAACTGGAGACAGCACACTAATAAAGCTCAAACCCATTTTGAGCTAAAAAGGATTATCTCACAGCCTCCAAATGCTATTCTTCTGCCCAGACATTCCAATATCAGATTTTTTTGGTTTTTGGATACAATGCTACCTTCTTGACATGTAATCAATTTGTGATCCATTTTGACCCTTGATCTTTTTCTACTCTTCTTGCCCATAATCGATCAATCAGTGGTATTTAATGAGCACTTGGTATGGGCTGAACACTGTACCAAGAACTTGGGATGGTACGATAAAATAGAATTGGCCTGCATGATCACTGCCTATAATGAGCTTAGCGTCAAGAGGGGGAGACAGATGTTAATATACACAAAAAAGTAATTTATAACATATAATTTAAAGAGGTTGGGGGGAATATCAAATGGTCACCTCCTAGTTAAGCATGTTGATTTTTCTTCCTAGGGGCTGATTTTTCATTTATCTTCAACTATCTTCAGTCTGGCTGCTTCTGACCACTCCAATGTAGTATGTATTCTCTCACCGCACCCTAGCTAGCATGCTTCACTCCTTTCAAGCCAACCTACTCACTATGCCTCGTTCTCAACTCTCTTGCCACTGACCTCTTGCTCAATTCTTCCCTTCTGCTTGGAAATCCCTCCCCCTTCACATCCATCAGACCCTGCTCTCTCCAGCTTCAATACCCTTCTGAAATAATCTCCCCTCCAGGAGGCCTTCCCTGATTAATCTGCACATAGTACTTTCACCCCTACTCCTTACCCTATACCCCACCAGCTGCCACTTCAGTACTTCTACAACTGCTAAACACTAGGGTACTCACAGCCCCCATTGAATTTTGGCATATTTCTTTATTTTCTATTGTTCTCCCTTTCGGCAATTTATTTTAGAGTCACTCTCACCATCTAGACTGTAAACTCCATGAGTTTACAGGTTGATCAATTCTTCTGTATTTTTCCTAGAGGTTAACGCATGCTCTGCATAAAGGAGGTGCTCAATAAATCTTTTAAGTAACTTTCCGTCTGGAGCACGTTAGACTAATTTTCCCTTAAAATCTGTGATTTGCATAAACTGGCTAGTAAAGGCAATTTAATCTGGAGGTGGAGAGGGGGATACTGCAATAACAGTATATTAGGCATTTCAAGAAACCAGAGGATCATAACCCATAACCAAAACTTGTATACTTGCAAGAGAAAACAAACTACAAGATATAAAAATATCATCGCAATAAGGAAACAGAATTAAGAAACAGCTAGAAAAGCACCTTGGTGAGGTCTAGGAAAAATAAAGATCCTATAAAGCTACGTAACATACCCACATGCAGATAAATGAAATAAAAATCAGAAGACTAAAAACTCACTTGAAGAACATTTCATAAAAAGGATGCAGGAGAGTACTGAAGTTATTGTTGTCATCAACATCATCATCATAAATAATAATAATGGCAGTATTTGTTAAGTGCTAACTGTCAGAATCCCTAAAGGTTCAGTCCTTGGTCCCCTTCTATTCTCTTCTAAACCCACTGCCTCGGAGGGCTCAATCACACCCATGGTTTCAACTACCATCTCTATGTAGATGATTCCCAAATCTACATCTCCAACCCTGATCTCTCTCTTTCTCTCTAGTCTCACATCTCTTCCTGCCTTCTGGCACCTCTACTTGGATGTCCTGCTGACTCGTCTAACTTAATATATCCATAGAACTCCTTATCTTCCCACCCAGACTCTGTCCTCCTCTTGTCTTTGTCATCACTGTAGAAAATACCACCATCCTCACTGCCTCACAACCCATAACCTTGGCACTCATCATTCTCATTCAACATGCACATTCAATCTGTCCCCTAATCCTGTCAATTCTACCTTCACAACACCTGCCCTTTCCTCTCCACCCAAACTGCTGGCACACTGGTCCTAGCATGAATCCGATACCGCCTTGACTACTGCAGCCTCCCCCCGCCCTCTGCTCCCCACCTTCCCTCTGCTCCTCCCCTCTCCCTTCCCCTCCCCTCAGCACTGTGCTCGTCATGCTCATTTGTATATATTTTTATTACCCTATTCATTTTAATGAGATGTACATCCCCTTCATTCTATTTATTGCTATTGTTTTTGTCTGTCTCTCCCGATTAGACTGTAAGCCCGCCAATGGGCAGGGATTGTCTCTATCTGTTGCCGAATTGTACATTCCAAGCGCTTAGTACAGTGCTCTGCACATAGTAAGTGCTCAATAAATACTACTGAATGAATGCTCCTTGCAGACCTCCCTGCCTCCTGTCTCTAGTCAATACTTCACTCTGCTGCCCAGATCATTTTTCTAAAAAAAAAATTCATTCCATGTGTCCCAACTCCTCAAGAACCTCTGGTGATGGCCCATCCACCCTGGCATCAAACAGAAACTCCTTATCAATGGCTCTAAATCATTCAATTGCCTTGCCCCTTCCTCTCTATCTCACCGATTTCCTACTACAACCCAGACTGCACACTTGAGTCCTCTAATGCTAACCTACTCACTAACCTATTCACTCTACCTCAATCTCGTCTCTTGCCACTGCCCGTGCCCTCTGGCCTGGAAATTCCTCCCTGTCAATATATGATGGACTGTTTCTCTCCCCACTTCAAAGCCTTATTAAAATCACTTCTCCTTCAAGAGGCAAACCCCAACTAAGCCCTCATGTCCCCTATTTCCTCTCATTCATTCAATTGTACTTATTCAATTATATTCACTGAGTGCTTACTGGGTGCAAAGCACTGTATTAAGCACTTGAGCACTGTACTAAGCACTCTCCCTGGATAAAGACTATCCAGTGCTTAAACCTTGAAAACCATGCACTTCTGTCTTGTCTGTAGCCACTGAGTTGTCTCTGACTCATAGCGACACCATGGACACATCTCCCCCAGTACGGCCCACCTCCACCTCCAATCATTCTGGTAGGGGATCCATATAGTTTTCTTGGTAAAAATACAGAAGTGGTTTACAATTGCCTTCTTCTGCCCAGTAAACTTGAGTCTCCATCTTTGACTCTCTCCTGTGCTGCTGCTGCCCAGCACAGATGAGTTCTGACTTGTTGCCTGATTGCCTTCCACTCGCTAGCCACTGCCCAAATTAGGAATGGAAAGGACAGGCCTCTGCTTGACTCTCCCTCCCATAGTCAAGACTGATAGAGTACTGGAAAATCTCTAGGTGCAACCCTGAGAGGGAAGGCACTTCTGTACATACCAGTAATTGATTTTAATGTCTGTCTCCCCTCTACAACATAAGCTCCTTGAGGGCAGTGAATATTTCCACCAACTGTATTGAATTGTACTCCTCCAAGTCCTTACTATAGTGCTCTGCACACAGTAAGTGCTCAATAAACACAATGAATTGGTTGATTGATTAGGTGCTTACTACGTGCCAAGCCCTGAACTAAGAGCTGTGGTAGATACAAAACAGTCAGGTCAGACACAGTTGCTGTGCTTCATGGGGCTCACAGTCTGAAAAGGCTTGCAACTAGAGTCCCTGATTTTAAAGACAGGTTTTGATGAAATCTTCTGACTGAATAATTTGCATCTCTGTGGGGTAGTAAAAATAATGATAATGGGAATGATGTTTTTATCTTATGGTATAGATAGAATGATTTTGTGTTTATTCATGGACATTGTACTCACAATGTATATGTACACAATGGGAAACAGCATGACCTGAAAAAAACACAGGACCTGGGAGTCAGAGGTCCTGGATTCTAATCCCACCTCTGCCACTTGTCTGCTGTGTGACCTTGGACATGTCTTCTAACTTCTCTGTGCTTCAGTAATCTCATCTGTAAAATGGGGATTGAAGCTGCCTCCTGCTTAGACTGTGAGACCCAAAAGGGACAGGGATTGTTTTCAAACTGATCACCTTCTAATAATAATGTTGGTATTTAAGTGCTTACTATGTGCCAAGCACTGTTCTAAGCACTGGGGTAGACACAGGGGAATCAGGTTATCCCATGTGGGGCTCACAGTCTTAATCCTCATTTTACAGATGAGGTAACTGAGGCACCGAGAAGTTAAGTGACTTGCCCAAAGTCACACACCTAATAAGTGGCCGAGCCGGGATTCGAACACATGACCTCTTACTCCAAAGCCCGTGCTCTTTCCACTGAGCCACGCTGCTTCTCACAATGCTTGGCACAGAGTAAATGCTTAAAAAATACCATTAAACCAAATATGTAATCGCAAATATGGATACATTGTGATTTCTATAAGATATTTCTGTCTGCTGATTAGAAAATCCTTGCATCAGTTGTCATTTTATTTTTCTTCTGGCTATCAACTCTGCTCTGCTCTTTCTGTCTATCCGATGACGTCAGGTGGAGACCTTGGCTACAACTCAACCTTCTTCTCTCTTGGCCTGAACTATCACTGACCGAATGGATGACTAATACTTGTTGCTGCTCACTCTCCTAAAAGACCACAAAACCCTGATCAAGTGCATGCTGAGGCCCACGGTGCTCTTGCCAGTTCATTTATCCTGCTAGGACAGACCAGCCGAATTGGAACTGATTTCTTGAGGCCGATACAGGCTGACCCCTACCCGTGGCTGCCAGGGCAGAGCGTCTTCCCCAAACACTATGCAATGGTCAGTTAGTCAATCATATCTATTGAGCACTTACTGTGTGGAGAGCAAATGCGCATCGGACTCCATTCCTTCGCCTTACAAAAACTCTCGCCCCTTCCCTCCTAAACTACCATTTAAAACTGCTCACTCTCCAGTGGCTTTTTCCCCACTGCCTTCAAACATGCCCATGTTTTCCTCATCCTAAAAAAAACCCTCTTCACCCCACAGTTGCTTCCAGTTATCGCCCCATTTCCTTCCTACACTTCCTCTCCAAACTTCTGGAGCGAGTCGTCTACACCGGTTGCCTCGAATTCCTCTAACTCCCTGCTGGACCCCCTCCAATCTGGCTTCCACCCTCTCCACTCCACTGAAACCACCCTCTCAAATTTCCCAATGACCTCCTTCTTGCCAAATCCAACGGCTCCTACTCCATTCTAATCCTATTTGACCTCTCAGCTGCCTTTGACACTGTGGACCATACCCTTCTTCTCAATACATTATCCAACCTTGGCTTCACTGACTCTGTCATCTCCTGGTTCTCCTCATCTCTCTGGCTTTTCATTCTCATTCTCCTTTGTGGGCTCCTCCTCCCCCTCCCATCCCTTAACTGTAAGAGTTCCTGAAGGTTCAATTCTTGGTCCCCTTCTTTTCTCCATCTACACTCACACCCTTGGAGAACTCATTCACTCCAACAGCTTCAACTATCATTTTTTTGTGGATGACACCCAAATCTATATCTCCTCCCCTGTTCTCGTTCCCTTCCTCCAGGATTGTATCTCCTCCTGCCTTCAGGACAGCCTTCAGGACATCTGTTGCCGACTTGTTCATCCCAAGCGCTTAGTACAGTGCTCTGCACATAGTAAGCGCTCAATAAATACTATTGAATGAATGAATGAACATCTCTACTTGGATGTCCTCCCGTCACCTAAAACTCGACATGTCCAAGACATAGCTCCTTATCTTCCCTCCCAAACTCTGTCCTCTCCCTGACTTTCCCTCACTGTGAATGGCACAACCACCCTTCCTGTCTCACAGGCTCGCAACCTTGGTGTCATCCTTGACTCTGTTCTCTCATTCACCCCACTTATCCAATCCTTCAGCAAATCCTGCCGGTCTCACCTTCACAACATCACCAAGATCTGCCCTTTCCTCTCCATCCAAACCACTATCATGTTAATACAGACACTCATTCTAACCAGTCAGATTACTGCATTAGCCTCCTTTCTGACCTCCCAACCTCCTGTCTCTCCCTACTTCAGTCCATACTTCACTCCACTTGCTGAATTATCTTTCTACAGAAACGTTCAGGGCATGTCACCCCACTCCTCAGAAATCTCCAGTGGTTGCCTATCAACCTCCATAACAAACAAAAACTCCTTACTTTTGGCTTCAGAGCTCTCCATTACCTTGCCCCCTCCTACCTCACCTCCCTTCTCTCCTTCTACATTCCAACCCGCACACTCCACTCCTCTGGTACTAACCTTCTTACTGTGCTTCGATCTTGCCTATCTTGCTGCCAACCCCTGGCCAATGTCCTACCAGTGGCCTGGTATGCCCTCCCTCCTCAAATCCACCAATCACTCTTCTCCCTTTAAAGAGCTACTGAAGGCTCACCTCCTCCAAGAGGCCTTCCCAGAGTAAGCCCCCTATCGTCAGCTCCCCCTCCCTTCCATGTCACCTCAAGTCACTACTCCCTTCCCATCGGAGAAGCAGCATGATGAAGTTGATAGAGCATGGGCCTGGAAGTCAGAAGGTAATGGGATGTAATTCTGGCTCTGCCACTTATCTACTGTGTGACCTTGGGCAAATCACTTAACTTCTCTGTGATTCAGCTACCTCATCTGTAAAATGAGGATTGAGACTGTGAGTCCCTCGTGGCACAGGGACTGCATCAAAACCAATTGCTTGTATCCACCCCAGTGCTTAGTACAGTTCCTGGCACATAGTAAGCCCTTAACAAATACTATTACTATTAGAAAAGCAGTGGGGCTTAGTGGAAAGCGCACAGGCTTGGAAGTAAGAGGACATGGTTTCTAATCCCGACTCCGCCATGTCGTTGTGTGACCTTGAGCAAGCCGCTTAACTTCTCTGTGCCTCAGTTACTTCATCTGTAAAATGGGGATTAAGACTGAACCCCACATGGGACAACCTGATTACCTTGTACTTACCCTAGCACTTAGAACAGTGCTTGGCATATAGTAAGCGTTTAACAAATAAGACAATAATTAATAATTTGCTCTTCCCCCCTCTCCCCACCCCACAGCACTTATGTATATATATATATATATACATTTATAATTTTATTTATTTATATTGACACCTGTTTACCTGTTTTGATGTCTATCTCCCCCCTTCTAGACTGTAAGCCCATTATGCACACGTATTGTCTCTCTTTATTGCTGAATTGTACTTTCCAAGTGCTTAGTACACTGCTCTGCACAAAGTAAGTGCTCAATAAATATGATTGAACAAATGAATACTTATCACTTGGGAGAGTGTCATTTAACACGCATTCCCTGCCCACAAGGAGTTTACAGCTTAGAGGGGGAGGCAGACAAAAATATAAATAAATAAATTAGGACTATGTACATAAGTGCTGTTGGGCTGGGAAGGGGGAATGAATAAAAGGAGCAAGTCAGGGAAATGCAGAAGGGAGTGGGAGAAGAGGAAAGAAGGGTTTAGGCAGGAAAGACCTCTTGGAGGAGATGTGCCTTTTATAAGGCTTTGAACTGGGAAGAGTAAGGCTTTGAAGTGGGAAGAGGAGTAAGGCTTTGAAGCAGGAAGAGTAATTGTCTGTGGGATAAGAGGGAGGGCATTCCAGGCCACAGGCAGGGTGTGGGCTAGAGGTCAGTGGTGAGATAGACAAGGTTGAGGTAAAGTGAGAAAGTCAGCATTAGAGGAATGAAGTGTGCTGTCTGGGTTGTAGTACAAGAGTGAGGTTAGGTAGGAGGAGGCAAGGTGATAGAGTGTATTAAAGCCAATGGTGAGGAGATTTTGTTTGATGCAGAGGTGGATGGGAAACCACTGCAGTTTTTTTGTGGAGTGAGGTGTTATGTCCTGAACGCTTTTGTATAAAAATGATCTGGGCAGCAAAATGAAGTATGGCTGTACATACCTGTAATGTATTTATTTATAGTAATACCTGTCTCCTCCTCAGGCCCTCCACCCCAGAATGTAAATTCGCTATGGGCAGGTAATGTGTTTGTTTATTGTTGTATTGTACTATCAAGCACTCAGTACAGTGCTCTGCACACAGTAAGTGCATAATAAATATGGCCGAATGAATGAATGAATAAATGAATGACTGGAGAGGGGAGAGACAGGAGGCTGGGATATCTGCAAGGAAGCTGGTACAATAATCAAGACAGAATAGAATAAGAGATTGGATTAACATTGTAGCGGTTTGGATGGAGAGAAAAGGGTGGATTTTAGCGCCCAATGGTCAGTGTTGAGAGAGAGTTAACAATGATTGTGGTATTTGTTAAGTGCTTGCTATGAGTTAATCACTGTATTAAGAACTGGGGTTGATACAAGATAATCAGGTCCCACATGGGACTCAGTCTAAGTAGGAGGAAAAACAGGTTAGAATCCCATTTTGCAGATGAGGGAACTGAGACCCAGAGAAGTTAAGTGGCTTGCCAAAGTTCACACAGGAGACAAGCAGCAGATGAACTACAGCTGAATGAACTCCCAGTAGGAACTGAAGCTGGACTAATGCTTGACTCTTTACTGAATCAAACTGTGGGTGCTCTTCAAAACGCCAATTCACCTGGGAGTAAAAGGACTTGGATGTGAACCACAGCCCGACCACCTCCCCACTTTGTAACCTTAGAAAAGTCACTTAACATCTCTGGGCCTCATTTTCCTCATCTGTCTAAGGGGTTTTCATTCCTACTTAGCTTGGGAGGCCCATGTACATGGATTGTGCTCAAACTGATTATCTTGCATCCACCCCCAAGGATTGAATATTCTAAAACGAGCATTAGATGGTGAATGCCCTGCAGAACAGGGACCATGTCTGAGTCCCACCTGTGACGTCTCCCAGTACTTTAGGCAATGCTCCACACACAGTCAGTGCTTAATAAATACCATTACTACTATTAGAAAATATGCTCTAACAAAGTCAATCCTTAATAAATAAATTCCATTACTCCTATTAAAACTTGGGCTTTGCTTTGTGGCTAGGGTGTGCCTGAGTGCTCTGGATAATGTTTCCTTAAACTTAAGACATCTCCCTTGTTCAGTGGGATTCCAATGAGGTTGGATGCCTGAACTTGCCCCTCCTCCTTCCCTCTTTGACCGCCATCTTCAACTGTTCACTCTCCGATGGCTTCTTCCCTACTGCTTTCAAAAATGCTTTTGTTTCCCCTTTCTTAAAAAAAAAAACAAAAACTCTCTTGAACCCACAGCTCCCTCCAGTTATCGCCCCATCCCCCTCCTACCATTCCTCTCCAAAATCCTTGAGTTAACTACATCTGCAGCCTGCTTCCATTTCCTCTCCTCCAATTCTCTCCTTGACCCCCAACATTATAGCTTTGGCCCCCTTCACCCCACAGAACCTGTACTTTCAAAAGTCACCAATGATCTCCTTCTTGCCAAATCCAATGGCCTCTACTCCATCCTTCCCGACCACTCAGCTGTCGACCACCCACTTCTAGAAACATTACCCAACCTTGGCTTTACTGACACTGTCCTCTCCTGTTTCTCATCCTATCTCTCTGGCCACTCATTCTCAGTTTCTGTCATCGGCTTCTCCTCTGCCTCCCAACCCCTACCTTGGGGGGCCTCAATGCTCAGTTCTGGGTGCGCTTCTATTCTCCATTTGTACCCGCTCCCTTGGAGAACTCCTTTGCTCCCATGCCTTCAACTACCATATCTATGCAGATGATTTTCAAGTCTACATCTTCAACCCTCATCTTTCTTCTTTTCTGCAGTCTCATATTTCCATATTTTCAAGTAATAATAATAATAATAATAGTAATTATTAAGCTCCATGTCCTAAGTACTGTACTAAGCACTGGTATAGAACCAAGATAATTAGATCAGCCATTGTCCTGTCCCATGTGGGGCTCAGAGTCTAAGAGAGAGGGAGAGCAGGTATTTAATCTCCATTTTACATATGAGGAAACTACATATATTATTTACGAACAATGGGAATAGGAGGAAGAACACAGATTTAATAGGAAGCAGTCCCTTCAATTTGTAAATTGCTTTATGCCTGTCTGTCTCTCTTTCTTCCTCTCCCATTCTTACCCAATCAAACCAAGCCTACCAGGTGAACCTATTATTGTTTTTAAAGGGGTGGGAGTAGTGGTTGGAGATTTTATCTTTTTGTTATAGATCATTTTTACAAAGAGGTAAGACATACAGGGCAGTATTTCTTTATGTACTGCATTTTAAACTTCATATGTAATTTCTCTGATTTTTAATGTTGTTTTTTAAGGGCTTACTATGTGCCAGGCATTGTACTGAGTGCTGGAGTAGAAACAAGATAATCATGTTGGATACAGTCCCTGTCCCACCTGGGGCTCACAGTCTGAATCTCCATTCTAAAGATGAGGCAACTGAGGCACAGAAAAGTGAAGTGTTTGCCCAAGGTCACACAGCAGACAAGTGACAGAGCCAGGTTTAGAACCCAAGTCTTTCTGAATCCCAGGCCAAGAAAGCCACCAAGAAGTCCACTTACACAAGCAGGAAGTTGGGCATGATTCATTTTTCGGTGATTGGAATGGGGTGGGTCTCTAACTATCCTCGCGGTGAGAACATGGAGATTAAATCCTCTTCCCTCTGATTTAGCCTGTGAGCCCTTTGTGGGATAGAGACTGTATCCAACCTGATTAACTTGTATCGACCTCAGTGCTCAGAACATTGCTTGACACATAGTAAGCACTTAAAAAATATCATACAAAAAACATAACATCAAGTCATGTCATGTCACCACTGTCCTCAAAAACCAATACAGCTGTCACCAGTCTTTCTCCAGCTTCCTTGTAACACCCGCCAGTCGTGAGAGACAGTAGTTCACAGGAGTAATAGTTATCCTGTTTGGAGCCAATTGGAAGATGTAATTTGCTGTTGCTACCTGTCCTATTCCTCTCTAAACCTCTCCCTTGTCCAGCGACCTCTTACCATGGGCCCCTACTTCTAATATACACAAAGCATTTAGAAAAAAAAAATGTTAGGGAGCCTCCTGATTCTGTTGAAAAATCCAAGTCTAAAATTGCTTTTTAGACTTCCCTGGAAAATACAGTTAAACAGAAAAATCAAAGCTCCTCCTGGAGACTTGTAAGCTCCTTGTAATCAGGGGCCATGTCTAACAACTCTGTGGAACTGTACTCTCCCCGGTGCTTAGAACAGTGCTCTGCATAAATGCTCCACATATACCAGAGTGAAATAAAATGATACTTCACTGAAGGTAGTGAAGCCTGTAAAAAACCCTTGTGTATTCCTGAGAGTAGAAATGAAGTGAACTGATTAGGTAAGTTTCATAGCTATTAAGCTTCTTCCTTGACTTTTCTTCCCTGCACCATCAATCAATCAACCAGAGGTATCTATTGAGCACTTACTTTGTATAGACCAATGTCCTCACTAAATTTACATTATCTTGAAGATTTTCAAAGGCAAGATTTCATTACGTACTTAAAAAAAAGGCATAAAGCTAGCTCAATTGTTCACATTAGTTCTGGGGATACAAAAGACAACATAAAAAATTCAGGGATTAATAAAAATACCTCAAGCCATAAGGCTCTCTGAAAAAACCCTGAGACCCTGAGGGCAACTGGGATAGTCAGTCAGCCAATCAATGATATTTATTGAGCACTTACTGTGTGCAGAGCACTGTACTCAGTGTCTGGGAGAGTACGATACAAGAATATAACACATTCCCTGCCCACAAAGAACTTACAGACTCGGCACTGAAAGGGACCTGAAGTTTAGAGAGGCTTGTTCACACTGAGGCCCCACTGAAACAGGAAAAACTCCATCTCTTGGGAAAGCTTCCTGTTAATAATAATTGTGGCATTTGTTAAGCGCCTAATATGTGCCAAGTACTGCACTAAGCGGCGAGGTAGATACAAGATAATTAGGTCCCACATGGAGCTCACAGACTAAAGAGGGGGGAAAAACAGGTATTGAATCCCCATTTGGCAAATGTGGGAACTAAGGCACAAAGAAGTTAGTGACTTGTCCAAGGTCACACAGCACATAAGTGGTGTAGCCAGGATGAGGACCCTGGTCCTCTGACTTCAAGGCCTGTGCTCGTTTAACTGGGCCAGGCTGGTTTCCTTTATCATAATAACAAGAATAATAATATTAGCGGCACTTGCTTCCAAGCACCTAGTACAGTGCTCAGCACACAGTAATCACTCAAAAACTCCCACTGATTTACTGATATATTCCAGGCGTACTAGGCGCTGGGGTAGATACGAGGTAATTAGGACATATGCAGTCTCTGTCTCATACAGGGCTCACAGCCTAAGGGGAAGGAAAAGCAGGCATTTAATCCCCATTTTACAGATGAGGAAACTGAGGTACAGAAACCTGAAGGACTTGCCTAAGGTCACACTGCAGGCAAGTGGCACAGGTGGAGATAGAACCCAGGTCTCATGACCCCCAGGTCTTTGCTCCTTCCATTAGGCCAAACTGCTTCTTTATTTCTTAATTTTGGCATTTATCAAAACTGTGTTGTCTACCCAGAGGTGGCACTTTTTAATCTGCTAGGCCATTTTATATGATAAAGACAGGACCTTCATATAAAGTTTGACATAAATCACTTACGAGTGCCATCACATCAATGTTACCAGAACATCACAATGTTCATTCATTCATTCAATAGTATTTATTGAGCGCTTACTATGTGCAGAGCACTGTACTAAGCGCTTGGGATGAACAAGTCGGCAACAGATAGAGATGTCTTCACAGAAGAAAAGTCAGGATTTGAAGGTTGCAGTGTCTTCATGAAAGACGTGCCCAAACTATCCTAAGAAGTGCCCCTTACATGTAGGCCAAGCCTAGACTAATTTTAATCCAGACATTAGCTTGCCCCTTGGCTTTGCAAATTACTCAATTTCTTGCTCAGCGACCTAATTTTCTCAAACAAAAACAAAACCAAGAGCTACTTCTGTGTGTGGGGAGCAGAAGCAGAATTGTTTCTCATGAATTTTGGAGGAAAAAAATTAATCTGGGAAAAAGGGAAGATGGTGACAGCGATCCTTTCAGCTTTAAAGAATAAATCTCTGATTGAAATGGTTTCGGCATTCAAAAGCAAAATCGAGAAGCTACCTGCTCTGGTAGGGAGTATATCTGTTGACCTCAAAAAACTTTTAAGCAAGCAAAAAAACTAGCTGATACCTGTGAAACATTCATGCTCTTTCAACATTTCTCTCCTCCCCCTCCATCTACTTAGAACATTCTGCACTCTTTTGCTGCACTCTTTTGCCTGCCTGATTTTCTCCCTAATAACGTTCCTGATTCTCTTCCCTTAATTGCTCTGTGCTCCCTCTCCTTTTCGATTCTATTGCTGTCTCACCCCACCCATTCCTATATCCATCTCTTTGTTCCTCTTTCTGTTATTTTCCCTATGTCTCCTTTCTGGTCTATTTTTCTCTCCCTCCAAAACGACCCTCCTCTCATTTCTTTCCTTGTTTTCTCCTCTACCCAGTTGACTCTCCTTTTCCTCTTCCCCCTCTACCTTCCATTCCTCCTCCTCAGAATCTCCTCTATTTTCCTCCTCCTTCTCCCAGTTTCTTAATAGTCATAGTATTTATTTAGCATACTTTCAGTGCCAAGCACTGTGCTAAATGCTGGGGTGGTACCTAAATGTTAAACAAATCAGGACATGCTAAACAAAGCCGAGAAGCCATGTAGCCTAGTGGACAGAACACGGGCCTGCGAGTCAGAAAGACCTGGATCCTCATCTGGGCTCCGCCACCTGTCTGCTGTGTGATTTTGGGCAACTCGCTAAAAGTTTCCGAGCCTCAGTTACCTCATCTGTAAAATGTAGACTGAAACTGTGAGGCCCAAGTGGGACATGGACTGTTTCTGACCTGATTACCTTGTATCTATCCCACTGGTTAGTACAAAACACCTGCTCCTTCTCTTCTTTCCTCTTTGACTGCCATCTTCAACTGTTCATTTTCCAAAGGCTTCTTCCTCACTGCTTTCAAACATACCCAAGTCTCCCATACCTAGAAAAACCATCTCTTGACTCCACAGCTCCCCCCCCATTAACAACCCCATCTTCCTCCTACCATTTTTCTTCAAACATCTTTAGCATCAGCTGTCTCCACTCTCTTCAGTACCAATTCTTTCCTAGATCCCATCCAATCTGGCTTGTGGACCAAACACACGACAGAAACAGCCCTCAATGAGGTAACCAGTGGCTTTCTTCTCACGAAATCCAACAGCCTCTACTCTATCCTAATCCTCCAAGATCTCTCAGCTGCCTTGATACTGTAGACTGACCCTTTCCCCTTGAAACTTTATCAAACCTTGGCTTCAGTGACATGTCCTCTCTTGGTTCTCCTTATCTTTCTGATGGCTCCTCAGTTTCTTTTGCTCGCTCCCCCTCTGCTTCCCATCCTCTGACAGTTTTTTTGGGGGGGGGGGGTCCCCTCAAGGCTCAGTTCTAGATCTTCTGTTCTCCATCTACACCCACTCCCTCCGAGAACTCATTTGCTCCCATGACTTCAACTACCACCTCTATGCAGATGATTCCCAAATCTAAATCTCCAGTTCTGACCACTCTCTTTCCCTGCAATCTCACATTATGTCTTACCTTAGGGACATCTCTAATTTGATGCCTCACCAACGTCTTAAGCTGAACATATCCAAAATAGAACTCCTTATCTTCCCACTTAAACCCTGTCCTCCTCCTGTCTTTCTCATCATTGTCGACAATACCCCTACTCTCATCACACAAACTCATAATCTTGGCATTATCCTCCATTCATCTCTCTCATTCCATCCACATATTCAATCTATCTCCAAATCCTGTTGGGTCTACCTTCACAAAATTGCTAAAATCTTCCCTTTCCTCTCAATCCAAACTGCCATGACACTGATCCAAACACTTTTCCTGTCCTGCCTTGACTACCCCATCTGCCTCCTCACTGATCTCCCAGCCTGCTGTCTTTCCCCACTCCAGTCCATACTTCACTCTGCTTCTGGATCATTTTTCAACAAAATCTTTCAGTTCATGTCTCCCCACTCCTTAAAAGCCTCCAATGTCTGCTATTCAACCTCAGCATCAAAAAGAAACTCCTTGGCTTTAAAGCAGTCAATCAGCTCATCCCATCTAACCTGACCTCACTGATTTCCTAATATAGACTAGTCCACACATACTGCTCCTCTAGCTCCAGTTTCCTCATTGTGTTCTGATCTTGTCTATATCACCACTGATCACTTCCCCACATCCTTCCCCTAGCCTGGAAATCCTCCCCCTCCATATAGACCGGACTACCATTCTCTCCAAAGCATTCTTAAGGCCATATCTCCTCCAACAGGCCTTCCCTGATTAAGCTCTTTTCTCCAGCTCGCTCTGCCATCTTTGTTGTCTATACAGCTTGATCTGTGCTTTTTAGACATTTGATATTCACCTCACCTAAATAATAATAATTACGGTATTTGTTAAACGCTATGTGCCAAGCACTGGGGTAGATACAAGGTAATTAGGTTGTCCCATGTGGGGCTCACAGTCTTAATCCCATTTTTCAGATGAGGTAACTGAGGCACAGAGAAGTTAAGTGGCTTGCCCAAGGTCACACAGCATATAGGTGGTGGAGCTGGGATTACAAACCACGTCCTCTGACTCCCAAGCCCATACTCCTTCCACTAAGCCATGCTGTTTCTCATAACAGCACTTACATGCATATCTTTAAATCATATATTATAAATTATTCATTTATATTAATGTCTACCTCCCCCTCTAAACTGTAACCTCATTGTGGGCAAGGAATGTGTCTACCAACTCTGTTATACTATACTCCCCCAAACAGTTAGTACAGTGCTTTGCACATATAGTAAGTGCTGAATATACACCATTGATAGACTAAAGAGCACCCTATAGCTTTGCCCTTCTAACATACTTGGCTGATTTTCTACTACAACCCAGCCCAAACAATTTGCTTTTCTAATGCCAACCTACTCACTGTACTTCAATCTCATCCATCTTGCCACCAACCCTTTGCTCATGTCCTCCCTCTGGCTTGGAAATCCCTTCCCGTTCTTATACAACAAACCACCATATATATCTCCACCTTCAAAGTCTTATTAAAATCACAACTCCTAAGATGTCTTACTTGACTAAGCCCTCCTCTCCTCTAACCCCTCTCCCTTCTGTGTTGGCTTTACACACTTGACATTCACTCTACCCTCCACCCCACAGCACCTGCATGTGCATACCCAAAATTTATTTTAATGTCTGTCTTTCCTTCTAGGTGTAAGCTCCTTGAGGGCAGGGAACACATTTCCCAACTCTGTTGTATTGTCCCCTCCCAACTGCTTAGGATAGTACTCTGCCCACAGTAAGTACTCAATAAATACTACTGAATGATTGAATAATTTATTGAATCCTCAGCCTAATTTTTCCCAGTTCCTTAAGTCACACGATGGAGAGAGTTAATTTTTCCTCCTGAAGTTCCCAACTGACTGAGAGGAAACTTGTAATCTGGGTGAAATCTATCTTACTGTCTATTTATCTATCTGTCTATCTATCTATCTATCTATCTATCTATCTATCTATCTATCTATCTATCTATATCTATCTATCTCCCTCTCTCGCTATCTATCTATCTAGATATAGATATATATGTGACATGGTTCTTTAAAGCCCCCATAGAAAATGTTCAGTCAATTTTGGAAGGGGGCTGAACTTTATTTTCAAGCATGTGATCTTTTCACAATCACATACAAATTTCCAGGATGTAGTATAGTGCTAAGTATATATATATATGTATAATAATAATAATAATAATGATAATAATGGTGGTATTTGTTAAGCACTTACTATGTGCAAAGCACTGTTCTAAGCGCTGGGGGGGATACAAGGTGATCAGGGTATCCCACATGGTGCTCACAGTCTTCATCCCCATTTTACAGATGAGGTAACTGAGGCCCAGAGAAGTTAAGTGTCTTGCCCAAAGTCACACAGCTGATCAGCAGTGTAGCTGGGATTAGAATCCATGACCTCTGACTCCCAAACCCATGCTCTTTCCATTGAGCCACACTGCTTCTCTAAATAGTACATATTTGATAATATAATAATAATGTTGGTATTTGTTAAGTGCTTACTATGTGCCGAGCACTGTTCTAAGCACTGGGGTAGATACAGGATAATCAGGTTGTCCCACATGAGGCTCACAGTATTAATCCAATCCCCATTTTACAGATGAGGGAACTGAGGCACCGAGAAGTTAAGTTACTTGCCCAAAGTCACACAGCAGACAGGTGGCAGAGCCAGGATTAGAACCCATGACTTTGACTCCTAAACCCGTGCTCTTTCCACTGAGCTATGCTGCTTCTCAATACGTGTAATATATGATGATGTAATTTAATAGAAATAATATATAATACAATTAAATTATATATGTCATTGAAGAGGGCATTCTTCTTTTAAAGAGTTAACAAATTATATCAAAAGAAGCCAATCTCCCTTATTTCAAACAACAGTATCCCTAGTACATTTCGATCCTCTTCTAGTTAAGAACAAGAGAAACCAAGGCTAACACCGACTGCTTCAAGTTAATACATAATGGGTTCTTCTCACATTAATGAAATCAAGTGGCATTTAAAATCATTGATTCTCATAGGGTGAAGCTTGCTTGCGCCTGCCAGAGTAGTTAATTAGCACTCTACCACACCCCGGGAATTTGTAAGTGATTGTGAAAAGATCACATACTTGAAAATAAAGTTCAGCACCCTTCCAAAATTGGCCGAACATTTTTTACGGGGGCTTAAAAGAAACATTTCTAACGAAGTCTGTCAAACCTCTTCCATTTTCTTCTCTAGCTTTACTAGTCTTCTCCCAATTCCTCTGCATCACATTTGCACTTGGATTTGCACCCTTTATTCATCCCTCAGATCCACAGCACAGATGTACATATCTGTATTTTGTTTATTTATATTAATGTCTATCCCCCTCTGTAGTTTGTAAATCTGTGCACAAGGGAATGTGTTTGTTATTCTCCCAAGCACTTATAACAGTGCTTTGCACACAGTAACATTCAATACCTATGATTGATCGATTGATTTTCCCTGTTTTTCCTCACATTGTTCCCCTGCAATTCCCTTTCCCTTCTGCTCAGTTTTTGAGTCATGATTTTTCAGATGTCCAAGATTCTTATGGGTCTGCTTTGGTTTCAGGCAGATATCTTTAAATGGTACACCTCAGTTTTATCAGAGCAGCATGGCATAGTGGATAGAACAAGGGCCTGGGAGTCAGAAAGACCTGGGTCCTGATCCTGTCTCTGCCACTTGTTTTCTGTGTGACCTTGGGGAAGTCACTTCACTTCTCTGTTTCCTCATCTGTAAAATGGGGATTAAGACTGTGAGCCCATGTGGGACTGTGTGCAACCATTCTTGCTCGTATCCCTCCCTGTGCTTCATACAGTGCCTGGCACACAGTAAGTGTTTAACAAGTAAGAGAATAATAATTATGGCTAATAATAACAGTACTCATTATTATGGAATTGTTTATGGAATTGCCAAGCTCTGTGCTGAATATGAGAAAGGCAGATCAGACTTAGTCCCTGTCTCACATAGGGCTCATAGACCAAGTAAGAAGGAGAACGGGTACTTAATTCTCATTTTATAGATGAGGAAACAGAGGCACCGAGAAGGGAGGTGCCTTGTCCAAGGTCACAGAGCAGAGAAGCAGCAGCAGGATTGGAACTCAGGTTTTCTGATTCCTAGACCCCTATTGTTTCCACCAGGTCACACTGGTACTCTTTGGTAGCACTATGGTGGCTCAGAAAACAACCTAACAAACAATTCCCTATATTTTCTGCTAAGCAATCCAGAAATCAATCAAGAAATGGACTTTTTTAGCTAGATATTTTAAGCCCTTCTCCCTTGCCTTTCACTTGGGCCCCCCAAATTTGGGGAGCAGGCCCTAGTCTGAAACTTCTCGACTTGCTTTGACTCAAGCATCCGCCTCCCCCTGACACCGACAATGAGTTTGGAGACTGCGTTTTCCCGAATCCAGGTCAGTCTATTTGTCTACGTGCTTTCACACAGCCAAAAATAGGTCCAGATTCCCACCTCCATTTTCTGAAACTGCCTCCCACCCCTCCCTTCTAAATTACTAATGCTCCCATGATCGCCATGTTCATTAATCTGATAAGAGCATCTCTCTCCATTACACCTTAATTATTAGTGGTTTTTACTGACTAGGACTCTCCACTCAACTCCACCCCTAGCTTTCTCCTACTCCATTACTGGCTGGATAGTAGCTGTAATTTCCTGACCGTTTATTAGATAGAAGCACATTAAGGAGAAACAATAACTCCACACCAACAGAGCTATCCGACTATTCCTTACCGCACTGTCTCTCTCTGCTTGAGCTTTTTCCTGCCTACCCTGATCCCCGTGATACCTCCTTGGAGGAAATCATCAAGCACAGAACCAGGGAGAGAGGAGAAGGAGCAGAGCTGTAATTTTCCCCAAAGGATCAGTGGTACATAGCCATGCCCAAGTTGGAAAGGGGCAAAGGTTAGACTCTCCCAGATTAATCGCTTTTTATAAGCTTATCTCCCCGCTGCTATACTTCCATGGACAATGAATGTTTCTTTTTTTCTCTTTTTAATTTCCACTGTTTTAATCTGCTCATCAGTACGGGTGCTAGTAATTCATATCATATTCCTGGGCGATGAGTCAGTATTTACAAGGAGCTGGGCTCTTCTATCCAAAGCTTCCCAGATCAAGTCCTTGTCTCTCCATACTGTTTTTCATTTCAAGCAGATGAGTAGCTGCTTCAGCAGGAGACCAGCCAGCCAGGGAAATGCTGCCAATGCCGCCCTCTACTCTGGTCCGTCCTGGCCCGGCTGGTGAGCAGAATCAGTCCCAATGTAAGCCAGCCACCCGCACCCCCTACTTCCCCAGGGCCCCCTTCAAGTGGAACTGTGCGGGGAAGCATTAAGTAGCAAGGCTTAGTGGTCAGAGCATGGGCCTGGGAGTCAGAAGAACCTGGGTTCTAATCCCGGCTCCACCACATCTGCTGTGTGACCTAAGCAAGTCACTCAACTTCTCTGGACCTCAGTTACCTCAAAAGTAAAATGGGGATAAAGAGTATGAGTCCTATGTGGGACAGGGAAAGTGTCTGACACGATTAGCTTGTATCTCTCCCAGCACTTGGAACAGTGACTGGCATATAGTAAGTGCTTAACAAGTACTGTTATTATTATTATTACTATTCTTAGAGATTCAAGCACAGGGGAGAGAGCAGCGGGGGCCAGGGAAAAGGCAGGTAGGGGAAAAGTATACTACCACATAAGTCTATGAATTATAATAAATAATAATAATGATAATACTTGTAGTATTTTTTAGGCACTTACTAGGTGACAAAGAATGAAGAAGGAGCTGGGACAGATATGAGATAGTCAAGTCCCACATGGGGCTCACAGTCTAAGTAGGAGGGAGAACAGGTATCAAATCCTCACTTTGCAGACGAGGCAACTGAAGTTAAATGACTTGCCTAAGATCTCACAGCAGACAAGTGGCAGAACTGGATTAGAAGGTCTCTGACTCCCACGTCCATGCTCTTTCCAGTAGGCCATGCTGCTTCCCCCTGCAATCCGCCCTGCATTTACTATCAATTAAGCAATCAAAAAATCAATCATACATATTGAGCACTTACTATGTGTTTACAGCTATGGTCTAAGAGCTTGGGAGGATATATAATAATGGAGTTGGTAGACATGTTCCCTGTCCATAGGAACGTGCAGTCTAGATGGGGAAACAGTCACTAAAATAAATTATGGATATGTACATAAGTTCTGTGAGGCTGAGGGCAGATGGTGACTGAAAGGTACAGATAATAATAATGATTGTGGTATTTGTTAAGTGCTAGGTGCCAGGCACTACAAATTGTACAATGTACAATTCGGCAACAGATAGAGACAATCCCTGCCCAATGATGGGCTTACAGTCTAATTGGGGGAGACAGATGGACAAAACAAGACAACTTAATCACAATAAATAGAATCAAGGGAATGTACACCTCATTAACAAAATAAATAGGGTAATACAAATATATACAAATGAGCACAGTCCTGAGGGGAGGGGAAGAGAGAGGGGGAGGAGCAGTGGGAAGGGGGGAAAGGGGGCTTAACTGAGGGGAGGTGAAGGGGAGGGCAGAGAGGGAGCAGAGGGAGCAGAGGGAAAAGGGGAAGTTCAGTCTGGGAAGGCCTCTTGGAGGAGGTGAGCTCTCAGAAGGGCTCTGAAGAGGGGAAGAGAGTTAGTTTGGCAGAAGTGGGGAGGGAGGGCATTCCAGGACAGTGGGAGGACGTGGGCCGGGAATCAACGGTGGGATAGGCGTGAACAGGGGACAGTGAGGAGGTTAGCGGCAGAGGAGTGGAGCATGCAGGGTGGGCAGTAGAAAGAGAGAAGGGAGGAGAGGAAGGAGGAGGCAAGGTGGTGGAGAGCCTTGAAGCCTAGAGTGAGAAGTTTTTGTTTCATGCAGAGGTTGATAGGCAACCACTGCAGGAAGATGACCCGGGCAGCGGAATGAAGAATAGACTGGAGCGGGGAGAGAAAGGAGGAAGGGAGATCAGAGAAAAGGCTGACACAATAATCCAGCCGGGATATTAAGAGAACCTGTACCAGTAAGATAGCCGTTTGGATGGAGAGGAAAGGGCGGATCTTGGTGATATTATAAAGGTGAGACCGGCAGGCATTGATGATGGATTGGATATGCGGGGTGAATGAGAGAGCTGAGTCAAGGATGATACCAAGGTTGCGGGCTTGAGAGACGGGAAGGATGGTAGTACCATCCACAGTGACAGGGAAGTCAGGAAGAGGACAGGCCTTAGGAGGGAAGATAAGGAGCTCAATTTTGGCCATGTTGAGTTTTAGGTGGTGGGCAGACATCCAGGTAGAAGGATTTCAGAGTTGGTAATGGAGGAGATAGTGCAGCGGTAGGAGATGACGAGATCGAGGGAGTGACCAAGTTGGTGAGTGGGCGAGGTGTGGTGGAGCAGGAGGTTGGCAGAGTCGAGGAGTGATAGCAGGCAGGCGGCAGAGGAGTCACTGGGTACAACCATGTGGATGTTGACGTCTCCGAGAATCAGAGTGGGCAGAGAGAAGGAGAGAAGGAAGGTGAGAAAGGGGTCAAGGTGGTTGAAGAAGTCAGAGGTGGGACCAGGTGGGACCAGGTGGGACCAGGCTGAAGAAGTTGGAGGTGGGACTCCATACCCGTACTCCTTCCCCCTTAGCACATGAGCTCCCTGTGAGACAGGGATGTATCCAATGTGACTATCATGTATCTATCCTAGTGCTTAGTTCACTGGACTGGATTAACGTGGTAGCAGTTTGGATAGAGAGGAAAGGGTGGATTTTAACGATGTTGTGAAGGGCGAACCAACAGGATTTAGTGATGGATTGAATGTGAGGGTGGAATGGGAGAGGGGAGTCAAGGATAATGCCAAGGTTATGGGCTTGTGAGACAGTAAGGATGGTGGTGGCATCTACAGTGATGGAAAAGTCAGGGGAGGACATGGCTTGGGTAGGAAGATAAGAAGTCACTGGTCACCGGGGTCACCTGCATGCAAGCAAAATGAGCAGGCCAGAGGCAGCTCTTCACCCTTTGAAGCCCAAGAAAGATGGCTCGCTGGGTAAGGGAACCCTCTGTTGACCCCCACTGCTCCCTGCAGTTATCACCCGATTTCCCTCCTACCATTCCTCTCCAAACTCCTCAAACAAGTTATCTACATCTATTACCACCTCTTCCTTTCCTCCAATCCTCTCTTTCAACCCATCCTATATACCTCCCAGAAGATTGCTAAGGAAGCCACTCCTAAGTTCTGAGAAGCAGCATGGCACAGTGGATACAGCATGGGCCTGAGAGTCAGAAGGCATGGGTTCTAATCCCAGCTCCACTACTTGTCTGCTGTGTGACCTTAGGCAAGTCGCTTCACTTCTCAGTGCCTCAATTATTTCATCTGTAAAATGGGGACTGAGACTATGAGGCCCACGTGGGACAGGGACTGTATCCAACCCACTTCCTTGTATCCACCCTAGTGCTTAATACATTGCTTGGCACATAGTAAACACTTAACAAATGAGGAGCAAGACTGAGCTCCTCATCTTCCCTCCCAAACCCAGTTCTCTCCAAGACTTTCCTATCACCGTGGATGGCACGACCATCCTTCCCGTCTCTCGGGCCCGCGATCTCGGTGTCATCCTTGACTCGTCTCTCTCGTTCACCCTACACATCTTATCCGTTACCGAGACCTGCCGGTTTCACCTTTACAATATCGCCAAGATCCGCCCTTTCCTCTCCACCCAAACGGCTACCTTACTGCTACGGGCTCTCGTTATAGACTACTGTGTCAGCCTTCTCTCTGATCTCCTTTCCTCCTCTCTCGCCCTGCTCCAGTCTATTCTTCACTCCGCTGCCCGGCTCATCTTCCTGCAGAAACGATCTGGGCATGTCACTCCCCTTCTTAAACACCTCCAGTGGTTGCCTATCGACCTCCGCTCCAAACAAAAACTCCCCACTCTAGGCTTCGAGGCTCTACATCACATTGCCCCTTCCTACCTCTCCTCCCTTCTCTCTTTCTACCGCCCACCCCGCATGCTCCGCTCCTCCGCCGCCCACCTCCTCACCGTCCCTCGGTCTCGCCTATCCCGCCATCGACCCCCGGGCCACGTCCTCCCGTGGTCCCGGAACGCCCTCCCTCCTCACCTCCGCCAAACTGATTCTCTTCCCCTCTTCAAAACCCTACTTAAAACTCACCTCCTCCAAGAGGTCTTCCCAGACTGAGCTCCCCTTCTCCCTCTACTCCCTCTACCACCCCCCCTTCACCTCTCCGCAGCTTAACCCTCTTCTCCCCCCATTTCCCTCTGCTCCTCCCCCTCTCCCTTGCCATCCCCTCAGCACTGTACTCGTCCGCTCAACTGTATATATTTTCACTACCCTATTTATTTTGTTAATGAAATGTACATCGCCTTGATTCTATTTAGTTGCCATTGTTTTTACGAGATGTTCTTCCCCTCGACTCTACTTATTGCCATTGTTCTCGTCTGTCCATCTCCCCGGATTAGACCGTAAGCCCGTCAAACGGCAGGGACTGTCTCTATCTGTTGCCAACTTGTTCATTCCAAGTGCTTAGTACAGTGCTCTGCACATAGTAAGCGCTCAATAAATAGTATTGAATGAATGAATGAACAAATACCCTCATTATAGTTATTATTATTATTCTCATCTCCCACATCCTATTTGCCTTCCCTATCATCTTCCCTATGCGCTTAGTCCTGTCACCTAAACACTTAGAAACCCAGTCCACCAATAGCACTTAGGTACATATAGTTAAACTCAGTTGCTTCTCATATCTATAATATTCTTTCATGACTGTTTCCCCTGCTAAACTATATCCCACTAGGAGATATCAGTATATATGTATGCACACATCCACACACACACATGCACAAATATACACGCATAAACACTCCTACCTCAAACCGTTCAAAATTCAACTGGAAGGTAGTTAAAATAAAAGTAGTTACAATAGAACAATTAACCTTCCAGAGAAGATATCACTACTTATCACATCAAATTAGGTTTGATAGTCCTAGTAAATGTTTTCTTTTTCAAATATGCCCGACTTGAACTGATTAAAACTTTGACAGCCTTGATTATGAGAAAGAGACTGCATCAATCATGAGCAAATGAGCGCAGCACGGAGCTTCATAAATCATTTGCTATGAAAACCAGACCAGTTCAGAGAAGACACTATATATATAGGAGTTTCAAGCCTTGGTGATGACACGAAATCATTAATCAAAGATGTTTTCTTCAATTCTCCTGCAGAACCAAGAGAGACATGGAGCTGTCTAACTGAAAGCCGGAAAGAAGGTATGGTTCTCTTAATAAGGAAAAGTCAGCACAAAAAAAACCTCAACTATTGAATCACAGGCAGCAGAAGATTACTCTTTCTAGGAGCATATGAGAGGATCCTTTCTTCGAGTCTATTATCTTCTCTTTCGAGAGAAGTGGAATTAACCAGAGAAAAAGTATCTTTTTGATATGGATGCTACTAGACAGTGATATTTATTGAGCACCCATTAGACTGAAAGCTCCTTGAGGACAGGGATGGGGGGATGACTACCAACTTTACTGTATTATTTTCTCCCAGGGACATAGTACAGTGCTCTGCACAGTTAGCATTCAGTAATTACCATTGTTTGAATTATTGATTGATAAGCTGAACACATATCAGGCACTATTTGCTTCAAAACTAAGAATGAGAAGCAGTGAGGCCTATTGGAAAGAGCCTAGGACTGGGAGTCAGAGAATTAAGGATCTAATTCTGGCTCTGCCAGTTGTCTGCCATGTGACCTTGGACAAGTCACTTCACTTCTCTGTGATTCAGTTACCCTATCTGTAAAATGGGGATTAAGACTATGATATCTAAGTGGAACAGGGACCCTATCCAACCTCATTACCTTGCACCTACCTCAGAACTTTGCACAGTGCCTGACACATAGTAAGCACCTGATAATAACAATAATAATAATAATGGTATTTACTAAGCACTTAACAAATACCATAAGAAAAAGCCATTGCGCTAAGGTCTTAATTTTTAGCGGTATTTGTTAAGTGCTTACTATGTGCCAGGCACTGTGCTAAGCACTGGGGTAGATACAGGCTAATCCTGTTGGACACAGTCCATACCCCCGACTAGACTGTGAGCCCGTCATTGGGCAGGGATTGTCTCTATCAGTTGCCGAATTGTACATTCCAAGTGCTTAGTACAGTGCTCTGCACATAGTAAGTGCTCAATAAATACTAATGAATACATGAATGAATGAATCCCACATGGGCCTCAGAGTCTCAATCCCCATTTTATAGATGAGGTAACTGAGGCCCAAAGAAGTGAAGTGAGTTGCCCAAGGTGTCACAGCTAAGTGATGGGGCTGAGATTAGAACACAAGTTCTTCTGACTCCCAGGCCTGGGCTCTATCCAATAAGCCACACTGCTACTTCCGGGATGCCTGCTAAAGGCCAGGGTGACCGCTTCGTCAAGCAGCATGGCGTTGCAGATGGAGCATGGATAGTGCATAGGATAGTGTGTCCAACCGAATTTGCTCGTATCCACTCCAGCGTTTAGTACAGTGCTTGTTATATAGTATGCGCTTCACAAATACCATGCTTATCGTTATTATCTGCAGTATACCCTCTAAAATACATATTTGCAGCACTATACTGAATTTAAGAGGAAAAATGGCAAAGTGTGAAGTTGTCCATCTGCTCTCACTCCCTCTTGGTCGTGATTAGCCCTGCCATGTCCCCCCTTCCCCGAGGGTCCTTCTTCCACCCCCCAAACCCAGCATTTTCTATGCCCACTGAGCCAGAGACAAAAGCTGCTCCCACATGCTCTTGGACCCCTCCAGACCCTCCAACACTTTCAGACTTTTTTGTGTACTTGTGTTATATTTTAACGTTTCACCACTTTTTATGTGTCCAGCTCCAATCTCTTCTGTCTTCTCAAAATCTTCAATTGTGAGCCCTCAGAGGGGCAAGAACCGTGTCGAATTCCTACCTGTCATCTCTCCCAGTGCTTAGTACAGTGCCCTGCACACAGTAAATGTGTCATGAATACTTCAACTATTACTACTAATACTACTCTTCCCATAAGCTTGTTATGGGAACAGGTCTACTACCTCTGTTATATCATACTCTCCGAATAGTAAGCACTCAATAAATATCATTGACTGATTGATTGATCCCCACATGGGAGAGGGACTGTATCAGATCTGATACTATGTTACCGTCTCCTGGGCTTAGTTAAGAGCTTAAATACATGGTTAGTACTTAAAAATACTATAATTAAGTTATCCACATTAGGCTTCTGGAAATTTCTAGCAAAAAGAGCAGGAGAGGAAAATCCATGCCAGGTTCTTAAAGAGGTGAAACTTTTGAAGGCACCTCTTACCCCTGAGCAACATCTTTCTTATCTCTTAGCTTTCTGGCCATTCATTCTCTGCAGGCTCCTCCTCCCACTCCCATCCACTAACTGTCAGGGCTCCTCAAGGGTCAGTTCTTGGCCCTCTTCTGTTCTCCATCTGTATTTACTCCCTTGGTGAACTCATTCGCTCCCACGGCTTCAAATATCATCTCTACACAGATGATACCCAAATCCACATCTCCTCCCCTGTTCTCTCCTCCCTCCAGGCTCATATCTCCTCCTGCCTCCAGGACGTCTCCACCTGGATTGTCTGCCCGCCACCTAAAACTCAACATGTCTAAAACTGAGCTCCTTATTTTCCCTCCCAAACCCTCTCCTTTCCCTTACTTCCCTGTCACTGTGGATGGCTGGCATGATCATCCTTACCCTCTCGCAGGCCCGCCACTTTGGTGTCATTCTTGACTCTGCTCTCTCATTCACCACACACATCCAATCCGTCACCAACACCTGCCGGTCTCACCTTCACAATATCACCAAGACCCACCCTTTCCTCTCTATCCAAACTGCTATCATGCTGGTACAAGCCCTCATATTATCCCAACTGGATTATTGTGTCAGCCTCCACTTTTATCTCCCGTTCTCCTGTCTCTCCTCAGTTCAGTCTAATCTTCATTCCACTGCCTGGATCATCTTCCTAGAGAAATGCTCTGGGCATGTCACTCCCCTCCTCAAAAACCTCCAGTGGTTGCCTATCAACCTTCACACGAAACAAAAACTCCTCACTTTTGGCTTCAGAGCTCTCCATCCCCTTGCCCCCTCCTACTTCACCTCCTTTCTCTCTTTCTACTGCCCATCTTGTACACTCTGCTCCTCTGCTGCTCACCTACTCACAGTCCCCTGTTCGCACCTGTCCTGCTGGTGACCCTTAGCCCACGTCCTACCGCTGTCCTGGAATGTCCTCCCTCCTCACATCCACCAAAATAACTCTCTTCCCCTCTTCAAAGCCCTACTGAGATCTCGCCTCCTCCAGGAGGCTTTCCCAGACTGAGCCTCCCCTTTCTCTCTGCTCCTCCTCTCCTCCCCCCCAACCCTCTTTCTCTTCCCCCTTCCCCTCAGCATTGTGCATATTTGTATATATTATTTATTACCCTATTTATTTTGTTAATGAGATGTATATCTCCATGATTCTATTTATCTTGATGTTGTCTTGTTTTGTTCTGTTTTGCATTGCTGCCTGTCTCCCTCATTTAGACTGTGAACCCATTATTGGGCAGGGATTGTCTCTATCTGTAGCCCGAATTGTACATTCCAAGAGCTTAGTAACAGTGCTCTGCACATAGTAAGTGCTCAATAAATATCACTGAATAAGTGAATGAATGAATGAATGAATGAATGAGAGTACAAAGGAATTTTTGTCCACAGAGAGCTGCCCAGCTTGCCCTGGCTATCTAGGGAAAGCCTGCCCTCAGGTCTTTCCAATATGGAACACCAGCACCAAGTATCTCAATGGTCACCAAATGGCCAGTGTCAGGGACAATGCACCAATGACATAGGTCCATTTTTTATGGTATTTGTTAAGCACATACTCTGTGCCAGGCACTGTATTTAGTGCTGGGGTACATACAAGCAAATCAGGTTGGACACAGTCTGTGGCCTCCATGGGACTCACAGTCCTAACCCCCATTTTACAGATGAAGTAACTGAGGCCAGAGATGTTACGTGACTTGCCTAAGGTCATACAGCAGACATGTGGCGGAGCTGGGATTAGAACTTGGGACTTTCTAACTTTCAAGCCTGTGCTCTATCCACTAAACAACACGACTTCTCACTTGAGGAGCGACCTAGTCCCCTCAAGGGGTTTACCGATATCATTGGGGAACAAAGGACAAATAAAATGGGGCTAAATAAGTACACTGGCTAATGAACAGGAGACAGAGGGGTGAGATGAGCAGCCACTTTGGGATGGAGAGGAGGAAATACGATACAGATGAGAAGTAGTGTGGCCTACTGGATAGAACCCAGGCTTGGGAGTCTAAAGGACCTACCTTGGTTTTAATCCCAGCTCCACCACTTGTCTATGTGACCTAGGGCAAGTCACTCACTTCTCTGTGCCTGTTCCACGTCTCTAAAGCAGTGTGGCTAAGTGGAAAGAGCACGGGCTTGGGAGTCAGATGTCATGCATTCTAATACCGACTCTGCCACTTGTCACCTGTGTGGCTTTGGGCAAGTTACTTAACCTCTCTGGGCCTCAGTTACCTAACTGGTGAAATGGGGATCAAGACTGTGAGCACCATGTGGGACAACCTGATTACCTTGTATCCTGCCCCAGGGCTTAGAACAGTGCTTTGCACATAATAAGCACTTAACAAATGCCATTATTATTATTAATAATAATAATAACAATAATAATAATAATGATTAAAATAGGGATTATGACAGTGAGCCCCATGTGGGACAGGGACTGAGACCAACCTGATTAGCTTGTATCTACCCCAGTGCTTAGTACAGTGCCTGACATGTAGTAAACACATAACAAATACCATTGGAAAAAAAAAGGATAAAAATATCAATCTGTTTAGAAGGGGCTCAGGGAAATTACTGGGAAAGAGAGCCTGGATGGAGTATCAGAGGGGAATTTAAGGCGGAAGTCCGGCCTGGAGGGTCCACTGAAAGTCCCTTCCCTGTGGGTAGGGAATGTGCCTGTTCATTATTATTTTGTACTCACCCAAATGCTTAGTACAGTGCTCTGCACACAGTAAACGCTCAAATATGACTGAATGAACGAATGAATGATATTGCTTACATGCAAAAAATGATCCTTTTACACTTAAATTATAAACACGACCTCCTAGAAACCTTCCTCTTTCTATTATGAGCAATAGAAGCTGCCCATTCTGTTTTCTCGCTAGCATTTGTCACCAGAGAATGTGAACAAAATTCAGTGCCCTTCCTGGCCAGATCACTTAAATACTATGTTTAAATTGGACAATCCAATACCACCTGAGTCTAGGCATTTAGGGAAAATACTGAAAGCCTCACTCCCCTTTCTTTTTAAAACACTCTTTTCCACCCACACTTCAATCCCAGGGCAAGCTCTGTGCAATTAATGAATACCATTAAAAAAGAAAAAAAAAGGGCTTGTTCAAGGTCACAGAGCAGAGAAATGGTGGAATGGGATTAGAACCCAGGTCCTCCTGACTCCCAGACCTGTGCTCTATTTATCAGGTTAGCTGGTAGTTTTGAAATTCTGTTTGGAGCACAAGTGTTTGTATGGACTACTTTTAGCAAAAGGTTCCTTAAAGGATGCATCATAAAACTGGACAGTGACTTATGGCATTGTTGTGGTTTAGCCCAACAAAAGTGCTTTATTGATCGACAGAGACACGGCGTGGCCTAGTAGAAAGAGTACGGGCCCCGGAGTCAGAGGACCTGGGCCCTAAACCCAGATCTGCCACTTGTCTGATATTTGACTGTGGGCAAGTCATTTATTCATTCATTCATTCAACAGCATTTATTGAGTGCTTACTATGTGCAGAGCACTGTACTAAGCGCTTGGAATGTACAATTTGGCAGCAGATAGAGACAATCCCTGCCCATTGATGGGCTTACGGTCTTATCTTCTCTGGGCCTCTGTTCCCTCATCTGCAGCATAGGGATTGAATATCTGTTCTTCCTCCAACTTAGACTCTGAGCTCCACATGAGACCCGATTACCTTGTATCTACCTCAGGGCTTAGTACAGAGGTGATGATGGTATTTGTTAAGCACTTACTATGTGCCAAGCACTGTTCTAAGCACCAGGGTAATGATAATAATAATAATGATATTTAAGCATGTACTACGTGCCAAGTACTGTTCTAAGCACTGGGGTAGATACAAGCTAATCAAGATTGTGCCATGTGGGGCTCACAGTCTTAATCCTCATTTTACAGATGAGGGAACCTAGGCACAGAGATGTTTAGTGACTTGTCCAAAGTCACACAGCTGACAAGTGGCGGAGCCGGGATTAGATCCTGTTACCTCTGACTCCCACGCCCGTGCTCTTTCCACTAAGACACTTCTGCTTCTGCTTCTCAGACCAGCAGCTAGAAGGATAGAGACCATAACAACGAGAACGGAAGAACCGCTAGAAAGGTTGTGGATTATGGCAGAGGACAGGACGTTCTGGAGAAAGTAAATCCTTGGAGGTGCTATGAATAGGAAACGACTTGACGGCACTTAACAATAGTAATAATCGATACAAGTTGATCGGGCTGGACACAGTCCCCTGTTCCACATGGGGCTCACAGTCTTAATTCACATTTTACAGATGAGGTAACTGAGGCACAGAGAAGTTAGGTGACTTGTCCAAGACCAAACAGCGGACAAGTGTGATTAGAACCCGGGGCCTTCTGACACCCAGGACTGTGCTCTATCCACTAGACAACACTGCTTTTTATGGTATTCGTTAAATGCATACTATATGCCAGGCACTGTTCTAAGTGCTGCAGCAGATACAAGGTAATCAGGATGGACACAGTCCCTGTCTCACACAAGACTCACAATCTTAATCCCCATTTAACAGATGAGTTAACTGAGACGCAGAGAAGTTAAGTGACTTGCCCCAGGTCACACAGCAGACATATAGCAGAGCCAGGAATAGAACGCAGATCTTTCTGACTCCTAGGTCCCTCCTCTATCCATAAGGAGACGTTGCTTCTCCATTAGTCCATTAGGGCACTGCTTCTCAGTCTTAGTACAGTGCTCTACACACAGAAGAATGCAGAAGAATGTTCTCTAAGGGCAGGGACTGGGGTCCACTAATCCTACTGTTCTTTCTCAAGTCTTAAATATAGTGCCCTACAGAGAATAGGAGCTCAACAAATACCACTAATTGATTGATTGATGACGGGAATACCGAAGCTTGAAAGATGAATAGTCTTGTCCAAAACTGCAAGTGCAGAACACTATAATAAATGCTTAGGAAAGTACAAAGCAGCAGAGTTGACACAGTGCAAGTCGGACATAGGATCAGAATTGCAACTGAGTTAATTTCTGAGCTCTATAATGAATTCCTATCTTAAAAAGCCAGTTCCTCATCTGTAAAATGGGGATTATATACCTCTTCTCCCTCTCCTCTAGACTGTGAGCCCTATTTGGGACAGGGACTGTGTCAGACCTGATTAACTGGTATCTTTTCCAGGGCTTAATACAGTGCTTGGCACAAAGTAAGCATTTAACAACAATAATAATAATGATAACAATGATTAAAACAATAATAATAATAATAATAATAATGTTGGTATTTGTTAAGCGCTTACTATGTGCCGAGCACTGTTCTAAGCGCTGGGGTAGACATAGGGGAATCAGGTTGTCCCACATGGGGCTCACAGTCTTAATCCCCATTTTACAGATGAGGGAACTGAGGCACGGAGAAGTTAAGTGACTTGCCCACAGTCACACAGCCGACAAGTGGCAGAGCTGGGATTCGAACTCATGAGCCCTGACTCCAAAGCCCGTGCTCTTTCCACTGAGCCACGCTGCTTCTGGAGGGCCCAAAATGTAAAGTTAGATGGGACGTAAATTATCCTCCCAAGGCTTTTTGTAAGAGAGAACTGCAAAGAACTAATTTTTATTAATAATAATAATTATAGCATTTGTTTAGTGCTTACTATGTGCCATGTTACTATGTTCTAAGCACTGGGGTACACACAAGGTAATCAGGTTGGACAGTCCCTACCTCACATGGGGCTTACATGCGTTTACCTTTGCAAAGCACTGTTCTAAGCACTGGGGGGATACAAGGTGATCAGGTTGTCCCACATGGGGCTTGCAATTTTAATCCCCATTTTACAGATGAGGGAACTGAGGCACAAAGAAGTTAAGTGACTTGCCTAAGGTAACACAACAGACAAGTGCAGAGCTGGGATTAGAACCAATGACCTTCTGACTCCCAGGCCCATACTCAATCCACTATGCCATGCTTCTCCTTGTGTTTGCTGTGGGCCATTACCTTAGCTGCTAGCTCAACATACTCTTTTGTAAAGTTTTCAGCTCCCCCCAACAATTGATGAAAAATATAAACTATGTGCAACTAGCCATTTATTGTGCAACTCCAACCAATTAACCATGGTAATAATAATAGTATTGGTATTTGTTAAGCACTTACTGTGTACCAAGCACGGTTCTAAACTCTGTCTCTGGAATGATAAAATATATTATTAACCTCAACACTATTTGCAGAGTACTGTACTAAACACTGGGAAAGAATCCACAGTCCCTGTCTCTTGGAGGGCTGAAAATCTAAAAATAAAAAAGGGGAAAGGGGACTGGTGACAGACAGATATGGAGAGATGAAACTAAAGGCACTAAAAGAACATAAAAAGGAAAACAAGGAACTGTAGGGTTCTACGTTTCAACCAGTTAAGAACAAGTTTCATTCATCCTGTAAAAGCTGATCACTTCTATTATTAAAACCTATATAGGGTTTTCAAGGACATACAATTCATTCATTCTATCGTATTTTTTGATCGTTTACTGAGTGTAGAGCGATGTACTCAGTACTTGGGAGAGTACAATGTAACAACAGACACATTTCCTGCCCAAACACCTCAAATGAATTAATGTCATGCAATATTTTTCAAAATACAATATCAACAAGTCCAAATATGCATAATAATTCTCAGCATTTGTCACCAGCTGAACAGAAATGACAGTTTCTTCTGTCATTCCAAAAAATTGGCCTTTCAAGATAGGGCTTCTATTTTTAATCGGAGTCTTCTCTTAGGAGAATACCTGGATTTAAAAATGAGTTCTGGAGAGGAAATCTGAATATTTCTCCTAGTTTTTCTCCAAAATTATCTTCTTAAATAAAATTAATTTAAATTAATTGAATTATCTGATTTAAATATATTGGAGTTACTTCTTGATTTAGCTCTTACCCTGCCCAAAATGAGAATAGAACGAAAGAGAAGCAGCATAGCATAGTGGATAGAGCACAGGCCTGGGAGACAGAAGGTCATGGGTTCTAATTCTGGCTCTACCACTTGTTTTCTTTGTGACCTTGGACAAGTCAATTCACTTCTCGGTGCCTCAGTTTCCTCATCTGTAAAATGGGGATTAAGACTGTGCTCCCTGTGGGACAGGGACTGTGTCCAACTTGTTTAATTTGAATCCACCCCAGTGTTTGAACTGTGCTTGGCACATAGTAAGTGCTTAATAAATATGATTATTATTAAGAATGAAGCCAGAGGCACCTGACTGGTAACTATTACGATACACCAGATCGTCCAAATTGAGCTTTGAAAGTTCAATCCCTAACCAACATCTAATTAAATTAGTTTTCCCACTTCTCTTCCATCTGCAGTGAGTTTCTGGGGGGAACAGAAGGATGAGATCAAGGCAGGTAAAACCGCATTACTAACTCTAGTCAATTAGGTTTCCATTAAAACCAAAAGTGTTCTTGAGTTCAGTGCAACTCATACATTTTTTGAAAGGTAAATTTCAATGCAAGCTGCAATACTGGGAACTTGAATACATATGCGATAATCAGTGCCCTGATTTGGGCACAACAAGAATATCTGCAGAATTTTTAAGTACAGGCAACTATTTTCAGAAACGAACCATCTTAAAACCTACAGGTTTTTCGATCGAGACACAGTTAAATCACTTGGCGAAGGGGAGGTGAAAAGAACTGGAGGAATCATTCAGTCCATAAAGGCCACTGCTTATGCAAGGGGTTGTTCAAGCTCATCACGTGTTGATAATTGGTTGTTTAAGGCACCTCAGCTTCCCAATGCATCACCACTGCAAACGACCTAGTTTCCCCACTGAGGCTTTCTGTATCTCATTCAAAAGTCCTCCCTTTGGAGCATTAACATTCCAATGCAGAAATGTACATACCCCAAGGCCTCTTTTTCCTCCGGACAGTAGGGGCAGCCACTGGGAAAGTCTGTCCCCTTCAATCAATCAATCAATCATGGTACTTACTGAGGCTTACTATGTGCAAAGCACTGTACTAAGAGCTTAGGAGAGTACAACAGAAGTGGTGGACATTTTTCCTGCCTTTAATGAGCTGAACATATGGAGTCCCTAGGGATTGAAACAGCATCAACGTGAGCTCTCTACCCACTGAACAATTCTAGGGGGCTTTGGATGCAACGGGACCCTCGATGACCTGGGGGGCAGCGGCCTCAACTTCCTCCTATTCCCCTTGACCACTGGACTTGTCAGACCCTCAACTTGGTCTTTTTTGTTGTTTTTTGTCTTTGTATCACTGCAGCCTCTAGACTGTAAGCTCGTTATGGGCAGGAAATGTGTCTGTTTATTGTTCTATTGCACTCTCCCAAGTGCTTAGTACAGTGCTCTGCCCACAGTAAATGCTCAATAAATAAACTTGACTGACTGATTTCATCTTTTACATCTTGTCCTTTGCCAAACTCTTCCCCATCTTATTCTAACTCTCTAACACAGGTCTAACACTCACCTATGTATCTTTCCTAGTACTTAGTTGAGTGTTGTGCCCACAGTAAAGTGCTTAATAAATAATATTTCTTCTTTTTCCACTACTACTACCACCATTATCAATCAGCCAATCATTGGTATTTATTGAGTACTTAATATGAGGACTAAATAAAATGGTATTTACTGAGTACTTTATTTGAGGACTAAATAAAATGTCCAATTTCAAGGTCTCTTACTATGTGCAGAGCACTCTATTAAGCACTTGGGAGAGTAATCACGATAATTGTAGTGTTAAGCGCTTACTGTGTGCCAGGAACTATAATAAGCAGTGGGGTAGATACAAGGTAATCAGGTTGGACACAATCCCCGTCCCACATGGGGCTCACAGTCTTAATCCCCATTTTACAGATGAAGTAGCTGAGATGAAGTGATGTGAAGTGACTAGTCCAAGGTCACACGCAGACATGTGGTAAGCCTCGATTAGAACCCACATTTTCTGAAACCCAGGCCCCTGTTTTTCCATTAGATCATGCTACAACACTACTTCTATTACTGAGGCGTAGTGGATAGAGCACAGGCCCGGGAGTCAAAGTCATGGGTTCTAATCCTGACTCTGCCACTTACCTGTGTGACCTCAGGCAAGTCATTTAACTTTTCTGGGCCTCAGTTGCCTCATGTGTAAGATGGGTATTGTCCACGTGGGACAGGGACTGTGTCTAACTTGATTTGCTCGCATCCATCCCAGTACTTAATACAGTGCCTGACCCTGTAAGTGCTTAACAAGTACCATAATTATTATTATTGTTATCACTAGTTATTAGGGTTCTTCTCTTTCATAGTAAAGCACTGTAAGCTGGCTTCTTGTGCTCAGCATCACCTGTCTCCCTTGTTGAATTTAACGGCCACAGAGCACACATGGATCCTGAACTTTATATTTAATTGCTAACAGATAATCCTTGGGGCTTCTCTACTTAGATGAGTGGGTTTGGAAGCTGCTGTTTTGGTGCTGAGCTGGGCTGTAAAATAAAATGTCCAATTTCAAGGTCTCTGAGTCAAGAAGACTTAGCTCCAGAGCTTCTCAGGGCCTCGGAGGAGTATGAAAAATGAAAGAGTGGCTGACTTTTCTCGTGGGAGGCTGGATGTGCAAAGGGAAAAACAAACAGCTCCTTGAGAAAAACCTGCAAAGTCACCTAGTTCTTAATGGAAGGCACTTTCCCAATGGCACCGATAGAGGATTTCGGCATGCATTTTCAAGGACAATAAATAATAATTATTAGGGTTTTGTTAGTGGTTACTATGTAATAATAACAATAATAATAATGATTTTTCTTAAGCACTTACTATGCCAAGCACTGTTCTAAGCACTGGGGTAGACATAAGGTAATCAGGTTGTCCCATGTGGGGCTCACAGTCTTAATCCCCATTTTAAAGATGAGGGAACTGAGGCACAGAGAAGTTAAGTGAGTTGCCCAAAGTTACACAGCTGATAAGTGGCAGATCCAGGATTAGAACCCACGACCTCTGATTCCCAAGCCCGTGCTCTTGCCACTAAGTCACGCTGCTTCCAGACATCTTATTAAGGTCTGGGGTGGATACGAGCAAATCGGGTTGGACACATTCCCTTGTCCCGTGGGGGGCTCACGGTTTCAATCCCAATTTTACAGATGAGGTGACTGAGGCCAGAGAAGTGAAGTGACTTGCCTGAGGTCGCACAGTGGACATGTGGCAGAGCTGGGATTAGAACCTAAAACCTTCTGACTCCCAGGCCCATGCTCCATCCATTATGCCATGCACAGATGAACTGAACTTAGTGGATCGGGCTGGTGTCCGAGCAGGGCTGAACTGGGCTGAGCCTGGAAGACACACTGGTGGAGGTGGTCAGGGATGGAGCTGTGGAGGGGTTGCCATGGAAACGGCAGCCAGTGAGAGCAGAGCTTCTGTTCCTCCACCCTTTCCCTCGTCTTCCCGCCTCAAGCCTTCAGTTAGGAAATGATACTAACAATAATAATAACTGCGGTATTTGTTAAGGCAGGGAATGTGTCTGTTCATTCATTCAGTTGTATTTAGTGAGCACTTATTCTGTGCAGAGCACTGTACTAAGCGCTTGGAATGTACATTTTGGCAACAGATAGAGACAATCCCTGCCCAACAACGGCCTGTTTATTGTTAAATTGCACTCTCCCAAATGCTTTGTACAGTGCTCGGCACACATTAAGCAATCAGTAAATATGCCTGAATGGATGAACAAATGAATATTTGCCAGGCACTTTTAGTAAGCGCTGGGGTAGATACAAAGTAATCGGGTTAGACACAGTCCCTGTCCCTTGTGGGGCTCACAAGCTTAATCTCCATTTTACAAATGAGGGAACTGAAGCACAGAGAAAGTAAGACTTCCCCAGGAAGGTTCTCACAACCAATCAATTAATCAAAAATGGTATTTAATAATAATAATGGTGGTACTTGTTAAGTGCTGGGGAAGAAGCAAGAAAATAGGGTTGGACACCTTCCCTGTCCCACGTAGGGCTCATGGTCATAATATCCATTTTACAGATGAGGTAACTGAGGTCCAGACAAGTGAAGTGACTTGCCCAAGGTCACACAGTGGACGAATGGTGGAGCCAGGATTAGAACTCGGGCTCTTCTGACTTCCAGGCCCGTGCTCTATCCACTAGACCATGCTGCATCTCTAAGTGTGAACACTTAGAGATTTGTTGAGCGCTTACTGTGTGCAAAGCACCGTACTAAGCACTTGGGAGAGTAAAATATAACAGAGTGGGTGGCTGTCTTCCCTGCCCACAACAAGTTCAGAGTCTAGAGGGTGATAGAGCATTAGTGGAATCTAATCTCTCTAGACTGTGAGCTCATTGTGGGCAGGGACTGTGTCTATTTGTTATACTGTACACTCCCAAGTGCTTAGTACAGTGTTTTGCACACTGTAAGCTATCAATAAATATAATTGAATGAATGGCCCCGCCACTTGTCTATTGTGAGACCTTATGCAAGTAACTTAACTTTTCCGTGCCTCATCTGTAAAATGAGGATGAAGACTCTGAGCCCCATGTGAGACGCAGACTGTGTCCAACTTGACTGACTTTTATCTACCCCAGCGCTTAGTACAGTAACTGGTATGTAGTAAGCACATAATAAACACCATAAAATACAGATATTAGTTTCAATAAATAAATAATTGGGTATGTACATAAGTGCTGTATATAAAAGAAGTAGCATGGCCTAGTGGATAGAGCACGGACTTAGGAGTCAGAAGATCATGGGTCCTAATCCCAGTTCTGCTACTTTTCTGCTGTGTGAACTAGGGCAAATCACTTCACTTCTCTGTGCCTCAGTCCTCTCATCTGCAAAATGGGGACTGTGACTGTGAGCCCCACGTGGGATAGGGCCTGTGTCCAACCTGATATACTTGTATCCACCCCAAAGCTGAGTACATAGTGGGTGCTTAACAATAACAAATACCATTATCATTATTATTATTATTATTGTGGTGCTGAGGGAGTTGTGAATACAGGGTACAAATCAAGTGCAAGGTGATGATGATGATGGTATTTGTTAAGAGCTTAATATGCGCCAATCACTGTTCTAAGTGCTGGGGTAGATATAAGGTAATCAGGTTGTCCCATGTGAGGCTCACCGTCTTAATCCCCATTTTACAGATGAGATCACTGAGGCACAGAGAAGTTAAGTGACTTGCCCGAAGTCACACAGCTGACAAGTGGCGGAATTGGGTTAGAAGCCATGACCTCTGACTCCCAAACCCATACTCTTGACAATAAGCCACGCTGCTTCTCACGGAATGGAAGAAGAGAACATGAGGGCTTAGTCAGGGAAGGCCTCTTGGAGGAGATGTGCTTGGAGGCCCTGTGCGTGGGAAGTGGCCCAGGCCTTGCCAGATTTTCCCAGGGAGAAATGGGGGCAGGGGGCAGGTGACACTACTGTTACTTCTGTTTGCAGGGAGCTGGAATCTGCTGCTTATCCAGAAGCAGCCTGACCTTGTGGAAAGAGCACGCACCTGGTAGGCAGAGGACCAGGGTTCTAATCTTGTCTCTGCCTGTTGCTTATTGTGTGACCTTGGGCCAGTCATTTCACTTTTCTGTGCCTCCCTTCTCCTGATCTCCCTCCTACTTAGACTAAGAGACGCAGGTGGTATGGTATAGTGGATAGAGAATGGGCCTGGGAGTCAGAAGGTCATGGATTCTAATTCCGGCTACACCTTTTGTTTGCTGTGTACCCTCGGGCAAGTCACTTTGCTTCTCTGTGCCTCAGTTACCTCATCTGAGACTGTGAGCCCCACATGGGACAGGGACTGTGTCCAACCCGATCAGCTTGCATCCACACCAGTGCTTAGTACAGTGCCCGGAATCTAGTAAGAGCTTAACAAATGCCGTCAATTATCAATTATTATTATCACTGAGAACTCTGTTCAACCTAATTGGCTTGTATCTACCCTAGCGCTAAGAACAATATTTGACACATAGTAAGCGCTTAACAAATACCATTTAAAAAAAAAAGAAGGGGACCAACTGGAACATAGCCTTTAGACACGGAAACTACATGCTTTTCATGTGGGACGTGGGCGGGGAATGAGAGACAGCGGAGTACCCAGATAGGGCTGGAATTGGGAAATGGATAACAAGGAAGGCAGAAGAGCATTTTAAGGACGCCATGAAACAAAGGCTCAGATGGTTCTTCATCCCAGCTGAAAACTGGGAGTCAACCTCTGATGACAGAGCAGCAAGGTGCCCTTCATCAAAAAGGGAGTGGCTTGTTTTGAGCAAAGGCTTAGGATGGAAAGACAGATGAGGAGGCAAAAAACAAAACAAAACTGTGCTAGGTGCTACAAACGTTACATCCAAATACACAACAAGGGACTATTTTTTGTGTGACCAATGGGGCCAGGACTGTGAATCACAGACTGGCCATTTTGGTTCCACAAGCAGTTGTAGATGAACTTTACTATCTTCTTAGTTGTCAGTGACTACTAAGGACAGCATATATATATATAATTATTATTCATTCATTCAATAGTATTTATTGAGCGCTTACTATGTGCAGAGCACTGTACTAAGCGCTTGGAATGAACAAGTCGGCAACAGATAGAGACAGTCCCTGCCGTTTGACGGGCTTACAGTCTAATCGGGGGAGACAGACAGAATTGTTATTACTATATATTATAAATATAAATATTTATATATCTACATAGTGTATGTATATAAGTATAAAGGTATACATATAGATATATTATCTGTCCTTCATAGCCATAAATACATTTATACATTATTTATAGTATTTATTAGTTTTATTAGTTTTCCTTATATTTACTTTATTTCATTAGTTTATTTTATTAGTTTTCCTTCGCAGTCATAGACAACTAAGAAGATAAATATTTAGTAGTTTGGTTGGCCGGGGCGAAGAAGGTTTATCGAGGTTGTCAGGGTCTGAGCTACATCTACATAAAATACAGTTTTTTCTACGTTTCAAGATTCAGTGAATAAGAACCCAGGGCACTGGAAATCAAGAAATGAGGTCTATTACTTTAAAGGGAAAGCACATTTCACTAATCAGGAAACATGCAGCAACACTATGAAATTATTTTGCAATTGCACATGCTATAAATCCTCAGAATGGTCCCCATGCAAGCAGATATGGGAAAACACATTTAGGAGGCAATAAACTCCATCACAAAATTCCGGCATGTCCATTTCCCTCTGGATATTAATTGTATTTGAAGGCTCCATTTAATGCCCATATGTAACGTTGGTTTCATTTCCCTGCCTGTTCCTCTGGAACTGTTAAAAGGGACTTCCATTCTATGTTTTCCGGTAGCCCTGGATTTTAATAGAAGCAATTTCATTAGAGTGGCAAATGATATTTGTAACCTGGAAATCACTGCAAACATCTGAATTATAATTAACTAGAAAAATGACTCAGGCTTTAGCTGGGGCTGGGCAGACACATACCTGAAGTGCTCAATTTCCCTTCCTGTTCCTAGAAAACGTTTAGTCACCCACAGATGTACACACATACATACACACAGCCCCAGTACACACCGGTGTACATGCACACACATGTACAAAACACCCACATACTCATACACATGCACACACACTCATCACCAAGAGCCATTATGGTCAGTCAGTGACTTGTATTCATTGAGTGCTAACTGTTTACAGAGCACTGAACTAAGCATTTGGGAGAGGACAATATAACACTATAATAGACATATTCCCTACCCACAACAAGCTGACAGTCTACAAAGGGAGACAGTCATATAAATAATTCTGATGCGCACACAGAGACATAAGTTGAATGTGACATCTCCAGAGCACAGCAGGCCAGCCGAGGCAGGAACAACAAAGAGAAGCTTTAGCTCCTTCTGACGCCATTCATTCATTTCATTCAATCGTATCTGTCGAGCGCTTTCTGGGTGCCAAGCACTATACTAAGCGCTTGGGAGAGTACAATCCAAAAACAGACATATTCCCTGCCCACAGTGAGCTCACAATCTAGAGGATCTTGGTGGGGCCTCGGATTTCTTAGCAACAGTGCCGCCTCTGAGCCTTTCCTTGCGGCAGCAGGGTTGGTTTCTTTTCTTACTTGATCGTTTTTCTCCTGCTGGATTCCATTCTTGGGAAGCCAGAAGTGGCAGGGTGATCAGCAGTGATGCTTCCTACCTTCTGCTCTGTCCCTTGCTGGCTTTCCCCTTGCCATTCTTGGCCCAGCCAGGAGCCCAACTAGAAGAGTCACTTGCATTTATTGAGCGCTTGCTGTGTGCAAGCACAGTACTAAGTGTTTGGGGAGTAGAATATAACAGAGTTAGCAGGCGTACTCCCTGACCACACTAAGCTTACAATCTAGAGGGAGAGACAGACACTCATATAAATAGATCAACTACAGATATGTACATTCATTCCTTCACTCATTCAATCATATTTCTTGAGAGCTTACTGTGTACAAAGCATGCGCTTGGAAAGTACAATACAGTAATAAAGAGAGATATACCACAACGGGCTAGGATATAAGTGCTGAAAGGCTGGGAAGGGGAATGAATAAAGGGGAGCAAGTCAGGGCAATGCAGAAGGGAAGAGGAGAAAAGGATCGGACGGCTTAGACAGGGAAGGCATCTTGAAGGAGGTGTGCCTTCAATAAGACTTTGAAGTGGGGGAAAGTAATTGTCTGTTGGATTCGAGGAGAGACGGTGTGGCCTACTGGATGGAGTGCAGCACTGGAAGTTAGGATACCTGGGTTCTAATCCCACCTCTGACACAATAATAACAATAACTATGGTATTTGTTAAGAGGTTACTATATGCCACGCTCTGTTCTAAATATTAGGGTAGATACAAGATAATCAGGCCCCATATGGGTCTTACAGTCTAAGTAGGAGGGAGAACAAATATTGAATCCCCATTTTGCAGATGACAGAACTGAGGCACAAAGAAGTTAACTGACTTGTCCAAGGTCACACAGCAGGTATGTGGCGGAGTTGGGATTAAAACACAGATCCTCTGTCTCCCAGGCCCGTGCTCTACTAGACCATGCTGCCTGCTGTGTCAAAACTTTTCTGTGCCTCAGTTTCTTCATCTGTAAATGGGGTTTAAATACCCTTTCCCCCCCCTCCTTACAACTCTGAGTGATGTTGGTCAGGGGCTGTGTCTGATCTGATCCTACATTTACCCCAGCACTTAACAGAGGGTTTGGCACATAGTAAGGGCTTAACAAATATTATCATTATCATTAATAATGATAACAGAAGTCCTAGTTGCTGCCACAATTCCAGTCATATTGGTCAAGGTGTGCATAATCAAATTTGGGGCTGGATTGTTGACTAACTGTAAATCACTCATCAGTGGCATTTATTAAGCACTTACTGTTTGTCGACTACTGTACTAAGCACTTGGGAGAATGTAATAAGACCAAGAACATCCATCCTGCACTTTAGGTCACCAAAGGAAGATACAGAATTAGGAAGTTCATATATGGGCATGGAATGTGAGTGCATAGAGATTTACTGAGTGCTTACTATGTGCAGAGCACTGTACTAGGCACTTGGCAGAGTGCAATATAACAGAGTAGGCAGATGTTACCTGCCCACAGTGAGTTTACAGTCTACAGGAGGAGACAGACATTAATATAAATAAATTAGGTATATGTACATAAGTGCCATGGGGCTCATGGTGGGGGGAATAAAGCCTGCAAGTCCAAAAGGGAGTGGTAGAAGAGGAAATGAGGGCTTAGTTTTGGAAAGCCTCAAAGAGGAGATGTGCTTTCAGTAAGGCTTTGAAGGTGGGGAAAGTCATTGTCAGGTATGGAGAGGGCATTCAGGACAGAGGCAGGTTGTGGACGAGGGTTCGGTGGTGAGGTAGATGAGACTGAGGTACAGTGAGTAGGTCGGCATTAGAGGAACAAAGTGTGTGGGCTGGGTTGGAGTAGGAGAGTAGCGAGGTGAGGTAGGAGGGGGCAAGGTGATTGAAGGCTTTAAAGCTGATGATGTGGAGTTTCTGTTTGATGTGGCGGTGGGACGAGCAACCTTTGGACTTTCTTGAGGAGTGGGGAAACATGGACTGAATGTTTTTATAGAAAATATGATCTGGGCAGCAGTATGAAGTATGGACTGAAGTGGGGAGAGACGGGGAGGTCAGCAAGGATGCTGATCCAGTAATGAAGGATAGGATAAGTGCTAGGATTAATGAGGTAGCAGTTTGGATGGAGAGGGGATGCATTTTAGCCATTTTGAAGATGAACCAACAGGATTTGGTGACAGATTAAAAATGGTGAATTAGATAGATGTGTCGAAGATAATGCTAAGGTTATGGGCTTGAGGGAGAGGGAAGATGGCGGCACTGTCTACAGTGAAGGGAAAGTCACATAGTTTCAATCTGTGTTCACTATGGGATAGCAAGTTAATTCCCTTTCCACAGGCTACATCATAGATACCGTTTAATCAGACTGTTTACAGGAGGCTAGAAATACAGAAAAGTTGAGTCCAAAATCAGTAGTTCAATGCAGACTACACTGAACTATGAGGTTCAGAAATTCGTCATTTTCAGAAATTCACAGAAAACTCCTCAAAAAGATGGCACTTTGATAATGGTACTTCAAAGTCATGCTTTTAAAGGCAAATGTTCTAGCGTCCTTAACAGCAAGGATATAAAATAAAGTGCCTACATAGACAAAGAAATTAACTATAAATCAGTCATATTTTTTGAGCGTTTATTCCATGTAGAGCACTGTACTAAGCCCTTGGGAGAGTACAATATAACAAAGTTGGCAGACACGGTCCCTGCCCACAACAAGCTTACAGTTTAGAGAGAGAATCAATTTGTCAACCTGAGTTAGCAAAAGAAAGACAAAGCAGGAGACTGCTTCTTATTCTGAAATTTACTGGGCTCAGCTCAGCTTTCAGGCTCAGCTTTCTTTTTGCAAGCACATTGTCCTTTTACTTTTCATCTCTGAGTACGCTCATTAAACTTCTTCCAAAATGTGCAGGACACCAGTCATTTGCAGGTACACAGTATACTGTAGTGGGTGATAATCTGTTTTTTCTCCTCCTTTGAAAGAATGGCTGACATAGATATGCCCATGCTTTTCTAAAATGAAAATGAGCTGGAGCAATCAACTCTAACTAGACAGCATAATGTCACCTCAAGGAAAAACTTTCAGGCCAAGTAGGAAGCAACTTTCAGCTGAAGAAAGCAGAGTCTAGCATCGAGGAAATAAGAATGTCAGAGGTGTTGAAATATTTTTCTGATAACAGGCTTCATTGCCCATGTTAAGCATGAAGCAAGACTCTCAAGCTTTCCAAAACTGACATTCTCAGCCATTTTTAAACTGAGATTTTGGCAATGAACCTAGTGGAGGGAGCATCTGTGTTTAGGTACTTATTTCTCCTGAAGCAGGTCCCCTGATTAAGTGTACTTTCAAGAGAAGAATGACTTTTCTTACAGTGGTATACAAAAGGACTCGTGCATGACCTAGTTGATAAAGCATGGGCCTGGGAGTAAGAAAGACCTGTTCTAATCCCGGCTCCCCTATTTGTGTGCTGTGTGATCTTGGGCAAGTCACTTCACTTCTCTGTTTGGTAGATATGTTGGTAGTTATCTCATCTGTAAAATGGGGATTACGACTGTGAGCCTCACGTGTGACAGGGACTGTGTCCAACCTAATTAGCTTGTATCTACCCCAGAACTTAGAACAGTGCCTGGTGCCTAGTAAGTGCTTAACAAATATAATTTTTTTAAAAAACAAGAGCAAAGGAACATTTCATCTGACAACAAATCCAGTGCATATGATAGGGGGTGACTTTGTCTTAAATCCCAAACCAATCCCACCCTTTAATTTATTCCTCTTGTATTGAGGGGAATTTCCTAGACAAAAACCTCCACAATAATAAAAATGATAATAATTATGGTATTTGTTAAGTACTTACTATGTGCCAGGCACTGTTTTAAACAATGGGATAGATGCACGGTATGGTTGTTCAACAAAGGGCTCACGGTCTTAATCCCCATTTTACAGATGTGGTAATTGAGGCACAGTGCTTGACACATAGTAAGAGCTTAACAAATATCATAACCATCATCACAGAGAAGTTAAGTGGCTTGCCCAAGGTCACACAGCTGACAAGTGGTGGAGCCGGAATTAGAATCCACCTCCTCTAACTCCCAAGCCCACGCTCTTTCCAAAAACCAAATTACTTCCCCGAGACTACCAATGAACTACAATAGACAGACAATTTGATAATAAATTCTGGCCCCATATGGAACAGAAAACATACTGTGTGTGGAAATTTAACAAAAAGGAGGAAAAAAGGTGGTTTCAGCTTGGAAGAGTAAAAATGAGAGTAAGAGTAAAAGATCAGTCTGCTCCCTATTTACCATATTTACTCACATAATTGCCTCTGCTAGTCCCCACGCCCCAACCATTTATTTGAAGAGGGTATACATTTCTTTCCCCTCTCAAAGGGTTGCACCTGGAGAATTTCCAGTACTTTTCCAGTCTCGGCTATGGGAGGGACAGTCAGGCAGAGGCCTACCCATTCCATTACTAGCTTGGGCAGTGGCTAGCGAGTGGAAGGCAATCTGCTACAAGCCAAAACTCACCCATGCTGGGCAGCAGCGACATGGGAGAGAGTGGAGGGTGGAGACTCGAGTTTACTGCATGGAAGAGGGCACTTCTGTATTTTTACCAAGAAAAACTCTCTGGATACATTACTAGACTGAATGTAGATGGAGAGCAGCGCGTTCCGTGAGAGATGTGTCCATGCTGTCTCTATGGGCTGGAAACGACTCGATGGCATAAGACAAGATATGTTTCTTTGGATATTTTGCACCACATACTAATAATTATAAGCAGTTGGACTGGGTAGGAATGAACAATCATATTTATTGACTGATTACTGTGTACACAGTACTATACTAAGCAATCGGGAGAGTACACGATAAGAGCTGAAAGACACATTTCCTGCTTAAAGTCTAGAGGAAAAGGGACAGAATGAAGAAATGCTGAAGAGATAAGTTTGGGCTAGGGAAGGGGAGTATTTCTCCAAAATGATCTTGCTCTGGAGTAGGAAGTGCAGAAGAGAAGAGGGGTTACTGTCATTTATTGAAAGACTATTGTCTGCTGCAAGTCGAGACTGCAATAGAAATAATCGATTGATTGGTCAATCAATGGTAATTATTGAGAGCTTACTATGTGCTGAGCATTGTTTTAAGGATTTAGGAGAGTACAATATAACAGAGTTGGTAGACATGATCGTTGCCCACAAGGACCTTAGTCTACAGGAATCAATTGATCAATCAATCAACAATATTCACATAGAGCTTACTATGTGCAGAGCTCTGTACTAAGTGCTTGAGAGAGTACAATACATCAGAATTAGCAGAAACGTACCCTGCCTATAATGAGCTTACAGTCTGGAGAGGGGAATGTGGATGTGTGAATAAATGTGAATGTGAATAAATAACTTATATGTGAATTTGCGATATGTACCTAAGTGCTGAGTAGTAGGGGATAGGGAGAATATCAAATGTCCAAAGGTCACTGATATAAGTGCACAGAGGATGCAGATGGGAGAACTAGATGGGGAAAAGAGGGCTTAATTGGGGAAGGCCGTTTGGAGGAGATGTGACTTTAATAATGCTTCAAAGGTGAGGACAGTGGTGATCTGGTGCATTTTGAGGGGACGGGAAATCCAGGATAGGGGAAGGACATACGAAAGGTGTCGGAGGTGAGATAGATGGGATCAGTCCACAGTGAGGAAGCTGGTGCTAGAGGAGCACAGTGTACGGGCTGTGTTATAGTAGCAGAGCAGAGAGGTGAGGTAGGAGGGGACTAGGTGAATGAGTGCTTTAATGGTGAGGAGTTTCTCTTTGATGTGGAAGTGGTTGAGCAGCCACTGGAAGTTCTTGAGGAGTGGCGAGACACGGACTGAACCTTATTGTTGATAAATGATCCGAACAGAGTGAAGTATGGACTGGAGTGGTGAGAGACAGGAGGCTGGGAGGTCAGTGAGGTGACTGATGTAATAATCAAGGTAGGACATGATAAGTGCTTGGATCAGCAAAGTAGAAATTTGGATGAAGAGGAAAGCGCAGATTTTAGTAATGTGGTGAAGGTAGAACCGATAGGATTTGGTAACATACTGAATATGTGGGTGGAATGAGAGAGATAAATCAAGGACCACGCCAAGGTTAAGGCCTTGTGAGTTAGGGCAGATAGTGGTGTTATCTACAGGGTTTGGATGTGAAGACAAAGAGTTCTGTTTTGGACATGTTTAATTTGAGGTTTTGGCAGGATATCCAGGTAGAGATGTTCTAAAGGCAGGACATAATGCAAGACTGCAGGGAAGTAGAGAGGTCAGGGCTGGAGATGTAGATTTGGGAAACATCTGTAGAGAGATGGTAACTGAAGCCATGGGAGCGAATGAGTTCTCCAAGTGAATGGGTGTAGATGGAAGAGACATAGACCTGAACCTTGAGGGACCACCCTCCTCCCCCAAGTGTCAGAGGATGGGAGGCAGGGGGGCTGCAAAAGGAATTTAGATGGAGTGGTCAGAAAGATAAGAGGGAGGAAGAGATGCTATCTTAAGTACCCTTAAGTATCCTCTTACCTTCCTCTTCTTTCTTTCCCCATTCCTCCTCTCTTTTTTTCCTTTTCCTCCTTTTTGTCCTAATCTCCTTAATTCCTTGACTAATTCCCAGTATTACTAGCCCCTCGCCTGTTTTGGGGTTGCAAAAAATCGGTCCAAAAACTGGAAATTATGCAAATGAAATGTTAACTTTCTCTTACTTGAAGATAAATGTTTTAAAATGAGCAATCCAGGAGTGTGGAAATATTTACTTTTAGTTGATGTAGCCAGAAATTTCAGAGTCCACTCAGTTACAGTGTGCTTTAATTTAATATAAAACATATCAAAGTGGAACAACATAATTTGCATTAAAAATTATCCAACTGTTTTGCCTTGAATGATGTATAAATATATGTTAAAAGCCCAAGTCAATTAACACGAGTTCTCATCTTTTCGGTTAAGGCACTGCCCATGAATTAATACAACTCGAAGATGAGAATGATCAGATGAGATTCAAAACATTTAGTTTAATGAGGTTTTTCACTGGGGTTTGGCCAGGTCTCTGGTTACTGTGTGGCCCTGTTTATTATCTTCTATGTAATTGCCACCATGATGGTTATAAAGGAGACATCTATGAGCCCTTGTCACCTCTGAGCATGCTGAATCACTTCTTCCTTGTCTTTACTGGTTTGCCGAATAGTATTTGCAGTGTTAAGGTATCACAGTGAATTTTTAAACCAGAGATTCTGCCGATCAAATTGGTGAGGTGCAGATAATTTTCTGCCATTCTATCACTGCAAATAAATGTCATCTGATTGGGATCAGATAATTAGTATGAAACCTGCAACGCGGCTCTCTTCCACACATAAAGCATTGAAGGTTTTACATATGTCAGGCAAATTTTGAAGGTAAAATAACATTACCGCTCTTATGCCATTTGCTTCGCTTGAAAACACACACATCATTTCACAAGAAAATGTCAGTCCAGAAAAACACAGCCAAGAAGGGAACAAAATGGAGAATGATGTAAATAATAGATGAAATTGCTGTCTTTCCCAGTAAATAAAGTGCAAGACATAAGTAATACACAATGTACCTTACAAAGCAATGGTAACTATGGCAACAGCTAGAGATGCCATGTATTCTTGTGACTCAACAAAACATCTCACTGATGTATGAAATTAATGTCTAATACCTTCTTATTATATAGGTCTTTTCTTACATCAAACTAGTCTCCAAACATTCTTATGTAAAACATCCATTTTCATGGCTTGCTCTGTCCTCTAAAGATGTCCCAGAGTATTAACTACTGTGGATCATCTTTATAGTCAGTTCAACAGACTGGGATGAATTCCAACAAGGGACTTAAAAGCCCTAAGGTCTGGAGCCACGGTCTTCTAACTCTCTACTGAGCAACTTACACTTCCAAAATTTGACTTGAAGCATGTCTGAGACTCTAAATAAGGGCTAAGGAGCAGTACTATGGTTCCATGATGTTAAATCAGTATTCTTAATGTAGAAAGCAGTGTGACCTAGTGGAAAGAGCATGGGCCTAGCAATCAGAAGACCTGGGTCCCAATCCTAGCCCTGTGATGTGTCTGCTGTATGACCTGGGGAGAGTCATTCAACTTCTCTGTGCCTCAGTTACTTCGACTGCAAAATAGGGACAATAATGACTGTGGTATTTAAGTGCTTACTATGTGCCAGGCACTGTACTAAGTGCTGGGGTAGATTCTAGAAAATAAGGTTGGACACAGTCCATGTTCCACATGGGGCTCACAGTTTTAATATCTATTTTACAGATGAGGTACCTGAGGCAGAGAGAAGTTAAGTGACTTGCCCTATGTCCCTGTCCCACATGGGTCTCACAGTCTTAATTCCCATTTTACAAGATGAGGTAACTGAGGCACAAGAAATGAAGTGACTTGTCTATGGTCACACAGCAGACAAGGGAAGGAGTGTGGAATTAGAACCCAGATCCTTCTGACTCCCAGGCTATGTTGCTCTACCCAGTGAACCATGTTGCTTCTATCCTACTCTATGTGCTACTTAGACTACATCTACTCCAGTGCTTAGCACAGTGCATGGTACATAGTAAGTGCTTAAAGTCCAATAACAATAATCATAATGATGATGATGATAATAGCGATGATAGGAATAATAGAAACAGGTACAACTGATGGGGATTAAAAGTTTAAAAGTTTTGTTCTGCTGAATTTTTTGAGAACTCCAAATCCCATGGATGGCCTCTAATCTTGTCACTAAACAGGCAGGACTGTTTAGAGAAACAGATGACCTAGTGGAGAAAGCATGGGCCAGGGAGTCAGAAGGACCTTGGTTCTAATCATTCATCCATTCAATTGTATTTATTGAGTGCTTACTGTGTGTACAGCACTGTACTAAGCACTAGGAAAGTACAATTCAGCAACAGATAGAGACAATCCCAACCCAACAATGGGTTCACAGTCTAGAAGGGGGCAGACAGACAACAAAACAAAATAAGTAAACAGGCATCAATAGTGTCAATATAAATAACCCAGCTCTGGCACTTGTTTGCCATGTGACCTTGGGCAACAAAAACTTCTCACCGTTGGCTTTAAAGCACCCCATTACCTTGCCCCCTCCTACTTCACCTCACTACTCTCCTACTACAACCCAGCCTGCACACCTGGCTCCTCTACTGCTAACCTTCTCATTGTACCTCCATCTTGTCTCTCTCACCACTGACCTCTTGCCCATGTCCTGCCTCTGGCCTGGAACATGCTCCATCCTCAAATCTGACAGACAATTACTCTCTCCTCCTTAAAAGCCTTATTGAAGGCAAATCTCCCCCAGGAGGCCTTCCCTCACCTAGCCGCCCCACCCCCCCATTTCCCCACTCCCTTCTCCATCAACCTGACTTGCTCCCTTTTTCTTCCCCACTCCCAGACCCACAGTACTTTTGTACATACTTGTAATTTATTTATTTACATTAATGTCTGTCTCCCCTCCTCTATACTGTAAGGTCATTATGGGCAGAGAATATGTCTGTTTATTGTTATATTGTACTCTCCCACGTACTTAGTACAGTGCTCTGCACACAGTAAGCGCTCAATAAATATGATTGAATGAATGAATGGATAACTGCAAACTATTCAGAGTAACGTCTGATCCCCCCTCTGGACTATAAGTTCATTGTGGGCAAGGAATGTGTCTGCTAACTCTGTTGTATTTTACTTTTCCAAGATGTTAGTACAGTTCCCTGAACATAGTGAGTGCTCAATAAATACCACTGAGCATGATGATAAGATGATATGCACCACAATTCCAATAAGTCACTCAATAATAAAAATAGTAATAATAATTGTGGTATTTGTAAAGTGCTTACTATGTGTCAGACACTTTACTAAGCACTGGGGTAGATACAAGATTAAGACATTTGTTCCTGTCCCACACAGGACACAGGCTTTGAATCCCCATTTTACGAATGAGGAAACTGAGCCCCAGATAATTTGTGTGACTTGCCAAAGGTCACAGAGCTAGCCACAGGGCTAAGATTACTATCCATATCTTCTCACTCCCAGACCCAAGCTCTTTCCCCTAGGCCATTATGCTCCCTAACCTCAATAGGCCAGTGCATTTTATGGTATATCCAGCCTTGCTGGGTTCAAGCTCTGCTGCTGGAAGGGTCCTCTATACATGAAAGATAGAGGAATTCCTTCTCTGAAATAAGATATGCTTTTGGGGTTTTGGGGCATGTGGAACTTCTGTGGAGTGGCTCTGTTTTTGTCTAAAATGAGTCACAAATCAACTGCGGGTTCAGAAATACAGCCTGATGGCTGCAGATCAGTTCTAATTAATGTTAATTAAAGTTAATCACACATTTAGTAGAGTCCCTTGAACAAACCTGCATGGGGAAACAGTGGTCTTTTCTTCTCTGGTGATCATTAAAAAGAAAAAAAAATGGCACTAGGATCATTTAGCTGCAGTCCTGCCAGGAGGCAGGGGAATGGACTTGGTGAACTGAAGTTCTCTCCAGCAGATGAGTTAACCATGAAGTGGAAGGGCCCTCTTCTCAGATACACCCACAGATAGGGACTGTACCAAGTTTGGAGAGGAAAAAGACTTGACAGAGATTGACTGCACTTAGAGAGAGAATATTATTTTTGGAATTCCTTGAGGAAGCTTACATCAGATTACATGGAATGGGATTTAGTTTACAGAGATGACAGTGCTCCTCCAGACTCATATTCCAGAATATATATTACTTATTAAATGGATTTATTTTTAGCCTTATTTCCCAGACTCTTCCATTTTACATAATCCCACGTTTTAATTTTAAACAAAAATTATCCAGGGCATTTTTACCCTAACTCACCCACACACAGACAACCAATTCAAGTACATAAGTATGAAATAAAGAAAAAGTTATCTTTTGATATCTTCACTTGGATCTGTATCCTTCAAACATTTGCTACCTCAACCTCAGTCCAACAGCAGTTTGTACATACCTGTATTTTATTTATTTATATTAATGTCTATCTCCTGCTCTAGATTGTAAACTCCCTGTGGGCAGGGAACGTCTACCAACTCTATTTTATTACATTCTCAGAAGTGCTTATTGGCGTGCCCTCCCGGCTCCACCACCTATCTGCTGTGTGACCTTGGGCAAGTCACTTCATTTCTCAGGACCGCATTTACCTCATCTGTAAAATGGGGATTAAAAGTTCGAGCCCCATGTGGAACAGGGACTGTGTCCAACCCAGTCAACCTGCATCTACCTCAGTGCTTAGAACAGTGCTTGGCACACAGTAAGCACTTAACAAATACCATTAGTATTATTATTATAGTAAGCACTTAACAAGTACCATAATTATTATTATGTGCCCAATGAATATCACTGTTTACTCTGTACAGTGACTTGCTAAATGATAAATTAACTAGCAGAAGTTTTAAAGCCTTACAACATCCTCACAAATTTAGTGCACAACTATTTCCTAAAAATACTCACAGCACAAGTTGTAAAAATTTACACTCATACAGTAGTAGTAGTTAAATTTGTGCATATACACAATGCACATGAAGTCTCATAATCTGGAGTTCAATGAGAAAATGGCTTACTATTAGACAGTCCAAGGAAAAGACATTTTTGCTGTAGAAAGTGAAAATTTCATCGTGATTAGTTATGACTGAAAGCAGAAAACAAATGTTACCACCCTGATTTAAAGATTTAGCTAGAGTTGTACTACATCAAAGAAATTCTCACTATGGAGGAGGTTGTTTTAGTAATTCAAGTCATATAGAGCTCAAATGCCTTGTTGAAAACCATGCACCTATCTTAATACACTTGCCATCAAGCTTAGGGTTAGAGCACCTCTGTTTTTCGGGAAAATGCCATGAACCTTTTAGGGTTCCTTTTTAATAAGCATTTGAAAAATATCTGATTTTTCAATGAAGTTCTTTTTGTTCATATTCTAATTCATATCCAAAGCTGGGAGCAGATTGTCTGCAGGAGGGGATGGGAAGAAACAGATGCAATATACATGCAGTGTCTAAAAATGGCACTATTCACGTCACTGAAGGGAATCTCTCGGCTCATCATTCATGCACCCCTACAGCATTTCAGAGGCTTGGAACGAGCTACTAAAACTTCTCTGGACTAAAATTTGAATATATGTTCAATTTTTTACATAGTTTGAGAGGAAAGCTCAGTTCTATTATAAATGATGATAGCATTGTTTATAATCTTTCCAATACCTAGCTCTCTCTCCCCTCTCTCTGTCTCTCTCATGCACTCATACACATTGCTTTTTTTCGGAAGGAAGATAGTGAGATTTCAGCTTTTATTAATGGGGAAACTGAAAAAAAAAACATGCGGAAGTGGCTCAGTCAATCTAGTTAGGACCAAACAAATACCAACTTTGTGTAAAACACTGCGTTACACATTGAGGGGATGTTCAAAAGAAGTAAATGAAATAAGTGCCTGCTCTCAAAGAGATTAAGAAACACAAGAAAATATAATAATATATGGTAGGTGTTAAGCACTTACTATGTACCAGGCACTATACTAAGCCCTGGGGTAGATACAAGTAAATTTAGGTTGGAAACAGTCCCTGTGCCACATGGGGCTCACAGTCTCAATCCCCATCTTACAGATGAGGTAACTGAGGCACAGAGAAGTAAAGTGACTTCACCACGGTCAGACAGCAGACAAGTAGTGGAGCTGGGATTAGAACCCATGAAACTTCTGATTCCCAGGCCCGTGCTCTATCCACTACACCATGTTGCTTCAATTAAGACCATGAACAATTGAGTGTAAGAAAATGAAGAACTTCATTTCTATAAGAATAAATTATCAAATCCATCTTAATTATATGAATTGCTTAAATAAGAAATGGTAAAACAATATATTCCATTTTCCCTGTGGAGACAGTCAAAAACCTAGATAAATATGAATTAAAATATCACGTTTTCAGATTCACTGAAGTCCGATAGTGTTTTGATAAAGCAACTGGTAGCAGAAAATGTTATTTGTTGTATATCTCTTAAAATGAAGAATTCAATATTTGTTAAAGATTTCAACTATACAGGGCCACTTCAAGTCTGATCTCCAATCAATTGATCAATGGTATTTATTGAGAACTAACTGTATGCAGTGCATTTTACTAATTGCTTAGGAAAGTACAATACCTTAGTACAGTGTCTCAGTGTGTGATAAAATGCCTGGCACATAGTAAGCACTTAACAAATACCATTATCATTATTATTATGATAACAATGATAATATTGTTACCACAGAGTTAGTAGACATATTCCCCCCCACAATAAGCTTACAAAAAAGAGCAGGAAATGGACACTAATATAAATTAATAAAACCCCAAATGTATATATATATATATATATTTATACACAATTCATAATATAATTCATATACATTGTAAATCATAATTTATAATTATACTGCAAATATGCTGGGAATGCCATGGTTTCAGGGGTGTGAAATACAGCCATGGTGTTTTAATCAACCTTTATGGTGCTTGTGACAGAAAAGATCCTTCTTCGTGGCTAGGATGAAATTAAGAGCTGTATTTTCAACCACAAGCTGTGCTTCGTCCCCAGCTGCAATTAGCAGAAATAGACTGGTGTATTTGTAGGAATCGCAAACTCTGTTCAACAAACTGCCAAGTACACTTTGTTTGACTGTGAAGAAAAGTCTAATGGGCATCAAATTACAAAACCTGGGGGACTCCAGCTGGGTTAATTTGGACTTCACTTTTGGCTCAGTCAGCGGAAAATGGCTTCATGCATGATGTTTTGTTTTTTTTTCCCCTGGCCAGGAAGAAGGATATAAAGGTCATTAATCTGGTTTGAGACTTTTATTGATGGTGAAACGGAGATCTGTGATGGGCATTTGGCATTTGTGATTTTCTTGACTACTGCATCAGCCTCCTTGCTGAACTCCCTGCCTCTGTCTGCTCTAACTCCAAGTCCAAATTTCACTCTGCTGCCCAGATCATTTTTCTACGAAACCATTCAGTCTTTTCCCTACTACTCAAGAACTTCCAGTTGTTATCCATCCAACCCCACAGCAAACAGAAACTCCTTACCAGGGGCTTCAAAGCACTCAATCATCATGCCCCCTCCTAACGTATCTCTCCAATTTTCTACTATCACCCAGCCCACACACTTTGCTCCTCTCTTGCCAAATTCATTCAATAGTATTTATTTATTGAGCGCTTACTATGTGCAGAGCACTGTACTAAGCGCTTGGAATGAACAAGTCGGCAACAGATAGAGACAGTCCCTGCCGTTTGATATGCTTACAGTCTAATCGGGGGAGACGGACAGACAAGAACAAAGGCAATAAATTACCAAATTACACACTGTATCTGGATCTCATCTATCTCACCACCAACCTATCACCCATGTCCTGCCTCTGGCCTGGAACTCCCTCCCCCTTCATCTATGACAGAGTATCACTTTTGCCATCTTCAATACCTTATTAAAAAGCACATCTCTTCCAGGAGGCCTTCTCCAACTAAGCCCCCATTTCCTTTACTCTTCCCTCTGTGTTGCCCTTGCACATGGATTTGTATACTTTATTTGCCCCACATCATTTATGCATATGTCTGTAATATTTCAGTGCTTGTCTCCCCCTCTAGACTTTTAAAATCCTGTGGGCAGGGAATGTGTCTACCAACTCTGTTATATTGGACTCTCACAAGTACTTAATGCAGTGCTCTGCACCTGATAAGCACTCAATAAATACCATCAATCAATTAATAAAATGAAAAATACAATGGCAAGCAACGGGATCCCCAGAGGAGCTGATCTGAAAAGCAGCAACTAAATTCATTCCATCCTCAATCAAAGAGCCATATGGCAGATAAGGCAGCTGACTTAAATGAACAGCTGAACTTAGTCTCACCCTAGCTACTTGGCCTCCTCAGTACTGGACTAAAATATCCCCAGGGCTTTAAGGTAAAAATGAAAAGTTCCAGACTATCCTCCAGTCCAGACCCAAATTCATCAAGCCAGATAAAGGCATACACCCTCATCCTTCTACCAGAAGCCACTAAAACCTGGCTGGAATGGCGATCTTGACTACTTCACATCCAGGGCAGCTTTATGAGATTTTCTTGATGAAAAATGATGGTTGCAGCAAGTAAATTTCAGGCCCAGAGATAAGGCCATGACAATCCATTTCTGCTGGAAGCAATGCAGTGCACTATCATCCACTCAAAGCGCCGAGATGATCCGGGATTTAAGAAGACCTTCTGAATGAATCTGTTACTTCTTTCTACTCAGCTTTCTAGAAATCTCTGCATCTCTCTTTCCCTTTCCACCTTTCCCCCCTTTAATTGACATCTTACATTTGCTAAAGCCCAGCTAAATAAAAGCCTTCTGGTAGCTTCTGAGTAAGCCTCGATGAAACAGACACCGAGGGGAGAAAGAGGCAGAGGGAGAGGAGTTTGGGGAGGGTAAATTCTAGACTCTGAGCCCGTTGTTGGGTAGGGAATGTCTGTATTTGTTGCCAAATTGTACTTTCCAAGCAAAGTGCTCTACACACAGTAAGTGCTCAATAAATACGACTGAATGAATGATTGAATGAATGGAATGGACAGGCAGGGATTTAGACACGGAAGAATGGGAAAGAAAAAAGGCAAAGGAGAGAAAGAATGAAGTATCAGGAAGGAGGGAAGAGAGGAATAACGAAGCAAAGGCTAATGTCCTCTGCAAAAATACTCTCCCAGGACTGGGTTCTGCCCGCTTTTGTAGCAAGAGCTCAGCTCCTCCCTCTGGCCTGAAACTTCCTCCCCATTCAGATATGACAGATCATCACTCTCCCCACCTCCTAAATTCTCATCTAATAATAATGGAACTTACAAAGTTCCTTTGTGCCAAGCACTGTTCAAAGCACTGGAGTAAATACATTATAATGAGGTCAGACACAGTCCTTGTCCCACATGGGGCTCACAAACTTCATAGGAAGAAGTAGGATTTGGTTCCCTTTTCACAGCTGGGGAAACTGAGGCACAGAGAAGTCTAGTGATTTGCTCGAGGTTACAAAGTACGCAAGTGGCAGAAGCCAGGGTAAGAACCCAGGTCTTTGGAGTCCCAGATCTGTGCTCTACTCCAGCTGCTTCTTGTGGGAAGCAGCACGGCATAGTGGATAGAGCACGGGCTTGGGAGTCAGATAATGGGTTCTAATCCCTTCTCTGCAACTTGTCTACTGTGTGACCTTGGGCAAGTCACTTTACTTCTCTGTGCTTCAGCTATCTTATCTATAAAATGTGGATGGAGACTGTGAGCCCTATGTTGGACAGGGACTGTGTTCCACCCAATTTACTTTTATCCTCCCCAGTGCTTAGTACAGTGCCTGGCACAGAGAAAGCACTTAACAAATACCATAATTATTAATTATTATTATTACCCACTAGACTCTAGGTTTCCCACAAGAAGCCTTCCCTGACTAAACCCTCACTATTTGCCTTCCCTTCTGTGGCACCTCTGCATTTGGGCCTGTAACCCTTCAGCACTTTGCTTTTCACCCCACCCCCACAGCACTTACGTACATATACAGCTGTAATTTGTTTGAATGTCCATCTGACCTTCTAGAGTGTAAACTCTTAAAATCACATAAGCAGCATGGCTCAGTGGAAAGAGCACGGGCTTTGGAGTCAGAGGTCATGAGTTCGAATCCCGGATCGGCCACTTGTCAGCTGTGTGACTGTGGGCAAGTCACTTAACTTCTCTGGGCCTCAGTTACCTCATCTGTAAAATGGGGATTAAGACTGTGAGCCCCATGTGGGACAACCTGATTCCCCTATGTCTACCCCAGTGCTTAGAACAGTGCTCGGCACATAGTAAGCACTTAACAAATACCAACATTATTATTATTATTATTATTCCTCATTTCCCAATTTACCCTCCCAGCTCCATTGCTAAGGCATTTGGACCTGCACCTCTTAAGAAGACTGTGAGCCTGATGTGGGCCAGATCTGATTAACTTTATCTATCCCAGTGCTTAGCACATAGTAAGTGAGCCCATTTCTAGACTGTGAGTCCACTGTTGGGTAGGGACTGTCTCTGTTGCCGAACTGTACTTCCAAACGCTTAATACAGTGCTCAATAAATACGACTGAATGAACAAACATAATAACGATACTAATAATCAGGAGACTTAGTTTCTAGTCCTGGCTCTGCCTACAGCTAGCTAATAATAATAATAATTATAGTATTTAGTAAGCACTTACTATGTGCTAAGCATTGTTCTAAGTGCTGGGGTAGATACAAGGTAATCATGTTGGACACAGCCACACGGGGCTCCCAGTCTTAATTCCTACTTTACAGATGAGGTAACTGAGGTCCAGAGAAGTAAAATGACTTGCCCAAGGGCACACAGCAGACATGTGGTGGAGCAGGGATTAGAACCTACGTCCTCTGACTTCCAGGCCTGTGCTCTTTCCACTATGTCATCCGGCTCCTGCCCACTTCCTGGCTGGCCACAGGCCATGGCCCAGTGGGAACATGACTGGCATGGAAAAGAATAGCACCGTGTGGCTCACCAGATGACCACCGATTCCTCTGTGCCAGCCCTCGGTCCAGAAGGTCTCAGAGCCGAGTCTCGGCTGCCATTTCCAACTCCATCATCGGTCATCAGAGTGACACTTCCGGCACCTGGGTCCCGTCCTTCCTCTCCGGAAGCCTCCAGAGAAGAGTGGGGAGAGGGACGGAAAATCTAATGGCTTAGAATTCAGGATAGGGCTCTCTGAAGGGCACTGGTAGGCAACTGCTATCACTGTGATGTGGAGAAGATGCTTTGGTTTATAAAGTACTCAAACAAACCTCCCTCTCCTACCTCCTTAACTTGCCAATCTTCTTCTACAACCCAACCAGCACATTTTGCTCCTTTAATGCCAACCAACTCAATGTACCTCAATTTCATCTATTTCCTCGCTGACCCCCATGCTCACATAATAATTATAGTACTTAAGTGCTTACTATTTGCCAAGTCCCTGTCACACTTGGGGCTCACACTCTAATCCCCATTTTTTATAGATGAGGTAACTGAGGCACAGAGGTAAGTGATTTGCCCAAGGTCACACAGCAAACAAGCGGTGGAACCAGAACTAGAACCCAGGTCCTTTTAAATTCCAGGTTCATGCTCTGTCTTACTATGTACCATTACCTTAACGTAGCATCACTCCTATGTCCTGGACCTCCCTCCATCTTCATATCTGACAGACTGTGACTCTCTCCACTTTCAAAACCATCCTAAAATCACATCTCCTCCAACAGGTCTTCCACGATTCAACTCTCATTTCCTCAATTTGCCCTCCCTTTTCCACTGCCTACCCCCTTGGATCTGTAGCCCTTAAGCACTTGATATTCACCCCATCTCCGGCCATCCAGCACCTATGTAAATATACTTATACTCCCTCCTTTTCCCTATCTGTAGTTTATTTTAATCTATCACCCTCTAGATTGTAAACTCCTTGTGGGCAGAGATCGCTTACCAACTACTGTGCTGTACAATCTCACACACTCAGTACAGTGCCCTGCACACAGTAAGCATGCAATAAATATCACTGATTGATTAATGGTTCTAAAATGAAAGGAGGAATGACAAAGGAATTAGAGAAATGGCCTGGCCTAGTGGAAGGAGCATGGGCTTGGGAGTCAAAGGACGTGGGTTTTAATCCTGACTCCTCCACTCATCTGTTGTGTGACCTTGGGCAAGACACTTAACTTCTCTGTGCCTCACTTACCTTATCTGTAAAATGGGGATTAGGACTGTGAGCCCCACGTGAGATAACCTGATTACCTTGAATCTACCCCAGGGTTTAGAACAGTGCTTGGTACATAATAAGTGCTTAACAAATACCATAATTATTATTATTAAAGGAAGAAGCAAACGAAACTCATCTTGGTTTTGAAGCAACCACTCTTCAGGTTGCTAAATGCGACACTGATTCATGAAAGTGTAAATAAAACAAAAGTGAAAAACTTGATTTGATGATTTGTAGAAAATAATTTCAGGCAACACCTGGACCATAGTATATCTCAGGGAAAATCCAGTTTGAGAAGCCAGATAGTTTATTTTGCTTCTGTTTCTAGACTGTGAGCCCATTGTTGGGTGGGGCTCATCTCAATTTGTTGCTGAACTGTACTTTCCAAGCACTCAGTACAGTGCTCTACACACAGTAAGTGTTCAATAAATACAACTGAATGAATGAATAAATGAGAATATGGAGGAACAAAAACAACTGTAATGTTTATCACCTATGACTTAGGGTGGGGTGAGTTGAAGACAAGGTAGATGGACCTGAAATGGTGCCTTAGCAAGCTTTCCTTTTTTTCAGATTTCCCCCTTCATTAAATTTCCCTTGGGAAAAATCTTTCCTCACCACAGAGTCCCAAGTGGGACAGGGACGGAATTTTCTGGGAGAAAGACTGATCGTGACTGAATCCTCGATAATTCAAGTGGCTCTGATAGCTTTCATTCAGGAATATTTTGTCTTCATAACGTCTCATATTTGTGTACCAGATCTTTTGACTTTCTTATCCAAGTGGCTTCTTTGGCTTTAACTGGTCATTGTTCATTTTTTTTTCTTTCAATTCTGGCAGGGAGGATAGGAGGAAAGGGGAAGGGAGAGGGAATTCTTCCCAGGAAAATGTAAAATGATCTTACCTCCGAGTAGATTATCCAAGTCAATATCTTCTTTTCCTTTCATTTTCAGACACTTTGCCTGCTGTACAAGGCTGACAAAGGAACAGAAATAAAACCTAGGCTCATTATTCTGGAAGGTGAAAATAAATCAAGATAGCACCACTAACTGAAATAAACAACACAGGGTAAACGCAAGTGACTTAGCCAGCACTTTATGGCAGCAAGCTTTCCTTATTTTTTTTCATGTAAGAATTCATTCATTCATTCATTCATTCATTTTTTTTGAGTGCTTACCATGAGTGAAGCACTGTATTAAGCCCTTGGGAGAGTACAATAAAACAATAAATAGACACATTCCCTGCCCACAACGAACTTAAAGACCAGATGGGGAGGCAAACATTAATATAAATAAATTACAGGTATGAACATAAGTGCTGTCAGGCTGGGAAGGGAGATGAATAAAGGAAGCAAATCAGGGTGATGCAGAAGGGAGTAGGAGAAAGGAAAGGTAAGAAGAGACTGTTAAATGTGGAAAATGGAATTGATGCCTGACTACTTGTTTTATTTTTTTGTCTGTATCCCCTTTTAGATTGTGAGCCCATTGTTGGGCAAGGATTGTCTCTATCTGTTGCCGAATTGTACATTCCAAGTGCTTAGGACAGTGCTCTGCACATAGTAAGCACTCAATAAATACAATTGGATGAATGGATGAATGAATGAATGAATGATCTACTGTAGGGAATACCACAGACCTTCAAGAGACAACTCCCTTTGGAAATGGAAAAAGAGGTGAACACAGGAAAAACAATTGCTTTTGGAGATTTTACCTCACATCAGGACAATGAGATTAATACTAACATTGTACTTTACTGCAAAACAGGGACTCCAATTGAGTTGCTGAATGTCAGGGAATTCATTAACTTTTAAAATATTACAGTAGGCACTAGGTTTAATTTTATAACTATTTCATCATGGAACTTTATTAAAACTTGAGTTAGCAGACTTGATGATACATATGCAAGTTTATTGAAAGAAATATGTCTTGGGCTGCTAAGTACTGGAAGGAGGGTAGACACTGAATATATGGTTTCTGATTCCTATGATAACAGAGTAACTGGGATGTGAATCTTATGTCCTACTCAAAGATCTGAGAGAATCTGGGGGTTTATTATATTGAGAGTAATTGAAGTAAACATCTTACAACAACAAAGGATAACTAAATCCCCTGTGTCTTAATCATGGCAAAACCAAACCCCAAGGAAATGCATGATCAAACCCCAAAGCTTATTTTGGCCACTCAATTTGAGAATCATCTCAAAAACAACTGGCTTTCATCTAATTCTAATACTGTACAACTGGGTTACTTATTCATTACACTGAAGTCCTTTTTCCCTCATTTCCCAGATCTCCAGCATTCTTGCTTCTAAGGGGAAAACACAAAACACAGGTAGCCGATGAGTCCAAAATAAGAGTGGACGCTCCTTGTGGGCAAAGTCCTTGCCACTTCATCATATTCTACTGCTTGAGTGTCACATCAAGTGGGAGCTCAATCGTGGCTCAGTGGAAAGATCCCGGGCTTGGGAGTCAGAGGTCAAGGGTTCTAATCCCAGCTCCGCCACTTGTCAGCTGTGTGACTGAGGGCAAGTCACCTCACTTCTCTGGGCCTCAGTTACCTCATCTGTAAAATGGGGATTAACTGTGAGCCTCACGCGGGACAACCTGAATACCCAGTATCGCCCCCAGTGTTTAGAACAGTGCTCTGCACATAGTAAGCGCTTAACAAATACCAACATTATTATTACTATTATTACTGCTATGACTACTGCCATTGTTGCTGCTAATACTACAAGTCCAATAATAATAATAATGTTGGTATTTGTTAAGCACTATGTGCCGAGCACCGTTCTAAGTGCTGGGGTAGATATAGGGTAATCAGGTTGTCCCATGTGAGGGTCACAGTCTTAATCCCCATTTTACAGATGAGGTAACTGAGGCACCGAGAAGTGAAGTGACTTGCCCAAAGTCACACAGCTGACAGTAGGTGGAGCCAGGATTAGAACCCATGACCTCTGACTCCTAGGTCCGTGCTCCTTCCACTGAGCCACGCTGCTTCAGTGCTGCTACTATTACTATTACTTCTGCAACTTCTATAGAGAAGCAGCATGGCTTAGGGGAAAGCCACGCTGCTTCTCTACAGCAGCATGGTGCAGTAGATAGAGCACGAGCCTGGGGGTCAGAAGGTCATGGGTTCTAATCCCAGCTCTGACAATTGTCTGCTGCATGACCTCGGGAAAGTTACTTGAATTCTCTGTGCCTCAGTTACCTCATCTGTAACTCACGTGGCATTAGAAAGCACTTAACATATCAAAATCATCATCATCATCATGAAGGAGGAGGGTGTTCCAGGGAAGCAGCGTGGCTCAGTGGAAAGAGCCTGGGCTTCAGAGTCAGAGGTCACGGGTTCAACTCCTGGCTCTGCCATTTGTCAGCTGTGTGACTGTGGGCAAGTCACTTAACTTCTCTGTGCTTCAGTTACCTCATCTGTAAAATGGGGATTAACTGGGAGCCTCATGTGGGACGACCTGATTACCCTGTATCTACCCCAGCGCTTAGAACAGTGCTCTGCACATAGTAAGCGCTTAACAAATACCAACATTATTATTATTATAGAAAAAGGACTTGAGCAAGGGGTTGATGATGAGAGACATGAGATTGAGTAGGTGTGTATTAGAGGGATGAAATGTGTGGGCTGAATTGCAGTGGAAGTTGAGTGAAGTTAGATGGAATCGGGAGAAGTGACTGAGGGCTTTAAAGCCTACAGTGAAGAATTACGGTGAGGGATTCAAAGATGGACGGGCAACTACCGAGGGATTTTGAGGAGTGGGGACATGTGGACTGAATGATTTTTTTGAAAAATGATCTGGGCAAAAGAATGATGACAGACTGCAGGCAGGGAGGTCAGAGAGGAGACTGATAGAGTAGTCATTCATTCATTCTTTCAATTGGATTGTATTAAGTGCTTGGAAACTACAATTCAGCAATAAAGAAAGAGAATCCCTGCCCACACCAGGCTTACAGTCTAGAAGATGGCCATTTGTTAAGCACTTACTATGTACCAAGCACTGTACTAAATGCTGGGGTAGATATAAAATAATCAGGTTGGACACAGTCTCTGTCCCCCATGGGGCTCACAGTCTTAGTCTCCCATTTTACGGATGAGGTAACTGATGCCCAGAGAAGTGAAGTGACTTGGTCACACAGCAGAGAAGTTGCAGAACCGGGATCTGAACTCATGACCTTCTTACTCCCAGGCCCAAGATCTATCCACTACGCCAATGCTGCTGCCTAGTCGAGGTGGGACAAGACAAGTGGCTTTTACAGTGGTGGGAGAGTTTCAGGGAAGACAGGGTTTGTGTGAGGGGGAAAAAGGAGTTCCAGAAGGAAGGACTGGTCCAAAACGTCAAAAGCAGCTGAGAAGTTAAGGAGGTTTAGGCCAGAGTGGAGTCCACTGAATTCGGCAAGGCACTGATGACCTTAGAGAGGACTATTTCCTTGGAAGGGAGGGAGTGGAAGCTGATTTCAGGTGTCAAGAAGAGAATTGGGGGCTAGGAAGTGGAGGCAGCTGTGGTAAACAACTCATTTGAGTTTGGGAAAAGAATGATTAGGACGGAGGTGGGACAATACCTGAAAGGAGCTGGGGGCGGGAGGTGGCCAAGGGAGGGGGTTGGCGGATATGAGAGCCAGGGGCATTTTTGTAAGCAACTGGGAAGGAGCCAAGGAGATTGAGTGGTTGAAGATAAAGGCCAGGGAGGGAAGAAGGCCAGGGTTTTAATAAGTTGTGACTGGATGGGCCCAGAGGCCATCGCCTTGATTCTATTTAGTTGCCATTGTTTTTACGAGATGTTCTTCCCCTTGACTCTGTTTATTGCCATTGTTCTTGTCTGTCCGTCTCCCCCGATTAGACTGTAAGCCCGTCAAATGGCAGGGACTGTCTCTATCTGTTGCCGACTTGTTCATCCCAAGCACTTAGTACAGTGCTCTGCACATAGTAAGCGCTCAATAAATACTATTGAATGAATGAATGAACAAAATGGAAGGGTGAGATTTCAAGAGAACTTGGGAAATCAAGCACTTAGTAGTGATTTGCACACAATAAGTGGTCAATAAATATAACTGAGCTGAACTGAACCTCTTGAGATCCTGGTGGGAAATATGGTAGTCTTAAAGGGAACAACGAACTTGGTGGAGGATTAAGAATAGCACTGGAGACCATCCAGGAACTCTTTTGTGGGTGGGGGTTGGGAGATGAGGCATTAACCTTGTGCTTAAAAAAAGCACAGGACTGGGACTCAGGAGACCTGGGTTTTAATCCAGGACTGCCCACTCACTGCTGTGTGGCCTTGGGCAGGTCACTTCCCTTCTCTGTGCCTCAGTTTTCACACCTGTAAAGTGGGGCTAAAATATTCATTCTACCTTCTAGGGAATGAGCCCCAGGTGGGAGAGGGACTGTATCCAATCTGACACAATCCAATGTTATAATTATCCCAGTGCTTGGACAATGTTTGGCACAGTGGAAGAATTCAACATACAGCATCATTATCATCATCATCATAATGTAGGTAGCACCCCTAATACAATTTGTCTTATTTTGGGGTGCCAGTAAACCGAGACTAGCACTGTGCACAATGTGCTGGAAATGGAATGAGGAAAGTAGGGGTGAAGGAGAGCTAGGAACCCTGCACTAAACCCCACAACTAAGTTGTGCTGCTCCTGAAAAGTGTAGTGACTCCCCCTGCCCCCTAAAGGTAAGAACATGGGCCTTTAAGAGGTTGGCTATTTAATTCAAATTTCTCCTCAAAATATCATCAATACCTCTCCTCCAATTGACCCATCTGTAGAGCAGAGCGAATTTTTGGTTCTCCGTCAGATAGAGTCAAATTTCAAATGTGGAGAAATACATTTCTTCTTATAACTACAATGTTAGTAAATGTTTTCAACTGAATACAAACATGATTTTCCTTGCAACTCAAGTTCATTCTGTAATCAAGGTCTCAGCACAAAGACACAAGCTCAGGATGGGCTGTTATGCTTGGTAATGATGTTCACAACGATGATAATGGGGGAGAAGAATAAATGTGCTGAAAAGAACAAATCACATATATTTTTCTAAAAGGAGATGAAAATTCCTGGCACAAGGGACCCAGCAGTAACACTGTGTTCTCTTTTTCTGGCCTCCTATCTATTTTTTCATCGTTAAGGCTTGAATGATTTTACATTTGCACAAATGATGGGATTCCATTGTGCTCCTTAGAGATCACGTTTTTGCTACTGCTAGAAATCTGATTTTATAAGCATAGGTATGACAGGCAAGGTTTTAAAATACTGGAATCATCAATGTCTTTGATTGTTTTACAAATTATGCTCTTGGGGTTTAAGCTAATGAAACTTTTCAAAATCTTTTTTCCTCCCTTCCAGTAATCTGAATCCAGAGTTGGAAACCTGGGGCTTCAGTGGGAAACTAAGGGGTCCCGGTTGCCTGTTCCCTGATAAAAACATTCTTCAAAATATATTTTCCAGATATTTGTTTTTTACACAGGTTCAGCAGAAAAAGGATCCAAGCTTAAGATGTTGTGAAAATTTGATTGACTTAATTCCTGGTTTAAAGGGGGAGAGTGCTTCTTAATAAGATAATTATGCTCAAGATGAGAAGAATAAAGCTCAAGAAAACTGCTGGGTTACCTTTTCATACTGTTCTGCAGTGCTTTGTGGCAGACAGTCCTTTCAAGGCCAAGTGAGTGTGATGAGGGAAAACAAGCGAACCCAAGCTTTATTTCTAATGACAGAGGTTTGTTTCCTTTCAGAGCCACAAGAATGTCACTATCTCATTTAGGGATGGAACTACGGGCAGTTTGAGCACAGATTGTTCCATCAAATTTAATTATCCAAAGACCGGGGCCAAAATTGAAATTTACAGATTCCACCTTGAATGACAAAATATTTTAAGAAAATCAGCTCTGGAAATTGTTTTCCTACAGTTCTTTTTTTACAGTTGACAACTAGCCCGTTGTTGGGTAGGGAGTATCTCTGTTGCTGAATTGTACATTCCAAGCGTTTAGTACAGTGCTCTGCACACTGTAAGCGCTCAATAAATACGACTGACCTGGAGCATTGGGAATATGATGATATTCCCTGGACTTTGGAAAAGTGTGTGTGCACTTAATGAATTCTGGTTACTTTGCCATCTCATCATCTTTGACTTCTATTCTGGTCCATGACAATGGCAGTACTAGTGGTCCTAATAATAATAATGATGGTAGTTGTTAAGTGTTTACTATGCGCTGAGCACTATTCTAAGCACTGGGGAAAATACAAGGTCATCAGGTTGTCCCATGTGAGGCTCACAGTCTTAATCCCCATTTTACAGATGAGGTAACTGAGGCACAGAGAAGTCAAGTGACTTGTTCAAAGTCACACAGCTGATCAGTGGCAGAACCATGATTAGAACCCATGACCTCTGACTCCCAAGTCTATGCTCTTTGCACTAAGTTAAATGAGTTGCCCAAGGTCACACAGCAGACAAGTGGTGGAGCTGGGATTAGAACCCACAACCTCTGATACCTAAGCCCACGCTTTTGCTACTCGGCCATGCTATTTCTAATAATAACAATGACACAGCTGATTCAGAACTAGGTTAAGGATAATAATAATAACAATGACTATGGTAATAATAATAATAATGTTGTATTTGTTAAGCGCTTACTATGTGCAGAGCACTGTTCTAAGCACTGGGGGAGATACAGGGTCATTAGGTTGTCCCACGTGGGGCTCACAGTCTTCATCCCCATTTTTGAGATGAGGGAACTGAGGCACAGTGAAGTGACTTGCCCACAGTCACACAGCTGACAAGTGGCAGAGCTGGGATTCAAACCCATCACCTCTGACTCCCAAGCCCATGCTCTTTCCACTGAGCCAAGCTGCTTCTCAATAATAATAATGATGTTGGTAGTTAAGCACTTACAATTTGCAGAGCACTGTTCTAAGCACTGGGGTAGATACAGGGTAATCAGGTTGTCCCACATGGGGCTCACAGTCTTAATCCCCATTTTGCAGATGAGGGAACTGAGGCACAGAGAAGTTATGTGACTTGCCCACAGTCACCCAGCTGACAACTGGCAGAGCCAGGATTCCAACCCATGTCCTCTGACTCCTGTGCCCGTGCTCTTTGCACTGAGCCACGGTACTTGTTAAGTGCTTACTATGTCCCAAGCACTGTTCTAAACGCTGGGGTAGACACCTGTTGAGCAGGTTGGACATAGTTCCTGTTTCACATGGGGCTCACAATCTTAATCCCCATTGTACAGAAGAGGGAATAGAGGCCCGGAGAAGTTATGTGACTTGCCCAAGGTCACAAAGCAGACCTGTGGCAGAAATGGGACTAGAACCCGGGTCCTTCTGATTCCCAGGCCCATACTCTCCTGAGCTGTCATGGTTTTGGAGATCTCCAAATTGCTTTGGAGGTCCCTTTGAATTGATTGCAGAAACACTGTTTTAGAATCTGGAAACCTCGTTCACCTGAAGGGTCTAGAAAATTCAATACAGTATGAAGTTCATCGCCAAACCAATTAATCAGTGCATTTATTGAGAATTTTCTGTGTGGCGAGTTCTGTACTAAACACTTGAGAGTAACAGTAACAATTATGGTACTTGTTAAGCACAAACTATGTGCCAAGCATTGTGCTAAGCACTGGGGTAGATACAAGTTAGGTTGGACACAGTCCCTATCTCACAGAGGGCTCACACTCATAATCTTCATTTTACAGATGAGGTAACTGAGGCCCAGAGAAATGAAGTGACTCGTCGAAGGTCACACAGAAGACACCGGGCAGAGCCGAGATTGGAACCCATGACCTTCTGGCTCTCAGGCCGGTGCTCTATCCACTAAGCCACAAAAGTAGGTAGACACCATCCCTGCCCTTAGGGAGCTGTTCATCACCACTTCATCCTCACCTGATTTGATTCTGCCATCACACCCAATTGGCAATGGTATTTCTCCATCTGTATTAATTCAGATTATGCTCAATGTCTATGACAGCTGTTTCATCTTTAAATTCTCTACTCACATCTTGCACTCCTACCTCCACTCCCCCCCAATCACACCCCACCCTACATCTCTTTTCCCCTAATGACCTGGCCATGTATTTGGTCGGTCACTTTGAAACCAGTAAACAAAGTCTCCCTAAACTCTCCCCTGCTCCTCTACAGTTCCTTTCTCCTCCAAGCCCCTCTTCAACTCTCCCATCCAACTCAGCAGTACCTTAAAAGGAGAACTCCTGACTCCCCTCAACAGTGCTTTGCAATCAATTAATCAGTCATATTTATTGAGTGCTTAATGTGGCCAGGGCACTGTATAAATGCTTGGGAGAGCACAATATAACAGAGTTGGTAGACAAATTCCCTGACCGCAAGGAGCTTACAGTCTAGAGTGGGAGACAGACATTAATGCAAATAAATAAATTATGGATATGTACATAAGGGTACGTCCATCTCACCATTGACCCCTTGCACACAATCTCCTCCTGGCCTGGAACTCCCTCCCCACTTTATATATGACAGACCACCACTCTCACTTTCAAAATCCTCCTAAAATCACATCTCCTCCAAGAAGCCTTCCCAGAGAAAGGCCTTTATTTTCCCTATCCGTCCTCCCCTCTACATCAACTATGAACTTGTCTGAGTATCCCTTAAGTTCTTTGATACTTACCCTAGCCCCACAGTACTTTGGTAAATATTCTTATACTCTACTACTTCCCCTTTCTCTAATCTACTAATTTCTAATTTCTAATCCATGGACTGTAAAATCCTTGTGAGCAGGGACTACATCTACCCACTCTGTTGTACTTTCCAACTGCTTAATGTAGTGCTCTACACACGGTTAAGAGCCCAATAAATATGACTTATTGATTAAGCAGGAGAGAGAGGCCTCGTGGAAAGCACAGAGGCCTGAGAGTCAGGGAACCTGGTTCTAATTCTGGCCCTGCCATTTGTCTACTCTGTGACCTTGGGCAAGTCACTGAATTTTTATTTGCCTCACTTCCCTCATCTATAGAACCGGGGGTCAAATACCTGTACAATTTTGTCCCTTAGAGTGTGAGCCCCATATGGGATAGGAAACCTAGTTGACCTGATTAGCCTGTATCTACTACAGCACATATCTTAGTACAGTGCTTGTTACGTAGTAAGTTCAATCATATTTATTGGGTGCTTACTGTGTGCAGAGCACTATACTAAGTGCCTAACAGATACCACAATCATTATTACTATTATTATTGTTATTGCTGTTTACCACAGTCCACAATGGATTTATTCATATTTATATTTGTCTCCCCCTCTAGATTATTAGCTCATTGTTGGCAGGGAATGTATCTGTTTAATCCCCTTGAGTCTATTTATATCCCCTTGATTCTATTTATATCCCCTTGATTCTATTTATTGCTATTGTTCTTGTCTGTCCGTCTCCCCTGATTAGACTGTAAGACTCTTGTCTGTCCGTCTCCCCTGATTAGACTGTAAGACCGTCAAAGGGCAGGGACCATCTCTGTTACCGATTTGTACATTCCAAGCGCTTAGTACAGTGCTCTGTACATAGTAAGTGTTCAATAAATACTATTGAATGAATGAATGAATTGTACTCTCCCAAGTGCTTAGTACAGTGCTCTGTACACAGTAAGTGCTCACTAAATACGACTGACGGACTGACTTGACTGTCGGTTCGTTTCCTCGGCCCATAAAAATCAAGGGGATAAAATTTTTCAATTCACCTTTAAATTACTGTGCTCCAACGAGTTTGGCCCTTAGGCTTCCGGTGAGAAAAGGTCTGGGGTCCACAGGGGTATGGCTCCATGTTCATTCATTCAATTGTATTTATTGAGTGCTTACTATGTGCAAAGCACTGTACTAAGAATTCATCTGGCCTGCAGGGGGCTGTGCAGGATGTTCGCAAGGCTGGATGCCCCACCGGCTGGGGAGCTGGTCCCCTCACAGGGCCACTTGTGAGCGGGCTGATCGGGAACCTTGCTGCTGCCCAGCTGGCTTTCCAGGTGGCACCGCTGCCCCAGCAGGAGAAGCCTGAACCAGTGATGCAGACTTTGGCCTGTGATTAGCCCCATCATCCTATGGTGAAGGAGTGTGGCCTAGTGGACAGAGCTCAGGCCTGGGAGTCTGAAGGACCTAGGCTCTAATCCCAGCTCCGCCGCATGGCTGCTGTTTGACCTTGGCCAAGTCATTTCACTTCTCTGGGCTTCAGTTCCCTCATCTGTAGCATGAGGATTAAGACTGTGAGCAATGTGTTAGACAGGGACTGTGTCAAAACTGATTATGATGTGCCTACTCCAGCGCTTCGCACAGTTCTTGGCATGTAGTAATCACTTAGCACATACCACAGTTATTACTATGACGGGCTGGCCTGATGCCCTTTCTAGCTTCACCCCTGCCCCCTCAGGCCTGAGGGCCTCATTTGTACAGTGAACTATGGGATGTATGAGGCCCTCTGTCTCCAAAAGAAGAGAGGACACAATGGCAATTGCTCTTATCAATCAATCAATGCTACTTAGTGAGTGCTTACTTTCTGCAGAGCACTGTAGTAATAATCCAATTTGATCATACTTATTGAGCACTTTGTGCAGAACAATGTACTAAGTGCCTGGTGGTAATAGCAGTAGTAGGAAGAGAAGTAGCATGGCCTAGTGGCAAGAACATGGGCTTCCGAGTCAGAGGCCGTGGGTTCTAATCCCAGTTCTGCCACTTGTCTGCTGGGTGACCTTGGGCAAGTCACTTAACATCTCTGTGCCTCAGGTGCCTCATATGTAAAATGGGGATTAAGACTGTGAGCCCCAAACGGGAGAATCTGATTACCTTGAATTTATCCCAGTGCTTAGAAAAGTGCTTGGCACAAAGTAAGCCCTTAACAAATACCATAACTGTTATTAGTAGTAGTAGTGGTTAGAATTCGTAGTAATAGTATTCATAACACTTTAACTATGTGCAGAGCACTGTATTAAACACTGGGGGAGAATACACACGACAGAAGCAGACATGGTCCCTGTCCCTCATAATGTAAAATTATAAGAGGGGAGAAGGGAATGGAGGTAGTCATATCAGGACTTCTGAAACATTAAAACCCAATGTTAGTCCAGGTCAGGCAGTCATTAAAAGAGTGGAAATTCAATAATTCTGCAGGAGCTGAAGCTGACCTGAGACTCTGTTGTCAATCAATAGACTTAACCAAGTACTTCCTACGATAACAGTGTTAATCATAACAGTAAAAACTGCTGTATTTTTAAGGGCTTACTACATGCTTGCACTGTACTAAATTCTGGAGTGGATACAACGGAACAGGTGTTGAATCCCCATTTTGCAGACGAGGGACCTGAGGTACTGAGAAATTATGTGACTTGCCCCCAATCATACACCAGGTAAGTGGCAGAGTCATGATTAGAACCCAGGTCCTCTGACATTCAGGCCATGCTCTTTCCATTAGGCCATGCTGTTTCTCTATTGTGTGCAGAATACCTTACTCAACCCTTGGGAGAGTGCAAATGAGGTTCTTTGTGTGGCGAACAGCTTTATGGAACAAGACAACAATGAAGCTGCTATTGATTTTCTACTCAAATATCATTTGAACAGCCTATCCCTTGTCTTTTGATTTGCAAGTATCATGCTCATCATCGGTTTACATTGTGTCTCTTGCAATACTAAGGTAACAACAGGGACATACCACAGAAAAACGGACTGTTCTGGGACCATAAAGCAAGCAGAGGCAGGGAACTGATCAAACAAAACCAAATCTCTGTTCCAGGGATAGGATCACAATCACTTTTCTGCCCAGGGATCTGTTTGCTACTTCTGTTTTTTGACTCCAAGATGGAAAATCTTAAGGTGATTTGAAGGGACAATGATCGGCAGAGCTTATCCTTGGTAAATCTGGCTAATTTGGAGGGAATGAGCAGTATGAAGTCCACTGCAATACTGGAGCGATATTCACTATTGTGTCTTTCAATTCTGCTTATTGTACTGTTCTCTCCCAAGTTCTCAGTCCAGTGCTCTGCACACAGGAAGCACTTAATGAATATCTCTAATTGACAAACTGATTTGCACCAGAGCCATGAGTGGGGGATGGCAGAGGAGGAGAAGATGGAACCACTGTAGGCTCCATCTTCATAACATAGACTGGGAGTCTATCTTTTTATTTCTGTATTGTACTCATCCAAGTGCTTAGTAAAGTGCTCTGCACACAGTAAGCACTCAAAAAATATAACTGACTGACTTTGCCAAGTGTTTCTGGAATTCGTAGCTATTGTGAGCCCAAAGGAAGCTGCCTTATTAGTGACTGCAATCCCGCGAACAACAATAAGGAAGACACTGGGGAAGGCACTGTTGGGTTCTACTTGGGGACAAGTGATTCCCTTGTCTTCCCTTCGCCTGTGGGGGGCGAAGCATGGAGGGAGGCATGGCCTTTTCGCCCTGCTCTACCCGGCAATGGGCCTGGACCAATCAATGACTGCCCCAAAAAGCCACAACTGCAACGCCTAAGCAAGATAAAAGGCTGATGTTTTGAATTGCGACAAAGCATACGAAGAGAAGCAAGGAGGAGAGCAGCTTTGACGCTGAAGCTGCAGAAGGCAGAAGTACTTGGAAGCAGAGAGGAAGCAGGGTTCAGAGGGAAGCGGCTGCGGCGGCTTGCAGAGCCAGCAGTCTGTGCCCCAGGAACCTCTCCCGACCTTCTGCCACAGAATTGACAGAATGGGCTCCCTCAACCAGGAGACTGGTACTGGACCCTCGGTGGAGTGTAGTGAGTGAGAGTGTGTATGTATCACTCCCTTGCACATTGGTAAAACTCAATAAAAAAAACCTTTCCATAGCAACCTTGGTGGTGTGGTCTGATTCTCTACGTGTCACTGAGGCTCCTTCCGGATCAGGGAAGTCCTGGCTTCTCCTGGAAAGTCCCGGCGGGGCTTGTGACAATGGTCTCCCCAACCACCGCCTCACAGTCCCAAACTATTCTGGAACCTCAAGCCACAGAAATGTTTGTTGGACACCAGGTTCCTAAACATGCAGAATCCAAGGTATTCCCGGAGCCAATACAGAAAGTCCTGTTCTTTTGAAAAATAAAGAAGGAAAAGGAAGGAAATAGGATGTGTCTATACCAGCAAATGGCAAAGATGTTAGAGGAGTGGGAGCTCTCCAAAACTTGTAAACATTGTGGGTGTGAAAAACACTGAAGAACAACTAGACCCTGAACAATTTCTACGAAGGGGAGTGGGTGGATAACAAACGATAAAAAGAAAAATGCAGATTTATCCACAGCGTGCTCTAGTGGATACAGCACAGGTCTGGGAGTCAAAAGGACCTGGGTCTAGTCCCGGCTCTGCCACTTGTCTGCTTTGTGACTTTGAGAAAGTCACAACTTCTCTGGACTTCAGTTACCTCATCTGAAAAATGGAGATTAAAACTGTGAGTCCCATGGAGGACACAGGCTGTGTCCAACCTGATTACCTTGCATCTATCCTGGTGCTGCTTAGAATGGTGCCTGGCACATAGTAAGCACTTAACAAATCCCATAAAAAAGAGATAACATAATACAGAAACAGAGGGAAGTTCATCTTCCTGGGGTTAGTGAGAGGAATACCTTATAAAATTGAAAGCAATGTATTTTATAAACATGAACTCTATCATGTGATAAATAAAAATGTCAGTGAAAAAAGAGAAAGCAATCCTTCCTGAATTCCCCTTGAAAACTTCAACTGCATTGTAACAGTGATCCAAATTCCACTGGTACGAAAGTCAGGCCTGTAGGCTCTTTAAGCCCCCTGAATTCCATTTGACTCTGACTTAAAACATGGTGTCCAGAATCAATCAATCCATGGTATTTATTGAGCGCTTATTATGCACAGATCACTGCATTAAGTGCTTGGGCAAGTACAATGCAACAGAGTTGGTGGACATGATCGCTATATTAACTCGGCACTTGCTGTGTGCAGAATACTGCACTAAACGCTTGGGAAACTAAACTGCAAGAGAGTTGGTAGACACAATCGCTGCCCACAAGAAGCTTAAATTTTGAGGGGGGGACAGACATCAAAATTGATTATTGAGAGGGGAAAGAGAAAAGTATAACACTACTTATATAAAAACTGTGAGGCTGGGGTGAGTATCAAAGTGCTTATTGGGAAAGCAGTAAAGTGCAGAATCAACACAGGTGGGAGGGTGGATAGGAGATGGCCTCTTGGAGATGTAACTTTAGGAGGATTTTGAATGTGGGTAGAATGGTGGACTGTCAGATATTGAAAGGCAGGGAGTTCCATACAAGAGGTGGAAACGAGTAAAGGGTAGAGGCATGGTACATCTGATAGAGTTCCAAAAATAGGTTGGTGTTAGAGAAGCAGATTGCGCAGGCTGGGTTGCAGTGGGAGATCAGCAAGTTGAAGTAGGAGGGAGAGAGCAGACTGAGTGCCTTAAAGCCCAACGTGAAAAATTTCTGCTTGAAGTGAGCAGGCAAATACTGGAGGTTTTTGAGAAGTGGAGAGATACAGAGAAGCAGCATAGTTTAGTAGAAAGAACACGGGCTTGGGAGTCAGAGGTCATGAGGTCTAATCCCGGCACCGCCACGTGTCAGCTGTGTGACTTTGGGTAAGTCACTTAATTTCTCTGTGCCTGTTACTTCATCTGTAAAATGAGGATTAAGACTGTGAGCCCAATGTGGGACAACCTGATAACCTTGTATTTGTCCCAGAGCTTAGAACAGTGCTTGGCACATAGTAAGTGCTTAACAAATACCATCATTATTATTATTATCAGTATATGGGGAGAAGCAGCATAACCTAGGGATAGAGCATGGGCCTAGCAGTCAGAAGCACCTATAATGTTGGTATTTGTTAAGCGCTTACTATGTGCCGAGCACTGTTCTAAGCGCTGGGGTAAACACAGGGGAATCAGGTTGTCCCACGTGGGGCTCACAGTCTTAATCCCCATTTTACAGATGAGGGAACTGAGGCCCAGAGAAGTGAAGTGACTTGCCCACAGTCACACAGCTGACAAGTGGCAGAGCTGGGATTCGAACTCATGAGCCCTGACTCCAAAGCCCGTGCTCTTTCCACTGCGCCACGCTGCTTCAATAATCTCTCGAACCTTTGTGAAATGAATGAAGCACAAGCTGTTCCACTACACCTGTCAGGGCTGTTACCGTGAGCCTTACACATGCATGTTTCTTACCTGGGCTCATTGGATGTCTTCTTGTGCCTTCCATTAATGTTCAGGTTACTGAGGTCTTTGTGTTTTGAGTGTGGAGCATCTGGAACTGAATTTGCCTGGGCTTGTTCTCCGAGACGGTCATGAAGTGTTGCCTCCTTTTTCAAGTTAATGTCTGAATACGGGCATCCAAAAGCACTGGGTCACATAGAGAAGAGAGAGTTGCTGTTAGTAAGAGAAAGTAAAAATCCACCAGAAGCACCGTGGCCTAGTCGAAAGAGCCTGGGCCCCGGAACCAGAGGACCTGGGTTCTAATAGGTTTGTTTTAATTTTTTTTTCTAATGGTTACAGCTATGCTACAACTACATTTTATTTCAACTCGCCAGTTTTAAAGTAACAGAAACTCTCCTTCTGTTAATTTAACAAAATAAATAGCTTAGTGATTGAAGAAGCCACAAATTATAATGAGGAGATATATACTGATAAGGAGTATAGATATATGTCGATAGATCTCTCTATATATAGATGCTATATTTCACCATGAAATTGAGGGATGGAAAACCACTGCAAAGTCCTTAATAATGATAATGGTAATAATACTGATAAATATAATAGTAACAATAATGATAATGATATTTATTAAGGGCTTACTACATATCAAGCACTGTTCTAATTGTTAGTGTAGATATAGGTTAATGCAGTTAGACATAGCCCCTGTTCCACATGGGGCTCACAGTCTAATAGGAGGGAGGACCTGTATTAAATCCCCATTTTACAGATGAGCAAAATGAGGCACAGCGATGTTAAGTGACTTGCCTAAGGACATACAGCAGGCAACTGACTGAGTCAGGATTAGAACCTGGATCCTCTGACTTCCAGACCCATGCTCTTTCTACTAGGACACACTGCTTGTCCTGAATTTTGCTTTTTAAGCATCTTGAAATTCCAAACATTTTTTCAGCTTACCTAGCAAATTCAAAGAGATCTATCAGTTCACAGAGAAATGGAGAAGAGCAATTTTAATCATTTAAACCATTTCCTGGAAAATACAAAATTGCTTCTCATAATAACTCATTGTGTTTTGTCTCATCAAGTTTAAAAAATCAATGAAGATATTACCATTTCACTAGCTACAACGAGAAAACCTTGCAATTCAGTTATTTTCTCTGAGAGAATTTTTATTACCATTTTATTTAATTCCTAATTTTCATTCCATTGCTCCTACTTGAAAGCTTTGCACTACCCATTTTTTTCTTCTAAACTTTTAATTATCTTGTATTCATCGACAGTTACCATTTCCCTTACTTGCTGCTTATTCAAGTTACGAAGATCTCTTTTCATTTATCTTTGCTTGCAAATCAATCCCTCCAGTCATATTATCTTCTTATTTCATCTTTCCTGAGCCCCCTCTAGCTTGTCGTTATCTCTATTAATGAGGGATTCAAAACTAAATGTAAACTCCCACAGCCTCACTAGAATTCAATATCTCCAAGTTCCACAAGACATGGTTTATAAGGATGTTTCTGTTTCCAAAACCCGAGATCCCAAGGAAAATCTGAAGCTCAACAGGAAATTTTAACAGATTAGACCAAAAATCTGCCAAACCCAGAAACGTCTGGTTAAGAGAGAAAAATAATTGCTGGAGGAAAAGGTAGGGGGGAAATAAGAGCTCATAGGTTGGAGATTTTGGAGCAAAACTGTTTTGCAATGACCTCAGATTAGTACCGAGAGGTTCAGGAATTTGTCACCTTTGCTCTCTTCATAACTGAGGCTAAACTATACCTATTCAGAGTCTTATTGCCTTTAATGAGTAGGTATTCTGGACTGCTGGTTCACGTTAAATGGATGTCTTCTATTATTATGAAACGACTGCTTTCTTTGCCGAATGCCATCAAAGAGACAAGATAAAGACTGTAATACCAGCTATCGCCTTAATTATAGAATAGCAACAGTACTTGCCATAAAATACAGAAGTCTTTTGAAGATGCTCCATTTTCTACTTCATGAATTTTATCATTGATGCTGATTTCACCTTTATGAAAATTAGCTTACAAGGAAATGCAGAGAATGCATACTGCAATTAACAATGGAAGAGTGGCAAGGCTCTAACACTCTAATGTCTTACAGCTTTAATTATTATGAAATTACTCCTGGAGGTAGATAGAAGTTGAGCCTAAATGTTGAGGGCAAATAGAAGTCACTTAGTTAAACTCTTTCTCATTCCTGCACGTTTAGAGTGTAATTCTTAGAAATGTCAAAATGTGTCTCACGTCTCTCAACTGTAATTACATGTATTTCTTTTTCATAGAACGTTAACTTAAAGTAAACTGACGGCTTTCACTGAGGTATTAGTTTCAAAAGTGGGAAACCTCTCCAACACAATTACCACTGTACAGTTGACTAACACAGTTAAAAAGGATGGACCCACAAATTGATCTTGGATGAATCTTCTAGAGTCACGGTGGACTCTTCTATAGCAAATCACATAAGATGTTCCCGAATCCACAGTGAGCTAGGAAATGGTAGAAAGTTGATAGAAAATGATTTCCCTTAATCCCTTTCAGGAAGCTGAATTATAATGTTAGTGATCCCTCTTACTGTTCTCTCAACCACAGTAATTCAATTAATCTATAGCAGGTATTGAGTTCCTACTGTGTGCAGAACAGTACACTAAATGCTTGGCACAATAAAATACTAATAGGCCTGATTGTTGCATGCAATAGGAGCGTGCAATCTAGGCTAGCGGGGAAGACAGGCATGAAAATGAATTGCAGATGGGAGCAGTAATAAGCATAACTATGTGTAATCCTTTTGCCCCCTCTTCGATTCTCCCATCTTTCTATTTCAAGTAGAGATGTACCGCCTCTTCTGAAAATCTGTCCCTCCACCTGGGCCTGGAACCCTACCCCTTCACACTCTATCAAACAGAACACTTGCCTCCTCCCTTCTTCCCTTCCTGACTACCATTTTCAACAACCAGAACCACTCCCTTCTCCTTAAAATTTTATGCAACGTTGGCTTCACTGAAACTGTCTTTGCCTGGTACTCCTAACCTCTCTGACGTCTCTGACTGGAGATAGAGATTTGGGAATCATCTGCGTAGAGATGGTAGTTGAAGCCATGGGAGCAAGTGAGTTCTCCAAGGGAGTGGGTGCAGATGAAGAATAGAAAGGGGACCCAGAACTAAGCCTTGAGGGACCCCAACAGTTAGGGGGTGGGAGGCAGAGAAGGAGCCCATAAAAGAGACTGAGAATGAGCAGCCAGAGAGATAGGAGGAGAATCAGGAGAGGATGGTGTCAATGAAGACAAGGCGTGATAATGTTTCCAGGAGTAGGGGATTATCGACAGCGAAGGCAGCTGAGAGGTTTGGGAGGATTAGGATGGAGTAGAGGCCATTGGATTTGGCAAGAAGGAAATTGACTACTATCTCTTCATGGGTGATTTCCAAACTACATCTCCAACTTTGATCTCTCCCCTTCTCTGCAGTCTCACACTTCCTCCTGCCTTCAGGAACAACTCTACTTGGATGTCTCACTGACACTTCAATATTAACATGTCCAAAACAGAATTCTGCATCTTCCCACCCAAATCTTGTCCCCCCAGTGACTTTCCCATAACAGTAGACAGTACCACCATCCTCCCTGTCTCACAAGCCCATAACCTAGGCATTATCCTTGAATCATCTCTCATTCAACTACATATTCCAACTGTCACCAAAGCCTGTCAGTTCTACCTTCCCAACATCCCTAAAATCCACACTTTCCTCTCCCCACACACTGACACCATGTTAAGCCAAGCACTTATCCTGTCCCTCCTTGACTACTATATCAGCCTCCTGGCTGACCTCGCTACCACGTGTCTCTCCCCACTTCAGGCAGTACTTCACACTGCTGTCTGGATCATTTCTCCACAAAACCATTCACTCCATGTTTACACACTCTGCAAGAACCTCCAGGGGTTGTCCCTCTACCTGCAAATTAAACTGAAATTCCTCATCATAGGCTTTAAAACAATCATCTTCACCCCTCCTATCTTACCTCCCAGATTTCCTACTACAAGCCAACCCACACACTTTGCTTCTCTAATGCCAACCTACTCACTGTACTGCGATTGCATCTAACTCAAGGCCAACCACTGCCTCTAGCCTGAAACTAACTCCAACAGAGCATCACTCTCCTCACCTCAAAACCTTATTAAAAGCACATCTCCTCCAAGAGGTTCTCCCTGATTTCCTCTTCTCCTACTTCCCCAAATAGGGATAGACCACTGCATAAGAAGCATCACCGCCTCTAAGTATCTTACTGACCCCAGTGTGCTGTGCAAATTTTGAAAAATATACTTGAAACTGCGGTGAGCTGCCTTTCGAGTGACTGTTTGTGATCCTGCAAACAACAACAACAAGGAAGAGACTGGTGAAGGCACTGATGGGCACTACTTGAGGCAGGTGATTGCAGGCCTGTGGTGGTGTAGCATGGAGGGAGGTGGGGCTTTCTCTCCCTTTTCAACCGGGTAACAGGCCTGGACCAATCAATGACTGCCCCGTAGAGCCACAGCTATGACATCCAAGGCAGATAAAAGGCACTCGTTTTGAATTGTGAGAGGGCATCTGGAGGCAGCATGGAGGCACACAGAGGGGCAGAAGCAAGCAGAGAAGCAAGGATGCTTAGAGCAGGCAGAAGCAGCAGGAGACAGTAGCCCTTGGAAGCAGAAAGAAGAAGCATTGGCAGAATGGGCTCCTTTGACCACAGCCTGGTAATAATAATAATAATGATGTTGGTATTTGTTAAGCGCTTACTATGTGCGGAGCACTGTTCTAAGTGCTGGGGTAGATACAGGGTAATCAAGTTGTCCCACGTGAGGCTCATAGTTAATCCCCATTTTACAGATGAGGTAACTGAAGCACAGAGAAGTTAAGTGACTTGGCCACAGTCACACAGTTGACAAGTGGCAGAGCTAGCAGTCGAACCCATGACCTCTGACTCCGAAGCCCAGGCTCTTTCCACTGAGTCGTGAGTGAGTGAGTGTATGTGTCACTCTCTTGCACGTTGGCAGAACTAAGTAAAGAACTTTCCACATTAACCTTGACGATCAGAGGTGTGGACTGACTTCTACTATGTATTACTGAGGCTCTCCCCATCCAGGAAAGTTCTGGTCAGTACGAGCTGGGGGCTCGAGACACAAGCATTATTAAATTAAGTAATAAATCAAACATAAGACAGGATTAATATATCCTTATGAATGCCATACGATCACAAACATAATAATGAATTTGTGTTAAAATAATAATGATGGTATTTAAGTGCTTACCGTATGCCAAGCAATGTTCTAAGTGCTGGGGTAGATACAAGGTCATCAGGTTGTCCCATATGGGGCTCACAGTCTCAATTGCTGTTTTACAGATGAGATAACTGAAGCCCAGAGAAGTTAAGTGACTTGCCCAAGGTCACACAGCAGACAAATGGTAGAGCTGGGATTAGAACCCACAACCTCTGTCTGCCAACCCTGTACTCTTTCCATTAAGCCATGCTGCTCATGATCATTTAAATTTACAATTTATAATTTTAAGGGTAAAATTATGATGTTTTGGATCTTTGTGTCCAAATGGTTTCAACATGTCAATTCTTTGGTCTTATAAGTTGGCAAAAATATTTATTTCAGTAATCAATTTAACTTACACTGTTATTTAAATTCTCTGTGCCTCAGTTCCCTCATCTGCAAAATGGGGATTAAATCCTACTCACTCCTACTTACACTGGAGCCCCATGTGGGACAGGGGCTGTGTCCAACCTTATATTCTTGAATCTACCTTAGCATACCTGGCACATAATAATGATAACGATGGTATTCGTTAAGTGCTTACTATGTACCAAGAACTGTTCTAAGTGCTGGGGTAGAGATCATCAAATTGTCCCACGTGGGGCTCACAGTCTAAATCCCCATTTTACAGATGAGGTAACTGAGGCCAGAGAAGTTAAGTGACTTGCCCAAAGTCACACAGCTGACAACTGGTGGAGGTGGGATTAGAACCCACGACCTCTGACTCCCAAGCCCGTGCTCTTAGTAAGTGCTTAACAAGTCCCAGGTGAAAAAAAAAGAGATGGATTTGGGGGTTAAAATGTTGAGACAATTTCATTCATGAGGAAGACTAATTGAGCAGGCGCAAATGGATCTTAATTTTTTCTTGGACAGAGTGCTAAAATAGGCAAATTACAATTCAGAAATGATTACAGTTCAGGGCATTTCATTACCCAACTTCAAAGACTCCTTCATTGTTTAATCAAAGGCAGAAGTGCAAATTTTTGAAAGTTAGTCCATAAGTAACAGCACCTGTTTCAATGCTATTTACAGATCAGACCAGTCCATGACCTAGCTTCAGTATAATGTTCAAAATTCAAATAAATTTGTAAAAAACAAAAAAGCCCAATCTTAGGGATTCGATAAAGATTGACAAATACATACAGTCTGGAAAAAAGAGATGTTCTTTCTCAACTGCATGACTGACTATTATGCAGAATTTCCCTGACCTCCTTGTTCAAGCACTGATCTTCAAACATTCTTCAGTGCAGTGAAAAAGCAGCCTGGCATTCCTAAATTCAAATACATATAGGCAGATTCCTCATTACCGTAGCTGATTGCCAATCCCATTTTCTTTAGATGAATTGAATAAATATCCAATGGCAAACATGCGCTGTAAATTACTTTGCATAAAGCAATATTATTTTAATTAGTCAAAGGTATAGATGGGGATCTTTAAGTGAATCTTGAAAGGTCATTATTTCCATATTTTTAATTCTGAGCAAGTAGGTTATAGGGCAGAAATGTAATTTATTCATAAGGGTGAATTTTCACTTTGTTTCAGGAGAAGAATTCTGGAGTATGCCTTCTCAACTGAATTGAATATGACCATGTTTAGATGGTATGGCCAATTTATGGTTTATCTTTTTAGTAAAGCAAATTTGTAAAAAGTGTGTAATCTTTCAAGTCAAATCAGATTTACTAGAAAAGGTAAGGGGGCTTGGAATTTTTCTAGTGAGAAAAACATTTAGATATCAACTTCATCCATTAAATGAATAGAGAAATTGTGTTACCGACAAGTAAATCATATTTATTAAGCGCTTACCATGTACAGAGCATTGTACATGGGAGACTACAATATAAAGCAATCTTTTTAGACACCATCCCTTTCCACAAGGAGCTTACTATTTGAGAACAACTTCCACTCTCCTCTAGAAACAATTCCTTTCCACTCTGATTCTATAAGGAATCCACTGTAATTGCAAACTATGAGGGAAAACAAGGGAAGAAGTTGTCTGAAGGAAATTCCAACTCCTGTTGGAAATGCCTTTTTCTCTAAAAGTACCGCAATGCCACCAAACAGAATATGTGGTAGGATGAGTAGACTGTGCCTTGGGAAACAAAGACATGTTTGTCTCCGCAGAATAAAATGGGATGTGAAGAATTGGCCATCTGGATCATTTTATTTGGGGACAAGCTGTTCTTCATAAAGCCTTAGGACAAGAAAGGAAAATGTGGAAGAGGAGATAGCCCTGAGATGTTGCCACAGAAAGATCAAATGATCCAGCCCAAACCTGTTAGAGGAAGATGATTAGATGATTATATTTATTTTTCTAGTAGTGCACTAAGTGTTCACTCAATTCACGAGGAAATATAGCCGCATGTCTGCGTGCGTGTGTGTGTGTGTGCGCAGGAAGTTTAAAGCAGAGTTTTGTGACAGTGGGAGATTAAGATTAACTCCCTACCAAATTGAAGGTCTAGAAGTGGTGGTAATAAATATTATTTGTTAAGCATTTACTGTCAATAGAACACTGTACTAAGTTCGGGTATTGACTATAAAGGTAAATGTGGAACCTAGACATAGTCAATCCATCCATCAATCAATTGTACTTATTGAGCACTTCCTGTGTGCAGAGCACTGTACTAAGCACTTGGGAGATAACACAACAATATGAAAGACATATCCCCAGCCCACAATGAGCTTACAGTGTGGAGGGGGAGACCGACATTAATACAGGTAAATTACAAATAGATAAACAAGGGCTGTGGGATTAGGGGAGGAGGTAGTTGGTAAGAAAAGGGTGCAAGTGAGGGTGATGCAAAAGGGAGGGAGAAAAGAGAAAATAAAGGCTTAGTCAGGGAAGGCCTCTTGGAGGGGATGTGCCTTCAATAAAATACTGAAAGGTGGTGACAGTAATTGTCTGTCGGATAAGAAAAGGGAGGTCATACCAGGCCAGAGGCAGGACGTGGGTGAGAGGTCAGTGGCAAGATAGATGAAATTGACAGACAGTAAGTAGGCTGCCATTAGAAGAGAGAAGTGTGGGGGCTGGGTTGCAACAGGAGAGTTGTGAGGTGGGGTAAGAGGGGGCAGGGTGATCGAGAGCTTTAAAGGGAAGGTAAAGAGTTTCTGTTTGATGTGGAGGTGGATGGGCAACCACTGGAGGTTCCTGAGGAGTGGTGAAACATGGCCTGAACGTTTTTGTAGAAAAATAATGTGGGTAGCAGGCTAATGTATGGACTGCAGTGGGGAGAGAAAGGAGGCAGGGAGGACAGCAAGGAGGTTGATACGGTAATCAAGGAGGGACAGGATAAGTGATTGCATTAATGTGGTAGCAAGATGTTAGCAATGTTGTGGAGATTGAACAGATAGGATTTAGTGATAGACTGAATATGTGGGTTGACTGAGAGAGAGTAGGATAGGATAACATCAGGGTTACAGGCCTGTGAGACAGGATGGATGGTGGGTGCTCTCTACAGTGATGGGAAAGTCAGGGGGAGGATAGGGTTTGGGTGGGGAGTTGAGTGCTGTTTTAAGTTTGAGGCAATGGCGTGGCATCCAAATAGTAATAATCATAATTACTGTATTTGTTAAACACTTATTATGTGTCAGGCACTGTTCTAAGATACACAATAATTGGGTTGGATACAGTCCCTGTTCCACAAAGCCATCACAGTCTTAATCTCCAATTTACAGGTGAGGGAACTGAGGACCCGAGAAATGAAGTGACTTGCCCAAGGTCACACAGCAGACATGTGGAGGAGCTGGGACTAGAACCCATGACCTTCTGACTCCCCTGCCTATGCTCTATCCCTTAGGCCATGATGTTTGAAAGGCAGGAAATCATCTGCATAGAAATGGTAGCTAAAGCCATGGATGCGAATGATTTCTCCAAAGGAGTGGGTGTAGATGGAGAATAGAAGGGGACCCAGAACTGAACTCTGGAGGACCCCCACATTTGGGAGGCAGGGAGAAGGCAAAAGAGGCGCCTGTCAAAGATGCTGAGAATGAGAGGCCAGAGAGGTAAGAGAAGAATCAGGAGGATGGTGTCAGTGAATTCAAGGTTGGATAATGTTTCCGGGAGAAAGGGGTGGCCGGCGTCAAAGGCAGCTGAGAGGTCAAGGAGGATTAGGATGGAATTAGAGGCCGATGAATTTGGAAAGAAGGAGACCATTTGTGATGGTTTCTTTGGAGTGAAGGGGACGGAAACCTGACTGGAGGGGGTTAAGGAGAAAATTGGAAGTGAGGAACTTTAGACAGCGGATGTAGGCAACTCACTCAAGGATTTTGGAGAGGAATGGTAGAAGAGAGATGGGTTAACAACTGGAGGGAATTGTGGGGTCCAGGGAGGGTTTTTTTAGGATAGGTGAGACATGAGCATGCTTGAAACAGTGGGGAAGAAGCCATTGGAAAGCTGACAGTTAAAGATAGCGGTCAGGGAGGGAAGAAGGCATATGGCAAATGTTTTGATAAAGTGCAATGGAATGGCGGGCTCAGAATCTAAGAAACAAAGCTGAAGAAGGCTCCAGGCTTCCATAAGATGAGAACACCTGACCCTACTAAAGAAGACACTTTCTGTTCCTGAAGCACTTTCGTCAGTGTCACCTACTCAACATCAAATGACAGGATACGGCTGCCAAAAACAACTTGAAAAATGATCGATTCTCCAGCACGGAAGCAAGGCCCAGCCTTAATAAATGGGATGAAGACAGGCATGTAAGATGGCACCATCAATCAATCAAAGGCACTAATTGGGCGCTTACTAAGTGCAGAGCACATTGGACTACGTGCCCGAGAGAGGATGATACAATAGAATCGACAGAGGCGATCCCTTCCCTTACAGTCTACCTGGGGGGACAGGGATTAAAATAAATGACAGAAAAATTCCAGATTTCAAAAGCAGATAGACCCAATGTGGAACAAACTTTAGTATCATAAACCTCCAAATTGGGTCGATTCTTCATTGGTCCTTTCAGCCACATATTAGGCTGTGGATAGGACCTCATTTCTAGTAATATCAAATTTGAATATATACCACATACAGTGTAAGATGACGGTGTTGATGTCGGTGAGACTTCGTCAAGGGATGAATGGCTGAAACCACTGATGCCAGGGCAAGACTGTCTGGCCTTCTGGAAAGAGCATGGGACTGAGAGTCAGAGGATGTGCTTATCTGCTGGGTGACCTTGGGTAGTCACTTAACTTCCTCGGTTTCCTCATCTGCAAAATGGGGATTTAGATTGTGTGCCCTATGTGGGACAGAGCCTGTATGTAACCAACCTGATTTTCTTGTATCTACCCCAGTGCTTAGTACTGTGCCTGGCACATAAGCACCTAACAAATAATAATAATGTTGGTATTTGTTAAGTGCTTACTATGTGCCAAGCACTGTTCTAAGCGCTGGGTAGATACAGGGTAATCAAGTTGTCCCACATATGGCTCACAGTCTTCATCCCCATTTTACAGATGAAGGAACTGAGGCGCGGAACAGTTAAGTGACTTGCCCAAGGTCACACAGCTGACAAGCGGCAGAGCCAGGGTGAGAACCCATGACCTTTAACTCCCAAGCCCGGGCTCTACAAATATTATTATTATTATTACTATCATTCCCTATTGTGGGCACTAGTTCCCTGCTGCAATGGATCAATGTCATTCATATTTATTGAGCACTGGCGGTGAGCAGAGCACTGAACTCAGAACTTGGGAAAGAATACAGTATAACAGAGTTGGTGACATGTTCTGTGCCCAGAGTGAGTTTACCCTCTAGCACTGGTGCATTATTTCTTAGACCAATTCTGCATCTGTAACAAAATAACCAGGATGCTTTGACAACTCCTGGGATAGTTTGGTCCGGTTGTTCAGTTAGAAAGCACACATTCATAAAGGAGCCGCCTTTGGATTCAAAAAGGATCCTGGTGTTTCTTCTGGCTTCTAATCCTGATACTACCACTTGCTGCTATGTGACTTTGGGGATTAAAATGGGGATTAAGAACATGAGCCCCACGTGGGACATGGACTTTGTCTAACCTGATTAGTTCATATCTACCACAGTGCTTAGTAGTGTGTTTGGCAGATAATAAGTAATTAATAAATACAATATATAAAGACACCATAATGAATTTAAGTTTCACCCAAGCCATGTCAAGTTCCGCCTGTCTGGTGTCCATATGTACTGTGTTGTCTACTGTAATCTTGAGACGGACAGGGAATTTGTCCATTTACTGTTGTATCGTACTCTCCCAATAGTTTAGTAAAGTGCTGTGCACCCAGAAAGCATGCAATAAATACAACTCACTGACTCTCTTTGGGCCAGGAATTCTTCAAGAACCTAGTCAGTCTATATTGTGGTCCTTAGTACATTGTGGAGGTGCTTAGTAAATCCTCCTGGCTAAGTAACTGGAGCTCACTGGACCTGGATCCAAATCCCTTTCTACCCACATTTAAACCAAAGAGGTGGTGGCCACCAAAATGATGAACCCCAAATGAACTTCCTGAAATTGATAGACGTGTAATCATGCTTTTTCTACCTTTCCTATTCAATTGAATTTATTGAGTGCTAACTGTGTGCAGAACACTGTATTAAGCACTCAACCCACTCGACAGTGCCGGCAGATATTTGTGCTTTGGGTCTTTTCGTTTCTTTATTTCATTTTATTAAGGTGCTGTGCAGAAACACCTACACTTGGGACTTAAAAAAATTTTTCCTGTTAGTGTTCGGGAACAGATCTTTGAAACCTATTAAGTCATTCAAACAAAACCAGTTCAAATTGCAATCGTTTGTCCCAACAGGGGGCATTAAGGTGAAGACACTTTTATCTCATAGAATTAGCTTTCAGAGCTAGAGTCATGGATGAGGTACATACCCTCCATGAAACTGGAGGCAGATTTGCTGCCCTGGAACAGATGGGTTTCCCCTTAGCTTAGAAAGCACAGCTGTGTCAACTTCCCCCTGCACTAAGTGCTTTCTGAAAATTCTGTTTTAGTCGTTCGACAAGTAGCTCAGAAGGGAGGAAATGGTATGGCAGATCAATTTGGAACTGTGCTATGTAAAAAAGAAAAATTAGCATCTGGATTTCTGGGACCTCAAGACTCCCACATGGTGAGGTTTCTAACCAATAATAACAGTAATAATAATTATGGTATTTGTTAAATGGCTTACTACGTATGAGGCACTGTCCTAAGCGCTGGGGTAGATACAAGCAAATTGGGTTTGACACAGCCCCTATCCCAAATGGGGATCACAGTCTCAATTCCCTTTTTACAGATGAAGTAACTGCGGCCCAGAGAAGTGCAGTGATTGCCCAAGCTCACACAGCAGCCAAGTGGCAGAGGTGGAATTAGAACCCATGACCTTTGGACTCCCAGGTCTGTGCTCTATCCGATACACCAAGCTTCTTTGTCCACCATCTATTTTTACTGCAAATTCTTTCTAACGTGAAACCCAAGACATTCCTAGATTCCCCATTTTTTTCCCTGGAACTACACTCATTCATATATATATTTAGCTCTCCCCACTGCTAGACTGTGAGCCCTGTGTGGGCAGGGATTGTCTCTCTTTGTTGCTGAATTGTACCTTCCAAGCACTTAGTAAAGTGCTCTATACACAGTAAGTGCTCAATAAATACGAATGAATGAATGAATGAATGAATGAATGAATGAATGAATGAATGAGGTCTTGATCTGGTGGTTCAGTATTTTCCTGCAAGATTTCAACAGAGTGCAATGAAAGCAGTAAGCGCTCAATAAATATGATTAATCAACTGAAAGCCTCCTATTTCCCCTAATTCGCACAATTTTGGGATCAACAATTTCTGCTCATGTGCTGCAGGTTCCACTCATTTACTCTAAGCTAGGCATGTACAATTCACTTCTGCAGAGAGGTGACATAAGTGTTGTATGCGTACGGACTGTGATTCAATCAATCATAAATGGTATTTATAACAATAATAATAATACTAATAATAACTGTGTCATTTCTTAAGCAGTTACTATGCACCACGCACTGTACTAAGCACTGGGGTGGATACAAGGAAATCAGTTTGGACACAGTCCCCGTCTCTCAGTGGGCTCACAGCCTTAATCCCCATTTTACAGATGAGGTAACTAGTCTGAATACTAGGTTTGTGCTCCTTCCACTAGGCCATGCTGCTTCTTCTGTTGCGTTCAGGGAATGTGTCTACCAACTCTGTTGGATGCTCCCAAGTGCTCAGGACAGTGCTCTGCACATGAGCACTCAAGTAAACGATTGATTGATTGATCCTGAAGAAAAGCAGTAGTGACAAGAAGCAGCGAAGCCAGGTGGAAAGAGCAAAGGACTCACAATCAGGAGGCCTGGGTTCTAATCCCAGCTCCAGAAATAGCCTGTTGTGTGACCTGGAACAAGTCAGACAGTGGCCCTCAGTTTCCTCATCTGCAAAATAGGGATAACATACCTATTCTCCCTTCCCTTTAGACTGTGAGTCCTAAATGTGGCAGTGGCCATCTGAAATGTTTGTATTGTATCTGCTCCAGGGTTTAGCACATTGCTTGGTACAGTGTAAGCACTTAACTACTCCCTCAAGTAGTATTATTACAGTAGCAGCATCAGCCCCTTTAGCCATGATCAAGGAGCTGGGGTCTGGTGTGGGATGGGCCCCCCTTGGCTATAACGTTCTCTTTCTGGTTCCCTGCTGCAGCCGGCTGCTGGTCTGAAAACCACTGTTGCTTCAGATGTAGCCTGAATTTGACGTAGCTTGTTCTGGGCCTCCAAAATTACTAGGGGGATTTCTATTTCTTGTGAGTGATAAGGCCTCCTCTGCTTTTGATGTCACTCTGTAAAAAAAAAAGAGCAGTTTGGATGAGTGTGGTCAATAGTACGTACTGAGCACTTACTGTGTGCAGAGCACTGTACTAACCACTGGGGAGCATTCAAACTCAGAGTGGGTGGATGCATTTGCTGCCCACAACGAGCTTACAGTCTTCAAACTCATAAGTTCATGATAGAAAGATCTTACAGCAGAGTTCTAGATTAAAACAGTCCCAACTAATCTGGGGTTTCCAGCTTGCTTTAAGATGTTTTCACTCCAGGAGGAAACCTTTGTCCCCCACATTTTTCCCTTTCGTTCCTCTCTCTTTCCTTATAGAAAAGTGGCAGGAGTTCTCCCTTCCCTCTCTTCCAGCTGGCAGTGCCAACTCCTGCTGTGTACGTTGACTCTGTTACAACATTTGTCTTTCCCAAGACAACCCCCCAGTGGATATAAAAACACCTGGATCCATGGGACATCAGACTACCTAAGAGGTAATACGAAGTAACTGCTGTTGGGTGATGCCATTCTTTCGGATGTGCTCATTCCTTTTCTGTTAATCTTTCTAGAAATAAAAAAAAAAAATCCATTTGCACCACTTAGATTTGAGGCCCCTGTTGAGCTTCAATAATTGATTTGTTAGGTTTAGTGAAGGAAAATGAGTGCTCTAATCAGCCATTATTTCTGAAAAGCATTATGAAATATATATGTGTGTGTTTGCTATCGCGTAAATTGCTATCTAATGAATTTGTATCACTGCCCAGAATTCTCAACTCCCAATGAGATCATTTACTGATACATCCTTTAACTGGCTCACAGGGCTGGTGACAAATACATCGTGAGCTATTTTCTATTTCCAGCACACATTAGTCTTTTCTTTTGCAACTATTTTGCAATTTCTGTTCTGCTTAATCTTTTAAAACCGAACAATGTTACAAACATAACTAAATAAAAAAACATTCATCTTAGCTGCAGGTTGCATTTAGATGTCTTTTAGAGCATAATAAAGTCACCTTATCCATTTTTTCCAGTGGGAATTCCACAAATGAAAGAAGAGAAAAAGTTATTTTCTGGGATGTCTTGAGGTGTTCCCACCCCTCAGTGGAAACTTGGGCATTTGTGCTCAAATTAATGGGGAAAAATCAATGTGACGATTAAGAGAGAAGTTCCTTTTTGCCCCAGGTGGTTCATTTGACATAATCAATTTTAAATCCCAATCAAGCTGAAAAAAAAGCCTAAAAAAAATCCATCTCTTATTTGTAAGTGCTCATGTTAATAATGAATTTTTCCATCAGTGTTAATGAGCTATGCCTGCATAACACCTAAACTCATTAATGGAAAAAAATAGGTCCCAAATCCTCTAACTGCTTTTCACATTTTATTCAATTTGGTTGTTTGGCAGCTTCCCCCCAGTGTCTCTCAAAAAGGCAATTCCATGAGATAAAATAATGAGAAACGCTTTACAAAATAGGATATACTGATAACAAAAACAAAAGGAGACGGACAGGAGTAGAGAAAGAAAAATGACTGGTTCATGTTGATTGTGTATTATCTGATTAGAATTAAAAGCTAACATATTCGTCCCCCAGGAAGTAAATTGTTTCCTCCTTTAATAGAAACTCTGATAGGATGGAACAAGGACTTAAGCAAACAAAAATATTCAAATGAGACAAAAAGAAATAAATGTACACTACGGCACGCATGAGGGCAGCAGAATTTTCATTTCATCTTCAGCAAAGCAATGACATCTATAAGTAGGTGCACTGGGGTTGAAGTGAGAAAATAAGAGAGAAATGGCAAATCATAATAGCACATGGAGTAGTCATGAGCCTATAAATTTACCTAGGCTTTCTCACCAACCAATCTCTAAATCTTACAAATGTTTCATTAAGAAAATTCAGAGGATCCCTGAAAGTGTATCAGGATGCTACAAAACTCAATGTGGCAATCCTGGATGTGATCTCTGCTCTACATCAAATCTAGGAGAAGGGCTAGGAAAGACATCCCAAACTCTTCACCATCCACAGAGCTCTCACCTAAGCATTTGATGCTATCTGTACATCTGGGCTCTGGAAATTACTATGAAGATTTGTTGGCTCTGAAAAATTCCTCGAGATACTGAAACTACTCCATTCATTCATTTTTTCATTCATTCCTATTTATTGAGTGCTTATTGTGGGCATAACATTGTACTAAACGCTTGGGAGAGTACACTATAACAATAAACAGACACATTCCTTGCCCACAATGATTTCACATGATAGCATGTCTAACTGATCAATTCCCCACTAGCAATGGAGCAAAGTAAGGTTCTGCAATGAACGTGATCCTGTTCAGTTTGTTCATTCATTCACAACATCACTAAAATCCTCGCTTTCCTCTCCGTCCAAACCACTACCATGATAATACAATCTCTCATCCTATCCCACCTGGATTACTGCATCAGCTTCCTTACTGACCTCCCAGCCTCTTGTCTCTCCCCACTCCAGTCCATACTTCGCTCAGCTGCCCAGATCATTTTTCTACAAAAACATTCAGAACATGTCACCCCGCTCCTTGAAAACCTCCAGTGGTTCCCGATTCACCTCCGTATCAGACAAAACTCCTCGCCATTGGCTTTAAAGCATTCCATCACCTTGCCTCCTACCTTACCTCACTTCTCTCCTTCTACAACCCAGCCTGCATATTTCACTCCTGTGGTGCTAACCTTCTCACTGGGCCTCTGTCTCGCTGCCAACCCCTGGCCCACAACCTGTCTCTGGCTTGGAACATCCTCCCTCCTCATACCTGCCAGACAATTACTCTCTCCCCGTTCAAACCTTATTGAAGGCAGATCTCCTCCAAGAAGCCTTCCCAGACTAAGCCCCACTTTTCCTCACCTCCCACTCCTTTCTGCATAGCCCTGAATTGCGCCCTTTGCTCTTCCCCCCAACTCCCAGCTCTACAGCACTTATTTGTCTCTCTCCCCACCTCTAGACTGTGTGTTCGTTATGGGCGGGGAGTGACACTGTTTACTGTTGTACTGTTCTTTCCCAAGCACTTAGTACAGTGCTCTGCACACAGTAAGCACTTAATAAATGCAAATGAATAAATGAATAAATGAAAAACAGGGCCTGTGTCCAACCTCTTTAGCTTATATCTACCCCAATGCTCAGAACAGTGCTTCACACATAGTAAGCATTTAACAAATCCCATCTTTATTACTATCAAACCCTTCTGACTCGCAGGCCTGTGCTCTATCCACTATGCCAAGTTGCTTCTCATCCATTTAAAAATACATTTGAACATATAATAATAATAATTACAGTATTTGTTAAGGCGCTTACTATGTAACAAGCGCTGTACTAAGTGCTGGGGTGGATAAAAGTAACTTGAGTTGAACACTGAGGCAGAGAGAAGTGAGAGAAGTGAAGTGTCTTGCCCAAGGTCACAGAGCAGACCATTGGTGGAGCCAGGATTAGAATCCATGAACTTGTAACTCCCAGGCCAGCACTCTATCCACTATGCCATGCTGCTTCTCTATAAATCACTATATATATATATATACACACACACATATATATATATATGTATATATCACTATATTTCTACCTATCTATAATCTATAGCTTGTATATATTTATATACACACACTTATACACTTTCACTTATACAGTTATATATTTATGCTATGGTACAGCTACACAAGGAGAAACACTGAGAGATGAAAGAGCTTTCCTGAAACAAACTCAGTGATTTCCCTCTGATCAGAATTCCTGCAACTCTGATTGGTAATATCAAGCCTCCCACCTAGCCGATTTCCTTCCCGTTACACAGTGGTGGCAAGACAACCACCATCACTGGAATTATTAACGTACTCAAACCTGTGGCTTTCATCAGAATTTATTGAGCACCCAGTGCATGAAATACACTGTATGTGGCCGTAGGGGAAAATACAAAGGAAAAGCATAATTTCTCATCTCAGGGAATTTATGCTCTATTGGAAAGGGGAGGTGAGAGTAAAGGTACAGGAATAATACAGTTGGAACATTTAAATGTTCAAAAACCACAGGGCAATGGGATAGAATCAAAAAGGCAGATAAAAGCAGTTGACATGCATTGTTTGCAGTGATGGGTGATTGGAAGTATTCGAAAAGATTGGAAAGCTCAGTGTCTGAAGGGATGGGTGAGGCTATGTGCTTTTAAAAAAAAAACAACCTCTTAGATTGTTTTAATGGAATTTGTTGAGTGCTCACTAGGTGCCAGGCACTCTCCTAAGGTCTGGGATAGATACAAGATAATCAGGTTGAACACAGTCTTTGTCCAACATAGGACTCACAGTCTTATTCTCCATTTTTACAGATGGGGTAAATGAGGCCTAGAGCCCATCACTGGGCAGGAAGTGTCTCTATCTGTTGCCTAATTGTACATTCCAAGCACTTAATACAGTGTTCTGCACATAATAAGCGCTCAATAAATACTATTGAATGAATGAATGAAAAGTCAAGTTATCTGTCCAAGGTCACACAGAAGACAAGGGGTGGGGGCAGGACTAGAACCTAGGTCCTCTCACTCTCTTGCTCATGCTCTTTCCACTGAGCCATGCTGCTTTTCTTATGGTCACCTACACGATCAGAGAATGCCAAAATAAATGCTAAAAAATAAAAACGGTCAAGATCACAGTCCCCAAATGCTTAAATAAACACTGTTTTTTGCCCACAACTTCTCTGATCGTTCCCACAAATGTAATTGATTTTTAAAAATTTTTTATCCATTTGAAGTGGTTCTATCAATAACTTTCAATAACCTAGGCAACCATTTTAACTTCTCTGATGGCTCCTTTCCTGATCAATACACATCACCCTTTGACTCTTGAACCATTTCTCTTAAACCATTCCACCTAGAGAAATCCCACTCCTGGGCTGATATGGATTTGGCCTTCGCGGAAGGCTGAGCTGGGTGAGTTCTGCCCTTGTTAACTAACCCACCGGAATGGCTTTTAACAGCAGCGGTATTGTTCTGCCAACAATCTGCCCTTCAGAAGATCTCCTTTGGGCAAACATCACGTTCACGACTTCCTCTTCATTTCTTTGGCTTTGAGGAAGAAGTTCAGTCCCAGGGTTATCTACAATGTCTTCAACAGTGGCCCAGCAAGGAGGCACAGAATTTTCCTGTAATGTACCCCTGTGGCACTGAGCTTTAGAATTACAGATGATATCATGGAGAAAAAGTTCCAATGTTTGCCTAAGTGTGTGAAGCTGAAGAGACCTATAAATGGAAACTCACATGATGAAAATCCAGATATAGGAGGAGAAAAACCCAAATGAAACATTACTATGTATTATTAGTATATGCTATATTACAATGATAATGTTTGATTTGGGTTTCTCTCCTCCTATAACTGGATTTTCATCGTGTAAGTGTCCTATATTGCTGCCATTTCTAGGTCTCATAACAATAATGATAATAATCTGAACAAATCATAACCTTGACATGTAGATAAGTACATGATATTAAGTGCTTGGAAGACAACAATATAACAGAGATGTAGACATGGTTCATGCCCAAAATGTGCTTACAGTTTGAAGATAATAATCATCTAATAATGATAACAAGGGTAATGATAATGGTATTTGTTACTATGGACTAAGCACTGTGCTAAGCATTAGGCAAGTTACAAGATCATCAGGTTGTATACAGTCTTATGTGGCACTCACAGTTTAAGAGGGAGGGAGAGCAGGGATTTCATCTCCATTTATGGTGAAAAAGGGGGACTTGAGAAGTTGAATGACTTGCCCAAGCTCACAAAGTGGGCTAGTGGCAGAGCTGGGCTTATAAATCAGGTCTCCAGCCTACCAGTCCTGTGCTCTTTCCACAAGATAATGCAGCTCCCCTAAGAAAATCTTGGGGAAAAGAATCTTTCTCCCTCAAGCACTGGTAAAGGCAAAAACTGCTCCTCAAAAATCCATTTACTTGTAGGGCAAACTGAGAAATGGTTTCTGGAAAATGATATTTTTTTAAGCTGGGGAAAATTCTTAGGAGATAAAAGGGAAGTGACATCTCATCTGCACTTCTGTTACAAGCTGCCTGTAGACACTGGGGGTGATGGGAAGAGGCTGATGAGCAATAGTTCACAGAGACTACATCTGGACATTCCCTATTTGGGGAGATCTTTTCTCAGAGTGCATTGCAAAAGTAGAGTTGTTAAAAGTTTAAATACTTATTTTTGTTTTGTCTCTATTGATTTCCACACTGTTTTCCAATGGTAAAAGTCCCAAATACCAGTTTATTTAAAGGAAAATATTTATTTTCTTTTTGGCATTTATCAAGTGCTTATGATGTTTTAAGGACTGTTCTAAGCACAGGGATAGATTCATTCATTCCATCGTATTTATTGAGGGCTTAATGTGTGCAGGACACTGTACTAAGTGCTTGAGACAATACAGTTACAACAATAAATAGACACAGTCCCTGCCCATAGTGAGCTTACAACCTAAAGGGGGGACATGGACAATAATATATGACAGATCATTGACACCTAAGTGCTGTGGGGCTGGGAGGGAGGCAAGAGCAAAGGAAGCAAGTCAGGATGACAAAGAAGGGAGTGGGAGAAGAGGAAAGGGAGGCTTAGTCAGGGAAGGCCTCTTAGAAGAGATGTGCCCTCAATAAGGTTTTGAATGGCGGGGAGAGTAACTGCCTGTCAGATTTGAAGAGGGAGGGCATTCCAGGCCAGAGGCAGGATGTGGGTGAGGGGTTGGTGGTGAGAAAAATGAGAATGAGGTACAGTGAGAAGGTTGGCATTAGAGGAGTCCAGTGCATGGGCTGGGTTGTAGTAGGAGGGTAGCGAGCTGAGGTAGGAAGGGGCAAGGTGATGGAGTGCATTAAAGTCAATGGTGAGGAGTTTCTGTTTGAAGTGGAGGTGGAAGGGCAACTACTGGAGTTGCTTGAGGAGTGGGGTGACATGCCCTGAATATTTTTGTAGAAAAGTTATTTGGGCAGCAGAGTGAAATATGGTCTGGAGTGGGGAGATTCAGGAGGCTGGGAAGTCAGCAAGGAGACTGATGCAGTAATTCAGGCAGGACAGGATGAGTGATTGTATTAACATGGTAGCAGTTTGGAGGGAGAGACTGGACACCATCCCTGTCTCTCATGGGTCTGATAGTCTTAGTTGGAGGGAAGAACACAACATTTTCACAACATCGCCAAGATCCGCACTTTCCTCTCCATCCAAACTGCTACCTTGCTCGTACAAGCTCTCATAATATCCCAAATGGATTATTGCATCAGCCTCCTCTCTGATCTCCCATCCTCCTGTTTCTCCCCACTCCAGTCTATACTTCAATCCGCTGCCCGGATCATCTTTTTACAGAAACGCTCTGGGCATGTCACTCCCCTCCTCAAAAACCTCCAGTAGTTGCCTATCAACCTTCACATGAAACAAAAATTCCTCACTCTTGGCTTCAAAGCTCTCCATCACCTTGCCCCCTCCTCTCTCACCTCCCTTCTCTCCTTCTACAACCCACCCCATACACTCTGCTCCTCTACCAATAACCTCTTCACTGTGCCCTGTTCTTGCCTGTCCCGCCGTCAACCCCTGGCCCATGCCCTACCACTGTCCTGGAATGCCCTCCCTCCTCACATCTGCCAACCTAACTCTCGTCCCCTCTTCAAAGCCCTCCTGGGAGCTTACCTCCTCCAGGAGGCCTTCCCATACTGAGCCCTCCCTTTCCCTCTGTCCCTCCTCCCCTTTCCACTCCCCCTACTCCCTCCCTCTGCTCTATCCCCTTCCCCTCTCCACAGTACTTGTGTATATTTGTATATATTATTTATTACTCTATTTTATTAATTATATATATATATCTATTATTCTATTTATCTTCATAGTATTGATGCTTTACTTGTTTTGTTGTCTGTTTCCCCCTTTTAGACTATGAGCCTATTGTTATGCAGGGATTGTCTCTATCTGTTGCCGAATTGTACATTCCAAGTGCTTAGTACAGTGCTCTGCGCACAGTAAGCGCTCAATAAATACGACTGAAGGAATGAATGAAAGAGCATTTAATTCCCATTCTACAAATAAAGTAACTAAGGTATGGACAAGATAAGTGAATAGCCCAAGATCACACATCAAACAACTGGCATAGGCAGGATTAGAATCCAGGTCTATGGACTCCCAGGCCCACATGTCTTTTTGTTGTTATACTGTACTCTTCCAAGCACTTAGTACAGTGCTTTGCACACCGTAAGCATTCAATAAATACAACTGAATAAATGAATGCTCTTTATACAGAGCCATGTTGTTTTCTTGTGGTTTGAAAGTTAACAGGCTAACACGCTAAGAGACTCTAGACTACTAGCTCATTGTGGGCAGGGAATGTGTCTGTTTATTGTTATATTGTACTCTCCCAATCACTTAGTTCAGTGCTCTGTACAGTCAGCACTCAATAAATATGATTGAATGAAAGAATGATATCACAAATCTGGAACATCAGTACTGACTGAAAAAAATGTACATTAAAGACATCATTTTTTAAGGGCTTTTACTCTGGTTCCTTCTGTAATGGAGACACAGAAGTTCAATAACTTCATACAAACATATTTTCTTTAAGTGAAACTGACTTTATCATTCTCCTTTAATGTGTTATATATTAGTGTTGATATATTGCTGGGAATGGCTGGTAAGTTAGTGCCTGCCAAAAAGTGTCTTTGACAAATGAGACACCGAACCCAGGTGAACTAGTACTTCACTAATTACTTAATTGTCAGAAGTCACAACAGAGTTAGTCATTCAGAAACAGGCAAACTCAAACAGTGAACAGAAATGTTAACTTTTTATCTACTAGAAGGTGAATCAGCAGATCCTGGCTTGGATTCAAGAAACATAATTATCACAGTCCTTAGATATTTTATCTGTGTGCAAAATTAAGGAGTCATTCAAAGGAACTCTAGAGAAAATAATAGAACTGAGTCAGAGTTCCGAGATCCTGAGAATAATTTTCATAAACAGTTTAAAAACACTGACTTTCACATTTTTTACTGACAACATTTTACATGTTACAAGATGGTTCCACATTAAAAAACTGAATGACACATAGTTTTTATACATTCAACAATAAGTTAGTTAGGCAAACAGCCATGCTGAAGCAGCATGGTGTAGTGGATACAGAACAGGCCTGGGAGTCAGAAGGTCATGGGTTCTAATCCCTGTTCCACCACCTTGGGCAGGTCACTTTACTACTCTGTGCCTCAGTTACCTTATCTTTACAATGGGGATTGAGATTGTGAGCTCTACATGGGACAGGGACAATGTCCAACCTAATTTGCTTCTATCTACCCCAGCACTTAGTACAGTGCCTGGCACATAGTAAGCGCTTAACAAATACTATTATTACTGTTATTATTATTGATACTGCTGCACTATTGACATTGCTGGACCATTTTTTTCAAGACCATTTTTGACAGAATAGAGAAAGAAACCTATTTCTACTATCATACTTTATGGTTTCCAAGGCTGATCAAGCACTTTCTGCTTCCGTAGTTCCGTACGGAGGGGCAAATATGGAACTGCAGAAGCAGAAAGTGTTTCCTCATTTGGGTTACGTGCAAGGAGAAGGCACCGAGGCCCAGAGAGATCAATCTTCCCTGAGGCCACACAGCAGACTGGTGGTGGGGCTGGGGAAAGCTGTCACCCTACCCCGTGGCCTCCCCTGGAGAGAGAATGGGGGTAACTCAGGTTGTACAGATTCTGAGACTCCCAAGCCAGAGGGTGATGCCCTCCCTCAGCAAGAGAGCTGGATGGGTGGTGTTTCTAGGCTTGCCTCCTCAGACCAGGGCGTTAAAAGGCATCACCCCATTACTCTCTTCCCCCATTCATATGATAATTCAAAATAATTATGGGATTTATAAAGCACTTACTATGTGCCATGTACAGTTCTAAGCACCGGGCAAGATACAAGGTAATCAGGTTGGACACAGTCCCTGTCCCACATGGGGCTCACAGTCTTAATCCTCATTTTACAGATGAGGAAACTGAGGCTCATAGAAGTGAAGTGACATGCCCAAGGTCACAGAGCAGACAAGTGGACACTGTTGACCATCCCCTTCTCCTCCACACCTTATCTCACCTTGGCTTTACGGACTCGGTCCTCTCCTGGTTCTCCTCTTATCTCTCTGGCCAGTCATTCTCGGTCTCCTTCGCAGGCTCCCCCTCCCCCTCCCATCCTCTAACTGTTGGGGTTCCTCAAGGGTCAGTTCTTGGCCCTATTCTGTTCTCCATCTACTCTCACTCCCTTGGTGAACTCATTCGCTCTCACGGCTTCAACTATCAGCTCTATGCAGATGACACACAGATCTACATCTGTGCCCCTGTCCTCTCCCCTCCCTTCAGGCTCGTATCTCCTCCTGCCTCCGAGTCGTCTCCGAGAGGTCTGCCCGCTACCTAAAACTCAACATGGCCAAAACTGAGCTCATCTTCCCTCTCAAGCCCTTGTCCTCTTCCTGACTTCCCTATCACTGTGGATAGTACGACCATCCTTTCCATCTCCCAAGCCCGCAACCTCGGTGTCATCTTTGACTCGGCTCTCTCGTTCACCCCACACATCTAATCCGTCACCAAGACCTGCCGGTCTCACCTTTATAATATCGCCAAGATCCGTCTTTCCTCTCCACCCAAACGGCTATCTTACTGTTACGGGCTCTCATAATATCCTCTGATCTCCCTTCCTCCTGTCTCTCCCCGCTCCAGTCTATTCTTCATTCCGCTGTCCGGCTCATCTTCCTGGAGAAACGCTCTGGGCGTGTCACTCCCCGTCTTAAAAACCTCCAGTGGTTGCCTATCAACCTCCACCCGAAACAAAAACTTCTCACTCTAGGCTTCGAGCCTCTACATCACCTCTCCTCCCTTCTCTTTTTCTACTACCCACCCCGCACGCTCCGCTCCTCTGCCACCCACCTCCTCACTGTCCCCCATTCTTGCCTATCCCGCTGTTGACCCCTGGGCCACGTCCTCCCACGGTCCTGGAATGCCCTCCCTCCTTACCCCCACCAAACTAATTCTCTTCCCCTCTTCAAAGCCCTACTGAGAGCTCACCTCCTCCAAGAGGTCTTCCCAGACTGAGCTTCCCCTTTTCCCTCTACTCCCTCTGCTTCCCCTCTACCCCCGCCTTCACCTCCCCTCAGCTAAGCCCTCTTTTGCCCCTTTCCCTTTCCTCCTCCCCCTCTCCCTTCCCCTCCCCTCAGCACCGTGCTCAACTGCTCAATTGTATATATTTTCATTACCCTATTTATTTTGTTAATGAGATGTACATCCCCTTGATTCTATTTATTGCTATTGTTTTTGTCTGTCTCCCCCAGTTAGACTGTAAGCCCATCAATGGGCAGGGACTGTCTCTATCTGTTGCCGATTTGTACATTTCAAGTGCTTAGTATAGTGCTTTGCACATAGTAAGCATTCAATAAATACTATTGAATGAATGAATGAATGGAGCGCTTAGTACAGTGCTCTGCCCACAGTGAGCACTCAATAAATACAACTGAATAGCAGAATGAAGTGGAGAAGCTAAGATTAGCACCCCGTCCCCTTACTCCCAAGCCTGTGCTCTTGCCACTAGGCCGTGGTGCTTCTTCTCTGTCCCTGCTAGTTCCAGGGTTGGAGAGAGGACTCTAGGTGGAGGAGGGAGATGCTTGTAGAGGACTCTCCTTCCCCCCGAGCCTGCATCTGTCAATCAGTCAGTTAGTCATTCAATCATATTTATTGAGTGCTTACTGAGTGCACAGCACTGTACTAAGCATTTGGGAGAGTACAATACAACAATGAACAGACACATTTCTGCCCACAACCACCTTGCAGTTTAGAGGGGGAGATTGACATTAATATGAATAAATGAATTACAGGCATTTACATAAGTGCTATGGGGCTGGGAGAGGGGAAGGACAAAGGGAGCAAGTCAGGGAGATGCAGAAGAGAGTGGGAGAAGAGGAAAGGGGGTCTTAGACAGGGAAGGCCTCTTGAAGGAGATGTGCCTTCAATAAGGCTTTGAAGGTGGGAGGAGTAATTGTCTGTTGTATGTAAGGAGGGAGGATGTTCCAGGCCAGAGGCAGGACCTGGGCGAGAGGTCGGTGGTGAGACAGACGAGAAGGAGGCACACTGAGAAGGTTGGCATTAGAAGAGCAAAGTGTGTGGACTGAGTTGAAGTAGGAGAGTAGTGAGGTGAGGTAGGAGGGGGTGAGGTGATTGAGTACTTTAAAGCAAATGGTAAGGAGTTTTTGTTTAATGTGGAGGTGGATGGACAACCCTGGAGTTTCCTGAGAAGTGGGGAAACATGTCTTGAACGCTTTTGTACAAAAATAATCAGGGCAGCAGAGTGAAGTATGGAATGGAATCAGAAGAGACAGAAGCTTGAAAGGGCAATTAGGAGGTTGAAACCATAATCAAGGCGGGAGAGGATAAGAGATTCTATTAACATGGTAGCAGTTTGGATGGAGAGAAAAGGGTGGACTTGCCCAATGTCACACAGCAGACATGTGGTGGAGCTGAGATTAGAACCCAGGTCTTTCCGACTCCCAGGCCCATGATACTCTACCCACTAGGCCATACTGTTTCTCTGCTTCTTTTGGGTAACACCAAGATTATGGGTTTGTGAGACAGGGAGGATGGGGCTGCGGTCTACAGTGATGGGAAAGTCATAGGAAAGACAGGGTTTGGGTGGGAAGATTTCTGTTTTTGGATACAGTAAGTTTTATTTTTCATTGGATATCCAAGTACAGATGTCCTGAAGACAGAAGGAAATGCAAAAATGCAGAGAAGGAGAGTGATGAGGCTGGAGATGTAGATTTGGGAATAATCTGCGCTTAGAGATGGTAGATGAAGCCAAGGAAGCTAACAAGTTCCCCAAGAGTGGGTGTAGATGGAGAATAGAACGGGAAAGACAGTCAACTGCCTCATTCTAAAACCCAATAGACGTGAACAGAGTTCAGCCATGCTCTGTTCCCTAAACCTCAAGATGGATTTCTTCCTCCTCATCAACATCAGTATTTATAGAGGGCCTCCTGGGTACAGAGCACTCTACTGGGTTCCAGATTGCCCTCCTCATTGCTTGTACAGTGCTCAAGGGAGATCTCAGGGCAGATGATAGAAACCTAAAGTGGAGGGGTCTTTCTGGACTAACTACTTGGCTGGAGGTCAGTCAGGTGAGAAGCAGTGTGGCCCAGTGGATAGAGCATGGGCCCCATAGTCAGAGGACCTGGGTTCTGTTTCTGGCTCCACCACTCGCCTGCTGTGTGACCTTGGGCAAGTCGCTTAACTTCTCTGTGCCTTAGTTACTGCATCTGCAAAATGGGGATTAAGACTCTGAGCCCCATGTGGAACAGGGACTGTGTTCAACCTGATTATCCTGTATCTACCCCAATGCTTAATACAGTGCCTGGCACACAGTAAGAACTTAATGAATACCACTTGAAAAAAAATAGTACTTAAAGATGACGGATGCTACCCTTGCTTTGCCACAAGGGTTTGCCACACCAAACTGCGTAGGGCCTACACTCACATAATTTCTCGATTCTAGCAACAGGCTAATCTTTTCTTGAGTTAGACCATCTGCTAGCGTGCCCTGTTGGGAGCAGATTTCAGTTTGGGCTTGATTTTTTGGATTAATTTTGGGCTTGAAGTGGAAGGGCACAATGAGGGATTTCTTCGCTAAATAAACCCAGCTGGCCAGACTTTCACTGGGGGAGTATTCAGAACTACTTTAGGCAGAGTCAACACCAGTCTGCATATTCTTTGGAAATGGCTGGCTAAAAGAATGGCCAGCCTTCCTAGAAGAGAACTGTTTTTGATTCTTATCTAGAAATGTAGTTTTACAACATCCCATAAAGATTCAGAATCACTAGAAAATTATTATTATTATTATGGTATTTGTAAAGCACTATGTGTCAGACACTGTACTAGGCACTGGGGTGGACACAAGCAAACTGGATTGCACAGTCCCTGTCTCACATGGGACTCACAGTCTTAATCCCCATTTTAGAGATGAGAGAATTGAGGCCAGAGAAGTTAATTGACTTGCCCAAGGTCACACAGCAGATGAGTGGTGGAGCCGGGATTAAAACCCATGACCTTCTGACTCCCAGGCCCGTGCTCTATCTGCCTATGCCATGTTGCTTCTATTTTAGCATCAATCTATTTGTATTTGCAGGAAAAGTGAAATGGGGTACCTCTGTGAGAGCCCAAATTCTCCGGTGGGTGGGGGAAGGACTTCCTATCCCCCCCATCACCTTGATGGAACAAGGATCTAGAAATGTGTACAATATTCTTCTATCTGTCTCACGTAGCGAGAAAATATTTTGCATCACACATGGATGAAATATCAATATCAATAGCTTTATCTTCAAATCCAAAGGACAGCTGGACTGGTGATCAGCTTTAAAGACTTGGACAGCCAAGCCTCAAATGATATATCACAGTGGGATTTTGGAAGACAGCAGCAGGAGACAATTTTTCTGACATGATAATAATTATGGTATTTGTTAAGTGCTTACTATGTGTCAGGCACTGCTCTAAACACTGGGGTGGAAACAAGCAAATCAGGTTGGACACAGTCCCTGTCCCACGTGAGGCTCACAGTCTTAATCCCCATTTTACAGATGAAGTATCTGAGGCACAGAGAAGTGAAGTGAAGAGAAGTGGGATGGGGAAGCAGTGTGGAAGCGCCTGGGCTTCGGAGTCAGAGGTCATGGGTTCGACTCCCGGTTCTGCCACTTGTCAGCTGTGTGACTGTGGGCAAGTCATTTCACTTCTCTGGGCCTCAGTTACCTCATCTGTAAAATGGGGATTAACTGTAAGCCTCATGTGGGATGACCTGATTACCCTGTATCTCCCCCAGCGCTTAGAACAGTGATCTGCACATAGTAAGCGCTTAACAAATACCAACATTATTATTATTATGGGTGAAGGAGCTGGGATTAGAACCTATGACCTTCTGACTCCCAGGCCTGTGTTCTATCCACTACATCACCCTGTCAGGCCTGCCTCAATCAAATTCCCAATATCCCATCTGCCATCTCTACCAATTGATATTTATCAATCGGCAGTATTTATTGAATACTCTGTCTGGAACCCTGTACTAGATGCTTGGGAGAGTACAACACAGTAAGTCTACACAATGCCTGCACTCAAAAAGTTAGCACTCTAGGAATTATGGATTCATTTATACTAATTGTCAACATTTACCCACTCAAGTATTTATTCCAAATACCCCATTTGTAAACACATTTATGTCTATCATCCTGTTAGACTCTAGGCTCCTTGTGGGCAGAGAACATGTCCCTCGATGTTAGAGAAATCACATGGCCTTGTAGATAGAAGATGAAGCCGGGAATCAGAAGGTTATGGGTTCTAATTCCAGCTCTGCCACTTGTTTACTGTCTGATCTTGGGTAAGTCACTTGACTTCTCTGTGCCTCAGTTACCTCATCTGTAAAATGGGGATTGAGACTGTGAGCCCCATGCGGGACAGGAAATGTGTCCAACTTGATTTGCTTGTATCCACCCCAGCTCCTTGAACAGTGTCTGGCACATAGTAAGCACTTAAGCCCCCATGTCCTCTATCAGCCTCTAGCCCCGTGTCGACTATGCACTTGGCTGTGAACCCCTTAAGCACACAGATATGCACCCCAACCACATCAATTATGTACATATTTTTATAATCTCCTATTTCCCCATCCATATATATATTTTTTTTTAACATTTGTCTCCTTACAGACTATAAGGTCCTTGTGGGCCGGAATGATGTCTGCCAACTCTGTTTTATTGTACTTTCCCCAGTGTCTAGTTCAGTGCTATCATTGCTTGATCGATAAATAGATGATACTATTACAATTAAGATAGCCCAGTGGCCGGAAATTACAAATGGAGTTACAGGATACACCAGCAAGATTCGATGTCAGCAGGGAGAAATGGAAACAGCACCAGCCAAAGCAGTTAAGAAAAGCAAAATATTGCAGCCAAGGATAAATTCTTCTATGTACATGATACGGAAGGGATCATTAGTTTAGTATTGATCTGCTGATCAATCACTATTTGCAGACAGAAGGAAAATGTCACAGTCCATAGCATCAGCTTCAAACTTAAAAGGCAGCTCTAACTGTATATAGACACATACAGATGTGTACACAATGTCCTTGAAGCTGAAGCTTCTCATTTAAAAATATGCTCAATAAAAATCAATATCCTTGTGCATTGCTGGCAATTTGGATGAGTCCATTAAACAAATATTCCGCAATGTGTCATTTTCCATCGATCACAGCTTTGAGATTTGTTTATGCATTTGCGACATCCTCAATCTCACTGCTCTCATTCAGGGAATTTGGAAAATGCAGTAATCACTACTTGCTCTTTCTAAATGGGAAATGTACTTCCATCTGGCTCCATGCACACTTACACAAGCAAATGAATATTAAAACTGACATATGCAGATAATAAAATGAAATAATGAAGGATGAAATGAAATCTAGTCCATCGAAATGATGAGGACGACTAAAAAGTCAATCTCTTTTTGCACACACCTTAACTCCCTTATTTTGTAGCTAAAGCTATTATTCCACTTTGTCAGCTTCATATAATTCTCGGGCAATTTAGCTGTTGCACACCAAAAGCTGAGCAGCTTGCATTCAGATTGCTTTCTGTTTCACATTTCAAACAAGAACTACATTTGGCAAGAAGTGGGGGTTGTTGTAGTTGGTGAGTTGATGTTTAATGTGGATTTGAGTAGCTATCTGTATAAACCTCTGTCTCTGAGCTTCCTAACTGAGACTAAGCAACTTCTCAACGCATGCATGCACGCACACACATGCACGCATACCATTCCTGGAACAGGCTTTCATGCCCAGTTTTCTGTACTAAAAAATAAGTAGCCAGAGTCTCATCTTACCTGAGCAACTCCCTGGAGTACATTAAGGTAGTTTGTGAAGATGCCATAGTGGTTGCCAGGCCACCAGGGTATGTTCAGTATACAACACCGCTTGCAAAGATGGCTAACATATTACAGGGAACAGAGGAACACCAAGAAGATCTGCCTCAATGTGTCTCGATCAAAACTCAGTAATAGCAGTAGTAGAGCACAAAACCTCCTTACTAGTGAGTCAGCTGATAGGATGTTGACTAAAATGGAAAAAACGTTTCTTTTGTGTGTGTGTGGGTGTGTGTCGTGGGTGTGTGTATGTGGTATTTGTTAAGTGCTTACTATGTGCCAGGCACTGCATTAAGCACTGGGATAGATACAAACTAATCAGGGTGGAGACAGTCCCCAAACCAGAATGGGTTCACAGTATTAATCTTATTCATTCATTCAACCATATTTGAGCACTTACTGTGTGCAGCCCACTCTACTAAGTGCTTGGGAGAGTACAATAAAACAATATACAGTCACATTTCCTGCCCATAACAAGCTTACAGTCTAAAGGGGGAAGGCAGGCAGCAAAACAAATAAATGACAGATATGTACATAAGGGCTGTGGGGCTGGGAGAGGGGAAGAACAAATGGAACAAGTCAGGGCCACCAAGAACAGATTGGGAGAAGAGGAAGGGGGTCAGATGGTAGTCTAAGAAGGCCTCCTGGAAGGCCTCTCCATTTCATAGATGAGGCAACTGAAGCACAGAGAAGGGAAGCAACTTGCCCAAGATCACACAGCAGATGTGTCTCAGAATCAGGATTAGAACCCAGGTCCTTCTGACTCCTAGGTCTGTGGTTTATTCACTAAGGCATGCTGCATTCCCTTGCTCCAAATCGGTCATTCCTAGCCTGTTCCAACCAAGGATGCCTTTCCCAGCCCCTCCCAGTCGGGGCTTCCAACCTTGGGAGGTCTTTTCCTTAGTAAATCCCAAAACAAAGTGACCCTGAGACCTCCCTCAGACCCAAGGGCTGGTCACACAAAATGCGTCTGCTTCAAAAGTCGCCATCCAATTTGCACTTCATTCCTGGAAACACCCTAGGATCACAGTAAAGGTTGGTGGAAGCATTTCTGCACAGTAAGATAGGGCCCAGATTTCACCTTAGAGAATCTGACAGGACTGCAGGAATAAAAAGGTTTTAAACACCTGTCCCTTATCTTTTGGTTACTTAATGAATGATTTTAACAGTTGCAAAGGTAATCAGGTCACTTTAAACCCAAAAAACAGGATTTTGAAGGTCGGATGCATAACTTCTATTTTCATGGTTCACTGTCTCATGTCTTCCACTGTTTCCTAAATAGCCTTATGTCTCTGCGTACCTTTTACAACCACAGCCATACACTGAATGATTAAGAATTTTCTCATTTCAAGAACTCCTGATTGAACACTCTGTGGCAACAGTAACAGCCAGTCCCATTTACTTGAGAAAACAGCTGAATGGAACACAGCTGACCCCCTAAACCCAACCAAGATTATAACACATAAAACAGGAAATATGGTTCTCCTTTTCATGTCTTGCCCATCTTATCCATCAATCAATGGTATTTACTGAGTGCTTAGCTCCTCCAGACACTGTACTAAGCCTTGGGTGAGTTAAATAGAGTAAGTACACATGATCCCTGTCTTCAAGGAGCTTACCACCTGATGGAGGAGACAGATGCTAAAATAAATTACAGATAAGCAATACAATCAGCTATAAGGAACTGTACATCAGTTATGAAATGGGGGTGGATAAGGATTCAGGTGCATACGCGATGATGGTGATGATGATAATAATAATAATAAACAGGAATAGCATGGCACAGTAGATAGAGCATGGCCCTGGAAGTCAGAAGGTCATGGGTTCTAATCCCAGCACTACCATATGTCTGCTGGGTGACCTTGTGCAAGTAAGTCACTTTAGGTTCCTGTGCCTCGATTCCCTCATCTGTAAAATGGGGATAGAGACTGTGAGCTCTATGCGAGACAGGGACAGTGTTCAACCCAATTTGCTTGTAAGCACCCCAGCACTTAGTACAGTGCCTGTCACATAGTAAGGCCTTAACAAATACCACAATTATTCCTTCAATTGTATTAAGTGCTTACTGTGTGCAAAGCACTGTACTAATTGCCTATACATAATAATAATAATGATGGGATTAGTTTAGCGGTGGCTGCGCGGCAAGCACTGGAGTGGGCTAAGTGGTGCAAAAGGAAGATAGTATGGGAGTCAGGGCAGGCTTCCTGGAGAAGATGTAAATTTAGTAAGCCTTTAAGGATGAGGAGCGTGGTGATATGAAGGCAGTGAAGAGGAAGAAGTTCCAGGCAGGAAGGAGGGCCTGAACAAGAGGTCTTCTGGGACCTCTGCTCTGTTGTCTCCTTCTGATGATCCCCCTAGCATCATACAATGAAACGTTTTACAAAGACAAAGTGGGCCATGAATATACTCATTCATTTTCTTGAGTCGCTTCAAGAATCTAGTTTCACTCAAAGAAACTAGCGTCATGCAGTGAAACATTTTACAAAAACAAATTGGGTCATGAACGTACTCATTAATTTTCTTGAGTTGCTTGAAGAATCTACTTTCACTCAAAGAAATAACTCAGATTAAGAACTAATAGGACCTTGTGGTTTCTTAAGTCAAGTGCAGTCTCCGGTGCCATGGTGTAATCAGGAGCGCCATTCTCATGTCCAGAAATCTCCTTTTAACTTTTAGGAAATAATTTACAAAAGTTTTATCATACCAATCACATTAACCCTGGTGGACAAGGTGGCATTTGCCCAGCCGCAGAAGGTGGGATCAAATGGTGATTCCCAGGATAATAATGATAATAATCATAATAATGGTATTTGTTAAATGTTTACTATGTGCCAGGCACTGTTCTAGGCTCTGAGATAGATATAAGATAATAAGGTTGGACACAGTCCCTGTCCCTCATAGGACTCACAGTTTTAATCCCCATTTTATAAATGAGGAAACTGAGGCACAGAGAAGTGAAGTTATTGTGAAACCCCCGGCTCATACCAACTAGGACCTTCTTGGACCGGGGAAGCATCGGTGACATGTAGTACAGTCAAACCACACCTCTGATCACAAAGACTACTCGGGAAAGGTTTTTAATTAGTTTTGCCAACACATACATACATACACACTCACTAACTCACTCCACCAAGGGTCTAATACCAGTCTGCTGGTCAAAGGAGCCCATTCTGCCAGTGCTTCCTCTTTCTGCTTCCAAGTGCTGCCTTCTGTTTCTGAGTGCTGCTCTCCTACTGCTGTTATTCCTCCTCTTCTCTGACTGCCTTCTCACTGGGTTAGAACCCAGGACCTTCTGACTCCCAGACCCAAGCTCTATCCACTAGGCCATGCTCCTCCTCTAATCTCCTACCAAGCCAACGACATAAAAACCCTAACCACTACAGCAGGAATGGACAGCATTAGCGGTGGCAAAGAAATTCACACTGTACACCTAAAATGAGCAAAGAGTACCTTAGGAATCAATCTGGAAAAAATTTTTGGTAGACTTGCGCAGTGTAAGGAAATCCAAAAATGTGGTCCCCATTAATTAAAGGGTGAATCCCTTCAGGGCCAGGCACCTTGCCTATTTTTAACCTGAACACCTTTCCCCAGTGCTTAATACAGTACTATGAACACAGTAAGTGCGTAATAAATATTACTACTCTGGCCATCTCAGCCTAACAGAGCAGAGCTTATTACAGTCCAAGATTTATAATGGTATCTGGCACCAGACTAAGCACTAGGCTAGATATAAGCAAATCAGGTTGGATACAGTCCCTGTCCCACATGGGGCTCACAGTCTTCATCCCTATTTTACAGATGAGGTAACTGAGGCACAAAGAAATCAAACGACTTGCCCAAAGTCACAAAGCAGAAAAGTGGCAGAGTCAGGATTAGAATGCATGAACCTCTGACTCCCAGACCTGTGCTTCATCCACTACACCGTGCTGCTTCTCACTAAGCCTCCCAATAAAGGTATGGCCAGGGTATAATAAAGGTATGGCCAGGAAGAAGGATTACATATGACTGTTGCAGACCAATATATTCTTCAAGTGAGAGTTCCCCACAACCGGCTAAAAGTTGAATCTTTAAACTACAGTCATCTTAAAGTCTGAGACACGGTGCCTCAATCATCAATCAATCATATTTATTGATCAGTTACTGTGTGCAGAGCACTGTACTAACTGCTTGGGAGAATGGAATATAACAAGAACCAACACATTCCCTGCCCATTACAAGCTTACAGTCTAGAGGTTGGAGGTCTCAAAAGCACCATGGAATAAACAACTTGGAGATGGGATTCTTAAACCTTTGATGATGATGATGATGATATGTGTTACTGCTTACTATGTAATAATGCTGGTATTTGTTAAGCACTTACTATGTTCTAAGCACTGTTCTAAGCGCTGGGGAAGATATAAGGTAATTATGTTGTCCCACATGGGGCTCACAGTCTTAACCCCCATTTTACAGATGAGGTAGGTAACTGAGGCACAATGAAGTGACTTGCCCAAAGTCACACAGCTGACAAGTGGCAGAGCCGGGATTAGAACCCATGACCTATGACTCCCAAGCCCGGGTTCCTTCCACTGAGCCACGCTATGTACTAAGCACTGTACTAACCAAGTGACATTTCTAAGGTTGGAAAGCACTAAGGTTTTTCCAAATTTCAGAGTCAACAGGGAATTCTTTCCAGGTCAGGAAACTTTCATATAGCATAAGTTGGAGAATGCAGCATTGGAGTGTCCCTGTTTACTACCTGATAATCAGACTCTAGTTTTCATTCCAAATTTAATCTCGCATAAAACCCACATTCCTTGCTTTGATAATTTAAAGTTGGTCTTTTTTAATGGCTGGTGTAACGGAGTTTTCCTTTTCCAACAACAAGCATATGGTAACATAATATGGAAAGGCTTGTATTCAATTGCCAAATGGTAATGGGAGTGGCCTTTGCTAATTTCTCAACCATATGCTAAGGGACAGCTGTTTTCAATGACCTCGTTGAACTCTGCATGCATAAATCTAGAGAAGCAGGGTGGCCTAGTGGAATGAGCATAGACTTCAATCCCTCATTAAATCATATTTATTGAGTGCTGTGTGCAAAGCACTGTACTAAATGCTTAGGAGAGTACAATACAACAATAAACAGTCACATTCCCTGCCCACAGTGAGTTTACAGTCTAGAGTGGGGGAGACAGACATTAATACTATTTGACAGAATGACAGATATGTGCATCATATCCCATACGTGGGGCTAGGAGGGGGGCAAGAGCAATAGGAGCAAGTCAGGGTGACACAGAAGGGAGTTAGAGATGAGGAAAAGTGGGGCTTAATCTGGGAAGGCCTCTTGGAGGAGATGTGCCTTCAATAAGGCTTTGAATGAGGGGAGAGTCATTGTCTATTGGATTTGAGGAGGGAGGGTGTTCCAGACCAGAGGCACAACTTGAGCAAGGGCTAGGTGGCAAGACAGGTGAGACTGAGGTCCAATGAGAAGGTTAGCAGTAGAGGAGCGAAGTGGACAGGCTGGGTTGCAGGATAGAAGGGAAGTGAGATGGGCGGGGGCAATGCGATGGAGCGCTTTAAAGTCAGTGGTGAGGAGTTTTTGTTTGATACAGAGGTGGATGGGCAACCACTGGAGGTTTCTGAGGAGCAGGGTGACATGTCCTGAATGTTTTCGTAGAAAAATAATCCTGGCGGCAGAGTGAAGTATGGAATGGAGTGGGGAGAGGCAGGCAACAGGGAGGTCAGCAAGGAGACTGATGCAGTGAACCAGGTGGGATTAGATAAGTGACTATATTAACACGGTAGATGTTCAGATAGAGAAGAAAGGGCAGATTTTAACTATGTTGTGAAGGTGGGGCAGACGGGATTTGGGTTCTAATCCCAGCTCTGCCAATTGCTTGTTGTGTGACCTTGGGTCAGTCACTTAACTTCTTTGTTCTTCAGTTTCCTCAACTATAAAAACGGGATTCAATACCTATTATCCCTCTTATTTAAACTGTTAGCCTCATGTGGGGCAGACACTGTGTCCAGTCTGATTAACTTGTATCTACCTTTAAGTATGGGAAGCAGAGAGGCTTAATGGATAGAGCAAGGGCCTGGGAGTTCAAAGGACCTGGGTTCTAATCCCAGCTCCACCACATATCTGTTGTGTGACCTTGGGCAACTCAATTCACTTCTCTGTGCCTCAGTTACCTCATCTGTAAAATGGGCATTAAGAGTTTGAGCCCCATGTAGGACAGCAACTCCCACATTATGGACACAAAATGTCCATCCTCATGAGTATGTATCTACCCAAGAGCTTAGAACTTCTCTTTGCAAGATGGAGAGGATGGGAGTTTGGGGGAAGAGGAGATGAAAAAAGAAGAAAAAAGAGGAAATTCAGTGGTGCCAATCAGAGGGAGGTCTCTGAGTGTGTTTCCGAGTCTCCTTTTGGTCCCCCTGAGGACCCCGCCCAGCCCACGAGCCTTTCAGGAACAATGTTTTCTAACCTGGAAAATGATGGGAAAATGGGGCAGTGTCCACGAAGGAGATGGCCCGGTGAAAAACGACATGGCACCATCTCCAATATTGTTAAAGAAAGGCAGAGCACCATATCAAAAGTTTTCACTGCAAATTAGAGGGATCATTTGTGGAGAATAAAGCTCTGCAGTGACTGTTTTATTCATTCATGCATTCAATCACATTTTGAGAGCTGTTTGCAGAGCATTGTACTAAGCGCTTTGTGAAGCACTGTGGCACAGTGGAAAGAGTCCGGGCTTGGGAGTCAGAGGTCATGGGTTCTGATTCCTGATCTGCCACTTGTCAGCGGTGTGACCTTGGGCAAGTCACTTAACTTCTCTGTGCCTCAGTTACCTCATCTGTAAAATGGGGATGAAGACTGTGAGCCCTACGTGGGACAACCTGATTACCTTGTATCTACCCCAGTGCTTAGAACAGTGCTTGGCACATAGTAAGCACTTAACAAATTCCAATATTATTATTATTATTGCAAGAGTACAATACAACAATATGCAGACATTAATACAATTCAATAAATTACTTGAGAGGTTCCTTTACGGGTTATAGCAAAAAATGACTGTACTCTGGACATTCCCAAAATCAACATGGCTGACATACTGCCTGGCTCAATCAATCAAATCATATTTATTGAGGGTTTTCTGTGTGCAGATCACTGTACTAAGCATTTAGGAGAGTACAGTACAACAGAGTTGGGAAATACATTCCCGATCAACAAGGAGCTTCAGCTGGAAATAAACAGAAAAGGATCATGACTAATTTTCAATCGTTGTTCTAATAATGGTCTGTAACCTCGCTGTGAGCAGGGAATGTGTCTGTTTACTATTGCATTGTACTCTCCCATGTACTTAGTACAGTGCTCTGCTCACAGTAAGGGCTCAATAATTACTATACAATGAATGAATGAATCTCCATTTTACAGATGAGGTAATTGAGGCACAGACAAGAGAAGCAACTTGAATTATATTAATGTCACACACAGCATACAAGTAGGGGACCAGGGATTAGAACCCATGACTTCCTGACTCCCAAGCCCATAGTCTTTTCACTACACCATACTGCTTCCCTGTGTAAACACCTTGAGAGAAGGGTTTTTGTCTACCACATGTATTGAACTATCCCAAACGCTTGGTACAGTGCTGTTCAAAATGTAAGCACTCAATAAATACCACTGATTGATAAATTAGCCTAGTTAAGAATGAATGTGGTCTTGCAGAATGGGTTTGCAACTGGGAATTCAGGACAACTAAGGTGCTCATCACAGCCCTACAACTGTTTGAGCTGGAGAAAGGTACTTAACTTCTCTGTACCTCAGTTTTCTCATCCATAAAATGGGGATAAGATATGTTCAGAAAAGACCTGCTGAATGGTAAGACTCATGTAGATAAGGAACTGCACCTTATCTGATTGTCTTGTATCTCTCCTAATGCTTAGTCTAGTGCTTAGTACCACATAGACATTCCCACAAAAACTGTGTTTCTCCAGCATGGGTTTAAAGGAATTATTGTGCTGCCATTCTCTACTTCTGTCCCCAGGGAATATATGGCCTTCTGCTGGCATCAACTGAGAGGCCAGTGGGCTATAAATGGTCTGCGGCTACATCACCTGTGGGCAGGGAACATGTCTACCAACTCTGTTACCTTATACTCTCCCAAGAGCTTAGTACAGTGCTCTGCACAAAGTAAGTGCTTAATAACTACGATTGATTGACTGACTGAATTACTAGGAAGACTCTTTCTTGGCCAGGTTTACTTATTACCAGCACTTAAATAGAACCTACTCTCATTTTCTAAGCACAGAAAGTACTAGAAGATGGCTTTCAAAATCTGAATATTACTAATCAAGGCTAGAGGTTTTTTTTTTAATAAGTTGAAAAGCAAATTCTTGACTTGCAGCCTGAATATTCCCTCGCATTTCCACTTGTTTATTTCTCTATTAACAAATACACCTCTTTAAATTTGATCACTATGTAAATGCATTCAAATAAAATGTAAATTGGGGGATAATTGTGTTCCGAGTGTCCCATTTTCATCCAGATAAGAACGGTTGCAATTCTTTTCAAATAATGGTTTATGCAGATTCCACATGTTCTCAGCAAGGCTTTGAATATTACTGTTAATCCCTTGACTGTTTTGATGAAAGCAAAATGAAACCCATCTGCAGTAAATAAAAAGAGTCCAAATGGTCCATTTAATGTACTTAAATGATTGAATCATTTTCAAATTTCCTAATATCTTCTCCCTCAGTCAATGGAATCTACTGAGTCCTCACTGTGTACAGAGCACTATACTAAGCGTTTAGGAGAGTAAAGGCAAAAGAGTTGGTAGAGGCATTCCCTGCCTACAAGGAGATTGGCGGCTAGAATCTTATAGTCTCCATATCCTAGCTAACTTGTCAGCCACATGAAGTAAGGAGCTTATTCTAGGAAGCAGGATTTTCTTCCCCTTAAAGCAGCAACACTTCATCATAGAAAACTTCCTAACTTAAAAGCAAAGGGTGAAAACAGGCATTCTACACTGTACATAAGTACATAAGTGTGGTCCAGTGGATAGAGCACGGGCCTGAGAATCATTAGGACCTGGGTTTTTATCCTGAACCCGACACTTGCCTGTTTTGTGACCTTGGGCTAGGCATTTAACTTCTCTGTGCCTCAGTTCCCTCATTTGTAAAATGGGGATTAAGACTGTGAGCCCCAGGTGGGAAATGGATTGTATTCCCACCTATCTTGTGTCTATCCCAGGAATTAGTTCAGTGCCTGGAACATAGTAAGCACTTGACAAATACCATAAAAAAATACATACCTCATTCCTAAAAAATATGCATATTTATACACTTGTAGCTCAAGTGCAGCCCTCTTAGAGGAGAGTTCTGATTTGATACTTTTTCTGGCATCTTCTAGTGTCATCCTTTCAAACATGAATATGGATTTACAAGTATAACAAGGGACAACCTTTCTACTTGCAAAATGTGTCAGGGACTGTGGATCCCGCATTGGTATTTTCAGCCACGCATAAACTCACTGGTGAACTTCATCATCATTGTCTTCAAATACACACACCCACACACAATGGTAACACAGTCTAATAGATTCTTAGATGTTGTCGAGTCATTTCTGATTCATAGCTACTCTACGGTTCTTTTTTCATAGTGTTTTCTTGGTAAAAATACAGAAATGGATTACCCATTACCTTCTTCTATGCAGTAAAAACTTAAGTCTCCGCTGTTCTCTGATCGACATTTTGATCACTTTATCATCCGTCTTTGACTATTACCCGTGCCGCCACTGAGCAGCACAGCCGAATCAATTTTGTCTGATGCTTCAGCATAGACCTTTCCATTATGGATAACCCTGACTAGAGAGTATCTCTCAATGGCAAAACTCTAAGCTTGATTAGACAACACAAACTCTGCCTCGGTAACGTGTTGATTTCATAGGACAGAAGAGATTCTAGGTGACAATAATACAGCTCTATTTATCCATATAGGCTTGAATAAAGACCTAAAAACACGCGCGCTTCTCACTTCCATCTGTAAGGTACTTTAATTGTACACTCCTTGTAGATTCTTTCTATTAAATTTTTGTACTCCCACAAGAGTTAAAACAGTGATCTGCACACAGCGCTCAATAACTATCATTGACTGAGTTATGGGTGGGGAGCAGAGTGATGGTCACACGTGACCTGAGATGAGAGATTGGTCCAATGTGTGGAAACAAAATATGCAGTAATGGCAGCCTCACATCCTTGCACGCTCTGGGCGATTCTGTGGCAGGTTTCTGAAAGGCAGGAGGCTGAAAATGTTCAATTAACTCTAATGCTTTGTGGATATGTGTTTATCCAATTAGCAATTATGGCATTTATTACACATTTGCTATGGGCTAAGCACTGAGGAAGATGCAAGGCTAGGAAATCAGCAACAGTACCTCTCCCGAATAGTGCTCACGATCTGTCTCATCCCCATTTTACAGATGAGAAAACTGAGGTCCAAAGAGGATAAGTGACTTACCCCAGCTCACCCTGCAAGCAAGTGGCAGAGCTGGAATTTAAGTCCAAACTCACGATCCCCTATCTGTGCTCTTCCGCATGTTATCTTCCAAATGAGACATACAATTATTTACTTTCTACTCCATTTGCAAATATTTTTATGCCTGTATCCTACAATACAGTGTGAGCTTCTTTTGGGCAGGGAATGCATCGTCTCTTACTTTTGCACTGGACCCTCAAAAAGTACTAATGCTACCTCAACTACTGTCTCAGTAGGCAGAGGAAAGAGAAAGAGGGAGGATAAATGTCCCATTAAATGTTCTTTAGATTTGGGTTTCATTCTTTCCTAAACTCAGGTGGATTCAAAGCAAAGGTAGGAATGTGAACTTCTACCAATCCATCAATCAATCAATTTATTTATGTGTAAGCCGCTGACTATGTATCAGGCATTGTACTAAACCCTGGGGTAGATACAAGCTAATAATAATAATGATAAAAATAATAATAATAATGATAATTGTGCCCCACTGTACCAAGCACTGGGGTGGGTACAAGTCAGGTTGGACACAATCCCTGTCCCACATGGGGCTCACAGTCTTAGTCCCCATTTCACAAATGAGGAAGCTGAGGCACAGAGAAGAGAAGTGATTTTCCCTAGGTCACACAGCAGACAAGTGGTGGACCCAGAATTAGAACCAAGGTCCTTCTGACTCCAAGGCCCGTGCTCTACCCACTGGACAATGATGCCCTTAATCAACTCACATGCTATTGCAATTGCTACCTGGACTGATGGAGTACTAATAGTAAGAATGATAATGATGGTATTTGTTAAGTACTTACTATGTGCCAAGCACTGTACTAAGCACTGGAGTGGATATGAGCAAATTGGGTTGGACACAATCCCTGTCCCATGTGGGGTTCACAGTCTCAATCCCCATTTTACAGATGAGGCAACTGGGGCACAGGAAAGTGAAGTTGCTGAAGGTCACACAGTAGACAAGTGGTAGAGCTGGGATTAGAACCCATGACCTTCTGGAACTCTGGCTGGTGCTCACTGACCAAAGCGACTGGAGGCAGATCTCAGCCTGCTTGGACACTCAAGAATCGGGATTTGGTTTGTATAGAGTACAAACTTCCAGTGGAGTATCAGAGTGGAGGAAATACAAAGTGTTTGCTGATTTTCCCCAACGTGTTGGAGGAAGAGACTTGGAGGCCTGAAAGTATTCCATAAATATTTCTTTACTTGTCTGCGGGTCCCATTTCCCTCATTTTATTGTCCTCTAGGCAATATCATGATCCCATAATGTCGACTGTGTTATGGTAAAACTCTTGCAGTAATGTACACATAGCAACAAGGAAAATACCCTCGATGCCTTCCTCAGAAGAGAAATATTGTAAATCAATGTGGTTTTCCCTTAGGAAGCATAAAATTGAAGAATACTGCAATCTACACCGCATGAAAACAAATACCAGAATTACGGGTAATGCCAAAACACCCCAGCCTTGTCAATCATAGAGGAATAGAAATCTGTTCATTTAGTTTGTGTGCATTGTTAGCAAACGAGGCTGATGGCTTGCCAAGTGAAGTTTGGGAGCAGTGATCCACAGAAAAACAGATAGTACTCTGCTTTCAAAGAAATAAATCATACCTCAGTGCTCTGCACACAGTACGCGCTCAATAAATATTGTTGATTGGTTGATTTGATATCATATTCATCTTCAATGGTATTCAGTGAGCACTTACTGTGTGCAGAACACAGTACTGAGAACTTGAGGAGACTGGAATACAACAGAGTTGGTAGATAGGTTCCCCGCTCACAGTGAGATTATGCTCACTGGACACGTTTTTGCAGATAAACATTTGCTTATTTCAATGTCCAAACTTAGAAATTCCAGCAGGATAAAGATGGCTATCATTTGAAACCACAAAGATAAATAAGGAACGAGACCCTCTTCCAGCCTCAGGGTTAACTGAACATTTTCCACCTCCTACCCATCAGAAAACAGGTGGGACAGGGACTGTGTCAAACCCAATTTGTTTCTACCTACCCCAGCACTAAGTACAGTGGCAGGCACATAGTAAGTGATTAATGAATACCATAGCTATTATTATTATTATTACTAAGCGGCATGACTTGTCTCTCCCCTTCTAGAATGTGAGCCTGTTGATGGGTAGAGATTGTCTCTATTTTTTGCCATATTGTAGTTTCCAAGTGCTTAGTACAGTGCTCTGCACACTGTAAGCATTCAATAAATACAACTGAATGAATGGATGAATGACCTAATGGGAAAATGACAGGCCTGGGATTCAGAGGATTTGGCTTCTAATCTCTGTTCTGCCACTTGTTTGCTATGTGACCTTAAGGCAAATTAGTTAACTTCTTTGTCCTCATCTGTGAGGACTTAATCTTCCCTCCAATTTAGGCTGTACTCCCGATGTGGGACTGGGATTGTTTATGACATGATTAACTAGTTTTTAACCCTAGTTCTTATCAGTCTACCAATCATATTTATCTAATCCCGGTTCTGCCACTTGTCTTCTGGGTGACTTGGGCAAGTCACTTAACTTGTCTGTGCCTCAGTTACCTCATCAGTAAAATGGGGATTAAGACTGTGAGCCCCACGTGGGACAACCTGATTACCTTGTATCTGCCCCAGCGCTCAGAAGAGTGCTTGGCACATAGTAAGCACTTAAGAAATACCTTTTATTATTGTTATTAATAAGGACTTACTGTGTGTAGAGCATCATAATAAGTGCTTGGGAAAATATAATAAATTTGATAGACACATTTCCTGCCCATAGGTATCTTACAGTCTAGAGGGGGAGTATGGTAAGTACTTAGAACAGTAAGTGCTTAAATATCCTAAGAAAATTACAAATTGTAACTCTACTGTTTTCCCTTGGGGAGCTTATTTAATTTTTTTTGCATTTCTGAAATCTTGATATCACTGAAGTTGTTAATCTTAAATGGAAGTTAGCAGTTGAATGGATTTTCCTTCCTCTGTGTTTTAAACCTGAGTCTCCAAGGACGTATTTCTGCCTTCTTGCTCAGACACCCAAGGTTAGGAGAATCTGCCGTTTCAATTAAACAATGTTTGAGTTAACGCATACCATGTGCTTTCAGTACATTGTGTGAAAAATCACTTGCGTTCACATATGTCCTGGTTTCTAGCACTACAATGATTAGTTATGTCACCATGAGGTGAATGTAGTTCTGGAAATAAAGGATTTGATTTACTTTAACCAATTTTTACCCATTAACCATGAGAAGGACTGTGGCCTAATGGAATGAGCACGGGCCTGGGAGTCAGAAGTCCTACGTTCTAACCTCAGCTCTCCCACATGTCTGCTGGGTGACCTTGGGCTAGTCACTTAACTTCTCTGTGCCTCAGTTACCTCTCTGCAAAAGAGGGATTCATTCCTACTCCCTCTGGCTTAGAGTGGGAGCCCTGTGTGGAACAGGAGCTGTGTCTAAGCTGATTTACTTGTACGTACCCCAGAGTACCTCAGGGTACACCAGAGCTCACTACAATGCTTGACACACAGTAAGCACAAGTACCAGAATTATTATTATTAATTTACAGGCTTAGCAGAATTGGAATAGGAAAAAGAGAACACTATTTCTGCATTCATTTGAATATTGACTTATGTTTATGGCACAACCAACTTTCTCTCATGCCATTTCTCCTGGTGGAAAAGAAAGAATCAGAGAGACATGAATCGACTAGAGGTAGAGCCGGAATCGTTGATAGAACATGGGCCCGGGTGTCAGAAGGAACTGGATTTTAATCCTGGTTCCTCCACTGGTCTGCTATGTGACATTAGGCAAGTCACTTAACTTTTCTGTGTCTCAGTGACCTCTTCTGTAAAATGGGAATTAAATCCCTCCCCTTCCAATTCAGACTATGAGACCCATGTGGGACAAGATATGTTCCCAGGCTCATTATCTTGTATCTCCCCTAGTGCTTAGTACAGTGCCTGGCATATAGTAAACACTTACCAAGTACCATAAAAAAAAAGCATTAAGCATAAATACCAATTCAAAAAAAATGGTGATTAACAAACATTATCATTATTATCATCACACAAGGCACATGATGGGCAAGGCATAAATGGCAAGAAATTTAGGTATGGGGGCCTGCAGATTCTTGTAAGTGGTAGTATTAATGAATTCATATATTTCTTTAAGTGCTTACCCTAGCCCAAGTACTGTGCACAGTGCAAAGACATCAAATCAGGCAGTCTCTGTTCCTCAAAGGGCCCAGATTATAGGTGGGAGAGCAGAAGAGGTACCACTGTGCGATACCTGTTGGGGCTTCATTCCCCTATGGCGCTAGGCCAAGTCAGTTTTTCTCTGCTGACGTGCCTTATTTAGTAGGGAACTCCAAAAGGAATAACCTTACCTGTGGTGGCCCGCGTAACGAGGACCTCGGATGTGGCCAATTCCCCGGCAGCCAGGGGTAGGACAACAAGCCTGACCCGAAGTTGTCTTCAAATTTTTTGCTCCTGTGGTGAAAATAAACAGGAATTGAAAAATATAAACCTCCTTAATCCAGAGCAGAAAAAAAACCTAAAATGACCCCAGGAGTAGATAATAATAATAATTATGGTATTTGTTAAGCACTTACTACATACCACGCACTGTACTAAGCGCTGAAGTGGACACAAGCAAAGCAGGTTGGACACAGTTCCTGTCCCACATAGGGCTCTCAATCTCAATCCCCAATTTACAGATGAGGTAAGTGAGGTACAGAGAAGTGAAGGGATTTGCCTGAAATCACATAGCAAACAAATAGCAGAGCTGGGATTAAAACTCTTGACCTCCTAAATCCAATATCAAGGCTCTATCCACTACACAACACTGCTTCTCATAGAGATAGATACACAGATAGAGAGATGGATCAGAGCACCTTCGGATGGAAAACACAGTGAGAAGAAGGATCCAGGAGAGGATAGAACAGAGACTGTATCTGCCACAAGCGAATTGCAGGGCAGTTTGGAAACACTGAAAGGTCTCAATAGCCTCCAGCCGTTGGCCCAAAAGAGCCATGGTTCTAGCCAATGAGGGCATGGTGACCACCAGGTGTTTTTGGTTCCACTCAAGTCCTCTGACTTTGAGGTCAGAGTCACGATGAGCCAAGCAGACCAGGGGTCAGGTTCAATTAATCAACTAATCAATCATCTTTATTGACAACGTAGTATGAGCAAAGAAAGCATTGTTCTAAGCTCTTGGGAGTGTACAATGCAATCAAGTTGGTAGATGTTCCCTGCTGGCAAAAAGCTTACAGTCTAGGGGGGAGACAGACATTAAAATGAATTAGAGATAATAATAATAATGATAATGATGTTGGTATTTGTTGAGCACTTACTATGTCTAGAGCACTGTTCTAAGCGCTGGGGTAGATACAGGGTAATCAGATTGTCCCACATGAGGCTCACAGTCTTAATCCCCATTTTACAGATGAGGTAACTGAGGCACAGAGAAGTGAAGTGATTTGCCCACAGTCATACAGCAGACAAGTGTGACCTATGACTGCGATACGTACATAAGTGCTGTGGGGCTGAGGATGTGGTGAATAGTAACTGCTTAAAGAGCACAAATCCAAGTGTAAAGGTGATGTAGCAGGGAGAGGGAGTAAGGGAAATGAGGGCTTGGTTGGGTAAGGCTTTTTGGAGGAGATGGGATTTTAAGGAGGCTTTTGAGGGTGGGGAGAGAGTGGTGATCTGTTGCAGAAGCAGGGGGAGGCAGTTCCGGGCTAGAGAGAGGATGTGGGCAAGGGCTTGATGGTGAGGTGAAGGTATCCAGCTCCAGGGTGGGCCAATGAATGCCACCCTGTCATATGCGAAGCAGCGTGGTTTAGTGGAAAGAGCCCGGGCTTGGGAGTCAGAGATCATGGATTCGATTTCTGACTCTGCCACTTGTCAGCTGTGTGACTGTGGGCAAGTCACTTCACTTCTTTGGGCCTCAGTTCCCTCATATGGAAAATGGGGATTAAAACTGTGAGCCCCACGTGGGACAACCTATCACCCTGTATCTATCCCAGCACTTTAAACAGTGCTCTGCACATAGTAAATGCTTAACAAATACCAACATTATTATTATATGTCCACTTCCTCAAGACTTTGTGAGTCCATGGGGTGTGAACATTATGACTTATTAGACTGCGAGCTCGTTGTGGGCAAGGGAACATGTTTACCAACTCTGCTGTAGCTGAGAAGCAGTGTGGCTTAGTTGACAGAGCACAGGCCTGGGAGGCATGACTGGGTTCTAGTCTCAGCTGTCTGCTGTGTGACCCTGGGCAAGTCACTTCACTTCTGAATGCCTCAGTTACTTCACCCGTAAACTGGAGATTAAGACTGAGAGACTCATGCAGAAGAGGGACTGTATCCAACTGATGACCTTGCTTCTACTGCAGCACTTAGAACAGTGCATGACATTTAGTAAGCTCTTAATAAATATCACATGGTAGTGATTCATTCATTCATTCAATAGTATTTATTGAGCAGTGATGGTATTGTACCCTCCCAAGTGCTGAGTACAGTGCTCTGCAAACTGTATGTGCTCAATAAAAAACACTGATGAAGACAGGTCATTCTCTTCGTGGGCAGGTAATGCATCACTTTATTAATCTGTACTTTCTAAGGGCCTAGTACAGTGTGGTACACCAAGTGAGAAATTAATAAGTGATACTTCTGTTACTAGGGAGTCATAGAAGTACCACTACAATGGGAAGCAGCATGGTCTAGGAGAAAGGGTCCAGAATCAGAAGACCTGAGTTCTAAGCCTCTTCTTCCACTGGCCTGCTGTGTGACCTTGGGAAAGTGACTTAATGTCTCTGTGCCTTAGTTTTCTCAATGGTAATGTGGGGGATTCATTGTCTCTTCTCCCTCCCACTTTTAGCCCTTTGTGGGGCAGTGTCCATCCTGATTATCTTGTATCTATCCCAGCACTCAGTACAGTGATTCCCACACAGAAAGTGCTTATCACATCTCGGTGTCTGGTGAATTTACGAGTCTTAAACATCATGATTAGTTATTTCAAGTGTCAGAGTTTTTACCAAAAAAACTCAAAAAGCAAAAACCTTGCATGCCTGGTGTACACGCAATGAGATGGATATGTAAGGGTCATCTGGTGTACAAGCAATGAGGGAAGCTGGAACTCCCTCCCTCTACGTATACACCAGACCAATCTCTCCACTTTGAAAGCATTAATGAGGTCACATCTATGCCTAGAGGTCTTCCACAATTAAGCCCTCTTTCCCAAACTCACTCTCCCTTCTGCATTATCTACGCACTTCGATCTGTGACCTTTGGACATTTGATATTCACCCCATCCACAATCCCATAGCACTCATGTACATATCTCTATATTATAAATTATAAATTATTTGTTAATTCATTCCAATGTCCGTTTCCCACTCTAGACTGTAAGTTCATTAAGGGCAGGAAATGTATCTGCTAATTCTGTTGCACTGTACAAGTGCTTAGCATAGTGCTCTGCTTAGTATAACGCTCAATAAATACCAATTTAATTAATTGACTGAATGTATCAGAGTGGAGTGGAATGAGTATTTTGCTCTTAGCCTGAATTAATTAGTATCTAAAATTTAGCAAACATGAAGCTCTATGGCTTTGACCTACAGTCATGAGTAAATGTTCTTCTTTACTTGCACAGGATCCAGGGCGGAATTTTAGATCTCCCATAAGCCTCCGCCCTCTTTCCGCCCGGAGGTTCATTTCCAGTGCTGATCACCAACCCAGGTGTCACCGGCACCAGTTAGTCTGCCAGTCAGTCAATCGTATTTATTGAGTGAATACTGTGTGCAGAGCGAAGCTCTTGGGAGAGTACAATATAACAATAAGCAGACACATTCCCTGACCCAAATGAGCTTACAGCACCAGAAAAGGAGTGGAGAAACCAGTAAGGTCATGGTTACCTGCTTGTACTTCAGCTCTACTTTCCAGCCCCAAGGGTAACTCTGTGTGAAACAGAGTTATTGTTTTGGAGTTTTAAGTGCCCTTCCATGGAGGTAGTTCTCCCTTGCACTTGGAGTTCCTCAAGGGTCAGTTCTTGGCCCTCTTCTGTTCTCCATTTACACTCACTCCCTCGGTGAACTCATCCGCTCTCACGGCTTTGACTACCATCTCTACGCAGATGACACGCAGATCTACATCTCCGCCCCTGTCCTCTCCCCCTCCCTTCAGGCTCGCATCTCCTCCTGCCTCCGGGACGTCTCCACCTGGATGTCGGCCCGCCACCTAAAACTCAACATGAGCAAGACTGAGCTCCTCATCTTCCCTCCCAAGCCCGGTCCGCTCCCAGACTTCTCCGTCACCGTGGATGGCACGACCATCCTTCCCGTCCTGCAGGCCCGCAATCTCGGTGTCATCCTTGACTCGTCCCTCTCGTTCACCCCACACATCCTATCCGTTACCAAGACCTGCCGGTTTCACCTCTACAATATCGCCAAGATCCGCCCTTTCCTCTCCACCCAAACGGCTACCTTACTATTACGGGCTCTCGTTATATCCCGGCTAGACTACTGTGTCAGCCTTCTCTCCGACCTCCCTTCCTCCTCTCTCGCCCCGCTCCGGTCTATTCTTCACTCCGCTGCCCGGCTCATCTTCCTGCAGAAACAATCTGGGCATGTCACTCCCCTTCTTAAACAACTCCAGTGGTTGCCTATCGACCTCCGCTCCAAACAAAAACTCCTCACTCTAGGCTTCAAGGCTCTCCATCACCTTGCCCCTTCCTACCTCTCCTCCCTTCTCTCTTTCTACCGCCCACCCCGCACGCTCCGCTCCTCTGCCGCCCACCTCCTCGCCGTCCCTCGGTCTCGCCTATCCCGCCGTCGACCCCTGGGTCACGTCCTCCCGCGGTCCTGGAACGCCCTCCCTCCTCACCTCCGCCAAACTGATTCTCTTTCCCTCTTCAAAACCTTACTTAAAAATCACCTCCTCCAAGAGGCCTTCCCAGACTGAGCTCCTCTTCCCCCTCTACTCCCTCTGCCATCCCCCCTTTACCTCTCCGCAGCTAAAGCCTCATTTTCCCCTTTTCCCTCTGCTCCTCCACCTCTCCCTTCCCATCCCCACAGCACTGTACTCGTCCGCTTAACTGTATATATTTTCGTTACCCTATTTATTTTGTTAATGAATTGTACATCGCCTTGATTCTATTTAGTTGCCACTGTTTTTACGAGATGTTCTTCCCCTTGACGCTGTTTAGTGCCATTGTTCTTGTCTGTCCGTCTCCCCCGATTAGACTGTAAGCCCGTCAAACGGCAGGGACTGTCTCTATCTGTTGCCGACTTGTTCATCCCAAGCGCTTAGTACAGTGCTCTGCACATAGTAAGCGCTCAATAAATACTATTGAATGAATGAATGAATTTGAACACATTATTTGACTCTCCCTCAGACTTATGGTGCTACTGTAAATCTATCCAAAATTAATTTAATCAATCGCGTTTACAGTATTGTATTTATAGAGCACTTACTGTGTATAGAAGACATACTGTATAGAAGACAGTATATTGTGTATACTGTGTGAAAAGCAGCATGGCTTAGTGGAAAGAGCACGGGCTTGGGAATCAGAGGCCGTGGGTTCTAATCCCGGCTCCACCACTTATCAGCTGTGTGACCTTGGACAAGTCACTTAACTTCTCTGTGCCTCAGTTACCTCATCTGTAAAATGGGGATTAAGTCTGTGAGCCCCATTATCTTGTATCTACCCCAACGCTTAGCACAGTGCTTGGCACATAGTAAGTGCTTAACAAACACCATCATCATTATTATTATAGAGCACTATACTAAGCTTTTGGGAGAAACAGTAGTATGGAGTTGGTAGACACATTCCCTGCCCACAATGGGTTTACAGTCCTGGGGGGTGGTGATTAATTTAATTTGTTTAATAATGACAGCATTGGTTAAGCACATATTATGTACCTAGCACTATTCTAAGCACTGGGGTAGATACAAGGCAATCAGGTTGTCCCATATGGGGCTCATAGTCTTAATCCCCATTTTACAGATGAGGTAGCTGAGGCTCGGAGACTTTTAGTGAGTTACCCAAAGTCACACAGCTGACAAGTGGCGGAGCAGGGATTAGAACCCACAACCTCTGACTCCCAAGCCCATGTTCTTTCCACTGAGCCACGCTGATTCTCATTTATTTGTATTAATGAATGTCTCCCCCTCTATACTGTAACCTCACTGTGGGCAGGGAAATGGGCCTACCAACTCTATTATATTGAACTCTCCCAATCGCTTAGTACAGAGCTCCACACACAGTAAGCGATCAATAAATATGGTTGATTAATTGGTCCCTAGGGATGCTTAGAGTTGTGGGCTAGAAGAGGAATTTAGAAATTATGGACCTCTTCCAAAATCACTGCCAAACAGTTATACAAGCCACTCTCATAAGGAACCATCTTTTCTTTCTACTCAGCTTGATTGTGTTCTTTTTGTCCTTCAAAATGGTGCTGAATCAATCTAACACTCAATCAATCAATTGTGTTTATTGAACACTTACTGTGTGGAAAGCACTGTACTAATGGCTTGGGAGAATACAATAAAAGAATGTAACAGATACATTCCCCACCCTCAAAGAACTTACAAGTATAAAAGGAGAGACAGATATTAATATAAATTACCAATATGTACATTAGTGCTGTGGAGCTGAGGTGCGGGTGAATAAAGGGAGCAAATCAGAGTGACGCAGAAGGGAACGGGAGAAAAGGAAATGAGGGCTTAGTCAGGGAAGGCCTCTTGGAGGAGATGTGCTTTCAATATGGCTTTGAAGGCGGGGGGAGAGTAATTGTTTGTCAGATATAAAGAGGGTGGGCATTCCAGGCCAGAGGCAGGATGTGGGCAAGAGGTTTGCAGCACAACAGACAAGATCAAGGTACAATGAGTAGGTTGGCATTGGAGGCGCACAGTGTTTAGGCTGGGTTGGAGTAGGAGAGTAGTGAGGTGAGATAGGAGGGGGCAAGGTGTTTGACCGCTTTAAAGCTGAAGGTGAGGAGTTTCTGTTTGATACAGAGGTGGATGAGCAACGACTGGAGTTTCTTAAGGAGTTGGGAAACATGGACTAACCATTTCTGTAGGAAAATGATCTCGGCAGCAAAGTATGGGAGCAAGGAGGTCAGCAAAGAGGTCCTTATGTGCAGAGCACTGTACTAAGCACTTGGGAGAGTACAATATAACAACAAATATATTCTCCGCCCACAACTAACTTAGAGTCTAGAGGGGGAGACAGACATGAATATAAAAAATAAATAAATGACAGATATGTACATAACTGCTGTGGGGCTGGGAGCGGTGGTGCAGGGAGGGAGCAAGTAGGGGTGAGGCAGAAGGGAGAGAAGAGGAAAGGAGGGCATACGCAGGGAAGGCCTCTTGGAGGAGATGACAGGGAGGAAGAAGCAGCTCAGGCTTCTATTTCCTCCTGCTTTCCCGATGCACTCAGCCGCTCTGCCACTATACAGAACCAGGGCATCGTGAGAGCACTGCAGGGCTGCCTTCGAAAAGAAATACTTAAAATCAGCTCCATCCCGCTAAACGTAATGTGGTTTCTTCCCCATTGGAAAAACAAGGGAGGAAAGTCACCATTCCTGTCTTTTAAGAAATGATTCAAATGGATACAGACATACTTCTCTTGACTGTAAACTCATCGTGGGCAGGGAATGTCTCCGTTTCTTGTTATATTGTACTCTCCCATGCTCTCAGTACAGTGCTCTGCATACAAGTTCTCAGTAAAAATGACTGACTGACTGACTAGCCCTTTAACAGAGAGTTAAGAAATCAAGAGGCCTTCCCCCAACTAGACAGAATAAGAAACCATTTCCACTCAGAGAGGCTTTTGAATTACACCTTATTTGATGGGATGAGGGGTGACTGCATCTAATGAAGATAATTTCATGAAGCTGGGCAAGAAGATCTCTTTCCAAAGTGTAGGCTTAGAATTGCCAATATTATTGCACAGGTAGAAAAATCAACGCAGGGGAATGAGGAAGTTTCAAACTATTTAGTAGCTGTCTAGCATAATTACCCAGTTGACTAGTACTTGATAATTTTGTCAATTGTTCCTGCGCAGAAAACAACATTAGTATTGAGGCGGTCATATCATCAAACATCATTTTGTCTTTTTGTTGATAAAATAATTACAAGTCTTCTAATGAAAAAGAGCTACAGGGTGCCATCCCCTTCCTATCTGAGAACTTCTTTATATCTTTTCATAAATGACTGATTTACCTAGAGAAAATACAGAGTAATAAAACACAAACTCTGTAAGTCCACATATGACAGATTCTCAGAGACTTAATTTCACTCTTCCTGCCTGGTTTTGGAGAATGTCCAGGGAAAATTAATTTTCTCTGAGAAAGGTTCTGACTTTCTCAAAGTCACTGACTCACAGGTTTATTAATAATCACTTACTTCAAATGTGGATAAAGCAAACATTCTGCAACTCTCTGAATCTAAAACCATAGGTTGATCAAGAGTTAGCCAATCTTCGTATCATGAGAATGGATTCAATCAGGACTGATTTTCTTTATAATAGAAAAACAGGTTCTACCAGCAGGAATCAGAAAGAAAAATTCCCTGGAGCCCCTTTTTAACTTCTGCTGAGATAAAATGAAAATAATGGTGGTATTTGTTAAGTGCTTACTGTGTGCTAAAAACATTGTACTAAGTGTTTGGGTAGATTCAAAATAATCAGGTCAGACATAGTCCCCATCCCACATGGGGCTTACAGCCTAAGAAGGAGAGAGAACAGGCAGAAGCAGAATGGTCTAGTGGATAGAGCACAGGCAGAGAGTTAGAGAAGCAGCGTGGCTTAGTGGAAAGAGCACGGGCTTTGGAGTCAGAGGTCATGGGTTCGAATCCCGGCTCGGCCACTTGTCAGCTGTGTGACTTTGGGCAAGTCACTTAACCTCTCTGTGCCTCAGTTACCTCATCTGTAAAATGGGGATTAAGACTGTGAGCCCCACGTGGGACAACCTGATTCCCCTGTGTCTACCCCAGCGCTTAGAACAGTGCTCGGCACATATAAGCGCTTAACAAATACCAACATTATTATTATTATTAGAAGGACATGGGTTCAAATCTTGACCATGCCACTTGTCTGCTATGTGAACATGGGCAATTCACTTCTCTGGGCTTCAGTCACCTCATCTGTAAAATGAGGATTAAGACTTTGAGCCCCATGTGGGAAGGGACTATGTCCAACCCTATTTGCTTGTATTCCCCCAGCGCTTAGTATAGTGCCTGGCACATAAGTAAGCACTTAAAAATACCATAAATATTATTCATTCATTCAATAGTATTTATTGAGTGCTTACTATGTGCAGTGCACTGTACTAAGCACTTGGAATGTACAATTCAGCAACAGATGGAGACAATCTCTGCCCATTGATGGGCTTACAGTGTAATTATTACTATGTATTGAGCCTCCAATTTACAGTTGAGGGAAAGGAGGCACAAAGAAGTTATGTGATTTGTCCAAGGTCACACAGCAGACAAGTGGCAGAGCGAGGGATTAGAACCCAGGTCCTCTGACTCTCAATACTGTGCTCTTTGCATTAAGGCTTGCTTCTTCCCTTGCTCAAACCTGGCAGGTCCCTTGCATGAAGAAGGCTGCAGCAGGACACTATAACTAGCAACTGAGATGCTTCAAAAACTAAAAAGAAGTAGTTCCCCTCCCTTCAGCACTGCTCATTTGTATATATTTTTATTACCCTATTTATTTTGTTAATGAGGTGTACATCCCCTTGATTCTATTTATCGTGATTATGTTGTCTAGTTTTGTCTGTCTCCCCTTATTAGACTGTAAGCCCGTCATTGGGCAGGGATTGTCTCTATCTGTTGCTGAACTGTATATTCCAAGTGCTTAGTACAGTGCTCTGCACATAGTAAGCGCTCAATAAATACTATTGAATGAATGAACAGTTGTGAGTTCATGTCCAAAAGAAAATATAATCCTGAATCCAGTGAATATACAGTGTGCTGAATTCAGGAGTTTTTCAAACAGACAAATCTGTGCAACTACAAGCTATGCTACATGACTCTGGGCAAGTCACTTAACTTCTCCAGGCCTCACTTTCCTCATCTGTAAAATCAGCATTCAACATATGTTCTCCCTCCCCCTTGGATGATGAGCCCCTTGCAGGACAGGGTCTGCAACTGATCTGATTTCACTGTATCTACCGCAGCCCTTAGTACAATGTCTGGCACATAGTAATCGCTTAACAAACCACAATAATTATTATTCCAAGAGTCTGGGGGGAAAAAAGTCCTTGAATGTCTCGAAGCAAGTGGTTCACCAAAAGAAGCAAAATTTCAAGATCAATTTTTTTAAGAGAGGAAATGCTCCAACGATGAGATGTGAAACTTAGGGTACACAGAAGAGATTGAAGTGAAAAGGGACTAATACTAGAAGAAACAAGGGCTGCTAACTCTACAAAAATTGTTCTCCATTCTTCCTGTCTCACAAGCCCGGAATATTGGCATTATCCTTGACTCATCTCTCTTATTCAACCCACACATTCAGTCTATCATCAAATTCTGTTGGTTCTACCTTCACATCTTTAGAATCCTCCTCTTCTGCATCCCAACAGCTACCACTGCTGAGCCAAGGATACGTATCCCTCCTTGACTACTGCATCCGGCCCAGAGCTGACTTCCCTGACTCCTAACTCTCTCAACTCCAGTCCATACTTCCCTCTGTGCCTGGATCTTTTGTTTCTTTAAAAATGTTCTGTTCATATCTCCCCTCTGTTCAAAAGCCTCCAAAGCTTACCCATCTGTCTCCGCATCCAGGAGTAACTCTTGACCATTGCCTTGAAGACGCTCATTCAGTTCTCCATCTCCTTCCTTACCTTGCAAATCTTTTACTAGGACTCAACCAGCACACTTTGTTCCCCTAATATCAACCCATATCTTGATCTTATCTCTCTCACCACCAAAGTCCTCACATGTCTGTCTCCTTCCTCTGGCCTGGAACCTCTTCCCACTTCATATCCAACAATCCCCCATTCTTCCGACTACCTAGCTCTACTAAAATCACATCTCCCCCATGCGGCTTTCCCTGACTTCTCATATTTACCTTCCCTTCTGTGTACTTTACGTACTTGGATCTCGTCTACTTAAGTACATTGATAGTCACCCCACTCCCAGAACTTATATACACATCCTTACAATCTGCCATTTCTCCACTCAGGAATTCATTTTAATGTTCATTCAACTCAATCATATTTCCTGAGCACTTACTATGCACAGAGCATTGTACTAAGTGCTTGGGATAGCACAATATAACAATAAACAAACACATTCCCTGCCCGTCTGTCTCCCCCTTTAGGAGATAAGCTCCTTGGGGGATGGGCACTAACTCCATCCCGCTGTATTCTCCCAAATACCTAAGCTCTTCCCTCTAAACTGTAAGGTCGTTGTGGGCAGGTAATGTGTCCATTTACTGTTGTACTGTATTTTCCAAAGGGCTTAGTACAGTGCTCTGCACACAGTAAGTGTTCAATAAATACAACTGACTGACTGAATGAATATGTAGTATCCTGCTCTGTACAAAGTACTAATTAACCAATTCAAGATGATGACTGTGTGGAGATAGGCAATCTTCTCAGATGACTTTAAATAAATGGGTGAGTTAAGAAGCACTCCTTCAGTAAAGATTATTTTTCCTCTGAACCTGAGCAGACATTGCCTATAATAATAATGATTAATAATAGTGATATTAATAATAATTGTTAAGTGCTTACTATGTGCAAAACACTGTATTGAATGCTGAGTGGATACATGATAATCAGGTGGGGACTCAGTCCCTATCCCATATGGGCTTACTGTATAATGATAATAAAATAATAATAGCATTTGTTAAGCACTTAACATGTGCCAAGCACTGTTCTAAACATTGGAATAGATACAAAGAAATGAGGTTGGACAGAGTCCCTGTCCCACATGGGGCTTACAATTTTATTCTCCATTTTACAGATGAGGTAACTGAGGAACAGAGAAGTGACGTGACTTGCCCAAGGTCACACAGCAGACAAGTGGCAGAGCTAGGATTAGAACCAAGGTCCTTCTGACTCCCATCCACTAGGCCATGCTGTTTTTTAGGGAAGGGAGAAGTGGTGCTGAGCCCGCATTTTACAAAAGAGAAAACTGAGGCCAAGAGAAGTTGGGTGACCTGTCCAAAGTCACACCGCAGGCAAGGGGCGGGGCCAGGATCGGAACCTGGATACCTTGACTCCCAGGTTCTTTAATAATAATAATAATGTTGGTATTTGTTAAGCGCTTACTATGTGCCGAGCACTGTTCTAAGCGCTGGGGTAGACATAGGGCAATCAGGTTGTCCCACGTGGGGCTCACAGTCTTAATCCCCATTTTACAGATGAGGGAACTGAGGCACAGAGAAGTTAAGTGACTTGCCCACAGTCACACAGCCGACAAGTGGCAGAGCTGGGATTCGAACTCATGAGCCCTGACTCCAAAGCCCGTGCTCTTTCCACTGCGCCAGCTACTGAGCCACTCTGTTTCCCATCAAGTGACTTCTGAACCATATAAAATGAATGTGAACTAGAGCAGAAACCCTCCCAGGGATGTTATTTTCAAAATGACATGCTACCAAGCCTCCTGGCTCTTATCCAGGCCCCTAAATGTACTGCAGTGCTCCATGACATCAGCCATTAGTGGCCAAATAACCTAATGGCCATTTTAAATCAGAAAGGGCTTTGCAGAATACAATCAGCTAAAACGTTTCTCTCTCTCTCTCTCTCTCTCCAGGTGATGACATTTTCTTTGCCTAAAACGTGTGTTCGGCTTCATCTACACCCCTAAATCCCTGGAAAAACTCCCTCAGCCACCTCAGTGAATGCGCTTAAGGGGAAATGCTGGTTACAGGTGCGAAGAAGCAAACTCTCTGGCTGCCAGCCCGCCTGTTCAAAATAATCATGATTGTAATAGGAGTCAAGCACTTGCAATAAGGCAAATGCTGGCTTAAATTCTATGCTCCTTGAGGGCAGGGGTCATGACTATTAACTCTTTTGTCCTCTCCCAGGGACTTAGTACAGCACTCTATGCAGATTAAGTGCTTAATAAATACTTTTTTTATGGCATTTGTTAAGGACTTACTATGTATGAGGCACAGGTCCTATACTAAGCACTGGACCCTGTTCTAAGCATTGGGCACTGATACTATTGATTGATGGATTCCACTGTTCATTCATTTTGTATTCTGCCAAGCAGTTAGTACAATGCTCTGCACTCATTAAGCATTCAATAAATATGATTTATTAATTGATATTCTTTGGATTAGGTAAATGTGGACTTAGTACAGTGCTCTACACAAGGTAGGCGCTCAATGAATACGAATGAATGAATATGAACGATATAATAATAATAACTCTGGCATTTGTTAAGTGCTTTCTAAGTGCCAAGCACTGGAGTGAAGAGTTACAAATCGGGCTGGACACAGTCCCTGTCGCATGTGGGGCTCACAGTTTTATTTCCCATTTTACAGATGAGGTAACTGAAGGACAGAGAAGTGAAGTGACTTGCTCAAGATCACTTAGCAGACAAGTGGCAGAGTAGGGATGTAGACCCACAGGCTCAATTAATCAATATTTTACTGGGTTCTCGGCACTTTGCCTAAGACGGTGGAAGACATTAATAAAATAATGACTCATCTTTTCCTTACATTCTGAGAAAGGCAGGCTGCCATGGTCACCACGAGTAGAGGTTTAGCAGCTAGACCAATGTTTAAATAGACGACTCCTAAATAGCAAAGAGTAGCCGTTCAAATGTTTCTCTCAGGGTCACACCCAGGGAGTTTCCAGTACTATACCAGTCTCAGCTACGGGAGGGAGAGTCAAGCAGGGGCCTATCCATTCCATTCCTAACCTGAAAAGTGGCTGGCGAGTGGAAGGCAATCTGCTGTAAGTCAAGACTCCCTTGTGCTGGGCAGCAGTGGCATGGGAGAGAGTCGAGGGTGGAGACTCATTTTACTGTGCGGAAGGAGGAGACGGTAAACCACTTCGGTATTTTTACCAGGATCTACTAGCAGAATGACTGCAGATGGAGGTGGGGTGTTCTGGGAGAGATGTGTCCATGGCGTTGCTATGGGTCAGAGAAGACAACGCCATAATAATAATAAATAATGTTGGTATTTATTAAGCACTTACTACGTGCCGAGCACTGTTCTAAGCGCTGGGGTAAACACAGGGTAATCAGGTTGTCCTATGTAGGGCTCACAGTCTTAATCCCCATTTTACAGATGAGGGAACTGAGGCACAGAGAACTGAAGTGACTTGCCCACAGTCACACATCTGACAAGCGGTGGATCTGGGATTCGAACCCATGACCTCTGACTCCCAAGCCCGGGCTCTTTCCACTGAGCCACGCTGCTTCTCTAGACAAGACAAGTCCTTCAAATAATTAAATCAGTTTGTACTTATTGCTTTTTTAGGTTCCTGCTTCTGGGTGCAGCTTAGTAGACAGAATTCATTCATTCATTCATTCATTCATTCATTCATTCATTCATTCATTCGTTCGTTCGTTCGTTCGTTCGTTCGTTCGCTCGTTCGTATTTACTCAGGGCTTACAGTGTATACAGTACTGTACTAAGCACTTGGAGAGTACAATATAGCAATTAAGAGAGATAATCCCAGCCCACAACAGGCTGGGAAGGAGACAGCTCACTGTGGGCAGGGAATTTGTCTGTAATACTGTACTCCCTCAAGCACTTAGTACAGTGCTGTGCACACAGTAAGAGCTCAATAAATATGACTGACTGAAACATTCATTCATTCATTCATTCATATTTATTGAGCGCTTACTGTGTGCACAGCACTGTACTAAGTGCTTGGAAAGTACAATTCGGTAACAAATAGAGACAGTCCCTACCCAACAACGGGCTCACAGTCTAGAAGGGGAGAGACAGATGAAACAAAACATGTAGACAGTCATCAATACCATCAAAATAAATAAACAGAATTATAGATATAGTCACATCATTAATAAAATAAATAGAATAATAAATATGTAAATATATAAACAAGTGGTGCATGGCAGGGAGGGGGTAGAGCAGAGGGAGGGAGTCGAGGCACTGGGGAGAGGAGGAGGAGCAGAGGGAAAAGGGGGGCTCAGTCTGGCAAGGCTCCCTGGAGCTTTCAGTAGGGTTAGGAAGGAGGGAAGTGTGTGTCACTCATCGCTGGGGATGGGTTCGTTCAGAATCGGTGTGGCGAGATAGAGACTGAGGATGGAAAGCCTGAGTTTTGTATAAAATTTATTCCGAGAGGCGAATTGAATTATTTGGTTATTTAGATGCAACAAATTGACTTTTCCTTTCTGGAGGAATATGGTTTTAGAGCTTCCGAATGGGAGGAATATACCCCTATGTTACTCGCACGGGGCAGAACACCCCGGCCCACCCAGGCAGAACCCACTTATGATTTACTCGTACGTGGTGAGGCGGCTAGCTCCCACCATGTGCGCGTCCCACTCAGGAGAAATTCACTTATGCGTCACCCACTTATGCATTACCCACTTATGTGTTACCTGCATATGGTGAGGTGGCTAGCTCCCACCATGTTCATGTCCCACTCGGGAGGAATCAACTTAGGCACTAAATCCACTTTATGTGTTACTCGCACTTGGTAAGGCGGCTAGCTCCCACCATGGTCACGCCCACTCGGGAGGCATTGATTTAGGCATTAAATCCGCTTATGTGCTACTCACACTTGGTGAGGTGGCTAGCTCCCACCATGTTCACATCCCACCCGGGAGGCATCTATTTAGGCATTAAATCCACTTATGTGCAACTTGCACTTGGTGAGATGGCTTGCTCCCACCATGTTCACATCCCACTCGGGAGGAATCCATTTAAACATTACATACCCATGGTGAAGCATCTGGCTTCCAGCCCCACACTGAATGCAGGATGGGACACTCACCCATCCCACAGCTCCTCACTTGGTGCAAGCAGAGCAGCCTTCTCACGCTCTGGAGAGAGGCGACCTGCAGCCAGCTGTGCTCTCACCTGAGCTCTCAGGCCATTCCAAGCTTCCGGCCTCAGTTTATTCAACCTCTGCCCTCCCCCCTCCTCCATACCTAATTTGATTGGCACGGGGGTGAGGGGCACCTTCTGTATTCCCAGCTTGGGCTGTCAATCTAGCACTTTCGGTTGTGGGGACAGTATCCCACCCTCACTTCCAGGTTCTGCTTGCTGGCTCAGGAGGTCATGAGACAGCATTTTACCTTGAGATGGTCGGTACCCCAGAGTCACCCTGGGACAGTTTGGTGGATGTGAGGAGGGAGGGCATTTCAGGCCAGAGGTAGGACATGGGCCAGGTGAGAAAAAGGTACAGTGAGGAGGTTAGGGGCAGAGGAGCAGGGTGTGCAGGCTGGGCTGGAGAAGGAGAGAAGGGAGTTGAGGTAGGAGGGGGCAAGGGGATGGAGAGCTTTGAAGCCAATAGTGAGGAGTTTTTGCTTCATGCAAAAGTTGATAGGCAACCACTGGAGATTTTTGAGGAGGGGGATGACGTGTCCAGAGCGTTTCTGTAGAAAGATAATCTGGGCAGAAGAATGAAGTATAGTCTGAAGTGGGGAGAGGCAGGAGGTTGGGAGATCAGAAAAGATGCTGATGCACTAATCCTGTCAGAATCTGATAAGTGATTGTACTACTATTAATAATAACAATAATAATTATGGCATTTGTTAAGCACTTACTATTTGCAAAGCACTGTTCTAAGCGCTGGGGGAGATACAAGTAGGGGTCACAGACTTCATTCCCATTTTACAGATGAGGGAACTGAGACCCAGAGAAATTAGTGACTTGCCCAAAGTCACACACCTGACAACTGGCAGAAGTGGGATTAGAACCCACAACCTCTAACTCTCAAGCCCAGGCTCTTTCCGCTAAGCCACACTGCTTTAAAAGAAAGAGAAGAGAAGAGAGAAAGAAGAGAAGAAAGAAGAGGCAAAAGGGGCTGGAGACTGTAAGTTCTTTGTCAGCAGGTAAAGTGTCTATTAACTCTTTATTTTATTGTACTCTCCCAGGTGCTTAGTACAATGTTCTGCACACAGTAAGTGCTCAATGAATACCACTGACTGAGGGTTTCAGTGGGAGAGACCTGGTATCTTATCCTCCAACAGCCCTTAGATACATATCCCTCTTTGTAGCTGCTTCCCTTAGCTGCAACGTATTTTAATGTCTCTCTCTCCCCAACTAGACTGTAAGATTACTGAGACCAGGTATGGGTCGACTGAATTGATTTTACTCTCCCAATTGTTTAATACAGTGCTCTGCACAGAGTAAGCAATCAATGAGTACCATTGACTGATTGAATGAATTATGATCAAGGCAATGCCAGCAGCCACGAGGTAAAATGGCCTATGGGAAAGAGCATGGGCCTGGGAGTCAGAGGAACTGGGTTCTAATCCCAGTTCTGCCACTTGCCTGCTTTATAACCTTGAGAGAGTCAATCAGTCAATCAATCCATTATATTTATTGAGCACTTACTGAGTGCAGAGAACTGTAGCAAGCACTTGGGAGATTACAATCTGAGTTGGTTTAAATTCGCTGTGCCTCATTTTCCTAAATAGTAAAATGTGAATTAAATACTTGTTCACCTTATTATTAAATACCCCATTTCTCCATGGCTAAACAAGGCAACCGTGATAACTGTTGCCTTCCTTCCAACCAGTGAGGGTGCTTGTTTCCGGCATACCCTATGTACCAGGCCAGGTTGAAAATCTGCTCCCACGAGCTCATGGACCCCCTCCATCACCACCAATAAAAGCACCCTGGTAAATGCCTCCTACAGGAAAGAGCACGAGCCTGAGAGTCAGAGGATCTGGGTTCTATCCACTCCTCTGCTGTGTGACCTTGGATAAATCACTCCACTTCTCTATGCCTCCGTTTCCTCACCTGAAAAGTGGGGATTAAGTACCTGTTCTCGCTCCCCACCTAGACTGTGAGCCCTATGAAAGCCAGGGGCTGAGACCAACTTGACCTTGTATCTTGACTCTATTTATCTTGATTCTATTTATTGCTCTTGATTCTATTTATTGCTATTGTTATTGTCTGTCTCCCCTGATTAGACCGTAAGCCCGTCTAAGGGCAGGGACTCTCTCTATCTGTTACCGATTTTTACATTCCAAGCACTTAGTACAGTGCTCTGCACATAGTAAGCATTCAATAAATACTACTGAATGGATGAATGAATCTACCCCGGTGCTTAGAACAGCGCTTGGCACATAGTAAGTGCTTAACAAATAGCATTATTATTATTATTATTATCTGGCACACCGAGGTCCCTGCTTCCGGCATGCTCCGTTGCCGCGGGCCCAGGGATGAGAGCTGCTGGGGTGTCCTGTCAGTGTCAACCACACCGGACAGTCAGCGAAGTTGCCTCCACGGCACTACCCCTACCTTCTCTGTGCCATCAGGGTGATTCCAACCCATCCTGTCTTTCACCTCTATGGTGGAAAAGAGAAAAACACCTACAGTATGTCTTGCCTTATGATGTCGAGTCATCTCTGACTTATAGTAACACTATGGATGCATCTCTCCCAAACATCCTGTTTTCATCTGCAATTGTTCTAGTAGTGTATCTATGGAGTATTTTTGATAAAACTACATAAGTGGTTTTTACCACTGCCTCCTTCAGTGTGATAAACTTGAGTCTCCACCTTCAACTCTGTCCCATGCCACTGCTGCCCAGCACGGGTGACTTGCGACTTGTGGCAGATTGCCTGCCACTCGCTAGCCACTGCCCAAGCTAGGAATGGAATGGGCAGGCCTCTGCTCGACTCTCCCTCCTGTAGACTGGTAGTGTATTGGAAACTCTCCAGGTGTGACCCTGAGAGGGGATCTACAACATGAGGTCTCCTAAAAATCCCACTTACACACCCTGCCCCCCACGCTGGGAAGATTCGTGGCTGCTGGAGTGGTTCCTGTGGCTATGGGGGTGTCCTGAACTCTGAGGACCCTGAAATTCTGCTCTGCTAGCCACATCATCCGATGATTTTAATTTTTATTCTATGTTTTTGTTTGCATTGTGTTTTATTGTTTCATCATTCCTCCTCATCATCATCATTCAAAATCAAACTCCAGTCCCTTCTCCCCACTTACAGTCTTAGATTGTGAGCCCCACAGTGGATAAGGGCCGTGTCTAACTCCTTACTGTGTATTCTCTCCCAGTGCTCGGGAATAGTCCTCTGCACAGAATAAATGCTTAAAGATACCATTATTACTACTTTTAATAAAAATAATAATAATAATCATGAATAATTGTGCTACTTGTTAAATGCTTACTATATACCAAGCACTGTATTAAGAACTGGAATAGGTACAGGATAATCAGGTCCCACATGTGACTCACAGAGAAAGTAAGAGGGAGAAGGGATAGTGAATCCCCATTTTGCAGAGGGAACTGAGGCACAGAGAAGTTAAGTGACTTGCCCAAGAGCACACAGCAGGTAAATGGTGAAGCTGGTAGTAGAATCCAGATCCTCTGACTTTCAGACCCATGTTCCTTCCACTGGACAACACTGCTGATAACTACTAATTCAACTCCTACTCTTCCTGCTACTATTATTGTTATCTCCTTCTGCCTTAGACTCGGAACCCCAAGTGGGACAGGGACTGTGTCCTATTTTACAATCTTGCATCTCCCTTAGTGCTTACTACATAATAAGCACTAAATAAATACTAAAATCATTATTATTATTATTGACCAGATAGCAGATTTGGGCATCATTAGAGCACCACCTGCAGCTCTCCTCTGCCCCCTCTAAGAAGGAAAGGTCAAAACTTCCACTCCACCTCTTCACTGTTCCACAACCCTGCCTCCTGTACATGGGGTCAGTTGCCTTTTCTTTTTTATGGTATTTGTTAAGTGTTTGCTATGTTCCGGGCACTGTACTACAAAGTGGGGTAGATACAAGTTGATCAGGTTGGACCCAGTCCCTGTCCCACATAGGACTCACAGTCTTAATCCCCATTTTACATCCTGCCTTGCGTCAGAATGGACCTCACTCTCAGGAGATTCCCTTCTCTGAGTGATGAGGCTCATTTTTTGCTAAGGGAGAAAACATGTGGTTCGATTCAAATCCATTAAAAATAAAACTAATTCATAAGCAGGAGATTCAGCCAAAGCACCGCCTACATGGATTACATTTATCTAGATTTGTGTCTGTGGTACTATTCACTGAATTTCAATTTGTGTACATATTCCTCTTATTGATTCCCAATAAGAATCACAAATAGAAATAGCTTATAGATTTAAAATAAGAAACACAGGATGACATATGGAGAAATTATAACATTGCACTGTTTTCTTTGTATCATAAAAAAGCATACTTTGATTTAAAGCATGCTTATGATCACTCCAAAGAATAATTCAAAGATCTATCAAAGCTTTGATTTAAAGTGCATTTATTATCACTCATGACTCCAAAGAATAATTTAAAGATCTATCCACCTGTAAATTGACATACACATGGATATTAAATTGAACCATTTTATTATTATGGAAATATCCACCGAGTATGTGTTACTTAAAGACATGATGAGATGCACTGTCAAATGGCATTGTTCCTTTTTTTGCTTGGTCCTCTCTAATAAAGAAAGACAGGTGTGCTTGATAAGCCTGGAAATCTCTCCATATTAAATACTTCTGCAGGACATAGCCAGATCACAGCACATTTTAGACTGATGATCCCCCCAACCCTCCCTTCCCTGCCTCGTGAAAAGGCTGAAATCTTTCCAGGGGGATATAAAATATGTTTATGAGAAGCAGTTTTGCCTAGTAGATAACGCACATGCCTGGGAGTAAGAAGGACTGGGGTTCTAATCCCGGCTCTGGCACATGCCTGCCATGTGACCTTGGGCGAGTCACTTCATTTCTCTATGCCTCAGTTCCCTCCTCTGTAAAATGAGGATTAAGACTGGAAACCCCATTTGGGACAGGGACTGTGTCCAAACCAAATTGCCCATATCCACCCCTGCACTTAGAACAGTGTTTGGCATATAGTAAGTGCTTAACAAGCACCATATTTTACAGGTTTCCAGTTGTCCAACCAACAATTAAGTGAAATTTTTACACCTAGACTGTAAGCTCCTTGAGGATGTGGATCATGTTTACCTCCCAAACAATGATCTGGAAGACCCCCTCCTCATATCTTCCAGACAATTACTCTCCCCCGCTTCAAAGCCTTCCTGAAGGTACATCTCCTCCAAGATGCCTTCCCAGACTAAGCCCCACTTTTCCTCATCTCCCACTCCCTTCTGTGTCACCCTGACTTGCTCCCTTTGCTCTCCCTCCTTATCCCCGCCCCACAGCACTTACGTACAGAGCTATTTTATTTATTTATATTGATGTTTGTTCATTTCTATTTGTAACTAGACTGTGAAGCTCATTGTGGTAAGGGATTGTCACTGTTTGTTCCTATATTGTACTTTCCCAAGTGCTTAGTATACTGCTCGTTCAATGAATGAACTGAGTGAATGAATAGTACAGTGCTCTACAGCCAGTAAGTACACAAGAAATGCCATTGATTGATTAATAATAACTGTGAGATTTGTTAAGCCCTTAATATGTGCCAAGCACTGTCCTAAGAGCAGGGGTAGATACAATATAATAATGCTGGCGTTTGTTAAACGCTTACTGTGTGCCAAGCACTGTTCCAAGCGCTGGGGTAGATACAAGGTAATCAGCTTGTCCCATGTGGGGCTCACAGGCTTCATCCCCATTTTACAGATGAGGTAACTGAGGCAGAGAGAATTTAAGTGACTTGTCCTAGTCATACAGCTGACAAGTGGTAGAGGCAGGATTAGAACCCACAACCTCTGACTCCCAAGTTCATGCTCTTTCCACTAAGCCACACTGCTTCTCCAATACAATATAAGCAGAGTGGACACAGTCTCTGTTTGACATGTCTCACATAGTTACACGACACCCACTAGCAGAGGCCTTCCCCGGCTAAGCCATCATTTCTTCTTCTCCCACTCCCTTCTGTGTCACTTTTGCATTTGGCTTGGGAGTCAGAGGCCATGGGTTCGTATCCCGACTCTGCTCCTTGTCAGCGGTGTGACTGTGGGCAAGTCACTTCACTTCTCTGTGCCTCAGTTCCCTCATCTGTAAAATGGGGATGAAGACTGTGAGCCTCATGTGGGACAACCTCATTCCCCTGTATCTACCCTAGCGCTCAGAACAGTGCCCTGCACATAGTAAGCGCTTAACAAATACCAACATTATTATTTGGATCTGCACCATTTATTCGCTCCTCCCTTAGCCCCACAGCACTGATACATACCTGTAAAGTATTTATTTACATTAACATTAATGTCTGTCTCCCCATCTAGACTGTACACTCGTTGCAGGAAGGGAACAAGTGTATCAACTCTGTTATGTTGTGATATTTACGGTATTTGTTAAGCACTAACTACGCATCAGGCACTGTACTAAGCGCTGGGGTGGATACACGGTAATCGGGTTGGACACAATCCCTGTCCCATGTGTGGCTCAGAGCCTCGATCCCTATTTTCCAGATAATAATTATGGTATTTCTCAAGTGCTTACTATGAGCAAAGCACTGTTCTAAGTGTTGGAGTTGATACAAGGTAATCAGTTTGCCCCACGTGGGGCTCCCAGTCTTAATTCCCATTTTACTGATGAGGTAACTGTGGCTCAGAGAAGTTAAGTGACTTGCCTAAAGTCACACAGCTGATAAGTGAGAAGCAGGGTGGCCCTGTGGAAAGAGCCTGGGCTTGGGAGTCAGAGGGCATGGGTTCTCACCCCGGATCTGCCACTTGTCATCTGTGTGACTGTGGGCAAGTCACAACTTCTCTGTGCCTTAGTTACCTCATCTGTAAAATGGCGATTAACTGTGAGCCTCACGTGGGACAACTTCATTACCCTGTATCTACCCCAGTGCTTAGAACAGTGCTCTGCACATAATAAGCGCTTAACAAATAGCAACATTATTATTATAAGTGTCAGATCCGGGATTAGAGGCAGAGCTGGGATTAGAAGCAGAGCCGGGATTAGAACCCATGACCTCTGACTCCCAAGCCCGTGCTCTTTCCACTAAGCCAGGACAGATGAGGTAACTGAGTCACAGAGAAGTGAACTGACTTGCCCAAAGTCACAAAGCAGACAAATGGCGGACTCCCAGTCCGTGCTCCATCTACTACGCCATGCAGCTTCTTATTGTAGTCGCCCAAGTGCTAGTACAGTGTTTTGCACATAGTAAATGCTCAATAAATATGATTAATTGATTGATGGGGTTCACAGCCTGAGAGAGAGGAAGAACAAGTATTTTACCCCTATTTTGAGATGAGCTAACTGAGGTACAGAAAAGTCAAGGGATTTACGCAGAAGCACACAGGAGCCTATACAGCATACAATAAATTAGGTGTCATCACATCAAAAGAATGTATTACTTTCAGAATTTCAATTTTTTTTTAAAATGAGGTTATTTGTGTTCTGAAATGTGCCAACCTCATCCTGGATCCCTCAGTCCATCAACATGGAATCCGGACTCATCAATCGACGAGTCGATCCATCATCGGTATGGATTGAGCCCTGACGGTGTGCAAAGCACTGACCTAAGCACTTGGGAGAGTAGGATATGGCAGAGTTGGTAGACCTGTTCCCTGCCCACAAGGAGCTTGCACAACAGCAAGCTACCCAAACTGCTGCTCTACAGTGAGCTGAAATGAGGAGAATTTAAAAAGGAGAGACAGGGGAAATGTTCCAGGCGACAGTTTGAGAGACAGCAGAAGGGATGCCAGTTTATAATACAGCAGTTAGAAATGGACTGACCTTCCTAAAACACAGGTTCTGAGAAGATTAGAATAAAAGGAGCACAAACTGAAGCCCACTCAAGAACTGAGGTCAGAGAAGCAATGTGTCCCAGGGGAAAGTATTACAGGACCTAGAGTCAGGAGACCTTGGTTCTAATCCTGCCTGTTATGTGACCTTGGGCAGTTCACCTCTCTGTGCCCCTATTTCCTCAGTGGTAAAATGTGAATTCAATACCTGTTGGCCCTCCCTCTTGAAGATGAGGAGCCCTGTATGAGAAAGGTTGTGTTTGATTTGAATGTATTTTTTGCTAAGCACATATTATGTACCAGTGACTGTACTAAACACTGAGGTAGTTACAAGCTGATCAGGTTGGACATTGCCTATGCATCAAACCGGGCTCGCAGTCGTAATCCCCATTTTAAAGACGAGGGAACTGAGACACAGAGAAGTGACGTGCCCAAGGTCACCTAGCAGACAAGTGGCAGAGCCAGGACTAGACCTGGGGTCTTCTGAATCCCAGGCCTGAGCTCTAATCCAACAGGCAACACAGTTTCTCTACCCCAGCACTTACACATCCTTAGCTTCCAAGAAGGGCTTAGTAAATACCACAATTAATGATGATGATGATGATGATGATTGCTGTGGATACCAAATGCTAAAGCTCAGAAAGGGATTATCTTTTGATGCTTCTTTGAAGACAAGGATTGTGTGAATCAACTGTATTGTATTCTTCTAAGTACTACTCCAGTCCTCCATGCAAAGTACATGATTAATGAATATCACTGACTGATTGAAGCATAATAAATAGGAGGAGTCAATTGGCACTAGCCCTGCTCTCTGCCATGCTTACAGAAAAGGATGAAATCTCCCTGTAGTAGCCTCCTTTTCAAATCTCAATATACTTAGGCAGAGCCTGGTGTTAAATACCAGGAAAAATGGTAATGGCTATTCTATTTATATTTATATATATTACATATATATACATATATATATATGTATATACATTCACATACACACACACACACACACACACATACACACACACACACACAGACTTGCCCAAGTCACATAGCTGACAAGTGGTAGAGGCAGGATTACAAACCATGCCCTCTGACTCCCAAGCCCATGATCTTTCCACTAAGCCACGCTGCTTCTCCAATACAATATATGGAGAGTGGACACAGTCTCTGTTGGACACATCTCACATAGTTACATGACACCAACTAGCAGAGGCCTTCCCCGACTAAGCCCTCATTTCTTCTTAATAATAATAATAATAATAATGTTGGTATTTGTTAAGCGCTATGTGCCGAGCACTGTTCTAAGCGCTGGGGGAGATACAGGGTAATCAGGTCGTCCCACGTGAGGCTCACAGTTAATCCCCGTTTTACAGATGAGGTAACTGAGGCACAGAGAAGTGAAGTGACTTGCCCACAATCACAAAGCTGACAAGTGGCAGAGCTGGGAGTCGAACCCATGACCTCTGACTCGGAAGCCCAGGCTCTCCCTTCTTTATATATATATATACAAAGAAAGTCACTACCATTCTATATATATGTATATACATATTACATCATGCTCTTAAATGTAGGTAGATTAGATTAAAACAAGAAGATGGCTAAACCAAAGGAATCAAAAACCTGAAAAATTATTTTAAGCTTTCAATAGTTATTCAAAGACTATGTTTTGAAATACAGAGCATTATTTTTGCTTTTAGGTTGCAATCCATTACAAACATATACTATAGAGGGTAAATGCTGAACCACGGTATTTAAAGCAGGCGATGTTGTTGAGAAGTCTGTAAGTACATTTGGAAATGCATTTTTGCTGAATAAGTCTATCATGTAAATCTGTAATTAGGGACTTTTAAAATAGCTGACTTTTTTTACACCATGCACTGCAATTGTCTATTAAGTCAACGAGTACTTAGGGACTCTTAAACCTGCAGATTACTTGCTTGCCATTTTCTGGAAGAGCAAGTGCTAAAATTCCTCTTGAAATTTCCACTGAAATTAAGCATAACTGAGCCCCTTCTCACCTAAATGACCCATTTGCTGTGCTTATTGAATTGAACTCTCCCAAGTGCTTAGTACAATACTCTGGACATGGTAAATGTTCAATCAATACCACTGATCGATTGGGGTTGAGCTAGATGGGATGTAGTATGAGAACAGTGAGGTGAGGTAGGAGGGGGAGAGGTGACTGAGTGCTTTAAAGCTGAAGGAGGTTTTGTTTGAAGTACAGCGGGATGGGCAACCACAGGAGGTTCTTGAGGAGTAGGGAAACAAACTGAACGTTCACTCTTTCTCAGTGAATATTTACCTGCAGGATTCACATTACCCACAACAGCATACAACCATAGCATGTGATATGCAGGCAGTGTATTAAATATATGATTTCCATGATCCTTGATAAAACCATTGAAAAGAGGATTCTCAGAGGAGTTTTCAGATTTTTACTGTTTCCTTAATGCTTGACTATTTTGCAAAGATGTGTATTTACCAGTGTTCTTTTGGACTCTGCAATGTTTCCTTTATCTTACCCCTGTTATCAAGCATCAATTACTTTCAAATATAAATAAACCATGAACTCAAAGAACACAATGGAAAAATTATTAGATATGGATGCTAAATGTGAAATTGTCTTCGGTCAGCTGTTCAACTTTCCATTTGTGAAGGCAAATTTAGCCGGTAATGAGGTTGGGGAAATGTGACCTGAATGGCAATGTGGCAGAGCTCAGAACCATTTACAGAGCAGCTCTGAATAATAATAATAATTGTGGTATTTCTCTAAGTGCCTACTATGTACCAGGCACTGTACTAATCACTCGGGTAGATACAAGCTAATCAGGTTGGACACAGGCCCTGTCCCACTCTATTAAAATTAGACCATGGGTCTGGGTGTCAGAAGACTTGGGTTCATTCGGTAGTATTTATTGAGGGCTTAGTATGTGCAGAGCACTGTACTAAGTGCTTGGAATGTACAATTGGGCAACAGATAGAGACAATCCCTGCCCAATGATGGGCTCACAGTCTAAACGGGGGAGACAGACATCAGGGCAAAACAGAACGAAACAAAAACACGACAACAATATCATGATGAATAGAATCAAGGGGATGTACACCTCATTTACAAAATAAATAGGGTAATAAATAATATATACAAATGAGCACAGTGCTGAGGGGAGGGGAAGGGGGAGGAGAAGAAGGAGGGGGGGAGCAGAGGGAAAGGAGGCTCAGCTGAGGGGAGGTGAAGGGGGAAGGGGGAGGAGCAGAGGGTGGAGGGAGAGCAAAGGGAAAGGGGGGAGCTCAGTCTGGGAAAGACTCTTGGAGGAGGTGAGCTCTCAGTAAGGTTTTGAAGAGGGGAAGAGAGTTAGTTTGGCGGAGGTGAGGAGGGAGAGCATTCCAGGACAGCGGGAGGACATGGCCCAGGGGTCGACGGCGGGATAGGCGTGAACGGGGGACGGTGAGGAGGTGGGCGGCAGAGGAGCGGAGCGTGTGGGGTGGGCAGTGGAAAGAGAGAAGGGAGGTGAGGTAGGAGGGGGAAAGGGGATGGGGAGCTTTGAAGCCAAGAGTGAGGAGTTTCTGTTTTGTGCAGAGGTTCATAGGCAACTACTGGGTTCTAATCCCAGATCTGCTACTTGTTTTCTGGGTGACACTGGGCAGGTCGCTTCACTTTTCTGTGCCTCAGTTACCTTCTCTGGAAAATGGGAATTAAGATAGTGACCCCAATGTGGGACAGGGACTGTATCTAAACTGATTACCTTGTATCTACTAAGCTCAGTGCTTAGTACAGTGCCTGGCACATAATAAGCACTTGGCAAATACCACAATTATTACTATTATTATTTTTCTTAGTACTAGTAATCCATTTGCTTACTGGCAGGGCAAAAGCACCCTGAGAGAGCATCACAGCTCCTTTGCATCAGACAGATGATCACTCTCTCATCTCCAAGCCTTATTAAAATTACATCTCCTCCAAGAGGAAGAACAGCATGGCCTAGTGGATACAGCACAGGCCTAGAAGTCAGAGGACCTGGGTTCAAATCCCGATCCGCCACGTATCTGCTTTGTGCCTCTGGGAGAGTCACGTACCTTATCTGGGCCTCCGTTACCTCATCTGTAAAATGGGGATTGAGACTGTGAACCCTACAAGGGACAGGGACTGTGTCCAACCCGATTTGCTTCTATCCACCCCAGCCCTTAGAACAGTGACTGGTACATAGTAAGTGCTTAACAAATACCATAATTATTACTATTATTATTTGAGCCTCTGTTTCCCCATCTGTAAAATGGGGATTAAGACTGTGAGCCCCATGTAGGACGTGGACTGTGTCCAACCTGATTATCTTGGATCCAACCCGGCACTTAATACAATACCTGACATATAGTAAGTGCTTAAAGAAAGTGCAAAAATAAGAGGACTTCCCTTACTAAGCCTTCATTACCTCTTCTCCTACTCCCTTCTAAGTTGCTCTTGCACTTGGGTTTGTACCTCTTATTTATCCCATTCTCAAGTCCCCAGCACTTAAAGTACATATCTGTAATTCATTAATTTATAAAATGTCTGTCTCCCCTTCTGACCTGTTAGCTCCTTATGAGCAGGAAATGGGTCTACCAACTCTTACACTGTACTGTCCCAAGCATTCAAAACAGTGCTCTGCTAACAGTAAGTTCACAATAAATCCAACTGACTGATTGATTGACTGATACGCATGTCTCCTTAGACTGTAAGCTCCTTGAGGGCAGGGAGGGCTGTTCAATAACTCTCTGGTACTTTACAAATTAACGACTCTATGGTGTTTCCAGTGACAGTGTATGGATCTGAAAGCTGGACAGTGAAAAAACAGGATAGAAAGAACACCAATTCTTTTGAAATGTTGTGTTGGAGAAGGCTTTTGAGAATACCAGGGACTGCCCGACAAACAAACAAATGGATTTTGGAGCAAATTATGACAAAGTGGTCTTTGGAAGGCCAAATGACTTGACTTAGATTAGCCTATTTTGGACACATAATCAGGAGGACTAATTCTCTAGAGAAGATACTCATGCTAGCAAAAGTCCAGGGAAAACGTGGAAGAGGCAGACCAGCAGCTAGATGGATAGAGACCATAACAACGATAACGGAACAACCGTTAGAAAGCTTGCGGATTATGGCAGAGGATAGGATGTTCTAGAGAAAGTACATCCATGGAGTCGCTATGAATCGGAAATGACTCGATGATACATGATAATGACAATAATAATAGTAAAAACTATATTTTTCCAAAAGTGTAGTGCAGTGCTCTGTAAAGTGCTCCATTCATACCCCTGACTGAATGTATCCCTGCCACTATGTATCCAGCAATCCTTCAGGCTCAAAGATGTCCAATGGTGCATGGGTTGGCCATAAAAAAGAAACCCAAATGCAGAGAGTCAGGACCCTTTGACGGTACCAGCGAGAAGCAGAATGGCATATGGGATAAAGCACAGGCCTGGGAGTCAGAAGGTCATGGCTTCTAATATCGGCTCTGCCACCTGTCTGCTGTGTGACCTTGGGCAAGTCACTTCACTTCTCTGTGCCTGTCACCTCACCTGTAAAATGGGGATTGAGACTGTGAGCCCCACTAGGGACAGGGGATGTGTCCAACTTATTCATTTAATTGTATTTATTGAGAGCTTACTGTGTGGAGAGCACTTTACTAAGTTCCTGGGAGAGTACAATATAACAATAAACAGATACACTCCCTACCCACTGCAGGCTTACAGTCTAGAACTCGATTTGACTGTATCCACCCCTGCCCTTAGTACAACGTGCCTGGTACGCAGTAAGTACTTAACAAATACCATCACCATTATTATTCTTATTATTATTATCTAAGGCTTTATGCCAAATGAAAGTTTTCTGAGTCTGGGGTGGTGGTGTCCAGGCTTCTCCAATGGATCAATCACAGTTTCATTGTCATTGCCTATGTACCATCAAATGGCAAAGCAGAATCACCAAAGATGAGGTTTTGGAATGCATTCATTCATTCAATCGTATTTATTGAGTGCCTACTATGTTCAGAGCACTGTACTAAGCACTTGATTCAGGCAGACTGCTGGGACACAACTGCCACAGGAAGATGTGCCTGATAAGAGGCAATCAGGAGAGGCATTTCCTTCTGGGCACACAGACTTCCAGAAGATTTTAGAAAAGCAGCATGGCTTCTTGGACAGAGTACGGCCTTGTGAGTCAGAAGAATCTGGATCTGCCACTTGTCTGCTCTGGGCTTTAAGGACAAATCACTTAACTTCTCTGTGCTTTGGTTACCTCTTCTGTAAAATGGAGATTTAATATCTTTTCTCCTTCCTGCTTAGATTCTGATCCTCATGCGACATGGACTGGGTCCAGCTTGATTAGCTTGTATCCACCCCAGTGCTTAGCAGAGTCCCTAGAACACAATAAGGGTTTAACAAATGCCATAAAAAGGAAGATTAGGGCACCAAAAAGGCAGAGCTTTAAAAAGCAACAGGTATTTTAAGGTGCCACCAGATCAGTCTTTACTTGGCAAGTGTATGGGAACTATTAGCACATGGTAAAGGAAAATCTTTCCAGGCAAAGAATATATACTGGACTGCCCCTAAAGTAAACCCTGTGACTCTTTCATCTGAGATTTGGGGCTGAGAACCCAAGAAATGTGACAGTTTTAAAAGAGTAATACTTGGCTGATAATCCATTCCTCTCTCCTTTTGAATATACTATCTTCTTAAATGTCAGCGTGGAAAGTAATTGATTCATGTTTATGACGTAATGCGTCAACATCAATAAAAGCTCAATTAATCAAGCTGAATCAACCAAGCAGTAGTATTTAATAGCACTTACTATGTGCAGAGCACTGTACTATGTGCTTGGGAGAGTTCAATACAACAGAATTAGAGGACACGTTCCCTGCCCATGATGTGTTTATTACCCAAATTTGCTCTGCTGATCTTACTAAACAGGGAATGCTGCCGAACACGTAACAGGATTTTCTCTTGGAAATTCTACACTTCACACCCAACACCCTGTGGACTCTTGGCTGATTTCAAATCATGATTCCTTCTAGTTTGGAATTATCCTTTTTCATTTTTCAGGAATCCTATCACATAGAATTAGCCTGGACTGCAATTAATTGAATACTTGCTTTATAACAGTTCAAAGACTTTTGAAAAAATTCCCTGAGTAGTCATCACTTTCCAGGACATTCCTCCCATCAGCCATTTCAGGCCTCCGGGACACAAGTATTTTTGTGTTTATCATTCATTTATTCACATGAGTCTGATTCATATCCCTTTTTTCACTACTTTGATTTTTTATTTATTTATGTAGACTATCACTCACTGGATTATAAACCCTCCTTAGACTGTAAGCTCACTGTGGGCTCTGTTTTATTGTACTCTCCCAAGCTTTTAGTACAGTGCTCTGCCCACAGTAATGCTCAATAAATGCAATTGATTGAGAGGGATTGCACCCTTTTCTTCTTTCATATTGTTCTCCGAACATCCAGTACAGTACTCTGCCCACAGTACATGATCAATAAAAGCTATCGATTCTGACAAGAACCCGTCAAATTTGGTTTGTCAAACAATGATATTTATTGCATATCTACTGTGTTTAGAGACTGAAATAAGCACTTGGGAAAGTACAACAGAAACGTTATTAGTAGTAATTTTATTTATTAAACGTTTACTGGGGCAGAGCCCAGTACTAAGTGCCGGGAGAGAATACACAGCTAGCAGCTAGACATGTTCCCTGTCCCTTGAGGGGGCTTGCAATCTAACCAATGGGTACAAACGGACAGCCCAGCTCACACACTCTACCCCTCTGCCGCTAACCTCCACACTGTGCCTCGTTCTCGCCTGGCCCTCCATTGACACCTGGCCCACGTCCTACTTTTCTGGCCTGGTATGCCCTCCCTCCTATACCAAACTAGCTTTCATCCCCTCTTCAAAGTCCTACTGAGAGCTCACCTCCTCCAAGAGGCCTTCCCAGATTGAGACCCCTTTTCCTCTGCTCCTCCTTCCCTCCCCATCGCTCCTACTCCCTCCCTATGCTCCCCCTTCCCTGCCCCACAGCACTTGTGTATATCTATACATATTTATTACTCTATTTTATTAATGATGTGCATATATCTACAATTCTATTTATCTACTTTTGATGCTATTGATGCCTGTCTACTTGTTAGGTTGTCTATCTCCCCGCTTTTAGACTGTGAGCCCGTTGTTGGGTAGGGATTGTCTCTATCTGTTGCTGAACTGTATTTTCCAAGCACTTAGTACAGTGCTCTGCACACAGTAAGCGATCAATAAATATGACTGAATGAATGAATGATCCCTGCCCACAAGGAAATTACAGTCTACAGGAAGAGACAGACATTAAAATGGAATAGGGATTGGAGAAATAGTAGGGATTTAGCTCTAATGACTATTATCTAACAATTTAGAAAATAAACGTATTTTTTGATAAAATTCCACTTGCCTAACAGATCAGCAGCATGATATCCAATAAAGCAGCGTGGCTCAGTGGAAAGAGCATGGGCTTTGGAGTCAGGGCTCACGAGTTCGAATCCCAGCTCTGCCACTTGTCGGCTGTGTGACTGTGGGCAAGTCACTTAACTTCTCTGTGCCTCAGTTCCCTCATCTGTAAAATGGGGATCAAGACTGTGAGCCCCACGTGGGACAACCTGATTCCCCTATGTCTACCCCAGCGCTTAGAATAGTGCTCGGCACATAGTAAGCGCTTAACAAATACCAACATTATTAAAGACTTCTGTACTCCACAGAAATAAGACTAGAAAAAGAGGAAAGGATACTAAGGAAGAAGAATATGGGCCTGGGAGTAAAAGGACCTGGGTTCTAATCCCCGCTTTGTCATTTGTCTCCTGGGTGACCTTGGGCAAGTCACTTCAATCAATCAATATGTATTGAGTGTTTACTGTGTGCAGAGCACTGTAGTAAGCTCTTTGGTGGGTACAATAGAACAGAGTTGGTAGACACAGTCCCAGCACACAACGGATTTACAGTCTAGATGACGAGTTTACAGTCTAGAGGGGGAGACAAACATCAGTAGAAATAAACAGATTACAGGTGGTACATAAATGCTATGGTTGAGGGAGAGGTGAATAAAGGGTGCTAATTCAAGTGTAAGGAGGACACAGAAGGGAATGGGAGAAAACTATTTTCTCTGAGCCTCGCTTTCCTCACCTGTGAAACTGGGATTGAATCCTACATCCTCCTATTTAGACTGTGAGCCTCATGAGGGACGAGGACTGTGGAAGGCATGAGACAATACAAAAGAGGTAAAAACCGCTATCTCTGCCCTGAAAGAGTTTACAGTCTAGCAGTTGAGACAAACAAGACAAAATTATTTGCACTTAGGAGAAAATAAAGATTCAGCCAGTTATACAAAGAGAATGGAAGGATGAATAAGTGGAGAACTATCCATCTAAATATAAACTAAATAAATTACTATATATATATAAGTGCTTTGAATGGTTCATTCATTCATTCAATTGTATTTTTTGAGCTCTTACTGTGTGCAGCGCACTGTACTAAGCGCTTGGAATTTGGCAACAGATAGAGACAATCTCTACTCAAAAAGGGGCTTACAGTCTAGAAGAGGGAGACAACAAAACCCAACAAGCATAGAGGCATGGTTGTAGTGGTAGTTATAATATTCACTGAAAACTCCATGCCATCACCTCAAACTTGATATGTCCAACACAGAACTTTTTTTTTCCACCCCAATGCTGTCCTCCCTGTGACTTTCCCATCACTATAGTCAGCATCACCATCCTTCCTTTTTCACGAGCGCATAACTTTGGTGTTGTCCTTAACTCATCACTCTCATTCAACCCACATATTCAATCTATACAAAATCCTGTTATAGTTCAACCTTCACAACTTCAATAAAATCTGCCCTTTCCTCTCCATCCAAACTGCTACATGTTATCCTATTGCACCTAATCCAAACAATTATCCTATCGCACCTTGAATACTGTTTCAGCCTCCTTGCTGACCTCTCTGGCTCCTGTCTCTCCCCACTCCAGTCCATACTTCATACTGCTGCCCACATCATTCTTCTACAAAAACACTCAGTCCAAGTTTCCCCACTCCTCAAGAACCTTGAATGGTTGCCCATCCACATCTGCATCTAACAGAAACTCCTCACCATCAGCTTTAAATTACTCAATCGCCTTGCCCCAGCCTACCTCACCTCGCGACTCTCGTATTAAAACCCAATCCACCCACTTCACTCCTCTAATGCCAACCTACTCACTATACCTCTATCTCACCACCAACCTTTTACCCATATCCTGCCTCTGACCTGGAATGCCCTTCCCCTTCATATCCGACCGGTAATTACTCTCTATACCTTCAAAGCGTTATTGAGGGGATCCGCTCAACTGTATATATTTCCATTACCCTATTTATTTTGTTAATGAAATGTACATCGCCTTGATTCTGTTTAGTTGCCATTGTTTTTACGAGATGTTCTTCCACTTGACTCTATTTATTGCCATTGTTCTTGTCTGTCCATGTCCCCCGATTAGACTGTAAACCCGTCAAACGGCAGGGACTGTCTCTATCTGTTGCCGACTTGTTCATTCCAAGCGCTTAGTACAGTGCTCTGCACATAGTAAGCGCTCAATAAATACTATTGAATGAATGAATTAGGGCTTCCCTGATTAATAATGTTGGTATTTGTTAAGCGCTTACTATGTGCAGAGCCCTGTTCTAAGTACTGGGGGAGATACAGGGTAATCAGGTAGTCCCACGTGAGGCTCACAGTTAATCCCCATTTTACAGATGAGGTAACTGAGGCACAGAGAAGGTAAGTGACTTACCCACAGTCACACAGCTGACTAGTGGAAGAGCCGGGAGTCGAACCCATGACCTCTGACTCCTCAGCCCTGGCTCTTTCCACTGAGCCACGCTGCTTCAGCCCTCATTAAGCTCTCTTTTCCTTCTCTCCCACTCCCTTCTGTATCGCTCTGATTTGCTACCTTTATTCACCACCTCCAACCCCTCAGCCCCACAGCATTTATGTACATAGCGCAATTTATGTATTTATGTTAATGTCTGTCTCCCCTTCTAGTCAATAAGCTGTTGTGGGCTGAGAGTGGCTGACTGATTAACCCACGTGGTACAGATCACTATATGAGGTACTTGGGAAGGACCTATTAATGAAGTGACACAGCCCCTGTCCACAAGGCGCTTACGATCTAATAGGGAGACAAACCAAAATATCTAGGACATAAGTGCTGGCATGGTAACTGGAAGGCAATGAGCTGAGGAGACAAAAACCATTTTGTAGAATGTGACTGGGATACAAATAACCCCTTTATTGACAGCATTATTATTATCATTAGTGTTGTTAGTATTATGAGCAATAATGACAACAAAGACTGACAATATAACAGAGTGATTCGAATGTAAAGTGGAAATCCTTAATAATATCACCATCACCCTCATCAATAGTATTCACCGAGCACTTACTATGTTCAGAGCACTTGGGAAAGCACAATACAACGGGGTTGGGAGACCTGTTTCCTGCCCACAACCAGCTTACAACCTTGAGGCAGTGATGGACATTAATATAAGTGAATAATTTGTGTGACATGATTTACTATGTACAGAAGTGCTTTGGGGTGGAGGGTGGAGCAAATATCTACTGCCCAAAGGCTACAGATTCAAGTGCATAGTTAACACAGACGGGAGAGGGAGCCAGGGAAATGAGGCGCCTTGGAGGAGATGTGACCTTAATAAGGTTTTGAGGATGCAAAGACTAGTGGTCTGGCGTATGTGGAGAGAGAGGGAATTCCAGGCTAGAGGGAGGACGTGGGAAAAGGTAAAAATAATATGATTGAATCATATTTTACAGAATACCTACGATGCACTGAGTAGATAACAGTGTTATGCTTGCAATAAATATTAACATATCGTTTGTCAGATGGGTACTCCCAAGTTACCAAGGAAATGTAAATAGTATGTGATTTATTCCATAAGAAGACAGCATAGGATTCTTTTACCCACACTCTAGGGTTTCATCTAGGCTAAATCATATTACAATTGCAAAATACTAGATTTTAGCAAAGACACTGCAGTGAGCAAAAGACAGTATCCTCTATCATGGAAGACGAAGAGCCAAGTGATTATTTAAAACATTGCAGCCCAAGTGGCTTTGAGAACTCACCTTTTCTCATATCGATCCTTTACGCAAATCCCCCACTACTTTAGTTACATTTCCTTGAGAAACTGTTCACTCATCTCGGTTCATAAATAATCAGGCAAGTTAAGGAACAAGATAAATAGGGGCCTGCCACCATCCCAAATGAGTATTTGCTATAGTTACACTGAACACACATTTAACAAAACCATAACTGTAAAATAATCACGCCTATGATGCTCTGGAGTCAGTGGAGCCTAGTGGATGAACATGGCCCTGGATGTCAGAAGGAACTGGGTTTTAGTCCCGGCTCTGCCATTTGTCTATGTGACCTTGGGCAAGTAACTTTTTTTTCCTTTTTATGGGTAGTTGTTAAGTGCAGAGAGCCTACCCTGGGACTAAAGTGTGGGTGGAAAACAGTATTTTAAAAAGAAAGGGGAGTGTGGCTTTCAATATTTTCCCAAAATGTGGCTTTCAATATTTTCCCAAAATGCCTTGACTTCAGGTGCTATTGCACTGTCCAACTGAAACAAAGCACTGATGTGATCTGGCCTGGGAAGGGCAATGAATTTTGTTCACATTTTCTGGTAACAAATGCTTCAGAGAAAAGAGAATAGGCAATTTCTATTGCTCATAACAGAAACTGAGGCACAGATAAGTGAAATGACTCACCCAAGGGCACAGAGCAGACAAATGGCAGAGCTGGAATTAGAACCCATGACCTTCTGACTCCATTAACTTGTATCTATCCCAGTGCTTAAAACAGTGCTTGGCACATATTAAGTGCCTGACAAATAGCATCATCATTATTATTATGAAAGAAGGGGCAAGGAAGTAGAAAAGCAAATCTTGAAGGCTAGTGTGCCCTTTGGAAAATTCAAAGATGGATGGTGGCACCAAGATTCAAACCAAGCAGAAGATATAGAGAGGAACTGAAGTATACAACCTCTTTTCTGACTGTGAATCTTGGAACCACAGAGATGCCACATTCCACTTCCTGAATAGTTCTGTATACCCTTACAGAATCTCAAATTCTCAGATACCAATGTCCAAATGGTACTAAAGAGAGGACAAATCCAAAGGTCATGAAAAATGTTTGAAATGCTCCTTTATTATGTCCTATCCTGAAACTCAGTGGATTTTTCAGCTCTGTTATATCATCATCATCATCAATGGCATTTATTGAGTGCTTACTGCGTGCAGAATACTGTACTAAGTGCTTGGGAGAATACAGTGTAACAGAGTTGGTAGAAATGTTCCCTGCTCACAATGAGCGTATATTCCAGAAGGCTTTACTGAAAAATTAGTATGGGCAAGGTGTGAAAATGAAATATGAGTTGTCATCACTTCTTCAAATAAAACAGAGAGATAGAGCAGGAGTTGGAAAAAGGTCATGTACTCTTCTCGACAAGCACTTCACGTCAAAAATGATTAAGCTTTAATCACATTCCCAATTCCCAAATCATTTTGACATTACCGATTAAAGGATCATCCTGATGCTTGCAAATAGCACCTGAGAAACACCATTATTAGTTTTGTAATGTGATTTTTATGATCAGTTTTTTGTTGGTTGTCACAAGATATCTAAGAACTCACGGCTTAGTGGACAGAGCATGGGCCTGGGAGTCAGAAGGTCATGGGTTCTAATCCTGGCTCTGCCATTTGTCTGCTGTGTGACCTTGGGGAAGTCACTTCACTTCTCTGTGACTCAGTTACCTCATCTGCAAAATGGGCATTGAGACCACGAGCCCCAGGTGGGACAGGGAATGTGTCCAACCTGATTAGCTAGTAAAAACCCCAGCACTTAGAACAGTGTTTGACACATAGTAAGCACTTAACATACACTATTAGTGCATTTATCTATGGTTCTATTTAACTATTTTGATGGTAGTGATTCCAGTCTACTTGTTTTGGTTTGTTGCCTGTCTTCCCCATCTAGACTGTGAGCCCGTTGTTGGGTAGGGACTGTCTCTATCTGTTGCCAAATTGTACTTCCCAAGCGCTGAGTACTGAGCTTTGTACACAGTAAACGCTCAATGAATATGCTTGAATGAATGAATGAATTACTATTATTATTAACTCAGAAGCCCTCCTTCTTAAAGAAGTAGCGTGGCTTATCAGAAAAAGCAAGGACTTGGAAGTAAGCAGATCTGAGTTCTAATCACTATTAATGCTATTTATTGAGCGCTTATTATGTGCAAAGCATGGTACTAAGTGCTTAGGATGTACAATGCAAGAAGCAGCATGGCTGAATGGAAAGAGCCCGGGCTTGGGAGTCAGAGGTTGTGGGTTCTAATTCCGGCTCCATCACTTATCAGCTGTGTGACTTTGGGCAAGTCACTTAACTTCTCTGTGCCTCAGTTACCTCATCTGGAAAGTGGAGATTAAGACTGTGAGCCCCATGTGGGACAACCTCATTACCTTGTATCTACCCCAGTGCTTAGAACAGTGCTTAAATACCATCATTATTATTATTATTATTGGATATGCTCCCTGCCCAACAACAAGTTTAGGCTCTAATCCAGGCCCCACTATTTGCCCACTGAGTGGCTTTAGACAAGTCACTTAACTTCTCTGTTCCTCAGTTTACTCAACTGTAAAATGGAATTTAATATCTGCCTCTGCCCACTGCAAGTCTCATGTGGGACAAGACCTGTGTCAGACATGATTAACTATTTATCTACCCTAGCTAGAGCTTAGAACAGTGCTTGACACATAGTAAGTGCTTAACAATTGCCATCATCTTAACAATAAGCAACTCAAGTAGCTATTCTTCCTCAGAGATAAGGAAGGCAAGTCAAGGGTAGCAGAATAGTGCTGGCCTATGAGCCTGAGGACCTGGGTTTGAGTCTGTGTTCTGCGACTTGCCTGCTGTGCGAACTTGGCCAAGTCACTTGAACTCCCTGAACTTGTTTCTTCAACTGCAAAACGAGAATGATCTCTGCCAATCTACTTCCCTCACAAGGCTGCTATTAGGGCAAAAATGTGATAAAGTGAGAGTGCCTTGGGAGAGCAAGGGATCGTATCTCCCAATTCTTTGGTGTATCCCAAGTGCTCAGCACAAAGTAAGCTTTTGATACATACCAATGATTGGGCAAGTCATTTAACTATGCTGTGCCTCTGATCCTCATTTGTAAATAGACAGTGACAAGGAGGCCCAAGAGTTTGGCTGCCAAAATAAAAGCTCCTCCACCAGACCATAAGCTCCTTGAGGACAGGGATCATGTTTACCAACTTGAAGGTACTGTATACACTCGAATGACTGATTATCTTGTATTTTTCCCTGGACTTGGAACAGTGCTTGGCATATAGTAAGTACGTAACAAATCCCACAGTAATTATTATTATTGCTATTATTACAATATAGACATGATCCCTGCTCTCTAGGAGCTTGCAAAATAGCAGGGGAGAGAGACATTCAAATAAATTACGGGTAGGGGAAGTAGCCAGGAATGAAGATGAATACAAAGATACATACAAAGCTCATTGTGCCACTTGTCTGCTCTGTGACCTTGGGCAAGTCACTTTACTTACCTGTGCCTAACTTATCTCATCTGTAAAATGGAGATTGAGACTGTGAGCCCTATGCGGGACAGGGACTGCAGCCAACCCAATAAATCTGTATCTACCCCAGCACTGAGAACAGTACCTGGCACATATTAAGGGCTTAACAAATACTGCTATTATTATTATTATTACTGTGGACAGGGAATGTGTCTACCGACTCTGTTATATTGGAATATTGTACTCTCCCAAGAGTTTAGTACAGGCTCTGCATACATTAAGCACTTAATAAATATGACTGATTGATTAATAATTGCTGTAGAGTAAGGTGTGCGGAAAGTGACTAAGTGCTTAAGGGGTACAAAGGCAAGTACAAAGTGCACACTTGGATGTACATGTAGGCTAGGAGTGGAATCAGGTAGAACGAAGGGAGAGTCAGCACATCTGGAGCTCAACTGTCACCAGAAAGTTTCCCAGCACACACCTCAACACGATTTCACCGCAAAACTAGCCCAGAGCTCTCAAACTAAGATTACTCTTCTTTCCTACTCTGAAATCCTTCAAAAGTTACTAACAGATCTCCTCATAAACAATAAAGAGTCAGATTCCATTAGCACCCCTTAAGTCCCCAGGTCCCCAGGGGGGAAGCGTATTTTCAGAATTAGGCAGTGTCGCTGAGTGGGAGGAGCACAGGGTTGGGAGTCAGGATCTGAGTTCTAGTGACAGCTCCACAGCTTGCCTGCTGTATGGTCTCGGACCAGTTGCTTAACTTCTCTGTTTCCCCATCTGTGAAATGGGGATTAAATACTCGCACTTCCTCCCTCGGACTCTGAGCTCCATGTGGGACAGGGACTGTGCCCGATCTGACCGCACTGTATACATCCCATTGCTTACCACAGTGCTTGGCACATGGAAGGAGGACTGTCATCATCAGTTCCGTGCACCAGAAACCAAACAGAACTTTTTTTAAGGATTGAGAGAGTAGTTGCTATTTACAAAAGGAGTGCATGTGGGGTAGAAGTAGGAGGAGAAGGAATGAAATTGAAGAAAAAAAATAATTTCCTTTGCAGTAATACTTCTATCGTTAGGAAGAATTTGAGTATTCCTCCGATCACATCAAATATGGAAATATTTTAATGCACTCCAGGAGCTAAACACATTCAAGTGAAATGAACAGGAATTAATAATACTCTACGGTGCCCGCGGTTGCAGTGAAATCTTCTTGGTAGAATGCTGATAACCAATGTGCCCGTCAAGCCTTATACTTTGGCATAGACATGGCATTGCAAATTGATAATGTCCTGGCAAAAAATCTTGAGAAGACACAGGTTAAGAGGTGTTGAAACACAGCAGGCTAGTTCTTTCAAAAACTGTTAGCTCTCCTAGGGTGCAGTGGACATAGCTGTGACAAAGGAAAATACTTAGGAATTGGGTCTTCAGGGTATTCTTTCTTTCAATCATATTATTGAGTAGCTACTAGGTGCAGGGCACTGTATTAAGCACCTGGGAGACTATAACAATAAACAGAGTCATTCCCTGTCCACAACGAGCTTACAGTATAGAGGAGGAGACGGACATTAATATACATAAATTACAGATATGGACATAAGTGCTGTAGGGCTGGAAGCAGGGGTGAATAAAGGAAGAAAGTCAGGGCAAAGGGAATGGGAGAAGAGCAGAGAAGGGCTTAGTCAAGGAAGGCCTCCTGGAGGAGATGTGCTTTGGATAAGACTTTAAAAGGGGTGAGAGTAATTGTCCGTCAGATCCGAGGAGGGAGGGCATTTCAGGACAGAGGCAGGATGCGGACAACAGGTCGGCAGTGAGAGAGATGAGATCGTTTAGACCCTAAGCCCTTTTTTGGGCAGGGACTGTCTCTATCTGTTGCCCAATTGTAGGTTACAAGCACATATTACAATGCTCTGCACATAGTAGAAGCAACATGGCTTAGTGACAAGAGCCCGGGCTTGGGAGTCAGGGACCGTGGGTTCTAATCCTGGCTCCGCCGCTTGTCAGCTGTGTGACTTTGGACAAGTCACTTAACTTCTCTGTGCCTCAGTTCCCTCGTGTAAAATGGGGGAGTAAGTCAGTGAGGCTCACGTGGGACAACCTGATGACCTTGTATCTCCCCCGGCTCTTAGAAGAGTGCTTGGCACATAGTAAGTGATTAACAAATACCAACATTATTATTAGTAATAATAATTAAACGGCTACCTTACTATTACGGGCTCTCGTTATATGCCGGCTAGCCTTCTCTCTGACCTCCCTTCCTCCTCTCTCGCCCCGCTCCGGTCTATTCTTCACTCCGCTGCCCGGCTCATCTTCCTGCAGAAACGATCTGGGCATGTCACTCCCCTTCTTAAACAACTCCAGTGGTTGCCTATCGACCTCCGCTCCAAACAAAAACTCCTCACTCTAGGCTTCGAGGGTCTCCATCACCTCGCCCCTTCCTACCTCTCCTCCCTTCTCTCTTTCCACCGCCCACCCCGCACGCTCCGCTCCTCTGCCGCCCACCTCCTCACCGTCCCTCGGTCTCGCCTGTCCCGCCGTCGACCCCTGGGTCACATCCTCCCGCGGTCCTGGAACGCCCTCCCTCCTCACCTCCGCCAAACTGATTCTCTTTCCCTCTTCAAAACCCTACTTAAAAATCACCTCCTCCGAGAGGCGTTCCCAGACTGAGCTCCTCTTCCCTCTCTACTCCCTCTGCCATCCCCCCTTTACCTCTCCGCAGCTAAAGCCTCATTTTTCCCTTTTCCCTCTGCTCCTCCACCTCTCCCTTCCCATCCCCACAGCACTGTACTCGTCCGCTCAACTGTATATATTTTCGTTACCCTATTTATTTTGTTAATGAATTGTACATCACCTTGATTCTATTTAGTTGCCATTGTTTTTACGAGATGTTCTTCCCCTTGACGCTGTTTATTGCCATTGTTCTTGTCTGTCCGTCTCCCCCGATTAGACTGTAAGCCCGTCAAACGGCAGGGACTGTTTCTATCTGTTGCCGACTTGTTCATCCCAAGCGCTTAGTACAGTGCTCTGCACATAGTAAGCGCTCAATAAATATTATTGAATGAATATTAGTAGTAGTAGTAGTAATAAGCGCTCAATAAATACGATTGAGTGAATGAAGTATAGTGAGAAGGTAGTGAGGAGCAAAATGCATGGGCTGGGTTGTAGTAGGAGAGTAGCAAGGGGAGGTAGGAGGGGGCAAAGGGGCAAGAGTATCACTATTTCCCCTCAATTTCCATCATGGGGTGCCATGGGCAATTGGTTTTCAACTTGCCATGACTTTGTGCCAGCAGTTAGAACTGGAAGATCAAGTCTCTGCACTCAGTGACTTTGCTCAAGTGTCCCCTGAACCACCACAGCTCATAATGAAATTGGTAAAAAAAAAAAAAAAAAAAAAAGGTTCAAATTTTATATTAAAACCACAGCAACCAATACATCAGAATCTTCTGTCTCCTAGCTAAAAATTTCAGTCGGTCCATCCCCTAAACCACGACCGCTCTTCATGAAATTGTAAAAAAAAATTCAAATTTTATACTGAAACCACAGCATCCAATACACCAGTCTTCTGCCTCCTAGTTAGAAATTTCAGTCGGTCGTACAGGGTTTTGTTTATGAGGAGTCAGTTCTACAAATGAATAGTGGGCCTACTGGAAAGAGCTTGGGTCTGGGAGTCAGAGGACCTGGGTTCTAATGCCGCCTGTGCCACTCACCTGTTGTGTCGTTGGTTATTCATTCATTCATTCAATAGTATTTATTGAGCACTTACTATGTGCTGAGCACTGTCCTAAGAGCTTGGAATGTACAATTCGGCAACAGACAGAGACAATCCCTGCCCACTGATGGGCTTACAATCTAATCGGGGGAGACAGACAAAGACAACAGCAATGAAGAGAATCAAGGGGATATACTCATTTACAAAATAAATAGGGTAATAAAAATATATGCAAATGAGCAAATGAGCACAGTGCTGAGGGGAGAGGAAGGGAGGGGGGAGGAGCAGAGGGAAAGGGGGGAAAGGGGGCTTAGCTGAGGGGAGGTGAAGGGCGAGGCAGAGAGGCAGTAGAGGGAGCAGAGGGAAAAGGGGAAGCTCAGTCTGGGAAGGCCTCTTGGAGGAGGTGAGCTCTCAGTAGGGCTTTGAAGAGGGGAAGAGAGTTAGTTTGGCGGAGGTGAGGAGGGAGGGCATTCCAGGACAGTGGGAGGACGTGGGCCAGGGGTCCACGGTTATGTCACTTAACTTCTCTCTGCCTCAATTTCCTCCTCTAAACTGGGGATTCAATACCTGTTGTCCTCGCTAGACTGTGAGCCTTGTGGGACACAGATTGGATATGATGTGATTGCACTGCATCTACCTTGGCCCTAAACACATATCTTGACACACAATAAGCTTAACATAAACTATAATTATTAATCAATAAATCAATCAATGGTACTTGAGCACTTACTGTGTGCAGAGCACTGTACTAAGCACTTGAAAGAGTACAATACAACAGAGTTGGTATAAATATTCCCTGCCTTTATTATTGCTACTAACATTAGAGAAGCAGCGTGGCTCAGTGGAAAGAGCACGGGCTTTGGAGTCAGGGCACATGAGTTCGAATCCCAGCTCTGCCACTTGTTGGCTGTGTGACTGTGGGCAAGTCACTTAACTTCTCTGTGCCTCAGTTCCCTCATCTGTAAAATGGGGATTAAGACTGTGAGCCCCACGTGGGACAACCTGATTCCCCTATGTCTACCCCAGCGCTTAGAACAGTGCTCAGCACATAGTAAGCGCTTAACAAATACCAACATTGTAATTATAAAGGTCCTTGTGAGAAGGGGTCATGTCACTTTGTTTTGCTCTGCTCAAGTGTTTCATTAATCAATTAATTAATTAATTTGCATTTATCGAGCCTTTACTGTGTGCAAAGCACTGCACTAAGCACTTGGAAGAGTCCAGTATAAACAGACACATTCCCTGCCCACAAGGAGCTTACAGCCTAGAGACGAGCTCACAGTCAGTGAGTGAACTGCACCAGTAAGAGCCAGATGGGCCAGTTTCAAACTGGTCTAGGCCCACCTCCCCACAGCGCACGCTCCTGGAGTTACAGAATGAGGAAGCCTGGGGTTGCACTAAAAAAATATAAACTAGGCCAGAAGTCCTCACTCTTCTACCAATGTGCTGTGTTCCCTCATGAAGATGACCCAACCTCGCTAGGCCTCAGTTTACCTCCTCTTTTTTAAAGGGAACCACAAACTCCCTCCCCTCCCTAAGTGCCAAAGGAGTTGTGAAAATGAAATTCAATAATCAAAGGAAAAAAGCAGTGTGAGTTTATAGGAATTAAGGGGTGAAATAAATCTCAGACCACAATAAATGACTGTGTTAAATTCTCCCCAGGGTCATTTTCTCAGTGTGAAGTTGGCACACAATTTCATTCAGTCGACAAAGAGAAGATCTCAGAAATATTGGCAGCAACTGTTTTAATGGTACCCAAGGCATGGTTGAAGAACAGATATCACCATTCCTGTCGGCTGCTATGATTTATCACCTTTACTCTTCCCTCTTCTGAATCTTGACTATTGTAAGCAACCAATAAACCAGAGTGCTTTTTCCTCACAGAAAGTAAAAACTGGCTTAGATCCTGAGAGGGTAAAGGCCACTTTCAAGAGGCAGGTGGTTCCATTCTTCTTATAATGAAAGCACAGTTCCTCTGGGGATTAACAACATCCTAGATAAGTGAATAACCTTCCACCCAGGGAAAATCTTGAAATCAACAAAATCGGACAGAAAGAGAATGACCTGAACTTGCTACACGACAGGACAAAGAATTTGTCACTTTGGTTCACAGTTACAGAAATCTGAGGAGTAACTGGCTCTGTCCTGAACTAGTGGGAGGTAGAGTCAGAGTTGGACTGGCACCAGTCCTAAGAAACTGATTCCTACATTTCTTTGTTTTCAGTTAATCCTTCTTCTCTCACAGCAGGAGCAACCAATCAATCAATTTATTGAGCTCTTACTATGGGCAGAGCACTGAACTAAGGATTTGGGAGAGCATATTATAACAGAGTTGGTAGACAAGTTCCCTGCCCAAAGGGAAGCAGTGAAAGAAGCAGGGGCCTGGGAAACAGAACTACGTTCTATTCATCCATTCATTCAATAGTATTTATTGAGCGCTTACTATGTGCAGAGCACTGTACTAAGCGCTTGGGATGAACAAGTCGGCAACAGATAGAGACAGTCCCTGCCATTTGACGGGCTTACAGTCTAATCGGGGGAGACAGACAGACAAGAACAATGGCAATAAACAGAAAAATATGGAACGCTTCACGAATTTGCGTGTCATCCTTCTAATCCTGGCTCTGCCATTACCTGCTGTGTGACCTCGGGCAAGTCAGTAAATATTTCTGTTTCAGTTCCCTCATCTGCAAAATGGGGATTCAGTACCTGCTCTCCCTCCTACTTAGCCTATGAGTCCCATGTGAAACCTGATTATCTTGCATCTACTCTACTAATAATAATAATAATAATGACGATGATGGTATCTGTTAAGTGCTTACTATTTGGCAAGCACTGTTCTAAGCGCTGGGGTAGACACAAGGAAATCAGGTTGTCCCACGTGGGGCTCACAGTCTTTATCTCTATTTTACAGATGAGGGAACTGAGGCACAGAGAAGTGAAGTGGCTTGCACAAGGTCACACAGCAGACAAGTGGAAAAGCTGGAATTAGAACCCATGACCTCAAACTTCCAAGTCCGGGCCCTTTCCACTAAGCCTCGCTGCTTCCCTAGCACTTTGTACAATGCAAGGCACATAATAAGTACTTAACAAATACCCAGTTATTATTACTTATAAGCAGCATAAAATCTAGCAGGGGAGACCAATGTTAAAAAAAATTATGTATACGTATAGAAGCGCGGTGGGGATGAGGCGGGGTGAAGAAAGGGTACAAATACAAGTGCATGGGCTTATTTAGACCTGTTTGACTCCATTTATATAATGAAAATGAACGAATTAAAGGCTGCTTTGACTAATATTATCAATAATAATAATAATGATAACAATGATGGTACTTGTTAAGGGCTTACTATGTGTAAAGCACTGTTCTAAGCACTGGGGGGGCTATAAGGTGATCAGGTTGTCCCACATGGGGCTGACAGTCTTAATCCCCATTTTATAGGTGAGGTAACTGAGGCACAGAGAAGTTAAGTGACTTTCCCAAAGTCACACAGCTGACAAGCAGAGGAGCAGGGATTAGAACCCATGACCTCTAACTCCCAAGCCCATGCTCCTTCCACTGAGCCACGCTGCTTCTCTAATCAGTAACTTCTCTATCAATATCAATTCCTCCCTCTTGGGGAAGACAAATAAACCCATAATTTACACATGGAAATGTCTGAGATAGATTCCTGGTTTGTAGGGGTATTCCACCCTGGACAAATCCTTTTTCCTCTTTTGAACCTTTGGCTTTCAATTACAATACATGATTTACCAAATAAATGCAATCATACTTATTAAGACTCCAAAGCTCCGGACCATTTTGGGGGAAAAAAAAAAGTAGTCGAAGCACTTGACTTACGATGGGGCAGCTCGAGTGGATGTCCCGTGACGTCACACCAACCCACCGGATGAATATCATGGCTGTCAGCGTCGATCCAATAATCGTATTTCTGGCTCCAGCCATCGAAATGCACCTGTTAAAATAGGGCTTATGCTTAGAGAAGAGAGGAAGCTCCCATTAGAACATGGCACAACATCAAAGCTGTTTATGAGTAGGAACTAGTGATTATTGATTGGATGTCATGTGATTCACTGAGGAAATTGAAATCATTACTCAGGTCACATCTCTTCCCCCTCTTTTCCCGGGTTCATTTTCCCTACTGCATTGTCTATGCACTTATATCTTTGACCTCTGATTATTAGATATTTGCCCCACCCCCAACCCCACAGTACTTCTGTACTTATCTTTAAATTATATATTTTGAATTATTGATTTATTCATATTAATGTCTGTGTCCCTCTCTAGACTGTAAGTTCGTTATGGGCAGGGAATGGGAATGTGTTTGCTAATTCTGTTGTACTGTACTCTCAGAGTGTTCAGTGTACAGTGTTCTGCACATAGTAAGTGCTAAATAAATACCATTGATTGACTGACACACATTCTGAGTGCCACTCATCCAAATGTACAAGAACAAGCATGGTGTAGTAGATAGAGCAGGGGCCTGGGAATCAGAAGGTCATGGGTTCTGATCCCTGCTCCGCCACTTGTCTGCTGTGTGACCTTGGGCAAGTCACTTCACTTTTTTGGGCCTCAGTTACCTCATCTGTAAAATGTGGATTAATTCCGTGAGCCCCACATGGGACAACTTGACTACCTATATCTATCCCAGTGCTTAGAACTGTGCTTGGCACATAGAAAGCGCTTAGCAAATACCATCATTATTATTGTTATTATTATTATTATTGCTATGGTAGTAAAGCGATCTAGAAATGTTTATTAATCCAGCAGCTTTGTAGTAATGGTTGAGTAGTACTGGAGAACTGTTCTTTTTCATAATTTTTTATGGTGTTTGTTAAGCTTGTTGTGGGCAGGGAATATGTCTCCAAACTCAGTTATATTCATAATGATAACTATAGTATTTATTAAGTGCTCACTATATGCCCAGCACTTTACTAAGCACTTGGGGCATATATAAGCAAATCAGGTTGGACACAGTCCCGGTCCTCATGGGGCTCACAGTCTTAATCCCCATTTTATAGATGAGGTAACTGAGGCACAGAGAAGTTAAATGACTTACCCAAGGTCATACAGCAGACAAGTGGCAGACCTGGGATTAGAACCCATGACCTTCTGACTCCCAGGCCCGTGCTCTATCCACTACGCCACGCTGTTTCCTTATATTGTACTCCCCCAAGTGCTTAGTACAGTGCTCTGCTCACAAGAAGTGCTCAATAAATATGATTGATTAAGTGCTTTCTCTGAGGCAACCACTGTTCTAAGAACTGAGGCAGATAAAAGTCAATCGGGGGGACTCAGTCCCTGTCCCACAAGGGGCTTCCAGCCCAAGTAAGAGGAAGAACAGGTATTCAATCCCTATTTTACGAATGGGGTAACTGAGGTCCAGAGAAGTTAAATGACTTTCCCAAGGTCACACAGCAGGCAGTTGGCATAGTCAGGATTAGAACCCAGGTCTTCTGACTCCCAGGCCCATGCTCTTTCTGCTAGGCCATGCTGCTGCTTCTAATTCAGTGCCAGTCATCCCCCTGCTAGATTTTAAGCTCACTAAGGGCAGAGAAATTGTCTCCGTACTTTATTTTATTGCTCCCAAGTACTTACAATTGTGCTCTGCACACAGTATGTGCTCAATAAATACTACGGACTGATTGGTTGCTGTTCAATATTGGCATGCCATAACATTTTTAAGTCGCATGTACTGCTCAGGAACCTGCAGCAAAATTGGTATAGAAAACAATCCAGTGACATGTTATCCTTCATATTCTCATGATTCAGAAGTTATAGAACTGGTTGAAATAGTTCTTAATGGAAGGAGAGCATGAAGAAGGAAGATGGGCTTTGATCACTGTATAATTCTGCTTACACTCACACCTAGATTTCAATACATAGACTGTATCATTTGGAGTTCCCCTATGCAAACTCAATCTCTTCACCATTTCTGCAACACCTGGAACAAATATACTTTTACCAGAAAATCAAATCATACTTGTAAAAAGCAGAGTCCCTCATACATGGAAAATACTGAACCTAATTTCATTCATTCATTCATTTAATCATATTTATTGAGCACTTACTGTGTGTAGAGCACTGAACTAAGTGCTTGGGAAAGTACAATACAGTAATAAAGAGAGGCAACCTCTGCCCACAAGGAGCTCACAGTTGAGAGAGGAGAAGAAAGACAGCAATGCCAGTAAAAAGGCATCAATATAAATAAATAAAATTACAGATGCGTACAAAAGTGCTGTGGAGTGGAGGAGAGGGGAAGTGCAAAGGAAGCAAGTCAGGGTTACTCAGAAGGGAGTGGGAGATGAGGAAAAGTGGGGCTTAGTCTGGGAAGGCCTCTTGGAGGAGATGCGCCTTCAGTAAGGTCAGAGTAAGGGAGGGAAAGTAATTGTCTGGTGGATTTGAGGAGGGAGGGCGTTCCAGGCCTGAGGCAGGAAGTGGGCCAGGGGTCGGCAGCGAGACTGGTGAGATCAAGGTTAGGGAGAGGAGTGGAGTGTGCAGACTGGGAAGTAGAAGGAGAGAAGGGAGGTTAAGTAGGAGGGGGCTAGGTGATGGAGAGCTTTAAAGCCAACAGTGAGAAGTTTTTGTTTCATACGGAGATGGATAGGCAACCACTGGTGATTCCTGAGGAGGTGAGTGACATGCCCGGAACATTTCTATAGAAAGATAATCTGGGCAGCGGAATGAAGTATGGACTGGAGTGGAGAGAGGCAAGAGATTGGGAGGTCATAAAGGAGGCTGATCCCCTCTCAGGGTCACACCTGGAGAGCTTCCAGTCCTCTACCAGTCTCGGCTATGGGAGGGAGAGTCAAGCAGAAGCCTGTCCATTCCACTCCTAGCTTGGCCAGTGGCTAGCGAGTGGCAGGCAATCTGCTACAAGTCAAAACTCACCTGTTCTGGGCAGCAGCAGCATGGGAGAGAGTCGAGGGTGGAGACTCTAGTTTACTGCGTGGAAGGAAGCAATGGTAAACCACTTCCATATTTTTACCATGAAAACTCTGTGGATACACTATCAGAACAATTGCAGATGGAGAGAGGAGCATTCTGGGACAGATGTGTCCTTGGTGTCGCTATGGGTCGGAAATGACTTGATGGCACAAGACAAGAAAGGCTGATGCAATAATCAGGCAGGATAGGATGAGTGACTGTACTAACGTGGGGCTGATTTGGATGGACATGAAAGGGCAGATTTGAATGATGTTGTGAAGATGCCCATCAGGATTTGGTGATGGACTGGTTACGTGGGTTGAATGAAAGAGCAGAGTCAAGGTTGATGCCAAGATTAAGGGCTTGTGAGACGGGAAGGATGGTTGTGCTGTCTACAGTGACGGGAAAGTTCTAGAGAGGACAGGGTTTGGGAGGGAAGATAAGGAGCTCTGTTTTGGACATGTTAAGATTGACATGTCGGGAGAACATCCAAGTAGAGATGTTTTGAAGACAGAAGGAGATGCGAGCTTGTAGAGAAGGAGAGAGAACTGGAGATGATGTAGAATTGGATGTCCTCCACATAGAGATGGGAGTTGAAGCTGTGGGAGCTAATGAATTCTCCAAGGGAGTGACTGTAGATGGAGAATAGAAGGGGATCAAGAAATGAACCTTGCGGGACACTTACAGTTAAGGGATGGGGGTGGGAGGAGGAGCGCACGAAGGAGACTGAGAATGAATGGCCACAGTGATAAGAGGAGAACCAGGAGAGGATGGAGTCAGTGGAGCCAAGGTAGGATAACATCCAGAAGAATGGGATGGACATTTGACACTGACATGCTGAGAAGCGGTGTGGTTCAGTGGAAAGAAGACAGGCTTGGGAGTCCAAGGTCATGGGTTCTAGTCCCGGCTCCACCGCTTGTCAGCTGTGTGACTTTAGACAAGTCACTTAACTTCTCTGTGCCTCAGTTAACTCAGCTGTAAAATGGGGATTAAGACTGTAAGCCCCACGTGGAACAACCTGATCACCTTGTATTCCCCCCACCAGCACTTAAAACAGTGCTTTGCATGTAGTAAGCGCTTAACAAATGCCATCATCATTATTATTATTATTATTTGTCATCTCAGCCTGCTAGGAAAGGTCAAATGTCACAAGAGTCTTGTATTCAAGCACCAAAATGCTTTATGAGTGGGGCAATCACAATGGACACACTTGCTTTAGAGTCATGACTCACACCGGCAGTTTTCAAAAATACTAACAAGTATTAATATAAACAAGTACTGAACATGTGCTCTGCACGCAGTAAGCACTCAAAAAATACTATTGACTGATTAATAGCCACATTAGCCTGCTTCTAGTGGCAGGAACTGGACCATTGTGTTAATCAACTGTATTTATTATGGGCTTATTGGGTGCAGAACAGTGTATTAATGATCTCAGGCTCAAAACATTCAGAGTTGTTTCTCAATGAAATCAAAACTGCAGCTGGTTAGAACATAACTCCTTAAACATACTCCCCACAGGGGATAGCAACCGGGAACAAAGTGGGAGTGATAGGAAGGTCAGATCACTCTCAGAGAAGACTGGAAAATGTCTAAAACTTGAGGTTTCCGCAGAGTGATTGGGGGTTCGAGCTACAAAGAGGACCTGGGGGAGAAAGAAACCTACTGCAAGAATGAAATATCAATCTGCTGCGCCACAGGCCTTGATGCACTTGCCCCTCTCAAAGTTCAGCAATTATGTCATCTCAAAGCCAGAGAGGAACTGCTGTACTACCAAAAAAGAGCAGAACCCCTTGAATTTTTTCTCGCTAAAGAAACACTTTCCTAGGAGTTTGTCGACACACATTTGTAGTAAGGAGGCCTTCATTTTCAAGCCAAAATATATATACATTTCATTAGAACTGGCTAAACTAATTATCATTCTGACAGAGGGAATGCAATATGGTGAACTAATGGGACACTGAACTGAAAAAAAAAGGGTCCGCTGAATTTCTGCTGGATTTTTTTTTCTGTTGGGATTGTTGATGTTTACCTGAACTGTCCTTTCCATCGTAGAATTTACCCAGTTGACAGCAGGAGCCAGCATCCTTAATCATTGTGAAATTGAATAATTACTAAAACACAACATTGGCTCTTGAGAATGAATTAAATTTCTAATGAAGCCCAGGAAATATTACAAAAATGGAGCAAATTTTAGACACCACAGTTTTAAATATGCTTAGACTGAGAATTCTGAAGGCTGGGTCTGAGGGGCCATTGTGGTCTGCTCTCATTATGCTGTCCAGCTCACTTAGCAGTGGGCAGAACGTACTCTTCAAGGGCTCTGCCAGGGCCCGGAATTGTCCGGCGTCAACTACCCCCCATGTGGACACCGTCTAGCCCACATGGAGGATGGGGCTCCTCTGGATATGTCACCATCACCCGGGGGCTGGGACTGAACTCAGAAACCTTGGTTCAGGATGTAGTTATGGGGTGTGGGGGCTTCTCCTCAGGCCCACCTGTTTCAAATGAGCACACCTCAGTATGGGGTGTCCAGACAGGTAGCTATGCCCAGTCTACCTGGATTCCCATTGGCATCCAGTGCCAAGAGCAGAGCCCCAATGATTGCCCCAGTCTGTCATGAGGTTTAGAATTGATTTACACCGCTCTATACAAGTCTGCTAAACTGAGTACTCCTACCTAAACTATCCTGGTTGAGAAACCTTCTTTAAACCAAGCGGTGATCTCAGGGTGCAGGGACTAGGTCCGACCAGTGGTAGAAGAAGGGCATAAATAGGTCAGTGGAAGAAGTCTTATGCCTTAACTGTTGGCCTAATGGATAGAGCAAAGGCCTGCAAGTTAGATCGACCATCCATCCATCCAATCCAATCCAATCCAATCCATCCATCCATCCAATCGTATTTATTGAGCGCTAACTGTACAGAGCACCATACTATGCACTTGGAAAGTACAATATACATCAGTAGAGACAATCCCCATGCACAATGGGCTTACAGTCTCGGGGGGGAGACAGACATCAGAACAACTAAACAAGCATTAACATGAATAAACAGAATTATAGACATATACGTATATATATAATTGCTGTGGGGTGGGGGAAGGGGGGGGACTAAAGGAAGCGAGTCGAGGTTACCTGGAAGGGAGGGGGAGCTGAGGAAAAAGGGGCTTAGTCTGGGAAGGCGTGTTGGAGGAGGTACACTTCAGTAGGGCTTTGAAGGGCAGATTTGTGGAGGGAGGGCATTTCAGGCCAGAGGTAAGACGTGGGCCAGGGATCGGAGGTGAGAAAGGCAAGATTTAGGCACAGTGAGAAGGTTAATAACACAGAAACGGAGTGTGCAGGCTGGGATGTACAGGAGAGAAGGGTGGCAAGGTAAGAAGGGGCACAGTGATAGAGAGCGACCTGTGTTCTAATTCTGGCTCTGCCACTTGTCTGCTGTGTGACCTGGGCAAGTCACTTCACTTTACTCTGCCTCAGTTACCTCATCTGTAAAATGGGGATTGAGACTGCCAGCTCCACATGGGACAGGGACTGTGTTCAACCTGATTTGCCTGTATCTACCTCAGTGCTTAGGACAGTGTTTGACATATTGTAAGTGGTTAACAAATACCATCATCATCATTATTATTCTTTTTATTAGTAATATATTAGTATTATCATCTTTATCAATTAGTAATACAGTCCAGGGTTCACATCTCTAGAAACTCCCAAGTTGACCACTGTAGGGAGTCGTGGGCTTGATCACCCTAGAATCTCCCAGCTCCTGTCCAATTCCCCCTTCCTCCTCCATCCTCCTCAATTCTCCCTATAATTCCTGCAGGAACTCAAGATGAAATCTCACCTCGTCTCTAAATCTACCCCCCTGCACTTGTGCTTCTGACCCCACCCCTTCATACCTTTTTAAAACACTTGCCCATTCTCTTCTTCCCTCCCTGACTGCCATCTTCAACTGTTCACTTTTTAACGGCTTTGTCCCCACTGCTACCAAACAGGCTTATGTATCCTATATCCTAAAAAAACTCTCCCTTGACAACAAAGCTCTCTCCAATTTTCACCCCATCTCCCTTCTACCATTTCTTTCCAAAAGTCTTGAGAGGGCTGTCTGTACTGGCTGTCTCCACTGTCTCCTCCAATTCTTTCCTAGATGCCCTCCAATCTGGCTTCCACACCCTCCACTTGACAGAAACAGCCCTCTCTAAGGTAATCAATGACTTTTTTCTTGCCAAATCTGACTGCCTCGCTGCTGACCCCACTCCCACGTCCTCCCTCTAGCCTGGAACTCCCTTCCCCTCCATATCCACTAGACCACCACCATTCTCTCCACCTTTAAAGTCATTACTAAGGTCACATCTCCAAGAGGCCTTCTCAGATTAAGCCTTCTTTTCCCAGCTCACTCTCCTTTCTGCATCATCTATGTGGTTCAATCTGTGACTTTTGGACATTTGATAGTCACCCCCAACCCAACAGCACTTATGTACATAGCTTTAAATTATATATTATGAATGACCTGTTCATTCATATTGATGTCTATCTCCCCCTCTAGACTCTAAGCTTAATGTGGGCAGGGAATGCTTTCACCAACTCTGTTATATTGTACTCTTCCAAATGTTTATATATTGCTCTCCACATAATAAGCGCTCAATAAATACCATCAATTGATTGATTGATACAGATAGCTGAGTTCGAGCCAGGCTGGATACAATTCCTGTCACACCTAGGGTTCACAGACTGTGTCCAACCTGATTATCTTGTATCTCCCCCAGCGCTTAGTCCAGTGTCTGGCATATAGTAAGCCCTTAACAAATACCATTAAAAAAACAAAAAACAAGGAACCTAAGATGTTTTGGAGTGGGTTTTTTTTGGTTTTTTAACGATATTTCTTAAGTGGATCCTATGTGCCAGGTACTATATTAAGCACTGAGGTAGATACAAGCTAATTAGGTTGCACAGTCACTGTCCCACTTGGGGCTCACAGCCTTAATCCATCATGTCCAGATGGGGTCCCTGATGCACAGAGAAGTTAAGTGACTTGTCCAAAATCACATAGCAGACATGTGGCAGACCCTGGTCCCTCTGACTCCCAGGCCTGTGCCCTATCCACTAGGCCACGCTGATTCTCAACAACACTGAAATTTCTGATGTTCAATAAATGCAATGCAACATTCCATTACTACAATGTAGGATACAGACACCATGCATCCTAGGTGCTAAAGATATAAAGCAACTGTCCGATGCAGTCTTCTTAAAGTTGTGAAGTTTGGACCCACAGTATCCTCAATTAGAGTGCAAATTCCTTATGGGCAGAGAAAATGTCTTCTTTGACTTGTAGTCAATTATTCAAACACTCAAATAATTATATTTATTAAGCACTTACAGTATGTACAGCACTGTACTAAGCGCTTGGGAGACTAGAATATATCAGAGTTGGTAGACATGTTCCCTCCCGCTCACAACGAGCTTACAGTCGAGAAGGATACAGGCACTGATATAAATGAATAAATTATGGATATGTACATTCATTATTTATTCATTCATATTTACTGAGCACGTAACTGTGTGCAGTGGACTATACCAAGCGCTTGGAAGGTACAATAGAGCAATAAATAATAATAATAATAATGTTGGTATTTGTTAAGCGCTTACTATGTGCCGAGCACTGTTCTAAGCGCTGGGGTAGACACAGGGGAATCCGGTTGTCCCACGTGGGGCTCACAGTCTTAATCCCCATTTTACAGATGAGGTAACTGAGGCACAGAGAAGTTAAGTGACTTGCCCACAGTCACACAGCTGACAAGTGGCAGAGCTGGGATAAAGAGAGACAATCCCTGCCCATAACGGGCTCACAGTCTGGCGGGGAGAGAGACCTAGACATAGAAAGACTCTTCTGACTCTAAGGCCCCTGCTCTATCCACTAGGCTACGTGAATAGTACTGAAAGAAAGATGACCAAGGGAAATGTTACACTGTGTTGGCTTATCAAAAGCACATCCGATTTGTATCTTCAGTTATTCAGCTCACTGGAGTGATTCATTCATTCATTCAATCATATTTATTGAGTGCTTACTGTGTGCAGAGCACTATACTAAGTGCTTGGAATGTCAATTTGGCATCAGATAGAGACAATCGCTGCCCAACAGTGGGCTCACAATCTAAATGGGGCAGATAGACAACAAAACAAAACAATCAGGCATCAATACCATTAAAATAAATAGAATCCTAGATATATACACATCATTAATAGAGTAATAAATGATATATACAAATATACACAAGTTCTGTAGAGAGGGGAAGGGAGTAGAGCAGAGGGAGGGAGTAGGGGGAATGGGGAGGAGAGGAGGGGCAGAGGGAAAGGGAAGGCTCAGTCTGGGAAGGCCTCCTGGAGGAGGTGAGCTCTCAGTAGGGCTTTGAAGAGGGGAAGAGAGTTAGTTTGGCGGATGTTAGGAGGGAGGGCATTTCAGGTCAGTGGTAGGATGTGGGCCAGGGGTCGATAGAAGAACAGATGAGAACGAGACACCATGAAGTTAGTGGCAGAGGAGCGGAGAGTACGGAGTGGGCTGGAGAAGGAGAGAAAGGGAGGTGAGATAGAAGGGGCTCTCCAGGTGATGGAGAGCTTTGAAGTCAAGAGTGAGGAGTTTTTGTTTTTATGCGAAGGTTGCTAAGCAACCACTGGAGGTTTTTGAGGAGGGGAGTGACATGCCCAGAGCATTTTTGTAGAAAGATAATCTGGGCAGAGGAGTGAAGTATAGATTGAAGCGGGAAGAGACAGGAGGATGGGAGATCGGAGAGGAGGCTGATGCAAATAATCCAGTCCAGGATATAATGAGAGGAATAATGGATGGGGAGGAAAGGGCCGATCTTGGCGATGTTGTGAAGGTGAGACCGGCATGCTTTGGTGACGGATTGGATGTGTGGGGTGAATGAGAGAGCGTAGTCAAGGATGACACCAAGGTTGAGGGCCCGTGAGAAGGGAAGGATGATAGTGCCGTCCACAGTGAGAGGAAAATCAGGGAGAGGACAGGGTTCGGGAGGGAAGATAAGGAGCCCAGTCTTGGACACGTTGAGTTTTAAGTGGCTGGCAGATAACCAGGTGGAGATGTCCTGAAGGCAGGACGAAATATGAGCTTGGAGGGAGGGAGAGAGAACAGGGGAGGAGATATAGATTTTGGTGTCATCTGCGTGGAGATGACAGTTGAAGTTATTGAGGGTAGTCAGTGTTCTCCATCAAACTAACCCTCTTAAAAATTACATAAGCCTCATGTAGGTCTGAAAAGAGAGATAAAAAATCCATTTCATTCCTTCTGATCCAAAAAGGACTTAAAAATTCAAAGCAGCTAAAAGACAATGAAGAATTACAGTTATCATCTAATGTCATTTTCTTAACCCCTGTGGACTGTCTTATCCATCAATGCAACTGCATGCTTATGTCCTGCCGAGCTTCTTCTCACAATAAAATGGCAATAAGATCTCTGCAAAGAACCAAGCTGCTACAACATCAAAAAGGAAACTGAAGAAGAAAGATAACTGTGTGCTCAGAGCCACCCTTACTGGCTCACTCTTCTAAAATTTGGCAATTTTAAAATGGATTTGCAACCAATCTCCAGGTTTCCTGGTTTTAATAAGAACTCGTTCAACTGTACAGTCACCTGGCTTTAAAAACAACCAACTGAGCCTGTGATGCCAATACATTTATAGTTGAAATGTCAAATGGTTATTATGATCACAAATGAAACATAGAGAGAGATATCTTATATAATTATAGTTTGTGATTTCTGAAGATTGACTGTAGCATAATTAACCTCTAATTCTATTAAGTAGGGGTTTTCAGTGTTTGCTCTGCTTTCTCTCTTTTGTTCAGTATTTGGAACTTTCTAATAAATGTCAGATCCACACATCATGGCTAGAACGGGACACAACTGTTTGGCATAAAATGCCAGCTGCAGCCGGCAATGACTTAGAAAGCAGGCATGGCCTAGTGAAGACAGCCCGGGCCTGATAGTCACAAGGTCATAGGTTCTAATCTCGACTGTGCCAACTTGCTTGCTATGTGACCTTGGGCAAGTCACTTTACTTCTCTAGGCCTCAGTTACCTCATCTGGTAAATGGGACTGAGACTGTGAGCCCCATGTGGGGACAGGGATTGTGTCCAACCTAATTTGCTTGTATTCGCACCAGCACTTAGTATAGTTCCTGGCACATAGTGAGCACTTAACAAATAACATAATTATTATTACTGCTGTGAAGGGCCACTGATGTCGGAGATCATGGGCTTGTTTTACCCCAGTGGGACTGTGAGCTCCTTGTGGGCCAGAAGCTGTGTCAATTCTCTTCAGTACTTAGTACAGTGCGTCATATATACTGAACACTTCAATTATTTTAATGCCTGTCCTTCACTAGATTCTAAGCTCCTTATGAGTATGGAACGTGTCTACCAGATTTATTATACTGTATTCTCCCAAGTGTTTAGCATAGTTAGTGCTCTGCACACAGTAAGGGCTCAATAAACACCATCAATTGACTGAAAAATGTTTGTGATTAACTGACTTGCCCAAGGACATACAGTACACAAGTGGCACAGCTAGGATTAGAACCTGGGTCCTTCTGACTCCCAGGCCCATGCTCTATCCATTTAGGTCACGGCTACATTTGTCAAGCCAGAGTGGTGTGGAGGGATTGATTTGGCTTGCTCCCTCTGTGAAGCTGACGGAAGCTGTTGTCTTTTGGGCTGTTGATAGAGCAGATTATTTGGGATGGTAAACTTTAAGCTTTGCACTTTTTGAGGAATATATGCATTAATGTATGCAACACGACAAATCCAAGAAATTATGTTGGTATTTGTTAAGCGCTTACTATGTGCCGAGCACTGGTTCTAAGCGCTGGGGTAGACATAGGGGATCAGGTTGTCCACGTGGGGCTCACAGTCTTGATCCCCATTTTACAGATGAGGGAACTGAGGCACAGAGAAGTTAAGTGACTTGCCCACAGTCACACAGCCGACAAGTGGCAGAGCTGGGATTCGAACTAATGAGCCCTGACTCCAAAGCCCATGCTCTTTCCACTGAGCCACGCTGCTTCTCCAATGTTTCACGGGTCCTTTTCTGCAGCCGCACAAGACAGCTTTGCCTGAAAAATACTCAGAGCTCTCTTCTAAGAAACAAAGAAAATTATTTCTGGATAAAAAAAAACAAACCTCCCAGCTCCCTTGACTTGGGTCAGCCTCCTTGGTGTCAATGTCTCTTGATTTTTCTATTTTCCCTCACTGACACTCTTTCCTTGCAAATCCAACATTTGCAAGATAGGGAGAGAGAGAGCTTCTGGGTGACGATACCCCTAGTTAGGGCCTTGTTTCTTATTTTTAGTTTTTCCCTTCTTCAGTCTGGGCACACGCGATTTACTCCTCTAGTGCCAGCTTGCTCACTGCTGACTGCTCATTGCTCTTTGTGCCTCGATTTCATTTATTTTGCCGCCGATTCCTTTCTCACATCCTCCTCTGGCCTGGCACTCCCTTCCCTGGCATGTATGCCAGGCCACCACTCTCCCCACCTTCAATCGTTCATTCATTTAATCATATTTATTAAGTGCTTACAGTGTGCAGAACACTTGACTAAGCGCTTGGGAAAATGCAATACAACAGTAAACAGTGACAACCCCTGCTCACAATGAGCCTTATTAAAGTCACATCTCCTTCCAAGAAGCCATCCCTAATTAAACCCTATTTTCCCCTACTCCTTCTCTCTCTGCATCATTTATGGCACTTGGATCTATACCTGGTAACTACTTGATATTTCACCCCACTCTCAGTGTCACTTCATTTATGTACATATCCATAATTTATTTTGATTAATGTCTATCTCACCCTCTAGAATGTAAACTCACGATGGGCCAGAGAAAGTTGCTAGCAATTCTGTTGTTTGTACTCTGCCAAGCACTTAGTACCATGATCTGCACACAATAAGCTCTCAATAACTAAAACTCCTTATCTTCCCACCAAAACGCCAGTCCTGCCCCTGCCTTTCCCATCACTATAGACAATACCACCATTCTTCCTGCCTCACAAGCCATAACCTTGGCATTATCCCTCTATTAATGCTCTTTCAGGTAAACCATGTAGTTCGATTTATCACTAAATCCTGTCGGTTTTAAACTTCACTACCTCACTAAAATCCACCCTTTCCCTCTCCATACAAACTGCTACCATGTTAATCCAAGGCCTTAACCTAACCCTCCTTGATTATTGCATAAGCCTCTTTACTGACCTCCTTACCTCCTGCCTCTCCCCATTCCAGTCCATACTTCACTCTGCTGTCCGGATTATTTTTCTACCAAAACATTCAGTCCAGGTTTCCCCCACTCCTCAAGAACCTCCAGTGGTTGCCCATCCACCTCCGCATCAAACAGAAACTCCTCACCATTGCTAGAAAGCACTCAATCACCTTTCCCCCGCCTACCTTGGTTTGGGCTTACATTCATTCATTCAATTATATTTTTTTGAGTGCTTACTGTGTGCAGAGCACTGTACTAAGCACCCGTACACTTGGCTCCTCTAATATCAAGCTACTGACTATACCTCAATCTCTCTATCTTGCTGCTGACCTCTGGTCTGTGCTCTGCATCTGGCCAGGAATGCACTCCCTCTTCATATCTGACAGATGATCCCCCTCCCCACCTTCAAATCTTACTGAAGGCACATCTCCTCCAAGAAGTCTTCCCTTAGTATGCTCTCATTTCCTCTTCTCCCACTCCTCTCCAGCGTCACCCTTGAGCTTGGATTTGCTCCCTTTTTAAACCCCGTTCTTGTTCTCACAACACTTATGTACATATCCCTAATTTATTTATATGATCAGGCTCGGCATCTCCTCCTGCCTCCAGGACGTCTCCACCTGGATGTCTGCCCGCCACCTAAAACTCACATGAGCAAGACTGAGCTCCTCATCTTCCCTCCCAAACCCGTCCTCTCCCAGACTTCTCTATCACGTGGATGGCACGACCATCCTTCCCGTCTCTCGGGGCCCGCGATCCTCGGTGTCATCCTTGACTCGTCTCTCTCGTTCACCCACACATCCTATCCGTTACCAAGACCTGCCGGTTTCACCTCTACAATATCACCAAGATCCGCCCTTTCCTCTCCACCCAAACGGCTACCTTACTCTTACAGGCTCTCGTTATATCCCGGCTAGACTACTGTGTCAGCCTTCTCTCTGACCTCCCTTCCTCCTCTCTCGCCCCGCTCCAGTCTATTCTTCACTCCGCTGGCCGGCTCATCTTCCTGCAGAAACGATCTGGACATGTCACTCCTCTTCTTAAACAACTCCAGTGGTTGCCTATCAACCTCCGCTCCAAACAAAAACTCCTCACTCTAGGCTTCAAGGCTCTCCATCACCTTGCCCCTTCCTACCTCTCCTCCTTCTCTTTTCTACCACCACCCCGCATGCTCCGCTCCTCTGCCGCCCACCTCCTTCACCGTCCTCGCCTCGGCCTAGGCCCGCGCGTCGACCCTGGGCCACGGAACACCCTCCCTCCTCACCTCCGCCAAACTGATTCTCTTTCCCTCTTCAAAACCCTACTTAAAACGCACCTCCTCCAAGAGGCCTTCCCAGACTGAGCTCCTCTTCTCCCTCTACTCCCTCTGCCACCCCCCCTTTACCTCTCCGCAGCTAAACCCCCTTTTTCCCCTTTTCCCTCTGCTCCTCCACCTCTCCCTTCCCATCCCCACAGCACTGTACTCATCCCGCTCAACTGTATATACTTTCATGTACCCTATTTATTTTCTTAATGAATTGTACATCGCCTTGATTCCTATTTAGGTTGCCATTGTTTTTTACGAGATGTTCTTCCCCTTGACTCTATTTATTGCCATTGTTCTCGTCTGTCCATCTCCCCCGATTAGACTGTAAGCCCGTCAAACGGCAGGGACTGTCCTCTATCTGTTGCCGACTTGTTCATCCCAAGCGCTTAGTACAGTGCTCTGCACATAGTAAGTGCTCAATAAATACTATTGAATGAATGAATTTCCCCCTCCAGGGCTTTTTGCTAGTTGTGGGCAGGAACGTGTTTACCAAACTTATATATATATATTGTATATATATGTTGCGCTTTTTATGGTATTTGTTAAGGCATTTACTGCGAGCCAGGCACTGTACTACATTCTGGATTGGTACAAGCTAATCTAGTTGGACCAGTCCCTGTCCCAAATGGGACTCACAGTCTTACTCCCCATTTTACACATGAGGTTAACTGAGGCATAGAGAATTATGTAACTTGCCCAAGGTCACACAGAAGACAAGTGGCAGAGCTGGGATTAGAACCCAGGTCCTTCTGACTCCCAGGCACGTGCTCTATCCACTAGACCACACTGGCGTCTCCTGTTCTCTCCCTAAGCACTTAGCACAATGCTCTGCATGTAGTAAGCACTCAATAGAACATGATTGACTGACTGGTTAATTAAATACCATGGACTGATTGCTTGTTCTCTAGAACCGCAGCAACCCATCTGTGGGTATCTCAAAGTGTCCTCAGTTTATTGCAAGCACTGCATTATCCCTGCAATTACAAGTGGACACTCTGCTCTTTTGCTCAGTATTCAAAGATGGGCATGTAGGCAAATCCACTTCTCATGTACAAGAAAATATACCAACTGGTGGCTGACCTCGCTGTCTCTTCCCCAGGGCTAAGGAGGCAGGAAGGTAGGTCCATTAGACTGGGAAATTCCCTGAGGGTAGGGATCTTGTGTAACTTGCTCTATTGTATTCTCCCAAAGTCCTCATAAACTGCTCTCAATATAGTGCTCTGCACTGTAAGTGGTGGTAATCATCGTATTTGTTATGCACTTTCTTAGTCTGCTAGGGTGAATAGGAACAAATCAGGGTGGACACAGTCCCTGTCCCACATGGAGCTCACAGTCCTTTATCCCCATTACAGATGAGGTAATCAAGGCCCAGAGAAGTGAAGCGACTTGCCCCAAGGTCACACAGCCGAAAGGTTGGCAGGAGCCGGAAATTAGAAACCCAGGCCCTTTGACTCCAGTCTTGTGCTCTATCCACAGCTTCTCTGTGCTCTATAAGTCCTATCAATTGTTTTAGAAAATCTGGATTTGGGGCTAAAATCCTGGTTCTCACCTTCTTGGATCTGAAAAGTGGTTTCAAATGTTAAAGATCCCTTTTCGCCACGGAGATTTCAGCCCAGATTAAAATCGCTGGTTTTGGTGAAGGGGAGGAGTCTCGCATGCATCCACAGTCTCTCGAGTTCCTTTGCATTACCTGGAGCGTCCCTATGATGTCTCATCTTCCACCAGGGGATGCAGCGACTCATTTTCTGGGAAAATGTCTTGATACTTCACTCAGGGCTCAGAAAGCCACTCACAAGCACTTTTATTTTCTTTCCCCAGGTCACTTCAATCTCTGTCAGCCCTTGGGTGCTCCTCACATGGTTTTTCATCATCTTTCCCACACAACCTCAGCCCCTCTAAACTCAGTGAATGCTTTGATCCCTCAATGTCACCGTGATCTTCTCTCTCTCAGAGCAAAATCTGCTTTCATCTTTCCTTAGCCCTTCCTGTGGCTCTGATTCTCTCATATTCTCCTAACCAGACATTCTCCCATTGAAACTAACGGGTAATTGCAGCTTGAAGACAGAATAACCCAAGTGCAAAAGCATATCTTTCTGTTGTAAGCTACTCCGATGGCTACATTATGCCTCAGCATCCCACTTGTCAATCAAATTAATGCTTCACTCAACACGTACTTTTGATGAATATCTAAGCGAAGGTTAGTTTTTACTTCACTGACAAGCTTTCATCCCAACTCTGAATATACTCAATTTGACCATGCTAATCCAATACTTCCCAAGGTGTCTGGGCCTGTCCCCAACTCCTGTTTCTTCTGCTACGCCTGTACCATTTTTAGGTATCTTGAACTTCATTAAAATGAATAACCTTTTTCCTCAAAATGCCAGTCTTCCCAGGGTCATTTTCTCATATCCTTGTACCCTGTTTTTTCTTTTATTTAAGACTTCTCCAAAGGAAACTATCGTTGCAAGATCACTTTTGTTTTCCAAAATATTAAGATAGTTCAGACAAGACCGATAAACAGTTGCCAAAAATGGGAAATATTTTAACTGAAAAAAAAAAGAAACTGTGGTTCCTTGAACACAGGGGTGGAAGTAAGGTGATACAGTCCAGAACAAGACTCTGGTAAAAGAAGGTGGGCCCTGATAACTTTTTGTGGTGGAATTGTTGGGCTGTGTCCAACCTGATTGCCTTGTATTTACCCCAGCAGTAACCTGGCACAGATTAAGTGTTTAACGAATACCATGAGAAAAAGTCAGTAATCTGTAATCCTTCAATAATCTGTAAAACGGGGATTAAAACTGTGACCCCCATGTGGGACATGGACTGTGTCCAACTTGATTACCTTGTTCTACCACAGTGCTTAGAGGAGTGCCTGGCACATAATGAGTGCTTAACAAATACCATAAAAAATGTTTCTGGGTGGTTGAATAATTTGGTTCTTCAAAGCGTTGGGCCAGGAGGACTACAGCAGGGTCTCCTTAGCAGGTGTGGAGGCTGGGTGCCTCCCTGGGTGTGAGTACCCAGAGAAGCAGCATGGCACAATGGATAGAAGCCCGGGCCTGGGAGTCAGAATGTCATGGGTTCTAATCTGGCTTTGCTAGTTTGTCTGCTATGTGACCATGGTCAAGTCACTTCACTTCTCTGGCCTCACTTACCTTATCTGTACAATGGGGATTGAGAACTGTGAGCCCCACATGGGGACAGGGAATGTGTCCAACTCTATTTGCTTGTAATCACAATAATTATGGTATTTGTTAAGTACTTACTATGTGCCAAGCACTGTTTGAAGCGCTCTGGTAGATACAAGGTAATCAGGTTGTCCAACGTGGGGCTCACAGTCTTAATCCCCATTTTACAGATGGGGTAACTGAGGCACAGAGAAGTTAAGTGACTTGCCCAAAGTCACACAGCTGACAAGCAGCAGAGCCAGGATTAGAACCCTCTGTCCCCAAGCCCAAGCTCTTTCCACTAAGCCATTCTTAGAACTAAGTTCTAATCCTAACTCTCACATTTGCCTGCTGGGTAATCTTGGAAAAGTTATTTAACTGCTCTTGGATATAGTTCCCTCATCTGTAAAATGAGGATTCAATACTTGATCTCCATCCTACTTTGACTGTGAGCCCTCTGTGGGATGGGGACTGTGTCTCACCTGATTATGTTGTATTCATTCAATCGTATTTATGGAGTGATTACTGTGTGCAGAGGCACTGTACTAAGCACTTGAGAAAGTGCAATACAACAATCAACAGAGACATTCCCTGCCCACGAGTTCACGGTCCAGAGTCATCTACCCCAGTTCTTAAGGAAAATGCTTGGCAAATAGTGAGTACTTAACCAATACCACCATCATCATTGTTATGTGGTTTAAATTTGTGATTTGTTGCAGGGAAATTTTATTCTATTCATCACTTGTGTAACTTCTCTTTCTCCCGCAAGGAGGTGGGAGGAGGGGGTCTTCTTAGGGAGGAGGGAGGCCATGGGACTTGAGGGTGAATTAGGAGAAGTTCTGTATTGCTTCATTGCCTCCGCCCTGGGGTGTCTCATCAGAAAATCTCATCGAAATCACCTACATCCTCCACGCACATCCTCCATGCCCGATGCCTCCCTGGGTGTAATCTGGTAGATGCAAGATCACTTGAGAAGTAGCCTGGCCTAATGGAAAAAGCATGGACTTGGGAGTCGGAAGGACCTGGGTTCTAATCCAGGCTCTGCCACTAGTCTGCTATGTGACCTTGGGAATGTAACTTCCCTTCTCTGTGACTCAGTCACCTCATCTGTTAAATGGGGATTAAGACTATGAGCCCCATGGAGACAGGGATTCTGTCCAAACCGTTTTACCTGTAACTATCCCAACGCTTAGTACTGTGCCTGGCACATAGTAAATGATTCCCAAATACCACAGTTGTTATTAGTATTAGCTGAGCAAAAGCTTGAGAAGAGGATTGTTTCCAAGGCAGGAGTTCCAAAGGAAATGTGCATGATTTCCCTTCCCACTAACAGGTTCAATGATTCAATCATTCACTCGCTGGCATTTACTGAGTGCTTACTGTGTGTAGAGCACTGTACTAAGTGCTTGGGAAAGTACAATACATCAGTGTTGTCCCCAAGGACTTTACAGTCTACAAGAGACAGACATTAATATAAATAAATTGCAGATACATAAATAAGTACTGTGTGGTTGACGGAGAGGTGAATAAAGGGTGCAAATACTAGTGCAAAGTGATGCATTCATTCATTGGATCATATTTACTGAGTGCTTACTGTGTGCAAAACACTGAACTAAATGCTTGGGAGAGGAGAATACAACAAAAGACATATTCCTTGCCCATAATGAGCTCAAAGTCTAGAGAGGGAGACAAACATTATTATGCATAAATAAATAAATTACAGATATAAGCACATGTGATGTGGGGCTGGGAGGGTGGATGAATGGACTGAGTTAGAGCGATGCAGAAAAAAGTGGGAGAAGAGGATAGGAGGTCTTAGTCAGGGAATGCTTCTCTTCTTGGAGGAGATGTGCCTTCAGTAAAGCTTTGAAGAGGGGAGAGCAATTATCTGTTTGATATGAGGAGGGAGGGCGTTCCATGCCAGAGACAGGATGTGGGCAAGTGGCTGGAGGCAAGACAGATGAGATCAAGGTTGAGTGATAAGATTAGCATTAGAGGAATGAAGTGTGAGGGGTGGGTTCATTCATTCATTCAATAGTATTTATTGAGCGCTTACTATGTGCAGAGCACTGTACTAAGCGCTTGGGATGAACAAGTCGGCAACAGATAGAGACAGTCCCTGCCGTTTGACGGGCTTACAGTCTAATCGGGGGAGACGGACAGACAAGAACAATGGCACTAAACAGCGTCAAGGGGAAGAACATCTCGTAAAAACAATGGCAACTAAATAGAATCAAGGCGATGTACAATTCATTAACAAAATAAATAGGGTAACGAAAATATATACAGTTGAGCGGACGAGTACAGTGCTGTGGGGATGGGAAGGGAGAGGTGGAGGAGCAGAGGGAAAAGGGAAAAATGAGGCTTTAGCTGCGGAGAGGTAAAGGGGGATGGCAGAGGGAGTAGAGGGGGAAGAGGAGCTCAGTCTGGGAACGCCTCTTGGAGGAGGTGATTTTAAGTAAGGTTTTGAAGGAGGGAAAGAGAATCAGTTTGGCGGAGGTGAGGAGGGAGGGCGTTCCGGGACCGCAGGGAGGACGTGACCAGGGGTCGACGGCGGGAATAGCGAGACCGAAGGACGGCGAGGAGGTGGCGGCAGAGGAGCGGAGCGTGCGGGGTGGGCGGTAGGAAAGAGAGAAGGGAGGAGAGGTAGGAAGGGGCAAGGTTGATGGAGAGCCTTGAAGCCTAGATGTGAGGAGTTTTTGTTTGGAGCGGAGGTCGATAGGCAACCCACTGGAGTTGTTTAAGAAGGGAGTGACAGGCCCAGATTCGTTCTGCAGGGAAGATGAGCCGGGCAGCGAGTGAAGAATAGACCGAGCGGGGCGAGAGAGGAGGAAGGGAGGGTCAGAGAGAAGGCTGACACAGTGTCTAGCCGGGATATCAACGAGAAGCCCGTAATAGTAAGGTAGCCGTTTGGGTGGAGAGGAAAGGGCGGATCTTGGCGATATTGTAGAGGTTGAAACCGGCAGGTTCTCGGTAAAGGATAGGATGTGTGGGTGAACGAGAGGGACGAGTCAAGGTGACACCGAGATTCGCGGGCCCTGCGGGAACAGGGAAGGGATGGTCGTGCATCCACGGTGACGGAGAAGTCTGGGAGCGGGACCGGGCTTGGGAGGGAAGATGAGGAGCTCAGTCTGCTCATGTTGAGTTTTAGGTGGCGGCCGAACATCCAGGTGGAGACGTCCGGAGCAGGAGGAGATGCGAGCCTGAAGGGAGGGGAGAGGACAGGGGCGGAGATGTAGATCTGCGTGTCATCTGCGTAGAGATGGTATCAAAGCCGTTGAGAGCGGATGAGTTCACCGAGGGAGTGAGTGTAAATGGAGAACAGAAGAGGGCCAAGAACTGACCCTTGAGGAACTCCAACAGTTAAAGGATGGGAGGGGGAGGAGGCTCCAGCGTAGGAGACCGAGAATGATCGGCCAGAGAGGTAAGAGGAGAACCAGGAGAGGACAGAGTCCGTGAAGCCAAGGTGAGATAAGGTACGGAGGAGGAGGGGATGGTCGACAGTGTCAAAGGCAGCAGAGAGGTCAAGGAGGATCAGAATGGAGTAGGAGCCATTGGATTTGGCAAGAAGGAGGTCACGGGTGACCTTAGAGACAGCAGTCTCGGTAGAGTGGAGGGGACGGAAGCCAGATTGGAGGGGGTCTAGGAGAGAATGGGAGTTAAGGAATTCTAGGCATCGATTGTAGACGACTCGTTCTAAGATTTTGGAAAGGAAGGGTAGTAGGGAGATAGGACGATAACTGGAGGGGGAAGTGGGGTCAAGAGCGGGTTTTTTTAGGTTGTAGTAGGCAAGAAGCAAAGTGAGGTAGAAGGAGGCGAGGTGATTGAGTGCTTTAAAGCCAATGGTGAGGAGTGTTTGTTTGATACAGAGGTGGATGGGCAACCACTGGAGTTTCTTGAGGAGTGGGGAAACATGGTCTGAATGTTTTTGAAGAAAATGATCTGGCAGCAGAGTGGGTTATGGATTGGAGTGGGGAAACGACAGAAGGCAGGTAGGGTCAGCAGGAGGCTGATACAATAATCAAGGCAGGCGTGGATAAGTGCTTGGATTCATGTGGTAGCAGTTCGGATAGAAAGGAAGGGGCAGATTTTAGCGATGCTTGAAGGAAGAACTGACAGGATTTAGTGATGGCTTGGAATATGTGGGTTGAATGACAGAGAGGAGTCAAGGATAACACCAAGGCTTGTGAGACAGGAAGGATGGGTAGTGCCATCAACGGTGAATGGAAAGTGAATAGGACGGCAGGGTTTGGGTGGGAAGATAAGAAGTCCAATTTAGCCATACTTAGTTTGAGGTGATGGGAGGACATCCAGGTAGAGATGTCCTGAAGGCAGGAGGAAATGCGAGGACAGAGAGGGTGAGAGATCGGGGCTGGAGATGTAGAATTGAGTATCATCTACTTAGAGATGGTAGTTGAAAGCCGTGTGCAGTGCATGAGTTCTGCAGAGGAGTAGACGTAGGTGGAGGATAAAAGGGGACCCAAGGGAGCCCAGAACTGAACTGAACTGAACCCCAAGGGACATCCCACACTACGGGGACAGGAGGCAGAGAAGTTGCGAAGGAGACTGTGGAAGGGAATGGCAGAAGAGGAAATGAGGACTTAGTTGGGGAAGGCTTCTTGGAGGAAAGGGCTTTTCTCCCAATCACTGCCTGGCCTCTTTGAGCACAGGACAGTAGGGCAGAGCACTGTACTAGGTGGTTGGGAGCTTGGGAGAGTATAACAATTAATGGACACACTTTCTGCCAACAGTGTGCTTACAATCTAGACAACAAGCTTATAGTCTAAATTGGGATTCAATATCTGTTCTCCCTTTTACTTAAAACATGAGCTATAAGTGGGACCAGGACAGCCAGTGCTTAGAAGAGTGTTTGACACATAGTAAAGGTTTAATAAATGCCATAACAGTAATACGACTAATAATGGTATCCACTGGGTGAAACGCACTGTACTAAATGCTTGGGAAAGTTCAATAGTCTGTGATATCTTCTCTGCCCATAAGGCGCTTTCATCCTCATGGAAGAGTCAAAGATAAAAATACATTTACAAACTGAAGAATAAGAATAAATGATTGAGTGTACAGCAGAATGTACACATATACACGGATGCTAAGCAGGCGTATAACCAAATAGCAATCGGATTTATTGAGTGCTTATTCTGAGAAGGGAACAGTAGTTAACAGATATGATTCTGGTCCTTCAGGAACTTGCAATCTAGCTAGAAAATGCAATTTCTAGAGAGGCTTTGAAGCTCATGTGACTTTACATTTAGGAAATAATTAGGGAAGATTTGCTGGAGTAGACAGTATTTCAGGGGGTCTTTGAGGAGCGAGAGAACTGTGGAATGGAAGACGAGGGTAGAAAGAGTTTCAGGATGGGGAACAGTGTGAGTGGCAATCAATCAACTGATATTTATTGAGCACTTACTGTGTACAGAGCAGTGTACTAAGCACTTGGGGGAGTACTATGTAATAATATAACAGAGTTGATAGATACATTCCCTGCCCTAAAATGAGCTCACAGTCTAGAGGGGGAGAATGGAGGCAGAAGAGCGAAAAATGAGGTATGGTAAAAGAAGATAAGCTTGGAAGAAATGAAGAATGGAAGCTGAAGAACAGGACATAAAGGGATCCAATCTGGACGATGGGGGCAGTTAATGGAAAGCTTTGAAGCCAAGTGTGAGGAGTTTTGCTTGAAGTAGAATGAAATGGGAAAGCAGTGGAGGGTGGCAAGGAAAACATAAGATGATGATTTGTGCACCAATGGCCAATATAGTTTGGTGTACTTTCCCAAGCGCTCAGTCCAGTGCTTTGCCCACAGTAAGTGCTCCATAAATAGGAAGGAAGGAAGGAAGGAAGGAAGGAAGGAAGGAAGGAAGGAAGGAAGGAAGGAAGGAAGGAAGGAAGGAAGGAAGGAAGGAAGGGAAGAAGGAAGGAAGGAAGGAAGGAAGGAAGGAAGGAAGGAAGGAAGGAAGGAAGAAGGAAGGAAGGAAGGAAGGAAGGAAGGAAGGAAGGAAGGAAGGAAGGAAGGAAGGGCCAGGAAAACTATTGAGGAGGCTGATATAATGGCCTAATTGTGATATTAAGTGTAACACAAGGGAAAACGTTTTCATGTGCACACTGCACGAATTGGCCTCAGCCACACATGTGCTTATAGGTGAACTTCGCCATGAGTGATGTTTTCTTCAAATATGAAAGACTTCATATCTGCAATAGCTGGTGGCTAGTAGGAAAGACAGAAAGGGGCAGAACTGAGAGGGATAGTAAGTCCATCTACCCTAAAATAAAAATTTTGTTCCTCCTCAGAGCCCAAGGAAAAACGTAATATCTAAAATCTACAATTGTTCATCTTGTCTCCCTCTTACGTAGAGCGTTCTCAAGGACATGTTGATTTTATTTATAAAGTCATTTTGTAATGAATGTTGTTATTAATGCTAAAAATTCACTAGCCATTACAGTTAGAGTGTTTCTTGGTCATTTATTCTCCATTATGTACCCATTACTATTATATGATCTAACTGTTTTCAGTAGTAGGATAATGATTCCATAATAGGCTATTCATTTATGCTGTTACAACTTCACACAGATTTACGGTGTCAACATTCCAAGGAGTAATAGAACCAGATCCAACTGCAATGATGCATTATTTTCTTTATCCAAATGCTATATGATATGCCTCAGGCCAACGTATGTGCTCTCTTCTAATAACTATAACTGTAGTATTTATTGTTTACTATTTGCCAAGAACTGTATTAAGTACTGGGGTAGATATAAGATAATCAGATCAGAGACAGGCTCTGGCCCACATGGGGTTCACAGTCTAAGAAGGAAGGTGAACAGCTCCTGAATCCCCATTTTACAAAAACTGAGGCACAGAGAAAGTTTAAAGACTTTCCCAAGGTCACGTAGCATGCAACTAGCAGAGCTGGGATTGGAACTCAGATCCTTGGATTCCCGAGCCCGCATTCTTCTCACTAGGCCACACAGCTTTCCTAAACCTCATTAAAACCAGAGTGAGACTCTTAACGGGGCTGGTGGAGGAACATACTAACTGTATTGTGCATTCTCCAAATACAACACAAAGATTTAACAGAAACTATCTCATGTAATGAGAAACAATGCCTTAGGTTAGCATGATCTGCACACAGTAAGCACTCAAAAATATAATTGAATGAAAGTAAGCACAAACCCATAATAATGATAGTATTTGTTAAGCGCTTACTATGTGCCAGGCACTATTCTAAGTGCTGGGGTAGATACAAGGTTATCAAGTTGTCCCACGTGGGGCTCACAGTCTTATAAAATAGCAACATTATTATTATTATTAGTAATAATGATAATCACTTTACAGATGAGGTAACTGAGGCACAGAGAAGTTAAGTGACTTGCCCAAAGTCACACAGCTGACAAGTAGCAGAGCTGGGATTAGAATTTATGACCTCTGACTCCCAAGCCTGTGCTCTTTCCACTAAGCCATTCTAGAACTAAGGTTCTAATCCTAACTCTCCCATTTGCCTGCTGGGTGACTTTGGACAAGTTACTTAACTGCTCTGGGGCTCAGTTCCCTCACTGTAAAATGATTATTTAATTACCTGATCTCCTTCCTACTTAGACTGTGAGCCCTCGCTGGAACGGGACTTGTGCTCTTCCACTAAGCCACGCTGGTGATTCTTGTGATCTGAGCCCTATACAGTGTTTTAAGCAAGGTTTCTCTTTGAGGTATCCTGCGCCAATCCCATAATAATGATGGCATTGTTAAGAGCTTATGAATGTGCCAAACACTGTTCCTAAAGCACTGGGGTTGATACAAGGTAGATTGTCCCACGTGGGCTCACAATCTAATCACCATTTTAAAGATGAGGGAACTGAGGGACAGAGAAGTGGAAGTGACTTGCCACAAGTCACACAGAGACAATGGAGGAGCAGGGATTAGAGCCCATGACTCTGACTCCCAAGCCTGTGGTCTTCCACTAAGCCTTGCTGAAAACACGGGCCTGGGTGCCAAAAAGTCCTGAGTGTAATCCCCAGCTCACCACTTGTCTGCTGTGTGATCTTGAGCAAGTCACTTAACTCTGTGCTCAGTTTCTCAACTGTAAAAATGGGGATTCAATACCTGTTCGCTATCCCAACTAAAACTGAATCCCATGTGGGATAGGGACCATGTCTGACCTTGCATCTACTCCAGAGCTTAGAAGAGTGCTTGATACAAAGTAAGCACTTACAGATAACATTAGAAAACTTATAATGTTTCAACAAGGGGTAATTCTTCCCTCATTAGCAAACTAATTCTTCACCCACCAGAAACATAATTGAAGCTTACCCTGAACATATTGGTCCTTAGAGAAAAAAATATGAAACTTGCAGTCTCCACTTGCAGGCATTTAAGGTTACTAAGCTATTAAGTTTAGGTAACAAGCTACTCAGGTTGGACACAGTCCTTGTCCCACATGGGGCTCACAGTCTAAGACCCCGTTGGGCAGGAACATATTTAATGTTTTTATTTTGCCTTCCCAAGCACTTAGTATAATTCATTACACATAGCAGGTTCTCACTAGTATTAGTTCAAATTTGGCTGCTGGCATATCGTGAGCAATTCTTCATTTTTGTCTTCATCAACAAGCATATAATATGTGCAGAGAACTGTCCTAAAAATGTGAGGGACTTTCAGCAACTCTGTTGTATGGTACTCTTTGTTTTTTAGGGTTTTTTTTTTAAAGGTTTTTGTTAAGGATTTACTATATACCAGGCACCGCAGTAAGTGCTGGAGTAGATTCAAACTAATCAGATTGGACACAGTCCATGTCCCACATGGGGCTCGTAGTCTTTTATAGATGAGGTAACTGAGGCAACAGAGATGTGAAGTGACTTGCCCAAGGTCACAGAGCAGACAAGTGGTGGAGCTGGGATTAAAACCTAGGCCCCTCTGATACCAGGCCCATGGCTCTATCCCCTAGGCTACGCTCCTTTCAGCGTGGCTCAGTGGAAAGTGGCTGGGCTGGGGAGTCAGAGGCCATGGCTTCGAATCCCGGCTCGGCCACTTGTCAGCTGTGTGACTGTGGGCAAGTCACTTAACTTCTCTATGCCTCAATTACCTCATCTGTAAAATCGGGATTTACTGTGAGCCTCACATGGGACAACCTTATTACCCTGTATCTACCTCAGCACTTAGAACAGTGCTCTGCACATAGTAAGCGCTTAACAAATACCAACATTATTAAAATGAGAGACAAGGAAAATGACTCAATCAACTGCAAAACCAATGAGGCAAAAATGGTTTAAGGGAAAGAAAAGGTGAATGGCTTGTTTGGACATTTGATTAGAAAGGCAGAATATTTTCTATGCTGAGTCTGGTGAAGGGAAGTTTCCTCATTCCCACTTAATCACTTTTTTCACTGTTTTTATTTCTCTATTTGAGTAAGCTTAAATTCACCCAGCAAAAGGCATCACTTTAAGCTCGAACTTCATTATTACAGCTCCTCTGGACTCAAGTGAGCAAATCTATTTCATACTTATCATACAATCTGAAAGATCAGACCTTTGCTTCCAAAAACTTAGAGGACTGTAAGCTCGGTGTGGGCAGAGAATGTGTTGGTATATTGCTATATTTTACTCTCCCAATTGGTTAGTAAGGTGCTCTGCACACAGTGATTGTTCAATAAATACGATTAATTGATTGATTCACTGCTCTACACAGTAAGGCTCAATAATACAACTGCTGAGGATTTCAAGTCTATGGGGAAAGAAAATTAGCTTATAGTGATTCAAACAGTAGCTGAGATGAGAATAGTTATTATAACAATAAGTACAGGAAGTTAAAGGAAGGACGGCGGCTAACGGACAATTAGAGACATTTTGAAACCTTTATTAAAATAAATATAACTTTGTGGAGGCTGGAGTTAATCTAGTATGATGCCTACGTTAAATGCCAAGTGTGAAAAACATCGACTTCACACATAAAAAAAAACTCAGAATTCAAGATTATCAGGTCCATTCTCTAAATTTAACATGGACACCAAAACCAAAGGAAAAATACCTAATCCATATATTAATTTTGTTAGTTCAAATTCCTCAAAAAAAATCAAGACACTTTTCAATTCCTGTTGGATCACTACATGGCCAATTCAGACTCGAGCACTGCTAATATTTTCGAGAATCAAGGTGTTGATCTACAAAGTTTCCAAGGTGTTTACGGAAAGGAAAAATATGAATTACTTTTAAACAAACCCTTACCTGCTTTGACTGTAAAATGTCACAGCTGTGTACCCACAGTGGCCTTAGGCCTATCTTAAAGAAACTTATCTCCTGCTCCTTAGCCAGATTTCAAATAAACCAAAATTCCTAAAAATACTGTTTTACTCTGTTGCCTTGTGTTTCCACTGATATTTTATTGGGCAGCGCCAAAAGGGGGACATGGAGTGTTTTTGCAATCTTAGGTGCTGACTTCTGACTTTGAGTGGAGGGGTGAAAGGGGAGGGAGAGGGGTTGGGATTTGAGTGAGTGCGAGAGTGAGTGTGAGAGTGAGGGAGCGAGAGAGAGAGAGAGGGGGTGTTGGTGGGGAGGGCAGGGATTAAGATAGGGAGGGAGAAGGCTTCAAAGAGGAAATAGGTCAAAAAGCTGCCATTTTGGATCTTTTTGGCTCTGAGTTGAAAGACTCGGGTCTTGACAGAAAGCTGGGATGACCAAGGCCAGAAGCCAAGTTCAAAAGTGCTGGAGGCCATTACCCCATCACCCTTGAGGAATTGACACCCAAAGTGACAATGAACCCCAAATATCAAACTCTCTAAGACAACGACTAAGGGTGGGATGGAAAGTAGCTGGTGAACATAGAGGCTGGACTTTTTTTGAGGATTTTTTTTCATTGTCCTAACCCCAGCACGGCAAGAGAGGCAAGAGAAAAGGACTCATTAGAGTATGAAGTCTTTAAAGGCAGGGATCATGACCTATTGCTTTTGTTATATTTCCCAAGTGTCTTGTACAGTGTTCTACAATAAGTACTATTTGAGTTTTTTTAGGTAATGCAATGCTTGCTGGGTTCATATGATTCATTTTTTTCTTCCCTTTTTACTGTACTGGCTAAGCGCTTATCATGTACCAGGCACTGTACTAAGCATTGAGGTAGAAACAAGATAATCACGTTGGACACAGTCTCTGTTCCACATAAGGCTCACAGTCTTAATCTCCATTTTACAGATGAGGTTACTTAGGCCCAGAGAAGTGAAGGGACTTGCCCAAGGCCACACAGCATACAAGTGGGTGGCAGAGACGGGACTAGAACCCAAGCCCTTCTGGTTTTCAGGTCTGGGCTCCCTCCACTAGGCCACACTGTTTTTGTATCAACAGTACTGTGAAACTCCTCACCTCCAAACTATTTTTTTCTGCTATCTTTTTCACAATTTTTGAAGTGATTACATTTTCCAAATCTTTCCCAAATGGGGATATGCACCATCATATTACTCAGGCGATCCATATTTATAAGCTTGAGGCTTAGAATGAGCAGACACTAATTAAGTAATTCAGTACTAACATTTTATTCTAAATGGCAGATCTTTCAAACAGGCAACCCAGTGAGGAATTTTGTCAAGTCTAATAAATGTTCCCTCCCAAATTCTTTCAATATTTGACCACCACAAACACTCACAGAAGTCATGAGACTTTCTCAGAGGCTAACAGGCCACTGACAGTCAAGCACTGACTCAAAATGTCATTTCTTTACTCATAGGCTTGGATTTAGACTGTTATCCCACACCAATTTCCTTTCATCTTTTGAAACAGAAACAGAAACTGAACTGCCTGAACTAAAGTTCAGTCCTATTTTCCAAATGAGTTGTCAAATGAGCTGTGCTTATTCTTCTTGGCCAGAAGATTGTTAATTCAGATTATGAAATGCCATAAATATGTAGAGTTAATGCATTAAATATGAAAAGTCTTAGTGGAGGGATTTAATTTATAAGTGATTCAGCAGGCCTTATTCTGAAAGCATCTATTTGGAATTCGTTTGTTATTCATTTCATCATTTAGTTGCCGTTCCCACAGGGCAAATATTTATTGAATATTACTTTGTTTTAAGTACTCCTGGTATGTTTATTTGGAGAAGGTCATTTTTCCCAAATAAAGGCCTAATTTTGGGAGAGGATCCATCAACTGGATGAAGACATTACAGAGACCTTCTAATCAACAGCCAGTAGTAGACTTTCAGATTAGACAGAGCATGTTAAGCAAAGCATAATTATGAAGCTGATGGTAAATTGAACAGAAAGATAGACATTCACGGCAGAATTTCATAAATATTAATTATACAAGAGGCAAACATGGTGATTGATAAAAGATTTCTAATCTTCAACACAAGGGAAATATCATGTTTCCCTGGAAATATACAAGATTTCCAGCTCTTCCAAGGCAAAAGAAATCCCACCCCAAAAGCCGTACTCTGTCCTCCCTTGTGATAGGGAAGCAGCAGGATTCTTGGTGAGAGAAGAGGTCTGTGATTTTCCCCTAAAGTTTAAGTTATCTCTTGGGGAATTTTCCCTGCAAAACTGCCAATCCAGCAGGGAAAAGAAGCAAGAGATAGCTAATAAAAAGGAGAAGCAGGAAGGTCTGGTGGGTACAGCAAAGGCCTGAATGTCGAGAGAACTGGGTTCTAATCCTGGTTCCACCACTTTTCCGCCATGTGACCTTGGGCAAGTCACTTCACTTCTCTATGCCCCACTTCCACATTTGTAAAATGGGATGTAAGTACTTTGGCTCCCACTTGCTCAAACTGTGAGCCCAGTGTGAGACAAGACTGTATCTGATCCATTTATTTTGTATCTACTCCATAGTTAAAGAGAGTTTGGCACGTAGTGCATGCTTAACAAATGCCAAAGTTATGATTATCACTTTAATTAAGGTCATTTTAAAAGTATGGTGGAGGGAGTTGTAGAAAGTGATGGACCCCTCATCTCCCCATCCCATCAAGTTCTCCACAACTGCACTCCAGGACTACATCTGGCTAAATCCTACAGAAAATCCTGAGACGTCCAATCTGGGTGGCCAGTTTAGTGGCCCAAATTCTAGGCCAGGTACTCTTGAGGGTCCTCCTGTCCTTAGAAAGTAGTCTGGCTCTTTACCAAACTCAGTCACCAAGAAACATGGCACCTGAGCTCCGAAAACTACCCTCACTTGTCCCCAAGGCTAAGAAACACTTGAACACCCTGTGGCTGATAATAATGACTATGGTATTTGTTATGCGCTTACTATGTGGCAGGCACTGTACTAAGCACTACGGTGGATATGAGCAAATCAGGTTGGACACTCTGTCCCACGTGTGGCTCACAGTCTTAATCCCCATTTTGTAGATGAGTTAACTGAGGCACAGAGAAGTGAAATTGCTTGCCCAAGATCACATAGCAGACAAGCGGAGGAGCCAGGAATAGAATCCATGACCCTCTGACTGCCAGGCCCACGCTCTATCCACTACACCACGCTGCTTCTGAAACTATGGAATATACATGCTAATCACCTGAGAATAAGAGTCGCTTTCCCCTTTATTCCGCTCTTTCCCTTCCCTCCACTTTACACAATAATGATCAATCAATCAAGCAATCTATCAATGATATTTATTGAGGACTTTCAAAAGATCAAGGAAATTAAGGGACCATTTCATCCTTGGATTGGTTTTGTCAAAAGCAAAGATGGACTGACGACAAATGATGCCAGTGGAATCAAACAGAGACGGAAAGAATCCACACAGGAACTATACAAGAGAGATAGCAATATACAAGTATTTGAAAAAGTTCCTTTTGAATTAGAGCCACTCATCATGGAGAGTTAAATTAGATAAACTTTACAATGCCTTGACAAAAATAAGGCACCTGGCTTTGACAGGCTTCTGATTGAGGTGCTTCAGGCAGCTGAATAGGAATCGGTTAGAGTCCTTACCAAATTATGTCAACAGGTATGGATAACCACTCAATAGCCATCTGATTGAAAGAGAGCACTTTATGTTCCAATAATGAAGAAAGGAGACATAACTAAATGCGACAATTATCACACAGTTTCCTTGATCTCACACACCAGCAAGGTACTGCTAAAAGTGAGACAGCTTCGAACGGAGACCTACATGGAACGCTAACTGCCCTATGTTCAAGTGGGATTACAGAAAGGACAAGGGGTGTGAGATATCACTGCTGATGTCCACTGGCTAACTGAAAAGACAAGAGAATAGCAAAAGGAAGTCAGCATGTGTTTATTGAGTGTAGTAAATCCTTGACTGAGTGGATCACAAGGTACTCCGGAGAACATTAAGGAAAATGAGCATGCCAGACCATTTAATTGCATTAATACAGAACCTGCAACAAACAGGAGGTTACGATAAGAACAGAATACAGAGAAACAATTGGATTCCCATTAGTAAGGATGTAAGACAAGGATGTATCTTATCGCCTTATCTGTTCGTCCTTTACACTGAATACCTAATGAGAGAAGCTGGATTGGATGAAGAATGGGGAGTAAAGACTGGAGGAAGGAATATAAACAACCTTCGTTATGCTGATGATACAACCCTACTAACAGAAAGGGAAGAAGATTTGAAGGGCTTATTATTAAAAGTTAAGGAACAGAGCAGAAAGATGGGCCTACATCTGAATGTCAAGAGAACAAAGATCGTGACCACTGGAAGTTTTAACACATTTGTAGGGAATGGAGAGAAGATTGAAATAGTTGACAGTTTTCCTCTCCTGGGATCGACAATCAAAAATAAAGGAACTAGTAGCCAAGAAATACGCCGAAGATTAATGTTAGGAAGAGTTGCTATAAGGAGCCTGGAAAAAAAGTCATAAAATGTGCTGATGTAAAATTGCCACAAAAATACAAATTGTCAACTCTGTGGTGTTTCCAGTGACAGTGTACAGATCCGAAAGCTGGACAGTGAAAAAGCAGGATAGAAAGAACATCGATTCTTTCGAAATGTGGTGTTGGAGAAAGCTTTTGCGAATACCATGGACTGCCCAAAAAACTAAACAAATGGAGTTTTGAGCAAATTAAACCAAACTGGTCTTTGGAAAGCCAAATGACTCGACTTAGAATTAGCGTATTTTGGACATATAATCAGGAAGACTAATTCTCTGGAGAAGACGCTAATGCTAGGAAAAGTCCACGGAAAACATGGAAGAGGCAGACCGGCAGCTAGATGGATAGAGACCATAACGATGATAGTGAAAGAACAGTTAGGAAGGTTGTGGATTATGGCAGAGGACAGGACGTTCTGGAGAAAGTATATCCATGGAGTCTCTATGAATCGGAAATGACTCAATGGCATTTAATAATAATAATACTGCATGCAGAGCACTGTACTAAGTGCTTGGGAGAGTACAACACAATGGAGTTGGTAGACATGTTCCCTACTCACAACGAGTTTACTGTATAAAGGGGGAGATAGACATTAATATGAATAAATATTTATAGATATCTACATATATGAGGGGCCTCTCAGGGTCTCAACTGGAGAGCTTCAAGTACTGTACCAGTCTCGGCTACAGAAGGGAGAGTCAAGCAGAGGCCTACCCATTCCATTCCTAGCTTGGCCAGTGGCTAGTGAGTGGAAGACAATCTGCTACAAGTCCAAATCACCCATGTTGGGAAGCAGCAAAATGGGAGAAAGTCGAGAAAGGAGACTCGAGTTTACTGTGTGGAAGGCGGCAATGGTAAACCGCTTCTGGATTTCTACCAAGAAAGCTCTGTGGATTCTCTACTAGAACAATTGCAGATGGAGAACGGGGCGTTCTGGGAGAGTTGTGATCACGGTGTCGCTATGGGTTGGAAATGTCTCGATGGCATAAGGTAAGACATATATGAGGGGCCAAGGGAGGGGTGAGTACCAACTGTTCAAAGGGAACAGGTCCAAATGTAAAGACGACACAGGAAGAAGAAGGAGCCAGGGAACAGAGGGCTTAATCAGGGAAGGCCTTTTGGAGCAGAGAATCATCTACTTCTATTCCAGATTGTAAGCTTCTTATGCGTAAGGAACGTGACTACTAATTCTGATATACTGACCCTCCCAAGTGCTGAGTAAAATCTTGTGCACAAAAGATGCACTTAATAAATACAATTGTTTGAATGACTGATTTTGCCCTTTCACTAACTGTCCATTTTTTGGAAATCTGGGTGAAGGGGAAGCCAACGTTCCCAGAAATGTTGACTGATTGGAGTGAATCAATTGGAAACCAGGATCAGAAGTGGGTTACACCTCTCTGAATTATTTCATCACTGTCACCATTAGTATTACTATTATTAATAATAATAATCAGATACCAGAAGAAGAGTAGGTAGGTTACAATCATTACTATTAGTTTTATTATTATTAATAATAATAATCAGATACCAGAAGAAGAGTAGGTAGGTTACATCTGCCTGAATTATTTAATCATTGCTACTATTATCATCACCATCATTATTAATGTTGTATTATTTGTTAAGCATTACTTTGTGTCAAGCATTGTAGTAAGCATTAGAGTAGATACAAGTTTATCAGGTTGGGCACATTCCCTGCCAAACTTGAGGCTCACAGTCTAAGTATGAGGGAAAACATACATAAAATTCCCATGCTACACATGAAGAAACTGAGGCACAAATAGGTAAAGTGACTTACTCAAGGTCACACAGCAGGGATGTGGTAGAGCTAGGATTAGAATCCAAGTCCTCTGACTTCTGGGTCTGTGCTCTTTTAACTAGACCACGCTGATCCTCAGGTAATTAAGAATGATTAATACAAATGTGGACATTCAAGTACTTTGATCATATATCTTGAGTGCTTATTGTGCAAGGGTGCTAAACGTTTGGGAGGATACTTTTGTTAGACATTAACTTTCTGCTTGGAAGACAGCATAAAGTTTGTGGACTTCCCTGGCATTCTGCATGGTTAAATCTTGCAAACAGCTATGGAAAACAAAACTTGTCAGGGTGATACCAAAATTGATTTCCAGTACCATAGCATCAACTACTGTAAATGCCAAGCCTGAAAATCAAGTATTACAATCATATCAAAATATACCTGAATTAGGGAATGATCAAATCCTCACCCTATATTTCAAATGGATATTAAAATCAAAGGGTAAAAAGTTGATCTGTAAACTATTTTTGTTATTTTTCGCATTCCTCAAAAAATTAAGATGAGTTGTGATTCTTCCTGCATGAATTTATGGCCAATTCAGAGATTATCACCTTAAATATTTAACAGAATCTCTGAATTGATTAAACACTTGACCTGGATCTGAAATATGTGCTTACAATTTAGCATCCTTCATTTATGAAGTGACAAATCCCAAAGGTTTCTCCCCCCTTTTTTATAGTATTTGTTAGCGCTTACTATGTGCAATCACTGTTGAAACATGGGGGTAGATACTAGTTAATCAGGCCAGATGGAGTCCCTGACCCTTAGGAGCTCACCGCCTAAGTAGGGGGGAGAACAGATATTGAATCCTCATTTTGCAGTTAAGGAAATTGAGGCACAAAGAAGTTAAGTGACTTGCCCAACATCACATACCTGGCAAGTGACAAAACATGGATTAGAATCCAGGTTCTAAAGGCTCCCAGACCTGAGCTTTATCCATTAGGTGACCACCTTGCCCTAAAACATGAATAATTTGCTTCTTTCAGCACAAAGAGTATAAAAATGACATTGCTTTCAGTTTCTTATTGTTATGAAAATGAACCATGCCTTTGGAAAGTGGTTTCTTAATTGATATTATGTGTTTTGTATAATTTAATGAATTTCACAGATCCTTTAGGCTTCCTGGTGCGAAAAATGCAATAAAAATCATTCTTTTTAGTATGTTTGCACTGACTGTCATCTGGAAATGAATACAGAATTGCAAATATTAGTCAGTACATTGCCCCAAAAGTAAAACTTTTTTTACATTCAATAATTTTGATTTGCAATAGACACAATTAAAAGGAATTACTGTTCTAGTAGAGAAGCAGGGTGGGTAATGTAGAGAGCATGGGCCTAGGATTCAGAAGGACCTGAGTTCTGCCTCTTGTCTGCTGTGTGACCTTGGGCAAGTCACTTCATTTCTCTGTGCCTGTTACCTCATCTGTAAGACTATGATACCCATGTGGGTCATGGACTGTGTCCAACGTGATGAACAGTGACTGGCACATGGTAAGCACTTAACAAATACCATGAAAAAAGAAAAAGTCACTTCACTTCTCCGTGCCTCAGTTACCTCATCTGTAAAACTGGGAATACCTTCTGTGAACCCCATGGGGGACAAGGACTGTGTCCAACCTGGTTAGCTTATACCGACCCCAGTGCTTAGTACGGTGCCTGGCACAAAGTAAGCACTTAAAAAAATCACAAAAAGAAAAAGAAAAACTGCATCAGACTGTAAGGTCCTCGAAGGCAGGGACATCTCTAGTATACTCTCCCAAGAGCTTACTTACTATAGAGTGCAATGCACACAGGAAGCGCTTAATAACTACTGTCGATACATTTGCTCACATGACCGGGTATGGAGGGTAAACTCACCTGAAGCTATACTGAAGGTTTAAATGGGGGGAGTTCAGAGAAATGTACCGTTCACCCCATCAGATCCGCTATTCTTTTTGTTTCTGTTCTCGATACAGGCACAGACAGGCGGAAAGTGGGCCCAGAAAGCTATGGTGAGGATCTTAACACTGTGGAAAGAGGTGTACCCTACTGGAAAGAACAGGGGCCTGGGAGTCGGAGGACTTGGGTTCCGATCCCAGTTCTGCCACCTCTCTGCTGTGTAACCTTAGGCATGTCACTTCCCTTCTCTGGGCCTCAGTTTCCTCATCTGTAAAATGGGGATTTGAAGCATATTCTCCCTACGTAGACTGTGATCCCTATGTGGACACAGTGACTATGACCTGATTAACTCTTATCTACTCCAGCACTTAGAATAGTGTTCGGGACATAGTCAGTGCTTACTAAATGTCATAAGAGAAGCTGCATTTTCTAATTAGTGTTTGCAAAGCATTGTATTAAGCTCTTGATGGGCAGTGGGCGGTAGCCAAAAGCAGAAGCAAGAAGGGCCACTCCAATCAGCTCTGCGCTAACCTCGACCTTCTGTTCAGGGACACCAGCACACCTAGCCAATCACCATTGACAAGGTCAGAAGCATCAATCATTCAACCAATCAATCATATTTACTGTGTGCCAAGCACTGTACTAAGCACTTTGGAGAGTACAATATTGTTATATTGGTAGACACACTTCCTGCCACAATGATTTTACAGGCAAGCGGAATGAGAGCAACGTAATTCATTGTTCTTCTCCAGGCTAATCTGCTGGCAGCAACGTCATTCAAAGGAAATAAAAAGGATATCAAATTAAGGCAAAGGAAGCAATATCCCAAAGGCCTCACCTTTATCCTCTGGTCTTCTACATCTACAATGGTGGCTACGCGGATTAATCTGGGATTCCGTCTATCCACCACTTCAAGTTTCATATTTGCCAGGAACCCGTGGGAAGCCCTCTGAAACAATCAGGAGAGATATGAATTAGGCCTATGAGACCCATCCAAGAGAGGCAGCAAGACATGAATGAAGCTGATTATGCAGATTGATGTTCGACAGATAATAAATTATCCGGCAGGCCACTATCAAAGTAATCATTTTTGTGTGAAATTCATTATAATTGGGTGTTAGAAATGGGCTCATTTCAGTAGTGGCAGGGAATTAACCTAAAGCCATTGCTCAAAACAGGCCAAAGGATGAAATGATTCAATGATATATTGAATTTATATAGGGCCTTTGTTCTGAGAAACTCAGAATATAATGGCTCAAAGGCCAGCATTAGCATCGCCATTTTCAAAGGTGGAGAAGGAGGCTAAGGAAGATTAGATCACACAGATAGTGCTACAGCTCAGGACAAAACCCCACCCTGCGGTGTGACCTTGGGCAAGCCACTAAACTTTTTGGTGCCTCACTAAAAATCCAGGTGTGAGAACTGTCCTCCCTTCTGGGATTGGGTCTGATCTGGCCCTACTGTATCTTGTAATAGGAAGTAGCACGGCCTAGTGGAAAGAGCACAGAGAACCTGGGTTCAAATCCCAGCAACCCCCACATCAGTGCTGTGTGACCTTGGGCAAATCACTTAACTTCTCTGTGCCTCATTTTCCTCATCTGCAAAATGAGGATTCAATATCTGTTCTCCCTCTTACTTAGATCGTGAGTTCCACGTGGGACCTTGCATAATCATAGAACATGTAAAGATGGAGCAATAATAAAAGGATTAATATTTTAAAACAATTAAGTGATTATCTTGTATCCGCACTAGCACTTAGAACAATGTTCGGGATATATTGCCTGCTTAACAAATACTATCATTACTATTATTATTACCATTACCATTGTTATCATCATCATCATCATCTACCCCACTGCTAGTTCATGGCTTGACACATAGAAGCAGCGTGGCTCCGTGGAAAGAGCACGGGCTTTGGAGTCAGAGTTCATGGGTTCGAATCGCGGCTCAGCCACTTGTCAGCTGTGTGACTTTGGGCAAGTCACTTAACTTCTCTGTGCCTCAGTTACCTCATCTGTAAAATGGGGAGTAAGACTGTGAGCCCCACGTGGGACAACCTGATTCCCCTGTGTCTACCCCAGCGCTTAGAACAGTGCTTGGCACATAGTAAGCGCTTAACAAATACCAACATTATTATTATTATTATTACTGAGGAATACTAATAATAACATAATTAATATAACTAAGTACTTAGGAATAATAATAATAATACATAATTAATATAACTCTTATCATCATCGACATCTACCCCAGTGATAGTTCAGGGCTTCACATATATTAAGTGCTCAGCAATAATTACTATTATTATTATCACCATCATCTTCAGCAGCAGCAGCAGCAGGCTCCTGGTGGTGGTTCTATTTGTGTTTATAACTGAGGCTTCTTTTTTTAAAAAGACTGAACCTGGATCTTCCAATGCTTCAGTAGAGTTTGAAACACATATAAGCCTGAAACCCTTCTCTTCACAAGTTCCATATTGTGAAGGAGGAGGAGGAGGAGGAGGAGGAGGAGGAGAAGGAGAATCAAGAGACCTGGGTTCTACTCCAGGCTACACCCCCTGACCTGTTGCCACTTCTCTGAGCCTCGTTTTCTCATCTGACAAACAGGATTTCAATACTTGTTCTCCTGCCAACTTAAACTTTGAACCCCAGAGGCAACTGGGAGTGGGTTCAAACTTTTAATTTTGTATCTACCCCAACACTTAGTACAATACTTGTATGTAGTATGTGCTTAATAGGTATTATAATTATATTCTTATTATTATTGTTAAAGATGAAGCAGAAGGGCAGAGATAAAAAGAGAAAAAGGAGAGAAAGCATAGAGAAAAACACACCACGATCAGGCAGACAGTTATTCTAACAGTAACAAGCTCACTTAAATTATTTAATCCACTAAAATTTGAATAAGAACAATAATTATAATAATAACAACTGCAGTACTTGTTAAGTGCTTACTCTGCACCAACTACTAAGGGAGATACAAAAATAAAAGGTTGGACATAATCCCTATCCCACGTGGCTCTCACAGTCTAAAGAGCCAATAAAATAACAGGTATTTAATCCCCCATTTTACAGATGAGGTAACTGAGGCACAGATATATTAAGTCACTTGCAGGTCACTTAGCAGGCAAGGGGTAGAATCAGTATTAAAACCCATGTCCTCTGACTCCCAGGCTCATGCTCTTTCCACTAGGACACACTGCTTCTCACATGTGAGGAAGGGTTGTGATCAACATTGGCTTTTGACAATCATGTACATCTGATACATTCAGGATCCGTATGAGAGACAGAGGACCTGGGTTCTGAGCCTGGCTCTGCCACCTGTCTGCCGGGTGACCTTAGTCAAGTCACTTCACTCCTCTGTGCCTCTGTCCCTCATCTGTAAAATGGGGGTTAAGACTGTAAGCCCCAAGTGGGACAGGTACTCTGTCCAACCTGGTTACCTTGTATCTCTCCCAGTTTTTAGGACTGTGCCTGCACATAGTAAGTGCTTAAACACCACAATTATGATTCAGGAGAAATGAGAGTATCACCATATCCAAAAAACAAATGAACAGAACAAAAAAGAGAAAAAGAAGGCAAGTTGGCCGTGAAGATGTGGACTATACACGGTTCTCCATTTCCTCGCCAGTGGAAGTACCGTCTCAGCTAGAGCACTTTGTAAACTGAATAGCTTCCTGAGAGACTGACCGTTTTAAATACTTTGGCAGGAACCGCTGAAGTCTGTGTAGCTTTCAGATACTCTCTCCAGGAAAAATGTTCAGGATCAGGGTAATCTATATATAAAAAAAGAAAGGAAAAAAGGAACTGCAGTAAATTCTTTTGGTCAAACCAATAAGAAATGTGGTGTGCTTTTAAAAAAAGCTGTTGTATAATTACATTGCATAAGGTCTCAAGTGGAAAAATGGCATTTTAATAGCATTTATTTTTTCTCTTTCTAGCATTCTATTCATACCAAGGAGTTTGCCATTGCAGAATCCATCTTACTTTGAAAAAATAACTCCTAAAAACCTATGTATCAATAGACATTTCTTACTAATGGCATAAAAATCAGAAGCAATGAGTACATGCATATTTCAATCAGCTGTTTTGAGCCGGTTATGGAGTACTAGTGCTCTGCACACAGCAAGTGCTCAATAAATACAATTGAATGAATGAATTTGTTATAAAAAAGATGCATTCACTTCATTGAAAGGATCAATTTCTAAAGTCAATACATCATTTGTGAAAGATGTCCCAGTCAGGTGAGTGACCTTGGACAAATCACTTAGCTTCTCTAAGCCAACATTTCCACACCTGTAGAAACACATCTGATCTCCCTCCCTTTTAATTAATTAAACAATCAATCAATCACTGATATTTATTGAGTGCTTACTGTATGCATAGCACTGTACTAAGTGGTTGGGAGAGCAATAATAGTGATAATAATAATGGCATTTGTTAAGAGCTTACTGTGCCATGCACTGCACTAAGTGCTGGGGTGGATAGAAGCAAATCAGTTAGGACACAGTCCCTAACCCAATTTTACAGATGAGGTAATTGAGGCTCACAGAACTGCCCAAGATTACACAGCAGACATGTAGCAAGGTCAGGATTAGAACCTATGACCTTCTGACTCTTAGGCCCAGGCTCTAGTCACTACGACATGGTACAACAGAGTCAGTAGACAAGTTTCCTGCCCACAACGAGCTTACAGTCTAGAAGGGGAAAGAGACATTAAATAAAAGAAAAATAGATTCTGGAGCCCTGTGTGGGACAAATACCACATCTGTTTGGATTATCTGGTATCTACCCCAGCGCTTAGCAGAGTGCCTGGCCCAGAGTACACACTGAGTGAATAGCATTACTATTATTTCTATTACTGTGCAAAAAGACACTCATCACTACTGAGACAGCTTAGTTCCCTATGAATATCACATTTCAAATATAATGCACCTAAATTTATTTATTCAATTATATTTATTGAGCATTTCCTGTGTGCAAAGCACTGTACTGAACATTTGGGAAAATACAAGAATAAACAATGCCATCGCCTGCCCATAAAGAGCTTACAGTCTTCATTTGAAAAAAAACTGTGAAGTGGAGAATGTGGAATTGTGACCCTAAAGTCAAGTTTCTGGTCACTGCACTGAGTGCTCAGCATTATTTATAGTACTTTCCTGGGTGCATGGCAGTTTGCTCACTGGAGTAATAATAATAATAGTAATGATAAGAATTACAGTCATGGTAATTTTTAAGCTCTTACTATATTTCTGGCACAGTACTAAGCACTGGGGCAGATACAAGGAACTCCGGCTTACCATGTCATGGTTCAGGCTTACAGGCTAAGAATTTTCTCGGCTGTACCCTCTTTTGGGATTCACCTAGGCCTATGCCAAGTCTTCCCTTTGCTTCCACACTCAGCACGCTTTCCTAGGTCCACCTCTGATGAGCGTTTTACAAATCTACCTCCCCAGGTGCAGCTGCAGAGAGTGATCCTCACTTTTTTCAGAGTCCCAAAACCAACAATTTCCCCTCTAAGCTGCCACCTTGAAAATTGACTCTTACCAGTCCTGGAACTGGCCGGGGTTTGACAAGTCTGGTTCAGTCCCGTGGGAAGTATGTAGATACCTTGCTAAAGGGCTTTCATTCATTCAATCGTATTTATTATATTTATTAAGCGCTTACTATGTGCAGAGCACTGTATTAAGCAATTAGAAAAGTACAATACAACAATAAGCACTGACATTCCCTGCCCACAATGAGTTCACAGTCTAGAGGAGGGGAGACAGACATCAATACAAATAGACAAAAATATACATAAGTGCTTTGGGGCTGGGAGGGGGGAAGAGCAAAGGGAGCAAGTCAGGGAGTGGAAGATGACGAAAAGTGGGGTTTCTGGATCAGTCAATCAATCAATCAATGAGTGGTATGTATTGAACACTTACTGTGTGCAGAGGACTGGACTAAGAACTTGGGCTACTAAGCACAATACATAAGAATTGGTAAAACTGCTTCCAATCCACAAGGAGCTTACAGTCTAGACTGCTCTCTTTAGTGGGGTGATAAAGAGGTTATGATAGTGCAAATGCCATACACTTGTATATATCCTTTCAACAATATAGTACATGTTTCTAAAACTAAAAGGACTCTTAGGACACACCAAAGGGAGAATGAAGCACTTAACAGATCTGGAATATTATCAGCTCCACTAGATATGAGTTCAGGGAACCAAAAGATCTTAAAATAAAATCCTATTATATAATAATAATACTTGTTAAGTGCTTACTATGTGCCAAGCAGTGCTCCTAACACAAAATGAAATGTTTTCTTTCCTGAGACCTAATCCATAACTACTGGAATGGTTCAGAAGTTCAGGAAGGTTATGCAGCCTGTGACTTTGCAGTTCTTTTCTCTGGTCATTTCAGGCCCTCCCTGAAATAATGATGATAATAATAATGAAGGTATTTTTAAGTGCTTACTCTGTGTCAAGCACTCTTCTAAGCACTGGGGTAGATACAAGCTAATCACTATGGATACAGTCCCTGCCAATAATAATAATAATAGTGGTATTTGTTAAGCCCTTACTATGTGCCAGGCACTGTACTAAGCACTGGGATGGATATGAGCAAATCGGGGAGAGGAAAGAGTTCCTGTCCCACAGTGGGCTCACAGTCTCAATCCCCATTTTACAAATGAGGTAACTGAGTCCCAGAGAAATGAACTGACTTGCCTAAGGTCACAGAGCAGACAAATGGTGGAGCCAGAATTAGAACCTATAACCTTCTACTAGGTCCATGCTCTATCCACTGCACCATGCTGGGGCTCACAGTCTTAATCTCCATTTTACAGATGAGGTAACTGAGGCAAAGAGAAGTGAAGTGACTTGTCTAAGGTCACTCAGGCAGACAGGTGCCAGAGCTGGGATTAGAAACCAGCTCCTTCTGACTCCCAGGACCATGCTCTATCCACCAGACCATACCGCTTCTCGCTTCTCTGTATTCTGTCACATGCTCGAATTAAGGTTCCCTCCAGCTTCCAGCCCGGCTCCTCAGCTTCCTCAACAGTCTCAAGATCCTTGGGTGTTTCTCTATTTCTCCTTTGGGGTCTAATCCTGGTTAGGCCAGGACCCCTGGAGTGATAGGCCTGGGTCCAGGTGTTGAAAAATGCCACCCAGCTGGGACCCCCTGAGTTTTGAAGGATGGAAATTGGGCTCATGTCCCTGCTCCTTCCAGGTCTCCCAATCTCCTTCCTAAGGGGTTTCCTCACAGGTTGGGTATCCTAGCAACTGCTACTAGTCAAGCAGCTTCTCAAAGCATCCCTAATTCACATCTTATTTAACTTCCACGGTCCACGGGAAAAAAAAAATGATGCTCTCTTTTGGATACACTTGAATTCAGTCAGGACTTGGTATATGTATGCCCAATAAATTTTTTAAAAATGCTTTTGATAAAATTACCCTCCTACTAAAGTTATTATGGCTTCTGTGACTAGCAATACAGACTAAAAATAATAATAATGATAATTATGGTATTTGTTAAGTGCTTTCTATGTAGCAAGAACTGTTCTAGGAACTGGGGTATATACAAGGTAATCAGGTTGGACACACTCCCTGTCCCACATGGGGCTCACAGTCTTAATCTCCATTTTACAGATGAGGCAACTGAGGCCCAGAGAATTGAACTGACTTGCTCAAGGTCACACAGCTGACAAGTAGCGGAGCCGGCATTAGAACGAACATCCTCTGAATCCCAACCCCTTCCTCTTGCTCTAATACCTTGGGAAGGGGGAAGTGAGAAGCACCTTGACCTAGTGGAAAGTGCAAGGAGCTCAGAGTCAGAGGACCTGGGTTCCACTCCCAGCTCTGCTTGGTGAACTTGGGTAAGTCATTTAACTTCTCTTTGCCTCAGTTTCCTCATCTTAAAATGGGGATTCAATATCTCTCCACTCTCCTACATGAGTCCCATGTAATGACAGGGGCTATATCCAACCTGATTAACTTATGTTGTTGTTGGTATTTGTTAAGCGCTTACTATGTGCAGAGCACTGTTCTAAGCGCTGGGGTAGATACAGGGTAATCAGGTTGTCCCACGTGGGGGCTCATAGTCTTCATCCTCATTTTACAGATGAGGTAACTGAGGCACAGAGAAGTTAAGTGACTTGCCCACAGTCACACAGCTGACAGGTGGCAGAGCCGGGATTCGAACTCATGAGCTCTGACTCCAAAGCCCAGGCTCTTTCCACTGAGCCACGCTGCTTCTCTTTTCCACCTCAGTGTTTAGAACTGTGATAGGCAAATAACGTACACCACAATAACAATACTAATACTGGGGACGAGACATAGTGGAATGAATTGCTTCCTCATTGAAATACCAGGATCAGAGAAGGACCAGATTTCAGGGGAAACCGGATGACCAAAGCTATCTGAAGCAGCTGGATGTTTTCTGGCTGGCTGTTCATGTTTACTGTTCTGCCATCATGGGCAGACCCAGAGTTGGCGTGGGAAGGCAGCCCTGGCCTGGAGGGATGGTCTGGTGATGAAGACCCTTGAGGGACAGCTCAGCTCCACCACTGAGGAATCTGTTCTCACTGCAGGTTCCTGGTTATAAAATGGGGATGAAGACACTTCCCCCACCTAAGTGTCAAAGAAAGCGGTCTCCATATCTTCTTTAATTTTTATGGTACTTATAAAGCGATTACTATATGTTCATGATAAAAATAATGATAATAATAACAACTGTGGTATTTGTTAAGTACTTATTATGTGCCTGAGTTACCTCATCTGTAAAATGGGGATTAAGATTGTGAGCCCTATGTGGGACAGAGAGTGTTTCCAATCTGATTACCTTATATCTACCCCAGTGCTTAATACTGTGCCTGACATATAGTAAGTGCTTAATAAATACCAAGATAATTATCATTATTATTGCCAAGCACAGTATTAAGCACTGGGGTAGGTAGAAAATAATCCAGTCTCATATGGGGCTCAGAGTCTAAGTAGAAGGGAGAACAGGTACTGAAGCCCCATTTTGCAGATGAGGGAATTGAGGCACAGAGAAGCTACATGACCTGCCCAAAGTCAAAGAGCAAATAGGAGGAAGAGCCAAGATTAGAATCCAGGTCCTCTGACTCCCAGGGCCATGTCTTTCCCATCGTACAGTTGAGGAAGTTGAGGTACAGAGAAGTTAAATGACTTACTGACTTACCCCAGGTCACATCTGCCTAAGTAATTATCAGAACCAGGATTACAACCCAGATACTCTGACCTCCAGGCCCATGCTCTTTCCACTAGACCACATTGTTTTTCTGCTCTTTTTCTTTTTTTTTAACAATATTTGTTAAGCGCTTACTATGTTGTGCCAGACACTGTTCTAAACACCAGGGTAGATACAGCTAATCAGGTTGGACACAGTCCATTTCCCACATAGGGCTCATCATCCTAACTTCCATTGTAAAAATTAGGTAACTGAGGCCCAGGGAAGTGAGGTGACTTGCCCAAAGTCACAACAGCAGACAGCTGGCAGAGCCAGGACTAGAATACGGGTCCCTATGACTCCCAGACCTGTGCTCTATCCACTAGGCAAAGCTGCTCTTCCTTGCAGTTTGAGAATTATTGTTGCAAAATATCCAACCATACCTGATTGGAAATGTGCAACATATAGAACTTCAAGGCTCTCCATCACCTTGCCCCTTCCTACCTCTCCTCCCTTCTCTCTTTCTACTGCCCACCCCGCACGCTCCGCTCCTCTGCCGCCCACCTCCTCACCGTCCCCCTTTCTCGCCTATCCCACCGTTGTCCCCTGGGCCATGTCCTCCCACGGTCCTGGAACCCCCTCCCTCCTCACCTCTGCCAAACTAATTCTCTTCCCCTCTTCAAAACCCTACTTAAAGCTCACCTCCTCCAAGAGGCCTTCCCAGACTGAGCTCCCCCTTTTCCCTCTGCTCCCCCTCTATTCACCCCTTCACCTCCCCTCAGCTAAGCCCCTTTTTCCCCCCTTTCCCTCTGCTCCTCCCCCTCTCCTGTCCCATCCCCTCAGCACTGTGCTTGACCTCTCAAGTGTATATATCTTCATTACCCTATTTATTTTGTTAATGAGATGTACATCACCCTGATTCTACTTATTTGCTACTGTTTTAATGAGATGTTCTTCCTCTTGATTCTATTTATTGCCATTGTTCTTGTCTGTCTCTCTCCCCCGATTAGACTGTAAGCCCATCAAAGGGCAGGGATTGTCTCTATCTGTTACCGATTTGTACATTCCAAGCGCTTAGTACAGTGATCTGCACATAGTAAGCGCTCAATAAATACTATTGAATGAATGAATGATTAGAGAGGAAAGAGAAAGCAAGAGAAAGAGATAATTAAACACAGACAAAGAGAAACAGGGACAGAGAGAAATAGTAACTATAATGTTATAGCTGTTCAAGGGCTTACTATGTGCTAAGCACTGTAGTAAGTGCTGAAATAGATATACGATGATCAAGTTGGATGCAGTCCCTGCCCTACATGGACTTCACAATGAAAGCAGGATGGAAAACTTGTATGGAATTTCCATTTTACAAATTAAGAAACTAAGGCACAGCAAAATTAAATGACTTGTCCAAAGCCACACAGTAGGCAAGTGGCAGAGCTCACATTAGAACCCAGGACCCCTGACTCTCAGGGCCGATGGAAAGAAAAAAAGTGAGAGAACGAGGGAGAGAGAGCATGAGAGAGTGAGCAAAAGAGATAAGAGAGTGAGAAAGAGAGAGAGAGAGAGAGAGAGAGAGAGAGAAGGTTTGAAAAGATCAATCTGTGATCAACAGTCCCTAGCCTGTGGTGTGCACTTAAAGACAGTTGATTCCCGGGGCCCGTATCTGTTTTTGAGACTGCCACTCACCCGATCTTGGCAATGCTTTTGCCCAAAGCGGGCAAGTTCTCTCTGCATCGCTGTCTGCCAGCTCAGTCTATGCGTTGCTGCTGTCTTCCAAGAACCCACTGCTATGGAGAATTGTTCGACACTGCCAATCCCTTTTGTTTTTAAATTGTGGGTTCTGCTCCCCCGATTTGCGGGTGGTCCCCGTTCCAGTTCATTATGCAGCAGCTGCTCCAGACTCCATCCTGCTAGGTTCCCTTCGCCACACGTGTCCCTCCTGGTAGAGTTTGAGGCTGAGGACACTGAGTCAGAGCTGCAGCAGCCTTGCCTGCGTTGGGGGCTTTAACGGCAATCTTATTTTTAATGATTCTCTACTGCGCATTCCAAGTCCTATTTGCTATAACTTAAAACTTCTCCTTCACTTAAAGACACAATTTATTCATCCAGATCCTCTTTTTTCTCTGATAACGTAGCCTTCTCCAAAATATCAAATTGTCTTTGGTAAAGCATTTTATGGAATCTTTAATTTTCTGGAGGTTTTGTTCCTTACCATAAATATCCACAGCTACAGTAAACATAAATGATCTATAAATGATTTCCTTTTTAAAGGTGCTTGAATTGTGAAATCAATTTCTTCCAACTACTTAAGAAAAAGTAGAATACCCTTAATAACTTCTCTTAGGTCTGTAATTATAATGCCACTGCTTAATGAAAAGGGTTATATTTCTCCTCTTCACTCCAACGGCTTCTGGGGGAGGGAACATGATGCCATTTACAGCACTGCCATAATTCTTCCTAGCACTAAAAAAAATGGGGTCTATTAATAAAGCATGATATTATTTGAATATTTATACTGAACATCTTGCTACCGTAATTTTAACTTTTCAAAAAAAATGATGAAGTGTGCTCGACATCAAAACACAATTAATCTGATTTATTCGACTAAAGTATTTCTAGGAACTAATTTTACAATTCCCACATCAGTATCAACGTTGAATGCGAGAACCACTATCATCCAATGGTTAGAGCAAGGGCCTGGAAGTCAGAGGACCTGGATTCCAACCCCTGCTCTACCACTTGTCTGCTTACCAGGAGCAAGTCATTTAACTGCTCTGTGCTTCACTAACCTCATCTGTAAAATAGGGATTAAGACTGTGATTCCCCATGTAGGACACGGACTGTGACCAATCGGATTAGTTTGTCTCTTCCCTAGGCTTAATACAGTGCCTGGCACACAGTAAGCATTTAAAAAAAGTTACCATTTTTAAAAGCAATTAAAAAGTGTGATTCAGTTCAAAATAGTAAATAGCCACAGGCAAATGACCTCCTGAGATGAGTAGGAAGAAAATCCTTTTTTTATTCGGTTTCTGAAAAATCACAATCACTTCAAAGAGTATTTTCTAAGTGCTTTGAGTGTTTTTTGAGAGTAAGCTGTCCTAAAACCATTTCTATTCCGATGAAGGAGATTGTGTGGATTGAACTCTTTACCACTTAAAATCCAGCCCCACCAGGATTCATTCTTTTAATCCTATTTATTGAGCACTACTGTGTGAAAGCACTATTCTAAATGCTTGGAAAAGTACAATCAATAAGCAATACATTCCCTGCCACAATAAGTTTACAGGCTAGGGTGTGGAGAAAGACATTAATATAATAAATAAATTAAATGACAGATATGTAAATAGGTGCTGTGGGGCTGGGAAGGGGGATGAAGAAAGGGAGCAAGACAGAGCCTCACAGAGTGGAGGGGGAAAAGAAGAAAAGGGGGCTTAGGCACGGAAGGCCCCTTGGAGGAGATGTCACTTCAATAAAGGGCTTTGAAGGGGAGGAGAGTGTCTCCCAGATTTGAGGAGGGAGGACGTTCCAGGCTAGAGGCAGGAAGTGGGTGAGAGGTAGGTGGTGAGATAGAGGAGACAGAGGTCCAGTGAGAAGGTAGGCAGTAGAGGAGAAAAGTGTGTGGGCTGGGTTGTAGTGGGAGAGTAATGGGTGCAGTATGAAGGATCAAGGGATGCTTTAAAACCCATGGTGAGGAGTTTTTGTTTGATGCAGTGTCGGATGGGCAACCTCTAGAGTTTTTCTATCCTCAGGATACAGCGTACTCATGTCATAGATCCCTGTGTAGCTTCTGTGGCTTATGACAATGTCACTGTGCTCAGGGTGGCTTCAGCAAGCGGGCAGAAATTCAAATCCGGAGGTGCCAGCATGGGGCCCCTAGGCTGTAAATTCACTTGGGCAGGGAACAAGTTCCCCCAAATCCTGTTTATTGTACTCTCTAAGGCACTTAGTACAGTGTTCCATTACACAGTAAGTGTTCAATAAAATAGGAGTGAGTATTGATTCAGAGTAGCAGTGTGACCTAATGGAAAGGCCTGGGCTGCGGGAGTCACAGGACTTGGGTTCTAATCCCAGGTCTGAGACTTGCCTGCTGCGGTGATGAGCAAATTACTGACTTCTCTGTGCCTCAATTTCCTCGTCTGTAAAATAGGATCCCTACTTCCCCCCTCTTCCTCCTTTGCCTCCCCACCCTCCCAACCTCTCCACTACTTCCCATTGTCCGCTGCAGTAACCTCAGAGGAGATCTCCTTCCTCCTCGCAAGTGCCACCCCCTCCACCTGTGCTTTCTGACCCCATTCCCTCTTACCTTACAAAAACCATGCCCCTTCCCTCCTCCCCTCCTTAACTTCTATCTTTAACCGCTCACTCTCAATGGCTTCTTCCCCTCTGCCTTCAAACATGCCCATGTCTTCTCATCCTAAAAAACTCTCTCTCGACCCCACTTCTTCCCCTTCCAGCTATCGTGTTATCTCCCTACCACCCTTCCTTTCCAAGCTTCCTAGAATGAGTCGTCTACACTCGCTGCCTAGAATTCCTTAACTCCAATTCTCTCCGGTCCTCCTCCAATCTGGCTTCCATGCCCTCCACTCTACTGAGACTGCTCTCTCTAAGGTCACCCATGACCTTCTTCTTGCCAAATCCAATGGCTTCTAATCTATCCTAATCCTCCTTGACGTCTCAGCTGCCTTTGACACTGCTGACCATCTCCTTCTCCTCCACACCTCATCTCACCTTGGCTTCACTGACTCCGTCCTCTCCTGGTTCTCCTCTTATCTTTCTGACCGTTCATTCTCTGTCTCCTTCGCGGGCTCCCCCTCCCCCTCCCATCCTCTAACTGTAGGAGTTCCTCAAGGGTCAGTTCTTGGTCCTCTTCTGTTTTCCATCTACACTCACTCCCTTGGTGAACTCATTTGCTCCCACAGCTTCAACTATCACCTCTATGCAGATGACAAAAAGATCTATATCTCTTGCCCCTGTCCTCTCCCCCTATCTCCTCCTGCCTCCAGGACGTCTCTTACCTGGATGTCTGCCTGTCACCTAAAACTCAACATGTCCAAAACTGAGCTCCTCATCTTCCCTTCCAAGCCCTGTCCTCTTTTCTGATTTCCCTATCACTGTGGATGGCTACGACCATCCTTCCCGTCTTCTCAAGCCCGCAACCTCGGTGTCATCTTTGACTCAGCTCTTCTAGTTCACCCCACACATCCAATCTGTCAACAAGACCTGCCGGGTCTCACCTTTATAATATCGCCAAGATCCGCCCTTTCCTCTCCACCCAAATGTACCTATCTTACTGGTACAGGCTCTCATAATATTCCAGCTGGATTACTGCGTCAGCCTTCTCTCTGATCGCCCTTCCTCATTGTCTCTCCCCACTCCAGTCTATTCTTCATTCTGCTGCCGGCTCATCTTCCTGCAGAAACGCTCTGGGCATGTCACTCCCCTCCTTAAAAACCTCCAGTGGTTGCCTATCAACCTCCACACTAAACAAAACTTCTCACTCTAGGCTTCAAGCTCTCCACCACCTTGCCCCCTTCCTACCTTTCCTCCCTTCTCTCTTTCTACTTGCCCACCCCGGAGGGCTCCGCTCCTCTGCCGCGCAACTCCTGACCATCCCCTGTTCTTGCCTATTTCCCGCCGTCGACCCCTGGCCCACATCCTCCTGCTATCCTGGAATGTCCTCCCTCCTCCAAACTAACTCTCTTGCCCTCTTTAAAGCCCTACTGAGAGCTCACCTCCTCCCAGCGGCCTTCCCAGATTGAACTTCTCCTTTTCCCTCTGCTCCCTCTGCTACCTCTTTGCCCCCACCTTCACCTCCCCTCAGTTAATTCCCCTTTCCCCGCCTTTCCCTCTGCTCCTCCCCCTCTCCCCTCAGCAATATTTTTATTACCCTATTTATTTTGTTAATGAGATGTACATCACCTTGATTCTATTATTTTGTTAATGAGATGAACATCACCTTGATTCTATTTATTTGTTATTGTTTTAATGAGATGTTCATCCCCTTGATTCTATTTATTGCTATTGTTTTTGTCTGTCTGTCTCCCCCAATTAGACTGTAAGCCCGTCAAAGGGCAGGGACTGTCTCTATCTGTTACCGATTTGTATATTTTAAGCGCTTAGTACACTGCTCTGCACATAGTAAGTGCTCAACAAATACTACTGAATGAATGAATGAATGAATCTAGACTGTAAACACATTATGGGCAGTCTGCCACTTCTCTTGCATGGTGTCTCCCAAGTGCTTAGAACAGTGCTCTGTACCCAGTAAGCGATCGATATATACCACTGATTGATTGACTGATTGAAAAGGAGAAAGCTTGAAAAGCTCCTTTGGTTACACCCAGCACTGGTCTCTGAGGGAACTGTAGTTTGGAGAATTGAAGTCATCGTGTCTAAGGACTGGGACCAAATTGAAAGAAGCCAAGTGGTCGGGAAACAGTTTTCTGCTAAGCCACTGGCCAGAATGGCTTAGTGGACTGAGTACAGGCTTGGGAGTCAGAAGGACCTGGGTTCTAATTCCAGCTCCTCCCCAGGTCTGTGGGGTGACCTTGGGCAAATCACTTGACTTCTCTGGGCCTCTCTTCCTACAGTGGTAAAACGGGGAATAACAGTGTGGAACAGGGACTGTGTCCAACCTGATTAATGTGTATTTACCCCAGAGCTAGAACAGTGCTTAGCACTTAGTAAGCACTTAACAAGTACTCTAGTTGTTGTTATTATTATGAGGATGGGATTTTAGCTAGGGATGTGTCTTGTTCTATTGGCCCAGAGAGTTCTTCTAACCAAGTTTTGGGGAAAAGCCTATTGGCCTCAGACATGAAATAATTATTTAAGTGCTTAGTATGCGCCAAGCACTGTAGTAAGCACTGAAATAAATCCAAGTTAATTAGGTTGGAAACAGTCCCTGTCTCACATGGCGCTCATATCTTTAATCTCCATCTTACATGAAGAAACTGAGGCCGAGAGGTTAAAAAACTTGCCTAGGGTCAACAGCAGGAAAAATGGCAGAGCCAGAATACTCAAAAAATACCACTGATTGATCTATTTGCTTTGAAAAATTGACCTTTTCTCCTGTTTTTTCAGAGTTTTTTTAATCTCGAAACTTTGAGATTTCAAATCTACAGTAGAGCAATGACAAAGATGCACATGCTGTTCTACTTTCAAGTACTTTAATTGCTCTCTGAAGAGCCAATTGTTACAAACTCTGACGGATATAGAAAATACATTATTCTGACAATAATATGATTGCTATTATAAAATATATTTGGATGTAAAATCTGTAGGCATTAAAATTTTGATGGAACAGACTCATACAATTTACAGAAAAATAACTTAAGTGGCATAAAATACCCTATATCCTAGGAAATAAATGATTAAAGGAAGATTAATAATAGGTTACGATGGAGAATATCCACTACAATATCTCTGGATCACTAGACTCTCTTCTTAATCATTCAAAGTGATTTCCACATTCTATTATTCACTATTAAGACCAAGTTCATGTGTATACTTTTCGGTATTCCTAAGTATCTAGAACAATATTGCTGGTTCTTACCTCACTATTGCGGCAGAGAAGAGCTGATATTATTCCCATTTACAGAGAGGGAAAGTGAGGTTCAGAGAAGTTGAAACAAGTTGTCTAATTCAGTTAGAGGAGCTAGACCGTAGAACGAAAATTTATTGCTCTAACCCGAACACACAACTTTAATTGGTTGTGAAAGTGTGATTGACTAATAACATATCTTTTACCATGAACAAGTCAGTCAGTCGTATTTATTGAGTGCTTACTGTGTGCAGGAGTACTGTACTAAGTGCTAGGAGAGTACAATATAACACACACATTCCCTGCCCACAATGAGTTAGCAGTCTAGAAGATTAGACATAATCCACATGTACCAGATATTCTCATCTTGAGATGTGGATAGGAGAAAGAAGTCATATTTCTTAGTGAAACTGCCTAAAAGGACATTATGAGGAATTACTTGATTTGATGGAAACATCTACAAGGACAGTATAATCTCTTTTTAAAATTAATATCATGGTTCTTTACTGTATTTGTTAAGTGCTTATTACAGGGCAGGCATTTTCTAAGCGCGGGGGTACAAGTTAATCAGGTTGGACAAGTTCCTTCCCACATGAGGCCTCAGCCTAAGGAGAAGGAGGACAAGTATTGAATTTTACAGTTGAGGAAAATGAGGCACAGAGAAGGTAAATGACTTGCCCAAAGGTCACATAGCAAGTAACTGGCATAGCTGGGCCTCAGAAAACCAGGCTCTCCGACTTCCAGGCCCATGTTCTTTCAAACTAGGCTGCACACGTTGCTTCTTACTGTGGGTAGGAAATGGTTCTCAGGTTTCTATTGTTCTTTCCCTCTTAGCACACCGCACTGCACCCTGTGCTCAATAAATTCCATTACTCATAAAACAGTAACTAGCATTTTATCTAGAAATCAATTCTAAAATTAATCAGAACAAGAGATCCTTTATTATTCTCTTTCACTGTCCTATGTTGTTAAATGCTCTCATAATATGAGTGCACTAAACTCAATTTTTCAACATAAACTGCCATCCTATTGCATTTTTGGGAGCATTCCAGGACACATCAAGTTGCCCCAGTTTCTGAATTCCCCCATAGTCCAGTGTTGCAGTAGGCACAGCTGCAGAAATGGCTCACCCTCCACGGCCTTGGATGGTATCGAGAGAAAGAGCAGGCCAAGTTACACCCCTGATGGGAGGTACTTAGTGTTCCAAGTAAGTCAGAACCAGACTGAATACAGCACTGGTATACGAACAAGATCTAGGAGGGGTGGAGGGACGAAGGAAGGGAGGGGGCAGCCAGGTCAGGAAGCGGAGGGAAGGGCCTGGGCTCTGCCCTTACCCCAGCCACTGCTTCCTTGTCGGTTGCTCTCTCCCACAGTCTCACCTCTCCTTCATTCAGTCATTCATTCAATCATATTATTGAGTGCTTATTGTGTGCAGAGCACTGTATTAAGCTTTTGGAAAGTACAATACAGCATAAAGAGAGACAATCCCTGCCCACAACAGGCTCACAGTATAGAGCACGCTCTCCCACCTTAGTAATAATTAATGTGGTATACCTGTAATTTACTTATTTATATTCATGGCTGACTCCCTCTCTAGGCTGTCAGCTTGTTGTGGGCAAGGAATGCCTCTATTTACCATCATATTTTACTCTCCCAAGCACTTAGTACAGTGCTCTGCATTCTTTCATTCATTCAATTCATTCAATCGTATTTATTAAGCACATACTGTGCCCAAAGCACTGTACTAACCACTTGGAAGAGACAATGTAACAGTAAACAGACACATTCCACACTATTCATTACATACTTATTCTGGGCCAAGCACTGTACTAAGTTCCAGGGTAGACACAAGATCATCAGGCTGGACATAGCCCCTATCACATCCAGGGCTCAGAGTCTAAATAGGATGACAAAAGGGATTTAAATTCCCATTTTATAGATATGGTGACTGAGGAAAACAAAAAAAGACTTGCCCAAGGTCACAAAGTTAGGCAAGTGGCAATGTTGGGAATGGAACCCAGGTCCTCTAACTACCAGACCCACTCTCTTTCCACCAGGCCACCCTGCTTAGTCCCCTCAAGGCCCTGGATTGTGTGGCCATTTCTGCAGACCTGCTTGCCCTCATTCCATCCGCTGGCCCACGAATGCCAGCTCACTTGCCACCACAGCCGATATCACCACCAACACTCACCGTACCCCTTCCCTCCAACACCCCCGCAGGGCCTGCTGATCTCCAGCATGAGGGGCTCAGAGTGGTGGGGGCCAATGGTTACATGACTATCCATCAATCAGTTGTATTCATTGAGCATTTACTGTGTGCAGAGCACTGCACTAAGCACTTAGGAAAGTACAATATAACAATATAACAGAGATTCCCTGCCTACAGCGAGCTTACAGTCCAAACGGGGAGATAGACATCAATATAAATAAATAAATTCCAGATAGGTACGTAAGTGCTGTGGGGTTGGGAGGTGGGGAGTGAATAAAGGGAACAAGTCAGGGAGACGCAGAAGGGAGTGTAATCAACCTTTCGCTCAATAGTATTTGAGAGCCTATGTGCCAAACACTCTAAGAAGTTCTGGGGAGAGTATGATGGAGTTAGTAGACCTGGTCCAACCCATTCCCCCTTGAGAGGGATAAACATGAGTTCTATTTTCTGATGCTTTTTATTCATTCTACAACCAAATTAATCCACTCTTCATATCCTCCAAGAGCAATCAATCCTCTGCCTCATCGGCTTTTTGGCTCATCCTACTATTTGCCAATGATGGTGGCAATTGTGCTTTAGTCTCATGATGGATTGCAGAGACTATTTCTAGAATCACTTGGTGCCAAAAGATGAGGGTGTTGGGCTTCAAGTGAGCATTCAAATTCTATCCTGGAGTGCGCTGAGAACAAGCTGGGAGGGAATGTAAAGGGCATTCTATCAACAGAGAAATTGGAAGGCAAGACTTGCTCTCTCTGCAGGTGCACAAGGCATCCCAGCATACATGAGAGATACTTTCTAAATGCATCCTTGATGGATCAAAATTAAACATTCCACGAAATCTTCCTAGACCGATGGATTCTTAAATGTTGTTTTAAGATTGATTTATTTTAATCCTCAACTTATTTAATTATATTTAAAATCTTTTAAGAGCTCAAAATATAACACTGATTGACTGTTTTGTTCAAGTCTCCTTATGGCAAGTAAGCCACAGATTGAAACATTTTTGTGTCCACATCTAGTGAGATTGGAAGCAAAAAGTTAAGGAGGCAGGAAGAGGAAGAGGGCTATGAAGAGGGAAAGTATTCCAGTCCCTGTCCCACATGGAGCTCACAGTCTTAATCTCTATTTTATAGATGAGGTAACTGAGGCACTGAGAAGGTAAGTGACTTATCCAATGTCACAAGCAGACAAGTGGTGGAGCTGAGATTAGAACCCAGGTCCTTCTGACTCCCAGGCCCGCGTTCTATCCACTAGGTAACGTTCCTTACCTTCACAGAAAAATTTCAACAAGCCAATTATCTACCCCAGGTTTTTTGGAATGTGTTAAGTGCTTTTTTGTGTGACAAGCACCAAAAAGTACTTGGATAGATGCAAAGTAATCAAGTCAGGCAAAGCCCACAGAGGGCTCAAAGAGTCTTAGTGGGAGGGAGAACAGATATAGAATCACCCTTTTACAGGTGAGGAGACTGAGGCACAGAGAAGTTAAGTGACTTGCCCAAGGTCACATAGTAGGCAAGTGGCAGAGATGGGATTAGAACAGTCTTATTTTTAGATCCATGCTCTTTCCTCAAGGATACACAACTAAAATAGGCACAACATCTACCTCCCCCTTGCTTACTGAAATGTTGTGAGGATAAAATGAGGCATAGAGAAGTGAAGTGACTTTTCCAAGGTCTCCTAGCAGACATGTGACAGGACAGTGCTTTGCACACAATAAGTGCTCAATAAATACTACTGAATGAATGAGCCAGACCTTCTGACTTCCAGGACCAGGCTCTTTCCACTCACTTGTGTGAGAGGCCCAAGTTCAGCTCCTCTGTGGACATGAAAGCTGAATATTTCTTTCACTTTGAACGATGCCCTAGTAATACTGTTCCCACAATAACAATAGAATCACAGTAATGCCAATCAAAGGAATGCCATCAACAGAGAAGACAGAAAGTAAGAGGCTCACTCACCTTGGGGTGCTATCAGCGTTCGCCCATTTTCTTGACACCAGCCAACAGGGTGGATGTATGGACTGGTAAAATCACACCTGAAAAAAAAATCACAGACGGTTCTAAAAGTGAATGGAGAAAGAATCCATTATGGAGGGTTGGGGTACAAGAAGAATATAAATGAGGATAATTGCATAAGAGAAAAACTAAAATTGCCATTAGAGTGCTGAGATTAACAATAAATACATCAAAACCCATACGCTAAGCAACTGGCCTGTGGGATGGGGATGGAAGACCCTATACCACCTCCCAACAAGCCCCAAGCCTGACATGGCATCAATTGACAGAGCCCACTCAGAGAGGCCACCCTTTTGCCCTCCTTTTGGTGGGGGGAGGTGGAGAGAACCGGATTATAAATTTCTTTTTGTCATTGTTCATAACCCTTTAAAGAGTTCAGGAAAAAATATACCACTGGCTTCTTAAATCAAAGGCAGAATCAACTGCCCTCTGGATTGAAAATTTATCATCTTCCAGTGGCTGCAACACTTGAGCAGGATGGTCATTCAGTGTGGTCATACATTTCTACAGCCAAGTTCAGTATCTTGTTTTGTTTTTCATTTGTACCATGTTGTTTTTTAGTTCTACTTATTAAGTGCTTACTGTATACCAGGTGCTGTACTGAGCACTGGCATAGATACAAGATTATCAGACTGGATGAAGTCCTCATTTCCCCTACTTGCTCTCCCTTCTGGATCACCCTTGCACTTGGATTTGCATCCTTTATTCACAGCACCCTCAGCCCCACAGCACTTACATCTATATCTGTATTTCAATAATTTATATTAATGCATGTCTCCCACTCTAGGCAGTAAGCTCCTTGTGGGAAGGGAATTTGTCCACCAATTCTATTTTACTCTCCCAAGTGTTTACTTAGTACAGTGCTCTGCACACATTAAAAGCTCAATAAATATGACTGATTAACTGATCCAGTCTGTCCCACATGGGAATCACAATCTAATAATAATGATAATGTTATTTGTTAAGCACTTACTTTGTGCAGAGCACTGTTCTAAGAGCTGGGGTAGATACAGGGTAATCAGATTGTCCCAAGTGAGGCTCACAGTTAATCCCCATTTTACAGATGAGGTGACTGAGGCACAGAGAAGGTAAGTGACTTGCCCACAGTCACAGAGCTGACAAATGGCAGAGCTGGGAGTCGAACCCATGATCTCTGACTCCGAAGCCCAGGCTCTTTCCACTGGGCCATGCTGCTTCCACGATCTAAGTTGGAGAGAGGAGGAACTGATTCCACCATTTTATAGATGAATTGAGGCACAGAGAAGTCAAGTGAGTGCCCAAGGTCACAAAGCAGTCAAGAGGGTGGAGATTAGAACTCATGTCTTCTCAATCAATCAATCAATTATATTTATTGACCATGTACTGTATGCAGAGCAGCATTCTGATTAGCTCCCTTTATTCACCACCGGCCTCCCAGCCTCCCAGGACTTATCCTTAATGTATTTACTCATATTAATGCCTGATTCTTCCTCTAGACTGTAAACTTGTTGTGGACAGAGAATGTGTCTGTTTTATTGTTGTGTCACACTCTGCCAAGCACTTAAGTCCTTAAGCACTTAAGCCAAGCACTTAAGTCACTGGGAGGCCAGTGGTGAATAAAGGGAGCTAGGGTGACACAGAAGGGAGTAGGAGAAGGGGAAATGAGGGCTTAGTCAGAGAAGTCCTCTTGGAGGACATGTGCCTTCAATAAGGCTTTGAAGGTAGAGTAATTGTCTGTCAGATGTGAGAAGGAAGGGAGTTCCAGGCCAGAGGTAGGACGAGGGCAAAAGGTCAGTGGTGAGATAGACAAGATGATGGTAGAGTGAGTAGCATTAGAGGAGCGAAGCATGTGGGCTGGGTTGCTGGTCTTTCAGCATCCATGTTCCCTGCCATCTATAGGCTGTTGAAGAGTTTCCTCCAAACCCTTTCATTTTAATTTGCAGACCTATTTTCTCAAAGCTTTTTGGAAAAAGAAACCAAGTTCCTTCAATCCCCAGAGAATCAAATACCCCTTCGCCAGTCACACTTCCTGAACTAACTTGTCTAAATATAGCAAGGTGACCGGAACCGAGACCAGCATTTCAAACGTGGTCTCATTAGTTAATGTCTCCGGGAATGCTGGAGGAATTTTCCTCTCCTCTTTAATTCATTACTCCATCTCTTAAAGACTAAAGCAATGCAGCAATCCCAAGAATTACTCCTGGTTTTTTTATGGTATTTCTTAAGGATTTATTATATGTCAGGCAGTGTATTAAACACTGGGGTAGTTTCAAGATAATTAGCTTGGACATAGTCCCAGGTCCCACATAGAGCTGTCTTAACCCCCATTTTACAGATGAGGAAACGGAGACACAGAGAAATGAAATGACTTGCCCAAGGTAACACAGCAGACAAGTGGTAGAGCCGGGATTGGAACCCAAGTCCTCTGACTCCCATACTCGTGCTCTAGAAGCAGTGTGGCTTAGTGGAAGAGCACGGGCTTGGGAGTCAGAGTTGTGTGTCCTACTCCTGGCTCCGCCACCTGTCAGCTGTGTAACTTTGGGCGAGTCACTTCGCTTCTCTGTGTCTCTGTTATCTCATCTGAAAAATGGGGATTAAGACTGTGAGCCCCACGTGGGACAACCTGATTACCTTGTATCTCCCCTAGTGCTTAGAACAGTGCTTGGCACATAGTAAAGCCCTTAACAAATACCATCATTATTATTATTATTATTATTATTCTCCATGGATATTCTTGAGTTAAACCTCTCACCACTATCGGCATGCCCAATTTGGGGCCACACTCCTTACCAATAATCGTAACTGTCTTCCCAGTTGTCAAAGTGCACAAGTAATCGGTCTTCAACAATGTCTGCGATGGAGGCCACACACACCAAGGAAGGATTTTTCCTGTCCACTGCTTCAAGCTTCCTCCCAACCTGAAATGCTTCAGGCACTGTGGTGTTCTAGTGAGGGGTGGGAAGGAAACAACAAGCAAAGGTTTAAGTTGATATCAAGAAAGCAAGGACTTTTTCGCGTACAGCCATGATCTGTTCCATAACCGACTCTTGTTATCTGGAATTTGGACAGGGCCCAGGTCAGCCTTAAACGTCCAACTGAGCTAGTACACGGCTTGCAATCCAAACATATGTCAGAGGACGTGAGCTTTTATATTTTGTTTCCATTTGGCCTAAATGGCAGGCTTTTACCTCTCATTATTTCTCTACCCTCCCAATCCTTTATGCAATCAGATTTTTACAAACAACAATGCTGAAACAAGACATGAAGCATTTACATAGAGAATTTGTAATTACCCCTGATAGTCTACTTTTGCTTACTTAACTCAGTGGAAGGAAAAAACTGAATATTGTTTGGTCTGCTAAGAGGAACATGCGAAAGAAATTCATGCTGCGGTGGACAAATGAAAAAGAAAAAGTATCTCCTATGGGCATTATATCTTGAAAACTGCAGCTGGTTCCCAAGACTTAAGGAGTATCTGCCTAGATTTCTAAACAAACTGCGATAGAAATGCCTAATGCTCAAGTCTGCTGGTGTTACAGATTACATTTTGCTTTAAAAACATATCCTTTGGATTGTAAACTCATTGCGGGCAGGGAACGTGTCTACCAACTCTGTTGTATAGTACACCCCCAAATACTTGTATTGTATTCCCCCAAGTACAGCGCTCAGCACATAGCAAGCATCCATTCACGACATCCATTTGCTGTGAGCTGCAGATTTAGCTATATCTGCCCACTAAACTCTCATTTAAAGCTTGGAGTCTGAGGATCAGAAGATGGGAGACCAAGAGAGGAGGCTTTCCCCTTCACCGCAGAGCAGCTTCCTGTTTCCTTCTTCCCTTAGTCAGAGGGGGATCGCGACTTACTGAGCAATGACCAGTGACCTGGCCATCTACATTATTAAGAAAATTGACACTATCAGGCATGAGAGCCCTAAAATCTCTCCTTGCCCCTCCCCAGTCCTTCCCTCATCCTGCTCCTTCTTCAACTCTCCCATCCTTCCCAGCAGTATCTCTAGAGGAGATCTCCTGCCTTCTCTCAAAATCCACCCCCTCCACCTGCACATCTGATCCCATTCCTTTGCATTTTACAAAAACACTTGTCCCCTCCCTTTTTCCCTACCTAACTGCCATCTTCAACTGATTGCTCTCCGATGGCTTCTTCCCCACTGCTTTCAAACAAGCCCAAGTCTCCCCTATCCTAAAAAACACCCTCCCTTGACCCCTTGGCTCCCTCCAGTTATCGCCCCATCTCCCTCCTACCTTTCCTCTCCAAACTCCTTGAGCTACTGTCTACACCCGCTGTAGACTCTCAAATTCCTCTCCTCCAATTCTCTCCTTGACTCTCTCCAATCTGGCTTCCATCTCCTTCACTCTACAGAAACCGCCCTCTCAAAGATCACCAAGGACCTCCTTGCCAAATCCAATGGCCTTGACTCCCTCACTGCAGTCTCACATTTTCTCCTGCCTTCAAGACATCTCTGAATGGATATCCTCCCATCACCTCAAACTTAACATGTCCGAAACAGAGTTCCTTGTCTTTCCACCTAAACCCTAACTTCCCCCCGATTTTCCCAATCCTTCATGTCTCACAAGCCTGTAACCTTGGCTCCTCTCTCTTATTCAATCCACATATTTAATCCATTTCTAAATCCCATCAGTTCTACCTTCACAACAAGGCTAAAATCTATTCTTTCCTCTCTATCCTAACTGCTGCTATGTTAATCCAAGCATTTATCCTATCCCTCCTTGATTCTTATATCGGCCTTACTGATGACCTCCCTGCCTCCTGTATCTTCCCACTTTAGTCAATACTCCAGTCTGCTGCCTGAATCATTTTCCTACAAAAACATTCAGACCATGTTTTCCCACTCCCCAAGGCACTCCAGTGGTTGCCCATCCACCTTCACATCACACAAAAACTTCTCACCATTGCCTTTAAGGACTCAATCACCCTGACCCTTATCACACCTCACTACTCTCCTTCTATAACACAGCCTGCATACTTTGCTCCTCTAACACTAACCTTCTCACTGTACCTCAATCTCGTCTAACTTGCCGCTGACCTCTCGCCCATGTCCTGTCTCTGTCTGACAGACGACTGCTCTCCCCACACTTCAAGGCCTCCAAGAGGCCTTTCCTGACTCAGCCCTCCTTTCTTCTTCTCCCACCCCCTTCTGCATTGCCCTGACTTGCTCCCTTTGTTCATCCTAACTTCCTAGCCCCACAGCACTTATATACATATCTGTAATGTGTTTATTTATATTAAGGTCTATCTCCCCCTATAGACTGTAAGCTCACTGTGGGCAAGGAATGTGCCCATTCATTGTTACATTGTAGTCTCCTAAATGCTTAGCACAGTGCTTTGCATACAGTAAGCACTCAATAAATACAACTGAATGAATGAATGGACTGTAAGCTTGTTGTGGGCAGGGAATGTGTCTGTTATAGTGTTGTGTAGTACTCTCTCAAGTGTTTTGTATTATTCCCTGCTCAATCAATACAATTGCTTCATTCATCAGCTCAGAAACAGTCCCTCTTCCACATGCAGCTAACAATCTATAAAGGAGGGAATTGTTTTTAATCTCCATTTTTATAGCTGTGGAAATTGAGGAACAGAGAAGTGAAGTAACTTGCCCAGGGTCACCAGCAGTCAAGTAGCAGAGCTGGGATTATAAGGCAGCCCTGCCCCTGTCCCAGATCGCTGCCCCTCTGCATCTGGACTCTGCTCAGCACTACCTCCGCTGTCCCAATGGCTTTGTCCCCACTGCCTCCCTGGCACTCTCGTTCTTTCTCTCTCTTCCTCCCCAGAGAAGCAGCACGGCAGAGTGGAGAGAGCACAGACCTGGGAATCAGAAGGTCATAGGTTCTAATCCTGACTACACCACTTATCTGCTGTGTGATCTTGCATGAGGCAAGTCACTTCATTTATTCATTCATTCATTCATTCAATCATATTTATTGAGCACTTACTGTGTGCAGAGCACTGTACTAAGTGCTTGGAATGTACAATTCAGCAACAGATAGAGACAATCCCTGCCCAACAACGAGCTCACAGTCTAAAAGATGATGATGGCATTTGTTAAGCGCTTACTATGTGCTGAGCACTGTTCTAAGTGCTGGGGTAGATACAAGGTCATCAGGTTGTCCCAAGTGGGGCTCACAGTTTTCATCCCCATTTTACAGATGAGGCAACTGAGGCACAAAGAAGTCAAGTGACTTGCCCCAAGTCACACAGCTGACAAGTGGCAGAGTTGGGATTAGAACCCATGACCTCTGGCTCTCAAGCCCGGGCTCTTTCCATTAGGCTACGCTGCTTCTCACTTCTCTCTGCCTCAGTTACTTCTACTGTAAAATGGGGATTGAGATTGTGAGCCCCACACGGGACTGGGAGTATGTTCAACTCTATTTGCTTGCATCCACATCAGCACTTATTACAGTGCCTGGCACATAATAAGCGCTCATCAGACACCATCATTATTATTACTATTATTTGCCCTCCCCCATCTTCCTGTTAGCACTCTATCTCTTCCCATAGTTTTGGTCTCCCTGCCAATCACTGTCTGGTAGCCAAGAAGAAAATCCGGTGTGGACACAGCTGGGGCTGCCTTCGGCTTAATTTGCTTGAAGACAGTAGCAAATACTCACAGAACTTCGACTCCTGAATAACCTCTTGGGGGCATTTCGCAATTTGCAGGATTTCAAATAATCTGTCCAAATAAATTTATCTTTTCTGTAACCTAATGAAGAGTTAAAGAAAGAAAGACCTATGAGTATGCCAAACATTCTCAATGAAAATAAAATTCTATCACATCCCAAGGATTGTTACTGATTACCCCATACACAGCCAGTAATGACATTAAGGACTAAATGATGTTGAATGTCAAACAGCCTCCACATTCAGCCAGTCACATTACAGAAGAGCAGAGCACTGTGGTAGGAGCTCCAGCAGCCAAATTCTCCCAATGAATTCTTCACTCCCAGGGAATCAATCAATCCTATTTATTGAGCATTTACCTTCTGCAGAGCACTGTACTAATTGCTTAGGAGAGTATGATACAATAGAGTTGGTAGACATGTTCCCTGTCCACAGTGAGCTTATAGTCTTAGAGGGGAGCTCATAGAATCTCAGTCTTTAATAATAATTATGGTACTTGTTAAGCACTTACTATGTGCCAGGCACTTAATGGTGTCCCTCCCATCAGGCACCCCAAAATATGCCATAACAATAATAATAATAATTGTGGTACTTGTTAAGTACTTACTATGTGCCAAACACTGTAATAAGTCCTGGGGTGGATACAAGTAAATTGGGTAAGACCCAGTCCTTGTCCCACATGGGGCTCACAGTCTTAATCCCAAATTTACAAATGAGGTAACTGAGGCCCAGAGTAGTAGAGTGACTTGCCCAAGTTCACGCAGCAGACACATGGTAGACCCGGAATTAGAAACCCGGAATTAGAACCCATTTGTCTGTGGTGCGATCAATGGGGAGTGAGGTGCTTTTGGATCCCCCAGTAAGAAAAAAAACCTTTGTAACAAGTCCCCTTGACATTATGGGATCGGTACCTTCATTATTTGCCACCAACACTTTCTACATCACCCATGTTTTCAGATCTTGATCCTCGCTACAGTGTTTGATAACCTTTCTCTTTTGCCACAGAATGAAATAAAAAATACCACTGGATACCTTTTCACTGGGGAGTAGTGTGGTCGAATGGACAGAGCACGGGTCTGGAGCCAGACGACTTGGGTTTTAGTCCTGGCTCAACCACTTGTTTCTTGTGTGACTTTGGGCATGTCACTTCTCTGTGCCTCAGTTTCTGTGACTACAAAATGAAGATTCAGTACCTATTCTCTCTCCTACTTTGACTGTGAGCCCCACATAGGACAGAAACTGTATCCAACCTGATTAACTTGTATCTACCCCAGTGCTTTTAACAGTGCTTGACTAATAGTAGATGCTTAACAAATATCACAAAAAATGATAATAAAAAAGATCAAAATGCTTCTGCTTACCTTTAGGGATGTGTAGCTCATGATCTGTACTTTCACACCATCCCACAGGATGTATGTCAGGGGAGCCTGCATTGGTCCAAAAATCATAGCAGCTTAAGTAGCCGTCAAAGTGAAGCCTCATGCGATAACCACACACCTGGAAAAAGAGAATGAATGACACAGCTTTAATTCAATTTTATGCTTTCCGGTAAGACACAAATAGGCCCCAGAAAATTTGCACAGCCTTGATTTCTAGCCTCTGGAATCCCAGACTTAAAGCTGTATCAACAGCGTAACAATTGCATTAGCTAAACAAAATTCTTATAAAAGGGATAAATTTCACTGTTCATGAAATGAGGGATGGTCTTCCCCACTTCAGCTGCTCTTTTTTAATCTAGCTGCGCCTTAATAAAGTTGAACAAAAGCATGGGAATATTAGTATTAGGAATTTACCTAAACTCCTTGTGGGCAGGGAATGTGTCTAGTCAATCGGTCACTCAATTGTATTTATTGAGCACTTACTGTGTGCAGAGTACTGTCCTAAGCGCTTGGAAGAGTGCAATATACCTTTCTTGACCTTTCCCATCACTGTAGATGGCACAACTATCCTTCCCGTCTCACAAGCCTGTAACCGTGGTGTCATCATTGATTTTGCTCTCTCATTCAACCCAGGTATCCAATCCATCACCAAATCCTATCGATCTCATTGTCACAACATCACCAAGATCCATCCTTTCCTCTCCATCCAAAGTGCTACAACGTTAGTACAATCACTCATCCTATCCTGCCCGTATTACTGCATCAGCCTCCTTTCTGACCTCCCAAGCTCTTGCCACTCCCCATTTCAGTCCATACTTCACTCCGCTGCCTAGATTATCTCTCCCAGAAACATTTTGGGCATGTCACCCCCCCTCTTAAATCTCCAGTGGTTGCCTATCCATCACCGTATCAAATGAAAACTCCTCACTATTGGCTTCATCACTCTCCATCACCTTGCCCGCTCCTACCTCACCTCCCTTCTCTCCTTCTATATTGCAACCCACACAATCTGCTCCACTGCCGACCCCTGGCCCAAGTCCTACCTCTGGCCTGGAACGCCTTCCTCCTCAAATCCACCAAAAAATCATGTTCCCCCACTTCAAAGCCCTACTGAAGGCACAACTCCTCCAAGAGGCCTTCTCAGACTAAACCCTGCTTTTCCTCAGCTCCCCCTCTGTTTCACATCACCAGCACTCACTCACTTTGCTCTTCCCCCACCTCCCCGACCCACAGCACTTATGTATATATGCATATATCTATAATCCTACTTATTCATATTGATGTCTGCTTACTTGCACTGATATCTGTCTCCCCCCTAGACTGTGAGCCCATTGTGGAAGCAGGGACTGTCTCTCTTTGTTTCTGTATTGTACTTTCCAAGCACTTAGTTCAGTGTTCTGCACACAGTAAGCACTCAGTAAATATGACTGAATGAATACATAGTACATCAGACACATTCAGCATGGCCTAGTGGCAAGAACATGAGCGTGGGAGTCAAAGGTCGTGGGTTCTAATCCTGGTTCTGTCACTTGTCCGCTATGTGACCTTGGACAAGTCATTTAACTTCTCCGTGCCTCAGTTACCTCCTCTATAAAATGGGGATTGAGAATATTAGCCCCACATGGGACAACCTGATTACCTTGTATCTACCCCAAGGCTTACAACAGTGCTTGGCACATACTAAGAGCTTCACAAATAGCATAATTATTATTCTTATTATTCCCTACCCACAATAATCTGTTGTGTTGTACTCTCCATTCACTTAGTATAGCGTTCTGAACATGAGCGCTCAAAATAAATACTTTTGATGGATTGATCTGTGACCCTGGGCAATGTGCTAAACTTTCTTGTCTTCCAGTTTCCACTTCAGTAAAATGGGAATTAAATATCTGTTCTCCCTTCCCCTCAGAGTGCGAGCCCATGTGGGGCAGGGAGGAGTCTGATCTGATTGTATTGTACTACCTAAGTGCTTTGAACATGGTAATTGCTTATGAGAGCCATAAAAGTAACAACTACAAAAATAATACTGTTTTAATTATATCACGGAAACTGCCACAACCTCAGTTGAAAAGTATCCACCAATGATGTTGGGAATAGTTGCAATAAGATGGAACTCATTAGGTAGCTGGTTATTAATAATACTATGGAATGAATTACACACATACTATTTGTTAAGAGCTCACTATGTGCCAAGCACTGTGCTAAATACTGGGGAAGAGAATCACACTGGAAACATTCCCCATCCCACCAGGAGCTCACAGTCTAAAAGGGTGGGATAAAAAAATTATTTGGAAACACAACTGCCCCCATACAACACACAGGTAAATCCAAAAGGCCCTGGGATTTTTTCCCCTAATTCCTATTACAGGGTATTTGTTAACAGATTAATGCTCAGAATCCCTTCATGTTGCCTGAGGGCAACCATTCCGGAGTCCACCCAAAGAAATTCCTCTTACCTCTGCTACGGACAGCACGCAGAATATGGAGGGATGGCGGGGGTCAGTGCCTTCCAATCTCATTCCAACCTGAAAGCCATTTTCGTGTTCAGGAAAAGACTGGTCCTGGGGGGAATTATTGAGGAGCAGACGATTAAACAGCAGTGAATACAATCCTTTTCTGCCCCTTGCTATCAGTGAGCAGTGGTCACCAAGACGACTCCATTGATGAAACTACGGCTTTGCTTGGGAAGAAACGGCAAGAGAAACTTCTCTGAGACGTGTAGGCAGGATGCCAAGAGATGACCACTTCAAAGTGTGGAGACTCACCACACTTCAAAGAGATATGCAGAAGAAAACATTTCGCTGCTTTCACATTTCAGAGTGACCACATCAAAAAGCTAGACACTTCTTGATTTGCTGTGAAGCGTCTAACCGCTTGCAAGAGATGAACCACCTGTATTTCAGAGTATCAAGAAGCACCATGGACTAGTGGACAGAGCATGGGCCTGGGAATCAGAGGACCTGCGCTCTGATCCTGGTTCTGTCATTTGTCCTACTCCCTCTCCCTTCTTTGCCGCATATGCACCTAGGCCAGTACCCTTCAAGCACGTGATATTCACCCCACCCTCAGCCCCACTGCACTTAGGTACACATGGCCAACTCATTTATTTATTTATTTTAATATCTAACTCCCCTTCTAAACTGTAACCTCTGTGGGTAGGAAACTACTGACGTTGTTGTAGTGTACTCTCTGAGTGCTAAATACACAATAAGCACTCAATAAATACCATTAGTTAATTTCCCATTGGGTAAACTAGAGCAAGTCAGTTATCTTCTCAGTGCCTCAGTTTCTGTAAAATGGGTATTCACTACCTGTTCTCCCTCCTTAGACTGTGTGTTCTATGTGGGACAGGGATGTATCCAATCTGATTATCTTGAATCTAACCCAGCGCTTAGTACAGTGCTTGGCACTTAGTAAGCCCTTAACCAATACCACAATTATCATTATCATAAATCCCTATGACATCAGACCTCAGGCATTATCATTGCGTATGAAGGAAACAGATGGAAAAATGATATGATTCATCCATTGTTAATAGAAGACCTAAAGAGGTGAACACATCTTGGAAGTCCTGTCAAACTTGTAGAAGAGGCAGGGGATTCTGGCTATTAACAGCCCCTTTCCCTAGTCCACTATGCTCCTTCAACCTAAAACCAGTCTCCAGTCTTTCCATCCTTGCCATTTAAAAACCCATCTCTCTCTCTCTCTGTCCCACTTATTTTCTCCTTAATCTTCAATATTTCCTTTAATATAACCCTCTTACCTCACCTCCTTCCCTCATCCTGACTGTCCCTTTCCTGCTTTTTCAGCCTGTCTCTCCCTCAGGATGCTTCCCTTCATAATCAGAATTAATTAAGCATGTACTATATGCCTCAGTAAATGCAAAACAATCAGGTTGGATAAAGTTCCAGCACCTGGTTCACAGTCTAAGGTGGGGGAGATAGGGTATTTTAATCCCTGTTTTGAAAATAAGGAAATAGAGGAACAGGGAGGTTAAATGAATTGTCCAAGGTGACTGAGAAGGACAATGGTGGAATCAGGATTCAAATTTTTGTCACCTGTCTCACAGTCCCTTGGGCCTTAAACTAGACTACCTTGCCTTGAACCTGACTCTTCTAGGGCCATGTAGATAATACTTTTTTAATTTTATTATTATTTTTTAAAAAGTTTACAGGAATTCCCACATTCTGCTGTTAAACCTTCTTCCACATGATGTATTAGTAATGATAATAATAATGATGATAATAAGAATAAGCCATCAGTCAATCATATTTATTGAGCACTTGTTGTGTGAAGAACATTCATTCATTCATCAATCACATTTATTGAGAGCTTATTGTGTGCAAAGCACTGTACTTAGCACTTGGGAAAGTACAATTCAACAATAAGTAGGTACATTCCTTATCCATAATGAGCTCACAGTCTAGAGGGGGACACAGACATTAATATAAATGAACAAATTAATTAATTACAGATATAGAGGTAAGTGCAGTGGGGCTGGGGTGCATGAATAAAGGGAGCAAGCCAAGGCAAAGTGAAAGGGAGTTAAAGAAAAGGAAAAGAGGGCTTAGGGAAAGCTTCTTTGGAGGAGACATGCCTTCAATACACAGGATTGTATTGAAAAGGATTGTACACAGGACACAGGAGAGACTCTCCCCGAGGGTGGCTTCACTCAGGACCAGTCAGGTGTGAGAAACAGGGAGAGGGAAGATGAGGGATGCAGGGAGGGAGGGGTGTGAGGGATCAGTAATATTTATTGAGTACTTAATTTATGCAGAGCAATGTTTTCAGCACTTGGGAGAGTACAATAGAGTTGGTTGCCACAATCCCTCCTGTCAAGGAGATTACAGTTTAACAGTGCAGTGTGGTCTAGTGGACAGAACGTGGGCCGGAGAGTTAGAAGGACTGGGTTCTAATCCCAGCTCTGCCACTTATCTGCTGTATGTCATTTTACGTCTCTCTGCCTCAGTTACTTCACCTGCAAAATACGGATTAAGACTGTGAGTCCCATATGGACAGGGACTGTATCTATCCTGATTGCTTTGTACCTACCCCAGGGTTTGGAACAGTCCCTGGAACATAGTAAGCACTTAATAAATACCACGAAAAATGCATCTAGGGATAAATCAGCAGAGGTGTTATTGAATACCTGCTGTGAGTAGAGACCTATGATAGTCATTTGAAGTAAGCATATAAAGGACATGTCAAAGGGATGAGGAGAATACGGTGTTGGGATTGTGTCTACCATCTGTTATACCGTAATATCAAGAATTATGGTATTTGTTAAGGCCTTACTATGTGCCAAGCACTGTTTTAAGCTCTGGGGTAGATACAAGGTAGTCAGGTTGTCCCACGTGGGCCTCACAGTCTTAATCCCCATTTTCCAGATGAGGTAACTGAGAGAAGTCACACAGCAGACAAGTGGTGGAGCTGGAATTGGAACCCATGACCTTCTGACTTCCAGGCCTGTGCTCTATCCACTATGCCATGCTGCTTCCCCGGAGCGTGTAGTAAAGTACTCTGCACACAGGAAGCACTCAATAAATACCAGTGAATGACTGATGCTAAACGATGCGGAGGAGGAGGAAAGTAAAGAGAAGCAGCATGGCCTAATGGAAGGAGCACAGGCCTGGGAATCAGATGACCTGAGTTCTAACCCAGTTCTGCCACTTGCCTTCTGTTTGACCTAGGTCAAGTCACTTAACTGTTGTTTGCCTCTGATTCCTCATCTATAGAATGGAGATTCAATCCCTCTTATCCCCCCCTACTTAGACTGTGATCTTCACTTACTATGTGCCAAGCACTGTTCTAAGTGTTGGGGTAGATATAAAGTTATCAGGGTGTCCCATGTGGGGCTTACAGTCTTAATCCCCATTTTACAGATTAGGCAACTGAGGCACAGAGAAATGAAGTGACTTGCCCAAAGTCACAGAGGAGACAAATGGTGGAGCCGGGATTAGAACCCATGACCTTCTGACTCCAAAGCCTATGCTCTATCCACTACACCATGAAGCTTCTCTATGAATGAATAAATAAATGCATGAATCTCTGGCCACTGTCTGCTGGTTGCCAAGGGTCCTAGCTTTCATGTCATCTTCTGTTTGCTGACGATATTTCGTGCATGAGACTGTGATGCCTCAAAACCACGATTATCAAAATTATTGTTATCATGGATATTATTATTCCATGTCACTTAAGAATCAAAAGCTACATGGACTTTTCAGAGGCAAAATGGCACACTACTATAGTTATACAAATTGTAATAACCTGGATTAACATTTCCCAGTGATTAATTCTTACATGGAAATGAAACAGATCTGCACCCAGCAACTGCTAGTGCTCAATCATTTCATAAACCACTTCCAAACAGCCTTCAACTGCTAAATTAGGTTAATAAGCAGAGATGGATTTAACATTTAGGGGCCATTTTAGTTTGAAAATAAAATCTGTTTTCAGAACATTAAAAATTGAGGCACGAAGTACCCAAAGAAATCCACAAATATAAATCATTTTATATTTGAGCAAAGCATTTCTTTAAAGATGGCAAAAGCTCCAAATGAAATGCCAAGGCTCAGAAAGATTTCAAAGGCATTTTATATTTGTACAAAAGTAAAATGCCATGTGTGTGTATGTGCATGTGTGTGTGTGTTTTACTATCTCAGTCCTTCTCACACATCCACCCTGCTTTCTAGCAGATTTTATTTAACAAGTTTGTGTGACTACCTCCTGTTCACTGCTTTGAAAATTTTCACTGTGATCTCTCTGAAAAAGTGCCATTTGAAAACAGGAAAAAATATATTGATAACACTAAAATGAAATTTAAGCAGCTGAGGCAGCTGACAGAATATGCCACTTGTTTATTTTTTCAGAAATGACAGAAATTAATTCAGAAAAATAAAAAACCTGGTTTCCCCAGAAGCTCAATTTTGTTATACTGCATAACAGTCACATAAAGCACAACAAGAATTCATTATCAGAAAATGACCAATGGAAATGCTATCAGTGTATCAAAACTGCTTGCCAATTGATCATTTAACAGCTGTAAACAAGTATAATACTGTGACTAGCCCTAATATGAGCTCAATAGCACCTTTCCTCTGAGGAGTTCAAATTCAAACCAAAGCTAACATTTTTAGCATTTCCAAGAGGAATACATAGTAGCCAAGTCCACTTGCTTGTACATTTTTGAGTTCTCCTTTTTATTCACCATTTCAGCTTCCTTCTAAATGTTTTTATTTAAGCATATCTAGAACAGATGTGTAATAATAATTATTATAATAATAATTGCATTTGTTAAGCTCTTACTATGTGTCACACACAGTACTAAGCGCTGGGGCAATACACGCAAACAAGCAAATTTTTAAGGGAGGAGGAGAAAATAGCATCACCAAGAAACAATTTAATGTGGTGCTTATAGGTTGCTGTTTACTAGCCTGACAGTGTATAACCTATTTCTTGGAAATAAGACAGATCTCTGTGAAAACTGGTTTAATCCAGCATGCACCAGGAAAATTACATGACTTTCACAGTTGCCTAAAAAAGTATTTTTAAAAAAGTTTCCAAAAATGTCTGGGTTTCTCATAGGTGTAACCTGTCATGATAGTCTGCTTCTCCCATCAATATTGCAGATACCTGTCATATAAAGTTGGCTTTTATTTTTGAAGATTACACCACAGAAGATAAGATCCAATAAGTAAGCGTGTTAAAACACTCGCTCTCTCCCTTCTTCCTTCCTTGACTGACATCTTCGACTGTTCAATTTCCAACGGCTTCTTACCCCCATGCTTAAGTACCTGTCTCAAAAGAAGTCCCTTGACTCCACAGTTCCTTCCAGTTATTTCCCCATCTCCCTCCTACCATTTCTCTCTAAATTTCTTGAGAGAGTTTTTTACACCCATTGTCTCCACTTCCTCTCCAACAATTCTCTCCTTGATCCTCTTCAATCTGGCTACTGATCCCCTCCACTCCACAGAAACAGCCCTCTCTAAGGTAACTAATTACCTTCTTCTTGACAAATCTGAGGGCCTCTTCTCTATTTCAATCCTCCACGATGTCTCAGCTACCTTTGATATTGTGGACCATTCCCTTTTCCTGGAAACATCCAAGTTCAGCTTCACTGTCACCATCCTCTCTTGGTTCTTCTCCTATCTCTCTGGCCACTCATTCTCAGTCTCTTACACAGGCCTCCTGTGACTAGATTGGACACAGTTCATGTCCCACATGTAGCTCACAGTCTTTCATTCAATAGTATTTATTGAGCGCTTACTATGTGCAGAGCACTGTACTAAGCGCTTGGAATGAACAAGTCGGCAACAGATAGAGATAGTCCCTGCCATTTGACGGGCTTACAGTCTAATCGGGGGAGACAGACAGACAAGAACAATGGCAATAAATAGAGTCAAGGGGAAGAACATCTGGTAAAAACAATGGCAACTAAATAGAATCAAGGCGATGCACAATTCATTAACAAAATAAATAGGGTAATGAAAATATATACATTGTGCAGATGAGGGAATTGAGGCAAAGAGAAGTTGAGTAACTTGCCCAAGGTTACACAGCAGACAAGTGGAGGAGTCAGAGTTAGAACCCAGGCCCTTCTGACTCCCAGGCCATGCTCTATTCACTAGGCTACAGGGCTACTTGAAATTTAGAGTAGTTCATGACCTTATGGATATGCTCCTTGCGAAGTAGCATGGTGTAGTGGAAAGAAGATAGACTTGGGAGTCAGAGGTCATGGGTTTTAATCCCGGGTCTGCCACCTGACTGCTTGAGCAAGTCATTTCACTTCCCTGTGCCTCAGTTAACTTCATCTGTAAAATGGTGATTGAGAGAGACTGTGAGCCCCACATGGTACAGGGACTGTGTCCAACTAAATTTACTTGTCTCTACCCCAGTGTTTAGAACAGTGCCTGGCACTGTACCACTATTAACAAATACCATTATTATTATTATTATTACTATGTGGATTGGTGATAATACAATCTTCCAGTTCCCATGTATTTGAAGGACTCAACTTTAAGCCATCTGATGGTAGTCTAACAGGAATTCCTTTCCATTTTCTAATCCAAAAAAATCATAAGTAGTAGTATTCATTGAAAGTCTACTGTATAATTGTGCTGAATACTTGGGGGAGTAATTAGTAGTATTCATTGAAAGTCTACTGTATAACTGTGCTGAAAGCTTCAGGGAGTTCTTTAACAATAAAAAGCAATCTCTACCCTTGGAGAGCTGGAGCCCAGATAATCTAATTCAGAATATAGGCAACAGCCACAGAAAAATTTAAGTGGAACTGGGGCATATTTTTCTGCCATATTTTGGAGGGCACTTTTAATCCTATTTTTAACTTTTTTCCTTAATTCATTACTTTGATTTCAAATATTTAAGAACTAGATTACACAATATAAAATAAATAGCAGATACACAGTTCTTTAGATAAGAGAATACTTCCTTTTCATCTCTGAAGCCTATTAACCATCAATTATTCTCAGTCATAAACACCGCCAATTTAAGCCCACTAAAACTAAAAGTCAACAAGGGTAACTAGTCAGGCTGCACAATAAACCTCTTGATAAATACTGAGAATCAAGGACTGCCAAAAATATCTACTTTCAAACCTCCTAATAAATGACTAGATTTCATTTTCAGTATTCAGCATATAGAAAATTCTTCATACCATAATTTTCATTAAAACACATCCACATGGGTTTAAATGAAGATCACCTGCTTTTGAGCAAATCTAAGAATCTAAACGAGGATTAGTTCTTAGAGAACAGTTATTTGCACCAAAAAGAATACTATTACTAATAACTGTGATATTTGTTAAGCACTAAGCACCAGAATAGATACAAGGCAATCAGCCCGGACACAGTCCCTGTCCCACATGGGGCTCACAGTATCAGCAGGAGAGAGAATAGGTACTGAATCTCTATTTTCAGATGAGGAAGCTGAGAAGTTAAGTGACCTGCCCAAGGTCACATAGAAATCCAGTGGTGGAAGCAGGACTAGGAGCCAAGTCCTCTAACTCGACCTGTGTTCCTTCCATTAAGCCAGGATCGGGAAATAGCCACTCTCTAGATCGTTTCCCTAAAGGTCTCAAAATTACTTTAGGCTAAAAGTTTGTAACACACTCTTTCTAGGTAAAGCCTAAAACAGTGCTTCCACAGATGTAACTTACTCTTGAAGAACAAAGAGAGGTAGTCTCCTTCATTATGGACACTTTTTTTTTTTAATTCAACGGGAGAAATGTAAATCCATCATCCCATGATTCTGGGAGTTTCAATTTTCTCCTTTTGATCTTCCAGCCTTTCAGATGGCTATGAACACGACATTCAGTTTCCAGCTGGAGCTACAGATAAGCAGCCTCCACAGAGGTTAATACCGCACTGCCCAGAACACACACGCAGGATTCATCTTACTTTCTGGCACCCAACTTATTTAGATTTACTGAACGTCTTGATTCAATGCTTTGGATTTGTAACTATAATGTTCTTAACTCACGGACTTCAACTGCATGAAAACTCTGAACTGACTGATCTTTTTTACCTCCTCTCAAATCTGAAGGATTACTACAATGATTCATCAATAATAATATCTCCAACACTGACATTCATGGAAAATGATCTATGAAGAATGCCCCTCTCTTTTCCCTCTTTAAATTTCAATTCCTCACCATTATATGAAAACCCTATTACATTAACCAAAAGGACTCACTTAGGAATTTCCACTCCTAAGCGTGCAGAAGTCAGTCATACTATCTCAATCAATCGATCAATCAATTGCATTTCTTGAGCACTGTACTAAGCATCTGGGAGTGTATTATATAATGGACTTGGTAGACATATTCCCCACCCACAAGAAGCATCTTATTGAGAATGTTTACTAAATGATCTCAGTTGAATTGTGTAGCCAAACTGACCATAAAATGTATTTTGTAGCTGGATTATCTAGCCCGCAATGATCTCCTGATAGTCTAATCAATCAATCGAAGCATCAAGTTATTCATTTATGAAAGAGCCGCTCCTGTTATAACTGCTCATGTGTTTAACAAAAGAGTAAAATGTGGAATGACTTACCTCAGAAAACAGTTCCACCGGTGCTGCAATGGCCTTCTGTTCTTTCAAGTACTTATCCCAAGACCATACTCCCTCGGCAGCAGCTTGAGTTATAAGAAGAGAAAGTAATTATTTTGCAGCAAAAGTGACTATTGCAACTATAAATTCTTTCACTGGTTGATAATCTCCAACAAGATCCAGAAATCGCGTGGCCTAATGGAAAGAGCAGGGGCCTAGGAGGCAGAGGACCTGGTTTTTAATCCTGGCTCCACCACTTGTCTGCTGTTATCTCAATCTCATCTATCACACCACCAGCTTCTTGCCCAGGTCCTGTCTCTGGCCTGGAACACCCTCCCTCCTCATATCTGGCAGACAATTACTCCCTGCACCCCCTCCAAAGCCTTACTGAAGGCATATCTCCAACAAGCCTTCCCTGACTAAGCCCTCTTTTCCTTTTCTTCAACTCCCTTTTGCATCACCTTGACTTGCTCCCTTTATTCATCCCCTCTCCCAACCCCACTGCACTCACATCCATATCTGTCACTGATTTATTCATTCAATAGTATTTACTGAGAGCTTACTATGTGCAGAACACTGTACTAAGCGCTTGGAACGTACAAATCGGTACCAGATACAGTCCCTGCCCTTTGACGGGCTTACAGTCTAATCGGGGGAGACATACAGATGAGAACAACGGCAATAAATAGAATCGAGGGGAAGAACATCTCATTAAAACAATAGCAAATAAATAGAATCAGGGTGATGTACATCTCATTAACAAAATAAATAGGGTAATGAAGATATATACAGTTGAGCGGACGAGTACAGTGCTGAGGGGATGGGAGAGGAGGAGGAGCAGAGGGAAAGGGGGGAGAAGAGGGTTTAGCTGCAGAGAGGTGGGGGGGGGGGGGTAAAGGGAGCAGAAGGAAAAGGGGAGCTCAGTCTGGGAAAGCCTCTTGGAGGAAGTGAGCTTTAAGTAGGGTTTTGAAGAGGGGAAGAGAATTAGTTTGGCAGAGGTGAGGAGGGAGGGGGTTCCAGGACCGTGGGAGGACATGGCCCAGGGGACAAGGGTGGGATAGGCGAGAAAGGGGGACGGTGAGGAGGTGGGCGGCAGAGGAGTGGAGCGTGCGGGGTGGGCAGTGGAAAGAGAGAAGGGAGGAGAGGTAGGAAGGGGCAAGGTGATGGAAAGCTTTGAAGCCTAGAGTGAGATTTACTTATATTAATGTCTGTCTCTCCTTCGAGATTGTAAGCTCGTTGTAGGCAGGGAATATGTCTGTTATTCTGTTCTCCCCGAAGTGCTAAGTACAGTGCTCTGCACACAGTAAGCACTCAATAAATATGATTGACTAACTGACTTTAGGCAAGTCACTTAACTTCTCTGTGTCTCAGTCCCCTCATCAGCAGAATGGGGATTCAATACCTGTTCTCCCTCCTACTTAGACTGTGAAGCCCCTGAGGAACCTGATTATCTTACAATTTCACCAAAATTTCATACAGTGCTTGGCATGTAGTAAGCGATTAACAGATTCCACACCATTATTAGGTAGGACTTGGTGATTAATGCTGACCATCAAGAGGGCTCAACAGCAGTTGTTGTATTTTAGGTGCTGACTGAGAGGACTGTGCTGAACTATGCACTTAAAAATACTGCAGAAGCAGAAGTTTCCTGCTCACAAGGAACCTACACTCTAATTGGGAAGATAGACACATGAAAATTAAACACTGATATCAATTATATTTATTGAGCACTTACTATGTGCAGAGCACTGATCTAAGCACATGGAAGAATGCAATACAAAAGAATTAGCAGACACACTCCCTGCCCATAAAGAGAATGGACACTAATACGTGCATAAGGGCAAGAAGTGGCTGAAGGGATGATGAGAAATGGCAAGCTAATAATTAGCCAGGGAAGATGTTGTAAGCATTATAGCACTTGTAAAGTGCTCACTATGTCCTAGACACTGTATTAAGATACAAGATAATCATGTTGGACACAGTTCCTGTCTCTCATTGGAATCAGAGTCTGAGTGGAAGGGAAAACAAGAATTGGATCCCCATTTTACAGAAGAGAAACTGAAGCACAGAGAAATTAAGTGACTTGCCCAAGATCTGAAAGAAAGCATGCATTCTGCTCCAAACTCCTTGGGTGAGTTGTCTACACACACTGACTCCTTTTCCTCTTCTCCAATTTTCTTCTAGGTCCAATCCAATCTGGCTTCTGTCCCCCTACATGCCACAAAACCTGCCTCTGTTCCATCCAAATCCTCCTCGATAACTCAGCTGCCTTTGACACTGCCATGTATCCCCCTTTCCTGGACACATTATCTCATCTTGGTTTCAGTGACACAGTCCTAGTTCTCCCCCTGTCTTTCTGGTCGCTCATTCACAGTCTTTCATTAGCTCCTCCTCTGCTTCCCACCCTCTAAATGTGGGAATCCTTCAAGGCTCAGTACTGGGTCCCCTTCTATTCTAAATGTACGAGTCCTTCAAGGTTCATTTCTTGGTCCCCTTCTATACTCCATCTACACCAACTCCCTTGGGGAACTCATTTGCTCCCAAGGCCTCAACTACCACCTCTATGCAGACGACAACCAAATCTATATCTCATCTGTTCTCCCTCCCTCTAGGCTCGCATCTCCTCCTGCCTTCAGGACATCTATAACTGGATGTCCTGCCACCACCAAAAACTCGACATGTCAAAGACAGAACTCCTTTATCTTCCCTCCCAAACATTGTCCTCTCCCTGACTTTCCCATCACTGTGGACAACACATCCATTCTTCCCATCACACAAGCCCGCAAGCTTGGTGCCTTCCTTGACTCCTCTCTCTCATTCACCCCACACATAATAATGATAATGGTGGTATTTGTTAAGTGCTTACTATGTGCCAAGCACACATCCAATCCATCACCAAAACCTGGCAGTCTCACCTTCACAACATCACCAAAATCCACCCTTTCCTCTCCATCTGAACCTCTACCACATTAGTACAGTCACTCATCCTATCCCGACCGGATTACTGCATTAGCTTCCTTTCTGATCTTCCAACCTCTTGCCTCTTACCACTTCAGACCATACGTCACTCTGCTGCCCGGATTATCTTTCTACAGAAACACTCTGGGCATGTCATCCCCATCCTCAGTGGAAAGAGCCTGGGCTTCTTGGGTCATGGGTTTGACTCCCGGCTCTGCCACTTGTCAGCTGTGTGACTGTGGGCAAGTCACTTAACTTCTCTGTGCCTCAGTTACCTCATCTGTAAAATGGGGATTATCTCTGAGCCTCACGTGAGACAACCTGACTACCCTGTATCTATCCCAGCGCTTAGAACAGCTCAGCACATAGTAAGCGCTTAACAAATACCAACATTATTATTATTATTATTGTTATCCTCAAAAATCTCCAGTGGTTGCCTATCAACCTTCGCTTGAAGCAAAAACTCCTCACTCTTGGCTTCAAAGCTCTCCATCTCCTTGTCCCCTTCTACTTCACCTCCCTCCTCTCCTTCTACAGCCCAGCCCGCACACTCCGCTCCTCTGCCGCTAACCTCCTCACTTTGCTTCGTTCCCGCCTTTCCCGCCATCGACCCCTTGCCCATGTCTTACCTCTGGCCTCGTTGCCCTCCCTTCTCAAACCTGCCAATCAGTCTTCCTCCATTCAAAGCCTTACTGAAGGCTCACTTCCTCAAGAGGCCTTCTCTAAGCCCCCCTTTTCCTCAACTCCTGCCCCCCTCCATGTCACCTCAATTCGCTCTTTTTGCTCTACTCCTTTCTCCCCACCTCAGAGCACTTATGTATATATAAATATAGTTATAATTCTATTAACCTATATTGATGCCTGTTTATTTGTTTTCATGTATATAGATATATCTATAATTCTCTTTATATTAATTCATTTTTACTTGTTTTGATGTCTGTCTCACCGCTTCAAGACTGTAAACTCAGTGTGGGAAGGGACTGTCTCTCTTTACTGCTGAATTATACTTTCCAAGAGCTTAGTACAGTGCTCTCCACAGAGTAAGTGCTCAATAAGTATGACTGAATGAACGAATATTCTGTCTACATCCACTCACCAGGAGAACTCATTAGCTCCCAAGGCTTCAATTACCATCTCTATGAGGGTGATTCCCAAATCTACATCTCCAGCCCATTAGAATCTCCCATTTCCTCCTGCCATCAGGACATCTCTCCTCTGATATCCTGTGGACACCTCAGACTTAAAATATATAAACAAAACTCCTATCTTCTCACCCAAGCCCTGCTCTCCCCAAGACTTTCCCAACACTGTATACAGCACCACTATCCTCCATGTCTGACAAGACCATAACCTTGGCGTCCTCAACTCACCTATCTCATTCAACCCATATATTCCATCTGTCACCACACCTTGGTTCAACCTGCACAACATCACTGAAATCTACCCTTTCCTCTCCATCCAAACTGCTTACCACTTTGTTCCAAGCGTATTTCCTATCTTGCCATGACTACTGCATTGGCCTCCTTGCTGATGCTTCTGCCTCTTGTCTCTCCCCACTTCAGTCCACATTTCAGCAGATCATGTTTCTAAAGAACCATTCAGGTCAGGCTTCCCCACTTCTCAAGAAGCTCCAGTGATTGCCCATCTACTTCCACATTAAACCAAAACTTCTAGTGGTTTTAAAGCACTCAATCACCTTGCCACCCTCCTATCTTACCTCTCTGATTTACTGTGACAACCCAGCCCACACACTTCCTTCCTCTAATGTCAACCTACTCATTGTACCTTAATCTCATCAATCTCCCTACCAACCTCTCACCCACATCCTGCCTCTCGTTTGGAATTCCCTCCCTCTTCATATCCTACAGAAGAAGATCATTCTCCCCATCTTCAAAGTCTCATTAAAAGCACATCTCCTTCAAGAGGTCTTCCCAACTAACCCCTCATTTCCTTTTTTACCAATCCCTTCTGTGCCACCCTTTCACTTGGATTTGCAGTCTTGATTCACCCCTCCCCTCAGCCCTACAACACTTTAATAAAGAGCACGGGCTTTGGAGTCAGGGCTCATGAGTTCGAATCCCAGCTCTGCCACTTGTCGGCTGTGTGACTGTGGGCAAGTCACTTAACTTCTCTGGGCCTCAGTTCCCTCATCTGTAAAATGGGGATTAAGACTGTGAGCCCCACGTGGGACAACCTGATTCCCCTTTGTCTACCCCAGCGCTTAGAACAGTGCTCGGCACATAGTAAGCGCTTAACAAATACCAACATTATTATTATTATTACATATCTCTAATTCAATTATTTATATTAATAGTTGCCTCCTCTTCTAGACTGTGAGCTTCTTATGGACAGGGAACATGTCTACAGCTCTGTTATATTCTACTTTCCCAAATGCTGAGTAAAGTGCTCTGCACACAATTAGCACTCAATAATTATGATGGATTTGTTGATTGACAGGAGAGCCAATGAGTAATGCAGTAGGAGCCATAAAATAAAAGGTCAGGAGTCTTTGCTTGATGCAGAGACAGGCAGGCAACCATTACAGGGGTTTGGAGAGAAGGGAAAACCAAATCAGGTCCATCTGATTTCCTGGGTAATAGTAGGCTGGCAAATTACCAAACTTCTCTGCCCTAGGTTTCTACCAATTGTAAAGTTGAGTGCTGCTGACATTAGCTAGAGAAGCAGTTGCCTAGTGAATACAGCACCAGCCTAGGAGTCAGAAGGACCTGGATTCTAACCCCAGCTATGCCACTTGTTTCCTGTTCTCGGGCAAGTCACTTCACTTCTCTGTGCCTCAGTTACCTCATCTGTAAAACTGGGATTAAGACCGTGAGTCCCATGTAGGACAGGGACTTTATCCAACCCCATTTGCTTGTATCCACACCAGCACTTGATGACACACAGTAAACACTTAAAAAATACCACAATTAATATTATTATTACTCTGTGGAAAACACAGGGTGATCCTGAGCTGAATGGGCAATGGGAGCTCCAAATAGCATGCTAGGGAGAGGAAACATACTTGAGGGAATATAATCAGATATGAAAATTAGGAAAATGTTTGTTATGGGCAGGGAATGTGTCTGTTAATTGTTATATTGAACTCTCCCAAGGACCTAGTACAGTGCCTTGCACACAGTAAGAGCTCAATAAATATGACTGAATGAATGAATGAAAACCAAGGTAAAAGATGAGGAATAGAAAATTCAAGTAAACACTGTATCATTTGTATAGCTCTAGTCAGAAAAGCAGGAACATAACTTTCTAACACAAAATTCCACAGAAATAACATTCATATGCATAATTTGGGGGATCACATTCATGGTAACGGCTCATAATCAGGAACAGAAGACAAAATAGGAATCATAGAAGAAGCTAAAATGGACGGCATAGAAGAAGCTAAAATGGACAAACTCAGCTATGGAAAATAAATTTGCAGTAATAGTACTAATAGCATTTACTAAGAGCTTAGACTGTGCATGGCACTGTACTAAGTGCCGGGGAAGAATATATGGCAGATAATTATTAATAATAAAAACAATAGTGTTGCTATTCAAGCACTTACTATGTGCAGAGCACTGTTCTAAGCACTGGGATGTGGTAGATACAGGGTAATCAGGTTGTCCCACGTGAGGCTCACATTCTTAATTCCCATTTTACAGATGAGATAACTGAGGCACAGAGAAGTTAAGTAACTTGCCACAGTCGCACAGCTGACAAGTAGCAGAGCTGACATTTGAACCCATGACCTCTGGTTCCCAAGCCCGTGCTCGTTCCACTGACCCACGACCTGATCCCTAGTCCTTACTGAATATCAAAGACAATATGGGGAGGCATGAATGCCTAGTGGTAAGAGCATGGGTCTTATATTCAGAAGGACCCGGGTTCTAATCTCAGCTCTGCCACTTGTCTGCTGTGTACCTTGGGCAAGTCACTTAGCTTCCCTGTTCTCTTACCTGCAAAATGGGGAATTAATACTGTGAACACCACGTGAGACACCAGACTTTGTCCAATCTGACCCTCTTGTATCTATCCCAATGTTTAGTACGGTGCCTAGCACATAGTAAGCGCTTAAATTGCAGTGCAAAAAAAAAAAAGGAGACCTCGTTCTAGTCCAGATGCTGGCATTTGTCTACTACATGACCTTAAACAAGTCATTTAATCTATCTGTGTCTCAGTTTCCTCATCTATAAAATAGGGTCTAAATACCTCCTCTTTCTCCCTCAGACTGTGAGCCTAGTGTGGGACAGAGACTGAATGTGATTTAATTTACTCAATCTACTCCTTTTCTTATTACAGTGTTTGACACATAGTAAGCACTTAAGAAGTACCATGTACCATTATTATCATCATTATCACTATTACTATCCTATTTGTGTGTTGGAATTTAAGCTAACTGTTGAGTTTTACAGTCCAATATTTTAACAACACAATATTGTTATAAACTTAACGAAGAAGAATATTGATTCTGATACCCATCCACTTATATTTACAAATTCTGCCCTAGGTGCAGGGACTATGCTGGCATTTCACTCACTGCTGTGTATTTTGGGTTTTTTTCAACTCAGCAGAAACTTAAAAGCTGGAATGGAAAATAAAGCAATTCTACTCTTTAGAACCTAGGAATTTAGAACTCGGAGTTATGACTCAGAGGAATGCATTTCTAAAGCCACACTAACACTCTCAATTCTCCTCACCAACATTAGAACTTCAATTATTCCAGTTATGTTATTTTAGAGTATGGCCCCATAATGTCAAGGATTATCTAATACTGGAGCAGGCTGTGATGGACAATGATTCCTCTCAGAAGTGCAATAAAAGAATTTTCCTGGTGTCATCCAACCATTACTGCACTGTAATGAAATCGTAAAGATTCTTTTTTAACTTCGTATGTAAATCACCGAGCCTATTAAACTCACCCCATATAATGGCACTGCAGCATGTTTAGCAGGGTTCTAATGAAATAATTTTTCCTTTTCATCTATCCTTTCCAACGGCTAAGTTTCTTCTCTTTCCTTGAGACCTCAAGTAACTCAAGTGACATTGATATGGAATCAAGAAAGCCATGAAATTAACTCTTACCTGATAGGCATTCAGAAATCCTGAGAGGAACATCTGACTATAATTAGATCCATAAATCAATATAGGTAGGCCCTATCCTGAAAGAACTTTCCTTTGACTCCCCTCTAGCACCCTCGAGTTATCGCCTCATCTCTCTTCTACCATTCCTCTCCAAATACGCTGAGTGAGTTGTCTACACTCACAGACTCCACTTCCTCTCTTTCAACCTTGTCCACCTGCAATCTGGCCTCCACCAATTCACTCCACAGAAACGGCTTTCTCTTAAAGTTACTGATGACCTCCTTCCCACCAAATCCAACGGCTTTCTACTCCATCTTAATCCTCCTTGATCTCTCAGCTGCCTTTGACACTATGGACCACCCCCTTCTCCTGGAAACATCATTTAACCCTGGCTTCACTGATACTGGTTTCCCTCCTATCTAACTGCTCATTCTCTGCCTCTCTTGTGGGCTCCTTGTCTGCCTCCTCCCCACTAGCTGTGGGGGGGGCATCCCTCAAGGTCCAGTTCTGGGTCCCCTTCTATTGTCCATCAACACCCACTCCCTTGGAGAACTCATTCGCTCCCATCACTTTAACTACCATCTCTATGTGGATGATTCCCAAATCTACATCTCCAGCTCTGATCTCTCTCCCTCTCTGTAGTCTCAGTTCGCCTCCAGCCATCAGGACATCTCTACCTGGATGATCCGCTGACATCTCAAACTAAAAATGTCCAAAACTCCTTATCTTCCCACTCAAACCCTTCCTCTTTCTTACCCATCACTGTAGACAGTCTCACTGTCCTTCCAATCTCACAAATGCATTACTTTGACATTATCCTCAACTCACTCACTAATTAAACCCACATATTTGAACTAAATCTGCCTTCACAATGTAACTAACATCCACCCTTTCCTCTCCATCCAAACTGCACTACACTGTTCCAAGCACTTATGCCCCATCTAGACTACTCTATCAGCCTCCTTGCTGACCTCCCTGCTTCCTGTCTCTCCCCACTCCATTCCAGTTTTTGCTGCCCGGTTCATTTTTCTGAATAAACTATCAGTCCACATCTCCCCTCTCATTCATTAATTAATTCATTCAATCGCATTTACTGAGCACTTGCTGGGTGCAGGGCACTGTATTAAGTGCTTGGAAAGTACAATTCTGCAACAGGTAGAGACAATCCCTACCCAACAACGGACTTACATTCTAGATGTGGGAGACAGACAACAAAACAAAATAAGTAGACAGGCATCGATACCATCAAAATAGATAAATAGAATTATAGATAGACTCATTAACGAAATAGATTAATAAATATGTACAAATATACACATATTTGTGGAGTGGGGAAGAGGTAATAATAATAATGATGGCATTTGTTAAGCTCTTCCTATGTGCAAAGCACTGTTCTAAGTGCTGGGGAGGATACAAAGTGATCAGGTTGTCTCACGTGGGTTTCAATCTTAATGCCCATTTTACAGAAGAGGTAACTGAGGCACAGAGAAGTTAAGTTACTTGCCCAAAGTCACACAGCTGACAAGCAGGTAGAGCAGAGGAAGGGAGTAAAGGCGATGGGGAGGGGAGAAGGAGGAGATGAAAAGGGGGGCTCAGTGTGGGAAGACCTCCTGGATGAGGTGAGCTCTCCGTAGGGCTTTGAAGGGGAGAAGGGAGCTAGTTTGGCAGATGTGAGAAGGGAGGGAATTCCAGGCCAGAGGAAGGACGAGGGCCAAGGGGCGACGGCGGGACAGGCGAGAACGAGGCCCAGTGAGGAGGTTAGCAGCAGAGGAGCAGAATGTGCAGACTGGGCTGGAAAAGGAGAGAAGGGAGGTGAGGTAGGAGGGGGCAAGTGGATGGAGAGCTTGGAAGCCAATAATGAGGAGTTTCTGCTTCACGCAAAAGTTGATAGGTAACCACTGGAGATTTTTGAGGAGGGGGGTGACATGACCAGAGCGTTTCTGTAGAAAGATAATCTGGGCAGCAGAGTGAAGTCTAGACTGAAGCAGGGAGAGACAGGAGGTTGGGAGATCAGAAAGATCACTCCTCAAGACCCTCCAGTGGTTGCCAACCCACCTCCACCACAAACAGAAACTCCTTACCATCGGCTATAAATCCTTACTCAGCTCTACCTCGCCCACCTTATCTCACAAATCTGCTACTAATGCCCAACCTGCACATGAGAAGCAGTGTGGCTTAAGGGATAGAGCACGGGCCTGGGAGTCAGAAAGACCTGTATTCTAATCCCGACTCCACCACATGCTTGCCGTATGACCTGGGGCAAGTAACCTCGCTCCTCTGTGCTTCAGTTACCTCATCTTTAAAATGGGGATTAAGACTGTGAGTCCCATGCGGGATAGGGACTGCATCCAACCTGATTACCTTGTATTTACCCCAAGACTTAGAACAGTGCTTGGTTAAAGTAAGCACTTAAAAAGTACCATAATCATTACTATTATTACACTTTGCTACTGTAGTGCCAGCTTGCTAACTCTGCCTCGATCTTATCTACCTCGCTGCTAACCTCTTTGCCACATCCTCCCACTAGCCTGGAACTCCCTCCCCTTCCATATGTGCCACACCACCACTATCCTCACCTTCTAAGTCTTACTAAGGTCACACCTCCTCCAAGAAGTCTTCCCTGATTAAACCCTCTTTTCCCCACCCCTTCTCCCTTCTGTATTATCTAAGCACTTAGAAACACTCCCATGTATCTTTGGGAGCTTTGGGACATTTGGGATTCACCCTCCCTTTAGCTCCAAAGCACTTATATACATATCTATTAATTATTTATATTAATGTCTGTCTCCCCTCTAGAATGTAAGCTCATTGTGTGCAGGGAACATGTCTACCAACTCTGATGAAGTGAACTCTCCAAAATGCTTTGTACGGTGCTCAGCACATAGTAAGAGTTCAGTTAATACTACTGACTGACTGACTGACTGGCAGATAGTAAGTGCTGAACAATACCACAGTTATTATTATGAAAAAACCCAAATGCCCAAAACCTGACTCAGGAAATTAAATTTCAATGTACCCGGATTACAGAAATGATAGCAGAACTGTTAATAGACTCCTACCATTAGCCTGTAGCATTTGGTTTTCCCACTGGACTTTTCCATATAAAAATAACATTAGGAGCATCTCAAATTGAAAGCCATGGAAAGACAGTGGGAATGTGCAACAACTTTTATGCCAACGCATGATGACTTTCAAATGCAACCTAATGTACCTGAACTGTTATTCTGCCTAATGGAATAGTTATTCTCTTCCCTTATTGCCTTAGTTACAGAGAAGTAACAGACAGTTGGCCTTGGGTGATAACATATTTTAGGAGTTCACAGGGAATGGCACAGTTAATACAGAACAAAATAGAAGACAACACCAGGTTCATGGGAGTGTGTGTTCGGCTCTCAAATTTATTAAGCTACTCCTGCTGATTATCCACATCTCAATGCCCTGATAATAACACTAAAAATCGAAAGATAATCCAAGGAACAGTTGGGAAATTGCCTGCCATTTCCAACTATCCTTATGCGTTAACATCTACATGACGACACCTGCCTTTTGAATTTAGTTCAAGCCTTGCTAAGTTCAAATTAGTTTATCACAAATGGCTTACTGAAATAGCTGAGATTAGTCTATCATTTTCTTTCCAAGACCCTGCGTACAGGGAGAAAGCTGCAGATAAATGAAAGTACAACAACTGCAACCTTTAAGCTTGTTCTCTGTTTATCAGCACGAAACAGATACATAGCCACTGTTATGCCTCACATTATAATAAACATGTATCTGACTTGGAATTCTTGGACTGTTAAATGCCACTTTTTTAATGCATGTTTCTGTTCAAAGACCTAGATCTCAACAGACCCTTTGACCTGGCAACCACAACAACTGAAAACTGGTCAAATACAATTTACAAACAACTATGACCTTCTAGAGAATACTCTATTACATCTCAGGACCTCAAAATGAATAACAATGCACTTTCATACCTTATTTCTGAGATGTAATTTCACTGCATTTTTTAGAGGGATGGAAAATTAGGAATAAAATGTGCACATCATCAGGCTCCTGGATTCGTGATGAGGAAGCAGCATGGCCTAGTGGAAAAAGCGCAGGGCTTGGGAGTCACAGGACATGGGTTTCTAATCCCAGCTCTACCAACTGCTTGCTGTGTGACCTTGGGCAAAACACTTCATTTTTCTGTCCCTCTGCTTCTTCAATTTTCAAATGGGGATTAAATACCTGTGTGCCTTCCTACTTAGCACTTCCTACTTCCATGTGGGACAGGGCCATGTCTGATCTAATTAACCTGCATCTACCCCAGTGTTTAGAACAGTGTTTGACACATAGTAAGTACTTAACGCATACCATAGAAAAAAATGAAAATACAATTTGCGATTGCTGAATCTTCAATTCCAGCACCAATCATAAGGCTATTCCTCAAGGCATGGTTCTGATGAATTCTTTTGTATAATCTGGTTATCTCCTGCATGTCTAATTAAATTATGATGATGATGATGGTCCTTATTAAGTGCTAACAAAGCACTGAGGTAGATACAATACAATTAGATTAAATGTTGCTCCATCCCATGAGCGCTTAAAAGTCTAAGAGGGAGGGAGATGGAGAAGCTGAGGGCAGGGAAGTCAAGTGACTTTTCCGAGGCTAAAATGAAAGTAACCTGTGTTTTCTAACTCCCAATCAATCGATCAATCAATCAGTGGTATTTACTGAGACCTTCATGTGTTGAGGGCACTGTACTTGGGGAACACACTTACATTAATAATAATGTTGGTATTTATTAAGCGCTATGTGCCAAGCACTGTTCTAAGCGCTGGAGTAGACACAAGGGAATCAGGTTGTCCCACGGGGGGCTCACAGTCTTAATCCCCATTTTACAGATGAGGTAACTGAGGCACAGAGAAGTGAAGTGACTTGCCCACAGTCACACAGCTGACAAGTGGCAGAGCCGGGATTCGAACTCATGACCTCTGACTCCAAAGCCCGTGCTCTTTCCACTGAGCCACGCTTCTTACATTGTACTCCCAGTTTCATGCTCTGCTGCCATGCAAAAGCAATCTTTTAATCCAGGGATTAAGAGAACCATATTACCTACCTGCTTTTCAATAACAACTACAACTAGCAATATTTCGCTGTATGTCAAGCACAGACTAGGCATTTGGGAAATATAATAATAATGATGATAATAATGATGGTATTTGTTAAGCGCTTACTATGTTCCAGGCACTGTACAAAAGTATGCCTTATCAACCGCCGCACGAAACAAAAACTTCTCACTCTAGGCTTCAAGGCTCTCCATCACCTTGCCCCTCCTACCTCTCCTCCCTTTTCTCTTTCTACTGCCCATCCTGTAGGCTCCGCTTCTCTGCCACCCACTTACTCACCATCGCCCGTTCTCACCTATCCCACTGTCGACCCCTGGCCCATGTCCTCCCGCTGTCCTGGAATGCCCTCCCTCCTCATCTCCGCCAAACTAACTCTCTTCCCCTCTTCAAAGCCCTACTGAGAGCTCACCTCCCCCAAGAGGCCTTCCCAGACTGAGCTTCCCCTTTTCCCTCTGCTCCCTCTCTGCCTCCCCCTTCAACTCCCCTCAGCTAAGCCCCCTTTTCCCCCCATCCCTCTGCTCCCGCCCCTCTCCTTTCCCCTCCTCTCAGCACTGTGCTCGTCCGCTCATTTGTATATATTTTTATTACCCTATTTATTCTGTTAATGAGATGTACATCCCCTTGATTCTATTTATTGCTACTGTTTTTGTCTGTCTGTCTCCCCCGATTAGACTGTTAGCCCGTCAATGGGCAGGGATTGTCTCTATCTGTTGCCAAATTGTACATTCCAAATGCTTAGTACAGTGCTCTGCACATAGTAAGTGCTCAATAAATACTACTGAATGAATACTAAAGACCCTGGGGTGGATACAAGCAATATATAAAGAAAATATATAATGGAAGTGGAAGACACGGTCAGTCAGTCAATCATATTTACTGTGCACTTACTGGGTGCATAGCACTTTACTAAGCTCTTGGGAAAGCATAATATAACAATATAACAAACACAGTCCCCTCCCACAGTCTAGAGTCTAGAGTCTTTCAGTCTAGAGGTCCCAGCCTTAAGTTCCCTAACAAGCTAATGGGGAAGGTGAACACATAAGCTACTAATATATATGCCCCAGTATCTTCTGCCGCCTTCCCAATGTGCCTCTGCCTACGGACCATGAAGATCTGACTTGGAACAGCACTTTATCTTGACCAATTTTAGAACTCCGTGAGGGCTCTGGTCAAGACTGGACTTTGGAAAGCCTGGGAGGCTACATGCAGAGACCGCCTATCCAATGCGTCTTCCGACAGAAGGATGAGGCAGCATCAAGAGGGACACAGTCCCTGTCCCACATGGGGCTCACACTCTATCCTCATTTTACAGATGAGATAACTGAGGCACAGGGAAGTTAAGTTACTTTCCTAAGATCACACAATAGACTTGTTTGCAGAGCCAGGATTAGAACTCAGGTCTTTCTGACTCCCAGGTCCGTGCTCTATCCACTAAGCTTACACTGCTTCCTCATACCATTACCACTAAGAAATGCAGGTGGACAAATAAATCAGTAGCAAATGAACAGTAAAGGATGTAAGATGAATGAAAAGGGCTTGAAGTTGCCAAAAGGAAGGGTCGTCTGATGGTGGGAGCCAATCGAATTCCTCATGGAGAAAGGTGGCTTTGAAGGAAGATTATTCAGAAAGAAAACATAATGGGACAAGATCAGGCATAACTTTATATGCAGATAGGTATACAAATAAAAAAGATTTGTGTACTCTCACCTCTATGCATTTCAGTTCTTAGAACTAATTGGATTAGTATTGATTTCTTTATCTTGTCTCTGAGCTCAGAGTTGGCTGGGCAAAACTGGCTCATGCAAAACTTGAAGAAGAGTGAGGAAAAGGTGGGAGATGATCCCTGAGATCAAATCTCTGATTTGAGGGATTCAAGAACCCTTAAGGGCTTGAAAATACACATTTTGTTTTAAACTGTATAAAAATATTTTCTGAAGCTGGAGGTCTGATAAATTATGACGGGTGCTTATCACTGAAAAATTGGAATTTAAATAATCATGATTAGAGAAAAGGCGACCGAATATATTGATAAAATGCAGGGATAATCTAATTAATTTCTATGAAATGATAGCCCTTTTTGATGTAAGCTGTGGGGAATAGTTAACTCAGCTATGCATCTGAAATCCTGATATCTGAGCCAGTAAATATTAATTAGAATCATGACAGGCACTCAAGGCCCCATCTCTGTTTATGAGAAACTGGAAAAAAAATAGAGTGACTGAAGTTTCAATGTTCGTCTAATTAATAACAATAATGGCATTTGTTAAACCAGGGACTGTACTAAGCACTGGGGTGAACACGAGCAAGTCAGGTTGGACACAGTTCCTGTCAAACTTGGGGCTCACAGCCTTAATCCCCAGTTTACAGTTGAAGTAACTGAGGCCCAGAGACGTGAAGTGACTTCCCCAAGGTCACAGAGCAGACAAGTGGCAGAGTGGAGAAGCAGCGTGGCTCAGTGAAAAGAGTGTGGGCTTCGGAATCAGAGGTCATGGGTTCGACTCCCAGCTCTGCCACTTGTCAGCTGTGTGACTGTGGGCAAGTCACTTAACTTCTCTGTGCCTCAGTTACCTCATCTGTAAAATGGGGATTATCTGTGAGCCTCACGTGGGACAAACTGATTACCCTATATCTGCCCCAGCGCTTAGAACAGTGCTCTGCACATAGTAAGCGCTTAACAAATACCAACATTATTATTATTAGATGGGATGAGATCCCATGACCTTCTAACTCCCAGGTCTGTGCTCTATCCACTCTGCCATGCTGCTTTTCCGATTTTAGTGATGTTGTGAAGATATAACCAATGAAATCTGGTGGCAGAGTGACCAACCCCTCCACATACAGAAATGACTTTTAAATGGTATTCAAGTCCATGAAGAGTGGCTATAAAGGAGATCAATCGATGGTATTTATTGAGCACTTACTTTACTAAGCACTGGGGAAAGTATAATACAAGAGAATTGGTAGATGTGATTCGTGTAGACAAGGATGATGGTGATGGGGTAAAACTGTAGTAGAAGGGATAAGGTTAGACAGAGAATTTACTGGCAGGGAGGGTTAAAGCACCAGAATGGGTTAGTAATGGAGCCTGCAGAATTGTCTTCTTCTCTAGAGTTCTTTTGGAACAAGGACAATTTTTGTCTGACTGGGCAGACGTAACAACTTAGGTCTGCAGAAAAACCAAATGTAGTATTTGCCAGAGTAGAGAAGAATGAGGGATCATATAGCTGGTGATTTGTTGCCCTACATCACTGTTGGACTTCTTCCATGAGAGTTTATTGTTCAGAGTTGACAAGGCGCCTAAAAGTGTTGTTTTAGCTCTCCAGTCTGAACCTCCCTTCCCCAATCCTCCCCAGTCCCACTCAGCCTCCAATGGTGTAAAATGCAGCTAAATCATTATCTGAGAATTGGCCTTCCCTTCAACCCACTGTAAAGGGTTGCAGTCTTCTTGCACCTTGCCCCCTCCTATGTTTCTTGGCTAATTTCCTACTATAATCCAGAACGCTCGCTTCAGCCCTCTAAAACCAACATACTCACTATAACGCCATCTTGTCTATCTTGACTCCAACCCCTCACCCACGACCTGAATCTGGCCTGGACCTCCCTCCCAATTCATATCCAACAGACGATCATTATCCCCATCTTCATAGACTTATGGAAAACACATCTCCTCTAAGAAACCTTCCACAACTAAGCCATTTCCCCTACTCACTCTCTCTTCTGCATCACTCTTACACTTGGATCTGTACCCTTTATCAATCCATCCATCAATCAATCGTATTTTTTGACCATTTGCTATGTGCAGAGTGCTGAACTAAGCGCTTGGGAGACTACAGTACAAGTAGTACAAGCACACAGTCCTTGCCCACAACGAGCTTATAGTTTAGAGGGGGAGAGAGACATTTATATATATAAATAAATCATGGATATGTACATAAGTGCTGTGGGGGTGGGACAGGGGATGAATAAAGAAAGCAAGTCAGGGTGACACAGAAGGGAGTGGAAGAAAAAAAAAAGAGGGCTTAGTCAGGGAAGGCCCCTTGGAAGAGATGTTCCTTCAATAAGGCTTTGAAGCAGGAGTCTGTCGGATCTGAGGAGTGAGAGCATTCCAGGACAGAGGTAAGATATGGGCAAGGGGTCAGCAGCTAGACAGATGAAACTGAGGTACAGTGAGAAGGCTAGCATTAGAGGAGCAAAGTGTGCAGGCTGGATTGTAGTAGGAGAGTAGAGACGTGAGGTAGAAGGAGGCAAGGTGACTGTGGGCTTTAAAGCCAACGGTGAGGAGTTTCTATTTAATGTGGAGGAGAATGGGCAACCACTGGAGGTTCTTGAGGAGTGGAGAAAAATGGTCTGAACCTTTTTGTAGGAAAATGATCTGGGCAGCAGAGTAGAGTATGAACTGAAGTGAAGAGAGCCAGAAGGCAGGAAGGTCTACAGGAGGCTGACACAGTAATCACAGCAGGATAGGATAAGTGTTTGGATTAACGTGAAAGCAGTTTGGATGAAGACGAAGGGTGGATTTTAGCAATACTGTGATGGCTGAACAGCCAGGATTTAGTGATAGGGTATATGTGGGATGAATGAGATAGAGGAGTAAAGGATAATCAAGGATAATGCCAAGGTTAAGGGCTTGTGAGAGATGAAAGATGGTGGTGCTGTCTACAATGATGGGAAGGTCAGGAGAAGGACAGTGTTTGGTTGGGAAGATATGGAGTTCTGTTTTGGACAAGTTCAGTTCTAGGTGGCAGCAGCACATCTGAATAGAGGTGTCTTCAAGGCAGGAAGAAATGCAAGACTGCAGAGAGGGAGAGAGATCAGGGCTGGAGATAAAGTTTTATTCACCCCACCCTCAGCCACAAAGAATTCATTCAATCAAATTTACTGAAAGGTTACTATGTGAAAGCACTGTACTTACGTACATAGCCACAGTTTGTTTTAAATGTCTGTCACCGCTCTAGATTTTAAGCTCATTGTAGGCAGAGAACAAGCCCACCAACTCAGTCTTACTGCACACCACTGCACACTGCTAAGCACATAGTACAGTGTGCTGCACATGGTAAGCGTTCAATAAATACAACTGATTGATGGATAACCTTATAAGATTTCTTCCACTAAAATGATTTTCACATTCTAAAAAGGCCAACCTCTTGAACAAGAGTTTAGATAGGAGTCGCATTCATATTCCAATCCCTTTGCTGGGACTCAGAGCTGAAGTCACCTTCAAAGGGGGATTGAGACTGTGAGTCTCACGTGGTCCAAGATCTGTTTCTGCCACCACCTACTGTCTTCATTCTCATCCCAGTGCTCCCAGACTGAAGGAACACTGAACATTCCGGGCTTTCATAATCACCTCTCCTTTTTCCTCAGATACTTTCCACAGAAATTATTTTCCACACTTAGTTGCATCCCAGAGTGATTGCTTGGGAAAGGTTTGAGGAAAATCTATTTGAGTGATTTTCATTTTGCAAGGAAAGTAAAACTAATAAAAACCAAATCAGCTTTAAAGCTTTTACACTTCAAACCGAACCGGTCCGTGAGGTACAACTTCTTGCTTGAGTTTTAAGAACACTACAGAGTCACAAAATTATGAGGCGATGAAAAATTGCTGTTTTGTTCTTAAACACTCCAAGTTCCATCAGATCCTCATCTAAAACGTAATTGCTTAAAAACATCTCAAATGCTACAGCTTTCCTGATATCAACAAGGATTTAAGTGCCCGTAGGGTACAAGGCATTGTACAAAATGAGTTAACACAGAAACTGTTTACTGAGTGACTACCTCATTCTGCAGACAGCTGTACTGGACCCTGAGGATGACACAGAAAACAGAGAGAAAAGTACCTGCCCTCAAGGAACTCAGGAGCTAGGAAGAGGGGCACTTGTAGGAATTATTGTTCAATGGGGGCAGATTTCTGTATTATTCTGAGTAAAGTGGGCAGGATACAAGCAACAGGCAGTGGGTGGAATAAAAGTAAAATCTGTAGATTTCCAGGTGACCCATAGAATTCCTACTTCTAACTATTTTTAATGGCATTTGTTAAGTACTTACTATCTACCAGGAACTGTACTAAACCCCGGGATAGATGTGAGTTAATTAGGTTGGTCACAGATCCTGTCCCACATAGGGCTCACAGTCTTAATCCCCATTTTATGAATTAGTGACTTGCCCAAGGTCACACAGCAGATAAGTGGTGGAACTGATTAGAACCCAATCGCTTAACTTATCTGGGCCTCAGTTTCTTCATCTGTAATTTGGAAAGCCGATGCCAGTCTCCCTCCTATTTAGATGTGAGCCCTGCATAGATCATATTCTATGCCCAATTTGATTATCTTTTATCTACCCCAGCTCTTAGTACAGTGCTTGGCACATAAAAGACCTTAACAAATAGCACAACTATTATTGATTATTATTATTCTTGGTTGATACACTTTAGCCGGAAAGACCTCGTGATTTGCCAGAAAACTGAAAAAAAAAAATGATTTGGCAGAACTATCAGATTTTCCAAGTTCAATTTGGATGTAGAAAGATAAAAAACATCACAATGCAACATGCAATGTTAGAATTATCATTTGGGACCAAAATATTTATCAATTTAAGTATTTCATTGTGCATTTAAAAATGGTATTCATAAATCTCAGGAAAGGAAATTAACCAAGATGAAATCATTTTGGGATGTTTTTTCTGGACTCTACAGATATCTTTAAGTAGGAGAGTGAAGAGACTGCTCATTAAATCAATGAAGGAATTTTTTTGACTGACATTTTTCAAGAAAATAGTGTATGATCAAGAAAGTCAAATAGTTTTTTGCCTTTCCTCTGGGGAGAGCAATGCCATGAAGAAAACTCAGTCTGACACCACAGGGGAGAAAGCATACAAAATTTGGTACCACAGGAAATTGGTTAGGCAGAAAATATCAGTGGTTTCAATAGAAGTAACTCTTGTTTCCTTTTCTCCCACTCCCTTTGCGTTAACCTGATTTGGCCCCTTTATTCACCTCTCTCCTTCCATCCCCATAGCTTTTGTACATATAGGGAATTTATTTATATTAATGTCTGTCTCCCCCACTCTAGACTGTTAGCTTGTTGTGGGCAGGGAATGTTATATTGTTACACTGTAACTTCCCAAATGCTTAGTACAGTGCTCTACACGCAGTTAGCCCTGAATAAATACGTGACAGACTGACATGAACTGTGTCCAAACTGATTAGCTTCTTTCTACCCCAGTCCTTAGAACAGTGTGTGGCACATACTAAGTGATTAACAAATACCAAAAATTAAAAAATAAAAATAATCCAGAATATAGTAATCTGATCACACACCGACTTAAGGAAATTTCACTGTCTGACACTAAATCAATTAAAGTAATTGGCTTTTCTCAGGAAAATATTATAGAATGGTAGCAAAAAGCAACTATTATAATGAAATGAACTAGAGATGAAAGGGAATAACATCATATGCAAATCACAATTTACTTATGATGAGGAAAAGTTAGCAGAAAAATTACACCTGCTAAGGCCAGGCACATCCAAATTTGCCCAGGAATCTCCAGTGATTCATGACTAGAATGCATTTTACTAAACCTAAATGTCAAGATACATAATTACTAAAATTACTGCATCATACTTTACTTCTCAGCAAAGTACTAAGAGTTCTGCAAAACACATAAACCCAGAGCAGTAACTGCTGGCTTAGAGAAAAGAAGGTTTCTCTTGCTGGAAAAATCTTAGAATGAATATAACAAACCTACTATGTTATGGTGTCATGAGGAAATAACACGAAAAGCACCAAGCGTTAATCAATGGTACTTAATGAGTGCTTACTCAGTGTAGAGTACTGTACTAAACACTTGGGATAGTACAATACAACAGAGTTGGTAGACATGTTCCCTCCCAATCACAAGCTTTTTCCTATGACTCACAGTTAAACTCATTTTGGGGGTTTTACTTTCCCCATTTTTAGCTATGTCAATCATCTTTTTAAAATGTATCAAACTAGAATCGAGCATTTTCCCAGTTTTGCCTTAAGTGAGAAACAGTGTGTCCTAGTGGAAAGAGCCACTTGTCTGCCATTTGACCTAGGAGAAGTTCAAGAAGTTCAAGAAGATTTTTTTCTTTTTTTTCCTTCACTTCTCTGTGGCTCAGTTACCTCATCTGTAAAATGGGTATTAAAACCGTGGGGAGAGTCGTGGTCTTGGTGTATATAGAGGGGAGGGAGTTCCAGGCCAGTGGGAGGATGTGGGGAAGGGGTTGGTGGTGAGATCACATGGCAGATTTTGAAACCACTGCTTTAGTTCTTCAAATGAATCCAATTAATTAACGGGTCTTTTAGTTACTCTTAAAATTATGTTTTAGACGCAATTAAGTTTGCCTATTATGGATAATAATAATACCACCAAGATAGTATTGTAACTGATAATTCTTTTCAATTTTTTGGCTACTTTCATTTGACAAAGATAGCTCGATTGCTACTTAAACCACTGATGGGGTTACTGCTTGGACTGTAGAATTTTTGCACAAGGTGAAAATAAATATATGTTATCATGTTGCATTAGAGTATAATACAAAACATACTTTTAATGATTATTGTTAAGCACTTACAATGTGCCATGTAGTGTCCTATACCCTGGGGTAGATACAAGACAATCAGGTTGGACTTAGTCCATATCCCGAATGGGGCTAATACTCTTAATCTCCATTTTACAGATGAAAAAACTGAGGAACAGAGAAGTTAAGTGACTTGTTCAAGGTCAAACAGCAAACAAGCAGCGTGGCTCAATGGAAAGATCCTGGGCTTGGGATTCAGAGGTCGTGGGTTCTAATCCTGGCTCTGCCACTTGTCAGCTGTATGACTTTCAGCAAGTCACTTCACTTCTTGGTGCCTCAGTTACCTCATCTGTAAAATCGGGATGAAGACTGTGAGACCCATGTGGGACCAACCTATTACCTTGTGTCTACACCAGCACTTAGAACAGTGCTTGGCACATAGTAAGCACTTAACAAATACCATAATAATAATAATTATTATTATTATTAAGTGGCAGAGCCAGGTTTAAAACCCAGGTCCTCGGACTTCCAAGACTGCGCTCATTCGGTTACTCCACATTTCCTGCATAAAAAAGAATCATTTATATTAATATCTGTCTCCCCCTGAGACTGTAAGCTTTCTATGGGCAGGGAACATGTTTATCAAATCCACTGAACCGTACTCTCTTAACCACTTAGTACAGTGCTCTGCACACAGTAAACACTCAATAAATACATAAACTCAATAAATATTGATTGATTGATGTGACTTGAATTATTAATTTTCTTTACCTTGAAATGTCAAAAGAATAAAAAATATACCCATAACACTTTTAAATAAGCAAAAAAGAATTTATTTGTTGAACCATTTCCTTGTGTGCATGTACCAGAATCTTGGCCACTGAAGGAAAAAAAAAAAAACCCTAAGCTAGATTTCGTACAGAAATTTTACAAATTAGTAGAATTAAATAAAATTTAGATTTTGGATTTTGCTACAGTTTTAAATAATATTAATAATTATTTTATTATTAATAATAATAATAATGAACTGCAATCAGAATTACCATCACAGGAAGAAGCCATATTACCCATCTGCTTCTTTTCTTCTTCACTTTGCACCTATGAGACAGAAAACTTCCAGTTAACATAGCATTTCTGGATAGTTTTTACCAAAAAAACCCTAAACATTGAATTTTATCAGTGCAAGAATAATGTTCATGGGCAGCAGTTTGTTTGGGGGAACATTCTATTCATTGGATCAGTTAATACAGCTGCTTGATACAATTTCCTGATATGAATTCCAATGATTTATTTTGGCTTCTGGATCTTTGGTCTTCCTAATTCCCTCTTCCCCACAGCTAATGCATTCTTTCTGCCAATTCATAAAATGCACCGGTCAATCAGTTGTATTTACTGAGCGCTGACTGTGTGCAGAGCACTGTACTAAGCACTTGGGATAGTAGAATACAATGATAAACAGACACAATGTCCACAATGAGCTTTCAGTCTAGAGGGGCAGGGAAGGGAGGTATCTTAAGAAAACAACTACAACCACTCAATCGATAAATGATATTTACTGAATGCTTACTGTGCGCAGAGCACCGTACTAAGTGCTTGGGAAAGCAATACTAATGTTGGTATTTGTTAAGTGCTTACTATGTGCAGAGCACTGTTCTATGTGCTGGGGTAGATACAGGGTCACCAGGTTGTCCCACATGGGGCTCACAGTCTTAATCCCCATTTTCCAGATGAGGTAACAGACACAGAGAAGTTAAGTGACTTGCCCACAGTCACACAGCTGACAAGCGACAGAGCTGGGATTAGAACTCATGACCTCTGACTCCCAAGCCCGTGCTCCTTCCACTGAGCCACGCTGCTTCTCCATTTGGTAGACACATTCCCTGCCCACCACAATCCAAATTGACTATCAATTTTAACTTATTTGTAATGCAGATCTCAGTTGTACAGAAGCACTGAAGATATTTGTTCAGGGAGGAATCCAGGGGTGATGTTGGATGGATGGCTTTTAAAGCCCTGTAATGGAATCATCCACACAAAATATCTTTGGCTTCCTTTTTATCCCCTCCTGCCGGGTGGACCAATATCACAAAAGATAAAAGCACAGCTCTAATTTGAGTCTTTTGTCTCCCTTGCTACTACAAATCTTCATGTACCCCAAAAACCTGAGAGAAAAATAAATGGCATAAAAAGATAAAAGGCACAAGAATGGGCAATAATGCACTAGTCTTGTGTCCACAAGGAGTTTGACTTTAATCCGAACCTAATGGGTTCCCTGGGAATTAGTGAACTGCTGTCAATCCCAAAGGGGTGTTTTCTACCCCCAATGTGTGGCTTCTTCCCACCTAAAGACTTTAATTCAGAACACCGCCCGGATCTCTGAACGAAAAACTTCCTGCGGCACATCTGAAACTGGGACAAAATTGGCACTGGGGAGGTGATGAACTCGTGCCGCAACAGATTCCCAACTTCCCTGTGTTAGCAAATCGTTTTTGGCAGCGTTGAACATTCCCCTAGAGAAAGGTATCATCCAGTCTCATTGTCGCTCAGATAAGGACACAGAAATAACATGTCAGATTCACGTTTCTCCATTCAACAGTGAAGTTCGGCCAGCCAACGAAATAAGCTTCATGTAATAATAATAATAATAATAATAATAATAATGATAACAATGGTATTTGCTAAGCTTTTGCTATGCACCAAATAAAGTTCTATCACTTGGGTAGATTCAAGTTAATCAAGTTGGGCACAGTCCCTGTCCCAGATGAAGCTCACAGTCTTAACGCCCATTTTACAGATGAGGTAACTGAGGCACAGAGAAGTGAAGCCACTTGCCCAAGGTTTCACAGCAGACAAGTGGGGGAGGCAGGATTACGACCCAGACCCTTCTGATTCCCAGGTCCCCGTTCTATCTGCTTTCGCATTTTGCTTTGATTGCTCCAACCTGGGAAAAATTTATTGCCTCAGTCCTCGTTCGGCTCATTTTTTCTCTCAGTAGCGGAATTTAGTAGCTACCCCAAAAATGTTTCAGCCCATTTTAATTTGTTCACTGCATTCCAGACCACTCTGTCCTCCTACTCTGATCGCTTATCCCTCGTAGTGGATAGGTGATGAAAGCTGAATGGAGAGATGATTAATGATTTAATAGGTCTGCACAATATAAATGCATATTGCAAATAACTGGAAGAAATTTAAAAAAAAAACTTAAGGGAAGAAAAAGTGGTCCCAGTAGCTTTTATCCTTACCTGTGTATGGTCAAGAGAGTAGGGTGCAATATGTTAGTTTTGAAACTGGAGAACAAATTTCAGAATATCTCTCTGCACAAATAAATCCTACTAGAAAAGGTGAATACAATTTGCATAATGTAGTCCCAAGCAAAGGATTTTAAAGAAACATAAATTCTTGCCATGGAACAGAAAAATATCCATCCACTGACTAACAATTTAGTTGTTCTAAAAAGGGGACTGATAGGTGGGAAAAAATGGCAAGGGTCCTAAGGTTCCATTTCCCCAGCTGCACACAATAAATCTTGTTCCATAGAGCTGCTTCATCTTTTTTTTTTCCCTAACTAATCAACGGCTCCATTTCATAAAACCTATGAGAAGGAGCAAAATAAAGATAATCAGCAGATTATGAGTAGTTTGAGTGACAGACACCATCTAATTCTTATCCTGATATTCTTTCCAGGATTTAGTACAGTGCTTTGCTCACAGTAAGCATTTAAATACTATAACCACTATTTCTACTACTATTACTGCTTTACACACAGTAAGCGCTCAATAAATCCAACTGAATTAATATTAATGTTGATTTGTTTGTGGCAATCATGCCACCATCGTGGCAGTGAAAGAAAACTTTCCCTTCGCTTTACTCCCTTGATAACCAGGACCACCCTGCCCAGGAATTGAGAATTTTATTGGTGCGGCTTCTCTTTCCAACTTCCCTGACATCCTTGCCTCACAGGGTGCTGCACAATGGCCTCATGAACTGTGGAAAATACTGAAAGCCAATTTAATCAATCTATTAACATAAATGGTAACCCAAAGCTGACCCCATGTTTTTGATACACCTTCCTCTTTCCCTTCAGCTCCCAGACAAAGTAGGTCACCGAGAATCGGTGGAGACTAGAAATGCAGAAAGGCATTTAACCCTTCATTCACCATGCTTGGAAATTTAAGAGCTCATCCCTGCTGCTCTACCTGTTCGCCTGAATCTTGCGAAGGAAAAGCATGATGGAAAAGGCAACATCGAAAACATTTGAGTCCCGAACTGAGAAACATCTATTCACCCTTCCTTCTGTGTCACCTATGCACTTGGATCTATATCCTTAAGCACTTAATATTCTCCCTACTCATCAGCACTTATGTACATGTCACTATAACCCAATTTGCTTCTCTCCACCCCAGCACTTAGTACAGTGCCTGGAAAATAGTAAGTGCTTAACAAACATCAGAATTATTATTATTCTTATCATCAATCATCAAATGCATCTGTTGAGGACTTCCTGTGTGCAGAGCACTGTTCTATGCTCCTGGGAGAGTGCAATACAATAGAATTGCACAGTATGCTCTGCACATAGTAAGTTCTTAATATATACGACTGAATGAATGAATGAGTTGGTGGACCCACCAAGCCTCTTTGAAATGTATTTTAATGTCTGTCTCCCCCTATAGACTGCAAACTCCTTGTAGGCAGGAAACAGTCCTCTAGACTGTAAACTCATTGTAGGTAGGGGATGTGTCTTCCAACTCTGTTATATTGTTTTCTCTCAAGCACTTAATACCATGTTCTGCACACAGTAAATGCTCAATAAATTCAATTGATTGATGGAAACAGGTCTACCAACTTTACTGAACTTTACTCTCCCAAATGTCAAATACAGTACTCGGCATACAGGTGAGCACTCAAAAAATACAAATGATAGATTGATAAGGGAGATTTCCCTTTGTATTTATTAACATTTGGGCAAAATGGTAAGAAAAGATGTAGTCCCTAATCCTTCCCTCTCCTTCTGTCTAGCAGAAGCCTTGTGGGTTTTTTTGTATTTGTTGGTGTGTCTAAATGTCCTTTTGTTCCTGGGAATCCTTCCACTTGTAGGTCTAAGGTGGATGGGATTAGAGGCTGAGAGTTGGGCTTTATGTGTGGATACGGGTTTACCATTAATAAGGTATCTTTAACTGTAAACGACAACGCTCTCTTTTTCTTCATATGTGTGTGTGTGTGTGTGTGTGTGCAACGTACATATTTACATACATACACAAACTCTCTACAGTATATAGGCCTTGTCTATTATCCTGTAGAGAACAACAGCCCGAATTAGGTTATGTGCACATATGTGCTTAGTAAATACTTTCCAAGGAAAGTGAAGAGGTAGCAGTGTGGTCCAGATGAAGTCACACAAAGAAGTCTCTCAATCGTATGAAAAAATAATTTACAATGGAACAAATACACTTCAGGATATCAGTATTATTTTTGTATTTCAAGGCACATAATCAATGCTCAAAACACTACCATCTCCCCTCAACCCTCTTGTTTTCCTGGCCCTCCAGCCTCTCAGCCCACTAACCCACAGTCAGTCAGCTAGTCAGTCACTCAAATTTACTGAGTGTTTACTATGTGCAGAGCACTTATGCATTGGGAGAGTACAATATAACAAAATAATAAACATATTCCCTGCCCACAGTGAGCTTACAGCCCTGAATCACCTCCACGATACACTTTCCTCTGATCCTATGCTTGGACTTTGGAGCACTCCTGATAGAAATTCAGATAACTGGCTGATGCTATCCATCAGAAATTCATCCTCACCTGTTTTAATTTTTCCCTTTCCTCCACCAGGCAACTTTATTACTCCATTCTTATTGACTCCAAATCTACCTACACATCAAACAAAAACTCCTCACCATTGGCTTTAAAACACTTGATAACCACACCCCCTCCTACCTCACCTTACTACTCTCCTACTACAACCCAGCCCACACACTTCATTCCTCTAATACTAACCTTCTAGCTGTACCTCGAGCTCATCTATCTCATTCATTTAGTATTTATTAAGCGCTTACTATGTGCAGAGCACTGTACTAAGCCCTCGGAATATACAATCTGGCAACAGATAGAGACAATCCCTGCCCAATGACTGGCTTACAGTCTAATCGGGGGAGACAGATGGACAAAACAAAACAACATAAACATGATAAATAGAATCAAGGGGATGTACAGTTCATTTACAAAATAAATAGGGTAATAAAAATATATACAAATGAGCATAGTGCTGAGGAGAGGGGAAGGGAGAGGGGGAGGAGAAGAGGGAAAGGGGCCTTAGCTGAGGGGAGGCGAAGGGGGGAAGGAGGGAAGCAGAGAGCAGAGGGGGAGCAGAGAGTGAGCAGAGGGAGCAAAGGGAAAAGGGGAAGCTCAGTCTGGGAAGGCCTCTTGGAGGAGGTGAGCTCTCATTAGGGCTTTGAAGTGGGGAAGAGAGTTAGTTTGGTGGAGGTGAGGAGGGAGGGCATTCCAGGACAGTGGGAGGACGTGGGCCAGAGGTCGACAGCAGGATACGCGTGAACGGGGGACAGTGAGGAGGTGAGCGGCAGAGAAGCGGAGCATGCGGGGTGGGGAGTAGAAAGAGAGAAGGGAGGTGAGGTAGGAGGGGGCAAGGTGATGGAGAGCCTTGAAGCCCAGAGTGAGAAGTGTTTGTTTCATGCGGAGGTTGATAGGTAACCCCTGGAGGCTTTTAAGGAGGGGAGTGACATGCCCAGAGCATTTCTGCAGGAAGATGATCCGGGCAGCGGAGTGAAGAATAGACTGGAGTGGGGAGAGACAGGAGGAAGGGCGGTCACAGAGAAGTCTGACACAATAATCCAGCCGGGAAATTATGAGAGCTTGTACCAGTACAATAGCCGTTTGGAAGGAGAGGAAAGGGCGGATCTTGGCGATATTGTAAAGGTGAGACAGGCAGGCATTGGTGACAGATTGGATGTGTGGGGTGAATGAGAGAGCAGTCAAGGATGACACCAAGGTTGTGGGCTTAAGAGATGAGAAGGATAGTCATACTGTCCACAGTGACAGTGAAGTCAGGAGGAGGACAGGGTTTGAGAAGGAAGATAAGGAGCTCAGTTTTGGACATGCTGAGTTTTAGGTAGCGGGCAGGTAGAGAGGTACATCCAGGTAGAAAGGTCCTGGAGGGAGGAGGAGATACGAGCCTGAAGGGAGGGGGAGAGGACAGGGGAGGCGATGTAGAGATGTAGATTTGGGTGTCATTGGCATAGAGATGATAGTTGAAGCCTTGGGAGCGAATGAGTTCACCAAGGGAGTGAGTGTAGATGGAGAACAGAAGAGGGCCAAGAACTGACCTGTGAAGAACCCCTACAGTCTCATCACTGAACCCTCGCCGAAATCCTACCTCTAGCCTGAAACGCCCTCCTCATCATATTAGACAGTAATTGCTCTCCCCGACTTCAAAGCCTTACTGAAGGTACTTCGCCTCCAAGAAGTCTTCCCTAACTAAGCCCTCCTCATCTCCCATTCCCGTCTGCATCGCCCTGACTTGCTCCCTTCATTCACCCTCCCTCCCATCCCCATAACACATATGCATATAATTTTCTGTGCCTCAGTTACATCATCTGTAAAATGTGAATTGAAACTATGAGCCCCATGTGGGACAGGGACTGTGTCCAACCCAATTTGCTTGTATCCACCCCAGAACTTAGTAGAGTGCCTGGCACAAAGCAAGTGCTTAACAAGTGCCATATTATATCTGCAATTTATTCTTTTACTTACTTGTATTAATGTCTTTCTCTTCTTCTTGTCTGTGAGCTCATTTTGTGTAGGTAATGTGTCTGTTGTTGTACTGCACTCTCCCAAATGCTTAAAACAGTGCTCTGTACACAGTAAGCGCTCAATAAATATGATTGAATTGAATAAATAACTCCCATGCTCCTTCAGATGCTTAACTCCCTCCTCAAACCCCCATCCATCTTCCCCCTACCCCTGTATCTTCCTTGTAATGAACTGCCCATGTACTTTACTGATAAAGTAGAAACGCTCAGGAGTCATCTAAAATCGCCCCTCCACCTCTTGGCCCTTCCTCGACTCTCCCATCTTTCCCAGCAGTATCTCAAGAAGAGAACTCCTGCCTTGGTGGGGATTGATACCTTCTCTCCCTCCCTCTTAGATGGTGTGCCCCATCTAAGACAGAGATTGTGTTTGACCTCAATATACTGTACCTACCCTAGCGCTTGGAATGGAACATACTACGCATTTAAAGAATATTATTATTATTATCAAGACTAAAATTTTCCATATGCAATCTTCAGAAGTCAGACATGAATCTATCAATGGTATTTTTTCAACATTTACTGTATGCAGAGCACTGTGCAAAGTGCTTGGGAGAATACAAGACAACAGAGTTGGTATTCATTCATTCATTCAACAGTATTTATTGAGCACTTACTATGTGCAGAGCACTGTACTAAGTGCTTGGAATGTACAATTCAGCAAAAGACAGACAATCCCTGCCCAATGACAGCTCACAGTCTGAACTGGGGAGACATCAAAACAAAACTAAAACAAGACAAGACATTATCAAGATAAATAGAATCAAGGGGATGTACACCTCATTAACAAAATTAATTGGGTAATAAATAATATATACAAATGAGCACAGTGCTGAGGAGAGGGGAAAGGGGAGGGGAAGGAGCAGAGGGTGGAGGGGGAGGAGCAGAGGGAAAAGGGGGGAGCTCAGTCTGGGAAGGCCTCTTGGAGGAGGTAAGCTCTCAGTTGGGCTTTGAAGTGGGGAAGAGAGTTAGTTTGGCGGACCTGAGGAGGGAGGGTATTCCCGGACAGCGGGAGGATGTGGCCCAGGGGTCGACCGCAGGATAGGCATGAACGGGGGACCGTGAGGAGGTGAGCGGCAGAGGAGCAGAGTGAAAGAGAGAAGGGAGGTAAGGTAGGAGGGGGCAAGGTGATAGAGAGCTTTGAAGCCAAGCGTGAGGAGCTTTGTTTCATGCGGAGGATGACAGGCAACCACTGGAGGTTTTTAAAGAGGGGAGTGACATGCCCAAAGCGTTTCTGTAGGAAGATGATCCGGGCAGCGGAATGAAGAATAGACTGGAGTGCGAAGAGACAGGAGGAGGGGAGATCAGAGAGAAGGCAGACACAATAATCCAGCCGGGATATTATGAGAGCTTGTAACAGCACGATAGCCGTTTGAATGGAGAGAAAAGGGAGGATATTGGCAATTTTGTAAAGGTGAGACCAGCAGGTGTTGGTGACGGATTGGATGTGTGGGAAGAATGAGAGAGCTGAGTCAAGGATGACACCAAGGGTGTGGGACTGTGAGAAGGGAAGGATGGTCGTGCCAGCCACAGTGACAGGCAAGTCAGGGAGAGGAAAGGGTTTGGGAGGGGATATATGTGGTAGGCACATATCCTGCCCACAACATGCATACAGTTTAGAGGGGTGGTTGGTCAAAATGGAAATGTGACTCACAAAAATCTCTCTTCTTAAAATAAGGCAACGGCTAAAAGTAAATGTTTAGGTGCTGAGGGTAACAATGGGGTGAGGTAAAATAAGTCTTGCATGTAGGGCAGGGTGGGAATCATGATCAGAGGAGGTACAGGTGCCCAACAGTAATAATGTTGGTATTTGTTAAGCGCTTACTATGTGCAGAGCACTGTTCTAAGCGCTGGGGTAAACACAGGGGAATCAGGTTGTCCCACGTGGGGCTCACAGTCTTAATCCCCATTTTACAGATGAGGGAACTGAAGCACAGAGAAGTTAAGTGACTTGCCAACAGTCACACAGCTGACAAGTGGCAGAGCTGGGATTCGAACTCATGAGCCCTGACTCCAAAGCCCATGCTCTTTCCACTGCGCCACAACAGTATAGGGAACTTGTCTCAGAGAAGCAGTGTGGCCCAGTGGAAAGAACATGGGCCTGGGAGTCAGAGAACCTAGGTTTTAATTTGGGTTCCACCACTTGTCTGCTGTGTGACCTTGGACAAAGCACTTATTTTCTCTGTGCCTCAGTTTCCACATCAGTAAAATGTGGATTCAACACCTGTACTCCCTCCCTCTTGGACTGTGAGCCCCATTAGGGACAGAGACTGTGTCCAACCTGACTATTATGTATCTTTCCCAGCACTAATTACAGTACTTGGCACAGAGAAAGTGTTTAACAAGTACCATTGTTATTATTGTTATCATTGTTATTATTATTTTATATTTGAAGAATTATACCAATAATAATGAGAATCAGTGGTGCCTTGTAAAATATAAAAAATAAATCAATCCTATACAGATTATTCCCTTTATGATGCACTCACCAAGGGGACTTCAAAGGGAGCTGCCAGAATTTAAACCGATGAACACGTCTTTCAAAGAGTATTCAATCAAAGGTATTTATTGAGAACTTACTGTGTGCAAAGCACTGTACTAAGACCTTGGGAACATACAATGCAACAGAAATGGCAGGTATAGTCTCTCCCCATAAATAGTTTAGAGCCTAGCGTGGGAATCTATCATTTTATCTCCACCAAATCCACTGGCTCCTACTCTAACCTAATCTTCCTTGACCTCTCAGCTGCCTTTGACACTGTTGACCATCCCCTTCTCCTCCACACCTTATCTCACCTTGGCTTCACGGACTCCGTCCTCTCCTGGTTCTCCTCTTATCTCTCTGGCCGGTCATTCTCAGTCTCCTTCGCAGGCTCCCCCTCCCCCTCCCATCCTGTTGGGGATCCTCAAGGGTCAGTTCTTGGCCCTCTTCTGTTCTTCATATACACTCACTCCCTCGGTGAACTCATTCGTTCTCACGGCTTCGACTATCATCTCTATGCAGATGACACACAGATCCACATCTCTGCCCGTCCTCTCCCCCTCCCTTCAGGTTCGTATCTCCTCCTGCCTCCAAGATGTCTCTACCTGGGTGTCTGCCGCCACCTAAAACTCAACATGGCCAAAACTGAGCTCCTCATCCTCCCTCCCAAGCCCTGTCCTCTTCCTGACTTCCCTATCACCGTGCATGGTACGACCATCCTTCCCGTCTCTCAGGCCCACAACCTCGGTGTCATCTTTGACTCAGCTCTCTCGTTCACCCCACACATCCGATCCGTCACCAAGACCTGCTGGTCTCACCTTTATAATATCACCAAGATCCACCCTTTCCTCTCCACCCAAACGGCTATCTTACTGTTACAGGCTCTCGTAATATCCCCGCTAGATTATTCTATCAGCCTTCTCTCTGATCTCCCTTCCTCCTGTCTCTCCCCGCTCCAGTCTATTCTTCACTCCGCTGCCCGGCTCATCTTCCTGCAGAAATGCTCTGGGCATGTCACTCCCCTTCTTAAAAGCCTCCAGTGGTTGCCTATCAACCTCCTCACGAAACAAAAACTTCTCACTCTAGGCTTCAAGGCTCTCCATCACCTTGCCCCTTCCTACCTCTCCTCCCTTCTTTCTACTGTCCACCCTGCACACTCCGCTCCTCTGCCGCCCACCTCCTCACCGTCCCCCGTTCTCGCCTATCCCGCCGTCGACCCCTGGGCCGCATCCTTCCGCAGGCCTGGAACGCCCTCCCTCCTCACCTCCGCCAAACTAATTCTCTTCCCCTCTTCAAAACCCTACTTAGAGCTCACCTCCTCCAAGAGGCCTTCCCAGACTGAGCTCCCCCTTTTCCCTCTGCTCCCTCTGCTCCCCGTCTACCCCCCCTTCACCTCCCCTCAGCTAAGCCCTCTTTTCCCCCCTTTCCCTCTGCTCCTCCCCCTCTCCCTTCCCCTCCCCTCAGCACTGTACTCATCCGCTCAACTGTATATATTTTTATTACCCTATTTATTTTGTTAATGAGATGTACATCACCTTGATTCTATTTGCTATTGTTTTAATGAGATGTTCATCCCCTTGATTCTATTTATTGCTATTGTTATTTTCTGTCTGTCTCCCCTGATTAGGCTGTAAGCCCATCAAAGGGCAGGGACTGTCTCTATCTGTTACCCATTTGTACATTCCCAGTGCTCAGTACAGTGTTCTGCACATAGTAAGCGCTCAATAAATACTACTGAATGAATGACTCTCATTATTTATTTTTCGAGTGAGCTTTTTTTTTTCCAGAGTCTAACCAGGTCTTGAGAGTGTCTAAATATTAACACTCAATATTTCTAGATGCGCTATCTTGCCTAGTTACAATTCATTGGGTTACGAGGACATCTCTTTCACTTTCTCGTCAGACATGAGAACCATTACTAAAAATATGGAAATATAGCAGTACTCCAATTAATCTAACTAAATTGAAATGAAATTGGACCCCGCTTCCCAGAGTGAATGCATTACCAGATGTGAGCCTGTTCACTGGACAAAACTGTTAAATTCAACTAACGACAATGGATAAACTCCTGCCAACGAACCAAACCCCACAATTTAACTTATTCCTGATGAAGCTCCTTCGACTGCATGTGTTTTCTTGGAAACCTGAAGGGAATCAGTGGTTATGTTCAACCATTCTCTTCTAGTACTCTAATCAGGGCCAACTAAGTGATAAGAACCTACAGCATTGACTATGATAGGATTCTGGGCAGGTGTAGAACTGCTGTACCCCCAAACAATGGCCCACAGGACAGAATTCAACAACATGTTACTCAACAAGGAGTAGTGGGCCAGCCAAATCAATGACTGAAGTGTACCTTCTCTTCACCTTTAGTCAAATCTAGCCCTCTCCTAGACAGTGGTTTGGTTCTCATTCGTATTATATGCTTGCAAGATTTGCCTGCCTGTCTCCCCTGTTGCCTTGCAAGCTCCTCAAGGGCCAAAGTCCTTTCTTCTTCCGCTATTGAATTTTGTCAAATGCCTCCTACAGTGCTCTGTAAACAGGAGGCACTTAATAATGATAATAAATGTGATTACAATTATTATTATTATAGATGTAATATTAGTTAAGCGTTTACTATGTGTCAAGCACAATTCTAAGCCCCGTGGAAGATCGGGTCAGGAACATTCCCTATCCCACATGGGACACACAATCTAAGTAGGAAGGAGAACAGTTTTGAATCCATATTTTATGGATAAAGGAATGGAGGCACCAAGAAGGGAAATGATCTGCCCAAGTTCATATGGCAGGCAAGTCGGGGGCCATGACTAGACCCCAGATTGTCTGGCATCCAGGAATGGGCTTTTTCCACTATCACACTGCTTCTCGAAAAATGCTGAGGACACTGATGACCTAAAAGGCTCCACCCATTTTGCCCTGTAGAATCCATCCTGATCCTCTGCAGACAAAAGAGGTTATACTTTAATCTCAGAACCAAGAGGATCCACTACACTTCACCTGGAGGAACCAGAACCCAGAGCATATATGTACTGCCTCCTGACACCTCCCATCCTCATCCCCAGACACTCAATCTTTCAGGGGCCCTTCAGCTTGGAATTTCTCTCAAACCTAATAATAATGACAATAATTGTGGCATTTAAGTGCTTACCATGTGCCAGGCACTAAGGGACACACAGGGATCAAGGACACACAGCCAACAACTGGCAGAGCTGGGATTAGAATTTAGGTCCTTCTGACTCCCAGGCCTGTGAGGAAGCAGCTTGGCCTAGTGGGACTGGGAGGCTGACCCAAGGTTTTCACTGGGGCTGTCCACTCTGTCTTCCTGATGAGAGGGAAGTGGTTTGGTGCAGGACCAGGTAAGGCAGCTATGGCAGCAGCAGCCGCCACTACCCTCCTAAAGGCACCCAGCAGCTCTGCTTCCAACCCACATCCTGCCGCTGGCCTGGAACGCCCTTCCTCTTCATATCCGACAGATGACTCCCCCACCCCCCTTAATGCCTTATTGAAGGCACAACTCCTCCAAGAGGCCTTCCCTGACTAAGCCCTCCTTTCCTCTTCTCCCACTCCCTTCTGCATTGCCCTGACCTGCTATCTTTATTCATCCCCTTTTGGAGCCTCAAAATCCTTATGTCCATATCTGTAATTCATTTATTTATATTAACGTCTGTCTCCCCCCAGACTGTAAACTGAGAGAATATGTCTGTTATATTGTACTCTCCCAAATGCTTAGTACAGTGCTCTGCACATAGTAAGTGCTTAGTAAGTGCCCGTCCCCCACCTTCCCATAGCCAGAATTGCTCTCTTTGGTCTTCCCCATCCCCTCCGCAGCACTTATCTACATATTTCTAATTCTATTTATTTTTATTAATGATATGTATATATCCATAATTCTGCTTGTTTACAATGATGCTACTGATGCCTGTTTACTTGTTTGATGTCTGTCTCCCCTCTTCAAGACTATGAGCCCGTTGTGGGCAGGTACGATCTCTATTTGTTGCTGAATTGTACTTCCCAAGCAGTTATTACAGTGCTCTGTGCACATTAAGCGCTCAATAAATATGACTGAATGAATACAACTGACTGGCTGATGTAGCAGGACCCCAAGAAACTCTGACAGCTAGCAAGAAAATGGGGACGCTGCCCAACTAGATCACATGTAATCCCAATTTTACAGGTGAGGTAACTGAAGCCCATGAAAGCCAAGTAACTTACCCAGGGTCATTCAAAAGGCTAGGGGCAGAGCTGGGATTAGAACCCAGGTGCTCTGACTCCCAGGCCCGTGCTCTTTCCACTAGGCCCCAATAGAAACGGACTTTTTAAACCAAAATACTTTCCATTCACCTCTAAAGCATTCAGTACTTGGCTTGCTTTCAGACAAGGCCACCTGTGGAGGTGCTGAGTTTACCAGCATTTAAATCATGCTGGGGATTCTATACCACCAGGTTCAAAATCCTAAATGTTGCAAAGTCAGGCAGCGGAGAAACACATTGGTAAATATTCCATAGGATGCTGCAACTGCACTCTGAACGCCAACCAGGAGTAGGAGTGTACACCAAGAGATCAGAAGGTGACAACTCAACTCACCAAGTTGTCATCTTGTTTCTGCTCTTTTGAATTCACACTCAGCCTTCTCTTTCTGGTCAGCTGTCTCATCGTCCCTTCCGGGTTCCTTGCCACCAGGTTTTCTACAAAACAATGTCAAATACAAGAGATTTGGATTATTTTCTGCATTTTCTTACATATTCTTTATATTTTAGAATATGTAGAGGTTATAAACTGCCTGGCAAACAGACCAAATAAAAACTACACAGTGAATTTCACAACTGTTAAAACTGAAATAATAGACTGTGCTACATTATCCTCTCATGGTTCTCCTCCTCTCTCTGACCCCTCCTTCTCAATTTCTTTCAGTGGATCCTCCTCCGCCTCTCACACTTTATCTCTGGGTGTCCCTCACTGCTCAGTTCTGGGTTCCCTTTTATTCCCCATCTACACTCATTCTCTTACAGAACTCAATTGCTCCCACATCTTCAACTACATCTTTTAAGGGATGATCCCATATCTACACCTCCCTTCATAGCCTTCTCTCTTCTGCAGTCTCACATTTCCTGCTGCCTTCAGGATATTTCTACTTAGATGTTCCACCAACATCACAAAGTTAACATGTCCAAAACTGAACTCCTCATCTTCCCACCAAACCCCATCCACTCCCTAACGTTCCTATAGCCGTAGACAAAACCAGAATCGTCCCTGACTCACAAGGCCATAACCTTGGCATTATCATTGACTCTCCTCTCTCATTCAACTCTCACATTCAATCTGTCACCAAATCCTGTCAATTTTGCCTTCACAACATCCAAACTACTACCAGGCTAATTTAAGCACTTTTCTCTGGCCTTGATTACAGCATCCTATTTCACCTTCCCATTTCCTGTCTCCCTCAATACATACATCACTCTGCTGCCAGATCATTTTCTTAAAAAACTAAACCTTTCAATACATTTCTCCCCCCTCCTTAAAAACCTCCAGCAGTTGCCCAGTCATCTCTGTAACAAACAGAAACGCCTTATCATCAGCTTTAAGGCACTCAATCAGCTCTCCTCCTCCTACCATACCTTGCTGCTCTCCCACTACAACCCAGCCTACACAGTTCGTTCTTTTAACACCAATCTACCCACTGTACCTGGATCTTGTCTTTCCCACCACCGACCCCTGGCCTATGTCCTCCCTTTGGCTTGGATCACCCTCCCCTTTCATACCTGACATAGTCCCATTCCCAAATCCTCATCAAATCACATCTTCTCCAAGAGGCCTTCCCTGACTATACGCTCACTGCCCACTTCCTGCATCACTTATGCACTCGGATCTGTACCTCTTAAGCACTCGATATTCACTCCACCCACAGCACTCAACACATACATTCATAGCCTTATATACGTATGTACAGATCCATTTCCTCTATATGTATTTCATTTTAATGTTTTAACATTTTAACATTTAATGTATTTCATGTTCCCCCCCCCGAAATGCAACCTCCTTGTTAGCAGAGATGTATTAACTCAAACTGAACTTTCCCAAGAGCTTAGTTACAGTGTTCTGCACACATTCAATAAAAACCACTGATCAAGTGATTGATCGATAAGTAGATGAGGTGGATTCTTTACCACAAAGTAGCTTAAAAGTGGAAATGGATATTATTTATTTTGTTATGATCTATTAGGTCATTTCTGCTTTCTTGCTTGGGTACTTGAGAGTACTGAGAAGATAACGTCGGCAATTCATAATCCACTTCAGAAGAACAGAAAGTGCAATACTTAACACTCTTAAGTGATATTTTGATCAATGTAACAGCATTTGTAGACTAAATCTACATTAAAAAGCTTGCTTAGCTATTATAATTATAAAAGCATTTCCAATTTTTGTTATTGTTGCTTTCAGCAAATGTATATCTCATTTTTCTCCAACCAAATTTTCATTCCATCTATACTCACATTTCCTTATGGATCAAAGCTGCCAAAGGAAAACAGCCTTCTTTGTAATAGTCTTTGTCATGAGAGGTATATCACAGCAGTCTGTAACAGAGCAAACATGAAAAGATACATTAAGGGCATTGTCGCTCCCTGCCTTATTAATGTACTTATAAACAGAAGCGGGCACCTGCTTTGAAGAGAGAGTCAAGAAGAGTGGTGTCTTAGAAGATCTCAGCTACTTGAAGAACTGATTACCAAACCCTTCCTGGATAGCATTAAAGCCAAAAAGTGAAAGTGACAAAGTACTTCTATTCAGGCAGAGACACACAGAAGTTATCGATCTTTTTAATGAGTTAGAAATCCATCTACAAATCAATTTTTTCTTTGTCAAAGAGATTTATGCTAAAGTATTACCACAGTTGACTGAACCTACATCATCAAGATCACCTCCTTTCTCCGTTTCCTTTAACAGGGAAGAGTTACCATTCTAAGTCACGAATACTTGCTTCTATCAGGAGGTATTTATGCCTTTAAGAGATGCTCCCACTGAACTGAATTTGAAACAATAATATTTATATTAATTAATATTAATGAATATTTATATTAATTACAGTCCTGTTCCTCTAGACTGTAAGCTAGATGTGGGCAGAGAACATGGCTATCAACTCTCTTATAATGTACTCTCCCAAATGCTTACTACAGTGCCCTGTAGAGAGAAAGTGTTCAATAAATGACTGATTGATTTTTTATATACGGTTTGTATATGAATAACATTATCAAAACAGCTCCTATGTTAGCTATGTTAGTTGATTGTTTGAGAAGCAGCATGGCAGAGTGGCAAGAGCACAGGCTTGGGAGTCAGAGTCGTCGGTTCTAATCCTGGCTCCGTCACTTGTCTGCTGTGTAATCTTGGGCAAAACACTTAGCTTCTCTGGGCCTCAGTTCCCTCCTCTGTAAAGTGGATTAAGACTGTGAGTCCCACGTGGGACGTGATAACCTCATATCCACCCCAGCACTTAGAACAGTGCTTGGCACATAGTAAGTGCTTAACAAATGCCATCATTATTATTATGTTTACTATGTAATGCCTTGGAAACACATTATCACCCTAGTTTAACTCTGCATTATAAGCACTGTCTAGTCTAACTTACCTTTGAGCCCGTTATTGGGTAGGGATTGTCTCTGTTGCCGAATTGTACTTTCCAAGCACTTAGTACAATGCTCTGCACATACTAAGTGCTCAAAAAATATGATTGAATTAATTAATTATTAATAATCCCCTCAAATTTGGCAAACTCAAATAAGACAATCTGATCTTACTTTTCGCCCTGTTTTCCTATGCCTTTCTCTACCTGTATGACTGACTCTCTTTGATATTCTCGTTATCAACCAGTCTCTAAACATTTCTCCAAAATAACGAGAACCCCTCAAGGTTACCTTAACTTAATATCTCCATGGTAATTGTGATAACTTAAAAAATGCAATCGCTATTTTTAATTACTAATGAAAAATAACTGTGTTTAGAATTCACTGCATGGCCTTTAAATTTATAATCAATAAAGCAATAACAACAGAACTGTTCAACTCTCAAAACTCTTTTAGAGTCCTCTAAGATCTCATTCTCAATCAAAAAAGAAAGGTCCTTGAAAGCCAGACAGAAAGAAGAAATTTGAAAGTAATATCTTCACAAGTCAGCATCAGCAAGAGCAACCTAGCCAGGCATATTTCAACTGAGAGAAACCTGCCTTTCTATCCCCTGTAAAACCCATGCTCAAACTACAGTAACACCACAGACTGTGAAGACACACTTTAATATAATAAGGATAAATGTGGTAATTGTTAAACATTGGGATAGATGCAAGACCATTAGCCTGGACACACTCCCTGACCCCGTGGGGCTCACAGTCTAAGTCAGAAGGAGAACAAGTACTTATTATTAGTATCAAATCCCGTCGAGTCACTTCTGACTCAGGAGACTATATGGATATATTTTCTCCAGAACGTCCTATCTTCTGCCATAATCCGTAACTTTGCTAACGGTTCTTCCGTTATCATTGTTATGGTTTCTATCCATCTAGCTGCTGGACTGCCTTTTCCACGTTTTCCCTGGACTTTGTCTTCTCCAGAGAATTAGTCCTCCTGATTATGTGTTCAAAATATGCTAATCTAAGTCGAGTAATTTGGCCTTCTAAAAAGCACCTTGACTTAATTTGCTCCAAAACACATTTGTTGGTTTTTCAGGCAGTCCACAGTATTTGTAAAAGCTTTTTCCAACACCACATTTCAAAAGATTCGACAGGTATTTAGTCCCCTTTTAACTGATGAGGGAACTGAGGGCCAGAGAAGTCATGTGACTTGCCCCAAGTCACACGGCAGGAAAGTGGCTTATAAATTCCCCTATAGCTGGAATCAATCCTTAAAGTCCTTTTCACACCGGGATTTTAAGTATTGGTCCCAGCTATTTCTCTTATGATGTGCGAGGTTGGGCATGTCATATTCGTTAATCACACTGTTTAATGGTTATTGTTGACATGACTGATTTTCTTCAGACTGAATTTTCTTCAGAAAACCTATATCCATATTGTGTGAATCTTGAGACGTGAGGAAATAGGTACTGCTTCCTGCTCTGTATCTGTTAGCAAACTCTTTTTGAATTTAGCATCTTTCTTTCCACAGAGACTCTTTCTAGCCAAGTACGATATCTATTATGATTCCCAGGCACTGAAGGGGAAAGAAGATGAATCTTTCTTGGTTATGGAAGAATGAAGTCATCCTGAGTGTGCTAACAGCCTCTTTTTCTGGTCCTTAATCTTGTTTCGACTCCACATACCCATCAGTTTAAATGCAAATTTTTGAGGGAAAAAAATACTTAGAAAAATTAAACTACAAGCATAAGGGCTAAAATGTGGCACTATTAGTGTATCTCTCAGATGATGAATTGGGGATCTGAGTGTTAGAGATACTTGCAAGCTGTAAAAATAATTTGAGACACAAGAAACTTGATCTATTCACTCATCCATTAACGAAAGTAGTTTTCTCCTTAAATTTATCTTTAATGCTTCAAAGATCAAAACTAGGACAGCTGCTTTACAGGCAAACACCTCATTCTAAATTGGGGTTATGTTCCCATAATGTGTTCCATAATTTGAAACTTATAGCAAATTCGAATTTCCTAATAAACCTAATGATTTAAGTACAGGTTGTATACCCAAGCCTTTGAACTGCACAGAAAACACACATACACACACATGCACCAATGTGTTGGAAAATAAAGGGGTATTTTGTACTTTTGTTAGGTGTTAATCATAACTCAGGATGAAAGTTGTTGCTTTAAGCATTCAGGAGAAGCAATGTTTTCCAACGGAATGTGTGTAGATGGAGAATAGAAGGGGACCTAGAATTGAACCGTGAAGGAGTCGCACAATTAGGGGGAGGGAGGCAGAAGAGGAGCCCACAAAGGAGACTGAGAATGAACAGCCAGGAAGATAAGAGGAGAACCAGTGCAGAGGACAGAGTCTGAAGCCAAGGTTGGATAAGGTTTCCAGGAGAAGGGGATGGTCGCAGTGTCAAAGGCAGATGAGGGGTAGAGAAGGAAGAGGCTGGAGTAGAAGCCGTTGGATATGGCAAGAAGATGATCAGTGATGACCTTTGAGAGGGTGGTTTCTGTGGAGTGAAGGGGATGGAAGTCAGATTGGAGGGCATCAAGGAGAGAAATTTAAGACAGCAAGTGTAGAGAAGTTGCTCAAGAAGTTTGGAGAGGAATGGTATCAAGGAGAAGGGGCGATAACTGGAGGGAGCCGTGGGGTCAAGGGAGGTTTTTTTTTTTTTATGTTAGGGGAGACATGAGCATGTTTGAAAGCGGCGGGGAAGAAGCCATGGGAGAGCAACAGTGGAAGATGGTTCATTCAATAGTATTTATTGAGCGCTTACTATGTGCAGAGCACTGTACTAAGCGCTTGGGATGAACAAGTCGGCAACAGATAGAGACAGTCCCTGCCGTTTGACGGGCTTACAGTCTAATCGGGGGAGACGGACAGACAAGAACAATGGCACTAAACAGCGTCAAGGGGAAGAACATTTCGTAAAAACCGATGGCAACTAAATAGAATCAAGGCGATGTACAATTCATTAACAAAATAAATAGGGTAACGAAAATATATACAGTTGAGCGGACGAGTACAGTGCTGTGGGGATGGGAAGGGAGAGGTGGAGGAGCAGAGGGAAAAGGGGAAAATGAGGCTTTAGCTGCGGAGAGGTAAAGGGGGGATGGCAGAGGGAGTAGAGGGGGAAGAGGAGCTCAGTCTGGGAACGCCTCTTGGAGGAGGTGATTTTTAAGTAGGGTTTTGAAGAGGGAAAGAGAATCAGTTTGGCGGAGGTGAGGAGGGAGGGCGTTCCGGGACCGCGGGAGGACGTGACCCAGGGGTCGATGGCGGGATAGGCGAGACCGAGGGACGGTGAGGAGGTGGGCGGCAGAGGAGCGGAGCGTGCGGGGTGGGCGGTAGAAAGAGAGAAGGGAGGAGAGGTAGGAAGGGGCAAGGTGATGGAGAGCCTTGAAGCCTAGAGTGAGGAGTTTTTGTTTGGAGCGGAGGTCGATAGGCAACCACTGGAGTTGTTTAAGAAGGGGAGTGACATGCCCAGATCGTTTCTGCAGGAAGATGAGCCGGGCAGAGGAGTGAAGAATAGACCGGAGCGGGGCAAGAGAGGAGGAAGGGAGGTCAGAGAGAATGGTTGTTAGGAAGGGAAGAAAGGAGGGGGACAGAGTTCTGATAAGGTGGAAAGAGTGGGAGAGCTCAGTCGAGGATAAGGCCAAGGTTACATGTAGGCTGTGAGAAAAGAGGATGCTGCTGCTGTCTAGAGTAATGGAAAAGATCCGAAGAGGCCAGGGTTTGGGTAGAAAAATGAGGTGAACATAGCTACAATATCTCCATTTACATGTACAAATTTGAATGATTTTTTAAGTGCTTTCTATGTGCCAGGCACTGTACTAAGCGGTAGGATAGGTACAAGATAATCAGGTTGATCATGGTCCATGGCACCCAGAGGGCTCAAGTCTTAATCCCCATTTGGAAGATTAAGTTACTGAGATACAGAGAAGTGAAATGACTTGCCCAAAGTCACACAGCAGACAAGTGGTCATTCTGACTTCCAGGCCCGTGCTCTAGACACTAGGCCACGCTGTACATCCGGCAGGAATTTAGACATACAATTACATCATCTCAGTGGATGAAAGAACACTTAGCCATGAACTAATGTTGATGAGGCATTTTTATTCCTGCATAATCCCTCTTTAATAATTTTTTTAATAATTAAATGTTTAATAATCATAACTGTGCTAAGCATGGCATAGATACAAGGTAATTCATTTACACACTATCCCTGTGTCACATGAGGCTCCAGGGCTAAGAGGGAGGAAGAACTTCTCAAAAACCTCCAATGGTTGCCCATCCACCTCTGGGTCACAAAGAAACTCCTTAACATCAACTTGAAGGCATTCAACCACACTCTCTCTTTTCCTGTCTCATCTCACTCACCTCCTAAGAAGAATGTAATGCGGCCTAATGGAAAGAGCATGGGTTCAAGAGACAGAGGACCTAGGTTCTAATTCCAGCAACCTCACTTGCCTGCTGTGTGACCTTGGGAAAGTCACTTAACTTCTCTGTGCCTCCGTTTACTCATCTGTAAAATGGGGATGAGTGTGAGCCCCTTGTGGGACAGGGACTGTGTCCTTCTCGATCTGCCTCATCCTTCTGTCAGAAGACGCATCGGGTAGGAGTTACTACATAGACATCACTTAGACTGTGAGCACCATATAAGATAGGGGCTGTGTCTAATCTGATTACCTCGTATCTACCCCTGTGCTCATTACAGTGCTTGCCACATAGTAATCACTAAACAAATACCACAGTTATCATTATTATTATTATTAAACCTTAACTCCCACACTTCCCTCCTCTAATACCAACCCACTCAGTGCACCTCAATTTCTTTCATTTATCTCAGCACCAACTCCTTGCCCATGCTCTCTTTCTGGCCCCACATTTCCTCAGCCAATCATATTTAATGAGTGCTTATTGTGTGCAGAGGACTATACTAAACACTTGGGAGAGTACAATATAACAATAAACAGGACATTTCCTGCCCACGAGTTTAGAGTCTCCAGTTCCCCTTTATATCCGACAATCTACCCGTCTCCCCATCTTCAAAACCCATCTAAACTCGTATTTCCCCCAAGAGGTCTTCCCTATACTCTCCTTTTCCACTATCACAGCATGGCATAGTGGATAAAGCACAGGTCTGAGAGTCAGGAGGTCATGGGTTCTAATCCCAGTTCTGCCACTTGTCTGCTGTGTGACCTTGGGCAAGTCACTTCACTTCTCTGTGCCTCAGTTACCTCATCTGTAAAATGGGGATTAGGACAGTGAGCTTCACATGGGACAGGGACCGTGTTCAAGCCAATATGCTTGTATTGACCCTAGGGTTCAGTACAGTGCCCGACACATAGGAAGCACTTGACAAGTACCATCATTATCATTATTATAATTCAACAAAATGAGCAGACCCATTCCCTGCCCATAACGAGCTTACAATCTACAGGGGGAGACAGACATTAATATAAATATAAATTTATAAATTATAAATATAAATTAGTAATTTAAATACAAAATTTAAAGATATGTACATAAGTACTGTGGGGCTGAGGGTGGGGTGAATATCAAATGTCCAAAAGTCACAGATTGAAGTGCATAGATGATGCAGAAGGGAGAGTTGGGGGTCAGTGATATGAGACTGGTGGAAGGACAGGGGAGCAAGGGAGATCAGTTCAGTGGAGAGGGTGGTGTTGAGTGTGTCGATTTGTGCGTCGGGTGAAGGTAGTTTGAATATGGAGACCATTTGGGGTAGGTTGGCTATAGATCATTGGAGCGGATCAAAAGAACGGAGGTCTCTGTGGGGAAAAAGGACAGGTTTGCCAGGGGTGGGAGTATGGGAAAGCGAGTAGGTGAGGAGGTTGTGTTCAGGTAGAGGAATCTGAGAATAGGTGAGAGTGCGGATTGAATAGACTGAACACACATACTCTTTGCTAGTGAACAAAGGGATTTTTTTCCACTTTTGTTAAGTGTCATTCATAACCTAGGATAACTGTTGCCCTGTGCATATTCAAACATTGGATTTGCAACCTTTAGTCAGCCCACCCTTGACCCCATAGCACTTACGTACATATCCATAATTTATTTTAAATTCTGTCCCTTCCTCTAGACTGTAAACCCCTTGTGGGAAGGGAACAAGTCTTCCAACGCTGTTATATTGTACTTTCCCAAGTGCTTAGTACAGTACCATGCAAACAGAAAGCAATCAATAAATATGACTGAAGTGATTCCTCTGCCATTGCTTAGGGATTCAGAAATTTTTTTTACACCTAAAAAAGAGATGTCTTCAGCAGCAGCATACAATATAAAACACATAATAAAGTAGTAACGGAAGTAGCAGTGGTAAATATTTTCTTCAGACCACTGTACTAAGGGCTTAAAATAAATACACAGGTGAAAATCTGACACAGACCCTGGCCTTTAAGGGACTCACAATGTAAGAATAAGGGAGGTGGGAGGACAGGAGACAGACACATGTAAGGAAGGAACAAACAATATCAAAGCCAAGGATGATATCCTTTGGCATATTTTCCTTCATCTGGATTTTTATTTTTTACTTTGAGAAGAAATGCATACGAACATGATAAAACTGCCACATCAAATTGAAACCTCTGGAGAAGGGCATGTATATTTTTGACCTTCGTAAGGAAATTGCTTTTTCTGTATTCCCAGATTTTGATCATGTTACTCCAATCCACCAATCTGTTTCTGTCCCTCCTTATTGGCACCACCAAGTATGCTGGAGGGCTTAAAAGGAACTATAAATTCCTTTTTATAAATTCCTAGTACACCTGTTTACTAGGTGTACACTAGATATTCACTAGACACTCATCCCACCCTCTGTCCAAACAGCACACGTACGCATATATACCAACACACACACATACACACACAGATTTTTCTAAATCCAGAAAAATATGGCTTGTATTTGTCAAGTCACATTTTAATGAAGTCTAGCAAGCTTTTCATTTTTGTGTACCTGTCTGATTAGTTAAAAACAGTATCTACCAATTCAGAGCTGGGTGGACTTTTTACACCTCTGGGCCTGAGAACCACTTTAGATGAACAGGTATGAAGATTAAAAGGCTTAAATCCTTTTCACAAATGGTTCCTTCCAGGTGAGGTTCGTACTCTAGAAATCTAAAACAGAATTACTCACATTAATTTAAATTACTTGGAAAAAAAAATTCCAGAGAGTTTAACAGGACTAACCCTGCATGTTGAAATGCCCAGTGATTGTCACAATCATCCTTATATCTATTGAATGTCTCCCCACCTAGACTGTAAGGTCCTTGGGGGCAGGGAATGTGTTCACCAACTCTGCTGCACTGTATTCTCTCAAGTTCTAAGTACAGTGCTCTACACACAGCAAGTATTCAATAAATACTATTCATTTATTTATTGGGCGCTGAGAGCCTTAGCTGATTTTTCAATCTTAAATCCCAAAACTCTATCACCTTGCTCTTTGTATCTGTCGATTTCTAAAAATGCCAGGGGTCCAGAGCAAATGCCGAAAGATGTATAGTTTTTGAAACTGCATCTCCTCTTTTTTTACTCTGTATTTAATGATTATTTAAGTACAAGTTGATAATCCAGAACTGCTACATGACATATTAATAACAAGTTGTCGAGTGAAAGGTAATTCTCTGTCACCTAAATACTATAACAAATGCGTGAATAGATCCCCTTATTCAACATTATACAGCTAGATAGGACAGGGAATAAATTCCCTAGTTTCTCTTTACTGCATGTTTCACTTAAACTAAATGTTTTGTAACCATACAGAGCCTTGAAAACACAAATCTGAAAAACACTTAAATGCTCACTTGGACTGAATTTTTTTAATAGTATTTTTAAGTGCTTCTAATGTGCCAGGCACTGTTCTATGTGCTGGGGTAGATACAAGGTAATCAGGTAGGACACAGTCCATGTCCCACATGAGGCTTGCAGTCTCAATCTCCATTTTACAGATGAGGGAACTGAGGCACAGAGAAGTTGAGTGAATTACTCCCCAACCCCACAGCACTTGTGTACATTACTTAAAGTAATACATTACAAAATTGCTTATTCATATTCATGTCTATCTCCTCTCTAGACTTTATGGGCAGAAAATGTGTCTGCTAATTCTGTTGTATTGCACTCTCCGAAGTGCTTAGTACAGCACTTAGTAAGTGCTCAATAAATGTCAGTGATTGATTGCCCAAGGTCACAAAGCAGACAAGTAGCAGATATTAACATAAATATGTATACATACATAAATGCTGTGGGGCTGGAGGAGGGGTGAATAAAGGGTGCAAATCCTAAGGCAAGGGTTACAAAGAAGGGGGTGGAAAAAGGTGAAATGAGGGCTCAGTTAAATAGGAGATGTGGTTTTTAAAACCACCTTTTTAAAAGGCTTTGAAGGTGGGGAGAGTGATCATCTGTTGGGTATGAAGCGGAAGGGTGTTTCAGGCCAGAGGCAGGACATGGGCAAGAGTGCAGGGGTGAGATAGATGAGATTGAGCTACAGTGAGTAGTTGGGATTAGAGGAGCGAAGTACGTGAGCTGGGTTGCACTAAGAAATCAGGGAGGTAAGGTATGAGTAGGCAAGCTGATTAAGTGCTATAAAATCAACAGTAAGCCATTTCTGTCTGATGCAGAAGTGGATGGACAACCACCAGAGGTTCCTGAGGCATGTGAAAACATGCACTGAATGGTTCTGTAGAAAAATGATCCAGACAGCACAGTGAACTATGGCTGGAGTAGGGAGAGACAGGGACATCAGCAAGGAGTTGATGCAGAAATTAAAGTGGGACAGGAAAAATGTTTGGATTAACGTGGTAGCAGTTTGGATGGAGAGCAAAGGGCGATTTTAGCCATCTTGTGAGGGTTGAACAGACAGAATTTGGTGACAGATTGAATCTCACCCCACCTTGTCTCCCCATCCTCTCTTCCCACTCTGGATGATCAGGTTATGGCTCTCAACCCCACCCTCTCTACTCATCTTAACTCGCTCGCCCCCCTTTTACTCTGCCACTCTCCCTCCACCCTCTCTACTCATCTTAACTCGCTCGTTCCCCTTTCCCTCTGCCGCTCTCGTTCCACTAATCCGCAGCCCAATACCAGCACGATAGTCATTTGAATGGAAAGGAAAGGGCAGATCTTGGTGATATTGTAAAGGTGAGACCGGCAGGTGTTGGTGACGGATTGGATGTGTGGGGTGAATGAGAGAGCTGAACCAAGAATGACACCAAGGTTGCGGGCATGTGAGACGGGAAGGATGGTCGTACCATCCTCAGTGACGGGGAAGTCAGTGAGACGACAGGGTTTGGGAGGGAAGAAAAGGAGCTCAGTTTTAGACATGTTGAGTTATACGTGGAGGGCAGACATCCAGGTGGAGATGTCCTGGAGGCAGGAGGAGATACGAGCCTGAAGGGAGGAAGAGAGAACAGGGGAGGAGATGTAGATTTGGGTGTCATCTGCAAAGAGATGATATTTGAAGCCGAGGGAGCGAATGAGTTCACCGAGGGAGTATAGATGGAGAACAGAAGAGGGTCAAGAAATGACCTCTGAGGAACCCCTAAAGTTAGTGGATGGAAGGGGGAGGAGGAGCCCGCAAAGGAGACCGAAAATGAATGGCCAGAAAAATAAGAGGAGAACCAGGAGAGGACGGGGGCCATGAAGCCAAGGTGAGATAAGGTGTGGAGGAGAAGGGGATGGTCGACAGTGTCAAAGGCAGCTGAGAAGTCGAGGAGGATTAGGATAGAGTAGGAGCCATTGGATTTGGCAAGAAGGAGGTCATGGGTGACCTTTGAGAGAGCAGTCTCAGTGGAGTGGAGGGGTCAGAGGCCAGATTGGAGGGGGTCCAGGAGAGAATTGGAGTTAAGGAATTCTAGGCAGCGAGTGTAGACGACGTGTTCTAGGAGCTTGGAAAGGAAGGGTAGTAGGGAGATAGGACGATAACTGGAAGGGGAAGTGGTTTTTTTAGGATGGAGAAGACATGGGCCTGCTTGAAGGCAGAGGGGAAGAAGCCATTGCAGAGTGAGCGGTTAAAGATAGAAGTTAAGGAGGGGAGGAGGGAAGGGGCGATGGTTTTTATAAGGTAAGCGGGAATGGGGTCAGAAGCACAGGTGGAGGGGGTGGCACTTGTGAGGAGGAAGGAGACCTCCTCTGAGGATACTGCAGGGAAGGATGGGAAAGTAGGGGAGAGGGTTGGGAGCGGGGGGGAAGGAGAAGGGGGACGGGTGACTTTGGGGAGCTCAGACCTGATTGTGTTAATTTTTGTGATGAAGTAGGTGGTCAGATCGTTGGGGGTGAGGGATGGGGGAGGGGGAGGAACAGGGGGCTTAAGGAGAGACTTAGAAGTCTGGAACAATTGGCGCGGGCATCAATGAGGGAAGAAAAGTAGTTCTGCCTGGCTGAGGAGAGGGCAGAGTTAAGGCAGGAAAGGATAACTTTGAAATGGATAAATTTGGCTTGGGACTTGGACCTTCGCCAGCAGCGCTCAGCAGCTCAGGCATAAGAGCGAAGGAGGCAGACAGAGGCAGAGATCCAGGGCAGCGGGTTAGTGGAGCGAGAGTGGCGGAGGGAAAGGGGAGCGAGCGAGTTGAGATGAATAGAGAGGATGGAGTTGACAGGTGTAACCTGATCATCAAGAGTGGGAAGAGAGGATAGGGAGGCAAGGTGGAATGAGATGCCTTGGGAGAGACGGATGGGGTCAAGAGAGCGGAGTCAGCTTCCTCTTGGTTCTCCCTTCCTTCTGTCTCTCCCCACTTCAGTCTATTCTTCATTCTGCTGCCCAGATCATCTTCCTTTAGGAATGCTCTGGGCGTGTCACTCCCCTCCTCAAAAATCTCCAGTGGTTGCCTATCAACCTTCACACGAAACAAAAACTCCTCACACTTGGCTTCTAAGCTCTCCATCACCATGCCCCCTCCTACCTCACCTCTCTTCTCTCTTTCTACTGCCCACCCCGCATGCTCCGCTCCCCTGCCGCTCATCTCCTCACCGTCCCCCATTCACGCCTATCCCGCTGTCGATCCCTGGCCCATGTCCTACCACTGTCCTGGAATGCCCTCCCTCCTCATGTCCGCCAGACTCTCTTCCCCACTTCAAAGCCCTACTGAGAGCTCACCTCCTCTAAAAGGCCTTCCCAGACTGAGCCCCCCCTTTCCTTCTGCTCCCCCTTCCCCCCTCCCCACCCTCTGTTACTCCCCCTTCCCCTCCCCTCAGCACTGTGCTCATTTGTATATATTATTTATTACCCTATTTATTTTATTAATGAGGTGTACATCCCTTTGATTCTCTTTATCTTGATGATGTTGTCTTGTCTTGTTTTTGCTTTGCTTTGATGTCTCCCCAGTTCAGACTGTGAGCTGTCATCGGGCAGGGACTGTCTGTTGCCAAATCGTACATTCCAAGTGCTTAGTACAGTGCTCTGCACATACTAAATGTTCGATAAGTACTATTGAATGAATGAATATGTGGGTTGAATGTGAGAGATGAATCAAAGATAACAACAAGGTTATGGGCTCGCGAGACAGGGAGGGTGGTGGTGCTGTCTACAGTGATAGGAATGTCACGGGAAGGGAAGGGTTTGGGTGGGAAGATATGGAGTCCTTAGGTACATGTGTCAGACTTTCCTCAGGGAAAGGATGAGAACAGCCCTGCAATGTTAAGTAGTCTGTTTTATCCAACAGACTGGGTCGATTGGTGATCCAGGGGAAATGACAACTCTGCCCCAAAATGCCTTCCCCTGATACAAGCAGAAGAAGCTTGGCCTAGTAGAGAGCTCGGGCCTGGAAGTCACAGAACCAGGGTTCTAATCTCAGCTCTGCCACTGCTGTATGACTTGCCCTAGGTCAAGTCACTGAACCTTTCTACACCTCAGTTATTTCATTTCTAAAATAGGGCCTGAATCCTCCTCCCTCCAATTTAGACTATGAGACCCATGTGGGACAAAGGCTATACCCAAACTGAATATCTTGTATCTACCCCAGCACTCAGAACAGTACTTAATAAAGTGCTTAGTACTTCTACTACAAATAATAATAAGGATATTTGTTAATGTTTCCTATATGCCAAGCACTGTTTTAAACAGAGGGGTAGATAAAAACTTTATTTTTGAGCCCATTGTGGGCAGGGATTGTCTCTCTTTGTTGCTGAATTGTACTTTTCAAGGACTTAGTATGCACACAGTAAGCACTCAATAAATATGCTTGAATGAATGAATGAATGCATGAATGTACCAGGCACAGTACTAAGACTGCGGTAGTTACAATTTATCAGGTTGGACACTGTCCCTGTCCCATGTAGGGTTCATAGTATTAATCCCCACTTTACAGATGAGGTAAGTGAGGCACAGAAGTGAAGTGACTTGCCCAAGGTCACAAGGCAGACAAGTGGCAGAGCCAGGATTAGAGCCCATGACCTTCTGACTCCCAGGCCCGTGACTCTATCCACTAGGCCATGCTGCTTCTTACTAGGCCATGCTCCTTCCTCATAAGGAAATTACCAAAATGAGTTCCAGAGTAGTCCTTAGGTCAGTATCTCATATTCAGTGTGGCCAGTACTCCAGTTTTTATGGGGTGGTATAGCACCAAACACCTTTACATCTGATACTTTTACTTTCAGCATCCAGTCTCCATCCAACTTGGCTCCCGCCACTGTATTCTGCAGAGCAGACGAATCCCCCAAGTTTACCAGGACATGGCAGGCATGTGACAGAGAGGTTTTTAACCAAATGGAGAGGTCAGTGGTCCCCTGGGAGAATGCTCTAGGTTCAGGTAAACTTAACAAACCTTTACAAAATGGTGCACAGGTCCTCATCACCACATTATGCTGCATGCCCAGCATAATGCATATGACATCATATTCATTCGATCGTATTTATTTAGCACTTACTGTGTGCAGACCGCTGTACTCTGTGCTTGGGAAGAACAATTTGTCAACAGATAGAGACAATCCCTACTCAACAACGGGCTCGAATCACATGCATTTAGCATCACATTCCCTGCCCATAGCGAGCATACAGTCTAGTGATGAGTTTACAGTCTAGAGATATGCTAGAAGCCCATAAAGGTCACCTTGTGATCACCCTGAATTCACCTAAAGACACATTTAGTTAATACCATTAAATGTGACAGACTTTAACCCTGCACATTTGGGCTCAGGAGGAGAATGCCCTAGACTGCAAGCTAGTTTCTTTCAAAACAAAACAGCTTTGACAAGAGTGCCAAATCTAATAAAAATAGTCCTGTTTCCAGAGCCAGAAGCCAGATGAATACATTCTTCCTGTCCACACGCCAAACAGAAAAAGCAGTTATTTTTGTTCTCTCCAGCTGTCTCCTTCTCACCTGTCGGCTCCACTTCCACCTGGTCAGCCCTCGGTGGCCAAGAAGAAATGCTGGCCAATCTCTGCCCCATAGAAATCCTTCATACACTTATTTAATGGCATTTGTTACACACTTACTGTGTGCCAGGCACTGTTCTAAGCTCTGGAGAATATATAAAGTGATGGGGATGGACAGAGTCCCTGTCCCACATGGGGTATACAGTCTTATTCCCCATTTTCCGGATGAGGTAACTGAGGCATAGAGAAGTTTACGTGACTTGTCCAAGGTCACACAGCAGATATGTGGTGGAGCTGTGGTTCATTAGAACCCAGGTCCTTCTGACAACCAAGCCAGTGTCCTATAAATGGTATTATGTTACCCATACAAAATGGTAAAACAAAATTACAAATAATGAAATTCTGGATGGTAAGGAGTCTTCTAGCAACAAAGTTACGCTTCTTTCAACACAGCTACACTGGGTGGGATATGTGAGGAGAAAGAATGATGGCAGGTTAGCCAAACTATTATCTTACATAGAGATGAACTTGGGAAATTTGATTAGGGTGACTGTTTTACCTTGTACAGTGCCTCAGAGTTTAGGACAGTGTCTGGCACACAGTAAGTGCTTAACAAATACCATAATGATAATTAATATCACTAGTTATTGATATAATAATTATTGTCACTCCAATGTGCCTCCATTTCTGGGTGACTGGGGACTGGGAGGAAACAGTGTGGGCGAGGGGAAAGAGCACGGATTTTGCTGTCAGAGGATCTGGTTTCTAATCCCACCTCTGCCACTTGTCTGTTGTGTGACCTTGTAAAAGTCCCTTAACTTCTCTGTGACTCAATAAAATATATTGCTTTATTGTCCTCTTCCAAGCACTTGGTACACTGCTCTGCAAACAGTAATCACTCGATAATTACATATAACTGACTGACTGGCCTTCCTCAACTATAAAATGGGGAAAAAATATTTGTTCTCCTTTCCTCTGAGGCCATAAACCCCTCACCGGAGGGAGGCTTTGTCCAATCTGTCTTTATTACATCTACCTCAGGGCTTGGACCATCATAAATGCTTAACAAATACCATGATTTTCTTCTTTAATATTATTTATTATTACTGTTGTCTCTTCAGACCACAATCTGTGGCCAACAACCACAACAACCTGCAAAAATCCCACTTCCACCTATTGCTTGCTCTCACAGATTGGGAATTTTTACTCAGTTCTCTTTGACTAAACCCAGATGGAGGACATCAGAGGATAGAGAAGACAGCCCAAGTGCTTTGTTCCACATCATCAGGAGAAGCAATGTGGCCTAGAGGAACAAGCACAGGCCCAGGAATTAGAAGATTTGGGTCTAATCCCCAATCTGCCAATTGCTTGTTGTGTGATGATAATAAGAAGAATAATGATAACTGGCATTAAGCGCTTACTCTGCCCCAGGCACTGTACTAAGCGCTGGGATAGATACAAGGTAATTGGGTTGGAAACAGTCCCTGTCCCACGTAGGGCTCACATTATTAATCCCAATTTTCCAGATGAGGTAACTGAGGCCCAGAGAAGTGAAGTTACTTGCCCAAGGTCACAGAGCGGACATGTGGCAGAGCTGAGTTTAGAACCCAGGTCCTTCTGACTCCCAGATCAGTGTTCTGTCCACTCAAGCCATGCTGGTTGGGGCAAGTCTCTGTGCCTAAATTACCTCATCTGTCAAACAGAAATTAAATCCTCCTCCCGCCAACTTATACTATCAGACCCATATATGACGGGGACTGTGTCCAACCTCATAGGTTTGTATTGACAACAGCATTCAGAATATTGCTTGGCACATAGTAAGCACTTAACAAATGCCAATACTGAGTTGCCTGAGGATAAGGATATCTTCCCGGGGGAAGAAAGAATGACAGTTGTCAGTTATCCAAAGCATATATCGGATAGGCATCTTTGGTCTCTAAAATTATACCTAGCCATGCTAGAGAAATAGGACTCAGCACTTGAATAGCTTTCTGCTCATATATTCCCTCCTCCACCTTCACAATTTGGCAGAATTCTTCTTCCTCCACTCACCTATGAACCCAGAAAGGAAGGAAAAACACAGAGATGATAATCACTCTTCCTTCTCCTTCTCCCCTCTAACCCCCACATCAAAGAGGTATTGGGTTCAGAGGCTTCAGAGTAATTTATTTAGCCAGTGCCATTTCAACTTCCCTTTGATCTGATTGTTCATGACCATTCTCTAGAAGTAACTATTCCAGAACAAAAAGAACCCTATAAATTGAAGCAAAACTATCTATTTAGGAGACTTATATATAACTCAGAAGGCTCATCACAGAAATGTGTTAACGGTCAGAGACTGAGTACATGTGAGTTGATGTTGAAAATGTCTCCATTAGTATGTTTAAAAATAGTTGTTCGACTTTATGTCTCCAAAAACGTTTGTTGCAGAAGGGACAGACTTTGAATAGTCCCAGTAAATGACTAATATACAGTATGCTCAGTGCAGATGTTTGTTTTCTACATTTGGAGATCAGGAAGCCACTGAAATGCTAGTATTTTCCCACACCGTCTGCCTGCTTTATTCTTAAAGAGTCAAGTATACAAATTAATTCTTTTGGAAAGGGGAATCTATATTTATAGCAGTCTCTCTCAACCACGGAGAAACATCGTCTTCTAAACAAAGAAACCCGGTTCTGAGGAGAGGAATATAGTGTTATGAGTTCATAAAGACTCCCATTGGTTGGCAGTTATGTGACTAATTCAATGACCTCCACCCTGAACTAAAATATCCTAGAACCTTTCCTGGAGATGATTCACTGATGTAGATAACAAAGACCAGAACAAAAATGTCACCCTTGAATAAAGCACCTCACCTAGAAAGAAAAGAAGAGCACGTCATCTAGGTTCTCACTGGAGTTCACGCTAAGTGCCTAGAGACAGTAATAATAATAATGATGATGATGATAATACAAATAATTACTATAAGCCAAGCACTGAACTAGATACAAGATAATCAAGTCAAACACAGTCCCTGGCCCACACAGGGCTCACATCCCAAAATGGAGGAAGAATAAGTTTTGAATCCCCTGGTACAAATGTGGCTGTAAGCTCTAAACTGTAAGCTCTCTGTGGGCAGGGAACGTGTCTACCAACTCTGTTATACTAGTCTCCCAAGCGCTTAGTACAGTGCTCTGCACATGGTAAGCGCACAATAAATATGATCAATTTATTGGGGAAATTGAGGCATGGAGAAGTTAAAGGACCCAAGGTGAAACAGCAGACAAGTGGTAGACCTGGGCGTTGAACCCAAGCTGGTGCTCTTTCCCTTAGACCACAATGTCATTTCCTCTTCAGGAAATCCAGAAAATTTTTCTGACTGTGATAGGAATATTACCTCATTTACCAGCTGGAGGGCTGCACCAGACCTGACAGGTCCTAATTCTAAGAACCATCTCTTTGGTGCCATGAATTAAGGGAGACCAATCCAGTTAGAAAAACCTAATCCAATCTCTGCTTGTTTCTACCTCTCGATCCAGATTCAGTTGTACCCATGCCACCAGGTGCTGACCTGCGCCTGATGTCCACAGTTATTTGGGGATTGGGCTCATCCACAGAACATTTAAGACACTGAGTGAGTGCTTACACTGTGCTAAGCACCCAGGAATATACAAGATCGAGATAATAATCATGGCATCAGTGCTCCAGCACTCAGAACAGTGCTTGGCACATAGTCAGCGCTTAACAAATACCATAATAATATTATTATTAAACACTTACAATGTGCCAAGCACTGTCCTAAACACTGCGGTAGATACAAGGTAATCAGGTTGTCTCACGCGGGGCTCACAGTGTTAATCCCCATTTTACAGATGAGGTAACTAAGGCACAGAGAAGTTGAGTGACTTGCCCAAAGTCACACAGCTAACAAGTGGCAGGTCAGACAAATGGCAAACCCACAACCCTATGACTCCCAAGACCAGGCTCTTTCCACTAAGCCACACTGCTTCTCGTGATCAGATAAGTCGCTGTCCCACATGGGGCTCAGGCTCAACTTTATTCTCATTTTACAGATAAGGAAACAGCAGGGCCCATGGATAGAACACAGGCCTGGAAGTCAGAAGGACCTGGTTCTAATCCCAGCTCCACCACTTTTCTGCCACATGACGTTAGGCAAGTCAATTAACTTCTCTGTAACTGTTATTTCATCTGTAAAATGGGGATTAAGAGCATGAGCCCTAGGTGGGATTCGACTGAGCTCAACCTGATTATCTTGTATCTAACCCAGTGCTTAGTACTGGGCATGATAATAATACAAATAATTACTATATTCCAAGCACTGAACTAGATATAAAATAATCAAGTCAGACACAGTTCCTGTCCTACACAGGGCTCGCAGCCTAAGAAGGAGGAAGAATAGGTTTTGTCCAGTTTTGTACACTTAGTACAGTGCTCTGTACACACTAAGCACTCCATTATATTTACTTATATTGATGCTTGTTTACTTGTATTGATGTCTGTCCCTCCTGCAGACTGTGAGACTTCTGTGGGCAGGAGCTCTCTTTATTACTGCACTGTACTTTCCAAGAGCTTAGTACAGTGCTCTGCCCACAGTAAGTGCTCAATAAGTTCGACTGAATGAATGAACTCAAATGTCTGACTGACTGACTGACTGACACTCAAGCAGTTTTGGAACATCTGAGAGCCCGGACTGAAAACTCTACTGAACTCTCCCAACACCTCTATCATACTCTCCCAAGCACTTAGAACAGCGCTCCGAACAAGGTAGGCACTCAATAAATGCCAATGACTGATTAACGGACAGAAGCTCCTAATAACAATAACGGTGGTATTTGTTAAGCCCTTATACGTTACTGGGTTGGACACAGTCCCTGTCTCACAGTCTTACTCCCCATTTTCCAGATGAGGTAACTGAGACCCAGAGAGGTGAAGTGATTTGCCCAAGGTCACACAGCAGACCTGTGGTAAAGCGAGAATTAGAACCCCAGTCCTTCTGACTCCCAGGCCCATGCCCTAACCACTAAATGCCATGCTGCTACTTCTGGGATGCCTGCCAGTGACCGGGGTGATCCACGCCCGGCCCAAGGGATGGTCTTGATGCAGCAGGGAGAGTAGGTCAATAATGTTCCACATCAGGATCTCCCTCCCCTTGTAAAATTTCTTCCCTAAGTAATTCTGGACAATGAGACACTTTCACAATCTGCTTCTAAGCTGTCTGAATGGTAAGTGGCAGTGGAATGAAAAAGCAGCAGCATCCAACTATGACTGTGCCAATTTTGAAATGAGAAATGTTCCGCTGAGAGAAATAAAACTGATTTTCAAAAGAAACTCATTTGTCTTTCCTCTGCCTATCTCCTGTTCGAGAAGAAAGCGAGTCTATTGTTTTCCTTTATTGGTGAGCCACCAAAGTGTTTCCATTTTACATTTCCAGCGGAAAGAAAAAAAATCTGTTTGATGCAGGGCATTTTTCACTTTAACCGCTTCCTAGTCCTTTCTGAGCTCTTCAGGAGACGCAAACCGAGAGACAATTCTTCTCCTTCACTCATTAAATTATATTTATTGAGGGCTTACTGTGTGCAGAGCACTGTACTAAGCACTTGGAAAAGTACAATTCAGCAATGAAAAGAGACACACACCGGGTTTACAGTCTAGAAGTGGGGAGACAAACATCAAAACAAGTAAATGGGCATTAATATAAATAAATAGAATGGAGTCATCAGTCCTTCTGCATTTAATTAATCAGGGAGAGACACCATAGCTCAATCGATAGATCAATGGTATTTATTGGGCACTTACTTTGTGGAGAACTGTACTAAGTGCTTAGATGAGTACGACTCAAGAGTCAGTAGACAACTTCCCTTCCCACAACGAGCTAAAAGTCTAAAGGATGAACTTACAGTCTACAGAGGGAGACAGATATTAATATAAATAAATAAGTCATAGATATGGATATAAGTACAGTGGGATAGACAGTGGGGTAAATACCATGTGCCCAAAGGGTACAGATCCAAGTGCACTTCCCCAGACCTCTCTCCTTACCCCATTCCTGCCACCAGAGAAGCAGCTTGGCTCAATGGAAAGAGCATGGACTTGGGAGTCAGAGGTCATGGGTTCTATTCCCCACTCCTCCACTTGTCAGCTGTGTGACTTCGGGCAAGTCACTTAACTTATCTGTGCCTCAGTTACCTTATCTGTAAAATGGGGATCAAGACTGTGAGCCCCATGTGGGACAACCTGATTACCTTGTATCTACCCCAGCACTTAGAACAGTGCTTGGCACATAGTAAGCACTTAACAAATATCATCATTATTATTATTACCTTGTCCCAGAATGGCCCCTCATTCCCCCTCCCCCCGCCAGCTCACCCCCATTAAACCCCTTCTTATTCCTTGCCCTGTCCTCATACCACACACCCTCCCCACAGCCTCAGTTAAATGTGGCCTGTGGAACCCCTACTCCATCAGGGGGAAGCTTCTCTTCATTATTGACCTGTTTCTGTCCCAATCATTACTCCTTTTTGCCTGTAACTCTCCCCAGATGACAGTCTCCCCTGCCCCTCTCTCTAGACGAGGCCTTATCTTCTCCCACTCCCCTAGATTCACTGGGAAAGGGGGATGATCGGCTTCCTTCTTGCTCCCCAATGCCGCTTTCGCACCACCCCACCTCCCCCATCCCTCTCTTTCCTTTCTGTTGAAGCCTACATCATCTGCCTTTACTAGTCACGATCAACTTCCACCCCTCTAGGCCCCATTGCCACATTTCTGAACCACTTTGGTCCCTTTCTCACATTCCTTCAATGATTCTCTTTCCATACCTTGATCCTTGGGAACTTCACTATTCAAGTGGATATGCCCGATGATCCTTCCACTGTTCACCTCCTCTTATGCCTTTATCTCAGTGACCTCCTGCTCCATCCCACCTCACACACTCATCAACCTAGGCAGGCACTTGATTTTATAATCTCCAGTAGCTGTTCAACATCTACCCTCAACAATTCTGAAGTTTCTCTATTTAACAACAACCTTCTCACCTGCTGTCTTTCCCATACACTCATCCCAGGCAAATCTGTCCTTGTACTGAGTGGAGAGCATTGTACTAAGTGCTTGGGGCAGTACAACATAACAATAAAATAGACACATTCCCTGACTACCAACCTTCTTCTTCCCAAATCTGACAGCCTCTATTCCAACCTAATCCTTCTAGACCTCTCACCCACTTTAGACCATCTACTTTTCTTTGAAACTTCATCCAATCTCGGCTTCACTGATACTGTCCTCTCTCGTTCACCTCCTATCCCTCTGACTTCTTCGTGTCAGTCTCTTTTGCTGGCTTCTCTTCTGCCTCTTACCCCCTAAATGTGGGGGTCCCTCAAGGTTCAATTCTAGGTCTCCTTTTATTCTGTCTCTACACCCACTCCCTTGGAGAACTCATTCGCTCCCATGGCTGCAATTACCACCTCAATGCAGATGATTCCCAAATCTGCATCTCCAGCTCTGACCTCTCTTATCTTCCCACCTAAGCCCTGTCCACCTCCTGTCTTTCCTACCACTGTAGACAACACCACTATCCTCCCTAACTTACAAGTTCATAACCCGGCATTTTCCTCAACTCATCTCTTATTCGCACACAGTAAGCCCTCAATAAATATAATTCAATGAATGAATTCCACCCACATATTCAATTTGTCACCAAATCCTGTCAGTTCTATCTTCACGACACTGCTAAGACCTGCTCTTTGCTCTCCATCCAAACTGCTACCTTGCTGATCCAAACACTCATCATATCTTGCCTTGAATACTGCATCTGCCTCCTTGCTAAACTCCCTGTCTCCAGTCTCTCCTCACTCCAGTCCATACTTAACTCTGTTGCAGGAATCATTTATCAACATTCAATTCATGTCCCCCACTCCTCAAGAACCTCCAATGGCTGCCCATCACCTCTGCATCAAAAAGAATGTCCTTACCATCGGCTTTGAAGCATTCAATCAGCTTGCCCAATCCTACCTCACCTCATTAATCTACAGCCTAGCCCACACACTCTCCTCCCCAGCTTCAGTTTACTTGTCTTGTCTTATGCTTTCGAGACATTTCTGACCCATAGCACCTCCATAGACACATCTCTCCCAGATCGCCCATCTCCATCTGCAGGCATTCTGGTAGTGTATCAGTAGGGTTTGAATTATGCAAGTGGCTTACCATTACATTCTCCCATGTAGGAAATTTGAGTCTCCACCCTCAACTCTCTCCCATGCCACTGATGCCCAGCACAGGGGAGTCCTGACTTGTAGCAGATGCCTTCCACTTGCTAGCCACTGCCCAAACTAGGAATGGAATGCTTGACTCTCTCTACTGTAGCCGAGATTGGTAGTGTATTGGAAAATCTCCAGGTGAGATCTTGAGAGAGGCCATCTTACTTATTGTACCCTAATCTCATCTATTTTTGCCGCCAACCCTTTTCCCACATCCTCCCCTTAACCTGGAACTCCCTCCCCTCTCCATATAAGCCAGACCACCACTCACTCCCACTTCAAAGCATTACTAAGGTCACATCTCCTATATGAAGGCTTCCCTGATTAAGTCCTCTTTTCCCCATCTCGCTCTCCCTCCTGCTTTGCCTAGGCACTTTAATCTGTGACCTTTGGAAATTTGATATTCACCCCAACCCCGCAGCACTTATGTATATATCTTTAAATGACACATTACAAATTGCTTCTTTATTCATATTAATGTCTGTTTCCCCCCTTTAGTCTGTAAACTCATTAGGAGCTGGAAACATTACTAATTCTGTTGAATTGTACTCTCTTAAGTGTTTAGTACATGTTCTGCACATAGTAAGCACTCAAGAAATTCATTTATTCATTCAATAGTATTTATTGAGCACTTACTATGTCCACAGCACTGTACTAAGCGCTTGGAATGTACAATTCGGCACACAAAATACGAATAATTGATTGCATAGACAATGTAGAAGGGAGCTCCAATAACAAACACCAAATGTTCTCTATACACGAAACTCCTCCGTTCTCCTTCACCAGGTTACAGTTAAAACCCTTGCTTTACTATCAACTTCACAGTTTCCCACAGCCCTTTCTTCACAGTTCCTCTTTTGCAGTTATTTTTTGCCAGCACCAAATCAGGAGACAGTAAATATGTGTCTACATGGGTGTGAAAAATATTCTCAAAATCAAAAGTTTTCAATTAATTCATAATTTATATTAAATGCATACCAAACAAAATTTGATGACTTTCTCAGTTACTGAATATGTTCTCAAAATGTATAAAAATGTAGATTTCTAAAAGGATTCAGCTTTGGTTTGCCACTGAATTCAAAATGCAGTTTAATCCTCTTTATTATGCGTCTGATGCTAAAGAAGATACACAGAAATATGTAGTTTTATTAGTATTGGCAATGAGCATCCACTTAGTGAAATGCACTGAGGTACAAAACAAAAGCGTGACTGTAGACAATATCAGTATCCTCCCTAATTCACAAGCCTGTAACCTTGGTGTTTTCCTGGACTCATCTCTCTCATTCTACCCATATATTCATCTGTCACCAAATCCTGTCGATTCTACCTTCACAACGTTGCTCCTATCCATAAAGCTCCCTCCAGACAGCACCCATACTCTAATTAATCATTTCCCAATATGTGTTGCTTTTGTTTTTTTAATGGCATTTTTTGAACACTTACTATATAGGAAGCACAGTTCCAAGCACTGGGGTACACCCAAGTTAATAAGGTTGGGAACTATCCCTGTCCCACATGGAGCTTACAGTCTAAGTATGAGCAGGCATTGATTCCCCATTTTACAGTTAAGAAAACTGAAGCACAGAGAGGTGAAGTGACGTGCCCAAGGTCACACAGCAGGCCTGGCAGATCTGTGTTTAGAAGGACTCACCGGCCCCTGCCTTAGAGAAGCAGCATGGCTCAGTGGAAAGAGCACGGGCTTAGGAGTCAGAGATCATAGGTTTGAATCCCGCCTCTGTCACTTGTCAGCTGTGTGACTGTGGGCAAGTCACTTCACTTCCCTGAACCTCAGTTACCTCATCTGTAAAATGGGGATTAAGAATGTGAGCCCCACTTGGGACAACCTGATTACCCTGTATCTACCCCAGCGCTTAGAACAGTGCTCTGCACATAGTAAGCGCTTAACAAATACCAACATTATTATTTTCCACTATGCTATGCTGCTTCCTGCTGTAGGCTAAGAAGTTAGAGTGTGAATGGCTCAGTGCAAACTATCATCACCAATACAAAAACAGCTCAATCAATCAACGATATTAATTGAGTGCTTACTATGTGCACAGCAATGTATTACACACCTGGAAGAGTACAATATAACAGAATTGGCAGACATTCCCTGCTCACACAGAGCTTTCAGTCTAGTAGGGGAGACAGATATTAATATAGACAAATTTTGGATATGTGCATAAGTGCTGTAGGGCTAAGGTTAGGGTAAATAAAGGGAGAAACCCTGAGTGCAAAGGTAAATAATACTAATAATAATGATAGTAGTTAAGTGCTTACTATGTGCCAAGCACTGTTCTAAGCACTGGGATAGATACAAGGTAATCGTGTTGTCTCACGTGGGGCTCACAGTGTTAATCCCCATTTTACAGATGAGGTAACTGAGGCACAGAGAAGTTAAGTGACTTGCCCAAAGTCACACAGCTGACAGTGGCAGAGCCGGGATTCAAATCCATGACCTCTGACTCCAAGCCCATGCTCCTTCCACTAAGCCACGAGGGAGTGGGAGAGAAAAATTGAGGACTTAGTTCAGGATGGTAATGTGTCTCTAATAAGGCTTTCAAGGAGAGGAGAGTTACTGCTCAAAGGATATGAAGGGGGAGGGAGTGTCTAGGCGGAGGCAGGACATGGGCGAGGAGTGGGAGGAGAGATAGAAGAGATCAAGGTATAATGAGTTGGTTGGTATTAATGTTGGTATTTGTTAAGCGCTTACTATGTGCAGAGCACTGTTCTAAGCGCTGGGGTAGATTTACAGGGTAATCAGGTTGTCCCATGTGAGGCTCACAGTCTTTATTCCCATTTTACAGATGAGGTCACTGAGGCACAGAGAAGTTATGTGACTTGCCCACAGTCACACATCTGACAAGTGGCAGAGCTGGGATAGAGGAGTGAGGTGTAAGGGCTTGGTTCTTGTAGGAAATCAAAGAAGAAAGGTAGGAGGTGGAAAGGTGATTGAGTACTTCAAAGCCAGTAGAAAGGAGTTTCTGATTAATGCAGAGGTGATGGGCAACCCCTGGAGGTTCTTGAGGACTGTAGAAACATGGACTGAACAGTTTTGCAGAAAATGATCCGGACAGCAGAGTGAAATATGGACTGGAATGGGGAGTGACAGGAGGCTGGGAGTCAGCAAGGAAGATGATGCAGTAATCAAGGCAGGTTAGAATAAGTGATTGGATTGAGCAGTCTCTGTGGGTGCACGGTAGAGATGAGATTGTGAAGAATGCATTAAACTACACTTGAATTCTTTAATCACTGCCACCTTCTTCAAGCATAAAGACAACTATGCATCGGTATATATGAGTATATGTATACACACATATATATACACATACATATATATATATATGTTCTGATACTACCTGTCATTTTGGAGATAGAATCAGGATGAAAATGTCTATCAGTCATTTTGTCAGGACTTGATTTTTAATCTGGTTTTCATCTACGCTCCCCGAAACATTCCATTTGAGCTTATCCAAAAACTTAAAAAGACTGACCAATTGTTCCATCATTCCAATCATTACTTCTCCACTCCATCTCATTCACTCACCAATTTGGACACATGTGAGATCTCATCATCTCTTTTCACTGTAAAATCACCAACCTCTTCCACTCTGAAATTCTAGTCTCTAATCACAACTTCCTCACCTACTTTATTTCCCATACATTGCCTCTCCACAAATCTATCATGTTCCCCTGGGACCTCTGACCTTGTGACCTCCTCCAATTTTCCTAAGTCATCATGCTCCTTCTCTCTCCCACCCTACCCAGCAGTAACCCAAGAGGAGACTGCCCACTTCCTGCCAAATTCTACCCCGTCCGACTGACTCTGACACCATCCCTTCTCACCTTATTAAAACATTCGCTTCCTCCCTTCTTCCTTCCCTGACAGTCACCTTACACCACTCATTTTCAAATGGCTCCTTCCCCACTTTCACACATGCTCATGTCTCCGCTATCCTAAAAAACCCTCCCTTCACGTCGTGGCTTCCGCCAGTTATGACACTATTACCATCCCACCATTCCTCTCCAAACTCTTTGAGAGAGTTGTACACACCTGCTGCCTCTGCTTCCTCTCCTTCTACTCCCTCCTTGAACCCCTCCAATTTAGCATCCTCTCTTTTCACACCACAGAAACAGCCCTCTTTAAGATCCCTAATGATCTGTTTCTTGCCAAATCCAATGGCCTTTAGCCCATCCTAATCCTCCCCAACCTCTCAGCTGTCTTCAACATTGTGGAACACCCCCTTCTGGAAACAATTTTTAAACTTGGCTTCATTGACCCTGTCCTCATTGACCCTGTCCTTTCCTGGTTTTCCTCCTATCTCTCTGACTGCTCCTTCTCTGTCTCCTTTGCACGCTCCTCCTCTGCTTCCCCTCCTCTATTTATAAGGATCCCTCAAGCGTCAGTTCTAGATCATCTTCTATTCTGCCCCTATACCCACTCCCTTGGAGAATGCCTCCATTCCCAAAGTTTCAACTGCCATCTTTATAGGATGATTTCCAAATCCGTATCTCCAGCCCTGATGTCTTGTCTTCTCAACAGTCTCATATTTCTTCTTGCCTTCAGGACATCTCTATGTGGATGTGCCGCTGAAAAGAGACAATTAACATGTGCAAAAAAGAACTCCTCATACTCCCAGCCAAACATTATCCTCCCCGTGACCTTGCTATCACTCAAGACAATAGCACGATTCCTTCCTATCTCACAAGCCCATAACCTTGAATCATTTCTCTCATTCAACCCACACCTCCAATCTGTAATGAAATGCAGTCATTTCTAACTTCAGGTCATCTACGGAATCTGCCCTTTCGTCTCTAACCAAACTGCTAACATGCTGATCCACCTACTTATCAGGTCTCACCTGATAACTGCATCAGCCTCCCAACTGACCTCCCTGTCTACGGTTCTCCCCTCTCCAGTTCATACTTTATTCTGCTACCTGAATCATTTTCATTGAAAAATGGTTAAGCTCATATCTCCCCACTCCTCAAAAACTTCAAATGCTTGCCCACCCACCTCTGCATGAAAAAGAAAATCCTGAGCATCAGCTTTAAGGTACTCTATAAGTTCTCTCCGTAGTACCTGAGATCACTGATTTCCTACAGTCCAACCTGCACATTTCACTCCCGTAACACCAACGTACTCTCTGGACCTTGATCTGCCTATTCCACCACCTGGAGCATGTGTTTCCCTTGGGCCTGGGACTCCCTCCCACTTCATATCTGACATTCAACCTCTCTCCTCACCTTCAAAACACGTCTTTTTTAAGATTACATGTCTTCCAGGAGGCCTCCCAAACAAAGTTCTTAATTCCCCCATGTGCCCTTTCCTCTGCATCCATTATGAACTTGACTGTGTACCCCTTAAGCACAGAGTGGCTTAATGGAGAAGCAAAATGGCTTAGAGGAAAGAGCACGGGCTTGGAGGCAGAGGTAGTGGGTTCTAATCCTGGCTCCGCCACTTGTCTGCTGGGTGACTTTGGGCAAGTCACTTACCTTCTTTGTGCCTCAGTTACCTCATCTGTAAAATTGGGATTACGACTGTGAGCCCCACGTGGGACAATCTGATTACCTTGCATCTACCCCAAGTTTAGAAAAGCGCTTGGCACATAGTAAGCGCTTAACAAATAGCATCATCATCATCATCCCAGCCCCACAATAGTCATGTAAATATTCTGACACTTTCTCCTATTCCTAATTTCTTTTAATGTCTGTCTCTCCTCCCCTCCCTGCTCCTTGGGGGAAGGGAACATTATTATTAATTATTATTAATTGCATTTATTGAGTCCTTACTGTGTGAAAGCCCTGTACTAAGGGCTTGGGAGAATACAATATAATATCATATACATTCTCTGCCCACAATAAACTTATTGTCTAGAAGGAGCTCTTCTATGTTTTATGTATGTATGCGTGTATGTCTCTGTAACTTTTTGGTATTGTACTCTCCCAAGAGTTTAGTATGGCATAGTGAGAAGCAGCAAGGCATTGTACATAGACCACAGGCCTGGAAGTCAGAAGATCAGAGGTTCTGATCCTGGCTCCATCACTTGTCTGTTGTGTGACTTTGGGCAAGTCACTTTACTTCTTTGTGTCTCAGTTACCTAATCAGTAAAATGGGGATTGAGGCTCTGAGACCTACATGGGATGGGGACTGTGTCCAACTCATTCATTCATTCATTCAATCACTCATTCATTCAATAATATTTATTGAGCGCTGTGTGTAGAGTACTATACTAAGCACTTGGAAAGTAAAATTCAGTAAGAAAGACAATCCCTGATCTCAACTGATTTGCTTGTATCCACCCCAGCACTTAGTACGGTGTCTGGCACATAGTAAGCGCTTACCCTGGGAATCAAAAGGTCATGGGTTCTAATTCCAGCTCTGCCACTTGTCTGCTGTGTGACCCTGGGCAAGTCACTTTACTTCTCTGTGCTTCAGTTTCCTCATCTGTAAAATGAGGATTGAGACTGTGAGCCTATGAGGGACAGGGACTGTGTCCAACCCGATTTGTCTGTATCCACCCCAGCGCTTAGTACAGTGCCTGGCACATAGTAAGCACTTAACTAATACCATCATCATCAAATACCATCATTATCATTATTATTATTTAGTACAGTCCCTATACAGAGTAAACACAATATATATCATTGATGAATTGATTGACCCAAATCCAGGGAGCCTGTCCAAAATAATGCCTATCACTCTGATGTATGATTAGAGAGGACAATTAACCTCTTTGAGACAACCTGTCTAAAAAACCAAACTTTCTATAAAACTTCAGGGTTTCCTTAATCAGGTGACAATGAAGCTTCCCAAGAAATATTAAAGCACAAGAAGAAAGAAAAAGTAAGAACTTGCCTCAACTCTCAGATATATTTTAAATTTCAGTTCACTGAGTCAAACCAGTTTACCCATTCCTTATTTTTAAAATATTAGCTTTAAAATAGCTACCTCAAGGCTTTTACTCCAAAGGCCCACAAAGTTTTTTCAGTAGGCCTTAAAATCAACTGTTGTATGGGTACCTCTAGAGCTGAAAAGAAATTACATCTAAATTAGAAAAGCTACTTTCTGAAAATATAAAAATGTGAGTTCACTTCTTTGTTTTCCTCTGGCAAGGATAAAAAGTAGCACTATACCGTAGCCTTTTCAAGTGCATTTAAAGGTGGTGTTAATAGGAAAAATGAAATACTAACAGACACAAGAGTTCTCCCGGGTTATTTTCTGTTTGCCTGCTGAATATAGTCAATATATGGATTGTTTTGAGAGAAAAGCTAAAGTGCTTTATGTGTTTATTTTTATGTGATAATATTAGCATTTAAATAAAGATATTTAATGCTACATTAAGTGTAAGATCATGTTAAAGGATGAAAAGCAAACAACACAAATCCTGGAGGGAAAAGCCGGGCTAAGCTCCAATACAAAAAAAAAAAAAAAAAAGGAAAAAAAAGGCCAGGAGCCCAGCAGTCCCTTGCTGGGTGGAAGCAGAATTATGCATCAGCAACAAAATGTTATAAAGCTCTAGCAAAGAGTCAATCAATCATATTGGAGCACTTACTCTGTGCAGAGCACTGTACTAAGTCCTTGGGAGAGTACACAGCCAAAGAGTTTGTTGTTGCAATTCCTGACCAGAAGTGTACTTTCCCAGCACTTAGTACACTTTCTAAGTGCTCAATAAATACGACTGAATGAATGAATAAAGAAGAGTCTCGCAAAGGCACTGATGAGCTCTACCTGGGACAGGTGATTGCTGACCTGTTGGGGGTCGAACATGGAGGGGGGGGGGGTGCAGCCTTCTCTCCCCGTTCTACCCCGTAATGGGCCTGGACCAATCGATGACTGTCAAGTAGAGTCCCAGTTGTGACGCCTAAGTCAGATAAAAGATTGTCATTTTGATTCACGAGGAGGCACGCAAAGGGCACACACAGAGGCAAGCAACCAGAGCAGAAGAAGGAAGCATGCTGAGAACAGCACTCAGAAGCAGCGGAATGTAGCCCTATTTAGAAGCAGAAAGAAGTATTGGCAGAAAGGGCTCCTTTGACCAGCAGACTCATACTGGACTCTTAGTGGAATGGAGTGAGGGTGTGTATGCATCACTCCCTTGAATGTTGGTAAAACTAAGTAAAAGAACTTTCCACATTAACCTTGGTGATCAGAGGTGTAATTTGAACTTTACTATATGTCACCAACCTGGCCCATGAAGGTCCTTGTTGGTATGAACCGGAGGCTCACGACAGAATGAAGTAGCAGCACGGTCTAGAGGAAAGAGCACAGGTCAGACTCCCTGCTTTCCAAGCCCATAACCTTCATTCATCTCTCTCATTCCATCCATACATTTAATTTGTAGTGAAATCCTGTCAGTACTGCCTTCACGTTACCTCTAGAATTGCTTCTTCCTCTCCAAAGTGCTACCACTCTGAGGCAATCACTTAGAGTATCCTCCCTCCATTACTGCATCAGCCTCCTTGCTGACCTCCCTACCTCCAGCTTCTCCCGGCTTCAGTCCAAACTTCACTCTGTTGCCTGGATTATTTTTCTGGAAAATCATTTTCTGCACCAAATAGAGATGTGTCATCATCACCTTTAATGCACTTTAAGGAACTTATCTTCCCACCCAAACCCTGTCCTCATCCTGACTTTCCCATCACTGTAGAAGGTACCACCATTCTTCCTGTCTCCCAGAAGCAGCATGGTGTAGTGGATAGAGCACAGGCCTGGGAGTCAAAATAATAATGGTGGCATTTGTTAAGCGCTTACTATGTGCAAAGCACTGCTCTAAGCGCTGGGGGGATGCTCATGGGCTCTAATTCCAGCTCTGCCACTTGTCTGCTTTGTGACCTTGGGCAAGCCACTTCACTTCTCTGTGCCTCACTTAACTCATCCCTAAAATGGGAAATGAGACTATGAACCTCACTTGAAACAGGGACTGTGTCCAACCCAATTTGACTGTATCCACCTCAGCGCTTAATACAGTGACTGACACATAATAATAATAATAATAATGATAATGTTGGTATTTGTTAAGCGCTTACTATATGCAGAGCACTGTTCTAAGGGCTGGGGTAGATACAGGGTAATCAGGTTGTCCTATGTGAGCCTCACAGTTAATCCCCATTTTACAGATGAGGTAATTGAGGCACAGAAAAGTTAACTGACTTGCCCACAGTCACACAGCTGACAAGTGGCAGAGGCGGGATTCAAACCCATGAACTCTGACTCCCAAGCCCGGGCTCTTTCCACTGAGCCATGCTGCTTCTCTAATAAGTGCCTAACAAATACCATAATTATTGTTATTACAACTCCATAACCTTCGCATTATCCTTGACTCCTCTCTCTCTCATTCAACCCACATATTCAATTTATCACTAAATCCTGTTGTTTCCACCTTCACAACGTTGTTAAAATCTGCCCTTTCCTCTCCATCCAAACTGCTACCACATTAACACAATCACTTATCCTATCCGACCTTGATTACTGTATCAGGCTCCTTGCTAACCTCCCTGCCTCCTGTCTTTTCACACTTCACTCTGCTGCCCAGATCATTTTGCTACAAAAATTTTCATGCCATGTTTCCTCACTCCTCAAGAACCTCCAGTGGTTGTTCATTCACCTCCTCAAACAATTTCCTCAACATTGGTTTTAAAACACTCCTCGCTATTCTCTTACTACATCCCAGCCTGCACACTTTGCTCCTCTAATCCTAACCTTCTCACTGTACCTCAATCTTGCCTATCTCGCTGCCAACCTCTCACCCATATCCTGGCCTGGAATGCCCTCCCTCCTCGTATCCAACAGACATTTACACCCCGCCGCTTCAAAGCCTTAATGAAGGCACATCTCCAAGAGGTTTTCTCTGACTATGCCCTCCTTTCTTCTTTTCCCACACCCTTCTGCGTCACACTGACTTGCTCACTTATTCACTCCCCCTCCCAGCCCCGCAGTACGTATGTACACATCTGTACTTTATATTAATGTCTGTCTCTCTCTCTAGACTGTTATCTCTTTGTGGGCAGGGAATATGTCTGTTTAGAGTGGCTCAGTGGAAAGATCACGGGCTTGGGAGTCAGAGGTCATGGGTTCAGATCCCAGTTCTGCCACTTGTAAGCTGTGTGACTGTGGGCAAGTCACTTAACTTCTCTGTACCTCAGTTACCTCATCTGGAAAATGGGGATGAAGATTGTGAGCCTCACATGGGACAACCTGATAACCCTGTAGCTACCCCAGCGCTTAGAACAGTGCTCTGCACAAAGTAAGCGCTTAACAAATACCAACATTATTTACTGTAGCACTGTACTCTCCCAAGCGCTTGGTATGGTCTTTGCACACAGTTAGCACTTAATATGAATGAATATTGTACTCTCCCAAGTACTTTGTATAGTAAGCCCCCCAAAATACCATTAATTGATTTAATGCACTAAGTAATCCATCTACCTGTGAAGAAAGACTAAAAGAATTGGGCTTGTTTAGCATGGAGAAATGCATACATGAGGTATTTTCATAGGACGAAGCGGGCTACTTATTCTCTACATTCACTGAGGACCTAAGCATATAAAATGGATTCAAATGAGATATTTCAGTCGTCTCAAAGGAAGAACCCTGGGATCAGCCTGGTTAGAAAAATGCAGACTAGAATTCCAAGCAGACGCTGTGGAACATCCATTCCTGGGATCTTTAAAGGGAGGACATGCATCCTCTCATTGTGGGCAAGAAATGTGTCCACCAAATCTGTTACATTGTACTCTCCCAAGCACTTAGTACAGTGATCTGCACACAGTAAACGTTCAATAAACATGTCTGATCCAACAATTGATCCATCCATCTTAGTGGGGAGGAAGAAGTTGGTCATTAAACTACTATGCTCAGAGAGCTGGACTAGACGACCTACCGAGGTCTCGTCTAATTTTAGGACTCAAACATCTGCCACAGTTTTGTAGTTGCATTTAGAATCCAGCAACATTTCCATCATCATTCAATGGTGTTTACTGAGTGCTCACTATGTGCGGAGCACTGCAGTAAGTGTGTGGTAGACCACAATCCTTTAGCATCTACCGTTTAGGCACAAACGAGACTTTACATCTCTGCCAAAATGCCACCGAATATAGTGCTTTCCTAGCAGGTGTCAGGGCGTTAATCTTGATCAGCATTGAATAGCCTGAAAATCCTCCCAATATGGGAAGCTCAGTGGCACAGCAACATAACCAGGCAGTAATCCTTCCTGAAAGAGAGAGGCCTAACTAAGATGTGCTTCTGATGCCGCACTGCTTAACGCACCTGTCACCCGAGAGCTAGGAGGCAAAGAGAGCCACTGAGAACACCGCATCTCTTCACTTCTCTCTTGGGGCCCTGCCTGCCGCAGGAATAACAAGCATCGTGGCCAGGTGGAAAGTAAAAATGGAAGGTTCTTGAAAAAGCACTGAAATTCTACATCTCTTTCTGACAGGAAAAGCATCTTTTATCACCAAAGGTTTCAAATATGGCCTCCTCTGAAACTACGGGACTATCCCTGAATAGATTCACCCTCTCTTCTATGCGAAGTACGCACTTTGGTCTGAATGCCTTAAGCACTTTGATCTTAACCAGACCCTCATCACCTTTAAAGCCCTTTGATACTCTCCTTCCTCTAGATGGTAAATTCCTTTTTTAATTGGTATTTAAGTACTTACTATATACCAGGTGCTGTACTAAGCTCTGGGATAGGCACAAGACAATCAGGTTGGACACAGCCTATGTCCTACATGAGGCTCACAAATTTAATTTCCAATTTACAGAAGAAAGAAATTATGTCCTGAGTCTCAAATGCTTTAATTGAAAATCCTAATCCACATTATCCACACTATGTTCCCCTTGGTGTACCCATTGCGTTCCGCTGGGCCATTAAATTAAAGGGGAGCTATAAAAAGAATCTCATTTTTTCTACTACACCATATTCTTTATAAACTCCAACTGACTAGTGCTCATGAAGCCACTGTCCTCTTGACATTTGCAGATTTTCTTTTTTAATGTATGTTCCGTGACTTTATAAATTATTCCTGCCTGCCTTAGAGTTCCGTAATTTCCAGGATCACCTTTCTTTGAGCTGATAAATTACCATTAGAGAGCCACCTGCTATCTCATTTCCAAATTGGCCATTCATCTCATGCCTCTCTCATGGCTCTTAAGGATGGGCAGAGGGTTTGCCACTGCCCTACACCTACGGCTGAGATAGATGGAAAGAACGTGGTAGAAAAGACAGGAACATAGATTCTCCACTCTGTGTACATCTAGCTAAGAAGAGAAGCTAATCTCCTAGTGGAAAAAGCACAGACCTGGGAGGCAGATGACCACAGGAACAACCTTCTAAAAATCAATAGTCATCAGAAAACTTCTCACCACAAGTGATCCCAAAGGAGGATTTAGGTCGCAAGGTTCACTTCTTCTGATAGAGCTTTAGGTCTGAGCTCCCCAAAGTCACCCCTCACCCTCTCCATCCCCCCGGCTCTCAACCCTCCCCTCTCCTTTCCCATCCTTCCCAGCAGTATTTTCAGGGGAGATCTCTTCCCTCCTTGCAAGTGCCACCCCCTCCACCTTTGCTTCAAACCCCATTCCCGCTCACTTTATAAAAACTATCTCCCCTTCCCTCCTCTGCTCCTTAACTTCCATCTTTAATCACTCTCTCCAATGGCTTCTTCCCCTCTCCTTCAAACATGTCTATTTCTCTCCCATTCTAAAAAAAATCCCTCTCTTGACCCTAATGCCTCTTCCAATTATTGCCCTATCTCCCTCCTACCTTTCCTTTCCAAACTCCTAGAATGAGTCGTCTACACTCGCTGTCTTGAATTCCTCAACTCCAACTCTTTCCTGGATCCCCTCTAATCTGGTTTCCATCCCCTCCACTCCACTGAAACTGCCATCTCAAAGGTGACCAATGACCTCCTTCTAGCCAATCCCAATGGCTCTTACTCCATCCTAATCCTCCTCGACCTCTCAGCTGCCTTTGATATTGCCGACCATCCCCTTCTCCTCAACACATTATCCAACCTTGGCTTCACGGACTCCATCCTCTCTTGGTTCTCCTCTTACCTCTCTGGCTGTTAATTCTTGGTCTCCTTCGCGGGCTCCTCCTCACCCTCCCATCACCTAACTGTAGCGGTTCCTCAAGGTTCAGTTCTTGGTCCCCTTCTGTTCTCCATCTATACTCACTCCTTTGAGGAACTCATTTGCTCTCACAGCTTCAACTATCATCTCTACGCAGATGACACCCAAATATACATCTCCTCCCTTCTTCTCTCTCCCTCCCTCCAGGATCATATCTCCTCCTGTTTTCAGGACATCTCCACCTGGATGGCCGCCCACCACCTAAAACTCAACACGTCCAAGACTGAGCTCCTTATCTTCCCTCCCAAACCCTGTCATCTCCCTGGCTTTAACGTCATTGTGGACAGCACTACCATCCTTCCCGTCTCACAAGCCCGCAACTTTGGTGTCATCTTTGACTCATCTCTCTCATTCACCCCACACATCCAATCCATCACCAAAACCTGCCAGTCTCACCTTCACAACATCACCAAGATCTACCCTTTCCTCTCCATCCAAACAGCTACCTTGCTGGTACAATCTCTCATAATATCCCCTCTGGGTAATTGCATCAGCCGCCTCTCTGATCTCCCATACTCCTGTCTCTCCCCGCTGCAGTCTATACTTCAATCCACTTCCCGGATCATCTTCCCACAGAAACGCTCTGGGTATGTCACTCCCCTCCTCAAAAACCTCCAATGGTTGCCTATCAACCTTCGCATGAAACAAAAACTCCTCACTCTTGGCTTCAAAGCTCTCCACCACCTTGCCCTCTCCTATCTCACCTCCCTTCTCTCCTTCTCCAACCCAGACCGTACACTCCGCTGCTCTGCCACTAACCTCCTCACTGGGCCTTGTTCTCACCTGTCCCGCCATTGACCCCTGGCCCACATCCTACCACTGACGTGGAATGCCCTCCCTCCTAACATCCGCCAAACTAACTCTCTTCCCCTCTTCAAAGCCCTACTGAGAGCTCACCTCCTCCAGGAGGCCTTCCCAGACTGAGCCCTCCCTTTCCCTCTGCCCCTTCTCCCCTCCCCATTCACCCTACTCCTTCACTTTGCTCTACTCTCTTCCCCTCCCCATAGCACTTGTGTATATTTGTATATATTTATTACTCTATCTTATTAATAATGTGCATGTATCTCTGATTCTATTTATCTATTTTGATGGTATTGATGCCTGATTACTTGTTTTGTTTTCCTGTCTGTCTCCCCCTTTTAGACTGTGAGCCTGTTGTTGGGCAGAGATTGCCTCTATCTGTTGCTGAATTGTACATTCCAGGCACTTAGTACAGAGCTCTGCACACAGTAACCAATCAATAAATATGAATGAATCAATGAATTTCCTCTCCATCGCAAATCAACAGGCAGCTCTGGGCCTGTCCGAGAACAATTCCTCAGCTCAAACTGTCATCTCCTGTTAAAACTAGATTAGAATTGGTAATTGGTAAAATAGTCCAAGAAGAAGAAAGGCTCTTTAAGTGTCCCAAAAATTCTTCTTTGTCCATCTTGGAATTTTGTAATTTGACAAAAAAGGAGGCCACGATAAACTGGTAGACATGAACATTTTCAATCAAGTCCAAAGCTAGCGTGATTCAGTCATTATTTTATCTGTAGCCATGAGAATTTCCTTATTTAGTCATATGGTCTGATTCCCCCTCTAAACTGTAAGCTCATTGTGAACAGGGAATGTACCTGTTTATTGTTGTATGTACTCCCTCAAGCTCTTAGCACAGTGCTTTTGCACACAGTAAGCGTTCCATAAATATGATTAAATATAAAAAAACCCATAAAAAATGAAGAATGAGACAAGTAGATCTTTTCCTATGAGACCCACCCCCCACAACTTCTAAATCAAGCATCTTATCCCAGTGGGGAACAAAGACAGTTGTTCAGACTCACCAAGAAAGAAACAGGAGTGAAGGGCATAAAAAAAAGAGGAAGAGGTCAGGTTGTTTCCATTCTTCCTCACAGCTCAAGAAGCCCAAATACGTTGAGGAAGTCAATTAGACTGTAAAGCCTTTGTGGGCGGGGAGCATGTGCACCAATTCCGTCATATCGTACTCTCCCAAGTGTTTAGTACAGTTTTCACAAGGGGTGCAGGGAATGAGTCTGTTTATTGTTATTCTGTACTATCCCAAGCAGTGCTTAATACAGTGCTTTGCACACAGTAAGTGCTCAATAAATATGACTGAATGAACATATGCTCTGCAAACAGTAAGTGCTCAATAAATGCCCTTGATTGATTACAGAAAAATCTGACTTCTATGATGGATATTCTCTAGAGATGAATCAATCAATGAACTTGTAAAAATTCCAGTGCTTAGAACAATGTTTGACACATTGCAAGTCCTTAATAAATACAATAAAACAAAAATCGCACAATCATTGGTATTTACGGAATGCTTACTATGTACAGAGCAGTGGAAAGAGCCCGGGCTTGGGAGTCAGAGGTCATGGGTTCTCATCCCGGCTCCGCCACCTGCCAGCTGTGTGACTTTGGGCAAGTCACAACTTCCCTGGGCCTCAGTTACCTCATCTGTAAAATGGGGATTAAAACTGATCACCTTATATCCCCCAGTGCTTATAACAGTACTTTGCACATAGAAAGCGCTTAGCAAATACCACCATTTATTTTATTTATTTTACTTAGCGCTTGAAAGGGTACAACAGCATTAGCAGACAAAGTCCCTACCCTTAATGACCTTAGAGTCTACACCTGGCTACCTCCCTGGTTTCAAAAGGAGAGTGTCAAATTCCTCACTAATAGACAGGAGATAATGAACTGAGTCAGCACCACCTCATAAAGAAAAGGGAAAGTTTCCAAGCATACTGTGAGAGCTCAGATTTACTGTAGGGGCCAGGGGGTCAGACGGACCTGGGATCTATACCCAGCTCCTCCACTCATCTGCTATGTGACCTTGGGCAAGTCACTTCACTTTTCTGTATCTTAGTTACCTCATCTGTAATATGGGACTAAGACTATGGGCCCATGTGGGACAGGGACTGTATCCAACCTGATTATCCCGCATCTACCCCACTGCTTATAATAATAATGATGGTATTTGTTAAGCGCTTACTATGTGCCAAGCACTGATCTAAGCGCTGGGGTAGATACAAGGTTATCAGTTTGTCCCACGTGGAGCTCACAGTCTTAATCCCCATTTTACAGATGAGGGAACTGAGGCACAGAGACGTTAAGTGACTTACCCAAGGATCATGGGTTCTAATCTCTGCTTCTCGACTTACAGCAGACAAGTCAAGAAGCAGAGATTAGAATCCATGATCTCTGACTCCCAAACTTGTGCTCTTTCCAATAAGGCACGCTGTGTCCCCGGCACAAAGTAAGTACTTAACATTTACCACTAAAAAAAAGTCTTTTTTCCCCCATGTCCATAAAAAGTGGTGCTACTGCCTCATCTGAAAGACTTCAAAGCCCATATCTGGTGTGCCACACCCATTTATGATTTCAAGACCAGCAGTCAGTCAATTGTATTTATTTACTGTAAAGGACTGTGTTAAGCACTTGGGAGAGTACATTATAACAATATAACAGATTCCCTGCCCACAATGAGTTTATAGTCTAGAAGGGGCAATAGACATTAATGTAAATAAATAAATGACAGATATGCACATAATAATACTAATGTTGGTATTTGTTAAGTGCTTACTATGTGCAGAGCACTGTTCTAAGCGCTGGGGTAGACACAGGGGAATCAGGTTGTCCCATGTGGGGCTCACAGTCTTCATCCCCATTTTACAGATGAGGGAACTGAGGCACAGAGAAGTTAAGTGACTTGCCCACAGTCACACAGCTGACAAGTGGCAGAGTTGGGATTTGAACTCATGACCTCTGACTCCAAAGCCCGTGCTCTTTCCACTGAGCCATGCTGCTTCTCATGAGTGCTGTGGGTTGGGATGAACAAAGGGAGCAAATCAGGGCGACACAAAAAGGAGAGGGAAGAGAGAAAAAGTCAACAACAGTCTTCATTCATTCATTCAATCATATTTATTGAACACTTACTGAGTGCTCATTAGTACTTATTGTACTAAATGCTTGGAAAGTACAATACAGCAATGAAGAGAGACAGTCCTTGCCCACAGCGTGCTTACAGTCTAGAGGGAGTCTACAGTCTAGAGCCAGTGGTTATACCCGAAAACCTCTGGCTAGGACCTCACCATTTATTCAACCGTATTTATTGAGCACTTATTCTTTGCAGAGCACTGCACTGAAGAGTCATTAGACACTACAGTAGTTGTTGTTGTCTGACCTTGCCCATTTTTCTTGAAAGCAGTTACTATATAGGACTGGCCAATACCCTTTGGCACACTCTTGGTAGTTCAGGTGTTGAACTACACCACTTAAGTACAGTTTCATCTTCTATAAACATCTGGCTCCCTCTCTAGTCAGTAAGCTCATTGTGGGTAGGAATCATGTCTACTTGTTGACTGTATTGCACTCTTCCAACCTCTTAGTACAGTACTCTGAACACAGTAAATGCTGATTAACGTAATTTATTGATTTACCAAGTTCATTCATTCAATAGTATTTATTGAGCGCTTACTATGTGCAGAGCACTGTACTAAGCGCTTGGGATGAACACCAAGTGATCTGATGCCGTGACCAGAAAGCCCTATTTAAATGTAAAAGGGTCCTGTGCTTTGTTGGGTCTGATTTAAGGCAATAAAAGGAATGTTCATAAAAATATTGAAGGATTACTGCCATTTCTTCCAACTCTGTTGCACTGTCCTTTCTCAAGCCCTTAGTAGAGTGCATTACACACATAAGAGCTCAAAAATATGACTGACTGATTTTCTCAGGATTCCTTTCCTTCTGTGATGAGTCAGGGGCCATCCTCACTTTCCAGAAGGGTTGTGAGAGTGTGGCTAGCACCAATAAGTAATGGTTTTAGAGACAATCTGCCTCACCCTGGATCATTTATTATGTTTGTTTCTTTTCTTTGAATGACATTTGTTAAGCACTTACTCTGTGTCCGGTACTGTACTAAGCGCTGGGGTAAATATATGTTAATCAGGCCACATACAGTCCCTCTCCCACATGGGACTCACAATCTTAATCCCCATTTTACAAATAAGGTAACTGAGGCCCAAAGAAGTTAAGTAGCTTGGCCCAAGCCTCAGAGGAGACAAGTGGTAGAGCCTAGATAAGAACCCAGATCCTTCTGTCTCCCAGACCCATGCTCTATCCACTAGGCTAGGCTGCTTCAGTTTCTTCTCATTCAGCTTTGGCATCTGACTTCCTGGACATCTCACTTAACTTGACTTTCACATCCTGATCCAGGCTTCAGTAAGTTTCCTTTTAAATCGGAATCATGAGCTACTGGAAGGTGTCAACGATGAAGTATCTGTTTGGCTACACATCATCTTTTTAATCTCAGAGTCATTTTCATTAAACCAGTCTTGGGGAAAACAGTCACAGATGGTCATACTCAAGGTCCCAAGGAGAAGAAGGAAAGTCAGCGAGATAAACAAAATGGACTTTAGCAAACCAGGGTTTTAACAGATTTAGGGAAGAACCTTGAGTGGGGGAAAAGGTTTGTCTACAAGGCTGAGTCAATCAGTCAATCACATATGTTGAGTGTTAACTGTGTGCAGAATACCCTACTAGGCACAAGGAAGAATACAATGTAACAGAGATGGAAGACACATTCCTGTCCCAAATGAGAGTCCAAGAAAGCAACTGGATTTCAAAAAGATAGTTCATCAGGCTCAGAAACAACTTACTCCAATGGCCCAAAACGTAGAGAAGGCTAGAAGGATATTAGGTTGGGTAAACCAAGAACCACGCTGGATGAAATCCACATGAGGCATTAAAGAAAGACCCCTAAGGAGACAGAGACTATCTTGGGACCAAGAGCAAGTTAAAGCCATAAAAGAGCTGTAACTAAAACAAGACAAAGACACACCAGCTTCTTGCCTTTGGCCTGGAATGTCCTTCCTCTTCATATCCAATAACTGATCACTCTCCCACCCCTTCAAAGGCTTATCAAAAGCACATTTCCTCCAAGAAGCCTTCCCTAACTCAACCCTCATTTCCTCTTCTGTGTCAAGTGGATTTGCCCCCTTTATTCACCCAACCTCAACCCCTTAGAACTTATGTACATATCCATAATTTATCTGTGTTAATGTCTGTCTCCCTTCTAGACTGTAAACTCGATATGGACAGGGAAAGTGTTTAACAACTCAGTTGTACTGTACTGTCAAGCACTTAGTACAGTGCTCTACACACAGCGCTCAATGACTTTGATTCACTGATTGAATTACTCATTCATTCAATCGTATATACTGAGAGCTTACTGTGTGCAGAGCACTGTACTAAGCGCTTGGAAAGTACAATTCGGCAATAGAGACATTCCCTCCCCAGCAACGGGCTCACAGCCTATAACGGGGAGACAGACAACAAAACAAGTAGACAGGCATCGATATCATCAAAATAGATAAACAGAATTATAGATATATATATACACACATCATTAATAAAACAGAGTAGTAAATATGTACAAATATACACAAGTGCTGTGGGGATTGGAAGGGGTTAGAGCAGAGGGAGGGAGAAGGGGCAATGGGGAGGGGAGGAGGAGCAGAGGAAAAGGGGGGCTCAGTCTGGGAAGGCCTCCTGGAGGAGATAAGCTCTCAGTAGGGCTTTGCAGAGGGGAAGAGAGTTAGTTGGGAGAAGGGAGGGCATTCCAGGCCAGAGGTAGGATAGGGGCCAGGGTTGACGGTGGGACAGGTGAGAACAAGGCACAGTGAGGAGGTTAGTGGCAGAGCAGCGGAGTGTATGGGCTGGACTGGAGAAGGAGAGAAGGGAGGTGAGGTAGGAGGGGGCAAGGTGATGGAGAGCTCTGAAGCCAAGAGTTAGGAGTTTTTGTTTCATGTGAGGGTTGACAGGCAACCACTGGAGGGTTTTGAGGAGAGGAGTGACATGGCCAGAGCATTTCTGTAGAAAGATAATCCGGGCAGCAGAGTGAAGTGTAGACTGAAGCGGGAAGAGAAAGGAGGATGGGAGATCAGAAAGGAGGCTGATGCAGTAATCCAGTCAGAATATGATGAGAGACTGTACCAACAAGGTTAGCAGTTTGGATGGAGAGGAAAGGCGAATCTTGGCGGTACTTTTGATAGACATTTTTAAAAACTTCAATTATATTATAGAAAATGCTGTCAGTTCCCTGCTTTGGTCTCCTCATACTCCAGTTTGGACACAACAGACAAGAGACAGTTTGATAACAGAAAGCTGTACAAAGAAATTAATTTTTCTTATTTTCTGCCTTTAAGAAACTGATCAAATATGCAGAACAGTCCAGTGCAAGTCCCATTTGAGAAGAAAGTTTGAAAGCTAAACAGACCCTGTGAAAGAAAGGAAGATCTTGAAAAAGAGCCAAACAAGCCCACTGGAACAACCAGGACACCAAATGAATGGGTGGATGATCCCGGCTGGACCTAGACATTATTTTCATGAATTTATGGATGACAGCAGAATTCCAAAGGGATAGGAAAAGAGCAAAGAATGTGTCTATCCTTGGAAAAACAGAAGAGGAAAGAAACATGGTAATTACAAACAGTTATCCTGACATTTTTGTTCATGGTTCTATTTGGTATATGCTAAGTGCTTACTATGTGTGAAGCACGGCATTACGCACTGGGTTAATATTAAAATGTGGGGCGATAAATGACCAAACTCCAGGAAGAGTCCAAGATAATAGGAAGCAAAAAGCATGACTTTACGGACAGCAAATACTGCCAAACCCATTTTCCCTCCTTCAGTTCCTTCAACAGAAGCAAGCATGGCCTAGTGCTTAGACCACAGGCCTGGGAGTCAGAAGAACGTGGGTTCTAATCCTGGTTCTGCCACTTGTCTGCCGTGTCACCTAGGACAAGTTACTTTACTTCTCTGCGCTTCGATTTCCACATCTGTAAAATGGGGATTAAAGCTGAGAGCCCCATGTGGGACATGGACTGTGTCCTACCTCATTAGCTTGTATCTACCCTAGTATTTAGGAAAGTGCCTAGCACAGAGTAAGAGCTTAAATAACATAAAAAAGGCCAACTCAACAGGAAAAAACTGATGAGGGGTTAGTGACAAAGGAAAAGATAGTCATTCATTCATTCATTCACTCAATCGTATTTATTGGATGCTTACTTTGTGCAGAGATTTGTACTATGTGCTTGGGAAAGTACAACAATAAGCAGACACATTTCCTGCCCAAAACGAACAGTCTAGAGCAGGGAGACAGACATCAATATATATAAATAAATGACAGGTATGGATGTAAGTGCTGTGGGGTTGGAAGGGGGAAAGAACTAAGGGAGCAAGTCAGGGTGATGCAGAAGGGAGGGGGAGAAGAGCAAAGGAGGCGGCCTAGTCTGGGAAGACCTCTGGGAGGAGAGGCCTTCCCAGTATATCCGATAAGTTAAAGGAACACAACTTGGGGTTGTCGAGGAATGGAGAGATTAAAGGAGAGAGTCGGCAACAGCATTGAAAGCACATATTTATTTGGCCTGGGCTCTAGGTCTGCTAAGGACTGTAGAGTGCAAACTCCTTGTGGGCAGGGATTACGTCTTCCAACTCTGTTGTACTGTACTTCCCCAAGTGCTTAGTACAGTGGTCTGCACACAGTGAGCTCTCAATAAATACCACTGACTGACTGGAGAAGAGGAAAGGAGCTTTCACTAAACCGGGAGGGTTTTGGAGATTCAGAAGAAACTTCACACAGGGGGCATAATTTGTTCCTCGGCTTGCTATGGTTCATTCTGAGGACTTGTCACCAGAGAATCCTTGGACCGATTCCAGGGCCCTGGGGGCTTTAAGGAGATTCCCAGGACCTTTAGAGGCCAAGCTAGACTGTAAGGTCCTGGAAGACAGGGATCTTGACTACCACATCTACTATAGAGTACTCTCCCTGAAGGGTTTAATACGGTGCTCTGCACAGAGTAAGCGTTCAATTAATATCTGGATGGTTAGAGTATGGAAATGCTGTCTAGGTCTGGGATGAGATGCCAGCAGTCTCCGGGCATCAGACAAGGAATCAGAGCATGTGACGAGGCTGGAGGGAGAGTAAGAAGTGCTTAACTCTTCAAAACACTCTCCCACTGGCCCCATCTCTGCAGACTCTCAGTTCGTGAAAAGACAACCAATCAATCAATGGTATTTATTGAGTGCCTCCTATGGGCACAGCACTGTACTAAGCAATTGGGAGAGTAATAATAACAACTGTGGTATTTAAGTGCTATGTGCCATGCATTGTTCTAAGTACTGTTCTAGATACAAGGCAATCAGGTTGGACACAGTCCATGTTCCACATGAGGCTCACAGTCTCACTCCCCATTTTACAAATGAGGTAACTGAGGCACAGAGAAATGAAACCACTTGCTCAAGGTCACACAGCAGACATGTGGTAGAGCCGGGAATAGAACCCGGTACTTCTCACTCCCAGATCCGTGCTCTTTCCACTTGTCCATGCTACTTTAGGTGCTGCTTTGGTCCAATGCAACAGAATCAGCAGACATGTTCCCTGCCCGCAACGAGTTTATGGTCTAGAGGGATGTAGACACTTCATTCATCAGGACCAGTGTCGGTTTGAAGTACCCCTGTACCTCGTCCCGGCCACAATATACACAGCTCAAATATGAGTGATAAAATACTGGAAATGCAGCCAAGGGAGACTGTGCTGTCCCCAGTCTTGGCGTGTGGGAAGAAGGAAACCTCAGAGCCTTTAGCCATTCTCCTGTTGGAGGCAACAGATCAGGCTAGAAGATTTTTTGAAGTCTTTACCAGCTCCATGATCCCATGTCTGTGTTTAAAGCCTGAATTTTCCTTTCATTTTCCTAGTTATGCCTCTGACCTAATGACACCCAAAAGAACTGAGCATTTCATTATTTTATATATACTGAATCAAAGCTTTCATAAGAAAAAGGGAACAGTGCCACCTAACTGTAGAAATTGCCTCATTTTTAACATGAAAATTACATTTATAAGCACTGGCTTATAAACAACCTGAAAAACAGGCATTTGATGAGCTGTGATTACCCAGACACACACAGAAGTTACCAACCTCTCAAAAAGCATTAGCAAGAAGTATCAGGAAAATAGGCTGAATATGATTTGGAAATATAATTCAGTATTTTTAAGTTAAGAGAAGAACAATCAGGGCAGCAGTCATGCAAGTTTGCGCTTAATGTCAATGGGAAACTTCAGATTGCTTCTGTCAAGCTTCCAGGAAGTTTCCTATTAAAATTCAAATTCTATCACCCCAGAAAAATGTGTACATCCAAGCATTCCACTCATGATTTTCCACTTCCTTCCTAAACTTCCTTGAAGATTAGTAGACGTCTTTCAAAAATTGTCTTAAGACAGTTTTATTTTATTTTTAAGTTGATAGTGAATTGAGTCCTTTTCCCATTCAACGAAAATGACAATGAAAAATACCCTCAGTGTTACTGAAAAGCAGAGACAGCCAAGACAATATAAAATGGGTTCTTAAAAAAATGAATTACCATTATAGGAACTTGAGAGGAAATCTTCAACCACATTTTATCAAAATCTGTTTTAGGTTAATCACTAGAGAGATACAGATGAAAATATGAGACTGTTCCTCAGAAAATAATCATATTTATTGAGAGCTATATGCAGAGCACTGTACTAAGCTCTTGGGAGAGCACAATACAAGAGAATTAGCAGACACGTTCCCTGCCCACAATGAGCTACAATGATATTATTTTAGACTACTCGAAAAAACTGGGAAATACCCTGGGAAATGGGAACATATTAATTACAACATCTCACAGCCTGCGCTTCTAAGTTAACCCCTCTGTAATGTTTCACAAGTCTGTCTATTTTGATACTCAACCAAAATATTTAGTTTCCGTGGAAACAGGTTATTACAGAATATTCTAGCTGTTCTGAACATAGCTAAGTTTTAAAATATCTACATAAACACCCAAAAGCACGTACAGTCATTTTTACTATTATATTTGAAAATATTCATTCATTTGTAGCCTGATGCTTCATATTTTAAAAGTTGTCTCTTTATCTGTTATATAGTTACACTGTACTCTCCCAAGTGCTTAATAGAGTGCTCTGTACATATAGTAAGCTCTCAATACGCTGACTAACCGGCACCCCTTTCTAAATGCATACTAAAAGAGTATGAGGAAGAAAATTTAGGAAGGTATCCTCAACCTAATGAGGAACTGTCAAGTTTTATTTGAGTGCCTGGAAAAAATTGAACTTTAATAATTATAACAATTGTGGTATTTGCTTAAAGTTTTCTATGTGCCTAGCACTGTACTGAGCGCTGGGTTAGGTACATGAGAATCAGGTCAGATACAGTCTGACAGTTGACTCACAGCTGAAGCAGACGGAGAACAGGCATTAAAAACCCCACTTAAATGATGAGGAAACTGAAGCACAGAGAAGTTAAATGTTTCACCCAAGGTCACACAACAGGCAAATTGTGGAACTAGAATGGAGTTCCATCAAAACATGCATAGTTTAGTTTAAACCAAAAAAACAGTGTGAAAACTTTCTCTTCCTAGCATTGATGTCAAGCACTTAGAACAGTGCTTGGCACATAGTAAGCACTTAACAAATGCCATCATTGTTATTATTATCATCTGTATTACTTGGTCAATCTCAGTCAATTGTATTTATCGAGCACTTACTGTGAGCAGGGTACTACACTAAGCCCTTGGGTGAGTACAATACAACAATAAACGGACACATTCCTTCCCCAAATTGAGCTTTAAGTCTAGAGGGGGAGACAAACATTAATATAAATAAAAATTAGAGGTATGTACATAAGTCCTGTGAGGCTGGGAAGGGGTGATGAATAAAGGGAGGAAGTCAGGGTGATGCAGAAGAGAGTGGGAGAAGAGCAAAGGAGGGCTTGGGCAGGGAAGGCCTCTTGCAGGAGACGTGCCTTTGATAAGATTATAAATGCATCTCAACGACAAACACCAAATTGTTAAAGAGTTCATTCTGGCAGGGGAACTGGCTGTATGAAAAGTGGGCTTTTTAACCAGAACCAACTCTTGCTTCTGATCTCAATGGTCCAAAGCCCCCTGAAGTCCAGGGCTGAGGATTCGAAAGAGCTACTCTAGCTGGTCTGGCCAGTATTTATTTGTGCTAAGGGAAGGGACCATGTCTAGGAATAATCCTCTCCTTTATAGGGTGGGGCTTTGGGTGGAATTTCATTCCAACTCCTGCCTCAACACACAAACACACACACACACACCAACACACCACAGCCTTAATCCTCTACTACACTTAACCTCACAGTTGCCCATGGATCCACAGAGAGCTGGGGAAGAGAATGCCCTAAGCGGCTGGTAAATCCCATAGAATCTGGCTGCCCACAAGAAGGGGAGACTGAAGCCAACTGAGGGTAAAGAAAGGAAGAAAGGCAAACCTAAATTTGCATTTCTGTTTGTTGGGTTGTTTTAATGCAACTTCAGGGGAAATTGACCAGATGTCCCATCTTGGGTACGGTGGTCTTAATATTAATCCTTATCGTGCCAATCCAATTCCAGCCAGCACTGGCTTTGACTAGTGGCTTTGGGGCCATGGCTGTGAAAGGACGCCCAGCCTTGCCCCTGCTTCCCTCAGATAGATTTCTGGGGGTTGCCAAAACCCTGCAGAGAGCTGACAGTGGTGGTTCCACCTGACAGAGTAGCAACCACTCAGGGCAGGTCTGGAACTGGGAACCTACCTGCCAGGCTGAGGGTGAGGTAGAGAAGATGCAGAGGAACATGAGTACTGGGGCTTTTGTTGCTGTTTTTGTTTTTTTTTTTAATGAAGGGGAGAGAGCAGAGCTTTGTTAGCTCTGTTGCTCTTCACTCCCTTTCTTCCCCCAAACCTATTCTCTGCCTTTTCCCCTCCCTACTATCTTGGACCACTGGTCTCACTCTCTATCCTACTCTGTTCTGGAGGAAATAAGAGCCTCTTTCTTGGAAGCCCAGTGGGAGGTAGGTGTAAAATGGCAGATTACGCAGAATGTTTGGGCCTCAAAGGAATGGATTTTTTCAAGTTCATGAACCTTCAATATCAGCCATGTGGAAGGAGATTCACCCTGGCCCATGTTCCTCTTTCCCTCCTTAACTCAGCTTTCTAGCAGACACCCATGTCAAGGCCCTTATTTAACCAAAGGAACTTGAGAAAACTGAGGCACAGAGAAGTGAAGTGACTTGTCCAAGATCACATGGCAGACAAGTGGCAGAACTGGGATTAGAACCCTGCTCCCCTGCCTCCCAGACCCGTGCTCTCTATGGAACACTGCTTTTTCTGCTCTCATAATATCCCAACTGGATTATTGTGTCAGCCTCCTCTCTGATCTCCCTTCCTCCTGTCTCTCCCCACTCCATTCTTCATTCCGCTGCCCGGCTCATTTTCTTGCAGAAACACTCTGGGCTTGTCACTCCCCTCCTCAAAAACCTCACGTGGTTGCCTATCAATCTTCGCATAAAACAAAAACTCCTCACTCTTGGCTTCAAAGCTCTCCATCACCTTGCCCCCCCACCTCACCTCCCTTCTCTCCTTCTTCAGCCCACCGTGTACACTCCGCTGCTCTGCCACTAACCTCCTCACTGGGCCTCGTTCTCGCCTGTCCCGCCGTTGACCCGGGACATCCCCTTGATTCTATTTATTGCTACTGTTTTGGTCTGTCTCCCCCAATTAGACTGTGAGCCCGTCAATGGGCAGGAATTGTCTCTATCTGTTGCCGAATTATACATTCCAAGCGCTTAGTACAGTGCTCTGCACATAGTAAGCACTCAATAAGTACTACTGAATGAATGACCCCTGGCCACATCCTACCACTGACCTGGAATGCCTTCCCTCCTCACATCTGCCAAACTAACTCTTTCCCTCTTTGAAGCCCTACTGAGAGCTCACCTCATCCAGGAGGCCTTGCCAGACTGAGCCCTCCCTTTCCCTCTGCCCCTCCTCCCCTCCCCATTCCCCCTATTCCCTCACTCTGCTCTTTCCCTTCCCCTCCCCTTAGCACTGTGCATATATGTATATATTATTCTATTTATTTTGCTAATGATGTGCATATACCTATGACTGTATTTATCTTGATATCTACGCCAGACTACTTGTTTTGTTTTGCTTTGCTGCCTGTCTCCCCCTTTTAGACTGTGAGCCCGTTATTGGGCAGAGATTGTCTCTGTTGCCAAGTTGTACGTTCCATTGCTTAGTATGGTGCTCTGCACATAGTAAGTGCTCAATGAATACAATTGAATGAATGAAGGAATGCTCTAGTGAAATCAATCAATCGTATCTGTTGAGTGCTTACTGTGTGCAGAGCACTATACTGAGTGCTTGGGAGAGTACAATATAACGGAGTTGGTAAACACCGTCCCTGCTCACAATGAGCTTACACTTTAGAAGCCTCCAACAAAAATAGAAACGATCTGTTGGGGCAAGAATCCTGGCCCAACCCACTAAACATTAATGATACTTGCGATTATGTTATTACTTTAACTATTATGGTATGTTATGCACTATGTGCCAAGCACTGTACTAAGCACTGGGGCAGACACACATAATCAGATCAGACACAATCCCTGTTCCTCACAGGTTTACTGTCTAAGGGGAGAGAGAGAATAGTTACTGCATCTCCATTTTATGATGAGGAAACTGAGTCACAGAGATATTAGGTGACATCCACAGTTACCCAGCAGGCAAAAGGCATAGCCAGATACTCTTACTTCAAAGCCCATGTTCTTTCCACTAGGCCTTTCTGATATCCACCTGCCTCCATTCCTTTTATTTTTCTCATAAAACCAAGGGAGTAGATTTATTAGCCCAAGCTAATGCTCATAAAGCTTCAAGGTTAAAGTCTCCTTGCTTCAGGTTTGCAAACAGTCCATAAATTTGTCGCCAAAAGGGCTGGATCAGCTGCAGCCACTGCCAACACCCTGTATATTCACAGACAGACCATGACAATGAGTTCTAACTGGTCTTGTCCATAAATCCCATAAGACTTTTCCGATGCCGATAAATACTAAGGCAGCAGCTGTGAGGGATCCAGCTCTGTTGCCGATCCTGAGAGGTCAGACCTGAACATTCTGGGTGACTGCGAAACAACAAATGGATATGAGCACTTATGCAAGCCAAGGTTTCAGCAGCTGGAAGATAAGTCACACTGTGCCCCTGCAGGTTGCACAGGTTCAATCAATCAATGCCATTTGGTAAGCACTTATTATGTTCATTTTCCACAAAAACACTCAGGACATGTTTCCCCACTCCTCCAGTAACTTCAGTGGCTGCCCATCCACCTCTGCATCCAACAAAAACTCCTCACCTTTGGCTTTGCAGCACTCAATCACCTTGCCCCCTTCTACTTTACATTGCAACTCTCCTCCTACACCCAGCCCGCATATTTTGCTCCTCTAATGTTAACCTGTTCCTCGATCTTGTCTATCTCGCCTGCGACCCCTCACCCAAACCCTGTCTCTGGCCTGGAATGCCCTCCCTCCTCATATCTGACAGACAATTACTCTTTCCTGCTTCAGAACCTTATTGAATGCCCATCTCCTCCAAGAGGCTTTCCCTGACAAAGCCCGCCTTTCCTCTTCTCCCCCTCCCTTCTGTGTCACCCTGACTTGCTCCCTTTATTCATTTACCTTCCAGCCCCACAGCATTAATGTCAGATATGTACATATCTGTACATTTGTACCATATCTCCCTTCTAGACTGTAAGCTCATTGTGGACAAGGAATGTGTCTTTATTGTTATAGTGGACTTTCCCAAGTGCCTAGTACAGTGCTCTGCACACAGTAAGTGCTCAGTAAATTCAACTGAACGAATGAATATTCTAAGTATACTAAGTACTTGGGAGAGTACGGTGCAACAGAGTTAACGGACATGTTCCCTGCCCTCAAAACTGGAGGCCAGCTAGCATATGCTGTCCCGCTCACCACATGTATTCTTTTTTGATAAAGATAAAATAAGTCTTCTCTGGGCATAAGTGAGGAAGACAGAAATGCTGCTGCATTAGTTTTGTACCATGAATTTGTCTTCATGTTTGAGAATGTGTCCCAGGACAGAAGCAAACTCCTTCAAAGCCTGCCAAAATTTCATCAGAACTCTCCCTGTTAACCTTGCAGTCAGAAAGGCATCTATTAGCTGCCCAGAAAAGTCAGCTATCTCTTAGAACCAAGATGATACCAAGCAAGTAAGCTTGAGTGAGAGACTACTTTCGACAGACCACGTGATTAAGCCATGGTTTGAGAAGTACAAATGGAAATTTTTGCACCAAGTTCCTCTCACTGCCGTTAGAAATATCAATAATTATCAAAACAGCTTGGCCTAGTGGAAGGAGCATGTACCTGGGAGTCAAAGAAACTGGGTTCTAATCCCAGTTCTGCCACTTGTCTGCTGTGTGACCTTGGGCAAATCACTTAACTTCTCTGTGCCTTGGTTACCTCACCTGTAAAATGGGAATTAAGGTTGTGAGCCCTGTGTGACAGGGACTGTGTCTAACTTGATTATCTTGTATCTACCCCAGTACTTATACAGTGCCTGGCACGCAATAAGCACTTAACAAATACCATTAAAAAATAATTGGGACAATTAAAAGAAACTCATACATTTTAAAAAGGGGCAGAAAGAGACAGAGAATTAGCTATACAGTAGTTTGCTGTTCTTAATACACTCATAAAAAGAAAGTGAACACTTCAAATGTTCAATTAATGCCTTTTGACTTGAAATGATGGTCAGTGTACTATTTAACTATCTAATAAGAAACCTCATAATGTTAGGCATCCCACTTGGGACAGGGAAAAAAAATGTATTTATCCAATCAATAAAAGTGCACTCAGGCACCTATAAACTGCATGGTTTGCTATTAAAAGTATATGATTGAGATATAACATCAGATAACTGTGCTTGAAGAAAAGTTCTCAGGATGCACAAATTAGTTTTGTTTGAAGACAGTTTTGGAATTTGTAAAAGTGTTCCAGCTAGTTTATCAAAGGTTATCTAACTTGCATTGGCACCAGCATAAATTTTTGGCTGGAAAATGCCTCGTCTTCTACATTTGAAGTTTTAGAAGCTACATCAGTTGAGTTTAACTGATGATGTGTATTGCAAGCCCTAGAATGTTAGGGGCTTTGGTTGGACAGAGTTTTAGAAATGTGTCTGTTATACTATGTGGTATTCTCCCAAGTGCTTAGTACAGTGCACTGCAAACAGTAAGAGCTTAAAAAATACGACTGATTTTAAGAGCACACATTTGACATCCCTTTTTTATGAAACTACGTTCACCCTTTGTGGGCAAAACTTCACAACCACATGCAAGAAAAGCCAATGAACAAGGTTATAAAACTGGAAAAGTTTCCACACCAGTATCATAATCAATGGTATTTAATAATAATAATAATAATAATAATAATGTTGGTATTTGTTAAGCGCTTACTATGTGCAGAGCACTGTTCTAAGTGCTGGGGTAGATACAGGGTAATCAGGTTGTCCCAAGTGAGGCTCACAGTTAATTCCCATTTTACAGATGAGATAACTGAGGCACAGAGAAGTTAAGTGACTTGTCCACAGTCACACAGCTGACAAGTGGCAGAGCCAATTTACTGAGCACCTACTGTGTGCAGAGCACTCTATTAAGCACTTGGGTGAGTACAAGACAACAGCATTATCAGACACTTTCCCTGCCCATAACAAGCTTACAGACTAGAGGGGAGAGAAATATTAATATGAATAAATAATTTATAAAATATAATTTAAAGATATGTAAATAAGTGCTGTGTGGCTGAGGTGGGGCGAAAATCAAATGTCCAAAGGTCACAGAATCAAACGCATAAGCGATATAGAAGGGAAATGGAACTGGGGAAAAGAGGGCTTAATCAGTGAAGGCCTTAATAAAATACTCTCCCAAGCTCTTAGAACAGTGCTTTGCACAAAGTAAGCACTTAATAAATGCAACTGAAGGAATTAATTAATTAATTATGCATTGAAGGTGGAGGGAGTGGTGGTCTAGCATATATGGAGGAAGTCCCAAAGTACGGGGAGGGTGTGGGGAAGGGGTCAGGGGCAAGACTGGGGCATAGTGAATGAGCTGGCTATAGAGGAGCAGAGTGTGCACTCTGGGCTTTAGTAGGAGATTAGTGTGGGAGATAGGATGAGGTGAGCTGATTGTTTCAAAACCACTGGTTTGGAGACAGCCATTGGAGGTTCTTGAGGATTAGGAAGACGTGGACTGAACGTTCTTGTTGAATAATTATCCTTAAAGCAGAGTGAAGTATGGACTGGAGAGAGGAGAGACAGGAGGCCGGGATGTCAGTGAGGAGACAGATGCAGAAGTCAAGACGGGACAGGAAAAGTGCTTGGCTCAGCATGGTAGAATTTTGGATGGAGAGGAAAAGGTGGACTTTAGCAATGTTGTAAAGGTAGAACAGACAGGATTTGGTGACAGATTGAATATGTGTGTGGAACGAGGGAGATGAGTCAAGGACAATGCCAAGGTTATGGGCTTGTGAGACAGGAAGGATAGTGGTGGTGTTTTCTAGAGTGAGTAAAATACAACAGAGGTGGTAGACATGTTTCCTATCGACAATGACCTCAGAGTCTAAAGCAGCCTGGTGTAGTGGAAAAGGCAAGGGCCTGGGAGTTGGAAGACCTGGATTCAAATGTTGGATCCTCCTTGCCAGCTGTATGACCTTGGGCAAATCATTTAAATTCTCTGTGCCTCAGTTTCCTCATCTGTAAAATGGGGATTAAATACCTGGTGCTCCCTCCTACTTAGACTGTGAACCCCATGTGGGATCTAATGATCTCGTATCCACCCCTGTGCTTAGTACAGTGCTTGACACATAGTAAGTGCTTAAGAAATACTATCACTATTAATTAGTACAACAGCAAGGCTACAGACAACTGAAGAAATTGAGCTTATTCAACTAAGAGCATCTAAAGGACCTAGAAGCAGCGTGGCCTAGTGGAAAGAGAATGGATCTGGGAGTCACAGGTCCTGGGTCCTAATCCCAGCTCTGCCACATTTCTGCTGTGTGACCTTGGGCCAATCACAAATTCTCTCTGCCTCAGTTACCTCATCAGTAAAATAGGGATTTAATCCCACTCCCTCCAATTTAGACTATAAGCCCCATGTGAGACAGGAACTGTATCCAACCTGAATAACTTTTATCTACCTCAGCTCTTAGAACAGTGTTTGGCAATTAACACATTATTATTATTATTACAAGTCCAATGTCTCCCATACAAAGACCAATAAAAATGGCAAGCCAGTTTTCATTGATTTCTACACATCTAAACTGGCTTCCCTTGTAATTGATAATTTTGAAGATTAATGTCTGGAACAATTCTGTTACTCTATTTTTGCAAAATGAGAAACAGATTATTTGCATCCTCAGGATTTAACACTTGGTACCAGAGCTGAAAATTTTCATGCTGTGGGACCCATGGCTTTAGACAATAGACTACAATTGGGTCATCAAGTAATATTTCATTCTCGATCAAATGAGGGAAGTTATGAATGAATGATCAGGGGAAATAAGTGAGCCAGGATCTGACTGCTCTTGAAGTGGAGTTGCTGGCAAGAGGGCAGAAGACTGAGGTTAGAAGCTTTAAGAAAAATCTTTAGAAGTCAAAGGAATCTGAATGACAGATGCCAAGCCCTCTTTTACCCCAGAATCAATTCTGTGCCTCTCACAGTCCACTCGCAAAGGAAGGCAGTGAGCACAATTACTTACTGGATGGACTCTGGAGACAGAAAAATGATTTGGATTGACTAAGTCATCCAAATAAAACCTTATAATTGCACCACTCTCCACTTGGCTTTGGTTGGGTCTAAACTAGTCATTAGGAACAACAAAAACCTCCGTGTCAATCAATTATGTTTACTGAGCGCTTACTATGCCCAGAGACCTGTACTAAGTGCTTAAGTGAGTACAATATAACAGAGTTGGTAGATGCATTCCCTGCCCACGACAAGCTTAAAAAACAGTCAATCCAATTAATACAAAGACCACCATTTCACGACAGCTAAGCTACCCAGCCTTCTTTCCGTTTAATACATTCAAATATCATTTCAAAAATCTAAAAAATACTGAAAAAACACTTTTGAATTTGGAAGGTGATCCCCAAAATTAAACATTCTAAAGGGCAACTATGGTGGCCACTGACAGCATTCAAAAATGCCACACATGGTAACGTACATGAGACAGTACAAATGAAAACCAGATCACCTTCCATGTTATGGTATAGTTGGCCATTCTAATAGAATAGCCACCCAAAAATGATGATTTCCCAATGTCACCAAAGACATAATTAATGAAAGTAACCCAAGCTGTTGTCCTTTAGCTGGAAAACCTGATTAAAGTGAAAGCATTAAAAGACAAAATAGATCGCCACCATAATAATAATAGAAGTGAAGAACTAGCACCTAGCAAATGATGAAAAATTTCTTCTGAAGCCACTTCTATTAATAATAAACTTAGGGGATACAGACATATATATGCACATATATTCCCCTTTATATTAGAATGCTTCCAAAATTAGACTTCTCTTTCAGTTTGAGTTCCTACATTCAGCCAGTCACCAAATTTTTTTTTCTTACTGGTATTTAAGCATTTACTAAGCAATCTTCTAAGGGTCAGGACAGATATAAGCTAATTGCTCTGGACACAGTTCATGTCCCACATAGGGCTCTCGGTCTTAACTCCCATTTTACAGATGAGGGAACTGAAGCACAGATATGTTAAGTGACTTGCCCAAGGTCACACTGCAGACAAGTGGGGGACCCAGGATTAGAACCCAGGTCCTTCTGACTCCGGGTCCATGCTATAATCCCTAGGCCATGCTGCTTCTCAGTTCCTGTCAATTCTTCTACAACAGTTCTAGAATCAGCCATCTCCTCTCCATTCAAACTACCATCACCCCATTCAAGCAGTTATCATATCCCAACATGACTGCGACATCGGCTTCCTTGCTGACCTCCCTACTTCCAGACTCTCTCCCTTCGAGTCTTTACTTCAATCTATTGAGGTTGTTCTACATGTCCCTCAATTCCTCAAAAACTTTCTAGGCTTCAAGGCTCTCCATCACCTTGCCCCCTCCTACCTCTCCTCCCTTCTCTCTTCCTACAGCCCACCCCACACGCTCCGCTCCTCTGCCGCCCACCTTCTCACCATCCCCCATTCTCACCTATCCCGCTGTCGACCCCTGTGCCATGTCCTCCCGCTGTCCTGGAACGCCCTCCCTCTTCACCTCTGCCAAACTAATTCACTTCACCTCTTCAAAACCCTACTTAGAGCTCACCTCCTCCAAGAGGCCTTCCCAGACTGAGCTTTCCCTTTTCCCTCTGCTCCCCCCCAACCCCCCCTTCACCTCTCCTCAGCTAAGCCTTCTTTTCCCCCCTTTCCTTCTGCTCCTCCCCCTCTCCCGTCCCCTCCCTTCAGCACTGTGCTCGTTTGCTCAATTGTATATATTTTCATTACCCTATTTATTTTGTTAATGAGATGTACATCACCTTGATTCTATTTATTGCTATTGTTTTAATGAGATGTTCATCCCCTTGATTCTATTTATTGCTATTGTTTTTGTCTGTATGTCTACCCCAATTAGACTGTAAACCCATCAATGGGCAGGGACTGTCTCTGTTGCCGACTTGTACATTCCAAGTGCTTAGTACAGTGCTCTGCACATAGTAAGCGCTCAATAAATACTACTGAATGAATGAATGAATGAATGAATAAATACTCCTCCCTATATCCATCAGAGACTCCTGCCCAGTGAACCTAAGGCCTTCAATCAACTCTCTCTGCACTTCTTATTCTCTGTTCTTTCCAACCTTTCCCAGCTCACACCACTACTCTCAAACTACTCTCAAAGGGAGAAGTACTCACTGTACTTCATTTTCTTCTCTCTCGCTACTAATAACCTCAAAACATCTGGCGGAACCTCCCTCCCCCTTGGCATCCAGCAAACCACTGCCCTCCAATTTTCCAAGCCCTTTGGCATTCACACCTCTCCCCAGGGGCCTTCCCTTATTTATCTCTCATGCCCCACAACTGCCATACCAGCACCTGCCCAGCATGTACAACTATGAGAACTCAACAGCTTCCCCCACCCAAGATTTATATATATATATATCAATATATTTTGTCTCCACTTGTAATATTTTGAATTTTAGTGTTTGTCTCCTCCACTGTGTTCTAAATTCCTTGATGATAGGTATCAAATCTTCTAATTCTTATTGTACTTTACCAAATGTTTAGTACAGTGCTCTCCACCCATTAGCCAATACAACTTTTAATTAATTACTGGTTCCAACAACTAGAAATGTTACTCTGTCACAAGAATTTGTAAAGACCACACGCTCCAAAATCCAGTGCCCATTTATTCTATATTGCCAGCTTTCATTTTTGATACACATTTTTCTCTCCAACATTTCTTTCCTCAGTTTTCATATTTTGTTGATATAAAGACAACGCTGGGGGACTAGGGGTCCCTAGAGAGCATTAATGCTACCTCTCGGCACTCTAACTTTTGAATCATAGGTGTCGCTTACAAATTCAGGGACAGCTTCACCAACGCGACACACTGCCTCCAATTCAAACCTAACAGATGTGAAACAGCTAAACTATTGTACTAGGACTTTTTATTCTACCCCCACAGAACAGGAAAATCTCCCATCTTCTCTCTGTGCCTTGTGCAACATAAGTCACGTCTCGGCAGTTGTGTATCTTGTTACACTCATGTGGGTCAACCCACAATTCCCAGGGGTGGTGGCATAGAGTTGATGCCATTTGTTACACACACACACTCGAAAACGCATGCTCACATGACAGAGAGGATGCTGGAGCCCCCAGAGACATTCTAGGAGCTTTTTCTAAGGACAAAAGAAAAGCTCAATAACCAAGGGCACAACAAGATGAAGGAATCAGAAGTCCTGGTACAATGAGTCCACCACATTTATGCAAGGGGCCATAAAACCAATTGGGGAGGAGGGCCTTCCTCTGCAGACCCGATTCTTTTACATCTGTTGTGACATCACCTTGTCAAGATCAGCACTAACATCGTCAGTCAGTCAATCGCACTTATGGAGCACTTACTGTGTCAGAGCACTGTACTAAGCTTTCAGCAGAGTAAGATATAAAAATATCAATCACTAGTATTTGAATGTTATGTGAAGAGCACTGTACTCAGCGCCTGGGAAAGTACCATTCAATAGAATTATCAGAAAAGTTCTCTGCCTCTAATGAGTTTACAGTCTAGAGGGGGAGACAGATGTTAGTATGAATAAATAAGAACTTTACAATATATAATTTAAAGATATGTACATAAGTGTTGTAGGGTGGGCCAAATATCAAGTGTCCAAAGGTCACAGGTTGAAGCACAGAGATGATGCAGAAGGGAGAGTGAGCCCGGGAAATAAGGGCTTAATCTGGGAAGGCCTCTTGGAGAAGATGTAACCTAATGCTTTGAAAATAGATACATTCTCTGCCCACAAAGAATTATAGTCTAGAGGGGGAGACAGACATTAATATAAATAAATTACAGATGTGTTCATAAGGACTGTAGGGGCATTAAATAAGGGAAGCAAATCAGGGTGACGTAGTAGGGAATGGGAGTAAAGGAAATGAGGGCTTAGTCAGGGAAGGCTTCTTGGAGGAAATTTGCCATCAATAAGGCTTTGAAGGCGGGGAGACTCGTCTGCCAAATATGAAGAGGGACGGCATTTAGGACAGAGGCAGGATGTGGGCATCAGGTCAGCAATGAAATAAAAGAGATGGAGGTAGAGTGAGTAGGTTGGCACTAGAGGAGCAAAGTGTGTGAACTGAATTGTAGTAGGAGAGCAGCGAGGTGACGTAGGAGGGGGCAAGGAGACTGAGTGCCAAACTGATCTAATCTTACCAATGGTGGGGGGAGATCACTCACTCCCCATCTCTGCAATGCAAGACAAACTTATCATGGGAGGACACTGACCCAAATATTCCTCAAACTCCAGCCCACATCTCGCTCAGACCACCAAAATTGGGGGAGGGAGAGGTATGCGGGGGGCTGAGGGAGATCCTGCTCAGGATGTACCACCAGTACTGAAAGTTTTTACTGAAGGGAGATCTTGGCCATCTTGCATAAAAGATAGGCTCGGCAGGCACTCTTAATCATTGACTTCAAGGCACTCAATCAACTCTTCGTCCCTCCTACCTTACCTCACTGGTTTCCTAGTACACACCAACCCACACACTCCAGTTCTCTAACGCCAACCCAATGTGTGTACCTCCATCTCACCTATCCCTTGCCCACATCCTCCCTCTGGCCTAGAACTCCCTCCCATTTCATATAATAATAATAATAATACTGGCATTTGTTAAGCGCTTAGTAGATGTAAGTGCTGGGGTAGATGTAATCAGGTTGTCCCACGTGGGGCTCACAGTCTTAATCCCCATTTTACAAATGTGGTAACAGAGGCACAGAGAAGTTAAGTGACTGGCCCAAAGTCACATAGCTGATAAGTGGTGGAGGTAGAATTAGAACCCACGACCTCTGACTCCCAAGCCCGTGCTCTTGCCACTAAGCCACACTGCTTCTCCTATCTGACAGCCCTCTATTCTTCCCACCTTCGAAACCCTCCCGAAATCACATCTCTTCCAAGAAGGGCAGGGCATGTCTCTGTTAGGGTTGCGTTGTACTCCCCCAAGCGTTTCGTACAGTGCTCTGCACACAATAAGTGCTCGATAAATGCCCCTGGTTAATAGACTGATCCAAAATAACCAGCTAACATGGGAGGCAAAGGCCACACTGATTACTGAGATGGCTCCACCGGCACCTGACACAGTTCTTTGCCAGCTATTTAGTACAGTGCCCTGCACACAGTAAGAGCTCAATGAAAGAGCTCGAGAAGCAGAACTGCCTAGTGGATAGAGCACGGGTAAGGGAATCAGAAGAAACTGCGTTCTAACCGCAGCTCTGCCACTTGACTGTTTCTGTGACTTTGGGCTGGTTACTTCACTTCTCTGTGCCTCATTTTCCTCATCTGTAAAATGGGGATTGAGACTGTGAGCCCTGTGTGGGACAGGGATTATGTTCAAGCTGATTACCTTGTATCTACCCCAACACTTTGAACAGTGTCTGGCACACAGTAAGCACTTACAAATACCATAAAAAAATAAATAAATAACACCGATTGACAGTGCTTCCAGATATACTATATTATGACACAACACTGGAATGGACAACGCAGTCATTTTGGCTGTAAATAATAACAATTATGGTATTTTTAAGTGCTTACTATGTGCCAAGCACTGTACTTCAGCGCTGGGGTTGATACAGGGATATCGGGTCGAACGCAGACCCTGTCATTCATTCATTCAACTGTATTTATTGAGCACTTACTGTGCACAAAGCATTGTCCCACAAGGGGCTCACAGACTCAATCCCCATTTTACAGATCAAGTAACTGAGGCATAGAAAAATGAAGTGACTTGCCCCAAGTAACACAGCAGACAAATGGCAGAGCTGGGATAGAGAAGCAATGTGGCTTAGTGGAAAGAGCAGGGGCTTAGGAGTCAGAGGTCATGGGATCTAATCCGCCACCTGTCAGCTGAGTGACTTGGGGCAAGTCACTTAACTTCTTGGTGCCTCAGTTACCTCATCTGTAAAATGGGGATTAAGACTGTGAGCCTCACATGGGACAACCTGATTACCCTGTATCTACCCCAGGATTTAGAACAGTGCTTGGCACATAGAAAGCCCTTAACAAATCCCAACATTATTATAACTCTTGCCCTTTTGACTCCCAGACCATGCTCGATATAGCACTTTGCAATGTGCTCCATGGCTGCTTTACTTCCTTACTTGTACCACCCGCTCCCCATCTGAAACCTCACTGACAGGGGTGAAAGTGGAAATATGCGCACCATTATCACTATACACTGGACCTGGATCCCAGAATCTTTGAGCCTGGAGCAGGATTTATCCCTCATTTATTAAGGGAGACCCCGGTCATCGTCACACCAGGATCGCACTCATAGGCCACACCTCAATGCCAGGGGCCTATGAAAAAAAGATTCTCCATCCAGATTTGGACTTCAACCTGCCTACTCAATGTTCAGCCCCTGGTGAACAGAGGAGGGGAGAGTCTAAGATAAAACGCCTGTCAGCTGTGAGACTTTGGGCAAGTCACTTCACCTCTCGGTGCCTCAGTTACCTCATCTGTAAAATGGGGATTAAGTCTGTGAGCCCCATGTGGAACAACCTGATTATATTTTGTCCCTCCCCCAGCACTTAGAACAGTTCTCCAGACATAGGAAGCGCTTTACAAATACCAACATTATTTGCTCTTCCCCCTTCCCCTCAGCACTGTGCTCATTTGTATATATTACTTATTACTCTATTTATTTTGTTAATGAGATGTATATCTCCTTGATTCTATTTATCTTGATGATGTTGTCCTGTTTTGGTTTTGCTCTGTTTTGCTTTGCTGTCTCCCCTGTTTAGACCGTGAGCCCGTCATTGGGCAGGGAGTGTCTCTATCTGTTGCCAAATTGTACATTCCAAGCGCTTAGTACAGTGCTCTGCACAGTCAGCGCTCAATAAATACTACTGAATATTATAAGCCAAGGACAGAGCTGCGGGCAATGACAGGCCCAGGATGGAACAGCTCTAACCGCCATCACCACCTCTACACCGATCCCGAGGGTGTGCAAAGCGCTGGTCTTTCCTGTCTCTGCAAAACTCACATTTACTTTGATCAACCTTCGCCGTTTCTTCCAAACTCGTTTCGACTCTGACTTTCTGCACGGGTTGACCATTTGGAAAGCTGAACTAATTAAAAGTTGCGGCCCATTTTCCACATCCCCCTCCCCAAAACCCTTGCAGGGAAAACACTTCGATACCTTTGGTGGAGCCAAAACACACAAGATAAGTAGCCATCGGAGAGAGTAAATAAGGTTCTGCTTCAATAAACTCTACTTTGCCCTGCAAAATCCCTGTTGGAGCAGGGACAGTCCCTCCCTGCTGTCCTAGGGCCTGGAAAGGATGGGTCACCCTGGGTTTCCAGCTTATTTTCCCGGTTCCTTTTTGTTGACTGGTTTGTCGCTTGGTGCATCCCGACGGGGAGGGGCAGAGGGATGCAATAATAATAATAATAATGGCATGTGTTAAGCGCTTACTATGTGCAAAGCACTGTTCTAAGCGCTGGAGAGGATTCAAGGTGATCAGGTTGTCCCACAGGGGTCTCACAGTCAATCCCCATTTAACAGATGAGATAACTGAGGCCCAGAGAGGTTAAGTGACTTGCCCAAAGTCACACAGCTGACAAACGGCTGAGCCGGGATTTGAACCCACGACCTCTGACTCCCAAGCCCGTGCTCTTTCCACTGAGCCACGCTGCTTCTTCTCCCTCCCTTTTCTCCCCAGGGCAGTTGGGGAAGCTAACCGACCGCCCCTCCTCCGGATGACTAATGTGTGGCTCAGTGGAAAGAGCCCGGGCTTGGGAGTCAGAAGTCATGGGTTCGAATCCCTCCTCTGTCACATGTCAGCTGGGTGACTGTGGGCAAGTCACTTAACTTCTCTGGGCCTCAGTTACCTAATCTGTAAAACGGGGATTAACTGTGCGCCTCACGTGGGACAACCTGATTCCCCTGTGTCTACCCCAGCGCTTAGAAAAGTGCTCTGCACATAGCAAGCGCTTAACAAATACCAACATTATTAATAATAATGGTATTTGTTGATGGTAAATTTGTTGATAAATCTGATGGTAAATGTGTTGATGGTAAAGACGGGCAGGGGCGAGGAAAAGAAATAAAATAACAAATCAAGCCTGCAGCTGGTCGGTTCAGCTCCAAAGTGTCCGGAGAAAGATGCCCGCAGCTGCTGGAGGAGGAGGAGCAGCTCACCCTGCACCCCCAGACCCGGCCGGTCCCGGGAGGGGGGGCGAAGGCAAAGGTCAGGGGGTGCCCCAGGAAGACCCCAGGGCAAGGGGGGTATCCCAGCAAAAGCCCCCCAACCCCCGAGATGAGACCAAAAGGAGAAGAGGGGAGCAGCGGGGAGCTCTTGCCCCGTCCCCCACGCCTCCGGGGTAAAAAGCGGGGCGAGCCCCGACCCTTTTCGGGGCTGCTGCAAGTGTTGGCCCATCATCCCTCACCTTCCAGAAGCACGGACACGTGTCCCGAGCTGGGGGGGGGGGGGGGGGGGTCCAGGTGCCCGAAGGTCGCAGGAGTGGCCGAGGCCCGGGGGGCACGAGGTGCACCCGTTGCACGGTTGCACGGGGTGCAAGCGTTGCACCGGGTGCAGGGTTGCACCGGGTGCACCCGTTGCACGGTTGTACGGGGTGCCCGCGTTGCACGGGGCGCATCCGTTGCACGGTTGTACGAGGTGCACGCGTTGCACGGGGCGCACGGGATCCGCGCAGAGCGGGACAGGAGGCGGCGGAAAAGCAGGGCGCCGCCGGCACAAACAGAAAGAGAAAGGAAGGAAGGAAGGGGAAGGGAGCGGAGAGGAGAGGAAAGCCGGCCCTCGCCCACCCTGCCGGGCGTCCCCGGATCCCGCGCCCCCCCCGGCCCGGGAGCGCTTCCTTACCCCGGCCACGGCCGCGCAGCGAGCCCGCCGCCACAGGGGGCGCTCTGCCGGAGGACGGACGGAACGACGGACGGGACGATTGATTGACAGGCGGGGCCGCCAGCTGGGAGGAGGCCGCAGCCAATGCCGACGCCGCGCGGCCGGAGGGGGCGGGGCCTGAGCAGGGGGCGGGGCCTAGGGCAGGGGGCGGGGCCTAGGGCAGGGGGCGGGGCTGGGGAATAATAAATGTTGGTATTTGTTAAGCGCTTACTCTATGCAGAGCACTTTTCTAAGCGCTGGGGGAGATGCGGGGTCATCAGCTTGTCCCACGTGGGGCTCAGAATGTTGGTATTTGTTAAGCCCTTTCTCTGTGCAGAGCACTGTTCTAAGCGCTGGGGGAGATACAGGGTCATCAGCTTGTCCCACGGGTGGCTCCCAGTCTTCATCCCCCTTTTCCAGATGAGGTCACTGAGGCATAGAGAAGTTAATAATAATAGTAATGTTGGTATTTGTTAAGCGCTTACTCTGTGCAGAGCACTGTTCTAAGCGCTGGGGGAATCAAGATGATCAGGTTGTCCCACGTGGGGCTCAGAATGTTGGTATTTGTTAAGCCCTTACTCTGTGCAGAGCACTGTTCTAAGCGCTGGGGGAGATACAGGGTCATCAGCTTGTCCCACGGGAGGCTCCCAGTCTTCATCCCCCTTTTCCAGATGAGGTCACTGAGGCCCAGAGAAGTTAATGATAATAGTAATGTTGGTATTTGTTAAGCGCTTACTCTATGCAGAGCGCTGTTCTAAGCGCTGGGGGGGATACAAGGTCATCAGGTGTCCCACGTGAGGCTCCCAGTCTTCATCCCCATTTTAATAATAATAATGTTGGTATTTGTTAAGCCCTTACTCTGTGCAGAGCACTGAGCTAAGCACTAGGGTATATACGGGGCATCAGGTGGTCCCACGTGAGGCTCCCAGTCTTCATCCCATTTTAATAGTAATAAAGTTGGTATTTGTTAAGCGCTTACTCTGTGCAGAGCACTGTTCTAAGCACTTGGAATCTCTTCCCCTCTTCAAAACCCTACTTAAAACTCACCTCCTCCAAGAGGCATTCCCAGACTGAGCTCCTCTTCTCCCTCTACTCCCTCTACCACCCCCCTTCACCTCTCCGCAGCTTAACCCTCTTTTCCCCACATTTCCCTCTGCTCCTCCCCCTCTAACCTTCCCATCCCCTCAGCACTGTACTCGTCTGCTCAACTGTATATATTTTCATTACCCCATTTATTTTGTCAATGAAATGTACATCGCCTTGATTCTATTTAGTTGCCATTGTTTTTACGAGATGTTCTTCCCCTTGACTCTATTTATCGCCATTGTTCTCGTCTGTCCGTCTCCCCCGATTAGACCGTAAGCCCATCAAACGGCAGGGACTGTCCCTATCTGTTGCCAACTTGTTCATTCCAAATGCTTAGTACAGTGCTCTGCACATAGTAAGCGCTCAATAAATACTATTGAATGAATTAATAATAGATAGAGACAGTCCCTGTCCTTTGACGGGCTTACAGTCTAATCGCGGGAGATGGACAGACAAGAACAATGGCAATAAATAGAATCAAGGGGAAGAACATATTAAAACAATAGCAAATCAATAGAATCAAGGTGATGTACACCTCATTAACAAAATAAATAGGGTAATAAAGATATATACAGTTGGCGCTTACTATGTGCAGAGCACTGTTCTAAGCGCTGGGGTAGATACAGGGTGAGCAGGTTGTCCCAAGTGGGGCTCACAGTCTTCATCCCCATTTTACAGATGAGGTAACTGAGGCACAGAGAAGTGAAGTGACTTGCCCACAGTCACACAGCTGACACGTGGCAGAGGCTGGATTCGAACCCATGACCTCTGACTCCCAGCCCAGGTTCTTTCCCCTGAGCTACAATGTTTCTCTTCTTACAGCAGCATGGCTCAGGGGAAAGAGCCCGGGCTGGAGAGTCAGAGGTCGTGGGTTCGCATCCCGCCTCTGCTGCTTGCCAGCCGCGTGACTTTGGGCAGGTCACTGCACTTCTTTGGGCCTCAGTTCCCTCAGCTGGAAAATGGGGATGAAGAATGTGAGTCCTACATGAGACAACTTGATCACCTTAAGTGCTTAGAACAGTGTTTTGCACATAGTAAGCACTTAACAAATACCATTATCATTATTCTTGTATCGGTGAATACAATCGTCACTGAATCTTTTCAACAACTTGCACACTCTCCACGAAGCGGGAATTGAGACTAGCAAATGAACATCACTTCAGTTTGCTGCTTAAAAGCAGAATCATTAGTATCCAATATTTAATAAATAATAATACTTATGGTATTTGTTAAGCGCTTACTATGTGCAGAGCACTGTTCTAAGCGCTGGGGTAGATACAGGGTAATCAGATTGTCCCACGTGGGGCTCACATTTTTCAAGACCCATTTTTACAATTGAGGTCACTGAGGCCCAGAGAAATTAAGTGATTTGCCCAAGGTCACACAGCAAGACAAGTGGCGGATTCAGGATTAGAACCCACGACCTCTGACTCCCAAGCCTGGGCTCTTTCCATTTTGTTGAGTACAGCGTGCTTTGAAACTCTACAAAACAAAAAAAGTTCTGCCCTGTGATTACAACCGAGTAAATAATGAAGTGTTCACCAAGTGAAATTGCTAATGGCAAATCTTAGTCTCAAACTAATTTTAATATTGATATTGCTATAAAAATTAAAAACTGATTTTAACACAATAAACTCTAGTAGTAATTGCATTTATTAAGTGTTTGCTAGGTGCAGAACACTGCGATAAGCGCTAAATTCATACCAAACCATATCACCAACTACAAGATTCCAGGTGAATAAATATGATAGAACGATGGGGGAAAACACATTCCGATCAGCATCGATTTGATAATAAAACCACCAATCCTGGAAATATATTCACTTAAATCCATTGCCAGTGCTAACTAGAGTTGTTTAATCACACCGTGTCCTTAGTTTCAACTGTAGAATTGATTCACAGAGCAACTCCTCAGTGGCATTTTTACCAACAGTTTGGGAATGTTTATTCCATTTAAATGACTCATTACTGAAAAGAAAGCAAGTATGAAACTCTAGTAGTCACCTCATAGAAAGCAGATCACCTCAATTCAGAACTCTTCTTAAAAGTCATATTTTGTAGATAGTGGATAAGTACAACTGAATCCATTCAAAGGGCCGAAGGCAGTTGAAAGTTACATCTTCAAATTATATGGAAAAAGAATCAGTAAAGAGTTTATGCAATTCATAGAAAATAAAAGAACTCGAGTAAAATCTTTTCTATTTGAACAAGTGATGATGAGATTAAAATAACCAAGTTCTTGATAAAATAGACTTCTTTCCATGGACAGTGGTGAAGAGAGAGAGAGAGATCAGAGGGGTTCTTTTAAAAAGTATTTTTATGGTGATCACTGTTATTAAGTTGAATTTTCCCAGAGTCCCAGAAGTAAACTGGGCCTTTTTTTGAGGGGAGGAGGCCGGGGGCAGAGGGGCTAAATTTTTCATGCACCAGATGTGAGCGTGAAGGGGCTAGAGAGTCCTAAATGGTTTGTGCTTGTACATATATATATGCATATATATACACACACACACACACACACACACAAATATACATATATACATATGTACATATATATGTTTCCACTATGTTCATTTATTCATTCAATCCTATTCATTGAATGAATGAATGTATATGTTCGTTCCACTATGTTCATTTATTTGTTCAATCCTATTCATTGAGTGTTTACTATATATATATACATATATATATATATGCACTACATAGTCTATTGGTAGACTGAAAGAGTGATGCTTCCTCCCCCATTAAGCATTTCCTAAATTCTAAGCACTGTGTTGATGAAAGACATTCATATCAGACACAGTCCTTGGCCCCATGGAGAATGTCATAGTGGATAGAATATGGGCCTGGGAGTCAGAAGGTCATAGATTCTAATCCCAGCTTCTCCATTTGTCTGCTGTGTAACCTTGGGCAAGTCACATTACTTCTCTGTGCTTCAGTTACCTCATCTTTAAAGCAGGAATTGAGACTATGAGCTTCACGTGGGACAGGGACTGTGCCTTACCCAATTTGCTGGTAATAATACTGATGGTATTTGTCTACCCCAGGGTTTAGTACAGTGCCTGGCACAGAGTAGGTGCTTAACAAATACCATTATTATTATCTGAAAGGGAGGAAGAATAGATATTTTATCTCCATTTTACTGATGAGGAAAATTGAGGTATAGAGAGGTTAAGTGACTTTCCTAGTCTCACAGAGCTGGCAAGTTGGAGGTGCCAAAAGCAGAACCCACATCTCCCGACTCCCATCCAGTCTTGTACTCTTTCCACTGTGTTCATTTATTCATTCAATTCTATTCAGTGAGTGTTTACTGAGGGCAAAGCACTGTACTAAGCCCTTGGAAAGTACAATTTGGCAACAAAGAAAGACAATCCCTACTCAAAATGGGTTCACAGCCTAGAAGGGGAGAGACAGACAACAAAACAAAACAAGGAGACAGGCATCAATAGCATCAATATAAATTCATAGAATTATAGACATATACACATCATTATTAAAATCAATAGAGTAGTAAATAATATATACAAATATAGACAAGTGCTGTGGGGAAAGGAAGGGGGTAGAGCAAAAGGAAGGTGTAGGGGGAATGGAGAGGGGAGGAGGAGCAGAGGGAACGGGAGGGCTCAGTCTGGGAAAGCCTCCTGGAGGAGGTGAGCTCTCAGGAGGGCTTTGATGAGGAGAAGAGAGTTAGTTTGGTGGAGGTGAGAAGGGAGGGCATTCCAGGACAGCGGGAGGATGTGGGCCAGGGGTCGACGGCGGGACAGGCAAGAACAAAGCACAGTGAGGAGGTTAGAGGCAGAGGAGCGGATTGTGCAGGCTGCACACTCCGATAATGTCCCACTGCCTCTAATGTTATTATTTTGTATTATATATTTTTCCACTTTCTGTAGAATTTGCCCACTCTAAACATCTGGAAGGAACTTTTCATCATCACAGGCAAAAATAATTGCTCTGTTTTCCATTTAAAATACATAGATTATTTGAGCTAAAAGATAGCATGGATTTAGTGTACAAGCCTAACAGAATTATGAAGGAATAAAATCAAATTTGAAAATAAACAAGGCAAAAAAATAGCCCATTCTTCAGTGTCAGTGCTATTTACTGAGATTTCATCCTCTTATTAAAACCAATATAAAATCAACACCTAGAAATCTACTTCCCCTCTCCATCCACTTGAGCTGGTGTAAATGCTGTGAAATTGGCCCAGAATTGGCTAGGGTGTGTGGGGAAACTGACAGCGAGAGAGAACCTGGAAGGAACAATGGGTCCTGGGCAACTGACCCCACCCTTTCTTCCTCAAATGCCCTTCCAAAATGCATATATTATAAATTATTTATTTACATCAATGCCTATCTTCCCCTCTAGACTTAAAGCTCATGGTGGGCAGGGAATGTGTCCATAATAATAATAATAAATAATAAGACCTGTAGTATTTGTTAAGCTCTTGCTATGTTCCAGGCATTGTACGTAGCGCTGGGGTGGAGACAAGCAAATCAGGTTGGACACAGGCCCCGGTCCCATATGGGGCTCATAGTTTCAATCCCCATTTTACAGATGAGGTAACTGAGGACCAGAGAAAGAAGTGACTTGCCCAAGGTCACGCAGTAGACAGTGGTGGACCTGAGATTAGAACCCACAACCGTCTGGCTCCCAGACCTGTGTTCCAGCCCCTGTGCTATGCTGCTTCTCAGAGTGGCTACCACCTCTGTTGTACTGTACTCTCCCAAGCATTTAGTATAGTACTAAACACATAATAAGCTCAATAAATACCACTGTTGCCATTGTTCAGGGTAAACTACTGGTCGCTCAAGCTCTTTTCCACCCAGTTTTCAAACCCCAATTAAAGTCTGACTTCTCAATGAAACCAAGAGACTGAAAATTCCCTGTTCCCCACAAAATAAATGAGTGGAAATTTGGAAGAGTTGGAATTTTCTCTTTAAATTTCAATTTATGTCAATTGAGTTTAAATCAAATATGACTGATGGATTTAAATGAGAAAGTATGACACGTTATCAAGCGATCACCAAAAGAGAAATAGCATTCGCTAATGATATTACATCCCTGCTTTTCAGGTCTGATTATTTCCAATTCTGTGAATTCATTTTGAAGTTAAATTCTCATATAACTAATGATGAATCAATATTTTGCATGGTTTAAATATTTAATTATACACAAACTATGCATTATATTTTTTAAGTATGTTTGTTGAACCAAATACTTTCTCCTGTTGTTAAATCTGTATAATTAGGACCAATTTTACATACCCCAGAAAATTATATTTTCCTATTTTTCTATGCTTTCAGAATTACTAAATTTAGTTACTGCCTTCAAGTACCATCATGTATTTCATTTCCTCTCATCGAATTAAATACAAATAAATTAAATACCGTGTTTTTGAGTACTGAGATGTTATATAGTATTATTAGTAACATCAATCAATAGTATTTATTGAGCAGCTACTGAGCAAAGAAAGCAGCATGTCTTAATGGAAAGAGCACGGGCTTGGGAGTCAGAGGATGTGTGTTCTAATCCTGGCCCGTCCACTTGTCAGCTTGGTGACTTTGGGCAAGTCATTTCACTTCTCTGTGCCTCAGTTACTCCGTCTATAAAATGGGGATTAAGACTGTGAGCCCCACGTGGGACAACCTGATTACCTTGTATCTACCCCACTGCTTAGAACAGTGCTTAGGCACATAGTAAATGCTTAACAAATACCATCATCATTGTTAAGGGCTTCGAGAAGTGTGGTACAGGAAGAAGACATTAGTACACTGCTCAAGTGCGTAGTACAATGCTCTGCACATAGTAAGTGCTCAATAAATACGAACGAATGAATGAATGAATGAATGAATGAATGAATGAATGACCTGATCTATGGCCTGAAGGGAGTTCAGTATGAAATGGGGAATAGTGACACCAAATAATTTACAGTTAAGATGTGAATGGATAGATGAACAGAGGGATAAATAAATGTCAATAGAAAGTATTTACCAATCAATCCTTCATCAGTCATATTTATTGGGTAGTTATTCTGTGCAGAGCACTGTACTAAACTCTTGGGAGAGTACACAATTATGCAGTTGGTAGGCACATTCTCTGCCCACAAGGAACTTACAGTCTACAGAGTTTTCGGGGTGTAGAAACTGAAGGACAACTTTCCCAAACTGCTGTGGGTACTGGCCCCTTGGCTTGACGCTAGTTAGAGTGATGAGAAGGAAGTAAATGAATTTCTGTGAGCCACATGGTCTGATCTGATTCTTAATGTCTGTCTCCCCCTCTTCAGACTGCAAGCTCATTATAGGCAAGGAATATGTGTTTGTTGTTGTTGTCTTGTACTCTCCCAAGTGCTTAGTACAGTGTTCTGCACATATTATGCACTCAATAAGTACGAGTGAATGAATGAATGAATCCCACCCCACGTGGATTTTCCCAGCATCGCATGAGGCCACAGTCCCACAGGCCATTTCGAAACCTCAATGAATATCCATTTTTGGCCTTGCCTACAGCTCAGATATCTCCATTTCTTTGTTCTTCTGTGGTGTTACTCACTGTGTCCTGAACTCATCTATCTCGCTGCTGACCCCTTTCCTAAATCCTCCCACTAGCCTGGAACTCCTGTCCCTGCTGTATCATCCAGATCCCCACTCTCTCCACCTTCAGAGCGTTACTAAAGTCACCTCTCCTCCAAGAGGCCTTCCTGAATTAAGCCCTCTTTTCCCCCGGCTCGCTCTCCCTTCTGCGTCATCTATGCACCACAATCTGTGACCTTTGGATCCTTGATATTCTAACCACCCCTAACCCCTCAGTACTTATGTACATATCTTGAAATTACATGTTATAAATTACTTATTTGTTCATATTAATGTCTGTCTCCACCTCTAGCCTGCAAGCTTGACAGCAGGGTCCATGTCTGCTAATTCAGTTGTACTCTCCCAGTGCTTAGTACATTGCTTTGCACTTAGTAAGTGCTCAATAAATTTGATTGATTGATTATTTTAATTTTATGAAAACTCTGATAAATGTTTCAGGAAGCAGGACATTTTCAACATCCAAATACTTGGTGCAGAACACAGCCATGGATTTCTCTTCCCATCATCTCACCTCTGACCCTTGTTCTCATCCCGTCGTCTCACCCCTGACCCCTCACCCATGCCCTCCCTACAGCCTGGACCTTCCTCCTACTTTATGTTCAACAGACCCTCACTCTCCGTAACTTGAAAGCCTTCTTAAGGTCACATCTCCTCCAAGAGACCTCCCTTGACTAAACCCTCATTTCCTCCAATGATAATAATAATAATGATGGTGTTTGTTAAGCACTTTACTTTGTGCCAGGCACTGTACTAAGTGCTGGGATGGATACAAGCAGATCAAGTTGGATTCAGTCCCTGTCCCATGTGGGGCTCACAGTCTCAATCTCCATTTTACAGATGAGGTGACTGAGGCACAGAAAAGTGAAGTGACTTGCCACAGTCACACAGCAGGTAAGGGTAGGAGCTGAGATTAGGACCCATGACCTTCTGACTCCCAAGCCCGTGCTCTATCCATTACGCAGTGCTACTCCTTCTCTTTTCTGCATCACCCACAGATGTGGATTTGAACCCTACATTCACTCCACCTATAGTCCCATAGCATTTATGTGCATGTCAGTAATTCATTTTCACATGGGACTGCCCCTATAGACCTTAAGCTCCTTGTAAGCAGAGAACATGTCTACCAACTTGGGTGTATTGTATTCCCCCAAGTGCTTAGTATAGTGCTCTGCACAGATTAAGCACTCAGATTAAGCACTCTTACTCTATCCTAATCCTCCTTGACCTCTCAGCTGCCTTTGACACTGTAGACCATCTCCTTCTCCTCCACACCTTATCTCACCTTGGCTTCACTGACTTGGTCCTCTCCTGGTTCTCCTCTTATCTCTCTGGCCGTTCATTCTCGGTCTCCTTCACAGGCTTCTCCTCCCCCTCCCATCCTCTAACTGTAGGAGTTCCTCAAGGGTCAGTTCTCGGCCCTCTTCTGTTCTCCATCTACACTCACTCCCTTGGTGAACTCATTCGCTCTCATGGCTTCACCTACCATCTCTATGCAGATGACACACAGATCTATATCTCTGCCCTTGTCCTCTCCCCCTCCCTTCAGGCTCGTATCTCCTCCTGCCTCTGGGACGTCTCTACCTGGATGTCTGCCCACCACCTAAAACTCAGCATGTCCAAAACTGAGCTCCTCATCTTCCCTCCCAAGCCCTGTCCTCTTCCTGACTTCCCTATTCAATCATTCGATAGTATTTATTGAGCACTTGCTATGTGCAGAGCACTGTACTAAGCGTTTGGAATGTACAAATCGGTAGCAGGTACAGTCCCTGCCCTTTGACGAGCTTAAAGTCTAATCGGGGGAGACGGACAGACAAGAACAATGGCAAGAAATAGAATCGAGGGGAAGAACATCTCATTAAAACAATAACAAATAAATAGAATCAAGGTGATGTACATCTCATTAACAAAATAAATGGGGTAATGAAGATATATACGGTTGAGCGGACGAGTACAGTGCTGAGAGGATGGGACAGAAGAGGGGGAGGAGCAGAGGGAAAGGGGGAGAAGAGGGTTTAGGTGTGGAGAGGTGAAGGGGGGGTGGTTAGAGGGAGCAGAGGGAAAAGGGGAGTTCAGTCTGGGAAGGCCTCTTGGAGGAGGTGAGCTTTAAGTAGGGTTTTGAAGAGGGAAAGATAATTAGTTTGGTGGAGGTGAGGAGTGAGGGCGTTCCAGGACCGCGGGAGGACGTGGCCCGGGGGTCGACGGCGGGATAGGAGAGACTGAGGGACGGTGAGGAGGTGGGCGGCAGAGGAGCGGAGCGTGCAGGGTGGGCAGTAGAAAGAGAGAAGAGAGGAGAGGTAGGAAGGGGCAAGGGGATGGAGAGCCTTGAAGCCTAGAGTGAGAAGTTTTTGTTGTGAGAAGTGAGTGAGTGAGAAGATTTACTTGTATCCACTCCAGCGCTTAATACGGTGCCTGGCACAAGGTAAGCGCTTAACAAATACCATAATTATTTTATTATAACTATGTACTTTTTGCCAAGAGATCAGGGATGGGGATGGGTGATAACCCAGCAGAATGGGCAGAAAGTCCACTGGAAGCTAGGGCCTCAGGTAGAATTCAGGTGTTGAGGTCTGTGATTTGGGAAGAATGGGAAGAAGCCTTGGGAGAGTTCCATGAGGAGGGAAACAGTCTACATCTTCTTTACCGCTAACTCTGGTAGAATTTATTTCCATAATCAGGACTAAAGAAGCATCTTTAGAATGTGTGCATTGGACCATCCGACTACAACTAAATTCTTATTTTTCAGGGGTGAGGATAAGCACAGCACTGAATTCAGGCATATCAAACCTATTTCTGTAGTACTCAGTTTAAATATTTTCTGACCCTTCCTATAATGAGCTAACAGTCTGTCTTCCATAAAATCATTATAAAGACTAAGCTGCATGTCTACTGATTTAAATCTTTCAAATGACAAAAATATCTAAGGAAAAAAAGACAGAAAGAACTCACAGACAATCTGTCTTCAGGATAAGGCTCAAAATAATCGTGTTATAATTGAAGGTTTGAATGAGGACATGAGGTGAAGTTCAGAAGAGCCCACTAGTTATTGGAAATTAGAGACAGGTTTCCAGGGATAGGGAAGAGGGCACTTACTACAACTTCCAGAGCTTGGAAGCAGCGTGGCTCAGTGGAAAGAGCACGGACTTTGGAGTCAGAGGTCATGAGTTCGAATCCCAGCTCCGCCACTTGTCAGCTGTGTGACTGTGTGCAAGTCACTTAACTTCTCTGTGCCTCAGTTGCCTCATCTGTAAAATGGGGATTAAGACTGTGAACCCCACGTGGGACATCCTGATTCCCCTGTGTCTACCCCAGCGCTTAGAACAGTGCTCGGCACATAGTAAGCGCTTAACAAATACCAACATTATTATTATTATTATTATTCCAGAGCCCCCATACACTAACAATAATAATAATAATGATAATGTTGGTATTTAACTGCTTACTACGTGCCAAGCACTGTTCTAAGTGCTGGAGTAGATACAGGTTAATCAGGTTTTCCCACATGAGGCTCACAGTCTTAATACCCATTTTAGAGATGAGGTAACTGAGGCACTGAGAAGTTAAGTGACTTGCCCACAGTCACACAGCTAAGTGAAAGAGGTGGGATTCGAACTCATGACCTCTGACTCCCAAGCCTATGCTCTTCCACTACAGTGTAAGCTCCTTCAGAGCAGCGATCACGAAGCGGCATGGCATAATGGATAGAGCTCGGTCCTGGGAGTCAGAAGGTCATGGGTTCTAATTCCAGCCCCACCACTTGCCTGCAGTGTGACCATGGGCAAATCACTTTACTTCTTTGTGACTCAGTTACCTCATCTGTAAAATGGAGATTGAGACTGTGAGTCCCAAGTGGGATAGGGACTATGTCCAACTTGATTTGCTAGTATCCACCCCATTGCTTGCCACTTGTCAGCTGTGTGACTGTGGGCAAGTCACTTAACTTCTCTGTGCCTCAGTGACCTCATCTGTAAAATGGGGATTAAGACTGTGAGCCTCACGAGGGACAACCTTGTTTTAATGAGATGTTCTTCCCCTTGATTCTATTTATTGCCATTGTTCTTGTCTGTCTGTCTCCCCCGATTAGACTGTAAGCCCATCAAAGGGCAGGGACTGTATCTATCTGTTACCGATTTGTCCATTCCAAGCGCTTAGTACAGTGCTCTGCACATAGTAAGCGCTCAGTAAATATTATTGAATGAATGAAGTACACAATACATACTATTGATTAATCGGGTCCATTTATTAACATTGGCCATTTGGAGGAACAGGTCTGTACTGTGATTTTCCTGTTTGACCTAAAGAAGAGATGTTTGAGAAACAGGCAAAATAAATCAATTAACTTGTAGTGTTTATTGAGTACTTCCTGCCTGCTGAGAATCTGGGAGAGGACTGTAGAGTTAAGGCACGATTCCCATGACCTCACATTTGGTTTCTGTAATTCTCAACCACTTCTACTCTAAAATTTTAGTTAAACTTAAAATCTAACTTACCCCTTTAAGTTCCCCACCTTTTTCATTTGTTGAAATAATGACTAGCTTTCCCCCAGACAAGTGGATTTCAACTATCCTGAAGGACCCCTCCATTCTTCCAGAAATCACGGCATTGCAATACGTGATACACTTTGCAATTCTTCAGAACTTCTTTTAGCACAGAATATATTTGGATGTGAAAGAACACCTCGAATAGCTTTTATTCTTCAATGTTCAGATGAAATGACTCGATCGTGGTTTACTATGGTAGACCTTAAAAATGAAATTTCATAAGCTACAAAGTGTTGGATATGTCTTAGAATTGCTAAAAATCTACATTTCTTTTTATGTCATCCTGACACAGACTCAATTCTGTCCGTCTTCATTTTTTTAATCCCCTTTAGACCATTTAAGTAGATAACGAGGAGCACAGTACTGCATTAAGATATACTTTCATATATTAGAATATATCCTATGTCCTTATAACAAAGACGGTTTAGATGTCTAGAAGGGTTAGGCCTTATGGGATTCATAGAACATTATAAAAATAAAATAGAAAGTAAAGAATCTATGCTAATACTTCCCTCTCCATATACGCCAGACCACCACATTCCCACCTTCAGAGTCTTATTAAAATTATACATCTTCCAACAGGCCTTCCCTGATTAAGCCTTCTTTTCTCCGGCTCCTTCTCCCTTCTGCACTGTCTATGGACTTGCATTTGCTATTCACCCCACCCTCAACCCCACAGTATGTATGAATATTTCAATAAAGTATTTATATTAATGTCTGCCTCCCCCTCTAGACTGTTAGCTCTTTGTGGGCCAGGAACACGTATACCAACTTTGTTGTACTCTACCAAGCACTTAGTACAGTGGTCTGCACCTAGTAAGCGCTCAATACATGGCACTGATTGCATGATTATTTAATAGGTGCACCCACATTTCTTTAGCAGGAGAACTCAAAGATAGCAGGGATTGTATTTTCATTGTTTAGTAATGTTATAAAACAGAAATCCTAAGTTAGTTATCAAAAAATCCTTCCTGCTATTACAGTTTAATTTCTATCATGTACTCATTACCAGCAAAACATAGAGAATCTACCCATTCTCTTTAAAAAATTTGCCCTCTGTCCCAAGGCTCTGACTACTGTAATTTAGTCTGAGAGGTATTTTCTCAGAGGATGTCAACACCAAGCAGGAAAATACCGGCCTTTCTCTGAACTCCTTTTGGGGCTCGCACTGACCAAGAGATTAATGTCTTTCTAATTATAATTAATGCATTACATGGAGTTCATTTTAAAGTCTGATGTTTTTTAATTTGTGATGAATAGGCTACCAGAAAAGATGCTTCCTGATGGACATAATTGCTGCTATCGCATTTATTCCCCAGAGGTATCGTGAAGTCATTTTTTCAGAGAAACATCAGAGGCAATATTGGGTCTGAGTTGAATTAACATTGGCTAGAATATTTCAGTTCAACCACTTCTACTGTCAACAAGTTCTTCATTATTTCTAAACTAAGAACTCACTTGTCTTGTCTTATGTCGTCGAGTCGCCTCTGACCCATAGCGATGCCATGGACACATCTCTCCCAGAACTCCCCACCTCCACCCTTTCTGGTAATGGATCCATAGAGTTTTCGTGGTAAAAATACAGGAGTGGTTTACCATTGCCTCGTTCTGCACAGTAAACCTAAGTCTCCACCCTCAACCCTCTCCCATGCCGCTGCTGCCCAGCACAGGTGAATTTTGACTTGTAGCAGATTGCCTGCCACTCACTAGCCACTGGCCAAGCTAGGAATGGAATAGGTAGGCCTCTGCTTGACTCTCCCTACCGTAGTCGAGACTGGTAGAGAACTGGAAACTCTCCAGGTGTGACCCTGACAGGGGAAGAACTGACTAGCTTTGATTTAAGCCCATTTCCTGAAGATACCCTTTGTAGAGATGGAGAGAAGTCTCAGTAAGTACCCTCTCATACCAAGGTTTCCCTTAAAACTTTGGAAGACAGTTAGTGACCCTTGGTCTTCTTTTCTGCAGGCCAAAACTCTATTTTAGGGCAGGATTATCTTACCGCATTGGCACGGAATATTTCTGCTTTTATACTACAATGAAATGTTTGCTCTTTTTGAGCAAAGCTGCGTGGCTACTCATAGGACAGACTACACTGAACAGAAGGAAGGGAGAAATAGGCAATCACTTAGTTAATTAGCTCTAGGTAATCGGCCAGTCTGTATAGCACCATTTTTTTTGGTCTTCAATTGACCATCACATGACCAAGTCTCCATTTCTTTTCCTTTTGTCATTTTGCATAACTGATCGTGATCTGCTTGGAATCCCCCTGATTTTTTTCAGCCATACTTGTATCTAATTAATCATTCCCACTGCTTTTGACTCGATACTTCATCTTCTATTGCCTTCCCTAATGAATGTGTCCCAGCTTCACTGGAACATTTTCTAGCTTACTACAGTCACTTTGAATTCCAATCCTGGCTTCTGAAATGTGAACAACTCTGCCTAATTTGCTGTCAGTCAATCAGTCATCCAGTCAATTGCATTTATTGAGCACTTACTTTATGCAGAGCACTATACAAAGCACTTGGGAGAGTACAAGCACTTAGAGTCACAGCGTGGCTTAGTGGAAACAGCCTGGGGTTGGGAGTCAGAGGTCGTGGGTTCTAATCCCAGATCCTCCACTAATCAGCTGTGTGACTTTGGGCAAGTTATTTCACTTCTCTGTGCCTCAGTTACCTCATCTGTAAAATAGGAATTAAGACTGTGAGTCCCACGGGGGACAACCTCATTACCTTGTATCTACTACAGCGCTTAGAACAATGCTTGACACATAGTAAGCATTTCACATATACCATTATTATTATTGTTACAATACTACCAACACAATGAGATGGCTCTCAATTGAGAAGCAGCATGGACTAGTGGAAAGAGCACTGACCTGGGTGTCAGAGGACTTGAGTTCTAATCCTGGCTATATCACTTGTCTTCTGTATGACTTTGGGAAAGTCACTTAACTCTTCGGTGCCTCAGTTATCTCATTGGTAAAATGGAGATTAAGATTCGGAGCCCCCTGTGGGACATGGACTGTGTCCAACCTGGTTAACTTACATTTACCCCAGAGCTTAGTACAGTGCCTGGCACATAGTAAACTCTTAACAAACAACATGAAAATACAAATTCTATCATTCAAACTATCGATGAGTAATACCATTCTCTGGACCAACCTGTAAAGGATGACACTTTATACCACATGTCAGCTGTGTGACTCTGGGCAAATCACTTAACTTCTCTGTGCCTCAGTTACCTCATTTGTAAAATGGGGATTAAGACTGTGAGCCCCATGTGGGACAACCAGATTGCCTTCTATCTACCCCAGTGCTTAGAACAATGCTTGGCACATTGATGAGAAACAGTGTGGCTCAGTGGAAAGAGCCCGGGCTTGGGAGTCAGAGATCACGGGTTTGAATCCTGGCTCTGCCACTTGTCAGCTGTTGGACTGTGGGCAAATCACTTAACTTGTCTGTGCCTCAGTTACCTCATCTGTAAAATGGGGGTTAAGACTGTGAGCCTCACAGGGGACAATCAGAATACCCTGCATCTACCCCAGCACTTAGAACAGTGCTGTGCACATGGTAAGTCCTTAACGAATACCAACATTATTATTGATTAATAAATAAATTATGTATATTCACATAGATGCTCCAGGATGAAGGAAGGGTAAATAAGTGCTCGGAAGAGTCCACTATAGAAGAGTTGGTAGACAAGTTACCTGCCCACAAGGAGTTTCCAGTCTAGAAGGGGAGACAGCCCACTGGGGAGCTGTCTTGTGATTCTGAGAAAGGCTTAGAATCTCCACCACAGAATTTCCAAATCTTTAAGAGTTGGATAAGCAAGATTTCCAATTCCCAAATCTCCTGGAAAATATCTTCTCGGGCAATATATTTGCAGATAAATATGTTCAGAAGCTAAAGAGATGAGATGAGCCAAGGAAGGAGTTTTAGGCAGGAAAGCAAGGTAGATATTGGAAGACAAAAACGTTGGTGGGAGAAAGTGAGAGAGAAAGAAAAAGACAAGGTGACCCCACTCAGTAGAGATATTATGTAGTTAGCTGTTGTTTTTTGTCATAGATCCACTGGGTACATCAAGCAGGGAATGTCACTGTTTATTGTTGTATTATTAATAATAATAATAATAATAATGGTTTTTGTTAAATTCTTACTATGTGCTGGGCACTGTACTAAGCACTGGAGTGGATACAAACAGACAGGGTTGGACACAGTCTCTGTCCCACATTGGGCTCATCTGTCCCCATTTTACAGATGAGGTAACTGAGGCACAGATAAGTGAAGTGTTTTGTCCAAGGTCACACAGCAGTCAAGTAGTGGAGCCGGGATTAGAACCCTTGCATTTTTAACTCCCGAATTGTACTTTAGAGAAGCAGCGTGGCTCAGTGGAAAGAGCCCGGGCTTTGGAGTCAGAGATCGTGAGTTTGAATCCCAGCTCTGCCACTTGTCAGCTGTGTGACTGTGGGCAAGTCACTTCACTTCTCTGTGCCTCAGTTACCTCATCTGTAAAATGGGGATTAAGACTGTGAGCTCCACGTGGGACAACCTGAGTCCCCTGTGTCTACCCCAGCGCTTAGAACAGTGCTCGGCACATAGTAAGCGCTTAACAAATACCAACATTAACATTAACATTACTTTCCCAAGCACTTATTACAGTGCTATGCACACAGTAAGCACTTAATAAATACCACTGAATGAATGAATGACTAAGAAATCATCTGCTTCTGACCCCAGGGTCAAAAGGTTGGCACTAATGGGTTCCAGATAAGCCTTTGTATAGCCTACATTCCTTAATTTAAATAAATGATAGCTTCTATTTAAAGTATCAAAAATAAATGACTAATGTATACTCATCCTGTGCGAAAGGCTAGTGTTCGTATTTCTATTTATTCCTGGCAATATTATGTTTCTTTTGTTTCAAAACTGATAAGAAAACTGCCATCATTAATCATGAGGTGAGCAACAGAACTAACATCACGTAAATAAGGGGATCATAAGGACATGCACAAAAATGTTCTCGGTGGCAATTTGTCCATCTCCTGTAATTGCTGAGGGATGCCCTCTGATACCCACAGATCACTGCCTTCCCCTCCCAGAACCCTAAAGATACGGACACTACTTCCTTGAGGTGGCACTTAGGGGCAAAAGGCAAGGTGAAGGGGAAGCTGGGTGTTTAGAATTGAAAATGCCCACATAAAGGCGTAGCCTGGCATAGTGGATAGATCACGGGCCTGGAAGTCAGGAGGTCATGGGTTCAGGAGATCATGGGTTCTAATCCCAGCTCCACCACTTGTTGCTATGTGAAACTTGGGCAAGTCACTTCACTTCTCTGGGCCTCAGGAACCTCAACTATAAAATGGAGGTTGAGACTGTGAGCCCCATGTGGGAAAGGGATGGTGTCCAACCGGATTTGCTCGTATCCATCCCATCACTTAGAACAATGCCTGGCATATAGTATGCCCTTAAAAAATACTGCAATTATTATTATTATTGTTCTGGGGGATTCATTCTACCAGTCAGGGGACAGACAGCTGAGCTCTAGGAGATGGCTCTGAGAAAAGTTGGGGAAGGAAGGGTTGCAGTGCCTTTTTAAGCATCCTCCTTCAGAGGGGGATCAAGACCCTTACTCCCCAGCATGAGTTTTAGTCCTTCTTGGACCCCCTCCATGCTCAATATCTAAGCAAGAATAAAGACAATAGTAATTATGGTATTTGTGATGCAGTTACTGTATGCCAAGCACTTTACTAAGCAAAGCAGCATGGCTCAGTGGAAAGAGCACGGGGTTAGGGGTCAGAGGTCATAGGTTCTAATTCCAGCTCTGCCACCTCTCACTTGTGTGACTTTGGGAAAGTCACTTAACTTCGCGGTGCCTCAGTTCCCTCATCTGTAAAATGGGGATGAAGACTGTGAGCCTTACATGGGACAATCTGATTACCCTGTATCTACTTCAGCACTTAGAACAGTGCTCGGCACATAGTAAGCGATTAACAAATACCAACATTATTATTATTATATAATGCAATGAGATCTGAGACTGAGTCTCCTAACCACAGGGGCTCTCAAACAGGGTGACCAAGTGGAAAGAGCAGTGCTCTGCACACAGTAAGTGCTCAATAAACATGATTGAATGAATGAAGACCACAGGTCTGGATGTCGGAAGATGCAAGTCCTACTCCTGGCTCTGCTACTTGCTTGCCGTGTTACCTTGGGCGAGTCACTTAACTTCTCTAGGCAGGGAATGTGTCTACCAACTCTTCTTATATTGTATTCTCTCAAGCACTTAGTACTGAGAAGCAGCGTGGCTTAGGGGAAAGAGTATGGGCTTTGGAGTCAGAGGATGTGAGTTCTAATACCAGCTCTGCCACTTGTCTGCTGTGTGACCTTGGGCAAGCCACTTAACTTCTCTGTGGCTCAGTTACCTCATCTGTAAAATGGGGATTAAGACTGTGAGCCCCACGTGGGACAAACTGATTACCTTGTATCTACTCCAACGCTCAGAACAGTGCTTGGCACATATTAAGGGCTTAACAAATACCATAATTATTAATTATAACTATTAGTACAGTGCACTGCACACAGTAAGTGCTCAATAAAATCACTGATTGATTGATTCTCTATGCATCAGTGTCTTCATCTGCAAAATGGGGTTTCAATACCTGTTCCTACTACTTAGACTGTGAGCCCCATGTAGGATAGAGACTGTGTCCCACCTGATTATCTTGTATCCACATAGTAGATACACATAATAAGCATTTAACAAATACCCCAGTATTGTGAAGAGGAAGGGAGAAAAGGTATTTATTCCCCATTTCACAGCTGAGGAAACTGAGGCACAGAGAAGTTAAATGAGTTGCCTAAAGTCCTACAGCAGGGAAATGGTAAAGCTGAGGTTAAAACCCAGGTCATCTCACCCCCGGGCCTTAACGCTTTCCACTAGGCTACATGGCTTCTCTCCAAGCAGAAAGTTTTGGAGTTTAAAGCCCTGGTAAGATGACCCATTAAAGGCCAGTGTTTGTGGCTTGTGGGATCTCTCAAATTTCTAAAACCTGTTCTGGGTCTGTCCTGTAGCTCATAAGCTCCTTGTGGGCAGGAACGTGCCTATCAACTTCAGACCATAAATGCTGAATAAATATGATTGATTGATTGATTGACTGATAGCTCTGTCCCCCTCTAGACTTTAAGCTCCTTGTAGGCAGGAGACATGCCTACCAACTCTGTTATAGTGTCCTCCCCCGAGTGCTCAGTTCAGTGCTGTGCACTCAGCAAGCGCTCCATAAATTCCACCGATTCATTAGTGTTGACTGCATGAACAATCCCCATTTCTCCAAAGTTTAGCGGACAGTAGCTGCTAAATGCTGGACAGTGATTGAATGCTATGGTAAATGCCCAAGGCAGCTGTAACTAAAGAGGAAAGATTGATAAGGCTTATCAAGGGCCAGAAAATGATCCCTGACGAACTCTCACTTCCTCTTGCTCCAAGAGCTGTGATACAATCTTGCCATCTTTCAGTTTCACTCCACACGAAGGCTTTCAGTCCCAGATGAGTTTGATGGAGCGGTTTTCCTTGAGCTATGTTGTTTAGGTCAGGATGAAATATCTGCTTCTTTCAGAGAGCTTGACAGCTTGCCTCTCAATCTCGATTGGAGACTTTCTCACTCTGCAACAAGTGCAAATGCACCTGCCATTTAAGCTGGGCCCATTTTATGCTGGGAGTTTGGGCCAATTCCTGAACAACGACTAAAATACCCCAGCCACACTCCTTAAAGTCATTGCCACGTGTGACCTCTCTAGTTTGCTCCTAAATACCAACCTACTCACTGTGCCTTGATCTGGCCTCTCTCATCATCAATCCCTTGCTAATGTAAGCTTTCCTGCCTGGAACGCCCATCATTTTCAAGTCTGACAGACCATCGTATTCCCCAGATTGAAAACACTATTTTAGGGTTTCTCTTCCTAGTAACCTTCCCTGATTAATCTATCATAGACTGTAAACAGGCTCTGGGCATAGAAAGTGCCTACCAACTCTGTTGGTAGCATGACATAGTGAGAAGTAGCATGGGCCTGGGAGTGAGATAGTTATGGGTTCTAATCCTGGGTCTGCCACTTGTCTGCTCTCTGGCTTTGGGCAAGTCACTTAACTTCTCTGGGCCTCAGTTACCTCATTTGTAAAATGGGGAGTAGGACTCTGAGGCCCATGCGGGACAGAGACTGTGACCAACTCCATTTGCTTGTGTCCACCCCAACTCTTAATAAGTGCCTGGCACTTATTAAGGGTTTAACAAATACCACAATTATTATTATTATTTTGAACTCATCCAAGCAGTTAGTGCAGTGCTGTGCACCCAGAGTAAATGCTAAATAACTACGATTGAGTGATTGATTGATTCACTCCATCCTATTTTCTCTTTATTCTCTGTCACCTTTGCACTCAGATCTTACCCCCATAATCATCATTATCAAATGCTGTCGAGTTGTTTCCAATCCTTAGCGACTCTATGGACCTATTTTCTTCAGAACGTCCTATCTTTGCTCTTCTGTAGTTGTTCTGGTATGTGTAGGCATAGAGATTTCTTGGTTAAAAAAATACAGAAGTGGTTTACTGTTCCCTTCTTCCACAAAGTAGAAACTTAAGTCTCTGCCACAGTCTTCTGATCACATTTTGATCACTTGATCATCTGCCTCTGACTCTTTCTTATGCTGCTGCTGCCCAGCACAAATGAATGGACTCTGATGCTTCGGCTTAGACCTTTCCATTACGAGTAACCTTGGTGAGAGAATGTCTTTGAATGGCATAACTCTAAGCTTCATTAACCTATGCAAACTCTCCTGTCCCTATAAGGAGTTGGTTGATAGGAGAGCTTCCCCACTAAGCACTCTGATAATCACGCCTCCACCTCCCTCCCTTTCCCCCCCCCCCGCCCCCGCCCCCGCCCCCGCCCGCACAGCTATGTAAAGATTGTTTTACTCCACTGCTTTTTCAAAGGAGTTTCTTGAAATGCCTGGGTCCATCACCAGATTATGTGTTCTTTGAGATTAGGGATTTTGTCTACCAATTTTACTGTTCTCTCTCAACACAGTTCAGTGTGGTAGTACAGGCCTCTGCATAAAGTGCTCAATAAATATCACTGATTGATTGATTAAATATTTTTATGTCCATCTCCTCCATTTGAATGTAAGATCCTTGTGAACCGGAATAGGGCATATCTTTATTTTGTACTTCCCAAGCACCTAGTTCAGTGCTCTACGTCAAATGGGCACTTGATAGTTAACTACCATTACTATTTCTTCTAGTACTACTATCAATCATATTTATTGAGCATTTACTGTGTGCAGTACACTGTACTAAGCATTTTGGAGGGTACAATATAACAGAGTTAGTAGACACATTTCCTGCCCACAACAAGCTTTGTATTAATAATGTTGATATTTGTTAAGCGCTTACTATATGCCAAGCACTGTTCTAAGCACTGGGGTAGATACGAGGTAATCAGGTTGTCCCATGTAGGGCTTACAGTCTTCATCCCCATTTTATAGATGAGGTAACTGAGGTACAGAGAAGTTAAGTGACTTGCCCAAGGTCACACAGCTAACAAGCAGTGGAGTCGGGATTAGAACCCATGACCTCTGACTCCCAAGCCCGGGGTCTTTCCACTGAGCCATGCTGCTTCAAGTATTACTACTACTACAACTGCTATACCTACTACTACTACTACTAATGATAATAATGATGGTATTTGTTAAGCGCTTACTATGTGCCAAGCACTGTTCTAAGTGCTAGGGTAGATACAGGGTAATCAGGTTGTCTCACGTGGGGCTCGCAGCCTTAATCCCCCTTTTACAGATGAGGTAACTGAGGCACAAAGAAGTTAATAATAATAATAATAATAATGTTAGCATTTGTTAAGCGCTTACTATGTGAAGAGCATTGTTCTAAGCACTGGGGTAGTTACAGGGCAATCAGGTTGTCCCACATGAGGCTCACAGTCTTAATCCCCATTTTACAGATGAGGTAACTGAGGCACCGAGAAGTTAAGTGACTTGTCCAAAGTCACACAGCTGACAAGTGGCAGAGCTGGGATTAGAACTCACGACCTCTACTCCCAAGCTCATGCTCTTTCCACTAAGCCACGTTGCTTCTACTAAGCCATGCTGCTTCTGGTTACTACTACTAAATAAACTCACCTATTCCTCATTGGTATAGACAGAAGAAACTACCACAATCTTTGAATAAGCTTAATCAATAATTCAGTAGCATTTATTGAGCACTTAATATGTGCAGAGCAACATACTAAGCGCTAAGGAAAAACAATATGATAGAGCTGGTAGACATGATCCCTGCCTACAAGGATCTTACAGTCTAGAGAAGGACTTACAGTGGAGAGAGCCTTTTATTTTCTTTCTGGGTCAGAAAAGACAAAAGCTATTCCTCTTACCTGCCCTGCCCCTGAGCTTGATCCTTAGAATTATTATTTTCCCTTTGAACCTTTGAGTCACCCTCTCCAGTGACTTTCCCTCCCTCCAAATTGCCCAATTTCAGGTTTTTTCCCAAGACGAAACTAGTCTACGATAATAATTACTTTAAAATTATAGGTTTCCTGTCTTTTTCTCTGTCCTTCCTGTCACTGTTGCTGTTTGTTCATTTCCTTGCACAGTCTTCATGATGGCTTCAGACCTCCCTTCAGACAGCCGGCTCTCTGTACTGCCAGAAAGATACTGGAGCTAGGATATTTTAATCTTGTTGATACGATAGAAAGATAGCATACTGCCTGAGTCACAGGTGGAAACGAAAGAGATAGGCTTAACAAAGAGAGAATCCTGCGCTCCCGACAGGAAACAGAACAGAAGATAAGTCCCAGAGGCTTTACACTAGGGAAAAGACTGCATTTACACTCCTACCCAGAAACAGAATCCCAAATCTGAGCAAGTTTAGAGTTAATGATAATAATAATAAAAATGATAATAATGATGGTATTTGTTAAGCACTTACTATGTGTCAGGCAGGGTACTAAACACTGAGGTGGATACAAGCTAATCGAGTTGGACACAGTCCCTGTCCCAAGTGGGGCTCACAGTCTCAATCCCCATTTTACCCATGAGGTAACTGAGGCACAGAGAAGTGAAGTGACTTTCCAAGGTCATACAGCAGACAAGTGGCAGAGCTGGGATTAGAACCCATGACCTTCTGACTCCCAGGACCATGATCTATCCACTAAGCCTTGTTGCATGGAAAGGACTATTGGATGGTCAGGCCTCTCTCCCTCATCCAGAGAGTAAACTGATGATTTTTCAAGGGGGGGTGTGCGTATTTCAATGTACAAAGTACCTAGGGAACATTTATATTTAAGGGGGAAGCAGCATGGTCTAGTGGATAGAGTACAGGTCTGGGAGTCAGAAGGGACCGGGTTCTAATCCCACCTTCATTGTTTGTCTGTGTGACCTTGGGCAAGTCACTTAACTTCTCTGTGCCTTAGTTGCTCCTCTGTAAAATGGAGATTAAGATGCCCCATGCAGGAAAGGGACTGTTCCCAACCCAATTTGCTCGTATCCACCCTAGTGCTTCGTACAATACCTGGCACATGATAAGTGCTTAACAAATACCATTATTAATATTCAGTGCTTAGTACAGTGCCCAGCACAAAGTAAGCGCTTAACAAATACCATAAGTCTCGAATAGCTGGCCAGGCCAGGGAAAAGTGTTCTAGCAGGAAGGAAGGAAGAGAAGTAGCAAGAATTCTCCTCTCCAACATATCTGGAATTTATTCATTTATCTAAATGTCTGTCTCTCTCTTTATACCACGAGCTCCTTGTGGGCAGGGAACATTTTGATTGACTCTGTTGTTTTGTATTCTCCCAAGTGCTTAGCACAGTGCTCTGCACACCACAAGCACTCAATAGATAATAATAATAATAATAATGATGGTATTTGTTAAACTTACTATGTGCCAAGCACTGGGGCGTTTACAAAAAAATCAGGTTGGACACAATACCTATCCCACATGGGACTCACACCCTTTAATCCCCATTTTACAGATGAGGTAACTAAGGCCCAGAGAAGTTAAGTGACTGCCCAAGGTCACACAGCAGACGTGGTGGAGTCGGGATGAGAACCCAGAAAAAAAACCATTAATCCAAGAATGGAAAAATGAGGCGTATTGGGGCTGACCTACAGCATAACAGCCAAGCTGAATAGTGCAATATTTTACTTTTTTAAATGATATTTGTTAAGCACTTATGTGCCAGGACTGTACTAAACTCAAGGGAAGATTGAAGATAATCCCTTTGAACACTGTCCCTGTCCTGCAAAGGGCTCACAGTCTAACTCCCCATTTTACAGATGCTGTAACAGAGACACAGATAAATTAAGTGATTTGCCTAAAATCACACAGCAGATAAGTAGTGGAACTGGGTTTGGAATCCAGATTAGAACCCAGATCCTCTGACTCCAGCCCAAGCTCTTTCTATTAGACACATTGTTTTTTGATATTTGCTTCTGTCAATCTTGTCTCCAGGGTTGCCACTGGATCTAGCCTTGTCAATAATGGGCATATAAAATGATGAATGAGAAATGATCCATCAAACAATGTAGGGATGCCACCAGATAGTACCCAGGCAATTCTCTAGACTGTGAGCTCACCATGGTAAGGGAACATGTCTACCTTCTCTGTTGTATTCTCCCAGTTGCTTAGTAATCGATCAATCCATCAATCATATTTATTGAGCACTTATTATGTGCAGAACCCTGTACTAAGTCCTTGGGAGAGTCCATTACAACAGAATTAGCACACGTTCCCTGCCCATAATGAGCTTACAGTATAGAGGGGGAGACAGTCATTAATATGATTGAAAAAGTAATTAATAATATATAATCCAAAGATATGTGCACATGTGCTCTGGGGTTAAAGTTGGGGAGAATATCAAGTGTCCAGAGGTCACAGATTGAAGTGCAAAGATGACGCAGAAGGGAGAGCTAGCCAGGGAAAAGAGGGGAAGGCCTCTTGGAGGAGATGAGACCTTAGTAATGCTTTGAAGGGGGAGAGAGTGGTGGTCTGGCAAATATGGAAGGAGGAGGGAGTTCCAGGCTAGTGAGAGGATAGGGGAAAGGGGTCAGTGGCGAGATAGATGAATCCAGAGCATGGTGACTAAACTGGTGTTAGAGGAATGGAGTATGTGGGCTGGACTGGAGTGGGAGATTAGTGAGGGGAGGTAGGGTGGGGCAAGCTGATAGAGTGCTTTAAAACCAATGGTAAGGATATTTGATGAGAAGGTAGATGGGTAACTATCAGGAGGACTGGGGGGAAATGAACTGAATGTTTTTGTTGATAAATGATTCATGCAGTTGAGTTAAGTACAGACTAGAGTGGGGAGAGACAGGAGGCTGGGAGGTCAGTGAGGAGGCAGATGCAGTAGTCAAGGCAGGATAGGATAAATGCTTGGATCAGTATGGTAGTGGTTTGGATGGAGGAGAAAGGGTGGATTTTAGCAATGTTGTGGCAGTAAAACCCATAGGATTTAGTGACAGACTGAATATGTGGGTGGAGTGAGAGAGATGAGTCGAGGACAACCCCAAGTTTACTGTCTTGTGAGATAGGGAGGAGAGTGGTGTTCTCTACAGTGATGGGAAAGAAGGGGAGTAGAGTCTTTGGGTGGGAAGATAAGGAGTTCAGTTTAGGGCATGTTTAATTTGAGGTGTCAGTGAGACTTCCAAGTGAATATGTCTTGAAGGCAGGAGGAAATGTGAAATCACAGGGAAGGAGGGAGGTCAGGGTTGGAGATGTAGATTTGGGAATCATCTGCAAAGTACAGTCCTCTGCACACAGTGATCTCTCAATAAATCCTGATGATGATGATGACAATGCTCTGCACCCAATAAGCTTTCAATTAATACCACTGAGAAATTAGTTGATTGATTGACTCTTTCTGAAAAACTTTTTTGTCCTTCAATATCTGGAGGTAGGAAGTTCAGAGGTTGATGCAGTAGTCAAAATGGGATATACCAAAAGCTTAGGCCAACATAATGGTAGTTCTACTGGAGAAAAAAGGGTAGATTCTGGAAAGGGTGTGGGGGGAGAATTGAGAAGATTTAAGGACAGATGGAATGTAGGTATCGAAAGAGAAAATGGCAAGTTTTGAGAAATGCAGAGGAAATTTATGTTGTCAACTGTTTTCAATCAATCAATGATTTGTATTTATTGAGCACTAACTGCTCACAGAGCACTGTACTAAACACTTGGGAGAGTACAGTAGAACAGAGTTGATAGACACATTCCATAACCACAACAAGAAGTCTAGAGAGAAGCTTACCATCTAGAGAATGTTAGGAATGTGTTGGGAATGTCAGGTGGAAGAGAGTATTTGGGAAGGAAGATGAGGAGTTCCGTTTGGGATATGTTGATCTTGTGGTGCTAGCAGATCATTCATTCAATCTTCTATATTGTGTGCTTACTGTGTGCAAAGCACTGTACTGAGAGCTTAAGATCACCTAGGTAGAGATGTACCAGAGACAGGAGGAAATGCAAAACTGCAGAGAAGGTGAGAGGTCACGACTGGGGAGGTGGATTTTGGAAGTCATCCACAAAGAAGTAGCAGTGGGAGCTCTGGAAGCAGATGAAGAGCAGATGAAACGGACTGAGGGGCATCAAACCGACCATAGGAGAAGCCCTGTGAGAGGGCCGAGAGGTATAGTGTCACCAGGAGAGCGGGCTGGTCCATGGGGTCAATGCAATCAAGCAGGAGAGAAAGGTCAGAAAAAAGGAGAGTCCATTAGATCTTAGGGAAGCAGTGTGGCCTAGTGGATAGGACATGGGCCTGGGAGTCAGAAGGTCATGGATTCTTATCCCGGCTCTGCCACTTGTCTGCTGTGTGACCCTGGGCAAGTCCCTTAACTTCTCTGTGTCTCAGTTCTCTCATCTGTAAAATGGGGATTAAGATTGTGAGTTCTATGTGGGACAAGGGACTATGTCCAACGCAATTATCTTGTACATACCCCAGGGCTTAGAGCAGTGCCTGGCACATAGTAAGGGCCTAACAAATACCATAGTTACCATCTCGTTGTGGGCAGAGAACAGGTCTATCAACTTGGTTATATTGTATTCTCCCAAGGGCTTAGTGCAGTGTTAAGCACACAGTAAGCACTCAATAAATACAACTGATTGACTGACTAGAGAGAGAGTGGTTTCAAAATATTAAGGGGGCAAAAACTGGACTATAAAAGGTAAAGGAAGGAGTTGGAAGAGAAGTAGAAGCAACGAGTATATAAACCCTGTCTAGGGGTTTGGAGAGGAATTAGAGGAGGGAGAGGGAGGCCTGATGGTAGAAGGGGATCCAGAGAAAGTTTCTAATTTTTGTTTGTTCCTTTTTTAAGATAGAAGAGACTGAATGTGCTTGTAGTTTCCAAGCACTTATTGCAGTGCTTAGTACACAGTAAGTGCTCAGTAAATACAATTGAATGAAGGCAGAGGAGAAGGAGCCATCAGAGAGTGAATTATCATCCTCCAAAATTTTTCCTGAGATCCTACACTCACAGATATCCTGGCACAATTTTCTAACTCTTAAAAAACACAAAACTAAAAGGCTGAACGAGGCATCAAAATTGCTCCTCCCCCATCTCAGACAGATGAACTCTTAAGCTGTTCTCAAAAATCTCCACAACCTTCAATGTCAGGAAACCAGGGCTCTTGTAAATGGAGACTAGATACTCATCACCGATGCAGTATCCCTTCATATTCTTGAAGTCTAGAGTTGATTATGTAAAGCTCACAAAGACCAAAAATACAAACATAAACCCCCAAGAATCTTGCCAAAAATATACCTGAGCTCTGCCTTTTTTGCCTGATGACCTAAGTTTAAGATGCTAAGAATGAAAAGCTCCATGCATATTTTTAAGCACTAAGTACCACAGATTTGTGGTATTTGCTAAGTGCTTACTATATGCCAAACACTGTATTAAGGACTGGGTTAGATACATGATAATCGGGTCCCATCTAGGGCTTGCAGTTTATGTAGGAGGGAGAATAGATAATGAATCCCCATTTGCAGACAAGAGCACTGAGACACAGTGAAGGGTGCCCAAGGTCACACAGCAGACATATACACAGCACTAAATACACACTAAGTGCTCAAAAAATACCATTGGATTGATTAATTTTGATGTGAAATTGCTTCCACATGATTTGCAATACAGATTCTGGGATGCTTTTTGCAAGAAATCTCTAATATCTACTTTGAAAGTTTGCCTGAAAAATTTGACTGAAATCAAAATGTTTTACACAGATGTTACCACTTAGTGTCCTGTGGAAAAGATTGCTTCGCTAGACTGAAAACACCTTAAATGATTGATTGATTTGTGTAAAAATTGGGGTGGAGTTGTCCACAGATGCTTGCGGTAAAGATGCTGGATGCTTTTGAACAGAGTCTTTTGCTGTCTACTTTTAGGAAGAACTTGAAAATCAGGCTGAAAAAAGGAACTTTTTCAAAGACTTGTACTTGTAAGCATATTCCATGTACCATTTAGAGCTCTGTGGAAAAGATTGCTTCTCTAGGCTGCAAACACCTTAATTGATTGATTTATGTAAAAATCAGGGTGGAGCTGTCCCAAGACGCTTGTGGTAAAGACCCTGGATCCTTTTGAACAGAGTCCCTTACTGTCTGCTTTTGGAAAGAACCTGAAAATCAGACAGAAATAATGAACTTTTTCACAGACTTGTGTTTGTAAGCATACTCCATTTAGCCTAGAAGCACAATGGCTTTAACAGACTTTCTTTGATTTGGCCCACGTGTGCCGGGAATGGCTACACCCACCAACACATACTTCTGCCTGCCGGGCTTTAAGTAAAACCATGAGGACAATACTATACCAATTAATCCAGTTCCACTTTGTAACTCAGGAAGGGTATATCCATGGAATCAAATAATCCTTATGTACTGTGAGATTATGCTAAATGATAATGAGATTTTTATGGTATTTGTTAAGCTCTAAGTGTTAAATGCCTAATTTGGGCCAGGGACTTTACTGTGTGGATACAAAGCAACCAGGTTGGACACAGTCCATGTCCCACATGGGGCTCACAGTCTTAATCCTTATTTTATAGATGAGGAAACTGAGGTGCAGCGAAGTGAAGTGACTTGCAAAAGCTCACAGGGCAGATGAGTGGAGGAGCCGTGATTAGATCCACCAGGGGACTTTCTGACTCCCAGGCCTGTGTTCTATCCACTAGGCCACGCTGCTTGCACTCCTTATTTTTACCTTTATTACCTTTACTGAACTAACTGCAAGGGGTTGGTACAATATAAGCAGATTGGACCCTGTCCCTACTTCCCATGGGATTCATGGTCTAAGGGGGAGGGAGAACAGGTGTTTTATCCAATTTTACAGATAAGGAAACCCAAGCACAGAGATGTTAAGTGACTTGCCCTAGGTCACCCATTAATTAGGCAAATTACGTGTTCTAATTGTCTTCATTTCTTCACATTTGGCTTCTCTGGGGTAACTATGGTAACTGTCAGAGACTCCATTTATCCTGTGTGAGTGTTGAGTGATGGCCTAATAATTGTCACAAGCTATATGGGATGTTACAGATAGGCTGTTCTCACCCAAGTTGGTGAAATGAAGAGAACCCCTAGAAAAAGTTTTTTTCTTTTTAATGTTCTTTCTAATGATAAATTCATGTGGCTGTTTTCTATTTCCAGCTCAGAAATGGACTTATTTAATATGCACTCACACTTTATTTAGGACTTTCCCATCATTGTAATGATAGAATTCACTAAGTGCTTACTATGTGCCAAGCACTGTTCTAAGCAATGGGTTAGATACAAGGTTATCCAACATGGGGCTCACAGACTTAATCCCTATTTTACAGATGAGGTACCTGAAGCATCAAGAAGTTAAGTCCCTTTCCCAAAGTCACACAGCTGACAAGTGGCGGAGCTGGGATTAGAACCCATGACCTCTGACTCCTAAGCTAGGGCTCTTTCCACAAAGACATGCTGTTTCTGTAGGCAGCACCACCATCCTCCCTATCCCACAAGCCCGTAACCTTGGGGTTATCCTGAACTCATCTCTCTTATTCAACCCACACATTCAATCGGTCACCGAATCCTTTCTGTTTAACCTTTACAATATTAAAATCTACCCTGTCCTTTCCATCCGAACTGCTACCACATTAACTGAAGCACATATCCTACCCTGCCTTGATTATTACATCCTCCTCCTTGCCGACCTCCCCATCTCCTGTTTCGCCCCACTCCAGTTCATAATTCACTCTGCTGCCTGGATGATTTTTCTACAAAATTGTTCGGTCCCTGTTACCCCACTCCTCAAGAACCTCAAGTGGTTGCCCATCCAACTCCGCATTAAACAAAAACTTCTTCCTATCATCTTTAAAGCACTCAAATCACCTTACCCCATCCTACCTTACCTCTCTTCTCTCCACTTCAACCCAGCCCATACACTTGGTCTAATGCCAGCCAACACACTATACCTGGATCTTGTTTATCTCACCTACAATCTCTTGCCCACATCCTGTCTCTGGCCTGAGACACCCTCCTATTTCTTAGGCGACAGATGATCACTCTCCATGCCTTCAGAACTTTGTGAAAAACACATCTCTTCTAAGAGGTTTTCCCTAACTAAATCCTCATTTCTTCTCCTCCCGCTCCTTCTGCATCACCCTTGAATTTGATTTGCACCCTTTAGTCACCCAACCCTCAGCCCCACAGCACTTGTGTATATATCTGTAATTTATTAATTTATATCAATGTCTGTCTTCCTTTCTAGACTGTAAATTCACTTTGGGCAGGGAACATGCCTACCAACTGTTATACCATTCTCTCCCAAGCATTTAATACAGTGCTCTGCACACAATAAATGTTCAATTAAGATGATTAACATTAATTTATTGATACAAATAAGAAAAAAAGTAGATTGAGGTAAAATGTTTCACCTGACTTTGAGCCAAACCCAACCCTTTGGAACTTTGAAATATCACAAATGTGAAGTGGTGAGCAAACATCGTAGACTATGGTAAAAGGGTGGAGAGTCTGAATATTTATTACTCTGCCTACAATCTATGAAATCCTTCACTACTACCTTAACTTAGTTAAGGGTTGTATGACCCTTATTTACATTTACATCTAAATGAAGAGCATCATGGCCTCATGGCAAAAGCACAGGCTTAGGAGTCAGAAGTCTTGAGTTCTAATTTCGGCTGTGCCACTTGTCCACTGTGTAACCTTGGGCAAGTCACTTAACTTCTTTGTGCCTCAGTTACCTCAGTTGTAAAATGGGGATTGAGACTATGAGCCCCATCGGGGACAGATACTGTGTCCAACCCGATTACCTTGTATATACCCCAGTGCTTAGAACAGTACTTGGCACATAGTAAGTGCTTAAGAAATACCATAATTATTATTATTATCAATTATTAAACTGATTTTGCTAGATATCTGTTTAATCTATTCCCGCTGAACCTCATAGGTTTGTCAATTACAGGGGACACTGGGGAAATTTGGCTAAAATATGTTACTCATAAATAGTCTTGGCAAAGATCAGTGTATTTGTACTGTTTTTTTTAAAAACTAAAACCTGAACACTTTATTAGTTTTATTGCCCTTCTAAGTACCTGTAATATTATTTTTGTGAATTGCAGATTAAATGCATGTTCTCCCTCCTACTTAGGCTGTTTCCATTTTCTCATCTGTAAAATGAGGATTAAGACTGTGAGCCCTATGTGGTTCAGGGTCTGTGTACAACCTGATTATCTTGTATCTACCTCAGAGCTTAGTACAGATGAAGAAACAGAGGCACTGAACTGACTTGCCAAACTCACACAGCAGATAAGTGGCAGAGCTGGGATTAGAACCCAGGACCTCGGATTCCCAGATCCATGCTCTTTTCACTAGGAATCCTTAATGAACAACTTTTTTGATTACCCCTATAACAAAAAATGTTTTGATCCTGAAATTTTTTATGTTAGCAATTTAATTCCACAAATACAGTGTTTTAAAAGGTACTTAGAAGATGAATAAAACTAAGGCATCAATAAGAAATAAGAAAGTTAGTGCTCCAAAAGTTAATCTTTTAATAAATAAAGAGTTTTTCTTTCAGTAAAATGCACTGACCCTACCAAAACTATTTGTAAGAGTGAAATATTTATGGCAAATTAACTTGTAGCCCTAGCAGAAGGGTTATAACCTAGCACTTCTCTCACATAAATTCGATGTTCCACTTGGCTGATTTTGAGACAGCAATTTGAAGCCCAGCATACGTTCTCCTTGACTTTTTTATTTAGAACAGCCAACTTCATCTCTTGTAACAGGATGATAAGCTATAAATTCTCTCATGAATTATTTCATTTCTCAATTTGTACTACAATATAAGTAAATGATAAATTCAAAGCTCTGCTTCAGTGGGCACTGTAGGGAGTAAAGGGAAACAGAGAAAGATAGAAGGAGAGAATTTGACCCAATTTTAAAGCAATCAAAGTCCATACTTTTGGAAAGTGAAAATACAGTGTTTGCTTTTTTTCCTCCCTACTTTTTGCAATTTATTTTGAAGTCTGTCCTCCTTGAGTGAGTGTAAGCTTCCTGAGGGCTGGAATCATGTTTACTAGCTCTATTGTCTTTACCTAAGCACTTATTTCAGTATTGCACACATAATTCTACTGCTTGATGGGATGCTCCTTATTTTCACAGCATTTGTTAAGCACTTACTATGTGCCAGGCACCTTCTAAGCACTGGGGTAAATACAAGGTAATCAGGTTGGACATAGTCACAGAAGCAGAGGCTCTTCCACTTGTTTGCTGTGTGACCTTGGGCAAGTAACTTAAGTTCTCTGTGCTTCAGTTACCTCATCTGCAAAATGGGGATTGAGACTGTGAGCCCCTCGTCAGACTGGAAATGTGTCCAACTTGACTTGCTTATATCCACCCCAGTGCTTAGTACAGTGCTTGGCACATAATAAGCGATTAACAAAAATCATTATTATTATTATTGTTGATAATGACATTTCAAGGATACTGCATTTTGGGACCAAAATGCTTTTTCTCTACCTTTCCTCAATGGTTGATCTTTTAACAAGCAAGAAAAGAATTAGGTCTTATGGTGGGATGATTTATGAATAATTGCTCCAAACCTCCACATTTAACTACATCCACTTGGGGAATGGTTTTACAAAAGAAAACAGTGGCAAAGAACACAGTTTACAGAACTTAACAGAGCCAACAGGGTGATTATGGACTGTGACCTCGGACTCTTTCCACAAAAATAATACATTCCCTTTCCTATCGTGGTCTAAATTCAATTCCCAATACTTGAAACGATAATGATGGCAACTCATCTTCCACTTTGAGCAGCGACGATGCTGGTGAAAGAAGCCAGTCTTCTCCAGAAGCACAGCTAAGCTCATTAAGGACAGGAAATGGCTGCTAATTCTGTGGTATTGCAGTCTCCCAATCACTTAGGACAGTGCTCCACACCTAGGAAGCGCTCGGTAAATACGATTGATTGATTGGTTGATTGTGAGAGATAGAGGGCAATGCAGCCTCGATGTAGCTCCCACACTGATTCAGTGCCTGAATCAGGGTTGAACCTGCATTACTCACTGATCACTAGGAATATCACGATCAATCAGTCGATGATAATCTTGAAAAAATAACAATAGTTGTAGTCTTTGTTAAATACTTTCCAGGGAAGATGTAAGGTAATTTGGTCAATATCTGTTCTCCCTTCCTCTTAGGCAGGCAGCCCCATGTGCGATAGGGACTGTGTCTTGTATCTAAGCCCGATTATCTTATATCTAAGCCCAGTCCTTAGTCCAAGGTTCGGCAGTAGGTAAGCACTACCAAACAAGACATTTATTTTCATCGCGGAGTATAGTGCAGGAGAAAAAATGATCCCCATCACCCCACAGGGCCCCTCTAGAATGAATTCCCACCTTGGATTTAGACCCCCCTCCCCACTCTCTCGTGGGAGGGAGAAGAAAAGGATTGATGTCAGCAACAGCCCTCTCTGGTCAGAATCAACCTTTGTCAGGTATCCAATTCCATTTTTTTTTTAAATGGCTAAATTTCACGTGCAGTCCCAGTCACATAGATGGCTGTGCTCTGTAACTTTCTACTTTACTCAAACCCTGATAGCCTTTCTCCTAGTGAACCCTGATACTGGAAGCGATTCAGGGATGATAACTGAAAAGGAAAGATAGACCTAAAGATACATCCATTATACTGAGGCAAATATGCCTTATTCCAACTAAACATACTTTTTTTAAGGTATTTGTTAAGTGCTTACTGTGTGCTACACACTGTACTATGCGCTGAATACAAGGTTTTCAGGTTGGACACAGTTTGTGCCCCACATGGGGTTCACAGTCTTAGCCCTCATTTTAGAGAGAAGGGAACTGAGGCACAAAGAATTGAAGTGACTTACCCAAAGTCACACAGCAGACATGTGGCAGAGCCAGAATTAAAACACAGATTCTTTTGACTCCCAGGCCTGTGTCCTACCTAGTAGACCATGCTGCTTCTCTGTGTGAATGTTTCCTCAGGTGTATAGAACAACAATGCAGGACAAATTGGGACAAATTTTGCCATTAGCAAAATTACATAATCATTTTGTGACTTGCCTGATGCCTATAGCCACAGCACTGTAAAAAGACCTATGTCTTGTATTTAAACAGCAACTTTGCCATCTCTTTATGCTACTTGATTGAGCTTCAGCAATTCAAAATGTCTTGCTTTCAAACAGGCCTCTGGGAAGTCTGGAGGAGAAGCATTACTTGAAAATATGGATGCTAGTTATCTATCTTCAAACATTTCCAAAGCACTGGGGCCCCTGTGAGGGATGGTTGAAATTAAGCTAATGAGCTATCTTCCCCTTCTAGGATTCTGCATTCATTATTTGCTTGGAGCATTATTCCTTCATTCAGTTTTATTTACTGTTTACTGTACATCAGAGTATTAGGTACAGTAGAGTACAAGGAAAATACATGGTCCCTACCTTTAAGGAGCTTCCCATCTAATGGGCAATCTAAACATGAGCAGTATAGGAAAAGAGAACTAATGAGATTGGAATATTTGCTTTTCCAGGCCTGCGTGGAGGCAAAGAGAAGACTAGATGAGATGAGTTGTGGACCTGATTATGCAACATGGCCTAGTAGAAAAAGCTTAGGTCTGGAAGTTGGAGGACCTGGGTTCTAATCCTGGCTCTGCCACTTGCCTGCTGTGAGACTTTGGGCAATTCACAACTTCTCCTTCCCTCAGTTTCCCTCATCTCTAAAATGGGAATTCAATAGATGTTCTCCCTCCCCCTTAGATTGTGAGCCCCATTTGGGAGAGGGATTGAATTTGATATGAATATCTTGTATCTACCCCAGCACTCAGTGCAGTGCTTAGCACATAGTAAGCACTTAACAAATACCACAATCATCTGTATTATCAGCTCAAATACTGCCCATGTCCCACAATGGGATCACAGTCTAAAGGAGAGAACCAGTAATCCCCATTTTACAGATTATCATCAATAGATTGTCGAATCAGTAATGATGCAAGTTCAATCCTGTTTCAGGCACTAGGTCTAAGAGCTACATCAAGGCTGAATTGCCCCCGTTCCTTACAGTCACTCAATCAATCAATCATATTTATTGAGTGCTTTCTATGTGCAGAGCACTGTACTAAGTGCTTCGGAGACTACGATACAGCAGAATTAGCAGACATGTCCCCTGCCCATTTTACAGATAAGGAAGCCGATGCACAATGAGTTTCAGTGACCCTTCCAAGGTCACACAGCAGGCAAGTGGGAATGAGAGATGTCCAGAGTTTTTTCCCACATGTCTGGGTCCAAGATGCTGGAGACAGAGTGATCTAATGGGAAGTGGTCCCTTATCTCTGCCTGTTGGCATGAGCTGGAGGAATCTCTAGCCACCTGGGACTGGTAGCTGTAGGCACAGGCTATGTTTGGTCAGAATTTGCCATCTGTTGGACCGCAGTGTAACGGGAGACAATCTTATTTTGTATACTCACTTTGGTTATGCCTATACAACTTCCCAGTACCTGGTGTAACTTTTTATAGGCCAAAAAACTCCACTGGGGCTTCCACAAGAAAACTCTTTCCTTCCTTTGATAGATTTGTAGGCAACTGGAAAACTTTTCCATACCATTGGTTGGTCTGTAGCACATATTCTGAACACTAGATCCTCAAAAGGACACACACACACACACACACACAGAGACGCGATTGTCATTGTTTGCATATGATTATCCTAGAACACATTGTTAACTTCCATATTAAAGGAAGATTTATTGCAAGTGTAAGCCTTTCTGATCAGCACTAGATCAATCTGCTGGAACAGCAGTTGGTAGAGAAAGGTACACAAACTCAGGGATGGTTTCATTTGAATAGAGTGGATTTTGCAACCCAACCCCGTGGAGACCAATGAGTCTTCCTTTCATAACCTGGGGAAGTGAATTCAAATGGTTCACATCTGAACAAATTACCCAGATATCTACTGCCTGGGGTTACAAGTAATTTAATCTCATGAGGTTTTTGGATTCTTAGCTGTTCCTTGAAGCTGATTTAACCTCCATGATTTGAGCAAAGAAAATGGAAGAGAAAACTGAATTCAAAGTAATTTTACACCTACCATAATCAGTCCCACTGAAAATAGGGCCAAGGTGATTGGATTTAACCGCTCTGTAGGGTAGTTCAGGCATGAATCTGGTCCTCCATTTAGAGAGTAAACTCTCCAGGGGTAGAGAAAGTCTTCTATCTTTATTATTTTCTCCTAAGTACCAAGTCCCCTCTCAGGATGGCACCTGGAGAGTTTCCACTACTCTACCAGGCTTGTCTATGGGAGGGGGAGTGAAGCAGAGGCATACCCATTCCACTCCTTACTTGGGCAGTGGCTAGCAAGTCACAGACAATCTGCTATAATTCAAAACTCACCTGTGCTGGGCAGCAGCGGCATGGAAGAGAGTTGAGAACGGAGGTCAGGTTTGCTGCGCAGAAGGCAATAGTAAACCACTTCCATATATTTACCAAGAAAACTCTAAGGATAAACTACTAGAACAACTGCAGATGGATATGGGGGGTTCTGGGAGAGATGTGTCCATAGAGTCGCTATGGGTCGGAGGCGGCTTGACAGCATAAGACGAGCTAGGACAAACACCTAGTACAGTGCTTTGAACACAGCATGGTCTCAGTAGATGCTGATGACTGCCTGACTGACTAGTTCTTGTCTCGTCTTATGCTGTCGAGTTGTCTCTGACCCATAACGACTCCATGTACACATTTCTCCCAGAATACCCCACTTCCATCTGCAATCGTTCTGGTAATGGATCCATATAATTTTCTTGGGGAAAAATACTCAAGTGGTTTACCTTTGCCTTCTTCCAAGCAGTAAACTTGAGTCTCCACCCTTGATTCTCTCCCATGCCACTGCTGCCCAGCACTGGTGAGTTTTGACTTGGGGCAGTTGGCCTTCCACTTGCTTGCCACTGGCCAACCTAGGAATAAAATGGATATGCCTCTGCTTGACTCTCCCGTAGACAACACTGGTAGACCACTTGTCAACTGTGACTGTGGGCAAGTCACTTAACTTCACTGTGCCTCAGTTACCTCATCTGTAAAATGGGGATTAACTGTGAGCCTCACGTGGGACAACCTGATTACCCTGTATCTACCCCACAGCACAGAACAGTGCTGTGCACATAGTAAGCACTTAACAAATACCAACATTATTATTATTATTATTACAAGTTAATTAGGTAGGACACAGTACCTCTCTCTCATGGGGCTCACAGTCTAAGTAGGAGGGAGAACAGGCATTTAATTCCCATTTTACAGGTTTCAGAAACGGAGGCCCTAAGAAATTAGGTCATATGCCCAAGATCACACAGCAAGCAATAGACAGAGCTGGGATTAGAATCCAGGTTCTTTGATTTCCAGGCCCATGTTCTTTCCACTAGGCCACACTGTTTCTTAAGTTTATGTAGACTGCAAAGAATTAGGGGAAGCCTTTGACTCTGACATCTTGTAGACTGAAATCAAACAGAGACACTGCTCTCCAAGTGCTGGTAATTCTTTGATTCCTGTTTTAGGCCAGGTGCATCCTGGGATAGAAGGAGTCTCCATTTGCTGAAGTTGCTCAAGACTATGATTTTCTCCCCTCAGATAACTCCTTGTGTGTGACTGTGCAATTCTTCAAGCAGGTCTGCGGAAGTGGATGAGTTTCCAGTGTCTTCAAATGGAGCCGCAACTTCAAAAATAAAAGCAGCTGAAGCACAGTCAATTACCAGTAAAGCAGAATCAGTAATAACTGAGTCTCACAGGAGAATCTGTTCCTCTTTCTGCTAATGAGATTCAGAAAAGAAAATCGGATATAAATGCTTGAATTGCTCTCCTATTTTTTATGAGGAGTGAAAGGGAGGTTCTTCAGATATTGTGTCTCATTTACCAGTAAAGTTTTTTTTTAGGAAAACAGCATACTTTAATTCAAAGCAGGGCTCTGCATAGATCCCAGATGTTCAGCCTGGCCCAAACCAGCCCAGCTGGCCCCATCTAACAATAATAATAATAATAATAATAATTTTACTGTGTGTTAGGCATTTATTCTGTGAGAAGCAGCGTGGCTTAGTGGAAAGAGCCTGGGCTTGGGAGTCAGAGGTCGTGGGTTCTAATTCCAGCTCTGCCACTTAACAGCTGTATGACTTTGGGCAAGTCACTTAACTTCTCTCTGCCTCAGTTACTTCATTTGTAAAATGGGGATTAACCCTGTGAGCCCCATGTGGGACAACCTGATTATCTTGTTTCTACTCCAGTGGTTAGAACAGTGCTTGGCACATAGTAAGAACTTAACAAACGTCATCATTATCATTATTATTATATGCCAAACACATTTCTAAGTGCTGGGGTAGATACTAGCCAGGTTGGACACAGATGGAGCTCACAGTCTCAATCCCCATTTTACAGATGAGGTAAATGGGGCACAGAGAAATGGAGTGTTTTGCCCAGGATCACATAGCAGACATATACTGGAGGCAAGATTGGAACCCATGACCTCTGACTCCTAGGCCAGCGTGGCTCACTGGAAAGAGCACGGGCTTTGGAGTCAGAGGTCATGGGTTCGAACCCCGGCTCTACCACTTGTCAGCTGTGTGACTTTGGGCAAGTCACTTAACTTCTCTGTGCCTCAGTTACCTCATCTGTAAAATGGGGATTAAGACTGTGAGCCCCACGTGGGACAACCTGATTCCCCTGTGTCTACCCCAGCGCTTAGAACAGTACTCGGCACATAGTAAGCGCTTAACAAATACCAACATTATTATTATTATTATTAGGCCCAGGCTCTTTCCACTAGGCCATGATGCTTGTCTGAGCTGGAGTCCAGGATTGAGGTGGCCAGGTCTGACCTGGGTCAGGTGGGAACCAGAAAGGGAGGGGGCTCACTTCTTGGATAATTGGAAGAAGGTTTTTTGTTTTTTTTTACAGACAATACACAGGCTGATGAGACTTGCCATTCCAGTGCCACCTGATACATCTAATAGTCATTGATCATTGTGGCATTTGTAAAGCAGTTACCCTAGGCTAAGCACTGTACAAAGTCCTAGGATAGATACAAGGTATTGGGCTCAGACACAATCTCTGCCTCAACTAGGGTTCACATTCTAAGTATGAGAGAAAACAGATATTGAATCCCCATTTACAGATAAGGAAACTGGAGCACAGAGAAGTTAAATGACTCGCCCAAGGTCACACAGCAGACATGTGGCAGAACCGGGATTGAATCCCAGCTTGGGAGCCAGAAGGACTTGGGTTCTAATCTTGAGCCCACTATGTTTCTGCTGTATGACCTTGGGCAAGTTACTTCACTTCTCTGTGCCTTGATTACCTCATCTGTAAAATGGGGATTGAGATTGTGAGCCCCATGTTGGACAGGGACTGTGTGCAACCCAATTTGCTTGTATCCACCCCAGCGCTTAGTACAGTGCCTGGCACTTAGTAAGCACTAAACAAATAACACAATTATTAATTATTATTATTACCTCATCTGTAAAATGGAAATTAAGACTGTGAGCTCCATGTGGGAGCAGGACTGTGTCCAACCTGATTATCTTGTATCTACTCCAGCGCTTAGTACAGTGCCTGGCACATAGTAAACACTCAATAAATATCATCATCATCATCATCACCATTTGGGACAGGGACTGGATCCAATCCGATCTGCTCGCATCCACTCAGCACTTAGAACAGTGCCTGGCAAGCACTCAACAAATGCCACAATTATTATCTTTATTATTATTATTATTTTATGTGTGACGTTTCATGTATGTGCCTATTTGCCTACCCAATAGGCTGTTTCTGAAGGAAACAAAAAGAATAGACTACTGATATTTCTCTTTCCAGGAGAAATGCAAATTGAAAAGCCTGCAGAAAGTGCTCGTACAGTGGTTCTTAATAAGTGTCATTAGAAGACTATGAAGGTGGCATGAATAGATGCTCATCAAGCCGTTTTAATTACAGGTCAATCAAGCAATCAGTGTCATTTATTTAGCTCTTTCGGTGTGTAGAGCACTTTACCAAGCACTTCGGAGAGTATAATCCAACAGAGGTGGTAGTCATGTCCCTTGTCCACAATGAGCTTGCAGTTGAGAGGGGTTGACATTCATTCATTCAACTGTATTTATTAAGCGCTTCCTGTGTGCAGAGCATTGAACTAAGCACTTGGGAAAAACAAAACAACAATAAAAACAGCAACAATACCTGCCCACAATGAGCTCACAGTCTAGAGTGGTGGAGACAGACATCAATACAAATAAGAGAAGCAGCATTGCCTAGTGGATAGAGCAAGGGCCTGGGAGTCACAAGGTCAAGAGTTTATTCCCTGTTCTACCACTTGTCTGCGACCTTGAACAAGTCACTTCACAGGGCCTCGGTTACCTCATCTGTAAAATGGGGATCATGTCTGTAAGCCCCACACGGGACAGGGACTGTGTCCAGCTGGACTTGCTTATATCCATCCCAGCACTTAGTACAGTGTACTGAGCATGTAGTAAATGCTTAACAAATACCAGGGGGGAAGAGCACAGGGAGCAAGTTAGAGCAACACAGAAGGGAGTGGGAGATGAGGAAAAGTGGGGCTTAGTCTGGGAAGGCCTCTTGGAGGAGATGTGCCTTCAATAAGGCTTTGAAAGGGGGATGACATTAATGAAAACAAATTATGGACATATGGCAAAGGTACTAGTAAAATTTGTGGTATATTTAAGTGCTTAGTATGTGTCAAGCACTGTAGTAAGCTCTAGGGAAAATACAAGGTATTTGGCTCACACACAGTCCTTGATCCACATGGGGCATAGTCTAAGTAGAAGAGAGAACAGTTATTGAATCCATATTTTACAGATGAAGAAACTGAAGAACTGAATAGTGATTCACTTAAGGTCAAGTATCTTAGATTAGACTGGATTAGAACCCAGGTCTGCTGACTCCCAGGACCATGCTTTCCCACTTGGCCATGCTGCTTGGGAAAAGGTCAGATAAGAGAAAGAGAGAGGGGATAGAGGGAGAGAGAAAAGTGAGGGAGAGAGAGGGAGAGAGAAAGAAAGAGTTCCTCTGCTAAGAAGAGGTAAATTGAAGGAGAAAAAAATTTAACAGACGCACTGGACCACTCTAGCTTCATTCTCTAGAGAAGAACTTTTTTCATGGAAGAAAATCTGTATTTTTCTCCAGTGTATACCACTCTCCTCCTCAAACACAAAGTCTTATGCATCTTTTACTCTACTATTTCCCCTATTCTTAATCTATTTCTAATTTATGTTTACCTCTGTAGACTGTAATATTTTTGTGGGCAGGGATTGTGTCTATTGTATCTTACTCTTTCAAGCACTTAATACAGTGCTCTGCACTCAGTAAGTAGTTAATAAATATGATCGATTCATTCATATTGTTGGTTTGCTGAACTACTGCACTTTCTAGTAGTAATAGTATTTATTAAGCCTTTATCTGTGCCAAGCACTGTACCAAGCACTGGGAAAGAGTATACAGGTAGGAATTAATCATGGACATTTTCCCTCAAAGGGCTTGCAATCTTTGTCTACACCACTGAACTGTAAGCTTCTCTAGAGCAGAAGCCATGTCTTATGCTGATATTCTATGTTTCCATGCACCCAGCTCTGCATAACAGCAAGAACTCAATAAATGATGATGAAATAATAATAATGATAATAGTATTAGTTAAGCACTTACTAGGTGCCAAGCACTGTACTAAGCAATGGGGGAAATGGTAGCTGTCCACATATATACAATAAATGGCTATTTTCAGGCTCTCTGGGGGCTTTTGAATCAAAATCCTTTTCTCCTTCCTGGGATGGACCTGTGGCATTTTCAGGTACAAAATTGACATTTTCAAACAGTGCAGTGAAACCCAGAGAGTGAGGCTTTCTTAATACTCCATGTGTGGAAATATTAAAAAGGAATTATTTTCACTTGCAGCTGGGAAACAAGCCCTCAGGCCCTGCAAATAGATTAAGAATTAAATGCATCTTTCTTCCCCTGCATAAACACACACTTAGTTTTAAAGTCGGTAGGGTAACCTAATAACATACCCAGGATGTGATGTTAGAAATTTGGTTCTTCTCTCCATTCAATCCTTGACCTGTCCATGCAGGCAGGGAATATGCCCACCAACTCTGTTATATTGTTTACTCCCAACAACTTAGTATGGTGCTCTGCATCCAATAAATGCTCAATAAATATGATTGACTCACTGATTTTTCCCAATCTGAAATGTGGATTTACGTTTTAAAATTACTTATAAATGTGTAAGGGGTAGAAGATCATTTTGGTACCATGTCACAGAGACGTCCAGGAATTAGTGTATTTTCATAACCATACAGCATTTCAAAAGCCCTTTATCGAGGGCATATAAATATTGTATGCACTTTCTAGAAGTTAATAATGTGTACCCCTGGCAGCCTTGGTTTAAGAACTATTTATATTCTCATTCTTTCTGAGCTGATTCTTCCCCAAAAGCAACTGCTCTAATAGATTATGGTGAAAAATAATTCCTACCTTTGGGGGATATCCATTATTCAGTCATCTTTCCTTTGGTTTGTCTATATTTCCTTTTTTAATTTTTTTGCATCAAGGGAATCAGATTAGATCATTTTTATTCATTCATTCATTCAATAGTATTTATTGAGCGCTTACTATGTGCAGAGCACTGTACTAAGTGCTTGGAATGAACAAGTCGGCAACAGATAGAAACAGTCCCTGCCGTTTGACGGGCTTACAGTCTAATCGGGGGAGACGGACAGACAAGAACTGAGTTCTCCCTGTAATGGTAGATTTTTTTAATGGTATTTGTTAAATGCGTACTATTTGCCAGACACTCTACTAAGGGCTGGGGTAGGTATGAGACAATCAGGTAGGATATAGGACCTGTCCTGCATAAGGCTCACAGTCTCAATCTCCAGTTTACAGATGAGGTAACTGAGGCACAGAGAAGTGAGGTGACTTGTCCAAGGTCACATGGCAGACAAGTAGCAGAGCCAGGAGTAGAATCCAGGTCCTTCTGAGACCCAGGCCTGCGCTCGATCCAGTAGGCCATACTACTTTTAAAGAAAAAAAGTGGTTTGTGTTAAGTGCTTACTATGTGCCAGGCACTGTTCTAAGCGCTGGGGTAGATACAAAGCAATCAGGTTGGACAAAGTTCCTGTCCCACATGAGGCTCACAGTCTTAATCTCCATTTTACAGATGAGGTTAGTGAGGCACAGGGAAGTGAATTGACTTGCCCAAGGTCACACAGTTCACAGGTGGCAGAGCAGGCATTAGCACCCATGTCCTCTGGACTCTCAGGCCCGTCTTCTATCCATGAGGCCACAACACTCCTCTGATTCTTGCCCGGGGGGTTGAAGGGCAGCATGAGAGTAAGATTAGAAATTAATATTGGAAAACAGTGAGACCTGCTGTATAATTTCATCCACTTATGTTCTATAAAGAAATGGAAAGTTAAGCGGCAGAAATGCAATTGATATTTCCAGTGTACCTTTGAACCTTAGAAGCCCTGCTATGACCGGAAGATCTAGCGGGGTTTAGTATTGTATTCTCCTGGATTAATATCTCATTTTCTTATCCTACTTCTCTTACTGCTGCCACTTCAGCTCTGGTGTATCACCTAAGCACAAAGCACACATGCACATGTCTGTTCTGTTCTGTTGCTTCCCCCTGCCTGTAGTTTTTTTCAACATCTGCATCTCCTACTAGAATTGTAAGCTCCTAGAGGGCGGGCACTGTTCCTCACTCTTCCTCCTACTTAGACTGTGAGATCTGTGTGCATCAGGAACTGAGTTTCACCTGATCACTTTGCATCTACACTAACGCTTATGACAGTTCTTGCCTCTGAATAAGCACTTAAAAAGAAAGCAGCATGGCCTAGTGGCTAAAGCATGGACTTGGGAGTTAGAAGGACTTGTGTTCTAATCCTATGTTGGCACTTGTCTCGTGTGACCTTGGGCAAGTCACTTTACTTCTCTGTGCCTCAGTTACCTCATCTGTAAAATGGGGATTAAGACTATGAGCTCCTTGTTAGATGGGGACTATGTCCAACCCAATTTGCTTGTACCTACCCCAGATCTTAGTACAGTGCCTGAAACATAGCAAGCTCTTTACAGATGCCACAATTTTTATAATGAACAAATACCTAAATCATTATTACTATTATCATTACTAACTCTTCTCCTAAGTGTTTAATATGGTACTCTGTACAGAGTAAGCCTAAATATCATTGGTTGATTGATTGAGGTGGGGAGCAGCCCCATTCAATAGTTCCCTGGGTACATGAGCAATTCTCTTGAGGAACTTACTGTTACCCAAGTGGGGAAAGGAACAAGTAAAAGTCTCTAAAACTGGTGTGTGCAAAACAGTAAAACAACCACTGTGTCATGTGTGGAAACTGACCCAAGACCAGACAACTCCATCCTAGCTTTTGAAACCTTAACCTTGCATAGGCACCTCCTGGTCCAACTTTCCCATTCCTGAAAAATGAGATAAAAAGGGAAAGAAAAAAACAGAGTCAAGCATAAAAGAAACCAAGAGTGGAGAATCATCCATTGGACTTCATCAGAAGCGGGAAACAAAAGTAGTAGAACGTCAGAGACAAGGACATGCAGCTGATTTGCTCTCCTACCATTACCACCAAGTGGAGGGAAAAGAAATGCTCCTCTCACTCCAGACTATAATAGACCATGCTTTCCACCTGGATGGCGGTGAGGTCGATCTCACTTTTAGAGCAATGGACTCTGTCATCACCCAGACAGATCTGTATTACTATTCCAATAATAAACTCCTTGTGCCATGTTGCTGTGACTTGATTCTTTCTCTAGAACCTGATGTATGGAACATCAGGATTTTACATAATGAATCATCGGATGAAGAGAACACTTACTCATGAACTAGCCAGATAAGGAGTTAACGTGACAGCACTGAGCGTATCAAGACGTCTTGATCAACAGCCTACAGAAATAATCACCTGATTCTCAAGTTACTGAAGGGGAATACTTCTGAGCCAAGGTTCACAGGCATGATTGTCAACATCACCCTCTCTCTTGTCTCAAGTCTTACTTGAGAATAGCTAATTACCTTATGCTTACTTCTCAAACTGAATCTTTCTGTCACAGTCAGCATCATATAAGCCCTGATAATGAGGCAAAGAAAGGTTTTGTTAGGAATTAGACAAGTCATAACAGTATCCAGTATCTCTCTCCTAAATGGAGTCTCATGAGAGATCTCAGTGCACACAGGAGCAGCATTGCCAAATCCTATAGTAGTATTTATTGAACCCTGTCTGCCGTACACTGTACTGTGTGCTTTTGATGATGATAATGACATTTGTTAAATGCTTACTAGGTGCCAGGCACTGTAGTAAGCACTGGCGAGTACAGTAGAGTTGTAGATATGATGAGAAGCAGCACGACTATGTGGATAGAGCATGGGACTGGGAGTCAGAAGGACGTGGATTTAATTCTAGCACTGCCACATGTTTGCTGCATGATCTTGGATAAATCACCTTACTTCTCTAGGCCTCAGTTATCTCATCTGCAAAATGGGGATTGGACTGTGAATCCCTCGTGAGATAGGGACTGTGTCCAACCTGATTAACTTGTATCTACCACAGAGCTTTGTACACAGAATAGTGCTTGGCACATAGTAAGCAACCCTTATGGAGTTTATCAGCTAGATAATAATTATGTTGGTATTTATTAAGCACTTACTAGGTGCAGAGCACTGTTCTAAGCACTGGGGTAGATACAGGGTAATCAGGTTGTCCCATGTGAGGGTCACATTCTTTATCCCCATTTTACAGATGAGGGAACTGAGGCACAGAGAAGTGAAGTGACTTTCCCACAGTCTCACAGCTGACCAGTGGCAGAGCCAGGATTCGAACCCATGACCTCTGACTCCCAAGCCCGGGCTCTTTAGGCTGACAAGAGCTAGATGGGAAGACACTAGAATAAATTACAGATAGGAGAAGCAATAGAGTATAAACTCCTTGAGGGCAGGAATTGTATCTGCTTAGAGAGGCAGCGTGGTTCAGTGGAAAGAACGCAGGCTTGGGAGTCAGAGGTCATGGGTTTGAATCCTGGCTCTGCCACTTGTCAGCTGTGTGACTGTGGGCAAGAAACTAACTTCTCTGTGCCTCAGTTACCTCATCTGTAAAATGGGGATTAGGACTGTGAGCCTCCCGTGGGACAACCTGATGACCCTGTATCTACCCCAGTGCTTAGAACAGTGCTCTGCACATAGTAAGCACTTAACAAATACCAACATTATTATTATTATTAGCTCAGCATTTAGACCAGTGCTTGGCAAATAAGAGCTTAACAACTACATTATTATTATTTTTATTACTCTATCATAGTCAGTCATATTTATTCAACTCATTGTGCGCAGAGCACTCTACTAAGCATTTGGGAGAGTACAATAGAACAATCTAGCAGACACATTCTGGTATTGTGCTCTCCCAAGTGCTTAGGTCAGTGTCTGCACACAGTAAGAACTCAGTGAATCGCAGTAATTGATTGATTGGAGATCTGTAAATGAGTGCTTTGGGGAAGGGGTGGTGTGAATATCTAAGTGATTTAGAGGGTAAAGTGCATAGGTGACACAGAAAAAGGGAGATAAATAGGATGGGAAATTCATTAGGAAAGACCTCCTGAGAGAGATATGATTTCAGTAGGGTTTGGAAGATGAGGAAGTAGTGATCTACCTTATAATAATGTTGGTATTTGTTAAGCGCTTACTATGTGCCTTATATTCATTCATTCATTCATTCATTCATTCAATCACATTTACTGAGCCCTTACTGTGTGCAGAGCACTGTATTAAGCACTTGGGAATGTACAATACAACAATAAAAAGACAAAGTGGGAAGGAGCCCTCAAAACTCAACTCAGTATGAATGACCCAAAGCATCTACCCTCTAGATTGTATGCTCCATGAAGAGAGGGATTATTTTTTCTAATTTTATTGCACTCTCCCAAGTGCTTAATAAGAATGTTGGTATTTGTTGGTATTTGTTAAGTGCTTACTATGTGCAGAGCACTGTTCTAAGCGCTGGGGTAGATACAGAGTAATCAGGTTGTCCCACATGAAGCACAGTGCTGCGCAAAGTAGCCACATAATAAACACTATTGATCGATTCTGTAACTCAGGGTTTACAAACATCCACTTCAAGTGTGTTTCTCAGTTTTAGCTCCTGATATTAATCAACAATTCTCTCTGCCTATCCCTTGCCCCAAACTAACCTGGACTCAGTTCTCCAGGGTGGCTTTATAGCCATGCAAGAAAAGAAAATATTTTTGGAAGCATCAGAAATGTATGCCGGACCCTGTAGAGCATAGGATGGGAATGACTGACACACAGCTCGAAAAGCTGCGTGGCCTAGTGGAAAAATAATGGGCCTGGGAGTCAGATGACCTGTGTTCTAATCCCGGCTACACAACTTTTCTGCTGTATGAACTTGTGCAAGTCACTTCACTTCTCTGCACCGCTATGACCTCATCTGTACAGTGGGGATTAAGACTGTGAGCCCCATGTGGGACACGGACTGTGTCCAACCTTATTACTCTATAACTAGCCCAGTCCACAGAACAGTGCCTGCTGCACAGTAAATACTTCAGAAATACCATTATAACCATAATGGCTGCACATTATAATGAATGAATATTAGATATTTTTATGGTATTTGTTAAGAGCTTGCTACATGCCAAGGACTGATCTAAGTGGGGAGAATGTAATTATCCCATTTTTAGACTTCTGTTTGCTCATGCTCTGTACAATCTGCAAGCTCTTTGACCTCATGGCTCTGCTAGATGAAGAACTCAGTTGTTCTCTCAAGCATCACCAAGTTCTCCTAGAAAGATAAGGCTAATCCATTTCTATTTCATGGGACATTCACTCAAGACTGGTTTACTGAAGTGATCTTACTGAGGATAAAGTCCACAGATAATAGTCAAACCTAACAGTAAAAAATTTGGAGAGGACAGAACTTTGCAGCCTGCAATTATTTACAGCAATTCTTAATTGCTGGGAAACCTTTTCAAAAACATTATAGGTGTTTGTGTCACCTCATTTCTAAATGGTAACTCTCAGGAGCTGGAAGATTAAAACCCATGGGATGCAGGGAATTTATTACCCCTGCAGAAACATACATCTTGATTAACCTATAAGCTGAAATGCCATTTAGCTTGGGCTTTTAGAGAAGGAAAAGGTCAGTCGGTGGTATATGCCTACTATGTGGAGAGGAGTGAACTATATGCTTAGGAGCGTAAAGTACAATAGAGTTGGTAGACGTGATCTCTGCCCACAGAAGCTTGCAGTCTACAAGGGTGGTGCGCTATAGTGCTCATTGAGTACCATGAGTGGATTAAAAGAGAGGGAGCAGTTGCTAACACTGGTTAGAAAAGTATACATTTAACAGGACTGTCTACTTACGTACTGCTTTGTTGGTACAGGAAGCAGGGAGGTCTACTGGAAAGAGCAGAGACTTGGAACTCAGAGGACCTGGATTCTAACCGAGGCACTTACTCTACCCACCATTCAAAGCTTTATTGAAGGCACATGTCATCCAAGAGGCCTTCTTAGACTAAGCCCCACTTTTCCTCATCTCCCACTCCCTTCTGCATCACTCTGACTTGTTCCCTTTGCTCTTCCCCATCCAGCCCCACAGCACTTGTGTACTTATCTCTAATTTTATTTATTTGTTTGTATTGATGTCTTTTTCCCCTTCTCTAGACTGTAAGTCCATTGTGAGCAGGGAACGTGACTGCTTATTGTTGCTTTGTACTCTGCCAAGGAACTTAGTGCAGTGTGCTACACACAGTAAGCACTCAATGAATACGACTGAAACAATGAATGAATTTCAGCTCTATTACTTGCCTGCTGTGTGATGTCTCTTTGCCTCAGTTCCTTCATCTGCCAACTGGGAATTCGATACCTGTTCTCCTACTTAGACTGTGTTTCCCAGGTTGGACCTAATGATTTTGTGTCTACCCCACTGCTTAGTACAGTGTTTGGCACATGCAAATTGCTGAACAAATACCACTATTATCATTATTAGGGTTTCAAGTGCCTGAGGCCAAATATGGGAGCTTCCCAAGCAATTAATCAATCAAGCAATTGTATTAATTAACAATAATAATAATGATGGCATTTCTTAAGCGCTTACTATAAGCAAAACACTGTTCTAAGCACTGGGGAGGATACAAGGTGATCAGGTTGTCCCATGTGGGGCTCCTACTCTTAATTACCATTTTACAGATGGGGCAACTGAGACCCAGAAAAGTTGTGACTTGCCCAAAGTCACACAGCTGACAACAGGCTGAGCAAAATTTGAACCCATGACCTCTGACTCCCAAGCCCGTGCTCTTTTCACTGAGCTATGCTGCTATGCTGTAATTGAATGCTTAGTGTGTGCAGAGAACTGTACTAAGCACATAGGGGGTTTTTTAATGGTATTTTAAATCTCTTTTTTAAACTAGGATTTCTGACTCTCTGGGATTCACCTCAAATCTTTCTAGAGCTTCCATGTCAGTTTCTCTCCACAAGATCTAGTACACGAGAACATGTGCAACAGGGTGTTTGGAGGAGCAATGTGATGGTTGCCCTTCTTGTCATTGAGCTAAACAGTTATAGATTCACTATCTAACATTCTCCTCTACTTGTCTACCTGTGGTGATTGTGGCCAAGGAAATGATCTCCACTTTGCCACCTTACCTTTCCTTGAAATAACAAACATATTCAGCCAAGTAGATGTGGAGCTAATCCAACTGCACTTCAACTGTGGTAAAGGAAAGGCAAACCTGTATACATTTAATAGATCAGTCCCCTAACTTGAAAGTCTATCTCACCACCTGTTTGAGAAACAGTGTGGCCTAATGGAAAGAGCACCAGACTGGGAATCAGAGGACCTGAGTTCTAATCCCAGCTCTGCCATTTGTCTTCTGTGTGACCATGGTCAAGTCGCTTCACTTCTCTGTGCCTCAGTTCCCTCATCTGCAAAACGGGGCTTGAATGCCTGTTCTCCTGATGTGGGGCCTAATCTTCTATCTACTCCAGCATTTACTACAGGCTTGGCCCAACTTATGTGCTTAACAAATACCACTGTTATTTAGGGATAGATAGAGGGACATTATTCATTTCTGTCCCACCCCCCACCAATTCCTCTGCTTCTGTCCATTCCAGCTCTGACTGCCCGTCGGCCTAATGCATCTTCGTACACCTAATTAAATTCCAGAGAGACCATCAACCCTCAGATATTTATGCCCCTTCAGTGCTAGGCAAGAATTGATATTGATAATTGTGATGCTTGTTAAGCACTTACTAAGCACTGGGATAGATACAAAACAATCAGGTTGGACCAATCTCTGTCCCTCACTGAGCTCCTAGTCTAAATAGCGGGAACAACAAATATTTTGGCCCCAATTTACAGCTGAGAAAACTGAGGCACAGAGAAGTTAAGTTACTTGTCTAAGGTTACACAACAGGCAAGTGACAGAGTTGGGATTAGAGCCCAAGTCTTTTTACTCCCAGTCCCGTGCTCTTTCTACTAGGTTATGCTGTTTCTCAGTCTCTGGGTGGGGATTCATTCAACTTATCTGAATACTTAGAGTCACAAGTGACAGATTTGTTTTTCTTAGTTTTAATTTCTCCCATCATACAGAAATGGCCGTGGGTAGGCTTGGGGAGTTGGACCACCTGGAGATTAGTTTCATAAAAAAAAAAGCAAAAAAAAACCCCATTTCAAGTCTTTTGGTTGCACCTCTGCTGTGTTTAAAAACTGTCACACACATAGAAATATGCAAATCACCCAGGCATCTGTTTAAAGTGGCAAAGTAGTTTCCCCTGAAATGAACACTACCATGTGGAGAGAGCCTAGAGGCAGTTCCTGTTCATTCGAGGCATCCGGGACAAACAGAGCAGAGTGGCAAGGCTAGCAGCTGCTACCTGTCCCTGGAGCTTTAGCGACACACAAGAGAACCCTTCCAGGAAGGGAAGAATATTGGAAAGTAAATTCACCCCCAGAGCCTATCAGCCCCTGCCTTCGACTATCAGGACTAATAACAGGGCCGCTTCTGAGCCATTGCAATCCCTTCTGTAAACTATCTAGGGGATCATCAATGGTATTTATTGAGCGCTTAAAGCTGTGTGACCTTGGGCAAGTCTATTCACTTCTCTGTGCCTCAGTTACCTCCTTTCTAAAATTGGGATTGAGACCGTGAGCCCCTATGGGACAGGGACTGAGTGTGGCCCGATTTGCTTGTCTTCCCCCCAACGCTCAGTACAGTGCCTGGCACATGGGAAGCGCTTAACAAATACCATCATTATTAGTATTATTACTGTGTGCAGAGCTCTGTACTAAGGACTTGGTGGAGTACAATATGATGGAGTTGATGTGACATGTTCCCTGTTGTACCAATGGATGAAATTTGGGACCTAAAAACCCTTCTACAATAACATTTCCAGACTCTTTGCGTCTTCTACACAAACTGGACCCTTTCCTTCCTCCCAGCTCCTACAGTCTCCTATTATTCCCATCTCTGGGGACACTAGGTATCAATACTCCATGCATATCCCTGGTCCTCTACTGCAGTAGGGTCCACGACAGGGGTGCGATTTGCATAAGATGCATTAGGGTTGGCTTACCAATTTTTCTGGGCATTCTCCATCTTGTAGTCATGGGTGAGGCAGTTCTCCGAACCCCGCTGGATCAACCCCAGTTCCCAGCCCTCCTGCAGTTTTGGGTGCAGCAATGATGGGGCAGCGGCAGCTCTCAGGACTCTGCCAGGAGAATCCCGGCTCCCAGCCCTCCCACGGTCCGGGGGCCCCTTTCACGGCGGTGGTCATGGTGGGTGCCCCCCTGGGAGACCCCAGGCCGTGGCAGCCCAGACTGGTGTCCTTCTGCTCTTCCCGCGATGGTTGGCTCCAGAGGAAAGTACATCTTTCATTCATCCAATAGTATTTATTGAGCGCTTACTGTGGCAAAGTACTGTACTAAGTGGCTGGGAAACTGCACTTAAACAACAGACACATTCCTGCCCACAGTGAGCTCACAGTCTAGAGGGAGAAACAGACAATGATAGAAATAAATAGATAAATGGATAAGTGAATGACACATATATACCTTTGTGCTGTGGGGATGGCAGGGAAGATGATTCAAGGAGCAGTGCAGAAGGGAATGGGAGAAGAGGAGGGGAGGGCTTAACTGGGGAAGGATTCTTGGAGGAGATGTGCTTTCAATAGGAGTCAGCCTCTTGGCTTAGTGGATAGAGCACAGGCTTGGGAGTCAGAGATTGTGGGTTCTAAGCCCGACTTGGTCAATTGTCAGCTGTGTGACTTTGGGCAAGTCATTCAACTTCTCTGTGCCTCATCTGTAAAATGGGAATTAAGACTGTGAGCCCCACGTGAGCCAGCCTGATTAACTTGTATCTAGATTAGGGCTTAGAACAGTGCTTGGCCCATAGTAGGCACTTAGCAAATACCATCATTATCATTATTGTTATTATTCTCTGTGCCTCATTTGCCTCATCTGTAAAATGGGGATTAAGACTGAGCCCCAAGTGGGACACTCTAATTACCTTGTATCTATCCCAGCACTTAGTGCCTAGCACATAGTAAGCACTTAAATACCATAATTATTATTAATAAGGTTTTGAAGTGGGAGAGAGCAATTATCTGTCTGATATGAGGAGGGAGGGCGTTCCAGGCCAGAAATAGGATTTGAGCGAGAGGTCGGCAGCAAGATAGACTAGCTCAAGGTACAGTGAGAAGGTTAGGATTAGAGGAAAGAAGTGTGCAGGCTTCATTCCCTCCCTCTCTTCCTCTTCCCTGGTGCCATTCACTCACTCAATCCATCATATTTATTGAGCACTTGCTGTGTGTAGAGTCCTGTACTAAGCCTTAGGGAGAGAGTACAATATAACAGAGTTGGTAGACATATTTCCTGCCCACAGAGAGCTCACAATCTAGACGGGGAGACAAACATTAATATAAATAAATAAATTAAGACTATGTACATAAGCACTTTGGGGCTGAAGGAAGGGTGAAAGAAGGGGGCAAATCCACTCCCTGGTCAGAAGGTCAGTTGACTTCATAATTTCAGGTCTGTAGACAGAAGAGCAGGAATTGCTTCAAACTGCTCCTTTAGGAGATCATCTTGAAGGATTTTGCCTAATGTTTCACAGTGCAAAATACCTCAGTCTGCCATGGAACTTTGTCTCTCACCTCCTGCTGGTCACCCATGAAAAATCCCCAGTCTGTTGTCCTTCCCTTGGGAACATAAATTTATGAGCCATTGCACATGAAGCATTCATTCAAATGTATTTATTGGGTCCTTACTGTGTGCAAAGCAGTGTTCTAAGCATCAAACCACAAGTCTTTTCTTTTCATTCCATGAAGGATTGAAGTCTTCCAAGGTGTCTGACACAATCTCATATAAAGGACGTGGCATTTTTCCAGACTTCTCTAAATAATTTTAGAATAATTTATTATTCTTTAATTATTGAAAGAATAGTGAATTATAACAATAATGAAATGATAATTTTTAACTTTTGTTTATTATTAATTAGAATTATTGATAATTTAGAAAAGCAGCATGACCCAGTGGAAGGAGTCCAGGCCTGGTAGCCAGAGGACCTGGGCTCTAATCTCAGCTTCTCCACTTGCCTGCTGAGTGACCTTGGAAAATTCACTTCACTTTCCTGTACCTCAGTTTCCTCATCTGTTAAATAGGGATCCAATACCTGTTCCCCCTCCTTCTTAGACTGTGAGCCCCCTGTGGAACACAGAGACTGTGTCCAGCCTGATTAACTTATATCTAACCCATCAGTAAGAGCTTAATGAATACCATGAACAAAAAAAGAAAAACAAATGATCTTGCATCCTGGAGGGGGAGACAGATACTAATAACATACTTTTTGAAAGTGCTTTTAAAAATTTTTTATGGTATTTGTTAAGATTTTACATATTCCAGGCACTGTACTAACCACCTGGGAAGATACAAGATAATCAGGTTGGACACAGTCCCTTTCCCACATAGGGTTCACACTTTTAGTCCCCATTTGCCAGATGAGGAACAGAGGCACAGAAAAGTGAAATGACTTGCTCAAGGTCAAGCAGCAGTCAAGTGGCCGAGCTGGGATTAAAATCCAGGTCCTTCTGACTCCCAGGCCTGGGATCCTTCCATTAGACAATGCTGCTTCTTAAATTAAAAAATAAAAGGCTTAGCAAATAAATAATAATACATGTATTATATTAAATATATAATTTATATCTATATTATATAGATTTATATATTATATTATAATAGTAAAAATAAATAATAATAAAAATAAATAAAAATTAGGAGAGACAGTTATTTTTTAAAATAATGATAATAACAATGTAATGATAATAATAGTGCCTTCCCAACTACTACCTCAGCAGGTCTTTGTCACTTCATCATAATGCCTCTGTTTGTAGTCTACTATTTAAGCACTTCCTTATCCCCATATACTTCTTTCACTTCCAAAGAGGAGGAAGAGCAGAATGGAATTTCTCACATCCACTAGATTGTAAGGTTCTTGAGGGCAGGGATGATGTCTAATTATTGCACCCTCCCAATTTCACAGTAATAATAATAATTATGGTATTTGTTAACCACTTACTAGGTGTCAGGCATTGTACTAAGCGCTGAGGTGGATACAAGCAACTTGAGTTGAACAGTTCCTATAATAATAATAATGTTGGTATTTTGTTAAGCGCTTACTATGTGCTGAGCACTGTTCTAAGCGCTGGGGTAGACACAGGGGAATCAGGTTGTCCCACGTGGGGCTCACAGTCTTAATCCCCATTTTACAGATGAGAATTTAGGCACAGAGAAGTTAAGTGACTTGCCCAAAGTCACACAGCTGACAAGTGGCCGAGTAGGGATTGAAACCCATGACCTCTGACTCCAAAGCCCGTGCTCTTTCCACTGAGCCACACTGCTTCCCCTATCCCATGTGGGGCTCACAGTCTCAATCCCCATTTTACAGATGAGGTAACGGAGGCTCAGAGAAGCAAAGTGACTCCCCCAAGGTCACCCAGCAGACAAGTGGAAGAGACAAGATTAGAAACTTCTGACCTCCAGGGCCGGGCTCTATCCACTACACCATGATGCTTCTCAGCGTGGCTCAGTGGAAAGAGCGTGGGCTTTGGAGTCAGGGCTCATGAGTTCGAATCCCAGCTCTGCCACTTGTCGGCTGTGTGACTGTGGGCAAGTCACTTAACTTCTCGGTGCCTCAGTTCCCTCATCTGTAAAATGGGGATGAAGACTGTGAGCCCCACGTGGGACAACCTGATTCCCCTATGTCTACCCCAGCGCTTAGAACAGTGCTCGGCACATAGTAAGCGCTTAACAAATACCAACATTATTATTCTCAGTACCCTGCTCTGCCCCAAAGAGATGCTTAATAAGTACTGTCTGTTAGAGCAATAATAATGTTGGTATTTGTTAAGCACTTACTATGTGCAGAGCACTGCTCTAAGCGCTGGCGTATACAAGGTCATCAGGTTGTCCCACATGAGGCTCACAATCTTCATCCCCATTTTACAGATGAGGAAACTGAGGCACAGAGAAGTTAATTGACTTCTCATAGCCACACAGCTGACAAGTGGCAGAGCTGGGATTCGAACCCATGACCTCTGGCTCCCAAGCCCATGCTCTTTCCACTGAGCCACACTGCTTCTCTAAGTATAAGAGCATGGGCTGAAGAATCATAGGACCTGGGTTCTAACCCTAGTTCTTTCAGTTGCCAGCTGTGTGACCTAAGGCAAGTCACTTCTCTCCGCTTCAGTTTCTTCCTCTCTAAAATGAAGATTCAGTATCTGCTCTCCCTCCTAATTAGACTGTGAGCCCCATGTGGGACAGGGACTGTGTCTGACAGGTTTAACATTCATCTACCCCACTGCTCAGAACAGTGCTTGACATAGATTAAGCAGTAAACATCCATTCATTCAATCATTTTTATTGAGTGCTTACTGTGTGTAGATCACTGTACTAAGCTCTTGGAAAGTACAATTTGGCAACAGAGAGACAATTCCTACCCAACAACAGGCTCATAGCAAACATTATAATAATGGTAGTAACAACAGTGATAACAGTGATAACATAGAGCACTGGCCCAAGAGTCAGATGGGCCTGGCCTCGAATTCTGGCTCCATTACCTATCTGCTGTGTGACCTTGGGCCAGTCTCTTAACTTCTCTGGGCCTGTTACCTCAGTTGTAAAATGGGGATTAAGACTGTGAGCCCCATGTGGTACAGGGACTGTGTCCAATGTGATTAGTTTGTAACCACCCTAGTGCTTAAAACAATGCCATTATTATTGGTAGTAGTAGTATAGTAGTCGTAATAATATTTTTAAGCATCTATTTAGTCTGAAATGCACTGTACTAAATGTCTGGAGCAATGTACACCAATGAAATTCAAGAACAGTTCCTGGTCCTTATAAAATTCAAATAACCCTAGTACTCTCATCATATCCTCTCACTCTCATTCCACCATGCTCACAGATCCTGTGAACTTAACATCCATCTCCTAGGACTGCAGGCTGAAAGGGCTTGAATTCCTGGGTTTCTCACTCAACAGATCTCTCGTCTGTCAATATTCTTCTCTCCCCCAAGGGCCTCATTCAGATATTTAGCTGCCTGGGGCAGGGGAAGACCCATCCCCTTTCTCCCGTTGATGTCATTATGCTATGCTGGTGGGCACCCACTGTTTTCTGTGACATCACCGCATTATATCATGTGTGCATGCAACTTTACATGGTTCCCATGAAGGCTTGGTGGGTAAATGTTTGTGTGCTTATGTTGTTTTGTTTTTTGTCCAAATCTATGAAAGTCAAGAGGTTTCACATCAACACGGTGTACCCAGCCCAGTCACTGCCAAACCCTGGGAAACTGACAGTGCCAGGAGCCAGACTGGGGAAGAGGGCTAGGATCCATGATGGAGAAGATTGCCAGAAGCCATGAGAAGCAGGATCCAGTGGGTATGGAGCTCTACTGGGGAGCTCATGGGCCAGCCATTCCCTGGAGCCGCTGCCAGAAGGTGGAGTGGCGCTTCCTTGGAGACCCATCTCTCAGGAGAAGGGCCCACCATAGCAGAATATCAAGAGTGGCTCACTTAAAAAAAAAAGCTTCTGAAGGAACAAGAGACAATGAGGCAAGTGAGAAAACACCACCAAGCTATGCAAACTGAACAGGAAAATATGAAAAGGAAGTCGAAAACGGAATCACTGGATGAGAAACAGCGGGGCCTATTGGAAAGAGCACAGGCCTGGGCAGCCAGAGGACCTGGGTTCTAATCCCAGCTCTGTCATTTGCTTGCTGTGTAACCTTGGGCAAGTCAGATGACTTCCCTGTGCCTTGTTCTCCTTTTTCTCCCTCCTACTTAGATTGAGAACCCCAAGTGGGACAAGAACTGTGTCCAGCTTAATTCACTTGTATCTAACCCAGCACTTAGAACAGTGCCTGACACCTAATAAGTGCTTAACAAAGACCACCCCCCCCCCCAAAAATCCAGAAGGCCAACACATTTGTATTCATTTCTGTTTATTTGTATTGATGTCTCTCTCTTTCCCTCTAGACTGTGAGCTCGTTTTGGGCAGGAATTATCACTCTTTATTGCTATATTGTACTTTCCCAAGTGCTCTGCACACAGTCAGTGCTCAAGTACAGTGCTCTGCACACAGTCAGTGCTCAAGTACAGTGCTCTGCACACAGTCAGTGCTTAATACAACCAAAGGAATGAATCCTCAGGAGACTGTCAAACAGAAAGGACTCATTTGCTTCCATGACTTCTATTACCATCTCTTTGCAGATCTAAATCTTCAGTCCCTACCTCTCTCCTTCTCTGCCGTAGAACAACTCTACTTGCTTTCTGTGATTGTTTTTTAGTGGTATTCTATTGATGGTTGTCCTTTGGATACCTCAAACATGTCCAAAACAGAATGCTTCACCCTCCCACCTAAACTCTTTCCTCTCCCCAACTTTCTCATCCCTGTAAACATCCCACTGTACTTCCTGTCTCCCCATCCCAGAAGCTTATCATCTTGGCTCATCTCTTTTAGTCTGTGTATTTGTCTGTCACTAAATCTCATCTTTTCTACCTTCACAATTTCTCTAGAATCCACTCTTTCTCCTCCACCCATGCCAATCCAAGTACTCATCCTATCCTGCCTCGATTACAGCATCGGCCGCCTCACTGACCTTCCTAGAGAGTGTCTCCTCTCGCCAATCCATACTTCACTCTGTTGCCCAGATCATGTTTCTAAGAAATAATTCTTTCATTCATTAATCTCATTTATTGAGCACTTACTATGTGCAGGGCACTGTACTAAGCACTTGGAATATACAATTCAGCAGCAGATAGAGACAACCCCTGCCCAACAACGGGCTCACAGTCTACACAGAGGAGACAGACAACAAAACAAGTATTCTGGCATCAATATCACCAAGATAAATAGAATCATAGATAATACACATCATTAACAAAATAGAGTAATAAATAATATATACACATATGCACAAGTGCTATGGGGAGGAGAAGGGAGAAGAGCAGAGGGAGGGAGGAATTCTGCACACATCACCCCACTTCTCAAAAACCTGCAATTGCCACTCACTTATCTTCGCATCAAACGGAAACTCTTGGCCATTGGATTTAAGACAATCAGCTCTCCCCATCCTGCATAGACCGATTTATCTCCCACTAACCAGTCAACACACCGGGCTCCTCTATCCTCCACCTACTTAGTATGCCTCGCTCCCATCTTTCACTGCCTACCCCTTGCCAAAGTCCTCTCTCTGGCTTGGAACTCCCACCACCCTCTCCATCTTCCAAGTCGTACTAAAATCATGTCACCTCCAAGAAGCCTTTTGATTATATTATTATTAATATTTGTTAGTGCTTACTATGCACCAGGCACTGTACTAAGCTCTGGTGTGAGTTCAAGCAAATTGGGTTGGCCACAGTCCTTGTTTCATGTGGGGCTCACAGTCTCAATCCCCCTTTTACAGAGGAGGTAACTGAGGCACAGAGAAGCAAAGTGACTTGCCCAAGGCCACACAGCCAAGTGGCAGAATCAGGATTAGGACCCATGAACTTCTGGCTCCCAGGCCCATGCTCCATCCATATCCTCTCATTTCTCCTATTTATCCTCCCTTCAGCATCATCTATGCACTTATCTTTACCCTTTAAGCATTTTATTATCCATCCCATCGCATCCCCAGCCCCACAGTGCACTCAGCTGCTTCCTCTTTTGGAATTGATTTTGTCTCTCTCCCCCACTGGATTGCAAGCAGCATGGCATAGTAGATAGAGCACGGGGCTGGGAGTCAGAAGCTCATGGGTTCTAATCCCGGCTCCACCCCTTGTCTGCTGTGTGAATTTGGGCAAGTCACTTCACTGGGCCTCAGTTCTCATCTATAAAATGGGGATTAAGATTGAGTTTCACATGGGACAGAAACCATGTCCAACCCGATTATCTTTACCTACCCTAGAACTTAGAATAATAATGTTGGTATTTGTTAAGCGCTATGTGCAGAGCACTGTTCTAAGCGCTGGGGTAGATACAGGGTAATCAGGTTGTTCCACGTGAGGCTCACAGTTAATCCCCATTTTACAGATGAGGTAACTGAGGCACAGAGAAGTTGAGTGACTTGCCCAGAGTGACACAGCTGACAAGTGGCAGAGCCGGGAGTCGAACCCACGACCTCTGACTCCGAAGCCCAAGCTCTTTCCACTGAGCCATGGTGTAAGCGCTGAACAAATGCAATAATAATAATAATAATAATAATAATTATTATTATTATTAACTAACCCAAGATAGAATGCAGTTCGATATAAGGGAACCCAGAGAGTTACAAAACACTAGATGGCGCTGATTCAGCATCGAAAGGCCTACCTGAAGTGAGCAGAGACTGCTGTTTGAAAGGCCAGAGAACAAAACTCCATAACTAATCTATTTTACCCCTTCATTATAAACTAGTATATATTATCTCTGTTTTATACTACCAGCTCCCGGTATTGAAAGCCTGGACACACTTCTTAGGAGCACCTTGAGAAGAAACAGCAAAGAATCATGTGGTCAATATTTTGGGAGGCTTTCTAGATGAAGGATTCAGAGAGGGATAAACTGTCGTGATGCTGCCCATGTACAGACTTGAGGAGAGGGTCCTCCTGGCTCCAAGTGGTTTGCTAGCTATAATAAGTACGTTGACTGCTGTTTTCGAGGCTGTCTCGTCTAGGATGTCTCCTCTATAATCTTGGACCCAGTAGCTTTAGGATAAACAAGACAGGGTAGAATGTCTATTTTTCCTGCTTATCTCTGGAACTAGATACAAGGGCCTCCAACAGGTATGAACACCAAATATAGGTGAAAAGGACCATGTGGAATTTCAACTTTCTCTTAGAAAACTTGGCTTTAGAAGTGGATGTTGTAAACCTTGCTCTTCTGCAGAAAAGCCAGTATGAGATTCTTTTGAAATTCTTAATAAGAACTGGTTGTCCCAGAGCAGAAACTATTCATTTTTTTGGTAGGGGGAGAGGGGTGTGTCATTAACTCTTTCAAGTCTCCAGGACTCCATTTAGGACATCGGAACAGGCACTACTTATAGCTGAAAGAATTAAGGCAACTACAGCAGCTCTAATAGCATAATAATGATAATGTTATTTGTTAAGCACATACTATGTGCCAAGCACTGTTGTAAGCACTGGGGGAGATGCAAGGTTATCAAGTTGTCCCACGTGGGGCTCACAGTCTCAAGCCCCATTTTACAGATGAGGTAACAAGCACAGAGAAATTAAGTGACTTGCCCAAAGTCACACAGCTGACAAGTGGCCAAGCCAGGATTAGAACCCACCACCTCCGACTCCCAAGCCCATGATCTTTCCACTAAGCCACACTGTTTCTTTATAATAATAATAATAATAATGTTGGTATTTGTTAAGCACTTACTATGTGCCGAGCACTGTTCTAAGCGCTGGGGTAGACATAGGGGAATCAGGTTGTCCCACGTGGGGCTCACAGTCTTAATCCCCATTTTACAGTTGAGGGAACTGAGGCACAGAGAAGTTAAGTGACTTGCCCACAGTCACACAGCCGACAAGTGGCAGAGCTGGGATTTGAACTCATGAGCCCTGACTCCAAAGCCCGTGCTCTTTCCACTGAGCCACACTGCTTCTCTATCTTTATATCTTTATATCAACATTGGAAGCAACTAGAGTGACATAAATACACCTGAACCTTATTCTCCCACCCTCCCTAGACTATTTCAGCAATAATCACACACTTTCACGGTACCCCAAAATGAGATACTCAGTGGCCTATATAGAAAGCCAATCCTCAAATCCACTAGGAAATTAAAGTGAATTCTGGGCTAACTCCTTAAGCTCATTGCAGAAAAGTGAGTACTCCCATTCACTGCTGTTTTTGCATCTCATAATCCCCAAAGCCCCTCTCGTGGTCACACCAGGAGAGTTTCCAATAGTCTACCAGTCTCAACTACAAGAGGGAAAGTCAAGCAGAGGCTTACCCATTCCATTCCTAGCTTAGCCAGTGGCTAGCAAGTGGAAGGCCATCTGCTACAAGTCAGAACTCACCTGTTTTGATTTTCCTGGACCGGAGGAGCCTTGGTGTCACAAAGTCAAGTCAAACCTCACTTCTGATCCAAGGTTAATGTGGAAAGATTTTACTTAGTTTTACCAATGTGCAAGGGAATGACATATATACACTCACTCACTCCACTCCACCAAGGGTCCAACCCAGTCTGCTGGTCAAGGGAGTCCTTTCTGCCAATGCTTCTTCTTTCAACTTCCAAGTGCTGCTAACTTCTGCTGCATTCCTGCTGCTCTCAGTGTACATCTTTCTTCCCTGTATGCTTTTGTGACCCTCTTCACCCTTCAAAGCAATGGCCTTTTATCTGCCTTAATCATCACAGCTGTGGTTCTAAGTGGGAGTCACTGATTGGTCCAGGCCCGTTACTGGGTATATCAGGGAGAGAAAGGCATGCCTCCTTCCATGCTTTCCCCCACAAGCCAGCAATCACCTGTCCCAGGTAGAGCCCATCAGTGGCTTCGCCAGTCTCTTCCTTGTTCACAGGATCACAAAGAGTTACTAACAAGGCAGCTTGTTTGCGGGATCACCACAAGTACAGTGCCTGGTAATAATAATAATAATGTTGGTATTTGTTAAGCACTTACCATGTGCAGAGCACTGTTCTAAGCGCTGGGGTAGACACAGGTAATCAGGTTGTCCCACGTGGGGTTCACAGTCTTAATCCCCATTTTACAGATGAGGTAACTGAGGCACAGAGAAATTAAGTGACTTGCCCACAGTCACACAGCTGACAAGTGGCAGAGCTGGGATTCAAACCCATGACCTCTGACTCCAAAGCCCGTGCTCTTTCCACTTAGTAAGCACTTCACAAATACCACAGTTATTATTAAGAAAAACCATTGACTGGTTGATCGTGTCTACCTAGTCTCTTGTACTCTCCCATATACTTAATACAGTGCTCTGAACACAGGAAACAGTCAATAAATACCACTGTTGCTTGACTGATTGAGAACAAGCCTTTGGCCTTGCTTTTCTGCCTCAAATTTCTCACCAACAGTTGGGCCTATTGATGATGTGGGATCATAGTAGCATGTCACCAAACCATATTTCAGCCTGTTGTCATATGGGGATTTCACTGGGTAGAAGTTATATTCCACAGTAAAATCCAGTTGGTGTGGGTAAAATGCCCAGCCTGATCAATAGGAATAACATTTCACAAAAGATAAACAGCTCCCTTTCTCTCAAACACCTTCTTTCAGAGCCAGCAGTGGTTGTTTTTCCCTAATTTATCCTCTTAGACAACATTCCTCCAAATGAGGATTAATGCTTTAAAATACATCTGCCTACACTCCTGCAGAAGTGGACAAAATAATCTCCAGTAGCAAGACTATATATGGAGCAACCATTAAAGGAAAATAGTCTACCAGATTGCTCTGGATAGAGGAAGCACCCCCTATAAGTTATAATGTTGGTATTTGTTAAGCGCTTACTATGTGCCGAGCACTGTTCTAAGCGCTGGGGTAGACATAGGGGAATCAGGTTGTCCCACGTGGGGCTCACAGTCTTAATCCCCATTTTACAGATGAGGGAACTGAGGCACAGAGAAGCTAAGTGACTTGCCCACAGTCACACAGCCGACAAGTGGCAGAGCTAGGATTCGAACTCATGAGACCTGACTCCAAAGCCCGTGCTCTTTCCACTGAGCCACGCTGCTTTTCATTCATTCATTCAAGAGTATTTATTGAGCGCTTACTATGTGCAGAGCACTGTACTAAGCGCTTGGAATGAACAAGTTGGCAACAGATAGAGCCAGTCCCTGCCCTTTGATGGGCTTACAGTCTAATCGGGGGAGACAATATATATATCAGAGTTATAATATTCCTGGTATTCTAATGTTATTTTTCAAGAGAAGTGTATAGTCTGATTTATAGCCTGATAACCAAAATGTCAGTGAATTGATATCTCTATATTTCAGAAGTTCAATTTTTTAAATAGTATTGTTAAGCACTTACTATGTGCTGAGCACAGCTCTAAATGCTGGGGTAGGTACAAATTCATTAGGCCAGACACAGTCCCTGTCATTCATTCATTCAGTACTAATTATTGAGCGCTTACTATGTACAGAGCACTCTACTAAGTGCTTGGAATGTACAATTTGGCAACAGATAGAGACAATCCCTGCCCAATGATGGATTCACAGTCTAGACAGGAGAGACAGACAGCAAAGCAAACCAGAACAAAACAACATGTCTAAAACTGAGCTCCTTATCTTCCCTCCCAAACCCTGTCCTCTCCTTGACTTTCCTGTCACTGTGGATGGCACGACCATCCTTCCCCTCTCGCAGGTCCACAAACTCGGTGTCATCCTTGACTCAGCTCCTCTCTCATTCACCCCACATATACAATCCATTACCAACACCTGCTGGTCTCACCTTTACAATATCGTCAAGATCTTGGGCTTGGGAGTCAGAGGTCATGGGTTCAAATCCCTGCTCTGCCACTTGTCAGCTGGGTGACTGTGGGCAAATCACTTCACTTCTCCAGGCCTCAGTTTCCTCATCTGTAAAATGGGGATGAAGACTATGAGCCTCACGTGGGACAACCTGATTACCCTGTAACTGCCCCAGAGCTTAGAACAGTGCTTGGCACATAGTAAGCACTTAACAAACACCAACATTATTATTATTATTATCTGCCCTTTACTCTCCATCCAAACTGTTATCGTGCTGGTACAAGCTCTCATAATATCCCAACTGGATTATTGTGTCAGCCTCCTCCTGGCTCTCCCCTCCTCCTGTCTCTCCCCACTCCAGTCTATTCTTCATTCCGCTGCCTGGATCATCTTCCTACAGAAATGCTCTGGGCTTGTCACTCCCCTCCTCATAAACCTCCAATCCTAAACCTCCTATCAACCTTCACACAAAACAAAAACTCCTCACTATTGGCTTGAAAGCTCTCCATCACCTTGCTTCCTTTATTTTGTTAATGAGGTGTATATCTCCCTGATTCTATCTATCTTGATGAAGTTGTCTTGTCTTGTTTTGTTTTGTTCTGTTTTGCTTTGCTGTCTGTCTCCTCCGTTTAGACTATGAGCCTGTTATTGGGCAGGGATTGTCTCTATTTGTTGCCGAATTGTGCATTCCAAGCACTTAGTACAGTGCTCTGAGTAGTCAGTGCTCAATAAATACTACTGAATGAATTTCAATTCATTTCAATTCATTCGATTCCTTCTCTAGCCTCTGAAAAACTACTTCTTATCAGGAGACATGCTTATTTGCACTCTGTGTGTTTTCTCCATTAGCATTCATGAAAGATCTCTTCATAGCCTTCAGGGAAATTGTTCTAATATTTGCATTACTAATTATTCATTGATTTGTGCTATGCCATATCTAATGCCAGTGATCACCTTTTTCATTTTTCTGGATGGCCACATTTGGCTTCCAGCAGGAACTCAGACCCCATAAATATTTATTTATCTTGTTTGGACACTTCTAGTATGGTAAGAGTTCAGTTATAAGTATTTGTAATAATCATAAAAACAATAATAATAGTAATGATGATAATTTGGGCATTTGGTAAACTTGTAGTATATGTCAATTGCTATGCTAAGCGCTGGTGCAGGTACAATACAATTAGAATGATAATAGTTTCTGTCCCACAGACTTTTAAATCTCGGCTATATTCTCCAAATGAGGACCTTTTTTCTAATTGGCCATGTTAAGAAGTGAGCCAATAAGCCCGGTTAACAAATCCATGTCGACAAAACGGATGCTTCACTGAGTTTTATACTGTGGTAAATTTTGTGTTGATTTTCTAGACCATATTTAAGACAATAGAGCCGTATGGTTATCTTACTGAAATGTCTTGGCCTCTTATTTAGTCTCTATTAGCTTGTCTGGATGTTCATTAATTGTTATCCAGTTAGCTTTTTGATCCCTTCTCCCTCTCTTGCTTTATTCTTCCCCACTTTCCCTGTTCTTGGACTCCAAATCTGGCCCCTCTCTCCTATTTCACCCCACTCTCGTTTCTGTGGAAATTTTATGAATACTCATTCATTCATTCAATCGTTTTTACTGAGCGCTTACTGTGTGCGGAGCACTGTCCTAAGCGCTTGGAAAGTACAATTCGGCAACAGATGGAGACAATCCCTACCCAACAACGATAATATCTCTGTAGTCTCTCAAGTGCTTAGTACAGAGCTCTACACACAGTAAACAACATGGCCTAATGGATACATCACGGGCTTGGGAGTCAAAACTGGGTTCTAATCCCCTCTCTGTCACTTGTCGGCTGCGATCTCGGACAAGTCACATCACTTCTCTGTGCCTCAGTTCCCTCAATGTCAAAATGGGGAATTAGATTGTGAACTCTATGTGGAAAAGGGACTGTACTCAACCCGATTACCTTGCGTCTACCCCAGCAATTAGTACAGTGCCTAACACATGCTAAGTGCTTAACAGATACTATTAAAAAAAATAAACTCAATAAATAATGCTGATTATTTGATTGCCAATGAGAAATCTTCTGCAAAAGGAACAGTGAAGTATCGGTTAGCTTTTCGTGCCCTTAAAAAAAAGTAAACTCTCAATAAATAGTGCTGATTATTTGATTGCTAATGAGAAATCTTCTGCAAAAGGAACAGTGAAGTATCGGTTAGGTTTTCATGCTCTTTTTCTTGGCCTGGCTTTGAACCTGACTGATATGCCTCAATTATAAATATTTTATTCCACCCGTTTGTCTGTCAAGGCCTTCTCAGACTTTCTGGTGAGGGTCCCGCCAGTGCAGTGCAGACTCTGTTTATCTGCTGCTATTTAAAAAGACTCTCTTACCTGGCATCTTTAGGGATAAAGCCTCTTTTTGGAACAGCTACATCTAGATTCTCAATAGGCTTGGAGGATATATAGAGAGAAGGCAAAGCTTAGTGCCATCTCTCCCTATCTGACCTGATTTAAGTAATCCAATTTGACGAGGTCTCTAGCTGCAGAGATTAGAGCCGGCTTTATGAAATGATTTAAGTATCCTCAAGGTATTGTCTCTTTTGGTCGACGGCTGCTAGCTTTTCCCCTCTGGCTGGCATGTATAGCAAAACCCAGTCATATATACCCAGGATCTTAAGCTCACAGGTAGGATAAAAATAATGATTCTCATCTCTTCCATTAGACGGCAAACCCCCCAAGGGACAGGGACTGGGTCTAATTCCCATCTGTGTATTCATTCCCAGCACTCAGTACAGTGTACTGCACACAGTAAATACTCAATAAAGATTATCACAACTTCTTCTGGGCCAATTCCCTGAATTGTCTCTCCAAAAATGAGCCCTAACTTGAGCTCTGTTTCTCCTATCTCATAGCCTCCACTGGGGCAAGTCAGAGTAGTGTTTCTGTATTGCCAATGTTGTGCTAAGGGAGGGTCTTCAGAGAGATTTCAGTTGATTAAAGGTGTCTCAAGTCTTGGGACATTGTCAAGAAATCGAGATAAACAGCTTTTTCTTCTTGTTCAGTTAATCAATCCATCAGTCAAAGGTATTTATTGAGAGTTTATTATATGCAGAGCACTGCTGGTCTGGCGTATATGTAGGGTGAGGAAGTTTCTGTATGAGGGGAGGACATGGGGAAAGAGGTCTGTGGTGAGATAGAGGAGATTGGGGCGCAGTAAGTAAGCTGAAGCTAGAGGAGCAGACTGTGCGGGTTGGGCTGAAGGAGAAGATCAGCAAGGTGAGGTAGGTGAGGGTGAGCTGGTTGACTCCTTTAAAGCCCATGGTAAGGAGTTTCTGTTTGATGTGGAGGTGAGTGGGCAGCCATTGGAGGTTCTAATGGGAAGACGTGAACTGAATGTTTTTATTGATGAATGATCCATGGAGTAACGTGAAGTACAGCCTGGAGTGGTGAGAGACAGGAGGCTGGAAGGTCAGCGAGGAGGCAGCTTCAGTAGTCAAGATGGGATAGGATAAGTGCTTGGATAAGTATTGTAATAATAATAATAATCACAGTATTTAAGCACTCACTATGTGCCAGGCATTGTACTAAGCAATGGGGAGAATTCAAGCAAATCAAGTTGGACACAGTCCCTGGCCCATGTGGGGCTCACGGTCTCAATCCCCATTTTACAGATGAGGGAACTGAGGCCCAGAGAAGTGAAATGACTTGCCCCATTTTACACAGAAAGACAAGTGGCAGAGCCAGGATTAGAAACCATGACCTTCTGACTCCCATGCCCGAGCTCTGTTCACTGTGCCATACTGCACACTGGGTGGAGAGGAAAGGACAGATTTTAGCAAAGTTGTTCTGTTTGGGGCATGTTGTTCCAAGAAGGTAGGTCATTTTAGTCAGACACCAACTCTGAAACAGATTCCTCCCTCCAATCCCTCTGTCACCCTGCATCCTTAAGTCTAGGTTGTCCCAAACAGCAGCAAAAGAGATATTGTTGGAGTATTGGGGGAATTTCACAAAAGCTGCCATATAGTCCAGAGCAGTTTTCAGGAAACTGTACTCCTGTTATTCTGAACTCTCAATTTCCCCAGTTGTCCTTTGGGATCCTAAGAAGATGACCCAGTCCTGCCTGTCCACTCAGAGTGCACAAATATGACTGACAGTGTGTTCACCTGTAAATTGGGAATAATACTGACTCCTACCTGATTACCTTGTATCTATGACAGCGCTTAGAATAGTGTTTGACACATAGTGGATAGAGCACAGGCCTGGGAGTCAGAAGGACCTGGGTTCTAATCCCATTTCACCACATGTCTGCTGTGTGATCTTCACTTCACTTCTCTGGGACTCAGTTACCTCATCTGTAAAATGGGGATTGAGGCTGTCAGCCCCATGTGGGACGGAGACTGTGTCCAACCCTATTTGCTAGTATCCATCCCAGGGCTTAGTACAGTGCTTGGCACATAGTAAATGCTTAACAAATACCATTATTATTTTTTATATTTATTCACTCATTCATTCAATAGTATTTATTGAGCGCTTACTATGCTCAGAGCACTGTACTAAGCTCTTGGAATGTACAATTTGGCATATTAGCAAGGACAAGAACGAACATCTGGAAAATATGAAGTGAGAGAGAGAAAGAGTGTATGTGTGTCTCTGAAGCAGTTCGATAACTAGGTAGAGCTGTCTTCAGTCAGAAAGGCTGAACAGGCCCTTAGGAGAGTTAGCTTGAACCCTTTAGAAACATGCCGTTCACACTTCTCTTATGTTTCACGCAACCTGTGGAAATGCTGAAATCAATGGATTTTAAAAGCATTTCCAAGGTCACAGATTAACTTAAAATGAGCCTGGCAAGCTGGGGGCTTGGAAAGAATCAAGGGATGCATGAATGAAAGAGTGGCATTTCCACTCTCCATTTTCCTTTTTGGATAACCTGATCTCTAGTCCGAGCTGATGTGGTGTGAAACTCATTCCAGTTTTGAACACATTCCGTTTCCACACTCACCAGAAGCCCGCACTCCAATTGAAAGCTGGATAACCAGGTTCAGAGGAAATCGAGTCATGTTTCAGCTAGCCAGCCTGACCCAGAGACGAGAGAGGAGCCTGGATTTCTGTTCTTCAGCTCTGAGGTTTGTCAGGTTCCATGTCCTTTGTGAATCCAAAAAAAAAAAAAGTACTTTTCATGCTTAAATAATTGAAAAGGATTGTCTTGGCGTATATGTGTTGCTTTTGTGGTTCTCTGCTGGATCAGAAAGAATTGATGATTTTAAAAGCATCTTTCTATTCAGTTCATCTGTTTCTTTCATTATTAATGTTGAAATGAATTTCCTACAGACGGATTTGGTTTTTAATGGGCCCCCTTCTTTGCTGAATCAGAGTTCCTCTCCCACTCAGGTACTTTCCAGAGATAGAGCTATTTCATCCTGAGTCCCTTTGATCCACAACCCTCAGCTTGATGGGTCCCTTCAGTTCAGACAGGAGCAGCTGAACTTGTTTTTCCTTTGTTTTTCTCCCATTCTGTGAAGCTTCTCAGTGGGTTTCAGAGCTCCTGGGTCAATTTCCAGTGACTGGAATACTTCTTCACTGTAGGGGGAAATGAGACTGCAATCTCAGGTCAGAGACATCCAGAACTCGTAAATCTTCATAGTGCCCTGACTTCCCCTTCATAGCTAAAAGCTCTCCCAGAAGACAACTCAAAAGCAGGAAGTGACATTCCATTTGGAGATTTGCTCCGGATCTTAGAGGATGCTTTCACAATTAGCAGATCCTATAAAACCAGTTAAGCCCATCAGTGACATAGACTCTCTATTAAGAAGCTTGGAGTCATGTTAAGAGATGTATGAAAAATATAGGATATGTGAATGCTAATAATAATAATATAGAAGCAGCAGAGCCTATAGAAGCTGCAAGGTCTAGTAGATAGAGCACAAACATGGGAGGCAGAAGGACTGGGATTCTAATCTCCGCTCTGCCACTTGTCTGCTGTGTGATCTTGGGCAATTTGCTTAACCTCTCTGTGCCTCATTTCCCTCATCTGCCAAATGGGGATTAAGATTGTGAGCCCCCTGTGGGACAGGGACTGTGTTCAATGTGATTATCTTGTATCTCAGAGCTTAGAACAGTGCCTGGCTCATAATAAACATTTAACAAATCAAATTAAAAATAAAAATAAAAAGTTCTCCCTCTCAGACTGTGAGTAATATATAGGAGAGAGAATGTGTCCAACTTGATTAACTTGTCTCTATCCCAACAGGGCTTAACACATAAGAAGTGCTTAACGAATGCAATTACCATTATTATAATAATGATAATAAATCATGGTACTTAGTAAGAGTTTACTGCATGCACTGTGGTAGATACAAGACAATTAAATCAGTGTGAGAAGTAGCATGGTCCAGAGGAGAGGACACTGGCCTGGGAGGTAGAAGGCCCTGGGTTCTAATCCCAGTTCCTCCACTTATCTGCTGTGTGACCTTGGGCAACTCACTTACCCTTTCTATGCCTCAGTTTCCTCATCTGTAAAATGGGGATAAAGACTGAGCCCCACATGGGACATGAGCTGCATACAACCTGATTAACTTGTATCTACTCCAGCACATAGTAAAGAGCCTGATACATGGTAACTGTTTAACAAGTAATATAAAAAAACCCCATAACCAAATAATAATAATGACAATAATGGCGATATTTGTTGAATGCTTACTCTGTGCCAGGTACTCTACTAAGTTTGGGATGGATACAAACAAATCAGGTTGGACACAGTCCTTGTCTCATATGGGGCTCACAGTCTCAATCCCCATTTTACAGATGAGGTAACTGAGGCACAGAGAAGTTAAGTGAATTTGCCAAGATCACAGAGCAGACAAGTGGCAGAGTTAGGATTAGAACCCATTGCCTTCTGGCTCCCAGGCCCATGCTCTATCCACTATGCCATGTCACTATTCCACACTGGATTCACAGCCTAAGAGAGAGGGAAAGCAGTTATGAGGAAACTGAGGCCCAGAGGTGTTAAGTGATCTACCCAAGGTCAACTAGCAAATGGTGGGGCAGAGATTAGAATAGGTACATCCACACACACGACTGATTCTTTATCTATATGCAAGGCCCAGGCTCTGTAAACCTTAGAAAGAAGGAGGGGAAAGGGGGAAATGGGTCAGTCAGTCAGCCAGTTGTACTAATTGAGTATTTATTGTGTGCAGAGCACTGTACTTAGTGCCTGGGAGAGTACAATATAACAATCAACAGGCACAGTCCCTGCCCACAACAAGCTTACAGTCACTGTTGGATCCTCCAGGAAAACATCCCAAAGGACAGGTATGGGACAAGACCATGGCAACTATGACGATAGTTTGGTTTGGCTGCCTCATTTTGAGGGTGGTATCGTGGCAGTCTCCTCACAACACTGTGATCTGGGGAGATCCACATGAGGTGAGGTGGCCATGTTGGGCAGAGAGCTTGCAGACCTCTGCTCCCATATGCCTACCTCCTCTTCCTCCACCTCACCTTCACCACTACTTTTTGTTCTTCTCCTCTTCCTTGTCTCCTTCTCCTTGTCTCCACCTCCTCCTCCAACTTCTTCTTCTTCTTCCTCTCCCTCCTCCTCCTCCTTCTCGCTTCCTGCCCCTTAACTGAGAGGTCGTATTTCTGGGAGAGCTAGAAAGTTAGCTTTAAATGAAGATGGAAGGAGAAAGATGTGCTTAAGGAAAGTCATGTTCAGGAGATAGGGATTTAGGAAGAACAGACTCCCGATTAGACTGTAAGGCCATCAATGGGCAGGGATTGTCTCTATCTGTTGCCAAATTATACATTCCAGGCGCTTAGTACAGTGCTCTGCACATAGAAAGAGCTCAATAAATACTATTGAATGAATGAATGAAGAGAAGAAGTGAAGGAGCAATGTAATATGGCAAAGCAGGACAAGTGTCATCCATCCTCAGCTTCAAAGCCCTGCTAAAATGACATCTCTTCCAATAAGCCTTTCCCAGTGAGTTATCAGTACCAAATCTTGGTAACCCTTCAACTATCTCTGCTCCTAGATATCAGTCAACCAATGGTGTTTACTGAGCGCTTACTATGTGCACAGCTCGGTACTAAGCACTTGAGAGAGTATAACACTAGAGCATTATCGCTTACTACGTGCAAAGAGTACAGTACAACAGAATTAGCAGACACCCTCCCCTCCCATACTGAGCTTACAGGCAGGCAGAATCATTTTGGTGGACACATCTGCCAATCTTCCTGTTAAACCTCAGGATCTGATTGTCCAGGGGAGAGAAAAAGGTCAGGGCATTTGCACCACATGAGTTAGGGGATCGGTTTGGTCCCCATAATAATAATGATGGTATTTGTTAAATGCTTAGTATGTGCCAAGCACTGTTCTAGGTGGTGGGGTAGATTCAAGGTAATCAGGTTGTCCCTCTTGGGGCTCTCAGTCTTAATCCCCATTTTACAGACGAGGTAACTGAGGGTCAGAGAAGTAAAGTGACTTACCTAAGGTCACCCAGCAGATAAGTGGCTGAGCAGGGATTAGATCCCACATACTCTTACTCCCAAGCCCTTGATCTTGCCACTCAGTCATGCTACTTCCCCATACCAGTCATTTATTCAAGTCACATTTACTGAGCACTCATTGCGTGCAGGGCACTGTACTAAGCGCTTGGAAAGTACAATTCAGCATTAAAGAGAGACAATCTCTGCCCTCGATGGGCTTACAGTCTAGAAGGGGACAGAAAGACATCAAAATAAGTAAATAGGCATCAATAGCATCAAGATAAATAAATAGAATTATAGATATATACATATTCATTCATTCATCAATCATATTTATTGAAAGCTTACTTTGTGCAGAGCACTGTACTAAGTGCTTGGAATGTACAATTCAGCAACAGATAGAGACAATCCCTGCCCCAAAATGGGCTCAACAAGTAATCAGGTATAAATATAAATAAATAGAATCATAGATATGTACATATATACACAAGTGCTGTGTGCGGAGAGGGGCGGTAGAGCAAAGGGAGCAAGTTGGGGAAATGGGGAGGGGAGGAGGAGCTGAGGAAAAGTGGGGCTCAGACTGGGAAGGCCTCTTGGAGGAGGTGAGCCTTTAGTGGGGCTTTGGAGGGGGGAAGTGTGCTTGTTTGGCTCACAGTCTCAAACCCCATTTTACAGTGAGGGCACTGAGGCACAGAGAAGTAAAGTGACTTGGCCAAAGTCACACAGCAGCAGACAAGTGGCGAGTCTGGGATTAGAACCCATGACCTTTTGATTCCCAGACCTATGTTCTATCCACTATGTCATGCTGTTTCTCTTGGTACAGTGCTCTGCACATAGTAAGTGCTCAATAAAATTATGATTGATTGATTGCTGGATTGGAGGTTGCAGGGGGAAATGGGGAGAGGCAAGAGGAAGGCTGACCTTGCTTGCTTTCACTGCTCCACTGCCTCTCCAATGGTACAGGTGCATGCACTGATAAGACTTGGAAAAGGATAGAGCAGTCTACTACCCCAGCCCTGCGTCCTCCAAATAGCAGCATCACTGTCCTTAAAGGCACAGTTTCTCCTTGGAACCATGTGTTCACTCAGTAGGTGCTAGATAAGTAAAATTAGAACTACTACTAAAGTGAAGCAGCATAACATAGTGGAGAGAGCACAGGCCTGGGAGTCAGAAGGTCATGGATTCTAATTCCGGCTCTGCCACTTGTCTGCTGTGTGACCTGGGGCAAGTCACTTCACTGGTCTGGGCCTCAGTTTCCTCATCTGTAAAATGGGGAGTAAGACGGAGGCCCATGTGGGACAGGGACTGTGTTCAATTCAATTTGCTCGTATCCACCCCAGTGATTAGTAGAGTGCCTGGCACTTGGAAATTTTGGAAAATTTGCTCTGACGGCAAGCCTCATTTGGGACAAGGAGACAAGGATTGTGTGTGACCTGAAGATCTTGTTTCTACCCCAGCACTTAGTACGGTGCTTGGCACATAGGAAATACCTAACAAATACCACAGTTACTATTATTATTAACAGATTACCCACCTCAGAAATGCATGAATGTGTTAATTTTCTGAATTCTGCTCATTTGGGTTGTTGTTACAGTTGGGACAAAAAACCCACTATCCTTCACTGCTTTTTATCACTATGATACAGAATGGGAACTCTTTATCGTTTGTAGAGGCTCTCCAGATTGGTGGCAAAAAATCTGCAGTATTTTGGCTGGAGTATGAATTATTGTTTTTCATTTTCCCCATCACTCATCATACTTGAATGCGCTTTTGTCCTCACAATCGAATAACAATAAAGGTTTAAGGTGTGGCCCAGAGCAAAGAGATGTACTGAGAAATATCATCCTAAGAGACCAGTTTTCCCAGTGACTATTAAATATTATTTTAAATTAATCATTAATTTTTCACCTCCCTGTGGGGCACTTTTGATTATTGCCGAACTGCGGTTTTCTATTATGTCATTTGTTCCAGTGGTTGGCATTTAATATATTTTTAAAGACAAACAACCACGGAAATTGGAAAAACAAACTCCTTCAAATGTGGAGACTGTAATATGACCCAGATTGTCATTCCCTTTCTGCACCGCCGGACTAGACCTTATGGAACCTTTTCAAATGGAACGTTTTCCTACTATCGCCGGGAAACAGCTCCTTGCCATCCACCAGGATTTCTGCTGCAATAATCTTGATCGTTTCTGTTTCCAGACAGAGGGCCATACAAGTGAACTCTTGTTTCTGTAGTCTGAAACTTGCTGAAAGACCAAGATATCAAATTTGTAATGGGAAAATCACTGAATAAATAATATTTCATATGTCATATGGGACTGCTGTTCTTTCATTCTTTTTTTTTAAATTACATTAGTAGCATATTAATTGAGCAGCTGAAAAACAAGTGGTGTTTCAAACCAATGCCTGCCAAGAACTTAGTGGTTTAGTGGAAAGAGCACGGGGTCTGGGAGTCAGAGGATCTGAGTTCTCATTCTGGCTCCACTATTTGCTCTATGACCTTGGGAAAGTCACTTAACTTCTCTATCCCTCAGTTTTTACATGTGAAAAATGGGAATTTAAAACCCATTCTCCCTCCTAATAATAATAATGTTGGTATTTGTTAAGCACTTACTATGTGCCCAGCACTGTTCTAAGCGCTGGGGGAGAAACAGGGTCATCAGGTTGTCCCACGTGAGGCTCACAGTCTTAATCCCCATTTGACAAATGAGGGAACTGACGCCCAGAGAAGTGAAGTGACTTGCCCACAGTCACACAGCTGACAGGTGGCAGAGTCGGGATTCGAACCCATGAGCTCTGACTCCCAAGCCCAGGCTCTTTCCACTGAGCCACGCTGCTTCTCTACTTAGATCATGAACCCCACATGGAATACGGACATTGCCTGACCTGATTGTATCATTGTATCTACTGCAGTGCTTGGCATAAATTAAATGCTTAGCAAATACAATTATTCTTATTAAGAAAATATTACGGCGGTGGTATCGGCAGGCTTCTCCCCGTTTCGATGCCAAGGTCTTTTTAAAGTAGACTGATGATGAAAATCAAGTTGAAGCCAAAGCAATACTCACTGGCCCTCACTGTGTCTCTTTTTCCTCTTTCAGTATCCCTGATTTTCCACACCTTCAAAATGACTGAGGGGCTTCTTCCTGCAACTAACTAGCTCCTCCTCTTTTTCCAAATCTCCCATGTGATTGGCTTTGTCCCATTTGGGTGGCACCAGTTAAGTACCTGGTACTTACACACTGAACCTTCCCTCAGGGAGGGGTTCTTGAGGAGGGAGATTTAAACCTCTTCCAGAAGGTTCTGAGGTGATTCTTCCCCACTTCCTCCATGTTTGGGGCTAACCAAGTGACCATCACAATCGCTACGGCCTTTCCCTGCCTCACGGTCAAGTGATGGGCTGCTGCCAAGGAAGGCAGGGGCTCAATGTGTGGTGGACCTTCCTGCCAAAGGGCTGGTGACAGCCCAGAAAACTGGAGGGTCCCAGGAGTGCCAGACAGCCTAGCTGTCCAGACTGGGAGTGGTGGCAGCTAGATCTGTGTCACCCACAGCCCCATGTGACTGACAAGCACGCGGATGGGGTGGATGGGGGGGCGTGTGAGAGACAGAGCACCTCAGCATCAGGTTGTCAATTAATAGTATTTATTGAGGGCCTTCTCTGTGCAGATCACTGCACTAAGCCATTGGGAGAGTAAACTAGGGTAGGTAGACATGATCTTTGCCCTGCTCAAGCATCCTGAACCTTGTAATTTTGGCAAAAGCAGCATGGCCATAGGATAGAGCATGGGCCTGGGAGTCAGAAGGACCAGGGTTCTAATCCCAGTGGAAAGAGCCAGGGCTTGGAGTCAGAGATCATGGGTTTGAATCCCAGCTCTGCCACTTGTCAGCTGTGTGACTGTGGGCAAGTCACTTAACTTCCCTGTGCCTGAGTTACCTCATCTGTAAAATGGGGATTAACTGTCACTCTAACGTGGGACAACCTAATTACCCCGTATCTACCCCAGCCCTTAGAACAGTGCTCTGCACATAGTAAGCACTTAACAAATACCAACATTATTATTATTATTACTGTATGACCTTGGGCAAGTCATTTAATTTCTCTGGACCTCAGTTAACACATCTGTAAAATGGGGATTAAGACTGTGAATCATGTGGGACATGGACAGTGTCCAACCTGATAGCTGTAATTACCCCCGTGCTGAGTACGGTGCCTGGCACAAAGTAAGTGCTTTACAAAGTCTTTATAGGTGGAAGACCTACCATTAAAATAGAACAAATGAAAGTTCTTTTATAGGTTGAGCATTTCATTACCACTAGAAAACCCAATATGCTCTTGTCACCCACCAGAAGAGAGGCTTCTCTCTCTCTCTCTCCCTCTCTCTCTAGGCAAGTAATCACATTCTGTCTGAAAGTGTCTCTCTCATGTGACAAGTGTCAGACATGCATTACACCTCATGGCAATAATGAGATAAAACTGTCACCAAAGCCAATTTTTAAAATAAATGGTTATTTCAGAAAACCACACTTTTCCTTTAGTTACAAATAGCTGGATGAAATTATTAATAAAAGTTTTTGATGGACTAGTTTCTGTAAAGGCATTATTTGCTGCACTGGATGACATTATTCAGAGTTTCCTCTTGAAAGGAGCCATAATTGTGCAACAATTTAAAAATGCATTAGAATAGACCCTCTCTCAGAGTGGGGGTCCCGACTGCCTGTAGGGAAAGGGGAAGTTATGGAAAATTTTAAAGAGATGAAGAAGCTCCTCTAGCGTTAACCAATTCACTGTTCCTTGATCTCTTCTATCTTGCTGCTGACTCTCTGCCCACATCCTGCCTCTATCCTATAAACCCCTCTCCATCCATAAACACAGACAACCACTGTCGCCACCTTCTAAATCTTATTAAAATCCCATCTCCTCTAAGAGACCTTCCCCGACTCAGCCGACATTTTCTCCACTCCTTCTCCTTTCTGTGTCACGCTTGCACTTGAATTAGCACCCTAAATCACCCATCCTCATCCCTGTAGCACTTATGCTCATATCTAAAATGTATTCATTTATATTAATGTCTGTCTCCCCCTCTAGACTTTGAGGTCCTTGTTTGCAGGGAACATGTCTACTGGGAGGTCATGGGTTTAATCCCAGCTCTGCCACTTGTCTGCTGTCACTTGGCAAGTCACTTGGCTTGTCACTTGGGCAAGTCACTTCACTTCTCTGTGCCTCAGTTAACCTATCTGTAAAACGGGGATTGAGACTGCAAGCCCCATGTGGGACAGGGACTGTGTCCAACCCGATTTGCTTGTATCCACCCCAGCACTTAGTACAGTGCTTGGCACATAGTAAGTGCTTAACAAATACCGCAATTATTACTATTCTTACCAGCTCCATTATACTGTACTCTCACGAGTGCTTAGTACAGTGATCTGTATATAGTAAGCACTTGGTAAATATAGTTGATTGAGTGATTGACTGGCTCTTGTTCATCTTCCTGCTGCTCTTTCTTATGTTACTCTCAACCCTGGCTTGTGACCTGAAAGTTCTGCTCTGGTTCTTTGCCCCTTCCCAGACCCTAGGCCCAACCCTTAGTGCCTACAAGGAAACTCCAAAGTCAGATTCTCCCCTGCAGCTTCTCCCCTCTCTGCTCTACCCCCTCCTTCCCCGAGTTCCAGCAGCCACCATCAATACTATTTACTTCAGTACTGACAGTTGAGTTAATTACAGGGTTTAGAAAACTAGCTTCTACACTTAGGGGAGAAAATTCATGTCACTTAATGAGGTAGAGGAGAAATGTTAAGGGATTTTAGATATTCCATCCACTCCTAACTTCTTCTAAGCAATGCACAGGCAAAACCCTCTTCCTATAGGGGCTCTCAAGTTCATTTGCCCAAGTATGAGCTTTGGCCCAAGCATTAAACACACACCTATTTTGTAAAGCTCCTTTTTGTCATGGGACATGAAGTACAGGCTACCCCTGTCTCTATTGCTTTTTCCTGACCTCATCTAAGATCTTCTGTTCGGGACATCACGGCTGGTTGCAGGGGTGATGACAGAGAAGACACAAATAGAAAATCCATGATGTGAGCTCTTGAATAAGTGTCCTGAATAGCTTTTCTCTCTCTTTCTCTCTCTCTCTATTATATTTATGAAGCATTTACTGCTTGCGGACCCCTGTATTAAGCACTTAGGAAAGAACAATGTAACAATGTCATAGACACATTCCCTGCTCACAACGAGCTCCCTCTCTACCTCTCTCTCTCTCTTACTCTGTCAGTCATTTTTATGGAGCATTAACTGTGTGCAGAGAACAGTACTAAGCACAAGGAGAGAACAATATAACAATTTAACAGACACATTCCCTGCTCACAACAAGCTCTCTCTCTCTGTCATAACCAAGATTTTGTTTCCGTGAAATTGTTCCTAATGGTAGTAAAAGTGGAAGGAAGTACATTTGGAGCACATTATAACTGTGTTATGTGTTAAGCATTTACTACACACCAAGTGCTGGACTTAGCTTTGGGTTCAATATGAGTTAACTAGGCTGAACACAGTCCCTGTCCCACATGGGGCTCACGATTTAAGAGGGAGGGAGAACAGGCATTAAATCGCCATTTTACAGATGAGGAAACTGAGACACAGAGAAGTTAAGTGACCTGACGAAGGTCACACAATGGGCAAATGGTAGAGTTGGGATTAGAACTCAGGTCCCTGACATTCAGGCCTAGGCCACACTGCTATATAAAAGAATAGCTAGACAATCTTGTGGATGGATAATGAAGCGTCTTATGAGGTGTGAGTTAGTCTTTATGATTATTTATTGCATTGTTTAACAATTCTCAACAGGATTTCTTGAGTCATTCCATTTTAGATTTAACAGAAAGATAAAAAAATTAACTCTATTGCAGGGTTCATGAGAAGTCACTATTTTCCCTATTCTTTATTCCCAATCCCAGCACTTTTAAATATATTTCTATTTAATTCAATTCAATTCAAAATTAAATTCAATTAATCACTTAATACTTTTAATTATAATTAAACATGTACTTTTATGTCTGCCCTCTGCTAAAATGGAAGCTCCTTCTGGGCAGGAAATATGATATTTCTTTGTTTTCTTTTTACCAAATATTTAGTAGAGCATACTGCACCCACTGGGTGTTCAATAAATACCACGACCTTCCCTTTCATAGCTGACTTCAGAATAAACTGCCATCCATTTCTGTATTTCTTTAGGTCCTGCCTCCATCTGCCCCACATAGTAGAGAGACCATGGGCCTGGGAGTCAGAAGGTCATAGGTTCTAATCCTGCTCCTCCACTTGCCTGCTGTGTGACCTTGGGCAAGTCACTTCACTTCTCTGGGCCTTAGTTACCTCACCTGTAAAATGGGAAATGAGACCGTGAGTCCCACCTCAGCCCGAGTTGTGACTAACCTGATTTGCTTAGCACACAGTAAGCACTTAACAAATACCATTATTATAATATTATTATCATTGTTGTCTGAATTGGTGTGTGCCAAGAACAGCTCCCCCTCCCTTTCAGTTCACCTTGACTGACTCCCTTTGCTCTTCCTCCCTTCTCTCCACACCAAAGCACTTTCGTATATATCTATAATTCTATGTATTTATATTGATGCCTGTTTACTTGTTTTGATGTCTGTCTCCCCCCATCTAAACTGTAAGACCATTGTGGGCAGGGATTGTCTCTCTTTATTGCTGTATTGTACTTTCCAAGCACTTAGTACAGTGCTCTGCACACAGTAAGTGCTCAATAAACACAATTGAATGAATGAATGACAGATTCTTGGCATTGTCTTCACTGAAACCGGGTCTGTACTTGTGATCTGTACTTCCCAGACTGAGGCCCCCTTTTCCTCTGCTCCTCCTCCCCTCCCAATCACCCCTACTCCCTCCCTCTGCTCTACCCCCTTCCCTGCCCCACAGCACTTGTGTATGTTTGTACATATTTGTTATTCTATCTATTTTATTAATGATGTGTATATATCTATAATTCTATTTATTTATTTTGATGCTGCTGATGGCTGTCTACTTGTTTTGCTTTGTTGTCTACCTCCCCCTTCTGTGAGCCCATTATTGGGTAGAGATTGTCTCTCTCTGTTGCTGAATTGTACTTTCCAAGCACTTAGTACAATGCTCTGCACACAGTAAGCACTCAATAAATATGACTGAATGAATGAATCTCCAAAAATCCAGTTATGAAGGAGTTTGAGGGAAAATAGAATCCAGAGAGCAGTGAGTTCCAATCCTGTTTGCTAAATTTCTTTCAGTTCCCGTGGGCCTTGTTCACCACAAGGTGATGCTAACTGGAACAACTGTTTATAACTCACCTCTGGTGAAGAGTGAAACAGTAGGGGTGTGCACATTGCTGGGAGTGAGGGGGAACTATATGTGGAATTTCCCAGGCAAAGAATCATGTGAGGATTGGAAACCTAACATTTGCTTCACTATGGTAAATCGGCATTACAAGGGAGGACATTTAAGAATAATAATAATAATAATGGTATTTGTTAAGCACTTACTATGTGCCAAGAACTGTTCTAAGTGCTGGGGGAGATACAAGGTAATCACGTTTTCCCACATGCAGCTGACAGTCTTAATCCCCGTTTTACAGATGAGGGAACTAAGGCACAGAGAAGTTAAGTGACTTGCCCAAAGTCACACAGTTGACAAGTGACAGAGCCAGGATTAGAACCCATGACCTTTAACTCCCAAGCCTGGACTCTTTCTACTGAGCCACGCTACTTCTCTGTGCCACACTGCTTCTCTAACAACCGGGCTGAAATATTTTCATTACCATTTTTCTTTCCAAGGGTACTAAAGCCTGTTACTGGCTAGTTCTTTGTGACTCTTTCACCTCCCTCTCCTTCTTCTCCTACTCCCTCCCTTGAAAGACAGGTGATAAATGCCCATTATGGAGGTGACTCACATTTAATCACATTTAATAGCACAGGCAGTGTCATATAGGAACAGGTTTCTGACTACAATTCTTTGAAGTAGGTAGATCTGGGTCACAGGTTTCTTTTTTAATAATTAGTAATAATGTTAATGATAATAATATTTGTTAAGCACTTACCAGTCTCCCAGGATCCCACCTGGCGAGTTTCCAGTACTTCACCAATCTCGACTACAGGAGGGAGAGTAAAGTAGAGGCATTTCCATTCCTAGCTTGGCCAGTGGCTAGCGAGTGGAAGGAAATCTGCTACAAGTCAAAACTCACCTTTGCTGGACAGCAGCGGCAAGGGAGAGAGTTAAGGGCAGAGACAAAGGTAAACTGCTTCCGTATTTTTACCAAGAAAACTCTATGGATCCACTACCAGATGATTGCAGATGGTGGTGGGGTGTTCTGGAAGAGATGTGTCCGTGGCGTCCCTATGGGTCAGACACGACTCGACAGCGTAAAACATCAACAAGCATTGACTATGTGTCAAGCACTGGGATAGATTAAAAGTTATCAGGTTGGATACAGCCCCTCTCCACATGGGGCTCACAGTCTAGGGTAGGAGGAAGTAGAATTTAATCCCCATTTTATAGATGAGGAAACTGAGGCACAGAGAAGTAAAGTGACTTGTCCAAGGTCCCACAACAGTTGAGTGGCAGAGCCAGGATTAGATCTCATGACCTCTGACTCCCAAGCTTTTTACTAGGCCACACTGACTTCCACCCTCTAGTTGCCTGGAAACTTTTAATGTTTCTATGTTAATGGAAGATTACCTTTTAGCAAGGTAAATCTTTTTCTACTGTCCTTCTCATTCTTCATGCTTTTTTCTGCCTCAGTTATTACTCTGGAGTCTCTATTCCTATATCTTTCTTTTCCTCTGGAAGCTCATTGATCAATGGCTCAAAGACAGACAAGGAAATCAAGAAGGTCAGGACATCCTTTATGAGACTGGCTAGCATAGTATGGCCACAGCTCGATAGTAGGCTCCAGACTGAACTAAACCTCTATAGAACTGTGGTGTTTCTGGTTGCAAGACCTGGAAGTCACACAGGTTTCACATCCAGCTCTGTGAGGAGTTCCGTCAGCGTTGTTCATGGGACAGACTTAATATCAAACAGAAAGACAAGGTCACCTATGCCGAAGTTACAGAAAACAGTCACTCTCCTAACATCGAAACTAAGCTCAACTTATCATGGCTAGGCTGGGTGGGATAATAATGATAATAATGATGGTATTTGTTAAGCGCTATGTGCCAAGCACTGTTCTAAATGCTGCGGTAGATTCAAGGTAATCAGGTTGTTCTACGTGGGGCTCACAGTCTTAATCCCCATTTTACAGATGAGGTAACTGAGGCACAGAGAAGTTAAGTGACTTGCCCAAAGTCACATGCTACGTGGTGGAGCCGGGATTAGAACCCACGTTCTCTGATTCCCAAGCCCGTGCTCTTCCCACTAAGCACTGCTTCTCATGTGAGGAGCTGTGAGGAGAATAAGCAACACGATGTACCTAAACAACTCCCATGTGGAAACTGAAAGCCAGGAGGGTAAAGAAAGATTTTTTTTGACCCGATAAAACAATGCCTCAGACAGAACTGTATCCCAGGTGAAAACAAGGAGTCAGTTGCTGAGGACAGAACAACATGGTGCTCTGCCATCAAAAAGGAAGGGAGTGGCTCTTTTTGAACGAAAGTTTCAACAGGATAAAAAGCCAAGGAAACAAAAGAGAAAACAGCACTAGATGCTGCAACATTAAGCATGACAACACATGGGATGGTCTTTTCCCAAAGCGAATGGGACTGCAGGTACTGCCTTGACCTTTTCAGCCACACATGCACTCATAGGTCAACTTCAAACCACCACTCTTCCCACCTGCAAAGTCTTATTAAAATCATTTTCCAGAAATAAGTCCTCATTCTCCCTTCTCCCTCTCTCTTCTGTGTCGATTGAAGCCCAGGTCCTCTGAATCCCAGGCCCATAATCTTTCCACAAGGCCATGCTGCTTCCCGAGCCCATACAGTATAGTGCTCTGCACACAGTAAGCATTTAATAAACTTTATTGGTTGATTGACAGATTGATAGTGTTTCACTCTCCTCCATTTAATTTCCCTTCCTTTATGTCATTCTGAATTTACTTTACTTCTTTCTGACTCTCTTTGTGCCTGTTTCTAGAACTGTCATTTTCCATTTCTCTCTCTGTCAATCTATTTGTCTCTCTTTGTCTCTATCATTTTGCTACTTCCTCTAAGTCTATGTCTCTGACTGTATTTCTTTCAACCTCTTCTTTCATCGGCCTATCTATCCCTCTTCCTGGGATTTTTTTTTTGGTTGTGCTTTTGCTTTTGTGTTGTGCTTCTTCTGAGTTATGCTCTGCCTTTGCACTTAGCCTTTCAGGTTCTTGAGTCCTTTTTAGCAATTAGCTTCATCGGTTTCCTTCACCTCCTGTAAGACTTAAGTTCCTTCTTAAAAAGGTTAAAAGGGCTCCAATCCATAACCATTCCTTCTGTTTGCTGTTCTTTACAGCACCCCCAACTGCCACCTGTGACCCCACTGGTTTTAGCAGTGCTAAATGGTTTCACAAAGCATGGTGCACTTTGCCCTACAAAATGTTAATGAAGCTTAATCCTTCAAGATGATCCCATTAAGTGGCACTTTATAGAATCTCCTGATGGGGTCTCTGTAAATTTTAAATCGTGAAGATGCCAGACCTTCCAAGCAGGACACCCGGACAAGCTCAGAAGCCAACCGCACCATTGTCCCACCAATCGCGCTGCTGTGGCCTCGCTGGCCAAACGTCTTAGGAACTGAAGCTCTTCACTCTGTCTCCATGGGGCTAAAGAAATATGATTCACCCATTTGGGGGTTTTGGTTCATCTGCCTCTGGTTCTGTCTTTGATCTTTCCCACATGATTTCCTTGCTTGTCCTCAAAAAGCAGAAATCTTGGATTATTAGGAAGGAGAACTGCATAGCAAGGGAGTGACTATTTTGCTTTTTTCCAAGATGTAAGCATTACATCTCTAGACTGTAACTTCATTATGGTCAGGGAACATGTCTCCTAATTCTGTTGTATTGCACTCTCCCAAGGAGTTAGTACAGTGCTCTGCACACAGTAAATGCTAGGAATGTGTTTTTTTATACTGTAGCCTCCAAAGCACTTAGTACCATACTCTATACACAGTAAGTACTCAATAAATACAATTGACTGATTAACAATAAATACAATTGATTGATGAAGTTGGGCCAGTCTAGACATACTGGATATCTAGAGATGCACTCAGTAGTGTTCACCGAGGCTCCCACTTACTATCCTTACTTCTCAACAGGCTTCCTGAGGATTTTCTCTACTCTGATCACCATGGCTACTGTGGAAAGTCTTTTACTTAGTTTTAACAACATGCAAGGGAGTGACACATACATACATAAATACACACACACACACACACACACACACACACACACACACACACTCAACCAAAGGTCACATGCCAGTCTGTGAACAAAGGAGCCCATTCTACCAATCTTTCTTCTCTCTGCATCTCAGTAAACTACTTCCAGATACCCCCACAACACAACTCAAAACAAGCACCTTTCATCTGCCTTAGGTTTTGGCTCTACATGGCAATCGTTGATTGGTCCAGCCCTGTTACGGGGTAGACCAGGGAGAGGAAGCCATGCCTCTACCCATGCTCTGCCTCCACAGGCCTGCAATCTCATGTCCTTAAGTAGAGCCCATCAGTGGCTTCACAAAGTCTCTTCCTTGTTGTTGGTCATGGGATCACAAACAGTCACTAACAAGGCAGTTTGTTGAGGGCTCACCACACTTATCACGAGAAAGAGGGAGAAAACTAGAGAATGTTTCCTCTGGACTGTAAGTTTGATGTGGGTAGGGAAGTGGTATTTCCTAGTGGATAGAACATGTGCCTGGGAGTCAGAAGGACCTAGGTTCTGATCCCAGCTCCATCACCTGCCTGCTATGTGACCTTGGGCAAGTCATTTGATTTCTCTGGTTTCAGTTACCTCACCTGTAAAATGGGGATTAAAACTGTGAACCCCATGTGGAGCAGGAAAGATGTCCAACCTGATTAACTTGTATCTACCTCGGAACTTAGAACAGTGTTTCACACATAGTAAAGTGCTTAACAAATACCATCATCATCATCATCATCATCATCGACATATTTACCAAATCTGTAGTACTCTCTCAAGCACTTAGTACAATGCTCTGCACTTAGTGAGCCTTCAATAAATACCACTGATTGATTTCTGAAAAATAAAAATCAGTATACTTTGCTGCAGTCGCTGTCCCAGCTAGGGTGAAAGCCACAGTCACAACTGGAGAGGCATAGATGAAGAGTAGGAATTGAAACAACAAAGTTGCCACTGTTCCAGCTCCTCGGTTGTCTTAACAACATTAGAAAAGTCACCTTATACCTGTCAATTGCTTTGTAATAGAAATCACTGGGATATTCTCTATACTTAAGGAGTTTAGTAATCCAATAAGGCAGATCAGTGGACACACAATAACAAATATAGCATGGGTAAAGAGGCTACTAATAATAATGCTAATAATTGTGGTATTTATTAAGTGCTTGCTATGTGCCAAACACTGTTCTAAGCTCTTGGTAAACACAGGCTAATCAGGTTGGACACAGTTCCTGCCCCAAATGGGGATCACGGTCTTAATCCTCAATTTACAGTTGAGATAACTGAGTCACAGGGAAATTAAGTGACTTGCCCAAGGTCACACAACAGACTTGTGGAGGAACCAAGATTAGAAGCCACATCCTCTGACTCCCCGTGCTCTTTCCACTAGACCTTGCTGCTTCCCTATGAGAATAGACAGAGATGATAAAATGTGCACATAAAAACCTCCAATTAAATAAACAAATGAATGAAGAGATACCCAAGTCTTAAGGTGGCAGATGAGATAGCAGGACTACATATGTATCTTCTGCACTTGTCCACGGAAAAAATGGGTTTGACATTTCTTTGAGAGTATGTAAGATACACTATAAGAACAGTGTGGTGGCTTTGTCCTGAGGAACCTATACGAGTCTGAAAAATTATTAACAAAGTCTTAGCTCTTGCAACTCTGCAGCCAACTTTGCAGACAGTTATCCATCAAGAGAAACAGTTGCTCTTTCATTTGGGAATTATCATTTGTGTGTGTGTGTGTGTGTGTGTGTGTGTGTATGTGTCTATGTAATGTATATACATCTGTGTGTGATTACCCTTGTGCTCATTCATGGTTATGCTTTGGAGTAAAACAGATTCCACTTCTGTTTTCAAAATCTTTCTGTACCTCAAATTTCTCCTGAGAATAGGAATTCCTGGATGGGAAGGGAGGGGAGCAAAACTCTCAAACTTACACATTTTCCTTTTTCTGAAGCGAAGCTGCAACTAATGGAGAAAGAACAGCAAAGGGGAAACTCACTCTTCTTTGTCATGCAAGGACAAACACTAGCGACGCTGACCGAGATAATCCCAATGTAATACCTCTGAGTCAAGAAGGACAATGACCATTTCATCATAAAGCATATAATAATAATGATGGTATTCGTTAAGCGCTTACTATGTGCAGAGCAGTGTTCTAAGCACTGGGGTAGATACAGGGTAATCTGGTTGCCCCATGTGGGGCTCACAGTCTTAATCCCCATTTTACAGATGAGGGAACTGAGGGACAGAGAAGTGAAGTGACTTGCCCACAGTCACACAGCTGACAAGTGGCAGAGCTTCGGTATAAACAGTTCAAGTTTCTATTTTTGTCACTCTCAAGTTTAGTCCTCAGCGGGAAGTCAACAATATGAAGGAAAAGAATGTGATTCCTGTTGTCATTAATATTATGACTGTTCAGCCCAGGAAATGTGTTGTCACGTAATTTCTATGGTCTATTTATTTCATATTTTTTCTTCTCTGTTTTTTTCCCAAACAAGTGGCTCCCTTGGATGAATTTGATCTTCTAATGCAACAACAAAACAGCACAGCCACATGGACCAATCCCAAGCCTTCTCAGGGAAAAAGAAAAATAGGGGGGAAATGATGCATATTATTAATAATGAGAAAAATAATAATAATAATTATGGAATTTGTTAAGTGCTTACTATGTGCCAAGCACTGTTCTAAATGCTGGGGTAGATACAAGGTAATCAGGTTGTCCCACGTGGGGCTCACAGTCTTAATCCCCATTTTACAGGTGAGGTAAATGAGGCACAGAGAAGCTAAGTGACTTGCCCAAAGTCACATAGCTGATAAGTGGCAGAGCCAGGATTAGAACTCACAACCTCTGACTCCCAAGCCCATGCTCTTTCCACTAAGCCATGCTGCTTCTAATAATTTTAAAATAAAAATAAGCAAGATAGTGGCATTTGTTAAGGGCTTACTAAGTGCCAAGAATTTTACTAAGCACTAGGGGAGATGTGTTTATTGTGTGGAAGGAGGCAATGGTAAACCACTTCTGTATTTTTATCAAGAAAACTCTTTGGATCCACTACCAGAATGACCGCAGATGGAGGTGGGGCGTTCTGAGAGAGATGTGTCCGTGGCGTCGCTGTGGGTCGGAGATGACTCAATGGCATAAGACAAGGTGAAAATATATGACAGATTGGACAGATCCTAGTCTTGTCCCTTATGGGGCTCACAATCAAAGTGGGAGGGAGCAAATATTTCATCTTCATTTTCAGATGAGAAAAATCAGGGACAGAGAAGTACAGTGACCTGTCCAAGGCCACACAGCAGCCAAGTGGAGGGACTGGGATTAAAGTTCAGGTCTTCTGATGTCCCGGCCTGTGCTCTTTTCACTATATCATATTGAGGCTGGTCTGCATTTCTATTTTCTTTGGTAGCAACTAAAAACAGAATACTCCTGTAACCTGTGGGAAGGGATCATATTCAGAAGAACTGAATAAGCTGTAACAAGAAGATACTTGACAAAAGGGTCCAGAAAACTATCAATTACTAATTCAACATATTAGATTATAATCTATAGGTATCATTGTTTACTATAATTTAGTCGCCTAAGAACTAAGTTCTCTCAAATTCTCCAAATATCCATTTTTGCATTGAAATGATTGAACAGTGAGACTTAATAAATTTTATATGAGCTCAGTCTTATAGTCATTCCAAGAATGGAAGAGGGATGAATCTTAGTCAGAGTTTTGATCAATCAATCAATCAATCAATCAACTCTATTTGTTGAGCCCTTACTGGATGCAGAGTTAAACATACTGTACTAAGTGCTTGGGAGAATGGTAGGTAGATATCCCTTTATTCATTCATTCAATCATATTTACTGGGCACTTATTTTGTGCGGAACACTGCACTAAGCACTTGGAGAATACAATACAACAATGAATAGGCACATCCCCTGCCCACAGTGAGTTTACAGTCTAGAGTGGGCAACAGACATTAATATAAAGGAAAAATTACAGATATGATAAATAAATAACAGATATAATAAATTACAGATATAATGGATAAATTACAGATGTATTATAATCCCTGTCCTCAAGGAGATTACAAACTAGCAGAGGAACATAAAGAATAGAATCCAGAAGACCCTAATCTACCTAGCTGGTGCAGGGAAGAAAGGATGAAGTAGCAGAGGCGTTTGGACCTGGCCACTTGGGTGCCATTGAGGCATGCCACCCATGATGAAAGCTGCCCACTCTCATGCCAACCAGGGGCTTCCAGCCTTCTGGGCTTGAGCAAGGCAGGAAGAGACTGAAGTGGCAGCCCCAGGCCTACACCAACTCTAATAATAATGATAATAATAATAATGGTATTTGTTAAGCGCTTACTATGATCTAAGCACTGGAGTAATGATGATGATTGTAATATTTGTTAAGTGCTTACTATGTGCCAAGGACTGTTCTAAGTGCTGAAGGAGTTCAAGGTAATCAGGTTGTCCCACGTGGGGTTCACAGTCTTAATCCCCATTTTACAGATGAGGCAACTGAGGCACAGATAATTTAAGTGGTGTGCCCAAGGTCACACAACAGACAAGCAGCTGTGCCAGGATTAGAACCATCATCCGCTGGCTCCCAAGCCTGTGATCTTGCCACTAAGCCATGCTGTTTCTCTAGAATCAACCAATTTACTGAGCACTCACTAACCACTGAACTAAAGACTTAAGAGAATACAACACAACACTATTAGCAGACACACTCCTGCCTGGAATGAGCTTACCATCTAGAAGATTTATTCATTCATTCATTCACTCATTCATTTAATTGTATTTATTGAATGCTTACTGTGTGCACAGCAGTGTACTAAGTGCTTGGAAAAGTATAAGAAGAGTACTTGGAAGAGTATAAATATACTTAAGTATAATAATAATTATTAAGAGTATTATTATAATGTAACACTAAACAGACACATTCCCTGCCCACAACAAGCTTACTGTCTACAGGGGGAGACAGACACTAATGTAAATAAATAAATAACTTATGTACATACGTACTGTGGGGCTGGTAAGGGGGATAAATAAAGGGAGCAAATCAAGGTGACGCAGAAGAAAGTGGGAGAAAAGGAAAGGAGGGCTGAGTCAGGGAAGCCCTCTTAGAGGTTTGCCTTCAAAAAGCTTTTGAAGGAGGGGACAGTATTTATTCATTCCATCATATTTCTTTAGCTCCTCCTGTGTGCAAATCAGTGACAAACATTGTGAATAAGCAATTGACAATATATAATGTACAGGTATGTACATAAGTGCTGTGGGGTTGGGGATGGGGGAAACAACTGGACTCTGGACAATTCACTCTTACCCATATGGATCCTGAAAATGGCTCCTTTAACCCCAGAGAAAACAGGAGAGGAAAGGCTAACAGGCTTTTAAAAAATTCCACTAAAGTTCTGGGGTTTGTAGGGTGCAAGTCAGTGTCCTAGTGTTCTTGTAGGGTTTTTTTTACCTTTATTCCACTTGTGCATATTGCCAAATGACAGCATTCTCTTACAGATAGTTAGTCACCTGTACAGTGTTTGGTGTATCATAAATGCTAAACAAATTACACAGTTATTTACTATTCTTGTTATTATGAATGTGGTTATTAACTTTCTTTTTGTTGGCCAATGCAAAGAAAATCAGGTGTGTGTATGTGTGTGTGTGTAAGTGTGAACTGAGATAAAGCCCAGAGACAGAAAGCTCATAAGACCCAAGCTCAGATCTAATGTGTCTGCTTTCAACTTACATTTGTTTTCTATCACCTCCTGGACTATTGACATCACAGTTTATTCAAACACCAAAGAGTTGATTCAGACCGAATAAATTGCCAAAAAAAACCCCAAAACAAAAACGAGCCAGATGTGTCAAATTTATCATTAGTCAGCTGTATGAACTGCAAAAATAAGAGTTGTTTGTCAGAATTCCGCAGAAGAGCACTTACACTATAATTTTGCCCTTTTCTTACACGGAGGGAGCTGGTGATTTGCTCCATATTATGGGGGTCAGAAGTAAGGCAGATTATGAGAGATTCAGTGATGAAACAATCACAGAATCAGGCCCTGTTTTAAATTCCGTCTCCTTGCTAATGTCTTATCTCGAGTATTTGATCAAGTGGATCTACTCCATTACTGCCTGCTTGGTGAGTATCTATTTGCCCATCACTCTTGTCCCTCAGTTGAGGTAGCCATGTTACCTGAGCTTGGCCCTTTGCCCAACCCACTTGTAATAGCTCTGCTTAAGCTCTCCACACAGTATGTTTTGGTTTCTTATGCTGTTGTCCAGTATGGCCACGTTGACTTTTTCAGCAAAGCTGAGTAGCAAGAAGCTTCATTGTTGGCTTGAAAGAGAAACACATGAAACTTCTCAAAAAGTTTGGAAAGAATCCAGGTCTTCCAGCCACTTTGCACTTAGACTTGATGATCACTTCCAGACTCTCAGTTTTGGATGCAGTTCTACCCCACTCAGTGATCCATTTCTGGGGCCTTTCCAAGTGCTCAATACTTCTAGGAACAATCAACCAGTCAGTCATATTTATCGAGCACTTACTGGGCGCAGAACACTGTACTGAGAGCTTGGGAGAGTACAATATAACCATATTACAGACACATTCCCTGCTCACAACGAGTTTACAGTCTAGAGCAGCGGGAAGGAGAGGGAAGAAAGTAATTCTCTTTCACTAGTGAAATTTCCTTTACCTTTTGTCTTCTTTCATCAAAGCAGAGGAAGAGACTCCTTTCATTTTGACTTGAGCTTTTGAGTGTAAATGTTACAACTTTATCTTCTCTTTTCTAAATTCTCACCTTTTTTCTAATGTCATCTTATTGGAAATGAATGGGTTTTCCCTCCTTTACTTTTCCCTGGAACATCCAACTTTGGTTTCCACCATTTCCTATTTCTATTGCAATTTCCTTCTAAAGGGAACAGACACTACCCATGCAATAGAAAGTACATTTATGTAATTGGAGAGACAGTGTGATCTTTTGGAAAAAAAGAAAGAACAAGGAGTCAAGAGATACAGGTTCGAGCCTCCTGTGTGATCTTGGGCAATTCACTTAACCTCTCTGGGCCTCAGTTTCCTCATCTGTAAAATTGGGATTCAATGCCTCTTCTCCCTCCTACTTAGATTGTGAGCCCATATGTCTACCCCAGTGCTTAGTACATTATAGGGTACATAGTATGTGCTTAACAAATGCCACAATTATTGTGAATAAGTTAAGAAATGAAATGAGTCAAATCCCAGAGACAGAAAGCTCATAAGACCCAATCACAGTTCTAATGTGTCTACTTACAACTCCCATTTGTGCTCTAACTCTTTGTTGCCCTTCAGTCTTCTCAACTGTAAATTGGGAATAAACTAAATTGTGTGCCCCATTTACAAGAGCAACACTGTCTTAAGAAAACCCTGTATGGGAGAGGGACGGTCTCTGACCTGATTATCTTCTATCTACTCCAGCATTTAATGGCAGTGCTTCGCCTGTACTAAGTACTTAATTAATAGCATTAAAAAATGAAAATTAAAAAGAATGCCCACACATAATAAGCACTTAAAAATGGCATTATTTTTATGATGTCTGCGATTTGAGTAGGAAGGTTTTTAAAAGATAAGAAAGTGAATCTTTATACAATTTCCTTAATTCTTCACATTTTACAAAGCTTAATCTCAGAAGAAAAGTATAGTTTATTCATTGAGCTTGCAATGAGGAAAGAACTAGCGAGTCACTTAAATTTCTACAATGCCTGCATGACCTCCATTTCTCAGAAAGAAGAAGAGGGACTTGGGATCTCAAAAAGGAAACACAAATCACTTCAGCTCTCCTTCTTCTGGGGGCTTTCAGCATTTAAAACGTGTAGCTCTCGGTCCAGTCGCAGATCGCTTCCTGTTGTCATATAGCTAGCAGGAGGCATCATTTTCAGAGCTTGTTTTCCTTTTTATTTTTCTCTTCTGGAGTGGAACTGGATAATGGAGATGGGGATTTGGTCATTTATTTTTGACGATAAGATCAGACTCTTCTCTTTTGCATCCTTTCCTTACTTTCTAGTTTTACTTCCATTGCCTTCAGATCCCCAAGCTTTTGACAAATGATTTAAAACAAACATAAAGACAGGAAATAAACCAATGAACAGACACTTTCCATGATGTAGGATTTTCATCTAAGCCAGTTTTGTCTTATTGTTCACGGTGAACGGCAAGAGCACAAAGTCCCCTCCTGGCATTTCTGAACTGCAGCTTCTCGTTATTGCTGATAAATAAAACCATAATTCTGGTATGTAAATGGAAATTATAATTACAAAAAAATGATCCAATTGAGTACATCAGCTGAGTTAAGGAATGCTGTAAGGTCAGAGATTTTTGAAGTCATCCAGAAGCCAAGCAGGAAGGAAATCTGCAGTTTAACCTTGAGTGGAACTGGGACATCTTGTGTTGTATTTACAGATGGTAAAGAGAGTCAGGATACTCTGGGGGCTGCACTGAAAAGAACTTTCACCAAAACTCAAAAAAACTATTTCTCCAAAGCAGCCATCATGATGCATCACAGAAAACTTTTCTTTCTAAGCAAGTGTGGGATAATAAAGCAATTTAGCACTAAATAATAATTCACCAGAATGGAATCAGAACAAGTCACTTTTAGCCTGATTGCATTTTAGTGGAGTCTATGGATAATTGAATAAGAATCTAATACTATTGTACAAAACAGTTTTAGAAAAGTGCTGGCCTTTCCTATTGCTTTAATAAATATTTTCTCTAAGGGAAGTACAAGAAAGAAAAATTATGAGGACAAAAATGGAGAATAAAAATAATAATAATAATAACAATGATGGGATTTGTTAAGCACTTAGTATGTGCAAAGCACTGTTCTAAGCGCTGAGGTAGATACAAGGTGATCAGGTTGTCCCACGTGGGGCTCACAGTCTTAATCCCCGTTTTACAGATAAGGTAATTGAGGCACAGAGGAGTTAAGTGACTTGCCCAAAGTCACACAGCTGACAAGCGGCAGTCTAGAAATACAATTTTGCTTCATCAATAGTAGTAATAGCACTAAAAAGTCCTTACTGTTTGCAGAGGACTGAACTAAGCACTTGAAAAGACTACACAGGTTGGAACTAAACATGGCCCCTGGCCTTCAGGAAGCTTCCAAACTAAGAATAAAAAAGGGGACAGGGAACCAGAGACAGACACATTAGAAGAGTTGAAACAAAATGCTAAGATTAAAGACAAAGATGAAGATCAGCAGGATTTCAGTCTCTTCATGGCTCAGAGTTCACAATCACAACCGCAGCCACTGGAAGCGCTCCAGCACAACAGCGGCCACAGCCTTCCCAAAATTTTGAGGTGATGGCACCATCCCCTTCTCCTCCACACCTTATCTTACCTTGGCGTCACAGACTCCGTCCTCTCCTGGTTCTCCTCTTATCTTTCTGGCCGGTCATTCTCAGTCTCCTTCGTGGGCTCCTCTTGCCCCTCCCATCCACTAACTGTAGGGGTTCCTCAAGGGTCAGTTCTTGGCCCTCTTCTGTTCTCCATCTAGACTCACTCCCTTGGTGAACTCATTCGCTCCCATGGCTTCAACTATCATCTCTATGCAGATGACACCCAAATCTACATCTCCTCCCCGTTCTCTCCTTCTCCCTTCAGGCTCGTATCTCCTCCTGCCTTCAGGACATCTCCACCTGGATGTCTGCCCACCACCTAAAACTCAACATGTTCAAAACTGAGCTCCTTATCTTCCCTCCCAAACCCTGTCCTCTTCCTGACTTCCTTGTCACTGTGGATGGCACAACCATCCTTCCTGTCTGTCAAGCCTTGGTGTCATCCTTGACTCAGCTGTCTCATTCACCCCACACATCCAATCCGTCACCAACACCTGCCAGTCTCATCTTGACAATATTGTCAAGATCCACCCTTTCCTCTCCATCCAAACGGCTATTGTGCTGGTACAACCTCTCATAATATCCCAGCTGGATTATTGTGTCAGCCTTCTCTCTGATCTACCTTCCTCCTGTCTCTCCCCGCTCCAGTCAATTCTTCATTCTGCTGCCCGGATCATCTTCCTGCAGAAACGTTCTGGGCATGTCACTCCCCTCCTCAAAAGCCTCCAGGGGTTGCCTATCAACCTATGCACGAAACAAAAAGTCCTCAATCCTGGCTTCAAATCTCTCCTTCACCTTGCCCCCTCCTACCTTACCTCCCTTCTTTCTTTCTATTGCCCACCCCATAATAATAATAATAATAATAATGATAATAATAATAATGTTGGTATTTGTTAAGTGCTTACTATATGCAAAGCACTGTTCTAAGCGCTGGGGTAGATACAGGGTCATCAGGTTGTCCCACGTGAGGCTCACAGTTAATCCCCATTTTACAGATGAAGTAACTGAGGCACAGAGAAGTTGTGACTTGCCCACAGTCACACAGCTGACAAGTGGCAGAGCCAGGAGTCGAACTCGTGACCTCTGACTCCGAAGCCCAGGCCCTTTCCACTGAGCCACGACCCTCTGCTCCTCTGCCTCTCACCTCCTCACTCTCCCCCGTTCATGCCTGTCCCGCCGTTGACCCCTGGCCCATGTCCTACTGCTGTCCTGGAAGGCCCTCCCTCCTCACACTGCCAAACTCTCTTCCCCTCTTTAAAACCCTACTGAGAGCTCACCTCCTCCAGGACGCCTTCCCAGACAGAGCCCCCCCTTTCCCTCTGCTTCTTCTCCCCTCACTCCCCCCCCCGCTCTTCCCCCTTCCCCTCCCCTCAGCACTGTGCTCATTTGTATATATTATTCATTACCATATTTATTTTGTTAATGTGTACATCTCCTTGATTCTATTTATCTTGATGATGTTGTCCTGTTTTTGTTTTGTTCTGTCTTGTTTTGCTGTCTGTCTCCCCTGTTTAGACTCTGAGCCTGTTATTGGGCAGGGATTGTCTCTGTTGCCGAACTGTATATTCCAAGCACTTAGTACAGTGCTCTGCACATAGTAAGCACTCAATAAATACTATTGAATGAATGAATGAATGTGTGACCACCTGGAAGAGAAGGATGAAGTAGGGAGACTCTCTTGCCAGGTAAGGAGAGAGGACTGGGTTGTAGGCTGCACTGCCTTAAATCTTCTTGTCCTGTGCTTAATGGGGCATGTCAGGAGCTAGATCCTAGGAATTGCTGTGAGCTTTGGCATGTTCCTGGGGGAGTTACTCAGCTGTACTAGTCAGAACCCAAGTTTTTTTAAAATTCATTCATTCATTCAATAGTATTTATTGAGTATTCATTCATTCATTCAATAGTATTTATTGAGCGCTTACTATGTGCAGAGCACTGTACTAAGCGCTTGGAATGAATGAGTACTTACTATCTGCAGAGCACTGTACTAAGCGCTTGGAATGTACAAATCGGTTACAGATAGAGACAGTCTCTGCCCTATGATGGGCTTACAGTCTAATTGGGAGAGACGGACAGATAAGAACAGTGGCAATAAATAGAATCAAGATAGAATTTAATGGAATGTGTTACTTACACTTACTATGTTCCAGGCACTGTACTAAGCCTTGGGGTAAATGCAAGCCAATCAGGTTGGACACAGTTCATGCCTCACTTGAGGCTCCCATTCTCAAACCCCAAGTTAAAGATGAGACAACTGAGGCACAGAAAAGTTAAGTGACTTGCCCAAGGTCACATAGCAGGCAAGTGGCAGTTCAGGATTAGAACCCAGGTCCTTCTAACTCCCAGGCACTTGCTCTATTCATTCATTCATTCGATCATATTTATTGAGCTCTTACTGTGTGCAGAGCACTGTACTAAGTGCTTGGAAAGTACAGTTCAGCAACAGATAGAGAAAATTCCTACCGAATAACAGGCTCACAGTCTAGAAAGGGGAGACAGACAGCAAAACAAAACAAGTATACAGAACCATGCTCTTTCTCAGTTCCCTTTTGGTGATAGAAAGCTGATTTTCTTGACAATCCTGCAGTAAGATTCCTGCATTGTTTAGGAATCTCTCTGAAACCCTCGGGACTTTCTACTGCAGTTGCTTTCAATTAATTTTGCCTGCACTTCAGAAACAAGAGGCCACTCCTAAATCCCAATCCGGTGTCATTGATAAAGTTGTTTCTACTTCTTTGGCTTGGCCCAAGGAGAATGAGGTTTTCAATTTCTCAACTTCCAAGAATGAACCAAAGATTTGCTGGGAATTCTTGATCAGAGGGGTTTTTTTCCCCATTGGCTACTTGCCAAAGCTTAAAATCCCATTAAAAGATTTTCCTCATATTAAATGAGAGATCATCCTAAGGTACTCCCTGAAAAATAGGATTTGGAAGTGGGAAGGGCAACATCACTTAATCGATCAGTAGTATTTGTTGAGCATTATCATCATTTTCAACATCACCATCTTCAGTGGTATTTATTGAGTGCTTAATATAGGCAGACCAGTGTCCTAAGCTCCTGGGAGAGTACAATACAAAAGAGCCAGTAGACATGTTCCCTGCCTACAATCAATTAATTGTATTTATTGAATGCCTACTGGAGTTAGCAGACACAATCACCGCCCTACACCTTCTGGGGTGTAGGTGACAGGTAACCATCAGATCTTATTTGCCAATATCCCCAATTAAGTACATGGTATTTATTGGTAATTGTTAAGCACTTACTATGTGTCAGGCACTGTGCTAAACACTAAGGTCAATTCAAGCAAGCAAGAGGTTCATGACATTCAGATTTATTCTAAGCGAAATACCTTCTGGATGACTTTTAAATCTGCTGATTTAATGCCCATGTTCATTTTTAAAAGTCTTGCTCAGGCAAAAGAATGTGAGTTAGCGTTTCAAAAAATCAATGGCTTATTATCTGACAGGTTTTAGTTATGAGGTCTCCAGGCCCAGTGGCTAAACTTTAAATTAGGGTAAATCATTACTAGGAGGATAGAATTTTGGCTGAGCCAAGGAATGGCCAAGCTTGGATATAAGATTATTTTGCAAAAAGAATTTCAGAAAAACCTGTTAGCACTTTCTAACATTCATTGGGTCTGACTAGGTATAAGTCCATTAATCTAATCGGGTAGGCAATGAATACCATTGATTGATTGATTGCGGAAGTCAGGCAAGGGATTGGAAGGGTGGAGGATGGTTGGGGTTTTTCCACCTTCTCCCTGAGCTACCAAACTAGAGATTAAAGATGTGTACTCCTATCCATTACACAGGCTGGATGTTGGAAAGCTAATCAACTGATGAATGGTATTTATTGAAAGCACATACTGTTTGTGAATCACCGTAATATGCACTTGGGAAATTACAATACTATATTGTTGGTAGATTTTAACCAAGCACTGTGTCCAGAGCCCTGTGCTAAGCGCTTGGGAGAATACAATATAATGGATTTGGTAGATATGTTCCCTGCCCACAAGGAGCTTAAAGTCTACAGGGAGAAACAGAATTGAAAATAAATTACAGATAGGAGAAATAAGGATCTGTCCAAAACACAACTCCTCATTTTCCCACCCAAACTATGTCCTCTCTGTGACCTTCCCGACCCTATAGACAGAACCCCCATTCTCCCTGATTTACAAACCCATAACCTTGGTTTATCCTCTACTCATCTCTCATATTCAGTCCACATATTCAATATGTCACCAAATCTTGTCAGTTTTATCTTCACACCATTGCTAAAATCTGCCTTCTCCATTTCCATGCTCATCCAAGTGTTTATCCTACCCTGTCTTGACTACTGCAACAGCCTCCTTGCTGACCTACCTGCCTCCTGTCTCTTCCTACTCCAGTTCATACTTCATTCTGCTGCTTGGATGATTTCTCTACAAAACAATTCAGTCCGTGTTTCCCAAATCCTCAAGAACTTCAAGGGCCGTTCATCCACTTCCACATCCAACACAAACTCCTTACCATTGGCTTAAAAGCACTCGGTCACCTAGCCCTTGTTGATTCCTTATTACAATCCGGTAAGCTCACTTTGCTCCTCTAATGTCAACCTACTCACTGTACCTCAATCCCATCTATCTCACCTCTGACCCCTCACCCACATCCTTTCTCTGTCCCGGAACTTGCTCCCCTTTCATAGCTGACAGACCACTACTCACTCCACCTTAAAAGCCTTATTAAAATCACACCTCCTCCAAAAACCTTCCCTAACTAAGCCCTCATTTTCTCAATCTCTCTCCCATCCATTTCACCCTATCATTTAGGTTCTTACCCTTTATTCACCCCACTCTCAACCCCATAGCACTTATGTACATATCCTTAATTTATTTAAATGTCTGTCCCACCCTCTAGACGGTATGCTCCTTGTGGGAAGGGAACATGTCTCCCAAATCTATTACATTGTACTCTCCCAAGTGTTTAGTATGATTCTAGGGATTCGGTAAGCACTCAATAAATATGATTGTTTGATTGAATGATCGATAGGTACGTAATTGCTTGTGGGGCTGGGGTATCAAAGTGCTTAAGGGTTACACAGCCAAGTTTTTAGTCACTAGTGAGATAGGGGAAATGAGGGCTTAGTCAGGGAAGGCCCCTTGGGGGAAATGTAACTTTGTGAAGGGTTTTGAAGGTGGGGAGAGTGGTGGACTCTCATATATGAAGATGGAGGAAATTGCAGGCCTCAGCGAGGGGGCCCGGGGCAAAGGATTGTCAACATGATAGATGAGCTCAAGATACCGTGAGTATGTTGGCATGAGAGGAGCAAAGTGTTTGGGCTAGGTTGAGTAAGGTAGGAGCAAGTGAGCTGTTGAGTACTTTCAAGGCTAAAAGTAAAAGATAGATGATAATCATTCACTCACTAACTGGCAATTAGTGTCTTTGTCCTGAATTCAAAGCACTATATTAAGTGCTCTGGAAAGTACAACAGACAATTAATAATAATGATTATGATATTTAATTAGTCTTATTATATGCCAAGCACTGAAATAGGTGCTGGGTTCGATACAAGATAATTAAGTTGGGCATGGTCACCTTCTCACATGGGACTCACAGTCCATTTTCTTTTTTCTTTTAATGGTACTTGTTAAGCACTTACTATGTGTCAAATACTGTTCTAAGCGCTGGGGTAGCTACAAAGTAATTAGGATGGACACAGTCCCTGTCCTGCATGGAGACTCACAGTCTTAAGTAGGAGGGAAAACAGATACTGAATCCTCATTTACAATCAAGAAAACTCAGGTACAGAGAAGTTAAGTGACATGCCCAAGGTCACACAGCTATCAATTGGCATATCAATTGGCAGAGCTGGGAATAAAATCTAGGTCCTTTGACTCCCAGGTCCATGCTCTTTCTACTTGACCATGCTGCTTCTCCCTGTGGGCAGAGAACGTATCTACCGACTTGGCTATATTGTCCTCTCTCAAGTACTTATTACAGTGCTCTATACACAGTAAGTGCTCAATATGTACAATGAATTGATCGATGCATTGATTGCTTGTTTCCTTCTTCTCAACAGCTTTTACATTACAGTCATCCCAGGAGCAGTGTGGCCTAGCTATCAATCAGTGGTATCTATTGAGTGCTGGGCAGTGAATGTGTCAACCAACTCTGTTACACCATACAATTCCAAGCTCTTAGGAGAGTGTGCTGCAAGGGTAAGCACTTAATAAATATGATTCATTGTTTGATTGATGGATCCAGAGGACTGTACTAACAGCTTGGAAAAATACAATGTAACAGAGGTGGTAGACGTGATCCCTGCCCACAGAGAGCTTACAGTTTTCAGGAGAAGACAGAGAGTAAAATAGATTTGGCATAGGGAATGTGAATATTTATAGAAGTATTGAGGGGCTAAAGGGAGTATCACATTGCTTAGTCGAGGATGGCTAGGTGAAATAAAGGTCTAGTGGAAAGACCAAGGGTCAGGGAGTCAGAGAATCAGGATTCTAATTGCAGCTCTGTCACTTGTCTGCTGTGTGACCTTAGGCAAGTCACTTCACCTTGGAATATATGCACCCATAAAATGAGGACTAAACTTTTTTGCCTTCCCTGACCTCTTAGATGGTGCATTGCATGTGGGACAGGGATGTGTCCAACCTGGTGATCTTGTATGTACTCCAGTGATCAGTACAGTTCCTGTCACAGAGTAAGTCTTTAATATTATATGGTGTTAGACTTCAGACTATCTTCCCAACACAAAACATGTTATAACATTGCCATAATTATTCAAAAAATAAGCAACAGTAAGATAAAGTGAGTTCCTCTCAGTATTAAATCCTTATTTATTCCAGTTGTGTACATATATATTTATACATTCAATTATTTACTCATTTATTTATCATATTTAATCATGTAATTGCTCTACTTTTGCACAGTTTTGCAACTCCTGAATAGATGTTCTATTGCATGGGTAATTAAGTCTTTCAAAGAAGACAGCAGGAGAAACAAAGGAAGAAAAAAAAGAGAGAAGAAGGAGAGAAGGAAGAGAAAGGAAAGAGGGCACTAGACATTGAGGCTCTTACTTCTGCAGTCAATAGAGAACCAAGGAATTAACATGACTCCAACTACCACCCCACCCCCACTGTTCTCTTCACTGCGCCACTATCACATATTATTCATTCAATAGTATTTTACAAAATTAATATTTTATTTCTTCCTCAAAACTGTGTGTTATAGTGTGTATGGAGGGTGTGTGTGGGGGGGGAGGATGGAGGCAGGGAGATTGGCAGGAATTATGCAGTGGAATACAAGTAATTGTTCTACTTCCTGCTATAACTTTGTTTCTCCTGCTCCCATGACTTATGAATTATATTTATCAGTCATTCCTATTAGATCATAAACTCCTTAGAGGTAAGGAAAATATCTTTTTCTTCCTTAGGGCCTATTGGAAAGAGCATGGACCTGGGAGTCAGAGGACCCAGATTCTAATCCCAGTTCTGCCATTTGCTCTACCAATTGTTCACTGTGTGACCTCAGGCAAGTCACTTAACTTTTCTGTGCCTCAGTTGTCTCATGTGTATAATGGGGATGGAGGACCTGTTCTCCCTCCTACTTAAGATGGTGAGCCTCCATGAAGGACAGGGACTGGGTCTGACCTAATTAACTTGTACCTATCCCAACGCTTAGAACAGTGTTTGACCCATAGTAAGCGCTTAACGAGTACCATAGAAAATGAGCTTAAGTCTATCTTTTATCAAATACTGTCTCCTCAGTATAAGTTTTCCCCTCCCAACTTTGCTTCAACAATGGCATCTCCAGAGGAGGTCATGGGTAGGCAGTGACTGTGGGCATCACAGAGAAAATATGATTTGATACCCACAGGTTCCACAACCACAAGCTCCACAACCACAAGCTCCATAAGCTCCTGGCCCAGATTTTTTCGCCATTTGGGACATCTTTGCCGCTGCTATTGTAGGGTGACCCAAGGTGACCAGAAAACCATTGCCTGTGGTGGCCAGGACCTGGGAACCAGGCCTATTTTCAGTAGAAGTAGTCATACTATTAGTAGTAGAAGCAGCTTTTAACAACAACAATAATAATAACAATAATAATGATTATGGGTATTTGTTAAGCGAGTACAGCTAAGCCCCCTTTCCCCCTTTCCCTCTGCTCCTCCCCTTCTCCCTTCCCCTCCTCTCAGCACTGTGCTCATTTGTATATATTTTATTACCCTATTCATTTTGTTAATGAGGTATACATCCCCTTGATTCTATCTATTATGATTAAGTTGTCTTGTTTTTGTCCGTCTGTCTCCCCCCATTAGGCCCCCAGTAAGCCCATCAGTGGGCAGGGATTGTCTCTATCTGTTGCCAAATTGTACATTTCAAGTGCTTAGTACATTGCTCTGCACATAGTAAGTGCTCAATAAATATTATTGAATGAATGAATGAATGTTCAGAGCACTGTTCTAAGTGCTGAGGTAGAGACAAGGTCATCGGGTTGTCCCACATGAGGCTCACAGTCTTCATCACTATTTTGCAGATGAGGTAACTGAGGCACAAAGAAGTTAAGTGACTTGCCCACAGTCACACAGCTGACAAGTAATAATAATAATAATACCACTTGTTAAGTACTTAGTATGTGCCAAGCACTGTTCTAAGCTCTGGGAAAGATGCAAGTTAATAATAATAATAATAATAATAATGATAGCATTTGTTAAATGCTTCCTATGTTCCAGGCTCTGTACTAAATGCTGCGGTGGATATAGGCAAATCAAATTGGATACAGTCCCTGTCCCACATGGGGTTCCCAGTCTCCATCCCTATTTTATAGATGAGGTAACTGTGGCACAGAGAAGTGATTTGCCCAAGGTCACACACAGCAGACAGGTGGCGGAGCGGGATTAGAACCTACTTACTTCTGACTCCCAGGACCATGCTCTATTACTAAGCCACTTTTATTAAGCATCCAGTCTGTGCGGTACAATGTGCAGGTGTTGGCCAAACAGAATAACGAAGAAAACGTTCTCTGCCTACAATCCATCAATCAGTGGTATTTACTGAGCGTTTACTGAGCGCAGAGCTACTATACTGAGTGCTTAGGAAAGTACAATGTGATGGAGTTGGTAGACATGATCCCTGCCAACAAAGAAGCAGCTTGGCCCAGGGGCAAGTGCCTGGGCTTGGGAGTTAGATGATATGGGTTCTAATCTTGGCTCCGCCACTTGTCTGCTGTGTGACCTTGGACAAGTCACTTCATTTCTCCTGGCCTCAATTACCTCATCTATAAAATGGGGAATAAGAGTGTGAGCCTCATATGGGACAGAGACTGATTCCAACCTGATTACCTTGTATCTACCCCAACACTTAGAATAGCACTTGTCATATAGTAAGTGCTTAACAAATACCATAATTATTATTATTGAAGAGATTACAGTTCACAAGGATTTTACATTCTAAGGAGGAAGACCAACATAAAAATAATTCCTTCTGTGAAGCCGGGGCCGCTGTGGACGAGGCCGCATCCACTTATTATCCATTCCTCATCTGTAGCTAACGGCAGGAGAGAAATGAACATTCAGTACCTTAGACTGTGAACCCCATGTGGGACAGGAACTATTTCTGACCTGATTAACTTGTATCTGCCCCAGCACTAAGAACTCTGACATTTAGTAAATGCTTAACAAATGCCATTTAAAAAAGAACAAAAAAAGATGAGGCTTTGATCTAATGATAAATCAAAGTTTCAGTGCTGTATTTTTTTTTTCAAATTCTCTTTATTCCACTGTTCTTAGAACAAGTTCTCTAGCGATTTCGTTTTCTGATTTTTATTACACTTTGGTTTCCTCACATGCTGCAGCATTAGGACAGAGTAGGAGGCAATTTGACATGGAGTCCAAGGGAATAACCCAGAAGTTAGGAAACATTAGTAGTCAATTAGTGACTTCTCAGTAAGTGGTTTACCTCAGTGTGCTGCTGCTTTCTTTCCTTTGTCCTCCTCCTCCTCTTCCTCCAAGGATTCATTCAATAGTATTTATTGAGCGCTTACTATGTGCAGAGCACTGTCCTAAACACTTGGAATGAACAAGTCGGCAACAGATAGAGACAGTCCCTGCCGTTTGACAGGCTTACGGTCTAATCGGGGGAGACGGACAGACAAGAACAATGGCGATAAATAGAGTCAAGGGGAAGAACATCTCGTAAAAACAATGGCAGCTAAATAGAATCAAGGCAATGTACAATTCATTAACAAAATAAATAGGGTAATGGAAATATATACAGTTGAGCGGACGAGTACAGTGCTGTGGGGATGGGAAGGGAGAGGTGGAGGAGCAGAAGGAAAGGGGGAAAAGAGGGTTTAGCTGCAGAGAGGTAAAGGGGGGGTGGCAGAGGGAGAAGAGGGAGAAGAGGAGCTCAGTCTGGGAACGCCTCTTGGAGGAGGTGAGTTTTAAGTAGGGTTTTGAAGAGGGGAAGAGAATCAGTTTGGCGGAGGTAAGGAGGGAGAGAGTTCCAGGACCGCGGGAGGACGTGACCCAGGGGTCGACGGCGGGATAGGCGAGACCGAGGGACAGTGAGAGGTGGGCGGCGGAGGAGCGGAGCGTGCGGGGTGGGTGGTAGAAAGAGAGAAGGGAGGAGAGATAGGAAGGGGCAAGGTGATGTAGAGCCTTGAAGCCTAGAGTGAGGAGTTTTTGTTTGGAGCGGAGGTTGATAGGCAACCACTGGAGTTGTTTAAGAAGGGGAGTGACATGCCCAGATCGTTTCTGCAGGAAGATGAGCCGGGCAGCGGAGTGAAGAATAGACTGGAGCGGGGCGAGAGAGGAGGAAGGGAGGTCAGAGAGAAGGCTGACACAGTCGTCTAGCCGGGATAAAACGAGAGCCTGTAGCAGTAAGGTAGCCGTTTGGGTGGAGAGGAAAGGGCGGATCTTGGCGATTTTGTAGGGGTGAAACCGGCAGGTCTTGGTAACGGATAGGATGTATGTGGGGTGAACGAGAGAGACGAGTCAAGGATGATGCTGAAGGATGTAATCCACTTAGCATTTCAGTGAATGCAACTCTGGCCCCAGAGTCACCGGATAAATAACAGGACAATATTTTAGAAACTGTTTTCAAGCATTTATCCCAGTAGGGAGGCACGGCTTCTTACAAAAAGCAAATTAAAGTGAACATCTATAAGTACCTTAAAAAATAAATTATTATCCAAAATGTTTGAAAGATATTTGAAGTCAGTGAGCATTTCACAGCTCTTTCTAGAGAGTATCTTGGCTATTAATGTACCTTGACAGTATGATAGGGTGAAGGAATATATGTTAGTCTGTAGTATTTGTTAGAAAACACTGCCATTTTTTAAAACACTGAGATACTGTCACATTTAAAACATTAATAGGAAATGTTTTCACTTAAAAATAGAATCCACTGAAGTAAATGGGTGAATGGGACTTATCTGTCTCCTCCTGTTAGACTGCAAGCTCCTGAAAAACAGAGACAAACAACTGTATTGCACTCTCCCACCTGCTTAGTAAAGTGTTCTGCACACAGTAAGTGCTCAATAAATACCAATAATTGATTGACTGATTGATGTCATCAACAAAGGATGCAACTAAAAGATTTGCAAAGGGATAATATTTTTTGTAGGCAGAACTGTTGCTCACGGTTTGCTTAGTACAGCTGTCAGCAAGGAGAGCAGTATTCTAATTTGAATCTTTCAATTTCTGCAGCACTTTAAAAAAGAAAATAAAATCACTTCACTATAACCACGATTTAAGTATTTTTGACTGCCAACACTGTACTAAGTCTGGTCTAAGATAGGAGGAAGCGATCCCTGTTTCTGCTACACCTTTTTTCCACCATTCAACCTCTGTCACAGTTTCTCATCTATTTTTTTCATGTTATAAACAATTTTATTTTTGGTCTGGTGTATGTATCTTTAGTGAGAGGCTTTCACAGCTGTCCAAAAGTTCTTAGGGTTGGGCTGCAGCCCTCATTCATTCATGTGTTCTCTGCCCACAAGGAACTTCAGTCTTTAATACTCTTAGTTTGCAAGGCACATGTATTTCAAATGTATTTGAGAGACAGTGTTGCTTTGGTTAAATAGAAGGGGCCTGTAAGTCACAGGACTTCATTCATTCATTCAATGGTATTTATTGATCACTTACTAGGTGCAGAGCATTGTACTAAGTGCTTGGGAGAGTACAGTATAACAATATACAGACACATTCCCTGCCTGCCATAAGTTTACAGTCTTGAGTAGGAGACAGACATTAATAGAAATGAATAAATTACAGATAGAGATATAAGTGCTGTGGGCCTGGGAGGGGGAATGAATAATAATAATAATAACACTGGTATTTAAGCACTTACTATGTGCAAAGCACTGTCCTATGCGCTGGGGGATACAAGGTGATTAGGTTGTCCTTCATGGGGCTCACAGTCTTCATCCCCATTTCACAGATGGGGCAAATGAGGCCCAGAGAAGTTAAGTGACTTGCCCAAAGTCACACAGCTGACACAGCTGACAAGTGGCAGAGTCACGTTTAGAACCCATGACCTCTGACTCCCAAGCCTGGGCTCTTTCCACTGAGCCACACTGCTTCTCAATAATGAAGAATAATAAAAAATAAAGGGAGCAAGTCAGGGTGGTGCAGAAGGGAGAGGGAGAAGAGGAAAAGAGGGTTTAGTCAATGCAGACCACTTGGAGAAGATGTGCCTTCAATAAGGGTTTGAAGTGGGGGAGAGTGGTTGTCTGTCAGATTAAAGGAGGGCAGGCGCTCCAGGCCAGAGGCTGGACATGGCCCAAGGCTTGGTGGTGAGACAGGTGAGATCGAGGTACAGTGAGAAGGTTATTATTAGAGAAGCACATCCTCAGGTGAGAAGAAAGAGACTGCTCTGATAGGTGGGAACAGTTCCCCAACTCTCCTCAGTTCCCCTGGTCCAGTGTCTCACACCCTTAAACCAACTCAAAGCATCTCCTGTTCTTCCGGCATTTCCTGCCTTAAATAAATACTGCAGTGTTTGGAGAAAGGCACAGATGCCAGTATTCAACTCTCAGGGCCATATCAACTCAGAAAGCAGCATAGCCTAGTAGCAAGAGCACTGGCTTGGGAGTCAGAGGTCATGAGTTCTAATTTTGGCTCCGCCACTTGTCTGCTGTGTGACCTTGGGTAAGTCACTTAACTTCTCTGGGCTTCAGTTGCCTCATCTGTAAAAATGAAGAATAAAACTGTGAGCTCCACGTGGGACAACTTGATTACCTTGTAACTACCCCAGCACTTGGTACAGTGCTTGGCACATACTAAGCATTTAACAAACACCATCATTATTATTATCCTCAGGAAAATGAATTTCCTTCTAAATTGGCCACCAAAATAAATCGGAATTGATAAACCCATTTGGGGGAGGACAGTGATTTGGTTCAGACTTTAACCAACTACTCTGAGTATATGCTTACTGAGGAATGTGTGTGTCCTTGTTCAGGAAGACAAAACATCAGCAACCTAGCCACCAAAGCCTGGGTCCTATTGTTTTACTTTTGCCTGTGGGACTTTCAGGAATTTCCATTATTTCCTGTGGGAATTCAGAAAGTCCTTCAAAGATAATCTGATCCAGGCCTCATTGTATACCTTATCTACTACAAGCCCTTCATAGATTTAAGTGGATCAAGAGAGGAATCTTATTTAAAATATTATTGTTGAAAGCCAACTTTTGTCATCTTCTATCTTAGTGTAAACTCATATTTGATATATTTTATACTAGAAAAATACCAATATTTCTAAATTTTCCCCGGGAATTCTAGACTATGAGGTTTATTTAAATGACACTTGTTAAGTGATACAATGTGCCAGGCACTGTACTAAGCATTGGAGTAGATACAAGATGATTGGGTTGGACACAGTCCTGGTCCCACATAGGGCTCACAATCTTAATTCCCATTTTACAGACAAGGTCACTGAGGGACCTAGAAGTAAAGTGACTTGCCCAAGGCCACACAGAAGATATGTTGTGGAACCAAGATGAGGACCTAGGTCCTGTGACTTCCAGGCCCCTGCTCTTTAAATTAAGCAACCTGCTTCTAAAATACATTTGAAATATATGTGTCTTGCAAACTAAGAGTATTAAAGACTGAAGTTCCCTGTGGGCAGAAAATGCATCACTTCTTAATCTGTGCTTTTCCAGTGCCTAGTACAGTGCACTGCACCAAGTGGATGATCAATAAATATTAATATTACTATTACTGAGTAATTTCACAACTCTTTCCCCCTCCATTGCTTACTGTATTACTTGTTGCGGTAATCCAGAGAAAAGCCAAACTAAGTAGAGCGTCCAGTGGGGATTTGTGTGCTTGAAAGTGCAGCACATGTGGATACTAAGAATTTCATCTCACTACAGAGCTTACAGAAATTTTTCTAGGGCTCCCACTCACTGGGTTGATAGGATGTCAGGTGATTTTCTCTACCTTGGAATAGACCATGACCAAAAATTCTCTTTGTTCCTTTAATAATCAGTAAATAAATGGTATGTATTAAGCATGTACTATGTGCAGAGCATTGTTCTAAAAGTACAATACAACAAATTTGGTAGACAAGTTCCCTTCCCACAATGAGGTTACAGTCTAGAGGAGGGAGAGAAACTTATGCATATGTACTTAAGTAATGGGGGGCCAAGTGGGGAGTGAATACCAGTGTCCAAATGGTAGTAAAAGTAGCATGGCCTAGTGGAAAAAGCATGGACCTGGGATTCAGAGGTCATGGGTACCAATCCCAGCTCTGCCACATGTCTGCAGTGTGACCTTGGTCAAGTCACTTCACTTCTCTGTGCCTCATTTACCTCATCTGTGAAAAGAGGATCAAGATTGTGAGCCCCATGAGGGAAATGGACTATGTCCAACCTGATTACCTTGTATCTACCCCAGCACTTAGAACAGGGCTTGGCACATAGTAAGCACTTAACACATGCCCCAATTATTATTACTGTTCAGATTCAAGTGCAGAGACGATAAAGAAGGGAGAGGATGTTGGGGAAAAGAGGGCTTAACTGGGGAAGACCTCTTGGAGGAATGTGATCTTAATAAGGCTTTGAAAGTGGGGAGTAGGTTGATCAGGCGAATAGGAAGGAGGAGAGCGTTCTAGGCCAGAGGGAGGACATGGGAAGGGGGTGAGATAGAGGAGATCAGGGAAGAGTGAGCAAGCTGGTACTAGAGGAGCAGAGTGCAACCTGAGCTGTAGTAGATCAGTGAAGTAAGGGGTGAGCAAATTGAGTGTCTTAAAACTGATGGTAGGGAGTTTCTGTTTGATATGGAAGTGGATGCGAAATCACTGGAGGTTCTTGAGCAGTGGAGACACATGGACTGAGCACTCTTTTAAACAAATGATTTGTGCAGCAGGGTAAAGTATGGACAGAAGTGGGAGAGACTGAAGGCAGGGAAATCACTGAAGAGGCTGATGCAGTAATCAAGGCTGGATAGGACAAGTGAGTGACTCAGCATTGTAGGAATTTGGATTGAGGGGCAAGAATGGATTTTAGCAAATATTTTGAAGATAAAACCAACAGAATTTGGAGAGAGATTTAATATGTCAGTTGAATGAGAGATGAGTCGAAGACAATGCCAATGTTTTGCTCTTGTGAGATAGGGAGGAGAGTGGCACTGTCTACAGTGATAGAGAAGGATGCAGGGAAGACAGGGTTTGGGTGTGAAGATGAAGGGTTTTGTTTTGGCCATGTTTAGTTTGAGGTATCAATGGGGCATCCTGGTACAGATATGTTGAAGACAGGACAGTGTCCTGAGGTGAAAATTGGATTTGTGCCCTGTATTTAAAGGTCCAGAATTCCTCCCCACAATCTCTATCTCACTGCAAGAATCCGAGGTCAGCTCAGTGACAGTAAGGGAGCCTGCACCTTTCTGAGCAAACAGAAAATTCACTGCTCATTCAAGAGAGGAGAGACAGCCATCTGTCTGAGGTGATGCATATTCAATTGATATTTATAAAAACAATAATATTAACAACAATAATAATATTTCATAAGCATTTTCTATGCTTCAAGCACTGTACTAAGCACTGGGATAGATACAAGATAATCAGGTCCCAAAGATTAAATAGGAAGGGGAACAGGTATTGAATCTGCATTTTGCAGATGAGGGAACTAAGGCCCACAGAAGTGAAGAGGCTTGCCCAAGTTCACACAGCAGGGAAGTGGCGGAACTAGGAATAGAACTCCAGTCCTCTGACTCCCATGACCATGCCCTTTCCATTAGGCCATGCTACTTCCCTCATTTACTGCTTCCCCTCTGTAATTTTTTCATTCAACTCATCATTCATTCATTATTTTCATTTATCACCTTGAAATCATATTTACTAACTCAACTATACTCTCCTAAACTGTTATTATTATCAATAATAGTAGTAATAGAAGTAATAGTAGCTGTAGTAGTAAAGGTAGTAATAGCACTTAAGCACTTAACTGAGTGCAGAACATTGTACTAAGCACTGGGAAAGAGTACATGGTAGTACAGAGTTCTGCCCAGAGTAGATGGTCAGCAAATGCTATTACTTGATTGCATTATTAAATTACTTGAATCTGTGACCTTGGCATATTTGATATTCACTCCAACCCCACAGCAATTATATTTGTTTTGTCATACGCTGTCCAGTCGTTCCAACCCATAGCGACGTCATGGATGCATCTCTCCCAGAATGCCCCACCTCCATCTGCAATTGTTTTGGTAGTGGATCCAGAGAGTTTTCTTGGTCAAAATATGGAAGTGGTTTACCAACGCCTCCTTCCACATGGTAAACGTGAGTCTCCATCCTCCACTCTGTCCCATGATGCTGCTGCCCAGCAAAGGTCTTTAAATTACATACTATAAATTATTTTTTTTTGTCTGTCTCCCCATCTAGTCTGTAAGCTCAGTTTGGGCAGGGATCGTGTCTGCTACTTCTGTTGTAATGTAATCTCCCAAGTGCTTTGCACTCAGTAAGCACTTAAAAAATCCATTTATTAATTGACGGAATGATTGATTGATAGAGCTGGGCTGGGGGGAAGACTAGATGCCTTTTCTAGGCCCTATAATTCAGTAGTCATGACCAACCTGTATTTAAGAAACCTTGGCATTCATTCAATCCTTCATTACTTACCGACTCCCATTCAGTCATATTTATTGAGCGCTTACCGTGTGCAGAGTACTGTACTAAGCTCTTGGGAGAGTACAATAAAACAATGTAACAGACACGGTGCAAGACACAATAATGGTCACTGTCTCTTCTTTTTTTATGGTATTTGTTAAGCATTTACTCTGTGCTTGTCACTGTTCTAAGCATGGGGTAGAGACAAGCTAATGTCCCAATCCATGTCCCACATGGGGCTCACAGTTTTTATCCCCATTTTAGAGATGAGGGAACTGAGTTGCAGATATATAAAGTGACTTGCCCGGGGTAACACAGCAGACAAATGGTGAAGCCTGGATTAGAACCCAGGTCCTCTGATTCCCAGGCTCGGGATCTTTCCACTAGGCCATACTGTTGCTCCTTTTTCACTCAAGAGTAATAATTACTGTGTGGTGAGTATTACATTACATCCTGTGAAGAAATACAGAGGTGAGCATTACATTTGATCTCCCTGGCTCTTTAGTGACAAATGATCTGAGAATAAAGGGAGGAATGTGAGTCCAATGTGGGACAAGGAGTGTGTCCAGACTGATTATCTTTTACCTACAGCAGTGCTTAGAACCTGTCCTATGAATCAATACCTTATTGTTGCAAGAGAGTTTGCGTAAGCTGATAAAACGTAGAGCTATGCTATATAAGGCTACTCAAAATGGAAATGTCTAAGTCAAAGCATCAGACACAGTCAATTTACCTGTGCTGGGCAGCAGTAGCATGAGTAAGAGTCAAAGGTGGATGATCAAGTGATCAAAACATTGATCAAAGACAATGGCAGACAAGTTTTTGCTGCGTGGAAGAAGGCAATGATAAAGCACTTCAATATCCTTTACCGAGAAAACTCTACGGATACACACACCAGAGCGACCTAATGACAGAGGGTGTGTCCATGGAGTCAATATGGGTCGGAAACAACTCGATGGCAATTGAAGAAATGCTTCGAACAATGTTTGACACATAGTAAGTGCTTAAAAAAATCATAAAAAAAGGAAAGGTTTGGTGACGTATGTATTAGGAAAGATCAAGTTCAGAGACCAAGTCTGGCATTAAAGAGGCACTGTATGGGCCATAGCCACCCAGGTTATGTCCAATCAAATTGACATCCCTAGCCAGGGTCTCCTTTCCGTGTTAGCATCCCCTCTGGCTAAATCGTGGAACCAGATGACAACTTTGGCAGGACATTTGGGTTGAAATGGCCTGAATATGTGATATATGTGTCATTATTATTATGGTATTCGTTAAGTGCTTACTAAGTGCTTGGCATTGTGCTAACTGCTGGAATAGATACAAGATAATAAGGTTGGACACAGTACCTGTCCCATATAAAGCTCACAGTCTTAATTCCCATTTTATAGATGAGGGAACTGAAGCACCAAGAAGTGAAAAGACTTGCCCACGGTCTCTCAGCAGACAAATGGCGATGCTAGGATTAGAACTCATAACCTTCTGACTCCCAGGCTCATGCTCTATCCACTAGGTCACGCTGCTTCTCTGACATCTTGCCTAGAAATGGAAGTTCCTAGAAAGCAAATAATAATGATAATAATATTGGCATTTCTTAAGCATTTACTATGTGCCAAGAGCTGTACTAAGCACTGGGGTAGACACACAATAATCAGGTCTCGCATGGGGCACACAGTTTAAGAAGGAGGGAGAACAGGTATTGAATCCCTTTTCGCAGATGAGGGAACTGAGGCAGAAATAAGTTAAGTGACTTGCCTAAGGTCTCTCAGCAGGTAAGTGGTGGAGCTGGGATTAAAACCCAGGTCCTCTGACTCCCAGGCCTGACTCCTAGGCCATGCTGCTTCTCATGGTGCTGGGTGCTAGGCATCTACTGGGCAGTGCCTAGGATGAGTATCAACAAATATTAACACATGACAACCACATGGTTTTAGGAAGATATGAGGATTGTGGATAGATAACTGAGTGGAACCAACTTTAAAATGGCAGGTGGAAATAGGGGCAGCTTCTTATTTGCTTTTTCAGAACTCTATCAAGTTCGAGAAAATAGCATGGCCTAGTGCTTCCATGGGCCTGAGAGTCAGAGGACCTGGTTTCCACTCTTGGCTCTGCCACTTTCCTGCAGTGTGACCTTGGGTAAGTCATTTACTTTGAAGCAGCGTGGCTCAGTGGAGAGAGCACGGGCTTGGGAGTCAGAGGTCATGGGTTCTAATCCCAGCTCTGCCACTTGTCAGCTGTGGGACTGTGGGCAAGTCACTTAACTTCTCTGTGCCTCATCTGTAAAATGGGGATTAAGACTGTGAGCCTCACATGGGACAACCTGATTACTCTATCTACCCCAATGCTTTGAACACTGCTCTGCACATAGCTAGCGCTTAACAAATACCAACATTATTTTTATTATTATTATTATTACCTTCTCTGGGCCTCTGTTACCTCATCTGTAAAATGGGGATTCTATACCTGTTCTCCCTCCTACATACACTGGGAACCTCAAGTGGCACACAGACTGTTTCCAACCTGATAAAGTTGTATCTATCCCAGCACTCAGAACAGCACCTGACACATGGTGAGCCCTGAACAAATACTATTAAACAAGTATAGTGCCCATGTGCTACATCAGTGTAATTTATAGCAAGGTAGTTCTGGAAAATTCCTTGGGTCATTCCAACTATGCATCCCAGGGAATAATGCAAAGGGTGATTGACACATTGTAGAAATGGAGGAAAAACAAAGAACAGGTTCAGGCCTCTAGGGAATCGTGGAGGTGACCTTTAAAAATTCCTCTGTCCAATTAAGTCACTTCTTAAGCCCAAATGTGTCCTGCTGGCTTCAGCCCCTGGGCAAAATCTGATGGGTTTTGCTGTCTCCTCTCCAAGTAAAATGTGCAATGCTTAGTGCCACATGAGAAGTGTAGAGCAGTTTTCTGGGTGTGAAGCCAGCTGAAAGGCATGAAGGTTATTTCAAGTCCAGCTGTCTCCTCTAGTGGCCCTTCTCCCCTCAGCTAGGCAGGCACTCCTCGCTGCTTCTCTGGCAGTTAGTTGTCAAAGGCAGTTTGCTGAGACTTCAAAAACTCACCTGGAAGCTTCTGAAAGCAAACCCTCTGTTAGATCTCAATGAAAAGGAACAGTCAGCTTGAACAGCAAAAGAGGACTTCTGGAATGTGGAACTGGATCAGAGTCAAGGCTACTTAAAATCACCCTCATCTGAAACTCTCAAAATACTTTAAAAATCCATTAGTTTCAGTTTCCAGTCATCAGCTCCATCAAATATTTACTGGACATCCACAAGATGCAAAGTGAGTCTAAAAAGAAGCTGCAAATACAATCTAGGCATTTACTATTGCTAATTTCCCTCTTGTTCTATAAAATATAGTATTCTTGTTTTGCACTTGTACTTTCCTGAGGGCATGATACGGAGCTCCACACATAGTAAATGCTCATAAATACCACTGATTGATACTTTTCAATGGCAAAACTGTTAACTTAGGCAAAACTTTCAACACTTCTGTCTAATTGGGTACCATTTATAGATTGCTTATCTCTTGAAATATGAAGTTTATCTTGACAAATGATGCCATTCCTTTTGATTTAGTAAAATGAACCAAGAGACAAGCCATTCCATGGCAACTGGAAAACTTAAGAACCTCCTCTCCCTCTTCCCTCCTTTCCTTCTCCCTTCTCTCTCTCCTCTCTCTCTTTCCCTCCCCTTCTCTTCTGAGGTTCAGAACTCCATTCCCTGAACCAACAATGAGCTCCTCAAAGCCTTGAAGCCACTTGTAACCCAACCTCTGATCAGACTCCTTGCGTCCACAATCTCATCTGGAAGAGCTCAAAAGGACAAGTAGCAAGTGAATATTGTTTGTCTGCACCCAAGATGGGGTCAGGGAGGCAGAATGGCTTACCTGTTGGTGGGGATGAGGGTTGAGCATCAAGGAATGGGAGTTTTGGACCCATTAGAGTGTAAGCACCTGGTGGGCAGGAACAATTTCTTTTGCTTTAGTTCTACTTCAACAAGGGTTTAATGCAATCAATCAATCATAATTATTGAGCACTTGCTGGGTGAACACCTTACTAAGCACTTGGGATTGCACTCTCCAATAGCAACAGACTTGGTATTCACATTCCCTGCTCAAAACAAACTTACATTCTAAAGGGGAAGACTATTTTGCTACTTCCAGGCTGCGCTCAAGTGCACCCAAGATGAAGCGACCTAAGGCTTGATCCAATAAAACAAACTCGATTGTGTCTTAATAGTTAATCCTGGATTCTCAATCAATATGTTAAACCAGCAGTTCAGGTTGCTTCATGAGACACACTGTTTCTGATCTACTATCTGCTGTCATCCTATCAAGGAGCAGGATATTGGAATGGATCCCTTCATGTTAATAATGATAGTAATTGTTAAGCACTTACTATGTGTCAAGTACTGTTCCAAATGCTGGGGTAGATCCAAGCTAATCAGTTTGGACACAGTCCCTCTCCCACATTGGGTTCACACTCTTAATTCCCATTTTACAAATGAGGTAACTGAGGCATATAAAAGTGAAGTGACTTGCCCGAGGTCACAGAGCAGACAAGTGGCTGTCATGAGCCCCACACAGGGATGGCTCCCCCACAATATCAGATGCTCAACCTATGAGCCCTTAACCAGGGATTTGACTCTCTTTTGAATTAGGGAGCTCAAATGACACATTCCAAACAGTAAAACCAAACACCTCTGTTACAGGGGAAAGCTTTATTTTACTAAAACAAGGTTTAGGCACCCACGCACAAACACACACAACCGCAGTTACCAATCCAACTGGTTTTACCCAGGTCTTGCTGAAGATGATCCCACGTTGGAGGAGTTTCGGGGAGTCAGACTGCCCACAGCTCGTCGACCTCCTGGTTCAAGTCTAAGTTGCTGGACCATGGCAGCCGAAGATGTCATAGTGCATGGTTTAGCTGGTTCTACACCTTTCGAAGACAGCCAGTTCTTTACTCGTTTTATCCATTGTTGGGGGGAAAGGGAGGGTTGCAGCAGGGGGACTGCTCAGGATTTCTTCCTGTCTCCTGCTCCTTATCTGGTAAACCAGAGGAGAAGGAGACCTCTCCCCTCAGGTTTATTCCCCCGCGGGCATAGCCCCATCCTGCAGCCTTTTTTCTGCCCAGCAGAGCACTTTAGCCTCTCTTTAAGCCTTCTGCAAAACAATTCCAGACTAAGACCCCCTTTTCATCAGGTCTCCAACCCCTTCCTGTCACCCCGACTCACTTCCTTTACTCTACCCGCCTCCCAACCACAGCATTTGAGTGTATATGTACATATAATAATAATAATGATGTTGGTATTTGTTAAGCGCTTACTACGTGCAAAGCACTGTTCTAAGTGCTGGGGGGATACAAGGTGATCAGGCTGTCCCACGTGGGGCTCACAGTCTTCACCCCCATTTTCAGATGAGGTAACTGAGGCCCAGTGAAGTTAAGTGACTTGCTCAAAGTCACAAGCTGACAAGTGGCGGAGCCGGGATTAGAACCCATGAACTCTGACTCCCAAGGCCGTGCTCTTTCCACTGAGCCACGATGCTTCTATCTATAATTCAGTTTATTTATATTAATGCCTTTGTACTATTTTTGATGTGCATATTATCTATAATTCTATTTATTTACATTGATGCCTGTTTACTTATTTTGATGCCTGTCTCCCCAACCTCTAAAACTATAAGCCTGGTTTGGGTAAGGATTGTCTATCCTTATTGCTGAATTGCACTTTCCAAGCACTTAGTCCAGTGTTCTGCACGAAGTAAGCGCTCAGTAAATGCGACTGACTGAATGAATGAATTCAGTTCCTCTCCAACAAAACTCATCAGAAAGATAATACAGTTTCTCCTTTAAATTGTCCTTTGGCTTTGTTGGTCCTAGGGTCAAATAATAAAAAATGGAGTCACTTTTACTCTCCACAGTGGCAGAGGCAGGATTAGAATCCAGGTCTTTCTGACTCCCAAACCCACACTATATCCACTAGGCCAAATTTCTTCTCTCAACACTATTCTACAACCCCATGAACTCATGAAACTTCAACAGATTTCTTTTTTTAAGATATTTGTTAAGCACTGACCATGTGTCAGTCACTGTTCTAAGCACTGGGATAGTTTATGTTAAGTTTATTGTGTGTCAAGATATGTGTTTAGAGCCAGGGTAGATTGAGTGCAATCACATCAGAACCAATCTGTGTCCCACAGGGCTCACAGTCTAGCGAGGACAACAGGTATTGAATTCCCAGTTTAGAGAAGGAAACTGAGGCAGAGAGGTTAAGTGACATAACCGTCGACCCCTGGCCCACGTCCTCCCACTGTCCTGGAATGCCCTCCCTCCTCACCTCCACCAAACTAACTCTCTTCCCCTCTTCAAAGCCCTACTGAGAGCTCACCTCCTCCAAAAGGCCTTCCCAGACTGAGCTTCCCCTTTTCCCTCTGCTCCGTCTGCTGCCTCTCTGTCCCCCCCTTCACCTCCTCTCAGTTAAGCCCCCTTTCCCCGCTTTCCCTCTGCTCCTCCCCCTCTCCCTCTCCCTTCCCCTCAGCACTGGGCTCATTTGTATATATTTTTATTACCCTATTTATTTTGTTAATGAGGTGTACATCCTCTTGATTTTATTTACTGCTATTGTTTTTGTCTATCTGTCTGTCCCAATTAGACTGTAAGCCCGTCAATGGGCAGGGATTGTCTCTGTTGGCCAATTGTACATTCCAAGCGCTTAGTACAGTGCTCTGCACATAGTAAGCACTCAATAAATACTATTGAATGAATAGATATAAGATAATCAGGTCAGATACAGTTCCTATCCCACATGGGGCTCACAGTCTATGTAGGAGGGCGAACAGGTAACGGAATTCCCATTTTGCAGTTGAGGAAACTGAGGCACAGAGAAATTAAGTAAGGTGACCATGGTCCCTAGCAGGTAAGTGGCAGAGCTAGGATTAGAACCCAGGTCCACTGACTCCCGCAGCCCATGTCTCTTTTCATATAGTACAGTGCTCTGCACACAGTAAGCACTCAATAAAAATGATTGAATGAATATAATTGTAGGCAAAATATTTCTAGGCTAAACTTTTGAAAGAAGTCAAAAGTGCTGAGTCAATTTACATCATTTATAATTCAACATTCTCTAGCTGATTGTGAAAGCCCATCCATTTCAGATATTTTACTGGAACAAATCTTATTTACTTCAGCTGTTGAAGTCCCCTATCATAATAGCATTAGTACCCTCAGGGGTTTTCTTTCTGAAGTACACAAACACTGTGCTCCCAAGATGAAGAAACTTGAGGCATTTGTGCTTGGTCCAATAAAACAAACCCGATTGTGTCTTAATATTTAATCCTGAATTCTCAATTAGTATGCTAATGCAGCACCCTTCTGAGCTGCACCAAAAACTGTTCCCACAGCTGGGGGAGAACTCTTTTATCAGCATTTTAACTGAAATGATAGAAAAGGTGATGACTCTATTACACACTTTGTGGTAACTGAGAGGAAGTACATTTGGTAAAGCTATGTCAGCTGGGAAACATGGTCAAGTTGAAATTCAGGTAATTGAGACTGTAAGCTCATTGTGGGAAGGGAATGTGTCTGTTTATTGTTATATTGTACTCTCCCAAGCACTTTTAGCTGTGCATAAAGTAACCACTCAATCATGCCTGTTCACTTGTTTTGATGTCTGTCTTCCCCCTTCTAGACTGTGAGCCCGTTGTGGGAAGGGATTGTCTCTATTTGTTGCTGAATTGTACTTCCCAAGGGCTTAGTACAGTACTCTGCACTCAATAAGCGCTCATTAAATGCGATTGAATGAATGAATGAATCAGTATAATTGAGTGACATAGAATACAGTATGTCATTATAGTGTTTCCTGTCCCCGCACTCCCCGCAAAATGACAATACTTTAGATTAGCTCCTCATGGGCAGGGAACCTGTCTTCTAATACTGTTACATTGTACGCTCCCAAGCACTTAGTACAGTTCTCTGAACACAGTAAGGGCTCAATACACATGACTGATTGATGGACTGATTTTATTTTTCCAAGAGAAATGTCTTAAAATTGCATATCAGTCAGTCAACCATATTTATTGAACGTTTACTGTGTGCAGAGCACTGTACTAAGCGCTGGGAAAAGTACACTATAACAATGGAACTGACACATTCCCTGCCCACAACAAACTTACAGACTAGAGGTCAAATTGGGCAATAAATTTACAAGGCTCTGTTTGGGTGGGAAAAAGTGTACCTTTGTGAAAAATAACAATCCATCTGCCAGGATGTGTGGGAGTCTGAGTCTTTTAACTGTCAAAACAATAATATAAAACTAAGAAAAAAAATCCTTTTTTTTCTTAGAAAAGCACAGGGAGCTTTCAACCTATATTTTAAAGGAATCTTATTGACTTGTTTCTTTGAAGTGATGTTTCTAATGTTTGAGAGTTTGTCTCTGCCTGATGCAATTGTATTTGGGAAACAAGCTGTAAAAAATTACCTACTGGATGCCAAGATAGACTCTTTTCTCCAAGAAAACATTTGGATTATTTCTTATTTCTCATTCTTTCTATGTAGGAGTACATGAAAAAGACAGAGAGGTTTAGTTTGTTTCAGATGTCTTGAGGAGATTCATTTAGCAGAAAAGGGTAAGAAATATTTGGTAAATATCACAGCAGGAGTTCCCTCAGCTAAATAATGACAAGAAACCTTGGATACATTGGATCTAATTCCCTCCATCCCAAGGCTTGAAATGAAGATGATCCCTATGGGCTTAATTTCAAGTAACATGGTCTCTATAGATAACAGAAGCTGCTAGTTAAAAAATAACTCAAAAGAAAATCCATGGACTGGAGCTGGAAAAGGCAGACCACTTATTATGATGGAAGAGCCTAGCAAGGTTTAAATGATCCCATCAATTGCATTTTTCAGAAGCTACTTTTCAGAAGACTGTTGGATAGTGCAGAAGATCCCTGTCTTTAGGGAGTTAGTGATCAATCAATCATATTTACTGAGTGCTTACTATGTGCAAAGCACTGTACTAAGTGTTTGGGAGAGTACAATACAACAGAATTGGTAAAATCTAATCCATCACGTCAGCGTTTGGCGAGCTATCAGAGTGTTTAGAGCAGTAGACCAAACCTTATCCGATTCAGATATTTAAAAAATTGATAAAATTGGAGAACTCTACTATCAAGCTACAATGATTTGCCTACAGAATGTACTCCCTAAGTGATAAATGATTTCCCTGTCAAGCCAAGAGTAAGTTTTGAAGCTCAAATTTTGCATTAACCACTAAACAGGAGCCAGAACTTTGCTGACTTCCTCTGAAAGTATTTTTACGCTATGTGCCATCCCAGAAAAGAATACCCAATATGACCTGTATTAAATTCTGTGAATTACCATTTTTATCTGGTACCATAATTTTATTGTAAATCATACAATGACTCTTAATTAGGATGCTTTTGCTATTCCAGATACAACTGGTTTAATTGGGTTTATGATGCAATCCTTTTATGCATACAGTCAGTCAACAGGATTTATTGAATCACACTGTACAGAATACTGTACTAAGCACTTGAGAGTTCAGTGGAGTTGGTAGACATGATTCCTTCACTCAGGCATTTGCAATCTAACACAGACAGTTAATCGACTAGAGAAAAATCATGCATGTCATAGTCAAACAAATAATGATATTCATTGAGCGCTTACTATATGCAGAGCATTGTATTAAGCACTTGGGGAAGTACAATACAATAGGATTGGTAGACATGATCCCTGCACAAGGAGTTTACACTCTGGAGGAGACAGTCATTAAAATGAATTATGGATATGTATATTAAGTGCCCCTCTCAGGGTGACACCTGGAGAGTTTCCAGTACTCTACCAGCCTGGGCTATGGGAGGGAGAGTCAAGCAGAGACTGGTAGAGAGCATACCCATTCCATTCCTAGCTTGGCCAGAATCAATTAATACCATGGACTGGATGAGTAAGTGATTGGCTGTGAACTAGCTACTCTCACTGAACCCCATCCTCCTTCTTGGACATTCCCACAGCCCCTGGGAATTCCCATGGAATGTTTCACCCAGTCCAAAAGTTATGGTGTTCCCTTCCACTGCCCCGCTTCCATCCCCTTCAGTGACAATGTGTTTAATCAGAGGCCTCCTGTTTGTTTCCTTTCACACCGAGGTCCATTAAGGACAGAGACATTGCAGTGCAGCAGAGCCCTGCTGGGCGTGGATTTTCCCACACAACAATTTTGTCCCTGACTTCACCTGGCCTGTGTCAATCAGAGCCCCAATAACCAAGACCAATGTGGGGCCATTCAGGGGAAGGACATCTTGGGGTCACATTTTTTAGTTGATGTTGCACATAAACATTAGCTTTCTTCTATGTTTAGTTGTTTCCAGGGACTTCTAGGTCTTCATCATTCATTCAGTCATATTTACTAAGCACTTACTGTGTGCAAAGCACCATACTAAGCACTTGGGAGAGCACAGTATACCAATAAACAGTCATTCCCTGCCCACAACGAGCTCAGAGTCTTGAGGGGGAGACAGACATCAATAAGAATAAATGAATAAATTTGAACAAATATGTAAATAGGTGTTGTGGGATTGGAAGGGAGGATGAATAAATGGAGCAAGTCAGGGTGATGCAGAAGGGAGTAGTAGAAGAGGAAAGGAGGGCTTAGTCAGGGAAGGAGTCTTGGAAGAGATATGCCTTCAATAAGCCTTCGAAAGGGAGCACAGCAATTGTCTGTCAGATACAAAGAAGGAGGGCGTTCCAGCCCAGGGGCCGGATGGGGCAAGAGGTCAGCGGTGAGAGAGATGGGTACAGATTGAGGTACAGTGAGAAGGTTAGCATTAGATAAGCGAGGTGTGTGGATAGGTCAAGACCATTGAGTACTTTAAAGCCATTGGTGAGGAGCTTTTGTTTCATGCAGAGGTGGGTGGGCAACCACTGGAGGCTCTTGAGGAGTGGGGAAACATGGTCCGAACATTTTAGTAGGAAAATGATCCAGGCAGCAGAGTGAAGTATGGACTGGAGTGGGAAGATAATAATGTTGGTATTTGTTAAGCGCTTACTATATGCAGATTACTGTTCTAAGCTCTGGGGTAGATGCAGGGTAATCAGGTTGTCCCAAGTGGGGCTCACAGTCTTAATCCCCATTTTACAGATGAGGTATCTGAGGCACAGAGAAGTTAAGTGACTTGCCCACAGTCATACAGCTGACAAGTGGCAGAGCCAGCATTCGAACCCATGAGCTCTAACTCCTAAGCCTGTGCTCTTTCCACTGAGCCGCTCTGCTTCTCTATATAGGAGGCAGAGAGTTCAGCAAGGAGGCTATTACAGTAATCACGGCGGGAGAGGATAAGTGCTTGGATTAACATGGTAGCAGTTTCCGGGGAGATTTTAGCAATGTTCTGAAGGTCTTCACCCTCCAGACTGCAAGCTCACTGCGGGCCGGAAATGTGTCTATCAGCTCTGTTATATTGTATTCTCCCAAGTGCTTAGTATGATCCTCTGCACACAGTAGGCTCTTAATAAATACAATTAATTGATTTTAATCCCAGAAGCCCTTAGGAGGTCCATAACACAGATTTAAATGCATATCAATCCACCCCAACTGCTACACCAAGGGTAATCCAGACCAAATGCAGGCTTAATTGGTAGGAGAGGCACAGGACATGGGAGACGGGTCAATGAATGCTGGACCAACCCTGGATGGATTCTGGGGAGACTTCATCCAAGCTTCCCACAGGGGGTTGGATTTGACCCTAGGGGACAATCTTCACTAGTTCAAGATTTAGCAAGGCCCGATAGGAGCAAGTGTTCTTCATTCAAAGAGAGGCCAGAATGAAACTTACAATGCATTGGGGAACTAAGGCTCCCTCAGACAAAGTTTATGATAAATCAGAAAGAAGATGCAGCATACTGCTTTCCCAAGAGCTTCAAATTCTAGGAACAAATTGGCTAAGGAGGCAGAGCTTCTTCTTAACATTCCTGAACAAGTCATTTTCTAGCATATTCCCTGGAGACGAATGAGATAATAAAACACACACTGCATTATTGATGTGATTTCATACTGACAGCCTTTCAGAAGAGGGAATTTAAGCACTTTATAGACATTCAGTAGAATTATGCGATTAAAAAAAATATATATGCTGGTTAAGACTTTGAAAATATGGCAAAACTCACCACAGGCAGAGAGAAATTAAGAGGCAGGTGACCATTCATCCATTTCTATACAGGATAGTCATATTTTTAGCTAGTCTCTCTCCTGTCTGATATGGATACAGCTATGATGAAATAAATACATATCTTCATACTCCGTTGCTTTCTTCTACATTTAATTTACTTTAACATCTGTCTCCCCACGCAGAGTCGCACCGGGAGAGTTTCCAGTACTCTACCATTCTCAACTATGGGAGTGAGAGTCAAGCAGAGGCCTAACCATTCCATTCCTAGCTTGGGCAGTGGCTAGCGAGTGGAAGGCAATCGGCTACAAGTCAAAACTCACCCATGCTGAGCAGCAGCTGCATGGGAGAGAGTCAAAGGCAGAGACTCAGGTTTACAGCACAGAAGGAAGGAGGCAGTGGGAAACACTTCTGCATTTTTACCAAGAAAACTCTATGGATCCACTCTCAGAACAGTTGTAGATGGAAAGCGGGGCGTTCTGGGAGAGATGGATTCATGGTGTCTCTAGGGGTCGGAAATGACTCAACAGCATAAGGCAAGACAAGAATCTGTCTCCCAGGATCAATTGTAAGCCCCTTAAGGGCAGGGTCACTACAAATTCTATTGTAGTTTCCCAAGTAGAAGCAGCGTGGCTCAGTGGAAAGAGCACGGGCTTTGGAGTCAGAGGTCATGGGTTCGAATCCCAGCTCGGCCACTTGTCAGCTGTGTGACTGTGGGCAAGTCACTTAACTTCTCTGGGCCTTAGTTTCCTCATCTGTAAAATGGGGACTAAGACTGTGAGCCCCACGTGGGACAACCTGATTTCTCTGTGTCTACCCCAGCACTTAGAACAGTGTTCTGCACATAGTAAGCGCTTAACAAATACCAACATTATTGTTATTAAGTATATATAGCATAGTGCCCTGCACATAGTATTTAAGAAATACTGTTGATTCATAGATTGTCTTATTTTTAAGGCACTGGACACCCTACTTTCAGGTATTTTTATTTTAAATACCTAGCCTTCACTTCACCTCCAGTTGCCAACTCCATGGCTGGGAAGCAGTGACTGTGTCCACATGGACCTGGGCAGGGAATAGAGGTCTCTAGAACAAGCCATATCAGGGTGGGCTCATGGAGTCTCCCCAGCAGTTCTCTCTTGGTTTTTCAGAGTTATCTCAAAGGTTCCATATGCTAAAATTTCATGTTGCAGAATGGCCTAGTTTGTCAAAGCACAAGCCTGTCAGAAGGATCTGAGATCTAATCCCAGCCCTGTCACTTGTCCACTTGTCTGATGTGTGACCTTGGGTAAGTCACTTATCTTCTCTGTGCTTGTTACCTCATCTGTAAAATTCATTCATTCAGTATTTATCGAGTGCTTACTGTCTGTGGAGCACTGTACTAGCACTTGGAAAGTACAGTTCAGTGCTTGGAAAGTACAGTTCATAAAGTACATAAAATGTACATAAATGTACGTGTTCATAAATGTAAATGTACAATTCATAAAGTACAAAAGATATACATAAAGCACATAAAATACACTTTAAGTGTAAGCTTTAAGTCTCCATTAAGTACAGAAAATGGAGATTAGACTGTGAACTCCATGTGAGATAGGGACTGTTTCCAACCTGATTAGCTTGTATGTACCCCTGTGCTTAGTACAGCGCCTGACATATAGTAAGCTCTTAAGAAATGCCATTAAAAAAACAAACTACCTGTGTAACACACATATTGTACGTCTGTTATTTTCAGACTTAATTTTTCTCTACTAGGATTAACAATCAATAATAAAGCAACTAGCAGTCAAGAAATATGCCGAAGGTTAATGTTAGGAAGACTTGCTATGAAGAGCCTGAAAAAAGTTGTGAAATGTGCTGATGTAACAATTGCCCCCAAAATACAAATTGTCAAGTCTATGGTGTCTCATTGACAATGTATGGATCTGAAAGCTGGACTGTGAAAAAGCAGGATAGAAAGAACACTGATTCTTTTGAAACGTGCTGATGGAGAAGGCTTTTGTGAATACCATGGAATGCCCGAAAAACTAATAAATGGATTTTGGAACAAATTAAGCCAAAGCAGTCTTTGGAAGGCCATATGATGACTTAGATTAGCATATTTTGGACATATTCAGAAGTACTAATTCTCTAGAGAAAACACTAATGCTAGGAAAAGTCCAGGGAAACTGGGGAAAAGGAAAAGGAAAACTGTGGTAGATGCATAGAGACCACAACAACGATAATGGATGAATTGCTAAAAAGGTTATGGATTATGGCAGAAGACATGACATTCTGGAGAAAATATATCCATAGAGTTGCTAAGAATTGGAAATGACTTGACGACACTTAATAATAATAATATTATTTTCAGGCTGGTAGAGTTCCATCAATGCCCTACCCACAAGGTAGCAAGTCCCAGTGTGTTGGGAGAGATTTTGTCCCCGAACATAAAGCCTGGAAATGCAAGGATAACATCTCACTGGGGGTCCCAAGCTAGATTCTGTGGGCAGAATAATGGCTTCTCAGATAAAAAAACAACTGCTTCTGCTTTGCCAAACTTGTTCCCTTCATTCATCCCCAGCCCAGCCCCACAGCACATATCTCTAATTTATTCATTTATATCCTCTGTCTCCCCCTCTAGATTCTAAGATCGTTGTGGCCAGGGAATGTGTCTGTGATACTGTTATATTGTACTCTCTTAAGTGCTTAGTTAAGCACTCAATAAATATGATTGACTTACTGACTGACTAGAAAGTCAGACCTCACCAAACATCAGGGAAAGAAGTCCTGTATAGTCCATTCCAGCTTTGGTGAAAAATCATCCGGAAATGCATCTTGGAGGGGGAAGGAGAGATGTCAGTTCTGAACCTATTTAGAGGAAGAGGATGGTCAGTATGGATCTAGAGACTTCTTGTATCCCTCAGGACCTAAGAAAACACACTTTCCTTTCCCTCTGCAAATCAACACCAAACAGATGGTAGCTCCAAGACATCTAGTTGATGAATGAGAATTTGTTCGCCTGAAAAATATTCTGGTTACACCATATAACCGAGCCTTACAAATAACTCTGCTTTCTGCCATTATTGTGACAAAGGAGTCTAAGGTTTAGAGCTCTTAAACAAATGCGGTTTTTGATACGGAGGTAATTTGTTCTTTCCTGTAATGACTGAAGCAAATTCAGTAACATAAGTCAAAATATTCCTAATAGCATTTCTCTTGGCAGCTAAACAGCCATTGGGGAGATAGATTTGTCTTCCACAGAGGTAAATAATGAGATGGAAACACTCAGTGTAGCTGGAATGAAAGTTTTCAGAGCACTCATTCTCCAGAATGTTTCATAAGGTAATGTGCCTTATGAAATCAAAGAGTCACAAAGGAAATGAGGAGTAACAGAAAAGAAGATGCTTAGTACTCTCATCTAAAGGCAATACTTTAATAGGTTGGTTCCTGATATTTCAAGGAAACATTCTATCTTTGTGATGAGAGAGAGTGTGGCCTAATGGAAAGAGCCCAGGACAAGGAAAAAGGAAACCTGGTTTTTAGTTTGGCCACCTACCAGTCTGTTATCTTGGGCCATCATCCTACCTTGCCTGGATTACTGCATCGGCCTCCTTGCTGACCTCCCAGCTTTCTGCCTCTCCCTACACCAGCCCATACTTTACTCTGCTGCCCGGATCATTTTTCTACAAAAACGCTCAGGATGCATTTCCCCACTCCTCAAGAGCCTCTGGTGGTTACTCATCTACCTCTGAATCAAAGAAAAACTTCTCATTAATGGCTTTAAAGCAGTCAATCACCTTTCCCCCTCCTACCTCACCTGACAACTCTATTACTACACTCAGCCTGCATACTTCTCTCCTCTAATGCTAACCTTCTCATTGTGCCTCGATCTCATTTATCTCACTGCCGACACCTCGCCCATGTCCTGCTTCTGGCCTGGAACACCATCCCTCCTCAAATCCGACTAACAATTACTCTCCCCCACTTCAGAGCCTTATTGAGGGCACATCTCCTCCAAAAGGTCTTCCCTGACTAAGCCCCCCCTTTCCTCTTCTCCCACTCCCATCTGTATCATCCTGAGTTGTTCCCTTTGTTCATCCCCCCTCCCAGCCCCTCAGTACTCATGTCCATATCTGTAATTTATTTATATTATTGTCTGTCTCCCCCATTCCAGACTGTAAACTCACTGTGGGTAAGGAATGTGTCTTAGTGCTGTATTATACTCTCCAAAGTGTTTAATACAATGCTTTGCACATAGTAAGTGCTCAATAAATACCATTGAATGAATGAATTAACCTTTCTCTACCTCAATTTTCTCATCTGTGAAAAGGAGATTATGAACTCTGTGTGGAAAAGGAACTATGTACAAATGGTTATCTTTTATCTAACCCAGGATTTAGCACTAATAATAATAATGAGAATTCTTGTATGTGTTAAGCACATACTATGCTCCGGACACTGCACAAAGCGCTGGGATGGATATAAGCAATTTGGGTTGGACACGGTCCCTTGTCACATGTGGGGCTCACAGTTTCAATCTCCATTTTACAGATGAGGTAACTGAGGCACAGAGAAGTGAAGTGGCATGTCCAAGGTCACACAGCAAACAAGTGGTGGAGTCGGGATTACAACTCATGACCTTTGTATTCCCAGCCCATGCTCTAGGCACTACACCATGCTGCTTCCCTAGGCTTGGCACATAGTAAGCTCTTTGCAAATACTACAGCTGTTGTTATTACTACCTTGGGAAAAGTTATCAGCTCCAGTTAAGTGTCAACCCAAGAGCATTTTTTAATGGCAGGCAATTAGGCTATCTTAGATTTTAAAAAAGGAGATGATGGTGTTTCCATATACACTTCTCTGCTGAAAGTGATAGACACTCTAGGGAGAGAACATAGCCATTGAGAAAGATTTGAGTATTCCCTGATGCTTTCAAAGAAAAAATGAAAATTTTGCTTCTGTCTTAGCTCCTGTAGGAAAGTTGGGGAAGAGGTAGTCCCCATCCTATACTGTAATGTTGTGAAGTTGTGAAGGTGGGACTGACAGGATTTAGTGATGGATTGAATATGTGAACGAACGAGATAGAGGAGTGAAGGATAATGCCAGGGTATGGACTTGCGAGATAGGAATGATGGTGGTGCTGTCTAAAGTGATGGGAAAGTCAGTGGGAGGACAGGATTTGGGTGGGAAGATAAGGAGTTTTGGACATGTTTAGTTTGAGATTCCAGTGGGACATCCTGGTAGTGATTCATTCATTCAGTAGTATTTACTGAGCGCTTACTATGTGCAGAGCACTGTAGTAAGCTCTTGGAATGTACAATTCGGTGACAGATAGAGACAATCCCTGCCCATTGACGGGCTTACAGTCTAATCGATGTCTTGAAGGCAAGAGGAAATGAGAGACTGGAGAGGGAGACAGATCAGGGCTGAAGGTATAGATTTGGCTATCATCGGCATAGAGGTGGTAGTTGAAGCCTTGGTGGTTAATGAGTTCTCCAAGGGAGTGGGTGTGCATGGTGAATAGAAAGGGACCCAGAACTGAACTATGAGGGACCACCCCACAGTTAGGGAGTGGGAGGCAGAGGAGGAGTCTTCAGAAGAGACTGAGAATGAATGTCCAGAGGGATGAGGGGAACCAGCAGAGAATAGAGTCACTGAAGCAAAGGGCGCATAACATTTCCAGGAGAAGGGGGAGGTCCACAGTGTTGAAAGAAGCTGAAATATCAAACAGGATTAGGATGGAGTAGAAGCCATTGGATTTGGCAAGAAGGAGATCATTGGTGACCTTTGAGAGGGCAGTTTCTGTGGAGTGAAGGGGATGGAAGATGGAAGACAAATTGTAGCAGGTCATGGATTGAAGTGGAGGAGAGGAATTTGAAACAGCTGGTGTAGACAATTCGCTCAAGGAGTTTGGAGAGGAATGGAAGGAGGGAGATGGGGCAATAACTGGAGGGAGCTGTGGGGTCAAGGGATGGTTTTTCTTTGATAGGGGAGACATGGGCATGTTTGAAAGTGGTGAGGAAGAAGTCACTGTCAAGCGAACAGTTGAAGATGGCGGTTAGGGAGGGAAGAAGAGGGGAGCAAGAGTTTGACAAGATGTGAAGGAATGGGGTCAGATGCACAGGTGGAGGGGGTGGCTTTTGAGAGGAGGCAGGAGATTTTCTCTAGAGATACTGCTGGGAAGGTTAAGAGAGTTGAAGAGGGGGTCAGAAGGGGGAAGGACTGGGGAGGGCCGGGGAGGTTTTAGGGAGCTCACAACTGATAGTAGCAATTTTCTAAATAAAATAGATGGCCAGGTCACTGGGGGAAAAGGACCAGGGAAGAGGGACGATAAGGGGTCTGAAGAGGGCGTTAAATGCCTGGAACAACTGCAGAAAGCAATGGGATGGATGTCAATAAAGGTGGAGAAATAGTTTTGCTGGGCAGAGGAGACGGCAGAGTTAAACCATGCAAAGACAAACTTGAAGTGGACGAAATCTGTCTGATAGTTAGATTTCCTCCAGGAGTGCTCTGTGGTTGAAGCACAAGAGCAAAGGAGGCAGATTGTGCAGGTGATACAGGGCTGCGGGGTAGTGGTACGAGATCGATGAAGGGATGGGGAGCAAGTGAGTTGAGTTCAGTAGAGAGGGTTGTGTTGAGAGCATCCTTTTGGTCATCAAGGGAGGGTAGTTTGGATGTGGAGGCTAAGTGGGGCATGATGAGTTGAGAAAATTGGATGGGGCCAAAAGATTGGACGTCCCTGTGGGGAAACAGTACAGATTTATGGGGAGAAGGACCCAACAACCACCAAGGAGAGCTGATTGACAGATGAAAACAGTCAAAGGTGTAGCACAGTCCCGGTCCCCAAATGTCTCCTTCCCTTCTTCCAACCATCTTTCTCGTACCTTCCCTAATAATAACTGTGGTATTTAAGTGCTTACTACACACCAAACACTGCACTAAAGTGCTAGTATAGTAATCAGGTTGGACACAGTCCTTGTCCCACATGAACTAATACTGAATCCACATTTTATAGATGAGGAAACTGAGGCCCATAGAAGTGAACTGATTTGCCCAAGCTCAAACAGCAAGCAAATGGTGGATCAGGTATTAGTACCCAGGTCCTCTGACTCCAAGGACTGGGCTCTTTCCACTAGGCCATGCTGCTTCCTTAAGCCACTGAAGGCTAAAGATTGCTCAGTCAGGATAAAAATGCATTTTTGGGGCCTTAACTAGAGCTCCGAGCTTCTTTTGTATACATTATTCATTAGTATTAAACATTAATTAAACATATTTAAATTTTACACCTACCTGCCCATTCAGCTGTTTTGTCATGATATATTTATACCACTTCCTGTTTACACTATGTGTAATAAATATTTGTCTGTGTACCCTTTCAAATGGCAAAATGGATGGCAGAGATTATGTGTCTTGCTACTGTTGCACACTCTCCCAAGTCTAGTTACAGAGCCTAACATTGATTGATCAACTGATAAAAACACAATTCCACTGGTCCCCACACTCAGGAGAGGTAGGAGGAAGCAAGGAGAGCCACTTCATGGTGCTGCTCCCTGAGGGAAATGTAAATGTGCAGCTATGCCAGTCACAGAGAATGAGTGAGGAGAAAGTAGAGGGATTGTGTAGTTGGAGAAGACCCTCAGCTTTCTTGAGGAGAGGGGGACATAAGTAATGAGACTGGGAGAGCAGGACAGGGGTTGAGCTTGTGCTGTGAACCCTGGGTGGACCTAGGGCCCAGGCGAGGATCAGAGAGGACCCCTGGAAGCTTTGAGTCCAGTGGCTAGGACTCTGGAGGAACAAACCTCCTACCCCTACATGGGATAAGGAATTCTTAGAGACTCCGAGACTGAATGAGTTGGTGAGGGTGAGTTTGGAACCTGGGGTACCCCAAGAGAAGAGGGGGAAAGACCAGAGTTATGTGTGCCCTGAGATCTTGTCCTGTCTTACCCTGTCTATTAGTTTCTGACCCATAGTGACTCCATAGACACATTGTTCTGAGAGCACCTCATCTCATCTAAAATCATTCTGGTAGTGGGTCCAAAGAGTTTTCTTGGTAAAAATACAGAAGGTGTTGACCACTGCCTTCTTCTGCACCGTAAACTCGAGTCTCTGCCCTCAACTCTCATAGCATATCATGCCATATGGCCCTGCTGCCCAGCACAGGTGAGTTTTGATGTATCAGATTGCCTTCCACTCACTAGCCACTGCCCAAACTAGGAATGGAATGGTTTGTGACTCTCCCTCACATAGTCAAGAGTCCTGGAAACACTCCAGGTGCGACCCTGAGAGGCGGCTTAATATGTGCAGAGCACTATACTAAGTGCTTGCAAAGTACAATTCAGCAATAGAGACAATCCCTGCTACAAGTCAAAATTTACCCATGTTGGGTAGCAGCGGCCCTTGAATCAAGGGAGCAGACTCAAGTTTACTGAGTGGCAGGAGCAATGGTAAACCACTTCCGGATTTTTACCAAGAAAATTCTATTGGTACATAGAACTATTGTAGATGGAGGTGGGGCGTTCTGGGAGAGTTGTGTCTGTGGTGTCGCTATGGGTCAGGAAAAGCTAGACAGCATAAAACAAGACACAGAAAGCGCTCAATAAATAGTATTGAATGAATGAATGAATGAATGAACTGTATTTGTTTTTGTTCTCTTATTTAGAACCTATTAAAAATTGTTATTTCAGATCTTAGTGCCTGCCTGCAGAAGGGAGAAGTTCTGGGTTCTGGGAAGAAACACTGACTCAGGGAGCCATGGACATGGGAGGCAGCATTTTCTCTATGGGCTTCCTGCAACAAGCCCAGGGAGTAGGGTGGAAGGCCAGCCACTGATGACCTCTTCACCTTCTGGGAGACACCTGGACTCAGTTGAAGAATGGTGGCAGGAGCGGGGCTTTGCGGTTAGGGCACAGGCCTGGGGGTCTAAAGGAAATGGGTTCTAATCCTGGCTCCTCTACTCGTCTGCTGTGTGACCTTGGGCAAGTAACTTCACTTCAGTTACCTCATCTATAAAATGGGAGTTAAGACTGTGAGCCCCATGTGAGACAGGGAATGTGTCCAAAATGATTAGCTTGGCTTTACCCCACTGCTGAATACCATGCCTGGCACATAGTAAGTGCTTAACAAATACCATAAAAAATTTCTGCTATATTTTTATATTGTGCTCTCCCAAGTGCTGAGTACAGTGTTCTGCACCCAGTCAGTACTTAATAAATATGCCTGACTGACTGACTGAGACTCGGGGAGCATTTAGCAGGAAAGTTCCCCATAAACTGCATAAGAAGAAACTGGAGGGGTTTAGGACCTTACGGAGGCTGACTGGGGTCCAGGTGCTCCTATAACGAAACTTGGGGCTCTTTCAGGAAGGCTTTAGGCTGAGAACCTCCAGAGCATCACAATAGGCCAATTGAATCATAAGGCAGGAAAGTCTCTAGAAAGATTATCTCCCACTTCCTCCTGATCCCTCACCAGGCAAGGCCATGCTTCATTCCCAGAGGGACAACCAACTTCTCTTGCTACTAGTAGTTTCCTCATTTTGTTGGGTGATTTCCTTCTAGTCCTGCCTCAAAATCTCTCTGATTCCTGAAACAGTTGGTCAGAAAGTTGCTGCCAATCATGTTCTCGATAGCTTTCCTTTTTGTAAAAGGGCCTAGGAAGCCAACTTACCCAGAAGGGGGGAAAAGAGAGAGAGCCTCTTTAGGATTTGAAAAGCTTTTAAAGGTGCGAAGCCCCAACCAAAAAAACCCAATAAAAAAGTATTGGGGCTGATCATCGCTTCATTTGGCAGTAATGATAGTGGGTGAGCTACTCAACCTTACTTATGTCAACCAGCCACCTTGCACTGCATGCTGTTATTCATGAAAGCCATGGTTAGAGGGTGGTTGGCTCAGTGTGACCCAACACCACGACTGGAAAAATAGTTTAGGCACAAGTCCTACTGAGGTTAGGACACTCTATCCTACCCTATACAAGAACAGGTAGCCCATGAAGGATATGGAAGCCCAGCTATTGAAGGAAAAGCAGAGGCTTTGACTTTATTCTCTTCAATAGGATGGCAGCCCACTCAGGACTACACTGTTCACTAAAACTGGGGGAAAGCAACCAGATATAGTCCTCCCTAAAATGAACTGCTTGCCCCAACCAACCTCAGCTCAACTCTAAAGAGCTTCACCATAGCCCACAAAAGCTTAATCATGAGACAACACCAAAGAAGCAAAAGCCAAAACAGCTTCACATGCTACAAATCAAAGCCCATCCAAGGATATTCTGGCATGTGTACATTGAGGTTGTGACTATCAGTCTCACAGTGTTCTTTTATGTCACCCATAATCACCCAATGGTAAATCTCACTATCATTAGTATCATCTTCTAATATGAAGCAAATTATAAACACACTGGATGAGATAGGCAGCATGGCAATTTACCTCTAACCTGCAAAAATTTTATTTCAGGGCAAAAATGTTATAGCTTATGAGATGGAAGAGTTTCAATCATATTCTGCAACTGAGAGAAGTACTATCTTTTAAGAAAAAATCCTTTTAAAGTCTTTTCACAAATTGAGGTGAACACTTGAAATAGCTAGGTTGTATTTGAAAGACATTTATGGGTTGACACTTAAGGTCTAGCATTTGAAAACCCACCGAGATTTTGAAGTTTCCCCTAAGAAAAATAGAGCTGAAATTTAGATTGTGTAAGATACTTCAAAAATATTTTCCTTGGCATGAGCAGTTCATTGTCTTGGAAAAGAGGAAAAGATGTAGAAGTAATCCAATTTTTTTGAAATGGACAGGAATCAAAATAAGCACATAGAAGAAATCTTTCTGGGCTGAAAGAGGGAAAGAACGGGTAGGGAATATCAATGCAGAAAAGAAAACAAGAATATTTTGTCATAAATGGCCATTAAAAACCAAAGCAAAATGCATTTCCCTCCAAGTTCCACTCAATGGGAAATCAGAGACCTCTCTAAGATTACCAGAGATGCAGCCAGAAGTTATAATAAATATGAACAGGACCCAGGAAATCTTGACCCAATTTGTTTTGTTGGAACAAAAACGACCTGCCACCTAAAATCAATCAATCAATCAATCAATCAATCAATCACTGGTATTTCATTCATTCATTCATTCATTCATTCAATAGTATTTATTGAGTGCTTACTATGTGCAGAGCACTGTACTAAGCGCTTGGAATGTACAATTCGGCATCAGAGACAATCGCTGCCCAATGACGGGCTCACAGTCTAAACAGGGAAGACAGCAATGCAAAACAACAAAACAAAAACAAGACAACATCATCAAGATAAATAGAATCAAGGGGATGTACACCTCATTAACAAAATAAATGGGGTAATAAATGTATACAAATGAGCACAGTGTTGAGGGGAGGGGAAGGAGGAAGAGCAGAGGGTGGGGGGTGGAGGGGAGGGGAAGCAGAGGGAAAGGGGGTGCTCAGTCTGGGAAGGTCTCTTGGAGGAGGTGAGCTCTCAGTAGGGCTTTGAAGAGGGAAGAGAGTTAGTTTGGTGGATGTGAAGAGGGAGGGCATTCCAGGACAGCGGTAGGATGTAGGCCAGGGGTCGACAGTGGGATAGGCGTGAACAGGGGGCAATGAGGAGGTGAGAAGCAGAGGAGCAGAGTGTACGGGGTGGGCAGTAGAAAGAGAGAAGGGAGGTGAGATAGGAGGGGGCAAGGTGATGGAGAGCTCTGAAGCCAAGAGTGAGGAGTTTATGTTTCGTGCAAAGGTTGATAGGCAACCACTGGAGGTTTTTGAAAAGGGGAGTGACATGCCCAGAGCGTTTCTGTAGGAAGATGATCTGGGCAGCAGAATGAAGAATAGACTGGAGTGGGGAGAGACAGGAGAAAGGGAGATCAGAGAGGAGGCTGACACAATAATCCAGTCGGGATATTATGAGAGCTTGTACCAGCACGATATTCGTTTGGATTTATTGAGCACTTTCTGTGTGCAGAACACTGTGCTAAGTGCTTAGAAGTGTACTATACAACAGAGTTGGTAGACACTTTCTCTGCCCACAAAGAGCTTATAGTATAGAGGGGAAGATGGACATTAATATAAAAAAATGAATTATGGCTATGTACATTAACGCTGTGGGGCTGGGAGAGGGGTGAATAAAAAGTATAAATCCTTTATCTACAAAGGGTGAAAATCAGGTGCAAGTCAAAGGTTGCAGTCAATCAATCACTGGTATTTATTGCGCAAAACACTGTACTAAGCACTTGGGAGACTACAACAGAGTTGGTAAACATGTTCCCTGCACACAAAGAGCTGACAGTCCAAAATCTGCTTAGAAATTCTGAGAAGCATAACATCCTCATGTTCAGCTTGACTTACCATGTGGTATTCACTCTGTACTTTTTATACTTCCTTAATTGGAAACAGAAATAGCTCAACCAGGGTTTTTTTTTAGGAAACGTAAGTATTTCGATCCCTAGACATGGATTCCTACAAATGAGCAAGGAAACATCACAATTCGCAAGCTATTTATCTCACTTTTAGACCCCCATTGTTTTCCTCCAAGGTCTATATTCTTTCCAGGAATGAGACTCGGTTTGTCAAGTTCTAGACAAAGTTGGATTGGTGGGATGAAATTGCAAACCCAGCAGAAGGAGTTCACAACAGAAATTCCAACAGGGTCTTTTATCATGTGTCTGGAGCCTGCAGCTCTGAACAGAAGTAAACGATCTAGGGGATAGATCATGGGCTCGGGAGTCAGGGAGTCCCACGTCTGTCACTTGTCTGCTGTGTGACCTTAGGCAAGTCACTTCACTTCTCTGTGCCTCAGTTCCCTCACCTATAAATGGGGGTTCAATACCTGTTCTCCCTCCTTCCTAGACTGTGAGCCCTATATGGGACCTGATTGTATCTTGAATCTACCCTCTCAATATAGCATTTGGCACACAGTAAGAGCTTAACAAATACCACTATTACTATTATCATCATTATTCCATATTGTATTCAGGGAAATGCACTGTTCTTTACATTTAGTCCAGATGGGGCGTTGGATTTTACCATTCACTGGATCTAGTTCATTTCTCACCCAGTTGAAGAACATGTGAAATATGGAGAGGGGGCTTTTTCTGGCTCTCCATCCAGGTCAATTCTAAGTCACTTCAATTTTGCCCCATGAGTTCAGGGAGCCTCCAGATTCTCTAATTTTCTCAGCTGTGATGAACTCGCGAATCAATCAAATTAATTCATTCAATCATATTTATTGAGCGCTTACTGTGTGCAGGGCTTGGGAGAGTACAATACAACAATAATCAGGCACATTCCCTTCCCACAATGAGCTTACAGTCTGGGGGTGGGGGGCAGGGGAGGAGAGACGGATGTTTATATCTGACAATTACTTTCCCCTTCTTCAAAGCCTCTTTGAAGGCACATTTCCTCCAAGAGGCCTAATGAAGCCCTCCTTTTCTCTTTTCTCACTCTCTTCTGCATTGTCCTGATTTGCTCCCTTTAACCATTCCCCCTCCCAGCCCCAAAACACTTATAGATATATCATTTATTTATTTATTTATGTATTTATTTATGTATTTATGTATTTATGTATGTATTTATTTATTTATTTATTTATTTATTTATTTATTTATTTATTTATTTATTTATTTATTTATTTATTTGTTTTTAGTAATGTCTCTCTCCTCCTCTAGTCTGTAAGCTCGTTGTGGGCAGGGAATGTGTCTGTTTAGTATTATATTGTACTCTCTCAGGCACTTAGCACAGTTCTCTGCACACAGTAAGAGCTCAATAAATATGACTGACCCAATCGAGGATGTTTACTTAGCGATGACTATGTGCAGAGGACTGTACTGAGCTCTATGGAAAGGACAATAGAGTAAGTCAGTACGATCCCGGTCCTCAAGGAGATTTTCCACAGTATTTATGTACAAATCCCTAATTTATTTTAATGTCTGTATCCTTTTGTGGGCAGGGAACATGTCTACAAACTAATATATTGTACTCTCCCAAGTGCTTAGTACAGTGTCCTGCACATAGTCAGGGATAAGTAAATATGAGTGAGGATTTGCAACCTAGCAGAGTGAGAGTCACTGTACTAGATCAAATGGAAGGGTTCTTTTTCTAGTATGGAAACACCTCATGTCTTGAAAATTTGCAGTAGTCATGAGGTTCAGTGCTATTATCAGTGATAATTACAAAAAGAATTGAGTCTCTCTTACTCTTACTTTCCTGCTTTTTCATAATTCCTCTCTCTCTTTCTCTCTTCCCATCCTTTCTAAATTTCACAAGGAATGATAGGTGAAATGAGCAGCCCCTTGCTCTGCCTGGCCTTTTACAGTGTACCCAGAAAGTAGATCCCCATGCGTGAGAATCATTTCATTAATTAACAGTGATATTTGTTAAGTGCTTACTACATGCCAAGCCCTCTTCTATGTGCTGAGGTAGATACAAGCTAATCAGATCCCACATGGGGCTCACAATGGAAGTAGGAGGGAGTATAGATATTGAATTCCCAATTTGCAGATGAGGAACTGAGGCCCAGAGAATCAATCAATCGTATTTATTAAGTGCTTGCTCTCTGCAGAGCACTGTACTAAATGCTTGGGAGAATGCAGTAGAACAGAGTTGGTAGGCACGTTTACTGCCCACAATGTGCTTACAAGCCAGAGGGAGTCAAGTGACTTGCTAAAACTACACAGCAGACAGCTGGTGGAACCAGGATTAGAACCCAAGTCCTCTCACTTCCAGGCCCATGCTCTTTAGCTAGCAGAAGACACTCTTATTAACTGAATGAAGCTATGCTATTAGGGTGTAGTACTTGTTGTACATTCTTCATGTATCCTTTTGGACCAAGCTACAAGCATCTCTGATTCATAAACATTTTCCCTAGGTTCCATATTGGCTCTTACCCATCACAATTTTATAATCTTCAATAAAACATATTTTCCACCCAGAACACAGCAACCTGATTAAAGTTCCAGGTGAAATCCTAGTCTCGCTTGACCACAGCTGTCACTGATTTGTTTTTGGAGGCTGCAGTCCTTGCTGTTCTTTGCATTTATTTAGTCACCAGGAGGTAGAATTTACTTTACTTTTAATTATTAATGGGAACTGACCTCATGGTCCCATCACCCATACCAAGCGGGTAGGAAGAAACACATTATTTGTTGGTCTTTGAGTGTTCCTTCCTCACCCGCGTGCTACGTGGGGTGCTCTGGTAAAGTCTGCAGGAGGCGTTGTTTATTTGACCTGTTGTGGAATGTAAAGCATGAATGAGAGAAATGGGAATGCACTGGTAGGTTCTCTAAGTGGGTCGATTTTAATGGGGAAACTTTTTATCTCCTTCATCTTAGGGGCCTGGCAAATGGGGTGGGATCACAGCACTGACTGGACCTTCTTTTATCTTCTTCTAGTCACAGAAAATGGGATGGGATTACAGCACAGACTGACCTCCTTTCAGTGCTATCTAGGTGAAAGTGGGCCTGCATCAGCCTCCGTGAATTGTTTCCAGTTGCAGGGCAGAATGACTGACAAAGTGGATTCGAATAATGAGCGGTGCACATTTGGTCTCCATCTAGCTACTTTACTGAGGGTAAGATCATTTCTCTTCATGCTCCAGTGAGATTGGGGGGTGGAGGCAAGATTAATTGTTGTTCCCATTGAATAAGTGCTTGCACAAAATAACTGTTTAACAAATACCATAAAGAAACTCCTCCAAGAGGCCTTCCTAAGCCCTAATTTAATTCATTCATTCAATCGTAGTTATTGAGCGCTTACTGTGTGCAGAGCACTGAACTAAGCACTTAGAATGTACAATTCTGTTTCCCTTTTTCATCCTCCCTTCTTTGTCATCTGCGCATTTGCATCTGTATCTCTTAGCCACTTGTTACTCACTTTCCCATTTCCCAACACTTTCCCATTTCCTTTATCTATACCTTATTTTAATGTATCATGATTTATGGTGCTCCATTGTATTTCATCTGGGAGAGAGTTTCAGGCCAGAAGGACATGGCCAAGGGGTCGGCAGCAAGACAGAAGAAATCAAGGTACACTGAGTCCTTTGGTCTTAGAGGAGCAGAGTGTGCAGTTTCGGTTGTAGTAGGAGAAAAGTGAGATAATGTAGGAGGCGGAGAGCTGATTGCCTTAAAGCCAAATGAAAGGAATGCCTGATAGGTAGATGGATAGGCAACCATTGGAGGTATTCGGGGAGTGTGGAGATGTGGACTGAACTTTTTTTAGAAAAATGATCCTGGTAGCAGAGTGAACAAAAGGCCTGGAGTGGGGTGAAACAGGATGTAGGGAGGTGAATGAGGAGATTCAGAAAACAGAAGAGGAGACAGGTAGTTACTGCAGAGTCGTTCAGGCCTAGTCATTCTAACACAGCTTTTCATAAATCCCCCCGCCCTCAGGAATAAAAATTATGGAGGAATCTTCTTTGCCTCCAAGCTCCCAAATAGTCTTGTCCCCAACACCCTTGAGAACATCTGTTGGTAGAAGGAGAGGTCCTGGAGAGTTAAAGAAGCACAACTCTGTTGATTAAACTAGCATCTACCATTTCTTAGTCCTACGTGCAGCTCAGGCCAGATGGTGTGATTTAGGTCAGGGTCAGTTGAAGTGTTGCTTCTGGCTCATGAAACGAGAGTCTTTTTTTTTTTTTAATAGAATTTGTTAAGCTCTTACTATGTGCCAGGGTCTGTACTAAGCACTGGGGTAAATACAAGATAATCAAGTTGGGCACAGTCCATGTCCCGCATGGGGCTCACAGTCTTACTCTCCATTTATCTCTCCATTATCTCCTGATGAGATAACTGAGGTATAAAGAAGTTAAATGACTTCTCCAAGGTCCCACAGCAGCCAAGTGGCAGAGCCAGGATTAAAACCCAGGTCTTTCGACTCCCAGGCCAATGCTTTATCCACTAGGCCATGTTTCAGACTCAGAGGCTGCAGAATTCTACTGATAGAAAGGTTCCTATCATATCCTGATTGCCCAAGTTCCTGCTAGTCTATTGGCTAGAGCCCTCTTCTTACAGACTATTCCACTGCATAAAGGAACTTGAGATATGTAAATCCTAGTTTCGGCTATCACATTCAGTCAGGAAGGGATTGCTAGAATGAACACCTCCATAAAGAACATATGTGCTTTTTTTAAATGGTAATTGTTAAGTGCTCACTGGGTGCCAGCACTAAGGTAGATACAAGCTAATCAATTTGGACACAGTCCAAGTCCTGCATGGGGCTCATAGTCTTAATCCACAGTTTACAGATGAGGTAACTGAGACACAGTGAAGTTAAGCTCAAACAAAGTCACACAGCAGAGAAACAGCAGAGGAGGCATTAGAACCCAGGACTTAGCTCTATCCATTAGGCCATGCTGCTTTGTAGTATAATTTTCCTTCAGCTCATGGATGATTCTGCTGCTGATGAGACTGCATCCAGGAGTGTGTATATTTCTGAAAGACTCTCTTGCACATTTGTACACTGTGCCTCTGAAAATACATTAATATGACTTCTCTGGTTCCTTGTCATTCAGATATTCATTACTCAGGCACCATGGTTAAGAGAAGAAACATGCAACCAATGTTATGTTCTTGAGTAGTTTTAGCTGTAGTAGTGAGGGTTCACACTGAACCATCCCCACTCTCTTGCCCAGTTCCCTTCAGCCCATTGGTGGCCAAGACAACTGGTAGGGAGAATTGGTCACAGAACAGGATATCTCTGAATCCTCAACAGCAATGGACACCACCGTGTCCTCACCTATTTAGTTAACTTGGACTATTATATCCTGATATTCTGAATAGAGAAGCAATATGGTCCAGTGAAAAGAGCCCAGGATTGGGAATCAGGAGACCTGAGTTCTAATCCCAGCTGTACTACTTGCCTGCTGCCTGACCTTGAGCAAGTCACTTAACTTATGTATGCTTCATTTTCCTTATGTGTAAAATGAAGATTAAATATCTGTTCTCCCTCCTGCTTAGACTAGGGGCTCCATGTGGGACAAGAACTGAATCTTATCTGATTGTATTGTGTCTACCCCAAAGATTAGTACTGTCCTTGGCACATAGAATGCACTTAAAACATATCACAATTATTTTCATTTTTACCATTATTATAATGACACTTAATGAAGGTTGAGTGGGAAGAGGCCATTTTCACTTGCCAAAGGCAAAGCATGCATCTGTGTAATGGTTATCCATCTTCTGAAATTAATATTTACTAATTAATGCCAAATAAATTTAACAATTCAAGGTTCCACAATGCTTTCTGTGCTTTCTGTTTAAACAGAACCCTTGGAAATGTCTAAGACCTTCATCACTAGGGCATTTGTTAAGCGCTTACTATGTGCCAGGCAATGTACTAAGCACTGGTGTGGAACCAAACAAATCGGGTTGGACACAGTTGAGCCCTTTAGTTTAAATCCCATTAAACCACTATCAGGAAAACTGAAATTTGGAGTAGGTTTAGAAAGCGAGATAGACATCATAGCCATTACTCACTGTACCTTGATCTCATCTATCTTGCCTCACATCCTGTCTCTGGTCTGGAATCCCCTCCCTCTTCATGTCTGACAGACAATTACTCTCTCCACCATCAAAGCCTTATTGAAGGTACATCTCCTCCAAGAAGCCTTCCCTGCCTAAGCCCTCTTTTCCTTTTCTTCCACTCCTTTCTGCATCACCCTGACTTGCTCCCTTTATTCATCCCTCCCGCCCAGTCCCACAGCACTTATGTACATAACATTAAATTTATTTATATTCATTAATATATGTCTCCCCCTCTAGATTGTAAGCTCATTGTGGGCAGGGGAAGTCCCTCTTATATTGTACTCTCCCAAGTGCTTAGTACAGTGATTCTGCCCACAATAAGTGCTCAGTAAATACCAGGAGGCCTTCGCAGACTATACCCCCCTTTTCCTCTGCTCCCTCTCCCCTCCCAATCACCCCAACTTGCTCCCCTTGCTCTACCCCATCCCCACTTCACAACACTTGTGTATATATGTACATATTTATAATTCTATTTATTTATATTGATGATGTGTATATATATATATTTCCTTTTATTTATTTTGATGCTATTGATGGCTGTTCACATGTTTGATGTCTGTCAACCCCCTTCTAGACTATGAACCCATTGTAGGCAGGGATTGTCTCTATTTGTTGCTGAATTGTAATAATAATAATAATAATGTTGGTATTTGTTAAGCGCTTACTATGTGCAGAGCACTGTTCTAAGTGCTGGGGTAGACACAGGGGAATCAGGTTGTCCCACGTGGGGCTCACAGTCTTAATCCCCATTTTACAGATGAGGTAACTGAGGCACAGAGAAGTTAAGTGACTTGCCCACAGTCACACAGCTGACAAGTGGCAGAGCTGGGATTCGAACTCATGACCTCTGACTCCAAAGCCCATGCTCTTTCCACTGAGCCACACTGCTTCACTACTTTCCAAGTGCTTAGTACAGTGCTCTGCACACAGTAACCACTCAGTAAATACAATTGAATGAATGAATATGATTGATTGTTTGATAACTGAAGGCCAAAAATACCCTCTAGCTCCTAATGAGAAGGAGTTGGCCTACTTTGATGTCATTATTAGCTGCTCTACTCCACATTTTTTCTGTCTTGCATGGATGTTATCACAAAGGAAAGGAGTTTGGAAGCTGCCGCTGTTCACTGTATGTTACTTTGCACTTTGAGGGCAGGGATTGTGACTATTCTTCTCACCCCTGGGCTTGGGAGAGTGATTTGTACACAGTTAGAATTCAGTTCATTCATTCATTCAATCAATAGTATTTATTGAGCGCTTACTATGTGCAGAGCACTGTACTAAGCGCTGGGAATGTACAATATGGCAACAGAGACAATCCCTGCCCATTGTCGGGCTCACAGTTGGGTTGACTCGTTTACAGAGTAGGATAGTAGTTGACTGTAAACTCTTTATGGGCAGTAATCCTGTCTACCAACTCTGTAATATTGAACTCTTCCAAGCACTTAGTGCAGGACCCTGCACACAGTAAGTGTTCAATAAATATGACTGATATAGTAGCTCTTTTTGAAATAAAAAAATTATGTTTGTCAATCTCATGTTGATGCATACGGTGGCTACATCAGCATGTGTTTTAAACCTGAGTCTTACTGTGGTCCTTCTGCAGTGAGTCATTAATCTGTCAATGGATAATAGAGTCCAGCAAGAACTGTAGTTTTTCTTGGGGGCGTCTTTGGACTGAGTGGAGTTTTACGCTCATGACCATGGCCAAACTCTATTAGGCAGGTTATCGTAATATCCCCGCTCCATTACTCCGGTCATTAAAAGCGTATGGACCTGGAATCAGAGGAAATACCACAGAGGGGATCTCATCATCAGGGCTTGCTTAGTTCTCACAGGTCAAATCCAGGCTGCCAGTGCTGGCAGAGGCACATCTGACTCTCTAAAGAGAATCATGTTTTCAACCAGCTGGCCTCAGTTGGGAATTTAGCCGGGAGGCCAAACATAAACAGGACAGCTAGTTCAACAGGCAATCGAATCCAACCGGAGAAGACAGAGGTTGTTAGTTCTAAGACAGCCTAAAGATTCTGTTCTGTTTCTTTTGGAACATCAAGCTGAACAGGTTCTCTTACAGATGGCTCATGTGCCATGAGAGAGGCAGAAAGAAGGGCTTTTTGGAGCCTCACCCAGCCCATCTTCTGTAGATGATGGGTGAAAATTGTTTGTGAGTCTCCAGGGATGAAGTGTGAGTCAGGGCTCTTGTGCTTTCTGCCAGAGCAGCTGGGCAAAGGGTTTGGTATATTGAAACTGCTGTGAAGTCTGTCTTATTGCCAAGTTCAGGGAAAGCTGAAGGGGAGGGGTGAAAAATTATTTTGGGGGGAAGTGTCATTATGCTAATATTTTTCATAAGGAAGAGGATTTTGAAAAAAATATCAACAGCCCAAATATATCAGATAGAGAGCTCTTGACCCCTAGAGAGTGATCTCTCCCTAACTCTTAAGACAGCATCCAAATATCATACTGGACCTAGATATAGGAATGATGATGATGAAGATGATGATGATAGTCAACAGCACTTATTGCCAGTCAGTTGTATTTACTAAGCAATTAATGTGCAGAGTAGTGTACTATGTGCTTGGGAGAGTACAATGCAATAATAAAAATACACATTCCATGCCCACAATGAACTTATGAGTTTACTGTGTGCAGAGCACTGTACTAAGTGGCTGGCAGAGTACAATATAACAATATAATACAATATACATTTTAACAATACAACATTATGACAGACACATTCTGAAATGTAAATGCATAACAAATGTCACAACTATAGTGACATTTGTAATTCATCAACAGGGTTCCCCACAGTATGCCAAGTGCTAGGGTGAATACAATTAAATCAGAGAGTCCCTTTCCAAGCAAGTTTTACTAGCTAAAGGAAAAGGAGAGCAGGTATTTAATCTTCATTTAACAAATGAGGAAGTGTAGGCAAAGGGAAGGGAAGTCCTTGGAGACTTCAATATTCATAGGGATGTTACTTGAGGACCCTTCCGCTGTCGGCTTTCTATCGCTCCTCAACTCCACTGCCTGCAGTTCCACTGACCTCCTGCTCCACTGCATCTTGCCAACTCACCTCACTCAATCTCATCATCTCTAGACACTGTACAGCCTCTATCCTCACCAACTCTGAAATCCCTGTCTCTGGCCATAATTCACTCACCTGCCATCACTCCCACAAAACCCCTCCCAGCAAGTCTGTCCTATTCCTCCACAGAGAACTCCAATCCTTTGATCCTATCTGATTTTCTCAAGTCATCATGACCCATTTAGTCTCCTCATCCATCTTACCTTCCCTTGACGACCACATTGACACCCTCAACACGACCCTCTCTATTGAACTCAGCTCATTTGTTCCCCTATCTTTTGGCCAAACTTGTACCATTAACCCTCAACCCTGGCTCACCTTTACAGTCCGTTTCCTTCACTGTAGAGCACTGCTGGCAGAAATCCAGATATCAGGCTGATCTCATCTATTTTATGTTCAATCTTGCATGCTGTAACTCTGTCCTCTCCTCTGGCCAGCAACATTATTTCTCCATCTTTTTCACTTCCATGCCCATTGCTCTCGCCAGTTTTTTAACTCCCTCTTCAAACCACCTATCCACTTGACTCCTCAGTCTCTTGCCCCTAATGACCTGGCCACCTACTTCATTGAGAACATTGAATCTATCAGATGTGATCTCCCTAAAATCTCCCTTACTCCTCTCCAGTTCCACCCTCCTCCTGCCTCTTCTTCACCTTTCCCATCCTTCCCAAAAGCATCTCAAGATATTTCCTGCCTTCTCTCAAAATCCTGCCACACCTCCAGTGCTATCCTTTCAAACTTTATCATAACACTTGCCCCTTCCCTTCTTCCCTCTCTGACTGCCATTTCAACTATAAACACTCTAATGGCTTTTTAAACATGTTCATATCTTCCCATCCTAAAAAACACAGCCTTGACTCTACAGCTCCCTCAATTTATTCATTCATTCATTCAATAGTATTTATTGAGCACTTACTATGTGCAGAACACTGTACTAAGCGCTTGGGATGAACAAGTCGGCAACAGATAGAGACAGTCCCTGCCGTTTGACGGGCTTACAGTCTAATCGGGGGAGACGGACAGACGAGAACAATGGCAATAAACAGAGTCAAGGGGAAGAACATCTCGTAAAAACAATGGCAACTAAATAGAATCAAGGCGATGTACAATTCATTAACAAAATAAATAGGGTAACGAAAATATATACAGTTGAGCGGACGAGTACAGTGCTGTGGGGATGGGAAGGGAGAGGTGGAGGAGCAGAGGGAAAAGGGGAAAATGAGGCTTTAGCTGCGGAGAGGTAAAGGGGGGATGGCAGAGGGAGTAGAGGGAGAAGAGGAGCTCAGTCTGGGAACGCCTCTTGGAGGAGGTGAGTTTTAAGTAGGGTTTTGAAGAGGGAAAGAGAATCAGTTTGGCGGAGGTGAGGAGGGAGGGCGTTCCAGGACCGCGGGAGGACGTGGCCCAGGGGTCGATGGCGGGATAGGCGAGACCGAGGGACGGTGAGGAGGTGGGCGGCAGAGGAGCAGAGCGTGCGGGGTGGGCGGTAGAAAGAGAGAAGGGAGGAGAGATAGGAAGGGGCAAGGTGATGGAGAGCCTTGAAGCCTAGAGTGAGGAGTTTTTGTTTGGAGCGGAGGTTGATAGGCAACCACTGGAGTTGTTTAAGAAGGGGAGTGACATGCCCAGATAGTTTCTGCAGGAAGATGAGCCGGGCAGAAGAGTGAAGAATAGATTGGAACCGGGCGAGAGAGGAGGAAGGGAGGTCAGAGAGAAGGCTGACACAGTAGTCTAGCTGGGATATAACGAGAGCCCGTAACAGTAAGGTAGCCGTTTGGGTGGAGAGGAAAGGGTGGATCTTGGCGATACTGTAGAGGTGAAACCGACAGGTCTCGGTAACGGATAGGATGTGTGGGGTGAACGAGAGAGACGAGTCAAGGATGACACCGAGATTGCGGGCCTGAGAGACGGGAAGGATGGTCATGCCATCAACGGTGATAGAGAAGTCTGGGAGAGGACCGGGTTTGGGAGGGAAGATGAGGAGCTCAGTCTTGCTCATGTTGAGTTTTAGGTGGCGGGCCGACATCCAGGTGGAGACGTCCCGGAGGCAGGAGGAGATGCGAGCCAGAAGGGAGGGGGAGAGGACAGGGGCGGAGATGTAGATCTGCGTGTCATCTGCGTAGAGATGGTAGTCAAAGCCGTGAGAGCGAATGAGTTCACCGAGGGAGTGAGTGTAAATGGAGAACAGAAGAGGGCCAAGAACTGACCCTTGAGGAACTCCAACAGTTAAAGGATGGGAGGGGGAGGAGGCTCCAGCGAAGGAGACCGAGAATGACCGGCCAGAGAGGTAAGAGGAGAACCAGGAGAGGACAGAGTCCATGAAGCCAAGGTGAGATAAGGTATGGAGGAGGAGGGGATGGTCGACAGTGTCAAAGGCAGCAGAGAGGTCAAGGAGGATCAGAATGGAGTAGGAGCCATTGGATTTGGCAAGAAGGAGGTCATGGGTGACCTTAGAGAGAGCAGTCTCGGTAGAGTGGAGGAGACGGAAGCCAGATTGGAGGGGGTCTAGGAGAGAATGGGAGTTAAGGAATTCTAAGCAGCGATTGTACACGACCCGTTCTAGGATTTTGGAAAGGAAGGGTAGTAGAGAGATAGGGCAATCTCCCTCTTACTATTCCTCTCCAAACTCAAGTGAGTTGTCTACATCTGCTGTCTTAAGTTGCTCTGCTCCAGTTCTCACCTTGACCCCCTCCAATCTGGCTTCCACCCGCTTCACTCCACAGACATTGACCTCTCGAGGGTCACAGTTAATCTCCTTCTTGCTAAATCAAATGGTCTCCACTCCATCCTCTTCCTCCTCGACCTCTCAGCTGCCTTCCATACTTTTGAACACCCTCTTCTCCTGGAAACATTACCCTACCTTGGCTTCATTGACATTCTCTTCTCCTAGTTCTCTTATCTCTCTGGTCTCTCATTCTCAGTCTCTTCTGCCAGCTCCTTCTCTGCCTCCCATCATCTAACTATGGGAGTCTCTCAAGATTCAGTTCTGGGTCCCCTTCTATTCTCCATCTACACCCACTCCATTGGAGAACTCATTCACTCCCATGGCTTCAACTACCACTTACAACTATGTGAATGATACCTAAATCTTATCTCCAGCCCTGATCTTTTTCCCTCTCTGCAGTCTTGCATTTCCTCCAGCCTTCAAGATATCTCTACTTGGATGTCCTTCTGGGACCTAACATATCTAAAACATAACTTTATCTTTCCACCCAAACTCAGTCTTGCCCCTGACTTTCCCATCACTGTAGATGGCATAGCCATCCTTCCTGTCTCATAAGCACATAACCTGGGTGTTATCCTTGACGCCTCTCTCTTTGTCCACCCACATATTCAGTCCGTCACTTAATCCTGTTCATTGAACCTTCACAACATTTCTAAAATCTGCCCTTTTCTCTCCATTTAAACTACTACCACGTTTAAACAATCACTTATTCTTTCCCACCTTGATTACTGTATCAGCCTCCTTGCTGACTTCCCAGCCTCCTGTCTCTCCCCACTCCAGTCCATACTTCACTCTGCTGCCCGGATTATTTTTCTGCAAAAGCATTCAGTCCATGTTTCCCCAGTCCTTAAGAACCTCCAGTTATTGCCCTTCTACCTCCGCCTCAAACCAAAACTCCTTACCATCAGCTTTAAAGCACTCACCTACTTCCTCCTTCATCACCTTGCTACTCTCCTATGATAACCCAGCTATCCCCATTGGCATTAGACTCATTCATTCATTCAATAGTATTTATTGAGTGCTTACTATGTGCAGAGCACTGTACTAAGTGACTGTGGGCAAGTCACTTGTGACTGTGGGCAAGTCACTTAACTTCTCTGGTCCTCAGTTACCTCATCTGGAAAATGGGGATTAAGACTGTGAGCCTCATGTGGGACAACCCGATTACCCTGTATCTACCCCAGCGCTTAGAACAGTGCTCTGCACATAGTAAGCACTTAACAAATACCAACATTATTATTAAGTGCTTGGACTGCACAATTCGACAACAAATGAATGAAGTGTGTGGGCTGAGTTAATAATGATGGCAATAATGATGGCATGATGGTCCAAACTGTAATAATAATAATAAGGTTGGTATTTGTTAAGCGCCTACTATGTGCAGAGCACTGTTCTAAGTGCTGGGGTAGATACAGGGTAATCAGGTTGTCCTAGGTGAGACTCACAGTCTTTATCCCCATTTTCCAGATGAGGGAACTGAGGCCCAGAGAAGTTAAGTGTCTTGTCCACAGTCACACAGCTGACAAGTTATATGGTGATTGGAATTATATTCAGTTGCCAAATAGTATTTATAAATAATTGAAAACACTGCCAGTCACTTGAGCTTTGCAAAACGCCCACAAGGCTCCACAGCAGATCATGTCCACAACCATCAAGAATTTGCTCATACCTACAGGGAAAATGGATCAGAAAGCACATTCCCCCTTTGACCCTGTAAAATTTCTTTGTATGCTCTTTTGGAGCTTACTGGCAATTTCAAATAAACTCACTGCACAAGTACATCTGGACACTGGTATTTAACTGTGCCTCACATCTGTTGTAGAAAGAACAAAATTCCACACTGTTCCAGTCCTTTTATGGCTCTCCAGAGCTCTAAACAAGGCACTCCAACTTTAAACTAGAGTGAACCATTGCAGATTAACATCGCTAGACACCAAAATTTCTGCCTGGCTTCCAGTGGCAGCGGGTTGGAGGAGCACCATTAAAGGGTTTATCCAGTTTAAGATATCTTTTAGGTTTCTCTCTCACTTAGTTTTTGAATTCCTTTTCTTACAAATGCCTATAATTTTCCAAATGGAGACATTACCATCCCTCCCCTTCATCTCCCATATGCTGTTAAAATCAACTTAACTACTCAATTATTTAGTTAAGTTAGAATTCCTAATTAGACTGCTTTCTCCTCCACTAGCCTGTTACAGAATTCACTGAGCCTAGATGGTGAAAATAATCCCAAAAGAGGCCCCATGGAGACAGCTGTATAATTTACATAGATATATGTTATATGAATATACATCTTAATTCCTCTTAAATTTAAACTGTGCAAGTACATTAGGATATACATATATATGTATTCTATATATGTAGAATGTTACCTACATATTATGTTAAAAACCTTAATTGCATATAACTAAACAAAACCAAATTTCATAAAGCACAATTTTGTAAAATCTTATTTATCAGTGCATGCTGATCAGAGTGTCCCTGATTAGTAGGATATTTAAACAGAGTTCAAAATCATGTGTCCTCAACTTTTCTAATGGGTTAGCAAGTCACCACATTTGTAGTAGCCAATATGTTAAGATTGTTCAGAAACCCAGGATGGGAAGAATTGGGTTAAAGCTTTAAGTGATAGTAGAAAAGGGATTCCTGAAAAATAATGTTGAAAATCATTTCCATTAAAGAGGAATTCTAAAGGCAATCTAAATGCTAATTGGTCCCATAGAATACTGTTGACCTAGTGTGGCTGATCTGTACCCCAGGTACTATTATGGACCCGTACTGACTGCTCTGACCCAATTTCTTCAGCTCTGAGAAGCTGTGGCACAGAGTTAGAGATTCTCTTGTGACTCTGGCTTAAAATCTGTGTATTTTCCAAGCATATCATCATTCAGATTGACAGGTCCCTGAGGGCAAGGATCATGTCTACTTTTTTTCTTTGAATGGTACTTGTTAAATCCTTACTATGTGCCAGACATGTATTGAGTCCTGGGGTAAAAACAAGTTAATCAGGTTGGACACAATCTCTTACCCACATGGGGCTCCCAGTCTAAGGAGGAGAGAGAACATGTATTGAATCCCCATTTTCCAGATGAGGAACTGAGTCCCAGAAAAAGTAAAATTCATTCAGTCTTATTTATTGTGTGCTTACAGGGTACAGAGCACTGTACTAAGTGACATGCCCAAGGTCAAACAGCAAGGAAGCTGGTAGTTGGTAGAGCTGGTAGCTGGTAGATTAGAACCCAGGTCCTTAGACTTCCAAACTTGTGCTCTTTCCCTTTGGCTAAGCTGCTTCTCATCTACTAACTCTATTGTACTGTCCCAAGTGGGAAGGTATGGTGCTCTGTATCCCTTATCTTGTTTTATGCCGTCGAGTCGTTTCTGGCCCATAGCGACCCCACCGACACATCTTTCCCAGAGCGCCCTGCTCTCTATCTGCAATTGTTCTGGTTATGGATCCAGAGACTTTTCTTGGTTAAAAATACAGAAGCGTTTTCCATTGCCACCTTTCATGCCATACACTAGAGTCTCTGCCCTCGACTCTCTCCCGTGCTGCTGCTGCCCAGCAAGGGTGAGTTTTGCCTTGTAGCAGATTGCTTTCGATTCGCTAGCCACTCCCCAAGCCCAGAATGGAATAGACAGGCCTCTGCTTGACTCTCCCTCTTGTAGCCGAGACTGGTAGGGTACTGGAAACTCTCCAGGTGAGACCCTAAGAGGGGACTGCATCCCTTAAATACCCCATAAATGTCATTAACGATTAAGAAGCATCATGGCCTATGGGAAAGAGCACAGGCCTGGGAGTCAGATGTGAGTTCTAATCCTGACACTACCATTTGCCAGATGCGCCATTACAGGTAGTCATTTCAGTTTTTTGTTTTTCTTTATAGTATTTGTTAATCACCTACTAAGTTCCAGGCACAGTACTAAGCACTGGGATAGATACAAGATAATCAGGTTGGACACAGTGCATGTGCCACATAGGGTTCACAGTCTTACCCTCATTTTGCAGATGAGGTAACTGAGGCACAGAGGAGATAAGTGACTTGCCCAAGGTCACATAGCAGAGAAGTGGCAGAGCCAGGACCTCTGTCTCCCTGGCCCAAGTTCCTTCCACTAGGGCACCTCATTTCCCAATTAATTTCTATGGACCTTAGTTTCCACATATGTAAAATCAGATTCAATTCAATCAATCAATCAATCAGTGGCATTCATTGAGAAGCTCAGGAATGGGCCCGGGAGTCAGAAGGTCATGGGTTCTAATCCCAGTTCCGTCTCTTAGAATAATAATAATTATAATTATTAATAATAATCAAACTTGTCTGCTGTGTGACCTTGGGCAAGTGACTTCACTACTCTGGGCCTCAGTCACTTCATCTGAGAAATGGGAATTCAGACTCTGAGCCCCACATGGGACAGGGACTGTGTCTAACTCGATTTGCTTGTATCCAACTAAGCGCTTAGTACAGTGTTTGACACACAGTAAGTGCTTAACAAATACCACAATTATTATCATCATTATTATTTTAAGAGCACCGTACTAAGCACTTGGGAGAGTACACTACAGCAGAATTAGTAGTCAAATTTCTTGACCATAACAAGCTTACATCCTGTCTTACTCCTACTATGAGCCCCGGCGGGGGGCAAGAACGGTGTCTAAACTGATCTTGTACCTACCCGAGTACTTAATACAGTTCTTGGAACAAAGTAAACACTTAGCAAATATCAAAATTATTATTATGATTCTTTTATTTGAGCAGACCATCCCAACAAAACATTCCTAGTCACTGCCGTCAATACAGGAGAAGAGCAGGTCCCAAGAAGCCAATCTAAATTTATTCATAGAGAGCCTTCTGTTGGGTGAATTCGTCGAAAAGCAGCGTGGCCTAATGGAAAGAGCATGGACCTGGGAGTCAGAGGACATGGGTTCAGCGTGGCTTAGTAGAAAGAGCACGGGCTTGGGAGTCAGAGGTTGTGAGTTCTAATTCAGGCTCCACCACTTATCAGCTGTGTGACTTTGGGCAAGTCACTTCACTTCTTGCCCCAGTTAACTAACTCATCTATAAAATAGGGATTAAGTCTATGAGCCCCACATGGGACAACCTGATTACCTTGTATCTACCCAAGCACTTAAGACAGTGCTTGGCACATAGTAATTGCTTAATAAATGCCATTATTATGATTATTATTATTGTTAATCCCAGCTCTGACACTTATCTGCTGTGTGACTTTGGGCAAGTCACTTCACTTTTCTGGCCTCAGTTTCTTCTTCTGCAAGATGGGAATTGAGAGTGTGAGCCCGACGTTGAGCAGGAACAGCAACTGGGGAAACAAGGCAGGGGAGGTCATGGAGCTGCCTGGTGTACCTCAGAGAATTGTGAAGAAGTAGGAGAATGGAATATCTTCTGCTTTCCTTTCTACTCACTGACAGTTTATTACTTCTACTGAAGCTCTGCCAGACCTGTAAATTGAGAAAAACACCTCTCTCCCTTCCACCCTAAACCCCTCAAGTCACATCCAAGCTATCCCCGCTCCAATGTTGAGATTTGCATCACTGGGGAACAGGCAGATTTTCATACCAATTAAATTGTGATGAATACAATTATGAAGCAGAATGGCTTAGGGGAAAGAGCACAGGTTTGGGAGTCAGAGGATGTGAGTTCTAATCCCGGTCCTCCATTTGTCTACTTTGTGACCTTGGGCAAGCCACTTAATTTCTCTGTGACTCAGGTACCTCATCTATAAAATGAGGATTAAGACTGTGAGCCCCTTGTGGGACAAACTGATTTCCTTGTATGTACCCCTGTGCTTAGAACAGTGCTTGGCACATAGTAAGAGCTTAATAAAAATGATAATAGTAATAATATTAAATAGGCAGATTTGCCCAGCAATCAGATTGGTTCAGAGGGGAACCAATAAGAGGAAGGGGTGGGAGGGACAAATCATAAACTAATGCTTTAACTGGAAGAAAGTTTTGCTGGAAGCCTTTAACTTGTCATGGGAATCATGAATTAGCAAACTGCAAATCTACTATGTCCGTAAAAGGAAGAGTTACATAGAAACCAAGAGAGGGACCAGGGTAGTTTGCTATCACAGCCTGTCCTTGTCCTGCCTAGACAACTTCCTGTGGGAACAAATTTCATGTGGTTACCACCCTCTGTGTGAAAACACATTTCCTCTTGTTTTGAATTTCCCTCCCAAAGCTTCAGTGGGTCTACCTTCATTCTGGTCACATAAACTATTTGAACAGAGAAGCAGCATGGCTTAATGGAAAGAGCACAGGCTTGAGAGTCAGAGGTTGTAGGTTCGAATCCCGGCTCTGCCACTTCCCAGCTGTGTGACTTTCAGCAGGTCACTTAACTTCTCTGTGCCTCAGCTACCTCATCTGTAAAATGGGGATTAAGATTGTGAGCCCCACGTGGGACAACCTGATTACCTCGCATCTACCCCAGAGCTTAGAACAGTGCTTGGCACGTAGTAACCGCTTAACAAATATCATAATTATTAAATATTATTAATAATTCTGTGTGCTCTCTCTCCACCCCGTCCATGAGTTAGAAGATTTCAGTCACATTACCTTTCAGCCTGTGTCTTTCCACAGCTTCCTCATTTAGTCTTCTCATAAGAAAATTTCTCCTCCACTCCTCCAGTCAGCTAAAACCAATCCTTCTAGACTGTAAATTTGCTGCGGGCAGGGAATATGTCTGCCAAATCTGTTCTATTATATTATATCCTCTGAAGCACTTAGTCTGGTGCTCTGCGCACAGTAAGTGCTCAAGAAATACCATTGATTGATTGATTAACCCACTATTCACTTTGCGGTAAAGTTGCTGTTTTGAGGCTGTCAGAATATCCTCTAATTCTCCTATCATGTTCCAGTCAAAGCATGTAGAAATATCCTGCATTTTAGCAGAGCTGAGGTGTAGACATTACTTATTACTTACCTACTTATCTTCACCCTTTATTCACCCCTCCCTTAGCCCCATAGCACTTATGTGCATATCCGTGGCTCAGTGGAAAGAGCCCAGGTTTGGGAGTCAGAGGTCATGGGTTTGAATCCCGGCTCTGCAACTTGTCAGCTGTGTGACTGTGGGCAAGTCACTTAACTTCTCTGTGCCTCAGTTTCCTCATCTGCAAAATGGGGATGAAGACTGTGAGCCTCACATGGCACAACCTGATGATCCTGTATCTACCCCAGCGCTTAGAACAGTACTCTGCACATAGTAAGCGCTTAACAAATACCAACATTATTATCCGTAATTTAATTTATTTATTTATATTAATGTCTATCTCGTCTTCTAGTCTGTAAGCTCACTGTGGGAAGAGAATGTGTCTACCAACTATTATACTCTCCTTTGCACTTAGTACAGGGCTATGCATCCAGTAAGCACTCAATAAATATTATTGAAAAGTTCAGAGTTCTCACATCAACATGCAGAGTAAACATTGGCTACAGAATATAGACAGAATAAAGTAGTGAACAGGATAATGAAACTGAAGTGGTATCTAACATTCTACAAAGATGTGAGACCTGAACCTGCTATAGAAACTTAGCCAGCTTCTCGAGTTTTCCCCAGCATCACTCAGTCAATCAGTGGCATTTACTGAACATTTACTGTGTGCAAAGCACCGTACCAAGAGCTGAGGACAGTGTGATGAAATAGAGTGGATAGACATAAACCCCAGCCACCAGGAGCTTTCATCCTAGAAGGGAAGACAGACAGCAAAATAAATTACAGATAAGGGAAATGGCAGTAGAGTTAGGGGATATGGATATGCACATGTGTCCTCAAGGACCTCACACAAACTTGTGGATTACAAGCATTGTAAACACAGTCTGATTAACTGTACCCAGCATCAATTCTCCCAAGCACTCTGAACAACAGGATACACAGACCGAGAAAGGGGAAACCGAAAAGTAAGGAGAGCAGAGGAAACATTTTAAGGACAGAGTGAAACACCACGGCACAGAAGTGGGAAAACGGGGAATCGACTGATGAGGCTATATAAGCATGATGCACTGCTATCAAGAAAGGAGCAAAAGTTTCACAAGGAATGAGAGAGAAGGAAGTGAAAGAGAAAACAATATCGGGTGTTTGCAAACACTAAGTATAACCACAAGGGACAGCTTTATTGTGTTCAAAAAGGAGCTGAGTGGCTTTTTCCGCCACTAAGAATAATAATACTAATGATGGTACAGTCACTAATAATAGCAATAATAACAATAATAATAATTACAGTATTTGCTAAGTACTTCTTCTGTGTCAAGCACTATTCTTCGCACTGGGGTAAGTACAAGCTAATCAGGATGGATACAGTCACTGGCCCATATGGGACTCACAGTCTTAATCCTCATTTTACAAGTGAGGTAAGAATAATAATAATAATGTTGGTATTTGTTAAGTGCTTACTATGTGCCAAGCACTGTTCTAAGTGCTGGGGTAGATACAAGGTAATCAGGTCCCACGTAGGGCTCACAGTCTTCATCTCCATTTTACGGATGAGGTAACTGAGGTACAGAGAAGCAAAGTGACTTGCCCAAGGTCACAAGCAGATAAGTGGCAGAGCTGGGATTAGAATTCAGGTCCTTTTGACTCCCAGCCTGTGCTCTATCCACTAGGCCACGCTACTTCTTTTTTTAAGACTGCCTGGTAACTATTAGGTTGCTGGCTCCACAATTAATCACTTACAAAAGAGCATACCTCTAGACTGTGAGCTTGTTATGGGAAGGGAACAAGTCTACCAGGTTTATGGTATTGAACTCTCCCAAGTGCTTACTACAGGGCTCCGCACACAGTAAGCACTGAATAAACACCACTGATATTATAATAATAATGATTTTGATATCTGTTAAGTGCTTACTATGTACCAAGCACTGTTCCAAGTGCTGGGGTAGATACAAGGTAATCAGGTTGTCCCTCGTGGGGCTCACAGTCTTAATCCCCATTTTACAGATGAGGGCACAGAGAAGTGAAGTGACTTGCCAAAGGTCACACAGCAGACAAGTGGTGGAGGCGGAATTAGAACCCACATCCTCTGAATCCCAACAGGTGCTCTTTCCACTAAACCACACTGCTTCTCAATGATAAGGAAGCACTTGATGTTTAAGTATGTAGATGACATTCTTCTGAGTAGATTTGTTGTTCAAGGGGCCTTGACCACTGACCGAGAAGATAAAAGACTTCCAATCACGTGAAGGAATTGTCCACCAGCTCACACCCACCTTTTGACTCACATCTTGAATGTTTAGAACACATTTCTAAATCTCTGACTCAGTTCAAGGTCCCAGGCCTGGAAGGCTGACTGAGCTGGAGCTAGTCAGGACCTACCTTAATCAAGTTCTTAGGATGTAAGATCATGACAACATAGGACTTTTGAAATATTTCTACTGAAGCTTAAATATTAAAGCAACTCCCAAGCAGAGAAAAATGCTTCTCATTTCAGGGCAATTGACTAGAATTGCAGTGCTGCTGTATTTATCTACGGTTATGTCAATCTCCTCAAGGACTCATTCACATTTGCTTGATCACTAAACCCCACTGGGAGAAATTAACTTTGGAAGAACAATGATTAGAACAGTTGTTTATCACTAACATAGGGGTAATGTCAAATAAAATTTTACATTCATTAAAGGAAATAGCAAAAGAAGCCATCCTGGCTTGAGTTTAGACATCCCAAGGGGATTCTCTAGAGGAGGGACACTGATCATGATGGTCTTTACCATCAGTATTTATTTAGCTTATACTCTATAACAAGCATTATATTAATTGGTTTGGATCATACAATGATAATTTTTTAAAAATGATATTTGTTAAACCCTTACTATGTGTCAAGCACTGTTCTAAGTGCCAGAGTAGATAAAAATTAATCAGGGCGGTCACAATCTTTGTCCTGCATGGGGCTCATAATCAACTAGGAGAGAGAGTATGTATGAAGTCCCCATTTTACAGTGTGAGGAACTGAGGCACAGAGAAGTTAAGTGACTTGGCCAAGGTCACAAAGCAGGCAAGTGGCAGAGCTGAGATTAGAACTCAAGTCCTCTGAATCCCAAGCATCAGCTTTAGCACTAGGCCACACTGCTTCTCCACTCTTTAAGAGCTTACTACGTGCCATGCATTATGCTAAGCACCTGGGTAGGTACAGGATGATAAGATTGGACGTAGACTCTGTCCCATGCCTGGATTGCAGTCTAAAGTTCAAGCCAGCAACCTTGGTGTTATCCTTGAGTCTGCTCTCTCATTCACCCCACATATCCAATCTGTCACCAAAACATGACGGTCTCATATTCACATCTCCAAGATCTGCCCTTTACTCCCTATCGAAACCGCTACCTTTGTTAGTTCAATCACTTATCATATCCCAACTGGATTATTGCAACAGCCTCTTTTCTGATCTCCCTTCCTCCTGTCTCTCCCTGCTTCAGTCTATACTTCACTCTGCTGCCCAGATTATGTTTCTACAGAAACGCTCTGGGCATGTCACCCCCCTTCTCAAGAATCTCCAGTTGTTGCCTATCAACCTTCGCATGAAGCAAAAACTCCTCACCATTGGCTTCAAAGCTCTCCATCACCTTCCCCCTCCTACCTCACCTCCCTTCTCTCCTTCTATAGCCCACCCCGTACACTCCACTCCTCTGCCGCTAACCTCCTCACTGTGCCTCGTTCTCGCCTGTCCTGCCCTACATCCTATCTCTGGCCTGGAATGGCCTCCCTCCTCACAACCCATAAACTAGCTCACTTTCCCTCTTCAAAGCCCTACTGAAAGCTCACCTCTTTCAGGAGGCCTTTCCAGACTGAGCCCTCTCTTTCCCTCTGCTCCTCCTCCCCTCCCCTTTGCTCCTACTCCTTCCCTCTGTCCTACCCCCTTCCCCACCCCACTTGTGTATATTTGTACATATTTATTATTTTATTTGTTTTTATTAATGATGTGTATATACAATTCTATTTATTTATTTTGATGCTATTGATGCCTGTCTACTTATTTTGTTTTATTGTCTGTCTCCCCCCTTCTAGACTGTGAGCCTGTTTGGGTAGGGATTGTCTCTATCAATTGTCAAATTGTACTTTCATTCATTCATTCAATAGTATTTATTGAGCGCTTACTATGTGCAGAGCAGTGTACAAAGTGCTTGGAATGTACAATTCGGCCCATTGATGGGCTTACAGTCTAATCGGGGGAGACAGTCAAAAACAATAGCAATAAATAGAATCAAGGGGATGTACGTCTCATTAACAAAATAAATAGGGTAATAAAATATGTACAAATGAGCAGCTGAGCACTGTGTTGAGGAGAGGGGAAGGGAGAGGGGGAGGAGCAGAGGGAAATGGGGGGAAAGGGAGCTTAGCTGAGGGGAGGTGAAGCACTTAGTACAGTGCTCTGCACAAGGTAAGTGCTCAATAAATATGATTGAATGAATGAATGGCGTATAAGAGAATACCGTAGAAAGAAATTATTCCTGCCGAGTAATCAATCATACCTATTGAGTGTTAACCTTGTGCAGAACGTTGTAGTAAGCACTTGGGAGCATACAATAGAACAGAATCGGTAGACACATTTCGCTCCCACAATGATCTTAAAGTCTGGAGTCTAGAGCCTTTAGTCTCTAGGGCCCTCCTTATGCCAAAGGGTCTTTCACACTAAAAGTTACTTTACTGACTACATTCAGGAATACGTTCATGATTCTTAGAAGCCCAGAGGCAAAACCAGGGATCACGACCAGATGGAATTTTCCTTTACTATTGACTGACTTTCCACTCAGGCTGTTGAAAGCAAAGCTACTATGAATCTTGGGGAATGGATTTTTAGTCTAAACATAACCATCCTTCTTCATTTGGTCTTCAGGAAGGGAATCCAATGGGAGGACAGAACCTGGTACCGATTTTGAAAAACCATTCCCGTTTCCCTTAAGGCAATCAACCAATCAGTGATATTTATAGCATTCTTAATGCGGGTGGAGAATTGGACTAAGTGGTTGAGAGGCTACCATAGGGCTAGAAAACACTGTTGCTACCAAAGGAGCTTAAAATCTATCTACTGCTGGAGACAAAATAATTTGCAGTTAACAGGAAGAAGTGCAAACAGTAGAGTGTGTGAATTGATAGGTAGAAAACTGTGTTGGGAGGTCGTGAGTGCAGAAGTGCTGAAGTGACAGATGAGAGGATGTGACCTGAGAAGGGGGTGGGGGATTGAGATTAGGCCTCTTGGAGGAAGTGGGATTTCAGCAAGGCTTTGAAAGCAGTGTTGATGCCTGCTGGACTTGAAGTGCAGGGGAGTTCCAGGCAGGAGGAAGTGTGTGAGCAAGGAGATAATGATGATAATAGTGATAATGGTAATATCTTGTTAAGTACTTACTATGTGCCAAGCACTGTTTTAAGCACTGGGGTAGAAAGAAGATAATTCCTCATTGTGCATCCAGTCTAGGTGTGCGGGGAGAACAGGTAGTGAAATTCCCATTTTACAAATGAAGAAACTGGGCCACCGAGAAGTTAAGTGGCTTGCCCGAGGTCACCCAGCAGGCAAGTGTGTGCCAGAGAAGCCGAATGGGGAAGTGAATAGAGCACGGGCCTGGGAGTCAGAAGGTCATGGGTTCTAATCCTGACTCCACCAGTTGTCTGCTGTGTGGCTTTGGGCAAGTCATTTAACTTCTTTGTGCCTCATTTACCTCATCTGGAAAATGAGAACGAAGACTGTGAGCCCCATGCTGGACAGGGACTTTGTCCAACCCAATTTGCCTGTATCCATCCCAGCAGTTAGTACAGTGCCCGGCACGCAGTAAGTGTTTAACAAATAACATAATAATAATGTAGTAATTATTACAATTATTAAGTGGCAGAGCCAAGATTAGAATCTAGTTCTTCTGACTCCCGGACCCGTGCTCTTTCTTCTAGGCCAGGCTGAGAGTCAAGAGTAAGCCACAGTGAGATGGTGATTTGGGGAGAAATGGATGGTGAGAGCTGGGGTTCAGGGACAGAAGGGAGCAGATAGATTAGAGGAAACAAGCTAATAGAGGACATTGAAGCCAATGGTCAGGGGTTTCTGTGAGATGCAGAAAGGATTGGCTAACATCGAAGGGCTTTGAGGAGTTGGGGATGTACAGAACGAGCCAGAGAAAGAGGAACCAATCAGCATGGGTAATATAGACTGGGGAAGGGAAAGGCTAGACACAGGGAGGCCAGTGATGAGGCTGATACAGTAGTCAAACCGGGATATGACAGACAGGAAGGGGAGGAGCTGAGAAATGTTGTGGAGGAAATACTGGTAGGATTTAGGGATTGACCAAATGTGGAAGTTGAAAGAAAGGGAGAAATCAAGGATATTCTCAGCATGGTCAAGTAGAAAGAACAATGAACTGGGAGTAGGAGGATCTGGGTTCTAATCCTGCCTCCTCCACTTGTCTGCTGTGATACCTTGGGTAAGTCACTTACCTACTCTGAAATTCAGTTTCCTCTTCTGTAAAATGAGGACAAGAACTGTGTCCTATTAATTTGTACAAGGTTTGGCTTGAGATTGGGGGTATTTGTATTGTCAACTGTGAAGGGAAAGTTAGAAATACTGAGCTTTAAGTGTGGATAAGACACCCATGTGGAAATGCCCCACATTTAAAAAGGAAATGTAAGATTGCAGAGGGACAGAGAGATCAGGGCTAATGACATTCATTTGGGAAACTTCCACATAGAGGTTGCAATTGAAGCCTTTGGAGGAGATGAGCCTCCTGAAGGAGGTGTCTAAACTTGTCTGCTGTGTGACCTTGGGCAAGGCTCTTAACTTCTCTGTGCCTCAGTTACCTCATCTGGAAAACGGGGATTGAGGCTGTGAGTCCCATGTGGGACATGACTGTCCAACCTCACTAGCTTGTATCTACCCAAGCACTTAGTACAGTGACTCTCACATAGTAAGCATTTAAAAACTATTAATAGGAGAGAGCCGCGACAGACCCTAGAGGGATACCCACAATTTGGTGATGGAAGGTCAAAGAGGAGTGAGTAAAAGTGAATAATGAAAAGGGGGTGTGCCAGAAAGATAGATAAATGGAAAATCAGGAGAGATACATAGTGAAATTAAGGTTCAATAGCATTTCCGGCAGGGGGTAGTGAGAAGTCAAGGAGGATTAGAATAGAGTAGAGACCATTAGATTGCCAGGTAGAATTCAGCCTCTATCCATCATGGTCCTTAACATCTTTGCTCGGGAATGTCCTCTTATACCTTTCACAACTAACCATTAGCCCAAGGCAGATTTCAGTATTCACTGATACCAGACAACTGAGAGAGAGTGATGGCTGAAGCAGAATTTCGAGGCGGTTCTTAGAAAAAGTCCCCATTTAATCAGATGTAAAAAACAGCATGGGGATGTTCCCTCCTCCCCCAAGACATATTGACAGGGATATTGACTAAGCCTGAGAGAAGAGTCATAGCTCTAGTCTTGCAGGTATCCATGATCTAGACATTTGACCTGCGAGTCAGAAAGACCTGGGTTCTGCCTGCTGTGTGACCTTGTGCAAGCCACTTCACTTCTCTGGGCCTCATTTCCCTCATCTGTAAAATGGGGATTAAGAGTGTGAGCCCCACGTGGGACAGGGACTGTGTCCAACCTGATAAGCTTGTATCTACTTCAGTGCTTAGAACAGGGCTTGGCACACAGTAAGCATTTAACAAATACCATAATTACTATGATTATTATTATTGAATCAAGCATAAATGAACCATGGGCCATTGTCAGTGGTAAGTATCATTCTACTGAAAACTTTTTTCCCATCCCATTCTGACTGTGACCCACAAGAAAAGGAGTCAACCAATCTTGGCATTAGACCCCTCAAAGACTTTGCTACTCACCTCAACCTCACAGTGCTTATGGATATATCCAAATGCTCTACTGTTTTACCTACCTGTAATTTCCTTAAATGCCTCTCTTCTCCCTATTGTAATGTGCCTTCCAAGTGCTTAGGAAAGTGTTCTAAACACAGTAAGTGCACTATAATACTACTGATTTATTGATTCTCTTATCCACTACTGCTGGGATGCTTCAAGGACAACCTTCTACAACGATCAGTAGAGCTACAGTACTGAAAGTCTGTCACTCTATTTGCAGGGTTGGATTTTCCCTTAAAGTAGCATGGAGTCCCCCTGCCATAGCCCCTTAAAAGGGAAATAAAGGGATAATCCCAACTCGTGTGTTTTTTTTCCTTTCTTAGAACCAAAACTTTTCTTTGGTTTTGACCTTTCATTTTGCTGTTAACCACTGTAATTCTCCACTGTTAGAGAATTTCCAAACAGGGACAATAGAGGAAGCAAATAGACCATAATTTAGGATTCCCTGGATTTCAGGATCAAGCTTTCTGTTGAACCAAATTCTCAACCTATGTCATGACAAAACTTACAAAACTCCCTTTTCTCATTATCCTCCATATTTGTTATTTGTTAAGTAGTCCTTCTGTTCACAGTCCACGCTTCTTAAAAGTCATGTCCTGTCAGTAAAACAGGTTCACTCCTTTTAACAATAATAATGTTGGTATTTGTTAAGCGCTTACTATGTGCAGAGCACTGTTCTAAGCGCTGAGGTAGATACAGGGTAATCAGGTTGTCCCACGTGAGGTTCACAGTCTTCATCCCTATTTTACAGATGAGGTCACTGAGGCCCAGACAAGTTAAGTGACTCACCCACAGTCACACAGCTGACAAGTGGCAGAACCGGGATTCGAACCCTTGACCTCTGACTCCCAAGCCCGGGCTCTTTGCACTGAGCCACAATCAGAATGGGATTGGGAAAATGTTTTGGGTAGACTACTTATTACTGACCACTACCCATGGTTCATTCATGTCTTTTCTAATATCTAGAAAATGGACACAGGCAAAAATAGATTAGAGCAATGACTCTTCCCTTAGGTTTAGCCACTTATCAATGAACAGTAATTACTAATCTGAGTTTCTAATAGAGAATAAGTAGCTAGAGTGCGGAAATTATAAAAGATTAATTCAATAGTATTTATTGAGCACTTCCTATGTGCAGAGCACTGTACTAAGCACTTGGAAGATAAAACTGATGAATCCTTACAATATGACCTTTATAAATGCTCCAATATCAAAAGCCTTACCTGCCAAGAATGTTACAAACTGAGATTTTATCATTTTGTTTCGCTAAGGTTTTTGTCATCGGAATGCTTAAACTGTGATGTGTATTGGTTTCTAGTTTATGTTTAACTTTTGTGGGCACTATACAAGAATGTCTGGGAATCATTTTGAGCCAAATAGAATCCAATTTCTAGGAAAAAATAGTCCCACGCGGAGCTCACAGTCTTAATCCCCATTTTACAGAGGAGGCCACTTAGGCACAGAGAATTGAAGTGACTTGCCCAAAGTCACACAGCTGCCAAGTGGCAGAGCTGGGATTAGAACCTGTGACCTCTGACTCCCAAGCCTGGGCTCTTTCCACTAAACCACATTGCTTCTCACAGAAGGAGAGAGTGGGGGTGATGGGGAGGAGAGAAGGAGCAGAGGTGAAGGGGGGTTCGGTCTGAGATGGCCTCCTGGAGAAGGTGAGCTTTCAGTAGGGCTTTGTGCTCACGTGCTACTTTGGTGGTTGTGAGGAGGGAGGGCATTCCAGGCCAGAGGTAGGACATGGGCCAGGGGTCGATGGCAGGACAGGCAAGAATGAGGCACGCTCAGGAGTGAGGAGTAAGTTCCCCAGTGCTTAGAACAGTGCTTGGCAGATATTAAGAGCTTAACAAATAGCACAATTAATAACATCATCATTATTATTGCTATTGTAATTATTATCATTATATAACCCTACATTCCACTACTTCCTCCTTCTTTCCACTCATTCTAGTGCCGGTTTACCTCATCAGACATCCTCCCAACTTTATGGTACTCTCCTAAATGCCCACCACATTCTGCACAGAGTAAGCACTCAGTAAATAGTCCTGCCTGATGGATGGTAGGGACTGCATTTTTATTTCTATAGCAGGCCTTGAACTCTTGGAATCAAAGAGGAGATATTTTAACCCCACTTTATAGATGAGCAAACTGAGGCATGGCGAAGGTAAGTGACTTGTTCAAGGTCACAGAGAAAGCAAGTGGTGGAATCGGGACTGAAATCCAGTTCTTCAGATTCCTACTTCATTCATTCGTTTAATTGTATTTATTGAGCGCTTACTATGTGCAGAACACTGTACTAAACACTTGGAATGTACAATTCGGCAACAGATAGAGACAATCCCTGCCTAACAACGGGCTCACAGCCTAAACGGGATCTCATCTATGATTCTATTTATGTATTATGATGGTATTGATGCCTGTATACTTGTTTTGTTTTGCTGTCTGTCTTCCCCTTTTCGGCTGTGACCCCACTGTTGGGCAGGGATTGTCTCTATCAGTTGCCAAATTGTACATTCCAAGCGCTTAGTACAGTGCTCTGCACACAGTAAGCACTCAATACGATTGAATGAATGAATCCTCTTTCCACCAGGCCACACCTTTACCAATATCCGGTCCCGAAAAATCAAGAAACACACACCCCAGTGCTATCTAGGGAAAATGAGATGAAAGCAATATCTCCCTAGTGACAAATTCTCCCAAGAATTGTTTCAAATTAGAGGAATTCAGCCATCTCGAAGCACCGCCTTTCCTGAGAAACTTGTTATGAAGCAAAATAAGAGTTCTGCTACTTCTCTTATTGTGCAGCTCCTCAATTTTGTTTCCTGCGTATTGCGAGAGGCAATGCTGCACCTGGATCAAGTAGAAAAATTGTCTTTCAGAATAATTTGAATGTAGTTAAATATGTATTTACAAATATAGGCTTTCATCTAGAATTTACATCTTAAAAACCAGTGAGAGTATTTTCTGAGCATTTTCTTAATCATCTCTGCATTCCGAGTGTTTTTCATGGCTATGTAAATCACTGCGCCGTGTTCCTAGATAAGTGTGTAATCGCTAGGGTTTTGTCTCAACAGCCTGTCTAATTTCTGTCTCTTCTCTCTGAATGGAAGTTATAATATCAGTGCCTCACATGAACTCCTATGCCTTCTCAGTGAATATATAATGTCTCGGTGAAGTACTGTCTGGTTGAGAATGAAAGGAAGAGGAAATTGGACCCGTGTTGAAAAAAATGCAGGTCAGATATTCACTACCCAGCTGGTCAGACAAATTCTGTGATGCCAAATGTCTGAGGGTTGCTTTCAGGGTGGACCTCCGAGGGTTTGGGGACACCCTGGGTTTGAATGTTGGACAGATGAACTCTGCTCCCCATCCTCCCTCTGGAAACAGGACCGAAATACAATCTTCATTCATTCATTCATTCATTCATTCAATCGTATATATTAAGCGCTGACTGTGTGTAGAGCACTCTACTAAGCATTTGGAAAAGAACAATACAGCAATAAACAGTGACAGTCCCTGCCCACAGTGATCTCACAGACTGGAGTAGGGGGTCGGGGGGAGACAGACATTAATATAAATTTAACAAATGACAGATGTATATATAAGTGCTGTGGGGCTGGGAGAAGGGGAAGAGCAAAGGGAGCAAGTCTTGGAGGAAGGCCTCTTGGAGGAGGTGAGCCTTCAGTAGGGCTTTGAAGGGAAGAGTGATTGTTTGGCAAATTTGAGGAGGGCGGCCATTCCAGGCCAGAGGTAGGATGTGGGCCAGAGGTCGACGGCAGGACAGGTGAGGAGGCGGCCCAGTGAGAAGGTTAGCACCAGAGGGGCAGAGTGTGCAGGCCGAGCTATAGGAGAGAAGGCAATCTCATCCCTTCCTTTAGGAGAAGCAGCGTGGCTCAGTGGCAAGAGCACAGGCTTGGGAGTCAGAGGTCACGGGTTCTAATTCCGCCTCCAGCTGTGTGATTGTGGGCAAGTCACTTAACTTCTCTGTGCCTCAGTTCCTTCATCTGTAAAATAGGCATTAAGACTGTGAGCCTCAAGTGGGACAACCTGACCACCTTGTATCCTCCCCAGTGCTGTGCACATAGTAAGTGCTTAACAAATGCCATCATTATTATTATTATCCCACAAGCCATTGGGGTTGCTGCTCAAAAGCGTGCTGGGAAAATCCAACCCAGAGCCTTGATGTCTATCTTCCCCTGAAGACTCTAAACTTGTGTCTACCAACTCTGTTATATCATACTCTCCCAAGATCTTAGTACAGCGCTCTGCATGCAGTAATCACTCATTAAATACCACCGAAGGATCGACTGAGGCATTTGTTGGAGTGTCTCACGAGGGCTGCGGGATTTTGTGTTTGGGAAGTTCACAGACAAGAAGACTGCCACACAGAAGCATTAGTGCAGGACGCCTAATGTGTTATTCAAAAATTATCTGGAATTCACTGCAAAATTATTTAAGGGCCTGTTGCAGTATTCTTCTGAGATCTGTTGGTGCTCATTTTATCTGGAATATGGAGAATGGTAATTGAACTGAATTGGATTTTGTCAGGGCTCATTCCATTCTAGAAAGTAAAGTAGACTCATGCACTTCTTCAAACTATAATAATAATAATTATGGTATTTGTTAAGCACTTACTATGTGCCAGATATTACACTAAGTGCTGGGATGGATACAAGCAAATTGGGACAAGTCCCTTGTCACACTGGGGCCTCACTAACTCAATTCCTATTTTACATATGAGGTAACTGAGGCACAGAGAAGTGAAGTGACTTGCCTAAGATCACACAGCAGACGTGGCAAAGCCAGGATTAGAACCCATGACCTTCTGAGTTCCAGGCTTGTGCTCTAGCCACTACGCCATGGACTGCCTAAATGCCGTCTTCCCACCAGGAAGCGATTTAGGCATCGGACATATCACTGCCCAGTAGGAGTCCAGGGGAGATGTCTCTTCCAGCAAGACTGGAGATATGTGAACCTGTGTATATTAACCACACACTTATAATCAATGCACACCAGTTGCAGTAATATAATGTACATGAGCTGTACAAACAACCAAGGATGGGAAAATAGTACTTGGATGACTAACTAATGTCCACTTTAGTAAAGACAAAACTAATAAACCAGAGTAATATACCCATAGCAAAACCAAATTTCCATGAATTGGTGCCTCCTAATTGTAAAGTAAAATTTAAGCTGACACACAGAAAAATACATTCATTTGATGGTCTTACCTAGCATTTTTAAATGATGTACCTTGGCAAACGCTTTATAAAATGGTCCAGCACAATTTAAAGTTTAAGCTAAAAGTTTGCAGGGAGAAGTGTGACCTACTGGAAATAATAATGATAATAATAATAATGATGGTATTTGTTAAGTGCTTATTATGTGCCAAGCACTGTTCTAAGCACTAGGGTAGATACAGCATAATTAGGTTGATCCACATGAGGCTCACAGTCTTAATCCCCACTTTACACATAAGGTAGCAGAGGCACAGAGAAGTTGTGACTTGCCCAAAGTCACACAGCTGTTAAGTGGCAGAGCTGGGGTTAGGACCCACAACCTTTGACTCCCAAGCCCAGGCTCTTTCCACTAAGCCAAGCACGGGACAGGGAATCAGAGGACCTCGGTTCTAATCCCAGTTCTCAATCAATTATATTTATTGATCATGGTGTGCAGAGCACTGTACTAAATGCTTTGGAGCAAACACTATAACAGAATTGGTAGACCCATTCCCTGCCCACAATGAGCTTACGGTCCAGAGGGGAAGACAGTCCTTAATATATATAAAAGAATTATAGATATGTACATAAATGCTGGGTGGGATGCTGAGGGTGGGGTGAAAAAAGAGTACAAATCCAAGTGCAAAGGTGATGCAGAAGGGAGAGGGGGTAGAGGAAATGAGAGCTTAGGGAGGGAAGGTCACTTGCCTGATCTTGGACAAAGAACACAACCTCTCTATGCCTCAGTTTCCTCATCTGCAATATGAGGATTAAATACCAGTTCTGCATTCTACTTTTACTCTGTGGGATTTCCAGGTGGGACAGGGACTACATCTGACCTGATTAACTTATAATCATTCAGTCTCATTTATTGAGTGTTTACTGAGTGCAAAGCACTGTACTAAACACTTTAATATTTGTTAAATGCTTACTATGTGCCAGGCACTATACTAAGCACTGTGGAGAATACAAGCAAATCATGTTGGACCCAGTCCCAGTCCCATTTGGGGCTCAGATTCTCAATACCCATTTTAAAGATGAGGTAACTTGGGCATGAAGAAATGAAGTGTGCTGTTAATGCAATCCTCGCACACAGTGACTGCTTTACAAACATCACAATTATTATCTCTATCTGGCCATTTTCAGAAATGATGCTACTGTGACACTCTACCCATGTGGGCAAATGTGACTGAAGATCAATGTGTTATCAATACTCTGTTCATCAGTGTCTTTTTTATTTTATTTCATTTTTACAGAACTTATTCAGAGCTTGCATTGGGCTAGACCCTCCACTAAACGCTGGAGTAAGTACGAGATAGACAAGTTGGACACAGTTCCTGTCCCACACAGAGCTCAGTCTTAATCCCCATTTACAGATGAAGTAACTGAGGCACAGAGAAGTTAAGTGACATCCAAAGCCAGTTACAAAGCAGCATGGCATAGTTGATAGAGCTCGGGCCTGGGAGCCAGAAAGACATGGGTTCTAATCCTGGCTCCACCACTGTCTGCTGTGTGACCTTGGGCAAGTCGCTAAGAAGTTGCAGAGACTTCACTTCTCAGTGCCTCAGATACTTCATCTGTAAAATGGGCATCAAGAGCCCCCATGAGTGCCCGTGGGACAAGAACTGAGTCCAATCTGATTATCTTGTATCTACTCCAGCTGTTAGAACAGTGCTTGAAACATTGTAAGTGCTTAACAAATACATTCATCATCATCATTATTATTATTATTATCATTATTACTTGCCTTATTAAAGGCGTATCTCCAAGTGGCTTTCCCTGACTAAGCCCTCCTTTCCTCTTCTCCCCCTCCCGTCTGCCATGGCACTAATGTACATATCTGTCATATAATTTATTTATTCATATTAATATTTGCCTCCCGCCCATATGGTAGAGGTGCAGATAATGGGTTTTATTTTTATATTGTACTCTCCCAAGTGTCTAGTACAGTGCTTTGAACAGAGCAAGCACTCAATAAATATGATTAAATGAATGAAAGAATCAATGAACTTGCCCAAGGTCACACAACAGACAGATGGCACAGCCAGAATTAGAACCCAGGTCCTCTGACTCCCAAACCCATGCTACTTCTCTTGAATCTAAAAGTAGTAACTTACTACAATCAAGGGTTTGTCCCAAACAAGGCATGTCTCCTTTTGAGCTACCCCTTATTATCCTGAACCGGGTGAAGGTTTTAGCTTCATAATCCCTTTCGGGATTGCCGGTCTCCTAGCCGGGCTGCCTCCCAGGAGAGTCAGATGATGTGACTGTCTTTCCCCGTCTTTAAATTGTTTACTCTGCCCTTCTGGCCTATTTGTGTCCCTCTAAAATCATACCAGAGGACTCAGTGCCTCCTCCAAACAGATAAACCTATGAGTTTCCTGTTGACCAAGATACCAACTCGACTTAGGCTGAAGTTCAGGAGGTCAGTGGCAGAATTCAGACTGACTTCTGCAATAGATATTTTCATTTTGGAGTAAAACATGATTCAGGAGTTAGAACCTCAGTTTTACACATGGGTAATTAGATGTTAAGTGCTAACTTCTCCTTCTGGGATAATGGTAATTTTCTTTTTCTTTTAGCGATGCCCATATTATTTGCATTTCTTTGGCTACTCAGTACCTTGCCATTAAATGTGAAAGACATTTGAAGTACATGTCAACTTTTCTCTGCTAGGAAACTGTTTTGGAAGGTTTTTGTGCGTGTGCTCAACAAATGTTTTATAACAAAGGCATTTTCTCATAATCACAAGACAACCGAAAGACAAATGATAATTTGTGTTCTTTTGTTCTGAATCCTCAGTGTTCTATTCATTAGCTTAAACTATGAGCTTCATTTTTAGCTAAAATTAGGCTCACATGTGCTGGAAAATGAAACGTGGTATATTTCCATTCCCACATTTTTAAACCGTGAGTTCTTAAATGGAATATGGAAGAGACAATCTCTTGGAATAAATGAAAAAAAAAAACATGCTTGGGGGAGATGCTCATGTGATGTTCTTTAATTTTGTTGTTATTCAGTTGATGGAATAACAAGAGTTTATTTTAAACTCTTAAGGTTCCGGGCATGGTCAGATCCTATGTGTTAAAGGAAGCCCTAAGGGTAATTGACCTCTCTCAGAGATTGGTTTCAGAAATGGTAGAATTAATCAGAGTAAGTCATTCAAATTTACCTGTGCTCGTTGATTGGGCCTACACTGGACAAAATGATCCCTAAATTTTCAGATAATCCCAAAGCTACATATTTCTCAGTGGCACAGATGGAAGCACGTTTGGTTTGAATCAAGCAGCAGATGGATTTGTGGTTAGAATGGCCAGTGACAGCACATTTTTTATGGTATTTGTTAAGTACTTACTATGTGCCAGACACTGTAATCGTGTTGGGGTAGATGCAAGGTAATCAAGTTGGATGCGGATAATATCCCGCATAGGGCTCACAATCTTAATTCCCATGTAGAGATGATGTAACTGAAGCACGAAAAAGTGACGTGCCCAAGGTCACACAGCAGACGAATCACGGAGGCAGAATTAGAACCCAGGCCCTTCTGACTCGCAGGCCCATGTTCTATCAACTAGGCCAGGCAGTTTCTCAGTTGGACATCTCGTGCAGTATGCCAAGGATGTAGAACATTTTGCAAAAGTTCTCCTGAATTTAGAGCATTTCTCTAGAGAGACCCTAAAGTCCTGACTGTCACTCCAGTGTCACTGCACTCCCTTCCCATGTCTCTCTAAACACGGGTCCACTTCCGAACTCAGGAACTCAGTGGCTGGAGAGAGCCTGCATGCCTAATTGAAAGAGCACCAGGCCTGAGAGTCAGAGGACCTGGATTCTAATCCTGGCTCTGCCTCTTGTCTGCTGTGTGACCTTGGGCAAGTCACTTCACTTCTCTGGCCCTCAGTTATCTCATCTGTAAAATGAGGATTAAGAATGTGAGCTCCATGTGGGACAGGGACTGTGTCCAGCCTGAATTGCTTGTACCCACCCTGGATAGTGCCGGGAACAAATTAACACTTAAATACCACAGTTATTATTTTTATAACAAAAAGCAGCATGGTTTAGTGGATAGAGCAACAGCCTGAGAGTCAGAAGGACCTGGGTTCTAATCCTCACTCTGCCACATCTCTGCTGTTTGAACTTGGGCAAGTCACTTCACTTCTCTGACCCTCAGTTACCTCATCTGTAAAATGGGGATTAAAATGTGAGCCTCATATGGGACAGGGATTTATCCAACCTGATTTAACTGAATGTATCCCAGCACTTAGAACAGTGCTTGGCACATAGTAAGTGCTTAACAAGTTTCGTACTTATTATTATTAGTATTACAGAACACACGTACATGGGGCCATATCAATACCAGCTGAAAAATGCACTGCCCAATATAAGACCAAAAAAATGACCACCAATCTCCACCCTGGCTGCAATTTCTTTCCCTGCTTTTCTGAATTTAGAGGGAGGAACACAGGGAAGGACCGCAGTGGATGACAGCAACCAACTCTCCTAGGTACTTCTCTACCAAGGGAAACCCTCCATGCTTCTCTCTTTTCCTCAGGTTCTGGAGGGAGAATCTCTGCTCTAAGTTTCAAGAGTTTTCCTCAGCGTGATTTAATCAGTCGTATTTATTAAGTGCTTACTGTGTGCAGTGCACTCTACTAACTGTGATTCATTCAGTTGTCGTATTTATTAAGTGCTTACTGTGTGCATTGCACTCTACTAAGTGCTTGGGAAAGTACAATACAATAATAAACAGTGACACTCCTTGTCCACAACAAGCTTACAGTCTAGAGGTGGGGAGACAGACATCAAATCAAATAAACAGACATCGATACAATGGGCCAAACCACCATTTTGGCTCCGACAGACTGAGGAATGGATTCTATCTACTATGGGGAAATCCTCATATATTCATCAGGTGGTGCTAATGGAACTTGGAGAGGGGAAGTGGAGTGTAGTTTATGTCAACCTGACTAGGCCAGTGATCATGAGGGTTATAATGGAGTTTCCTGCAGAAAACTCTGCTCAAGGAGAGTCTCTTGGGTCTCTCCTTAAGGAACTCAGGACTGAGAACCTCTACCAGGAATGCAGTGATGTAGTAATAATAATAGTGGTCTTTGTTAAGTGCTTACTATGTACTAGGCACTGTTCTAAGCACTGGGGTGGAATCAAGCAAATCAGATTGGGCACAGTCCCTATCCCGTGTAGACTTCATTGACTCAATCCCCATTTTCCAGATGAGGTAACTGATGCCCAGAGAAGTGGAGTGACTTGCCCAAGGTCACAGAGCAGACAAGTGGCAGATCCGGGATTAGAACTGTTGACCTTCTGCCCCCCAGCCTTGTGCTCTATCCACTATGCCATCTTGTAAAATGTCACTCAAGGTCTCTCATCTTTATTACCATTTTACCAGGGGACAGGGTTGCAGTACCAAGTCCTGGATGCAGTCAATCCTTCAGACCTTTTAGAGTCTGGAAGTTCTATTCTTCACAGTATAGGCCATATGTGGACATTTCATGGGAAACAGCGTGGCTTAGTGGAAAGAGCACGGGCTTGGGAGTCAGAGGTCATGGGTTCTAATCCTTGCTCAGTCACTTGTCTGCTGTATGTCCTTGGGCAAATAACTTCACTTCTCTGTGCCTGGGTTACCTCATCTGGAAAATGGGGATTAAGACTGTGAGCCCCATGGTGACAGCCTGATTACCTTGTATCTATCCCAGCATTTGGAGCAGTGCTTGGCACATAGTAAGGGCTTAATAAATGCTATAATTATTTCAAAGACTCTCTGGAAACAGAGATGCAGCATGTCTTAGAGAAAGGAGCTTGAGACTAGGAAACCAGAGACCCATGTTCTGTTTGACCTTCGGCAAGACACTTAACCTCTCTGGGCCTCAATTTTCTCACCTGTAAAATAGGAGAAAGATAGATTGTGAACAGCCTTATAGCTACCTCCAGCCCTTACCACATGAAAAGTGCTTAATAAATGTCATAAAATTCTTATTCTTGTGAAGCGCATGCAAAAGTTCTACCTGCACAACACTCAAAAAGCAACATGATGTAATGGATAGACCATGGGTTATGGGTTCTAATTTCAGCTCCATCACTTGTCTGCTGTGTGACCTCATCCGTAAAATGGGGATTAAGATTGTGAGCCCCAGGTGGGACATGGAGCGTGTCCAGCCTGATTATCTTGTATCTATCCGAGCACTTAGTACAGTGCCTGGAACATAGTAAGCACTTAATAAATACCATCATTATTAATATTAGTATTACTTACCCCAAAGTACCAATATAGTGCCAACGCTTAGCCTGAAAGGCCATGAACTGTATTTCCCCAACATTTGCTTATTTTCAATATTCCTCCTGAAATTCCCTAGACCAATGAGGAGGGGAAGTAAGTGTGTCTTGGCCCACAGCACTAGCACAAAGCTCAGTACATTCTGCTGCCACTAATAATAATGATGCCAGTTTTTCCATAGCTCCCAGGAACTTGTCTTTTAAGTAATGCATGTGGTGAAAGGATGGATCCTGAGCTAACAGAGAATGGAGGACTGGGCTTTTTCCATCATTCTTTTCCACAGTTCTCTAAAACAACTTCACTAAAAGAAAACATGGCCTCAGGTGTTTGGATAGCACCGTCTGCCCTAGGTGGCTTATATCTGTTTAAGGAATAAAGACTCCGCAGCAGGAGCCTGAGCTATTTCTTGGGTGACAGGGTCGCTTTTAAATCGAGAACAAACACTTGATATTATAGGTGATGATTCATGCTGACTTGTCAAAAAACATCAGGGGAGGGGGAGAAAGGTCAGGCTGGGACGGGATATGAAAGGTGAAAGGTTACTCAGGGCTGCGAGGAGCCAGTCAGCAAGCTCGAGCAAATCGATATCAAAGAACCATTTTCTCAACCCTGGAGCGAGATCCCGACTGACCAGGCCGAGGGAGCAGTGCTCTGCTTTGGCAAATAAGGTCAGAAAGTGGACCCCCCCACACATACCCCTGGGTAAAGAACTAATTACCCTCAGCAGGACTGATCTCAGCACTCCTTGTCCTGACATCTTCCAGGTGATTGGTGACCCAGATCCCGTCACAGCGACCACCTCTACTATTACAGATGTTTGTTTAGCTGTGGAAATGGCACCGAGAATAATAATAATAATAATAATTATGGTACTTGTTAGCTGTGTGACTGTGGGCAAGTCACTTAACTTCTCTGAGCCTCAGATCCCTCATCTGTAAAATGGGGATTAAGACTGTGAGCCTCATGTGGGACAACTTGATTACCCTGTATCTACCCCAGCGCTTAGAACGGTGCTCTGCACATAGTAAGCGCTTAACAAATACCAACATTATTATTATTATTATTATTATTACTTACTTACTAGGGGCCTAGCACTGTTCTAGGAGCTGGAATAGATACAAAGTTTGGTTACAGTCCTTATCCCACATGGGGCTCACACTCTTATTATCATTTTAGAGATGAGGTAACTGAGGCACAGAGAAGTTAAGTGACTTGCCCAAGGTCACACAGAAGACATGTGGCAGAGTCAGCATTAGAACCCAGGTTCTTCTGACTCCCAAGCCCATGCTCTATCCACTAAGCCACACTGCTTCCGAAGCAAGAACGGCACCACTCCAAATAATAATAATGATCATGGTATTTGTTAAGCGCTTTCTATGTGCCAGGCAATTTACTAAGCACTGGGGGGCTACAAGCAAATAAGGTTGGGCACAGTCTCTATCCCGTGTGGGCCTCACAGCCTCAATTGCCATTTTACATGTACTGCCCCTGGCCTGGAATGCCCTTCCTCCTCAAATCCGACAGACAATTGCTCCTCTCTTTCAAAGCCTTATTGAAGGCATATCTCCTCCAAGAGGCCTTCCCAGACTAAACCCCACTTTTCCTCATCTCCACTCCCTTCTTCGTTGCCCTGACCTGCTCTCTTTGCTCTTCCTCTTTCCCAGCCCCACAGTACTTATGTCCATATCTGTAATTTGAGCAAGACTGAGCTCCTCATCTTCCCTCCCAAGCCCAGTCCTCTCCCAGACTTCCCTATCACCGTGGATGGCACGACCATCCTTCCCGTCTCTCAGGCCCGCGATCTCAGTGTCATCTTTGACTCGTCTCTCTCGTTCACCCCACACATCCTATCCATTACCGAGACCTGCCGGTTTCACCTTTACGATATCGCCAAGATCCGCCCTTTCCTCTCCACCCAAACGGCTACTTTACTGCTACGGGCTCTCGTCATATCCCGGCTAGACTACTGTGTCAGCCTTCTCTCTGATCTCCCTTCCTCCTCTCTCGCCCCGCTCCAGTCTATTCTTCACTCCGCTGCCCGGCTCATCTTCCTGCAGAAACGCTCTGGGCATGTCACTCTCCTTCTTAAACACCTCCAGTGGTTGCCTATCGACCTCCGCTCCAAACAAAAACTACTCACTCTAGGCTTCAAGGCTCTACATCACCTTGCCCCTTCCTACCTCTCCTCCCTTCTCTCTTTCTACCGCCCACCCCGCACGCTCCGCTCCTCCGCCGCCCACCTCCTCACCGTCCCTTGGTCTCGCCTATCCCGCCGTCGACTCCTGGGCCACATGCCCCTGCGGTCCCGGGATGCCCTCCCTCCTCACCTCCGCCAGGCTAATTCTCTTCCCCTCTTCAAAACCCTATTTAAAACTCACCTCCTCCAAGAGGCCTTCCCAGACTGAGCTCCCCTTCTCCCTCTACTCCCTCTACCGCCCCCCCCTTCACCTCTCCGCAGCTAAACCCTCTTTTCCCCTCATTTCCCTCTGCTCTCCCCTCCCTTCCCATCCCCTCAGCACTGTACTCGTCTGCTCAACTGTATATATTTACATTACCCTATTTATTTTGTTAATAAAATGTACATCGCCTTGATTCTATTTAGTTGCCATTGTTTTTACGAGATGTTCTTCCCCTTGACTCTATTTATTGCCATTGTTCTCGTCTGTCTGTCTCCCCCGATTAGACTATAAGCCCGTCAAACGGCAGGGACTGTCTCTATCTGTTGCTGACTTGTTCATTCCAAGCGCTTAGTACAGTGCTCTGCACATAGTAAGCGCTCAATAAATACTATTGAATGAATGAATGAATGAATAATTTTATCTATTTGTATTAATGTCTGTTACCACCGCCCCCAGACTGTAAACTCGTCGGCAGGGGATGTGTCTGTTGTTGTATTGTACTTTTCCAAGCACTTTGTACAGTGGTCTGCACACAGTAAGCGCTCAATAAGTACGATTGAATGAATGAATGAATGCCAGACACTGTACTAAGCATTGGGATAGATACAAGCTAATCAGATTGGACACAGTCCATGTCCCACATGAGGCTCACATTTTTAAACCCCTTTCACAAATGAGGTATTTGAGGCAAAGAAAAGTGAAGTGACTTGCCCCAGGCCACACAGCAGACAAATGGTGGAGCTGCGATTAGAACTCTGGTCCCCTGACACCCAGGCCCATGCTCTTTCCTCTAGGCCAATGATGTTACTGTTTCCTCAACAATAAATGTGGTAAGAAACTTGGTTCAAAGGCAGTGTCACACCTGATCAGTTCCTGAGAAATTATAGGACCATCAGGTCTGTGACAAAGGAGAATGCATTTCTAGGGAGCATGCTAAAGCACAGAAGCTTCACCTAATGAAATTGGCAATTAGGATAAAAAACAAAATTAGAATTAAGGGCAATTGGAACTGAGACCAACCAAATAAAGGATTCACATGGGCATTTGCCTGTCTTAGTATTTACTCCATTCCTGTGGTGACTAAGCTATTTAACCCCTTGAGAGGACACATTCAATGCCAGTGTTTTCCTTCCCCAAATCATTACAGGCCTGGTTGGATGTCGTTCTGGCTCTTTCCTGTAATACAAGTCAACATCACTTCAAAACATTTAGGACCAAGTCATGATGCAGAGTTTAGGTTAGAGTGAATTCAGAGTCCTCCTCAATTCACATCTCCAAGAAGCTTTCCCTGATTAAACCCTCATTTTTCCTATTTGCTTTCCCTTTCGTGGCTTCTTTGTATTTAGATCTGTACCCCTTAAGCATTTAATTACACCTCAACACCAGCTCCTCCACAGTCTACTGATGAACTGGATTTGGGTGAGACATGCACTTTTTAGACGGATCCTTCATTAGGACCTGGCAGTTAGATTATCTCAGATACCATCTCTAATTTTTCTCCTTTATAGCTGTAACTCTCCAATAACCTAGCATGTGACCTTTGTCCTTGAGTTTATCTAAACCCCATCTTGAATCTGCTGAATTTTTAGTCTGCAAACACTTCCATGGGTAATGAATTCCTTATGCTTACCACCCACTGAGGGAAGATATTTTTCCTTTTATTTGTCTGGAACCTATGACCTTCTAATTTAATGGGTGACCCCCTCAACTCCAGATAGCAGGGCAAACACACTTCAGTGGATGCCATTATCAGGGGTCAGGGTCATTACTATATGACCCCTGTGAGATTTTGGGTTTTTTAAAATCACATTTGTTAAGTGCTTACTATGTGCCAGGCACTGTACTAAGTGCCTGGGTAGATAAAAGCAAATTAGGTTGGGGACAGTTCATATCCCACATGGGGCTCATAGTCTTATTCCCTTTTTCACAGATGAAGTGACTGAGGCACAGAGACGTGAAGTGACTTGCCAAGGCCACACAGCAGTCAAGTGGCGGAGCCGGCCTTAGAACCCAGGCCTGGGCTCTATCCCAACCCAAACTGGACTGCTCAATGGGAGATATCCAATGCTCACACGGGCATTTATTACACTGATATCATTTTATCTTAGGAGCCAGAAGGTAGATGGCTTCACTTTGGAGCATTAAGGGGGAAAAGGAACGTGTTTTCTTTGTATCATTAAGACCAATATCGTGATACTACTGTTGTAGAGAGAGGGAGACTAATACCTTTCCCACTGTGTCTTCCTCCCTCTAGTTAGGAGGGACAATATGCCACAGAAAAGATATCTTTTACATAAACACAGATGTTTTTAACCATAAAATCCCTTTGATTTATCTCTGAACGAAGCCCCGGATTCTACCCACTGGTTGCTCAGTTGAACAGAGAATTTACTCTAGAGAGAGAAATTTCCTGTGCAGAGGAGGAAAAAGAAATTGCCTTATCATCCCTCTATGGCAGAAAAAGGATAAAGTATTCATGAACAGAAACTTTATTCTGTCTGTGATTGCTGCTAATGGTTCTTTGAGTCTGATGATGATGTGCAGAGAAAATACAGTCTCTACATGGTAAGAGATAGCATTGTATTCTGGAAACAATGGACCATAAATCTCAAACATTTCTAACTTCTTCCAGAGAGGTCACTGATTTGGGTTTCAAATTCTTCTCATTTCTGTCCAGTATGTTCTGCATTAGAGAATAGAGTGGAAAACAACTAATTCAAATCTGATATGGAAGCAATCAGGAAGCTTATTTAAAATGAAAAAGGTCTCAATCATTTTTGAGGATTGTTTTTCCGAATAAAAGATTACGCATTTATCTGTGATACTGATCTCAAATAGCTGATCAGAGAATATTGGCGCCCAAAGAGAAATTTTGCCATAATAAGGTAAAGTAAAATATTCAGCTAAAATAAAAAAGAATAAAGAAATAAATAGGAGAAGCAGTGTGGCTTTATGGACCGAACATGGACCTGGGAACCAGAAGGACCTGGGTTTTAATCCCTGTTCTGCCATTTGTCTGCTGCATGACCTTGGACAAGTCACTTAATATCTCCATGCCCTCATCTGTAAAAAGAAGATTAAGACTATGAGCCCCATCTTGGTTAGGGACTGTGTCCAGCCTGATTACTCTGTAACTACCCCTGCACTTAGAACAATGCCTGGCACATAGCAAGCACTTTAGAAATATCACAGAAAATAAAAACGTTCTTGAGCCAGGAAAGCTCCCATTAGCTAAAGGCAAAATAATGAATTCTCATATAGTTGTTTGGGGATTTCCATCCTTTAATGAGCAGTTGCATAACACCCTGAGCCACACATGCTATTCCACAGTAATTTAAGCATTGCCATGTCCTTTCAGTGACATGCACGTTCACAGTAAAACTTAGAGCTCAAGAATAATCATCTTTTCTAAAGGGGAGACCATGGGACTGGAGGTCAGGACTTCCAGGTTTTGGTCCCAGTTCTGCTGTTGGCTTAAAAATAATAATAATCATGATATTTGTTGAACACTTAGTAGCCTAGTCTAGTCTCTGTAGACTGTAAGTTTGCTGTGGGCAGGGAATGCATCTATCAGCTCTGTTGTACTGTACTCTCCCAAGTGCTTTGTATAGTGATTGGCACAGAGTAAATGTGCCATAAGTACAATTGACGATGCTACTATCCAGAATGTCTTCAAACTATACGAAGTTGTCTTGGGGACACTCACTTTAACCCTAGCACCTCAGGTGGCACTGAGGGGTCCAGAGTTCAAATGAAGATTCCCAGGATACCCACATCAGTGTTCCATCCCACTCAGGAGAAGGGAGAAGGAGCTCACAGACCATTTTGCTTTTCTAATGGATTACAAATGATGATTTATCCTTAAATCTTTCTACATTAGAACATGTTGATTTGAAATAGTTGGCTGGGATTAGCCAGTTTTACTAAGGAGTTATAGCACTTATTTCCCAGTGTTAACACTTATAAACCTTCCTAAAACATATTTTCCCTCAGGGAAGCATTCTGGCCTAATGGAAAGAGCACAGGTCTCAGAATCAGAGGCTTGGCTTCTAATATTTGCTCCGCCTCTCGTCTGCGGTGTGTGACTTTAGGCAAGTCATTTCACTTCTCTGTGCCTCCATTCTCATCTGCAAAATGGGGATTCAATACCTGTTCTCTCTCCTACATATACTGTGAGCCCCATGAGGGACCTTATTATCCTGTATCTATCTCAGTGCTTAATACAATACTTGATATGCATATTAATGATTTTCTCCCCCTCTAGACTGTAAGCTTATTATGGGTAGGGAACACATCCGCTAATTCTGTTCCATCATGCTCTTCCAAGTGTTTAGTAGAGTGTTCTCCACATTGAAAGCACTCAGAAAATACATTTGATTGATTGGTACATAGTAAGAGCTTAACAAGTATTATAATTATCATTATTATTATCAAGTACAGGTTGTCCTTTCCCAAACATTTAGTGCAGTGCACTGCACTTGATATATGCTCAGTAATAACAATTATTTCTATCACCACCACTACTAAATATGTAGTTGGAGTTCAGGTCTAGGCCAAGTATGTCAATTCAATCCACTGTACAATTTCAAACCAGTGAATGACATACTATTCTTCCTTGTCAGATCATTTGTATGCTATGTAAACCTTTAATAGATACAGTACGATTTTCCTGCATCCAAACAAACTCAAATCATGAAACGATAAATGTACCTATATCCCATCAAGCCTTAGTTAACTCCCAAATGACTTCAGTGTGGGTAACAATACCGTGGGAAGGATGATGATGATGATGATCGTATTTGTTAGGTGCTTACTATGTGCCAAGCACTGTTCTAAGCGCTGGGGTAGATACAAGGTAATTAGGTTGTCCCACGTGGGGCTCACCGTCTTAATCCCCATTTTACAGATGAGGTAACTGAGGCACAGAGAAGTTAAGTGACTTGCCCAAAGTCACAGAGCTGATGATGTTTAAAATTCACTTGTTAACAGGAAAGCAAGAAAAACATTAAATCTATCCTTTATCCATGGACACAAAAACACTGCAGAAATTTTTAAAGTAGTGTCTCAAAAGGGTGAGAGGCCACACATTTTGGAAAAAGTCACAGTAACTAGTGGTTGATAAAATAGCCCATGAGGTGATCTAGACCTCAATCTACTATAAAGTGGTCTGACACTCCAGATCAACATCATCTAATTCTACCTAAGAGAAGCAGCATGGCTTAGTGGAAAGAACACGGGCTTGGGAGTCAGAGGATGTGGGTTCTAATTCTGACTCCACCACTTGTCTCCTGGGCAAGTCACTTAACTTCTCTATGTCTCAGTTACCTTATCTGTAAAATGGGAATTAAAAGTGTGAGCCTCACGTGGGACAACCTGATTACCCTGATTATCTATCCCAGCACTTAGAACAGTGCTTAACACATAGTAAGCGCTTAACAAGTATCATAATTATCATTATTATTATTCCTGGTCGTTCTAGCTGCAAATTCATTCATTCACTCAATCGTATTTATTTATTGCTTACTAAGTGCAAAGCACTGTACTAAGTGCTTGGGAGAGTACAATATGACAACAAACTGACACATTCCTGTGCAAATCAATCAATCAATGGGATTATGGAGCACTTACTGAGACCCCAAATACCACACATATCTAATGCTGAACTCACCAATTAGACTGTGAGCCTGTCATTGGGCAGGGATTGTTTCTATCTGTTGCCATATTGTACATTCCAAGTGTAGGGTGCTCTGCACATAGTAAGGGCTCAATAAATACTCTTGATTGAACGAATGAATGATCTACTGATTTCTTCACCCTAACATTCTTCCACTGCCATCTTCCCAATATGGATAACACCACCATCCTGCCTGTCTCAGAAACCCTACACCTCTCTCTTTCATCCCACATATTCAGTCACTTACCAAATCCTGTCATTTCTATCTTCACAACATCTCCAGAACCTCTCCCATCCTCTCCATCCAAACTGCCACTATGTTGGTTCAAACCCTTGTTATGTTCTGCTTTGACTACTGCATTAGCCTCCTCCCTGACCTCCCTACCTCCAAACTCTCCCTTCTGTAGTACACATTTCCCTCTGTTGCCCATATCGTTATTATAAACAATGATTCTATGCACATCTCCCCACTCCTCAACAACCTCTTATGGTTGCCCATCTTTCCCCACATCAAACAGAAACTCCTCCTTCTCAGGCTTTGAGGCAATCAGCCCTCTACCCCTTAGTGTTTCTCTCTCCTCTCTCCCACTCCACATACTTCACTCCTCTGACTTCAACCTACTAATTGTGCTTCACTTTCTCATCATGTGTCATGGATATCTTATTCACATTCTCTCTCCTCTCTGGAACATCTTCCCACTTCATATCCCACAGGCCACTACTCTCCAAATCTTCAAAACCCTCCTAAAATCACAGCTCCTCCAGCAAGTCTTCCCTGATTACCCTCTTGTCTCCCTGCCCTATTTTCCCTTCCTTCAGTATTATGTATGCATTTGATTCTATACCCGTTAAGCCCTTAGACGTCCCCCTGCCTCTCCCAGACATTATGTACATATTTCCACCACTTGTAATTTATTTTTAGTCTATTTTCCCCACTAGATTGCAAACTCCTTGAGGGCAAAGATCCTGTCTACTTTCTAAATTGTACTCTGTCCAATGTTTAGTTCCGCTCTCTGCAAAATATAAGTGCTCAATAAATACCACTGTTTGATTTATTTAGGTTTGAGTGCAGATCAGTCTATTAAACTCTTAGCAGTGTACAATTGTATTTATTGACCATTTACTGTGTCCAGAGCACTGTATTAAGCACTTGAGAAAGTACAATACAAAAATAAACAGTGACATTCCCTGCCATAAAGTAAAGAGACATGATCCATGCCCACAAGGGGCTTCTAATCTTACAAATACATCCATGATCAAAAACCAAAATGCAACTTTATTTCCTAAACAGCATTTTGCTTAAGATGAACAAAGGTATTATTTTGTCTAAATTGTTTCACTTTAAAGATGGTTACAGGAAGTTACTTTTATCTATTGGGCAAACATCTACACAATCACTGGTATTTACTGAGCCCTTACTTTTTGCAGAGAACTGTGTAAAGTGTTTGGGAAATATAACAGATCTGGTAGACATATTCCCTGCCCCCAACAAGCTTACAGTCTAGAGATGTCATAATATAGAAATCTTAGGTCATTCCTACCTTTCCAATTATATAATATTTGGTAAAAAACATTTCTGCCCCTCAAGATCACCCATAACAAAATAAGGTTCAAAGTGGAGAGAGTGTTAAAACTAAGACAAGATACAAACTAGATAGATTGGATGAGGTAAATGTCTTGTTGCAAACTGTATTTTCTGTATCTACAGATGATGAAGATGTTGAGCATTTTCAAACACAATGTGGGGATTGATTCAAAATATGTTGTCCCCTCGTTTATTTTTTGTTATACAGAGCTACATAGGTTGCTAAAGATATGTGTGGCCTAGTGGAAAGTGGGCCTGGGAGTGAGGGGACCTGGGTTCTAATCCCTATTCTGCCACTTGTCTGCTGAGTGACCTCGGCAAGTCACGTAACTTCTCTTTGCCTTAGTTAACTCATCTGTTGAATGGGGATTAAGTCTGTGAGCATGTGAGACATGGATTGGGTCCAACCTCATTGTCTTGTATTTGCCCTAGTAATGAGTACAGTGCCTGGCACATAATAAGCACTTAAAAAATACCACTGACTGAATTAACAAAATTAGATCACTGTTATATGGTAGGGCTGTAAACTGACTCACAAAAAGTCAATTTGGATGCTTTCTATCTGGGAAATTTTCTTAGTATAATTGTTTGAAAGTCAGGACTCCGCTACAGATTTCTTTCCAAGGAAACATCTGTTTGCTGTCACGTGATGCTGACCACTGGGGAAGAGTGGGGACTTTGGCCTTAATCTTTAGTGTGTCCTCCTTATGGCTGAATCCAAGGCATTAAAAGACATGGAATCAGGACTAGTTGTTCTTCAGACATAGTAGCTGAAAATGTGTCACCCAAGAATCCCTAACTTTGAAACAAGGCCTCATCTATTATGTTTTCCCTGGTTAACTTCACAGCAGCCTGAGTCATATTAATCTTGCAGTCAACTTTAGCACTTTTATTTACACTTTCTTCACCACTTATGTATAGCTACTAATTTCCATCACTCTTGTTGTAGTTTTGTGTTTATCTCCCTCATTAGAGTGTAAACTTCTTGTAGGTAGGATGAATGTCACTTCACTATTCTATACATCCCAAGAGACTTGGACAGCAATGCTTTGCTGCACCAAGTGGGTGCTCAATAATGAAAATAATCAATAAATGGTAGTTATAGATCACTTATTGTGTGCCAAGAAGTGTACTGAGCACTTGGAAAAGTACAAAAGAGTTGGTAGACACATTCCCTGCTAACGATGCACTTACAGTCTAGAGGTAACAATAATAATAGTAATAAAAATAATAGTATTTGTTAAACACTTCCTTTGTGTCAAAATAATCAAGTCAGACACAGTCCCTGTCCCACATGGATCAATCAATCGTATTTAGTGAGCTCTGTGTGCAGAACACTGTACTAAGTGCTTAGGAGAGTACAGTCTAAAGGAGAACCCACACGGAGCTCTCAGTCTAATGGATTACTTCTATTGTTAAAAAGTTACTGCATTATAGTCCTTCCTGAAATGTTTGCTACCCTGAAGGCACAGGCTCAAGATGAATTTTCTATCTAGGATTTGCTTTACAAGTTCAGTGTTAAAAAGAAAAGGTGACTGTGCCTGTTTTTACTTTATTTTCTTTCTAATTTGCTTTCCTGCTCGTCCTTTTTATGTAACAGTAGACATAATTGAGTTTTTATCCACTGTCCAGGAGCCAGCTTGCTAATGTTTTCAATTGGCTCCAATACTGTCCTGAAATGTAGCACTCATTCTCTTTCTTCATTTCCTTGAAATGAGAAGAAAAAACAAATCACTTGTGGACTTGGATCTTTAATCTGTAAAATGTTTTATCCTTGGATGAGCTGGAGTCAGTCAATCTAAAACCATCACTGCAGCTGAGGACTGGTGCGATTCTGGTTGAAGAGAAAAGTGAACATCTTACTGAACAATCGACTCTTGATAGTACTATCTCTCTCTGGAATGTGGGAACACTTGGAAATCTTTTTCAGATTTCGCATGGGTAGGTCATCAAATTCAGACATTCAACATCTCAAGCAGAAGTAAAAGTGTTTCTCAGCCTTCCAGGGATGTTTGAAAAATGTCAACTAGTGGGGATTTTCCTTTTAGAATTTCTGCTATCTTGACTTGGAAGGTAAGTCATGAGGTCAGGTGGAGCTGAATGTCAACAATGTCATTTATCGTGTTTGAGGATTACCAGTTTGACTAAACCAGAGCACTTTTCTCTCAGTCTCCTTGGTAAATTAGTGCCACCCAAGAGAAGAGTCTAAGAAATATGCACATATGAGCTCACCAAGAACTACTGTAAAATTATACAGAATCTATTTGGATTGATTGTACACAATCCAGCAGCTTCTGGAGTAATTAATTCTTTACATTTTGTATATAAAGGACTCTCTCTGTTTGTCTCTTTCCTTGATTTGTGAATTGACTTTTGGTTATGTATTAATGCTCAAAACAATATTTATTTTAAAATAACCACATTCTAATGTCTCTAACACTGTCAATCATTCAGTATTTAATTGGAGAGAGAAAAGGTCCCTCTGTTAAAGTGTGTTCCTAAGCATCTGGTTTCTGGTTCTTTGTTTATGACATTAAAGGCCATTTCTCATGGAATTTGAGTCTTACATTCTTGTGGATAAGAATGAGATAGCTGGTATCAGGTTGGGTCCTGATTAGGAAAAATCCCTTCGTTTGTTTTTGAAGATTTATGAATCGAGATTTATGAAAAGAACTGAGTTGGCTTAAAGTGGGAAAGGCATGTCCATGTTACTCTCCAGGATGTTGAAACTGTTGCTGTCACTACTTTAGAACTGCACTAGAAGGCTGAGTCCTATTAAAATAACCACTCCAGCGGTTTACTAGGTATTTCTAATCCTGACTCTGCCACTTCCCTCCTGTGTAACACTGGGCAAATCACTTAATTTATCTTACACTCAGTTTCTTCATCAGAGAAAGGGGATTCAAACCCTGTTCTCCCTCCTACTAAACAGATATTAATATCAATAAATGAATTACAGATATGGACATATGTGCTGGGTCGGCTGAGGGAGGGGGGTGAATGAAGGGAGCAAACCAGGGCGATGCAGAAAGGAATGTCAGGAGAGTAAATGAGAGCTAGTCGGGGAAGGCATCGAGCTTTCTATAAGGTTTTGAAGTCGGGGGAGGGTAAGTGTCTGTTGCATATGAAGAGGGACGGCATTACAGGCCAGAGCCAGGATGTGCAAAAGAGGCTGGTGGAGTGATAGACGAGATAAGATACAGTGAGTAGTTTGGTATTAGAGGATTGAAGTGGTTGACTGGGTTGTAGTAAGAGAACAGCGAGGTGTGGTAGGATGGGGTAAGGTGATTGAGAGCTTTAAAGCTGATGGTAAGGAGGTTCTATTTAATCTATACTTCATTCTGCTGCCCGGATTATCTTTCTACAGAAATGCTCTGGGCATGTCACCCCCTCCTCAAAACCCTCCAGTAGTTGCCTATCAACCTTCAATGAAACAAAAACTCCTCACTACTGGCTTCGAAGCTCTCCTACTGGCTTCGAAGCTCTCCCTCACCTTGCCCCTTTTTTCCTCACCTCCCTTCCCTCCTTCTACAACCCACCTAGCACACTCCACTCCACTGCTGCTAACCTCTTCACTGTGCCTCTTTCTCGCCTGTCCCACCGTCGAACCCTGGCCTATGCCCTACCTCTGGCCTGGAATGCTCTCCTTCCTCAAATCTGCCCAACTAGCTCTCTTCCCCCCTTCAAAGCCCTACTGAGAGCTCACTTCTTCCAGGAGGCCTTCCCAGACTGAGACCCCCTTTTCCTCTGCTTCTCCTCCCCTCCCCATTGCCCCTACTCCCTCCCTCTGCTCTACTGCCTTCCCCACACCACTTGTGTATATTTGTACATATTTATTTTCTATTTATTTTATTAATGATGTGTGTATATCTATAATTCTGTTGATCTATTTTGATCCTATTGATGCCTGTGTACATGTTTTGTTTTGTTGTCTGTCTCCCCCTTCTAGACTGTGAACCCACACTGGGTAGGGATTGTCTCTATCTGTTGCCAAATTGTACTTTCCAAGAGCTTAGTACAGTGCTCTGCACAAAGTAAGTGTTCAATAAATACGACTGAATGAATGAATGAATGATGGAGCCGTGGATGGGTTACCACTGTAGAAAAATGATCTGGCAGCAGAATAAAGTATGGACTGGAGTGGGGAGAGACAGGAGACAGAGTGGTCAGCAAAGAGGTTGACACAGTAATCAAGGTGGGACAGGAAAAATGCTTGGATTACCATGGTAGCAATTTGGATGGAGAGGAAAGGACGGATTTTAGCGATGTTGTGAAGATTGAACTGACAGGATTTAGCGATAGATTGAATATTACTTAGACTGTGGACAGGGACTGACTGTATTCATCTCCCCAGGGTTTAGCAGAGTTTTTGGAACATAGTAAATGGTTAACTAATACTACAGTTGCTCAATTGATCAACCGTATTTATTGATCTCCTCCTGGGTGCAGAGCACTGTACTATGGGCTTGGGAAAGTACATTATAACAAAGTTGGCATTAGAGGAGCCAAGTGTGCAGCCTGAGTTTTCATTATTATCATTATTTTGGGAACGATGGTGATGAGGCCTCCGCTTGATAGTGATAGCCTGGCCTTAGGCTTAGGGTGTCATTCATTCATTCATTTTTTCATTCATATTTATTGGATGCTTATTGTGTGAAAAGCACTCTTTTAAGTGCTTAGAAGAGTACAGTATTACCATAAACAGACATTCCCCGCCCACAACGAGCTTACAGTCTAGAGCTGGGGAGGCAGACATTAATATAAATAAGTTACAGGGATGTACATAAGTGCTGTGGGGTTGGGGTAGGGGGATGAATGAAGGGAGCGAGTCAGGGCAATGCAGAAGGGAGTGGGAAAAGAGGAAAGGGGGGATTAGTTGGGGAAGGCCTCTTGGAGGAGATATGCTTTCAATAAGGCTTTGAAAGGGAGGAGAGCAATTGTCTGTCGAATTTGCAAAATGAGAGTGGTCTCCATGCACAGCCCCTTCTCACAACTAATCATATGATATACTTCATAAACCGAACCACACAAGAAAGGCAATTGGATTAAATCAAGAACACAACATCTACTATCTATTAAATCCTGCCCAGACCGACCATAAATGAACAAAACCTCTCACTAATTCAATTCCTGACGATATGAAGCCAACAGCAAGTTGTGAAAATTTGATCATTTCCGAGGTCAATGGGTTTAATATGAAATTGCAGGCACCATTTAGAATCAATAGCCAGACAAAGCGTCAATCCAGTCCTGGTGGACTCTGGGACTTTCCAACCATATACGACCTTGTTGTCCCCCCTTTATAAAATGCTGACGATTTAGGTCACATGCAGAATGTCATATTGCTTACAAATGCAGAACTCTAGGTGCCTAAGGGATAGTTTGATTCAATCCAGGTCCAGTTCCTTTCATTTGTAGACCCTCTGTCATATGTCATGGTGCAAGCCTTGTCTTCTCCTACAACCCCCACTAATGACCCTGACCACCAAAGCTGTTTGTTCACAGTGCTCCTCATTTCTCTCACTCAAAACCTGCTTCTTTGGTTTTTATTTTCAGCATCAACTTCATAAACATTTGCACAATGCTTTTCCCTTCCTCCAGAGAGATGCCCCTATCTTCCATATGGCTTTTCTTTCCATTATTTCTTCTTTCGAAGGCCCCACAATATGCTAAGCACTTTAAAATTAAAATTGACTTCTCACCCTATCTTGTTTCCAAAACTCACTTTCATTCCAGATCTCATTACCTGTCCTACCTCATGAAGCAATTTTTCAGTGAAAATGCAATCTTTCACAGGTTTGCTTCCTCCAGGAGGTCAATAATCATCCTTTTTTTTAAAAAAAGGTATTTGTTAAGTCCTATTTGCCAGGTACTGTACTACTGGGGTAGATCCAAGATAATCGTGTTGGTCACAATCCATGTCCCATCTGGGACACAGAGTCTTCAATCCCCATTTTACAGATGAGGGAACTGAGGCCCAGAGAAGTGAAGCAACTTACCCAAGGTCACACAGCAGACAAATGGCAGAGCTGGTATGAGAACCCAGGTTCTTCTGACTCCCAGCCCTTGCTCTATCCACAAGGCCGTGCTACTTCTCTGTGGGCAATGTCCAAAATGAAATCTCCCTTCAGGAGGAACGGATGAATCTCGATCTAAAATGTTAGGACTGAAAATCCATGTGTAGGAATTGATGATAGGGAAACAGCATGGCCTCATGGAATGAGCAAGGGCCTTGGAGTCATAAGACCTGGGTTCTAATTATGGCTCTGCTACTTGCCTGCTGTGTGACCTTGGACAAGTCACTTAACCTCTCCATTCCTCAGTTTCCTCATTTGTAAAGTGGGGATTAAATATCTCATCTTCCTCCCCCTAGGAATAGGGTACTTTTTCCAACTGGCTATCTTGCACCTACCCCAGTACTTAATTACAGTGCTTGGCTTATACCCTGTGTGTACTTGGACAGATCACTTCACTTCTCTGTGCCTCAATTTCCTCGTCCATAAAATGAGGATAAAAATCTGTTCACTCTCCCCCTTAGATTGTGAGCCCCATGCAGAACAGAAGACTGTGTTCAACAGTGTATCTTGTATATGCTCCAGGACTTAATTAAAGTGATTGACATATAGTAAGTGCTTAACTAATACCGCAATTATTATTAGACTGTGAGCCCTGTGTAGGACAAGAACTGAGTCCAATCTGCTTATATTTCATCTATCCTAGTGCTTAGCACAGTCCTTGCTACCTAGTAAGCACTCTTTATGGCATTTGTTAAGCACTTACTATGTGACAGGCACTGTACTAAACTCTGAGGTAGATACAAACCAATCAGGTTGGACATGGTGCCTGTCACTCATAGGGCTCACTCTCTTAATCCCCATTTTACAGATGAGATGACCAAAGTCCAGACAAATCCATTCATTCATTCATGCATTCGATTGTAGTCATTGAGCACTGACTGTGTTCAAAGCACTGTACAAAACCCTTGGGAGAATATAATACAATACTGCAATAAACACACATATTGCCTGCCCAAATGAGATTACACCTTAGAGGGGGAGACAGACATTAATATAAATAAGTGAATAACAGGTATGTACATATTTGCTGTGGGGCTGGGATGGGGGATGAATGAGGGAGCAAGGCAGGTTTATGCAGAAGGGCGAGGGAGAGAGGAAAGGAGGGCTTAGTCAGGAAAGTCAATAAGGTTTTGAAGTGGGAGAGAATAATTGTCTATTGGATTTGAGGTTGGAGGGTATTCCAGGCCAGAGGCAGGATGTGGGCGAGGGGTTGGCAGTGAGAGAGATGAGACTGAGGTACAGAGAGGAGGACAGCATTAGAGGACCCAGGTGCGCAGGCTGGAATGTAGTAGGAGAGTAGTGAGATGAGGTAGGAGGGGGCAGGGTGATGGAGTACTTTAAAGTCAATGGTGAAGAATCTGTGGAGGTGAATGGGCAACCACTAGTTTCTTGACAAGTGGGGAAACATGGTCTTAAAGGTTTAGTAGAAAAAGGATCCAGGCAGCAGAGTGAATTGCAGACTGGAGTGGGGAAAGACAGGAGGCGGGGAGGTCAGTAATCAAGGCAGGGTAGGATAAATGACAGGATTGATATGGTAGCAGTTTGGATGGAGAGGAAAGGGCAGATTTTAGCAATGTTATGAAAGTGGAATTGACATGATTTAGTGATGGATTGAATATATGGGTTGAATGAGAGAGAGCGCTTACCCAAGGTCACACAGAAGACAAGAGGCAGAACTGGGATTGGAACTCAGGTCCTTCTAACTCCCAGGTCCATGCTCTGCCCACTGCACCATGCCACTTAACACATAACACTGTTATGAGTATCAATGTTACTATTATTATAAGTATTTTTTATCCTCATTATTATTATTACTAGAGTACTGGTAGCTCACACTGTACCCCTCACTCTCTCCCCATCACTCTATCTGGCTCCTACTAGTCATATTCAATCTACCAGTGGTACTTACTCTGTGTGAGATTTGAGCCCGTTGTTGGGTAGGGATTGTCTCTGTTGCCGAATTGTACTTCCTAAGCACTTAGTACAGTGCTTAGTAGTACACACTTAGTAGTACACACAATAAGCACTCCATAAATGTGATTGAATGAAAGAATGATTACTATACTAAGCACTTGGGAGAGTATAATGCAACAGAGTTGGTACATACGTTCCCTGGACACAAGGTGTTTATGGTCTGGAGGTCAGAAGCAGCTTGGCTCAATGGAAAGAGCACGGGCTTGGGAGTCAGAGGTCATGGGTTCTAATCCCAGCTCTGTTGCTTGTCAGCTGTGTGACTGTGGGCAAGTCATTTAACTTCTCTGTGCCACAGTTCCCTCATCTGTAAAATGGGGATTAAAACTATGAGCCCCATGTGGGACAACCTGATTACCTTGTATCCCCCCCAGCGCTTAGAACAATGCTTGGCACCTAGTAAGCACTTAACAAATACCACATTATTATTATTACATTTATCTCCCCATCTCCCTCACACCATTTCTCTCCAAACTCCTTGAATAAGTTGTCTACACCTGCTTTCTCAAATTTCTCTCTTCTAATTCTCTCCTGGACTCCCTCCAATCTGGCTTCTGTGCCCTTCACTCCACCAAAACAACCCTCTCAAAGGTCACCAATGATCGCCTTTTTACCAAATCCAAAGGCTCCTACTCTATCCTAATTCTCCTGGACCTCTCAGCTGTCTTTGACACTGTGGACCACCCCCTCCTCCTGGAAATGTTATCCAACCTTGTCTTCACTGATTCTGTCCTCTTCTGGTTCTCCTCTTATCACTTTAGCCATTCATCCTCAGTGTCCTTCAAGGGTCTCCTCCTCTGCCTCCTGCCCCCTAATTGTAGGAGTCCCTCAAGATTCAGTTCTGGGTCCCCTTCTATTCTCATCTACACCCACTCCCTTGGAGAACTCATTCACTCCCATGGCTTCAACTACAGCCTTGATGAAGATGATACCCAAATCTACATCTCCAGCCCCGATCTCTATGCCTCTCTGCAGTCTTGCATTTCCTCCTGCCTTCAAGACATCTCTACTTGGATGTCCTCCCTTCACCTCAAACTTTAAATGTTCAAAACAGAACTCCTTAGCTTCCCACCCAAAGCCTGTCCTCTCCCTGACTTTCCCATTACTGTAAATAGCACCATTATCCTTTCTGTCTCGCAAGCCCATAACCTTGGAGTCATCCTTGATTCCTCTCTCTCATTTAACCCACATATTCAATCCATCACTAAATCCTGTCGCTCCCACCTCCACAACATCACTAAAATCTGCCCATTCCTCTCCATCGAAACTTCTACATATCAGTGGAATCACTCACTCTATCTTGTCTGGATTACTGCATCAGTCTCCTTGCTGACCTCCCAGCCTCCTGTCTCTCTCCACTCTGGTCCATATTTCACTCTGCTACCTAGACCATTATTCTATAAAAACATTCAGGACATGTCAACCTGCTCCTCAAAATACTCTAGTGGTTGCCCAACCACCCCAACATCAAACAAAAAACTCCTCATCATTGGCTTTAAAGCACTGTAACACCTTGCCCTCACCTACCTCACCTGCTTACTCTCCTTCTACAACCTAGCCTGCACAATTCATTCTCTAATGCTAACCTTCTCACTGTGCCTCTATCTCGCCTATCCTGTCCCCAACCCTCTCCCAAAACCTGCCCCTGACCTGGAACACCCTCCATCGTCATATCCAACAGACAATTACTTATGCACGGATCCGTACTCTTAAAACACTTGGATTCTCTCCACCCTCAGACCTATGTATATAGGGTTTATATAGAAACTTGGAGTTTTTTTTAATGTCTGTCTCCCCCTCTAAACTGCAAGCCCCTGCTCACGGTAAGTCCTCAGTGAATATCACTGACTGATGGATTGATTGGCAAGAAGATAGGTCTTATGATCTTCCTGACCTAGAAGTAGTGACCACAGCCTCACCGATATCCAGAGGAGAGCCATGGAGGACAGGAAGACTTAGTAAAGCCAGACACCCTTTGCTGGAGGAAATCCCTCTCGGGCTAACCACCACCTTCCTATTAATATGAGTGCTTAGCATAAAGGCTAGACTGAATGTGTTAATTCATGAACATATATGAATTTGCATGTCATGGGAGTATAGAATATCACTGACGTGGAATATCCGGATATCCAAAAGTAAGCTAGATGGTCATGAAATTTAGATGTATATTCCAAACCTGGAAACCTCGCCAGTGGGGATGGGGATCCCCAAAGTCCAGTCTGAAGGCCCCAAGAGCAGTGGGGAAGCATTTAAGGGAAGATATAATAATGTTGGTATTTGTTAAGCGCTTACTATGTGCCGAGCACTGTTCTAAGCGCTGGGGTAGACACAGGGGAATCAGGTTGTCCCACGTGGGGCTCACAGTCTTAATCCCCATTTTACAGATGAGGGAACTGAGGCACCGAGAAGTTAAGTGACTTGCCCAAAGTCACACAGCTGGCAAGTGGCAGAGCTGGGATTCGAACTCATGAGCCCTGACTCCAAAGCCCATGCTCTTTCCACTGAGCCACACTGCTTCTATGGCTGATATGGCTGTTGTGGCGCTGTTCTCCCTGACACTCTCCTGCCCACCACTGCCCAGTAACTTAGACTGTGAGCCCCAGGTAGTACAAAGATTGTGTCCAGCCTGATTAACTTGTATCCATCCCAGTGCTCAGAATAGTGCTTGACATCTACTAAATTTTTAACGGATACTACTGACTACGATTGAATGAATGCCAGAGAAGCAGCATGATGTAGTGGATAGAGCCCAAAACTAGGAGTCAGAAGATCAAGGGTTCTAATCCCGGCTCTGCCACTTTTGTCTGCTGTGTGACCTTGGGCAAGTCACTTTGCTTCTCTGGGCTTCAGTTACCTCATCTGTAAAAAAGGGTTTGAGACTGTGAGCCTCACATGAGATAGGGACTCTGTCTAACCTGATTTGCTTGTGTCCACCTCAGCACTTATTACAGGGCTGGCACAGAGTAAGTGCTTAAACCATACAATTATTATCATTATTACTATCGAAAAAAATGCCAAAACAAAAAACCTGCCACCTCCCTCTTCATCCTCTACAGAAACGAAGGTGGGCAGGAAATGTGTCTAACTCTCTGTTAAATTGTACTCTCCTAAGCACTTAGTAAAGTGCTCTGCACATAGTAATCATTCAATAAATATCATTGATTGATTGGGAGATTGATTGGCAGCCACAGCAGGCAGGAGTGGTGGCAAGTACAGCAGTAACACAAAGCGGCTCACTGTTACTTCTACTCTTTCAATCAATCAAACAATCAATCAATGGTATTTATTGTGTGTCTGCCATGTGCAGAGCACTGTAGTAATAATAATGGTGGTACTTGGTAAGTTCTTACTATGTGCCAAGAACTGTGATTAGGATAATAACGATTGTGGTATTTGTTAAGCGTTTACTATGTGCCAGACACTGTTCTAAGTGCTGGGGTGGTTACAAGATATTCAGGTAAGACACAGTCTCTGTCCCAAGTAGTGGTCACAGTTTTAATCCCTATTTTACAGATGAGGTCATCTGAGGCACAGAGAAGTTAAATGACTTGCCCCAGATCACACAGCAGATGTGGTGGAGTGAGGATTAGAACCCAGGGCCACTGACTCCCAGGCCTGTGTTCTCTCAACTAGGCCACATTGTTTCTCTAAGTGCTGTAGTAAGTGTTTGAGAGAGTACAATACATGAGTTGTTGGTAGGCACATTTCCTGCTCACAAGAAGCTTACAGTCTAGAAGGGGAAACAGACATTAAAATAAATAAATGTTTGGAACTTTGCAATGTCCTCTTTTTTAATGGTATTTATAAAGTGTAAACTGTGGTATTTGTTAAGTGCTTACTATGTGCCAAGCACTGTACTAAGTGCTGGGGTAGATACAACATACTTGGATTGGACAAGACAGTCCCTTTCCCACTTGGGGCTCATTGTCTTAATCCCCATTTTACAGATGAAGAAGTTGAGGCACAGAGAAGTGAAATGACTTGCCCTTGGGCACACATCAGACAACTGGCAGATCTGGGATTAGAACCCAGGTTCTCTGACTTCCATGCCCGTGCTCTTTTCATTTACTATGTGCCAGGCACTCTTCTAAGCACCGTGATAGATGCAGGTTAATCAGGTTGGACACAGTCCATGCCCCCTAAGGGATTCACAGCCTTAATCTCCATTTTACAGAAGAGGTAACTGAGGCACAAAGAAGTTAAAGTGACTTGCTCAGGGTTACACAGTAGACAATTGGTAGACAATTGGTAGAGCGGGGATTAGAACCCTGATCCTTCTGACTTTCAGACCCATACTCTATCCACTAGGCCACTCTGCTTCTGTAAATCCTTCTGGATGTCATATCCTCATGTTACTTAATGCCCCCATATCCTCCAGTCAGTGTAGTAAGGATGCTTGAATTAGATCCATGGAAGGACAGGGCATAATCTACTGGATGAAATAGAAGCAGAAAGCTTATCATTTAAAACCTACAGAATCTTGGCTCTGGCTGAATCTCTAGTGAGCAGAGTATTTCAAACATGCAAATGTGAACATTACTCCTTGTACTAGAATGGATAATTATTGATTAGTTGACTCCTATAATAGGTTAATTCTTAAATATGAATGTAAGGATTTTTTGATGGATAAAAAGTTTGGTGATTATTCAGTTGCATCAGGTAATTAAAAAGTATAATCACTGGGGAGAGGAAACATTTGAATTCCTAAACTCTTGGAAGTGAAATCATAAAATCCTGGCAACCCCTCTTTAAGAAATTGCTGTGACCCTCATACTATGGATTTTGAGCCTATTTTCAAAGCTGTGTTATCTAATCGACCATCAAAAGCTCCATTTAGGAGTACAGTGAGGATGATGCTTGAGTAGGTCTATTACTGGAACAGTAAACAAGAATGCAGAATTGCCTCTTAACAAAGACAAATGTTTCATTTTAAGCAATGATTGCAAGTCTTTAAAGTTGTAAGCTAGGAGATGATATATAATTTCCAAAATCTGGAAGTAAATAGCTTCCTTCCTTCACTAATAAGAATCAGGCACGACTCCTTCATTTGTCATTTTATTTCATGCATTTTGTAATTCACAGAAGATGCCATATCATGATTAGTTTTTCTTTTGTTCTCCCTATTTCATTTCTTTTCTCTTCCACCCATCCATCCCCTCCCCTTGTAGGGTCTCCCCTCCAACCAAAACACTTTAGACAATACTCTCTACTAGTAATAGTGTGCTCTTTTTCTTCACTCACTCTTGGAGTCAGGGTTCAGCTGTGCAAAGGCATTCTAGTGAGTCCAAGAGAGTGGTGAGTCACACCATCTCTAGCACTTCTGTAACTATTTATATTCATCCTCAGCACTTAGGTATTTCAATCAATCCATTAATTGTATTTATTGAGCACTTATTGTGTGCAGAGTGCTGCACTAAATGTTTGGGAGAGAATGCTATAACAACATTGGTAGACACAGTACTTGCCTACAGCAAGGTTATAGTTGTTCATTCAACTATAAATTTGATTATTTATCTTGATTACTCTGTAAATACTTTTATGTCTAATTCTCTATGAGGGTGTAAGCAAACTCTAATGCCAACCTAATCAATGGGCCTCATTCTCATCTCCCTCACCTTTACCCTTTGTTCACGTCCTCCCTCTTGCCAAGAACTTTCTTACCCTTCAAACCCAACAGATCACTCCCATCCTCATCTTCAAAGCCCTACTAAAATCACATCTCCTCCAGGAAGCCTTCCTTGACTACTCTCTCATTACCCCCCCCCCCATTTCCCTTCCTACTGTATCACCTAGGCACTTGAGTGCAACCCCACTGAACACTTCGGTACTCTCTGCGCCCTGACCCCCAAAGCACTTTTGTGCATTTCCTTTTACATGTTTTCTACCCCTCCCTGCAAATTATTTTAATGTCTGTTCCCTACACTAGATAATAAGCATCTTGAGGGTAGGGATCATATCTACTTATCAATCAATTTTATTTAGGAGCACTTATTGTGTGCAGGGCACTGTACTAAACACTTGGGAGAGTACAATGCAAAAACATATCAGACCCATTCATTCACCACTCTTTTGTAAGAGTACTTACTCTTTTGTATTCTCCCTACCCCTTAGTACAGTGCTCTACACACCACAATCCCTCAATAAATACCACTCATTGATCAATTGATGAGTTCCGTGTGGTCAGTTCATTTCTCATTTTGTACTTCTCAAGTATCAAATACAGCATATTACATTCAGTGGGAGGTCAATACATAGTAATACTACTACTATGACTGCGATTATTACTACTACAACTAAAACTATCAATCAGTCATATTTATTGAATGCTTATTGTGCAGAGAGCACTCTACTAAGACCTTGGGGAGTACAATGTAACAGAATTGGTAGACACATTCCCTGCCCACAACAAGCTCACGGTCTAGAGGGTGAGATAGCCATTTATATAAATAAATGAATGACATAAGTCTTGTGGGGTTAATGGAGGGGTGAATAAAGCAGGCAAATCACAGTGACATAGAAGGGAGTGGAAAAAGAGGAAATGAGGGCTTAGTTGGGGAGGGTCTCCTGGAGGAGGTGTATCACTGATTAGACTGTAAGCCCGGCATTGGGCAGGGACTGTCTCTATCTGTTGCCGATTTGTACATTCCAAGCGCTTAGTACAGTGCTCTGCACATAGTAAGTGTTCAATAAATACTATTGAATGAATGAATCATCAGTAAGGCTTTGAAGGTGGAGAAAATCATTTCTGTCAGATACCAAGAGGGAGGGCATTTCAGGCCAGAGGCAGGACGTGGGCGAGAGATCAGTAGTGAGATAGATGAAATTGAGTTACAATGAGGAGGTTGGCATTGGAGAAGTGAAGCATGTGGGCTGCGATGTAGTAGTTCAGTGAGGTAAGGTAGGATGGGCTGAGCCGATTGAGTACTTTACATATAACAATAACTAAATTTAATACAATATAATGATATAACAGAGTTTGTAGACACATTCCCTGTGCTCTCTACCCTATTCCAATGAGTTATCTAGTCTTGTTTTGTGAATTCATCTCTTTTCTGCCTTCGAAAATTATTTTACATAATGTTCAACATGGCCTTCATATAGAAAGAGCAATTCCCTCCCAAATGCATGGAGAGAATGTGCCCATAAAAAATGAGCTACCTTCATCTTCTCTTTCTTTACTCAGAAACATCTCAAAACAGGGAACTGAACTTTTTCCTGTCTTGAGCAAAGACTGCGGGGAGCACTAAAATGTGTCTTGCCAGAGAAGGGCAATATTAGTCTTAAAGGAACCACATGGCACTTTTAAATCTAAGACATTTAAGGGGCTGAAGCACAACCAAAGAAAAATAATAATAATGGTATTTGTTAAGCACTTACCGTGTGCCAAGCACTGTACTATGCACTGGGTTAGGTACAAAGTAATCAGTATCAGCATGGGGCTCACAGTGTAAATATGAGGGAACTCATGAAAGCTCATTCTGGGAAGGGAAGGTGTCTGTTTATTGTTAAATTATACTCTCCCTAGCACTTGGTACAAAGCTCTATACACATGTAGTAAGCGCTCAAGAAATACGATCGAATGAATGAATGAATCCCCATATTGCACATAAGTGAACGAGGCACAGAGAAGCTAAGTGACTCGCCTGAAATCAAACAGTAGGCAATTGGCAGCGCCTTAGAACCCAGGTTCTCTGACTTGCAGACCTATGCTTTTTCTACTAGGTCATGCTGCTCGTCTTAAAAAAAACCTACTAGAAAAGGCCTTTTTGGACACCCTTTACATTCTGGGCATTTTAAATCTCAATTCACAAGGGAAGAGAACCTCCCTGTAGCTCTCAAATGTTTCAAGTCCCAACCTTCTCAGAGGGAGGACCAAGGTGGAGCAGAGCAGAATGGGAAACCACCTTGCAATGCATCCTGGGAGTTCATTCAATAGTATTTATTGAGCGCTTACTATGTGCAAAGCACTGTACTAAGCGCTTGGGATGAACAAGTCAGCAACAGATAGAGACAGTCCCTGCCGTTTGACGGGCTTACAGCCTAATCGGGGGAGATGGACAGACAAGAACAATGGCAATAAATAGAGTCAAGGGGAAGAACATCTTGTAAAAACAATGGCAACTAAATAGAATCAAGGTGATGTACAATTCATTAACAAAATAAATAAGGTAATGGAAATATATACAGTTGAGTGGACGAGTACAGTGCTGTGGGGATGGGAAGGGAGAGGTGGAGGAGCAGAGGGAAAAGGGGAAAAAGAGGGTTTAGCTGCGGAGAGGTAAAGGGGGGGCTGGCAGAGGGAGTAGAGGGAGAAGAGGAGCTCAGTCTGGGAACGCCTCTCGGAGGAGGTGAGTTTTAAGTAGGGTTTTGAAGAGGGGAAGAGAATCAGTTTGGCGGAGGTGAGGAGGGAGGGCGTTCCGGGACCGCGGGAGGACGTGGCCCGGGGGTCGACGGCGGGATGGGCGAGACCGAGGGACGGCGAGGAGGTGGGCGGCGGAGGAGCGGAGTGTGCGGGGTGGGTGGTAGAAAGAGAGAAGGGAGGAGAGGTAGGAAGGGGCAAGGTGATGGAGAGCCTCGAAGCCTAGAGTGAGGAGTTTTTGTTTGGAGCGGAGGTTGATAGGCAACCACTGGAGTTGTTTAAGAAGGGGAGTGACATGCCCAGATCGTTTCTGCAGGAAGATGAGCCGGGCAGCGGAATGAAGAATAGACTGGAGCGGGGCGAGAGAGGAGGAAGGGAGGTCAGAGAGAAGGCTGACACAGTAGTCTAGCCGGGATATAACGAGAGCTTGTAGCAGTAAGGTAGCCGTTTGGGTGGAGAGGAAAGGGCGGAGTTTGGCGATACTGTAGAGGTGAAACCGGCAGGTCTTGGTAACGGATAGGATGTGTGGGGTGAACGAGAGAGACGAGTCAAGGATGACACCGAGATTGCGGGCCTGAGAGACGGGAAGGATGGTCGTGCCATCCATGGTGATAGAGAAGTCTGGGAGAGGACCAGGTTTGGGAGGGAAGATGAGGAGCTCAGTCTTGCTCATGTTGAGTTTTAGGTGGCGGGCCGACATCCAGGTGGAGACGTCCCGGAGGCAGGAGGAGATGTGAGCCGGAAGGGAGGGGGAGAGGACAGGGGCGGAGATGTAGATCTGCGTGTCATCTGCGTAGAGATGGTAGTCAAAGCCGTGAGAGCGAATGAGTTCACCGAGGGAGTGAGTGTAAATGGAGAACAGAAGAGGGCCAAGAACTGACCCTTGAGGAACTCCAACAGTTAAAGGATGGGAGGGGGAGGAGGCTCCAGCGAAGGAGACCGAGAATGACCGGCCAGAGAGGTAAGAGGAGAACCGGGAGAGGACAGAGTCCGTGAAGCCGAGGTGAGATAAGGTATGGAGGAGGAGGGGATGGTCGACAGTGTCAAAGGCAGCAGAGAGGTCAAGGAGGATCAGAATGGAGTAGGAGCCATTGGATTTGGCAAGAAGGAGGTCATGGGTGACCTTAGAGAGAGCAGTCTCGGTAGAGTGGAGGGGACGGAAGCCAGATTGGAGGGGGTCTAGGAGAGAATGGGAGTTAAGGAATTCTAAGCATCGATTGTAGACGACTCGTTCTAGGATTTTGGAAAGGAAGGGTAGTAGGGAGATAGGGCGATAACTGCATCTTCAACAGTTACTGCAGGCACACGAATTGAAACAAGGTCAGAGAGAAGAGTAAGAGTCTTGGGTAACAGTACGGGCAGCGGTATATGGACTCAGACCACATATTTCTGCTGCTAGTTCCATAGGAATTAGGAAAGCACCTTGATTATTCTCGAGGTAAAGCTCGATTTCCAGACTAAGCTCACTGTGGGCAGGGAACATGTCTACTGACTGTTATATTGTACCCTTCCAAACAATTAGTATAGTGCTCTGCACAGAGTAAATGCTCAATAAATGCTTGATTGATTGACTGATTGATTGGTGAAAGTGGGACAAAACCTGAAGTCTTGGATCATCATCATCATCATAATAATGTTGGTATATGTTAAGCGCTTACTATGTGCAAAGCACTGTTTTAAGTGCTGGGGATGATACAAGGTGATCAGGTTGTCCCACGTGGGGCTCACAGTCTTAATCCCCATTTTACAGATGAGGTAACTGAGGCCCAGAGAAGTCAAGTGACTTGCCCAAAGTCACACAGCTGACAAGCGGCAGAGCCAGGATTTGAGCCCATGATCTCTGAGTCCCCAGCCCGTGCTCTTTCGACTGAGCCACGCTGCTTCTCATCATCATCAATGGTATTTAATTAGTGCTTAGTGTGTGCAGAGCACTTTCCTCAGTGCTCAGGAGAATAAAGACAACAGAGTTGGTAGGCATATTCCCTGCCAACACACTTGGCATGGAACTGAAGAGAAACGGCAAGAAGAAGAATCAGAAGTAGTTGATCTCAATCAAAATGGTTAGTGGCTCTACAGACTTGTCCCAGCTGCTGGCAATTGTGGAATTTGTGGACTACCCTTCTCCAGAGTTGCTGGAGGCTGGAAAGAGGTGGGAAGAGACAGTTGGTAGCCACAGCTACTGCAATCATCTGCTGCTACAACTTGCCTTTATCCACAACTTTGGCTAGTGCCAGAAAACGCCCCTTGGAGTCCAAATTCACCATCAGGGGAGAGAGAGTGTAACTATCACAGCGTTCTTACAGCCCGAGTAGGCTGCATCTGCTTCCTCGCTGACCTCCCTGCCTCCTGTTTTGCCCCATCCCAGTCTATACCTCATTCTGCTGACCGGATCATTTTTGTACAAAATCATTCAGTCCATGTTTCCCCACTCTTCAACAACCTGCACTGGTTGCCCATCCACTGCAGTATCAAACAGAAACTCCTTACCATCAGCTCTAAAGCAATCAGCCTGCCCCTCCTACCTTATTTCACTGATTTCCTACTACAACCCAGCCCACTCACTTTGCTCCTCAAGCACCAGCTTAGCCACTGGGCTCTGTTTTAATAATAATAATAATAATTATGGTATTTGTTAAGTGCTTACTATGTGCAAGGCACTATTCTAAGCACTGGGGTTGACACAAGGTAATCAGGTTGTCCCACATGGGACTCACAGTCTTAATCCCCATTTTCAGATGAGGGCACAGAGAGGGGAAATGACTTGCCAAAGGTCACCCAACAGACATGGGGCAGCTGGGATTAGAACCCATGACCTTTCAACTTTATGGCCACCAACCTCTAGCCCATATCCTCCCTCTGGCCTGGAATGCCTTCCCCCTCATATTTATTTACTTAATGATATTTTTTAAGTGCTTACTATGAGCCAGGCACTATACTAAGTGCTGGGGTAGATAGAAGATAACCAGGTCAGAGATAGTCCATTTCTCACACCGGGGTCTCAGTCTTAAGCCCCATTTTACGGATGAGGTAACTGAGGCATAGAGAGGTTCAGTGACTTGGCGAAGATCACAGAGCAGACAAGTGATTAGATTGCAAGGACTAGAATGCAGATCCTTCTGACTTCCAGGCCCATGCACTATCATCTAGACCATGCGGCTTCTCGTGGTTGTCTACTCCTCTATCTTAGGAATCTGGCAGAGAGAGAACTGAGACAAAACAGTGGAGAGGCACAGGATATCCTGTTGCTTCTGCTGGCTTGAGCCACCAATTAGCAAGCACCCTGATGAGAAGAGTTCACGTTGAGCAGTCTACAGCAGTAGAAGGATAATATAGAAAGAAATATCTGATACCAATTAGGAATGAGCATTTTTCTACTCCCAGAATGAAAGAATTTCCAACACATTAAGCTATCATTTCTCCTGGAAGCAGTTTAGTAAATACTGTTACAATTCCATTTAGAATCACTGAACTTTAAATGATTTTCCCCGTCCTTTTGACCACTGACCCCCAAATGAATATGCAGCTTCACAGTGTAATTGGGATAGGGCTCAAGATAAGCCAAAACAGTACCCCACACAAACTATGGCTCATTATCTTTATCTGTAAACAAACTTGATCTCATTTTCATGACGAAAATACTTAATGATAATTTTTCACCTTTCTTTCAGAGACCCCAAAGTTATAAATATTACACAGTCGGGGCCTAAAAGAGAGAAAAATTTCTGGCGAGATAAGAAACGCTTCAGAGATAGCACAAGCAATAAACAAGATGGAATATGAGAAGCAGCGAAGCCTAACGGAAAGGACACAGTCCTGGGAGTGAGAGGACCTGGGTTGTAATCATGGATTTACCACTTGCCGGTTGTAGGACCTCAGACAAGCCACTCAATGTCTCTATGACTCAGTTCTCTAATCTGTAAAATGGAGATTCCATACCTGTCCTCCCTCCCCCATAGACTGTGAGTCCCAGGTGGGAAGGGACCATGTCCAACTTGATTATCTTGTATTTACCCCAACACCTACTGCCTTGCCTGGCATAGCAAGCACTAAACAAGTACAATAAAAAAAAACAAAACTACATCCACCAACTGCAATAAAGGAGCAAAGAAGAACGGAGATGACGAAGCCTCAAGGTGAGAAGACAGTGGCCCACAGCTCTCGATGTTGGAGAGCCAGTCCATCTCCCCTGCCTCACTCTAGTGTACGGCAGGGGGAAGGTATCCCTCCAGGAAGAAAGAGACTTAGGGTGATATGGGTAAAACACTTATCTGACTTGGGGGGGAAAAAAGCTAGGCAAGGTTGAACTGGGCCAATGACTTATACAGGATTCTAGTTTTCTCTTCTCTGTTTTACACTATTTTTTTCCATTACTAAGTGCACTATCTTGCTATTTTCCCTTCTGAATTTCATCCAGCTATTTCTCTGGCCTGGAACGTCCTCCCTTTTCCTAGCCTACAGAACTTTCCCCACCTTCAAAGCCTTAATAAAACCATATCTCCTCCAAGATGCCTTTGCTGATTAAGACTTCTCTCTTCTGTGTGCCCCATGGACCTGGATTTATACATTTGATTAACTCCACCCTCAGCTCTATTGCACTTTATGCATATCTATAATTTACAGTAATGTCTGTCTTCCCTTCTAGACTGTAAGCTCCTCGTGGGCAGAGAACATGTCTTTCCAACTTTGCTATATTGTACTCCTTCCGAGTGCTTATTATAGTGCTCTGGAAACAATAAACACTAAATAAATATGATTGATGATATGGTTTCTCAAATTTGTCCAAGTCACCAGCAATGGAACTAGGATTCCCCAGATCCTAGAGCACCTGCTGGCTATTCGATCCCTCTTAGTTCCTCAGTCACTAATTCCTCTCCCCTGTGGTTGCTGTGGATTGGTAAATCATTGGTATTTATTAAGCTCTTTTTGTGTGCCAAGCATTTTACTGAGCCCTGGTGAGTATAATGCAATAGAGTTGGTAGACATGCTCTCTGCCCACAAGGAGTTCACAATCTAGAGGGAGAGACATTCTTTAAAATGAATTGCTGATAGGGGAATGGAAAAGTGTTTCAATTGTCCATAAGTGGTATGGGGGTGGGGTAGAGTGGATATCAAGTGCTTAAGAGGCTGTGATCCAAATGCGTAGGCGACGCAGAAAGGAGGGCAGATAGGGGAGATGTAAGCTTAGACAAGGAAGGCTTCTTGGAGAAGCTGTGATTTTAGGAGGGCTTCGAAGGTGGGAGATGTCGTGGTCTGTCAGATTTGAGGTGGCAGGGAGATCCATGCTATAGGGAGAATGTGGGAAGGTGTGGGGTAAGTGAAGGGTTCCACACCACTGCAACGCTCACTCTCTTGCCATTGAGGCCTCCCAGTGTTTCTGCTTGCCACCATTTCTGAACAGGATCCCAAGTGACCCAAGGGTACACATCTTCCCTCCTGAAAGGTAGGGATGGCTATAAACATTTGACCACCCTGAGGGGGGAAATGTTTTTTTTTAACAGTATTTGTTAAGCACTCACTATGTGCTGGACCCTGTACTAAGAACTTGGGTAGGTACAAATTAATCAGTTTGAACATCGTCCATCTCCCACATGGGCTCACAGTCTTATTCCTCATTTTACAGATAAGGTAACTGAGGCACATAAAAGTGAAGTAATTTGCCTAAGGTCACACAACAGACAAGTGGAGGATCCAGGATTAGAACCCAGGTCTTCCTGATTTCTAGGCCCGAGTTCTATCCACTAGGCCAGACTGACCAGTCCCAACATCCATTAGGCATGCGTTTGGCAGAAGACTACCCACACCTAAGTTAATCTTGAGAATAGATAATGCCGTTAATGAAAATTTTAAAATTTACAATTAGAAATAGCAAAATAGGTGTTTTCACAAGTCACGAATAGAAAATCCTGTCAGAGTTAAGAGGCCTCCCCACTGTGTCCCACCCCAGTTGCTCCCTCAGATTTGGCTGGTTTCTTGGTTTACCACTTGAAGCTGGCCCTGCTGGAGGGAAAAATCGATCAATCAATAGCATTATTGAGCATTTACTGTGTGTAGAACACTGTACTTAGAGCGCAGGAGAGTATAATACAATAAAACTGGTAAACACGATCCCTGTGCTCAAAAAGCTTACAGTCTAGTGTACCATTCTTCATAGTGTGGCAACCTCAATAATGGGAGGAAGTGTGTTGAAGAGATTTGACAAAATAGCTAAAAATCTCAACAGATCCTTCTTTATAATAATAATAATGGCATTTGTTAAGTGCTTACTATGTGCAAAGCACTGTTCTAAGTGCTGGGGTTGATACAAGGTAGGTTGTCCCACGTGGGGCTCATAGTCTTAATCCCCATTTTACAGATGAGGTAACTGAGGCACAGAGAAGTTAGGTGACTTGCCCAAAGTCACACAGCTGATAAGCGGCTGAGCTGGGATTTGAACCCATGAGCTCTGACTCCCAAGCCCATGCTCTTTCCAATGAGCCACACTGCTTCTTTATCTATGTTGAGAGCAGAGTTATTGCTGTTCATTGGAGCTGTAGATTCTTAGACCCCTTTCAGTTTGCCTAGATTTCCTGGTTTTAGTTTTAGCAGCCATGACTTTTTATCTTCTCTGTCTCTTCTGAGAAGTGGCACCTGACCTTTTTCAATGTGCACATCTTAGACAAACCAGAGCTTCATGTTGAATACTTTGACAGGCACCCCTTTTGCCCCTATCCACTTCCTCCTACTTAGACTGTGAGCCCCATATGGGACAGAGCTGTGTCCAAACTGATTGACTTCCATCTTCCCTAGTGCTTAGAACAATGCTTGGCACATAGTAAGCATTTTACCATTTTCTACAAGTACCATTATCATTATTCATTCTTTCAAGACTATTTATTGAGAGCTTCCTGTGTGCGGAGCATTGTACTAAGCACTTGGGAGAGTACAGTTCAACAATAGACACATTCCCTGAACACAACGAGCTTACAGTCTTTAATATTATTATTATTATTAGGGTTCTGAGAATCTTCAGAAAGTGCTGTTGACATATGGCTTGAAATGTTGCAAGTAGATCATTTCTCTCAGGAGAACTTTCATTAAGCCAGTCTTGTTGTTTCCTTCTGGCATCTACCATGGTTTTATAATTTGCCTAGAATATCCTCTAAAGGCGTATAATCCTTGATCCTACTGGTAGAGGCAGATGGTAACCAATCACTAGAGAAATTTAGAATTATTTGCCAATTCTTCCTCATCCTTAGAGCACTCCAAAAGAAAGATAGTGTAATTTCACATCACTGCCAGCAAATTCCATAAATGCTTTGCATCTTTGCATTCAAGATACGGTATCTGGCATAATGCTATATGGTATTTCAACACCATTACCTGGAATGAATTTCCAAAGAAGTCATTCCCTTTCTGCCTCCTCTCCTTCATAATCTGTTTTCATCTCCTCTGATATCAGTTTTTCTCAGACTGCATTTTTCTAATTTCCCCCAAATCCTTGTTGCATTCTACTCTCCCAAGCACTTAATACAGAGCTCAACACAGTAAGTGCTCAATAAATATGATGGAATGAATTAATGAATCCTGTAACAATCCTAGGCACCTGAGATCAGTTATGGTTTGGCTGAATTAGTATGTTTCTCTATGCAGGGATGTTGTTATAATATTTTGTTATATTTGTCAAGTGCTTACTGTGTGCCAGGTACTGTACTAAACTCTTGAGTACAGAATGTGAGCTTGTTGTGGACGGAGATTGTCTATCTTTATTGGTGTATTTTACTTTCCCAAGTGCTTAGTACAACGCTCTGCACCCAATAAGCATTCAATAAATAAAACTGAATGAATGAATCAGGATACAGTCCAACTCACACAGGGGCCTCACAGTATCAATCCCAATTAGAAATGAAGTAACTGAAACAGAGAGAAGTGAAGTGACTTGCACAAGATCACACAGCAGACAATAGCCAAGCTAGAATTAGAACCCAGAACATCTGACTCCCAGGCCCACGTTCTTTCCACTGGGATACACTGCTTCTCTAATATGGGGACAGATCTGCTTTCCCCAGGATAGGGTGACATTGTGAGTGCCTCCCCTTAGGCAAGCTTGCCAAGGGAAAGGGTTAGTCATTTTCAGAGACCTCTGCAGCTGGGGCTGCTTATTCTAATGTGTCATAATTAAGTCAACACTCCAATGACCATTCCTGTGGATAAGCAAAGCTGGTTTTTGAGGCACTTTTCTGCCATTTATGCTATAATCACGAGAGTATTTTATACATAGGGGTTGGTAGGATCATATTGGAGGCAGAACTGCCTATACTATGTTTGTGGATTCAATTTCTCTAGACTCTAAACTCATTGTGGGCAGGGAATGTGACTACCGTCTCTGTTATATTGTAAGAAACAGTGTGGCCTAGTGGAAAGAGCATGGGCCTGGGAGTCAGAGCACCTGGGTTCTAATCCCAGTTCTGCCATTTAAATGCTAGGTGACCTTGGTCAAGTCAGTTCATTTCTATGTGCCTCAGTTCCCTCATCTGCAAAATGGGTATATGAAACTTATTTTTCCTCCTACTTAGATTGTGAGCCCTTTTTGGGACTAGATGCTCTTATATCTAGCCCAGTGCTTAGTACAGTGCTTGGCACATAGTAAGCACTTAACAAAGAACACAATTCTCTTTTTCATTTCATTCTCCTATGCTCTTGGTATAGTGTTCTGCACACAGTAAGCCCTCAATAAGAACAATTGATTAATTGATTGATTAGGAGACATAATAATAATGTTGGTATTTGTTAAGCGCTTACTATGTGCAGAGCACTGTTCTAAGCGCTGGGGTAGATACATGGTGATCAGGTTGTCTCACGTGGGGCTCACAGTTTTAATCCCCATTTTACAGATGAGGTAACTGAGGCACAGGGAAGTTAAGTGACTTGCCCACAATCACACAGCTGATAAGTGGCAGAGCTGAGATTTGAACCCATGACCTCTGACTCCCGAGCCCATGCTCTTTCCACTGAGTCATGCTGCTTAAGTGATATCTAAGAATGTGCTTGTGACACAAATTGTGAGATGCAGCATGGCTTAGTGGAAAGAGCGCAGGCTTGGCAGTCAGAGAACATGGATTCTAATCCTGGCTCTGCCACTTGTCTACTGTGTGACCTTGGGCAAGCCACTTAACTTCTCTGTGCCTCAGTTACCTCATCTGTAAAATGGGGATTTAGGCAGTGAGCTCCACATGGGACAACCTGATTACTTTCTATCTACCCCACTGCTTAGAACAGTTCTTGGCACATAGTAAACTTGACAAGTACTATAATTATTATTATTATTGTTGGTCTGATAAAGACCAAGATAGCTTACTAGTGAGAATTAGTATGTGGTTCTCTGAGCAACAGTGAAAACACCCATTCCTAAAGGAAATTTCAATTCACTTGGGCATTTATAGAATACCTGTTCCAAGTGCTATATCTTTGAAGTATTCCTGACCGCACATTTCCATACAGCTTAGGAAGATATGCATGAATGCACCTGAATGCATTCTTCAAGTTTGCAGACCAAAGGTAATTTATTAACTGTTGGGGTCACTTATTAAAAGGAAATAATGATATTGATTTAATTTATGTACTGAAGAGAGACTAAAATGTTCAGCGAGCCGTTAATAATGAGAAGCAGTGTGGTCTAGTGGCAGGTGTGCAGGCCTGAAAGTCAGAAGGATCTGGGTTCTAATCCCGGTTCTGCCACTTGTATGCTATGTGACCTACGGCAAGCCACTTAACTTCTCGGTGCCTCACGTACCTCATCTGTAAAATGGGGATGAAGACTGAGACCCATGTGGGACATGAACTGTGACTAAACTAATTGTCTTAGACTTACCCCAGTGCTTAGTACAGTACCTGGCACATAGGAAGCACTTAACCATTAAAAAGAATTATAAATTATTATTAATGATATCATACACTTACACAAACACACACACATATACACACACTCAGTTATTCCAGAACATATATTTTCGTTACACATTTTGTCCAAAAGCTGTTAGGGTATGTTTGTCCAACAAGCTCCTTTTGGAAGGGATGGTATCCACCAATTTGATCATACTTTACTCTTTCAAGTGCTTAGTACAGCACTCTTCACACAGTTAATGCTTAACAAATACCAATGATGAATTGAATAAGAGTCGGTTTGTATTATAATGTTGGTATTTGTTAAGCACTTACTATGTGCCGAGCACCGTTCTAAGCGCTGGGGTAGACACAGGGGAATCAGGTTGTCCCACGTGGGGCTCACAGTCTTAATCCCCATATTACAGATGAGGGAACTGAGGCACAGAGAAGTTAAGTGACTTGCCCACAGTCACACAGCTGACAAGTGGCAGAGCTGGGATTCAAACTCATGAGCCCTGACTCCAAAGCCCGTGCTCTTTCCAATGAGCCACGCTGCTTCTCTCTTATAGCCTACTATCATTTGTGTGCATGGGGATGCGTGTGGAGTTGGATGCAGTAAATACTGCAACAAGGATTTTCCAAGGATGCAACTTGGGCGAACTTTTCCTTTTAAGAACACAAAAGACGATCACATGTAGATTCGCATTCATGTTCCATCCACTGAAGAATTCATACCCGCCACAGATCGTGAGCCCCTTAAGGGACAGGACCCAGGTCTCATCTCCACCTGTATTCTTTTTCCCAGCACTTAGTGCAGTATTCTGCATACAGAAAGCACTTAATAATTACAATTACCACTTCTACTCCTTGAGGAGTTTTACAGTGCCAGTTCCTTCCACTACACTTGAAGGAAAGACTAGGTCAGTGTCAAATCCAGTGCCTTGCACATAGCGTGCTTTAAATTCAGACTGTTAATGGTTAAGATGATTAGGAAGTAGGTCCCTAATTTACCGTGTGAGAATGGACAGAAAGTGGCACAGAGAAGTTAAGGAACTCACTCTATGGTCACAGATTGTCCATAGCAAAGTCAAGACTGGAATGCAGACTTCTTGACTCCCAGAGTAAGAAGAGAATCTTGTTATTTTAATTTTACTCAGGGCTTAATATGGTGCTGTGCTCCATGCAATTTCTCAATAAATGCATTCATTCATTCATTCATTCAATCATATTTATTGAGCACTTACTGTATACAGAGCACTGTATCAAGCTCTTGGAAAGTACATTTAGGCAACAGATAGAGACAATCACTACCCAACAATGGGCTCACAGTCTAGAAGCAGGGAGACAGGAAACAAAACAAAACAAGGGGAGAGGCATCAATAGCATTAAAATAGATAAACTTATAGATATAATAATAATATTGGTATTTGTTAAGTGCTTACTATGTGCAGAGCACTGTTCTAAGTGCTAGGGTAGATACAGGGTAATCAGGTTGTCCCATGTGAGGCTTACAGTCTTAATCCCTGTTTTACAAATGAGGTAACTGAGGCACAGAGAAGTTAAGTGACTTGCCCACAGTCACACAGCTGACAAGTGGCAGAGCCGGATTTCAAACCCATGACCTCTGACTCCCAAGCCCGTGCTCTTTCCGCTGAGCCATGCTCCTTCTCAGATATACACACAATATGCCACAAAATGCTACTGCCTTACTTCCCACTCATCTTCAATGACTTCTAACATAGAAGAAGTTCCTTACTTTTGATGTCTGGCATGTCCCATCGATTTTGTACACTTAGGTAGAATGAAAAATTCAAGCAGCTATGATTACTTGGGAGGAGAAATTGTTTCTTCAAAGTAAACAAACTCCTCCTCATTTTTCCCCCTTCTTCCCTGTCATCATTCCTTTCCCTCCCACCACATCAACTATCCGTGCAACTTAGTTTGAAGTAGAAAAAAATGTTTAGGAGACTATTACAATTGGATTTTTAGAATTCAAAACAGTATCACTACCAGATATTATTATGCAGTGCTATTAATAATACCTAACTATTAATGATTAGAGAAGCTGCATGGCCTAGTGAAAAGAACATGAATAAGACCAAGGAGTCAGAAGAGCTGGGTTCTAATCCCAGGCCTGGCACTTGCCTGCTGTGTGACCTTGGGCAAGTCACTTAACTTCTCTGTGCCTCGGTTATCTCATCTGTAAAGTGGGGATTAAGACTGTGAGCCTCACGTGGGACAGCCTGATTACCCTGTATCTACCCCAGCGCTTAGAACAGTGCTCTGCACATAGTAAGCACTTAACAAATACCAACATTATTATTATGATTGAAATGGGGATTTAATCCTACTTCCTCCTACTTAGACAGTGAACTCTGTGTGGGATAGTGACTGTGTCCAACTCAATTATTTTGACTCTAGCCCAGTGCTTAGTACAGTGCTTGGCACAGAGTAAGCTCTCACCAAGTACCATAATAATAATAAGTACCATAATAATATTAGTAAATAGTGCATTTAATCAGAAAGTTAGTTCGTACCGTCAGATTTTGATTTGAAAGATAGTGCCCAACTTCCTTCTAAAAACATAGGAAGATAGATAGCTGGAAGGATGGGATGAATGGAGCAGCAGTCATCTCTGCAGAGCTCTGACTGACTGGTTGTCTCCCAGGTTGGGATTGGTTGGGAGGGTCTAAGACCCCAGAGGGGCAGCTGGAAGGATAATGGAGGAGAAAGAGCGTTTAGGTGGGGGAAGGCGGATCTGAGGGTCTGGAGCTATGTGAACAGCTGGGCCCCCTCCTACCTCACCTCCCTCTCTCCTTCTATAGCCCACCCCATACACACCGCTCCTCTGCTGCTATCCTCCTCACTGTGCCTTGTTCTCACCTGTCCCACCATTGACCCCTGGCCCACGTTTCCTACCACTGAATTGGAATACCCTCCCTCCTCACATTCACCAAACTAACTCTCTTCCCCTCTTCAAAGACTTATTGAGAGCTCACCTCCTCCAGGAGACCTTCCCAGGCTGAGCTCTCCCTTTCCTTCTGCCCCTACTCCCCTCCCCATTGTCCCTACTTCCTCCCTCTGCTCTACTCCCTTCCCCTCCCCAAAGCATTTGTGTATATTTGTATATTTTATTTATTACTCTATTTTATTAATGATGTGTATATATCTATGATTCTATTTATCTATTTTGATGGTATTGATACCTGTCTACTTGTTTGTTTTACTGTCTTGTTTCCCCCTTTTAAACTGTGAGCCCGTTATTGGGCGGGGATTGTCTCTATCTGTTGCCTAATTGTACATTCCAAGTCTTTAGTTCAGTGCTCTGCACACATTAAGCACTCAATAAATATGATTGAATGAATGAATAAATGAAAGAAGAGGTGCTACAGATCCTGTGCAACTTGGAGAGAGTTTGGGGCCACGGGAGAAAGAGTATGGGGGTTGGGAAGGAGTGGGGTGAGATGAGAGGTGGAGGAGACAGAATTGACAAGTCTGGGGACAGGGAGTGGAGCAGGAGCATGAAAGGAAGCAGGGCACAGAAGAGACATTTATATTTATGTCCGTCTTCCCCTCTAGACTGCAAGCCCATCGTAGGCAAGGATGCACAATGGTGTAAAGGCTAGAGCCCAGGCCTGGGAGTCAGAAAGTCATGGGTTATAATCTCAGCTCTGCCCCTTGTCTGCTGGGTGACCTTTGGCCAGTCACTTCACTTCTCTGTGCCTCCGTTCCCTCATCTGTAAAATGGGGATTCAGACTGAGAGCTCCATGTAGGACAACCTGATTACCTTATATCTACCCCAGTGCTTAGAACAGTGCTTTGCACATAGTAAGCACTTAACAAATACCATAATTATCACTATTATGATTATTATTATCATACTGTACTCTCCTAAGAACTTAATACAGTGCTTTGCACACAGTAGGTGATCAATAAATACAATTGAATGAATGGACCTTCAAGCACATACTGGGTATTTCTTATATCGATTTGCTCATCATCAAGAACAGCAAGCTAAAGTACTTGAAATTAATTTATTATTTCAACTCCTTTAAGTCAGAAAAATGGACTTAATCTCTACCATATCTACTTGGTATTTAAGGAGATACCTTTTTAAAAGTCATGCTTCCTGTATTTGTTATTTCAGGAGTAGATACTGACATCATTTATCCAAAGTAGATCAGCAAAATCTTAGGCTCCCACTCACCTGGACTGATTTATTCAACAAAGATCAGAGGGTATAATAAAGGTGTTTTTGTGAACATTCAGGCCCTAAAGAAAACCAAGTTTATGGTAACTCAACTGAAAAGCGAGTGGTGGATTCCTTTTGTTCCTCAATTTTTCCGATCCAGACCACATGCTTCATTTTAATTTAACTCTTGACTTCCCTCTCATCCGAGGCTGAGCTATGGAAAAATTCTGTGCCTCTGCCTCCACGCTGGAAGTGAAACCAAATCATTCAAGAGCTCAACCACAGTTGAGAGACAGGCCCGAAAGGAAAGGAACCGGAAAAAAGAAAGAGAAACAAAGTGAGAAAAACTGGACTGAGGCAACTCCGCTGAGCCATGTAGGATTACCTCAGGGTTTCTAGTTTCCTAGAAGCATGGGTCCTTCCCCCACATAGTTGTGCTTGTGGGCGGTGTTTTTAAATATATGCTAATACAGCTGTCCTGACCGGAGGGAGAGAGCTCAGTCTCTCAGACACAGCCCATCTGACAGCACAGAGCAACGAGAAGCTTTCAGAGAGGGCGGCCATGCATTTGCTTTGGGGACAGGGTCATTTGATCCAATAAGTTAGTAAATACCGGTCATTGTCTCTGTCGACAAGCTGTAGAGAAGAGACATGTGCCTCTGATAATGGAGATAAAAGACTCGGGCAGCGTGGTTCTGACAGCCTATCATTCCTACACTCCTTCCAGGATACCGGTCATGGAAAAGAGCTTCACCCCAGAGATTTCAGCCAGCCATCCTCTCAGCAGGTAAAGAACCAGTGATTCGGAGGTCTCCCTTAAAGCCCCGTTTGCTTTCACTTCTCTCTATGCCGCCTGTCACTTTATCATCACTGTAGCATTGTCTCACATTTCTGGCTTGTGTGAGGGAGCGGCTTATTGTGTACCATATCTGAACGGAAATGGAAAACACACTGTGCAAACTCGAATCGAATAATGGATTGGGCGAGTTGGCTAACGGAGATTAGCAGCCAACTAATCCCCTGGAAATCCACAGAGGCATTTCGTTTCTGACAAATTCACCTATTGCCGCGTTGTGAAAACTAACGAGAGTTGACTGCCGGGGAGGCATTTCCAAAGAGTATTCAGAGTTGGCCCGAAGAGGTCTCTTTGTAAATAATCATTTCTTAAAATTCTCAGAAAATAATCAGGACTCTGGTAACTGCAGTTGGCCAAATCATTAAAAAAAGAAGTTCTTTCAAAACAAATCTCAGTGGCGACACTTTGTAGGGTGAAACCCTGTAATGATTTTGTGTAGAAAATAGTGGGTGTACTTAGTGAAACAATACATTTGGTATTTTGGTAATTATTTTTTTTACCCTGCCAATGAAGTTTTTTCTGATCTCTTCATTACTGAAATAGGATTGATTTTATGATCATGGCTGTTTTTCCTCAATAAATCTGAGATCTAGTTCAACTCTTCAATCCTTTAAGGGCCAGTGAGGCCTCTATCAAACTAAATCAACGCACTGAGAGACCACTTAGGAAATCTCAGTGATGAGACAACAGTGACTAAAGTAGGTCAGAAACAGCTTAATTTTGATGAATCTCCTGATCCACTAGATGAAGTGACCTCTTCACTGAAAGAGGTGATAACAATTTATGACGTATCGATAGACACAGAAAGATTCTAATCTTAAACACTTGATAGCAATTCCTGAAATGTTATCTCAGTTATCTAATAATGATCCTTTGCTTCCAATTTAATTGACTTTAGATGCTGACAACAGATAGCATTTGGTTTAAAGGAATTGACTTTGCTTCAAACCTCATGATGAGAATTCTTATAGTGGCTCATGATTTGGCAAGGAAATGAAATGCCTTATCTTCTTCAACAGAGCATATCGAGTAAAACACTAAGATTTTATACCTGAACAATGAGAAACTGATATTTTGTATTCAGTTTGCCTACCCAGCAAATAACTTCAAAGCCCACTTTAAGATGCAGATTGCTGTAAGTTTGTCTGGTTTGAATTGACTATTCATCAGTTATAATCACTGAGCAATGGTGTACCTAAATAGAAGGATGCTACTGTTTCAATGAGCAACATACTTGGGAAGCTTTTGTCCTTACTCAAGCCTTGTCTATTTTTAAAAGGATTCTGGTGTGGCTGCCCTGTCTAACTTCCAGCAGCTGTCTGGTAGTCATAGCCATATTCTGCCATATGGCCTGGTGTGCCCAACATTCATGTTCCCAAAGCATTCTCTAGGGAGAAGGCTGATTAACTCAGCATGTGGCCTTGTGGAATGCCAAAAACATGGAAGCAAAAGCATTGAATGTTTTAGTTAACTCTGTACAGTTGCCCCCTTGATCTTTTCTGCTCTATCTTCTAAGAATCCCACTGTGCCTGGCGAACCCAGCTGAAGAAATCTCTGTTGTCATCCCCATTTGGATGTTACTTAGCCTCACTTAGGCGCTGCCTAATCTCTCTTGAATCATATTAAACAGCCTAATTCCTTGGTTCCCAATGACAGCCATCAGCAAGCAGCTTCCTGTATTTACAGAGAGACAGAGGCCACCATTTATCATATATCTGATAACAGAAAATAATCAGGCTTGAGTTATTAACCTTTGACTTCCTAACTACGGATCAATACCTCCCTTCAGCTCAAGAACCAGGATCTTTCTGGGTTATTTCAAAGAGCACTTTCTCCCTGGAGTTTGAAAGTGCACTCTCACCCATTTGGCTTTTGTCAGAGTAATAGCTGAAATGACCCAGATGTCACGCAAAGGATATATAGGCCTAAAGTGCAAAGTCTAAACTTTAACGAATGATGCGACGACATCTTTGTAGACAATGCTAACAGCTCCCAAATGAATGTATCTTTAGGAAGTGGATAAATTGGTCCAGAATAAAAGGGCCAACCCTTTAAGAATTTTGCACACTCAGAAGGTCTAATTTAGCATTATATAGGGGGCACACACTGAAGTAGGGAAACCATGTACTCAATCCTAGTGAACTCCCAGGAATGTAAAATGGAGATAGGGGAACAACATCCTTTTAGGCCAAATGGAAATTACAATCATTGAGAGGAAATGGGAAACCCATAATTAGCCTTCAAATGCACAAATCCATAGTCCACATCTAAAATTTCAATTTACACAAATGGAAGTTCCACAAGTAGAAAAAAAAAAACCACTCGGAATAGACCAGGAAAGATCAGTGATCCTTTATGTGCCACTATCTTTTTACTTCTTCCTATTAACATATGAGGACATTTGCTGGGGCTCTAAGGGTTATTTTTGACATATATGAAGGAATTGTGTTTAAATTCCTCAAAAATTCTTAGTATGCAACCTACTTTATTGTCTTTGAATATAAGAAAGGCTGGGCTTCTGTTTTAATTGTCGAAATCAAATCTAATTAATTTGGGGGAAGATGAGGTTACTTAGCTATTTCTCCTCTCAAATTCAATTTTCCTTCTTTAGCCTCTTCCTTCCCTGGAAACGAGCTGTAAGGATTCCAGAAGCATCATTTTCCTATACATTTCCATTGGTCCAAGATACCTACCACAGTGAATTTTAGTTTGATCCACTGATCCACACTCAGCTTTTGAGATTTCACACACCCGACAAGCAGGCTGTTAAGATCATTTTGATTGATCTTTCTTCAGAGGCTCAGGACCAGCACCCATTAAGAAACATGAAGATTGTTTTTCTTATAAATTATTTGATTTAAAGTGTTGGGTAGCACATGACTCTTTCAGGGGAAATTTTCTCTCTGAAAAGGGAAACTGTTACCTTTGGTTTCTGGGCTGATCTCATTTACCTAATTCAAAGCAGAAGTATTTCAGTTTTTTCCCGAGTGAAAAAAAAAAAATCTATAGACCACACACTGGACTTTCCAAAGAACAGAACGGTATATAAGGCACAAAGGGAATGTCCTCAGAAAGGACACATACTGTTTTAAAGCCTGAGGAACTGAGTCAGGGTAGTTTGGTAGTTTGTTTTTAATTAGGGGAAGACCTTACTTTGCAGCCCTTCATCTAGCTAATTCAGTTCAGATCACATCAATGGCTGACCCATTTGTTCAGTTCACTTAAAGCTCCTCTTAAGAGCATGGTCTCTATCAAAGCATTTTTTAAACAGAAAGTTATGAACCAGTTAACACTAAAATAAACACGCATTTTTTTTGGGAGAAGGGAGTGGAAACTACAGCTTTCCACAAAGAATAAAAGGCAATAAAAAGTGATTAACTTCTAAATATTTCCCCAAAAGGGTCAAGAAACAATTTCTACGATCATCATTGTTTCAGGGAAACCTTTAGACAAGGCTAATAACAGGCTTAGAGGTCACCATCGGATTCAAAGTTGTAACAAAGAGAAAAAAAAGCCCACAATATAAAAATTATCAGGAGACAAGTCATCTCAGGTCTTAGCCTATTAAGGCTACCCTGAGCTAAATACAGTGATGTAAACCATTTCTTCAGTGGAGGGGCAACATAAACAACCTTAAGTATGTTTAATATTTTTCTCCTGATACCTAAACTTCCTAAGGGGACAGAAACTCAAGGGAGAATGAATGAATCAACCACAATGCATGAGAACAAATGTAAAGGCACCCCAAGCAGGGAGCTATATATTTGATTTCAACATAGAGTACTGCTAGTCAAGTGAGAGCCTACTACCTTCTAAATCAGGAACACTAAAGGCTGGAAATAAATTAGCAGTGTTTGGAAAACAAATGTTTAATTGTAAGGAAAATAAACATTTTGCAATCACAAGTGACTCACACCCAACCAGTTTCAATTTCTAGAAGGGGATTTTATTTTTTTTCCTCCTGATAATGAAGTACTTTTCAAAAAGACACATAACTAGCTGGAATATTCAGAGGCCTAGAAAATATAAATGCAGTTTTTCCTACATATATGTTCTAGACATGAATAGGCATACATTGTTCTGTAGGGGATAGATATCCTCTGCAATTCTTAATGGGGGATGAGGTATTTATAGGCCATTCTTCATGTTATGGTTGAAATCAGAGCTGGCTTCTCTGGTTTCCTTTGAGTGTGGTTAGCCAGCTGATCTCCCTGTTCCTCCACATGCAAAGCTAATGGGAAACATCTGGCACTGACTCTTTGATCAGTTCTTTTGGCTAACATTTGGCCAGCTCCTCTCCTTCATTCTTATCGGCGTCCCCTCCTTCTTTCTTAACCGAGTTCCCTCCTTCACTCCTAGAGGAGTCCCTTCTCTGACTTCATGCTGGCTACAGGTCCTTACAAAATGCAGAAAGGGAGAGGAAAGTGCAAAGAAGACATCTTAAAATTAATCCTGACACTGCATTTGCCAACTTCACTATTCTCGGTCGAGAGGCTTTCCCACCTCTGATTTTTTCTCTTCTTAAACATCCAGCCAAATTCAGGTTATACTCCTCAAAACACTTGATCTATTCTGTGCAAGGAAGGTTCTCAAAAAGGAGCGTAGTGTAGTGGAAAGAGCACAGGCCTGGGAACGAGAAGACTTGGTTCTAATCCTAGCTCTTCCACTTACCGGCTGGGTGATTTGGGGAAAGTCCCTTCACTTTTCTGTGTTTCAGTTCCCTCATCTGCAAAATGGGGATTCAGTACCTGTTCTCCCTCCTAATTGGACTGGGAGCCCCATGTGGGACCTGATTATCTAATATCTATCCCAGTGCTTAGTACATTTCTTTTGCACATAGTAAGTGCTTAGCAAATACCACTATTATTATTTTTATCATCATCATCACAGGGTAAAGATAGGAGAGACCAGTGCTCATAGCAGACTTCACAGAAATTCCAAACATTCGATCTCACCAAGTTTGAAGATTATACTTATCTGATGGCATGACCTGATAGGGCCTAAAAAAAGAAAAAAAAAACCCAAATTTGTAATGAATAATAATAATAATAATGATATTTGTTAAGCATTTACTATGCGCCAAGTACTGTTCTAAGCACTGGAGTAGATTCAAGGTAAACAGGTTGTCCCACATGGGGCTCACAGTCTTAATCACCATGTCACAGAGGAGGTAACTGAGGCACAGAGAAGTTAAGTGACTTGCCTAAAGTCACATAGCTGACAAGTGGTGGAGCCGGGATTAGAACCCTTGACCTTTGACTCCCAAGCCAGTGCTTTCCCCATTAAGCCACACTACTCAGCTGCTAACTGTGTGCAGAGCACTGTACTAAGCTCTTGGGAGAGTACAGTGCTTGGTACCATAATCTGCACACAGTAAGCACTTGATAAATAATAATGGTGATGGTATTTGTTAAGTGCTTACTATGTGCCAAGCACTGTTCTAAGCACTGGTAAATTCCTATGATTGATTGACTGGTTTGATTGCTTCAGCTGCCAAGAGTCCTCAGGGCTGTCAAAGAATACTACAACATTTGAAGAATTCAATGAGACACAATTATTCTAAAATTGAAATGTGTTTGAAAGTACCAGGACAGATTTTTCCTTCCACCTTCCCAAAGATCTGCAAGACTATAAGCTTGTTGTGGGCAAAGGGAACATGTCTATTGACTTTGTTATATTGTACTCTCCCAAGCGTTTACTAAGTGTAGAAAATAAGCACTCAATAAATAGAATTGATTGATGGATCTCCCATTCCCCCCATGGACAGCTGTGAACTTTTGAACCATCATTCCCAGCATGTCTTTCACTGCTGCACTTATCTTTTTAAGAATAATAATAATAATAATAATGATGGTATTTGTTAAGCACTTACTATGTGCCAGGCACTGTACTAAGCACTGGGGTGGATATAAGCAAATCAGGTTGGACACAGTCCCTGTCCCACATGGGGCTCATAGTTTCAATCCCCATTTTAAAGATGAGGTAACTGAAGCACAGAGAAGTCAAGTGAGTTGCCCAAGGTCACACAGAAGATAAGTGGCAGAGTTCATTCATTCATTCATTCATTCATTCAATAGTATTTATTGAGCGCTTACTATATGCAGAGCACTGTACTAAGCGCTTGGGATGAACAAGTCGGCAACAGATAGAGACAGTCCCTGCCATTTGACGGGCTTACAGTCTAATCGGGGGAGACGGACAGACGAGAACAATGGCAATAAACAGAGTCAAGGGGAAGAACATCTCGTAAAAACAATGGCAACTAAATAGAATCAAGGAGATGTACAATTCATTAACAGAATAAATAGGTTAACGAAAATATATACAGTTGAGCGGACGAGTACAGTGCTGTGGGGATGGGAAGGGAGAGGTGGAGGAGCAGAGGGAAAAGGGGAAAATGAGGCTTTAGCTGCGGAGAGGTAAAGGGGGGATGGCAGAGGGAGTAGAGGGAGAAGAGGAGCTCAGTCTAGGAATGCCTCTTGGAGGAGGTGAGTTTTAAGTAGGGTTTTGAAGAGGGATGGGATTTGAACCCAGACCCTTCTGACTCCCAAGTCCGTGCTCTATCCAGTACACCATGTTGTTTCTCCAACACTGGAGAAGCAACATGACCTGACCTGATGTTTCCAATGTGCCTAAAATTAGACCTACTCCCTCCTCTCTTCCCTGTTTCAGTCAAACAAGAGTTCTTAGTCAGGATACAGAACTCTATGTAAATTTGTTTTCCCTCATTTTTCACTCCCCTCCCTCCTTCTGATTCTTCTTCAAAAAAGACAGTAGAATATTCACCACGGCCCAGTGGACAGAGGATGAGTCTGGGAGTCAGAGGACCTGGGTTCTAAAGCTCTTTCTACCACCTGGTGTGGGACATTGTATGAACAGTACTTCACTTATCTGGGCCTCAGTTTCCTCACCTGCACAATGGGGTTAAGACACTTGCTCCCCTTCCTACTTAGATTGTGTACCCCGTGTCTGATTGGAATATCTTGTTTCTACCTGAGCACTCATTTGAGTGCTTCACATATCCCAAGTGCTTAAAAAGGTAGCACGGCATAGTGGTTAAAACATCAGCTTGGGAGTCAGAAGGTCATAGGTTCCAATCCCGGCTCTGCCACTTGTCTGCTGTGTGACATTGAGCACGTCCCTTCTCTGAGCCTCAGTTACATCATCTGTAACATGGAGATTGAGACTGTGAGTGCCATATGGGACAGGACTGTGTCCAACCCGATTAGCTTGTAACCATCCCAGTGTTTAGTACAGTGCTTGACATATAATGAGTACTTAACAAAAACCACAATTATCATTATTACTATTATTATTAATGAAAATACTTCAATTATTAAGTAGGATAGGGCCCATATACATGGTGCTCCTTAAAATTTAAGCAGGAAGCTGAATTTACCCTTTGGCAAAGTACCGATACTGATGTGTTTCCTGAGGTGTGCGGGCTATTACCTATATCCCTTGAGAAAGTGAATCAAATTCTCCAGTAATTAAGAAACATTCAGCTCAGGTTTTTTTGGCTGCATATTTGGGGAGAGAAAGACCGTGAAGCGACTCTCATCTTTCCTGTCTCACAAGAATGTAACCTTGGCGTTATCCTTGACTCCTCTCTCTCATTCATTCATTCATTCATTCAATAGTATTTATTGAGCGCTATGTGCAGAACACTGTACTAAGCACTTGGAATGTACAAATCAGTAACAGATAGAGACAGTCCCTGCCCTTTGACGAGCTTACAATCTAATTGGGGCAGACGGACAGACAAGAACAATAGCAATAAATTCAACCCACATAGTCAATCCATCCCTAAATCCTATCGGTCCCACCTTCGCAACATCGCTAAAAATCACCCTTTCTTCTCCATCCGAACTGCTACCACATTAATACAATCACTGATCCTCTCCCACCTGGATGACTGCATCAGCCTCCTTGCTGACCTCCCAGCCTCTTGTCTCCCCTCACTCCAGTCCATATTTCACTCTAATGCTCAGGTCATTTTTCTTCAAACACATTCAGGGCATGCCTCCCCACTCCTTAAAAAACTCCAGTGGTTGCCCATCCATCTCCACATCCAACAAAAACTCCTCACCATAGGCTTTAAAGCACTCAATCACCTTACCCCCTCCTACCCCACCTCACTACTCTCCAACCCAGCCTGCACACTTCATTCCTCTAATGCTAACCTTCTCACTGTACCTTGCTCTCGCCTATCCCATCCCCATGTTCTCCCTCTGGCCTGGAACACCCCCTCTCCTCAAATTTGTCAGAAAATTACTCTCCTCCCTTCAAAGCCGTATTGAAGACACATTTCTTTCCTGACTAAGCCCACCTTTCCTCTTCTCCACTCTGTTCTGTGTCACCCTGACTTGCTCTCTTTGTTCTTCCCCACTTCCAGGTCCACTGCACTTATGTACATATCTGTAATTCATTTATTATATTAATATCTGTCTCCCCCACCTACACTTAACCTCACTGTGGGCAGGGAATTTGTCTTTTTATTGTTTTGTACAGTGCTTAGTACAGTATGCTGCACACAGTAAACACTCAATAAATATGATTGAAAAAACAGGATGAGAAGAGAAAAGAAACTGGGAAGGCACATTGTGGATACTAACATGCATAAGCCAAAAGAAGTCTTGTGATTGATTACGTAATAATTAGCTGCAATTCATCTTAGTAACATTGAGTCTTGACATTTATTAATTATTGTACATCATCTGCCCCCACCATGAAAAGTTAACACCCATAAGCGCATAAATCACAACTTTTACTCTTACAATAGGGAGCCGTATGTGGGACAGGGATGGTGTCTGATCAGATTATATTGTGTCTACCCCACGTCTCAGCACAGTGCTTAACAAATACTACAATTATAATTGTTATCATCATTATTATCTGTATGCAGTAGGTGATGAATAAATACTGCTGAAGGAACAGAGCTTATTGGACTATCTCATCCCCTTCTGAATATGCCCCAGTGACTATATTTTTTTAGTCTCAGGAAAGTGAATCTAGGTGAAGCTAGTCTATGCAATATTCATTCATGATAATTACAATAATCATAATGCATTTATTAAGCTCTCACTATGCAGCATGTTAGATAATAGGTTATCTGATTGGACAGTCCCCTTTCTCCAAAGAGCCCAAAATCTGTTTTATCCCCATTTTACAGATGAGGAAACTGAGTTCCAGAGAAGTTAAGTGACTTGAAGTTAAATAGTAAATTTATGGGAGAGCTGTGATTCAAAGCCAATCTCCTGACCCCCAGCCCTTTTTTCCATTGAACCATGCTGCCTGAGACAACAACCAAAAAATCTGTGTTAATAACCAACAATTACATTCAGTTCAGAAGCATTTAAATTAGTATAAACTTGGTAGGAGAATTTCCCAAACCGAGAAACATCAAGGGAAGGACAGACTATGTTCTTTCCTTTCTACTCCCACATTAATCAATAAATGGTGATCCCATTATTGGGCAGGGATTCTCTCTATCTGTTGCCGAATTGTACACTCCAAGTGCTTAGTACAGTGCTCTGCACATAGTAAGTACTATTGAATGAATGAATGAATGGTATATACTGAGTGTTTACTGTTTAAAGAGGACTGTACTAAACACAGGAGGTTACAATACCACAGAGTTGTATACTCAAGGAATTTAACCTATAGGAAGCTTAGAGTCTAGAGCTTCCCAATTTTTCTCTTCTCATCCTACTGGATAGGTTTTTCAATCATATTTATTGAGTGTTTACTGTGTCCAGCATACTGTACTAAGCATTAGTACAGTGGGCAGGGAATGTGTCTCTTGGTTGTTATATTGTACTCTCCCAGGTGTTTAGTACAGTACTTTGCACATAGTAAGCGCTCAATAAACATGATTAAATGAATGAATGAATGAATCTTCCCTCATCAAATTTCACTTGGTGTTGGTTGTAAGCTTGCTGTGGGCAGGGAATGTGTCTTCATTAATAATAATAAAAATAGTAATTATGGTATTTATTAAGCACTTACTATGTGCAAAACACTGTTCTAAGCGCTGGGTTAGATACAAGGTAATCAGGATGTCCCCCATGGGGCTCACAGCTTTAATCCCAATTTTACAGATGAGGTAACTGAGGCACAGAGAAGTTAAGTGGCTTGCCCAAGGTCACACAGCAAAGTGGCAGAGCCGGGATTAGAATCCAAGTCCTCTGAGTACCAAGCCTGTGTTCTTTCCATTAAGCCATGCTGCTTTACTGTTATATCGCACTCTCCCACGTGCTTAGTACAGTGCTTTGCACACAGTAAATGTTCAATAAATATATTGAATGAATAAATAGGTCAAAAATGCTGGAAGATTGTGGTCAAATTTGATTTAATATTTTCAGTTTGTTGTTCTCTTCATGGGTTAGGTGGTGAGCAATTTGTTCAAAATTTATTGTGATCAGTTAGATACAAACACCCCATTAGGAAGTTTAGAAATTCAAGTGTGAAACTCTTCTTCTCTTAGTCTTAGTACTTATTTATGCAAAAAGCAAAAGAGCAAAAGTTAACAAGATGTCTTAAAAGGAGATAGTCTACACTGAAATTTCAAGAAACAAGCAATCAGGTGCAAAACTTTTCCTGGAAATCATCAAACTCATTCGTGGTCTCTGCTTTCTTGGTATTCACTGATATTCAAACTTGGCTATCAAGGTTATTTTAATTTGTTCCTTCAAGGGATAAGCAAAATAGTGCTATTGAAAATGAGTCTTTCTGGGCTATGCAGAAGTGAAGATAAGCTGGAATGAGCGGGAACACTGTTCTTTTTAAACAATAATTGCTGGAACTGGGGCTCTGGCATGAATTCCGGGGAAACGCTGATTCTCACTCTGCTGTGGCTTCTGTCACTGAATTCCGGGACTGTCCCAGAATTTAAATCAAAGGTGCTTATTCAGTCCTTTTGGCATGCCGATCACTGTCCTAATCACTTGTGAAAGAACAGTGCAATCACACTAGTAAACACAATCCCTGCCCCCCAAAGCTATGCCCAGGTGGCAAACAATAAGATTCTGAACAATAATAATAATAATAGTATTTATTAAGTGCTTACTATGTGTCAAGCATTGTTCTAAGCACTGGGGTGGATTCAAGCAAGTGTGGTTGGACACAGTCCTTCTCCCACATGGGGCACCCAATCTCAATCCCCATTTTCCAGATGAGGTCACTGAGGCCCAGAGAAGTGAAGTGACTTACCCAAAGTCACCCAGAAGACAAGTGTGGAACCAGAATTAGAGCCTATGACCTTCTGACTCCCATGCCCGGGCACTATCGACTAGGCCATGGAGTTGGATAGTTGGTCAGTAGTGGCTGAGATGCTCCCTGTCTCTGCCCCGTGCAGGTCAGTAACCCGGGTGGTCCCTCCCAGTTCCCGGCTGCACTGGTCCAGATCGTCTTCTTCTCCCTCGGGGGGGACCCTGCCATCACACTACATGGGGCAGGGTGCGGAGGGGTGGGGAGAAAGCCAGCACCGTCCTTTCCTACTCCAGCCCTAATACTAATTGTGGTATTTGTTAAACGCTTACTTTGTGCTGGGCACTGTACTATGCAAAGGGTTGGATAAGAGCAAATGAGTTTGGACCCAGCCCTTGCCCTGCATGGGGCTCACAGTCTCATTCTCCATTTTACAGATGAGGTAACTGAGACACAGAGAAGTGAAGTGATTTGCCCAAGGTCACACAGCAGACAAATGGCAGAGCAGGGATTAGAATTCACAGTCTTCAGACTCCTAGGCCCATGCTCTATCCACTAGGCCATGCAGTCAGCTGTCTTGTGGACCCTCCCTCAGATGATTGAATACAAGAGGTGACATCTGCCCTGGCTCTCCACAAATGGGAAGCAGGGAGACCGCAAGAGGTGCTCATCCCAACCAGAAGGGCATCCCGTGCGTCAAGAGCGAGCCCTGGGCTAATGAAGACCAGGGGCTGCCTCCCACAAGGACTGCCACTTGTCTGCTGTGTGACCATGGGGTAATCACTTCACTTCTCTGGGCCTCGGTTCCTTCCTCTGAAAAATGGGGATTAAGAGGGTAAGCCCCATGTGGGACAGGGACTGTGTCCACCCTGAGAAGCAGCATGGTGCAGTGAATAGAGCTTGGGCTTGAGAGTCAAAAGGTCATGCATTCTAACCCCAGCTCTGCCAAATGTTGGCTGCGTGACCTTTGGCAAGTCACTTCACTTAAAAGCACAGGCTTGGGAGTCCGAGGTCATGGGTTCTAATTCCGGCTCCACCACTTGACAGCTGTGTGACTTTGGGCAAGTTACTTAATTTCTTTGTGCCTCAGTTACCTATATGTAAAATGGGGATTAAGACTGTGAGCCCCACCTGGGACAACCTGATTATCTTGTATCCCCCCACCCCCCACCAGCACTTTTAACAATGCTTGGTACATAGTAAGCACGTAACAAATACCATTATTATTATTATTCTCTGGGCCTCAGTTCCCTTATCTATAAAATGGGGATTGAGACTGTGATCCCCACGTGGGACAGGGACTGTGTCCAACCCGATTCGCTTGTAACCACCCCAGTGCTTAGAACAGTGGCTGGCACATAGTAAGTGCTTAAGAAATACCATAAAAAAAAAGGCTGAGATGGAGAGCATCCTCCAAACTACCCCCACTCCCCCTAACATCTGTTCAGGCCAGTGGGGTACAGCTGTGATTCTGTAAGATCTGTCCTCCAGTGTGGGTTACTGATTTTCCTGGAAATGTGCCCAATTACTTTCTCTTTCCCTGCACAACAGGGTTGGGAAAACCAGAAGCTTGGGATCTGTAGCATATTAGTATATCACCAAAAAAGCAATATTGCAGCTAGTAATCAATCAATCCATCATATTTATTGAGCACTTACTGGGTGTAGAGCACTGTACTAAATGTTTGGGGGAGTACAATATAACAAAGCTGATAGACACATTCCCTTCCCACAAAATGTTTCTGGGTAGGACAGGGAGAAAAACTTTGAATTTCTCCCCCTGGACTAATCATTCAGCCTTCTCCCTCCTGTTGTTTTAGTAAACAAGCCCCCTGCATAGATAATGTTAGTAAGCAGGATTGAGAGGAAAGCTATTTACTAATTAAAACATAGTCCTAAACCCTCAGGTACTCTTGAAGATGTTGATAGGATGATGTCATCACTTGATCTCTTTGCTCTGGTGGTCTGCTGGTATCACTAATCAGATGTGTGTGGAGGAGTGGCATTTTGGCTTCTTCCCCCAAATTCTGAAGCCAACATTCCAGGAAATGAAAATACTTTCACCCCCACTTATAGTTTATAATAGTACTTATTAAGCATTTACTATGGTTCAAGCACTGTTCTAAATGCTGGGGTAGAAACAAATCAATCAGGTCAGACAAAGTCCCTGTCCCACATAGCCATAATTTGTTTATTTATACTGATGCCTGTCTGTCCTTCCTTCTAGACTATAAGCTCATTGTGGGCAGGGAATGTGACTTACATTGTCGTGTTGTACAAGAAGCAGCATGGCGTAGTGGGTACAGCTCGGGTCTGGAAATCAGAAGGTCATGGGCTCTAATTCCGACTCTGCCATTTGTCCGCTGTGTGACCTTGGGCAAGTCACTTCACTTCTCTATGTCTCAGTTACCTCATCTGGAAAATGGAGATTGAGACTGACAGGGATTGTGTCCAACCAAATTTGCTTGTATCCACCTAGAGCTTAGTATAGAGCCTGGAACATAGTAAATGCTTAACAAATACCATAATCATGATTATTATTAGTCTCCCATGCATTTAGTACTGTGTTCTGCATACAGTAAGTGCTCAATAAATTAAGCTTGGAAGCAAGATTAGATTCCATATCCCCCAGGAAAAGACCCTTCTTCCTCCCTAACTGCCATCTTCAACTGTTTGCTCTCCAATGTCTTCTTCCCCACTGCTTTCAAACACACCCGTGTCTCCCCTATCCTAAGAAAAGCCCTCCCTTGACCCCACAGTTCTCTCCAGTTATCGGCCCATCTCCCTCCTACCATTCCCCAACAAAATCCTTGAGCGATGGGTCTATACTTATTGTCTCAACTTCCTCTCCTCCAGTTCTTTCCTTGACCCCCTCCAATCTGGCTTCCATCCCCTTCATTCCACAAAAACCATCCTCTCCAAGGTCACCAGTGATTTCCTTCTTGCCAAATCCAATGGCCTCTACTCCATCCTAATCCTTCTCGACCTCCCAGATGCCTTAGACTCTGTCAATATCACCCCCTTCTTCTGAAAATATTATCCAAACCTCGGCTTCCCTGACATCATCCTCTCCTGGTTTTCCATCTATCTCTCTGGCCACTCATTTTCAGTCTCTTTCGTGGGCTCCTCCTCTGCCTCCTACCACCAAACTTTGGAGGTCCCTCAAGGTTCAGTTCTGGATTCCCTTCTATTCTACATCTATACCCATTCCCTTGGAGAATTCATTCACTCCCATGGCTTCAACTACCACCTCTATGCAGATGTTTCCCAAATCTAAATTTGGAATCCCTGATCTCTCTCCCTTTCTGCGGTCTCACATTTCCTTCTCCCTTCAAGACATCTCTACTTGAATGTCTGCCGTTTCCTCAAACTTAACATTTCCAAAACAGAAATCTGTGAGCCCCACATGGGACAGGGACTATGTCCAACCCGATTTGCTTGTATCTACCTCAGCGCTTAGAGCAGTGCCTGGCATATATTAAGTGCTTAACAAATACCACAAATTATTATTATTGTTATTATTACTAAAGTTGCCAGTCTGTCCTTCTTCCAAAGTTGTGCCCTCAGGCAGCTGCCACTCTTGCTGATCATCTGAGGCCAGTCTGCATTATTCCTTATGACAACACCATGAGAGAATAAATGTGAGTAAAAGTGCGACATTTATTAGGAGTTTTCTATTTGCTAAGCGCTGGCATAGGTAGAAGTCTATGAGAATAGGCTCAGTTTGATCTGTACCACAGAAGACTCGATCAGGAATAGTGTGGTCTAGTGGAAAGAGCTCAGGACTGGAATTCAGGTGATCTGGGTTCTAATCCTTGATCCACTACTTTTAATTTATTGGTGTTTAAGAGCTTACTTTGTGGGAAATTCCAGCTTCACCACTTATTTTATTCAATGATATTTAAGTGCTTACTATGAGAAGCAGCATGGCTTAGTGGATAAAGCACAGGCTTGAAAATCAGAAGGAACTGGGTTCTAATTCCACCTCCACCACTTTCTGCTGTGTGACCTTGGACAAGTCACTTCATCTCCCTGTGACTCAGTTTCCTCATCTGTAAAATGGGGATTATGACTTTGAGCCCCATGTGGGACAGGGACTAGGTTTAACCCAATTACCTTGGATCTACCCCAGTGCTTAGTACAGTGCCTGGTACATAGTAAGCACTTAACTAATATTAAAATTATTATTATTATACTGTGCCAAAAACTGTTCTAAGCACTAGGGTGGATATACGTTAATTAAATTGGACACAATCCCTGTCATAGGTGGGGCTCATCATCACTTTGTGCAAGTCACAATGTCTCTGGGCCCAAGTTTCCTCATCTTTAAAGTGTGGGACAGGGACTGTGTCCAACCTGGTTATCTTTTATCTATCCCAGTACTTAGTACAGTGCTTGGCACATAGTATGGGTTTCCCAAATACTACAATTATTATTTTTTATAATATTTGTTAAGCACTTCCTGTGTGTCAAGTACTCTTCTAAGCACTGGGGTAGATACATGTTAATTAGATCAGATAGAGTCTTTTATAATAATAATAATTAATTATGGCATTTGTTAAGTGCTTACTATGTGCCAGGCACTGTTCCAAGCACTGGGGTAGATACAGTGTATTCAGATTGTCCCACATGGGGCTCACAGTCTTAATTCCATTTTACAGATGAGGTAATTTTGGCACAGAGAAGTTAAGTAGCTTGCTCAAGGTCACACAGGAGACAAGTGACAGAGACCAGATTAGAACCCACATCCTCTGACTCCCAAGCCCATGCTCTTTTATCTACCCCAGCACTTAGTAGAGTGCTTGGTTCATAGTAAGTGCTTACCAAATAGTAGAATTATTCATTTTCATGGTATTTGTTATGCGTTTACTATGAGTCAAGCACTCTTCTAAGCACTTGGGGTAGATACAAGTTAATGAGTTCAGATAGAGTCCCTGTCCTATGTTGTGCTCTCGATCTTAATCTTGTTGCTGTTGTTATTGTACCAAGCTCATAATCTATTTTATTCCCCTTTTACAGATGGGGAAACCAAGTCCCAAAGAGGTTAAGTAACATGTCCAAAATCTCACACAATAGGCTAGTGCCGGATCCGGGGCTCAAGCCCAAGACTCCTGTGCTCTTTCCACTATGCCATCCTGCCAGTTACCTTACTGGTGACAAAGAGAAGTGAAATATCTTTGTGAAAGCCCCATCGCTGCTTGAAGATGGAAATAGCAGTCAGCACAATATTGATGCCTTCGGGTCGTTGGCTCTCATCACTCTCCTATGATTCTTCCCACAAAGTGCTATGATATAGGCAGTTAGCAACAAAGCTAACCACAGGAAAAACACTGAGGAGTCAGTGGAGGAAGGGTATTTCTTTGGCTTCCCTTCAAATCATATCACAGTTCCCCAGTTCATGTTATCTTCACATCAGTAACTTGAAGATTCTCAAAGTCGGCTCGCTGTGCCTCCTTTCTGATAACTTTTAGAAAACACATTTACTAAGCTGAACAAGCAATGCAGTGGAAGGCAAACAAATCCCATCAAAACAGCTGACTAAGTTTCCACAGTCTCTGTTTTGAAGAACTGGGGAAGTCTAGCCCCTGTGATTTAACATACCACAACTCAAAGTCTCTCCCTCCTTATTTAGAAAGCTGAATGATTACAAGGTCAGTCCTGCAGCTGCTTTTGTGTGATCTGAACTGTGTCTCAACGCAAAAGGCTGTTTGGAAATGGACTCCAACTCCCCAAGTTGCTGGAACTATATAATTTTGAAAGGAATATGTGCCCAGAATATCTTTAGTTCACTATGTCATTCCTCATGAAGCCATGCATCAATTCTGGCTAAACCAGAGTGTTCCATTGTACTGTAAAGCACGGTTCATATTCAACTCGTCAATTATGCCATAGTCCATGAAGCAGTGAGCCAGTATTAAATAATTCTAAGCAAATGTGATGTTTCTGTTAACCAGACTCTGAAAAAGCTCTAATATGGATATTTTTCAAGAGAGCAATTTAGCCACAAAAAGCCAACTTCAGCGTTTTTCTTTTCAAAGTTTTAGTCTTACTGCCCAGCAAATGTGTAAGTTTCTCTCATCTAACTCAAGACCTGGTTGTCTTTCCTCATTTCCTCTATGAATTACTTCCATTCCTTTGTCCAAGTTTTCTCCTTTGGTAATTTCACAATCTCACTCTTCTATGGTGGGTTATTTCTTGGGAAGAAACAAAAGAACCTATCCAAAATTCCAATTTTCCTTTTGCCTGCAGGACATCTCCTCGTGGATGCCTCATCTCAGACTTGACTATTCCAATCATAACCTATCAATCAGTTCATCAAATCACTAGTACTTGAGCACTTACTCTGGGCAGAGGGAACATATCTACCAACTCTGTTACTTTGTACTCTCCCCAACTCTTAGTACAGTCCTTTGTACTAAGTACTCAATAAAAACCATTGATTGATTGATTAATTGCAGAGCACTGGCTTGGTGCTTGGGGTAGTACAATACTAAAAAATTGGAAAACACTTTCCCAGCTTCCAGGGCTCACAGTCTAAAGGGGGAGATATTCAAATAAATTAGGGATATGTACATAAGGGCTGTGAATTTCAAGTCCCATTTCAATCCTCTCTTCCTGCAAACTTGTCCTCTAGTCTGTAAGCTGGTTGTGGGCAGGGAATGTGTCTGTTACACTGTCCTCTCTCAAGTGTTTAGTACAGTGATCTTCACACAGTAAGTGCTCTATGAATATGATTGACTGAATGACTCCTAATTTTCTCATGATGCCCCTGGACTAAGAAGCCCACAATCTTGGAGTCATCCTCAACTCCTCACTATCTTTCAATTTTCACATTCAAAGTTCTGCTAAATCCTTCCAATCCTTCCTACAAAACAATTCCCCCATCTGCCCATTGCTCTCCACTCCGGGTGCTACAACCATAATCCAAGGTTTTGTCATATCTCAGCTACACTACTGTATCAGTCTCCTGGCCTTCAACCTCTCCCCTTTCTCCTCTCTACTAAGAGCTGCTGCTCGAATTACCTTCTTGTTGTTTCACTCATCTCACATTTCCTCTCTCCTCCAAACCCTCCCAGGTCTTCCTATTTCCCTGTATGTCAAGAACAAACTCCTGGTGAATGGCTCCATGATCCTCCACAGACTCTCCATTTTATGGATCAGATCTTCTTCACTCACTGTCTTCCAACTTGCTCTCATTGCTCCCACTAAATCATCCTTAGTTGTACCTTGCTTTTGATTCCTCCACCTCCATCCCCTCACTCACGCTGTTCCTCTAGCTGGAACTCTATTCCTCCTCTAATCCACCAGACCATAGTCTTCTGTACCTTCAAAGCCCTCCTAAAACCCCATCACCTCCAATAAGCCTATCCTGCTTAACTGCCAAGACTCCAAGCAACATCAACGAAATGCCGCCGTAACAACTTATAAATTTAACTGAAACCCTTCTCAGCATTTATATATAAGTGTATTTGACTGTGTAGTCAATTTATTCTGATTACCCTATGTGCAATTTTTTTTATCCCTATCTTCCCTGAGAGAGCTCTTCAAATTCACTGTTAGCAAAGGATGTTTCACTCTTCTATTGTATTTTGCCAAGTTCTCAGTACAATGCTTTGCACTCAGTAACTGCTCAATAAATACCTTTAACGATTGAACTAAGAGAGCTGGATAATCTGTTCAACAGCCTGTCTTTGAAGTCACATATGAGTGAGTTGATATTTGAGTGTTTTTTTCTTTTCTCTACATGTCTCCGCATGACCCAGAGGTAATGGGTTCGAATCCCTGCTCTGCAACTTGTCAGCTGTGTGACTGTAGGCAAGTCACTTAACTTCTCTGTGCCTCAGTTACCTCAGCTGTAAAATGGGGATTAACTGTGAGCCTCATGTGGGACAACCTGATTACCCTGTATCTACCCCAGCGCTTAGAACAGTGCTCTGCACATAGTAAGTGCTTAAAAAATACCATCATTATTATGTGTTTGTGTGAGTTAATTTAATATCATCATCTCTCTTCCATCACTTCTGCCCTATTTTTAAAATCAGGTCTTCATATGTTCGTCTGGCCTTTCCTTCTGCCCTCTCCTCCCTTGGTCTGACTTTCTTTACACACGGGGCCTGGAAGACCAGAACCTTTTAGCTTAGACAGATGAAGAGTGAGAAGGAATATAATCAAAGTTTACTACATCATCAAGCCTGGACAGAGTGAATACTGAATTGTTTTCCAGTTTCCAAGACACCAGAACAAGAATACACCTATTAAGTCTGAGGGTGCCAGATTCCAAACAGAACCATGTCTTGGAGGAAAGCACTGAGGGGTTTCTTACCACAAATTGTTTAGATGAAACATTTCAGGACCAATCAAATTGATGTGAAGTGCATGATGGGTCACTAAAAAGCAAGTTAGGACTTTGGCGGAGGGTATTAAACGTCGAGGAGGACAGTATTACATGATTCCCTGACATATCCTGTTGCCATAGTCAGAGACAGAATACCATGCTAGGGGTGCCATTTTTCTGAGGCAGCATAAGAATTTCTTAGATTCTTTTGGAGACATTCCATTTTACCCACTTGGTTTAATTATTCTTATGCTAAATGTTTATCTTCTGATATGTGCAAGGTTTTTTATGGAATTAATTTTTTTGTTGTTGTTGTTTGATGGTATTTGTTAAGCACTTACTATGTGCTAAGCACTGTACTAAGCACTAGGATAGATACAAAATAATCAGGTTGAACACAGGCCCTCTCCCACATACTATTCACAGTCTTAATCCCCATTTACAGATGGGGTAACTGAGGCATCCAGAAGTTAAGTGACTTGCAACAGATCTTGCAGCAGACAAGTGGCAAAGCCAGAATTAGAACCCAGCTTCTCTGACTATGAAGCCCATGCTCTTTCCACTAGGCCACGCTGCTTCTCATTAATGAAATATAATAATAATAATAATCATGGCTTAACCATCCCTTACTTTTTATTCCTATCTTTCCTGGATTACCTAGCTGTCTTCCTGGAATTCCTAATGCCATTATCTTGCTTCAGTGCATCCCTAATTTTGGCCATTTTTTCCTTCCAAGTAATATAGAAACCAGTATGATTCTGTTGTATAATTTGACTGAGAGAGGGGTGAATATCAAGTGCTTGAAGGGTACTGATCCAAATGCATAGGTGATGCAGATGGAGAGGGAGTGAAAAGAGGGCTTAGTCGGGGAGGTAGGAAATGCGAGACTGCAGAGAAGGTGATAGAGAGATAGCCTTGGGAATCATACATATGGAGATGGTAGAGAAGAGGAAGAAGAAGTAGGAGCCTGGTGAAAATCATATCTTTAGGGCTTCTTCACTGCTCCCATCTCATTTCTTTCCCAAACCTTGAAGAAGTCAAGACTTCATCCAACACCAAAGAGTGACCAAAAAAGTAAGACCAGATGAGAGCATGAGAATCCCTGGAGATTCATAAGAAAAAAAAAAATCACAGTGATCTACATTCTAAATTGTGTTTACTCATTTCCTTTCAATGACACACTGTCACAGATTTAGACAACTAAAGGTGTTTCTCCAATCCGACCTACTATGAGTTTGACTTGTAGGTGTTGAGAAGCAGTGTTGCCTAGTGGATAAAGCCCGGGCCGGAAGTCAGAAGGAAGTGGGTTCTAATCCTGTCTCCGTCACCTGACTGTTGTGTGAGCTTGGTCAAATCACTTCACTTCTCAGGGCCACAGTTCCCTCATCTGTAAAATGGGGATTAAGACTGTGAGGCCCCTGTGGGACAAGGGGCTGTGTCCAACCCAATTTGCTTGTATCTGCCCAGAGCTTAGTATAACATCTGGCACATAGTAGGTGCTTAACAAATACCACAATTATTATTATCGTTATTTGGGATTTGAAAGAGATATGTACATTTGCTCTATGGTTACTGAGCTGAAGATATGTTAAGTATTGTCACTCAAAATAGGATGTATTTGGAATGACACAACCCTCTAGAATGTAAACTTACTGAGGGAAGGGAATGTGTCAGTTATAACTTTGAACTGTACTCTCCCAAACACTCAGTATGGTGCTCCACACACAGTAAGAGCTCGATAAATACTATTGATTGATTGAATTGATGGAAGTTTTAAGTGAATACAGGATGATTAAAAAGACTGAATTGCTATTGACAATCCCTTCCGCCCTGTTGGTGTGCAAAAATTGCCTTTCACTCTACAACTTTATTTGCAGCATCTAATGCTGGTTTAGGTTCTTCCTCCTAGAATTTGTAGTCGCCACTCCTCAAAGCCTTAATAATAATAATAATAATAATGATAATAATGGTATTTGTTAAGTCCTTACTATGTTCAAAGCACTGTTCTAAGCACTGGGGGGATACAAGGTGATCAGGTTGTCCCACATGGGGCTCATAGTCTTAATCCCCATTTTACAGATGAGGGAACTGAGGCCCAGAGAAGTTAAATGACTTGCCCAAAGTCACACATCTGACGAGCGGCAGAACTGGGATTAGAAATCAGGCGGAACTCTGACTCCCAAACCCGGGCTCTTTCCACTGAGCCACATTGCTTCTCTCCTGCCCTCATCTGTTACCTGTTCCTGCTGCATCAGACAAAAACTCTTGATCATTGGGTTTAAGGCACTAATCAGCTGTCTCTCCCCACACTATACACTACACCCCAGTTCATGCTTCCAGTCCCCCAAAAGTTCATCTCCCTTTGCCTGGTTGTTGACCCTATTGCCTCTGATCCTTGGCTCACATCCATCCTCCTGCCTGGAACTACCTCCCACTTCAGATCCACCAGACCTCAGTCCACCCCATCCACAAACCCCCTCCCCAAGAAGGCTTTCTCTGTGCTTAGAACAGTGCTTGGCACAAAGTAAGCGCTTAACAAATACCATCATTATTATTATTTCTCTGGTTAATTTTTTCTTTTCTCCAGGCCTCCTCAGCACTTCTTAAATACTTTTCCACATATCCATCTCTAGTCTCTTCTTTCTCCTAACAGTAAATTAGATTGTAAGCTCCTTCGGGCAAGGATATGGTCTTCTATCTCTATTATACTCTACCAAGCATTTAGTACAAGCCTCTGAACATGGAAGGGGCTCAATGAACGCTATTTATGTGTTGATTTCTGAAGCCTCAGTTTAAGGAGAGTCAATGTGCTCTCCAGCTGCCTTGGAAACTATTTGCTCCTCCAATTCACTGCTAAACCCCACTGGCTGAGATTGGCCATCCATGTTCTTTAGGGTACTTATTGTAACCTTGGGGCATATATTAAGTTACTGTCAAGCCCAGAAGGCTTCAGACTTCCTTGGCTGCTTGGGGACAGATCCATAAAATGGATTTCTTGTTCGTCTTGAATTTTTTCCCATCTATACAAGATTTTCCCTCATCCCTTTCAAAATTTGACTTCCGAATGGCCAGTCCTGTGGCCGCCTTTCCTTTACAAGGCACTATGTCCAAATAAGACTTAAAATCTAACAGCCTCTGGGGCTCCAAATTTAGGAAGAAACTCTTGGTTTTGCCAGCTGGCAGATGCTTATCTTCTAGGGAATGTTCCCCTTCATTTTTCCTTTTGTTTCTTTCCATGATCTCTCCCTCCTTTCCCTGCCAATGTGGGAGAGATGCGAGGGATGCAATTATTTCTTCATTCCCAGATGGAGCTTTGGGAGAGAGGAAAAGGGGCAAGTCACTTCGGTTTTCTGTCCCCCAGTTCCCTCATCTATAAAATAAGGAATGAGACTATGAGCCCCACATGGGACAGAGATTGTTTCTAACCCAATTTGCTTGTATTCACCCCAATATTTAGTACAGTGTCTGGCACAGAGTAAGGGATTAACAAATGCCACAATAATAATAATAACAATTATCATCTCTTTGTTCCTGTCTAGTTGGAGTCCTTTTTCCAGACCTTCTCTTCAGGCCCAACAAAAAGATGGAGGTCAGCTAAGATCTTGGAATATCTCCTCCAAGGGACCATCCCTAAGCCCCCCATCCTCTTCTCTCACTCCCTTTTGCATCACCCTGACTTGCTCTATTTAATCCTTCTGCTCCCAGTCCCACAGCACTTATACATATCTGTAATTTATTTATTTATATTAATGTCTGTCTCCCCAGTTCTACAGTGTAAGCTCAGTGTGGGCAGGAAATGTGTTTAATGCCATATTGTACTCTCCCAAGTGCTTAGTACAGTGCTCTGCACATAGTAAGTTCTCAATAAATACGATTGGATCAATGAATGAATGAATCAATGTCTAAGTGCTAAGTCTTGGGTTTTGCCTTTCTTCTCAAAAGAGAAACAACTGGACTGATGGGAAGATTAAGAGTGGAGAGGACATAGGAAACAGCAGGCAGAACAGCATTCCCAGATGCTCTGGAGCTATTGAAGATTCCGAATATCTCACTGTCATGAGCAGAAACATGGTCTTAGAAATATATGTGCTCCAGGATATCAGTGTTTAGTAGAGTGCCTTTCAAAGTAGGCACTTTATAAGAACATAGTAGCATAGTATGAGAATTCTGAGAAGTATATGAGAAATATAGTATGAGAAGTACAGTATAGTATACTATGAGAAGTATAGTATGAGAAGCAGAGTCACTTGGTGGCAAGCACATGGGTTTGGGAGTCAGAGGTCATGGGTTCTAATCCTGGTTCCACCACTTGTCAGCTGTGTGACTTTGGGCAAGTCACTTCACTTCTCTGTGCCTCAGTTACCTCATCTGTAAAATGGGGATGAAGACTCTGAGCCCCATGTGGGACAACCTGATAACTCTGTCTCTATCCCAGTGCTTAGAACAGCGCTTGGCACATAGTAAGCACTTAAAAACCATAATTATCATTATTATTATACCACTGGAGTTTGTCTCTGTTATTGTGTCCTAAGATGTGCCCTTCAAATCACTTGGATGATTGGATGACCTACCTTACTGATAGATAGATCAGTGTAGCCTAGTGGATCGAGCAAAGGCCTGGGAGTCAGAAGTACCTGGGTTCTCATCCTGGCTCAACCACTTGTCTGGTTTGTGACCTTGGGCAAATCATTTAACTGTGCTTCAGTTACCTCATCTGTAAAATGGGGATTAAGAGTGTGAGTCCCATGTAGGACAGGGACTGGGTCCAACCTGACTAGCTAGTTTCTACTCCAGCACCTAGAACAGTGCTTGATACATAGTAAATGCTTACCAAATACCATCATTATTATTATTGAATTCCAGTCTCCCTATCTCTCCCAATCTCCTCCATGGGGTTGCAGCCCAGTGATAGAATCCCCCATCACCCAAACCTCAGGGAGGGGATGGTGTTCCATTAGTACACTGCTCTTGCATACAATAAACACTCAATAAATATGACTGATTGATAGGAATGAGTGAAAGAGCCCAAACATATATTTGAGAAGCGAACTCAGATCCTGTAGGCAAATCCATCGAATTAAAATGGTGGTATTTGCTAAAGTCTTACAATGTGCCAAACTCTGTACTGAGTGTCCGGATTCATAAAGTGAAACTGAACAGCTTCTTCTCCCAAGGATGCGGTGGTCTGGAGGCAGTCCACATAACATCACATAGTCTGGGCCCAGTGAGAGAAAGCACCTCTCAGCTGTCCTGAGTGAAATGTTTCCAGGGAGATTTCACCTCCACACACTGTTGCCATCATGGGTAGTATTGATGATGATGGTATTTGTTAAGCTCTTACTATGTGCCAAGCACTGTTCTAAGTGCTGGGGTAGATGCAAGGTAGTCAGGTTGTCCCATGTGCAGTTTACAGTCTTAATTCCCATTTTACAGAAGAGGTAATTGAGGCACAGATAAGTGAAGTGACTTGCTCGAAGTCACACAGCTGATAAGTGACAGATCCAGGATTAGAACCCATGACCTCTGACTCCCAATCCCATGCTCTTTCCACTAAGCCACGCTGCTCTATGGTTGAGCTGTTTGGGGCTGTGACTCATTGCCAGTTGGGGAGGTGACTCGTCGGAATAAACTATTTCATTCTTCGGAGTATCGAGTGTTGGCAACCTAAATCTGGACCAGTGTCAGACGAGAGCTAAGTATACTGTTTTTTCAGGGAGAAAAAAAATATCCAGAGACTCTAGTTAAGCCCTTGAATAATTCAAGCAAAGGCCTGAACACATAGACAAACACTGGGGCTTTCCACTAGATTGTAAATTCCTTGAGACCCTCCTTTTGTGCACCAACTCTGTTATACTGTACTCTCCCAAGTGCTTAGTACCACACTCTGCATATCGTAAGTTCTCAATAAGTACCAGAAGACTGATAAAGGCCAAGAGATGAAACCAACATCTTCATCTACACAACATCCAATACTTTTACTACAAATACCCCAATTATTTTACTACCATATTTCCATTTTCTTAATATTGAGCTTACTGAGATTGCCCAATAATAATGGTAATAACCATAATTGTTAATCATTTACTCTGTGCCAGGCACTCTATTAAGTGCTGGGGTAGATAGAAACAAATCTGTCTTTCCATAGGATGTGTAGTTCATTAGATGCATTTTTGATCACTAAAGCTCAAAGTTCCTTGCCTGTGAAAGCCACATAATCAACATTTTGTAAATGAAACAATTCTAAAGGGTAGAGGAGAAAACTCCTTCCTCTGCTTGATGCATAATTCCCATTGGAAAGTATTGGTTCGATATGACAAGTGGAAGATTGCAATAATAATAATTATAATAATAATGTTGGTATTTGTTAAGCGCTTACTATGTGCAGAGCACTGTTCTAAGGGCTGGGGTAGATACAGGGTAATCAGGTTGTCCCACATGAAGCTTACAGTCTTAATCCCCATTTTACAGATGAGGGAACTGAGGCACAGAAAAGTTAAGTGACTTGCCCACAGTCACACAGCTGACAGGTGGCAGAGTCAGGATTCGAACCCATGACTTCTGACTCTCAAGCCTGTGCTCTTTCCACTGAGCCACACTGCTTCTCTGAGCCACACTGCTTCTCTATGATCACCACAAGGTGAACCGGGTGGTAGTACTGTCGCTTACTAGACAATGACCAAAATTATTAATAGTGCAGAAATCCAGAAGTGTCATTTCAGTATAATTCTATTTCTAAACCATAAACTGTGTGAATTGTCGCAGTGATCATTAGTTAACAGTGTTTAAGCTATTTTTACACTTCCAAAGGGATATAGATATTTTCTCTGGATAATTAGGCCACATATCTGAAGGTTCATTTTCACCCTATTTTTAGGTGGTAGCTGGCAGAGAAGATAACAATGGATTTTTACAGGTGTGAATGTGTCAGCTTAATTTACACCCGCAACTGAAAAATCTTGATGCTTTTGGATGATTTAGAAGGGCAAAGGGTTTGCATCTAAATTAAATGGCCTTTTGACTGTTTGTGGTCCTTTGTGGGAAGGGAACGTGTTTACCAACTCTACTGTATTGTTCTCTCCCAAACTCATTTTACATTAAGTCCTCAAAAAGTACCACTGATGGATCGATTGACTACTTCAGTCATAACAATGAATGGACCCAGATTGACTAGGGAGTTTCTTCAGAGGTGAATAATTCTGTCACGGTCCAGAGATATTTGCCTGTAGGATTTGAGTGTGTTTCCGATTGCACCATAATAACGAGAAGCAGCTTGGCCTAATGGATAGAGCACAGGCCTGAGAGCCAGAAGTACCTAGATTCTAATCCTGGCTCTGCCATTTGTCTGTTGTGGGACCTTGGCCAAGTCACTTAACTTCTCTGTGCCTCAGTTACCTCAACTCTAAAATGCTGGTAAAGACTGTGAGTCCCTCGTGAGACATGGACTGTGTCCACCTTGATTACTTATCTACCCCAGTGCTTAGAACAGAGCCTGACACATAGCAAGCACATAACAAATACCATGAAGTAATGATGATAAAATAATGATAATGATAATAACAATGACAGTAATAATTGTGGTACTTGGTTAGCACTTATTATTTAACAAGCACTGTACTTAAGTGCTGAGGTACTCAAGTTCCTTCATGGGTAAGTAGGAGGGAGAACAGATATTGAGTCCCCATTTTTCAGATGAGAAACTGAAGCCCAGAGAAGTTAAGTGACTTGCCCAAGGTCACACAGCAGGTATGTGGCATAGTTGGGATGAGAACCCAGCTCCTCCTCTGGCTCCCAGGCTCAGGCTCCTTCCACTAGGCCTGACTCCATCTCTAACAATAGTAATAATAATGATGATGATGGTATTTGTTAAGCGCTTGCTATGTGCCAAGCCCTGTTCTAAGCACTGTGGGAAAGGCATACATGAGTAAGGTTCTAAGACCGCAACATACATTTTGAGGAAGCCGGCGGATGGCATGGTTGAATCTTTGAATTCAAAGAAGACACCACTATGAGTGTTTGGAGGAGCTGGATCCACAGGGTTGGTAATATTCAATTAGTAGAATAAAATCTTCCAAGTGGAAAGAAACACTTATTAGAATGTGTGGCACACCACAGGCATTGAACTAATGTTATTTTGAAGCTGATGAGTGGTTAAAAAAAATCTCTTTAAAATAATGAGTCAATATAAATTTTTCCAACAGTGACATATGCCACTTTGGGGAGAGCTGATTCTATGTGTGGTTTTCTAATCCCAAATGAATCCTCACTCTAATAAGCAAAGAGTTGAGTTAGAAGACTCATTTTGAAATACAGGCCCACAAATATGCTGAGAATGTCTCATTGGTTTACCCCTCATTCACTGGTTTTCCAAAATTGGTAATGCAAGCACAATAGTGTATCATTTTCATCCAATAAAATGCTTAGTAGTAATAAGCATGATTACAAATTTCAGCTTGCACAAAGGTTTATGAGTGAAATTGTCATCAAATATGAATCACTGGTGGAGATGTAATCTTCCTTATTTATTCTACTGAAATCTAATCTTCTAGATGAGCTTTGCAAGGAAATCTTTCGCTATGGGGAAATGATTGTCAAATACTATTCATTACAAGACACTGTTGGACCCTGATTGGTCCATACTAAATAAAAGAGAAGACCCAGATGTAAATAAAACAATTTCTAATATTTTGCTAAAAGATATGACTCCACCCTCAAAATAAGGATAATGGATGTTAATGGAGATGAATTCAGACCACTTTTCCACCAAATCTTTAGTGCAGAATCCCATATGCATGAATTCCTACAAGTTTTTCAGGATTTTACCTGGTAGAAAGCACAGTGAACATGAAACAGGATTTGAGAAGGACTATCCTCATGTACAATAATTTAGGAATCCCACTTGTAACTCAGAGGACAGGGACCATATTTTTCCACTTTTAACATATAAAATATGTACAATGCTCTGCATATAATAGATGCTCAGTATGTACTGTTGATCAATTGTTTGGAAACTCTGTTATGGAGAGTAATAAAATGGAAAGTGAGAAAAGCATGAACCCTAGATGAGAATTTCAGGAATTATTAGCCTGGATGTTAACTAATAAAATCTCTGATAGTCTAAAAAACCTCCATACTAGATGGGCATCATGGTCAATGACAACATCACCAATATGTATATATGTACACATATGTAGACATATGTATTAGGTCCTTTGATTTGTGGAAGCAACATGACCTAGAGGAAAGAGCAAGGGCCTGGGAGTCAGAGGACCTGCCTTCCAATCTCGGCTCTGCTGGTTGCCTGCTGTGTGATCTGGGACAAATCTCTAAACTTCTCTGTGCCTTAGTTCTCTCATCTGTAAAATGGAGAGTAATTGTCTAATAGTGGTATTTGTTAAGTGCTTACTATGTCAGAGGAACTACATTAAGCACTGGAATGGATACAAGCAAATCAGGTTGGACACAGGCTCAATCTACCTTCTACAGATGAGGTAAATGAGGCACAGAGAAGTTAAGTGACTTGCCTAAGGTCTCGCAGCAGACAGGTAGTTGAGAAGGGTTTAGAACCCTTGACCTTCTTTCTGACTCCCAGTTCTGACTCCCAATGTAGAAAGAGCACAGCTTACAGTCTAGAAAGGGGAACACTAGTTAATATAAATAATAGATATGTATATATAAGTAGTTTGGGGTGAATAAATGGTGCAAATGCAAGTGTAAGAGAAACACAGAAAGGGGAGGGAGTAGGGGAAATGAGGACTGAGTCAGGGAAGGTCTCTGGAAGAGATGGGATTTTAATAAGGCTTTGGGGACAGTGGTGGTCTGTCAGATTTGAAGGGGCAGAAGACCCAGGCCAGAGGCAGGATGTTGGTTGAGTTCGACAGATTGAGAGAAACTGAGTAAGTTGCATTAAAGGAGTGAAGTGTGTGGGTTGGGTTGAGGTAGGAAATCAGTGAATTAAAATAGTAGGGGGCAAGGTGCTTGAGTGCTTTGAAACCAGTAGTGAGGAGTTTTTGTTTGATGTGGCAGTTGATGGGCAACCACTGGAGGCTCTTGAGGAGTGGGGAGACATAATCCTTCAATTACATCCTGCCTCTGTCCTGGAACTCCCTTCTCCTTCACAAATAACAGATGATCACCCTCCCCACCTTTAAAGCCCTATTAAAATCATAGTTTTCCAAGAGGCCTTCCCTAAGAATTCATAATCATTTTGTAGTGCAAAATTCACCAACTCGTCATGGAACCGTTCTGTATAAACATGTACATAATCTCTTTCTTCACATATGAATGGCTGAAGTGACTCTAGGGCATTCAAAGATGCCACCAACACCCCCAACTTCAAGAAGGAAGGCGGAATATCTTGTTATCAATCAGTCAAATTTCTTGAGCACTTAGTATATACAGAGCACTGACCTAAGCTCTTGGGAGAGCAAAGCACTATATTAAGCACTTGGGAAAGTACAGTACAACAATAAAAAGTGACAATCCCTGCCCATGACAAGCTTACAGTCTAGAGGGGGAGATACAGATATCAATAAAAATAAACAGAAAGCGATAAAAATAAATAAAATTATAGATATATACATAAGTAATGTGGGGCTGGGAAACCGGGGAAGAGCAAAGGGAGCAAGTCACAGAGTCCAAGAACAAGTGGGAGATGAGAAAAAGCGGGGCTTAGTCTGGGAAGACCACTTAGAGGAGATGTACCTTCAATAAGACTTTGCAGGGGGTAAGAGTAATTGTCTGGCAGATTTAATGGGGCAGGGCATTTCAGGGGAGGGTAGGATGTGTGCCAGTGGTCAGCGATGAGACAGGTGAGAACAAGGCACAGCAAGAAGGTCAGCACCAGAGGAGCGGAGTGTGCGGGCTGGGTTGTAGAAGGAGAGAAACAAGGTAAGATTGGAGGGGGCAAGGTGATAGAGAGCTTTGAAGCCAATGGTTAGGAGTTTTTCTTTGATACAGAGGCTAATAGGCAATCACTGGCAATTTTTGAGCAGGGCAGTGAGATATCTTGAAGGTTTCTGTAGAAAGATGATCTGGACAGCAGAGTGAAGTATAGACTGGAGTGGGGAGAGGCAGGAGGTTGGGAGGTCAGCAGGGAGGCTGATGCAGGCAGGGATAGGATGAGTGATTATATTAACGTTGTAGCAGTTTGGAAGGAGAGGAAAGGGCGGATTTTAGCGATGTTGTGAAGGTGGGACTGACAGGATTTGGTGACGGACGGCATATGTGGGTTGAATGAGAGAGGGGGTCAAGGATAATGCCAAAATTACGGGCTTCTGAGACGGGAAGGATGGTGGTGCCGACTAGAGTGAGAGGAAAGTCCAGGAGAGGACAGGGTATGGGTGGGAAGATAAGGAGTTCTGTTTTGGACATGTTAAGTTTGAGGTGACGGGAAGACATCCAAATAGAGGTGTCTTCAAGGCAGGAGGAGATGCGAGCCTGGAGAGAGGGAGACAGATCAGAGAAGGAGATGTTTCCCTTACCCCCTCTCCCTTCCATGTCACCCTCACATTTGAATCCTTTATTCACCCCACTCTCAGCCCCACATCACTTAGACATTAAAATGAATCCGGGAAATGTGCATGATTCCCCCTCAAGATCATAAGCTCCTTGTGGGGAGGGAACAAGTCTACCAACTCTGTTATAGTATATTCTCCCAAACATTTGGTACAGTGCTCTGCACACGGTAAACTCTCACTAAATTCAATTGATTGACCCATTGAATGACACAGTCCTGCTTTACACCACTGGCAATAGGAAATGGATCAGAGATGGCGACTCTAATTCTGACCCTACCAGACATGCCAACATGAGTAGTGTCAGAAGTTAATGAATTTTTCAGGGCAAATCATTATGGGCAAGGAACCTATCAGCTAATTATGTTGTATTTTTATTTGTTAAATGTTTACTATGTGCCAGGTACTGTACTAAGCGGTAGATATAAACTAATTAGGTTGGGCAGAGTCCCTGTCCCACATTCATTCATTCATTCAACTGTATTTATTGAGTGCTTACTGTGTGCAGAGCACTGTACTAAGTGCTTGGAAAGTACATTTTGGCAACAGATACAGACAATCCCTATACAACAACAGGCTCAATGTCTAGAAGGGGGAGACAGACAACAAAACAAAACAAGTAGAGAGGCATCAATACCATCAAAATAGATAAATAGAATTATAGATATACACACGTTAATAAAATAAATAGAATAATTAATATGTACAAATATACGCAAGTGCCTTGGGGCAGGGAAGAGGGTAGAGCAGAGGGAGGGAGTAGGGGCAATGGGGAGGGGAGGAGAAGCAGAGGAAAAGGGCGGCTTAGTTTGGGAAAGCCTGCTGGAGGAGGTGAGCTTTCAGTAAGGCTTCCTCCCTTTCAGTAAGGGAGGAAGAGAGCTACTTCGGCGGATGTGTGGAGGGAGACTATTCCAGGTCAGGGGTAGGACGTAGGCCAGGGATTGACAGCAGGACAGGTGAGCACAAGGCACAGTGAGGAGGTTAGCAGCAGAGGAGCAGAGTGTGCAGGCTGGGTGGTAGAAGGAGAGAAGGGAGGTGAGGTAGGAGGGGGCAAGGAGATGGAAAGCTTTGAAGCCAATACTGAGTAGTTTTTGCTTCATGCGAAGGTTGACAGACAATCACTGGAGATTCTTGAGGAGGAGGGTGACATGCCCAGTGTGTTTCTGTAGAATGGGACTAACAATCTTAATCCCCCTTTTACAAATGAGGAAACTAAGGCACAGAGAAGCGAGGTGACTTGTCCAAGGTCTCACAGCAGACAAGAGGTGGGCTCTACCCACTAGACAATGCTGCTTCCCATGTTTTGTAATGATGATAATAATTATGGTATTTGTTAAGCACTTACTGTGTTCCAAGCAGTGTACTAAACTCTGGGGTGGATACAAGCAAATCGGAATGGACACAGTCCCTGCCCCACATGGAGCTAACAGTCTTAATCCCCATTTTACAGATGAGGTAACTGAGGCACAGGGAAGTGAACTGACTTGTCCAAGACCACACAGCAAATAAGTGGTGGAGCCGGCATTTTGATGGAACCTGTGACCTACCAACTTGCAGGCCTATGCTCTATCCACTACGTCATACAGCTTCCAAAATGCTCTCCCAAGAGCTTAGGTCAGTGCTCTGTATATACTAAGTGCTCAAGAAATTTGACTGATTGATAACATGATATTCCACCTTCCTTCTTGAAGATGGGGGTGTTGGTGGCATCTTTGAATGCCCTAGAGTCACTTCAGCCGTTTATATGTTAAGAAAGAGATTATGTACATGTTTATACAGAATGGTTCCTTGACGGGTTGGTGAATTCTGCACTACAAAATGATAATCAGGGAAAATCTTACATATGATGCCTGAGCAGTTATAATGACTACTGACCAATCATCTCACAGTTTGAATTCTTAGGTCCCCAGAGCAGGGTGTGTTACTGAGGAAGGGAAGGCAGGGCTTACTGGTCAGTTCTGTAGGAAGAAACCCAGGCTGATTGTGAGGGGGTTTTCTTCCACTGTCCCCGCTCGTCACTTTGGATTGGGAGCAGTGGCAGCAGAAAAGAACCTGTGGCTCCTGTCCAGACCCCAGACCCTGAGGGTTCGTGCCCCCTAAGTTTTTTTCTCTTTGTTCCTCATTCCAGGCTCTGGAGCAGTTGCCGGGGTGGCCAGGCCAAGAAACCAGAGTTTGCCCGCCCTCTCATGTTTCCTTTATTTTAAAACACCCATGTACAATGAATCCGGTTTTGACATATTTTTTTGCCTTTTCCCAAACATGCCCCTGGGGCAGTGGGCTATTCTAATTGCAGAAAGACTCATCCCCTCCCCAGGTGGTTCAGGGCAAGGGCGATCCCAAGGAGCAAGGGACACTGTAGCTAGACTGTAAACTCATTGTGGGAAGGAAATGCGTCTGTTTATTATTTTATTGTGCTCTCCCAATCATTTAGTACAGTGTTCTGCATACAGTAAACACTCAAGAAATACGACTGACCAGATGTCTACTGAATAATAATAATGATAATTGCGGTATTTGTTAAGCACTTACTCTGTGCCAGGAACTGTATTGGGATGGATACAAGAAAATCAGTTGGATATATTCCCTGTCCCACCTGGGGCTCACAGTCTCAAACTCCATTATGCAGATGAGCTAACTGGGGCACAGAGAAGTAAAGTGAAATACCTAAGGTCACACAACAGACAGGAGGTGGAGCTGGGATTAAAAACCATGACCATCTGACTCCCAGGCCTGTTCTATCCACAAGGTCATGACCGTGGCTGCATGGCTGTGCATGGGCGTTACTGGTTCCTCTATACCAGTTGGGCCTCAAGAGTCCAGCCAGAGCTAATCTCCCTGAGGGCCAGCCCACAACTAGGCCCTCCCACCCACGACATCCGCAGCCGGCCTGTACCCTTGCCTCTAGTGTAGCTGCACAGAAGTGGGTGGGGAGCTGGCACTAGGATGGCATCCTATGACTGCTGGGGGGAAATGGTGCCATGTTGGATCATAGTTCAACCTCTTCACCTAGAGATTGGTAGATCTGATAGGACACCTAGGCAGCATGACCTAGGGGATGGAGCACGGGCCAGGGAGTCAGAAGGACCAGGATTCACATGTCTGCTGGGTGAACTTGGGTAAGTCAATTCACTTCTCTGTGCCTCAGTTACCTCATCTGTAAAATGGGGATTGAGACTTTCACCTCCATGTGGGAAAGGGACTGTGTCCAACCTAATTAGTTTGTGTCTACCCCAGCACTTAGAACAGTGCTTGACAGATAGTAAGCACTTAAATAGCGTAAGTATTACTGAATTCATAAGTCAACCAAACACCTCTAATGCAAATTGCAATCCTGTCTTGTACCCACCAGAGCATCCCTTCCATGCTTGTAGGTAATTAAGAAGATGACATGCAGAAGACAATTTAAATGTGCATAAAGTCTCTTCATAGATGAAAAGCCTTCATTTTCCCCTACAATTCCAGGAAGTTACTGAGGGAAGTCTAATTTAATTCTACCCCCTTATGTTTCTTCTTCCTGTGTGCCAAGACAAGACTAAGATGAAGGAGAAAATACCACGGTTTATGCAGCAGGCTATGTTTACACAAACCAAGTTGCCTGGCCCTGTCTGACAAGACTGAAATCTTGGCATTACCCTTGACTCATCTATTTCCTTCAGCCGCATATCCAGACAGTCATCAAATCTCACCATTTCTCTATTCACAATTCCAGGATCCACCCCTTCCTCTCCATCCAAACTGACAACACACTGGTCCAAATACTTGTCAAATTGGCTTCAACTACTGCATCAGCCCCCTCAGTGACTTCCCTGCCTCTAGCTTCTTCAATCCATACTTCACCCTGCTCCCAGATCATTTTTCTAAAAAAAGAAAATTATTGCCCCATGCTCAAAAACCTTCCAATCGTATGCCAGCCATCTCTGATTAAACAGAAACTCCTCACCAACGGATTTAAGGCACTCAATTAACTCTCCACTATTCATCTTTGATCCTTTCCCACTAAAAACTACACTTTCTTGCTCACCTCCCACTACAGCCCAGGGCTCACCCTTCAATCCTCATACACTACCCTCTTCACCATGCCCCAATCTCATCTCTCTGTCACCACTGGCCTCTTGCTTGCATCTTCCCTCCAGTCACTCCCTTTGCCTTCACATCCAGAAGGCCACTATTCTCCCCACCTTCGAAGCCCTACTGAAAGCATATCTCCTCCAGGAAGACTTCCTTGACTGACCTCTCATAACCTCACCATTTTCCTCCCATCTGCATCACCTATGCACTTGATTCTGTACCCAAAACACACAAATACTCACTCCTGCCTTTGCCTTCAGAGCACTTTGTACATATTTTTGAACTCTGCTGCCTCCCCCTACCTAAAGTCTCCCCTACTAGATCAGAAGCCCCTTGAGGAGAGGGATTGAGGGATTTATTTACTTGACTGCATTCTTCCCAACACTTATTAGAGAAGCAGCGTGGCTCACTGGAAAGAGCATGGGCTTTGGAGTCAGAGGTCATGAGTTTGAATCCCAGCTCTGCCACTTGTCAGCTGTGTGACTGTGGGCAAGTCACTTAACTTCTCTCTGCCTCAGTTACCTCATCTGTAAAATGGGGATTAAGACTGTGAGCCCCACGTGGGACATCCTGATTCCCCTGTGTCTACCCCAGTGCTTAGAACAGTGCTCGGCACATAGTAAGCGCTTAACAAATACCAACATTATTATTATTACAGCACTCTGCACTCAGCAAGTGCAGTGCTCAGTAAATTCCATTGATTGATTACAGTGTTCTGCACAGAGTAAGCGATCAATAAATATATTTAATTGATTAAGAACAGGTATACCTAGTGGGTACAGCATAGGCCTGAGAGTCAGAAGAACCCAGGTTTTAATCATCCCGGCACCACCACTTCCCTGCTGTGTGAACTTGGGCAAGTCACTTCACTTCTCTTTGCCTTAGTGACCTCATCTGTACAATGGGGATTAAGACTGTGAGCCCGATGTGAGCGCGGGACTGTGTTCAACATGATTTGCTTGTATCCAACACAGCGCTTAGTACACTGCCTGGAATACAGTAAGTGCATAACAAATAACACAATTATCACTATTATCATGAAATGGGGACTAAGATCATGAGCCCTAGGTGAGACAGGGACTGTGTCCACCTGATTAGTTTGGATCTACTCCAGTGTTTAGTACAGTGCCTGGCAGATAGTAAACACTTAATGAACAGCACTAAAAAAAAGAAAAAAAAGAGTTAGTTTCTAATTTGTGGAATAACTCCCAAATTCTAATCCACCCCATACACAAAAGTGCCTCTATTCTCTTTACAGTAGTAATAATGGCATCTGTTAAGTGCTTACTACGTGTCAAGAACTATCATTAGCATTGGGGTAATAATAATAATAATAAATGATGGTATTTGTTAAGTGCTTACTATATGCCAAGCACTGTTCTAAGCACTGGAGTAGATTCAAGGTAATCAGGTTGTCCCAAGTGGGGCTCCCAATCTTAATAACCATTTTACAGATGATGTAACTGAGGCACAGAGAAGTGAAGTGACTTGCCTAAAGTCACACAGATGACAAGTTACGGAACCTGGATTAGAACCTATGACCTCTGACTCACAGGCCTGTGCTCGTTTCACTAAGTCACGGAGTTTCTCAGGAAACCGAGGCCCAGATAAGTTGTCAACCGCATTTATTGAGAACTTACTGTGTACAGTGCACTATACTAAAAGCTTGAGAGAGTGTAATATAACAGACACATGCCCTGCCCACAGTGAACTTACAGTCTAAAGAGGAAGGTAGACATTAATCTAAATAAATTACAGATATGTTCTTAAGTGTTGTGGGTTGCAGAGGTGGTGTGGTGAAGAAAGGGAGCAAATCAGGATGACACTGAAGGGAGTGGGAGAAAAAGAAATAAAGAAAGGCCCCTTGGAGATGAGCCTTCAATAGGCTTTGAAGGTGGTGAGAGTCATTATCTGTTAAGTGACTTGCCCAAGGTCACCCAGCAGGCAAGGGGCAGAGCTGGGATTAGAACACTGGTCCTATGACTCCCAGCCCCGTGCTCTTTCCACTAAGCTATACTGCTTCCCTCTGTCATTATCAGCACAGTTAGGAGAAGACCTCCTCTTTTCTTTGTTAAGAACAATGATTCTATCTTCTGTTTCACATGTTTTCAGTAATTTAAAAGCCATATATTTTCTTTAAATCCAGGGGGATTTGGAAAATATAGGACTGAAAAATACAGCCTTGTTTGTAGAACAAGCCGCTGCTTTATATTTTTACTACCAAACCAAGGAAAGCAGAGGGTGTTAAACCTTTACCACATGAACATAATTGACATCAAATCACAGAAAGGGCTTAATTTTAGCCTATTAATAGTTTCTACGCTACATAGGCATCCTTGCTAGCATTTGATAACATTTCTCTTTAGCGGAGCATATTGTTAGCCCTCATTACTCGAAGAGGAAAAACTTAGAGGAGCTCAGTAGGAAAAACTTAGAGGAGCTCAGTAGATTTGTTTTTTCCATTACCAGGTTCAGTCTTCACAGTTTCTGGAACTGTTTCAAAGAAATGCAAACAAAGTTCCTTATTGGGCCCCTAAACCCAACTGAAAACAATGAAGCAACACAGACCTTCCTTCCTTTTCTGATTGCAACCCTGGAGTCACTAGTTAATAAAGGGACACTGTATTTGATTTTCGAACTTCCTACTGGTCTCTCTCTTTCAAACCAGGACCCACAAGCTCTCCCTTTCCTTTCCCTGTCTTTCTATCTAGGAGTTACTCGGTCCTGCATGTCTGTAGCATGCTTTTTTACCTTCTTGACTCTTAAAGTAGCCTAAGAGGATGCAAGCAACATAATTCTACAACAGCAGAAAAACATTCGACCTGTCGGCTTCCTGGGAATTGCTATGGATGATGAGGCAAAGAGATTGCTTAGAAGGCTGTAGAAGGATGGGCAGTAAGCTCTTCTCCTGTGCCATTTTGCCACCTGGTAAGTGTGCATTTCTGGGACAGGGATTGTTTTTAGATGACATGGCAAAATGTACCACCTTCTAATTAGAGACTCAGACAGGTAACAATAGAATTTCTGTTTCTAACTTCACCTCTGGGCCCAGTCACAATGCCAGAATGAGACGATTAAGTTTCAAAGGAATTAGCTGAGTATCATTTCATTAAGATTAGGTGTCTATTCTCTTTGAGATTCATAATAGTTCTATCTGCTTTTGTCTTCCATCCGCCTATTTAACTGTGAATGCCTTTGCCTGTTGTTATAAACCTTATAATTAGGACTTTTAAAGGAGGTAAAAATAGAGTTTCAGACCTGTCAAGCTATGTCTTGTCAAGATGCTATTCTTTCAAGGGTTTCTGTTGGTTGGGGAAGAAAGGTTTCAACTCTGATGTCCATCTGGGAATAATGCATGATCAGTTTTATTTCAGAAAAAGATTTGGGGAGAAATTCTGAAATGAGGCCATTCTAGTGAACTCTTTTCATTTTGACACCTTGGAAAAGAACAAATGATTATACTGAGAAAAACTTGAAAATTGGATCCCAGAAAATCATTCAGTAAGGTATCTTGCTCTTATTAAAAATAAATCCCCTCCTCAAAGTCAGCTTTAAAAATGCCCTTTTAAATACCACCATTTTGTACTTCAGCAAAGTGAGAGGAAGAGAGGTGCATTGTGATTGAATTGAACTCAGATTAAAATAAATCAGTGTTCTATGGCTGGTCTCAAACACCCGCTCAGTTTACAGACCTGAATGGATCAATGAAATCCCTTGAAGGTTTGCAGCACGGCAGTGTAGTTTCTAAGGGTGGTTTGGTAGAATCTGAGATTAAAAACAAAACAAAAAAATTCCAAACAGTTCACTCAAAATTTGGGAGAGATATTTTCAAATTAAAATTCGGAAATGATAGTCTTCTGAAAGTTAGTGAATGGGTAAGGCTCATGAGCTTGGAACTGGGTCCCAGGGAATTTGAAAACCTTTAGTATTTCAGTTTGGAGACTGAGATATTATTATGGAGAAAACAGCAGCACTGCTGAGGAGTCTGTTTTCTGGGGCCTTTGATGGGAGAAATAGAGGGGAAAGTTTGGGAAGTTGGGAAATCCTTGTTATCCTAGGACTTTTTCCTCACCCTGCTGTGTTAGAACAGAAGCACTATCTTGGTGGTTGTCCAGTTTATTTCCTTAGCAAAGAAGCCTGGATGGTTTCACACTTTCCCCAAATGGTGATTCGGAACATGCCCCTTTAAGTGACTACCTGGTTCTAATGCACGGCATCCACAATGGCAGATTACCCCAGTCAGGATAACCAGAGTGTCCTATGAATGCTGTGCATCTTAGCTATTCCCTGTCATCTCACTCCCCATCACCAGCAATCAGTGCCCCACTACCACCAAGGGCACTTTGGGCTTGGAGCATATAAGAAGAGAAGCAGCAAAGCCTAACAGAAAGAGCATGAACTCGGCAGGAGAGGACCTAGGTCTGAATCCCCACTCCACTAATTGCTTAAGTGATCTTGGGAAAGTCACTTCACTTCTCTGTGCCTCACTTCCCTCAGCTGTAAAATGGGGATTCAATACCTGTTTGCCCTCCTACTTGGACTGTGATACCCAACTTGGACAGGGATTATGCCTGCATATCTACCCCAATGCTTAGTTCATAAAAAAATTTAGCACTTACTATGTACTGCATCCCCATGATAGTCTGCCTCTGTAATTGAACAATTATCAGAGTCCTATGATATATCCACTGCCATTCATAACTATGAATCTTAAGAGTTGAATAAAAGCTGTTAAATCTCAAACTTCAGGGAGAAACTGATCTTTTGTAGTGGTAACAGAGGAATTTGTTCCCCAATTTTTTTATGGAATTTGGGAGGTGCTCACTATATGCCCTGCACTGTACTAAGCTCTGTGGTAGATTGCCAGCTAATCAAGCTGGACACAGTCCATGTCTCCGTGGGGCTCACTGTCTTAATATGCACATTACAGTTGAGGTAACTGAAGCCCAGAGAAGTTAAGGGATTTGCCCAAGGTCGCACAACAGACAAATGGTACAACAGGAATTAGAACCCAGGTCTTTATGATTCCAAGGCCTATGCTCTATCCACTAGGTCACACTGCTTCCCTATTCACCTCATTGCACAATTTGCTGAAGTTCATTAATCATGCAGAAAAATTTAATAAAACAGTACCTAGGGGCATTGAGTTCCTTCCTGTCCTTATAATAACAATGATAATAATACTAACAGTAACAATACTAACAATAATATTTATTAAGTGTTTACTGTGCAGAGCACTTGAATAAGTGCTGGAAGAGAATTCACGGGGAGAATTAGACAGGACCCTGCCTCTCTGGGAGTCTGAAGGGACTTGGGAACTGGAATCAGTTAATCAATGACACTTAACTGTGTACAGAACACTATACTGAACACTTGGAGGAAGAAGAATCCCAACATAGATTTAAAGAATAAGTTTGACAAACCATTTCTAGTGGGAAAAATAAGTATTTGGAAAATGGATTCAAAGAGCATGGGTTGACAACTTTGTCAGGATAGGTGCACGCTAGGACAGTGGCATTGAAATGATTGGGTTCTATAATGAGAGACTCGAGTCTTGAAAGTTGTGAAATTATGAGAGAGTTTATGAATGGGGATTTAAGAGATAAGGAAGACAGAAGGAATCAGCTATAAATCCCACGGGATTGTCAATTCAGTGTGGCAGGGATTGTGTCTATCTACCACATTGTATTCTCCCAAGTGCAAAATACAGTGCTCTTGCATAGAGTATGCTTTCAATAAATCCCAGTGATCGATCATTATTATTAATTATTATTATTATTATGGTATTTTTAAAGCACTTACCATGTGCCAAGCACTGTCCTAAGCAATGGGGTAGATAATGGTAAGCAGGGTGTCCCACATGGGGCTCACAGTCTTAATCCCCATTTTACAGATGAAGTAATAGATACAGAGAAGTGAAGTGGCTTGCCCAAGGTCACACAGCAGACAAGTGGCAGAGCCAGGATTAGAATCTATGTCCTCTGACTCCCAAACCCATGCAATTTCCACTAAGCCATGCTACTTCTCATATGACAATGTGACAAACAGGTTAGATGTAACTGCCTTGTTGGACACTGGGTGATGGAATTGCAAAGAGAGGTTCTACCTATCTTCCTCCGACATAATTCCATAGGTCCAGCTCCATTTCTGCAATAAGCAAAATGATATTTCCCCCATCTTTTGGCTTGTAACATCATTGTGGGCAGGGACTATATCTGCTAACTCTGTTGTACTGTACTCTCCCACGTACTTAATACAGAGCTCTGCCACATAGTAAGCACTCAGTAAAAAACATTAATTATTCTGATGAAAAATTGAATTTTTACTTTAATGTATCTTGCTATTTCTTGAGCACACCCACTAATGTACACTGCTTGGGATAGCAAAAACATTTCTTTGAAACAAACGTGATCCTTACTGGGTATTTGCTATTCAAAATGTGAATAACAACCATGATATTTGAAAAACTCTTGTTTTTTCCCAGCACTGTACTAAGCACAGAAGTAGATGCATTGTCATCAGGAAGGACAGAATCCCTGTCCCACATTTCATATTGGTAAAATGAGAGCATTTAAGTGACTTGCCTGAGGTCACTCAGAGGACACATGGTGGAACCACTGGTATTAGAAACCAGTTCATTCTGACTCCCCTACTAAGCTGGGAGGGAAGGGGAGGAGAGGGACCGGGAATCAGAAGGTCATGGGTTTTTATCCCAGCTCCACCACGTGTCTACTGTGTGACCTCAGGGAAGTCAATTCCCTTCTCTGGGCCTCAGTTCCTTCATCTGGAAAATGGGGTTTGAGACTGTGAGCCCCATGTGGGACAGAGATGGTGTCCCACCCAATTTACTTGTATCCACCCCAGTGCTTAATACAGTGTCTGGCACATAGTAAGCCCTTAACTAATATTATTATTAGAAAAGGAGAGGAGAGAGGGGTGCAGCCAGGTGAAGTTAAGCCAGGGATGTCTGTGACTGAACTAGGGGTCATGAGCTCCTGGGGACCTAAGAGTCGAGTTGGGGCTGAGTATGGGTTTATCTTGTGGAGTCTGTGAAGCCTGAACTCTGGAGGAGAGAGAAGTCAGAGATAGAGAGTCAGGGCTGGGATCCAGGGAGACACCAGTATCAGGGTGAGGAGAGCGAGACATGGAGGGGGATGTAACTGGGGGGCAGGGCTGCAGCAAAATTTCTAGTAATTTTTTAAATTGTATTTATTAAGCACTTACTATGTACCAGGCACTGTATTAAGCACTGGGGTAGATACAAAGTACACAAGTTGAACACAATCCCTGACGCACATGGGGCTCACAGTTTTAATTCCCATTTTAGAGATAACTAAGGAACAGAGTAATTAAGTGACTTACCCAAGGTCACTCACCAAACAAGGGGTGGAACCGGAATTAGAACCCAGGTACTTCTGACTCCCAGGCCGGGGCTCTAATAATGGAGGGGAAGGGTTGGGGGCGCGGTGGGAAGGATAGTGAGAGGCTGTGGGGGCGGGGGATCTACACTATCCTCTTTTCTTCCTTACAGGGCTCAGTAACCATTTTTTGTTGAAATGTCAGGAACAGGAAACTAACAAATTCCATTTAATTCCATTACAGTTCCCTAAACTATTATCTCACTGTGGGCAGGAAACAGGACTACGCAACTCTTGTATTGTACTCTCCCAATTGTTAAATATAGTGTTCTGCACCTAGGAAGCATTCAAAAAATGCCACTGACTATAAGTTTCTTGAAGGAAGGGACTGTGTATATCAACTCTGTTGCACTGTATTCTTCCAAATACTTAGTACAGTGCTCTGCACACAATAATCCCTCAATTAATACCCCTGATTACTTTAAGTTCATGGGAAAACAAATTCCACAATTCCATGGTTCACGATTACCCCACATTTTTGAGGAATGCATTGCATATGGATCTTGGTATACGTGTCTATTAATGAAAAACGAAGAATGAAAGTGAGGCTGCCACTTCTTCTCTTGTTTTAAGGCAATGCTTTCTAAAATTCCTTACTTCTCTTTCCCCCAGGCTCCCATTTCCTTCCCTTCCTCTTTCCAGCAGGCTCTGACCCACTGACGTCAGGAGGCTCTGGAATGACCTCAGCATCCAATGTTTTCAGCAATTGCATCGACCTCTTTGAAATTGGTGTCAAGGGCTCTTGAGAGGTCACCAGGGCCAAGCATAGAAAGTCTCAGCTCCAAGACAAGTCTCTTGTTCATTCTGATACCGGCAGCTCTTTTTGAGGCTCCCATACATCCCAGAACCTGGAAAGAAAAGCAATCCTTGGGCTATACATCTTAGGGAGAAACTTGGCGACAAGCTTCCTTGATGACTTTGCTCTGATCAACAATTACAACCCCTGAAAGTAAACTTCTTAACCTGCGGTGGCCCATTTCCAAGCATTAAGTGTAGTTCAATCTGTTCCTCCTGTCAAGTGCAATGGCTCCTTTCCCAGCCTGTTCTTTGACTGTCTGAATGTTATTTCTTGTGAGAGAAGCAGCCAAAGAAAGTTCAGTGAACCTTCTCACAGAACTCACCTCCATGGGTCACTAGAATTTATTCTAACCATCACCAGGGATATTCCCCAAAAGGGAAATCCCAGAAGAAGACTGGCCAAATATTAGGTGATTAAAGCCCAAGCAAGGGGATGGGAGGGATTTAACAAGCCTAGTTGTTGTGGGCAGGGAATGTGTCTACCATCTCGGTTATAATGTAGTCTCCCAAGCACCTAGTACAGTCCTCTGAAGACGGCAAGCATTCATTAAATACCACACTAATTGATTAATTACTTTAGATCAGGCTATGTCTGTTTTCCAAGACCTGGTTGGCCTATTTACAGATTGCCCTCTCAATCAACTCCAACCAATCAATTGAGAACTTACTGTGTGCAGAGCACTCTACTAAGTGCAGGTGAGTGTAATGATAATAATAATAATAATAATTGTTAAGCACTTACAATGTGATGAGCACTGTTCTAAGTGCAGAGGTACATTCAAGTTAATCAAGTTGGACACAATCCCTAACCCACATGAGGCTCACAGTTAAGTAGGAGGGAGAACTCCTTACCATAGGATATAAGACATTCAATCACCTTACCCCTCTGACCTTACCTCCCTGATTTTCTACTACAACCCAGCCCGCGCACTTCACTTCTCTAAAGCCAACCTACTCACTCTATCTCGATATTGTCTATCTTGCCACCAATCCCTTTCCCACATCCTGCCTCTGGCCTGGACCTCCCTCCCTACAGATGAGCACCCTCCCAATTTTCAAAGCCTTATTAAAAGCACATCTCCTCCAAGAGGCCTTGCTCAACTCAGCTCTCATTTCCTCTTTTCTCCCACTCCTTTCTGCATTGCTCTCTTACTTGGATTTGCACCCTTTTCACCCCTCTCTTATCCCCACGGCACTTACATACATATCTGTAATTTTTTATATATATTTATGCCTATAACCCCTCTAGACTGTAAGCTTGTTGTGGCAAGGGAATGAGTCTACCAATTCTGTTGTGTTGTACTCTCCCAGGCTCTTAGTACAGGGCTCTCCGCACAGTGCTCAATAAATGCAATTAATTGATAGAACAGGGATTGAATCTCCATTTTACATTTGAGGAAACTGAGAAACGGAGAAGTTAAGGGACTTGCTAAACGTCACACAGCAGGCAAGTGGAAGAGCTAGGATTAGAACCAGGTCCTCTGACTCCAAGGTCCGTGCTCTTTCCTCTAGACCACCCTGCTTTCCAGAATTGATAGGCAAGTTCTCTGCCTACAAGGAGCTTACAGTTTAGAGGACTCTCCTCCTCTGCAGCTTATCATAACTACATGTGTTATCCCACCAGAAGGGGAGAAGGGAATGAGAAATAAGACCACATTTAAATCATTCAGTTTTGTGGTTTAGGCTACTTGTCACTCATCACGGAGATTGCAACAATTGACCCATCAGTGGTATTTACTGAGCACATACTATATGCAGAGCCCTACTAAGTTCTTTGGAGAGTACAATGCACTAGAGAAGGTAGACTCATTCCCTGCCTGCAAGCAAGCTTACATTTTGGAGGGAGGAGTTTATATTTTAATGGTTAATAAAACTAAAGTTTTTGATTAGCTAAGGATCCATTTTACCTCTGCACTCTCTACTCCACCACGATCTCACATCATTGAGATGCCAAGTTTTCTCCATTATTGGCAAAAACTAAATGGCCAACATTGATCTGATCCCTGAGGAAATAATGCCATATTAGAGCATGTTTTCAAAAGGGACATTGTTGGTTTCCTTGACGAAGAGAAAGACGGTCAATACATTGAGATCGTTGATTTTGATTGCTGTTATCAAATAGGCAAATGAAGTAAGAAAACATCCCCTCGAGAAGGAGTCCCTTGGCACAGAGAAGTGAAGTGACTTTCCCAAGGTCACACAGCAGGCTACCACCCCCGCCTTCTCTAATGTGGTGTTCGTACTGCCAGCTCTCTGGACTGGGCTACTGTGGTGAGCCCACAGCAAGCTCCCTTTTAGTGACTATTTGTGATCCCGTGAACAACAGCAGCAATGATGGGCTCTACTTGAGGCAGGTGCTTGTGGGCTTGTGGGGGTTGAACAGGGAGGGAGGCGGGGCTTTCTCTCCCTGTTCTACCCAATAATGGGCCTCGACCAATCAATAACTGCTACGTAGAGCCACAGCTGCGACGTCTAAGCCAGATATAAGTCACTCATTTTGAATCGGTGAGAAGGTACACGCTGAAGCACAAACTCAAAGCAACAGTGCAGCACCTGGAGCAGAAGCACTCTGAGAGCAGCACTCGAAAGCAGCAGAAGGCAATAGCACTTGCAAGCAGAATGAAGAAGCATTGGCAGAATGGGTTCCATTGTCCAGCAGACTGGTATTGGACCCATGGTGGAGTGGAGTGAATGGGTGTATACGTGTCACTCCCTTGCACGTTGGAAAACCTAAGTAAAAAAACTTTCCACAGTAACCTTGGTGATCAGAGGTGTGGTTTGACTTTACTACCTGTCACTGAGGCTCTCCAGGTCCAGGAAGGTCCTGGTTGGTAGGAACGAGGGCTCGTGACCGCTACCACCTTCTGTGACCCAGTCCATTGCTTCTCCACAAACAAGTCTGATCGCTTCAGTGATTTAGAGTGAGCAACTTGTCCAGGAGAAAGCCAGCGGAGTGGATGGCTGATCGAAGGAAGAGAACATGCTACAGGGGGAAGGAGCGTCTCAAAATGCTGGGGGTGAGGGGGAAGAGGGGAGTTTAGCTGGCACCCCATTACCTTTAGAGAATAATGGTGCCTTTCAGAGCATTTCAGTCTTTTTCATTCCCTTGGTCTGTCCTTGCTGATGCGTTAGGGATGAGAGAAGATTACTATTTAATTTTCTCCAGCACATCCTCCTCAGAGCCATGCAGTGCACATTTTTCACAGAAGGCTCTCATTCAAGAACCTGAATATCCGACCTTCTTTATCTTGTGCAATCCAACAAGCTTACACACAAGGTGGAATACAGTGCCATTCTCTTATTTCAAGGGGCAGAATCAGTTAACAATTGATTTTAAACACCAAATCGATTCCTTTCTCCCACTGCGCCTGCAACGAGGCCAGAACTATTCTCTGTGCCCTATCCATCTTTCATCATAACACCTTCCCTTGTTTTCTCACTCTATCATTTGCAAATGTCACTGGTAGCCTTGGGAATACCTGACTAGAACATTTCTTATTCTAACAGGCTGGTCCACCTCTGAATAGCTCACACACAATCAACCTCTTTGTCAATTCTTTTAGTTTCATTTTCTTCTTGCACTTTGTAAACACAATTGTAGATAAACCTATAGAAAACATTGGTGAGGTGACTCTGTGGGGAAGTGTCTGAGATCTGGAGTCAGGCGGCTCAGATTATCATCCTGGCTCTGACTCTTGCCTGATGTGTGACTTCAACTTCGCTATGACTCGGTTTCTTCAACTGTAAAATGGGGGTTAAAAGCCTGTACTCCCTCCCCATTAAGCAAATGATATTTATCGAGCACATACTGTTTGCGGAACACTATACTAGGTACTTAGAAAAGTACACAGAGTTGACAGCCAATCCCTGTTCCCATCTTACCATCTCATGGAAGAGATAGACATTAAAATAAATCACAAGGAGAGAAAGCAACAGAGTATAAGGAGGTGAGGAGTTTCTTTTCATTAGATGTTGACAATTTTTGAGGAGTGGGGAGGTATAAACTGAACTTTTTTTAGAAAAATGATCCAGGAAGTGGAGTGAAGTAAGGATTGGAATGGGGAGAAACAGGAGGCAGGGAGATCAGCAAGGGAGCTGGTACAGTAATCAAGGCAGGACAAGATAAGTGCATGGATTTATGTGGTAGCAGTCTGTATGGAGAGGAAAGGGTGGATTTTAATGATGTTGTGAAGAGAGAAATGCAGGATTTTGTGACAGTTTGAATATGTGGTTGAATGAGATGAGTTGAGGACAACGCCAAAGATATGGGCTTATGAGACAGGGAGGATAGTGGTGTTGTCTATAGTCTACCAAGTCTTGTTATATTGTACTCTCCCAAGCACTAAGTACAATGCTCTGCACATAGTAAGCACTCAAATACGATTGATTGAAAGGGAAAGACAGGGAGGAAAGGGATTGGGTGGGAAGATGAGTAGTTCTTTTTTGGATATTTTAAGTGTGAAGTGTCAGGGGAACTTCCAAGTAGTGATGTCCTGAAGGCAGGAAGAACTATGGGATTATAGGAGAGAGATCAGGTTTGGAAAGGTAGATTTGGGAATTATCCATATAGAGGGAGTAGCTGAAGCCATGGGAATGAATGAGTTCTTCAAGGAGTGGGTGTAGATGGAGAATAGTAGGGGTCACAGAACTGAGGCAGAGGGTGAAAAGTAGAGAAGGAACCTGAGAAAGAGATTAAGAAGGAGCAGTCAGATAGGAGAGGACAGTGTTAGTAAAACCAAGGTTAGATATTGTTCCGGGAGAAGGGGATAGTCCACAGTGTAAAAGGCTGAGAGGTTGAGGAGGATTAGGATGGAGTAGTCATTCAGTTATTTGTTGAGCACATACTCTGTGTAGAGCACTGTACTAAGTGCTTGGAAGAGTAGACTTAAACAGACAAATTCCCTGCCCACAGCAAGCATACAGTCTACATGGGGAGACAGACATTAATCGAAATAAATGAAATTACAGATATGTACATAAATACTGTGGGACTGGTAGGGGAAGATGAATAAAGGGAGCAAGTCAGGACAATGCAAAAGGGAGTGGGAGAAGGTCGCTGATCATTAGACTGTCCCACAATCCTTTGTGGGACAGGGATTGTGGTGATCAGATTATTTTGTATCTACCCCTTAGTTTAGCACAATGCTTGGCACATAGTAAGCAATTAACAAAAATAATTACTATGATTGTTTTCTGAATGGTATCTGAAAAAGCAAAATATCAATAACATATTATTCATCAAATGCCAAAGTTTATGATGCCTAGTTCATTGTAATAATAATAATAATAATAATGGTACTTAAGTGCTTACTATGTGCCAAGCATTGTTCTAAGTACTGGGGTAGATACAGGGTAAGGGTAGATACAGGGTAATCAGGTTGTCCCATGTAGGCCTCACCATCTTAATCCCCATTTTAGAGATTAGGTAACGGAGGCACAGAAAAGTTAAGCAACTTGCCAAAGGTGACACAGCAGGCAAGTGGCGGAGCCAGCATTAGAACCCATGTCTTCTGACTCCCAAGCCCGTGCTGTTTCCACTAAGCCACACTGCTTCTCTGATATGCTTCCTATGAAATAGGAATTCAAACACTTCCTATGAAATAATTCCTAAAGTTTTTTCTTCAGTCCAACTCTAATCCCTGAAAACAGTTCAATACAGACAGTGAAGTCTAAGGTTAGTCTAATTATAAGGTAAATCTGAGATTTGTTCCATGATTTGTAGTGCTCCCTTTGTGTAATTAGATCAACAATAACCTCGTTGCTATCATAGGTTAATGCCTTAGTTTCCTTATGATGAACAGATACATGTCTGGAGTTCACAGCAGTAACACTAAGCCTTTTCACAGTGTCTACATCCCTCCAGTCCCTCATTCTTCGGTTTTGTTCCCACAAACAAAATGGAGTAAAATACGGACATTCACATAAGTACGTGTATAACTCATTGCTTGCAATTACTGGAATTAGTTAGTGACCACTTTTGCTGCAATTACCAAATCTTGCTGGTAATGCAGTATTCATCTCCTTGCCCTCTGCTCTCTTCCTTCTGTTATCTTATCACATCACTTTTTGAAAGTCGAAGTACAGCCCTCTACTTTTTCTCCCCTCTTTAGAGTAGCTGAGACTAAGCTGATATGGAGAACAATTATTCTTCCCATTCTTAAATGCTTTCCTCTTGGAAAATGATTGCACAATTAGGAATCAGTATTCAAGATCGGTTTGCTAATAGAAAGGAGATTACAAGGGGAAAATTAGCCATTTCAGTCCACTGAGGAGTAGGTTCTGGGAACTCATGGGGTGATAATTTTCCCTCTGACTTGTTGAATGTTAGTCATCCTGCTTTTTTCAAACTGTCTAGATTGAATGCTGAAAAAGCTCAAGATACTGCTCCTTTGATACCTAAAAATCATGGGATTGATATAAATAACACAAACAGTAAGAAAATCTCTAGTTGATTTCATCAACCAACCAACCATAATTCACTGAACCCCTCAGGGTTAATCACTCTATAGTCTGGTAGAGAAGGGTGCCTAATCTATCAATGTATTAGATTGAAAAAGTTATTCAGAATTCTATTTAAGCAGGTTTCCATGTTTTTTCTAACTACCACCCAAGATTAGACACAAGGTTTGGAACAATGTAAGGGCTTTTCTCACTGTACCTCATTTTCGTCTGTCTAGCCTCCGACCCCTTGTCCACACCCCAACTGTCCACCACTCTCTCCGCTTTCAAAGTCCTACTGAAGTCACATCTCTATGAGGCCTTCCTTGAATAACTACTTATTTCCCTACCCTATTTGCCTTCTCTTTTGTGTCAGATATGTATTTGTGTCCATACCTACCCCTTAAGCACTCTGATAGAAACATGAGTGGTATTTATTGAGCTTTTACTGTGTGCAAAGCACTGTACTAAGCACTTGGGAGAGTACAATAAAACAGAGTTGGAAGACACATTCCCAGCATGCCACAACCTTACAGTAGAGTTGGTAGACATGTTACCTGCCCACAAGAAGCTCACAGTTTAGAAAGGGAGAGAAATGGGGGGATGGAAAAGTATAAGGATATGTATAAAAGTGCTGTGAAACTGAGGGTGGGATAAATATCAAGTACTTAAAGAGTACAGATACAAGTACACAGGTCATGCAGAAGGGTGCCTAAATTGGGGAAATGAGGGCTTAGAGAAGGCCACTTGGAGGAGACATGATTTTAGAAGGCCTTTAAATATGGGGAGAGTAGTGATCTTTTGTATATGAAGTGGAGAGAGTTCCATGCCTGAAGGAAGATGTGGGCATGGGGACAGTGATGTGATGGACAAAATTAAAGTATGTTCTCAATGGAGGTGTAAAGTTTGTGGGCTAGGAATCTCACAAGGTAAGGTAGGATGGGGAGAGGTGATTAAGTGCTAATAGTAAGGGGTTTCTGTTTGATGTAGTAAATAAGGTTTTTGCATAATGGGAAGATATAGCTTGGATTTTCTTTTAGAAAAATGATCTGGGCAGAAGAGCAAAGTGTGGACTGGAGGGGGAAGGGAGAGACAGGAAGTCAGGGAGGACAGTGAGGAGGCTAAAGTAGAACTAGGATAAGTCTAGTAGCAGTTCAGATGAAGAAGAAATGACACACTGTGAAGATGTTGTAAAGGTAGAACAAACAGGGTTTGGTAACAGATTGAATATGTGGTTTGAATGAGAGAGATGAGTCTAGGATGATGCGAAGGGTATGGGCTTGTGAGAAGGGAGGATGTTGGTGTTCTCTAGAGGGATGAGGAAGAAGAGGAACATGCTAATTTTAAGGTGTCAGCAGTATATCTATATAGAGATGTCCTAGAAGGCAAATGGAAAAGCAAGACTGCGGAGGAGGACAGACATTAGGACTGGAGAGGTTAATTTAGGAATCTTCCACATAGAGATGGAAGTTGAAACCAGTGAGTTCTCCAAAGGAGTGAGTATAATTGACAAACTGGGGACCCATAACTGAGCCTTGAGGGAACCTCAGGGTTGGGAGGTAGGAGGCAGAAGAGGAACTGGTGAAAGAGAATAAGAATGAGTGGTCAGAGAGCTAGGAAGAGAAGTTGGAGAAGGCAGTGACATCAGTGAAGCCAAGTCCAGATAACATTTCCAGGAGGAAGCGATTTGTTCCACATTGTCAAAGGCAGCTAAGTCGTCAAGATTGGGTTGGAGGAGGTGCCGCCATTGCTAAGCAGGACCGATACCATCTCTATGCAGATGACACACAGATCTACATCTCTGCCCCTGTCCTCTCCCCCTTCCTTCAGGCTCACATCTCCTCCTGCCTCCAGGATGTCTCCACCTGGATGTTGGCCCATCACCTAAAACTCAACATGAGCAAGACTGAGCTCCTCATCTTCCCTCCCAAGCCTGGTCCTCTCCCAGACTTCCCTATCACCGTGGATGGCACGACCATCCTTCCTGTCTCTCAGGCCCGCGATCTCGGTATCATTCTTGACTAGTCTCTCTCGTTCACCCAACACATCCTATCCGTTACCAAGACCTGCCGATTTCACCTTTACAATATCGCCAAGATCCACCCTTTCCTCTCCACCCAAACGGCTACCTTACTGCTACGGGCTCTTGTTATATCCCAGCTAGACTACTGTGTCAGCCTTCTCTCTGATCTCCCTTCCTCCTCTCTCGCCCCGCTCCAGTCTATTCTTCACTCCGCTGCCCGGTTCATCTTCCTGCAGGAGCGATCTGGGCATGTCACTCCCCTTCTTAAACAACTCCAGTGGTTGCCTATCGACCTCCGCTCCAAACAAAAACTCCTCACTCTAGGCTTCAAGGCTCTCCATCACCTTGCCCCTTCCTACCTCTCCTCCCTTCTCTCTTTCTACTGCCCACCCCGCACACTCCGCTCCTCTGCCACCCACCTCCTCACCGTCCCTCGGTCTCGCCTATCCCGCCGTCGATCCATTGGCCACGTCCTCCCGCGGTCCTGGAATGCCCTCCCTCCTCACCTCCGCCAAGCTAATTCTCTTCCCCTCTTCAAAACCCTACTTAAAACTCACCTCCTCCAAGAGGCCTTCCCAGACTGAGCTCCCCTTCTCCCTCTACACCCTCTACCGCCCCCACTTCACCTCTCCGCAGCTTAACCCTCTTTTCCCCCCATCTCCCTCTGCTCCTCCCCCTCTACCTTCCCATCCCCTCAGCACTGTACTCATCTGCTCAACTGTATATATTTTCATTACCCTATTTATTTTGTTAATGAAATGTACATCGCCTTGATTCTATTTAGTTGCCATTGTTTTTACGAGATGTTCTTCCCCTTGACTCTATTTATTGCCATTGTTCTTGTCTGTCTGTCTCCCCCAATTAGACTGTAAACCCGTCAAATGTCAGGGACTGTCTCTATCTGTTGCTGACTTGTTCATTCCAATCGCTTAGTACAGTGCTCTGCACATAGTAAGCACTCAATAAATACTATTGAATGAATGAATTTAGCATGGAAAGGTCCATCCAGGTCAATCGTCAGCCTATTTGGGCCCCTTTCACCCCTACCAGAGTCAAGTCAGTGTTAGCATCTCTGAAAACAAATGGCATCCCTGATGCTTTAATGCTGGATATCTTAAGCAACAGTGATTCATTGTTTGCTAACTGCATTTCTGAAAGTGGTGCTTCTGACCAGAGGATTTTATTTCTACCACAGATAATTATGATTCATCTGGCTCCTGTCCCTGTTATCTCCTTCATCTATGAGATTTATTGAACACTTGCTCTGCGCAACCCCCCTGCACGATCCAAACCCAATTCAGCCACACTAAACCCTGATAGCTGGACAACGTTAGTGCTTAAACCTATTCTCAAAGAGTCAAACTTGCATACTGGGAGCTGAGGTCCTCTTGGAATAAGCATCATTTTCTCTCTATATTATCAGGTGAAATGGGGTGCCATTCTCTTCACTGGGAATCCTTCCACAGACAGATGTGGAGTTGTGAGAATTTCTTCTCATTTGTCCATGCCCAAGGAAACCTGTAGGATAGAGAGCAGGGATCGGGAGGGAGGGAGGGATCCCCTCGTTCTGTGATGAACCAGTCATCAGTGATGTAGTCACTGATTTTTCTGCCTTGTTCCTGCCTCATAATCCAACCTCAGAGCATGGGCTGATGGGAAGACTATAAGCTCACTGTGGGCAGGGAACGTTTCTACCACATCTGTTGTTTTGCACTCTCCCAAGCACTTAGTACCATGCTCTGCATATGGTAAGCTCTCAATAAATACCACTGATTGATAGAAGTTATTCAGGGAAATCCCTTCAACCCAGGACATAGAGGCTTCTAGGAATGGCTCCTGCTCTAGGCAAACTATCCAGCCAAGGAGCACTGAATTGTGCCAGAATGATCACCCGTTCAGATGTCAGACTTGCCCAACAACTAGTGTAAGCTAAATTAATTTACCATTTACTAAATCCTTTGGAGCAACAGCTAAACTACCCACTGCAAACCTTGCTTCAAATTTTTCCTAATCTCTTCTATTGTATTTGGGGCACATGATCACAAGCTGCTCAGGACGCTTAAAATGAAATCTTCAATCAGAGTTTGTTTTGCCCCCTCAACGGGCAGTTAATTTTCTAGGTCACTTGTAAGTCAGAGTTTTTTCTGTAATTCAGCTAATAGTCAATGTCGGCTTCATAGTAAAATTAAATTTAAAAGGGGACAGCAACCTTTCAGAGAATACGACAGATTGAAAGCAGAAAGTTATTACCATTCCTTTAGGAAATTGTGAATTTTATCGTAATCTCAGAAATTATACTATGTTATGGAGTGGTAAAATATTTCCTCCCTATGATCACACCCTGAAAATTGGTCTCTCTTGCGCAACTGATTTTTATGTTTTAGCCATTCTGAAGGATAGTAAAAGAAACTTTAAGCTTCTCAATAAAATAGAAATATCACAATATGTCACATCATTAATTTAACCCTAGCTTTCTCTATTAAATTACTGTCCTTTGCATTTGAAAATGGCTCTACCTGGGCCATACAGTAAGCTCCCTCTAGATTCTAAACTCCTTGTGGGCCGGTAACATCTACCAATGTTGAGAAGCACCATGGCCTAGTGGATCGAGCATGGGCCTGGGTTGGGACTTGGGTTCTAATCCCAGCTCTGCCACTGGCCTGCTGTGTGAACTTGGACAAGTCACTTCACTTCTCTGGACCTCAGTTAACTCATCTGTAAAATGGGGATTAAGAATGTGAGCCCCCTATGGGACAGGGACTGTGCCTAATCTGATTAACTTGTATTTACCCCAGCACTTAGTGCCCGGCACACAGAAAGCACTAAACATATACATTAAAAAAAAAAGAAAACTTGGTTATATTGTACTGTCCCAAACAATACACTGCTGTGCATACTAAGCACTCAATATTGATTGGTTGGCCATGAGATATTTTTAATCTGTGTGTGGGGGTGGCCAGAAAGATATCCTGAATATTTGTCAGATGCTTGAGAGATCTGGTTTATTTTCAACTACTTTACCATTTTGCATTCAAAGAACAGCAGTTTGTGGTTTCTGAATTGTTTCATTAAAAGCCTGTACCTTTGGAGACTTGGGTTTCACCCCACAGTACTCAATAAATATGAGACTGATCATCTTCTTTTAAACCAGAGAAGTATTGCTATTACTTTTTACTGATAAAGAACCTTTCTTCAAAGGAGTAAATCGATGGTATTTAGTGAGAGCTTACTGTTTTAAGAGCACTATGCTATAAATAATAATGATGACGATTGTGGTATTTGTTGAGAGCTTACTATGTGCCAGGCACTGTACTAAGCACTAGGGAGGATACAGGCAACACAATCCCTGTCCCACACGGCGCTCACAGCCTCAATCCCCATTTTACAGATGAGGTAACTGAGGCACAAAGAAGTGAAGTGACTTAATAATTATAATAATAATTATGATATTTGTTAAGTACTCACTTTGTTCCAGGCACTGTACTAAGCATCAGGATGGATACAAGCAAATTAGGGTTGGACAGAGTCTCTGTCCCGCAGAGGGCTCACAATCTTAATCCTCATTTTACAGATGAGGTAACTGAGGCACAGAGAAGTGAAACAACTTATCCAATGTCACACAGCAGACAAGTGGTGGAGCTGGGATTAGAACCCATGACCTTCCTCCTCCCAGGGCTTTGCTCTATTCACTGTGGCATGCTGCGTCCCTTGTGTGAGTAGCCCAAGGTCACAACAGACAAGTGGCAGAGCTGGTCTTAAAACCCATGACCTTCTGATTCCCAGGCCCCTGCTCTATCCACTCCTCCATGATGTTACCCATAATGCTTGGGAGAGTGCAATGAAATGGTTGGTAGTTGGAAAAAAGAGATAGGTGGCGAGATTAGAGAAGCAGCGTGGCTCAGTGGAAAGAGCCCGGACTTGGGAATCAGAGGTCATGGGTTCGAATCCCAGCTCTGCCACTTGTCAGCCATGTGACTGTGGGCAAGTCACTTAACTTCTTTGTGCCTCAGTTAAATCATCTGTAAAATGGGGTTTAAAAACTGTGAGCCCCACGTGGGACAACCTGATTATCTACCCCAGCGTACTCTGGGGTACGCTGCACATAGTAAGCGCTTAACAAATACCAACATTATTGTTAACTGCCAGAGAGAGGCCCTTCATAACTGAAGCTGGTGAACAATCCAGACTAGTGCCTGATTTCTGTACATATCTGTAATTTATTCATTAATATGAATGTCTGTCTCCCCCTCTAGACTGTAAGCTCATTGAGGGCAGGGAATGTATCTGTTTATTGTTATACCATACTCTCCCAAGCATTTAGTACAGTGCTCTGCACACAATAAGTGCTGAAATACAACTGAACCAATGAATTTCTGCTTAGTACAGTGCTCTGCACATAGTAGGCACTCAATAAATACTATTGAATGAATGACTGAATGAAAGGTCAAATGATACTAAGAATGGGTATAGGGAGCCCCAGGTCTCAAATTCAAGCTATAGATAATTCTTTGAGCAAAGGGAGTTTATGCTTTGTAAAACCCATTTGAGCATGATCTTTCCTCAGGTTGGGACACTATCATCTGGACAACTGTCTATTATAAACTGAACGGCCAACGGAAAGTCCTGACTATAAGTCTCGAGTGGCTTAAGCTGAATCCCAGCTCAGATGTAAGGGTGTATCTCATTACATAGCCCTTAAAAAATCCAATCTCTCAGTACATTTCTCATGTCAAACATTAGTAGCCAGTTCACTGTGACAAACAGGAACAGCCTGTAGTCTTCCTGTCTGGATAATGCACTGAAAAAGAGTCAATGAGGTTTTATGAAATCCTGTGGGATTTCACATGGATCATGCCTTGTCGGGGAGGAGGTAGGTGGGGCCAGTCTCCATCGCAAATGAGCCGACAGGCAAATTTCACTATACAGTTTCCTAGAATAAGGAAAAACGCCCTGTGGTCAACACTTAATTTCTCTTAAATGTTGTTCATTAATACCTTCTGCCAAACCATTTGTTTGCAATTTATCTCTGGGATTAGCTTGTTGAAGCAGTATGACCTTATAAATTGAAGTTGTTTACAGGTGTGTGTGTGTGTGTGTATAAATATATATATATATGTTATATATAAAAAGTTAAAATCCTACCCTCTGGTTTCAAACTCAGATAATTTCCTCATATTTTCTGGCTTGCTTTCTCCCTTGAAAGTGTCCCCAAGGTAGACCACGCTTCCTAAGAAGGATGTGATCTTCCGGTGGCTCGCTGTATGCTTTCCTTTTCTTTTTCCATTTCAGCCTTGAGGTCTGAGGTGGGTGGAAATCGACAAGACAGAATTCATTCCAGCTTCACTCTTTAGAACTTTAAATTCTGTTAACCTATCCTGACCCCCTTAGGAGGGAAAAAATGAATCTTGTATTCTGCCTTTTTATTCCCTTCACCCTGCATGGATTCTCATAAATCCCAGGCTCCCAGCGAATGATGACACATTTCATTCTCTTTTAAGAAATGGATGAAACATTTGTATTCTGACACAAACAGGAAAACACAGTGGAGGTATTTATTCCAAAGTTACCACCTCTTTAAATAGCCCCAGTTCAGTAGTGAATCAGTAAGTGATTTACCAGAAAGTTGCTCTTTGTTTTGTGGCCCTGTATGGCTAGAGGCATTAAGCTTTATCCTATCCTGGAGCTTTCAGATAGCATTTGGAATGTGTGGGTTTGGGGACGGGGCCTGGAAGAAGTATTATTCCCATCGGGGACAGGAGGAAGCTTAGTTTCAAAGACATTTTGGCCCTTTTTGTTAAAGGGTTATCACCAGTGGGATCCCAGCTACCTCAAGGTAAGGTTCAGAGCACCTCCAAAATCAAAAATCTCTGATCGCTGATTTCATCTGTGTACCATCTCTGTTCTCTTTCTTCCTCAAAAGAGCATTGTGGAAGGAGGAAAGTAAACAGGCAAGGAGGAAGTTGGAATTTTCCAGTTGTATGAGAGGTGGAGTTCAGGGTTTATAGATTTAAGCAGTTTATTCATTATTCGTTGTGATTTCTACCATGAAGACAGAGGACTCAACTGTCAAAAAAAAGAAAATGTAGTAAATGTTTAACTAAACTCTGAATTCTTTGCTGCGTGTATTTTTCAACTTCTAAACAAAAGGAAGCAAAACAATATCTGCCTGCTTGTTTAGTTGGAATTGGTACGAGTCACTGGATGGTAATTGTTGAGATATTGGAAAGTTAGTCCCTGGATTTGCCTTTGAATTGCAAAGAAATTTGTATTTTCCAAAGTTAATGTGGTAAATGTCAAAGAATGTCAGTTAAAATAGGCATGATAGAAAATACTGCTAGACTAAGGCTGTCATAGTTCAGGAGGATTCAAACAAATCAGCAAGTCATCAGCTCCTAGAGGGAAATTCCCCAGTCTTGTTAAGTGATGACTCCAGTATCTAACCTTCTAGAATATCAAGAATCTTCATCCTGATGCTTACCTTAGCCATGCAAGTAAATAATTGTTCTCCCAGAACTCACTCTCCTGCTATCCATCTTCAGCCTATCAAATGATTTTAGTTTTTGCTTCCCCCATTTATAAGTTCAAGGACAGGGATCATGACTTCTAGATATATTGTTCATTTAATCATATTTATTGAGAGCTTACTTTGTACAGAGCACTGTACTAAATGCTTAATGCACTCTCAAATGCTTACTACAGTGCTATGAATAGAATAGAGGCTCATTAGATAGTATTGATTAATTGTGAAAGTGAGGGAAGGTGTATAAGTCAAAATAATAATGATAATAATAATGTTGGTATTTGTTAAGCACTTACTATGTGCCGAGCACTGTTTAAGTGCTGGGGTAGATACAGGGTAATCAGATTGTCCCACTTGAGGCTCACAGTTAATCCCCATTTTACAGATGAGGTAACTGAGGCACAGAGAAGTGAAGTGACTTGCCCACAGTCACACAGCTGACAAGTGGCAGAACCAGGATTCGAACTCATGACCTCTGACTCCCAAGCCCGGGCTCTTTCCACTGAGCCACACTGCAGGTCTCCCTGTAGACCAGAAGCTGTCTGTGGCTTGGGCTCATATCTATCGCCTTTGTTGGAATAGAACTTTCCTAAGTGCTTAGCCCAGTGGTCTGAACACAGTAGGTGCTCTGGTCATGTTTTTTCACTCCTCAAGAGCCTCCAGTGGCTGCCCATCCACCTCCACATCGAAACAGACACTCCTTACCATCGGCTTTAAAGCAATCACCTGGCCCCCTACCTCACCTCACTACTCTCCCACTACAACCCAGCCTGCACACTTCGCTCCTCTAATGCCAACCTTCTCACTGTACTTCCATCTCGTCTATCTTTCCACCAACTTCTCAACCACATCCTCTCTCTGGCCTTGAATGCCCTCCCTCTTCAGATAACACAGAAAATTCCTCTTCCCTTATTCAGAACCTTATTGAAAGCACATCTCTTCCAAGAGGCCTTCCCTGACTAAGCTCTCCTTTCCTCTTTTCCCACTCCCTTCTGCACCACCTTAACTTGCTCCCTTTATTCATCCCTCCTCCCAGCCCCACAGCATTTATGTACATATTTGTCATTTTTTTAATTTATATTAATGTCTCTCTCCTCCTTTAGTTTGCAAACTACTTGTGGCAGGGAATGTGTCTCTTATATTGTACCCTCCCAAGCTCTGCATACAGTAAGCACTCAAATATGATTAATTAACTGCTCAGTAAATGCCATTAATTGATTTATAAAAGACACTATGTGTTAAACATTGGAATATGTACAAGGTTATCAGAATGGACACAGTCTCTGTTTTCCTACAAAAGCTCACAATCTATTGTAGCCTGGTAAGTGGCGGAGGGCTGAGGGTGGGGTGAATATCAAGTTCTTAATGGGTACACAAATAATAATGATGGTATTTTTTAAGCGCTTAAAATGTGCCAAGCACTGTTCTAAGCACTGGTGTGACAGGAAGGTGAGAAAGTAGAGGAAATGAAGGCTTAGTCAGAGAATGCCTCCTGGGGGACATGGGATTTAATAAGACTTTGAAAGTGAAGAGAGTGGTGGCCTGTACTAAGTGCTTGGGAGAGTACAGTAAAAGAGTCAAGAAATAGGTTCCCTGCCACAACAAGCTTACAGTCTAGAGACTTAAGTCACGCTCCCACCTCCCCTCGGTAACATTAGGAAGTTATATTTCATTTCACAATTCTGAATCCTAGGTTTGAGGTTGCTTGTACCGTACTCTTGGAGACCATATCTTTCCCTTAATACATATGCATACCAGATCTTTTACGAAATACAGACACACAGCATAAACAGGCCAACTTTGCAGAACTCTTGTTAAAATCCCCACAGGCAGGCAAATGGAAAACGGCTGGGTTAATCAAAAGCAAGTTTAAGGAGATAAGACCCATGTTTAGATTTGAAAATATCAAGAGAAGGCATTGCTCCACTCTTCTAAAAGAAGGGGAAAAATTCCTTTTGGGCAGAAAGGACACGTTGCCTTCAAATGAACAGAAAGCCCGAGGTCACAGGCATAATTTCCGCCGATTAGAAATTCAAAAGACAATGGGCGCAACAATCTAAAGCTTTTAGCCAATGTCATGGCAAAACTTCTAGGAAGAGATAATAACAGCAGCCAGAAAAAGACATATGATAAAGAGAGAATTGGAACTGTGTTTGAGATGCACTAAAGACAGAGAAATGTTTTTATGCCATCAGCAGATTTTCATATCAAAGCCACAGTTTTGTTTCAAGGAACCTAATGACCCAAAATAGGGCAGAGTCCAGAATTATGTCTTAGTGTCGACTAATGACTCTGCAGCACTGTTTGGAAATAGTCATTGCTGATGTCAACAAAGCCTGAGCCTGGAAATTATCCAAAGCCAGAGAGTTACATCAGTTCAGCCAAGCTGAACAAGTACTCTTATAACAAAGGAGTTGAGAAGCAATTCACTACCCTCTTGGGAGAGATCTTATAACAGTCTTCTAATGGTTTTCGGATGGCACTGTGTTTGCTTGGTGAGTTGACATGTCCATTAAAATATGGATCATTACAGTGACCAAAATTACAACTCAACAGACACACACACACAAGGCATAGGAGACCCTAAATGGAGAATTGTTTCTTGATTAACCCAAGGACAGAACGAGGATAAATCTCTTTTTACTACTTCTTTTTATGTGAGTGCTGCAACAAAGGACTGATTAGAAAAACATGCATTATTAGTGGGATGAGTGCAGATATCCAACAAGATCAGGTACAAAATGCAATCTAGAAAAGAATGAGAAGAAAATCAACTTTTCATTACTGAGTGGTGGAGGAAATTGCAAACATCTTCATTTGAAAAATTCTAAAACTTTCAAACCAGATGTGTGTAGGCAATTTCCTCCCCTCTAGTCTACACCTAACCTCCATATTAATAATTATGGTACTTGTTAAGCACTTACTATGTGCCAAACACTGTTCTAAGTGCTAGGGTAGTACACGTTGGTTGGACAAATTGGACAAATTGGACAAGTTGGTTACAAGCAGGTTGGACACAGTTCCTGTTCCACATTGAGCTCCTACTCTTAATCCCCATATTTTACAGATGAGGCACAGAGACTTGCCAAAGGTCACACAGCAGAGATGTGGCAGAGCCAGGATTAGAACCTATGACCTTCTGACTCCCAGGCTCATGCCCCATCCACTACACCATGCTGCTTCCCTATCCCCATCTTTCCCCATCTTCCCCATCTTTCAGCTTCAGGGTTTTCCTCACTTTGCCCTCATCTTGGGATCCAGAAAAATGATTCAAAGGAGAACATAGCTTGGATGTTTTTCTGGAAGAAAGACCTTTGTTTAGTCTCCAGACTAAACAACATCATATTTCAGTGATGAGTTATCTGAAAAGATCTTTACCACAAGCATATGCCAAAGTGAATATATGGCAAAGCAATTGTCAAACTATTTTACATTTTACCCTTACAACTGCTGCTCTGTAAATAGCCTCAGGAGGTGCTCATTATATCAATCAATGAATGATATTTTTAGAGACTTAATCTGGGCAGAACACAGAACTAAGTGCTCTGGAGAGTCCAAAAGAGCACCACGATTACCTGCCCTCAAGTACTTTACAATCCCTGGCTCCCGGGAAGATGTATCCCAAACGATACATCTACTATAGAAGCAGCATAACCAGTGAAAAGAGCATGGGCTTGGCAATCTGAGGACTTGGATTCTAATCCCAGCTCTGCTGATTGCCTGCTATGTGACCTTGGACAAGTCACCTAACTTCTGTGTCTCGGTTTCCTCGTGAGTTAAACGAGGATTAAATTCTACCCACTCTTAGATTGTGAGCCCCATTAGTGACAAGGGCTGTGTCCAACCTGATTAGTTTATATCTACCCCTTTTCTTAGTACAGTGTTTGGCAAATAGACAAGCACTTAATACGTAGTTAGTGTTACTGTTATTATTATTACTGACAGCCAGTGGCACCTAGGTACACATTTTAAGTCATATCCACTATCTATTTATAATTGTGGCATTTGTTAGGCACTGATGCTTGTCTCCCCCATCTGGACTCTAAGCCCATTGTGGGCAAGGATTGTCTCTCTTTATTGATGTATTGTACTTTCCAAATGCTTAGTGCAGTGCTCTGCACCCAGTAAGTATCCAATAAATATGATTGAATGAATGAATGTGTTGGGATAAATTCTAGATAATCAGGTTGGAAACAGTCCCTTGTACCACATCGGCCTTACAGTCTTGAATAGGAGAGAGGGCAGATTTTTAATTTCCTTTTTATAGAAGAGGAACTTTGGATCCTGAGAAGTTCAGTGGCTTGCTCCGGGTCACCCAACAGGTAGGTGTCAGAACCAGGATTTGAGCTCAGCTCCCTCCTTTCCCAGGCCTGTGCGCTTTCCACTAGGCCACACAACTTCTAGGCAATTACAATCTGCAATTGATTTAACTACCTACTTGACTAGTGAGTAAGCACCTGGAGAACAGAAATTGTGTCCTCTCTTTTGTATTCTCTCAGTACAGTAGGCATTTGATAAATGCATCAATGATGATGACTACGTAAAATGATGGAGTGCCTTGAAGTCGACTGTGAGGAGTCTGATGTAAAGGGAAGTGGGAAGTGACAGAAGATTTATGGGGACTGGAGAGAGATGTATGCTGAAGATTCTTGCCCAGGATTTCCCCAAGATGCCATAATTATTCTCCATTTTCAGAAATTCAGTTAAGGCACAACTTCAAGACACTTTCTCTGTTGATGTCCCCCCTCTAGACCGTAAATTTGCTGTGGGCAGGGAATGTGTCTGTTTATTGTTATATTGTATTATACCAAGCATTTTGAACTGTGCTCTGCACATAATAAGGAAATACGATTGACTGACTGACATTCTTTTCCAAAGTCCCCAAAGACCACGACCCATGAGAAGCAGCTTGGCGTAGTGGATAGAGCATGGGATTGGGAGTCAGAAGATCCTGGGTTCTAATCCCAGTTTGTCATTTGTCTGCTGTGTCGCTATAGGCAAGTCACTTCATTTCTCTGTGCCTCAGTTACCTTATCTGAAAAATGAGGAATGAGACTGTGAGCCCTGTGTGGGACAGGGACTGTGTCCAACCTAATTTGCTTGTATCCACCCCAGAGCTTAGTACATTACCTGGCACGTAGTAAGCACTTAGAAAATACCATAAGTATTCTCCTGCTTATTATTATAATTATTATTAACCACAGGAGGGTACAAAGAGAATGAAATGCCAGTCTTAGCACAACCCAAATCACCCAAACTGGTCATTTTTCATCCCAGAAAATGCTAGTAAGGCTGAAGTCATATACGTCAGAGTAAAACTGTGCTGTGACAATTCCAGTTAGAACCAAGGCAAATGTGTAACCTGCTGGGAATTCACATCTTTACTGAACCACTTAACAGCTCAATTGTGTTTACCCCATTAATTCTGTGCAGTGTTAATGAAGAGGCCAATCAAAAGGGATCAGTTGCATCTAGGCAGAGTTGAAAGAGATTAAAGCGTGATCAGATGATGCAATGCGACTGGGGTTTTTTTTCTAATAGCTTAATTTTTGCCCATCTACAATTTTAACACCACTTCGCAACATCCATGGTCAGTTCTAAAGCGGTAACACAAGAGCCTCCATCCCAGCAATACGCAAAAGAAATGTTTCTGAAGAAATGACTGATTATTCGCCAAATGGCCTTCTAGACTAAGCTTGTCTTCTAGACTGTGAGCCCACTGTGGGCAGGGATTACCTCTATTTGTAGCTGGACTGTACTTCTCAAGTGCTTAGTGCAGCGCTCTGTAGATGGTAAGTGATCAATAAATATGATTGAATTGAATGAATGAATGAAAACAGCCAAATGAACAAGCTTTTCCATTCTTAAAAATGTGTGTTCAGACTCATATCTGACAAGTCTGGGGGTTGTTTCTCTGTTATAGGAAGGGGAGGCTAACAAAATTGAGGAGAGGACCGAGTACTTACCTGTTCAGGTATCCAACCTTTCCAAAGCATAAAGCATTAAGCACAAGTCATGGTCTTACTGCTTGCTTGCTTGCTTCTTTCTAGAAGATTGGGATTTAGATTTGTCCTCCTGGAGCTAGTGCCTTCTCTAAAATATGTGATTGTGAAATCCATTAATGCTCCTTGTTCGACCTCTGTTTCTCCAGAAAAGACTCAACGATCGTTGAAATAAAACAGAAATAGTGCTACTGGCAGCCTCATACACAGTGTGGAGCATATTAGAGAAATGTTTCAAAACCCACACAGACCCTCTTTTTGCTTTCAAGAGAATTTTCAGTTGCTTAGTTTAGGCGGCAAAGGTTTATGCCAATGGGTCTTGAATGTGGCATGATGGTATCTGGCACTAGTGGAGACGTTCCAATCAAGTCGCATTCTCTAGTTGAGAATTGTTAATTTGAATTATGCTTGTTCATTTAATCAATGGAGCCTGTTGCTATTCTGGGCTGTGAGAGTCTCTTTACCAGAAACTCAACTCTGCCTGAGAGGGTGATAGGCATTTGCCCAGGTTGAACACAGTTTCCATGGGACTGCAACCAACATAAGGGAGATTCAAAAGACAATTTTGCTCCAGTGGAGAAGCAAAACTGAGAAATGTATTACCTGCTTCCTTTCCTTTGTGATCCTTACGTTTGGAGAAGATAGGGATGGAGAAGAGTACAGGAGGATAGTCCAGAATATTTTGGAGAAGAAAACAGGTTTTTTTATTTTTTCCAGAAGATATTCAGTTCATTCTTCATTATGAGATCGATATAGTCCTGGGGCCTGAACAAATAAATTTAGATTTGAAGCTCTCTGTGGGCAGGGATCATGTCTGTTAACTCTACTATATTGTAGTAGAAAGGACAAGGGCTTAGGATTCAGAGGATGTGGGTTCTAATCCCGATTCCACCACTTGTCTGCTGTGTGATCTTGGTAAGCCACTTCACTTCTCTGTGCCTCAGTTACCTCATCTGTAAAATGGGGATTAATAATAATAGTAATGATGATGGTATTTGTTAAGCACTTATTGTCTGCCAGGCACTGTACTAAATGCTGAGGTGGATACAATCAAATCAAGTTGAACACAGTCCCTGTCCCTTTTAGGGCTTACAGTCTCAATCCCATTTTACAGATGAGAGAACTGAGCCACAGAGAAGCTAAGTGACTTGCCCAAGGTCACTTGGCAGTCAAGCAGCAGAGTAGGCATTAGAACTCATGACCTTCTGACTCCCAGGCCTGTGCACTATCCCCTATACCATGGTGCATGGGACAACCTGATTGCCTTGTATCTGCCCCAGTGCTTAGAACAGTGCTTGGCACATAGTAAGTGCTTAACAAATACTATCATTATTATTACTCTCCCAAGAGTTTAGAATAGTGTTCTGCACATAAATACAATGAATTGCTTGATTTTTGCCAAGACAGATGGTTTCTGGTATTTACAGTTTAGAGGAATGAAACAGAAAGGTGAGGACAAGTTATTTCAAGAGGAACATTCTTTGAACACTATTGTTGAAGTAAGCACAGCCATTCACTGGAATTTTTAGCTTTTAAATCTCCATCTTGATGCATATTTTTAATTGAATATGCTTTTTTCTGCCTAATATTCTTATAGCTCTTCCCCCTCCAATACTCATTAGAAAAGTTCAGTCACCATAAAGCCAATGAAAACTGAACAGCATCCAGTGAATTGGTCATGTTTTTATTGGACTTCATATTCACTCTGAATTATTTAAAACTCAACAGGGTTCTAATATTCCTAGATTAGATGGAACAATATCCCATATGCACTGTAAATAAAGAAATTGGTAAGGTGGAAGCTACTGACAAAAGTCATCAGTCTCCTAAGGAATGAAGGGAACTTTATGAAAGCAAAATTCTGAATAAAACTTGAACTTCCTGTTCCCTATCCTTCCTTCCCTTTTTTGAAAATATGCATATTAAAGATAGGGCTAAAGCACTCTAAATGTATAGTTGAGGCTCATCCAGATCATTCAGGCCTTAAAAGAACTTTTTGATTAGTGTTGACAAAATTACAATCACAAAAGAATCTCATAGGGTAAATGAATTGTTAAAGGAACGAACCAGGGAGACGTTTGGAAGAAACAGTGGCAATCATGATAATAATAATGATTTTGGTATTTGTTAACGCTTACTATGGGCCAAGCACTGTTCTAAGCCCTGGAGTAGATGCAGGGCAGTCAGGTCGGACACAGTCCCTGTTCCACGTGTAGCTCACGATCTTAATCCCCATTTTACAGATGAGGTAACTGAGGCTCAGAGAAGTGAAGTGACTAGCCCAAGGTCACACAGCAGACATGTGGCAGAAACACAATTGGAACCCTATTTATTTTGTTAATGAATTGTACATCGCCTTGATTCTATTTAGTTGCCATTGTTTTTACGAGATGTTCTTCCCCTTGACTCTATTTATTGCCATTGTTCTTGTCTGTCCGTCTCCCCCGATTAGACTGTAAGCCCGTCAAACGGCAGGGACTGTCTCTATCTGTTGCCGACTTGTTCATCCCTAGCGCTTAGTACAGTGCTCTGCACATAGTAAGCACTCAATAAATACTATTGAATGAATGAATGAATGAACCTAGGTCCTCTGACGCCCAAGCCTGTACTCTTTCCAATAGTCCATGTGCTTTAGTAAAACATAACATTTAGAAAAGGAGTGGGGGCACAGCAATAAAAAGGAATAGTGGTAGTAAAGACGGCAAATTGAATGCTCCTTTAATGCGGTGCACTATACTAAATCCTTGGGGCATGCTGAATTACTGTATTCCTTTTCCTGCCCAAGAAGAGCTTACATTCATTCAGTCGTATTTATTGAGCACTCACTGTGTGCAGAGCACTCTATTAAGTGTTTGGAAAGTACAATTCAGCAATAAAGAGAGACAATCCCTGCCCACACCAGGTTTACGGTCTAGAAGGGGAAAGACAGACATCAAAACAAGTAAACAGGAATCAATATAAATAAATAAATAAATAGAATAATAGGTATATACATAGATCCATAAGTGCTGTGGGGCTGGGAGAGGGGAGGAAGAGCAAAGGGAGCAAGTCGAGGTGACAAAGAAGGGAGGGGTATCTGAGCAAAAGGGGGGCTTAGTCTGGGAAGGCCTCTTGGAGGAGGTGAGCCTTACACCCTCATGGGGAGGGTGGGAAGTGGTGGCAAATATAAAAAATAAAAGGTGAGCATCACTAGGCTAGAAAAACCATCCTGAGAGCTAGCAAAATCACCGCAAGACGAGGAAATTATTTTGAAAGGAATCTGAAAACATTTTGTATGAGAACACAGCCTGGACAAACGGGCCCAAGATGGAGCGGAAATCAAGAGAGCAGTCGGGCATTTGCTCCTCCTCTAATGCTCCTTCTCACTGTAACTCTATCTCATCTATCTCACTGCTGACCTCTCACCTGCATCCAGCCTCTGGCCTGGAATGCCCTTCCTCCTTATAGCCCACAGACAATTACTCTCCCCCACTTCAAAGCCTTATTAAAGGCATAGATCCTCCAAGAGACCTGCTCTGATGAAGCCCTCCTTTATTCTTCTCCTATTCCCTTCTGTGTCGTCCTTACTTGCTCTCTTTATTCATACGCCCTCCAGCCCCACAGTGCTTATGTACATATCTGTAATTTATTTATATTAATGTCTGTCTCCCCCCTGGACTGCAAGCTCATTGTGGACAGGGAATGTGTCTGTTTTATTGTTGTTGTGTACTCTCCCAAACCCTTAGTACAGTGCTCTGCACACAATAAGCTCTCAAGAAATATGACTGACTGGAGTTCTAGCAGAGTCTAGGTTGGAACACTTTGCAATGATGGAGCAAATGATGGTATTTCTATGATCTATTAACATCCGCTAAGGAAGACCCTACTTTCTAATCAGCATCTTTGCTTTGTTTTGAATTGAGTGTGTGTCTAGAGCGTCTGTGGTAATCATTTCCCAAGCAATATAAGTGATTTGAAAAACTCAAGAGAGTCCTATTCAAATTTTTGCTCTGGGCTTTCCCTTTCTGCTGCAAGATGACATATTTTCCTTATCTTGTTGATGCCGGTACTGCCTTGAACAGACTTCTACAGTTGGAAAGCAACATGAATCCCCACCCCCAACCCTTTTTGGAGGGCGAGGGGGACGGACTGGAAATCAGTCTGCAAATTTAGGCTAGGTTCTAAACATAAGTTCCGTGAAATCTTCCTGCTAAAAACAGCACCTTAATACACTCCAAAACATATGCAGTGGTCTGGATAGCATTTTTATTATTTCTACCTCTCCAAAATAGCACAACACCTAAGAAGAACAGATGACGAGAAGTTAAATGGATTCATTAACTCCTATCACCTTCAGATGCACTCATAAGAGAGCTCATTATTAGCAAGTTGGTATTTAAGGACCTTGTTTCAAAGGGCTATAAAAGGCAGTCTTCTAATCCCCCCATCAACTCCTTCTTACCCCTAAACGTAACTCTGTGAAAAAATTTAATGCCATAATGCTGCCTTTATGAGTGTTCTATATCAAAACATAGATTTTGGTAGACAAAGTTTATCATGGGTCTTGCCTTGCCTTACGCCGTCGAGTTGTCTCCAGCCCATTCCCTGCCCACAGAGTGCTTAAAGACTAGAGGTGGAGATAGATATTAGGCAGCATGGCTCAGTGGAAAGAGCATGGGCTTGGGAGTCAGAGGTCAAGGGTTCGAATCGCCACTCTGCCACTTGTCAGCTGTGTGCCTCAGTTACCTCAACGGTAAAATGGAGATTAAGACTGTAAGCCTCATGTGGGACAACCTGATTACCCTGTATCTACCCCAGCGGTTAGAACAGTGCTCTGCACCTAGTAAGTGCTTAACAAATATGAACATTATTATTATTATTATAAACAAAGAATATAAAGTTTATATAGCTGTAATAATATAGAGAGATTGGTTTTAATTTCAAATTAATGATTATGATTATTTCCTGATCTTGTAAAGTTTGATTGATCATTTATAAATTTTTTGTTTACCATGCCAAATAGTGGAAAAGTTTTGTTGATAAAGAAAATAGTTTAACTGTAGTGAGTAATTATAAAAAGGACCACGAGATTTTCATCCACTGAATGGAGTATAGGTTGTAGTGTGGTAAAGCTCTTCAAATAAAATTCCTTTCTGCATCATCTGGTTTGAGAACATAATTGTATATATTATGTTAGGGGGAAGAACAACTCCTTTGCCCAAAAAATGTGGGACAGGGATGATGTCCGACTTGATTATCATATATCTATCCCAGTGCTTAATACAATTATTGGCCCATGTTAAATGCTAAACAAATATTATTTTAGATAAGATAGTGTTAGTTTTCTACCAAAAAAACCCCACAAAGAAAGCCTTAACCTTTTTCATCTTTAAATAATTTTAAAACATAAACTGCTTAAGCTTCACAATCCCCTTGGAAAGATACTAAAATCAGAACCAAGCCTCCTCCCCCTTTTTAAGAGATGAGCAGACTTGAAGCAGGATGGTCTAGTGGAGAGCATGGACCTGGGAATCAGAGGACCTTGGTTCTAATCCTGCTTCTAACACTTGTCTGCTGTGTGACCTTAGGTAAGTCACTTCATTTCTCTGTGCTTCAGTTACCTCACATAAAGACTGTGAGCCCCATATGGGATTTGAACTGTGTCCAACATGACTGTCTTATATCCCAGTACTTATACAGTGACTGGCACACAGTGGCACCTGTAATTAATGTTCTCCTCAAAAATATGGATATTTATTGAACTAAGAAGCAGCGTGGCCTAAGGGATAGAACTGGGAGTCAGAAGGATCTATGTTCTAGTCCAGGCTCTGCCATTTGTCTGCTGTGTTACCTTGGACAAGTCAGTTAATTTCTCTTTACCTCAGTTCCCTCATCTGTAAAATGGGGATTGAAACTGTGACTTACATGTGAAACATGGACTATACCCAACTAATTAGCTTATATCTACTCCAGCACTTATCATAGTATCTGGCTCACAATAAGCACTCAAATGCCATTTTAAAAAGGCATGATGCAGGGTTCTAGCATAAGTATCCTGTCTTCACAAAATCATCTTTACACTTTTCAGCCCCATCATGCTGAATTGTGATAAAAAAGAAGTGGTAGCAAATCCCCTTAACATTAGCTGGGTACCAAGTCAAATACCCTAATTGCCCTCACAGGTAGAATATGTGACAATTTTCCTACTAGAAATTAGGTTGGCATCAGGCAGGCACTAGAGATGGGTCTCTTCCACATGCAAAACATTGGCCAAGGTTTTGGGTGCCGGGGGCCAGTGATTCTTGCCTAGAAAAGATTGGAGACTTTCTTAGTTCAAATCAACTCTCTGTACCTGATGTTCCCTCAGAGTCCCATGAGAATCCTCTCCCTTTCCATCAGCAGAAACTTTGTCTTTACTGCTAAGGGGAAAGATCTCCTTGTTGTCCTCACACTACTGCCATATAAGTAAAGAGGGACCAAAAACTTCAAAATTCTGATAATCTGTTCTGAGAGCATCTTATTAGTGTTTAAGATAGTAACTACCTTGGAAAAGCAGAGGAGCAAAGGCAAGTCTCTTGAAAGACAATTTCAAATTCTTGCCTAAGAAAAAAGGTAGTTAAAAAGCTCAAATAGAACTTTGAGAAAGGGAGACATGAAAAAGATTACAGAGAAATGTGTCACAATAGTAATAATAATAATGGCATTTGTTAAATGCTTACTATGTGCCAGGCACTGTTCTAAGCGCTGCGGAGATACAAGGTAATTAGGTTGACCCACATGGGGCTCACGGTCTTGATCCCCATTTTACAGATAAGGTAACTGAGGCAGAGAGAGGTTAAGTGACTTGCCCAAAGTCACACAGCTGACAAGTGAAGGAGTCAGGATTAGAACCCATGACCTCTGACTCCCAAGCCCTTGCTCTTTCTACTGAGCCACGCTGTTTCTCACGTGTCATCTAACCCGGTGGCCCAATTTGTCCGAATGAAAGCTCACCAGACCTGTTCCCCAAAGAATGGATCCAAAATGTTGCAGACAAACTCAGTAGCTGTGGTTCTACCACCAGTACAGAGCAGTGATTGATCAAGTTCTCAGAAATACAGAAGGAAGGAAAAACATTTCTGGAAAATGAGTGACTTAGTACCTGAGGAGAAAGCAGGAAAAATAACACCCAACAAATCATGCATTACTCTTTAGAGGATAACAGTGACCAGGAAGGGATTTATACCTTCTTGGTCTTTTTGGGGTATGGGGTAATGAACTAAAACTTTATGGGTTTAACACTTGGCAGTCACAGCCTCTTAGTGAAGTGTCAACCAATAGGAAGATCATTTTTTTGATTCATAGTTGCCTATGAATGGAAAATAATACTAGTAATGGGCTACACACTGTGGTAAATACAATACAGACAGATCAGACAGTCCTTGCCCCACATGAGACTCACCTCTAAAGGGGATGGGACAGGCATTTCAACACCATTTTACAGACAAAGAAATTGAGAGATAGAAGTTTAACTTTTGGCAAAAAAAAATAGCTGAGGTGAGTTTGGAAGCAGCATGAACTAGTGGGTAAAGATAGAGCATGGGTCTTGGAATCAGAAAGACCAAGGTTCTAATTCTGGCCCTGCCACTTGTCCTCTGTGTGACCTTGGGCAAGTCACAACTTATTTGTGTCTCAGTTGTCTCATCTGTACAATGGAGATTAAGACTGTGAGCCCCATGTGGAGTAGGGGCTGTGTCCAACCTGATTAACTTGTATTCATTCAATCGTTCATTCATTCAAACAATTGTATTTATTTAGCGCTGACTGTGTGGAGAGCACTGTACTAAGTGCTTGGGCAGTAGAATTCGGGAACAGATAGAGACAATCCCTACCCAACAATGGGTGTATCTACCCCAGCGTTTAGAACAGTGCTTGACATAGCAAGGGTTTAACAAATATCATCATAATTATTATTATTATTACTATTATTAACCCAGAAGCGGCACGGCCTAGTGGATAGAGCACAGGCCAGGTTGTCAGAAGGACCTGGATTCTAATCCTACCTGTGCCACTTGTCTGCTGGGTGACCTTGAGCAAGTCACTTAACTTCTCTGTGCCGTAGTTCCCTCATCTGTAAAACAGGATTAAGATTTTGAGCCCCGTATGAAACAGGGACTATCCAACCTGATTATCTTGTATTTACCCCAGCACTTAGAACAGTGCCTGGAACATAATAAGTGCTTAACAAATAGCACTATTATTATCATCATTATTATTTATTTACTGCATCAAAAACAAAGGTTTCATGCTCCTTTGACTCTCATCCCTAAATGTAAAGGTAATATTTGGGCTTTGGCTTTCATTTTGAAGGGGAGATCAGAGGAAGCAGCACAGAAAAAGCAGAAAAAATAGAGAATACACTAATCCCAGTTGTTTAAAATGAGCACACCATTTTGGAGGTTAAAACAAAAGAAAGAGCCTTTAATTGTCATGTAAATGATAGCCATGGATGAAGGGATCCAGGAACTCCCTCCTACTTCATATACTTCCTCTGGACTGTAAGCTCGTTGTGTGCAGGGAACATGTCTATCTACTCTGTTATACTGTACTCTCCCAAGCGCTTAATGCACAGAAAGTACTCAGTAGATATGACTGATATATTAAAGACCACCTACTAAAATCCTATCTCCTCCAAGAAGTCTTCCCTGACTAAGCCATCATTTGCCTTACCCTTCCTCCACATCACACATTTACCTGAATCTGTACCCTTTTAAGCATTTGATTTTTCACCCCACCCTCAGACCTACACACATGAATATTTCTATAATTTATTTTAACATCTGTCTCCCACCCTAGATTATGAACTCCTTATGGGCAAGGAACACGTCTACCAACTTTTTATACTCTACTCTCCCAAGCATTTAGTGCAGTGCTATGTCCGAAGTAAATGCTGAATGAAAACCTTTGATAGATTATTCTGCACCCAGTAAGAGCTCAATAAATACCACTGTTTGATAGGAAAAGCAGGATAAAGAAGGGTAAATAAGTCTGAAAAACGACTACTCAGCAGTGATATTTACTAAGAGCTTACTCTATGCAGAGCACTGGGAGAGTACAAGGTAAAGAGTTTGTAGCCATTTTCCCTGCCCACAAGGAACTTACAGTCTAGAGGCAGAGAAAGACATTTAAACAAATTACAGATATAAGTGCCGTGGAACTTAGAGTGAGGTGAATATCAAGTCTTTAAAAGGGTACAAATCCAAATGCAGAAGTGATACAGAAAGACGAGAGAATTGGGGAAATGAGGGCTTACTTGGGCTAAACATCTTGGAGGAGATGTGATTTCAGTAAGACTTTGAAGGTGGGGAGAGTGACTGTCAGAGGTGACGTAGGTGGGAGTTCCGGTCCAAAGGCAATCCGAGGCCAAAGGGTCGTTGGTGAGATGGGTGAGATCGAGGTACATTGCGTTGATTGGTATTAGAGGAGCAAAGTATGCAGGATGGGTTGTAGTATGAAATCAGCAAGCAAAGTTAGGAGGGAGCAAGCTGCCTGAATGCTTTAAAGCCAGTGGTAAAGAGTCTCTATCCGATGCCGAGATGGATGGGAAACCACTGGAGGTTCTCGAGAAGTGGGAAAATGTGGACTGATCATCTTTGTAGAAAAATGATCTGGAAGGCAGAGTGAAGTGTGGACAGTGGGGAGACATGGGAGGCAGGAAGGTCAGCAGGATCATTGAGAAATGGAGTGCAAATGCATTATCTTTCCAGTCAGACACCAGAAGCAACACCATCCATTTTGGACATGAGAGGAAAAAAAAAATACACGGTGTTTCACAGGTGCAGGGAGGTATAAAGCTTAAATTATGTTGTAAATCACTTTCTAAAATGAGGAGGTTATCTGTAGTTATATTGTTGGGGTGGGGCACTCACTTGAACAAAGAACAAATTCATGCTGCTGCCACCTCTCCCACATTAATATTCTCGCTCATCTTTGGAGGGGTTAGGGAACAGAATATCCTTGGGCATCAATAGGTTCCTTGTTATTCTCATTCCGTTTTATAGATTCTCCATCACTTGATTAAGCTGAAAACGGGAGTATTGAACTTCTGTTATTTTAACAACCTCTCAGCTATGATTAGGTGCCACTGAACAAGTCCCCGAAGCATTTTAATTTTCTTTTTTAAGGAATAGGATAAGACCCACTAATTGGATTGACTGAGCAAAACCAAAATCAATATGTGCAGTGAGTTCATTAATTGCACAGTGGTTTATTACCAACAGGACACATGCCTTTCTCATTGCCTTTGGAAAAAGCATTACCTTCTTGCAAGTTAAAAAGCATTAATTTTGCCACCTCGTTCAACTGATAATCAGAAGCAAACCTAATAATGCTGCATTTCCCCAAGAAGAAACTGATTCCACAAGCACCATTCTGAATAGGAGGCCAGAGAAAACACAGTTCGTTTCCCATTTCTGATTCAGGCTCTGTTAGTACCCATTTAGGTATTTCACTTGACTCACTGAAGGGTTTTGTTCAAAAGTTTTAAAACCATCTATGGCATTCCAGTTGAGTCAGCGAACTGTTTGCTTGATGCTTCAAGCCTCCATTCTCCCTCCTGTTTCTCACTGTCATTGTTTCTCAGCCAAGAGGTCAGCTGAGGGCCGGGAGTTCCCTGCTGAGCTTTGGCAACACAGAGCAGAAGTCAGGGTCCCGGGTAGGGAGAGTGAAAGCTGGAACTCCAGGACGACAGCGTGCCAGGAACACAGGGACAAAGAGAGGCAAGAGAGGAAAGAGGCATAAAGAAAAAAGAGAGCAGTTCAAAAGAAACGTTCCCTATGGCTCAATGCCAGCACTTCCGTAACTCCCCTGACAAACATGAGATAGGGAGAGGAGCAGTGTGGCTTAGTGGATAGAACACGAGCTTGGGAGTCAGAAGGTCCTGGACTCTAATTCCGGCTCTGCCACATGTCTGCTGTGTGACCTTGGACAAGTCGCTTAACTTCTCTGGGCCTCAGTTACTGCATCTGTAAAATGGGGATAAAGAGTGTGAGCCCCATGTGGGACAGGGACTCTGACCAGCCTGATTAACTTCTACCTACCCTAGTGCTTAGAACAGTGTATGGCACATAGTAAGCACTTATGTGCCATAATTGTTATTATTTTTATTTAGTGGCTTTTACGATCACAAAGACTCCTCTTTGTGCCTCCAGCTACACCCAAAAAGACATCACAACCATCCAAAACCTCCAACTGGCTGGCCAGGATACAGGCTCGCCCTGCAGCTACTCATGTTCCAAAGAGCTGGATCACTTACCTGGAAGCAGTGATAACCCACATGACCAGGGACTCAGCTGTTGCCTTCAGCAGGGGGGCTAAGGCAGGACTCTTCCATCAACTGACACAGATCCAGGATCACAGCTGCTATGGGGCCCTTCCACGAAACTTTGGTTTGAAAGGCACAGTTATAAAAACTCTTCTCCACATCATTTTGCCTTCATATAGAAAAACCTCCCCAATCAAGAGACATAAGCTCCGCTGACATAAGCTCCCCCAACCCAGTAACTAGAAAAGGCCCTCAGACTAGCCAAGTCTTCCCTGCTGCTAGAGTGAATCTCTTTGAGCCAGTCCCAATACACTCAGGGGTGATTTCCTTTTCCTCCCTTTGTTAAGTACTTTGGGTCCCACTTCTTGCAGAGTTATCCCACTTTTGGTAGACAAACACTGCATTTTTGGACAGGGCTTAGCTTTATAGGCCCTCCTAACTCCACAGAGGAGTTTGTTAGGCCTAAACCCAGAGGTTGATATGTAAATTAAGGGGTGTATTTCAGAGTCAGGTCAAGTACGCAATCCACTTGAGGACTCAGTTCAGTTAATAGTAATAATAATAATGTTGGTATTTGTTAAGCACTTACTATGTGCAGAGCACTGTTCTAAGCACTGGGGTAGATACAGGGTCATCAGGTTGTCCCACGTGGGGCTCACAGTCTTAATCCCCATTTTACAGATGAGGTAACTGAGGCACAGAGAAGTTAAGTGACTTGCCCACAGTCGCACAGCTGACAAGTGGCAGAGCCAGGAAAAATATTCTGGGAAGCAGTGTGGTCTAGTGGAAAGAGCATGGGCCTGGGAGTCAAAAGACCGGTGTCCTAATCACAGCTCCACCACTTGCTTTATGTGCGATCTTGGGCAAGTCACTAATCTTCTCTGGGCCTGTTTCCTCTAAAGGGGCATTCAACACCTGTTCTCTCTCCTACTAGAACTGTGAGCCCTGGATGGGACAGGGACTGTATCCGGCCTAAATCACTTCTATCTATTCTAGTGTTTAGAACACTGTTTAACACATAGCAAGCGCTTAACAAATACCATAATACATCACCCTGTTACAAGTGGATCTGCCTCAATTAATGTGCTAGAAGCAGGTAGGGTCGGAGGAGATTTGAAGAAGAATGAGGATATTTATTGAACTCTATGTGCCAAGCTCCAGGAGAGGAACAAGATAATCAGATTGGATAGAATCCCTGTCCCAGTACAACTCACAGGCTAAGAGGGAGGGAGAACTGGTATTTTATTCCCGATTTACACTTACAGAAGATCTAAGTGACTTGTCCAAGGTCACATTGCAGGCAAGTGGAGGAGAATGGATTTAGAATCTAGGATTCCTGATTCCCAGTTCCTCACTCTTTCCAGTAGGCCACATTGCTTCCAAGGGAGGAATTTAGTGGCTACTGCTGTTACCAGGGAATTTATCACAAGTAGGCCATTTCCTTCCCAGCTAATCTATTTAATCAAGACCTTCCTTCGAGGCTCTTATTCAGTCAGCCCCGGTTGTCATTCCATCATGGGAGAAAGAGAAGAGATGGGGAATCAATCAATCATATTTATTTAGTTTTACTAAGAGCATATATTGAGCAATTTTGAGAGTACAAAATAACAGAGATGGTAGACATATTGCCCTCTCACTATGAGCTTAAAAGTCTAGAGGGAGAGGTTGACCAATCACACCTCAAGATGGTAGATTGTAACTTAGATTGTAAACTTCTTTTGGGCAAGAATCATGTCTACCAGCTGTTTTGGTGTCTCCTTAGCTCTTAGTACAGTGCTCTGCACACAGTAAGTGCTCAATAAATATCACTGGTTGTGGAGGCAGTAATTGGGAAAGAGAGGTGATTCTTTGCTCAGGATATTTCACAAGCAGAATCTTTGTGTAGCAAAAAGTTTTGCATAATTCAGAGGTAGATTTAGTCAGTCTAATATTGATTATTTCATGTATCATCTACTGTTTGTTGGAAAACATCTATTTTAAAGGTAAAGTTTTAAAATGATGGGGCTCATGTTAGGTATCGCCTTAGTGATTCCAGATATTTTCCCATTAAGGAATCTGATTCATATTTCCTGTGATATAGTCTGACTGAGAACAGTTAAAATTGTGGGGGAACAACAATTCCAAATGTTCTTTTCTCCTTCGAAAACTTCTTCCAAATCTGATTTTTAAAAAGTATTTTTTGTGCTTTTAATGTTTCAGCATTTGGAAATGGAACACTCTGTAACTCTCAATGTGAACAGTAATTTTTTTCCACTATGAAAGTTATGGTGCCCTTCAATTATGGCTCATCTTTCATTCTGCTTTCATCTGGTCACGTTTCAAAGAAAAGAATAACCGATGGAATCTCAAAGTCCTTTTTTTCCCTTATATGGTAAAGTCTAAGGCTGAGGTGAGCCAAACTCTGGAAGGGCACTGGGAGAAGGAGGAAGGAGAAGGTCAGCAGACAGAAACAGGAAGTGTTTGCCTGCTTTGGCAGGGATGAGGAACACAGCTGTTTGTGAGAATCTAAATACCATTTCATGCGCATCTTCTTAGGTGTCTCCTTATGCATTATGAAGTTTTTCCTCAACAATCAATGATATTTATTATATGGTTCTGTGGTTGATTTTTAGAAAAAGCCTGCAAAACAAACTCTTCCTTGAGGGTCAAAAATCCTGAAGAGTGCTCAGATGTCTCACTCCTCACATAATGATCATAATAATAATGATAATACATATTTATTGCATGCTAACTGTGTGAGGAATACTACATTAAATCTTTGGGATAGTACAGTACAACAGATGGTATTTGTTAAGCACTTAGAAATACAGAGTACGATCAAATACTAAAATCATCCATTTTATCAAGATTGGTAGTGGTTTGGAGAAACTCAAATAAAATTGTTTTGAAATAATAATTGTTAGAAATAATTGTTAGTGTAGCAGCATGTGATTCATTTGATGTTTAATAAATTACTTTTAAGGTTTACAAACTGTTGGGAGATCCTGGTTATTATTGTGTATATAAGTAGTTTTTTTAAAAAATTAATGAATGCTTGAAGAGAACTGGATTTTCAAATATTAGTACATGATACTTAATGGTTCTGACTATTACCCTGTTGGTTGCAATGAAAAAAAACTCGTGAATTTAGAAATAAATAATAGAAAAGGCTGTCGAGGTTTCAGTCAAATAGAGGTTAAAACAATGACTTGGCTCAGAAGTGCACATTTATAGGGATTGCCTGTTCCCATTTTAATCATTCTGATAGCAAATATTCCACTTGTCTTATAGCAATGTCTTGTTTGATTAAAAGGAATGACTCTATCAGAGGTTTGAAAAATTAGAACATTTCCCAAGAAATAGGGAGTAACAACATTAGAGTGGGGAAGCATAAACCTTATTTTTTTGTGTCATATATTCTGATTCCTCCCTTCCTTTGACAAAGTATCTCTCATTCATTCATTCCCTCTGTTCCAGCATATGGGTATTTAGGGGAACAAACCACCAGGTCGAAACATTTCTAAATCAAACAGAAATGCCAAGCATCTATGAGTTGTATTTTGTGCAGAAACTAATGTCCATGGCTATCATTACTACGCATCAGTAGAATGTCACCAATGGCTTGAGACCCATATCTGACTCTAGTTGAAAACACATGCGATTCACGAGCCAGGGAGTGGGGGTGAGGCATTGAAAACGAGCCCTCAAGGCCTTGGGCTATCAGTTAGTCAGTCAATAATATTATTGAGCACTTACTGCGTAGAGATCACTGTACTCTGCTCAGGAGAGTACAATAAAACAATATAACAGACACATTCCCTGCCCACACCAAACTTACAGCTTACAGGGGGAGACATATATCAATATAAATGAATAAAATTACAGATATAAACAGAAGTTCTGTGGGGCTGGGAGGAGGGATGAATACAGGGACAAAGTCTAGGCGAGGCAGAGCGTGAGCAAAGACTGAGGCCCCCAACCAACAGCTCATAATCTATGGTACTACTAGCTCACTCAGCACCACCTTGGCATATTTGGCTAGAATGTTAAGTAGAATGTTAACATCAGCACTGGAGATGTAGAATGGTAGTTTATCTAGACCATAAGCTCGTTATGGGCAGGAGATGTATCTGTTATATTGTATTCTCCCAAGTGATCAGTACAGTACTCTGCACACAGTGAGCATTCAATAAGAACAACTGATTGACTGCGGAGTTAGAGAATGCTCACCCTACAACACGAGCCATTTTCCATGCAGGACGTTAACATATCAGAAGTGTCACAAATGCACATCTTAAGAATAATTAGTAATGATAATTTTAGTATTTGTTAAGCACTTACTTTTATGCAGGCACCATACTAAGCACTCGGGTGGATATAAGCAAATCGGGTTGAATACACTCCCGGTCCCACATTGGGCTCATAGTCTTAATCCCCATTTTACAGATGAGGTAACTGAGGCACAGAGAAGGAAAATGACTTGCCCAAGGCCACACAAGAGGCAAGTGGCATAGCTGAAATTAGAACCCATGATCTTCTGACTCCCAGGCCTGTGCTGTATCCACTAGGCCATGCTGCTTCCCATCAGACTCAGTTTTCCATAACACGGAGTTTCGGCTCCAAGTTTTAGAAGAACTGGGGTTAGTTTGAGGATTTTAACACATTTCCCTGAAGCAGCATGGCCTAGTGGAAAGAGAACGAGTCTGGGAGCCGAGTGCCTAGATTCTAATCTTGACTCTACCACTTACCCACTGTGTGATCTTGGGCAAATAACTGAACTCTTTGCTACAATTTCCTCAGCTGTAAAATGGGGATTAAATACCAGTCCCCCAGGCTTTTAGACTGTGAACTCCATATGGGACTGGGATTATGTCTGATCTGATTGGGTAGGTGGTACTGGTGCATATTGGCTAAAATATGTTTGATTGGATGGCAGTCATGCCTAGGCACCCCATTTAATCATCTCCCACCCAGTAGAAGGGGCAGATCTTTGACACTCTAATGAGCCACATCTTCTGGTTGGTTCCTGAAGATGGAATCTGAATAATTTGGAACATCTGCCAATCATGTGACATAATCTGACACTCCCTTCTTCATCTCCCTGACTTGCTCCCTTTATTCATTCCCTATCGCAGCCCCAGATGATTTATGTACATATCTCTGATGTAATTATTTATAATAATAGTAACAATTGTGGTATTTGTTAAAACCTTACTATGTGCCGGGTACTGTACTAAGCGTTGGGGTAGATACCAACAAATCAGGTTGGACACAGTCCCTGTCCCACATGGCACTCACAGTTTAATCCCCATTTCACAGATGAGGAAACAGGCACAGAGAAATAAAGTGATTTGTCAAGGTCACACAGCACACAAATGGTGGAGCTGGGATTAGAACACAGGTTCTTCTTACTCCCAAAGCCCATCCTCTAACCACTAGCACAAGCTGCTTGTCCATTTACAAATAGAGTATAGTATTATATCTATATAATATTTGAATAATATGTAAATAATAAATATAATTATTCATATTAATGTCTGTCTCCCTCTCTAGACTGTTAGCTCACTTTGAGCAGGGAATCTGCCTTTCATATTGTTGTATTGTACCCTCCCAAGAGTTCAGAACTGCATGCAGTAAGCGCTCAATAAATACGATGGATTGATTGTTACATTGATGAAGGGGGCCCAGATCCAGGTAATTTCCATGATTAACGTATACATGTCTGCTCCAGTCTATCGGAAGGGCGAGAGCTCCTCAGCTTGTGCACTTTGGCTAGGAAGAGGCAAAAAGTTGGGGAATTCCCATGATTAGTACCTGAGCAACTAAAAAAAAAGGTTTTCCAACAGGAAGCTGTCTCAAGCCGTGGTGCTGTGGGTTTGGTAAGCTTTTGTCCAACAGAGAGCCGAGCCAGGGCAGTAGGTTTAAGACTTTTCTTGTAGGTCTGTGGCTGAGGGTGTTTCAAACCGTTTTTTATTTTATTTTATCCATTGATTTGGGCAGGAAGAAATGTGAGACTGCAGAGAAGGAGACATCATGCTGGAGATGTACATTTGAGGATCACCCTCATAGAGATGGTAGTTGAAGCCATAAGCGAAAATGAGTTCTTCAAGGGAGTGGGTGTACATGGAGAATAGAAGGGTACCCAGACATAGTTAGGGGCTCTAAGTCAGAGGAGTAGCCTGCAAAAGAGGCTGATAAATATAACAGTATAACTTTCCTTGCTCACAATGGATGTAACACACAAACACACACACACATACACAAACAGGCATATGAGCAGGGTTTCTGGGCTATTTCTAGTCCGTTACCGAGACCTGCCGGTTTCACCTCTACAATATCGCCAAGATCCGCCCTTTCCTCTCCACCCAAACGGCTACCTTACTGTTACAGGCTCTCGTTATATCCCGGCTAGACTACTGTGTCAGCCTTCTCTCTGACCTCCCTTCCTCCTCTCTCGCCCCGCTCCAGGCTATTCTTCACTCCGCTGCCCGGCTCATCTTCCCCCAGAAACGATCTGGGCATGTCACTCCCCTTCTTAAACAACTCCAGTGGTTGCCTATCAACCTCCGCTCCAAACAAAAACTCCTCACTCTAGGCTTCAAGGCTCTCCATCACCTTGCCCCTTCCTACCTCTCCTCCCTTCTCTCCTTCTACCACCCACCCCACACGCTCCGCTCCTCTGCCGCCCACCTCCTCACCGTCCCTCGGTCTCGCCTATCCCGCCGTCGACCCCTGGATTATGCCCTCCCGCGGTCCTGGAATGCCCTCCCTCCTCACCTCCGCCAAACTGATTCTCTTTCCCTCTTCAAAACCTTACTTAAAACTCACCTCCTCCAAGAGGCCTTCCCAGACTGAGCTCCTCTTCTCCCTCTACTCCCTCTGCCATCCTCCCTTTACCTCTCTGCAGCTAAACCCTCTTTTTCCCCTTTTCCCTCTGCTCCTCCACCTCTCCCTTCCCATCCCCACAGCACTGTACTCGTCCACTCAACTGTATATATTTTCGTTACCCTATTTATTTTGTTAATGAATTGTACATCGCCTCGATTCTATTTAGTTGCCATTGTTTTTACGAGATGTTCTTCCCCTTGACTCTATTTATTGCCATTGTTCTTGTCTGTCCGTCTCCCCCGATTAGACTGTAAGCCCGTCAAACGGCAGGGACTGTCTCTATCTGTTGCCGACTTGTTCATCCCAAGCGCTTAGTACAGTGCTCTGCACATAGTAAGTGCTCAATAAATACTATTGAATGAATGAATGTAGGTCCTGTCCACACTTCCAGCTAAAGCTGCCAATCTGTTATTGTTCAGTTGTTCTGCAGACTGCTAGGACTATATCACATGATCAGACCTCTTCTAGTTTAAGACAAACTCACTTCCATCTAGTTTGGGCAAGGCTCTACCTTGGAGGCTGTGGCCCATGGTTCTGCTCAAAACCAGGCCAGGACATGAAACGGGGGGCTAGATAGTTTGGGCTGAATGTTTGTGAACCATAAATGACAAGAAGAGTCTTAGCAATGGGATCGATATCTTCTAATTAGAAAAGAAGTGTGGTTCAGTGGAAAGAGCATGGGCTGGGGAGTCAGAGGTCGTGGGTTCTAATCCCGACTCCACCACTTGTCAGCTGTGTAACTTTGTGAAGTCACTTAACTTCTTTGTGCCTCTGTTACCTCATCTGGAAAATGGGGATTAAAACTATGAGCCCCACGCGTGACAACCTGATTACCTTGTATCTACCCAGTGCTTAGAACAGTGCTTGGCACATAGTAGCAAATACCAAAATTATTATTATTATTATCAAAATCAGACCTTTACCAAAGTTCAGTGAGTCTTTGACATCCACTCTCCCAATTCTGTTAATTTTCACTGGGAAACCGGGCATGGTCTGTAGTCGTGATACTGAATATCTCTGTGAGTCTGCCTAGTAGGTCATCCAGCAAAGAACTGGAGGCTAAAGGGAACTGGGTCTGGAATGGAAAAGAGGAAAATGATAAATGCTGATGGTTCAAAATTCTCATTCAGGTGAGAAATGGTGACAAATGAACAACAGATTTTTGTTTTTTGGTTTTGTTGTTTTTTTTCTGATTTCTCAGTTCCTCCATTCCCAGACACTATTTTTTGCCATTTATTTATGCCGATTAAATTGCAAACTCCTTGAAGGAAGGTATTACTTTTTTTTACTTATTCCCCTAATGCTTTGTACTTCTTTCCATAGAGCAGCTGCTCAATTAATATTGCTAGTTCTAATAGTGATGACCTAATATAGAGCTATTAATGAACAGATGATGTGGACAATGATACAACCTGTCCTTTAAGTACTATAACTTCTAACACTTAGGTACTTATTCAAGCATTTATGTACTTTTTTATGGTTTTTTGTTAAGTGCTTACTATGAGCCAGGCTCTGTACTAAGCATTGGGGTAGATACAAGTTAATCAGGTTGGACTCCATCCCTGTCCCAATTGAACCTCACAGTTTTAATCTCCATTTCACAGATCAGGTAACTAAGGCCCAGAGAAGTGAAGTGACTTGCTAAAGGCCACACAGCAGACAAGTGGCAGAACCAGAAATAGAACCTAGGTCTTCTGCCTTCCAGGACCTTGTTCAATCCACTAGGCCATGCTGCTTCTATCCATTCTCAGCATTTATGAATATGTCATTATTCAGTTATACATTCAGTTGTTTATTTTGATTAACCTAAAAGTAACTTTATGTAGGATTCCTCTGTTAGAATATAAGTTCCTTGTGGGCAGACCATTGTGTGTTACTTCTCTGTTCAGTACTTGCCAAGAGTTAAGCCTAGTACATCGAACTCAGTGAATATTAGCAGGGATTGTGTCTACTAACTCTATTCTATTTCGTCAAGAACTTAGTACAGTGCTCTACATAGAGTAAGCACTCAGTAAATATCCTTGATTAACTGGTATAACCCACCCTTATATTCTTATCATGATAAGGATGCTTACATATCTAATAATATAAATGATTAAAACCATATTCTTTTCTGGATCTCCAGACAAGTTTATATGAGCCCTTCCAAAATATGCAGGTAAATGCTTATGATGCCTTAGTGAGAGACAGTGGGTATTTTGGGAGAACTCCCAGACTCTTTTCTATGTCTGAAACAGATGCCAAAAAGAGCATTTAAATGAATAATATTTTTGTCCTAGAGATTACTGAATCTATTTTTTCTGTGTTTCCACCTGACCACTCAGCAACATTATGAGAAATGAAAAAATTACATATGTTTTAAAAAACTCATAGAAATAGGTATTTTGAAAATATGGAATTTATAGAGGACGAACTAAGGTATTCTATATATATATATATAGACAGGTAACAGAGAATGCATATATATATATATATATAATTGTGGTATTTGTTAAGTGCTTACTATGTGCCAGGAACCATTCTAAGCTCTGAAATAGATATAAGACCATTGGGTTGGATACAGTCCCTGTCCCAAATAGGGCTTCCAGAATCAATCCCCATTTTACAGATGAGGAAACAGTTAAGTGACTTGCCCAAGGTCACACAGCAAACAAGTGACAGAGCTGGGATTAGAACCCAGGTTCTTTTGACTCCCAGAGCATACTCTATCCTTATATATAGCTACATGAAAGGGAATGATTATTCTAGAAATAAAATTTAAACAGGTTTGCTGCCTCACATCTGTTATTCTGCTGTTCTGTGATTTATGATGGGGAACAAAAGACAATTTGTTAAAGAAATTCCAATTTCTTCTTGGATTAGAACAGCAGAGACAGAAGCCAACTAATTTTGAAAACTGAATTAAGCCTCAAACTCACCGATTACACTTTATCTCAACTCTGGGACTTGAAAAAAAGCCTCCAACGCACCGATCAATCAACAAATCACTCAATCAGTGGTATTTAGAGAGTGCTTACTGTGTGCGAAGCACTATACTAAGCACTTTAGAGAGTTCTCTAGAGTAACTCACAGATTCGCAGTGGAGACAAAACAGAAGGTAAGCAACAGATAGGGATTGGGAGATGTCCACAAGTGCTGGGATTGGGAGGAAGGGAGATATGTACCTAAGAGGTGAGCTTCAAGATTATTCTTTTCTCTCTGCAGAAAATCTCTCCCTCATTGCCGAAGAATTAACAGAATGTTATCGAATGAATCCCTCCATCCCCCTGGGTTCAGTCGCTCCAACTCGCAGGCCTCTGTGGACAGCACCTCCATGGAGGACTTTTGGTGTGAAGTAGAAAGCATCAAAGAGAATAGTGAGGAGGGGCAAGATGAACAAACACTAATTGATATCAAGCCAGCTGATGGTGAGTATACCAAAGCGTCTTTCCCAGTGAAGCCTTCTGGATCAATCAATTGTATTTTTTGTGTACATACTGTGTGCAGAACACTGAACTAAGCATTTGGGAGAGTACGATATAACAGAGTTGGTAGAAACCTTACCTGCCCATAATAAGCTTACATTCAGTGCTTCTCTATCTTGCTCCACAAAAGTAGATAGAAAGAAATCAATTCATCATTTGAAGTGAGTCAGTGAAAGAGCAGATTAAAGAGAGCAAAAAGCAGAGAAAAACAGACTAAAGTTCCATGAAATTCTGCTGAGCACTGGCCTAAGGAACTGCAGTAAGCGATATAAAGCTATCTTTGTGTTGGCAATTTCTTGGCAAAGACAAACATTCCAACTCCCTCCGGGAACCTGGAGTGAAGTCAGGGAAGAAACTCTCCTCTAGATTTGGTTGTTTTGTTCACAGATAGATCAGTGTCAGAAAGCCTCTGATAAGAAAAAAAGATCTAAAGCAATCAGGCAGGTGGGTTTGGCAGCTTGTTTTTAAAGAAAAGACTATTCTATGTTGATTGATTATTAATTCTTCAGAGGGACCCATAATGGCTCTGTCAGTATAATCAAGTTATCTGGCTAATTCATAGGCCACAAAATACACTCTGGGCACTATCGCCTAGAGTATTTCAAACAAATGGTTGTTTTGTGATTTGAAATATTCAGAAATTCAGGCCAAAGACCATTTGGAAATGTCCATTTTTCTGAATTAAATTATGAAAGAAATTTCTTAATTCTTCAATTTAGAAGAAGAATCTGTCCTGTACCTCTCAAATATAGAGTAGGAGGACCTGGGCAGATGTTTGTGCAGGGACTCGTTTTGGGTATTTGGGAATTCTATCAATTGGGGGGGAGGGTGAGAGAGGTGTGTGTGTGTATGTGTGTGTGTGTGAGTGACAGAGCAGGCTTGTGTGCATGCTCTTTTGTGTATTTGAGTGTCGTAGATGGTAAGGGGCAGAGGTATCTGCTGACCCGACCTCAGAATGACCATACGCAACCTTGATCTCAGTTGAGTGGTACTCTCCCAAGCACTTAGTACAGTGCTCTACACACAGTAATCACTCAATAAATGCCACTGATGGACTGAATCATTTTTCTGGCCCAATTGGATTCTTTGTGCTTTCCCTATTCCCCTGCTTAGTCTGAAAGTGGGAAAGGAGATAATCCCATAGAACTTCAGTTCCACTGCTTTCTTCCTGTGGGAAATAGGCAATAGCTTAAAACAACTATTAAAGCCCCCTACCAAAATTTAACATGAAATGATTATTCTTAACATGAAAAACAATCACTATCTAAAAGAAAACAATTCCATTTTTTTCTTAACTGGTAGATTATTTGGGTCAGTTTGTTCTTCAGATAAAAAATGTAAATTTGGGACCAAGGAACTGTGCTTTCTAATTTTCCCTATCTCCAGAACCGCCCCCTCTCCCCCCCCAAACACATATACACATACCCGCAAATATGGAGACTAATCACATGTTGAGCCACAGTTTTGATTTTTTGCTTCCATTCTTTTTCAGAAGGGGAACTTGAAGCGGAGTGGTTACAAGATGTGGGTTTATCAACATTGATATCAGGAGCACAAGAGGAAGATGGAGCAGCTTTGCTCTCTACCTTGACTCGGACGCAGGCAGCTGCTGTACAGAAGCGGTACAATACCTACACTCAAACCATGAGGAAAAAGAACAAACATTCAGTCCGGGATGTGAGGGATATCTTTGGAGTCAGTGAGTCTTCGGTAAGTAACAAATCCTTCCTAGGAGATGTTTTTGTATTCGAAGCAAAGACCTGATAAAGCCAGGATCTCACTGGCTATATTTTCATTTTAAAGGAAACAGCAGCAAATAGCAGAGAACAACATTTTGTAAAACTTAAGCCCATAAATCTCTAATCCCCATGCTGCAATCTCCCATCGAAACTTGAATTCATTCCCTCAGTTTTTGGATGTCAAGCGAGCTACTTTGGCGCAGATACAAGTTTTTGTTGGCTTCGAGTTCGTAGCTATTTGCTTACTAATCTAAGCCCTGAAGTGAAACTCGGAGATAGGGGAAACCGATACAAAGTGTGCAAAAATCCTTTTTAATACGTAGAAATGTTTGTTGAAACAAAGTGAGGAGATATCGAGTCCTACATTAAATAAAAATCTTGGAAGTATTAATGAATATATTCTGGAAAGAAAGACAACAGAATCTTTTTTTAATTTTTTGGTCTTCATTAAGTGCTGACTAAGTGAAAGCCACCTTACTAAGCACCGGGATGCTTACAAGCTAATCAGGTTAGAAACAGTCCATGTCACACATGGGGCTCCCTATCTGAATCTCTATTTTCCAAATGAGGTAAATGAGGCACAGAGGAGTTAAGTGACTTGCCCAAGTGATTATTATGATGATGGCATTTGTTAAGAGCTTAAGTCAGGAATAGAACCCAGGTCCTTCTGACTCCTAGGCCCGTGCTCTATTCACTAGGCCACACTGTTTCTCATGAAATGGGTTTGAGAAATGCTGGTTTCATATTTTTCTGTGGAGCCAAGTTCCCCCTCACTGAGTCTGCCATTTTGGACAGTCACATCCCTTCATTTCTACCTATTATTTCCAGTTGTCCTTTACTAAGAGAACCGTGAGCGACTTTGGAGTCTTGGAGTTGATGGGATGAGGGGAAATGCACTTAGGGCTCAGGTCAGAGAATAAGAAAGCTGATTTAAATATTTGCTATTCCACTGACTTAACTGTTTGGTCAAGGCGAATCCCTTCATCCCCTTGTGCTGATTCATTTTCCTCATCTGTAAAAGAGTGTCTCATGGAACAGATGGCCAATTGATAGAAAACAGCTTCAAAACTCCAAACTGTCCAGGGAAGTCAGAATGTCCCAGAATCGAGAAACAGACCACGCACGGGTCTGGGAGTCAGAGATCCTAATCCCAGTTCCAACCACTTGTCTGCTGTATGACCTTGGGCAAGTCACTTCACTTCTCTATTCCTCAGATATGTCATCTTTAAAATGGGAATTAAGACTATAAGCCCTATATGAGAAAGGGACTGTGTCCAACCTAATTAACTTGTATCTGCCCCAGTGCTTAGTACGTAGTAAGCACTTTAACAAATACCATTCAAAAAAAGAATGTCAACATGAGTTTAATGAATTTCAACATGAGTGAAATGAGTGTCAACATGAGTGGAATGCTCTACATTCCAATAAAGGACAAAGTATATTCCCTGAAATTTTATGTTTATTTTTGCCTTTAGGGCGGGGCCAGATAAATGTCCTTCTTTCTAGTAGGAGATAGTTCATTGGTGTCCTGGTCAAAGACCAATTCTTCATGGCCTAATATACAGCCAGTAATTGAGCAACTAGGTCAAAAGCCTTGACAATTACTTCCCAGACTTGAATTGCCAGCCTTTGGTGTTTGATTCTGTTTACCAGGCATAAATTCTCTCTTTTCTGCAGATTAGAGGAATAATGATAATAATAGTGGTATTCCTTAAATACTTACCATGTTCCAGGCACTGTACTAAGCACTGGGTTGGATACAGGCAAATCAGCTTGGAAACAGTCCCTGTCCCATGTGGGGCTCACAGTCTCAACCCCATTTGACAGATGAGGTCACTGAGCACAGAAAAAGAGAAATGAATTGCCCGAGGTCTCACAACAGACAAGTGGCAGAGGGAGGATTAGAACCCACAACCTTCTGACTCCCTGAACTGTATTCTGTCCATTATGCCATGCTCCTTCTCTGGGAAAACAATCCCATTTTTCATTAATATATAGGCCACTGACTCAATTTGTTCTCCAGAGGTGAAATGCAGCTTGAGGAACTAAGTACTGATTTTCCCCATCTCCAGGTAGACACATATACAAACATACACACACACACACACACAAATACACACACAAACACACACACAGATGACTTATTGAAGGATGCTATTGCTTTCATTCCTTTGCGAAGGGGAACCTGAAGGAAGTGGTTCTAGTTATTTACTAGTTATTGAGAGTAGTTTGAATTAAAATGATAAAATGAGGATCCAGTTTGTTTACTCGTGAAACAGGTTTCTTTCAAAAAGGAACCGATTCTCCTGATGCCTCAGCCATTTCCTCAGGGACAGAGAATGCAGCTCCAATATGGTCGGAGCTGCTGTCACAAGCGTTCTGGGGTTCAGAGCTCTTGTCCAAAACATAAAAAAGTAATCCCCAATTTAGACTTTGAAACTTTGGTTTCAACAAACACCATGATGATAAATGTTTCATTTAAAAGAACACTTCAAAAAATGGGCATAGTGAGTTCTAAACCTAGTCGAACTCGTTTGAGAAGCAACATCATCTAGTGGAAAGAGCTTGGGACTGGAAGTCAGAGGACCTGGGTTCTAATCCCAGGTCTGCCATTTGCCTCCTCTCTGACCTTGGGCAAGTCATGTAACTTTGAGGTACTTCAGTTTTCTCAATTGTTAAAAGGGGTTTAAATTTACCAAGACCCTGACCCCAAGTGGGAATAAACTGTGTCCATACTGATTAACGTGTATCTATCCCAGAGCTTCAAACAGTTCTCGGCACATAAAAAGTGCTTAATAAATGTAAGAATGATGACAATAACTATAATAATAATAATAATAATAATAAATAATTGTTTCATCATAACTGGCTTTCATGCAAACAAAACTAAATCTAGAGTATCCTGAGAGTATTCTATAATCATGAGATTAATTATACAAAATAGTACACCTGAAGTGTCGTTAGCTTTCCCCAAAATGATAGATCTTGTCCTAAAGTTTAACTAAAATAATTAATAGCCAATCAAAAGTCTATTCACCTCAAAACTATCAACGTGATTCATTCCCAATTTGTTAAAAGAGCTGTGTATATATAATTCTAGCTGTCACAATAACTAATTTGTGAATTGCAGAAATATTGCCATATCTTACTGCATATCCATATATCATTGTATGCTTAACATATTTTTTTAAACGCAAATGTGCAAATGCACAAAATTTAGAAGCACCTGCCTAAAAGCAAAAGGCCCTCCAACTTTATTCTCATTAATAATAATAATAATTATGATAATAATGGTTACATGCTTACTATGTGCTAAGAACTGAGTTAAGGTCTAAGGCAGATCCATTTCAATCAGATCAGATGCACTCCCTGTAGGACAATCTGAGACAGAGGGAGAACAGATATTTTATCTCTGTTTTAGAAATAAAGACACCGAAGCACAGAGAAGTTAGGTGATTTGGCCAAGGTTACACAGCAGGCAAGTTACAGAGCTGGGATTAAAACCCAAGTCTCTTGACTCCCAATCCTCTGCTCTTTCCACAAAGCCATGAAATGAACCAAGGATAAAGAGAGCTAAACCTGGACACTTCCTTTTGCCCCCCCAAACCTCAATCTCTTGTTCAATGGCTATCCTGCTACTGTTGATTAAAGAATTAGGATCTCCCTTTGGGAGACTGATGGGATCAATTAACCCTGGATTTTGGACAGCAGAGTTCTCTGGGCTGTGAGGTAGGAATGCACAGAGGTTGAAACAAATCTAGGGATACAGGCACAAGAACGAGTTCTAGCACCTTCAGAACCTCTCCATTTGCAGATCATATATTGTACTCTCCCAAATGTTTAGAACAGAGCTTTGCACAATGTAAGCACTCAATAAATATGAGTGAATGAATGAATTCACATTATTAATAATACTAATGATGATAATTGTAGTATTTGTTAAGCTCTTACTATGTGTGCAGCACTGTACTAAGCAATGTGGTGGAAACAAGCAAATTGGGTTGGACACAGTCCCTGTCTCCTGTGGGGCTCACAGTCTCAATCCCCATTTTACAGATGAGGTAACTGAGGCCCAGTAAAGTGAAGTGACTTGCCAGAGGTTATACAGAAGATTAATGGCAGGTCCAGGGCTGGAACCTATGACTTTCTGACTTCCTGGACCATGCTCATTCATTCAATCGTATTTGTTGAGTGCATACTGTGTGCAGAGCACTGTACTAAGCACTTAGAAAGTACAATACAGCAATAAAGAGAGACAATCCCTGCCCACAATGGGCTTACAATCTAGGGCGGGGTTGGGGGGGGCAGACATCTAAACAAGGAAACAGGCATTAATATAAATTAATAGAATTATAGATAAATACATATGTACATATGTTCTGTGGGGGAGGGGGGGAGCAAAGGGAGCGAGTCTAGGTGACAAGAAGGGGGATCTGAGCAAAAGGGGGCTTAGTCTGGGAAGGCCTCTTGGAAGAGGTGTGCCTTCAGTAAGGCTTTGAAGGCAGAGAGAGTAATAGGCTGATTTGAGGAGGAAAAGCATCCAGGTCAAAGGTAGGACTTGGGCCAGGGGTGGGTGACAGGACAGGCAAGATCGAGGCACACTGAGGAGGTTAGCGGCAGAGGAGCAGAGTGTACTAGCTGGGAAGTAGAAGGAGAGAAGGGAGGTGAGGTAGGAGGGAGCAAAGGGATGGAGAGTTTTAAAGCCAATAGTGAGGAGTTTTTGTTTGATACAGAGGTGAATAGGCAACCATTGGAGATTTTTGAGGAGGGGGAGTGACATGCCCCGAGCGTTTCTGTAGAAAGATTATCTGTGCTCTTTCCACAACACCTTGCTGTTTCTCCAAACCAACTGTTCTAACAGGAACCCAACAGTGTTTGAGAATGAATCATTTCTGCTCTCACCACTGGAAATGCTTGGATTCCCAGTGACTTTTTTTCAACTGAACTCTTTTTGCAAGGGAAGCAGTGTGACCTAGAGGATGAAGCATGGGCCTGTGAGCCAGAGGATTTGAGTTCCAATCCCTGCTCTGCTCCTAGCCTGTTGTATTACTGTGGGCGAGTCATTTAACTTCTGTGTGTCTCAATTTTCCTAACTGTAAAATGGAGATTTATTATCTGTTCTCGCTTCTACTTGTCTATGATGCCCATATGGTTCAGAGACTGTATCCAGCCTGATACATTCAATCATTCATTCATTCAATCATTCAGCTGTATTTATTGAGCTCTTACTGTGTGCAGAGCACCATACTAAGTGCTTGGGAAAGTACAATACAGCAATAAAGAGAGACAATCCCTGCCCACAGCGAGCTCACACTCTAGAAGGGGGGAACTTGCATATGATTAACTTGCATATACCCCACAGTTAGAACAGTGCTTGACGCATAGTAAATGCTTATAAATATTACTAAAAAACAAGTCAAAAGCTTCTTAAACATGCTTTGGATTTCACATCCATCCCCACATAGTAAAGTAGAAGCAGCATGGCATAATGGATAGAGCACGGGACTGGGAGTCAGACGGTCATGGGTTTTAATCCTGCTCGACCACTTGCCTGCTCTGAGACCTTGGGCAAGTCATTTAACTTCTCAGGACCTCAATTACCTCATCTGTAAAATGGGGATTCAGATTGTGAACCTCATGTGGGACAGGGACTGTGTCCAACCTGGTTAGGTTGTATATTCCCCAGTGCTTGGCATATAGTAAGCACTTAAAGTCTATCATCATCGTCGTCATCATCATCATCATCATCAAGTTGAGTTTGATGATGATGATTTCACTGTGACATGTCCTTTCTCCCTTTGAGACCAGAGAGTCAACAAAACATTCTTCTGAAGGTTTAGTAGCAATTACACTGTCTTGTGATAAGACCTCATTTTCTTACATAAACAGAGTAGCTGATGATCTGTACAAGCTGGTATGAGGTTGACATCTTGTTATTTAATGCATCCCTTGTGGTTAGAGGAAGCTAATGGAACATTTTACTGCCAACTCTCCATTCCTCTACAAAAGATGGCCCTTAGTGACCAAGGAAATCACACTCTAACTCAGTTGAACCTGAAAAGTGCATCTTCCTGAAAAAGTATAGAAAAGTCGCAAGTACCTCCACACTCTCACAAGGTTTTAGATTTCTGAAAATTTTATTGGTGCCTGTGGACAACTGAGATGCACCGTTATGCTTCTGTACTTCCTCAATCCATTTTCTGGCTAATGAAAAATGCAGCTGTTTAGCCTTGAGTCATTTTCAAACTGCATCCATAATTTTCAAAATCATCCCCAAAACAGTGGACGTGGCACTCCGCTGAATGCTCTAGAAAGGGAGCTTTTCTGGCAAGGAAGAATCCCAGAAAGGCTGAAATTTGGGACTCCAAGAAGAATCTCAGGGCTGTGGCTGAAACTTAGCTCTATCAAATGGGTCCAAACACACATGCAGGGAGGTGGTTGTGGGTACTGGCAGGGGGTAGAGAGATAGAGCAGGAAGCAAGACCACTCTTCTGCGGTTAGATACACATTCTATGGTTGAAGCATCATAGCCTAATGAAGAGAGCACTTGTTTGGAAGTCAGAGGACGTGGGTTCTAATTTCAGCTCTGCACTTGTCTGCTGTGTGACCATGGGCAAGTCACTTAACTTCTCTGTACCTCAATTACCTCATCTGTAAAATGGTGATTAAGACTGTGAGCCCCACGTGGTACAAGCTGATTTCCTTGTATTTACTCCAGTGCTTAGAACAGTGCTTGGCTCCTAGTAAGTGCTTAACCAATATTATAATTATTATTATTATCGTTAGGGTTACTCCTGTAGATCCCCTAGGGTAGCCACAATCCTGCACCCACGCCTCTGTTTTCTTTGATCCTAGTTGTCTCAAAATGTTGGGAGGGGCATTCATTCATTCGTTCACTCAATCGTATTTATTGAGTGTTTACTGTGTGCAGAGCACTGTTCTAAGCGCTTGGGAAAGTACAATACAGCATTAGAGAGAGACAATCCCTGCCCACCACGTACTTATAGTCTAGAAGGAGGGAGACAGACATCAATACAAATAAACAGACATCGATATAAATAAATAAAATGACAGACATATGCATAATTGCTGTATGGCGGGGAGAGGGGGGAAGAGCATAGGGAGCAAGTAACACAGGCCAACAACTAGCCTGTCCCTCTGTGGACTGGCTATGGCCAGATTGGGTCTAATAACCGTGGTTACCATCTTGAAGTTTAGATTAATAGAAGATGGATCACACTGAAGCAGGCAAATATAGAAATGCCCATCCCCAGAATATACAACCTTTACAGAGAAGCAGCATGGCCTAGTGGATAAAATGAGGACCTGGGAATCAGAAGGACCAGAGCTCTAATCCCGGCTCAGCTCTGTGACCTTGGGCAAGTCACTTCTCTGAGCCTCAGTTACCTCATCTGTAAAATGGGAATTAAGAATGTGAGCCCTATGTGGGATGGGGATCGTGTCCCATCTGATTACCTTGTCTTTACCCCAGTGCTTAGAACAGGGCTCCACACATAGTGCTTATCAAGTACTATCATTCTAATTATGGCAATTTACAAATATTAGGAATTGTGGCTTGGTGGAAAGAACATGGGCTTGGAAGTCAGAGGTAGTGGGTTCTACTCCTGGCTCTGCCTCTTATCAGCTGTGTGACCTTGGGCAAGTCACTTAACTTCTCTGTGCCTCAGTTACCTCATCTGTGAAATGGGGATTAAGACTGTGAACTCCATGTGGGACAACCTGATCACTTTGTATCTACCCCAGTGCTTAGAATAGTGCATGGCACATAGTAAGAGCTTAACAAATACCATTATCATTATTATTATTATTATTCTGTCCAACCAGCAATGTCACTGAATTTTGTGTTAGGGAGTAAAGAGAGGGGCAAAGAGATTGAGGGTTTGGGTGGATTGAACTCAGAGACCAGCTGATTCCCAGGTCATGGGTTATAATCCAGCCTCCACCACTTTGCTGTATGATCTTGGACAAGTCACTTCACTTCTCTGTACCTCAGTTACTTCATCTGTAAAATGGGGATTGAGACTGTGAGCCCCACGTGGGACAGGGACTGTGTAAAACCTGATTTGCTCTTATTCACCCCAGCACTTAGTATACTACCTGGAACACAGAAAGTGCTTAACAAATAAATACCATTATTATTATCATTATCATTACCATCATCAGATATCTATGGCAATCTTTTTCCCTCTCAACCTCTCATCCTTCCACATCCATTTTGCTTCTATCCAGCTGCCAAGCTATGTCTCCTCTCTTGTTCTCATCAGTCCTTGAAATTTTGAGAATTATTGATTTTTCACTTTTTTCTTATCACACTCCAACTTCCTGGCTCCTTTAAAATATTCCCCATCTTCCACCACCCACCTGAAGGCAAGAGGCGCATCCATCGCCATGTTTAAAAGGTGGTGGTGGACAGGTCAAGGGTACACAGCCACAGATTGGGCACTAGAGCTTTGAGTTTTAATTCTGGCTCGTTCACAGATCTCTAAAATGCTGACCTGAAAGTCGAACTGCTTGTCTGCTCCTCAGATTTACAATCTATAAAATGGGGAAGATAATGCAAACATAACCTAGGCCACTGGTATGAAGAATTAATCAAAGTGATAGCGAGCCTCTTCTCAAATTATACTACCTCCTAAGCCAGACCAGTGATTCCGCTGCTTGCAAGTTCACCAAGAGGAGTTAATGTTTCAGGGCACGAATGATCCTTCCCATTATTATGATGATTATATTTAAAGATAGTGTAGGCTTGGTCCTCTGAGGCACTGCCAGTACGAGAGAGAGCCAGAAAAATGCAATCCAAGCTAAATGTCTTCTCCTAACAAAGAGGATAAAGAGGGTTAAATGTCAAGCTCTGCTCAAGGAGAAATTATATTTTCAAAGAGTAACTTTACCTAATTGCTGGAAGAAGAGAATTAGGAAATTAGCATTTCAGCTGCACTCATACTTACTCTACAGAGAAAAAAATACCTCTTTTTCTCCATTAAGAGCTATCCTTTCTTATTTTCTGTCATTTTATTTGGCTTTTTTGTCAGCATGTACAAGACCACTGATATACCAGGGAGGAAAATTGTTTTTTGTTTGTTTGTTCTACCTGGCAAAGGCATCTTTGTGACACCATCTTTCCCCACCATAACTCCACACTTGATATAGATTTATCCACTATGCAGAAGTAAATGCTGTTTTCTGGATACCTTTTTATCTATGTGGCTCTTTCCCTTTCATAATAACTCTCTGCTGTTAACATCAGTTCTCCATTGACCATGGCGAAATATACTGTCTGTTAGAGAAGCAGTGTGGCTCAGTGGAAAGAGGCCGGGCTTGGGAGTCAGAGGTCATGGGTTCGAATCCTGGCTCTGCCACTTGTCAGCTGTGTAACTGTGGGCAAGTTACTTCACTTCTCTGTGCCTCAGTTATCTCATCTGTAAATGGGGATGAAGACTGTGAGCCTCACTTGGAACAACCTGATTACCCTGTATCTACCCCAGCTCTTAGAACAGTGCTCTGCACATAGTAAGCGCTTAACAAATACCAACATTACTAAACCATTTAAATATCCTGATACAAACATGATTTGTGTCAACTGAAGTCCAGAGCTCAAGGAAGAAAAAATATATTCCAAGTGCCATTGGAAAGACTGAAATTCCATGATACCCTTAATTCCTTTGAAATGAGTGTCTTCTGTGGCACGGGCTAAATAAAGCATTTGCTTGAGAGGGCTATGCTAGCTTTAGAGGAACATTGATTTCTATATCCATAAGCAATGCTAGCTTGCCGCAAGTCTTTCCATGCATCAAACCAATAACAGTTATCTTTTCATTTCCTTCCTCCTTAGACTTAGTGAGAACTGCTAAGCTAAGTTTAGTGAGAACTGCTAAGCTGCTAAGAGAAGCAGCGTGGCTCAGTGGAAAGAGCACGGGCTTTGGAGTCAGAGGTCATGGGTTCGAATCCTGGCTCGGCCACTTGTCAGCTGTGTGACTGTGGGCAAGTCACTTAACTTCTCGGTGCCTCAGTTACCTCATCTGTAAAATGGGGATTAAGACTGTGAGCCCCACGTGGGACAACCTGATTCCCCTGTGTCTACCCCAGCGCTTAGAACAGTGCTCTGCACATAGTAAGCGCTTAACAAATACCAACATTATTTTACTGAAATGCCCTTCCTTCCCGAGTCCTGTTTTTTTTTCACTTAGTTGTTCAAGGGACATTGGATCTCCAAGGAACTGATACCTCCTAAGCTCATCTTTGTAATATTCAGTTTTCCTTTTCTACGACAAGTCCCTATATACAAGCTGCAAATAAACACCACTGATGGCTTCAGCATTAACAATGTTTAATGCTCAGGGAACTATTCTCTCCACAGGATTCCACATGCTAATGCCTTTTATCCTATTGTTGCCCAATGAAAACTCTAATTTTTCATGACAATATTAACTAGAATTCTTTTCTCCTCCATTGGGATCAACTCTCTCCCAAGTAAAGAGCATATATATTAAAATTAAAAAATAATCACCTCCATTATCTTCAGAATTTATTGAGTGCCACCTTGGCAATCTTTGACTACGAGTAACATGGTTGGTTCATAAAACCGAGTACTTTCAGATGTTGCATCAACAAGCAATGGGGCGCTATTATTGTTTAGTATTTCCAGTTATTGAATTTGGAGACTTCCATTCTCAAAAGACTCTCTTGGCCCACAACTTAAAGCCTGATTTCACTGAACATTCAACCTTGATAAGCATTGATTTCTGGCCACAGCTGGATTTTACAACATCAGTTCCAGTGTTTTGACAGGGATGACGCTAGAGCCTGATCCTGGAAAAACATATCTGTAAGTCTCATGGTCCCTAGGAAGGCTCAGAGAAATCCACAGATCCATTCAATTTAATGAATGAAGCCCATTGGGGTAAATCAGAGGGTAGACAGAAACAGCCACAGTTACTCTCTGTGTGGGCAGCGAACGTGTCTGCAGACTTTGTCGTATTGTATTTTCTGAAACGCTTTGCATAGGGTTCTGCACACACCAAGCACTCGATTGACTGATACCTAGGTAGTTGAAGAAAAAGTTTCCCTCACACAACGACCCCATCTGGTACTTTGCTTGAGTCATCCACGAGACCTTCATGTGGGAGGAAGTTTATATGAATCAGCCCTTCGTTTTCTCAGTGTTGACTTGGCTATGTTCAGAATAAACCCATTCCAAAGTTTTGAAAAGTGAGTTGGGGAGAGTCCAGATATGCAGGAATGGGTAGAACCTCATGGCTTCTCTAAAGATAATGCTCTTTTAAAGAAAAGACTGATAATAAGAATGAGAATAATAATTGTGGTATTTGTATCAAGAACTGTACTGAGTACTAGGGTGGATACAAGCGATTCATTCAATAGTATTTATTGAGCGCTTACTATGTGCAGAGCACTGTACTAAGTGCTTGGAATGTACAATTCAGCAACAGATAGAGACAATCCCTGCCCAATGACGGGTTCACAGTCTATCAGGTTGGACACCATCCATGTCCCAGGTGGGGCTCACAGTCTTAATCTCCAATTTACAGATGAGGTAACCGAGGCTCAGAGAAGTGAAGTGACTTGCCCAAGGCCACACAGCAGGCAAGTGGCGGAGTCAGGATTAGAATCTATGACTTTCTGATGCCCAGGCCCATGCTCTATCCACTATGCCAAAGAAATAACTAATTACTTCCAGGGATTTTACCCAGTCCACTGCTTTCCATTCCAAATGCGGACAACGTCTTTACCCCTATCACCCTCCAGGGCACCTTCCACTCTTAAGTCACCATTGCCCCACTCTGGCTACCGGTACCAATAGCCCAAGCCCTTCATGCATTCATATCAAGGGGATCACAGGGGAATAAAATTTTCCTTTTACTCCTGTCCCTCCTTTATGCCCAACAACCCCAAATTTTCCTCAGCACAAAATAATGAAAGAAATGAAACCATTTTCCTTTCCTTCAAACAACTATGATAGTTGAGTGTTGTGTAGGGGGGAAACAGGACTATGCAAGTCCCCAGAAGGTAGCCTCCACAGATGAATATGGAGGAGGGGAATGCTGTGAATAGGCTCTGAAAATATTGGGGCTCTGCTAGCCCCCAGGGATGGGTGGGAGCGGGGATGGCAGCCACCAGAGGCCTTTCTGCCACCAGCAGCCTCCCTGACATCCTTCCACTCCCCAGAGGTGCACATGGAAGGGAGGCCAGGAACCAGAGTGTTCAAACGATAGGTCTGTCCAAGAGGTTGACTCAGCCTGAGTGGCCCTCCAGAGGTCTTGAATGGTCCAACCTCAAACAAAACATTTCCTAACTTTTAAACACTTCATCCCTTAACACGAACTGTCTTTCGTGCCTCGATCTCTTCTCTCACATCCTTGACCCCTTGCTCACATCCTTCTTCCTGCCTGGAACTTCCTCCTCCTTCATACCAACTAAACACCACTCTCCCCATCTTCAAAGCCCTACTAAATTCGCATGTCCATCGGGAAGCCTTCCATGACTAACCTCTTAGCTCCGCACCCTAATCTTCCTCCCTTCTGCGATGTGTAAGCACTTGAACCCCCTAAAAACATGGTATTCACCCCACTCCCAGGCCCACATCACTTCTGTCCATAATCTTATACTCTACTGTTTCCTTTATCTGTAATTCAATTTAATATCTGTCTTCCCCACTAGATTGCAAGTGCCTGGAGGGCAGAGATTGTGTCTATCTGTTCTATTGTGCTCTCCCAAGTGCTTAGTACAGTATTCTACCTACCGTAAGCACTCAATAAGTCCAACTGATGGATTATTTCTGCTTGTTAAAAATATGCCTTGATATAGGATCACTTTTAGAGAAATCAAGGGAAAGGACAGCATCATTGCCAATTCCCTAAAAGAGGCTGATAGGAGAGGACCAGGATGGTGGGGTGGGTGGGTGGGGGGAAATAGTAGTGGTATTTGTTAAGTGCTTACTATGTGCCAGGTACTATACTAAGTGCAGGGGTGGATACAAGCAAATCGGGTTGGACACAGTCCATATCCCACGTGGGACTCACAGTCGCAATCCCCATTTTACAAGTGAGGTAACGGAGGCACAGAGAAGTGAAGTGACTTCTCCAAGGTCACACAGCAGAAGTAGCAGAGCCGGCATTAGAAACCAGGTTCTTCTGACTCCCGAGTAAACCAGGGCTAAATCACACTACTTCTCAGATGATGGAACTGAGGCAAAGAGAAGTTAAATGATTTGCCAATACCTTGAGACCTCCTTGAAAAATTGGGCAAATACCATAGTCAAAATTGTAGTTTCATTTGAAGTTGCTTACTATACCACTATATGCAGGGAAATGGCTGTGCGGTAGCAATAATATATGAATCACATTCATTTTTTTCCAAGGACCAAATCACTATTTCACTTAGTTGGAGACCTGGGAAATCTGACAATAATGTTGGTATTTGTTAAGCGCTTACTATGTGCAGAGCACTGTTCTAAGCGCTGGGGTAGACACAGGGGAATCAGGTTGTCCCGCGTGGGGCTCACAGTCTTCATCCCCATTTTACAGATGAGGGAACTGAGGCACAGAGAAGTTAAGTGACTTGCCCACAGTCACACAGCTGACAAGTGGCAGAGCTGGGATTCGAACTCATGAACCCTGACTCCAAAGCCTGTGCTCTTTCCACTACGCCACGCTGCTTCCCATAAAGGAAAGTTAGTGACTACAAAAATGCCTTGAATAATTTCTCATGCACTCAGTGGACTATACAGGATTGAAAAACTGGAGAGATTATTCATATCCCTAACAGAATCTGTCTCTGTGTTCATCTTTCCTTCCTAGCCAACAATTGACACAGTTCCAGTACCCCTAGTTCCCTCCAATGGTTTGCAGGGGCCAGGGAAGAAGCCTATTTGGAAAGCAGTGAACTGTGAGTAAACCAATATAAAACCTTCCTTTACTTTTTCATTACATCACTGTTCTTATGTATATGTGCTTAAATTACATGTTACAAATTATTTATTTATACTAATGCTTATCTCCCCTCTAGACTGTAAGCTCATTGTGGGCAGGGAACTTATCTGCCAACTGTACAGTGCTTTGCACAAGTAAGCACTCAATAAATATGATCATTATTATTATTAATAATAATAATACTCTCCCAAGTGCTTAGTACCACTGTACTCAGCACAAAGTAAGTGCTCAATAAATGCCATTGATGATGATGACGATGATGATGTTGATGTTCTTATCTTGATTTGCACAATGTCCACTTTACTTCTCCAGGCCTCAGTTATGTCACCTTTAAAATGCAGATTGAGACTGTGAGCCCCATGTGGGACAGGGACTGTGTACAACCCAATTTGCTTGTATCGACCCAATGCTTAGCAGACTACCTGGCACACAGTAAGTGCTTAACAAATACCATGATTGTTATTATTATTACATGAGATACTCAGATTTGACACGGTCCCTTTTTCACAGGGGGCTTACAGTCTAAGGAGAGGGGAGGGAGGGGTTTCATTCATTCAATCGCAATTATTGAGTGCTTACTCTGCAAAGCACTGTACTAAGTGCTTGGAAAGTACAATACAGCAATAAAGAGAGACAATTCCTGCCCACAACGAGCTCACAGTCTGGAGGAGGGGAGACAGACATCAATACAAGAAAACAGGCATCAATATAAGTAAGATTTATGCTGCCCTCACCAAAAAATCCTTCCTCAGATCTGTATGGAGAGGGAGTTTCTGTCCCGCTCCTCAGTCAGAGGAAGAGGAATCCCCTCCCTGCCCCTCCTGATGCCCCCAGCCTATCCTGGTCCCTCCCCCTCTAGACTGTGAGCTCACTGTGGACAGGAATATGTCAGTTTGCTATTATATTGTATTCTCCCAAGCGCTTAGTGTAGTGTTTTGCACATAGTAAGTGCTCAATAAATACGACTGACTGAATGAATGAATGCTTCTGCTCCCATCCCTGCCCGCTGACCCCCTATCCTCCCCATTCTGGCTCTGGAAAGCTGCTGGTCCTGGGGGAAGGAGGGAGGTAGGGGCGGTAATAATAATAATGATGGTGGTATTTGTTAAGCGCTTACTATGTGAAAGCACTGTCCTAAGCGCTAAGGGAATACAAGGTGATCAGGTTGTCCCATGTGGGGCTCACAGTTTTAATCCCCATTTTACAGATGAGGTAACTGAGGCACAGAGAGGTTAAGTGATTTGCCCAAAGTCACACAGCTGACAAGCAGCAGAGCCGGGATTAGAATCCATGACCTCTGACTCCCAAGCCCGTGTTCTTTGCCCTGAGCCATGCTGCTTCTCATAATTGTTAAGCACTTACTCTGTGCCAGGTACTCTACTAAGCGCTGGAACACAGAAAGTGCTTAACATATAAATACCATTATTATTATCATTATCATTACCATAATCAGATATCTATGGCAATCTGCTTCCCTCTCAACCTCTCATCCTTCCACATCTATTTTGCTTCCATCCGGCTGCCAAAATACGTCTCCTCTCTTCTTGTTCTGATCAGATCTTGAAATTTTGAGAATTATTGATTTTCCCCTTTTTTCATCACACTCCAACTTCCTGCCTCCTTTAAAATATTCCCCATCTTCCACCGCCCTCCTGTAGCCAAGAGGCGCATCCATCGCCGTGTTAAAAGGGCGATGGGATTTGGTAAACCAGGGCTTGTCATAGCTGCTAACCAGGAGGGACGTGAGGGACAGGCGAGAAGAGGGAGATGAGGAAGAGCAAGAACTAGACACACAGCTGGTTGTTTTCTGTCACTTGCTCCTATGCCACAGCCTCCTCCTCGGTTGCCGCCGTTAGCTTTTTCCTCCTGGAACAGAGGCTGGGGGGGCCCTAGGCACATCAGCGCGACTCACCCTCTGCCCTACTCTTATCCTGCCCAGTGCTTAGCCCATCTGAGGCTGCCATGACTGCACACCAGTGCCGGTGGTTGGCACAGAGGCCGCTCTTGGCCCTGTATACATCGCCAGTGAGCAGTGAGCGGGATCCATCCCTTCCTGACTCAGCTGGTGCCTGTGCTGCTCACTGTGGAAGACTGGAAGGTTGGAGGAACACAGAGGAGAGACACTCAATCACCTCATCCCCTCACACCTCACCTTGCTATTCTCCTACTACAACCCAGCCAGCACGTCACTCCCTAATGCTAAACTTCTCACTATATCTTGATCACATCTATCTTGATGCCGACCTCTCACCCACGCCCTCCCTCCTCCTATCTGACGGATAATTACTCTCCCCTGCTTCAAAGACTATTTGAAGACACATCTCCTCCAAGACGCCTTCCCTAAGCCCTTTTTTTCCTTTTCTTCTACTCCCTTCTGTCTTGCCCTGAATTATTCCTTTTATTTATCCCCCCTCCCTGCCCCACAACACTTAGGTACATATCTGTAATTAATTTATATTAATGTTTGTCTCCCCTTCTAGACTGTACCCTCATTGTGGGCAGGGAATGTGTCAGTTGCAATGTTACCCTGTACTCTCCCAAACACTAAGTACAGTGCTTTGCACACAGTGAGCGCTCAATAAATATGACTGACTGACGTTCTTTAGCTCCTCCTACGTCTGGTAAGGCATGGAGTTGCCATCTTGGCTTCCCCCTCAGACCCTTTCCTGCTCAGAGGAACAGGATTATCCAGCTACTTTCATTCCAATTTCCTGCCTAGCTCTTTACAGTGGAAGAAGCTAATGGCTTTGGCCTTGTGGCGGAGTCTGAATTGGACTTTCCAAGCGCTTAGTACAGTGTTCTGCACACAGTAAGCACTCAATAAATATGATTGAATAAATTAATAAGGGTGGGGTATCTGTGCTCAAAAACCTCAGTTGGTTCCAGGGAAAGACAGGCTCAGTGGAAAGAGCCCGGGCTTGGGAGTCAGAGGTCATGGGTTCGAATCTGGGCTCTGCCACTTGTCAGCTGTGTGCCTCATGTGGGACAATCTGATTACCCTGTATCTACCCCAGCGCTTAGAACAGTGCTCTGCACATAGTAAGCGCTTAACAAATACCAACATTACATTACATTATCTCCAGAGGCCCAGGTTCCTGACCTGTGGCTATGTGCCAGTAGCCAGAATGGGAGAGATTCCGATGCCATCGTGTGGTGAGTCAGGGACCACAAGCCCAGCTTGTCCTGACTGCTCTCTGCAATAAGAGGCAGTAGAGACAGCACAGCCCATTAGAAATCAATAGTGGAGACTGAACGATTACTGTGTGCAGAGCCCTGTACTAAGTGCTCAGTAATTGCTAAGCACTAAGTGCTAAGTGTACATTACAATAGAGTTGGTAGACATGATCCCCGCCCACAAGGAGTTTACACTGTACAGCAGGAGCTCGTAGTTTACAGCCTATAGCAAAGTAGGTGAAACAATTCTCATCTCAACACTGCCACTTGTCTGCTGTGTAACCTAGGGCAAGACATTCTCTGTGTCTCACTTTTCTCACCTGTAAAATGGACATAAAATACCTGTTCTCCTTCTCTAATTAGACCATGAACCTCAGGTGGGATAGGAATGTGCCTAACCTGATTATCCTGAATCAACTCAAATGCTTGGCATATAGTAAGTGCCTAATAAAGGCCATCATTATTGTTTTTGTGCATAGCACTTATTTGGTGTCCGGCAGTTATTATTGTTATGTCCTGCCATGCTCTGAGAAGGTAACAGTCCAATATCCCAGTAAAACTGTGGTACTTGTTAAGCATTTACTATGCAAAATTACTGGGCTAAGCACTGGGGTAGATATAATGCAATCTGATCAGTCAAAGTCCCTGTCTCACAAGGGCCCCATGATCTAGGAAGAAGGGAGAATGGAGATTTAATCCCATTTCATAGAGACACAGAGAAGTAAAGTGATTTGCCCAAGACTACACAGCAGGCAAACGGCAGGGACAGAACTAGAACCCAGATTCTTTGACTCCCAAGCCTGTGCCCTTTTCATGTGGCCACAAGGGATCTGGTGGTTCAAACCATTCAAGCTGCAGTCCCATCTTCCAATACATCTTTCCTAGTCCTGAAAAAATGAGAGGCTTTCTTTATCAATATTTTACTCTTGATTTGATAGACAACAATTCTCGTGGCTGAATTACAGCCGTGTAGCACATTAACAACTATTGCTGAAATTGATACCGACCAGGAGATATCAGTCTTGAAACTTTCAATCATAAACAGCATCCCATAATTTTAATTCTCCCTACTCCTTACTGGATCACTTTTCTACAAAAAAATTCAGTCATGTTTCATCGCTGCTCAAGAACTTCCAGTGGTTGCCCATTCACCTCCACATCAAACAGAAGCTCCTTACTATAGGCTTTCAAGCATTCAATCACCTTGCCCCTCCTATCTAACACTCTGCTTTTCTACATAATAATAATGATAATTATGATATTTGTTAAGCACTTACTATGTGCCAAGAACTATTCTAAGCACTGGGGTAGATACAAGGTAATCAGGTTGTCCCATGTGGGGTTCACAGTCCCACATTTTACAGATGAGGTAACTGAGAGAAGTTAAGTGATTTGCCCAAGGTCACACGGCACACAAGTGGTGGATCCAGGATTAGAACCCATGAACTCTCACTCCCAAGCCCATACTCTTTCTACTAAGCCACCCTGCTTCTCTCATCCCAGCCACATACTCAGTTCCTCCAGTGGTCCTGCTTCCTATACCTCGATCTCATCTATCTCACTGCCAACCTCTCACCATGTTCTGCCTCTGACTTGGAATACCCTCCCTCTTCATATCCAACAGATGATCACTCCCCACCTTCAAAGCCTTATGTAAGGCACTTTGCCTCCAAGAGGCCTTCCTCGACTAGGTTTTCATTTCCTCTTCTCCCACTCTCTTCTGTGTCACCCTTGAACTTGGATTTGCACCTTTTTCTCACCCTCTCTCAGCCCCGCAGCACTTAAATACATATCTATAATGCATTTGTTTATATAAATGTATATTTCCCCCTCTAGATTGTAAGTTCACTCAGGGCAGGGAATGCATCTACAAATCCTGTTTTAATGTATTCATCCAAGTATTTAGTACAGTGCTATACATAGTAAGAGATCAATAAATATGACTGATTCTTTCCATACTGCGTCACAGATTTGGTTCCGAACTTCTTAAGGACCTCAAAAAAGGTGACTAGGAGGAAAGGATGAGGTCACATTCACTGGTTATAAGCAGCTCTTGAAGCTGGATTCAGTAGTTGTAACAGAGCTGTGGATTATCCATGTACATTTGCTTGTAACAGTTGTAATAGTAGATGTGGTAGTGACATTTATTAACTCATCTGTGTGGTGTACTCTGCTAGGCACTTGAGAAGTACACAATTACAAAAGGAGACATTCCCTCACAAGGAGCTTTCATTTTGAGAGAGGAGACCAATATTCAATTATCCTTTAATAAGCAAATTCATTTTATTATGTGTCTAATGTACACAGAGGAAAAATTTGAAAATGAGGATTTTATTACCTGATATTCACCCCTCCCTCAGTCCCGATAGACTTAGGTTCATATCCATAATTTATTTCAATGTCTGTCTCCCCATCTAGACTATAAGCTCCTTGTGAGCAGTGAATATGTCTCTCACCTCGACTGCACTGACACTTAGTACTTACCAAGCATGCAATAAATACCATCAGTTTCATCCATAATCAGACAATCTCTTCCCTGAAGTTACCTAACTTAATAGTGGCTTCAGTGAAAGATAATCACAGAAATAGACCTTGCAAATGGAAATAGGGTTTTTATTCATGTAATAGTGAATTGATCTCATTCCTTCTGAAAGCTTGGCATCATTAGTTTATTGCTAATGAAGTGAATCCCTTTTTAGCTCCAAATCTATGATGCTTCCTATTTATCTGGGAGATCTAGGGAGGTCTTACTGCTTGTAGATCTATGTACTGTGTTGTGGTAAACATAACAACCAAGATATTGTGTATTGTGTTCTGATGTCTTTGATTTATGTGTTGTCAGCCAATAGTTGTCTTGACTTTGGGCTAGAAAAGGACACTCCGTCAGTAGCCGAAGAACTTTCGTTTGAGCTCTCTTTCTCAGAATGCATCACAGAAGTTCCTAAGGAAAAAGAAAGTCAGAAAATCCAGAAGTTTAAAAAAGAAGATTCTTCTTTAACTGTAAGTCAGAACTGGAGAATTCTGCAAAAGGAAAGGGAAAGAAAGAATGAGAGAGATGGAGAGAGAGAGTGGCAGAGAGAGAGAGAACCAGACAAAGAGGATGAAAGTGAAAAGCAGAGTAAGAGAGATAAGGAGGGGAGAAAGAATGTATGAAAAAGAGAGAAAGAGAATAAGTGACAGAGGGAGACAAAGAGGGAGACAGAGACAGAAAGGGAGAGAGAAAGAGTCAGAGAAAGAAATGGAGAGAGATTGTGAAAGACAGAGAGAGTGAATGAGAAGGACAAAGAAGGGAGAGAGAATGGCAGAGAGGGAGAGAGGTTGAAAGAGAAACAGAGTGAGAGAGAGAAGGAATGGAGAAAGAGGTAGAGTGTGTGACAAAGAGGGAGAAAAGAGAATGACTGAGAAGAATGTGAAAGAGAGGGAGACAGAGAGAGAAAGGAAGAGATAAATGGAGAACAGTTGAAGATGGAGAGAGTGATTGTGAGGACAGAGAGGAGAGTGAGAGACAAATGATGATGATGATGGCATTTGTTAAGTGCTTACTATATGCAAAGCACTGTTCTAAGCGCTGGAGAGGATACAAGGTGATCAGCTTGTCCCATATGGGGCTCACAGTCTTAATCCCCATTTTACAGATGAGGTAACTGAGCACAGAGAAGTTAAGTGACTTGCTGAGTCAGAATTTGAACCCATGACCCCTGACTCCCAAGCCCGTGCTCTTTTCACTGAGCCACGCAGAAATTGAGTAAGAGAGAGGCAGAGGAAATGGGTTTGAAAGCTCCTCTTTTTGAAAAGAACCATTTTGCATGGACTTGGTTTCAAACTTTTTCATCAGAGAGAAAATGAACTTAAATCCCTTTTTAAGATGAATAACCCACTAAGTCACCAAGTTATCCAGTCAGATCTCCATCCACCCAACCCCTTCCCTGAAGCCTGGGATCTGGCTTCTTTTTGAAAATAGTCAGGAAGGAAATGTGTGACACCAAAAAGAACTGGCTAAGGGGTTATGGAGGCCTTTCATGGTTTAACCTTAAATTCGGCCCTGACTGGAAACTCCCAGGTCTTATCAGGAACCTGGAATGAGCAAATGGGAAAATCCAGCTCAGACAACTGTGAAGGCAAAAGCCGTGGCCACTGTCACCCCTATGGAGAGGGCACCAGTCACTGTGGTCTTCACTTCATCCTCACTGTTGCCCCATTCACCAACTTAGTACCGATGTGTCAAAACCTCAGAGAATTTGGTGCCATTTCTCTGAGGTCCAGGACTAGCTGGAGACTTCAGAGGCTTGTCATCTGTCCAAAATACAGTGTAGTTCAGGCTTTGTTAAAAAATACACTACACCTGGGTACTACAGAAACAGCAGAAGTGGTTCATAGATTAAGGGTCTCTTCTCCTTTCTAAAGTGTCTGAGGCCCTCAATTTATACCTGCAGAAATTTATTGTTCGGAAAAGCAGATTCGGATTGAGCGAAGTGGAGGATCTGTCAGTCGAAGACTTAAAGAAGATCCGCTACCTCTCTCTCATTGAATTGACCGCCTTCTACGACGCCCTGGGCATCGAACTAAAGAGGAACCGGACTGAGAAAGTGAAGGGACGCGGTAAGCAGAGAAGCTGAACTCCTGTTCTGACACTCTGGTTAAAAAATTAAGACGTTACTCTTCTAGTTCTTTCCCTTTCTCTCTCTCATTTTTTTTAAGAGAGTGGTCTTTTTGGAGTGCCGCTTACAGTCCTGCTGGAAAATGATCAGAAGAAGGCACCTGGAACAAAAGTTCCTCTCATCTTTCAAAAAGTAAGTTGAATAAAAATTAAGGAGAACCACAAGTCTTGAATTTTGACATATTAACCAAAACCGTATTTACTGAATTTCTGTTTCCCCAAAATTTAAAGCAGTAGTAAAAGAATTCACAGAATTATTGGGATTGTTCCAACATTTATTACACTTGTCCACATTAAAACACCAGAACACTTCCAACTAGATATACACGTCAGTTTACAACCTAGTTACATGATATTTCCATGAGTATGGCCTAGTAGAGCACGGGCCTGGGAGTCAGAAGGACCTGGGTTCCAGTGCCGGCTCCGACACTTGTCTGCTGTGTGACCTTGGGAATGTCCACTTCACTTCTCTGTGCCGAAGTTACCACATCTGTTAAATGAGGATTAAGTCTGTAGCCTCATGTGGGACAGGGACTATGTACAACCTGATTACCTTGTATCTGTCCCAGTGCTTAGAAAGGTGCCTGGCACATAGTAAGTGCTTTCTTTACATGAAAAAAACCTTGTTGTTCTAATAATAATGATGGGTTCACTATGTGCTAAGCACTGGGATAGATAGTCAATAATGAGTTTGGACATAGTTTCTGTCCCACTCAGGACTCACAATCTAAGAAGAAAGGAAATACCAGAGATACAGGTATTACATTCCCATTTTCAAGATGAAGAAACTGAGACACAGAAAAGTTAAGTGACTTTTCCAAGGTCACACATCAGGCAAGGGGAAAAGACGAGACTAGAATCCAGCTATCCTGGCTTCCAGTCCCATTCCATGGTCATTCCACTGGGCCAAGAGGGTAAGCTCAAGATTATACTCGATGGTACTTGATGGTACTCAAGATGGTAAGCTCATTATGGAAAGGGAATATGTCTCCCAACTCTGTTAAATTGTACTCTCCCATGCACTTAGGACAGTGCTCTGCACACAGTAAGTGCTCAATAAATAATGATTGCTTGATTGACTGATACTACTTCCATCAATCCTGTCAGAATTAAATCAGAAATACAGACACAGAAGTGGGTTTCCTGAGTAATTTTTCAGACCAAAGTTGATACTATTTCACTGTCTAGTCTTAATAGTTCTGTACCTCTTGTTTCTATGTGTTACATTTGTTCATTTCTTTACTATCTTTCTTTAAGTTTCTTGTGCACTGGGAAACCTAGATAAACACTTGCTTTAAGTGGGTTTTATCCTATCTTCTTTTTTGGCATTTGTCAAAGAGGGAGCATTTTCCTAGAAAGTTGTATTTTTCAGTTTTTATATCACACAAATTGGAATGTCAGCAGAGCTGCCCTTTCAAAGATAAACAGCAGCTTTGATTGCTGAATAGAGATTCTACAGACAAGAGGGGGTAGTTTCCTGAGCACGACTCTACAATGACATACAGTAGCCTAGCTAAACTTTCAATCTCCGTAAACCTCTTCCTGAGATCCTGATCTTAAATGATCCATTAAATCCCTTGGAGAGGGAAACACTGTATGTTTAATTAATATGTACCAAATTCCTGTAGGACACCTTTCTTCACTAAGTCCCATCTCCATTTCTTATCTTCCAATTCCTTGCTTTTTTATTTCATTTGGACACCTAATGGTGGTTTTGCACACGGCAGTAGAGAAGCAGCGTGGCTCAGTGGAAAGAGCCCGGGCTTGGGAGTCAGAGGTCATGGGTTTGAATCTGGCTCTGTCACTTGTCAGCTGTGTGACTATGGGCAAGTCACTTAACTTTTCTGTGCCTCAGTGACCTCATCTGTCAAATGGGGATAAACTGTGAGCCTCACGTGGGACAACTTGATTACCCTGTATCTACCCCAGCGCTTAGAACAATGTTCTGCACACAGTAAGCGCTTAACAAATACCAACATTATTATTATTATTATTATTAATGATACTAATAATTGTGGTATTTGTTAAGCACTTACTATGTGTCAAGCACTGTTCTAAGCACTGAGGTAGATACAATATAATCGGGTCCCACATGGGATTCATAGTCCAAATAAGAGTGAGAACAGGTATTGAATCCCCATTTTATAAATGAGGGAACTGAGGCACAGAGAAGTGAAGTGACTTGCATAAGGTCACACAGCCAGTAAGCGGAGGAGCTAGAATTAGGACCCACATTCTCTGACACTCAGAAACACGTTCTTTTCACTAGTCCACACAAGATTTCCTTCCAAGCAACCATCCAGAGATCAGAAAGGAGAACTGCAGTCTGGCTACTCTCTGCGAAGTCAGAGTTGAGGAAATTTAATAAAACATCAGCCTCAGTAGAACACTTATAGATGGCTGAGTCATACTTTCTGTTCCTCTCTGCATTTCTCTCAGCTACAGTTTCTACTTCTTTTTACGTTCATTCATTCATTCATTCAATAGTATTTACTGAGCACTTACTATGTGCAGAGCACTGTACTAAGTGCTTGGAATGTACAATTCGACAACAAAGACAATCCCTGCCCAATAACCGGCTCACAGTTTAAACAGGGAGACAAACAGCAAAGCTAAACAGAAGAAAACAAGATAACATCATCGAGATAAAAAGAATCAAGGCGATATATACCTCATTAACAAATAAATAGGGTAATAAATAATATATACAAATGAGCACAGTACTGAGGGGACGGGAAGGGGGAATAGCAGAGGGTGGGGGGGAGGGGAGGAGGAGCAGAGGGAAAGGCAGGGGCTCAGTCTGGGAAGGCCTTCTGGAGGAGGTGGGCTCTCAGTAGGGCTTTGAATAGGGGAAGAGAGTTAGTTTGGCGGAGGTGAGAACGGAGGGCATTGCAGGACAGTGTAGGATGTGGGCCAGGGGTCGTCTGTGGGACAGCCACAAACGAGGGACCCAGAGGAGGTGAGCGGCAGAGGAGCAGAGTGTACAGGGTGGGCAGTAGAAAGAGAGATGGGAGGTGAGGTAGGAGAGGGCAAGGTGCCCTCCTGCTGGGATTCATCAGCCGGAATCAGCTGCCAAGGGGGTGTTGTGACTTCTGTCCTGTATAAAACTCTTCACAGTAGTCTTTTATCATCCAAATAGTACAAGGTTTTCATTGTTCTTCCTCCTCCCAAGTAAACTAAAAGCAGCATTACCTAGTGGAAAGAGCATGGTCTGAGAATCAGAGGAGCTGGGTTCTAATCCTGACTCTGCCATTTACCTGCTGTGTGACTTTTCTCAAGTCACTAAGGTTCTCTATGCCTCCATTTCCTCACCTATAAAATGGGGGTTCAATACCTGTTCCGTTCACCCCATGAGTGACAAGGACTGTGTCTGGCCTGATAAACTTGGATCTACTTCGGTGCTTAATACAATGTTGAACACAAAGTAAGCACTTACCAACTACCGTCATTGTGATTCTTACACTGTAAAGGCCTTCAAAGTGATATATGTCAAGTGGGATTCATGTGCACCAGTCACTGTCCCACAACAAATGAAATACAATGCTCCCGAAATATCTGATCAGGGTTTTCAGAGGATAACTTAAGTATGCAAGAGAAAATAGAAATTACTTGACTAGCAAATTAGTATAATGGTAAGTGGTCTAAAATCGGCATTCCCGTCATTATCATCGTTATCACCATCGCCCCCATTAGCATGAACACAGTGCACTGAATGGTTCCTATGCACAGATCCCTTGATGCCATATTTAGGGGAACAACAGGAGAGAAACAAGATGGAGAATATGGCCCTTGGAGGTGGGATAATAATAATAATTATGGTGTTTGTTAAGCACTTACTATGTGCCAAGCACTGTTCTAAGCACTGGGGTAGATACATGGTAATCAGGGGTTCCCACGTAGGGCTCACAGTCATAATCCCCATTTTATAGATGACATAACTGAGGCACAGAGAAGTTAAGTGATTTGCTCAAAGTCACACAACTGAAAAGTTGTGGAGCCGGGATTAGAACCCATAACCCCTGACTCCCAAGCCTGTGCTCTTTCCACTAAGCCACGCTGCTTCTCCGAGACGTACGGCCAACCCTTCAAACTTTGGGAATCCCTCAGGCTTTTGGCAGAGAAACCAGGCTCCAACACTCAGACCCTAAGCACCCAGGGGTCTGCCTCACAATGCATTCATAGTTACCCAGAGACCTGGAAAATAGAATTTTACCAAATCATTTTCTATTTCTTATGCTGTCGAGTCGTCACCGACCCATAATGACACCATGGACACATCTCTCCCAAAACGCCCCACCTCCATTGGCGATTATTCTGGTAGTGTATCCATATTTTTCTTGATAAAAATACAGAAGTGGTTTACTACTGCCTCCTTCGGTGCAGTCAACTTGGGTCTCTGCCCTAGACTCTCTCCCGTGCCGCTGCTGCCCAGAACAGGTGAGTTTGGACTTGGAGCAGATTGCCTGCCATTCGCTAGCCACTGGCCAAGCTAGGAATGGAATCGATATGCCTCTGCTTGATTCTCCCTCCCGTAGTTGAGACTGGTAGAGTACTAGAAACTCTCCAGGTGCAACTCTGAGAGGGGCATTGTTTTCTAGTCAAAAGTAAACAGCTATTGAAAATATCCATGATTGCCATTTCAGCTCTTACAGAAGCTTGAGGAAACAGGGTTGGAAACTGAAGGAATTCTTCGAGTCCCAGGATCTGCCTCCAGAGTCAAGGTAACCTGCATGCCCTCTCCCTATGCATTGGAAGCCAGATCTCTGAGCTAAGCAAAATCCACAGTTAGAACATGAAGCAGTATGGCCTAGTGGAAAGAGCACGGTCCTGGGAGTGAGAAGATCTGGGTTCTAATCTCTGCTCCACCACTTGCCTTCTATGTGACCTTGGGTAAGTCACAACTTCTCTGGGCTTCGGTTTCCTCATAAATAAAATGGGGAGTAAGACTATAAGCCCCATGTGGGATAGCTAACCTAATTAGCTTGTATCTAACCCAGCACTTAGTACATTGGCTGGCACATCGGAAGTGCATAGCCGGTGCCATTAAAAGAAACAACAAACTCTCCTGACATCCAGTCCTTTGCTCTATAACCTAGGGCCCATTCTGGAGTTGGCTGCTTCCTCAGTAAACATTCTGTGCAATGAGGAGAAATACAAAGGTTAATTCTCTTGTTGCTCAATGGCAAAACTCCCTGGGAATTTTGGTATCCAGGCCGGAACCAAGAGCAGATTTGGACTTTCGTTTGGAGCTGGCTAAGCACATTTTGGTAGCTGCAACTTCCTGGACCAGGGTATAAAGGGGTGGCCTAGGGTCATGGCATGTTTAGGGGCTGAATAAGATATTTTCATGCTGCATGTCCTTATGCATTTAAATGCATACTGCAGTAGATTTATAGTACATGCCCCCAGCCTCTCCTCTCTACAGTCAATACTTTACTGCTCAGATGATATTTTCTAAAACATTGTCCTTTGCACATCTCTCCTCTCCTCAGCAACTTCCAACAGTTGCTGATCCATCTTAGCATCAAGCAGGAATTTCTGACTTGTGGATGTCAGTCAGCTCTCTCTATTCCTACCTAGCCTTGCTCCCCTCCAACTGCAACACAGTCAGAACCCTTCACTCCTCTAATACCAACCTACTCACTCTACCTCACTCTCATCATTAACATCTTGATCATGCCCTCCTCCTACCTGGAACTCCCTCCCCCTTCATGTCCAACAGACCCCATATTTGAATGCCAATTAAAATCGTATCGCTTCCAGGAGGAGTTGCATGATTAATCTCTCATTTCCCATTCCTATTTCACTCCCTTATGCACTTGGGTCCTCATGCTTTAAGTACTTAGGTACCTAACCCATTCTTTTCCTTGCCATGAGCCTCTGTAAAGATCTTTAAAATCTGCTGCCTCTCCCCTATCTGTTCTTAATTTTAGTGTCTATCTAGTTCCTTGAGGGCAGCGATCATGTCTTCTAACTGTATTGTGTTCTCTCAAATTGTGAGTACAGTGTTATGCACAGCGTGGCTCAGTGGAAAGAGCACGGGCTTTGGAGTCAGGGCTCATGAGTTTGAATCCCAGCTCTGCCACTTGTCGGCTGTGTGACTGTGGGCAAGTCACTTAACTTCTCTGGGCCTCAGTTCCCTCATCTGTAAAATGGGGATTAAAACTGTGAGCCCCACGTGGGACAACCTGATTCCCCTATGTCTACCCCAGCGCTTAGAACAGTGCTCGGCACATAGTAAGCGCTTAACAAATACCAACATTATTAGAACAAGTGTCCAATAGATACTGTTTATTGACTTTCATTTAATCGTATTTATCGAGCAATTACTATGTGCAGAGCACAGTATTAAGCACTTGGGAGAGTGCAGTATAACACTAAACAGCCACATTCCCTGCCCACAATGAGCTGAAAGTCTAGAGGAGGAGACACATTAATATAAATACTGATCAATTTATATGGATAGTTGGGTTTTTTGTTGTTGCTGATAGTCTCTCTAGACTGTAAACTCATTGTAGGCAGGAAACTAACTCTGTTATATTGTACTCTCCCAAGCACTTAGTACAGTCTCTGGACACAGTAAGGATTCAATAAATACCAATACACAATAATAGGCAAACTTTTTCAGCCACCCTACACACATTTATGCCATTCCCATAAAACTCTCCAAACTATCAATTGATGTCTACCACACTAGCCGTGTTTCTTCAAGTCACACTGGGTCTACAAATTTACCTTACCAAACAGGTCTTAAGACTCTCCATTCCATTCCTTCCGATCATTCCCAGCCCTAAATTGCAGAAATATCTCACTTCTCAGATCATCTTGCTTGGTTTTCTCACTTTTCTCAACCCCACCACTCTCTGATCTTCACAAAATGGACCTGGGAGTCAAGAGGACCCAGGTTCCAGCGCCTGGCACCACTATTTTTTTTCTTTTGTTTTAATGGTATTTGTTAAGCGCTTAGTACATGCCAGGCACTGTATTAAACACTGTGGTAGATACAAGCTAATCAGTTTGGACCCAATCCAGGTCCAAGTGGGGTTTACAGCCATAATTTCCATTGTACAGATGAGAGAACTGAAGCACAGAGGAGTGAAGTAGCTTGAGAAGCAGCAAGGCGTAGAGGATAGAGCAGAGGCCTGGGAATCAGAAGGTCATGGGTTCTAATTCCAGTTCCTCCACTTGTCTGCTGGGTGATTTGGGGCAAGTCACTTCATTTCTATGGGCCTCAGTTACCTCAACTGTAAAATGGGGATTAAGACTGTGAGCCTCATGTGGGACAGGGACTGTGTCCAACACAATTTATTTGTATCCACTTGAGCATTTAATACAGTGCTTGACACATAGTAAGTGCTTAAAATTACCACAATTATTGTTATTATCATTATTGCCCCAGATCACACACAACAGACATGTGGTAGAGTCAGGATGAGAAGCCAGGCCCATGCTTTTTCCACTAGGCAATTCTGCTTCTTCCTCCTACTAGACTATTCACCTGCTGTGTGAGCTTTGGCAAGTGATGTAACTGCTTTGTGACAGTTTCATCAATTGCAAAATGGGGATTAAATACCTGGTCTTCCTCTCCCTTAGACCGTGATTCCCTAGTGGGACAGGGACTGTGCTCAACCTGATTTTCTTGTAGCTATGTCAGCACTTAGTACAATGCTTGACACCTACTAAGCATGCTTGACACCTAGTAAGCACTTAACAAACCCCACTATTATTATCACTATTATTATTAAGAATGATTTTCATTATTTCACCATCACTGTCTGTTATACCTCTGGAAATGCTAACATTGTCACCCACCTGGAGTGGGCCTATTTTCTCTACCTCATCCCCTTACAGAAGAGCATTTTTGTAGAGAGTGGCATCAATCAATCAATCAGAAGTATTTATTGAGTGCTTACTCTGTCCAGAGCACCATGCTAAAAACTTGGAAGAGTACAATATAAAACAGAGTTGGCAGACATATTCTTTGCTCACAATGAACTTATAGTCTAGAGGGGGAAATAGACCTTTAATTCATTCAATTCAATAGTATTTATTGAGCGCTTACTATGTGCAAAGCGCTCACTGTACTAAACGCTTGGAATGTACAATTCGGCAACAGATAGGGACAATCCCTGCCCAGTGATGGGCTTACAGTCTAGGCAGGGGAGACAGATGAACAAAAACAAGACAACATAATCACAATAAATAGAATCAAGGGGGTTGTACACCTCGTTAGCAAAATAAATAAGGTAATAAAATAAATTACGGATAGATTCGTAAGTGCTAAGGGGCTGAGGGAGGGGTGAATAAAGGGTGCAAATCCAATTCCAAGGGTGACGCAAAAGGGAGAGGGAGAAGAGGAATGAGGGCGTCACTGGGGAAGGCCTCTTGGAGATGTGCTTTCAATAAGGCTTTGAAGGTGGGGAGAGTGATCCTCTGCCAGATATGAAGAGGGAGAGCATTCCAGACCAGAGGCAGAATGTGGATGAGAGGTCAGTGGTGACATAGATAAGATGGAGGCACCATGAGCAGGTTGGCACTAGAGGAGTGAAGTGTGTGAGCTGGGCTATAGTAGAAAAATAGCGAGGTAAAGTGGGAGGGGGCAAGGTGATAGAGTGCTTTAAAGCCAATGGTGAGAAGTTTCAGTTTGATATGGAAGTAGATGGACAACCAATAGAGGTTCTTGAAGAGCGGAAACAATAGACTGAATATTTCTGTAGAAAAATGATCCGGAAGCAGAGTGAAGTATTTCCTGAAGTGGTAGTCAGATGTTCCCCTTCATTAAGGACAAAACGAAAGGAAAACCACTGGCCTAGTGGAAAATGCACAGATCTGGGAGTCAGAGGATATGAGTTCTAATCCTAGCTCTTATTGATTGTGTCTCCTCGGAAAAGTCATTTAATTTCTCTGAGCCTTAGTTTATCATCTGTAAAATGGGTATTATAATGCCTAGTCTTCCTCCCCACCCCAGCTGAACCCCATGTGGGACAGGCGCTACATCCAAGCTGATTATCTCATATCTAACCGAGTTTAGTGTACTGCTTGTCTTATAGCAAGATTTGAATGAACACCACAGTTTTAACCCCAGCACGCTAGGTCTAAATTTGATTAAAGCAGAAAAGAAGAATTTCTTGAGATTGAGGGATGTTACAAGAGAAACGTCTTGCCAAGGTTGGGTTGTGGAATCTCCTCCTCTGAAGGTCTTTACAAATAGTCTAATTCCCCTTAGCTGAATTAGTTAGGGTTGCTCTGCTTGCATCTAGAGGGGTAGATTTAATGACCTCTGAATTTCCTTCCAACTGGTCATCTGTAACAATACTAGGGTGAGGGACAGAGATTGAGGGCAGGCTCTTGAATGGGCTCATTCTAAATTTACAGACGAAAGTTGCCAAGTTTGTGATTTCAATCTCCACATCATTTAAGTCTGTCCAACAAGACAACCTATCAGAAGCCGAGGAAATAAGTTTCCTAAGCAAAACCAGATTTTCTTGCTCCAAGCCAACATACATTATTATGACACTGGGATTTGCAGACCTTACAGCTGGTTCAGGTTTTGTGGGGTTTTTGTAAAGCATATGGCTCTGATTATATTTTTTTTCATAATTTGGAGCAGAAGACCTAATAGAAGACTCCTTGTGTGTTTGTGTCAGTTGCAATACATTATAAACTCTTCCAGTAATTAAAAAGTAACTCTTTTTTAGGCTAGCCTCTTGTCCTAAAACTCTCCATAAATTTAGTTTTCAAGTTGGGGTGGAAGGGTTCAGTTGGGAGGGTTCAGTTCACTATAGACACTTTTTAGTCACTTTTCTTAGGTACCTAGGCAAATCTGAACTGTGGTCTATATTCTTGGAACAGGGTAAGGTTCATATTGATTGAGTTCCAATAAAGCAAATGTGTAGAAGCCTCAGAACAATGGACTGGAAGATGTTGGAAGAACACTGGAAATATAACATTACATGCTGAATATGAAATAGCTGTATTGTATTTGGCCAAATTGTTTCCTAGGTTATATCACTTCATCAGTGATGTTGAGCTATACCAATTTATTTGTACATATGTAAATATTTGATTTGCAGAGTGTTTTCTTAGATCATACAGAGATCATGTTAGTATTACTATTATGGTGTTTGTTGAGCACTTACTATGTGCCAAGCACTATTCTAAGTGCTGGAGTAGGTACAAGATTAAGAGAAGCAGTGTGGCACAGTGGAAAGAGCCTGGGCTTGGGAGTCAGAGGTCATGGGTTCGAATCCCAGATCCGCTGCTTGCCAGCTGTGTGACTTTGGGCAAGTCACTTCACTTCTCTGTGCCTCAGTTCCCTCATCTGTAAAATGGGGATTAAAACTGTGAGCCCCACATGGGACAACCTGATCACCTTGTATCCCCCAGTGCTTAGAACAGTGCTTTGCACATAGTAAGCACTTAACAAATACCACCATTTATTTTTATCATTTGTTTTTTTACAAGTTAATCAGGTTGGACACAGTCCGTGTCCCATATTGGGGTTCACACTCTTATCCCCATTTTACAGATAGGTAACTGAGACACAGAGAACTGAAGTGACTTGCCCAAGGTCACTAGCAGATATATGGCAGAGTCTGGATTAGAACCCAGGTCCTTCTGACTCCCAGCCCCTGTATTCTAACCAATAAGCCACGCTGCTTCTCTAATTCCCACCCGGGAATTCTGTCCGAGTGCTTACCGTGCTCTGAACATAATAAGTACTCAATAAATGTGATTACTACTACTTTCCCATCCTTTTCAGCAAAAGCACACCCTGTGTTAACAAACTAGAGGTCTGTCATTGTTTATCTATCTATGTAGATTTATAGATATATGTCAATATCAAATATTAACTTGAAAAGGGCTTTAATTGCTCTATTGAGGGTAATCAAAATACTTCAGAAATTGAGGAGAGGAAGAGAGGTTTTGAAGAGAAAAAAGGCTTTTCAGCATAAGATTAGCATTAAAACTCAATAACTCTCATGAAAGAGAACAAAAGGAACTGCATTACAACAAGGGGGTCAAGAAGTGGGGAAGTAGTGTGGGTCTGTAATTTCTTTTCAGGGCTCCATAACTTTCTCAGTAGGTTCCAGTTCTACTAAGGTGATAGAAATTTCATTCAGTCAACGAATGGTATTTATTGAGTGCTTACTATGTGTCAAGTATAGTGCTATACTAGACATTTAGGAGAGAATAATACAGTAGAGTTGGTAGACATGAACTCTGTCCATAGGGAGCTCACAGTCTAGAGAGAGACAGACAGACACTAAAATCAAATATTGATGGGGAAATGGGAGAGTAAAGAAACAGTACAGTACTGTAGTGCTGTGGATCTAGGGGGAGCATAAATATCAATTTCTTATAGGCTACAGATCCAGGTTTACTTGGGGGGAGAGTGAACTGGAGAAATGAAGGCCCTAGTAAGGGAAGGATTCTTGGGTGCCCTATTTTAATAGGGCTTTGATGGTGAGGAGACATGTAGTCTATTTGCAGAGAATATGATTTTTAAAATGTACCAATCAAAGGGATTAAAGCCTCCCCTCACTTCATCTTTTAAAAGCTTCTAAATAAAGTCTTAGGGGCTGTAGAGGAGAACCTAGTATCAGCTAAAGGGTATAAACCAGTGTAGCCACTCCAGTTTGTTCATCTGTTCTTTTTAGAACACAAATTAAAGCTTTGTTCTATTTATTTAGAACCAAAATGTTGTTGTTCCCATCTTCAAAATGATATATTTATCACAAGTCCTCAGGTCTCTTCTGCCTAATTTATTTATGATGATTAGTACATGCCAGGGCAAGTTTTTCCCATGAGCCTTATTGTTGGGTTGAATGGACTGAAAACAGTGTACACTGTTTTGTGGAAACATTACTGTAAACACTCTACTTTAGAAGCTTGGGTCCTACAGGGTGGAAAGAGGAAAGGAAGGAATCAAAAGATAAAGGAAGTAAAGAAGAAAGAAAAGCAAAATTGAAAGGAAAGATGAGAGAAGTAGTGGGAGAGAGATGAGAAGAATAGGAATGACATGGAGAAAGAAAAAACTAGAATAAGAGACGAGAAATCTTAGGACTGAGGGAAAAAAAAGAGGACGAGAAGAAAATGGCACTACTATGTTGCCTAGACCTGTTTTCCATTTTGCAGTGATCCCTCTAAAGAATAACAGTAATAATAACAATAATTGTAGTGGTATTTGTTAAGGACTTACTATGTGCCAAGCACTGTTCAAAGTACTGAGGTACAAGATAATCAGATTAGAAATTGTCTCTGTCCTTCATGGTGATCAGAGTCTAAGTGGGAGGGAGAATAGGTATTGAACCTCCATTTTACCATTGACGAAATTGAGGCACAGAGAAATGAAATGACTCACCCGCAGTCAAACAACAGGTAAGTGGTGGAATCAAGATAACAACTCAGGTCCTCCATTCTCAACTCCTTGCTCTTTCCACTAGGCCATGCTGCTTCTTTATTTCCCCTTAGGTAATATGCACATTTACAATGGCTCCAAAATATAGTAAATTTTTTGAGGATGGGTTGGGAGTTGAGTTGGGAGTAGCCTTAGATGTAACTAGTGCCCAATGTGTAATTTTGTTGTCAGCTGGTAGAGAATTCATAATAAAACCTGAAGAAAGAGGACCATTTCATCTCCACAGCTACACAATTATTGACCCTTGGAGATTAACTAGAAGGATCTAGTTAAATGAGACACAAAAGAAGAAAAAAAGCAATTTGAAAGTGGCAAAAGAATTTCAAAGAAAGGACATTCAAAATTAGACTGGATCAAGCACAGAGCAACAAATTATTTGGAAGAACAGAGAAAACATGAGAAGGAGACTTTCTTCTTCGCATGTTTCAGAATTCCTAAGCTTGGACTTGAGGGTTTGCCTGATTACTTTAACAGATATGCTTGCTTGCCTTCTGTGGATTTGATTTAGAAAGTGAAGGCACAGCTCCTTAGGGCTATTTGAAATGTGATTGAGCAAATTCACAAATTCCTTACCTGGCCTAGTTATTCTCATTGCCATATGTATAGCTGTCCTTCACATTCAAAGACACCACTGATGAAGTTTAGCTTTGAGAGCCTATGTCAGACAGTCAGTTGGTCAATCGTATTTATTGAGCGCTTACTGTGTGCAGACCACTGTAAGAACTTGGGAGAGTACAAGATAACAACAAACAGTCATATTCCTTGCCCACAGTCCCTGTGGGTAAGGAAAAATGTCTATCTTTGCTGTTGTATTGTACTCCCATGAGCACTTAATAAAGTGCTTTGCACACAGTAAGTGCTCAGTACATAATAAGATCGACTGTCGGGCTGAAGAGGACAATTTCAAAGAGACTGTGTACATAAAAAGGCTGTCCTTAGCTATATTGTCCTGACTGATGTTTGCAGTGCCTGATGCTCTTTTCTCTTTAGCCTCCATGTCTCTTGTTCCATATGAACCTTTTGTTCAAAGAGAACTTTTTCCATATGAACCTTCATATGTTCCATATGAACCTTTTGTTCATCCTTTCTTGATGGCAAGGCCCATGCAGGTCTGTCTTCAGCAGCTGACTCCCTATTTTCAGCTGGGTTGGAGCAGTGTCTAATGTTTTATATTACCATGTCCTCAAAACATTTCCTCCATCCTCCTTGTTTTTGCAGCTCTCTATACAGCATCTATTTGGTTATCCTGCAGCTGCTCATTCTCCTCACATACTCCTCCACAGTATTAATATAAAATGTGAAAGAACTTACTGGGACACAAAAACTCAAATTTTGTGTAATTTTTTTCTTCCCAACCCTGCCACCATCTCTCAATTTTTTCTATCCACACATAGGATTTTTCCCCTGTCCATATGCTTAAATTGTACCCTTTCCCCTCCATTCCTTGTTTATCTCCCTCCTTCTCTTCCATATCACCCAGGTGCTCCTTTTCTCTTGTCTCTGCTCCTCCAACTGACCTTACCATTGGTCAGGAAATCCCATAATCCTACCTAACTCCACACTCACAAACAATTAGACTTACTTCAGTGGGAACAGATCCACCAAAGGTAGAATGTGGAGTAAGCCCTAGACCCAGGTGTAAATTCAACTGGTTGGAAACTGAAAAGAAGGCCCTCAATAAGTGAAATCAATTGACAGCTCTCAAAATTAACTAGTCAGCAATGTGACCTTGGGCAAGTCACTTCACTTCTCTGCTTCAGTTACCTCATCTGTAAAATGGGGATTAAGTTTGTGAGCACCATGTGGAACAGGGATTGTGTCCAACCTGTTTATCTTGTATCTAGCCCAGCACTTAGAACAGTGCCTCAAACACAGTAAGCTATTAACACATATTAATTTTTTAAAAAAAGTCCCACCCAGCATAGCCATGTTGAGGAGAATATAGCTTTCATGCTGGGAGACTGACTACATCCCAGGACTTCATTATTCATGATCTCATCTTGTCTTTTTATACTGAGTAGAAACCAAAAATGAAGCAGTGTGACCTCGTGGAAACAGCACAGGTCTGGGAGTCAGAGGATCTGGGTTCTAATCCGAGCTCTGCCACCTGTCTGCTGTGTGACCTTGGGCAAGTCACTTCTCTTGTGTGTGCCCGAGTTACCTCATCTGTAAAATGGGGATTAATACTATGAGCCCCAAGTGGGACAGGGACTGTGTCCAACCCAATTTGCTCATACCCACCCAGCGCTTAGAATGCTGCCTGGCACATAGTAAGTTCTTAATAAATACCATAAAAAAATGACACTGGTGAAACTGTTCAAGGAGCTAGATGTGACTCCTGGGTGGGGTCCTGGTCTCAAAACCAGACCTGAGGGTCATAGCCCAGATAACATAGCTCTGACCTCTCCTTTCCTTTGCCCACTAATATTCGCTCAGCACTGATCACAAAATTATGTTAACTGGGACGAAAAACCACATAGACTTCTGTCATGATAGAATGCCATGGTTTGTTCCAGTATGAAAATAAATGTAAAAAAATCAACCAGGTGAAGATGATATGACTGCCTCCATTTCTCAAGCAATCTTCTTAGAAATGTGTATAGCTTTTTAACTATGTTCCTGAGTTCCAATCTTTCTGCATGCTGCCCTTGCCTACCCCAAAAATCACTTTGCCCCTTAATATGAGAGGAGGTGCCCAGATCATAACTGGCAACACTAGTAGTGTGCCCTTCCCCCTCTAAAATCTTTCAATGCCAGGGGCAAATGCTTCTCCCTATTAGACTGTGAGCCCGTCATTGGGCAGGTATTGTCTCTGTTGCCGAATTGTATATTCCAAGCGCTTAGTACAGTGCTCTGCACATAGTAAGTGCTCAATAAATACTATTGAATGAATGAATGAATGAATGGCACTTTTTGATGAACAGCTGGAGTGCTGACAGTCTTTGGCATGAGAAAGCAACTTGCATGGCTATTATTCCATGGTTATTTAAAATGTAGTGAAAGGCACCTTGATGCATTTGAGCAGATTTAATCAGTTCATCCTTGGGTAGAAGATGATCAAGATGCAATCTAACATGACCATGAAAATACGTACTGGCCCATTGTTCAGAGAGCTGAAAGAAATCAAGGTGGATTTGACTCAGAAAAGTTTGCCTCCTATTTCTGTTTCCTTTGAGTTTGGTTTCCCTGACCATCTGTACTGGAGAGTGTATTAACTGTAAGTAGATTGAGAGGAACAGTGTGAGATAGTGGAAGAGTGGCAGTCTCACAGCCGGGAGAACTGGGTTCGAGCCCAAGCTCTGCCATGGCTGTGTGATTGTGGGCAACCTCTCTGAGAAGCCGCATTGCCTAATGGAAAGAGCCATGCTGGGAATAATGATTAATAATAATTGTGGTATTTGGTAAGTGCCTACTATGTTCCAGACAATGTACTAAGCACTGGGGAAGTAGTGTTGCTTAGTGGGTAGAGCACAGGACCTGGGTTCTAATCCCAGCTCTGACATTTGTCTACTGAGTGACCTTGGGCAAGTCACTTAACTTCTCTGTGACTCACTTACCTCAACTGTAAAATGGGGATTAAGACTGTGAGACCCATGTGGGACAGGGACTCTGTCCAAACTTGCATCTACCCCAGTGATTAGTATATTGCCTGGAACATAGTAAGCAGTTAACAAATACCACAGTTATTATAATTATTTGTATTATCATAATCACTTATTATCATTTATTATAGTTATTATCATCATTATTACTATTAGATATATACAAGATAATCAGTTACCAAATGGGACTCACATTCCAAAGGAAAGAGAAAAGGTATTGAAACCACAATTTACATATGAGGGAACTGAGGCACAGAGAAATTAAGTTTTTTGCTGAAGGTCATAAGGCAGATAACTGGCAGAGAGCCAGTATTAGAACCCAGGTCATCTGACTCCCAAGGCCATACTCTTTCCTTTAGGCCACCCTGCTTCCCAGAGGATATGAATTCTCATCCTAAATCAGCCACTTTCCTGCTGTGTGACCCTGGGGAAGTTGTTTAACATCTCAGTGTCTCAGTTACCTTACTTGTTCAATGGGGATATAATACCTGTAATAATGCTCCCTCCACCTTAGACTGGGATTCTCATATGTTACAGGACCTCTATCTCTTATGTGACAGGGACTGAGTCTGATCTGCTTATATTGTATCAACCCCAGCACTTGGTACAATGCTAGGCATCCAATAAAAGCTTAAAAGTATTATTATTATTATTATTACTTCAGTTTCCTTATCTGGAAAATGGGGATAATCATGTTTGCCCTTCCTACCTACCTCACAGGCCTGGGAGGTTTTAGGGCAAAATAAGGTAATTAATGTGAGAATGCTTTAGGAAGAAAAGTGCTATACAAATCAAAGGTTTGTCTGTGTTCTTGGGGTCTGTTAATATAGGACTCAAAAAACGGAAAGAAGATAACTGAGAGGGGAAGGTAGTCTGGGCCAAAGACGATGGGGTTAATGTGAATTTTCCCAGCCAAATAGAATTTTCACGGGCTGGGTGAGTTCTGGAAATGATTTGCGACTCTGATCTAAAACCTGTAAAGTTGGCTATGGACTTTCAGAAATCCAGCCAGACATGTGGAAGAAGGCCTGCGTGTCTTGGCAGGAAGCTCGGCCAGATCTGGCAGATCCTCTCCTGGAAGATGTCAGTTTTCGAGTGTGCTTAGAGGAGGCAGTTTCCTTGGTTGGGAGAGTTCTCGTTCCATATGTGAACCAGCAGAGAGACATACTTTCTGGTTCCAGGGTGAGAGAGAGTGAGGAGGAGGAAGGGAAGGCTCTGTTAAAGTCCAAATCATTTGTTTTGCAGAGCTAGAGGGTTTGCTGCCAAAGTCCCAGAAATGAAAACATGGATTTGGCTGGAATCATTGACGCTTTCAAGGACCCATCCCTCCCACAGGCATTTATAGAAAGGGCCACTTGCTGTTGAAAAGACTTTTCGAAATGTTGCCAAAATTGTTGCTCTCCGCAGACCACGCAATCTTCAGAGGCCTGATTCCCGTTCTGCTAAATTGGAATGGGGAGACTTTTCAGTCACTGGGTGAACAAGCCGCATCGGGGAAAGACCTCCATTAATTCTCTGGTGGTCTCCTCTGCTTCACAGAATCTCCGCCAAGAGCTGGAAACCAAATTCTACGACGACACGTTCGACTGGCATCAGGTGCGCAACAATGACGCGGCGGGCTTGCTCAAGATGTTTATAAGAGACCTCCCCAGCCTGCTCTTCACCGTGGAATATCTGCCGGCCTTCATCGCTCTGGTGGAAAGTAGGTGGAAGCAGTTGAGCGTGCACTCATCCCAGATGGGAGGTTATCCCAAGTGCCAAAGAGCAGAGGGGAAGGTTTATTAGAGGGTACTTTTGCTGTTACATATGCCGTCTCTAACCTGGCCTATCTTTGAAATGGACTTAGAGTGATCTCAACATAACTTTGTGTCCACAAGCATTTTAAGATCCTTTCTTGCTTGGCTAACAGAGAAACGGTGTAGAAAGAGCATGGGCCTGACAGTCAGAGGACCTGGGTCCTAATCAATCCATCCATCCACTTATACTCTCCCAAATGCTTAGTACAGTGCTTTACACAACACTAAACTCTCAATAAATACAAATGAATAAATGAACCATATTCATTGAGCACTTAGCTAATCCCAGTTCTGCCTTTTGCCTGCTGTTTGTCCTTGGACACAAATCACGTAAATTTTCTGTGCCTCGGTTTTTCCATCTGTAAAATGGGGATTAAATGCCTGTTCTCCCTTCCCTTTAGATGGTGAAACCCACGTGGGACAGAGACTGTCTCATTTCATCATCTTATACCTACCCCAGTTCAATTTGATTATCAAGTATCTTCCCCAGGGTTTAGCACAAAATAGGAGCTCAACAAATAGCACACGATTACTAATTATTATTATCATTTTGCAAGGGTCAACTATGTTTAAGCCTACTTCTTTAGATTTCACTTCTCCTCACTGAATGCCATGGACTGCATCCAGGACATAAACCTGCCTAACATAGCACCTGCCCTCTCAGGGTCATACTTGGAGAGTTTCCAGTAATCTACCAGTCTTGACTATGGGAGAGAGAGTCAAGCAGAGGCATATCATTTCCATTCCTAGCTTAGGCATTGGCTAGCTAGTGGCAGGCAATCTGCTACAAGTCAAAACTCACCTGTGCTGGGCAGCAGCGGCATGGGAGAGAGTCGAGGGTGGAGACTCAGGTTTACTGTGTGGGACACAATGGTAAACCACTTCCAGATTTTTACCAAGAAAACTCTATGGATCCACTACCAGAACGATTGCAGATGGAGGTGGGGCATTCTGGGAGAGATGTGTCCATGGCATCGCTATGGGTAGGACACGACTCGACAGCAGAAACAACGACAAACGTAGCATCAAAACACTTTCCCAAACATACTGGTAGACTTTTGAAATAGTATTTTCTCTATTTCTTAGTATTACTATCAGTCTCCTCACCTAGACTGTAAGGGCAGTAGGGAGTTGGCTATACATTCCGTTGTATTGTACTCTCTCAAGCACTTAGTACAGAGTTCTGCACATAATAAGCACTCAATAGATACCACTGGTGATGATGATGATGGTGCATCATCTTTACTTGTAGATGCTCCATTCAACCAGCACTGTCCTGGAAAATCCGGGAGTTAAATCCACAGGTGACTAACTTCACAGGCATCTCGTAGGAACTAAATTCATTACCACCTCTGCATTTCCATTTCCACCATGACTGAAGGAAGGACACAATCATCCCTCATTGAGTACTCTACCCTTAACCTCCTTTCCCCTCTCTTCTCTCCTTCCTTTCTGTGGGTTGGGATTTGCATATCAGCTTAAAGTGCACATTACCCAGCAAATATTGAGAGGCAGGGAGACAGTGGGAATCAGAAAACAATTCCCTAAAACCAGTGGGCCTAGTGGAAAGATCACAGGTCTGGGAGTCAGGGGATCTGGGTTCTAATCCCTGCTCTGCCACATGCCTGCTGTGTGACTGTGGGCAAGTAACAACTTCTCTGGGCCTCAGTTTTGTCATCTGTAAAATGGGGATTCAATCTCTCTGGTTATCTCTCTTTCTTCGTCTGTGCACTCCTTGTGGGTCAGGGACAGCTTCTGGTTCAGTTATCTTAGATCTACTCTGGTGCTTAATATATAGTAAGCACTTAACAAATATCACAATTATTAGCAGTATTATATAGAACTTTTGTGACCTTACATAGTCCCAAATGACTATATATTCTCAGTCAATCTATTGTATTTATTGAGCACTGGGTGAAAAGCACTGTAGTAAGTGCTTGGGAGAGTACAATATAATGGAGTTGGTATACACGATTCCAGCTCAGAATGAGTTTACAGTCTAGAGGGGTCTTGTCTCATGCCATCGAGTCATTTCCCACCCATAGCGACTCCATGGACACATCTCTCCCAGAACACCCCACTCTCCATCTACAATCGTTCTGGTAGTGGATCCATAGAGTTTTCTTGGTAAAAATACAGAAGTGGTTTACAATTGCCTTCTTCCGGGAAGTAAACGTGAATCTTCACCCTCAACTCTCTCCCATATCACTCCTGCCCAGATTGGGTGGTTTTTGACTTGTAGCAGATTGCTTTCCACTCTCTATCCACTGCCCAAACTAGGAATGGAATGGATATGCCTCTGCTTGACTCTCCCTCCCATAGCTGTGATTGGTAGAGTACTGGAAACTCTCCAGGTACGACCTGAGAAGGGGTCTAGAGGGGTAGATAGATATTAATTATAAATAAATAAAATTAAATCTATTCTCATTGAATCTATCCTTTGCTCTAATAATCCCTCATCCATTGACTATTTCCAAGCAGAACTAGGAATCCTCTGAAACAATACAAACTCTGACATCAGTTTGGAATATGGAGGAAGATGAGAATTTTGCTCTCTCTCTCCTCTTCTTAACAGGTAGAGAAGAGGTAGGTCAGAAACGATTAGTATCAGTATTGCAATTAGGACTAGAATCCAACACTTCTTTCTGCTTAATATATTGTTTCTTCCTTTCCAACAATGCTCCAGAAGTCTTTCAGCTAGACTTTCGTTCATTCAATAGCTATTATTAAATGAATCCCACCTCGAGTTGTGGAGCCAAGTAAACTTGTTGTGGGCAGGGAATGTATCCACCAACTCTATTATATTGTAATTTCTCAAGTGCTTAATACAGTGCACTGCATACAGTAGGTGCTCAATAAATCTGATTTATCGATTGAAGTGTGTTCAACAAAACTGGAATTAAATATGGCAATGCTGAGTGGAATCCTAAAGCGAATAAGATAAATTTTCAGTACTATATCATATTCCTCCCTGACCCTCTGCTTCCTGTCTATCCCCCTCTCCAGTCCTTACCTCATTTATTCATTCTATTGTGTGTGCAAAGTGCTATAATAAATGCTTGGCAGAGTACAATACAACAGAGAAGCAGCGTGGCTCAGTGGAACGAGCACGGGCCCTGGAATCAGGACTCATGAGTTCGAATCCCAGCTCTGCCACTTGTCGGCTGTGTGACTGTGGGCAAGTCACTTAACTTCTCTGTGCCTCAGTTCCCTCATCTGTAAAATGGGGATTAAGACTGTGAGCCCCACGTGGGACAACCTGCTTCCCCTATGTCTACCCAGCGCTTAGAACAGTGCTCGGCACATAGTAAGCGCTTAACAAATACCAACATTATTATTAACAATAAACAAATGCATTCCCTGCCCACAACGAGCTTACTTCACTCTGATGCCCAGATAGTTTTTCTAAAAAACTGTTCAGTCCTTGTCTCCCCACTCCTCAAGAACCCCCAGTTGTTGCCCACGCCCTCCACATCAGATGGACGCTCCTTACTATTGGCTTTAAAGCACTCAAACAGTTCTCCCCCTTCTTATCTTATCTCTTTGACCCAACCTGCACATTTTGCTCGTTTAGCTCTAACCAACGCACTTAACCTTGAGCTCACTTATTTTACCATGACTCCTTACCTACGATTTCCCTTTGCCCTGGAACCCCCTCCCCCTTTGCCTACAGCATGGCATAGTGGATAGAGCCCAAGCCTGGGACTCAGAAGGTCATGGGTTCTAATTCTGGTTCCACCACTTGTCTGCTGTATGACTATGGGCAAGTCACTTTACTTCTCGGTCCCTCAGTTACCTCATCTATAAAATGTGGATCGAGACTGTGAGCCCCAAATGGGACAGGGACTGTGTTCAATCTGATTTGCTTGTATCCACCCTAGTGCTTAGTACAGTACCTGGCACATAGTAAGCCCTTAATAAATAACACAATTATTATTATTATACGACAAACCACCAATCTTCCTGCCTTCAGATGCTTCTTAAAATCTCATCTCCTCCAACCAGCCCTCCTCAATTAAGCTCTCATTTGCCCTACTTGCTCTCCTTTCAGGAACTGACTCTCTCTGCAGTTTGATCTGTGCTTAGAACAGTGCTCAGCACTTAGAACAGTGCTTGGCACATAGTAAGTGCTTAACAAATTCCTTCATTTTTATTATTATTATCTGTACCTTTTAAGTATTTTATGTTCACCCTATGTTCAACCACACAGCACTTCCGTACATATCCATAATTTATTTTAATGTCCATCTCCCCTTATAGACATGGCAGCTCCCTGTAGGCAAGGAACTTGTTTACCAACTCTGCTCTATTGTGCTCTGCACACGGTAAGCACTCAGTAAATACCAGTGATGGATTGATTGATTGATTGATTACACATTCTGACTATTAAGGTTTAGCTCTTCCAAGCTGTCAACCATGCAAAAAGGTAGAATATAATGAAAAAAATCCATCTCCCTCTTTCCTTTCTGAAGAGGCTGTTGTCAACCAGATGAGCTTTTCAGGGTTTGAAAGACACTAGATTGAGCTCATATTCTGCATCTTCTTTTCCTGTGAGCAAATAAATATCATCTGGTATTGCCTTATGATGAGAACAGAAATCTGGAGCTGCCCTCTGGAACCTAGGCAAGAGAAGTAGCGTGGCTCAGTGGAAAGAGCACGGGCTTTGGAGTCAGAGGTCATGAGTTCGAATCCCAGCTCTGCCACTTGTCGGCTGTGTGACTGTGGGCAAGTCACTTAACTTCTCTGTGCCTCAGTTCCCTCATCTGTAAAATGGGGATTAAGACTGTGAGCCCCACGTGGGACAACCTGATTCCCCTATGTCTACCCCAGCGCTTAGAACAGTGCTCGGCACATAGTAAGCGCTTAACAAATACCAACATTATTATTATAGAAGTGAGGGTGCTGGGGCCTAGACTTTGACATGAATTCTTAGTTCAGTAACTGGGTATACTATTATTCCATGATCCAAGGTAGATTCAACCCTCCACTGTCATCTATGGCTGCAGGGCTACAAAACGATGTTGGTTTTTTAAACCTGCAATTGACCACCAAAAGCCACTGAATTAAATATTTAAGCTTGACTATGACTGTCCAAAGAATCACCCATCTTTTGAGGTTTTATGTCACCTAGAACCTGAGAATGTCATTTTCTACATCTGATTTCATGCCAGGTGGCTCACAGTCCCCAAAGGGACAGGAACCCTGTGTAATTCTGTCTTGTGTATTTTTCCCCGCACTTAGGACAGTGCTCTGCACACAGTAAGCATTTAATAAATACTATTACAACTACTACAGTGTAGCCTAGTGGAAAAAGCCTGGGCCTGTGAGTCAGATTTTAATCCTGGTGCTGCCACTAGTCTGCTCTGTGACCTAAGACAAGTCCCTTAACTTCTCTGTGTGTTAGTTCCCTCATCTGCAAAAGGGGATCCAAAACCTGTGCTATCTCCTACTTAAGACTGTGGGCTTCATATGGGATCATGCATCTCCCCCAGTGCTTAGTACAGTGCTTGGCACATAATAAGCACAAAACTCAAACCACAACTATCATAGAATTGGTAGAACTGGCAAGAAACCAAGGCTGAGAAAAAGTTTTTTGTGGTCAGAGGAGTTAACTGAGCAGGGAATAAGGTTTCCTGAAGGAAAGGAGCAATCATATCTAAAAAGAGACCCTTTGGTGTATGGAGGGAGAAGTTTTGACCATTAATCTAATTATATTTCTTTTTCTAGAGATTGCCAAAACAATCTATAAAATTAAAAGACAAATAGCCCATTAGTCAAATCTTGGATGATTTCATGAAATATCTTTCAGGGGAAATAAATGACCTATGGAAAAGCTACATCAGTATAATTAAGGACTTTCATTGACTAAATAAACACTCAGGCTTCCTGAGTAAAATGAACACTAATCATTTCCTGATTTCATCTTTAAATCTTAAAGGGAATTATTAGAGTGCTTGCATTTGGTAGAGGCAGACTAGAAGGTCTCTAACTTCTTCATGGGATTTTCTTTAGAATCACTTTCAAACAAACTTCCATTTTAGTGCCCAGAATAGTGGCAATCAATCAAATAATTGATGGCTCTTATTATGCACTTACCATATGCAGAGCAGCCCTTGGGAGAGTACAGTACAATAGAGTTGGTAGACAGGATCCCTGCCCTCAAGGAGTTTACAATCTGTTGACAGGCTTAGGAAAAGCTTCTCTTTTATCTGACAAAGAGTTTCCTTGTCATTCACCAATGAAGTTGTGAACACACCTGAATGGTCTGCTGAGAGATTCTGGTTCAGGCACAGCTGCTCTCTCATTCCCCAGACTGCTCCTTCATAACCCAGTGTGCTCCATTCTTGTCTCCACATGGAGAAGCAGCGTGGCTCAGTGGAAAGAGCACGGGCTTTGGAGTCAGGGCTCATGAGTTCGAATCCCAGCTCTGCCACTTGTCGGCTGTGTGACTGTGGGCAAGTCACTTAACTTCTCTGGGCCTCAGTTCCCTCATCTGTAAAATGGGGATTAAGACTGTGAGCCCCACGTAGGACAACCTGATTCCCCTATGTCTACCCCAGCGCTTAGAACAGTGCTCGGCACATAGTAAGAGCTTAACAAATACCCACATTATTATTATTATTATATGTAGACATGAGTGTTCTCTCAGCAGATGGTATCCCATAACTCACTGGGACCACAGTGCCCCAAAATATGCTGAAGCTACATGAATTTGGCTCCATGCCTGATGTCATATGAAAGCCAGGCTTAGTCTCCTGAAGGGAAGATAAAGCAGCATTGTAATATTGGATGGTCCTCTTATACTGGTGGCCTGAGGGTCACCCCAGTGGAGCAAGACTACCAGTGCCTCTCCACTCCAGGCTCTCAGAAGCCCCTTCTCCAGCACAGCAGAAGGAGGACAACTTTGCAGCTGCCCAAATCCAGATCCCACAACCTATCTCAGAGTCTCAATCATACCCTGAAACCCTACTTCATCCATCAGTCTTTCCCTGATAAATTCCCAGCACCCCAAGGTTTACAAACCCATCAGCCACCTCTAGCCTCAGCTCTTAGGAATGTATGTTACTTAATTGTACATTCAATTTATTTAGATTACATTTTCATTATTTGGTGTGTTTTGATTGCCCCAGTGGATAGAGCATGGCCCTGGGAATCACCTGTGTGACCTTGGGCAAGTCACTTAATTTCTCTGAGCCTCAATTACCTCATCTAGAAAATGGGGATTAAGATTGTGAGCCCCATGTGGGACATGTACTATGTCCAACCCAATTACCTCGAATCTACCCCAGCACTTAGTAGAGTTCCTGGCACAAAGTAAGTGCTTTGTCATAAAAAATTGATATTAATAATAATTGTGCTATTTGTTAAGCACTTATTATGTGCCAAGCACCATATTAAGCACTGGGATAGATACAAGATAATAGCTTCAGAACAGTCCTTGTCCCTAACAGCGTTCACAGTCTAAGAAAGAATCAATCGATGAGTCATATTTATTGAGTGTTTACTATGGACAGAGCACCATACTAAGTACTTTGGAGAATACAATATAACAGAGTTGGTAGACATGTACATTGCCCAGAGTGAGCTTACAGTCTAGAAATGAGTTTAGTCTAGAGATGAGGTAATTGTCTAGAGAAGGAGAATGGATATTTGATTCCCATTTTACAGATGGGAAAACTGAGACACAGCAAAGTTAAGTGACTGGCCCAAGAACACACAGTGGGCAAGCAACAGTGTCAGGATGTAGGATCCAGGTCCACTGATTTCCAGACTTGAGCTCTTTCCACTAGGACACACTGCTTCTCTCTTTTTGATTATTTTCATGCCTTTCCCCTGATAATAGTTTAAGCTCCTTGAGGGCAGGGCAGCTTATTAATTTTTGGTTTGTATTTGCCGAGGGTTTAATACAGTGCACCCACCCAGTGGGTCAATCAATCAATCAATCATGTATATTGAGCATTTACTGTGTGCAGAGCACTATACTAAGCTCTTGGAAGACTGCAATATAACAGAGTTGGTAGTCACGTTCCCTGCCCACAATGAACTCAAAAAATGCTATTTTTCTGCTATTACAGGAACTAATAATAATAATTCTGGTATTTATTAAGTGCCAAGCACTGTCCTAAGCACTGGGGTGGGTACAAGGAAATCAGGTTGGACCACTTTCCCTGTCCTGCATAGGGCTCACAGTCTTAACCCCCATTTTACAGATGAGGTACCTGAGGCCGAGAGAAGTAAAGCAACTTGCCCAAAGTCACACAGTAGACAAGTGGGAGAGCTGGGAGCTGCAATTTAATTTTACCCACGACCTCCTGACTCCCAGGCCTGTGCTCTTTCCACTATATCCCAGTGCTTCCCTCAAAGCCTACAGCACCTGGTGTTCCCAGGTATTCTCCCATCCAAATACTAACCAGTTCCCAACTGTGCTTAGCTTCTGAGATCAGATGAGATCAGGCATGTTCAGGGTGTTATGGCCGTAGACAAGTATGACTCATCTGATTATCCAATATCTACCACAGCACTTAATCGATCAATCAGTGGTATTTACTGAGTACTGGCACTGAACTAAGCAACTGGGAGAGTACAGTACAGCAGAGTGGGTAGCTGGATCTCCACCCACAAGGATCTTACAGTCTAGAGGGGAAGACAGATGCTAATTTAAACAAATAAATAACCTAGTATGCATTTAAAAATACCATATTTATTCTTCTCCAGTAGATCAGTATCTCTAAAGTATGTTATTCCTTGGTTTTGCTTTTAGGAATCTCCAAGATTAAATTGCAGCTCCAAGCTCTGCATCTGCTAATCATGTTACTGCCTGATGCCAACAGAGACACAGCCAAGGTATGTACCGTGATCACGGTCTCACCCATCTGTGCCTGTGGGCAAGGAGATTTTCCCTTTGTGATCAGGAAATATGGTCACCTATTAATTATTCTGATTAAACTGGGGGATTTGCCCAGCCCCTTCTGCTTTTCCCTCCCTATTGCTGACCCAGTCATCTATTTCATCATTCATTAGCAACTGTACAAGTCTGGAAAAGGCAGCAGGAAAGAGGGTGAAACTCATATGATTCCATTTTGCTACTTGTTTTTACCCTGGCAAAATTTTCCAGGAGATATCATTGCCTAAAATAGATTTTGAATGCTACTGTTAATTTCAATCAACCAAGCTGGTCTACACTAGCATGTATTAAGCAAGGTTTTCCAGTCATATTTTGTGAACTTTCACTCATTATTCTTCTCAAATGCCCACTTTTGTAAATTCTTTTCCTCCTCAAGTCTAAGAAAAACAATGTCCCTGATGCCCTGATACTGGATGAATTGAGAAAAAGGCAATACTTCAGGGATTCCAGCCCAGAGTTGAAATGAGTCATTGGGAGCTGGGAAAGACCCCAGCAGCAGATAGCAAAGTTTGGAGGCCAAAGAACTCAAAGCCAAAAGCCTAATGAAATTCTCTATGCTGCCTGTGTCCAGATGAAGAGATTCAAGAAAGAGCCAAACTGATGCCTAAAGGACAATAATCCCTACTTCCCCAACAAGCGTGACTGGCTAAATTCTTCAGAGATGCTGAAACTTAGGAACATTTTGTTTTCCAATTCTGGTGCTGGCTTGGCTTGGATCTCCTGGTTCTTGGATTTAGACCATCCCTTTTATCGTGCTTGTCTGAGAGCTGAAATCCCTAGGGTCAGAAAATCTGGAGCCCTCAAGAGACTTGAGCCTTCACTTAGAGAGTGGCTAAACTGACCTCTGACCCTGATCCCTTCTGATCCTTCTTTCCTCCCTTTTGAAAATGTGCCAGAAACAGTTTCTCACTGGGGAGTCCTTCATTTAATCCCCTCAGAGACTGGAAGGAGGGCAGAATTTAAAGACAACAGAGAAAGTGGCCAAAAATTGAATTAGTTTCACAAGATCTGGGTTTTCAAGCTGTCTGAACTGATTTATCCTTCCCCTAGTTTAGCTGAGAGGTGGTACTGGCTTAGAACTGTGGGTAATTTAATACTCTAAAATTCTAAAGAAGGGATTTTTTTCTTAGTGGAATTTTTCTGAAAGGAAAGTAATATGTTCAATTTTAAAATCACATTAACCACAAGTAATGGCATTATCAAACCGAGTTGGATTCCTTATGGTGCAGCTAATACATGAAAATTAATAAACAGTGAATCTGTCATATTTATTAAGTGCTTACTATATGCAGAGCACTATACTAAACATTTGAGAGACTACAATATAATAGAGTTGGTAGACACATTCCCTGCCCATGTAAAGGACAGTCTTTGTTTTGAAGCAGTCTGTGGGAAAAATTACTAATTTCACTTATGAGAATGCTAAGAAAATGGTAAAACATACAATCTTGACAAATTCAGGGCCCCTACCTAAGTTTCCAAAGTCACTTGGAAGTGAGAAAGAGTGATGAATAAAGGATGAAAGACAGAGGGAAGAGCATGGGTAAGAGAATCAGAGGATGAGTGACCTAATCCCAGCTCTGCAATTTGCCTACTGTGTGACCTTGGGCAAGTCACTTAACTGACCTCAGTTTCATCATCTATAAAATAGGGATTAAGCCTCTGTTTTCCATCCCCCTTAAACTGTGAATCCCATGTGGGACAGGGACTGTGTCTGACCTGACCTGCCTTCTCCTTGATGTTCCCATCACTGTAGACAGCACCACCATCCTCCTTGTCTCATGAGCCCGGAATCTTGGCATTATCTTTCACTCATCTCTCTCATTCAACCTATATATTCAATCCATCACCAAATTCTGTCAGTTCAACCTTCGATCCTAACGGTTCACAGCATTGCTAAAATCCACCCTTTCCTCTCTATCCAAACTGCTACTGCATTATTCCAGGCACTACTGTACTTTGATAACTGCAACAGCCTCCTTGCTGACCTCCCTGCCTCCTGTCCCTCCTCACTTCAGTCCATACTTCACTTACCGCCCAGATCATCTTTCTGCAAAACTGTTCAGTTCACGTTTTCCATTCCCCCTCTCATTAAACATAAACTCCGTCCATCGACTTTAAAACATTTAATTACCTTGCCCTCTCATTCATTCATTCATTCATTCATTCATTCATATTCATTCAGTCATATTTATTATGACTATGTGCAGGGCACTGTACTAAGCGCTTGGAAAGTACAATTCGGTTCTCCTACTTTGCCTCCCTGATTTCCTACTATGATCCAGTCTCCACACTTTGATCTTCTAATATCAACCTACTTGCTCTAGCTCTATCTTGTCTATCTCATCACTGACCCTCTCTCCCAAATCTTGTCTCTGGAATGCCCTCCCTCTTCATATCTGACAGATGATCACTCTCCTCACCTTCAAAGCCTTAATGAAAGCACGTTTTCTCCAGAGGCTTCTTCCACAGCTGAGCCTTCATTTCCTCTTATCCCACTCCCTTCTGCATCACCCCAAATTTGGATTTGCGTCCTTATTCACCCCTCCCTTAGCCCCACAGCACTTGTGTACATACCCATAACTGGTTTATATGTCTGTCTTCCCCACCTAGACTGGAAGCTCATTATAGGAGGGGAACATGCCTACCAACTCTGTTATATTGTACTATCCCAAGTATTTAGTACAGTGCTCCAAACAAAAACTCCTCACTCTAGGCTTCAAGGCTCTCCATCACCTTGCCCCTTCCTACCTCTCCTCCCTTCTCTCTTTCTACCACCCACCCCGCACGCTCCGCTCCTCTGCCGCCCACCTCCTCGCCGTCCCTCGGTCTCGCCTATCCCGCCGTCGACCCCTGGGTCACGTCCTCCCGCGGTCCTGGAACGCCCTCCCTCCTCACCTCCGCCAAACTGATTCTCTTTCCCTCTTCAAAACCTTACTTAAAAATCACCTCCTCCAAGAGGCCTTCCCAGACTGAGCTCCTCTTCCCCCTCTACTCCCTCTGCCATCCCCCCTTTACCTCTCCGCAGCTAAAGCCTCATTTTCCCCTTTTCCCTCTGCTCCTCCACCTCTCCCTTCCCATCCCCACAGCACTGTACCCGTCCGCTCAACTGTATATATTTTCGTTACCCTATTTATTTTGTTAATGAATTGTACATCGCCTCGATTCTATTTAGTTGCCATTGTTTTTACGAGATGTTCTTCCCCTTGACGCTGTTTAGTGCCATTGTTCTTGTATGTCCGTCTCCCCCGATTAGACTGTAAGCCCGTCAAACGGCAGGGACTGTCTCTATCTGTTGCCGACTTGTTCATCCCAAGCGCTTAGTACAGTGCTCTGCACATAGTAAGCGCTCAATAAATACTATTGAATGAATGAATGAATGAATAGTATTGTACTCAATAAATTAACTTGTTTCTAAACTAGAGGTTTGTACACTTCTTGGCGTACAGTAAATGCTTAAGAAATTCCAGTTTTAATTATTATTAGGGAAAAAAGGTAGAAGGAAGGAAGGGAATGTGGGAAGGAATGACAGAAAAATGGAATAAGGAAGGGAGAGAGAGGTTTTAGAAATGATTGGACTATACTGTTACAAGAATGATATTCTCCGGTAGGCCTTCTTGACGTTCCTCAAGAAAGTGATTGCAAACGAAGGGAAAAACAAAATGAGCTTGTGGAATGTTTCCATGATTGTGGCCCCAAATCTCTTCATCTACAAAGGCAAGCGCTCCAACCAAGAAGAAATGCAGACGGCCGCGACAACAGCCCATATTGTTCGACTTCTGATTCGCTACCAGGATATCCTGTGGACCGTGAGTACTCCCTACCCAATCGTTATCATCTCTCGGCGCTCTGTTTTGCTCTCTAGTATCTCTGCATCTATGTGGGGGGGCTCTGTGGGACAGCCCCCGGCGTGTAGAACAGCGTGGGTGCCCCCCCCAACAGCACACTGTCCCCCAGTTTCAGCAAATCATCATGGTCTGAGGCTGCCCACTTGGAAACCTCCTTGAGAGTAGTAGTCACCATCCTTTTGTGTGTACTATGATGTTTGCTTTTTGTGTCTTCAATACCGCCATCACTTTCTGTACGATTGTCACAGCAAGCTTACTGATCCTGGACAGCCTTGACTGAGATTATTTCTGTCTCCCTGTCTAGACTATAAGCTTATTAGGGGCAGCGAACATGACTGCTAATTCTGGGGTACTGAACTCTCCCAAGTTCTTAGTACAGTATTCTGCATGTAGTAAGTGCTCAATCAATTCCATTGGTTGATTGATTGATTATGGTGACTTCTGAGCTGACGCAGCCTGAGGGAGGGGAGTCAGTTGTTTTATTTTAGGGAGCTACCCCATCCAGAGCTCCGAATGATCTCTCTGAAAATAACGATAGTATTGGAGGACTGTAAGCTTGTTATGATCAGGCAATGTTGTATTGTACCCTCCCAAGCACTTAGTACACTGCTCTGCACATAGTAAGCACTCAGTAAATCAGATTGATTGATTTATAGTAGTAGTATTATTAATAATCTTTAGACTGTATGCTTCTTGTGTTCAGGGAACATGTCTACCAACTCTCATTCATTCATTCACTCATTCCCTCATTTAATTGTATTTATTGAGTGCTTACTGTGTGCAGAGCACTGTACTAAGTGCTTGGAAAGTACAGTTTAGCAATAGAGACAATCCCGCCCACAACGGGCTTACAGTCCCAAAGGGGGGAGACAGACATCAAAACAAGTAAACAGGCATCAATAGCATCAATATAAATAGAGTTATAGATATATACACATCAAAATAAGTAAATGGCATTAATATAAATGAATGGAATTATAGATATGTACATATCTACACAGGTGCTGTGTGGTGGGGAGGGGGATAGAGGAAAGGGAGCGAGTCGGGGTGATGGGAGGGGAGCTGAGGGAAAGGGAAGCTTAATCTGAGAAGTCCTCTTGGAAGAGGTGAGCCTTCAGTAGGGCTTTGAATGGGGGAAGTATGATTGTTACTCTCCCAAGTAATCAGTGGTTTTTAATGAGCATTTACTGTGTGCAGAGCACTGTACTAAAGGGCTTGGGAGAGGACAATACAATACAATTAGCAGACACATCCCTTGCCCATAAGGAGCAAGTACCTGATACTAAGCCCTGGGAAAGAAGTACATGGATGAGTTATAGTCAGAGCTTCCATGACTGTGGCCCCAAATATCTTCATCTACAAAGGCAAGCGCCCAAGGGATTCCCAGAGGAAAAGGTGGGGAGAGGTTTCTTGAAAACACACAAGAAAAGATGAAACAAAAATGTAAAAGTCTAGGACAAAAATAAATAGTACAGGAAAAGTTAAGTTTCAGGATTTTCATGGCCCAGACCACCAAACATAAAAGTCATGGCAGGAGCCTTCCTGATGCTTAAATAGTTGAGATGGCCTCATTCTACTACTGGGGTTTGAGTCCTGCCAGATTGGAGCAGAGGCTGATGGGAGTCCCAGTGGCGTGGGTGGGTGGGTGAGGGTCAAGGTGCCGTCAACTCTCTGTCTCCTATATGGCCTGGCACTGGAGGTTAGGAGTAAGGGGAGAAGTGGTCCAGTAGGCACATAGGGTGGAAAGAGAGAGAAAAGAAAGGGCACAGGGAAAAGAGAGAGGGGATGAGGGGGAAGAGAGAGAGAGAGAGAGGAAGGGTGAGGGGGAGAGGTAGGAAGGAGGACAGAGCAAGGGAGAGAGAGGAAAAAGAGAGAGGAAGAGGAGAAGAGAGGAAAGAGACAGAGAGAGGCAGAGAATGAAAGGAGAGAGGGAGAGAGAGAAGGGAAGAGAGAGGGAGAAGGAAAGATGAGGAGGGTGAGAGGAAGTGAGGTGGAGAGGGATAGAGAGAAGGGGGGAGAGAGGGAGAGTGGAGAGAGAGGAAAGAAAGAGGAAAATGGGAATGAGAGGGAGGGAGGAGGGGTGGGGGAGTTAGAAAAAGAGAGAAACAGAAAGGGAGACTAAAGCCAGAACAGGTCAATCGATGGTAGTGTAAGAAGCAGCTGGCGGCCTCACCATTTCTTCTCCTTTCCTCTAGGTTCCAGCCTTCCTGATTTCTCAGGTGAGAAAGATGAATGAGGCAGCCATAAACAATACCAAGAAGCAGCTGATGTTTGACAAGAGTGTAAGAAAACTCCTGAGGAGAAAGACCATGGATCGAGAGAGGCCCGAAAGGCCAGAGGTGAGGTAGATGGAATCAATGCACAAGCCAGTTTCCCCGGTCAGGCACAATATGAAATGCGGCAAAGAACTACGACCCCACCAACTAGCAGGCCTGATGATAAACTGTGGCAGTGGAAACCCCATTATTGCCTAGCCCAGGGCAACAAGTTACAAGCTCAACAAAGCAGCAGGCACTGCTACTTTGAGGACATTTCCTCTCCTAGCCCTAATCATAATAATAATGATGATGATATTTATGAAGCGCTTACTATGTGTCAAGCACTGTTCTAAGTGCTGGGGTAGGTACAAGCTGATCAAGTCAGACTCAGTCCCTGTCTCATATGGGGCTCCACGGTGTTAATCCCCAATTTATAGATGAGGTAACTGAGGCACAGAGAAATTGACTTGCCTAAGGTCACATAGCAGACAAGTTGGAGGAGCCAGGGTTAGAACCCAGATCTTTCAGACTCCCAGGCTTGTGTTCTGTCCACTAGGACACGCTGCTTCCCATCATAAGGCGTTTAGGATGATGGCCCAGTGAGCTGGTCACCAAGAAAATGAGCCTTCACTTCTGAAGGTGAAGTCTTCTGTTAGATGCCACCAAGGAGCAATGTGGATGGGTGGAAGTATAGTAAATTCAACTCTTGAGGAGATATGAGATACCGGGGGAAACAGCTCCCAGGTTTGACCTCCTAGGAGAGATTTGTATGGGGAAGTTTGTGTCAACGTCACCCCGAGAAATTGAACATCACCAGTTGACAGGATTTAAGCAGCACGCATTACAGCTCGGATGAATGGAGACCTTAGTCCTTTGAACAGATTTTGGGGATGCTTAATGGATAAGGGGTCAGCAGGCCATCTATAACTTCTGAGAAGGAGCAAGGCTGACGACAGCAAGAAAGGAATGGCTTTGCCATGAATCTGGGAATGAGAGGCTTGACTCCAGAAATCCCAGCTCTGCCACTTGTCTGCTGTGTGATCTTGTGCAAGTCATTTTACTTCTCTGTGCCTCAGTTACCTCATTTGCAAAATGGAGATTAAGACTATGAGTCCCATTCGGGACATGGACTGTGTCCAACCCGATTTGCTTTCATCCACCCCAGCGTTTAGTAGAGTGCCTGACTCGTAGTAAGCACTTAACAAATGTCATAATTATTATTATTACCCAGCCAGTGCTAAATTCAGTGCCTGGCACATAGTAAGCATTTAATGAATACCACAATTATTATTATTATGACCCATGGATTCAGGCTTGCCCTGAAGCCTCATATTCAGATATCCTCTCTGATAACTACAGAACGGACACAGAATTTGTTTCTCTTTCATTTTGAAGGGTTTATGAGTTCCATTAGGTGAGATTGTTTGGAGCAAACTAGTAAAAATTTTCATCCCTCTTTCTCTCTCCCCCCCTCCTTTTTTGTTTTGTTTTTTTTTACGGTATTTGTTAAGTGCTTGCTATATGCAAGGCACTATTCTTAAGTGCTGGAGTAGATACAAGCTAATCAGACTGGACACAGTCCATGTCTCAGGTGCCACATGGGGCTCACAGTCCTAATCTCCATTTTACAGGTGAAGTAACTGGGGCACACGGAAGTGACGTGATTTTCCCAAGGTCACAGAGTGGAAAAATGGTGGAGCTGGGCTTAGAACTCAGGTCCTCTAACTCCTAGACCCACGCTCTTTCCACTAAGCCATGCCACTTCCCTTCTCTTGGGAATGGCCAACCTTCAAAATCCTATTAACCACAAAATATCCCACAGCTTGAGCTTTCCTCATTAACCCAGCCGATCGGCAGCCAACCAGCACATCCCACAACCATTCTTTCCTCTCAACAAAGTCTTTGAAATATTCTATTTAGCTACATATTTATGTTGATTATTTGTTTTTTTCTGTCTTGCCTCTCCTTGGTGATTACAGTGGGGCAGAGACATGCCCTTTTTCTCAGCCATTTCTAGAGACATAGTACTGTACACCCCAGGTCAAGGCTACCCAGAGCATTTCCAGTGGCCCAATTATGCCCCACCCTCATATGCTTGAATATGGCCTGACAGAATTAGGCTCAGAAACCTGGGGCTTCCAGTGAGCGGGAAACAGTCTGGAACTACTCTTTTCAGGAGCTCACCCACAGACGAAGTGCTTTTAAGGTGCAATTCCTGCTTTAGCATATGTTCCCCATTTCTTTCTTCCCCTCTTTCCACCCTCCCCTGCAATGAATTATCAGTTGTCAGCAATCACGTTTAGTCTGGGCCTTCTGGGAAAAGGCGTGTTCTGGAGGTTCCGTGGGCATATCTACTGACAGCTTGAAAACATTTTATAGAATCCTTATAAATTTTATAGAATTTGCTTCAAGAACCCTGATCATTTTTGCCATTCAGAACAGCGGGGTTTTTGAAGTCATGCAAATGGCTATTCGGCTTGCCAGGCTGTGTCCTCTGGCATGCCTTCTCATTGTTCCAGAAGTGCCTCTGTTGGATCACAGCAGCTAAGAGTTGCATATGTAGATGCTTTTCATAAGGGAAGTAGTGTGGGCTAGTGGAAAGAGCATGTGTTTGGGAGTCAAAGAATCTGGCTTCCAATCCTGGCTCAGCCACTTATCTGTTGTGTGAGCTATCCAATCTGAAAATATTATATCTCCCCCAGCACTTAACAAATACCATTTTTATATTATTAACATCATTTGATGAGCCCTTGTTGGAAGCATCCTTATAAGGGATCACAGAACTGTGTCTCTGACACAATATTCAAGTTGGCCCTGACTTGAGGATTCTTTTTCTCTCTTGGGTCTGCAGTCCGACATACCAGAGGGAGTCATAAGAGTTTATGCTCCACTTCATTCTAAAGTGTCTATGGCCATTCAGCTCAACAGTCAGACCAAAGCCAAAGATATCCTGGCTCGATTTCACTGTGAAAACAGGTGAGTTTTACCAAAATGAGTAACTCCTAAAGCAATCAATGTGTCTGAGTGTGTATATGTGTGTATCCATGTGTGTGTGTGTACTTATGAGGGGATATGTGTGTATGTTTGCGCACAGGCGTGTGTGTGTTCTTCTGGGAGCCCTCTTCCCAGGTTGAAACTGCTCATTTTGGGTTGGACTGTGAAAGGCCTACTCACCTTTGGATTTCTCTCAGCTACACTTTGCATAAAGTCTTGAATCACAGTATTGATCTGATTCCCGAGTTGCAAAGATGGCCTTTGCTGAAAAATTACTTCTTGGGATCTTTTAGATAGGAGGATTTTGATTTTGGTTAGTGTATATCTGATAATAATCAATCAATGATATTTATTAAGCACTGGGTGCAGGACACTGTAGTAAGTGCTTGGCAGAGTACAATATATTTATCGAGCACTTACTGGGTGCAGGACTTTGTACTGAGTGCATGGTAGAGTACAATACAACTAAGTTGGCAGACATGTTTCCTGCCCACAGTGAGCTTACTGTCTATAATAGTAATACCAGTAGTGGTATTTATTAAGGACTTGTTTTGTCTTATGCTGTCGAGTCGTTTCTGAGCCATAGCGACCCCAAGGACACACCTCTCCCAGAACGCTCCGCTCTCCATCTGCAATCGTTCTTGTAGTGGATCCACAGAGTTTTCTTGGTAAAAATACGGAAGTGGTTTACCAGTGCCACCTTCCTCACAGTAAACTCGAATCTCTGCCCTCGACTCTCTCCATGCTGCCGCTGCCCAGCTTGGGTGAGTTTTGTCCTGTAGCAGATTGCCTTCCACTTACTAGCCACTGGCCAAGATGGGAATGGAATGGGTAGGCCTCTGCTTGATTCTCCCACCTGTAGCCCAGACTGGAAACTCTCCAAATGTGACCCTGAGTGGGGAGCTAAGGATTTACCTTAGGCTAAACACTGTACTAAGTGTTAAGGTAGATAAAATATAAGCAGATTAGACACAGCCCCTGTCTACATGCAAGCTGTAGACTGTAGCTCTAGACTGTAAACTCACTACGGTAGTGGAATATGTCTGCTAACCCTCCAAACGCTTAGCATAGTGCTCTGCACATAGGAAACACTCAAAATTACAACTGATTGATTGATTGATTACATGGGACCCACAGACTAAGTAGAAGAGACAAGAATTTAGTCCTCATTTTAGAGAGAAGGAAACTGAGGTACAAAGAAGTTAATTGACTTACCCAACGTCACACAGCAGGCAAGGTCGGAGCTAGGATTAGAACCCAGGGTCTCTGACACCCAGATCTGTGCTAGGTCCACAGGGCTACACCGCTTCTCTAATCTGATTATTTGATAATCAGTTATCTATTTTTTTTTTACTGAACAAATGATGGGGTAATGGCTAGAAAATGTACAATGCCAGTGTGCAGCATTTTCCAGCAAACACAGCCAAACTGAGTTGTGGCTCTCCTCTCCTCTTCCCTCTCCTAGACTATAAGCCTGTTGTTGGGTCTCTATCTGTTCCCAAACTGTACTTTCCAAGTGCTTAGTACAGTGATCTGCACACAGAAAGCGCTCAATAAATACGCTTGAAGGAATGAATGAATGCAGCATCATAATGATATGGCTGTGAGGGATTCTGACATTAATGAATTACAGACGTACAGAAGTGCTATGGAGCTGAGGGTGGGGTGAATGAAGGGTACAATCCAAGTGCCAGGGCAACACAGAAAGGAGGGGGGGAAGAGGAAATGAGGGCTTAATCAGGGAAGGCTTCAGTCAGTCAGTCAATCCTATTTATTGAATGCTTACTTTGTGTAGAGCACTGTACTAAGCACTTGTCAGAGTACAGTAAAAGAATATAACAGACACAGTCCCTGCTCACAACGAGCTTACAACCTAGAGGGATGGAGAAGTCAGGAGGAGGACAGGGTTTGGGTAGGAAATGAGGAGTTCTGTCTCGGACATGTTCCCTACGCATTCAACATCTGTAAAATGGGGGTGAAGGCTGTGAGCCCCGTGTGGGACATGGACTATGTCCAACCTGATTAGCTAGTATCTACCCAAGCATTCATTCATTCATTCATTCATTCAATAGTATTTATTGAGCGCTTACTATGTGCAGAGCACTGTACTAAGTGCTTGGGATGAACAAGTCGGCAACAGAGACAGTCCCTGCCCTTTGACGGGCTTCCAGTCTAATCGGGGGAGATGGATGGACAAGAACAATGGCAATAAATAGAGTCAAGGGGAAGAACATCTCGTAAAAACAATGGCAACTAAATAGAATCAAGGCGATGTACAATTCATTAACAAAATAAATAGGGCAATGGAAATATATACAGTTGAGCGGACGAGTACAGTGCTGTGGGGAAGGGAAGGGAGAGGTGGAGGAGCAGAGGGAAAAGGGGAAAAAGAGGGTTTAGCTGCGGAGAGGTAAAGCGGGGGTGGCAGAGGGAGTAGAGGGAGAAAAGGAGCTCAGTCTGGGAAGACCTCTTGGAGGAGGTGAGTTTTAAGTAGGGTTTTGAAGAAGGGAAGAGCATCAGTTTGGCGGAGGTGAGGAGGGAGGGCGTTCCAGGACCACGGGAGGACGTGGCCCAGGGGTCGACGGCGGGATAGGCGAGACCGAGGGACGGTGAGGAGGTGGGCGGCGGAGGAGCGGAGCGTGCGGGGTGGGTGGTAGAAAGAGAGAAGGGAGGAGAGGTAGGAAGGGGCAAGGTGATGGAGAGCCTCGAAGCCTAGAGTGAGGAGTTTTTGTTTGGAGCGGAGGTCGATAGGCAACCACTGGAGTTGTTTAAGAAGGGGAGTGACATGCCCAGATCGTTTCTGCAGGAAGATGAGCCGGGCAGCGGAGTGAAGAATAGACCGGAGCGGGGCGAGAGAGGAGGGAGGGAGGTCAGAGAGAAGGCTGACACAGTAGTCTAGCCGGGATATAACGAGAGCCCGTAGCAGTAAGGTAGCCGTTTGGGTGGAGAAGAAAGGGCGGATCTTGGCGATATTGTATAGGTGAAACCGGCAGGTCTCGGTAACGGATAGGATGTGTGGGGTGAACGAGAGAGACGAGTCAAGGATGACACTGAGATTGTGGGCCCGAGAGACGGGAAGGATGGTCGTGCCATCGACAGTGATAGAGAAGTCTGGGAGAGGACCGGGTTTGGGAGGGAAGATGAGGAGTTCAGTCTTGCTCATGTTGAGTTTTAGGTGGCGGGCCGACATCCAGGTGGAGACGTCCCGGAGGCGGGAGGAGATGCGAGCCCGAAGGGAGGGGGAGAGGACAGGGGTGGAGATGTAGATCTGTGTGTCATCTGCGTAGAGATGGTAGTCAAAGCCGTGAGAGTGAATGAGTTCACCGAGGGCAGCTCGAAGCAGTGTGCCTTAGTTTATAGAGCACGGGTTTGGAAGTCAGAAGGACCAGGCTTCTAACTCCGGCTCTGCCACATGTCTGCTGTATGACCCTGGGCAAGTCACTTCACTTCTCTGGGCTTCAGTTACCTCATCTGTAAAACGGGGATAAAGAGTGTGAGCCCCAGGTGGGACTTGTAACTTAACTTGTAACTTAACCCCAGCACTTGGAACAATACTTAGTGCATAGTAAGCATTTAACAAGTACCATAATTGTTATCATTATTATTATTATCCCAGAACTTAGCACCGTGCCCAGCACATAATGAGTGCTTAATAAAAATCAAAATAAATCAGAAAGGAACTAATAAAATCAGCCTTCTCTATAATTTGTGGCTTAGCAATGTACAGAGATACAACAGACACTGTCAGATAAAGACTTCCCTTTGCACCGGTCCTTTGGAGAGAGCTTTCTTTGATTTCGATTCTTTGATTCTTTGTTTTGTTTTGCTCTCTGTCTCCCCCTTTAAAACAGGAAGCCTGTTGTTGGGCAGGGATTGTCTCTATCTGTTCCCGAATTGTACATTCCAAGGGCTTAGTACAGGGTTCTGCACACAGTCAGTGCTCAATAAATATGTCTGAATGAATGAATGAATTTTGGCAGTGTGCAATAGATGCCATTCCAGTGAGAACTCTGCCACACCTATCACTATTAACTTGTGAGGTTTTCCAACCGGAGGCAAAGAAAACGGTGCAACTGTGTTAATCAGAACATATACTATCAGTAAACCTGCCTCTCCAGAACTGGGATTAAAAATGATAATATTTGTTAAGCACTTTTTTCAAAGGTATTTGTTATGTGCTACTATGTTCCAGGCACTGTACTCAGTCCTAAGGTAGATACAAGATAACTGAACTGGACACAGTTTCTGTCCCAGAAAGGGCTCACAGCCTTACTAACATTTGAGGGATGAGATAACTGAGGCATAGAGAAGTTCAATGACTTGACCAACGTCACCCATCAGACCCAGGTCCTCTGATTCCCAGGCCCCTGCTCTTTCCCGTAGACCACCCTGCTTCTCACTGACCTTACTTTGTGTCAATCACCATGCTGAGTTCTGGGTAGATAAAATACAATCACATGATAATGATAATTATGGCATTTGCTAAGCACTTACTATGTGCCAGGCACTGTAATAATAATAATAATGGTATTTGTTAAGTGCTTATACTTCTTACTATGTATCAAACACTGTTCTAAGCGCTGACTAAGCACTGGGTTGAATACAAGCTAATCAGGTTGGACACAGTCCCTGTCCCACGTGGGGCTCACAGTCTCAGTCCCCATTTTCCAGGTGAGGTAACTGAGGCAGAGAGAAGTGAAGTGACGAGCCCAAGGTCATACATCAAGTGGCAGAGCCAGGATTAGAACCCATGACCTTCTGACTCCCAGGCCCGTGCCATATCCACTATGCCACACATTCCCCAAGCATAAACCTACCACCATTAGTTTGGGGACACCTCTCCCCACATATACGGATACTTCCCGATCCTTCTCCTTTTCCTTGGCCATATTAGAATCATTTAAGAAGACCCATCGCAATTCTCTCATTCCGGATCTAATTGTTTGGCCTTATTGCTCACCCAGCCCCTCCCGGGTCAGTAGGGCCTGGAACTTTGAGAAATGCTAATGCTTCCTATCGCTCAGGGCCAGCTCCTTCATTGTTAGTGAGCAGAGAAGCATCATGGCATAGTGGATAGAGCACGGGCCTGGGAGACAGAGGTCGTGGGTTCTAATCCTGACTCTGCCACTTGTCTGCTGTGTGACCTTGGATTTGTCACTTCACTTCTCTCTGCCTCAGTTCCCTCATCTGTAAAATGGGGATTAAGACTGTGAGCCCCATGTGAGACAATCTGATTTCCTTGCATCTACCCCAGCACTTAGAATAGGGCTTGGCACATAGTAAGCACTTTACAAATTCCATTATTATTATTATTATTATTATTATTCGTTCATTCCACTCCTTGGGTCTTGTCCACCAATCCACAACTTTCGGGGAAACTGCTTTCCTGACTCCATTCCGCATCACACCAGTCTTCTAGCAGGAGGAGAGCCATGCCACGGTGACTCATCCTAAGCCTTGGGGAGGTTTGTGGGCAAGTTGGTTAGCCAGAGCAGTAATGGAGGAGAGGAGAGGATCAGGGAGTGGGTGATGACCACATTAGCACGGTAGTACAGTCACTCATCTTATCCCGACTGGAGTGCTGCATCAGCCTCCTTTCTGACCTCCCAACCTTCTGCCTCTCCCCACTTCAGTCCATACTCTGCTGCCCGGATTATCTTTCTACAGAAACGATCAGGTCATGTCACCCTCCTCCTAAAAAATTCTCCAGTGGTTGCCTATCAACCTTGGTATCAATCAAAAACTCCTCATTATTGGCTTCAAAGCTCCTTCTTACCACACCTTCCTGTTCTCCTTCTACATCCCAGCTTGCACACTCTGCGCCCCTTCTTCCCTCACCTCCTTTCTCTCCCTCTACATCCCAGCTTGCACACTCTGCTCCTCTGGTGTTGCTAACCTTCTCCCTGTGCTTCGTTATTGTCTGTCCCGCCTTCGACCAATGGCCCATATCCTACCTCTGGCCTGGGACACCCTCCCTCCTCAAATGCACCAATCACTCTTCCCTCCTTCAAAGCCCTACTGAAGGCACACCTCCTCTAAGAGACCTTCCCAGACTAAGCCCCCCTTTTCCTCAGCTCCTTCCTTCCCTTCCCTCCCCCCTCCCTTAGACTCACTCCCTTTGCTCTTCCCTTCCTACCCCACAGCACTTTATGTATATATGTATATATCTATAATTATATTATTTATATTGAAGCCTTTTTACTTGTTTTGATGTCTGTCTCCCTCCCACTAGACTGTAAACCTGGTCTGGGCAGGGATCGTTTCTCTTTATTACTGAATTATACTTTTCAAGTGCTTAGTACAGTGCTCTACACACAGTAAGTGCTCAATAAATCCGATTGAATGAATGAATGAACCACAGACAGGAGAGAGGTACATCACTTTCCCTTGGGGACCTCACATTTACTAGTGGTAATACATTACCCCTACCCTTTTCTGGGGCCTTCCTCTCACTAGAGGACCTGCAGGGTTTAAGCAGTATGGAAAACCAGCACGGCTTAGTGAAAAGAGCCCGGGCTTGGCGGTCCGGTGATCTAATGCCATATGCCCGCTGTGTGATCTTGGACAAGCCACTTACCTTCTCTGGGCCGCAGTTACCTCATCAGTAAAATGGGCATTAAGACTGTGAGCCCCACGTGGGACAACCTGCTTATCTTGTATCTACCCCAGTGCTTAGAACAATGCTTGGCACATAGTAAGCGGTTAATACCATAATTATCATCATTATTATTAAGCTTATGGGCCATAGGTGTGAGTCCTAGCCTGCAGAAGGGCATAACCAAAGGGAAGCATCCAGATTTCATGACACATATAGTAATAACAAAACAATATCATGGTAAGAAGCAGGAGGACATGAAGGGCAACCAAAACCACTAGAGGTTTGCTTTCTGTTTACAATTAAAGATTAATCCAATAATTACATAAAACAATCTATCAAAGAGAAATGTTCTTTTGGTCTTGGAGTCCCTATCTTTATCCAGATGACTGATGCCAAATCTCTAGACCAGTCGGTCTGGTGGGAACATATTCCTTTCCCTGCTGTTTCACAACGGGGTCCACATTGAATATAAGCTCTCAGGGAGGCCAAACACAGTCTAAGGTGGGAGGGAGAATGGTTATTTCATCGTCATTTTACAGATGAAAAAACTGAGACACAGAGATTTCAAGTTACTTGCCTAAGGTCATTTATCAGGTGAGTGAGTGGCAGAGTCAGGATTAGAATCTAGGTTTCCTGACTCCCAGACCCCATGCTCTTTATAGTAGCCCACACTGCAGGCATGGTTCACTGTGTAAACTGAAGAGAGTGATGCTGATTCATTAGCCACCAGTGAAAATTAATATTTCAACAACGTCTTTGTCAACTGAAGGTCAACATCTACTTCTTCCACAGATTCGTGGCGTGACCCAGATAAATATCTTAACTTGTCCATGCTCCAGCTCTCCTAACCTAAAAAAAAAGTCATATTTCCCACTGATCAATCAACATTATTTACCAAGCAACTACTGTGTACAGAGCACTGTACCAAGTGCTTAGGAGGTATATGAGAATTTGTACTCCCTTGCCCTCAGAGGAGTTTATAGTGTAGCAGAGAAGAGAGAGATAAAATTTCCCCAAAGCAGGAGAAAGAATAACTGAATATGTAGATGAGTAAAGTGCTTAAATAGTAGGATAGTGGCTGTGAGAACATAAGTGTATAATTGGCACAGAAGTGCTGAGGTTTATAGTTGGAAGAAAGATCTGGGGAGGAGAAAAATTAATTGGGAAAGATCTCAGCAGGACTTCGAGTTTCAGAAAGGCTTTAAAGAAAGGGACAGACCATAGTCTGGTGGATTTGAAGTGGGAAGGAAATTTTTGGCATGAAAAGTGTGGTATGGCTTGTTAATTAATTAAAACATTTAAGGCAAAGTACCATGAATACCTACAATGATGGGCTATTTAGGAAAGGCGTGATATATTTATTGTCCCCTGAAAAGAAAACAACTGCTTAACTTGTCCAGTTTCAATTCAATTAGCATATATATAATAATAATTATAGTTTTTGTTAAGCACTTACTATGTGCAGAGCACTGTTCTAAGCGCTGGGGTAGATACAAGGTAATGAGATTGTCCTACGTGGGGCTCACATTTTTAAATCCCCATTTTTACAGATGAGGTAACTGAGGCACCGAGAAGTTAAGTGAGTTGCCCAAGGTCACATAGCAGACAAGTGGTGGAGCCGGGATTAGAACCCATGACCCCTGACACCCAAGCCCGGGATCTTTCCACTAGCCACGTCGCTTCTCATAAATACCACTGATCGATTAATTAATTGATTGATGTCATATACAGACATGGGGGATTACACAAATTTATTGATGGAAAAGCAGATGGATCTAATGGGGTGAAGACCATATCTCTCTTACCTAATCATGGAAGGTTTCCTGGAAGAGGTAGGCTGAAGGATGGATGCCAGGTAACTGGGTGGATTAAGTTTGTTTACATTGGATATTTCAATGCCTGGGCTTGTGCTTTGATCTAAAAAGAGGACTGAAAAGTATAATTGTATTTCCCTTTTAGCTATGGATCACCAAGTAGCATTAAAGTCCAGAGCCAAAGCTTATATGAAATTGGAGGCAATATCGGTAAGCATTGTTGATCTTAGATTTTTTGAGTATTTACTGACCTTGTTGGAGAGGTTTATTATATATATAGTGTCATATACTGTTATTCCTATATCCAGTTTGATGTGATAGGGAGGTACAACAATGATTCAGTTCAGTCATCGATCAATTGTAATTATTGAGTGTTGACTGGGTGCAAAGCACTATACTAGGCGTTTGAGACTGTCAAGACTGAGCATGGCCTTGGGAGTCAGAAGGAAATGGATTCTAATTCTGTTTCTGCCACTTGTCTGATGTGTAATTTGGCCAAGTCACTTCACTTGCCTGTGCCTCAGTTCCCTCATAGTAGTAATAATAAGTATGGTATTTGTTCAGCACTTAGTGTGTGCCAGGCACTGTACTAAGCGCTAGAGTGAATACAAGCAAATCAGGTGGAACTAAATCCCTGTCCCACATGGGGTTCACAGTCTCAATTCCTATTTTATAGATGAGGTAACTGAGGCACAGAGAATAATAATAATAATAATGTTGGTATTTGTTAAGCACTTACTATGTGCCGAGCACTGTTCTAAGCGCTGGGGTAGACAAAGGGGAATCAGGTTGTCCCACGTGGGGCTCACAGTTCTTCATCCCCATTTTACAGATGAGGGAACTGAGGCACCGAGAAGTTAAGTGACTTGCCCAAAGTCACACAGCTGACAAGTGGCCGAGCCGGGATTCGAACCCATGACCTCTGACTCCAAAGCCCGTGCTCTTTCCACTGAGCCACGCTGCTTCTCTAGAACTGAGAACTGAAGTGAACTAGAACTGAACTGAACTGAACTGAACTGAACTGAACTAGAACTGAAGTGACTTGCCCAAGATCACACAACAGACAAGTGGTGGATCCGGGATTAGAACCCATGACCTCCTGACTTCCAGGCCCATGTCCTATAGGCACTATGCCATGACATGAATTATTCCTGACTCTGGGCAAGTAGCTTCCGGCCACCCAATGATAGGCTCTCTATTCTTGGATAAACCATTGGAGATGCAAGTGAAAAATAATTATAATAATGTTGGTATTTGTTAAGCGCTTACTATGTGCCGAGCACTGTTCTAAGCGCTGGGGTAGACAGAGGGGAATCAGGTTGTCCCACGTGGGGCTCACAGTCTTAATCCCCATTTTACAGATGAGGGAACTGAGGCACAGAGAAGTTAAGTGACTTGCCCACAGTCACACAGCCAACAAGTGGCAGAGCTGGGATTCGAACTCATGAGCCCTGACTCCAAAGCCCGTGCTCTTTCCACTGAGCCACACTGCTGGGAATTGGCTGGTTACCGAAGTCAATTTAGGAAACAACTCATTAATTCTTACTCTGTGCAGAGCACTGTACTGAGTGTTTGGGAGACCACTATAGAGTTTGCAGACGGGAACTCTGACTTCGGATGGTTTGCAATCTATCATTTACAAGTAAGGAGAAGCCACTGAGTTTAAAACTATGAACTTTAAAGTGCTGTGGGGGAAGGAGGGATGGAGGGGGTGAGGACTCAAGGGTACAGATGACACAGGAGGAAGGAAAATATAGGGGGGACAATGGTGTTTACAGTGTCCCAGGAAATATTGAAATGTACCCCAGATTTGCCTGATGCCATTCTAAATGAGCATCTGGGAAATATGAAAACAGCACAGCTTTGTAGAAAGAGCATGGGCCTGGGAGTCAGAGGTCCTGGGCTCTAATCCTGGCTCTGCTAAGTGCCTTCTGTGTGACCTTGGGCAAGTTACTTATCTTCTCTGTGCCTCAGTAACTTTACCTGTAAAATGGGGATTTAATGACTTTTTACTTAGATCGTCAGTCCTCCGTGGATCAGGGACTGGCTCTCACCTGATTATCTTGTATCTTTTCCAGAGTTTAGAACAGTGCTTGACACATAGTAAGTGCTTAACAAATACCACAATTATTATCATTATTTAGATCAGCCTGGAATTTGAAGGGCCCTGCTGGACCCAGTCAGGTTTTTCTGACCACTACCCTGTTATAAACAAGCCAAAATGACAGAAACTCTCTATTTTAGGTCAGCACTGTTTGGACCCAGATGCCTATATGTTGGATGTGTACCATGCCAATCCACAAGCAGAATGGGTGATAAAACCCAAAACAAGTTGAAGCTTCCAGAGATGCCTTTATTTCTGACGAACAGAAAGACTGTGATGGTGTTTTCCAGACTTGTCAGGAAGTCCTGATCGTGATGGAAACTGACACGTGTCCTTCCGACCACATCTGTGTTTCCCATCCTTCTCTCCTCTAAAATTTTTCCAAACGCTGGGAAGTGACTGGCAGCTGTCACTTGTTCCCCAGTGAAGCTTTAGGGAATGACAGCCAGTGGTACCCGCTAAGTCCGAGAATCCTCACTTGCCAGTGGTTGGAGAGAAGGGTTGAGGACACTGTGTTAAACCGTGGTTACCCTGTGGAAGAACATGCCAATCTACAGAAACAAGGGTTCTTCATCTTTGGCAGGATCTGGACTTAAAACTGCAGTGAACCCTTACTTCCCCTTGAGAAAAGAAACTCCCTACCTGTAGCAAACACTACCGGATCCAAGAGATTATTGGGGCGGTGCTAGAATGAGGAAGCCAGTCCCTTCCTCTTAAAAGATGGGCTTTCCTTTATAGGTTGTTAAAGATGCCAAAAGTGGTTGCGTGGCAAAAATCAGACTTTCTTCCTTGAAAGGAAATTAGGTGAACGGAAGATGAACACTATTTATGCTTTAGACCCACTCCTCATTACTAGGTGATTCTGAGGGGAAAGAGCTACTGTTCGTAGAATCATGTACTGTGTATGTACGTTGTACTGTATCGTTATTATCGACACTCTGCTACCAATGTGGATAGTTCCATATCTAAACACTTGGAGATCAATTTTCTAACGACGGCCTTACGAAACAAACACCAAACACCAAAGTTACTTTGACAAAGGATGAGTTTGTCCATCCTTTCATACTGTTCCTTTTAGACAACTGCTGCAGATCCTAAACGTTTTCCGATCATGATTCCGTTTGCTGAATATGTTTCTGTGTGTCTGACAGTTGTTTTCTTTTACCCCCTTCCATGCCTTTCCTATTTCAGAGGGCAGTTGTTACACACTTCTGCAGCCCTCCTTTCAAAGATGCTTTTATCCAAATGCTTACAAGTGTTGGAAAAGAGTTACATCTGGATCTTGTGAGATGGAGGAGGTAGTATTGAATTTTGTTCATCCATCATAGCCAGAGCCAAATATTGCAGATTAAAATCAAGTTGTAAGGACATATGCAGGTTTCCTTCTCTATGGAAATCCTGAATGTTCGTTTTCCAAACTCTGAATCTGCCAAAGCATGAGGTCATTAATTATCCTGGTTTGTGGATGAATGTTTTCAATTATACTATCATTTGACAATGCAATAAATGTTAAATAATTATGCAGGTCTCCTTTTCCCAGCTAGTTGGAAGACTGAGCTTTCTACCATCTGCTGGAAATGACTGCAGTTTACAAAATGGCAATGGTGCATTTTGGTAGAAATTACATTATTGTAATTGCCAAGCATGCTAGGTGAAATGGTCTTTGCATTCGGATTTTGAGAGACGTGGTTGAGATGCTGATCGACCGTCTTAGATACAACACAGGCAAGAAGCAAGACCACATTAGGCAAGGAAGAGACGTTATGCTTTTGAATGTCTGCTTTATATATCTCCTATATATACACATATGTCTATTATATCTATAGGATCTTTAACTGCTATATATGCATACATAGAGAAAAAGAGAGAAAGAGAGAAAGAATGATGTTTTTCATACTCAAAAATGATACCCAAATACACCTTTGCGTGAACAAGACTGACTAGCTGTCTTTAATGTTTTTCACTCCCTTGTGCTGAAAAAGGGATTACTTAAGTAGCACAGCCACTTTGGGACGAAGCTTCGAGGAGTCAATGGTCTTGGAAAGTACTGGAACTGTTAGTGTGTTCTATGTTGTACATACAGTATAAACTACCTCACTTGGCCATATTTACTCAGACAAAAAGCATCGTGGATTAAGAATACTTGGTGTTTCAAAATGTTCTTGAAGTCTTATTTAAATCACCTGATTTTGCTTTCGAAGTTCCTAGTTGAATAATACACCAGTGCAAAAAAGCAAAATTAAACATTTCCATGAATGTTGTGCTCTGCAGGAATCTGTGCCGAAGACACATTCTTGCATTAATCTTTGGTTTCTGGACCCATTCGGATGACTGGGAGGATTCCCAGGAGTTCAGTTGTGGGTCAAAATGTCCCATCTTTTCTTTCAATCTTTCTTCAATTATTTTCCACAGTGGGTTGCTGAATTGGAAAATATTACAATGCCACTAAAGCCAAGTATTGGAATATTCCTCCCATCTCCAAGGGAAATGTTGATTGTTTTGTTACAGTAAGGGCTATTGTAGGAACAATAGCGGATTTGTAAAGGCAATTGTGTACACTGCATTTTAACCAGGAAAATAAATACAAAAACCTAAACCAGAAGGCTGGTGTCAGGACTCATTATCATTTTGCAATCAATCTATCAATCAGTGATATGCCATGTGCAGAGCACCATACTGAGCACTTGGGAGAGAACGATTAGAGACAGACAATAGATTAGGTAGAGTAGGACAGGAGACTCCCTTCTCTAAAGAAACCAACTTGTCTTCAAACTACACAGTTTGGAGATACAGAATGCCTCTCTGCACTCTACTGAGATGCCAAATTGTCTGAGCCCATGCTTTATTACAACCCTAAAAATGCCTCCTCTGAATCCTTTTCCTTCAGTAACCCCATTCCAGCTCTCGCTTACCAAGTAAAGTCAAATTCTCCCCACTGGAGTCCTCTCCACCCTAATAAGAGAGTGAATCAACTGAGCTTCTCTCCAGCCCTTATAATCATAAATGGTGGTATCTGTTAAATTTTTACTATGTGCCATGCACTGTCCTAAACAGTAGGGTGTTAAGTTGGACACAGTCTCTATCGTTCATAGCACTCACAGTGAACATAGAAGGGGGCGCAGGTATTTAATCCCTATTTAACAGATGAGGAAACTGAGGTACAGATACATTAAGAGGCTTGTGCAAGGTCACACAGCAGGCAAGTGGCAGAACTGGATTAGAACCCAAGTCCTCTGACTCCCGGGCTCATGCTCTCTCCACTATACCAAGCTGCTTCTCTATTTAACTACCTTGTGGGCAGGGAACATGTCCATCAACTCTGCTATAGTATACTCTTCCAAGCACTTAGTACAGTGTTCTGCGTACTCTAAGCACTCAAGAAATGTGATTGATGCAAACTATTTAACTATTGGGGAGTTCCTATGAGGGAATACTAGATGAAGGCTAGGCTGGGCAGCACAGGAAGCAGTATATCATGGGAATAAAAGGAATGTCCAACAGAATTGAAGGCTAATAAAAGATCTGTGAGCTGGGTTGGGGAAAGAAGTATAAAAGGTTAATTAAAGCACACAATCAGAAGTGCCATTACCATGTTCTTGGCCCAGGCATCACATTTTTCAGCATTAGAAAATAAACTTTTTTTGACATGCAAGATCACTGACACCATCCAAAGCTGTTGGAGCAGATCATATATCTCCTTACACGGCTACTACTCAAATAACCAATGTATTAAGAGTTAGCAGGCAGAATGGAAAACTACAATTGCCCACACAGAGTAAACGAGCATACAGCAAACGATTACACAAAGCGCAGTGTTCTCAAAAGTTTAGAGCTGAGTGGAGTTTCTGACTTGTTTTTTCAAATCTTATCTGGTATATGGAGAGTTGCTGAGGTCCAAGCAACGAAGACTGCCAGGCTGTACTCAACATCAGAATAATAAAATCCTCTTAGCCTTTTACTGGGTGTACTATGTCCCTTTTCAAATCAAGCATTACAAAGTAAGACATGAAATTGATTAGGAGGAGGTTAGAAGGTGGATAACAAAGGTCCCAAGTCTGCCACTGCATTTGAGAAATCACAATCAGGGTGGGCTTCATATTGTGAGCCTGCTGCGGGCAGGGATTGTCTCCCTTTATTTGCTGTATTGTACTTTCCAAGCACTTAGTGCAGTACAGTGAGAAGCAGCGTTGCGCAGTGGCTAGAGCATGGCCCTGGGACTCAGAAGGTCATGGGTTCTAATTCTGACTCCGCCACTTGTCTGCTGTGTGATCTTGGACAAGTCACTTAACTTCTCTGTGCCTCAGTTCCCTCATCTGTAAACTGAGGATTAAGACTGTGAGCTCCATGTGGGACAACCTGTTTACTTTGTATCTACCCCAGTGCTTAGAACAGTGCTTGGCACATAGTAAGTGCTTAACAAATACCAATTATTATTATTATTATTATAGGAGATTGATTTAGTCCCTGCTCTGCCCCAAGAGCTGCTGTGTGACCTTAGTGAAGTCACTTCACCTCTCAGGGACATGTTTCCTTATCTGTAAAATGGAGCCAACAATTCCTGCCTCTTTCTACTCATAAGGAGGTTGTGAGGATAAGATGAGAAGACTGAAGGGAAGCTGCTTTAATAATAATAATGGTATTCATTAAGCATTAATCCTGTGCCATCCACTGTGTTCTGGGTTAGTTACAATACAATCAGTTCAGGCACAATCTCTGCCCCACATGGGGTTCACAGTCTAAGTTGAACGTAATGTAGATATTTAAATCTTATTTTACAAATGAGTAAACTGAGGTGCAGAGAGGTCAGGCAACTTGCCCAAGATCATAAAGAGGCAAGTGGCAGAGACAAAATTAGAACCCAGGTCTTCTGACTCCTGGTCCTGGACCCTTTCCACTAGACCACGCTGCATCTTTGGAAAAATAAAGATGCAATGTAAAAATGACAGCGTTACTGTTATTATTCTTACTCTTGACTAGGCAGTGGCCATTGACAGCCTCCTTGACTCTGAATCAGATTGAAAGATAAAGATCACCATGTAAGCGAACGTTCCAACCCAAGGCCCATTTATAAAAGTAGTCCTTTACCCAGTATCTGCAAAGATGACACCAGGTTTCTGCCTTGCCTGCTCTCAGGGAGAGATGCATCCTTTACACCTGCTCCAACATCCTGTGTCTGTGTGGGTGGTTCTATGGGAGGAGCAGCATTTAAAGGACACTATGCTGCCCATCTGGGAGAGGGGGTATCGAGGCATTGAAGTGACAAGGCTTAGTGGATAGAGCACAGGACTGGCAGTCAGAAGAATGTGGGTTCTAATCCCTGCTCTGCCACTTGTCTGCTGTGTGACCTTGGCCAAGACACTTAAATTCTTTGTGCCTCAGTTACCTCATCTGTAAAATGAGGATTAAGACTGTGAGCCCCACGTGGATCAGGGACTGTATCCAACCTGATTAGCTCCATTCATTCATTCAATCGTATTTACTGAGTGCTTACTGTGTGCAGAGCACTGAACTAAGTGCTTGAGAAAGTACAATACAACAACAAACAGTAACATTCCCTGCCCACACAAACTCACAGTTGAGAGGTGGGGAGAGAGACATCAATACAAATAAATAAAATTATGAATATGTACATCTGCTTTGGAGCTGGGAGTGGGGAGGAGCAAGGAGATATATAAAGTTACAGGTATGTACATAAGTAGCTTGTATCTACCCCACTGCTTAGAACAGTGCTTGACACAAAATAAGTGCTAATCAGATACGATTATTACTAAACATGCTCCAATATCCCATGCCTGTGGGGGTGTTTCTATGGAGGGGTGGAGAGGGGCAGTGTTTAGGTGCCACTGCGCTCCCAACTTGGGAGATGGGCACTGATGCAAAAGTCTCCAGGTGTTGCTATTAATGAAATCACACCAGCTCCTTCTGCAGTTTCCCTGTAGCATCTCCCATGCTTCCTCAAACTGCAGAGTGGCGATTGAGCAGTCCGGCAGGGCGAGGTGGTCTACTGTCACAGAGGCCAAAGGCAATTCAATTGTATTTATTGAGCACTTACTGTTTGAAGAGCACTGTACTAAGCACTTGGAAAAATACAATACAGCAATAAGAGAGACAATCCCTACCCATAAAGAGCACTATAGAGTGTCCAGGGGTGTTTAAGGAGAACTGGTGGTTGGCCATAAACCGGTCCCTTGCTCACCTTGCCCTCCGCTACCTCTGTTCTAGTTTTAGTAAACCAAAGTTCAGAACCTTGAGTTCTTTTTGGTTGGAACTAAAAGGAGGGGGTTTTTGTGCAGCTACAGAATGGCCTGAGTGGCCAAAGCTGGTCAGGAGCTCATGGCTTGTTACAGGGTAGATCGCTGTCTCTCCCATTTGGAGTGGAGAAAGGACAGCAGGTCCTCTGCCGAGACTCACTGCTGTGGGGACATGAACAGAAAAGCCACAGAAAAGCAGCAGCCTCTCTTAGTGGAAAGAACAGGGGCTTGGGAATCAGAGGACCTGGGTTCTAATCCCAGTTCTACCACTTCCCTCCTTTGTAACCATGGACAAGTCACTTCACTTCTCTAGGCCACAGTTTCTTCATCTGCAAAATGGGGATCAAATCCTTCTCCCCGTTATTTGGATTGTGTACCCCATGTGGGACTGTGTCCAGCCTCCTTATCGTTCATCTACCCCAATGCTCAGTCCAATGATTGGCATATAGTCAGCACTAACAAATACCATAGCAAAATAAAACCAACAAAACCAAAGAAGCAAAATAAATACTTTATGCAAAAGTAACATATTCTTTTGTGCATTTCTGTGGCTGGCTAACTGAGGACTGCAAATGTCAGTTTCCAAAAGTTGCTACAGTCTGCAGAGTTTGTGTTTTACAGCATCTTCCAATTCTGGTGAATAAAAACACCCACACACTCTATCAACTTATTTTCCCAATATAGAACTGGTGCCAATCGTACTTAGTACATTCAAATGAAGAGATTACATTTCTTCTATGTGTCTATAAACAGAGCTCTGTCTTCGCATTCAAGGGTGATGCTCTTGATGGTAAAATCTGATTTGATATGGTTGGTGAGGCCAAAAAGACATTTGCACACCAATGTGCTAATTTACACTTTATGCACAGAAAGATCAACTCACCAGCTCCCCTCTACCTTAACCGATACCACTAACCCACAGTCCTGGATCACATCCACAGTCCACTTCCTTCTCTCCAAATTGCAGCTGGCAGCATCACTTCCTTTTCTCCCACCCCCTTCGGTATCTCCCTTGCCCATGGTTTTACACCCTTTATTTACCTTTCCCTCAGACCCCACTGCACTTAAGTATATATCCTTAATTTACTTATATGAATGTCTGTCTCCCCTTCTAGACTGTTAAACTCCTTGTGGACAGCAGGACATGTCTCCCCATTCTCTTATATTGTACTCTCCCAAGCACTTAATACTTTGTTCTGGTCCCAGTAAACACTCAGTGAATATGACTGAGTGATTGATCATCTTAAGACTAGCAGCTGCATCTATTTGCAACACCTGGAGCTCCTTTCAAATTACCTACCAATCAAAGGTATTTATTGTGTGTCCTATCTTTCCACAGCTTCATCTGGAGAGCCCCTCTGCCCCTCATAACCCCAGATGAGGGTGGTCAGTCTGCTAACTCCAAACTACGCTGGTAAGTCAAGCTATTGCAGAATTGCATCTTTTGAGTCTTACTTTCTGAAAATCTTTTCTGTAATCCCTCTTTTCCCAGGCACCATTTCAGCTCAATCTACACCAGTTCTTTGGAATCCTTGCTGACATCCATCTAGCTCAAATGACTGGCCAGCAATGTTTTGTGAGCATAACTTTGATTTATTCATTTGTTTGTATTTTTAAGTGCTTACTCTTTGCAGAGCACTCTACTAAGAGCTTGGGAGAGTTCACTGTAACAATAAACATTCTCTGCCTGTGAATGAGCATCCTGCAATTGAGAAGCAGCATGGTTTAGTGGAAAGAGTGTGGGCTTGGGACTCAGAGGTCGTGGGTTCTAATGCTGAGTCTGTCACTGGTCTGCTGTGTGACCTTGGGTAAGTCACTTAACTTCTCTGTGCCTCACTTACCTCATCTGTAAAATAGGGATTAAAAAAATGTGAGTCCCATGTGGTATAATCAGATTGTCAGAACAGTGCTCTGCACATAGTAAGTGCTTAACAAATGCCATAATTATTATTCCTGAAACTTGTCCCTGGAAACTCAGAATTTCCACTGAAGGTGGAGATTAGCTTGGAGGGGATGGTAACTGTGGTATTCGTTAAGAAATTACTTTGTGCCAAGCACTGTACTAGATACAAGAAAATCAGGTAAGTCATGGCCTCTCTCTCACATGGGGCTCACAGTCTGAGGGGGAGGGAGAACAGGTATTGACTCACCATTTTATGGATGAGGAAATAGACAAGTGATCCCATTATTGGGCAGGGATTGTCTCTGTTGCCCAATTGTACATATCAAGTGCTTAGTACTCTGCACATAGTAAGTGCTCAAATACTACTGAATTAATGAACAAGGTATAACTTGCCCAAAGTCAGACTGTAAGCAGGTGGCAGAAACAGGATTAGAACCCAGGTTCTCTGACTTCCAGGCTTGTGCTCTTTCCATTAGGCCATGGAGAACCAGTAAGCACTCACTAAATATGATTGAATGAATTAGAACCACTGTACTTTGTGGGCTAAGCCCAAGTCACCAAGCCATTAAAAGATTTGATTGCTGCATATGTCTTTGGCCATCTGTCAGTTGAAAAGATGGAATTGTTTCTACTCCTTTGAAACAGACTGTTAGCTATGTAGCATTCAGTGACAATATACAATCCTAGATTGTCCAAGGAGATCTGGTGTTTGGTGAAAGGATTTCCAGGTGCCTGCTGACTAATGATCTTAGTCTTCCTAGGGCTTACTGCCATTCCTTGGCACTGACCTGCTCAATGCAACTTTGCCTTTACTCATAATAATAATAATAATGGTATTTGTTAAGTGTTTACCAGGTGCCAAGCACTTATCTAAGCACTGGGGTAGATACAAGGTAATCAGATTGACCCATGTAGGGCTCACAGTCTTAATCCTCATTTTACAGATGAGCTAACTGAGGCACAGAGAAGTTAAGTGGCTTGCCCAAGGTCACACAGCAGACAAGTGGTTAAGGCTCCCAAGTCCATACTCTTGTCACTGGGCCAAACTGCTCATCTACATGCTCCTTCTGATTATACGTCCAGGCATGCTTAGCAGCAGCTACCAGCAATTTGCGAAACTTGGATGTTGATGCCCTCAGCCTCGGGAGTTGGAAAAATTTTGCATTGGGTCACAAGTGTAGACTTGTCCTTTGGTTCAAAGAAAAGATGTCTCTGACCACACTTATGTCCATGAAAATACAGTTGTGCACCTTGTCTGCCCCCTGGCTATTTAAATAAACATTGCTTAGTCACTTTTACCATAGTGGTGATGGTTTGCCCTGAACCATCCCCACTTCCCCACCCAACCCCCTGTTGCTAGTGACCCATATTATGAGATGACCGACAAGGAGAGCAGGTGAATTCTGTGGTCATGGAACCGAATGTATTTGAGATCTCATCAGCCAGGGGCACCGCTGTGCACTTGCCCATTTCCTAAGCCCCTGGAATACAACTGCACTCAGAGGCTCAATCAGGGTCAGGACCTTTGCCACTTTGTTGCAAAAACCCAAGGAAAATCAGAAACAAGAAATTTAAAACAGCAAAATATAATGGTCCTTCACACAACTACTTTGTTGAGAGCTAAAACCATCAGGAACATCAGGGCAGTTTATAACTTAGGAGCTAAGGGACTATTTTTTTTTTCTCCAGAAGGTCCTTTTTCTGCATCAGACCAGCAGAAGAACACATTAAAAATAAAAGAGAAATGGCTTACCTGGTTTACTGCCAGCCTGTGGCCTATATCCAGTTTATATCCTTCTGCTGAGGGAGGCAGTGTTTCCATTGGCTCTAGTAGATTTACCATGGAGATGCCAGTTGTAGAAAGTGAGAAAGGAAAAAAAAACTATGTGGAGTTTGCCCACCCTTTTGATCTCTACTCTTCCATGTTGGCCAGAAGGCATGGAATGGGGAGGTGGGCTTTCCGAATAACACAATTCCTTCCCATCTCTCCTGTCCAGGCTACTCCTCAATCCTGGGCTAAGCCCATGAGGGATACACATGTCCTCCAACAGGCCTTCCCTGATTAACCCATCTTCTCCCCACCTCTCGCTCCCTTTGGTGTTATCTATGCTCTTGTACGAATGTCCTTTGGGCATTTGGTATTCACTTCACCCTCAGCCTCACAGCACTTATTTTCATATGTGTAAATTATGGATTTATATTAATGTCTGTCTCCCCCTCCAGCCCCAGACTACAAGCTCATTTTGGGCAGAAAACATGTCTACCAACTCAGCTGTACTCTCCAAAGTGCTTAATATGGCATTCTGTTCACAGTAAGAATTCAATAAATATCACTGATTGGCTATGGAGGCCAAGAGGGTTAAGTGGGGACCACAGGTGTACTTTAACATCAACTTACAAGCCTCTTGTCACATGTTCCGAACACTCCGAGAGGGCAGTGTAGAAAATATTTTGTTTAGTGGGAGCCGAGGCCACAGGAACATCAGAGTACTGTATAAATTAGGAGCTGGGGGACCATTTTCCTCCAGAAGGCCCTTTTCTGGATCAGATCAGCAGAAGAATTCATTAAAAAAAAAAAAACGAACACTTTACCTGGCTTACTGCATCCTGTGGCCTATATCCAGTTTATATCCTTCTGGAGATTTCCTTCGTGTCCCCCTGGTCCAGTACACTGATCTGCTCCACTATGAAGGGGAAAAGGATTGACACAACTGGGACAAATGTAGAATTTTTTAGTGTAACCTAGTGGAAGGAGCGCAAGGCTGAGAGTTGAGCAACCAGGTTATTGTTCCACCATTTGCCTGCTGCGTGAACTTAGTGGCATGAAGCACTGTGACCTAGTGGCTAGAGCCCGGGCCTGGCAGTTAGAAAGACCTGGGTTTCAATCCTGACTCTACCACTTGTAAGCTGTGTGACCCTGGGCTAGTCACTTCACTTCTTTATGCCTCAGGCTCCTCATCTGTCAAATGGGGATTAAGACTGTGAACCCCATGTGGGACAGAGACTGTGTCCAACCCGATTTGCTTGTATCGATACCAGTGTTTAGTACAGTTCCTGGTACACAGTAAGCTCTTATCTAATACCACCATTATGATTATCCTCTAGACTGTAAGCTTGGCATGAGTAGGAAAGTTGTCTGTTGCATTGTTATATTGTACTCTCCCCAGTGTTCAGCATAGTGCTCTGCACAAAGTAAGCCCTCAGCAAATACGATTGACTGCCTTAGCAAGTCACTTTGCTCTTTTGTACCTAAGTTTCCTCATCTGGAAAATGGAATAAAATATTTATCCTACTTCCCTCTTAGACTGTAAATCCCAAGTAGTAAAGGGATTGGACCCAATTCGGTTTCTTTGTAGTTACTTCAGTGCTTGGCATGTTGTAAGCACTCAATAAATAACATCATTTTTATTATCAGTGGTTTAGATAACCTTAATCTTTGGGATTTTTAATGATATTTGTTAAGTGCTTACTATGTTACAGGAACTGTATTAAGCACTGGGGTAGATACAAGATAATCATGCGAAGCAGTGTGGTTAGTGGAAAGAGTACAGGCTTGGGAGTCAGAGATTGTGACTAATCAGAGGCTAATCCCTTCTCAGCCACTTGTCAGCTGTTTGACTTTGGGCAAATCATTTCACTTCTCTGTGCCTCAGTTTCCTAATCTGTAAAATGGGGGTTAAGACTGTGAGCCCCAAGTGGGATGATCTGATTACCTTGGATCTTCTCCAGCGCTAGAACAGTGCTTGACAAATAGTAAGCGCATAACAAATACCATCATCGTCATAATCAGGTTGGACACAATACCTGTCCCCCATGGCTCAAAGTCTTAATCCCCACTTCACAGATGAGGTAAATGAGGCATAGAGAAGATATATGACTTGCCCAAGGTCACATGGCAGACAGGTGGCAGAGGTGGAATTTGAACTCAGGTCCTTTGCACTAGGTCACACTGCTTCGGGAGCAGAGACAGGTGAAACCTAGTAGTGTCGGTATCCTGTGCTATAATTCCCTTTGTTGTGAACCTAGAAAATGGAACTTGAAATGGAATTTCTATCACTACCATGTGAAGCAGTTCATTGCAGAGAAAAGAACCTGGTAGAAAAGAAAATCTTCCACAAATTCTGTAAGGTATCAGTAACATGATGTAGCTATATCAGCTACATCAGCAAAACACTGGGAATTAAAAATGCTGTAGTTAACTCTAAACGTTAGAATAAAATGAAGCTTTGGAAATGTTAACATGACTTCAGTCTCAAAGAACTCATTTAGGTGGCTTCTGAATTTTAGCTGTTTTCAAACTGCTCCTGTTCTTTAGAAGAAACCCAGATGAATAGGGAGACTGCCCCATTTGGAGATAAAAGATGACATTAAGAAAAAACAATTTGTGTCATCATGGAAGTCACTCCTTCCTTACTAGGAGGGAAGAAAGTTAATTTAAATCTCAGAAGAATAAGGCTTTATAAAAAAAAGCTGTCTAAAGGTGAGAGGCAGCACGGCCTAACGGAAAGAACTAGGATCTGGGTGTCACAGGATCTGGGTTTTAATCCTGGCTCCACCACTTACCTGCTGTGTGACTTTGGGTAAGTCACAACTTCTCTGGGTCTCAGTTTCTTCATCTGAAAAGTGGCAATTAAAAACCTGTTCTCTTTCCTTAAACTGTGAGCCTTATGCGGGTTAGGGACTGTGTCCAACCTGATTAAGTTATATCTACCCCAGTGGTTTGCACAGTGCTTAGCAGCTAGTAAGCACTTAACCAATACCAGTTATTACTAAAACACTGGATGCTCCATTGTCTTTCCTTGTAGTGATCCACATAATTGTAAATTCACTGAGGGTAGGGACTGTGTCTATCAAGTGCTTAATTCAGTTCTTTGAACACAGTAAGTGCTTAATAAATGCCATTGATCGATTGATTTTTATTTCGCTTCAGGAAATATGTAGTATGTCCATTGGAAGCAGATTCTGACACCTCTGGTATATCATAAACTATGATCTTTCTCTTTGCCATCATCTTGGAGTTTAAAAACCAAATACACAAATGCAAGAGGCCACATTTCATCATACTTTTATTCTTTTCAAATGATGCTTTTCTTTTTTAATAAAAGGACCAATACACAACATAATGCAACCTTGATTGTAAACCCTGATGAATATAACTGTTTAAAGAACCCCAGTTTCTGCTGGGCAGCTGGGAGACAGTTGAGTAGAGGTATTTGTGGCAAACATAATTTCAGTTAGAAGGAATCCTAGCATATAACTTGAGACATAGCCATCTAGAGTTGTATTTTAACAGGGGAGACTTGGATTCTAAGTTGAATTTCCTCTTCAGTGAAGATCCCGGCACGCCCTCTCACACCCATGTAGCGTTTCTGAGGTTCAGAGCTCGGCACCGGGGCAAGAATGAGGGAAGACCCCACGCAGGTCAAAGGCTCTGCTCAGGTCGAAGTCTTCCACCTGCTGACCCTTAGACAGCATGAGTCTCCTCAAGCAGCCCCGGAAGGGCAGCTGGCTGGTCAGGCAGTTCTGTCTCACCTCCGCTGTGGATGGAAGAGAGCACAATCCCAGTTAGAATTTCAGTAACCCAACAAAGGCAAATCCCAGATACAAATAGATCCTTCATTTACTATCTTAGTGCCTGAAAAACAGAGGGTTTGGAAAAACCAGAATCACTCATTCACCGGCCAACATGAGTGACACTAAGACAGACAATAAGGCAAAACTGGTGAGGGTTCGTTAAACTTAGGGCACCACCCGAAATTGGAAAGCCTCCAGCCCCCTTTTCTGGAGACTGTGTTCCTGCCCTAATAATTAATAATAATTAACAAGTACTTACTATGTGCCAAGAAGCGTTCTAAACGTTGGGATAGATACCAGTTAATCAGGTTGGGCATTCATTCATTCAATCGTATTTTATCATGTGTGCAGAGTACTGTACTAAGCACTTGGAAAGTACAATTCGGCAACAGAAAGAGACAATTCCTACTAAACAACGGGCTCACAGTCTAGAAGGGGGAGACAGAGGTGATGAGGAGGGGAGGAGAAGCAGGGGCCCAAGTTCCACAAGGAGATCACAATCTTCATCCCCATTTAACAGATGAGGCAACTGAGATCCAGAAGTGAAGTGAGTTGTTCAAGATTCATTCATTCATTCAATTGTATTTATTGAGCGCTTACTATGTGCAGAGCACTGTACTAAGTGCTTGGAATGTACACATCAGCAACAGATAGAGACAGTCCCTGCCCTTTGATGGGCTTACAGTCTAATCGGGGATCACACAGCAGACGTATGGTGGAGCCGGAATTAGGGCCCAGGTCCTTCTGACTCCCAGGTCCGTGCTCTATCCACTACGCCACACTGCTCCAGTCTCTAGACTGTAAGCTCACTATGGGCAGGAAATATGTTTACTGTTCTACTGTATTCTCCCAAGTGCTTAGAACAGTGCTCTGCACACACTAAGCACTCAATAAATATGATCGAATGACCAAGTGAATGAATGATCCAGTTTAGGCTGCAGAAATTAGAGGTTCCAGCAGAGAAATGCTTTTTACAAAGTATTGCTTATGGCATCATGGAGAACAGATGGAGGAGGCAAGTCTTCCCTACCTCAGGACAACCCGGTGACAGAAGCTGCCTCTGCCTTAACAGCGAAGGGAACGCTTGGGGCCTGCTATATGCAGACTTCATGTTGGCTTCCTCGCTTATCCACCATGCCCCACGCTTGAGAGAATTTCCTCTCTGGAAGCCCCTCAAACCATGAAATGGTGTCCAAAGAGACCACGGGGAACTTCTGTGGACCCACTGGGTAAGCAGTATCTGTCGCTCACAGAATGGAGGCTGAAGGGGAACCAAATCCCCTCTAAATGCCAATCAGGTACATTTCAGAGGAAATGGAATCCTATTTGTCCTACGGGATTTAACTACTTATCATTCATGTCATGTCATTCTAGTGAAAGCCATTTCTTATGAACGGCAAGGTGCCCTTGGGTTTTTTTACTTCCCTCCATCGTCACCAGTTTGCTTCCAGGATGTCTAGTTTCCATTATCTAGAGAGCAGGAAATGCATCTATCTTGCTTTCTATTGCACTGACCTCTGGCCAGAATCACATCTCCTCCAGGAAGCCTTCCCTGACTGATCTGTCACCTTTCCACTCTATTTTCCCTCCCTTTGGCATCACCCATTTCTTTGAGCCCCATCCCCTAAGATCCAAGGTACTCACCCACTTCTCACCGCCGCAGTCTTTAGGTACACATCCTTACATTCAATTAATAATGATGATGGCATTCTTAAGCGCTATGTGCCAAGCACTGTTCTAAGCACTGAATGAAAAACATGCTGAATGATATAAACAAGAAAATGAGTTTGGAATTTGAGAATGGTAATTGGCACAAAGAGAAAGCCATTCTTGGATCACTATCAGTAAGCCTCAAGGTTTTTGGCTTGACACAGTAAGTCAAACCAAAGATTGTATAAAGTTTATGGAATACTTGTCTTCTCTGCCAGCTTGTAAGCATCATGACTGCAAGAACAGCATCTCCCTACTCTGTTGTACTCTCTCAAGAGTTGTATTACATAAAGTGTTCTACACAGAGCAAGTGCTCAGTAAGTGTCACTGGTTGACTGAGGCTCTAACCCATGTACTGCACATTTATGTAGGTGATCATAAATACCACTTCTTATAGACATTTGTGTGGCTTAGTGGATAAAGAATGGGCCTGGGAGTCAGAAGGACCTGGGTTCTAATCCTGGCTCCGCAACATATCTGCTTTGTGACCTTGGGCAAGTCACTTCACTTCTCTGGGCCTCAAGTTACCTCATCTGTAAAATGGGGATGAAGACTGTGATCCCCATGTGAGACAAGAACTGTGCCCAACCTGATTACCTTGTATCTATCCCGGTGGTTAGAACACTGCTTGGCTCATAGCAAGCCTTAACAAGTACCATAATTATTATTACCGGGAAAGACCATGGATGGTTCAGGGCAATCCACTCCTGCTACTGCCGAAACCCACCAAGAATGTGAATACTTGGGGAGGAACTGATCTATCAAGGCTCGATATATCCCGGCTAGACTACTGTGTCAGCCTTCTCTCTGACCTCCCTTCCTCCTCTCTCGCCCCGCTGCAGTCTATTCTTCACTCCGCTGCCCGGCTCATCTTCCTGCAGAAACGATCTGGGCATGTCACTCCCCTTCTTAAACAACTCCAGTGGTTGCCTATCAACCTCCGCTCCAAACAAAAACTCCTCACTCTAGGCTTCAAGGCTCTATATCACCTTGCCCCTTCCTATCTCTCCTCCCATCTCTCCTTCTACCACCCACCCCGCACACTCCACTCCTCCGCCGCCCACCTCCTCACCGTCCCTCGGTCTCGCCTATCCCGCCGTCGACCCCTGGTTCACGTCCTCCCCCGGTCCTGTAACGCCCTCCCTCCTCACCTCTGCCAAACTGATTCTCTTTCCCTCTTCAAAACCCTACTTAAAACTCACCTCCTCCAAGAGGCCTTCCCAGACTGAGCTCCTCTTCTCCCTCTACTCCCTCTGCCACCCCCGCTTTACCTCTCTGCAGCTAAACCCTCTTTTTCCCCTTTTCCCTCTGCTCCTCCACCTCTCCCTTCCCTTCCCCACAGCACTGTACTCGTCCGCTCAACTGTATATATTTTCGTTACCCTATTTATTTTGTTAATGAATTGTACATCGCCTTGATTCTATTTAGTTGCCATTGTTTTTACGAGATGTTCTTCCCCTTGACTCTGTTTATTGCCATTGTTCTTGTCTGTCCGTCTTCCCCGATTAGACTGTAAGCCCGTCGAACGGCAGGGACTGTCTCTATCTGTTGCCAACTTGTTCATCCCAAGCGCTTAGTACAGTGCTCTGCACATAGTAAGCGCTCAATAAATACTATTGAATGAATGAATGAAAGGCTCACTCTGGTGAGGAATAAAGAAAGGAAATGTGTGTGCTGTGGGGGAAAAACTGTTCTTCCACACTCACACACAGATGTATGTCATGGACTGTGTCATCTTTGATGGACAGCTATATATATAAAACTGTTAACTGTGGTACTTAAGTGCTTACTATATGCCAGGCACATTACTAAGCGCTGGGAGGATGAAAGCAAATCAGGTTGAACAGGGTCTCAGTCCTCCATGGGGCTTACAGTCTTAATCTCCATTTTATGGATGAGGTAACTGAGGCACAGAGAAGTGAAGTGACTTGCCCAAAGTCACACAGAAGACAAGTGGTGGATCTGGGATTAGAACTCCAGTCCTTCTGACTGCCAGGCCCATGCTCTATCCACTAGACCATGCTATTATACCTTCCTAATTACACCCACGTGTGGTGAATGATATAAACAAGAAAAACATGCTGAATGATATAAACAAGAAAATGAGTTTGGAATTTGAGAATGGTAATTGGCACAAAGAGAAAGCCATTCTTGGATCACTATCAGTAAGCCTCAAGGTTTTTGGCTTGACACAGTAAGTCAAACCAAAGATTGTATAAGGTTTATGGATGTACACACATACATACACACACACACACATGCAAACCAGAGCCCACCAAGTGATGGGACCCCAAAATGTAAATCAGGAATTCTGGGGGAGCCCCCCTCTCAGATGCCAAAATGTTAGCAAAGTATTACATGGTGATGCTGTTTAAAACATACTGAGTTTCCGCAGTGTAGCCTTGCTGTTTGTTTTTTGGGCTTTTTTTCATTTTTCATTTTTGCTGGTTTGATAGACATCTGTGCCTTCAAATGCATTTCACCTGGGATCCATCTCTCCTCAGGAAAGCAGTTCCTCAGCCCCCTGCCCTCACCCAATGGCCTGGGTACCCGCACATCTCTGGACTTTCAAACCCATATCAGGTCAGGAAGGGTATTGATATTACCATTTGTGTGGAGGATTAGAATTCAGCAGTCCTACAAAAGAATCAATAGCATCCAATAAACCCGCTAATGAAAAGTCAGTGACTCTAATGAAGGTAATTTGTTGATTTGTCTTAGACAAATTAACTGACATTGAATTCACTAAATGAAACACTCCCGTGTCATGACCCAGTGACTTGTCTTCATTAGAATGGTATTTATAGTCTTCTTAGACACTGTGTGCTTGCTTTAAAAGCATATCATAATCACAGATATGGTCTGTGATATGTAATGAAAGACTGATGGTCTGCCAAAATCTCCCAATTTGAAACCTGAACTATACTCCCAAAATATGTATGAGCTTTTTACATGGTGCATGCATGCATGCCTGTGAGAATAAAGAGGCAGTGAGAAGCAGCATGGCCGACTGGAGAGAGCACGGGCTTGGGAGTCAGAAGGACCAGGATATTCTAATCCCGATTCTGCTACTTCTCTGCTTTTTGACTTTAGGCAAGTCACTTTTCTTCTATGGGCCTTAGTTGTCCCATCTATCAAATGGGGATTAAGATTTTGAGTCCTTTGTGGGAGAGGGATTGTGTCTGATATGATTTGCTTGTATGTACCCCAACGCTTAGTACAATGCCTGGCACATAATAAGCATTTAGCAAATATGATAGAAAGAAGAAACAAGAGAGTCTGTAACAGATGCAGGAGCAGAAGACTGTCTACTTGTTTTGTTTTGCTGTCTGTCTCCCCCTTTTAGACTGTGAGTCCATTGTTGGGCAGGGATTGTCTGTATCTGTTGACGAATTATACATTCCAAGCACTTAGTACTGTGCTCTGCACATAGTAAGTACTCAATGAATACAATTGAATGAATAAATGAATGAAATTCTAGAGACATGAATAGGGAGTAAGGCATTAATGGATTAATGGCATATGACTGATTGATTGAATGTTGGAAGGGGCTAAAACAAGAAAATCTGGACACCAGATATTTCTGCTTCTCAAACCCAGAACAGACAACATTAGAAACATTCAGCTATAGAGATTTGCTAATCAGAATGGCCCTGTAATTGACTGTCTAAACTGGACAGAAGATTAATTTCCAAGTGCTTAGTAGAATGCTCTGCACACAGTAAGCGCTCAATAAATATGACAATGAATGAATGAAGTAAGCACTCAGTGAATACCATGGATTGAGTCATTCATTCATTATGCAAATATAGGTGAAATCCATACACACCTGGATAGCCACCAACATAGATGGGATTGTTGGTGTCCGCAGAAGTGGAATGGACATGAGGGCTTTGGGCCCGAGTGATGTTCCCGTCAACAATAAGAACGATTCGGTGTTTGCTCTTGTTGGCTTGAAGTTGATGCCACTTCCCATCGCATAGACTTCTTGTGGCTTTTGGTTCGAAGGCTGCTGTTATTCTACCAGCTCCATTGTTGACATGGAACAAAACCTAAACAAAAAGAAGAGGGCAGGGAATCTGTGAACCATTATAGGTTCAGGAAACACATCCTTTGGGTAACGGCAAAAGATGGGACAAAAGAAAACTGTCTTGTCTTCAAAAATGTAGAGCTGATACCTAGGTCAAAGGAAAAACCTCTCCACTCAGACATTGAAACATGACTTGCCAAAGGATTCAAGCTCTATCTTCTCTTGTTTTCTTTCCTCTTGGCACCTTCTCCCCCTCTTTTCCCAGATCCCTCCAAAATATGCCCATGCGGGCAAGAACTATATCCAATCTCATCACCTCGAGTTTACCTCTAAGCTTAGCACTTAGTAAGCGTTAATAAATGCCATCGTTATTATCATTCAATCAAAAATGTTATTTTTCATTTAAAATGATGAGAAATCTGAATGCAATACCAAAAGCTTCTCTGTAGTCATCCTGTTTGGGAAGTTATGACTTTTCTTTTGATGTAAAAATTCTGACAAGCCCTTTTTCCCATTTAAATAACGTATAATAATTAGTCCCTTAATTGACAGAAATTATGTAAATAACAATGTCCTCCAGGAATGAAAATGTAGTATAAAAGCCCCAGGGCAATGACCCGTGCCATTTTCCAGGAAACTTTCTTTGGTTTTATTTTTTAATGGTATTTAAGGGCTTAATATGTGTCAGGCACTGTACTAAACACTCAGGTATACATAAGAATATTATGATGGATAAATGTCCCACATGGGTCTCAAAGTCTTAATCCTCATTTTACCAGTTAGATAACTGAGGCATAGAGAAGTGAAGTGACTTGCCCAATGTTACCCAGCAGACAAGTGTCTGAGTGGGGATTAGAGTCCAGGACCTTTGACTCCCAGGTCCATGCTCTTTCAACTAGACCACGTTGCCTCTAATGAACAAATGGCTGCTTGCCTCCTGAAATGCCTTCTTCACTCCCACAGGTAATAGTAATAATAATAATGAGGGCATTTGTTAAGCGCTTACTACGTGCAAAACACTATTCTAAGTGCTGGGGGGGATACAAGGTGATCAGATTGTCCTGCGTGGGGCTCACAGTCTTAATCCCCATTTTACAGATGAGGTAACTGAGGCACAGAGAAGTTAAGTGACTTTCCCAAAGTCACACAACTGACAAGTGGCAGAGCTGGAGTTAGAACTCATGACTTCTGACTCCCAAGCCCATGCTCTTCCCACTTAACCACACTGCTTCTCTAGGTACCAGAAGGCTGCCAGGCATTCAGTGGATCCCAATTTGTGACATTCTCATTTCTGCTCTAACTGCAGCTGAAGAAGCAGCATGGCCTAGTGGATAGAGCACAGGCCTGGGAGTCAGAAGCTCTAGTCTGTAAGCTCGCTTTGGGCAGGGAACATGTCCATATATTTTTATTTTGTACTCTCCCAAGTGCTTAGTAGTATGCTTTGCACACAGTAAGAGCTCAATAAATATGATTGAATGCATGAATGAATGAATTAATAATCCCAGTTTAGCCACTTGTCTGTTTTAATCCAGAGGTTAAAACAAGTAATTCACTGTTATTCCAACTAGATTTGGGAAGAGCACATTTTGAGAGGCTTGAACCAAGGCTGGCTGGCTTGCTAGGTTCAAAGATCTGGTTCCTTCTCTCACACAGAGTCACTTAACTTCTCTGTGCCTCAGTTATGTCATCTGTAAAATGGGGATAAAGACTGGGAGTCCTATGTGGGACAGGGACTGTGTCCAATCCAATTACCTTGTATCTACCTCTGCACTTGTATCTTACCCTACACATACTAAGTGCTTAACAAATACTTTTTAAAAAAAGTGCTAAGATTTGGTGTCTCTACTACCTCAGCCCCAGAAGAGAAACTCTTCATGCCATTTTCAACAAATTTCCATGGCTGCTACCGGCAAGGTCACTGGGAACCTGGATGCAGATAGAGCATGAGAAATAGAAATTTATCCGGAGGTTCAAACAACTAATTCACTCTGTAATCCCAACTAGACTTGGGAAAAGCACATTGTGAGAGGCTAAAACCAAAGCTACCTGGCTTCCTAGGCTCAAAGATCCAGTTCCTTTTCCAACTCGCACGTGGCTCTATCAGGAGGCATCATGGCCTAGTGGAAAGAGCATGGGCCTGTGAGTCGGATGACCTGGGTTCTACACCCACCTCTGCCACTTGCTTGCTTGGGCAGGTCACTTTACTTCTCTATGCCTCACTTCCCTCATCTGCAAAATGGGGATTCAATACCTGTTCTCCCTCCTACTTGGATTGTGAGCTCCATGAGGGACCTGATTTCTCTGTGCTTCAGTTCCCTCAACTATTCAATGGGGATTAAATATCTATTCTCCTTTCTCCTTAGATGGTGGGTCTCATGTGGGACAGGAACTCTCTATGATCTGCTTCCATTCCTTTACACACTGCTTGACATCTGGTAAGCACTTAAGAAATCAGTTATTATTATTGGTGGTGGTGGTAGTAGGACAGAGATGGGTCATTAATCAGTGGGAGTTGATAAAAGGATCTATCAAATAGGGATCTGTAGGTAATGACTCACATAAGCACTTACACTTTTCCTTCCTCACCAACCTTCCCCCAACTCACCAAGGGAGAGAAAAAAATTTAATTTCCTCAAAAACTATGGGACAAAGATCAGGTCAAGAAGCAACAGTGTATCCAAAGGAAAACAGGTATGTGACGTTGCCGGAATCTTCCCAAACAGTAGGAAGATTCTTTTTGTTGGATGTCCTCTTATTACTGCATGCCTCCTTTCTGCAGCCACGCAGCATTTCAGAAATAGATTTGAAATCAGAGCACCCACCTTGCCGTTTATGAGCTCCAGTCCAACAGCATCTACTTTAGCACTACTGATTCCCAGGAGAACACCGTTCATAGAAGTGGTCCGAAACTCAAGGGTGATGTTGACATCAGATCGAACTTTATAGCCTTCTTTAACTGGAAAAGGGAAAGTCAGCCACAGAAAACCAGATGTGTTATCATTGCCCAGTCCTCCCACTAGACTTAGAGGGGATGACGCGGAAGGATGGGGTCCCTGGAGTGGAGGGAATGTGTTCTCTCTATCATATTGTGGTCTAATCCTGGCCCCTCCACTTGTCTTCTGTGTGAGCTTGGGCAAGTCACTTCGCTTCTCTGGGCCTCAGTTTCCTCATCTGGAAAATAGGGATTAAGACTGAGCCCCACGGGGGCCAACCTGGCTACTTTGTATGTACCCTAGACCTTAGAGTGCTTGGCACATATAAGTGCTTAACAAATACCATAATTATTATTATTATTAGACTGTAAGCTCCATGAGGACAGGAATCATGTCTACCAACTCTATTGTATTATATTGTACACGGTGAGTGCTCGATTAATACCACTGAGTGATATCAGGACCCCAAGATAGACAATATCCATGGTCATACTCTATTTCCCCTACGTGTAATTTTGTTCATCTTTGTTTCCCCCACTAGACTGGAAGCTCCTTGAGGACAGGATTCATGTCTACCAGCTCCACTGAATTGACCTTTCCCACGTGACAAGTTTATGTTCTGTGCAGGCTAAGCACTCAATAAACACTCTTTATTGATTGATTGGACACTCACTTGTGAAACACAGAGCAGAAGAGACAGCTTTTTTTTAAAAAATGGTATTTGTTAAATGCTTATTAACTGCCAGGTACTGTACTAAGCACTGGAGTAGATACACGATAGTCAGGATGAACGCATGGGACTCAGACCCTTAATTCCTACTTTACAGTTGAGGTAAATGAGGCACAGAGAAGTTAAGGACTTGCCCAATATCACAAAGCAAATAGGTGGCAGGGCCAGAATTAGTACTCTAGTCTTCCTGACACCCAGGCCTGTACTCTATCCACTAGGCCTCACAGTGCTGCTGACTTATTGTAAAGTGAAAAGGCAAAGGACAATTAGTTCTTTTTCATGTAATTTGCACAGACCGGTTGACAACCATTAGATGGAGGAATAGTGTCCTGACTGAAAAGGAAGTTTGCCTGATTTCCAGCTGTTTCCTAGGTCTTGAGTCTATTGTCCTGCTTTGGGAAAAACCATGTAATAAAACAACAGCTGTGAGAAACCTACGTCTGTATTATGTTCACACTCCATAGCCATAATCTAGCAAGACAGGGTGATTAGTAGGTGAAGGGCAGAATTTGATGTTGCAAATGAATGGTTGGCAGGGTGGCCAATCCCTCATAAGCAAATTCACAGACGGTCTGTTAAACTGAGCTACAATTAGCCATGCTCATAAAATCCATAAAAATGTTTGGAAATACAAAACTACTTAGAAATAAGTGAAAATTTGAAATGAGCAAAAGATTATTAGATGGATGGATGAAATGCATAATTATGACCACAGAGGCCACCTGTGAGCTGCCAGTTTGCTCATCTTTACCCATTGTGGGGCTCACACAAATGCAGTCTCATTCTGACGCCCCTTGCCCTCAGCCTGCTGCCGCTCCAGCCTTTTTTTTCCAGTGGCAGCATGGAAGGAGCAAGACATGCCCACGTCCTGCCTCTGGCCTGGAACTCCATCCCTCCTCATAGCCGACAGATGATTACTCTCCACCGCTTCACAGCTTTACTGAAGGCACGCCGCCTCCAGGAGGCCTTCCCTGACTAAGCCCTTCTTTCTTCTTCTCCCACTACCTTCTGTGTCACCCTGACTTGCTCCCTTTATTCATCCCCTCTCACAGCCTCACAGCACCTATTTACATATCTGACATTTATTTATTTACATTAATGTCTGTCTCCCCATCTAGACTGTAAGTTGACTGTGGGCAAGGAATACATCTGTTTCTGTTATTTTGTACCTCCCAAGCATTTAATACAGGGCTCTGATTAGAGTAAGAGCTCAATAAATTGACTGACTCATGTCATCAACATGAGTCATTTTTAATGGTATTTTTTAATCGCTTACTGTGAGCTACAGTACTAAGCAGTGAGGGACGGGAACTCTGGACTCCATCACCCACATTACAGCCCAGGTGACTCCACGCAAAAATGTGCTTGAAACAAAGCTGGGGAAAACTAGGTCACATTAAGAAGCAGCATACTTAGTGGAAAGAGCACGAGCCTGGGGTTCAAAAGGACCTGGGTTCTAATCCCGGATCCACCACTTGTCTTCTGTATGTACTTATGCAGGTCACTTCACTTCTCCGTGCCTCAGATACCACATTTGAAAAATGGTAATTAAAACCTCCTTCCCCTAATTGAGACTATGAGATTCTCTTGTATCTTCCCAGCACTTAGCTCAGTGCCTGGCACAGGGTAAGTGCTTAACAAGTACCATTACAAAAAAAATGAAATCCAGACCTATCAGTAGGTTCAAAACCTAGCTAAACTCCAAATATGTAGCTAAATGGGAATGTTACAGGGAAAAAGTAGGGAGGGTGAAAGATCCTTCCTTAACCAAGAGAGGTGTCAAAGTAAGAGTAGTAGTAGTGGTAAGCTCGCTGTGGGCAGGGATTGTGTCTGTTATATTGCTTAGTACAGTGCTCTGCACACAGTAAGTGTCCAATAAATAGGAGTGATTGATCGTGGTACTAATAGTAGCACTAGCATTCATCAAACTCTCCCTGAGTGGACTGTACTAAGACCTTGGGAAGTATAAAATAAGAAAATGATATTCACTCATTCAGTAGTACTCCTTTCCCACAAGGAACGTACACTCAAACGGGGAAGATGCAAACCAATGCATGGTGCCGACACTTGGCCATTGAGACCGCCGTTGGAGATGGAAAAATCTCATCAGTGGGACAATATTCTGATCATATACGGCACTGCAAATGGTCTTAGAATGTACAGGTCAAACTAGTGCCCTGAGCATTATCCTGAATCTATGTCCACCTGGAAAAAGGGGTCTGCCCCTAATTCTACATGGAATGGCCACAGAGCATTCAATGGTATTTACTGAACACTTAATGGGTGCAGAAAATGCACTAAGAGCTTGGGAGAGGATAATGCAATGCAAACCCCACCAAGATAAAGTTTTGTTGTCGTGAATTACCAAGAGCAGCAAATCCACTTCCATCAAAGAAAGTGCCTTCCTGTGCCGTCACGTAGCACTTGTTCACAGCGAAGGCAGAAATGGGGCTCTCCTTGTCCAGTTGTTTACCGTTAATCACCACATCGCCGATGCACGCGGGGATGCTGTGAGTGACCTGAAACCAATGTCGTAGCACAGACAATGCATAACATCGATTGAAAACTGATCTCTTAAAAATGTCAGAAAGCATCATCCGTTAGCATTTAATCAGGTGATGTGGTTTGAATTATACAGGATACCAGCGGGAGGGAGCAGATTTTAGGTTTGTTTCAATTAATTGCTCTGAAAAATCAAATACGCAGAGCCAACTTAGCTATGGATGGCATAAACCACACTTGAACTTTTAACACCCATTGTTCGGTCAAATTGCTATGGCAGTGTGAAAACCTTCATTAGCTGGAAAGGCGGTAAAGGCCAGTTAGAGAAGAAGGAATGGAAGTCCCCACAGGCAATTAGCAAGCATCCTTTTCTAAAATGTGAAAACCTCACATCTGAGCCACAGTTCAAACGAAGCGACTTCAACAGAGAATGTTGCAAAGAGGCTCGCAGATGGCCAAGGCCAATTAGAGGATTTTCTTCTCTAAACGAACCAATTTCTAAAAAGACAATAACCCAAAGGCAGAAGGATTCTTACGTTGCCAATATTCTTGGCCCTGTATGCTGAGGGAAGTCCCCCGAGATACAGCTTTCCCTCCACATCTAAGGTATTGCCATCACCATTGGTTGTCACAGTTGCTGACTCCTGTCCATCAACGATGATGAAGCCTTTTCTTTTAATGTATTCTGTCTTAACCTGAATGAACCGAAAATGAAATAAAGTCAGTGTATACCAACAGTCCAAGCAAGGGAAGCAGCAAGGCTTAGTGGATAGAGCACAGGCCAAGGAGGCAGAAAGACCTGGGTTCTAATCCTGACTCAGCCACTTGCCTGCTGTGTGTCCTGGGGCAAGTCCCTTAACTTCACTGTGCCCCAATTACCTCATCTGTAAGTCCTGAGTCCTGTGTGGGACATAGACTGTGTCCAACCCTATTATTCATTCATTCATTCAATAGTATTTATTGAGCACTTACTATGTGCAGAGCACTGTACAAAGCGCTTGGAATGTACAAATCAGTAACAGATAGAGACAGTCCCTGCCCTTTGACGGGCTTACAGTCTAATCGGGGGAGACGGACAGACAAGAACAATGGCAATAAATAGAATCAGGGGAAGAGCATATTATCTTCTATCTATCCCAGTGCTTAGTACAATGCCTGGCACATAGTAAGCTCTTAACGAGTATCACTATCATTATAATTATTATCATCAATGTTGTTATTATAGGGCTAGCTTGCTTGACAGGCTGTAGTTACCCGCCCTCTGGTGGTAGTGAAGGGAAATAATGTAATAATAATAATAATAATGTTGGTATTTGTTAAGCGCTTACTATGTGCCGAGCACTGTTCTAAGCGCTGGGATAGACACAGGGGAATCAGGTTGTCCCACGTGGGGTTCACAGTCTTAATCCCCATTTTACAAATGAGGGAACTGAGGCACAGAGAAGTTAAGTGACTTGCCCACAGTCACACAGCCGACAAGTGGCAGAGCTGGGATTCGAACTCATGAGCCCTGACTCCAAAGCCCGTGCTCTTTCCACTGAGCCACGCTGCTTCTCCATAATGTTGGTATTTGTTAAGCACATAGTATGTGCAGAGCACTATTCTAAGCGCTGGGGTAGATACAGGGTAATCAGGTTGTCCCACGTGAGGCTCACAGTTAATCCCCATTTTACAGATGAGGTAACTGAGGCACAGAGAAGTTAAGTGACTTGCCCACAGTCACACAGCTGACAAGTGGCAGAGCAGAGATTTGAACTCATGACTTCTGTCTCCGAAGCCCAGGCTCTTTCCACTGAGCCACGCTGCTTCCCCTAAAATCTAAAGAGGGTAGGGGCCACCCGGATTTGAACCAGCGTAGAGTCACACAGAGTCGTGCAGAGTCGTGCAGAGACTTGCCCACAGTCACACAGCTGACAAGTGGCAGAGCCGGGATTAGAACCCATGACCTCTGACTCCCAAGCCCGGGCTCTTTCCACTGAGCCATTGAGGTCCACCCCAGTGGCACCTCATAAGTGCTTAGTACAGTTTCTGCACACAGTAGGGACTTAATAAATACAATTGGCTGACTGTCTAAAGGATACAGCCAGAGAGTGGAGGCCCCTTGAAGCCCAAACAGGGCCAGATATGAGGGGAGAATGGCAGTTCAGCCCAACCCTCTGCCATGACAGTCCGCTCATCTCTCCCCCACCACCATGTGGAGACCCAACCTGCCTCAGCTTTGGTGTGTGTGTTGAGGGGAGTGCTTTGCATTTTAATTTTTCACAGTCTTCTGATGCGATTAAATAAATCAGGAAACATAGGTTCCAAATTTAGAGAAGCAGTGTGGCTCTATGGAAAGAGCCCAGGCTTGGGAGTCAGAGGTCATGGGTTTGAATCCTGGCTCTGCCACTTGTCAGCGGACAAGTCATTTAACTTCTCTGGGTCTCAGTTACCTCATCTGTAAAATGGGGATTAACTGTGATCCTCACATGGGACAACCTGATTACCCTGTATCTGTCCCAGTGCTTAAAACAGTGCTCTGCACATAGTAAGTGCTTAACAAATACCAACATTATTATTATCAACTGGAGCCATTTTTCCAGTTAAGTGAAATGGAGAATGCATAGAGCATATGAAAGAGAACTTTACTCGGGGATGAGCAAGTAAGCTCCTTGAGGGCAGACGTCATGTCTAGCAACTCTATAAAACTGTACTTATTTGTTTTTATAATGGTAATTTTAACTGTGAAACACTGATACAAACTGGGGTAGATTCAAGTCTCTGTTCCTCATGGAGCGCACAATTACACTCTCCCAAGCGAGGCTTGAATCTACACCAGTGCTCTACATGCTGTAAGTACTTAATAAATACCACTGATGGAAGGGCAAGTGATTGACTGTGAGAAGCAGTGTTGCCTAGTGGATAAAGCACAGGCCTGGGAGTCACAGTGACCTTGGTTCTAGTTCCAGCTCCGCCACTTGTCTGCTGTGTGACCTCGGGTAAGTCACTAATCTTCTCCGGGCCACAATTCCCTCATTGGTAAAATGGGGATAGGGACCGTGAGCCCCATGTGAGACAGAGACAGTGTCCAACCTGATTACCTTGCATCTATCCCAGCGCTTAGGACAGTGCTTGCCACAGGAAGTGCTTAACAAATGCCATAAAAAATGGGGCAAAGATGTTGGATACTCACCGAGTGCCACTTCCCATCACTGATGAGTGCAGGATGGACAGCCTTTGCCTTTCCTTTTCCGAGATCAAATATAAAGTGCAGATGACCCCCATGAACCTGTAGAGCTGCATAGTCAGCCTGGTTTTGATGAGCCATATAGTAAATCAGTCCATCCAGGGCCAAGGTCCGGAGAGTCAGCTGGACCGAAAGCCTGACGGGAATCAAAAAGCGGAATTAACAACAGAGTCAGAAGCACAAACTTCACTTCATTTATCTCCAAAGGAGAGGAACCGAGTGTGAATCCAGTGGCTGCCAAACCCATCTGCCCTTGTCAAAAAGGAAGGAATGTTTCTTTCAGATTAAATCGAGTGAGAGTGGGTGGGCAGTGGTGGGGTACGAAATCAAAACCCCCCTCAATCTAGAGCTGGTATACTTCCTCCATTCTTGGGGGATGTCAGCTGTCAGTCCCCAATAGGCTCCAGTTAGTGTGGCCATTTGTCCAGTTTTATACTGGACAGTCAAGTTTTCAGCTGCTCTGACCCCCGTCTGGAACAGTTAGCGAGACAGATAACCAACCTCCCTCCACCACAGATCCTCCTGCCTAGTCCCAAACCTTCTTCGTGGCCTCTAAATTGACAGAGACCTGAAAAGGGAATGCAATGGCTATGGACCCAGGAGAGGAGGCGGTTTTATCCAAGGGACTACATCTAATTCTCTTCTGTGGACTTTTTCCAGTCCTCTAAACACAGTAAGCACTTAGTAAATATGATGATTTCCACAAACAGCATGCTCCAGGTTCTGCAGTTTTCCACAGAGAACCTTATCACCTGTCTTGATAAAGCCATTGTGTAACGTAATCTCCATAACATAGATTATGTCTGTCGGTTGCTTCCAGGTTGGTAAAGAGATGCCCTGGCTTCTTAAATGCTCTCAGTGGCAACCCTAAATCCTATAGGCTTTCCCCAGCACTTCGTCCATTTCCCTATCCACTCCAACCACTATAAGGTAGAGGGCTTCTAAGACAAAAAATAGTGGCGCTTCATTTTCTCCTAGAGCCAAATACAGAAGGTAACCAACTCCTTAAAGAACACTTCTTGTTTGAAGGCGACCATTAGGTTATAATCTGAAAGTTGAGAAATACATACTTCTTCCTGACAGTAGAGTGGTTGAAAGGAAGCACCAAGTGGCTGCCTTGAGCAAGACCAAATTGATGAGCTCCAGGAATGTAATCTAGCACTTCCTCTGTTGCACACTGTTCCTGTTAGTGAAAGAAAGTCAATTTAATAGACACTCCACTGCACATGGCTAAACCACAGCTACTAAACTGTTGTGCCGGGTACCTAAGAGCTTCTGATTATTACTATTCGGGTTTTCCCAATGCTATGCTATCAGAATAAAGAGTCATAGAAAAACGTTAGAATATTTCCTTGGAATATCAAATTTATCATTGCCTCTTGAGGGACTATCAGCTTTTCACTGATATGTTGTCAATTAATTATGAGCATGGAAAATGAATTCATTTTTCTGTAACTTGAATGAATAAAAACGGAATAATAATAATAATTATGGTATTTGTGAAGTGCTTACTATGTGTCAAACACTGTTCTAAATGATGAGGTAGATTCAGGGAAATCAGGTTGTCCCATGTGGGGCTCACAGTATTAATCCCCATTTTACAGATGAGGTCACTGAGGCACAAGGAAGTGAAGGGGCTTGCCCAAGGTGACAAGTGACGGAGTGGGGATTTAGAACCCACCTTCCTCTGACTCCCAAGCCTGTGCTCTTTCATCTAAAGAGCATACAAGAAGATTGCCCTCAGCTAAAGTATGACTAAAGCCATGTTGGAAATGAGTTTTGAATCTGAACTGTGTAAGGGACCGGGGGGACCTGCCCCAAAACACCATTGGCCACATGGACCCAGTTGGATGGCCAAGTTTTTACTGTGGACATTTTAAAACTGTAGGCTGACTTGAGAAAATTCTGAGTTGACCCACAATGCCAACCTCGCGGCTGCCTGTCAGCAGCCAAATAGCATGAAGACCCGTCAAATAGCATCAGTCCATTGTATTTATTGAGCACCTGGTTTGGGCAGAGCACTTTACTAAGCACTTAGAAGAGTGTGATAGAACAATAAACAGACACATTCCCTGACCACAATGAGCTTATAGTCTAGAGGATGCCTTCCCCGACTAAGACTTCATTTTCTCTTCTCCCACTCCCTTCTGTACTGCCCTTGCGCTAGGATTTGCACTCTTTAATCACACAGTGTCAGCCTCAAAACTAATGTATATCTGTATATATAATAATAATAATGTTGGTATTTGTTAAGCGCTTACTATGTGCAGAGCACTGTTCTAAGCGCTGGGGTAGATACAGGGTAATCAGGTTGTCCCATGTGAGGCTCACAGTTAATCCCCATTTTACAGATGAGGTAACTAGGGCACAGAGAAGTTAAGTGACTTGCCCACAGTCACACAGCTGACAAGTGGCAGAGCCAGGAGTCGAACCCATGACCAATGACTCCGAAGCCCAGGCTCTTTCCACTGAGCCACACTGCTTCCCACTGTATTTATGTGTGTGTATATGTGTATAGATATATACATATATATATATTGATATAATATGCAATTCAGCCTTTTCATTTATATAAGTGTCCATCTCCCTCTCTAGACTATAAGCTCATTGTGGACGGGGAGCATGTGTTCCAACTCCATTATATTGTCCTAACCCAAGCACTAGTTCAGTGCTGTGCACACAGTGAGTGCTCAATACAAATGATTGATTTTGGCTGATTGCTGTCCATAAAGGCATGGCTGCTTTGTGGAATCTTTCTAAATATCCAATGTAACTACTTGTTCTACCAGAAAGGGAAATATTTCTTCTGAATGGCTCATTCAGGGCAGAATCAACCTCGCCTATAGAATTAACCTAATCTTCTGACACAATGATGCTCTGATTTTCAAAGTGATTGTCCCATTCTGGACTTCCATTGTCAGTTCCATCAGGGGAAGGATTATGGCCTAGTGGAAAAAACATGGCCTAGTGGAAAGAGCATGGGCCTAGGATCCAGATCTGGGTTCTAATCCCGGCTCCACCATTTCATGCTGTGTGACCTAGGGCAAGTCACTTAATTTCTCTGTGTTCCAGTTTCCTCATTTGTTAAATGGGAATTGAATCCTACTCCCTCTTACTTGACTGTGAGTCCCATGTGGGCCAGTTACTGCATTTGACGTGGTTTCCTTGTACCTATCCCAATGCTTAGTATAGTACTTGGCATGCTATAAATTCTTTTAAAATGCATCATTATTATCATTATTATTTTTAAAGGACTCCAGAACCTATCTTAAATCAGAAAATGGCAGAAAATAGAGAAAAACTTATAAAGGACAAAGGATATTCTGACCAGGAGAAATCGTCACTTACCACTGGGCTTTAAAATGAATTAAATGTTAAAGATTTGAAATTACACTATTTTGGATAACTCATTCTCATACTCAGGACGGCTCACACACAAACAATGATACACAACCTGCCCAATGGCCTCATGGCTAAAGCATGGGCTTGAGAGCCAGAGGACCGGGTTTCTAATCCCGGCTCTGCCACTTGCCTGCTATGTGATGTTGGGCAAGTCACTTAACTCTTCTGTGTTTCAATTTCCTCAACTGCAAAATGGGAATGCAATACCTCTTCTCCCTCCTACTTGACTGTGAGCCCCATGTGGGACAGGGATTCTTTCCAGCCTGATTTACTTGTATCTAACCCAATGATGAGAACTGTTTGGACACTTAATATGTACTTAACAAATGCCATAAAAAAATCATTTTAGGAACTGGGTCCATATGGCTGAGGTTGTGCCATGAATGGTTCATTACATGGAGGAATTCTTACAGGAATTGGTAGTGGCTGAGGCTCTGGTTGAATGTCCATATCTTCTGGGTATGTGGGTGGCTTTGGCTTCTCTGATAGCCAGCAACTCTCCATGTCTGCTTGTTCGTGCCTTAGAGCATTGGTGAAATCCAAAAGTCTAGATATCAAAAACAACATTCAGAAATGATAGTCAATCCAGAGTTAATTGATTTTCTATCCACAGCAACAGCAATTTCTGCTATGTGATTTCTGTATAATGAATAGGCATCACTGCAACAATTGGCAAGATGAAGTAAAGCTATTTATTGCACTTGATTCTATTTATTGCACTTGATTCTATTTATTGCCTTGATTCTATTTATTGCCATTGTTCTTGTCTGTCTGTCTCCCCCGATTAGACTGTAAGCCCGTCAAAGGGCAGGGACTGTCTCTATCAGTTATCTATTTGTACATTCCAAGTGCTTAGTACAGTGCTCTGCACATAGTAAGTGCTCAATAAATACTATTGAATGAATGAATGAATGAATGAATAAAGCAGTGAAATAATGAAATGTTTCCAATTCTAGACTGTGAGCCCACTGTTGAGTAGGGATTGTCTCTGTTGCTGAACTGTACTTTCCAAGCACTTAGTACAGTGCTCTGCACACAGTAAGAGCTCAATGAATATGATTGAATAACTGATAATAGGCATTCATCAATTCATTCATTCATTAATTCTTTCATCCATTTACTCAGAATTACACAGGGAATGATTAAGGACTTACGAAAGCAGAGATTCTTGCTCAGGATTCATTCATTCATTCATTCATTCATTCATTCAATCATACTTATTGAGCACTTACTGTGTGCAGAAGGCTGTACTAAGCACTTGGAATGGACAATTCAGCAACAGATAGAGACAATCCCTGCCCAACAACGGGTTCACAGTCTAAAAGGGGTTAAAAATTGACTAGTAGTTAGGGAATCAATTCCATAGTTCAGTCAATCAATCGTACATCTTGAGCACTTACTACTTGTACTCCCTCAAGCGCTTACTATAGTGCTCTGTATGCAGTAACAGAGCACTGTGGTAAGTACTTGGGGGGAGTACAATACAAAAGTTGATAGACACATTCCTTGCCCACAAACAGCTTATAGTCTTGAGGGGGAGGCAGATTTTAAAACAAATAATAAGTGCTGTAGGGCTGAGAGTGGGCTGAATACCAAGTACTTAAATCCAAGTGCAAAAGCAATGCAGACAGGAGAGGGAGTAGGGACAAGGAGGGCTTAGTCGGGAAAGGCTTCTTGGGGAGATGTGATTTTAATAAGGCTCTGAAGGTGGTAGAGGACTGGTCTGTTATAGATCAAGGGGGAGAGGGTTCCAGGCCAGAAGTAGGACTTGGGCAAGGGATTGGAGGTGAGGTAGATGAGATTGAGATTCAGTGAGTAGATTGGCTTTAGAGAAGCTGAGTGTGAGGGCTGAGTTGTAGTAGGAAATCAATGAGGTAAGGTAGGAGGGGACAAGCTAAATGAATGCCATATAGCATATGGTAAGGAGTTTCTGTTTAATAATAATAATTTGGGTATTTGTTAAGTGCTTACTATGTGTCGGGCACTGTACTATGCATTGGGATGGATGCAAACAAATCAGGTTGGACACAGTCCCTGTCCCATGTAGGGCCCACAGTCTCAATCCCCATTTACAGATGAGGTAACGGAGGTCCTGAGATGTGAAGTGACTTGCCCAAGGTCACACAGCAGACAACTGTTGGAGCGGGGATCAGAAACCCATGACCTTCTGACTTCCTGGCCCATGCTCTATCCACTACACTATACTGCTTCTCATGTAGAGATGCTCCTTCTCATGTTTGATGTGGAGATGACTGGGTAATCACTGGAGATTCTTGAAGGGTGGGGGAACATAGACTGAACTTTTTTTTAGAAAAATGATCCAGGCAGCAGAGTGAAGTGAGGACTGGAGTGGGGAGAGTCAGGAGGCAGGGAGGTCAGTGAAGAGATTGATGCAGTAGTCAAGGAGGGATAGGATAAATAGTAGGAGTTGGATGGAGAGGAAAGGGCCTATATTAATGGAATTATTGATGGAAATGACTTACTCCATATCAAAGATAAGATTCTTGATACACCCATGAAACGATTTTCTCATCTTCAAAACAGAACTGCCATCTCCCACTGGAATTCCACCTACGTACAAGTTAGAAACATTCATAATCCTGGTTTCTGCCTGTGGTCCAAATCTCATTTCTGCAGGGTTACCGTCATCCATTTGCACTGTGATAATTCTGCAAGCACAGAGGAAAAAGAGAATATTTTAAAAATGGAATGAAGGAATAACTCAAGAAACTTTGATTTCAATAATCCAAAGGAAATGGTAAATCAAGCTAAACTATTTGTTTATGGCTACTCTTTCTTCCATCTGGCCAAAAAAAAAAAAAAACCAAGGGCAACTTTTTCTTCTATTATTCAACGCATAGCAGGTGTTCAATAAATGATGATGATGATGATCCTGATGATGCTTGAAGAAAGAGACTGATGCTTGATTTCTATGATATTTGCCTTCCTGGGGAAAGATGTATCATCTAGCATCCTTAAATTTCCCTTTAATATCCTCTTTTGATTTCTTCCCAAACATAAAAGGAAGGGCTGTCAACTAATGAACATATGAGAGTGTTAACTTCTTAAACTTTATGGCTGGGACAGGGGTTGGTGGGGGAGAGGGGAGGAAAGAAGCAAACTGAAAAATAAATTGCCCTACAAATATAAATGTGGAGACAGGTCTGAGTACACAAGATAGGCTGGATGACTTTGTTTTAGGAATATCCTGAGACTCATTGTGCCTGAAGAAAAGTCTTGTAAGTCTTTAATAATGTGATTCTAATAACACACTGACCCACTGTTTATGAATTTATCTATTATTTTCCGACCAGACAACTTCCAGCACAGAGTCATCCCTCAATAAATACCACTGATTGATTGACAGGCATTTTAAATCTCAATATATTATACCTGGTCCCTTACTGTCCACATGCTTATTGGTCTCTTCAAAGAACTTCTGCAGATTAGTGAGATGTGATTTCCCCTTTCAGTATAAACTCCTCTAATGCACATTTACATTAAACTTTACTGTAAGCTGTGCCACTTTAGAGGCAATATTCATCGATTTATAATTCCCAATGGTTGTAAGGAGAATATTTACTAAGTGCCTACTGAATAGAATGAACTGAAATAAGCATATGGCAAGACAAAGACAGAATTATTTTTTTCAGGGGTATTTATTGAGCATTCTGTTTCCCCACTACTCAAGAAACTCCAGTGGTTGTCCAACCACCTTCACATCTTGACTCTATTTATCTTGACTCTATTTATTGCCATTGTTCTTGTCTGTCCATCTCCCCTGATTAGACTGTAAGCCTGTCAAACGGCAGGGACTGTCTCTATCTGTTGCCGACTTGTTCATCCCAAGCGCTTAGTACAGTGCTCTGCACATAGTAAGCGCTCAATAAATACTATTGAATGAATGAATGAATGAATGAATCAGACAAAAGTTTCTCACCATTGATTTTAAAGCACTCAATCACCTTGCCCCCTCCTGCCTCACTTTGCTACTCTCCTTCTACAACCCAACTTCATAAATGTTATCATTATCATGTAACTATATCATATATTATTTATGAATAATTATATTCATTCAATAGTATTTACTGAGCGCTTACTATGTGCAGAGCACTGTACTAAGCGCTTGGAATGTACAAAACAGTAACAGATAGAGACAGTCCCTGTCCTTTGACGGGCTTACAGTCTAATCGGGGGAGACGGACAGACAGGAACAATAGCAATAAATAGAATCAAGGGGATGAACATCTCATTAAAACAACAGCAAATAGAATCAAGAATATATATATGTTTAGCCTTGGTAAACTTTGTAATGTATCTCATACTCTTTTCTAGCTGGCCTAATTTATTTCCTTCTGCTCTAGCACTCTCTGTGGGCTTTTCTATCATTCCCTCTAGACTGTAGACTCATGCCCTCTAGAATGTAAGCTGGTATGGGCAGGGACTGTGTCTGCTAATTCTGTTGTATTGTACTCTCCCAAGTGCTTAGTACAGTTCTCTGCATGTAGTAAGCGTTCAATGAATACTATTGATTGATTGATCATCATTTGAATGTGCATTCCATTTTTGAAAGGATGATAAATTACCTACTGTTGACCTCTTGCTTAACAATGAGGCCAAACAATATGCAAAACTGTGCAAACACTTGTAATCTGTAGTGGTGCATTTTGCATGACAGAAAGGGCCTAGATCCCTGAGATGAATTTTGAAAAGTAAATAACTCATTTTATAGTCTGTAAAACTGACCCATTTAACATTTTATTGCCTATAAATACTTCAGATATTTCAATGAGAGACCACCCTATTTCACTCTGAAGAATTTCCTTAGCTCATCATCATGGCTTGACCATTTGTGACATTTTATATGAAGAAAACATCATGAAATTATTTTCTTGGATCACTCCTCTTGTAAAAAAAATTATCCTACTGAAAAGACCCACTGTAATAATAATAATTATGTGTGGCATTTGTTAAGCACTCACTATGTGCTAGGCATTGTACAAGTTCAGGGTAAGTACAAGATACTTGGGTTGGACATAGTCCCCTGTCCCACCGGGGGCTCACGGTCTTAATCCCTATTTTACAGATGAGGTAACTGAGGCCCAGAGAAGTTAAGTGATTTGCTCAAAGTCACACAGAAGACAAGTGTGTGGAGTCAAGATTAGAATCTAGGTCCTTCTGACTACCAGGGTCGGGATGTAGTTTTCTGAAAAAAAGTCAATCTTCTACACAGCATTTTATCACAGACATTATACAAGTGTCTCTGATCTGCCTTTTACCTACCTCTTAATTCTTTTCAAGATAATGGAATGCTCTCTCCCATCACTAAACGTTCCTGTGGTAGAATGGAGGACCACTTTTCTCGTTGTCATTCCGTCACCAGGATTAATATGCACTTCAAGATGGCCCTCAATCAAAACGATGGAAAAGAAGGGCTGTGGAGATTTAATAATGAGAAGTGTTAGGGTTGGCATGATTTCTTCCCAAACATAAAAGGAAGGGCTGTCAACTAATGAACATATGAGAGTGTTGACTTCTTAAACTTTATGGCTGGAACGGGGGTTGGTGGGGGAGAGGGGAGGAAGGAAGCAAACTGAAAAATAAATTGCCCTACAAATATAAGTGTGGAGACAGGATGACTTTGTTCTGGGAATATCCTGAGACTCACTGTGACTGAAGAAAAGTCTTGTAAGCATTTAATAATGTGATTCTAATAATAACTCTCATAATAATGTGATTGAGAAGCAACATGATCTAGTGAATAAAGCACAGGCCTGAGGGTCAGAAATACTGGGGTTCTAGTTCTGGCTCTGCCACCTAATAATAATAATTATGGAATCTGAAAGCTGGACAGTGAAGAAACAGGATAGAAAGAACATCAGTTTTTTTGAAGAGTGGTGTTGGAGAAGGCTTATGCAAATATCATGGACTGCCCAAATAACAAGCAAATGGATTTTGGAGCAAATTAAACCAAAGTGGTGTTTGGAAGGCCAAATGATGCAACCTAGATTAGCATATTTTGGACACATAATGAGGAGGACTAATTCACTGGAGAAGACACTAATGCTAGGAAAAGTCCAGGGAAAACATGGAAGATGCAGATCAGTGGCTAGATGATAATAATAAATAATAATGATGGTATTTGTGAAGTGCTTACTATGTGCCAAGCACTGTTCTAAGTACTGGGGTAGATACAAGGTAATCAGGTTGTCCCACTTGGGGCTCACAGTCTCAATCCCCATTTTACAGATGAGGTGACTGAGACACAGAGAAGTTTAGTGACTTGCCCAAACTCACATAGCTGACAAGTGGCTGAGCTGAGATTAGAACCCACGGCCTCTGACTCCCAAGCCCATGCTCCTTCCACTAAGCCACGCTGCTTCTCCTAGATGGATAGGTGCAGCATGGCTTAGTGGAAAGAGCCTGGGCTTGGGAGTCAGAGGTCATGAGTTCGAATGCCAACTCTGCCACTTGTCAGCTGTGTGACTGTGGGCAAGTCATTTAACTTCTCTGTGCCTCAGTTACCTCATCTGTAAAATGGAGATTAACTGTGAGCCTCACGTGGGACAACCTGATGACCCTGTATCTCCCCCAGTGCTTAGAACAGTGCTCTGCACATAGTAAGCAGTTAACAATTACCAACATTATTATCATTATTATTATAGGGACCATAACAATGAAAAAGGAAGAACCATTAGTGTGGCTCAGTGGAAAGAGCACAGGCTTTGGAGTCAGAGGTCATGAGTTCAAATCCCAGCTCTGCCACTTGTCAGCTGTGTTACTGTGGGCAAGTCACTTCACTTCTCTGTGCCTCAGTTCCCTCATCTGGAAAATGGGGATTAAGACTGTGAGCCCCATGTGGGACATCCTGATTCCCCTGTGTCTCCCCCAGTGCTTAGAACAGTGCTCTGCACATAGTAAGTGCTTAACAAATACCAACATTATTATTAACCATTAGAAAGGTTGTGGATTATAGCAGAGCACAGGACGTTCTGGAGCAAGTATATTCATGGAGTCGCTATGACTCGGGAAACAACTCGATGGCACTTAATAATAATAATAATGATAATGGTATTTGTTAAGTGTTTACTATGTGCCAGGCACTGTACTAAGTGCTGGGGTGGATATAAGCAATTCAGGTCAGATACCATCCCTGTCCCACACAGGGCTCACAGTCTTCTTCCCCATTTTACAGATAACTGAGGCACAGAGAAGTGAAGTGGCTTGCCCAAGGCCAGAAAACGGACATATGAGGGAGCCGGAATTAGAGCCCATGACCTTCTGACTCCCAAGCCCGTGCTCTATCCACTATGCCATGCTGCATGTCCTTGGACAAGTCACTAAACCTTGTGAGAAGCAACTTGGCTCAGTGGAAAGAGCCCGGGCTTTGGAGTCAGAGGTCATGGGTTCGAATCCCGGCTCAGCCGCTTGTCAGCTGTGTGACTGTGGGCAAGTCACTTCACTTCTCTGGGCCTCAGTTACCTCATCTGTAAAATGGGGATTAAGACTGTGAGCCCTACGTAGGACAACCTGATTCCCCTGTGATTACCCCAGCGCTTAGAACAGTACTCTGCACATAGTAAGCACTTAACAAATACCAACATTATTATTAGAGGAGCAGCGTGGCTCAGTGGAAAGAGCCCGGGCTTTGGAGTCAGAGGTCATGGGTTCGAATCCCGGCTCGGCCACTTGTCAGCTGTGTGACTTTGGGCAAGTCACTTAACTTCTCGGTGCCTCAGTTCCCTCACCTGTAGAATGGGGATTAAGACTGTGAGCCCCACGTGGGACAACCTGATTCCCCTGTGTCTACCCCAGCGCTTAGAACAGTGCTCGGCACATAGTAAGCGCTTAACAAATACCAACATTATTATTATTATTATTAAACCTCTCTGGACCTTAGTCACCTCACCTATAAAATGGGGATTAAGACTGTGAGCCTCAGGTGGGACATGAACCGTGTCCAACCTGATTACCTTGTATCCATCCCAGTGCCTGGTACATATTAAACACTTAATAAATATCATGAAATAATTCTAATTCACAACTACAGCTCAGGTAAATCTATGTAGTCTTCTAGAGATGCTCCCAGTGGGAGGAATGTTAAGCTTTTCCGCAGCTCCTCTCCTAGGTAATAACCTCGGCTCTGCCACTTGCTGCTCTGTTACCTGGGGCAAGTCACTTAACTTATCTGTGCCTCAGTTTCCTCATCTGTAAAATGGGTATTCAGTCAGTCACTTGTATTTATTGAGCACTTACTGTGTGCAGAGTACTAAGCCCTTGGGAGAGTACCATACAACAGTAAACAGACCCATTCCCTGCTCACTGCTAGCTTACAGTCTAGAGTATGAACCGGACGAAAGCCTGAGGCTCTTTGGAGTGGTAAACTGCGGGGTGCAAGGCAATGGGACTGACGTTCTCAAAATCATGAAAGGCCTGGACAGGGTGACATTGGAATTGATCTTCCCCAAATCCCACAGCACCAGGAGGGAGGTGGCACCCAATAAAGCTCGAAAGGCATTACAGTCATAGTAAATGTCAAGAAACATCTTCACACGGGGGTGGGGGTGGGGTGAGAAACATCTGGAATATGTTAATTTTTCAGTTTTTTGGGTTTTTTTAATGGCATTTGCCAAACGCTTACTACGCACCAGTCAACCATTCTCACATCAAGAGCCCCATGTGGGACAGGGACTGTGTCCAGCCTGATTATCTTGTACCTACCCCACTGCCTAGTCAAGAACTTGGCTCAGCATGAGCAAATGCCACAATTATCATTATTAATCTAGGATCATTTCCCCAGATGATCATGGAATAGAAAATACGGATGGGGAGGAATGCACCCACAGCTTTTCAAAGATTGACACAGGCATTTAAAAAGCCTACTTCCAATATTTTAAACCCCTCTCCTACTATCTGCCTGACCTTTCACTCCCAGTCATTAGAATATCCTTATCCTTGGTAGGCCACTGGTTTATTTGAATAATTTTCATTCAACTCAGCTGAACACACAAAAACCAAGACTGGAAAACAAATATTAAATTCTCCCTCCTTCCCCTCACTACAGATGAATGGATTTATCAAAGGTCTCTGAATTATTCTGGCCTTTTCCTTCCCCAGGAAAACTGATAGGGAAAGAGTGAGTTTAGGGGAATGTTTCCTAAAGAAATCTACAATTCACTGTCCCACAGTTTGATACTAAAAGTGTATCTTCTCTTTACTCATGTCTTTTACTATGGTTTGTTTCCTGTTCCCGGGACTGGTCCAAAACAAGGACAGTGATCCAGCTATCAACTTCTCCTTAGCCACCAGTTGCAATGAGGAGGGTGCAGTACAGTTCGTTGTTCCATGGATCTACATTACATTTTTGAAGGAACAAAACCTTGGCAAAAGACAAGTGGAGATGTGAAAACATTATTATGTTGCTATCTTAACCACCGTTTTTATTAGCGTAAGCTTCTTGAGGGCCAGGATCATGTATACCAACTCTACTGCATTATACTCATATGAAATGTCAGTACGCTGTCAGTACAGTGTCTTGCACCCAACAAGTACTCAATAAATACCACTGATTGACTGATAAATGCCTCCACCGTATAAATGCCCCACCTCAATTTGGGGAGGGAACAATAAAATTATTATTTCTCTATCACATATAATTGTAGGCAGTGATACTGTCCCACGCTAGGGAGGAGGAAAAGACTCGAGATGTGATTATGTAACAGAGACAGCTCTGCTCCAGGGGATAGAGAGTTTATTCATTGAGATGGGATCTCTCCAGGGGAGGGAGTGGGGAGGAAGAGGAGAAGGGAGTGTGGAGTGGGAGGGGGCTCATTCATTGAGTCCCTACTGTATGCAGCAGTTGGAAGAGTATCTCAAGTGACCTCTTAATTTTCACTTCCTTCTTCCTTCCTTTCCTTTTCCTCTATCCCCATTGCTAGACATCTCTATATGACCCATGTAATAGCCTCATCCCTTTCTAATGTGACAGATTTATACCAAAGAGTGGGTGATCACATGAATCCATTTGTACTTTCAAAATAATGATAATTGTGGTATTTGTTAAGACGTTACTATGTGCCAAGCACTGTACTAAGCACTGGGGTAGATGCAACATAAGTCACAGTCCCTCGCTCACAGTCTCATGGAGAAGGAGAACAGGCATTTTATGCTCATTTTTCAGATGAGAAAATTGAGCAGGTAAATGACTTCCCTGGGATACCAGAGCAGGCAAGTGGCAGAGCCAGAATTAGAATCCACATTCTCTGACTCCCAGCCCTATACTATTTCCCCATTAGGCCACATCAATTAATCAGTGGTCAGTCAATGGTATTTAAATATAACAATTTATCAGACCCATTTCCTGCCCACAATGAGGTTACAGCCTAGAGGGGGAAACAGACATTAAGATAAATGAATAACAGATATGTGCATTAGTGCTGTGAGTTTGGGAGTGGGGAATGAATAGAGGGAGCAAGTCAAGGCAATGCAGAAGGAGGTGGGAGAAAAGGAAAGATTAACTTAATCAGGGAAGGCCTTCGGGGAGAGATGTGCCTTCAATAAGCCTTTGAAGGAGGGGAGAGTAATTGTCTGTTGAATATTAAGTGAAAGGACATTCCATACCAGAGGCAGGATGTGAGTGAGAGATCGGCATATTTATAGAGCATTTACTAATAGCACTGTACTATGTGTTTGGGAGAGGATAATGTAACAGATTTTCCCACTTGTTTAGGTGACAGAGAAATCATTTCTCCTTCAATTTAAGAGGGGTAGGACCCAACTTACCACATGTGCTTGCCTCCTACTTCGCTTGGCTCTCCCCTTGCTGAGGCCCGCCACGATGATGCCGCTACTGTTTTTGGTGGCAAATGTTGCCATCAACGCAGACTCTGGGGACAGGGCCTTCGGTGGCAATTCCAGGTAGCCATCGTCCCAAAAGCTGATGCTGCGAACCGGCTGTTTAATGAAACAGAGCGATTAATCACTGACCTGGGAAACCCATTTCCCCCTCAGCCTATGACAGTCTCAGCCATCACAGATAAGGAGCTTCTGCCATTTCAAAAAATACCTCAAAGCTGCTGCTCTCCCACCCCAAATATGTCATTCATTCATTCATTTATTTATTCATTCAATATTATTTACAGAGTGCTTACTGTGTGCAGAGCACAGTACTAAACACTGGGAAAGTACAATCCGGCAACAGGTAGAGACAATTCCTGCCCAACAATGGGCTCACAGTCTAGAAGGGGGAGATAGACAACAAAACAAAACAAGTAGACAGGCATCAATAGCATCAAAATAGATAAATAGAATTACAGATATATACACATTAATAAAATAAATGGAATAATAAATATGTACAAATAGATACAAGGGCTGTAGGGTGGGGAAGAGGGTAGAGCAGAGGGAGGGAGTAGTGGTGATGGATAGGGGAGGTGGAGCAGAAGAAAAGGGGGGCTCAGTCTGGGAAGGCCTCCTGGAGGAGTTGAGCTCTAGGAGGGTTTTGAATGGGGGAAGACAACTAGTTTGGGGGATGTGAGGGGGGTAATTCTCCTTTCAGTATAAAACAATCCCACTACAGGTTCCCAAAAGACTGAAGGTGTCCTACCTCTAGCTTGCAGCCTTTTCTCACCCCATAGGAATTTCTGAGCAAGTCAAAGGTGGTTCGGGAAATTTCCAGGCTTTTAATACAGCCCACGTAGGTTCTGCTTCTAAGCCCTTTTCTGCAAATGACAATCGGTGAACTGCATTTTAAATTCCAATTTTTCATGGTGAAAGAATCAACATGGGCTGAATAACATCAGAAGAACTGCTTCCATGAATAATTAAAATGTTAATCTGGAGACACAGTGACCTCAGGGGTATATTTCAGGGGACATTACTTAGGGCAATAAATATTTTTCTTATAAATTTGCTTAGAAGAAATAGACCTAATTTATCAACTACATCTACATGCATATGCATACCTCATGACCTGCTAAAACACTGCTGAAACAGACCTGACCTTTTAGGAATTTTAACATATAAATTAAAACAGGATGTGTTTAAAAACAAAAATAAGCAATCTTCTGGGAATCTGCAGTGCAGTAACAAAAATGTCTTAATCGACAATCATTTTCCTGTGTTTGAAGTGACAGTGCTGATATATGTGGTTTGGTGGAAAGAGCCCAGACTTGGGAATCAGAGATCTTGGATTCTAAAACCGACCCCTCTGCCACTTCTCAGCTGTGTGACTTTCGACAAGTCACTTCACTTCTCTGTGCCTCAGTTACCTCAGGAGTAAGACTGTGAGGCCCACATGGGACAACCTGATTACCTTGTATCTATCCCAGTGCTTAAAACAGTGCTTGGCACATAGTAAGCACTTAACAAATACCATCATCATTATTATTATTATTTACTTTTGGATTATGAAGAACAGTGCAATCTGTTTGCTCATTAATTTTCTACTTTGTTCATAATAATACCTGTGGTATTTGTTAAGTGCTTATTCTGTGCCAAGCCCCATGCTAAGCACTGAGTTAAATATACAATCAGATCAGGGACAGTCACTGTCCTTCAAGGAACTCACAATCTAAAGTGGGAGGGAGTGAAGGTGTTCAATCCCAATTTTGCAGATGAGGAAATTGAGGCCCACATTAAGAGAAGAAAATTTTCCAAGGTCACACAGCAGGCAAGTGGTGGATCTGGGAATAGAACCCCGATCTGACTCCCACAGCCATACTCAATCCACTAGGCCATGCTGCTTCACCTTCCTTATTGGTCATCACTTGTTTGAACCCTGTCTCTTTACTTCATAATCAACCCAGCGCATTTCCTCCAATTGAGTCAACAAACTTTCAACAGTTAGGGTCAGTTTGTAATCTACTCCTCTCACTTCCCATGTGGGGCTATGATTTTTTTCCCCCAAGTGGTCCCAGGACATCCTCAAATAATGACTCCTGCCCTCATTCTGACCAAGTGCCTCCTTCAGCTGGCTGACCAGAAAGCAGCATTCTTGAGTCATAAATGAAACAACCCAGGCCAACTGTAAATGGGAAATAAGAAAAGCAATTGTATTTGTTAAGCACTTACTATGTGCCAGGCACTGTATTAAGCTCTGGGGTGGATACAAGTGGATCCCAACTCTGCCACTTGTCAGCTGTGTGACTGTGGGCAAGTCACTTAACTTCTCTGTCCCTCAGTGCCCTCATCTGTAAAATGAGGATGAAGACTGTGAGCCTCACGTGGGATAACCTCATTCTCCTGTATCTCCCCCAGCGCTTAGAACAGTGCTCTGCACGTAGTAAGCACTTAACAAATACCAACATTATTATACAAGCAAATCAGGTTGGACACAGCCTTATCCCATATGGGTTTCACAATTTAAATCCCCATTTTACAGATGAAGTAACTGAGGCAAAGAGAAGTGAAGTGACTTGTCCAAGGTCCCACAGCAGACAAGTGTTGGAACTGGGAATAGAACCCATGATCACCTGACTCCCAGGCCCATTCTCTATCCGCTAGGCCATGCTGCTCCTCCTATGTCTGGGCCATAACATCACAGCAAACCTCAGGAACAGAAAGTGCAGACTGCAGTGCTCATCTGCTCAGAATGGAAATATTCCAAAAGCTGAATGCAACCTACACATGTACTTGAAAAAAAACATTAGCATGATTTCAACCTGTGTACAACAATGAGGTATAAAAATTGGACCCAGAGAAGAAAACACAGGTCATCGAGAACAAGAAAAAAGAGAATCAACATGATTTCTAAACCTGCACCTGACAACTCTGGATCGAGGTAATCCACCAACATAAATCGGATCCTTGTCAGAACGATTGAGGTCTGAGGATGCACCAGGAGATTCTCCTTGCTTTGTTTCTTTAGAACTGGGGTTACGGGCATCAATAATTGCCAAGAGCCCTAGGAAGGCAAAGAAAGATGGGTGGATAATAAAAGACTCATTAGAAATTTTTAAAATACCCATCTCTAATGAGTAAATTCCTCTTAGATACTGAAGTACAGCCTTTTCAAAAGGTGGTGTTCATTAAAAATTAAATTCAATTAAAAGGTATTTCCTTTAAGTTAATGATAAGTCAAATAATAGCCAGCTACTAATGGGAGCAAAGACCATATATTTCTGTGGGAATTGGGCATGGGTATCTCTGCACCAAGGTGGACATCATCAAGAAGGTGAAATAGGAAGAATGCTTGGCTCTTGACTCTATTCTGATTTTCAAAGTCAGAAACAGTGCTGAGGATCACAAATGGGAATCAATCAATCCACAGTATTTATTGAGCTCATACAATGTGCAGAGCATTGTACTAAGCATGAAGGAAGGATAATAATAATTAGAATTATATTATTTGTTAAGCATTTACTATGTGCCTAGCACAAGTTACAAAGTAATCAGGTTGCCCCACATGTGGCTCAGTCTTAATCCCCATTTTTCAGATGAGGTAACTGAGGCACAGAGAAGTTAAGTGGCTTGCCCAAGATCACAGAGCAGACAAATGGTGGAGCCGGGATTAGAAGCCACATCCTCTGACTCCTAAGCCCATGCTCTTGCCACGCTGCTTCAGGTTCCCTGCAGTCAAGGAGATTAGAATCTGGATTCTAAAGAAAAGCAGAACCCAAGACTGCTGGGAGGACTTGAGTACAGGGACTGCAGGTATTCCAAAAATGGCACATGGTGATTCAACTCCCTCCCCCACACCCCTGACCAGCCACTGAGGGGAGAAGTTGAAAAGGATTGGCTCCTCCAAGCAGCCTGTTGCTCCCATCAGGCAGGGTGTGAAGCAGTGTGGTCAGTGGAAAGAGCCCGGGCCTAGGAGGCATAGGACCTGAGTTCTAATCCCAGCTCTGCCACTTGCCTGTTGTGTACCACAATTTCCTCAACTGTAAAATGGGGATTCGATACCAGTCCTCCTTCCAATTTTGACTGTGAGACTCATGTAGGATAGGGACTGTATCCAACCTGATTAACTTGTATCTTCCCTGGCACTTAGAACAGTGCTCGACACAGAGTACGCACTTAACAAATGCCATCATTACAGACTCAGAACAGTGGATTGGGGAGGGTGGGGGATCTTGTTTGTGTTCATTATAGAAGCCCTGCGCCCTACCTGCAGGACAGCTGGAAGCTGAGGTTACAGCTGATCTTCCTAAAGGTCACAACATGGGAGGGTTGTGACTGCTGACCAGGGATAGTCAACCTCCAATAGAAGCGCCATGGTCTAATGGATACAGCCCAGGCCTGGGAGTCAGAAGGTCCTAGATCCTAATCCCACCCAGATCTGCCACTTGTCTGCTGTGAGACCTTAGGCAAGTCACTTAACTTCTCGGTGCTTCAGTTCACTCATCTGTATAATGGGGATTAAGACTGTGAGCCTTCTGTGGGACAGGGACTGTGTCCAACTCAATTATCTTGTATCTACCCTGGCACTTAGAACAGTGTATGGCACATACTAAGCACTTAAGTACCACAGTTATTATTATTATTGACAAGGCTGAAGAATCTGCAAATTGTTCCCTAACAATAATATAGTGCAACACTGTTGTTACAATTTCATTAATTTAGTATTTTTGCTTGGTCATGTTTTATTTTTCAATTGTAAAATGCCTCATGGGCCATAGGCCTTGGGTAAATTCCCATTCTTGTGCCTTGCCTGAGCACTTAATATCTACGATGTTTTACAAAGTGCTCAATTAAAGCAAAAAATGAGAATAATAATAGCATACCATAGGTATGATTGTTAGGCTGCAAACTGGAGTGACCACTAGATCACAAATAAAATCGTAGAACTGACCCCTATTCATTTTAATCCATTTGCATTAAGAAACAGCATGGCCTACTGTAAAAAGCATGGGCCTGGGAGTCAGAGGACCTGGGTTCTAATCCTAGCTCTGACACGTGCAAGTTGTGTGACCTTGGGCAAGTCACCTAACTTCCCTGTGCCTCAGTTCCCTCACCTGCAAAATGGGGATAAAATACCTGTTCTCCCTCCTACTTAAATGGTGAGCCCTATGTGGGACCTGATTATCCTCTATTTACCCCAGTGCTTAGTACAATGCTTGGCACATAGTAAGGAGTTAATAGATATCACAGTTACTATTACTATTCTTGCTTACCTTGTTTTCTGTTACGCTGGAATGCAAGTTTATACCAGGTTCCATTATTATAATGTTTATCTGTAATAAGAGCAAGGGGTCCTGAGCCAAGGTCAACCGTTAGCTTAACTTTGCCATCCACCAGTTCAATGGACAAGAAGTCTCTCTGTAGGAGAAAACACAGTACAATCTAATTAGCAATCAATCAGTTAACAGTTACAATGCCCACTTCAGGTGGGCAGAGCTAGGATTGAGCACTTGAGAAAGTACAAAGAGTAAATAGATATGATTCTTGCCCTAAATCATTGCCTCGTGTACAGAGAACAATCCTGGGAGTCAGAAGGACTTGGGTTCTAAACTCAACTCTGTCACTGGTCTGCTGTGTGACTTTGGGCAATTCACTTAACTTCTCTGGGCCTCAGTTACTTCATCTATAAAATGGGGATTTGAGACTGTGAGCTCCATGTGGGACAGGGACTGTGTCCAACCTGTGTCCAAGTTCAGCTTTGAAAAACGAGTAAGTCTTTGAAATGTCACAGCAAGGAGACTAGATGTAACCTAAAAGCTATGACAATACTGAAATTACACAAGTTTTGATAAAGTTCTACATCTTAAGATCTGAATAGCCCATAGGAGAATATTTCTTAAAATCTTCCACTCCAGAAGTAAACATTATTCTTGCATGGCAAGTCTACTAGGCTCTCCCAGCCCAACTTCAAATCCATTTGGAAAGCTAGTTAACCAGAGAACCAGATATTTTCAGCACAGAGAATTCCCATGAAATCATATTAGAAAAGAAAATAAATGCAAAGTTCCCATGAAGTGGAACTCACATAAAGAACACCAAGTCCAGAAAATGCATAGAAACAGAGACAGTAAAATTTGACTCAAAATAAACAAAACAAAAATGATAACTATAAAAACTCAAAACTTTCACAACATTTTTTTTAATTCTGCTTGATCTCATATGAAAAAATTCTTACAGTGCCATTGGAAGCAAGGTATAGGAGGAGCCCATTAGGAGAGAAGGTACTAAAAAGCATTATTATTTGAGTCACAGTAGGTCGGAGGGTCTTTTCCACAACTGAATAACCACTGCCATCAAAGTGGAAGGAAGAATCTTCATTCTGCAGACTGCAAGCAAAAAACATAAATGAAATACTAACTGTTCCTGTGGAGATAGTTGCCTTTAAGAGTAAAATCTATCTTTTATCACAGCCAAATTGGTGGATATTTTACTCCCATAATTAGAATATAATTCTGAGGAAATGGGGAAAAAGCCTGGCCTAATGGATAAAGCAGAGGCCTGGGAGCTAGAGGACCTAGGTTCTAATTCCAGCTCCACCATTTGCCTGCTGTGTGACTCCGAACAAGTAACTTAACTTATCTGTGCCTCAGTTTCTTCAACTGCAAAGTGCGGATTCAATACCTGTTCTCAAGCCTGTTTGGACTGTAATCCCCAGGTGGGACTGGGGTTGTATTTGCTCTGATTAACCTGTATCCACCCCTGCGCTTAGAATAGTGCTTGAAACATTGTAAATGCTCAACAAACACTATTATAAAAAGAAAGAAATTTCAAAATGAATGTGTGCTTTATATGAAGACTTAAGTCAAAAGGCTGTTCACATATAAAGTCTTATGTCTGAGGAAATCTGAAATTAGATCTTGACTGATTTAGGTAATTTTTTACTAACTATAAAATTCGAAAGAATAAGTATTAGTATGAAGACTTTTGCTTCGATCATTGATCTCTTCCCAGGAGCTTTGTACAACTGCTTTAATCAAAGTCTTTTTTCCTCTTTGTTTTGAACTATGATCCCTCAGCACCCTCTATTGGTTTTAACTAGCATTTCCCCTAGGCAATTGTCTTGGAAAGGCCTTTATATTCCTGCTGCATTCTTTCAGTGGACTGTCAAATGTAAATAATTGCCTGGAAAATGACCCACTAATGGATTAGAAATCGTTTTCCTTTCGTGGCCATATTATTTTACTTTACAATGAAGGAATGGAACTGTTACCAGTATAATACGGTCTATTTTCCACAGCTTTGTCCCTCTTTTCCTCCCTGCCACAAAAGAGGTGGCCTTGGTTAATCATAAGAAATTTTTTAAAAGCCACTAGCTTCCCTATTAACTGTAAATTTTGGCTAAAAAACATTTGAGAATGTTTCCTGAAATAATTTTCTATGGTGCTGCTGGGCCTGAAGTTTGCATTTGAGGCAGTAAAATAAGTTTAGTATGAAATCACCTCTTTCCCTTTTTAGAGTTCTGCTGGCCATACAGAGATACCATTCTAGTCCTTGAGTTTTATAGATAAGACACTTAAAATATCGATAGTCGTATACTGAAAGGATTTAATAGTCATTCTAGAAAATTAAATTTTAAAGTACACAGCAATATCCATCAATGTCTTCCAAAGACAAGCAGCTGGGCCCATTGGAAGCTCATCCTCTAGACTGTAAGCCCGTTGTGAGCAGGGAATGTGTTCACTAACTCTGTTGTACTGTACTCTCCCAAGCTATTAGTACAGTGCTCTATACACAGTAAGAGCTCAGTAAATATGATTGATTGATTATTTCATTAAATGGAAAAAATCACTGGCCTAGGAATCAAATGACCTGGATTCTAAAACCCACTCTACCACTTACCTATGTCACCTTGAGCAGGTCACTTTATTATTATTATTGATATTATTTTTATTATTATTACTCATTATTATTATGGTATTTGTTGAGTGCTTACTATGTACTGGGCAATGAGGTACTAAGCACTAGGGTGGATGCAAGCAAATCGGGTTGGACATAGTCCCTGTCCTGCATGGGGCTCACAGTCTAAATCCCCATTTTACAGATGAGGTAACTGAGGCACAGAGAAGTGAAGTGACTTGACCAAGGCCACACAGCAGAGAGGTGGTGGAGCCAGGGTTAGAACCCACGACCTTATGACTCCCAGGCCTGTGCTCTAGCCACTACACCAGGATGGGCTAACTGTGGTTTAGTGGAAAGAACACAGGCTTGGGAGTCAGAGGACATGGGTTCTTATCTGGCTCTGCCACTTGTCTGCTGTGTGACCTTGGGCAACTCATTTCGCTTCACTGTGCCTCAGTGACCTCATCTGTAAAATGGAAATTAATACCGTGAGCCCCACATGGGACAACCTCATTATCTTGCATCTATCCCAGTGCTTGGTACAGTGGTTTGCACATTAAGCACTTACCAAATACCATAATTATTACTATGCTATCTTAAACTTCCCTATGCCTCAGCTTTCTCATCTGTAAAATGTGGATTCAATACCTCCTCTCTCTCTCTCTTACCCTGTAAACCCAATGCAGGGTATGGATATTGTCTGAGCTGATACTCTTATATCTACCCCAGTGCTTAGCACAGTACTCAGCACATGATATAAATTTAAAAATACCACAATTACCATTATGATTATTATACATCATATTATCAGCATTATTACTGTAATTATGATTATAATGCTCTTCTATAATATTCTCCCAAGTGCTTAGGTCAGTGCTCTGCCCACAGTAAGAACATGATAAAATGGGTTTATTGATTGAAGTAGTTATTATGTGCCATGCCCTGTGTCAAGTGTTGGGGTAGATTCAAGATGAGCAGAACAGAGTCCCCATCCCACATGGAGCTCACAGTCTAAGAGGGAAGAAGAACAGGTATTGTTTCCCCATTTTACTGAGGAGAAAAATAATAATAATAATAACATTGGTATTTGTTAAGCGCTTACTATGTGCTGAGCACTGTTCTAAGCGCCGGGGTAGACACAAGGGAATCAGGTTGTCCCATATGGGGCTCACAGTCTTAATCCCCATTTTACAGATGAGGTAACTGAGGCACCGAGAAGTTAAATGACTTGCCCAAAGTCACACAGCTGACAAGTGGCCGAGCCGGGATTCAAACCCATGACCTCTGGAGAGTAGTTAAGGGACTCACCCAAGATCCCATGCCAGCGGTAGAACTGGGATTAGACCTAAGCATCTCTTGCCCTTTCCACTAGGGCATACCATCTTCCTGCCTTCCTCTGTCCTTTCAAAACATGGAGTATGTAGGCCAAGGGAATCCTCCCTACATGACATGGGAATGTCCTCAGTTTCCTACATTCTTTCACTCAAAATCGTATTTAATGAGCACTTAGTGTGTACAGAGCACTGTACTAGGTGCTTGGGAAGGTCCAACACAACAATAAACAGTGACATTCCCTACCCACAATGAGTTTACAGTCTAGATGTCTGTTTCCCATTAGAGTAGTAGGCTTGAAAAGGTTGTGAGAAGCACAAAAGGCTTGAGACACCGGCTCTATTATGCATCAGGAGTAGAATATATAAAGAGCAGGAAGCAATACTGTTGCTGCTCAAGTATGGATAAGATAAACACATTCGTAACTTGTTAATTAAAGCATGATAGTTAACGTTCACAGTCTAATTTTCTCTAACCCTAATCTATTTTAATATTTCTCTCCCCTGGCTAGACTGCAAGCTCTTTGTGGGCAGGGATCACATCCATCACCTCTGTCACATTGTACTGCCCCAAGCACTTGGTACAGTGTTCGGCATATAATAAGCAATCTAATCCCGAGTCTGCTATGTGACCTTGGGCAAGTCACCTCACTTCTCTGGACCTCAGTTCCCTCATCTGCAAAATGGGGATTAAGACTGTGAGTCTCATGGGGGACATGGACTGTTTTCAACCTGATTATCTTCTATCTACCCCACTGCTTTGTACAGTGCCTGGCACCCAGTAAGTGCTTAACAAAAACCATTAAAAAAAAAGGACTCCAGCAAATGAAAAAACAGTGGCAGTGGGCTGAGGGCTGTGAGGTAGAGGCTGTGGGACAGGCTCTCCAGAGGCAGGGAGTCATGGTGGTTGAAAGAAATAGGCCAAGAGAACTGGCACAGGCATTTTGGGAGTGGTCAGCAGTGGGTGGGGTAAACTCCTATTGGTCAGATAATAATATTAATAATGTTGGTATTTGTTAAGCGCTTACTATGTGCAGAGCACTGTTCTAAGCGCTGGGGTAGATACAGGATAATCAGGTTGTCCCACGTGAGGTTCACAGTTAATCCTCATTTTACAGATGAGATAACTGAAGCACAGAGAAGTTAAGTGACTTGCCCACAGTCACACAGCTGACAAGTGGCAGAGCCGGCATTCGAACCCATGACCTCTGACTCCCAAGCCCATGCTCTTTCCATTGAGCCACACTGCTTCTCGTGGCTTCTCGTGGCCACGTCAGATCTCCCCAGCCTTCCGCATCCTTTAGCAAGACTACTAAAAGCACAACCACCAAAAAGTAAACTTTCCCATTCCAATGGACAGGAGTAAAAATCTTACCTTCCGAAGCACCCATCGCATTTACCCTCTCTTTCGATGTAATTCCACAAACCAATGGATTTTCCATTCAAAGATGCTTCCCCCACACAGCCTTTAAAATGAGTGACCTTGATGGCAGGTGATTTCTAATGCAGGAGAGAGGGAAATAAGAACATTTGGTGGAGTAAATGTTAAAAACTCTAGAATTTCTCTGAACAGCTGGGCTCTGATCCTAGAGAGCTCAAACCTCACAGATTCAGACTGAGGGGTTAGTGATGGATCGGTTTAATGGGCAGAAAGACAAAAATCACTTTACCACCTATCTCCCCTGCAAGCATCTGCTTCCCAGTCAAATCACAATCAGTAATTTTCCCAAAGAGATGGAACCTTCAGTCACATCACAGAAATAAAGACAATTAAATATCTTTGTCTTTGTTTTACAGTCATCTGTAACATGTAGAAAAGCAGTGTGCCCTAGAGGATAGAGCACAGACCTGGAAGTCAGAAGGACCTGGGTTCTATTTTCGGCTACACCACTAGTCTATGTGACCTTGGGCATGTCACATAACTTCTCCGTGCCTTAGTTGTCTCATCTGTAAAATGGGGATTAAGGTTATGAGCCCCATGTGGGACCTGGACTGTGTCCAATCTGCTTGGCTTGTTTATACCCCAGTGCTTGGTACAGTGCCTGGCACATTGTAAGCGCTTAACAATTATAATTATGGAAGACAGCAGGGCAAATGGCTTAACTTGTCTGTGCCTCAGTTCCCTCATCTGTAAAATGGGGTTTAAGATTGTGAGCCCCATGTAGGATAATCTGATTACCTGGCATCTACCCTAGTGCTTAGAACACTGCTTGGCACATAGTAAGGGCTTAACAAATACCATAATTACCAATTATCTTAAAAACAAAACAAAAAAAACCTGGAGTTGGAATGGGGACTAATGAGAAGATCTGACAGAACCAGGGAACATCTTCTGTATCCCCAACCGGCCAACTGTGCCCCTAAAATTCCATCTCAGAGACGACTACCCGACAAACTCTCCACATCTGATGGAAACGGTGCCAATCACCCCAGCACAACTGCATCAACGGAGTTACCTGGAATGGCAGGAATCTGTAGCAGGACAAGAGGCAAATTGTGTTCAGACTAAACATCCTACACCAGGGAATATTTAAAGGATTACCTTGATCTGCCCTCCCAGTCCTCCAACAAATATGAGTGTTGACTTGTTTATGTCCAGCACATTAGCCGTCCCCGGGGATTTAGCAGTCTTCGTTAACGGCTTCTGAGTCGAGCTTATTTCCTTTATAGTTAGTGAGCCCGTGTTTCCAAACCTGACAACCACAGAGAATTACATCGTGAACTCTTTCAGAAAATGCTCTCCCTGAACACTACTTACTGAATTATTCCTATCTCAAGTCTTCAGAGCTGTTCAGAGATTAATTAGAAGAGCAGAGCTCAGAAGAATGAAAGCAAGTCTTGAGACGGTTAATATATTGCCTGACATTCTCAGGCTTAGCTCTCAATGCCTCGGAGACTAGCCCTGCATCCAACCAGCATATATCTATGAATGTTAAAAGCAAAATATTCCACAACACCTACAGTTTTTGGTCAGTAAATTTACATGATAGACATAACATCTTATGTTATTCCTATTTGGAGAAGTTTTGCTGTGTAAAAATCATTCAGTGTTCTGAAAACAAGGGGCAACTTGTTCATCTATTGAAAGGAGACCAATCATCACTGGGTTTGCCACATAATAAGCGCTTAACAAATGCCATTCTCATTATTATTACCATTATCATTATCATAATTACTATTACAAAAATTATGATACCTTGTTATATATATGCTGTACCACTGGTTGTTGTCAATCGGAAAGTCGGAATATTCCAGTCTGGTTGACCCAGATCCCACATCCCACAGAAAAGCTACTTTGCCCCGTCGCATCTCGACAGCCAAGAAATCGGACTGAAAATAAGACAATAGAAATTGGTAAGCTATGTACAGAGGGGTGTTTTGGCCAATAAATTCCATTTCAATCAAATAATACAATAAAATTGTGCCACTTTTGAAAGACTAGCTTGATTTCACCCTCAACTAAGATGACTGTGTGCCAATAACTTCTTTGAAAAATGGTGATCGAACACCTGTTCTTCTGACTAAATACTGCGAGTCCCACACAGAACAAGGATGATGTCTAAAGTGATTATTCATTCATTCAATAGTATTTATTGATCACTTACTATGTGCAGAGCACTGTACTAAGTGCTTGGAATGTACAAATGGGTAACAGATACAGTCCCTGTCTTTTGACGGGCTTACAGTTTATTATCGTCTTTCTAGCCCAGTGCTCAGTGCAGTGCTTGGAACACAGTAAATGTCAAACACCTCAATTATTATTACTATCATATTATTATTATTATTATTATTATTATTATTAATTCATCTAAACTTTCTATCCCAGGATAAGTACTGATTGGACTGTTTCTCACAGTTTCCATCTTCCATTCATTCAATCAGATTCATTGAGCACTTACTGTGTACAGAGAACTGTACTAAGTGCTTAGCACAGGATGAGAGTCCAATATACAGTCTTTCTTAGGGGAAATATCAATTGAAAATGAAAGTGATGTACTGTGGAAGACCCTCAGTTCTGAGACATATGTGGCTACCTCTTCAGCATTGATCCCTGCCTTTACACTAGACTGTACTTCTGTACCAGATAACAAATTATTTTCAACTACAAAACTAATGTTTTTTCTTTTCAGCCAGTGCAGAAAATCAAGGGTTCTCTCCTCAAACCACAGACCACAGATGACAATGAATTCAGCTTCTGAGGCTGGTCGTGCTTTTAAATGCATGTCCTCAATTGACTAGAAATAACAGTATAGTCTCCTTATGGACAGGGAATGTGTCATTTGTGTATTTTTCACTTCCCAAGGGCTTGGTACCATTCAATACAGCTACAGGATGCTCAGTAAATACTATTACTATTAACACTGCAGTTTCAAAGGAAAATCAGGGATGGAATCTTCTTTAGTGTCACCAAATCTGTGAGCTTGTTTTGGGTATGAAAGTGTCCATTTGTTCAATTGTATTTATTTAGCGCTTACTGTATGCAAATCACTGTACTCTCCCAAGTTCTTAAAACAGTGCTTTGCACAAAACAAGTGCTCAATAAATATGATTGACTGAATGAAATCCCTAGTTTCCCCCATCTACACAAAACAAATGAGATTCATCAGGCAAAGATGCCTATATACTTATTTCAGTCTCTGGATTGTAACTTCCTTGGGGACAGGGATCATGTCTACCAACTTTATTGTATTGTACTCTCCCAAATGCTCAGTGCAGTGCTCTGCAAAGGAAGTGCTCAATAAACACCATTCACTGACTGATAAGGTAGATTACTTACACTGGCACTGCTCCCCAAATAGAAAAGGAGATTGTCAGGTTCCGTTGTTTTCACGTTCAATGTGAGGGTATTGTAGTTAGTGGAAGAAATCTGGGGCTGGTAGGCACGGATACAGTCTCTATCTGCAGACACAGCAACTTTAATCTGGAGGGGCAAAAACAAGGTTAAACTTGAGGCATTGCTGTTACTCCAGTCCCGAAGCTTTCATAAGGTGAAATGTTGACTTCCAGCTTTTTGCACACTAGGAAAACAAAGACAGACTGCCCTCCTGTGCTAATATGATGACTTTATATTGATAATAACATTAATAGCAGCTTTAGGTTGGAACATAGTAAGTGCTTAAATAATATAAAAAAACACAAATATATGATTTATTCAAATAATCATAACAAGAGTATATAGCTCAAACATCACCAGATTCCAAAGACTAGAGCCTCCCAATTCTACACCAGTCAGTAAGCTGTATTTTATTAGCTACCACATAGGGTTAACCTTAGGACAGCAGTGTGACCTTGTAGAAAGAGCATGCGCCTGGGAGTCAGAGGACCTGGGTTCCAATTCCGACTCCACTATCCGCTTCAGTTAAATGGGGTTCAGTACCTGTTGGCCCATATCATCTGCCTCTAACACCCACTCCAGATACTGGTCACAGTCATCTACCACCCCCCAAGTCCCACCTCCAACTTTCTGAACCATTTTGATCCCTTTCTCACCTTCCTTCAATCTTTCTCCATCCCAAAACTGATCTCTGGGAACTTTAATATCCACATAAATGCTCCTGATGACCCTTCCGCTTTCTGCTTACTATCACTCTTCAACTCCACTGACCTTCTGGTCCACCCTAGCTCTCCCACTCACCAACCTGGACACATATTTGATCTCATCATCTCTAGTTACTGCATAATCTCTCCCCTCAACAACTCTGAAAACCCTCTATTTGTCCACAACCTCCTCACTTGCCTTCTCTCCCACACATCTCCTCCCCATAAATCTGTAATCTCCCCCACAGAGACCTCTGATTTTTTGACCCCATCCAATTTTCTCAACTCATCTTGCCCCACTTAGCCTCCATACCCTACTTGATGACGAAAGTGACACCCTCAACACCACCCTTTCTACTGAATTCAACTCTAACACCCCTTTGCCTTCATTATCATCATTATTAATTGTATTTATTGAATGCTTACCATGTGCAAAGCACTGTATTAAGCACTGGCGAGAGTACAATATAACAGTGATATCATACCATTCATTCAATAGTATTTATTGAGCGCTTACTATGTGCAGAGCACTGTACTAAGCGCTTGGGATGAACAAGTCGGCAACAGATAGAGACAGTCCCTGCCGTTTGACGGGTTTACAGTCTAATCGGGGGAGACGGACAGACGAGAACAATGGCAATAAACAGAGTCAAGGGGAAGAACATCTCGTAAAAACAATGGCAACTAAATAGAATCGAGGCGATGTACAATTCATTAACAAAATAAATAGGGTAACGAAAATATATACAGTTGAGCGGACGAGTACAGTGCTGTGGGGATGGGAAGGGAGAGGTGGAGGAGCAGAGGGAAAAGGGGAAAATGAGGCTTTAGCTGCGGAGAGGTAAAGGGGGGATGGCAGAGGGAGTAGAGGGGGAAGAGGAGCTCAGTCTGGGAAGGCCTCTTGGAGGAGGTGATTTTTAAGTAGGGTTTTGAAGAGGGAAAGAGAATCAGTTTGGCGGAGGTGAGGAGGGAGGGCGTTCCAGGACCGCGGGAGGACGTGACCCAGGGGTCGACGGCGGGATAGGCGAGACCGAGGGACGGTGAGGAGGTGGGCGGCAGAGGAGCGGAGCGTGCGGGGTGGGTGGTAGAGAGAGAGAAGGGAGGAGAGGTAGGAAGGGGCAAGGTGATGGAGAGCCTTGAAGCCTAGAGTGAGGAGTTTTTGTTTGGAGCGGAGGTCGATAGGCAACCACTGGAGTTGTTTAAGAAGGGGAGTGACAGGCCCAGATCGTTTCTGCAGGAAGATGAGCCGGGCAGCGGAGTGAAGAACAGACCGGAGCGGGGCGAGAGAGGAGGAAGGGAGGTCAGAGAGAAGGCTGACACAGTAGTCTAGCCGGGATATAACGAGAGCCTGTAACAGTAAGGTAGCCGTTTGGGTGGAGAGGAAAGGGCGGATCTTGGCGATATTGTAGAGGTGAAACCGGCAGGTCTTGGTAACGGATAGGATGTGTGGGGTGAACGAGAGAGACAAGTCAAGGATGACATCGAGATTGCGGGCCTGAGAGACGGGAAGGACGGTCATGCCATCCACGGTGATAGAGAAGTCTGGGAGAGGACCGGGTTTGGGAGGGAAGATGAGGAGCTCAGTCTTGCTCATGTTGAGTTTTAGGTGGCGGGCAGACATCCAGGTGGAGACGTCCTGGAGGCAGGAAGAGATGCGAGCCTGAAGGGAGGGGGAGAGGACGGGGCGGAGATGTAGATCTGCGTGTCATCTGCGTAGAGATGGTAGTCAAAGCCATGAGAGCGAATGAGTTCACCGAGGGAGTGAGTGTAAATGGAGAACAGAAGAGGGCCAAGAACTGACCCTTGAGGAACTCCAACAGTTAAAGGATGGGAGGGGGAGGAGGCTCCAGAGAAGGAGACCGAGAATGACCGGCCAGAGAGGTAAGAGGAGAACCAGGAGAGGACAGAGTCCGTGAAGCCAAGGTGAGATAAGGTATGGAGGAGGAGGGGATGGTCGACAGTGTCAAAGGCAGCAGAGAGGTCAAGGAGGATTAGAATGGAGTAGGAGCCATTGGATTTGGCAAGAAGGAGGTCATGGGTGACCTTAGAGAGAGCAGTCTTGGTAGAGTGGAGGGGACGGAAGCCAGATTGGAGGGGGTCTAGGAGAGAATGGGAGTTAAGGAATTCTAAGCATCGATTGTAGACGACTCGTTCTAGGATTCTGGAAAGGAAGGGTAGTAGGGAGATGGGACGATAACTGGAGGGGGAAGTGGGGTCAAGAGCGGGTTTTTTTTAGGATGGGGGAGACGTGGGCATGTTTGAAGGCAGAGGGGAAGGAGCCCTTGGAGATTGAGTGGTTAAAAATAGAAGTTAAGGAAGGTAGGAGGGCAGGGGCGATGGTTTTAAGAAGGTGAGAGGGAATGGGGTCCGAGGCACAGGTGGAGGGGGTGGCACTTGAGAGGAGGGAGGAGATCTCCTCTGAGGATACTGCAGGGAAGGATGGGAAAGTAGGGGAGGGGGTCGGTGGGGGGGAGGGGAGAGGCGGAGGGGTGCCTTTGGGGAGCTCAGACCTGATCGTGTTGATTTTCGTGAGGAAATAGGTGGCCAGATCATTGGGGGTGAGAGATGGGGAAGGGGGAGGAACAGGGGGCCTAAGGAGAGAGTTAAAGGTCCGGAATCACCTCCACAATCCACTTCCTTCACTCCTATACACAAGCCACAGAGTGCTACTGGCAGAAATCTAGCCTTTGACAGATTTCAGGGGACTCCTTATCACGCAGTTTATTTCAAGACTCATCTGTGGGAGGCTTACACTTACAGATGCTGCCTGCTTTCGGGCCTGATTGATGAGTTCCTTAATTTCAGACAAGTTTCTGCTCAAGTTCTCTTCTAGCATTTTCAAAGGTTTCAATCGATCAAATAAGAGATTGGCTTGTATTTCCACTTCTTTCACTTTCCTCTCAGCTGAGACAGCTGCCAAAGAAAGAGGGAGAGAACAGAGAAATTAATTTGCCCATTATTGTAATCTACATACAGATGGGATGTTCCAGGTAATTTGTTTCCTCAGTAGAAGTCCAATTGAGAAAAATGCACATGTTGAACAGGAAATGAAAGCAACTTTGCATTCATTGTGAAGGCAAATAGCCCATTAGTGATCTTTTAATGAATCGTGAAGGTTTTATCTGGATGATATGCCAAATCATGATTTTGTGCTTAGTCAGCTCAAATATTTACATCTTGCAAAGTGTTTGCTCAAGTACATCAGGGTAACAAACATACTAGCTTTTGATGAGTCACTTATGAATTCATTGGTCCTCCGTAATGTGGCGTTGACTCTGGACAAGGCCGAGGAAGTATTCAGCAGCTTCTGGCTGAAGTCCATGATGTCATTCAATGTACTGATTGCGCTTGTATTAGCTGACATGGCCACCTCTTTGCTTCCAAATGTTTTTTCTCTGACACCTGGAAGATACATGTCTTCTTAGAATATAGACATTACACAAAATGAGTGAGGAGTATCAAGAGAAAAGTAAATCCAATTTATACATATAAACTCTGAAAACATACAACTTCTCGGTGACAAACTGTGGGTATTTTAAAGATGAGAGATCAATCAATCCATCAGTGGTATTTTATTGAGCACTTAGTGTATGAAGAGCACTAGATTAAGAGTTTGGGAGGGAACAATTAAACAGAATGGTGGATAGATTCCTGAAATACATTTATTATCTTTTAAGGACTTTTAGACAGCAAAATGTTCATGTTTTTCTTTTTTAAAGAATCTCACTGGGTGTTGCCATTTCATACCCAACAAGATTATAAATAACTACATGAAGTGCTTGATGATATTAAAGTCTCCCCTGAGAACAACGGATGAGCCTCCATCTTGACAATTCAGGATGGAGAATTTTCAAAAATGAGTTGTTTAGCGAGTTTGTGGTTTGTGCAGGAACACTAACACAGTCTCATCCCAGCCACTCCTATCTCTACAGGGGCACAAAGTGAAAGGAGTGAGTAGGTGGATCACTTCTCTATACAAAGTAGAATGCATGCAAAGCCTGAAAATAAAAGCCCTACTCCTTCTCCTGCTCCTTTGCTTTACTTAAAACTGTTTTCCATCGAATCATGAACTCCTCCAATAGACTTTAAAACTCCTTGAGGGCAGAAATGATGTCTTCCAACTCTATTGTATTGTACTATTCCAAAAGCCTTGTTCAGGGCTCTACACCCAGGAAGCACTCGATAAACACCAGTGATTGCTTTCCAGAATGGCTTATCTTTCCCATATTGAGAACATCTTTATTACATTTTGTAAGATTTCCTTGCAGTTTTGATTTTCAGAAATGTGATTCCAAATTGGGAATGGAGTCCACCTAAAATATTCAGCATTTCCTTCAAGAGGCTGTCTGTCACGTTGGGCTTTACTGTTTCAGGAGCCGTGATTTTGTGATCATGGAAACTTTTGTCAAGAAATAAGCAAGTGATCCTATTTTAACAGAGTAGTTGGTTATTCAATATTAACTCAATCAGTAGTACTTCTTCAGCACTAACTGTGAGAGCTATTGTACTCAGATAGGAAACAACACAATTAGTAGAAATGAGCTCTGCCTTCAAAGATTTTATCAGCTAGTGGGGGAGACAGACCCAAAATTAAATTACAGGAAGGTGGAAGGAATAGAATACTTCGAGACCAGGCCTGGAAGTCAGAAGGACCTGGGTTCAATCGTATTTATTGAGCGCTTACTGTGTGCAAAGCACTGTATTAAGCACTTATTAAGTACAATTCAGTAACACGGGGCTCACAATTCAATTTCACAATTTCAATCCCCATCTTACAGATGAGGTAACTGAGGCACAGAAAAGTGAAGTGACTTGCCCAAGGTCACACAGCAGACAAGTGATGAAGCCGTGATTAGCACCCATGACCTCTGACTCCCAAGCCCATGCTCTTGCTACTAAGCCATGCTGCTTCTTAATGCTGGTTCTAACCCCACTTCCGCCACATCAGCTGTGTGACCTTGGGCAAATCACTGCCCAACTCTATGCCCCAGTTACCTCACCTGTAAAAAGAGGATTATGGCTCAGAGCCTCATGGCAGACTGCATCCAGCTTGATTAATTTGTATGTACCCCAACATTTAGTACAGAGCCTGGAGCATAGTAGTCACTTAACAAATAGCATAAAAAATAATAATGATGAGCATCACCTGGGAAGGCCATCTGGAAGAGATGTGTATTTCAAATTAATACAAATTTTGATAATAATAATAATAATAATAAAAATGGTATTTGTTAAGCGCTTACTATGTGCCAAGCACTCTTCTAAGTGCTGGGGTAGCTACAATGTAATCAGGTTATCTCACGTGGGGCTTACAGTCTTAATCCCCATTTTATAATCAAGTTGGATGCAGTCCATGTCTGCCATGAGCCTCCACGTCTGTAAGCCTTAAACCCCATCTTACAGGTGAGGTAACTGAGGCACAGAGAAGTTAAGTGACTTGCCCAAAGTCACACAGCTGATAAGTGGCAGAACTGGGGTAAGGTAGGCATTAAAGAACACAATCTGTTCTCCCATTAGATGTGCTTTTGACATTTGGAATAAAATGTCATTATGGACTTAGGGAAAGTTCTTCCAACCACCGAGGTCTATTTGGATAGAATATGATGGGATTTCAGAAGACATGGTGGCATCAGCCTAGGTGTGAGTATTAAAGAGAGAAGTTTTGTTGAGGCAAGGTTGTTTTTTTTAAGACCATAATATCTGCATTACAGAAGTACTGACAAATTTCTTGTCCAGAGCAAAAAATAAAGTGCTTCAGTGAGGTTCTGCTTACCAGAGTGAAACAATATAGTCTGCTTAGAAACAGAACAGGGAATTTAAGGGCCATATTTTGTCCTTCAAGAGAAGTCCTCAACCTCCAGATTCAAATTTGGGAAACTTGCACAGATTTCTAAAGGAGAGCTTTCTCACTTCAATTCTTTAATTAATGTGAGGCATCATATGATTAATCTGTCTGTAACTGATTTTAATGTCTACCACCCCTGTAGACTTTAAATGCCTATGAACTCTGTATTGTACTTAGCTCTGTGCAAGTGCTTAGTACAGAGCTTTGCACACAGTAAGCACTCAGTAATTACCACTGATTGATAAATAGGTTGCTAAAAGGATCAAGGAAGAGGAACCTGTAAATACAGGTTTGAGCCACCAGATAGAAAAATAACTCTTTTTTAGAAAAGGAAGAAGCTGGTGAGGATGAATTTTTAACTGCAACTGCAACCATTTGCACTACAACATTTTAAATTTAATTTTATCTAAATAATCTTGTACTTTAGGTACACCAACATTAGAGTGAGTCAGCGTTCTTTCAATATTCACCTTCATGGAATCATCCTATAAGAGAGCAGTGCTAAAGGAAGACAGAGAAGGAAGATGAAAGTATTAGAGTCTCTTTCCTTCTTCACAACATCACTAAAATCCACCCTTTAGTCTCCATCCAAACTGCTAACACATTAATCCAGCACTCAATCCTATCTCACCTAGATTTCTCCATCAGCCTCCTTACTGACCCCCCAGCCTCCTGTCTCTCCCCACTCCGGTCCATACTTCACTCTGCAGCCTGGATCGCTTTTCTACAGAAACACTCAGTGCATGTTTCCGCACTCCTCAAGACACTCAAGTGGTTGCCCATCCACTTCCGCATCAAACAGAAATTCCTTACCATCGGCTTTAGAGCACTCAGACCCCTTGGCCCCTCCTAACTCACCTCACTACTCTCCTACTACTACCCAGCCGGCACACTTCATTCCTCTAATGCAGTCCCCCGATTAGCCTGTAAGCCTGTCAAAGGGCAGGGACTGTCTCTATCTGTTACCGATTTATACATTCCAAGCGTTTAGTACAGTGCTCTGCACATAGTAAGCACTCAATAAATACTATTGGATAAATGAATGAATGAATGAATAAGCTACTCACTGTACTTTGATCTCATCTTTCTCACCACTGACATCCCATCCATGTTGTACCTCTGGCTTGGAATGCCCTCTCTCTTCATATTCAACAGACAATTATTGTCCCCCCACTTCGAAGGCTTACTGAAGGCACCTCTCCTTCAAGGGGCCTTCACTGACTGAGCCCTCATTTCCTTTTCTACCACTCCCTTCTGAATCACCCTGATTGGTTCCTTATATTCACCACCCTCCACACTCTCAGTCCCGCAGCACTTATGGACCTATCCACAATTCATTTATTTATATCACTGTCTGTCTCCCCCTCTATCCCGTAAGCGCCTTGTGGGGAAGGAATGTGTTTTTTACATCATTATATTGTACTTTCCCAAGAGTGCACTCCTCTACACACAGTAAGCACTCAATAAAAATAATTGATTAATTCTAAGAAGCTTTTTTCTTTTTTTGATATTTGATAAGCATTTATTATGTGCCAGCTACTGTACTAAACACTCGTATTACAGAAAGGTCTCCAAAGGGCACCCAAACCATCAAGCCATCTAACCCACAATCTAACCCAGATCAGATTTTGAAAAGTAATAATAATGTTGGTATTTGTTAAGTGCTTACTATGTGCAGAGCACTGTTCTAAGCACAGGTAATCAGATTGCCCCACGCGAGGCTCACAGTCTTCTTCCCCATTTTACAGATGAGGGAACTGAGGCACAGAGAAGTGAAGTGACTTGTCCACAGTCACACAGCTGACAAGTGGCAGAGCTGGGGTTCGAACCTATGACCTTTGACTCCCAAGCCCGTGAGCTTTCCACTGAAAAGTATTAAAGGAGAACTGTTCTTAGGAGTTAGCAACTTAGGAAATAAGAATGGAATGCAGTTCAAGGAAATTAGTTAAATGGTTATAATAAAAAGGGCTCCAATTTGTGGTTTTCCTTTGAAGACTGGATTATAGATTGCAGCTCTGCATTATTCCAGGTTCTCTTAAAAACAGAAAATCATCAATTCCAATTCAGGTTCCGCTTACGACAAGGGACTAAATCAGCCTCCAATCTCATCTGTTGGCGGGGTCCCTCATCAGCTGCCAGACAGGACTTCATTTTGCTCTTGGAATGAGAAGGCGTTCAGCAAATCAAGATACAATCCTTTCACTTACCATTAGGAAGAGTTCTGAGTATCTGCAGTGAATCATTAAGCCGGTGAGTAATTTTATGAGCACTCTCTTGAAACCTGTGTACCTTTTTTTTCAATTCACTCAATTCAGACATAACACCTATTAAAAGGAAAAAGGATCTGTCATTTGAGTTTGCATAAATTTGCATACTAAAAATCCATCCAAGTATCAGCTGTAATCAGTCTGTTAGGGGACACTAAGATTTTTGCCTGTATTTGCCACAGACTCTAGGCTTTGGTTACTTTTGAGGCAGTGGTATCTCACTTTCTAATTATGAAATCTCCCAGTCGCTTCACTTAAGAGAATAGCTTGTGCATGCTAATGCTTAACTCTTGATTGACCACTAAATTATAAGCTTCTTGTGAGCAGGAAACATTGTACTCTCTGAATACAGTGCTCTGCACAGAGTAAGCTGTCAAGAAACATAATTGATGGATGCTCATTATCAATTTTCCCTAGAGATCACTGTCTCACTAATCAGAATTCAGAACTGGCATCAAATAGCAACAATTGAGAGATTTAAATCCCTAAATCTAAGTCATTCCACAAACTAGCATCCCTGGGCACCCAGAAATCTTTGCAACTTTAGGATGTGACACACAGAGAAGCAGACATAACATGGGATATAGAGAAGCAGCATGGCATAGTGGATACAGCTGGGGCTTGGGAGCCAGAGGTCTTGGGTTCGAATCCCGGCTCTGCCACTTGTCAACTGGGTGACTGTGGGCAAGTCACTTCACTTCTCTGGGCCTCAGTTACCTCATCTGTCAAATGGGGATGAAGACTGTGAGCTTCATGTGGGACAACCTGATTACCTTGTATCTACCCCAGCGCTTAGAACAGTGCTTTGCATATAGTAAGTGCTTAACAAAAACCAACATTATCATTATTATTATAGAGCATGGGCCTGGAACTCAGAAGATCATGGGTTCTTATCCCATATCTGCCATTATTAGTCTTTTGTGTAACCTTGGGCAAGTCACTTCACTTCTCTGTGCCTCGGTTCACTCATCTATAAAATGGGGATTGAGACTGTGAGCCTGTTGGGGGTCAGGGACTGTGTCCAATCCTATTTGCGTGTATCCACCCCAGCTCTTAGTACAATTTCTGGCACATAGTAAGCACTTAAGAAATTCCATAATTATTATTATTATGGCCTGCATTTTGCTGACACACCCAGGATCGATAGGACTTTTTCCACATGATGATGATGATGGTATTTGTTAAGCGATTACTATGTATGAAGCACTGTTCTAAGCACTGGGGTAAATACAAGCTAATCAGGGTGGACACAGTCCCTATACCACATGGGACTCACGCTTTTAATCCTTATTTTACAGATGAGGTAACTGAGACACAGGGAAGTTAAGTGACTTGCCCAAGGTCACACATCAGACAAGTGTCAGAGGTAGGAGTAGAACCCAGGTCTTTTTGATTCCCAGACTTGTTCTTTAGATCCAATCACCACAGTTATGTCACTTACATTATTATTCTCTTTGTGCTTCCACTTCCCTTCCCCCATTCCCTTCCCCATCTCCCATGTTCTGAAGCAGCATGGCCGGGAGGAGAGAGCACAGGTCTGGGAGTCAGGAAGCCTGAGTTCTCATCCCAGTGCTTCCACTTGCTGCTGTGTGACTTTGGGCCATTTACCTAGGTTCTTGGTGCCTCAGGTATCTCTTTTTTCTCCCTCCCTTTTAGTCTGGAAACTTATGATTCCTCTAGATTGTAAACTCACTGTGGGCAGGGATTATGTCTGTTATATTACTTCCCCAAGCACTTAGTACAGTGTTCTGCACACACTAAGGTCTCAATAAATACGACTGACTGACTGATTCCAGGAATCATCCACTGTTGTATATTTCCAACATGTCTCTTTGTAAACTATACAACCCAGAGGGGCGGCATCTTAAAATTCCATTAACATCTTTCAATCAACAAATCTGCACTGAAAGCCGTTACAAAGCAGAAAGCAAGTAATCCCCTTGTACCGTGAGCCCCACATGAGACATGGTCTGTGCCTGATCTAACCATCTTGTATATACCCTAGAACTTAACACAGTGCTTGTTACATAGTATTTAACCCATACCCCAATTATTATTAGCATTTCTACCCACTTCCCATTTTTATGTACATATCTCTTATTTATTCATATTAAAGTCTGTCTCCCCCTCTAGATTGTAAGCTTACTGTGAGCAGGGAATGTCTCTATCACATTGTTTTTGTTTATCATAATATTTCTTATGCACTTACTATGTGTCAAAAACTGTTCTAAACGCTGGAGTCGATACATGTTAATTTATTTGGACACAGTCGCTAACCCCCGTGGGGCTCACAATCTAAATATGAGGCAGGAACAGGTATACCCATTTCAAAGTTGAGGAAACTGAGGCATAGAGTAGTTAAGTGATTTGCCCAAGGTCATTCAGCAAGCAATTGATGGAGTCGGGATTAGAAACCAAGTCCTTCTGACTCCCAGGCCCATACTGTCTCTATTAGGTCATGTTTCTTCTCATTGTTATACTGTACCCTTCCAAGTGCTTAGTACAGTGCCCTGCACAAAGTAACTGCTCAACAGATATGATTAATTGATTGTTTGATTCCCCACACCCCAAGGTTCGCCTTCCTTCTTCTCCACCTGGTTTTTTGAACTAATATTTTCTTTTTAGTCCAGTATTTTGTCCCCAGCTGTGCATACTGTCACCATCCCTGTGTGCTAATGCACCAATGCCCCTGTGCCTTTCTCACTTAGGTCCCCACTCCCTCACCCAGGCAGTGATTATAAACTGAGAACTGTAAAAATAGTGATAATCACAATAATAACTGCAATTACTGGGATATTTGTTTAGGTCTTTATATGTGCCAAGCACTGGGGTAGTTACAATATAATCAGGTCAGACACAGTCCCAGTTCCACATGGCTAAGAGGCAGAGAGAACAGCACTGAATCCCCGTTTTACAGATGAGGAAACTGAAACATAGACAAGTGCAATGTGAGAACGAGCATGGCCTAGTGGAAATAGCACAGGTCTGGGGGTCAGAGGACCTGGTTTCTAGTCCCGACTCCCCCAACTTGTCTGCTGTGTGACCTGTCAAGTCACTTCACTTCTCTGCTCCTCGGTTACCTCATCTGTAAAATGGGGATTAAGACTGGGAGCTTTATGGAAGAACAAAGACTGTGTCCACAATGATTATCTTCTCTCTACCCCAGGGCTTAGTGCAGTACCTGGTAACGTTGTATTTGTTAAGCGCTTACTATGTGCAGAGCACTGTTCTAAGTGCTGGAGTAGATACAGGGTAATCAGGTTGTCCCACGTGAGGCTCACAGTTAATGCCCATTTTACAGACGAGGTAACTGAGGCACAGAGTAGTGAAGTGACTTGCCCACAGTCACACAGCTGACAAGTGACAGAGCCAGGAGTCGAACCCATGACCTCTGACTCCGAAGCCCAGGCTCTTTCCACTGAGCCACACTGCTCCTGGTACATAATACCACTTAAGAGATACCATAAAAAAGGAGACTTGTCCCAGGTCACACAGCAGGGAAATGGCAGAGTGGGTTTAGAATCCAGGGCCCCTGACTTCCAGAACCATGCTCTTTCCACCAGGCCACACTGCCTCTTAACTGGAAGGGGAGTGGCTGAGGTGGAAGGGGAAAAGAGGGGAAAAAAACTGGGACACAAAATGAAGGCCAACTTTGGGGTGAGGGTAAAAAATGCCCCTGGTCCCAGCTGGGACCCTCCTGTAGATCAGATGCCTTGGATCTCGCCCTTGCTCCTGCCACCTTGACCTAAGCAGCTTCCTCCCTCCTGGATGGCTTTCTGACCGGCTTCCGCCTCCTCCCTCCATTCCACCTAAAGCGACCAGGCTTCCAGGTTCGACAGCCACCCCCCCGTCTCCCGCGGGGGCCCCTCTGCCACGGTTCTCCGCTCCCAGATCCTCAGGGGTCCCCGGCCCCGGCTCGGCAACACCAACGACAGCCTGCTGGGTTGGGGAAACCCTGCTGGGTCCTCTGTTGTGATGGAGGAAGGCAGGAAAGAAAGTGCATGTGCAGAATAATAAATGTCAGATCTGTGATTTAACTTGTGGGTTAGCAAACTCCTCTAATTGGAAAATTCCCGGGAAAAGCCAGAAACCTGTTTAAAATGGACATTATCAAAACACGTCCCCGATTTTCTTTAGAAGAAAGGAAGAGGTCACAAGAGGTACCACAGCATCTCCTCTCTCAGGCGGGGGAACAAGAGATGTGTTCTTTGTTAAAAATCCAAACAGACGGACACCTGCTCTGTTCTGAGGCTCAGAACTGCATTGCCTGCTGAGACACTGACCTTGAGTTTTCCGACTCAGAGTATTGGCTTCATTGAGTAATTTGGAACCCTGCTGGAGGAAGGTTTTCCCATCAGAAGCAAGGCCTTCTACTTCCTGAAAGACAGAATGAACACAAAGGTCATTACGATATGCGAGGTAGGGAGAGTCAACAGAGTCAAATCCTAGAAGCAGAGAAAATGACTATTCTGTCAGTCTTTTCACTGATCACTCTGATCCCTAGTGCCTCCCATCTCCGGTCCACACTAAACTCACTGTCCGGATCACTGTTTTACAACCTCATTGAAGCAGCTTGGCCTAGTGGATAGAGCATGGGCCTGGATGTCAGAAGGACCTGGGTTCTAATCCTAGCTCCGCCACTTGTCTGCTGTGTGACCGTGGGCAAATCACTTCCCTTTTGGGCCTCAGTTACCTCATCTGTAAAATGGGAATGAAGACCGTGAGCCCCATGTGGGACAGGGACTGTGTCCAACCTGAGTAGTTTCGTACCTACCCCAGCACTTAGAACACTGCCTGACACATAGTAAGTGCTTAACATATACCATTATTAATATTATCTCCTCAAGTTCATCCAGTGTGCAATTGTTCTCTGCCTCAAATAACATCAGCTTTCAGGGACTCACTAACGCTCTCCCTCCTACTTAATCAATCATTGGTTTTTATTGAGTACTTATTGAAGCAGCATGGTTTAGTGGATAGAGCATGGGCCTGGGAGTCAAAAGGATGTGGGTTTTAATCCCAGCTCTGCCACGTGTCTGCTGTGTGACCTTGGTCAAGTCACTTCACTTCTCGGGGCCTCAGTTACCTCATCTGTATAATAAGGTTTGAGTTTGAGCCCCATGTGGGACAGGGACTGTGTCCAACCTGCTTAACTTCTATCTACCAGCATTTAGAACTGTGCTTGGCACATAGTAAGTGCTTAACAAGTATCATAATTATTATTAGGCTCAGAGAACTGTACTAAGCATTTAGGAGAATAAAATACAGTTGGTAGACCCGATTCCTACCAGGGAAGGAGCTTACAATTCAGTTGGATGAGACGGACAAAATAAATTACAGAGAGGGGAAGCAACAAAGTATAAGGACATGTGTTGAGGGTGGGGTGAACATCAGAAAACACTTGGGGTTATGAACGCAAGATCAGAGGCAGAGGGAGAGTAAGGTAGGGAGATAAGAGGTGAATCAGGAAGGCTTCCTGGAGAAGATATGATTTAGTAGGGCTCTGAGGATAGGGAGAATGATGGTCTGTTGGAATGAAGTTTGACTGATTGGATTGTTGGATCGGGAACAACTGTATATATTTACATTGTATATAAATACTGTATATATTTACATTATATACTGTATCTGTATATACTGTATATATTATACAGTATATGTATATACTGTATAATATATCAACTGTATATATTTACATTACCCTATTTATTTTGTTAATGAAATGTACATCGCCTTGATTCTATTTAGTTGCCATTGTTTCTACGAGATGTTCTTCCCCTTGACTCTATTTATTGCCATTGTTCTTGTCTGTCCGTCTCCCCCGATTAGACTGTAAGCACGTCAAACAGCAGGGACTGTCTCTATCTGTTGCCGACTTGTTCAATCCAAGCGCTTAGTACAGTGCTCTGCACATAGTAAGCGCTCAATAAATACTATTGAATTGAATTGAATTGGAAGCAGTGTGGCTCAGTGGAAAGAGCACGGGCTTGGGAGTCAGAGGTCACGGGTTCGAATCCCAGCTCTGACACTTGTCAGCTGTGTGACTGTGGGCAAGTCACTTAACTTCTCTGTGCCTCAGTGACCTCATCTGTAAAATGGGGATTAAGACTGTGAGCCTCACATGGGACAATCTGATTACCCTATATCTCCCCCAGCGCTTAGAACAGTGCTCTGCATATAGTAAGTGCTTAACAAATGCCAACATTATTATTATTATTATTGAAGTGGAAAGGGATTCCAGGCAGAAGGGAGGCTATCAACAAGAGGTCAACGGCAAGAGACGAGATAGAGGCACACAGTAAAGTAGGTTGGTGATAAAGAAACAAAGTGTCCAAGTTGGGTTGTAGTGAACAAAGGTAAGAATATGGGAGAGAGCTGATTGAGCCCTTTAAAGCCTATGGCGAGGTGCTTTTGCTTGATGTGGATACAGATGGGCAACCACTGGAGATACCTGAGGAGAGGGGAGTTGTGTGCAGAACAATCTTCCAGAAAAATGACCGGGGATATTGAAGCACATAATCACTAATCACTCTCTGGGGGTTCCCACAACACCCCAGCTTGTCCTCTTAATTCCTACCAAACTAACCCACTCATTATGACTTTTTCTCATTCTTCCTCCATCAACCTCTTTTCATCATCCTGGAACTCCTGCCTCCTTACTATCCAACAGACTAAACACAAAGTTTTTCCCATCTTCAAAGCCCCTCTGAAATCCTATCTTCTCTGGTGGCCTTCCTCAATTAATTTCTCATCTCTCCAGTTCATATCCCTCCCAACTCCCACGCCATTCTTCTGCACCACCTGTTTTAAGTTCTTTCAACCTCCAGCATCAATTAGTACAGTGCTCTGTACACAAAAGCTGCTCAAACTGATGTTAATAATTGTGGCATTTGTTAAGCACTTACTGTGTGCCTGGCACTGTACTAAGTGTTAGGGCGGATATGAGCAAATCGGGTTGGACACTGTCCCTGTCCCACGTGGAGCCCACAGTCTCAATCCTCATTTTACAGATGAGGTATCTGAGGCCCAGTAAAGTGAAGTGACTTGCCCAAGGTCACACAGCAGACAAGTAGCAGAGCTGGGATTAAAACCCATGACCCTCTGACTCTCAGGACCGTGCCTTATTCAGTAGACCACACTACTTCTCTGTTGCTTCAATCAACCTTCTACTGATTGACTGAAAACAGAAAAGACACACGGCCCATTCACCCAGGCTAAAAGAGAATGTCAGAGAGTTATAATTTAGGTTTTTCAAAATATACTGATTGCGGCTCCATACGACACTGAAAATAAAGCATTAATGAAGATATTGGCAGCATACAGGTATATTCAATGGCAAAAGTGAACTTCACTTTAAGTTTCGGTACAGGTTTGGATCAATTTAGTTATTACATTGGTTCGCCACTATATTTTCAAGAAATGATCACAAGAAAAAAAAAAGTAATTTTGGAAATTGCTTTCTCTTTCAGTATTAAAAAATAGGAAGCTATTCCAGCACAAATATTTGTATAATCAGTAAACTGATTTCATGGCACTTTGATTAGGGTGAATATAAATAAAAGTAGGTGATGTATCATAGCTCTTATTTAGTCAAAAGTCAGATTGAAAATAATTTCTGGTAAACCTAGGTTTTGAATTGACTTGGGGAGAATTGAAATCCAGTAATTTAATTTGAACTGATTTAGGAGGAAGCACAATCCCAGGGAAATTAAAATTATTGAGGTAAGCAAATCTAACTTAACAAGAGGTGGCAGCACACCTAAGAAAGCATGAGATGATTATGTCAGTTGGTTTGGGAGAAGAGAGTGAGAAGGAAAATGAGTTGAGCTCAATTTTCAGAGTTTAGTTCCAGGAAAGAGTCAAACCCTATGCTTTTGAATGCTTCGGGCCTTTCGTCTGTAGCCATACTGGTCCAAGGCAATGGGAGAATGCAGTAAGAATAGCTAACCTCACCTAACCGAAAGGTGCTAGACTGAGATATTTGCCCAAATGAATAAGATGAGAGAAAAGTGGAATGCCATAGAGGTTATAAACATAAAACCATAAAAAAGAGTTATTCAAGTTGAAACTTAAAACTGAATCACTGCATGGAAAAGTAATGGAAATATAAACCACTTTACCTAGAAGAATATCTTCCCCCCACATATATTTCATTAATTTCAGACTCCTGACCTGACGGCTCACAGAGTATTGCCATATTTTCCAATGCTAAACAATAAATGGTAGGAAATCATCACACATTCCGCAAGGAGTAGAACTTTATTAAGCCTGAAGGCAAGGTCCAAAGCCTAACTCAATCATTTCATGAAATGATTGCAGATCTTCCCAAAAGACGTGTGTAGTGAACCCAGTCTAAAATCAAAATGAAACTGACTTACAGAGATCAGAGGGTCACGTAGGATCCTGTAAGTTTCTTCTGCCAGTTTTTCTGTGTCTTTAATCAGGTCCCAAACATTGGTATGGGTGTGGAGGGCATTAGATGTACTGAAAGAAACATTTCTCACATCTGAGAGACTCCTGCAGAATCAACACAATTAGAAAATTATTATTTCCACACAAATGACTCAGGGATGATTTTCTACATATATCAGACTGCACATTTGTCTTCCTTAGCATTGCTGAACTAAATCAGGTGGTAAATATTCCTTCACTGCTCCCAGAGCAATTCAAAAGCCTATGGGCATTTAAAAAAAAAAAATTATGGAATTTATTAATAATTTATTACATGCCCAGATGTGGGGGTAAATACAAGATTGGGACACAGCCCCTGTCCCACACAGAGTCACAATCTATCTTATCCCTATTTTACAGATGAGGATGCTGATGTGAAGAAAGGTTAAGTGGCTTGCCTCATGTCACACAGCAATCTAGGGTTAGAGTTAGGAATTCAGATCTTCTGTGCCCTATTCATTAGGTCACCCTGCCTGTAGCTATTGGCCAACAAACTAGCAGATGGGATAACAGCAAGTTTTTGCTTTGTGAGAGGCAGCCTTAATAATCATGTGCAAAAATGAAGTAGGAGGCTGTGATGATAAGGACGTGTCTACTGTCAAATTTCATGTCATCCTTAGAGTCCTGTGAAACTGAACATTACCTCTTGGCAAGCTGTGCAGAATGAAGTCTAATAATAATGGTGATAAGCCTTAAAGATTGAAATATCATCTCAGGCCCTTCAGGTTCCTGGGATGCCCAGAAAATCTTCCCTAATGATAATAATAATAATAATAATGGTATTTGTTAAGAAACCTACTATGTGCCAGGCACTGTACTAAACGTTGGGGTGGATATAAGCTGGACACGGTCCCTGACCCCCATGAGGCTCACAGTCTCAATCCCCATTTTACAGATGAGGTAACTAAGGCAGAGAGAAGTGAAGTGACTTTCCCAAGGTCACACAGCAGACAAGCAGCCTTTTGACTTATAAAATTCACTGATTTGCCAGAACTTACTGGTAGTAGTAATAGTTACAGTAATAGCATTTATTATATGCCCACTTGACTATCTGTGTAAAATACTGAACTAGATTTTCTTCTGTTATATTATTCTAGGCTATATTTCATAAGAGCAATCAGAAATATTTCCTGCACCCAGAAAATTATCTACACATTTCTTTGAACTAGAAATTGATTACTACATATCTTAATACATCAATATTAACACTTGTTGGATACAGGTTGTCAGCTGTTGATCCTTTTATTAATCCCTGTAGCTAAATAACCAAACCTGTGGTGTGGAGGTGGGGGGGTTGGGGAGATACTATTTGTCATTCATAGGTTGACCATGTGTTTTTTATTAAATGAGGACACCTACTGATTTTTTTATAAACTGTCACGCAATTTTAGAAACTTTGGAAACTAGAAAATTCAGAATTGGGATTAACCCACTATCGGATTAGCCCAGTGTCTTCTGAACATCTTCTGATTAAAGGGTTGGACTTAAAATGTCCAAGTTGGAGATCATTGAGGACAAACTTATGTCCCCAAACCATTCTGGAACTTGTGCAACTTTCTCACCACACTTTTCCCTCACTCCCCATTTTCAGGTTTGACAAGAAGGAAGACCCACAAGCTCTAGGAGGAGTTCGATTCCTATACTTCAACAAAGGTAATGTAATCATGTATGATCTAACCAAATAAATCAATACTATTCTCCTCAACCTTTAAATGAAATCAGTCAACCATTCAATCAGTCAGTCAATCGTATTTGAGTGCTTATTGTGTGCAGAGCACTGTACTAAGCACTTGGGTGAATACAATGTAACAAGGAACAGATGCACTCCCTGCCCATGACGACATTATAGTCTACAGGAGGAGACAGGCATTAATGTAAATAAATAAATTACAGATATGTACGCATGTGCTGTGAGTCTGGGAGGGGGAAATGAATAAAGGGAGCAATTCAGGGTGATACAGAAAGGAGTTGGAGAAGAAGAAAGGAGAACTTAGTCAGGGAAGGCCTCTTGAAGGAGATATGCCTTTAATAAGGCTTTGAAGCTGGGGAGAGTAACTGTCTGTAGGATATGAGGAGGGAGGGTGTTTCAGGCGGAAGCTTCTTTCAAACTCTGGCATTCCTGAGTCCTCACCTGTCTAATGAGTCTGCAAGCCTTTGAAGCTCAGCTGCACGGGCCTCTGCATTGAAGACTAGGTCAAGGGCTCCCCTTTTGGACATTTCCATGACTAGGTTGTCCACGTGGTGTCGGATCTTAGCACACCAGAGAAGGAATTCGTCCCAGTGAACCTCCAGGTTCTGCACAGAGAAATGGTCATTTTACCCAGAGGGAAATTAAGCTCCCCATGTCAAAGCAACATTGTCCAGCAGGACCCGACTTACCAATGTAGCATTGTTTACGTTTTCTGCAAGGGCAGCAGCGAGATCCATTAGGCTTTTGCCTTTATCGATAAGCATCACAGATACGTTTCTGCTTTCTTGGACATTCATCTCTTTTTCCTATGAAATAAATCACCTGTTAGGGTATGACCTGCAGAAAACAGCCCCTATTTACTAAAAATAATTTTCTAGGTGCATATCTAGTTTGTACAATAATAAGTAAAATTAGTATATAAAAACTAAGTAAAGTGATAGGTAAAATCAATCATTTGATGTTCTCTATTCATTGAATGAAATGGGAATGGTAAAGTCATTCAAGATCTGGGGTGCAGGGGCAGGCAAAGAGGGGTCAGATCCAACTCACATTTAATTCTTCTAAATTATTTGTCAGAGCGAGAAGTAAACGTCTGGTCTCCTTCATTTTGGCATGAGCTTCATTTACAAGATCTTGAGCTTCTTGAAGCTTGCTGCTGTGCTTGGAAAACCAATGGCTTGCATCTTCTTTCAGTTTCATTAGATCTTGCTGTGGTTTCTGGTAATATTTTTGAATCCGTGACAGCAAATTCTCTGCAGCTCTGTTAAACATAAGTGAAACATATGATAAATAAATGCATAAGGAAAGCTTTGTGGAAGAAGGGTCAGAGTAATTTCCTCTGTCGATAGACAAGAGAAACAGCGTAGTCTAGTAGAGAAGAAGCATGGCCCAGTGGGTAGAGCACGAGCCTGGGAGTCAGAAGGACCTGAGTTCTAATCACGACTCCACCACTTGTCAGCTGTGTCACCTTGGGCAAGTCACTTAAATTCTCTGTGCTTTGGTTACCTCATCTGTAAAATGGGAATGAAGACTATGAACCCTTTGTGGGACAGGGATTGGGACCTACCTCATCAACGTGTATCTACTCCAGTGTTTTGTACAGTACCTGGCTTAACAAAAAGTGCTTAACAAATATCATGAAAAAAAGTTTTAAACTTTTATTTAACTAAAACCTTAGGCATTTGTTCTCTGCTCCATCCTCAGCCCCGTAGTGCTTACGTACATATTTGTAAATTATTTGCTTACAATAATGTCTGTGTCCCCATTAGAGAAGCAGCGTGGCTCAGGGGAAAGAGCCCGGGCTTGGGAGTCAGAGGTCATGGGTTCGAATCCCGCCTCTGTCATTTGGCAGCTGTGTGATTGTGGGCAAGTCACTTAACTTCTCTGGGCCTCAGTTACCTCATCTGTAAAATGGAGATTAACTGTGAGCCTCACGTGGGACAACCTGATTACCCTGTATCTACCCCAGCACTTAGAACAGTGCTCTGCACATAGTAAGCGCTTAACAAATACCAACATTATTATTATTATCTAGACTGTAAACTCGTTGGGGGAAGGGAATATGTCTACCAACTCTGTTGTATTGTACAGGTGCTTAGTACAGTGCTCTGCAAACAGAAAGCACTGAATAAGTACCAATGATTATTGTTGTATTGTACTTTCCCTAGCGCTCTGTATAGTGCTCTGCCCCCAGTAAGCACTCAATAAATATTATCGAATGAATGAATGAATTTGACTCCAGCAAATATGTCTACTTGCCTCTCTTTCTCAGCTTCATTTTTCTTCTTCTCATCCTCGCACTTCCTGTCTCCTGCCTTTAGATTATGCCCATTGAGAAGATCGTTGACAGTTGAAAAAATTATATTTACTAACTTACTTGATTTCAGTTGTAACATTTTGGTGTAGTTGACTGAAATGTCTTCTCCGCATTTCTTCCAACATGGCTCCAATGTCTTCCCGCATATTCTGAAGTGTAGAGTTGGACAACTGAAAATCTGCAGCCAGAGTCTCATTTAGAGTGGTTGCCACTTTAGCAAGTTCTATGAAGAAATGTGTAGTAATTGTTAGGAAGCAACTGAAGTGTTCATGAAGCACTGGAGGGAAAGTGAGGCAGCATGGCCCAGTGGAAAATGGATGGGCTTGGGAGTCAGTGGACCTGGGATCGCATCCAGGCTCTGACACATTTGTGTTGGGTGACCTTGGACAAGTTACTTAGCTTCTCTTAACTGCCTCAGTTTAATCATCTATAAAATGAGGAATAAATCCTATTCCCTACTTCATAGACTATGAGCCCCCTATGACTGTGAGCCCATTATTGGGCAGGGATTGTCTTTATCGGTTGCCTAATTGTACATTCCAAGTGCTTAGTACAGTGCTCTGCACATAGTAAGCACTCAATAAGATTGAATGAATGAATATGAGACGGGGACTGTGTCCAACCTGCTTATTTCATTTTTTTAAAATTTTTTTTATGGTAAAGTGCTTACTATATGCCAGGCACTGTGCAAAGTGCTGGGGTAGACCCATTAATGAGGTTGGACATAGTCCTTGGCCCACAAGGGACTCACAGTTTGGAGAAGCAGCGTGGCGCAGTGGAAAGAGCACGGGCTTTGGAGTCAGGGCTCATGAGTTCGAATCCCAGCTCTGCCACTTGTCAGCTGTGTGACTGTGGGCGAGTCACTTAACTTCTCTGTGCCTCAGTTCCCTCATCTGTAAAATGGGGATTAAGACTGTGAGCCCCACGTGGGACAACCTGATTTCCCTGTGTTTACCCCAGCGCTTAGAACAGTGCTCGGCACATAGTAAGCGCTTAACAAATACCAACATTATTATCCCCGATTAGACTGTAAGCCCGTCAAACGGCAGGGACTGTCTCTATCTGTTACCGACTTGTTCATCCCAAGCGCTTAGTACAGTGCTCTGCACATAGTAAGCGCTCAATAAATACTATTGAATGAATGAATGAATGATCCCCATTTTACAGTTGGGGACTGAGCCCTTTGTAGGACAGGGACTCGGTCTAACCTCATCAACTTGTATCTACTCCAGTGTTTAGTACAGTGCCTGCACATAGAAAGTGCTTAACAAATATCATGAAAAAAAGTTTTAAACTTTTACTTAACTAAAACCTTAGGTAACTGAGGGACAGAGAAGTGAAGTGAATTGTCCAAGGTCACATACCAGACAAGTGGAGTAGGCAGGATTAGAACTCAAGTCCTTCTGACTACCAGGCTCATGCTCTTTCCAATAAACCAAGCTGCTTCTCTAGCCCAATGCTTGAAACAGTTAAGCACACAGTAAGTGCTTAACAAATACCTTAAAAAAACTTTAATTCCACTTTTTTTCTGGACTGTACTCCTGATATCAATGTGTTTGTCTTAGTTCCATATCAGAATACTAACTTTCTCTACCCATTAACCACCTCAAGAGTGAATTGGATTGGCTGTAAGTTAGAAAGTTTAATCTAATTTAACAGTTCCATCCCAGGGAAAATCTCACCAAACATGTGGCTAGAGCAAAAGAGTAGTGCTAACATTTATTGAGCACCCGTTTGGTGCCTCTATTGTAGTAGGACCTTGAAAAAATACAAAATAGCAAAGTGATAGAGACTCTGCCCACAAAGAGCTTACGCGCTTATGAGGGAGTCAGACATTAGGTGAAATGAGGTATTAGATGCCTCACCATTGATGGTCATCTGCAGCTTGCCAACAAATGTGCTTAAATCTTGACTCCTGCTCAGCATTCTTTCGCTGGAACTATTCAACAGCTCACCACTTTCCAATACCCTGTTGAGCTATAAAACAAAATATAAACCAGTTCATATTATTTTTAAAACAATATTAATATTTTATTATCTATACCAATGTCCCATTCATGAGATTAGACTCTTTCCATGATGTTCATTAAACTCATAAGATTACTATTTCCCAGGCAGAAATAAACAGAAGAGGTTCAGTGAAAGTTATTCAACCAGTGAGTCTGATAAGAGAGAATATTTTTATCAATATTATCAACCCGCCTTATTGTGGCCTTACAGAGTCTTTGCAGGTCTCTGCTGTAAAGACCGTGGGACTAATATGTCTAAGTTTCCAACATTGTGATGTACTTCAGAAAGCCCTTTGACACCCAGGACCCAAAATAAAACAAATCAAGGAAAGACCTTTAGGATTTCTGAGACAAATTAAACCTTTAAAGGGGCAATGGAGTCAGATCTGTCCAGTTTGGGTCAGGGTATTTCCTTACTGCCATATTTGTCATCTACAAGCCATCTTCAATTGTTTGTTCTCCAATGGCTGCTTCCCCATGCCTTCAAACATGCTCAAGTCTCCCCTATTCTAAAAAAAAACCCACCCCTGACTCCTTAAGCTCCCTCCAGCTATAACTCCATCTCCCTTCTACAGTTCCTCCCCATACTCCTTGAGTGAGTTGTCTACAACCCACTATCTCAAGTTCCTCTCCTCCAATTCTCTCCTTGACCCCATCCAATGTGGCTTCTGTCCCTTTCATTCCACAAAAACCACCCCCTCAGAAGTCACCAATGATCTCCTTCTTGTGGAATCCAATGGATCTTACTCCATTCTCACAGTTGCCTTCAAAACTATCGACCAACCCCTTTCTCCTGAAAACCTTATCCAACCTCGACTTCACTGACATTATCCTACCTTGGTTCTCCCACCACCTCTCTGGCCGCTTGTTCTCAGTCTCTTTCACAGGTTCCTCCTACCCTCCTACCCTGTCAGATTACTTTATCAGCCTTCTTGCTGTCCTGCCTGCATCCTGTTTCTCCCCAGTCTAGTCCTTACTTCACTCTGATGCTTGGATCATTTTTCCAACAAAAGCGTTCAGTCCATGATTCCTCACTCCTCCAGAACCCCCATTTGTTGCCCATCCACTTCCGCATCAGACAGAACCTCCTTACCACTGACTTCAAGGCACTTAAACACCTTGTCCCCTACTCTCCTACTACAACCCAGCCCACATACTTCACTCCTATAATGCCAACCTACTCACTGTACCTCAATCTTGTCTACCTCACCACCAACCTCACGCCCCAGTGCTGACTCTGACCTTCTTCACATTTGAGCTACAATACTCTCCCCCTCTTCAAAGCCTTATTGAAGGCACATTTCCTCCAAGAGACCTTCCCTGATTAAGCCCCTATTTCTTCTTTTACCACTCCCTTCTGTCACCCAGTTAGGGTGACAAGTTATGCTCCCTTTATCCCAGCCTCCCAGCCCCACAGCACTTAGGTTCATATTTGTAATTTATTCACATTAATGTCTGTCTCACCCTCTAGACCATAAGCTCATTATGGGCAGGGAATGTGACTGCTGTATTGTACTCTCCCAAGCACTTAGTAGAGTGCCCTGCACATATTAAGCACTCAATAAATATGATTGATTGATTGCTTAACAAGCCACGTTTTAAAATAGCATTTCCCACACTGGGCCATTACAGAGTCTGGAGGAAGGAAAACATGCAACCTTGATAAAATAGGCAATCACTTTAGTGATTGACTTACTTTTAAAATATAAATAAACTCTACTTCCAAAGCACTGAAATGATCAGAGTTTGGGACTGAATTATATTGATAATAATAATAATAATAACATACTTGTCGAGCACTTACTTTGTGCCAAGCTCTGCTCTAAGCAATGCTTAATGAGTTAATCAGGTTGGACGCAGTCCCTGTCTCACATGGGGCTCACAGTCTTACCCCCATTTTACAGATGAAGTAACTGAGACACAGAGAGGTCAAGTGGCTTGCCAAAGGTCACACAGCAGACATGTGATGGAGCAGGGATTAGAACCCAGATCCTTCTGACTCCCAGGTCCATGCTCTATTGACTAAGTCATATTGCTTACTGTAATTATGAGCTACTACCTACCCCCACATAGAATTTGTGAGATACAATTATAATTACTCTATATGTGTACTGTATCAACCATTTGAATTTTCAAATGTATTTTTAGAGATAGTTAAGGTGAGAAAATGGTCCATGCTAAAGAGAAATAGTTCTTCTCTACATAATAGTTTCATTAATGTCCCTAAAGTGATTCCCAATACAGTTTTGCCTTACAAAAGGAATGAAAATGTGTATAGCTTACTTCTTTTTGCATGTGATCTGTGCTTTCTGAAATATCATCAAGTTGCCCTTTCGCTGTCTCCAATGAGAGAGGCACATGGTCACTGGATTGAGATTCCTGAAAGGAACAAGCCAAATGGAAGTTAGAATCTCTACATTAAGATATACTTATAAAGTTAAAAACACTTCCGGGAGAATCTTTGTTTCTTTGCTCTTCATTTTATACATTGCTTCCTGTGCTAGAATGGATAAAAGAATGGCTTGAATAGATATTCAAATTACCCAGATGGGGTGGTAGGATATATCATTAATTTGTTTCCTCAATTATATCACACTATTCCTTACTTCTTCACTAATTTTTTGTGGATAATTTTTTTTATGGCATTTGTTAAGTGCTTTCTATGTGCCGGGGACTTTACTAAGCACTGGGGCAGATACAAGCTAATCAGGTTGAACACAGTCCCTATCCTACTTGAGACTCAGAATCTTAATCCCCATTTTACAACTGAGGTAACTAAGGCACAGAGAAGTGAAGTGATTTGCCCAAGGTCACATAACTGACAGGTGGTGGAAACTGGGATTAGAACCCAGGCCTTCTGCCTCCCAAGTGCTTAGTACAGTACCCTGCAAATAGTAAGCACTCAATAAATATGATTGATTAACTGATTGAATGAAGGGGACAGGCTTGGTTCCAATTTAATATGCATAGGGTCAGTTAGATGTCAAAAACAAAAAACAAAAAACAAAAAAAAACCCAAAAAGAAATGAATCGCTTCCACAGATTCCAGATTGGTTGGAGTCAGAGGCCGTGGGTTCTAATCCCAACTCTGCCACTTATCAGTTGTGTGATTCTGGGCAAGTCACTTAACTTCTCTGTGCCTCAGTTACCTCATCTGTAAAATGGGGATTAGGAATGTAAGCCCCACGTGGGACAACCTGATTACCTGTATCTACCCCAGCGCTTAGAAAAGTGCTAGGCACATAATAAGCGCTTAACAAATACCGTCATTATTATGAGAAGCAGCGTGGCTTGGGAGTCAGGGGTCATGGGTTCTAATCACTGCTCCGCCACTTACCAACTGTGTGACTTTGGGCAAATAATAATAATAATGTTGGTATTTGCAAATCACTTAACTTCTTTATGCCTCAGTTACCTCATCTGTAAAGTGGGGATTAAGACTGTGAACCCCACGTGGGACAACCTAATTACTTTGTATCTACCTCAGCACTTAGAACAGTGCTTGGCACATAGTAAGCGCTTAACAAATATCATAATTATTATTGTGTCTCAGTTTTACTCAGTTTAAGGATTTTTAGGCTACTGGCAGGCTCACACTTGGTCCTTAAGGTACTTTAAGAGTAAAAACTTTATATTTTGGGAAATATCTACCCTATCATTTATATGCTTTGCAGATAACACCATGTAACAAGCACATCTAAATCTCTCTATGGCAGGGCCAAAGTATAATTTACCCAACTAAACATTGCAGTGTAGTCCCATTTCACTTTGTCCTAAGGACACATTACCAGGACTAGGACGGATACATGCACTTGGATCTGAACCCTTTAAGCACTTGATATTCATCCCATTCATTCGTCATTCATCACAGCACTTATGTATGCACCCATAATTTATTTTAATGTCTCTCTCTCTCGAGACTGTAAGCTCCTGGTGCGCAGGGAATGTGTTCCAACTCTGCTAATCAAAGCATATTACTATTCTGCGATACATCCAACAATCAATAAACTCATCAATTGTATTTATGGAATGCCTTCTCTGTGGAGAGCACTGTACTAGGTACTTTGGGGAGTACAGTAGACCGCTAAACTGTAAACTTGTTGTAGAAAGGGAATGTGTCCACGGATTATGTTGTATTGCATTCTTCTTAACCATTTAGTACAGTGCTCCGCACAGAGTAAGCGCTTAAAAAATACCACTGATTGATAGACACAGTAGCAATATATATATACACAATACTGTGAATTACTACTATAATATATATTCATTCAATAGTATTTATTGAGTGCTTACTATGTGCAGAACACTGTACTAAGCACTTGGAATGAACAAGTCGGCAACAGATAGAGACAGACCCTGCCGTTTGATGGGCTTTCAGTCTAATCGATGTATATATAGAGAACATATATATATATATATTAAATAATAAGAGAAAGATTATTTGTATCTACTGAGAACCCACTTGATGCAGTGGACTGTAACAAGATACTTGGGAAGTACAAACTTAAGAAGTAACTTGTACCCTGCCCTAAAGGCCTTTATAATCTAATGGGTAAGACATCATAATTTACCAATAAGAATGGAAAGGTGAATAAAAAGTGCTTAAATAGTAGAACAGTATTCCTGGTCTGGTAGCTTTTTATTCATTTTATTTTTATGGGATTTTGTTAAGCCCTTATTATGTACCAGGCACTGTACTAAAGACTGGGGTATCTACTAGTCAGATTGAACTAAGTCCATGCATAGTCTTAATTTTCATTTTACAGATGGGGTTACTGAGACTTAAAGAAGTGAAGTAACTTGCTGACAAGTGGCAGAGTCGGGATCAGAACCCAGGTCTTTCTGACTCCCAGGCTTGTGCTCTATCTCCTAGGCCAAGGGATGTAATCTGGGAAGAAGATGAATTGAGGTATGCCTGCTGGAGGAAGTGGAAATTCAGAGGGACCTTGATGATTTATAGAGAGCTGTGGTCTAGCCGACTTAAAGACGAAGGAAGTTCTGGGCAGGAAGAAGGGTGTGAGTAAGGGGTTTGAGGTGAGAAAATGGAGAAACAAGGCACAATAAGAACGGTGGCAAGGAGATTGACAGGGGAAGATAAAGCCATATCTAAATTGAGAATTTGAGTGTATTTGTAAAATAATATTTTTTCTTGCTCCACTTCCATGAATACAATAATAATAATAATGTTGGTATTTGTTAAGCGCTTACTATGTGCAGAGCACTGTTCTAAGTGCTGGGGTAGACACAGGGGAATCAGGTTGTCCCACGTGGGGCTCACAGTCTTAATCCCCATTTTACAGATGAGGTAACTGAGGCACAGAGAAATTAAGTGACTTGCCCACAGTCACACAGCTGACAAGTGACAGAGCCGGCATTCGAACACATGACCTCTGACTCCAAAGCCCGTGCTCTTTCCACTGAGCCACGCTAAGAGTTGACTCTCTGGAAAAGTGGACAACACACATCACCAAAATAGCATAGAAAAAATAAAGGACTTGATTAACTGATACCCAAAAATAGAAAACTCAACTTGAATAAGGAATTTCTATTTAAAGGACAGAAAAAAAGACAAATCCAGGTATAAATGATACATTTATTAAAGAACAGGGAGCGGAGTTAAGGTTAGTCATCATTTTAAGTATTTTAATTATGTGACAACTGACACAGCAAAACACAGGTCTGTAAAATAATGCACAGCTGATGTCAATTTGATCACATTTGAGCAGGAAGGCATTTAGTGAATCATATTTGATGCCGCATGTTTTTGCTGATCTGAGTTCTTTGTTATGAACACAGAAATCCAAAGGGAAATAAAGATGGTGTCAATATTTTACCTCCCCTGCTCCACTGGGATGAGCAATATTTGTGTTTGCATTATTTACCTTGAGATGTTTCGTGACATTCTCCAAATTAGACAAAATTCCATATGGAGCCGGGGCGACTTCTGTGAGGTTCATCGAAGAAATAGCATCACTCAGTTTATCCAGATCATTTAGCAAGACACCGACACAGTCATCATCACAAGCTAAAGACACAAAATGTTAAAGTTAGTCCAATAATTTCTTTTTTGGGAGGGAGAAGAAAGAAGAGTGGGAGGAAAGGAGATAAGGTAGAGTATAAAAGGAGTAGTTAGAGTAAATGCTTTACAATTCAATCTACGTATAAGAACCATTTCATCACAAAATGAAGCAGCATGGCTTAGTTAGAAGCAGCGTGGCTTAGTGGAAAGAGCATGGGCATGGGAGTCACAGGACATGGGTTCTAATCCCAGCTCTGCCACCTGTCTGCTGTGTGACCTTCGGCAAGCCACTTAACTTCTCTGTGCCTCAGTTACTGCATCTATAAAATGGGGATTAAGACTGAGTCCCACGTGGGACAACTGATACCTTATATCTACCCCAGTGCTTAGAAAAGTGCTTGGCACATAGTAAGTGCTTAACAAGTACCATAATTCTTATTAATTATTACTATCACTCCATAAATGCCAACTTTTCATTTGGACCAACTTGGAGGTGGAGCATCATGGTGGAGCCTTGAAGGGACAGGAGAAGAAGAGGTGGAGGGAAGGGAAGAGAGAAAGGAGTAAGAGGAGAAGGAAGGGGAAGGGAAAGAAGAGCAAGTAAAAAGAGGGCCAGAAAGAGGACTATCTGCTTCCCCATTGCCCCCTGCTTGGGCTGTGAGCACCATGTGGGGGACAGACTTCATCCAATCTGATCAACATTTATCTACTCCGGAACTTAGAACAGTGACTGACACATGCTAAGTGCTGAACAAATACCATAATAAATACATAAGTAAATAATATAGGATCTATGCAATAGCATAAACTATGAATTCCTGGAGAGCAGAGACCTGGAATTTTACTTTTTCCTATCATTCCATGCAACTCTTACAGGGATCTGCATACAACAGATGCTTAGTCAATAATGATGATGGTAATGATGAAAGCAAAATAAGCCATTGCTTGAGACTGTAAGCTCACTGCAGGAAACGGGTCTCCCAACTCTGTTTTACTGTACTTTCGCAAGAGCTTAGCACAGTGCACTACACACAGTAAGTGCTCAATAAATACGTTTATTTGATCTACTTAGTGCAGATAGCAAAAGGCAGCTTTCCAAGACAGATTCATAATGTAAACCCTGATCCTGAGTAAAATATTTTATTGAGGCATTAGGAGACAGCATGGTTTACAGGAGAGAATGGAAGTCTAGGATTCAGAAAACCTGGGTTTTAATCCTGGGTGACCTTGACTCTTCTAGCACTAACCTACTTATTGTATCTAGATCTCATCTCTTTGACCTTTGATCCCTTGCTCACATTCTCCCTTCTCCCTGGAACTACTTCCTCCTTCATATTGGGGAGGCTATCTCTCTCCCCCAAACTCTATTAAAATGATATCGCCGTATCATTTGTATGCCCTAAGTACTTAGTATAAGGCTTTTCAAGCAATGTATGGTCAACAAAGCCTAATGTTACTATTCCTAGCTGAAGACCAACCTTCCAAGATATCACTAGAGAAAACAAGACTCAGAAGAAAAGGAGGAACTTCTTGTATAAAGAAGAAAACACTTACAGATGCATTCGTTTTCCACAAGGATATGCCTGAGTTGACACTGATCACAGAGGACCCCAGTGACCCCTGGTTTACAGAAACAGTGTCCAGATGTGCGGTCACAGTTTCTCTCCGCAGAGCCGCTAAGACTGCATTCACACTGATGGCAACTGCCACCAGGCTCTTGAGGATTTCCATAAAAGCCTAAAGCACAGCTAGAGAGAAGAAAGGAGATGCTGAATATGCTTTAAACATAAATCTATTGGCCACTGGCCCAGTCCGTGTAACAATACTTCCACTGGATAGGAAGTAGGATCAAATACGGCTTTTTATACATTACTAACCGTGTAGTATCTGAGAAGTAGCACGGGCTAGTGAAAAGGACTAGGTTCCAATCCTGGCTCTACCATTTTCCTGTTGTGTGACTCTGTGCAAACCATTTAACTTGTCTATGTCTTAATTTCCTCATCTGTTAAAAGGGAACTTAATACCAGTTCTCCCTTCCCCTTAGACAGTGATACCAATGTGGGACAGGGACAGTGTTCAACCTGATATAATCATACTATTATTATTATTATTTTATAATTATCATCATTTCCCAATGAGGGGAGACAGGTTGATTTAAAAAAGAGGCTTTTGTTTCATCTAAAATATTAGGGAATTTGTTTTTAAACATCGACAGATGGATAATTTAAAATACAAAAGCAGAATGTATGTCACTTCAGAAAAGACAACCATAACCAACTGATTTATTCGATCGTATTTTTTGAGTGCTTACTGTGTGCAAAGCACTGTACTAAATGTTTAGGAGAGTACTATATAACAACAAAAGGACACACTCCCTGCTCTCGAGTTCACAGTCTGTTTACTTGTACTGATATCTGTTGAACTGTATTTTCCCAAGTGCTTAGTACAGTGCTCTGCACACAGTAAGCGCTCAAGAAATATGACTGATTGAATGAATGAATGAATGTCTCCCTCCCTCTAGACTGTGAGGCCGTAGTGTGGAAGGATTGTCTCTATTGTTGCACTGTACTTTACAAGCGCTTAGTAGAGTGCTCTGCATACAGTAAGAACTCAAAAAATATGACTGAAGGAACAAAGGGATCTTAGCCCTATCAGATTATTAGCCGATACCAAATATGAACCACGATTAGACCCTTGTTTCTTCTTCCACTCTCTTCTGTATGGCCTTTGTACTTAGATTTGCACCCTTTAGTCACCCCTTCCTCAGTCCCAGAACACTAATGCACATATCCATAATTTATTTATTCATATTAACGTCTGCCTCCCCCTCTAACATCTAAGTTCGTTGTGGGTGGGGAACATATCCATCAACTCGGTTATATTGTAGTCTCCCAAGCAGTTAGTACAGTGCTCTGCATGCAGTAACTGCACAAAAAATACGTTGATTGATTGGTATGCAAGCTGCAGGGTGATAATGATGTGCCATGGAAAGGGAAACACACCGTTCACAATATTGTCCTTCATATCCCGGGAAACAGGCATCACAGCGGAAATCCTGCTCGCCTTCCAGCACGCAGGTCGGACTAAAGCTAGAGGAAGAAGAATGACACGGATTATTCAACATTGTTCAAGTCAACGTTTGAAATTATGACTTTCAAATAGTTGCTACCTCGTTCAGTCATGAATTCTCATACAGGCTCGAGTACACTGTACTTAATCTCTTTGTGCCTCAGTTACCTCATCTGTAAAATGGGGATTAAGACTGTGAGCCCCACATAGGAAAACCTGATTAACTTCTAACTACTCCAGCGCTTAGAATAGTACTTGGCACATAGTAAGTGTTTAACAAATACCAGAATTATCACTATTATTATTCTCCTATGTGCCCCTTGCGTTGCCATCTTTGGGGCCCTTGGCTATGAGTGCCATTGAATAGGATAGCAGCAAGGCCTAGTGGATAGAGCACAGACCTGGCACGGCTCTGTCAGTTGCTTGCTGTGTGACCTTGGACAAGTCACTTAGCTTCTCTGTGCCTCAGGCCTAGTGAATAAAGCACAGGCCAGGGAGTCAGAAGGTCATGGGTTCTAATCACAGTCACTTGTCTGCTGTTTAACCTTGAGGCAAATCACTTCACTTCACTAAGCCTCCATTACCTCAACTGTAAAATGGGTATTGAGTCTAGGAGCCCCAGTGGGAAAGGGACTGTGTCCAACCTTATTTGCTTGAATCCGCCCCAGTGCTTATTAAACTGCCTGGCACATAGTAAGTGCTTAACATAGCCAATAAAAATAATAATGATAATAATGATAATAATTCTCTTCTCCCTCCTTCTTAGAATCTGAGCCTCATGGGGAATAGGGAAGAGCCTAGTGGGGAGAGCACTGGCCTGGAAGTCAGAGGATGTGGATTCTAATCCTGGTTCTGCCATATGTCTGCTGTTTGACCTTGAGCAAGTCACTTAACTTCTCTGTGTCTCAGTTACCTCATTCTGTAAAATGGGGATTAAGACTGTGAGCCCCATGTGGGACAGGGACTGTGTCTAACCTAATTACTCTATATCTACCCCAGTGCTTACAACTGTGCTTCACACATACTACGTGCTTTACAAACACCACAGTTATTATTATTATTACCCCAGTTCTTGACACATAGTAAGTGGTTAACAAATACCATAATACAAATAAACAGGCATTTCGGTTGCCCTAAGCAGCAAAGGTTTGGATCAGCTCAGTGGGGTGAGCTTTATGCTGGAAGGGAACCAGGCTCCCTGGTTCCTGGCTTAGGGGACCCTCTTGGGCGTGGGAGTCTGGGAGAGGGTCTCTCAAGGCTATTCAACTGCTGGGGCTGCAGTGAGCTACCTTTAGGTGTCTGCTATACTACCAACAGGAGTCATTCCAGCAAAGAGCAGCCTCCTTGCCCCAAATAGCAGACATAGATGGAAGTTGATGAAGGAGAAGAACAAACTTCATGAACCTGAGCATGACCCTGGGCAAGTCACTTAACTTCTCTTTGCCTCAGTTTCTCACCTGTAAAGGGGATAAAATGCCCACTCTCCTTAACTCTAAGTCTTGAGCCCCAGGTGAGACAGGGGACTGTCCAATGGGATTATTTTGTATCTATCCCAGTGCTTGGTACATGCTAAATGCTTAACAAATACCACCATTTTGGCTATGATCCCTCTTCCTGCCACCCCACCCAGATGAACCCATATCGGCAGTCTTCTCCTATTTATATGGCCTTGGGTTCTGCTCCTGCATTGGTGACTATTAAACAGCGATCAAGAAAAGTTCTGCAGAATAAGCAAAATTTTGAGGTGAAACTAAAATAAAGAGGGCAGAGGTTTTGAAAGCAGGAGGAGGGAATCCTTTCCAAACATGTAACAATAATGATGATAACTGTGATATTTGTTACGTAGTTACTATGTGCCAGGCCCCTGTACGAAGCACTGGGGTGGTTACAAGCAAATTGGGTTGGACAAAGTCCCTGTCCTGTATTGGGCTCACAGTCAATCTCAATTTTACAGATGAGGGAACTGAGGCACAGAGAACTGAAGTGACTTGCCCAAGGTCTCACAGCGGATAAGTGATGGAGCCTGGATTCAAACCCAGGTCCTTCTAACTCCCAAGCTTGGACTCTATCCCCTAGGCCCCACTGCTTCCACAGGGGCTGACATTTCCATTTTCAGGAGACAGAATCAGGGAGAAGGCAGGGATCAATCGAATGTTAAATAAGGTTATAGTACGGTCATCTGGTAGGGGGGTGAACGGTGAATCCTAGAGCTGAAAAACATTCTCTTTCCCCCGTCTTTCCCATTGCCTCAAAACCTATCACTAACCACCATGATTCTTACAGTAATGATTCATCTTAAAACATATGCCAGGGTGACAAAATAGATGTCACTTCTAGAAATGGAAGATACTCTCCTAGTCATTAAAAAGTAAGTCAGAGAGGAAATAACCAGAAAGGAACTGCATTCCTGAGCTTACCTGGAAGACTCAGCCCTGGGACAGGCACAGAGAGAGCAGTCATTGATAGAACCAGTGACCTTTCCATAGAAACCTGGAGAGCACACACTACAGTGATCACCCGTTGTATTATCCTTGCAGTTCTAAGATTGAAAGAAAAAACAGTTTAAAGGAAAAATAATGGAAAATCCATCTTAATTTTCTCAAATGAAAACACCTTTGAACCACCTCCTGCTATAACAGTCTGCAATTTTTTTGTTGGTCAAAACTGTTTGAGTGAGGAGGATAAAAAAACCTTCTCCACATATTCAACGTTACATTCTCTCATTTTGATTCTGACCTTCAAAAATCTGGGGGAAGTTTGGGAGTCATCTTGGGGAAACCAGACACCGAGGGTGGAGGACACTGAGACCCTAGCCTGGTGGTGGACCAAATTCAGACACTACCAGATGACGATGCATCTGGCTTGGGACAGGTTCCTTAACGTCTACCTTTGAAGCCACATCAATTGAAAGAGGCTTAACACTGATCTTGTCCTTCTCTAGGCAGCTGCAGATGGAATGAATGCACTAAAATCAGAAAATGATCTAAGGGAAGGGGGAAATCATCAAAATTGTTCAGTGAGCAATTTTGTCCTGTGTTTGAATTACCATATTTACTCACTTTTTTGACATCATTTTTTAAGAAACAAAATGGGAAAGGGGTTATTATATGAGGAATCAAGACTAGCAATGAGGGAAGCAGCAGAAAAAAACAAAAGAATAAAAGGAAAGCCGGGGAGGGAAGGAGGAAGAGGATGGTAAAAAGGAGTAGTCAGACCTGGGAGTCAGGCAAGAAATGGGTCTAATGACTCCGTTATATTGTAATAATAATAATAATAATTATGGTATTTGTTAACCACTTACTATATGCCAGGTACAATACTAAGCACTGGGGTGGATACAAGCAAATCGGGTTGGACAGAGTCCCTGACCCCCATGAGGTTCACAGTCTCAATTCCCATTTTCCCGATGAGTTAACTGAGGCACAGAGAAGTGAAGTGACTTGCCCAAAGTCACACAACAGGCAAGCGGTGGAGTCAGAATTAGAACCCATGACCTTCTGACTCTCAGTCCAGTGCCCTATCTAGTACAGCATGATGCTTCTCAAGCACTTAGTATAGAGCGCTGCACACCGTAAGAACTCAGTAAACATAATCGATTGACTGAGTCAGAGGACCTGGGTTCTAGGCCCACCTCTGTCACTTTCCTGCTGTGTAACCTTGGGCAAGTCACATAACTTCTCTGTGCCTCAGTTCCCTCACTATACAATGGGGATTCAGTGTTCTTGCTCATTCTTAGGTGGTGAGTTCCATGTGGGACAGAGACTGTGTCCTATCTGAATAACTTGTATTTACCCCAGGACTTAGAATAGTGCTTGACACATAAGGGCTTAACAAACAATTTAATAATAATAAAAATATTAAAAGGCACCTGAAACTGGGTCTCTCATTTCTATTACACTCTCCCAAATGTTGCACACAATAGGAACTCAGTGACAACTTGGATCTAGGACCTTTGGGCTTTGGTATTGGTTCCACCTTCAAACTCACTATAATCATAATAATCATAATAATAATAATAACTGTAGCATTTGTTAAATGCCTATTATGTGCCAGGCACTGTACTAAGTCCTGAGGTGAATACAAGAAAATCAGGTTGGACACAGTCCCTGTCCCACATGGGGCTCCCAGTCTTAACCCCTATTTAACAGATGAGGTAACTGAGGCATAAAGAAGTGAAGTGATTTGCTCAGGGTCACACAGCAGACAAGGGGCGAGGCCAGGATTAGACCAAAGTCTGAGTGCCAGGCCCATGTTCTATCCTCTAGGCCATGCTGCTCCTCTGTACTTAAGTACATAACCATAAATTACATGTTATAAATGATTTATTTATATTAGTGTCTGCCTCCCCCTCTAGACTGTAAGCGCATTGTACGCACAGAATATGTCTACAGATTCTGATGTGTACTCTCCCAAGTACTTAGTACAGTGCTCTGTACACAATAAGCACTCAATAAATACCACTGATTGATTACTGAATGTATAACTCTCAAAACCCTATTGTGTTACTGAGTTTCTCCAACCCCTAGTAGGAGCAGAGAAGCAGTGTGGAAGACTGAGCTCCTCATCTTCCCTCCCAAACCCGGTCCTCTCCCAGACTTCTCTATCACCGTCGATGGCACGACCATCCTTCCGGTCTCTCAGGCCCGCAATCTCGGTGTCATCCTTGACTCGTCTTTCTCGTTCACCCCACACATCCTATCCGTTACCGAGACCTGCCGGTTTCACCTCTACGATATCGCCAAGATCCGCCCTTTCCTCTCCACCCAGACGGCTACCTTACTGTTACAGGCTCTCGTTATATCCCGGCTAGACTACTGTGTCAGCCTTCTCTCTGACCTCCCTTCCTCCTCTCTCGCCCCGCTCCAGTCTATTCTTCACTCCGCTGCCCGGCTCATCTTCCTTCCGATCTGGGCATGTCACTCCCCTTCTTAAACAACTCCAGTGGTTGCCTATCAACCTCCGCTCGAAACAAAAACTCCTCACTCTAGGCTTCAAGGCTCTCCGTCACCTTGCCCCTTCCTACCTCTCCTCCCTTCTCTCTTTCTACCACCCACCCCGCACGCTCCGCTCCTCTGCCGCCCACCTCCTCACCGTCCCTCGGTCTCGCCTATCCCGCCGTCGACCCCTGGTTCACGTCCTCCCGCGGTCCTGTAACGCCCTCCCTCCTCACCTCCGCCAACTGATTCTCTTTCCCTCTTCAAAACCCTACTTAAAATTCACCTCCTCCAAGAGGCCTTCCCAGACTGAGCTCCTCTTCTCCCTCTACTCCCTCTGCCACCCCCCCTTTACCTCTCCGCAGTTAAACCCTCTTTTTCCCCTTTTCCCTCTGCTCCTCCACCTCTCCCTTCCCATCCCCACAGCATTGTACTCGTCCGCTCAACTGTATATATTTCCATTGCCCTATTTATTTTGTTAATGAATTGTACATCGCCTTGATTCTATTTAGTTGCCATTGTTTTTACGAGATGTTCTTCCCCTTGACTCTATTTATTGCCATTGTTCTCGTCTGTCCATCTCCCCCGATTAGACTGTAAGCCCGTCAAACGGCAGGGACTGTCTCTATCTGTTGCCGACTTGTTCATCCCAAGCGCTTAGTACAGTGCTCCGCACATAGTAAGCGCTCAATAAATACTATTGAATGAATGAATGAATGAATGAATGAGAGTCAGAGGTCATGGGTTCGAATCCCGGCTCTGCCATTTGGCAGCTGTGTGACTGTGGGCAAGTCACTTAACTTCTCTGTGCCTCAGTTACCTCATCTGTAAAATGGGGATTAATTGTGAGCCTCACATGGGACAACGTGATCACCCTGTATCTACCCTAGCACTTAGAACAGTGCTCTGCACATAGTAAGTGCTTAACAAATACCAACATTATTATTATCATTCTTAATGAACTAATTACGCTCATGAGAAGCAGCGTGGCTCAGTGGAAAGAGCACGGGCTTTGGAGTCAGAGGTCATGGGTTCGAATCCCGGCTCGGCCACTTGTCAGCTGTGTGACTGTGGGCAAGTCACTTAACTTCTCGGTGCCTCAGTGACCTCATCTGTAAAATGGGGATTAAGACTGTGAGCCCCACGTGGGACAACCTGATTCCCCTCTGTCTACCCCAGCGCTTAGAACAGGGCTCGGCCCATAGTAAGCGCTTAACAAATACCAACATCTGAATCCCGGCTCGGCCACTTGTCAGCTGTGTGACTGTGGGCAAGTCACTTAACTTCTCGGTGCCTCAGTGACCTCATCTGTAAAATGGGGACTAAGACTGTGAGCCCCACGTGGGACAACCTGATTCCCCTGTGTCTACCCCAGCGCTTAGAACAGTGCTCTGCACATAGTAAGTGCTTAACAAATACCAACATTATTATTCATCCTATCTTCATCCTTCTGCTCCTCCACCTCCCTGGCACCTAGGCTATCACTAGTGATCATTATGGGGTACAAATGATCATTTTCATTTCTTTCTTAAAAATTGTGGAGGGGACATAATGCAGTGGAGGTAAACTATTCCAGCAAATATGGTATTCAATATATAGCTGTCCTTCATACCTGAAGATGATGTGACGGATGGTGAAAATTAGTATATAAGTATAATTCTAGTATTTGCTAAGCTCTTGCTATATGTCAAGCTCTGTTCTAAATGCTGAGGTAGATACGTGTGAATTTTGTTAGTTACAGTCCTGTTCCACATGGGGCTCACAGTTTAACTAGGAGGAGAAGAGTAGTGAATCTTCATTTTACAGATGAGAAAACTATAGCACAGAAAAGTAAAATGACTTGCCCAGGGTCACACAACAAGTAACTGGAAGAGCTGGGATTAGAACCCAGGTCCTCTGACTCCCCGGCCCATGCTCTTTCCACTCAAAAGTATATCTTTTTGTAACTTCTCTCTCCCATTAATTATGTCAAAGAAAAAGATGAGACTTCAGAATACCAAGACCATTATACAGGAGAGACTAAGGTCCTGAGAATCACAGGACAAACCATTACCAAACCCCCTCTCCTATAGATCAAATGAAGCCCAGGAAATGTTGAATAAAGGCAAATTCATTTCACAGACATGATGCAAGAAAGCCAATGAACTATCGGTTGTTAAAAAAAAAAAGAAAATGTATCATTCACATTTATAGGTTGGTCAAATAAGGCCCAGGAGAGGATAAAGGAATGCTGATGATTTATGCTGAATTAGTTTGCTTCAGGAGTTAGTATTAGGCATTAGAAGCATTAAGACCAGTTAGCAGGGTGAAGGCAAACCATACCAGGCATTTTCCGGTTTCAGGATCACAGGTCTCAGTGTGGTTGTTGCAATGGCAAGGGACACAGGATGCAATTTGTGGGCGGGGTCCCATTCTACTGATTTCTGGGAGCTTGGCTCTATGATAGCCTGGGGCACAGTTCTAAGGGAAAAAAGAAACCAGTTCACACCCATTATTTGGCCCAACATGGGCAGCAGTGGCAGTCAACATGAAGTGTTCTATAGACAACAGGAATGATCCCATTATACCCACCGCACTGACTCAGACAAGAGGTACCTGGCATGAGAGGCCTGCATAGCCCGCTGGGCAGTGACAGTTCTCTATGAGGTGGGCTTCCTCTCTCTCTGAATGACTCTCTTCCATCTTGACTCCAATTGTCATTGAGATGTTCGAGATTCTGAGTAAAAGAATATTACAGAAAGGATTGAGGGAGCAAAGCATAACATCTTCAAAGCAGAGGCTTGGTAAAAAATGTGAATATGTACATCCCAGACAAATACATTTCCTCCATACATTGTTTTTTTCCATTTATCTGTCAGACTTCCTGTCTCCCAAGATTAAAAAATGAAATATGCAAAGGACTATTGTTTCAGAGCAAAAATCAGTCGATTGATCAATGGTCTCTGTGTGCAGAATCCAGAAGAGTAACTTCACACAGGAAACCAATTTGAGGCGTGACTGACTGTAAACTTGTTGTGGGCAGGAATGTGTTGCTATATTGTTATACTATAACTTCCCAAGTGCTTAGTACAGTGCTCTGCACACAGTAAGTACCCAATACATTTGATTAATTGATTTGTTAGCAAAGTATAAATACATCCGTCAAGAGTGTTTATGGGAGTGCTTACTGTGTAGAGCACAGTGCACTGAACGCTTGGGAGCATGCAGTACACTGGAGTTGGTAGACATGATTCCTGCCCTCAAAAAATGTACAGTCTAGTGTGTATGGAGACAAACAGCAAAATAAGTTACAGATGGGGGGGCGTATAAAAACTTGATGCACCAAAGCTAACAATTGAGACACCTTCTCTCTTTCTTGAGTGATCTGAGACTGCATTCTTTGAAAAGGACAAAACATTAGACCACAGGAGACTAACTGACTATTTCAAGAACAGACTGTGTGATAATTGCCTGGTGGTCCACAGGTGTCTCTTAGAATTCCCAGCACTGGGCTAGGGTGAAGTTTCCTGCCAGGATGGGAATTGAAAATGGTGCTAATAACCCCTGAGATCTTGTTGGAAACAAAGAGATAACATCCTTAAAACCCTCCCAGTGCCTTTGAAAGGAAGGTGTTAAGTATCACCAGCGAAAAGCCCTTTCCATGATTGCCCACAATTAAAGGAGAGACCTTTCAAAGCTCTGAAGAAAAATAAGTTATCACCTGCTTTGCTGTAAGCCTTGACCATAGGATGCCTTGATGAGAATGTATTCAATGTTGCTAATAACTGCCATGAAATCCGGGCGTGTTACCGGTTTTTCAGACACAGAATTAAAATACTTCCAAATATGCTGTAGGCAAGAAACATATTTAATTAATATCTCAGGTCAAGTTCTCACGGACTTCTTCTCATTTAGTGGAAGCATTTTTTTAATCAATCAATCAATCAATAGTATTTATTTTGCTCTTACTGTGTGCAGACCACTTGGGAGAGTACCATACAATAGAGTTGGCAGATAGAATGCTTGCTCACAGTGAATTTACAGTTTAGCAGATCATCCTCAAAGAGGATGTACATTTACACCTGGAGCAAGTGGCCCTACATATTCAATAATAATAATAATGATAATTATGGTATTTGTTAAGCATTTACTTTGTGCCAGGCACTGTACCGAGCGCTGGGGCAGATACAAGCAAATCGGGTTGGACACAGTCCATGTCCCAAGTAGGACTCACAAACTTAATCCCCATTTTTCAGATGATGTAACCAAGGCACAACAAAGAGAAGGGATTTGTCCAGGGTCACTCATCAGATGAATGGCAGAGCCAGAATTAGAACTCAGGTCCTCTGACTCCCTGGCCCATGCTCTTTCCACCCATGAAATGGAAATATTTTATTGAAAAATAATAATCATAATAATAATATTGGTAATTGTTAAACACTTACTATGTGCAGAGCATTGTTCTAAGCGCTGGGGAAGATAGAGGGTAATCAGGTTGTCCCACCTGAGGCTCACAGTCTTAATCCCCATTTTACAGATGAGATAAATGAGGCACAGAGAAGTTAAGTGACTTGCCCACACTCACACAGCTGACAAGTGGCAGAGCCGGGATTCAAACCTATGACCTTTGACTGCGAAGCCCGTGCTCTTTCCCCTGAGCTACGCTGCTTCTCTAATATAGGTTCTGCCCCAATCTCCTTTCCAATTTAAAAATCAGGCATCTACTAAATGCTTACTTGTGCTAAACCCCAGGGTAGCTATGAGCTAACATATTGAACGCAGTCTTTATCCCAGCCGGAGCTCACATTCTAACAGGGGAGGAGAGCAGATGTATTATCCTATTTTCCAAATGAGGGAACTGAGGCACAGGGAGGTGAAGCGACTTATCCAGGGTCACACAGCAGGCCAGCTATCCCAGAAACAAACCTTTTGCCTCTCTCTACGCTTTGGTTTACTGGGACTTTTCTACTTTGAAAGGAAGGAAAAGTGGAGGCTTCTCATAACTGAATTAGTTTAAAGTAAAGCTTAGATCAACACAAAACACAGGATGGGTCCTTTAGAATTTCCAGTGTGCTGGAGAGACTGGCAGTCTGTAACTAAAGACTGCTGCCCCTAGCCCCTGGCCCCACCACCCGGGAGCTTCTCTGGGTTCGAGCTGCGTTCTCCCTTCTGTTCAGCCCAGTGGCCAGCTCACTGTAGCTTCAGCGGCATCGTCTGTGGTTATGGCAGTGCCCTCTTCCAGGAGCTATGCCACCAGGGAGACAAGGTCACCGGGAAGTGCCCTGCTGCCTGAAGCCCCAGGTCATCCATCCCTTGAAGCCCCTGAGCTCCCAACCTCCTTGGCTGCCCCTCGACCAGATAGGCGTGGCATCAGAGGTACGGTGTCGTCCCCACAATGGCCCACGGGATCCCCTGGTCTTGCCCGTCTAGGCCCGGTGCCCCCACTCTCCCCATCTTCAAATCACATCTTCTCCGGGAAGTCTTCTCTGACTGACCTATCCTCCACATCTGCTCCCTGTCCCCCTCTAGACTGTAAGTTCATTATGGGCAGAGAATCTGCCTGCTAAATCCATTGTAATGTACTCTCCCAAGTGTTTAGTACAGTGCTCTGCGCATAGTAACTGCTCAATAAATATCATTGACTGTTCATTCATTCATTCAGTAGTATTTATTGAGCGCTTACTATGTGCAGAGCACTGTACTAGGCACTTGGAATGTACAAATCGGTACATTTGTACATCAGACTGTTGCCTGAGCAGTGAGAAATGTGAAAGCTTGGTATTTATTGAGCACTTTCAGAGTGCAAAGCACTATTCTAAGTGCTTAAGAAAGAAAAACTGCAATATATATATAGATAGATATAGGTGTCCTTCATCCTCTAAAAAGATGATTGTAATACTGAAATTCACTGTTTCACTGTTGGATATATATATATATATATAATGTTGGTATTTGTTAAGCGCTTACTATGTGCAGAGCACTGTTCTAAGCGCTGGGGTAAACACAGGGGAATCAGGTTGTCCCACGTGGGGCTCACAGTCTTAATCCCCATTTTACAGATGAGGGAACTGAGGCACAGAGAAGTTAAGTGACTTGCCCACAGTCACACAGCTGACAAGTGGCAGAGCTGGGATTTGAACTCATGAGCTCTGACTCCAAAGCCCGTGCTCTTTCCACTGCGCCACGCTGCTTCTCTGATATATATATATATATATATATATATATATATATATATGTATAGCGCATGCATGACTGAAAAGCCTAATGCAGAATTTACAGTCCCAGCTATATCAAGAAGAAGTGGGATTAATAATAATAATGATAATAATAATAATAGTTGTGGTGTTTGTTAAGGGTTTACTATGTGAGAGGAACTGTACTAAGTACTGGGGTAGATTCAAGGTAATTGGGCTGGACTCAGTCACTGACCCACATAGGGCTCACAGTCCTACTCCCCATTTTCCAGATGAGGTAACTGAGGCACAGAGAAGTGAAATGACTTTCCCAAGGTCACACAACAGACAATAGGTGGAGCAGGATTTGAACCCAGCTAATTCATTCAATCATATTTATTGAGCGATTACTATCTGCAGAGCACTGTACTAAGCACTTGGGAAAGTACAATCCAACAATAAATAGTTACATTTGCTGGCCACAACGACCTTACAGTCTAGAGCGGAGAAGACAGACATTAATACAAATAAACTAAATTCCAGATATGCACATATGTTCTGTGGGCTGGGAGGGGGGAGGAGCAAAGGGAACAAGTCAGAGTTACGCAAAAGGGAGTGGGAGATGAGGAAAAGTGGGATTTCTTCTGGGAAGGTCTCTTGGAGGAGATGTGCCTCCAAGTAACAGTAAGGCTTTTAAGCGGTGGAGAGTAATTGCTTGTCAGATTTGAGAAGGCAGGGCATTCCAGGCCAGAAGCTGGATGTGGGCTAGGGGTGGGTGGTGAGACAGGAGAGATCAAGGCACAGTGAGAAGGTTAGCACTAGAGGAGTGAAGTGTAAGGGTGGGGTTGTAAAAGGAGAGAAGCAGGAGAGGTAGGAGGGCGCAAGGTGATGGAGTGCTATAAAGCTGAGGGCTTTTTGTTTGATATGGAGGTGGATGGGCAACCACTGGAGGTTTTTGAGGAGGGGGGTGACATGTACTAAACATTTTTGTAGAAAAATGATCTGGGCAGCAGACGGAAGTATGGACTGGAGGTGGGAGAGACAGGAAGCTGTGAGGTTGGAAAGGAGGCTGATGCAGTCAACCAGGAGGATAGGATAAGCGATTATATTATAGTGGTAACAGCTTGGATGGAGAGGAAAGGGTGGATTTTAGCGATGTTGTGATGGTGGAACTCACAGGATTTAGTGATGGATCCAATATGTGGGTTGAATGACAGAGAGGAGGCAAGGATAATGCCAAGGTTTAGGCTTGTGAGACAGGAAAGATGGTGGTGCCATCTACAGTGATGGTTATACAGGTCCTTCTGACTCCCAGGCCCATGCCCTAACCATTAAGCCGTGCTGCTTCTTGAACTATTTAGTGGAAAGACCACAGGGCTGGGAATCAGAAGATCCTCTGCCATTTGTCTGGTGTGAGACCACGGGCAAGTCGCTTCACTTCTCTGTACCTCAGGTCCCTCGTCTGTAAAAATGGGGATTATGATTGTGAGCCCCACATGGGACATGGACTCTGTCCAACTTGGTTATCTTTTATCCAACTTGGTTATCTTGTACCTATCCCAGTGTTTAATACAGTGCCAGGCACATAATAAAGCACTTAACAAATACTATAAAAAATTGTGCATGTAAAATCCTGTGCCATTTCTGTTGTGATTAATCTTAGTGGCACTTGGTAATGTGGAGTGGGAGAACCAAACAGAACTAAGCACTTAACAAATACTATTAAAATAAACTAACCAGAAGCAGAGAGCACTCCCTTTGTGCTCAAGGAGCTCACTATCCAAGTACTATTTAGCTGCTTAGGTAAAATTGTTGTTTTAAATTGTTCGCTTTGCTATTCAATACTGTTCATAACTCACTGTTACTGTTCCTTGCATCAGTCTAACCCCACTTAGATTGTAAACCCTAATGGGGCAGGATTGTGTCTGATCTAATTATCCTGTATTTGCCACAGTGCCTAACACAGTTCTTAGCATATTACTCTATGCTTAATATCACAAAATGAAATTTCCCATCTAACTGAAACAATTGTCTTAGATGTTTAAAAAAATATTAATTTTACTAAACAGTTTATTCATCCACCTTTTCCTAATTCTTCAAGAAAGTAATAAAAATCAGAAAAGCTTATTTACTCACCTCCTTCATATCAATTTCATGCTCTGTCCTCACTCCATTCTCAGGAGCAGGAAGATCCACATAAATGACTAATTTGCTAGTGCGGCCTCCCTTGATCAGAATCTGAGGTTCAAAATTGGAAGTCCCAGTGCCAAGCAAAGCATAAAAAGCAACGCTGTATTTCAACTTTCCTCCATAAGCCATGAGCTGTTTAGATGATAAATTACACATTTATTTTAATCAACTAGCTTGAGTGAAAATATATCATGAAATCTGCTGCCACATTTTTTCAAGAAACTTCAATAAAATCCGAGATCTCCATGTCAACAAGTCTTCTACCATGGTTAAGCATTCTATTTTTTTTAAATGTCACATTTGTCTACTTTAGTTTCTCTGCATCTTCATCTCTTTCAAGTAATGCAGTCATTTTTCCCCCCAGAATATTATCGCCTGTAAACTTGCCTCTTACAAGTCTTGACACTTCATATTGTAAATTGATGAGAACTTCCACTGAGATTGACTTCTTGCTTATAATTGGGTGGTCTCTTCTCCTTGTAGACAGGAATTGCATCTACCAACTCTATTATACTGAACTTTCCCAAGCGCTTAGTACAGAGCTCTGCACAGTAAGTACCCAATAAATACCACTGATGAGTACACGGTTAAGCTCCCAATGTCAGTAAGTTACTTCCCCTCTATATCCTTCTCCAGTTTCAAGTTATTTATGCATTGGTAAAGCTGGTCTCTACCATAGCTCTTCTCAACGGTACCCAAACTGACAATCTGCAGAGCTCACCAATCCTACCTCCAAAACTCAGGCTGACAGATGTTAATGAATTTTCAAAGACTTTTATATCAGTAAATCCCCAGAAAATACCATATGCTCCCACCCTTCATTTTTTTAAGTTCAGCCAAAATCCAAACATATGTTTTTGATCCTGGTATAATTAAAAATGCAAATTATGGCATTAAACAGAGTCTTTAAGATTGTTGCTGAGGGCTAGTTGAGGCTTTTAAGAATTTTGAATTTACCAAGAACAAAGACTAACCAATGGTTTTGAGTTCCATATCCAGTCTGAACCCTGACCTTGAAGTTACTCCACAAGGGAGAAAATGTGTGTTTTTTCTCTCCTAAGAAAAAGTGACTTGAGAAACTATTGATAGATCTTTCTCAACTCCCATGATTTTCCATTATCGCAGAGGAAGCGCTGGGCAGATGCTGAGCGTGACTTCTCTTACCTGGTCCCCCTGGAAGTGATCTGGGAGTCTCCAGTAAAAAGGCTCCACATTCCCTTTCTGCAGAACAGTTTCAGCATCCAATAGCACATCAGGCGGCTGATGATAGACTCCCTCGACGGAGCCGGTCAGGTTGCTTTGAGTGACCACTCGCAGGACTGACTGATCCGGCCTCAGCGTTACCTAAACATCGAGGAGAAATAAGCCCACTTCATTAAATAGCTCTAAATAGAATAAGAAGTGTATCTTAGTGGAAAAGAGGATAGACCTGGGAATCATGAGAACTGGGTTTACTCGTGGCTCTGCCACTCGCCTGCTGTGTGACCTTGGGCAAGTCCTTTAACTTCTCTCTGATTCAGTTTCCTCATGTGTAATATGGGGATAAAAATAGCTGTTCTCCCTCCTCCTCAGACTGAGCTCCAGCTTGATCCTATTGTATCTATTCCAGCACTGAGGATAAGGCTTGGTACATAAACAGCACTAAACGGATATCACTATTAATAATCACCATGTAAGTGAAGCATCAAGACTGATAGGATTTCATATGAATAAATCCCTATTGTTGGAAGAAAACATACAGTCATATTATGAAAATTCAAAAAGGAAGGAGTGATTTAGCAATGAATCCTAATTGCTAAATTAGATGATCACTTTCCCCAAATTCTAAACCTTACTAAAATGCTATGTCCTAAAAAAGGCCTTCTCCAACTAAGCTGCCATCTCTCCTGCTCCCTCTCCCTTCTACAATGCTCTTAATAACTAATAATGATAACTGTGGTATTTGTTAAGTGCTTACTACTCATTCATTTGTTCATTCAGTCGTATTTATTGAGCGCTTACTGTGTGCAGAGCACTGTACTCAGCCCTTGGAAAGTACAATTCGGCAACAAATACAGATAATCCCTACCCAACATTGGGTTCACAGTTCAGAAGTGGGGAGATAGACAACAAAACAAAACAATTAGTCAGGCATCATACTATGTACCAGGCACTGGTCTAAGCTCTGGGGTAGATACAAGATAATCAGGTTGGACATAGTTCCTGTCCCACATGGGGTTCACAGTCTTGATCCCCATTTTACAAATGAGATAACTGAGGCCCGGAGAAGTGAAGTAATTTGGTCAAGGCAACACAGCAGACAAATGGCGGAGCAGAATTAGCATCTAGGTTCATTTGACTTCCAGGCCTGTGCTCATTCCACTAGGCCATACTGCACCCCACACCAACCTCAGGATGACAGACCTTTTGTACATATCTGTAATTTCTTTTAATATCTGTCTCCTCCTCTAGACTTTAAAATCCTAATTAACATGGAAGTTGTCAACCAAATCTGTTGTATAGTACTCCCCCAAGCACTTAGTACAGTGCTCTTCACACAGTCAGTACTCAATAAATATGACTGATTGATTGCTTCTTCAATTCAGAAGTTCAGAAGAAGATATTTCAAGTTCCTATAGCCTGATAGCTATTTGGAACAGTCATCTCTAATTGGGAGAAATAGGATTTAACAAACCTATTTTCCACCAATGAGTTCCACCACCTAACCTGAGAAATTGCAAAATGGAATGGTTTACATTTCATCTCCTCCACTCCTCAGTGGAAGTGACAACAGTGACAGCAGGAGTGAGGAGGATAATCACCAGATCCTGGGCAGCATGGCCTAGTGGATAAAGTACGGGCCTGGGAGGCAGAAGGACTTGGGTTCTAGTCCTGACTCTGCCACATGTCTGCTACATGACCTTGGGCAAGTCACTTCACTTCTCTGAGCCTCAGTTACCTCATGTGAAGCAGCATGGCATAGTGGATAGAGCACAGGACTGGTAGTCATAAGGTCACGGGTTCTAATCCCAGCTCCACCACTTGTCTGCTGTGTGACCTTAGGCAAGTCACTTCACTTCTCTGTGCCTCAGTTACCTCATCTGTAAAATGAGGAATCAGACTTTGAGCCCTATGTGGGACAAGGACTGTGTCCAAACCTGATTTGCTTGTATCCACCTCAGTGCTCAATACAGTGCCTGGCACATAGTAAGCGCTTAACAAATAACATAATTATTTGATAATAATGATAATAATAATCTTGGTATTTGTTAAGCGCTTACTATGTGCAAAGCACTGTTCTAAGCGCTGGGGGGATACAAGGTGATCAGGTTGTCCCTCAGGGGGCTCACAGTCTTCATCCCCATTTTACAGATGAGGTAACTGAGGCCCAGAGAAGTTAAGTGACTTGCCCAAAGTCATACAGCTGACAAGTGGTGGAGCCGGGATTAGAACCCATGACCTCTGATTCCCAAGCCCGGGCTCTTTCCACTGAGCCACGCTGCTTCTCTATTGCTATTGATGCTATTGATGCCTGTCTACTTGTTTCGTTTTGTTGTCTGTCTCCCCTTCTAGACTGTGAGCCTGTTGTTGAGTAGGGATTGTCTTTATCTGTTGCCAAATTGCACTTTCCAAGAACTTAGTACAGTGCTCTGCACACAGTAAGCGCTCAATAAATACAATTGAATGAATCTGTAAAATGGGGATTACATCACTGAACCCCATGTGGGACAAGGACTGTGTCCAAGCTTTTTTTAGCTGTATCTACCCCAGTGCTTAGAACAGTGCCTGGCACACAGTAAGCACTAACAAATACCATAAAAAGTAACCGAAACAAACCAAAACAAAAAACCAACCCCATAGAATTGGATGCCCCAGATAGCTTCTCCCACATTCCCCAGAGAAAAGAACCCTAGAGAAGGCAAGAAGGTTCCTCGGATGCATGAACATTTCAAGTGAATATTGTCAACTGAGTTACTCACTGGTAGTCTCACGTGGCCTTCCACTTCAGAACAGAACCGTGATAGCCCAAAGCAGAAGCAAGGGGTGCAACCTAAGGGGTTTTCAGCCTGAAGAGCAAAGGTTCCAGTTTTACATTCGCTGCAGTGAAGTCCAAACACATTTTCCTGAAGGGAGAAGAGAGAGTTGAAAATAATAATTAGGGTATGTGTTAAGCTTCCCTCTCAGGGTCGCATCTGGAGAGTTTCCAGTCCTCTACCAGTCTTGACTATGGGAGGGAGAGTCAAGCAGAGGCCTGTCCATTCCTAGCCTGGGCAGCGGCTAGCAAGTGGCAGGCAATCTGCTACAAATCAGAACTCACCTGTGCTGGGCAGCAGTGGCCTGAGAGAGAGTCAAGGGCGGAGACTCAAGTTTACTGCATGGAAGGAGGCAGTGGTAAACCACTTCTCTATTTTTACCAAAAAAACTCTCTGGATCCAATACCAGAGCGATTGTAGGTAGAGTTGGGGTGTTCTGGGAGAGATGCGTCGATGGTGTCGCCATAGGTCAGAGATGACTTGACGGCATAAGACAAGATGTGTTATGTGCTTACTATGGGCCCAGTGCTGTACTAAGTGCTGGGGTCGATACAGGATTTAAAAAAAGTAATTGTGGTATTTAAATGCTTACTATGTGCAAAGCACTGTTCTATGCACTGGGGGATACAAGGTGATCAGGTTGTCCCATGTGGGGTTCACAGTTTTAATCTCCATTTGTCAGATGAGGTAACTGAGGCACAGAGAAGTTAAGTGACTTGCCCAAGGTCACACAGCTGGCCAGCGGCAGAGCCGGGATTAGAACCCATGACCTCTGATTCCCAAGCCCGCGCTCTTTCCACTGAGCCATGCTGCTTAAATCCCTCATGGGGCTCACACTCAAAGTAGGGGCAGAAAAGGTACTAAATGCTCATTTTGCAGATGAGTGAACTGAGGCACAAAGAAGTTAAGTGACTTGCCCAAGGTCACATAGCAGACCTGTGCAGGAGCTGGGATTAATAATAATAATAATTATTATTATTATTATTATGGTATTTGTTAAGCACTTTGTGCAGAGCACTGTTCTAAGCGCTGGGGTAGATACAGGGTAATGAGATTGTCCCACATGGGGCTCATATTTTTTAATCCCCATTTTTACAGATGAGGAAACTGAGGCCTAGACAAGTTAAGTGACTTGCCCAAGGTCACACAGCAGACAAGTGGCAGAGTCGGGATCAGAACCCAGGTCCTCTGACTCCCAGGCCCGTGCTTTTCCACCAGGCCACACTGCTTCTTTGATGAGACAGACTCTTTTCTGCTAAAAATAAAGCCATATCATTGAAATATACTTTAGAAGAAGCAATCACCAAGATACCAAGATCTACTGACTATTTTGATTGATCTGTTCAGCAATAGTGGAATGCAGATTGGTGCTATCTAAAAGTATCTGTTTATATTATCCGGTGCTTAGTAGAGTGCATGGCACAGACTGAATGTTTCATAAAACCACAATTACTGTGATTAGAAAAAAAGTATTTTAAAATCCCAGAATTTTCTAAACAGGTTGAAATCATTTTTTTCTTACAGCAAATGTCAAGGACTATAAATGATTTAAACCATAAGCTAAAAGTAATTAAACCAATCCAGAGATGAAAATAGATCAGTCTTGAAAAACTGTACTTAAACCAATTACTTCAAATTTAAGCTTTTCTACAGAATACAAATAACTAAAAAGATTTAAAGTGAAACGAATAAAGCAAAACCAGAGAGAATTTTCCTGAAAAGATAAATTGATCGAGATGACATATTCAGATGATCCCCATTTCCAAAGAAATACAAGCTAAATATTTTCATTTATATTTTTGGGATTTTGCTCAGTTTTTTAGGTATCTGTACATAAATTTAAATATCTCTGAAGTAATTTACGCATTTGTGTAAGTGATGCAAATTATTTCTGTTAAAATTTGCCAGTTTCTCCTGTTTTGAAGATTGTGTAAATGCAATTTTATATGACTCCATAGGATACTAGTGTCGTAGGTGCACTTAAATCACTATTCTTTTCTAATGTACATCTTTGCCCAAAATATCTTCTTGATCATTTACAGATAACAATAATAAGTAAAATTATAATAATGATAATAATAATGTTGGTATTTGTTAAGCGCTTACTATGTGCAGAGCACTGTTCTAAGCGCTGGGGTAGACATAGGGGAATCTGGTTGTCCCACTTGGGGCTCACAGTCTTAATCCCCATTTTACAGATGAGGTAACTGAGGCACCGAGAAGTTAAGTGACTTGCCCACAGTCACACAGCTGACAAGTGGCAGAGCTGGGTTTCGAACTCATGACCTCTGACTCCAAAGCCCGTGCTCTTTCCACTGAGCCACACTGCTTCTCTATGTAAATTGTAAATTATGGCATTTACAACATGCCAAGCACCAGGCCAAGCACTGAAGTAAATAAACGATAATCAGATTTATTCATATCCATATACGCTGTCTCCCAAACGCTAGAGCTATAAGTGTTTTGGGTTTCCAGGCTTTATTATCACTCAGTTCTTTAAAAAATTATACCAGTTACGGGATTTTCTATCATCTGGGCTTGGACTTTCATTTCTACATTGCCATAACAGAAAATCACAATTAAATTTATTAGACTAGAAGAGGTATTGCAAAATAGAATCTCTTAAAACAGCACCCTCCATCAAACAGAAACAGCAGCCAACTTCAAACATATCAAAATATAAAAACCACCCTTCTATCTCGTCAATAGACCAGCCTCCTTTAATTCTGGGCAGCAATACAAAGGGGAGTGCCCATCACATAAAATCCCATACAATCACAAATCTTCCCAGTGTGCTTTGTTTCTATTTTGTTCTTTTTTATAATCAAAACAGATCTGCCACTCAGTCAACCAGAACAAATGAAAAGTGAGTGTGTTTTGTTTGAATTCTGTTTGGTTATTTGATGGCTTTTATAAGCTGATGAAATCTAAAGAATCCTTCCATTGTTCTGTCAGACTGCATGTTGGCTTTTTTAAGCATATGGGGGACTCAGCATTCCAGTTTACTAGGGTCTACAGCTTGCTGATTCATCTAGAATAAACTACCATTGCCAGGCAAATTTAAATCCAAGATGCATGGTAAAATGAAAAAGCAAAATCTGAGAGAATTTTCTGGTCTCTATAATAATAATAATAATAATGTTGGTATTTGTTAAGCGCTTACTATGTGCCGAGCACTGTTCTAAGCGCTGGGGTAGACATAGGGGAATCAGGTTGCCCCACATGGGGCTCACAGTCTTAATCCCCATTTTACAGATGAGGGAACTGAGGCACAGAGAAGTTAAGTGACTTACCCACAGTCACACAGCCGACAAGTGGCAGAGCCGAGATTCGAACCCATGACCTCTGACTCCCAAGCCCGTGCTCTTTCCACTGAGCCACACTGCTCTAGATTATGAGCTCATTGTGGGCAGGCAACATGTCTATCAACTCTGTTGTACTGCACTCTCCCAAGTGCTTAGTACAGTGCTCTGCACATAGCAAACTTTCAATTATTACCACGGATAGTTTAATGCAGCCTACCTTGCAAGAACAGGTTCCAGTTTCATCTTCACAACTACAAGCCCCTTGTTTCTCATTACAAGTGTCTTCTCTGGTCCCGTTGATCTCACAGTCACAGGGCACACAGTCTGGGTAATCTCGGAAACCTAAGGCACATTCATCACAACTCTGTCCTCCGAATTCACGTTTGCAGTGGCATTGGCCAGTTGACAAATCACACTGATGATTACTTGATCCTGTATTGCTGCAATTGCAGGCCTAAAAATACCCCAAATCATTTTTAATATTATTTAGTTCTCAGGTTATAGACTCCCCGACCCGACTGTAAACTCTTTGTGGGTGGGTAATGTCTGTTATAATGTTATATTGTGCTCTCCCTAGTGCTTAGTAAAGTGCCCTGCACCCAGTAATCGCTCAATAAATGTGACTGACTGACAGTGGAGTTATTGAAATATCCCAAACTTTTAAAACAATCATTTTTCTGGAGACTTATTGATGTACTATTCTGCCTCTGCCCTAAGTCTCCTAGAAACAGAATTCAGGACACCTTTTGGTTTTCTGGGTCATATCATTTTGCCTAACTGTCAATGATTATTGCAGTCATATGTAATTTTAGCATAATATTCACAGGCATTTCTACTATTCTTCAAGCCTGGAAGGAAAAAGCTACAAGTTTCAGAATATCATAGGGTAGCTCCTTGCCACAAATTGAACTTTGTAAATTGCTGTATTTCATAATCACTGGAAAATGCCAAGAACTTATTTCAATTGATCAATCGTATCTATTGAGTGCTTACTATGTGCAGAGCACGTATTAAGCACTTGGGAGAGTACAATATAACAATGTAACAGATACATTCCCTGCCTCCAGTGAGCTTACAGTCTAGAAGGGGAGCATTTCTAGAAAATTAAATGAATCAATAAATTCCCTTCCCGCTGATATAATTCCAATCCACCTGGGTAACAATTGTTAAAAGTTGCAATAACCTATAGTGAAAAATTTTCCAAAAGAAATTTAATAATCCATTTTCCTTTTATGAAACATTACAAATACTTAGCAGCGGGATTAACAATTCAAAAACTATTCATAAGTATTTGAATAAAAGTAGACAAAACACATTGAAAAAGCCCAACTAAAAGTGAAAAAAATCATTCTTAAGTCACATTCCTTTAGGTTTTATTCCTACATGTCTTTGGGCATTTGGTATTCACCCACCTAAAGCCCCACGGCACTTATGTACACATCTATATATTATTTATATATCTTAAGTCTATCTTCTCCTCTAGACTGTAAGCTTGTTGTGGACAGGGAACGTGTCTACTAATCCTGTTTACTGTACTCTCCCAAGTGCTTAGAACAGTGCTCTACACACAGTAAGCACCCAATAAATACCATTGATTGACTGATTGACTTCAGGGAAAAATTAGGACTAAATGAAACTATTCAGTAAATAAAGACATGGACAAACAGGTTAGAATGATAAACGATTTGTATTCCAAATAGCAAAAATCAATATTAGACTAGACCAAGCATATAGGAATGGCTCACCCCAATATCATATGGGATACTTTGATTTGAAACCTGCTATGGGCAATTTTCTTAGTAACCTTGTAACAGTCACCTTGCATCCAAGCTCCTGGTCATGACCCCAATACTCTTCTTCACAGACTTCACATTTTGGTCCCTGAGTGTGAGGCGGACAGATGCATTCTCCAGACTGTGGATCACAGTTGTTCTGAGTATAGGCACAGTTACAAGCTAGAAGAGAAAAATCGTTTGTCTATTGGTGGAAAGGCTCTTTAGCAGATGTCCAGTGAATATGGCAGAATAAAAGACTAAATTATGTCTAAATATTTAATGGGTTTTCTTTTTTGTTTTTCAAGAACCTGCAGAGTTCAGGTATAGTAAAGTTCTTTGGTGAGCTATCCCCTCCCAGGATTGCACCTGGAGAGTTTCCAGTACTCTACCAGTCTTGGCTACGGGAGGGAGAGTCAAGCAGAGGTCTGTCCATTCCATTCCTTGCTTGGGTAGTGGCTAGTGAGTGGAGGGCAATCGGCTACAAATCAAAACTCACCTGTGCTGGGCAGCAGCGGCATGGGAGAGATTCGAGGGTGAAGACTCAAGTTTACTGCTCATAAGAAGGCAGTGGTAAACCACTACTGGATTTTTACCAAGAAAACTCTATGGATCCACTACCAGAACAATTGTGGATGGAGGTGGGGCGTTCTGGGAGCGATGTGTCCATGAAGTCGCTATGGGTCACAGATGACCCAAAAGCAAAGATGTGGGTTAATATACATCCACATGAGGATCTATTCAGGCCAGGTTCTACAGGGCTAAGAGGATGGGTGATGGTAAGAGAAATAGAATGATTAAAACCAAAGGCAAGAAGGAAAGGAGTAAAAACTGAGAGAGGATAATCTCAAAAGTAAAGAGTAGAGTTGGAAATCAATTTATCACTGGTATTTACTGAGAGTTTACTGCATGCAGAGCAGTGTATTAAGCTCTTGGGAGAGTACAGTACATCAGAGTTGATAGACATATCTCCTCCTTGTGGAGCTTTCAGTTCAGAAGGGAAAACAGACATTAAAATGAATTACAGATATGTACATAAATTCTAGTTGTGAGCAGAGAACATGGCTATCAACTCTGTTTTACTGTACTCTCCCAAGAACTTAATAATAATGTTGGTATTTGTTAAAGCGCTTACTATGTGCAGAGCACTGTTCTAAGCACTGGGGTAGACACAGGGGAATCAGGTTGTCGCATGTGGGGCTCACAGTCTTCACCCCCATTTTATAGATGAGGTAACTGAGGCACAGAGAAGTTAAGTGACTTGCCCAGAGTCACACAGCTGACAAGTGGCAGAGCCGGGATTCGAACCCATGACCTCTGACTCCAAAGCCCATGCTATTTCCACTGAGCCATGCTGCTTCTCTTAATGCAGTGCTCTGCACACAGTAAGCACTCAATAAATTGATTGATGGATTGAGGGTGGGATAAGTATCAAGTGCCTAAAGGGTATAGATCCGAATACATTGGTGATATGAAAGGGAGAAGGAACAGGGGAACTGAGGGCTTAGTTGGGAACGGCATCTTGGAGGAGACGTGATATTAATAAGGCTTTGAAGGTGGGAAAAAGTGGTGGTCTGTCAGATGTGAAGGGGAGGGGTTTCCAGGCCAGAGGGAGGACATGGCCAAGGGGCCAGAGTTGAGATAGATGAGATTGAGGTACACTGAGCTAAGTGTGAGGACAGGGTTAGAATAGGAAATCAGGGAGGTAAGATAAAAGGGGGCAAGCTGGTTGAGTGCTGTGAAGACGGTGGCAAGGACTTTCTGTTTGAGTTGAACATGGAGTTTCTTGAGTAGCTGGGAGACATGTTTTTCAGAGAAATGATCCAGGCAGCAGAATGATATATGGATTGGAGTGGAGAGAGACAGGAGGCTGAGAGATCAGCAAGGTGGCTGATGTAACCGCAGAGGCTGGATATCAGTCCTTGGATCAGCATAATAATAATTTGAGTGGGCAGGACAAAGTAGATTTTAGCAATGTGAAGGTACAATAAATACAATTTGGTGACATATTGTATATGTGGGTTAAACACCCCAGTGTTTAGTACAGTGTCTGGCACATAGTAAGCGCTTAACATTATTATTATTATTATTACTATTGGAAAGAGAATGGGTCTAGGGATCAGAGGATCTGGGTTCTAATGCCAGCTTCATCACTTTGCTGTGTGACCTTGGGCAAGTTAGTTAACTTCTCTGTGCTTCAGTTACTTAAAACATTTGCATGCTACATCTCATCCTTTAATTACTGATACAAATATGATGGTCAAATGAAAGCAAGATTTGGATCATTTGGATCATTCCAAAAGCCTATCTGTGGACTTATCTGAAAGCTCTATCACCATGTCTACTTTTAAATGTATTAAATACTCCAAAAAGAGAAATAGGGTGCCAAATCTAGCTAAAATAGGTTAGTACAGCAAAATTAGGACAGGTCTATTCAATTTGCACCCTGGGATCATCTTTGGTATTGCTAGAATGGATAATATTCTTAAGACTAACAGGAAGAATGCAGAAACAAATAAAAATAGGTTCTTAACTGCTTTGTATTGCTTCCAGTTGACTTGAATATGTCCACTGGAAAAGATCCTCCAGCACCAGCCATTTATTATTGCTAGAATGTTTTAATGTTACTTTAAGCACTGACGTTGGAAATAGCATGAAATATCCTTCCCAGAATTCACTGACAGGGGATTAGTTCACCAGTCAAACAAACAACCACTGGTCTGAGGTTTTCTACCTCTGCCTGGGATTGACATATTTTTTGTTGCTGCTTTTTTTTTGTTTGTTGTTGTTGTTTAGTTTATGTGATACCTTCTCTCTGCTCTCCACTTCTTTGTTTTTTAATAATACTTGGGACTTTGTGGGGCCCACTTCATCCTTAATTTTTCATTCATCACTGATTAATAAATTACTCTCTTACTAATAGCCTGACATTCACCAAACGTAATAGGAGCAAATGACACTGAAATAAACAGATTCATTCTTTTATTCAGTTGTATTTACTGAGTGCTTACTGGGTGCAGAGCACTGTACCAAGCACTTGGAAAGTATAGTTCAGCAATAAAGAGAGACAATCCCTGCCCACAGCGGGCTTAGATGAAAATCATTCTTGGTAGATTTACAATCTTCTTAAAACTCTACTGCTACAGTAAGGTGACTGAACTGTAGGAATTTTATGGTCTAAAATAATAAATGAGTCTAGGAAAAAAATTACCTGTTCATTGGGGAGCATAAATAACTCATTCATCCAATAAGGAATCTTTACTCCCATACTTAGTCATTACATAGGAAATGGATTTTAGGAGTTTTCTGTTTTTCGGTTGGCTTTTTTCTTGAATTTGATCGGGGTATAATCTAATTGATTTTCAAAACTTAGGTAAAGTAACATACATGGCATTGTCAACAAATCGAACGACTTTTTGCATTAAAGTCCAGAATCTTTAGAAAACTTAACCACCTTTAAATCTTGATCTTAAGGGAAGTGCTCCATATTAGAGAATGAAAAGGAGTATTCACACAAAGAAATGCATAAAATGACCACCGGTTCTAGATACTAAGGAAACCTAAGACTTTTTACAATGTGGAGAGACATTAATTCCATCTTCCGAAGCATTTATGAGCTATCTAATCTTTCGCATTTTATAATCTGAATTGAACAGAGTCCAGTGATTCATTTATTGCACAAGCACTCCAACTCGATCTAATTCCCCACTGCAAAATTTGGGATGGATTTAATCTATTTTTACACTGAAAATACTAAGAAATATAAATTTAAAACCTTAAATTACATTTGGGGAGAGTTTAAGGTTCTATCCTTAGTCTTTTAGGATCTAAATAGTAGAAACTGGGGTAAAACCCCCAAACTCCATTCCCTACTAAAAAGAGCTACTCCTCAATAAAGATTGAACAAGAGAAAAATCTGTATGTAGAAAAATCCATTAAAGGGGAATCCCCAACAGGGGAAATCACAAAGAATCAAGGAACTAGAGCTTACGTGTACAGCCACCATCTTGGTACGCATAAAATCCATGAGCACACTGATCACACTTCTCCCCCGACACTCCGTGTATACAGCGACACTGCCCCTCATCGCTACAATCCTCAGACAGAGAACCCGACTCACTGCAGTTACAGGGGAGGCAGCCGACCCCTATGTTCAAGCCATAAAATCCATCCTAGAGGGTAGGAAGAAAAAACACACTCAAGTCAAAAGATGCAAGTGATCTGGTTGACAGATGTGCTCTTAACATCAGGAATGTTATAATATACTCATATATATTTATATAATAATATACTTTACAAATTTTTGAGGTAAAGTCAGTTATTTGTATTTAGGGACACCACCAATCTCTGCCATGGGGAAAGTAAACACTAAACAACAGGTTAGAGAAAGTTTGGGAGAAAAGTGGCAGGAAAAATACAATTGCACATTGGCAAACAGATTTCTTTTTAAATGGTAAAGACGTGAATTAAATATGGAGTGACAAATGGTTAATATCTTGCTTCATCCAGGCATTGGTTTTTTATCTTGTTTCATCCCAGCATTCCTTACCAAGCACTGATCGCAATGCTGTCCAATCACATTTGGTTTGCACTGACAGAGGCCAGAGTCATGGTGGCAAATACTGGATAGAGAGCTATTGCTGTGGCATTCGCAGGCTAACATGCAAAAGAAAAGTGAGAGAAGTTAATATCTCTTTAATTCCCGAGCTCCTTTAAGAACAGATCTTGCTTCCAGGGTAAAAAAAAATCTTCCAAGATGGCATCTTTGTGTTAACCCATTCAAGACAATAGCAGATAGATTTGCAAAAGTTAGTGGATGCTTGACAGAAATCACTCAGTCGATACCAGGTGATGGAATCATTTCATACCAAAATAATTATTCCTCTACATTTCTTCCTGCAGAACTTCTCCTTCACACTTCACAGACCACCACTCTCCTCACCTTCAAAACCCTCCTAAAATCATATCTCCTCCTAGAGGTCTTCTCAGATTAAGCTCTTCATTTCCTCTATCCAACCTTAGCTATGAAACTGGCAGGGTCAGAGTGGCTCAGTGGAAAGAGCACAGGCTTGGGAGTCAGAGGTCATGGGTTCAAATCCAGGCTCCGCCTCTTGTCAGCTGTGTGACTTGAGGCAACTTCTCTGTGCCTCAGTTACCTCATCTGTATAATACGGATTAAGACCGTGCACTCCACGTGGGACAACCTGATCACTTGTATCCTCTCTGGCACTTAGAACAGTTCTTTGCATATAGTAAGTGCTTAACAAATGCCATCATTATTAAGCACTTTAATACTCACTTCAGCTCCATGATACTAGGGAAAAAATCCTATACCCTACTATTTTCTCTCTCCCTAATCTATTTTAATGTCTACCTCCCCCTCTGCATTATAAACTCCTTGTGGGCAAGGATCCTGTCTACCAACTCTGTTGTATTGTACTTTCCCAGGCACATAGTAAAATGCTCTGCACTCAGTAAGAGCCCAATAAATACTATTCAATCAATAGTATTTATTGAGCGCTTACTATGTGCAGAGCACTGTACTAAGTGCTTGGAATGTACAATTTGGCAACAGATAACAATACTCTAACAATACCACCGATTGATTGATTTAAATTCAGCTGTGTGTGATTCAACTAAGTCCTAAGATCTGGCTCTTTGTAACCATAAGAATTAAATTTTAGGTAATTATTTATTTTTTTATTGCGGATGATTCAGTGCAGGGAATAATCAAGATGTTAATACTACTTAGTATTCAGTCAAATTCAATATGTTTTCCTATAATAGGAGCAATGGATACAAAACCAGAAAACCTTCCATCTCCTTTCTAATGCCTACTATTTCAACATCAATAAGCAATTTAAACTGAGTTTTGAAAACCCAAGACAATGAATATGCGTATTTTTTTAGAGCAAACATTCCTAGTATGAGTGCTTCCTTTCCCAAATCATACTTACGCCGACAATTTTTGGCAACGAGGGCATCGCCGTAGTACCCCTCGGTACACCTCTCACAGTGAGGGCCTCCGGTATTGCCAATACACTTCAGACATTCTCCGGTCACCGTATCACAATAGCCATCTTCTAGGGGATCGACATTGCCATTGCAATCACATGGAATGCAAGACTCTCCGGGTACTGTTGGGTTTCCGTAGTAACCCTCGGCACATCTGCATGAAGGATCAAAAGCACCGTCACCTCGGTACAATTGCTAAAGAATTCACCCCACCCTCCAAACATGCTAAAAATAACTGATTTTGCTCTATTTTAGCACATTTAGCTTTTCATTGGTAATTCATTTGGAAATGATCCTAACTTTCTAAGATCTGTCATTCTGAAGCTTTCCTCAGCTCCTTTTGTTTTGAGAGGAAGCAGCATGGCCTAGTGGAAAGAGCATAGGCCTGAGTACCAGAGGACCTGGGTTCAAATCCTAGCTCTGCCACTTGCCTGCGGTATGACTTTGGGCAAGTCACTTAACTTCTCTGTGCCTTAGTCTCCTCAACTGTAAAATGGGTATGAAGTACTTATTCTCCCTCATGGGCCATATGGGTGACAGGGACTACGTCTGACCAGATTAACTTGTATCTACCCAGCACGTAGAATAGTGCTTGACATATAAGCTCCTTGGGGGCAGGGAACATGTCTACAAACTCTGTTGTACTGTACCCTCCCATGGACTTAGTACAGGGGTCTGCACACAGTAAGTGCTCAAGAAATACATTTGATTGATCTATTAGTAAGCCATAAAAAAACTATTTACTATGTTAAGAGAGGGTAGGATGATTAAAATGTTCCTAGATTGGCTCATTCAACTTTCTCTGGACCAAATTCTCTTCTTGGTTATACAGCTTTAAAGAGCAAATCCTGCCCCAATGTTCTACGTGGTGATTACCCCCATCTGGACATGGATGAATTTGGAACTCAGGGGAAATCCTGGCTTCTGAGCATCCTGCCCTTTGAGAGTTAACAGGGATGTCACCATTATGCAACAGATGACGTATTTCATCCAAACTCGAAGATAAAGAAACTATCCTTTATTTCATAAGCATCATCCAATTCTACCCGAGAAAAAAGCAGCACTTTTCTCCCTAAGTTTGATACACATACCTTTCACACCAGGGGCCTGTGTAGCCTGGGGAACACTGGTCGCAGATGAGTTCATCTCCTTCCTCCAAGTGGCAGGTGGGGCTGAAACTATCAACAGCAGGTTAGCTTTGGGGCCAAGGCTCCTTCTTCCAGAACCAACCCGGCAATTCCAAACATTTTCAAATGCAACCTCTGCCTTCACCTCAAATTTATCACCTAGACCATGTCAGCCTCCTGACACACAAAAAAGAGGAGAAATTATCCTGCATTGACCAGGTAGTGTTCAGATAGGTTTTATTAAACTCTAAACTTCTCTGGACTGTAAGCTCCTTGAGGGTGGGGAACATATCTACCAACTATACAATATTGTACTCACCCAAGCGCTTCGTACAGCGCTCTGCACTGAGTAAGAGTGCTCAATAAATACCACTGATTGTCTGATTATATCCATCAACTTTCTCAAGATATCCCTTCTCCAGATACTACTGTTAGATCTAGTGAATAAAAATGAAAAAAAATGTGCTGAAAAAATAAAACGCTTAAGGCTTATCCTGACAGGTTCAGGCAAAACTACAGAAGGCAAGAGTAGAAGAGTCGAAGCCATGAAGCGAGGGTCCCCAGTGAGAGCACAAGTGTTTGGTTATACACAAAGGAAAGGAGCCTGCAGATGTTGGCTCTCCCTGCTACACATATCGAGCTTCTTACTTGTTGCTGGCAGTTGTGAGGGGGCAGGCACAGGGTTGACAGTCTCCAGATGTCCCTTTGGCAGGGGTGCCATAGAAACCGGGTTCACACTGGTCACAGTGGGTCCCTGTGGTATTGTGCTGACAAGCCTATGGCACAGACAACAAGAAGCTGACTTCGGTTCCCTTGCAGATGCATTTATCTATAGGCAGTTTAGGTTAAGATCCCAGGTTGGGAAGTCACAACCTGAAAGGTGGCATCCACTAAAATAGCAATAATAATAATTGCAATATTTAAGTGCTTACTTTGTGCAAGGCACTGTACTAAGCATGGGGTAGATAAGAGAAAATCAGAATGGATACAGTCTCTGTCCCACATGGGGCTCACAGGCTCAATCCCTGTTTTACAGATGAGTTACCTGAGGCACGGAGAACCCAAGTGATTTGCCCAAGGTCACACAACAGAGAGGTAACAGAGCTGGGAAAAGAACCCAGGTCCTTCTGACTCCCAGGCCTGTGTTCTATCTACTAGGCTACACTGTGCAGTCTCCCCATGTAGTAGCAATGAATTGTGCTTTGTCTAATAGTGCACCTGGCCTGGAGGAATCACTACCTTGTTAATCTAAAACTCTATTGTTTCACACATTTGCAACCCACCTATTCTGTTCACTTAAAAATCCATTTACTATATTTTCCCTCGATCAAGAGATAAAACGGTTCCTTCCACGTGAATAATGCAAAAGCTTCGATCGTATCTTTGGCAAATGTGCACCTATAGGCATTGGCCCAACAGCGACAGAGTCGGGGGCAAAGCATCCTTTGTCAGAATCCGATTCAAACTGTGCCCGAGCCAGCGGCAATCCTGGGCTCTCAAGCCATTATAGAATATTCAGGATGAAACAGCGTAGATTGGAACTATTCATAAGGTCTCATGATTGACATCTTTTACCCTGTGTCTCAAACCGATCCCCATGTGAAAGACCATTAGCAGAAAGTAACTCCTCTTAGAACACAGCTTTGAGTCTCTGTTCAATGAAAGGTCACTAGAAATGGTGGGAGGACAGTCACACGGCTGACAGTCTCCGGGTTTCCAGACAAAGAGGCAGTGGTGGACACACGGAATCTGTGGCCGGTCAGTCATTTACAGTATAAAGGCTGGGAAGACTGGGTGATTCTGAGTTAAGCCCTCTGATAGAATCCTGAATGGGAAACTAGCTGACCTGTGAGTCCTCAGGAATTTGAGCTCGTGGGAGCTGGTCAGGTTGGCACAGAGCCAATCCCAGCTTGTAGGGGCCATGCAGTAGTGGTTGGGAAGCCACATTCCAAAATGAGTTGTTGTGATCAAGGGGTTCTAGCGGGCCAGGGGAGGGCCATCCCTGGAATACGGTCAACTGGGAAATTGTCCTGAGTGACTCGCCCAAGCGGGACCCGATCACTACTTATGAATGGGATTCCCCACCCCCGCAAATAACTGCTGCAACATTATGGTCAAATAGGGTGAGAATGGGAATGGCAGCAGGCCCAAGCCTCCAAGGTCATAATTCTTCCTAGTCCCTCCTCATTCAAACCACCCCTCCCGGTTTCCTTGCTGTCATGACAGATATTTGGAGGGCTTCTTGCTGATGAGGGGAAGCTGCCCAAGGGCAGGGGCCAGAGCTGTCCAGAGTCCTGTCCATACTAGGGTGAAGGGAGATGGGGGGATCAGGAAGTTGAGGATCTTTTATGAATCCCATCATAATGATGAGAAGGGAATGTGACTGTTTATTGTACTATACTCCCCCAAGCGCTTAGTACAGTGCTCTGCACAGAGTAATCACTCAATACATAGGAGTGAATGAATGAAGGAAAGAGAAAGAGAGAAAGAGAGGGAGAGAGAGAGAGAAAGAGAGAGAGAGAGAAAGAGAGAAAGAGAGGGGGAGGGGGAGAGAGAGAGAGGGAGAAAGAAAGTGAGAAAAAGAGAGAGAAAGAAAGAATAGGAGAGAGAGAGGAAGAGAGAGGAAGAGAGAGAGGAAGAGAGGAAGAAAGCGAGGGAGAGAGGGAGAAAGAGAGAGAGAAAGAAAAGGAGAGAGGAAGAGAGAGAGGAAGAGAGGAAGAAAGAGAAAGGGAGAGAAAGAGAGAGAGAGGAAAGAGAGGAAAGAGAGAGAGAAAGAGAGAGAGAAAGAGAGAGAGAAAGAAAGAAAGAGAGAGAGAAAGAGAGAAAGAGAGAGAGAGAGAGAGAGAGAGAAAGAGGAGAGAAAGAGGAGAGAAAGAGGAGAGAAAGAGGAGAGAAAGGAGAAAGGGAGAAAGGGAGAAAGGGAGAAAGGGAGAAAGGGAGAAAGGGAGAAAGGGAGAAAGGGAGAAAGGAAGAAAGGAAGAAAGGAAGAAAGGAAGAAAGGAAGAAAGGAAGAAAGGAAGAAAGGAAGAAAGGAAGAAAGAAGAAAGAAAGAAAGAAAGAAAGAAAGAAAGAAAGAAAGAAAGAAAGAAAGAAAGAAAGAAAGAGGGAGAGGGAGAGAGGGAGAGAGGGAGAGAGGGAGAGAGAGGAAGAGGAAGGAAGGAGGGAAGGAAGGGAGATATTAGAAATAAAGAAAGAGGGAGAGAGAGGAAGAGGAAGGAAGGAGGGAAGGAAGGCAGGAAGGAAGGAAGGAAGGGAGATATTTTTCCTTGGAGGCAGGAAGAATTTAGCCCAGCCTACACCAGTCACTGAATAGTCCTGCCTCCTGGGTCAACTACCCATTTGTCACAATGCCTCCAGGAAGCAGTTCTGGGCTCAGTTTGTGAGAAGAAAAACTGCTGCCCCACCTCACCTCACCAATCTAGGCCTGGCCAGAATAGTCCAAAAGCAATACCAAGCTGGGCACAGGCAGGGATCAGGGAATGGCAAGCTAGTTGGAACCCATGTAAATCAGCTTTCCAGGCCCCTGACTCCATGGCAAGCTCACCTCTGACTCAAGGGGATCCGGGAGTAGGCTACCTACCCTCCTCCATACCTGAATTTCCTCATAAGGAAGATGAGGTTGACTGTGACAACCAATTATCTCCTAAGCCACTCTGGAACTTTTTTAATAGTTCCAGAAGCCTCATGAGGGAGTTCCTTTGAGGATATGTCACTCGGACTGCCCAAGTGTTGAGAGAAGGGCTAAGGCTGTGAAAGACAAAGGAGGAGGGACTAAAACAGACTTCGGGTCAAACTTAAAATGACTCTGGTGATGGGGGCGTGGCTAGCCGAGAACCACTTCCTTTCCTTGGCACTTCCTGCTCATTGGATGGCTGGGAAAAACATATCACTTAGATATACTGTAAATTATAAAGCTCTTTGAGAGGAGGCAATTAACAAAAAAAGGGATTTTGTAAACCTGAACGTTTCTATCCAGGGTTACTATTATTAATAATGATGTGGTGAGCACAAAGCAAGTTGTCTTTTTAGTGACTGTTTGTGATCCTGTGAACAGCAACAAGAAGGAAGAGACTGGAGAAGCTATTGATGTGCTCTAATTGAGACAGGCCATTGCGGGCTTGTCGGAGAGGAGCATGGAGGGAGACGGGGCTTTCTCTCCCTGTTCTACCCAGTAACGGGCCTGGACCAAACAATGACTGCTACGTAGAGCCCCAGCTGCGACACCTAAGGCAGATAAAAGGCGGTTGCTTTGAGTCGTGAGAGGGCACCGGGAGCAGAAGCAGGGAGACAGAGATTTTCCGAGACTCAGGGACACCTGGAGGTCACGGGAGCCACAGAGGGAAGCACCTGCAGCAGGAGAGCAGCAGAAGCAGCAGAAGGCAGCAGCACTTGGAAGGAGAAAGAAGAAGCATTGGCAGAACGGGCCCCTTTGACTGGCACTGGACCCTTGGTGGAGTGGAGTGAGTGTGTGTATGTGACACTCCCTTGCACGTTGGTAAAACTAAGTAAAAACTTTACCCATTAAACTTGGTGATCAGAGGTGTGGTTTGAACTCTTCTATACGTCACTGAGCTCTCCCAGCCCAGGAAGGTCTTGGTTCGTACGAATCGGGGGCTCGTGACAAATAATAATAGCAATAATACATTTTTCTGTTTATAAAATAGCTTGCTAAGCACTGAATAATTAATAGAAGAAGCACTGAAACTTTACCCTTTTCATTAGAAACCTGTGATATTTCTTCATCTATTGATCACAGGGGAGCATGCTCTGCTTAGGTATTGTTACATAATCAGAAGTTGTAGTTTTATATGCTATAAGCCCTATTGTTGGGAAAGTCAGTATCTACCTGCCTTAAATTTAAATGCAGACATAAATATAATAATCACTGGCCAAGGAAACAATATCTTTATTGTTAACAAATCCATTTGACAAGCTTAATGGAGGTGGGAGGGAAGTCTTCCTTTCTAGTCATTTCATTCTATGTCTAAATTGTTGCAATCAAAGAAGCTCAGTGTTTTCATACACCCTCAGGCCTTCCCATCCTAAGGGCATTTTTCTTTTTTTTCTTTTTTTTTTGCATTAAAGGCAAAAAGCAGAAATTATGTCAGTCCGTGAATTAAATATAAAAAAACCCCAGGAGTCAGAAGGACCTGGGTTCTAATCCCAGATCCACTATTTGTCTGCTGTGTAACCGGAGCAAGTCACTTCACTTCTCTGTGCCTCAATTACCTCATCTGTAAAATGGGGTTAAGACTGTGATTTCCATATGGGATGTGGCCTGTGTCAAACCTGATTAGCTTGTATCTACCCCAGAGCTTAGTATAGTATCTGGCCCATAATAAGTGCTTAACAAATGCCACTGAAAAGGAGAACGCTCTATGAGGTAGAGCATCTAGATTGACGAGTTCAGAGATGATGTCAGGCCAATGGCAGCATCTCCGATGGTTTGAGCAGTCCTTTTCTTTATTTCTGGGCAACTCATCACATAAACACTTCTAAAAAACCTTTCAACCTGTCAACATTAAGGATGCAAACTCACCGAACAAACCCCGTGAATATTGCATTCAGCCGCATGCCCATGGCACTCGCAGGGTCTGCAGATCCCGCCGAAAAGTATTCCTCCCACTCGATAATACCCAGGGATGCAAGACTGCAGGGAAAGCACATGTGGACCAAATGAGCATAAAATGGCAGACAGACTGACCTTTGGAAACCATTCATTTTTCTAAAGAGGATGTAGACTGCAAGCTCTTTATGGACAGGCACCGTGCCTACCAACTGTTTTATTGTACTCTCCCAAGCAGTTAGTATAGTGCTCTGCACACAACTGCTCAATAAGTACCAATCAGTGATTGATTGATTATAAGAGTGTTGTTTTGTTGTTTGTGCACTCAGAGAAATATGCCAGTGCGTATTTGCTCTGCAAACCTAGAACTCTACTGTACTGTTCCCTCTAGACCTTAAGCTCATTGGCAGGCATCATGTCTATCAACTCTGTTTTAGTGCATTCTCCCAAGTGCTTAGTACAGTGCTCTACACACAGTAAGTACTCAGAAAATACCATTAACAGATTGTCAACTTTCAGACTAGTTTCCTCAAGTTAGACACCATGCAGGCTTCCCCAGGAACTATCTCTCCATTACCTCTTGTTGCCTTTCATTTCTCTGATCCTGCCACCAATATAAATTACATGTCTCCTGTCTCCACCGCGAATTAAGACCAGTATTTCTCTGTAGAGGATAAACACTTTTATCCTACCCTCTTCTGATTTGGGCTGCTGTCACAGGCTAATACAAACAGGATTGGAGTGCAGAGCAGAGAAGTAAATGGATCCTCATTTAGTTGATATGTCTGTGTTTCTTATGTACCTTTTCTTGTTTCAGCTTCTTGGAATTATCCCACTCTAAATCCATCCTAGGTTGGATAGAATCTGGTTTCATCACTGACTGTACTGCACTGCAATCGCTGCACTACTAAAGGTTTCGGTGAATCAGAGCCCTGCAGCTTCTTCCACTAGCTACTCACAGGGGGCTCCAATACCTAAAAAAGTTAGTATCTCACTAATAAACAGTCTGACTACTCCAGTCTGACTACCCCAGAGTATTAAAAGAGCTACCCCCAAACTAAGCTACCCCCTTTTTCCTCTGCTCCTTCTGCTCCCCCTCTACCCTCTGCTCCTCCCCCTTCCCCCTTCACCTCCCCTCAGCTGAGCCCCCTTTCCCTCTGCTCCTCCCCCTTTCTCCTCCCCTCAGCACTGTGCTCATTTGTATATATTTATTACCCTATTTATTTTGTTAATGAGGTGTACATCCCCTTGCTTCTATTCATCGTGATAATGTTGTCTTGTTTTTGTTTCATTCTGTTTTGCTCTGCCGTCTGTCTCCCCCAATTAGATTGTGAGCCCGTCACTGGGCAGGGATTGTCTCTATCTGTTGCTGAATTGTACACTCCAAGCACTTAGTACAGTGCTCTGCACATAGTAAGCGCTCAATAAATACTATTGAAAGAATGAACAGAAAAAAATTTCAATTTTTTTCATATTTATATGCTGAGCATTCACAGGTATATCACTTTAAGTTCATGAGTTTTAGCCTTAGAGGAGGAGTAGGAGAAAGAGAAACATGTGAAAGAGAGAATACAAAAGAGGCAGAGAGGATTACCTCACAGGAGATTCCTGTGTAGCCTTGAGGACACTCACAATGTTCCACATCTGCGGCTAAGGCTGGGTCTCTAGCGTTAGGGAACGCTGTGTCCAGAGAAACTGCATCTAGCCTGGAAACAGAAAGCAATGTGATCCTTAATAATAATGATTATGGTACTTGATAAGCACTTACTACGTGCCAAGCACTGTTCTAAGCACTAAGATAGATACAAGTTAGTCAGGTTGGACACAGTCCCTGTCCCCGATAGGGCTCACACTCTTAATCCCTTATTTTGTAGATGAGGCCCAGAGAAGTGAAGTGACTTGCCCAAGATCACACAGCAGATGTGTGGCGGAGCTAAGAATTTATGATCTTCTGACTCCCACATTCGTGCCCTATCCACTAAGCCACGCTGCTTTCTCGTTGATTTCCACCCAAAAACTATTTGAAAAGAATTGGAAGGAACACTCAGTACAGTGCCCAGTGCTTAGTACAGTGTCTGGCACATAGTGAGTGCTTAACAAATATCATTATTATTATTTTTATTGCTGCCCATTTTCTCCAATTTGGTCTTCCACTAAACCATAAGCTTCGTTAGGGTATGGACTGTGTCCACCAACATTATTATCTTGGACTGTCCCGAATAGTTAAGACAGTGCTCTGCACATAGTAAGGTCTCAATAAATACCACCGACTGTCTCTTAAAGGTGTATTTTTTGAATGAAATGCTTGGTTGTGTAAACTTGTTTGCAACTAGATGAGGAGTTTCTCTTATAGCAATTCACTGTACTAATGATATTGATCAATCCATGGTTTCATTGAGCATTTACGGTGCTTAGCACTTTAGACAATAAAACAGAGTTGGTAGAGATGTTCCCTTCCCAAAAGGCACTTACAGTCTAGAAATTATCAACAAATAATTATAATAATTATGAGGGTATTAGTTTAGCACTTAATATGAGCCAAGCCCCTACTTTTGCACTGGTGGAGATATGAATCCTATCAGACATATGTCTATTCCACAGCAGAGAACAGGTATCTTTTCCCCATTTCACACTTAAAGTGCCAGAGGCACGGAGGAGTTAATCAGTCTCATTTATTAAGCGCTTACTGTGTGCAGAGCACTGTACTGAACACTTGGGAGAGTACAACACAACGATATAGCAGACACAATCCCTACTCACAGCGAGTTTACAGTCGAGAGGGGATGAGCTTAAATGATTTGGATGGGGTCATCAGGACAAGATATAACCGATAGATTTGAGATGTGTATAGTTGGATTGCCTCCTCACACACGGTCACACGCACGCCTACCTGTATAGAGCTCTTTTTGCAGTGTTATAGTTAGCTCTGATCAAGAGGTGTGTCACATTGGCTAGAACAGTCATGAGCTGATCCCGGTCTACTTCTCTTTTAGTATTTAAGTCCCTGAAGTTCTCAGAATCCAGCTGCACCATATTGAAGTACTCCTCATAGGGTTGCAAAGACAGACCCTCAGCCCTAGTGCTCAGAGTCTGCCCATTGCCCTAAAATATAAAAACAGAACAAATGTACCAACAGATTAAATGAGATCGGTACCATAGTGATAATCAGCCACATGGTTTTCCGCATTATGCTTGTGATCATACGTGAGATTAAAAATACACATGTTGGACAATATTTGGCCTACAAAATCTTCAGCAATTATTACTATTTCTTGGGAATTTGGGCAACAAGTTGGAAAGTGAATACCATATTGAGAATTACGCGCTCACCCATAAAGAGCTTTAGTAAAATCAGATTAAACATTGTTCTGTTAGTATGAGTAGGATTACAAGCCAAATAGAAAATGCGTGTCACTGAATCTTTGATTTAATGCCAAAAACATCCTTAAGGTATGTATTCAAAGTATGGTCATGCACCATTTACACAGTACAGTGTCCTAGATGTCATCATGAGTGCTCCATCATCACTCTTAAATTAATTAATTAATTCAATAGTATTTATTGAGCAGTTACTATGTGCAGAGCACTGTACTACGCGCTTGTAATGTACAAATCAGTAACAGATAGAGACAGTCCCTGCCCTTTGACGGGCTTACAGTCTAATCGGGGGAGACAGACAGACAAGAACAATGGCAATAAATAGAATCAAGGGGAAGAACAACTCATTTAAGCAATAGCAAATAAATAGAATCAGGGTGATGTACATCTCATTAATGAATGAGATTGACCATTAATTTATTAATTAAGGTACTTTCTAAGGGCTTACTATATGCCAAACAGTGTACTAAGTGCTGGGGTAGATAAATGATACAAGATAATCAGGTTGGCTATGGTGTTTTTGTACTTTTCTAAGCACTTAGTACAGTGCTCTGCACACAGTATAAGCACTTAATATGGTTGAATGGATGAATGGATGCACACAGTATAAGCATTCAATATGGTTGAATGGATGAATGCCCCACACTGGGCTCACAAACTATGAGGGAGGATTTAATCCCTATTTTAAGTGCTTAGATCAGTGCTCTGCACACAGTAACCACTTAATAAATACCACTGCATTAGTAACAGATGAGGACACTGAGGCATAGAGAAATCAAGTTACTTATCCAATATGGCAGAACCAGGATTAAAACCCAGGTCCTCTGATTCCAAGCCCTTTCCACTAGGCCATGTTGCTTTTATTGTGTCTTTTCACTCAGGAGCATTTGAGTAATATGAGTGACCTCAGAGAAAATAGTGGTGGGATTTAACAGACAGATGAAAGAATTTGGGGCAAGGCTGATCTAAAATTGGTCATCCACCTCCAAGAAGGTGTTCCTCACCCCTTTTGTCCTCCACTCCCATCTCCCCTATTCCCCCGCCCAACACACACACACACATTGGAAAGACTAAGTATAAATGGAAAAGTGGCTTCCCTGCACTCACCCCACCTGGAGGTCCTGAGTCCAGTTCTGAGATGTGGTGAGGTAAAATAAAACAGAGGGAGCACCCTGCTCTGCATTCATTATCCTCCACGAACCCAATGGGGCTAGGCCAGGGCTACCGGCAGCCTGTTACAGCATCAAAATATTTGGCCAAGCGCTTAGTACAGTGCTCTGCACACAGTAAGTGCTCAATAAATAAGATTGAATGAATGAATGAATAAATGAATGAATCCTGTGCGTCCTGTGGCTCAGAGGCATGAACCAGTAATCAATCACCATGCAGGAACTTGATTTAATTGTCCCAGAAGAGGTGCCAGGACTCTAAATGTGGACACTGCTCGCAATGCCATCACCCAGCATGGCTTAGTGATAGAGGATGGGCCTGGGCATCAGAAGGACTTGGGTTCTGGTCCTAACACTGCCACATAATAATAATGATAATTATGGTATTTGTTAAGCACTTACTATTTTCCAGGTACTGTTAAGCGCTGAGGTGGATACAAGTTAATCAGATTGGACATAGTCCTTGTCCCTCATGGGGTTCACAATCTCAATTTTCCATTTTACAGATGAGACAACTGAGGCTCAGAGAAGTTAAATGACTTGCCCATGCTCACAGAGCAGACAAGTGCTCTATCCACTATGCCATGCTGCTCTATGTCTGCTGTGTGACCTTGGGCATGTCAATTAGCTTCCCTGGGACTCAGTTACCTCATCTGTCAAATGGGGATTAAGACTGGTGGATCCATGGGGGACAGGGACTGTAACTAACATGATTGACTTGTATCTATACCTGAGCTTACAGCAGTGCTTGGCACATAGTAAGCACTTAACAAGTACCATAATCATCACCATTAGTATTATTATTATCAAAGGACGGTGGGAGGTAGGAAGACCAGAATGAGCAGGAATATGCAATGCGGGACTGGAAAACACTGCTCCCTCCAATCCCTGGGTTACAATGCCTGGGTAATGTCTACAGATGGAGGGTCATTCAATCATTCAATCAAATTTTTTGAGTGCTTACTGTGTGTGAAGCACTGTACTTTGGGAGAGCACAATATAATGACAGATCCATTTCTGCCCACAAAGAGCTCACAGTCTAGCAGGGGAGACAGACATTTATATAAATAAATATATAGAAAAATAAACAACAGATACCTATGTATCTATATCTGTCTTTATATCTATATAAGGATACAGATATAGATAGATATAAAGATATAAACATAATAAACAGATATATACAGGGTCCCGAACCCTATAAGCCCCTCCCCTCATTCATCCCCTTGAGGGAGAACTCGCCTGCATTCCTAGTGTTGCCCCAAGACCAGCATCTCCCTGAGGCATAGACCCTTTTAAGTCAACAAATACTGGAAAAGGCCAGTTTTAAGAACGTTTACCTTAATGATAACATCGGCATGAGACACTAAATCACTGTCCAAAGTCTCCATTGGAATATCATAAGACACTGTATAATTCAGGTAGCCACCGAAGGAAGTCAGCTGAAACAGCAAAGACCCATGTTAGAGAATAGAAAATACTTCTGACCATCAATGTGAGTTATAGACCAGATGGTCAGCATTCAAATCGCAACAGACTTCAAAATTCCCGAGCTGTAAACAAACAGGTCTAAGGACCCAAAGGGGAATTGAATTCTGAGTCCTCAGATTTTCTTCCTCAGTCACTGAAATGGCAGCAAGGCAGGGGGAGAATTAAGTAGACAGATGGAGCACTTATGAATCGTCTCTGAGAAATACTGTCAATCAGTGATATTTATCGAGCACTTACTTGTGCAGAGAACTGTACTAAACGCGTGGGATTGTACAACACAAAAGCAGCACTGGTAGACACAATCCATGCCCACTTGGAATTTACAGACTAGAGGGGGAGGTAGATATTAAAGTAAATTAGAGATAGGAGAAATGGGAAGGAGAAAGGATAGGTACATAAATTCTGTGGAGCTGAAGGGCAGGTGCTTAAGGATTTCAGATTCAAGTGATTATAGACAGACATAATCACAACCTTACACCTGACTGTTCTCATGGCCAATAGATTGACACTTTACTCATTTTCAAGCTAATAGCAATGCTCTTCCCCCTCTCAGGATGACACCTGGAGAGTTTCCAGTACTCTACAAGTCTCGACTAGGGGAGGGAGAGTCAAGCAAAGGCCTAACCATTCCATTCCTACCTTGGGCAGTGGCTAGCGAATGGAAGGCAATCTGCTACAAGTCAAGACTCCCCCATGCTGGGCAGCAGCAGGACAGGAGAGAGTGGAGGGTGGGGACTCGAGTTTACCGGGCGGAAGGCGGCAAAGGTAAACCACTTGCGTATTTTTACCAAGAAACCTCTATGGCTACACTACCAGAATGATCACAGATGGAGGTGGGGCATTCTGGGAGAAATGTGTCTACAGCATCGCTATGGGTCAGAGACAACTCGACAGCATAAGACAAGACAAGCAGGGCTCTTGCATTTAACTTAATGAAATCTTTCATTACCATACCATAGTTGCACTCATCCAACTATAACGTCAAGAATCCTGTGACTGTATTTACTTTCCTATACAAATAGACAACCTAACAGACGAGGAATGTTGATTGCAATTATATCTTTGCATTATATATCTGATCCTAAAATGTGGCCTCTCAGGTATACCTAGTTAAACAATTCATCATAAAAATATAACATGAAATAATCTGTAAAATTATGAGGCAACATAACATCAATATTTTATGATTACAGTAATCAAACTGGAAAGGGAATGGAACATCTGGAAAAATCACAGAAAACATTTTAAGGTATTTTCATTGCTAAGTGAGTCTATTGTAAAATAAAATTAATTCTCTTTTTTTTTTTCTAAAATCATGAAGTGGGACTAGCATAAAAGCACTTTGGCCAAGTCAGCATTTGGAGATGCAGGGAGGTAAAAAGTGCTTTTTTTCTCTGCTCTGTCCAAACCGACACATAATGTGGTTGCCTTTGGTGTTTGGGGATGTAGAATAGAAGGGGTTCCAGAACTGATCTTTGAGGAAAACCTCGGTTGGGGGTGGGAGGCAGTGGAGGAGCCCGTGAAAGAGACTGAAAATGAGCAGCCAGACAGAGAGGAGGAGATTCAGGAGAAGACAGTGTCAGGGAAGCCAAGGTTGGGTACTGTTTCCCAGAAGGCATCTGAGATTTAGAGGAGGATTAGCATGGTGCAGAGGGCATTGATTTGACAAGAAAGTAAGCATTGGTGACCATTGAGAGGGCAGTTTCTCTGGAGTGAAAGAGACAGAACCCAGATTTTAGGGGGTCGAGGAGAAAATTGGAGAAGAGGAACTTGAGACAGCGAGTGTAGACAACCCACTCAAGATATCTGTGGAGGAATGGTAGGAGAGATATGAAATGATAACTGCAGTGAGCTGTAGGGTCTCGGTGTCATCCTTGACTCGTCTTTCTCGTTCACCCCACACATCCTATCCATTACCAAGACCTGCCAGTTTCACCTTTACAATATCGCCAAGATCTGCCCTTTCCTCTCCACCCAGACGGCTACCTTACTGCTACGGGCTCTCGTTGTATCCCGGCTAGACTACTGTGTCAGCCTTCTCTCTGATCTCCCTTCCTCCTCTCTTGCCCCGCTCCAGTCTATTCTTCACTCCGCTGCCCGGCTCATCTTCCTGCAGAAACGATCTGGGCATGTCACTCCCCTTCTTAAACAACTCCAGTGGTTGCCTATCAACCTCCGCTCCAAACAAAAACTCCTCACTCTAGGCTTCGAGGCTCTCCATCACCTTGCCCCTTCCTACCTCTCCTCCCTTCTCTCTTTCTGCCACCCACCCTGCATGCTCCGCTTCTCTGCCGCCCACCTCCTCACCGTCCCTCGGTCTCGCCTATCCCGCCATCGACCCCTGGGCCACGTCCTCCCGCGGTCCCGGAACGCCCTCCCTCCTCACCTCCGCCAAACTGATTCTCTTCCCCTCTTCAAAACCCTACTTAAAACTCACCTCCTCCAAGAGGCCTTCCCAGACTGAGCTCCCCTTCTCCCTCTACTCCCTCTACCGCCCCTCCTTCACCTCTCCGCAGCTTAACCCTCTTTTCCCCCCATCTCCCTCTGCTCCTCCCCCTCTCCCTTCCCAACCCCTCAGCACTGTACTCGTCTGCACAACTGTATATATTTTCATTACCCTATTTATTTTGTTAATGAAATGTACATCGCTTCGATTCTATTTAGTTGCCATTGTTTTTACGAGATGTTCTTCCCCTTGACTCTATTTATTGCCATTGTTCTTGTCTGTCTGTCTCCCCCGATTAGACTGTAAGCCCGTCAAATGGCAGGGAGTGTCTCTATCTGTTGCCGACTTGTTTTTCAAGCACTTTCATTCCAAGTGCTTAGTACAATGCTCTGCACATAGTAAGCACTCAATAAATACTATTGAATGAATGAATGAATAGGGTCAAGGGAGGGGGGTTTTTTAGGATAGGGGAAACATAGGACTGTTTAAAAGTAGTAGGAAAGAAGCCATGAATAAGAATATGAATAAATACATGGATAAGCAGAAAAATAACTGTCTTTTACGCTATACAGCATGGATAACAAAATGGAGAAGATCCATGGAAAGTTAGCTTCCTTGCACTTGTAAGCTTACCTTATTTCCTAGATACGATGAAGGAGCGGACCAGTAATAGGTAGATTTCAGTATTTTCATAGCCACAGTGTTGTTAATACTAATTTGATGAAGTCCATCGAACGGGTTTCTCTGAGTCTGGATTTTGTTTTCACCAAATAAATCAGTCACTACCCACCCTGACATATCAGTTACCTTAGAGAAAAAAGATGGAATTAAAATTTGATTGCAAAATGGGACAATCTGAAAATAAGTTGAACTTCTAACACAGATAACCGTAAGCTTAGAAAATTGGTGTTATACTATACTGTACTGTATACTGTACTGCACTGCAGCCTATCTTTCATTGCCAAGAACTGGGCAGGGAATGTGTCCCTTATGTTGTTGTATTGTATTCTCCCAAGTGCTTAATACAGTGATCTGCTCAATAAATACAATTGACTGATTGGTTGAATTGCATGATTTCAAAACATCCAATGAGAGGAGGAGAAGCAGCATGGCTCAGTGGAAAGAGCGCCCGGGCTTGGGAGTCAGAGGTCATGGGTTCAAATCCCTGCCCCGCCACTTAGCGTGTGACTGTGGGCAAGTCACTTAACTTCTCTGTGCCTCAGTGACCTCATCTGTAAAATGGGGATGAAGACTGTGAGTCTCACGTGGGACAACCTGATTACCCTGTATCTACCCTAAGGGCTTAGAACAGTGCTCTGCAAATGGTAAGCGCTTAACAAATACCAACATTATTATTTCCTGCTGGTGTTGAGCAAAAGAATTGCAAGGTGTAAAGGTGAAACTATATTTCCCAATAGGCAATAGGGCTGACTCAGTACATTTGACAGGAGTAAGGGTTTGTTCTGGGTGGAGTCAAGTTCCCAGAATCCTCTTGGACAGACTCAGGACAAGACTTTCCTTCCCTTCCGACCCTGCAGAGCACAGCAGCTTCTCTTTGTCTCCTGCCTGAGGACATGCATAAAGTGAATCATCCCTTTTAACATACTATGAAAAACTGTGCCATTTGTTAAGGGCTTACTATATTCCAGACATTATTCTAAGCCCTGGGGTGGATACAAGCAAATCAGGTTAGACACAGTCCCTGTCTCACATGGGACTCACAGTCTTGATCCCTATTTTACAGATAAGGGAACTAAGGCAGAGAGAAGTTAAGTGACTGGCCCAAGTTCACACAGCAGACACGTGGCAAAACTGGAATTAGATCCCAGATCCTTCTGACTCTTAGGCCAGTGCTGCCTCCACTAGGCCAAGCTACTTCTTAATATAGTAAAGGGTCTGGGCTTCTGGTGTAAATTTTAGCTTCTTTTGAATTTCTTCTTCAAGTAAATATTTTGAGAAATTTTCAAAATTCTCTCTCTGACTTGTTTATCACTTTTGAGCCCTTCAAAAGGTTTATGCCTGGTGAGTATTCATTCATTCAATCGTATTTATTGAGTGCTTACTGTGTGCCGAGCAGTGTACTAAGCACTTGGAAAGTACAGGTCAGTAACAAATGAGACAATCCCTGCCCACAACGGGCTCCCAGTCTAGAAGGGAGGAGACAGACATCAAAACAAGTAAATAGGCAACAGGTGAGTATTCCTGAGTGACCAGATCCCTTAACCCCGATTTCTCTTTGAATGCCTTGAGTTCAATAGGCGTTTTTCTGTAATGGCCAAATAATATTAGTCAGTTTAACAGTAAATCAGTGTTGGCTTGTGAAGAAGAGGAGCAAACGCACAATAACAGCATTAGACCATCTTCAATTTACAAGAAATTCAGGGATAAATTGGGTAGAGAAACCTGAAAAAAACTGTACAAAATGGCCCTTGGCTTATCCCAAATAGAGGTACTATTTAATATAGTTGCTTGAATCTTAGTCCATGGAGAAGATGGTGTCCTACCTTGTTGACAGACCAGGGAAGGCTTTCACAGACATCAGAAACTCCAAAGCAAAAACATTCTGTGCAGCCTTGGGGGTTTCTGTCTTTCAGGTTATAGGAGCCTGGTTTACAGCGGTCACAATCTTCACCTTCGACATTTTCCTGTAATTGAATATAAAACATTGACTTGAGTGGCAATATACACACACATACAGCCAGAAAATGATTTAGGAAAGAAAATTTTAAGGTCTAAACAATACCCAAAGCAATAAAAAAAATGAATGGGTGAATAAATCTCACTGAAACCCATAAACCTTTCCAGGAAGTGGGTTTAAAACCATGGAATATTTCATCACAGTCATTATATACTATTCCTCAAGGTAATGCAATAAGATTGGACTCCAAAATTGTACGTGTGAGAAAGAAAACCCTATATCTAAATGAAGGACATAGCTCCCTCACTCTTAAAGGAATCATGTTTGGGTTCCCACGCATATATTCCTTTGTAGTCAATTAACTCATACTAAAACCTTGAGAAAAATATTAATAATGTAATCTTGAGTTTATTGAGCACTTCTAATTTTCTGAAGTGTTTTATCATTGTTGTCGTTTTTGTCTTCGTAAGATCTCAATTGTCCAGGGAGAAAGCTTCAGGGTCCCTTCTGTCTGATTAGGAAACTGAGTCACAGAGAGATCAAATGATTGTCCCAGTGTCATATATCCAGCCAAAGGCAGAGCTGTGCATTTTGTTTTCCTAATGCAGATAATACAACGCCTGTCAAAGACAGCAGTGTTACAGCTTTAGGGTTATTTATTACATGAGACCTGTTCTCTTCCGATACGCTGTTAAAAAACAACCCCTAAAGACACATCTCATGTAACTTACACTGTTCAGTATTTTACCTTGCAAAGACAGGGCTCCGAGCACGGGTCATCATTCACACTGCCAGCCAGGCTACAGTTACAGCGTACACAATGGGGATAGCCCCTGTAGCCAAATTGGCAACGGTTGCATTTTTCTCCAGTGTAGCCCTCTTTGCATTGGCACTGACCTGGCCAGTCCCCTTGAAAGATTAAAAATAGGCAATAAGCAAAATTAAGGATTTTGACAAGTTGAAAATGACCTGTTAAGGGCACCTTTTCAAACCCACAAGTCACTAAATGCAGAGAGCAGCATGGCCTGATGGATAGAGCCCAGGCTTGGAAGTCAGTGGACCTGGGTTTTAATCCTGGCTCCACCCCTTGCCTGCTGTGTGACCTTGATCTCATTAATTCAATCGCATTTATTGAGTGCTTTCTGTGTGCAGAGCACTATAATAACCATTTGGAAGAGTACAATACAGCAATAAACAGTCACATTCCCTGCCCACAGTGATACATTCATTCATATTTACTGAGCACTTACTGGGTGCAGAACACTGTATTAAGCACTTGGGAGAGTACAATATAACAATAAACAGACACATTCCCTTCCCACAATAAGCTTACAGACTAGAAGGGGAGATGGACATTAATATAAATAAATGAATTACAGATAAGCACACAAGAGCAATGGTGCTGAGATGGGTGGATGAATACAGGGAACAAGTCAGGGTGACAGAAGGGATTGAGAAAAGAGGAAAGGAGGGTTTAGTCACGGAAGGCCTCTTGGAGGAGATGTGCCTTCAGTAAGCCTTTGAACTGGGAAGAGTAATTGTCAGATTTCAGGAGGGAGGGTGTTCCAGGCCAGAGGCAGGACATGGGCAAGGGTTTGGTGATGAGATAGATGAGATCGAGGTACTGTGAGAAGGTTAGCATTAGAGGAGTGAAGTATGCGAGGTGGATTGCACTGGAAGAATAGCAAGGTGAGGTAATAATAATGTTGGTATTTGTTAAGCGTTTACTATGTGCCAAGCACTGTTCTAAGCACTGGGAGAGATACAAGGTAACCAGTTTGTCCCACGTGGGGCCCACAGCCTTAATCCCCATTTTACAGATGGGGTAACTGAGGCATAGGGAAGTGAAGTGACTTGCCCAAGGTTACACAGCTGGCAAGTGGCTGAGGTGGGATTTGAACCCATGACCTCTGGCTCCCAAACCCAGGCTCTTTCCACTGAGCCACGCTGCTTCTGGGTATGTTAATTAAGTGCTTTAAAGCCAATGGTGAGGAGTTTCTGTTTGATACAGAGGTTGATGGGCAACCACTGGAGGTTCTTGAGGAGTGGAGAAACATTTCCTGAATGTTTTTGGAGAAAAATGACCCAGACAGAAGAGTGAAGTAGGGACTGGAATGGGGAGAGGCAGGAGGAATGGGGAGAGACAGGAGGCAGCGAGGTCAGCAAGGAGGTTGTTACAGTAATCAAGGTGTGACTGGGTAATTAATTGTATTAATGTGTTAGCAGTTTGAATGGACAGGAAAGGGTTATGATATAAAGATGAAACTGACCGGATTTAGTGATGGATTAAATGTGTGGGTTCAAAGAGAGCCAGGTGTCAAGGATAACAGCAAGATTACGGGTTTATGAGCCAGGAAGGTTGGTGGTGCTATTATGATGGGAAAGTCATGGGGTTGGGGGGACAGGGTTTGGGTGGGAAGATAAGAAGTTCTGTTTTAACCTATTAAGTGTGAGGTGAAGGGAGGACATCCAAGAAGAGATATCTTGAAGGCAGGAGAAAATGTGAGACTGCAGAGAGTGAGAGAGATCAGGGCTGCAGATGTAGATTTGGGTATCATCTGCGTAAAGGTGGTAGTTGAAGCCATGGGAGTGAATGAGATCTCTAACGGGGTGGGTGTAGATGGAAAATAGAAGGGGACCCAGAACTGAACCTTGAGGGTCTCCTTCAGTTAGGGGGTGGGAGACAGAGGAGGAGCCCGCAAAAGAGACTTCACTTCTCAGTGTGACCTAGTGGAAAGAGCATGGGCTTGGGAGTCAGAGGTCATGGGTTCTAATCCTGGCTCTGCTGCTTATCAACTGTATAACTTTGGGCAAGTCACTTAACTTCTTGGTGCCTCAGTTACCTTATCTATAAAATGGGGATTAAGACTGTGAGCCCCACGTGGGACAACCTGATTCCCCCGTGTCTACCCCAGCGCTTAGAACAATGCTCGGCACATAGTAAGCGCTTAACAAATACCAACATTATTATTAACTTCTCTGTGCCTCAGTTACCTCATCTGTAAAATGGGGATTAAGACTGTGAGCCCCACATGGGAGAGCCTGACTACTTCTTCCTGCCCCAGTGCATAGAACAGTGCTTGGCACATAATAAGGGCTCAATAAATGCCATCATTATTATCCCAACTCTGCCACTTGCCAGAAGTGTGACTTAAGTTGTCTGTGCCTTAGTTTCCTCATCTGTAAAAAGGGATTAAATATTTGTTCTCCCTCCTACTTAGACTGTGAGCCCCATTTAGGACAGGGACTAACTCTGTCTACCCCAGCACTTAGCACAGTGCTTGGAACAAGTAAGTAAGCACTTGACAAATACATTCTTTTATCATTTTCATGGTATTTGTTGAGCACTAATTATATGTCAAACGCTGCTCTAAGCACTGGGCTAGATACAAGTTACTTATGTTGGACACTGTCCCTGACCCACATGAGGCTCATAGTCTAAGTAGGAGGGAGAATAGGAGAACTGAGGTATTGAGAAGTAAAGTGACTTGCCCAAGGTTACACAGCAAGCAACTGGTAGAGCTGGAATTAGAACACAAGTCTTCTGACTCCCAAGCCTGTGCTCTTTCTACTAGGCCATGCTGCTTCTCATAATTATTCTTATTTCCTATGATAATTATCCTTCTGGATGAAGAAGTGTTGCCTTTCATTTGTTTTGAACCCATCGCTTTCCAGCTTCAGTGGGTGGCCCATCTTCCTGTTGTTGGATTTGGTGAACAATATTTCCATAACAACAAGAATTGCAGTATTTGTTAAGCACTTTTAGTTCCAAACACTGTGCTAAGTACTGGGGTAGATGCAATACAATCATTTCAGATATGATCCCTTTTCTATAGTCTCAAAGTCTAAGGGGCAGAGGGAACAGACATTTAATCCCCATTCCACAGATGAGGAAACTAAAGCTCAGAAAAATTATGTGACTTGCCCAAAGTCACACAGCAGACAAATGACAGAGAGCATTTTAGAAAGGTCTTCTGACTCCCAGTCTGATTCTTTCCACTAAGCCATGCTTTCATGTTCTTTTCTAATGGTATTTGTTAAGTATTTACTATGGGCTAGGCAATGTACTAAGGGCTGGGGTAGATATAGGATAATTAGGTTGGACAAAAGTCTTGTCCCAGATTGGGCTCGCAGTCTTAATCCCCAATTTACAGATGACGTAAACGAAGCATAAAAAAAGTTAAGTTACTTGCCCAGTCACAGCAGACAAGTAGCAGTCCTGTGATTAAAACCCAGCTCTTCTGACTATCAGGCCCCTGGTCTTTCCACTAAACACTCTTTCCACTTAGCATTAATACAATGCTAAATGCTTAGTACCCCCTCTCAGGGTCGCACCTGGAGAGTTTCTAGTACTTTACCAGTCTCGGCTATGGGAAGGAGTGTCAAGCAGAGGCCTATCCATTCCATTCGTGGCTTGGGCTGTGGCTAGCAAGTGGAAGGCAATCTGCTACAAAGAAAATTCACCTGAGTTGGGCAGCAGCGGGACAGAAGAGAGTCAAGGGCAGAGACTTGAATTTACCGCGCAGAAGGCAGCAATGGTAAACCACTTCCATATTGCTACCAAGAAAGCTAGATACACTACCAAAACAATTGCAGATGGAGAGCAGGGCGTTCTGGGAGATATGTGTTCATGGTGTAGCTATGGGTCGGAAAGGACTTGACGGCATAAGACAAGAAATGCTTAGTGCAGTGGTTGCACAGGTAAGCGCTCAATATATACCATTGATGATTGACCACACTGTTCTCTCTGTGCGTCCCCATCAGGATTTTGTAAATATCTATCTTGTCTCTTCTCAGCCTTAGTCTTAGTCATTAACACAAGAGAGTCTTAATCATTTTAGAACTGGCAAAAGTTCTTCCTTTAATTAGCTGATGAATCGATCCATCTGGCCACATTTTCTTAACAGGTGGACAGAGTTTTATGGTCTTTCTTCTTTCATTCATTCATTCAATCATATTTATTAAGCACATAACTTTGTGTGGAGCACTATATTTAGCACTTGGGAAAGTACAACAATAAACAGTGACATTCCCTGCCCACAACGAGCTCACCGTCTAGAGAGGGGGAGACAAACAACAATATAAATAAATAAAATTACAGATATGTATATAAGTGTTGTGGGGCTGGGAGGGGGTAAGGGCAAAGAGAGCAAGTCAGGGCGACACAGAAAGGTGTGGGAGATGAGGAAAAGTGGGGCTTAGTTTGGGAAGGCCTCTTGGAGGAGATGTGCCCCACCTCTACAGCATTTAAAAGCATCTGTAATGCACCGGTTTAACTGCTTAAAAACTTAACCAAGGCTAGAATTAGAAAAAGAAAAAGCACAGAATTCAAGAACATACCATTCGGCAGGTCAGCATGGCTGTCGTCCTTAATACAGTCGGAACTGAGAGATCCAAATGGATCACAATCACATGGGAGGCAAGGGTTATTTTCATAAGGAGAAACCTGAAACATAGGACACCATCAGTGCCTAAACTCATGGTAATTCATCTTCTTAAATGTAAAACTGCTCCATTCCATTTCAGTTCATCAGATTCAATTTGCTCTTAATCAGCAGCCAAAACTGCTCTTCACACTAATAGTGAAGACATAGAAAACCTTCAGGACATTATAAATTGAACATATTCTTACTTTATGTGGTCTGTAGTACCCATCAATACAAGTTTCACAGTTGATTCCAGCAGTGTTTTGGGCACAGTTTAGACAGACACCTCCACCTATAAACTCTCCAGCAATATTTACACTCTTCTTCTGCTCTGCGATATTCTGATCATAATAACAGTCTGCTGCTTTGTTATGACAGTTGCATTCTAGGGAGAGAATATTTCAATTAGGTTCTTGTCTTAATAGGACATACAAAACTACATTCTTTCATTCAGAGAGAAGCAGCGTGTCTCAGTGGAAAGAGCCCGGGCTTCAGAATCAGAGGTCATGGGTTTGAATTCCAGCTCTGCCACTCGTCAGCTGTGTGACTGTGGGCAAGTCACTTAACTTCTCTGTGCCTCAGTGACCTCATCTGTAAAATGGGGATTAACTGTGAGCCTCACGTGGGACAACCTGATGACCCTGTATCTTCCCCAGCGCTTAGAACAGTTCTCTGCACATAGTAAGCGCTTAACAAATACCAACATTATTATTCAAATGTATTTATTGAGCACTTACTTATGCAAAGCACTGTACTAAGCACTTGGGAGAATACAATATAACAACAAATAAACACATTTCTGCCCACAGTGAACTCACAATTTACAGGTGTTATTTATATTTATTTCATATGTTATTTATAATCACAGAATCCCGCAACTATCAATTAATCAATCAATGGTATTTTTGAGCATTTACCGTGTGCAGAGCAGTATACAAAGTGCTTGGAAGAGTACAATTTAACGGAGTTTGTAGACTCATTCCTTGCCCACCAGGAGCTTACAGTCTTGAGGGGGAGGACAGACATTAAGATGAATTGAGCTATCATCCCTATGCGGATGATACCCAAATCTACAACTCCTCCCCTGTTCTCTCTCTCTCCCTCCAGGCTCGCATCTTCTCCTGCCTTCAGGACATCTCTACTTGGATGTCCTCCCGCCACCTAAAACTCAACATGTCCGAGACTGAGCTCCTTATCTTCCCTTCCAAACCCTGTCCTTTCCCTGAGTTTTCTATCACTTTGGATGCACTACCATCCTTCCCGTCTCACAAGCCCACAACCTCGGTGTCATCCTTGACTCATCTCTTTCATTCAACCCCCATAAGCAATCCATCACCAAAGCCTGCCGGTCTCACCTTCACAACATTGCCAAGAACCGCCCTTTCGTCTCCATCCAAACTGCTACCACGTTAGAACAATCAATCATCCTATCCCGATTGGATTACTGCCTCAGCCTCCTTTCTGACCTCCCAACCATTTTTCTCTCGCCACTTCAGTCTATACTTCACTCTGTTGCCCGGATTATCTTTCTATAGGAATCGTTCTGGGCATGGCACCCCCCTCCTCAAAAATCTCCAGTGGTTGCCTATCAATCTCTGTATGAAGCAAAAACTCCTCTCTGTTAGTTTCAAAGCTCTCCATCACCTTGTCCCCTCCTACCTCATCTCCCTTCTCTCCTTCTACATCCCAGACTGCACACTCTGCTCCTCTGGTGTTAACCTTCTCACTGTGCCTCATTCTTGCCTGTTCTGCCATTGATCCTGGCCCACATCCTACCTCTGGCCTAGAATGCACAGTAAGCACTGAGTAAATACAATCGAATGAATGTATAAACACCATTGTGGTCAGGATCTATGTTTTAATTTGATTTTTGTGTAATTCCCCCAGGAGCCCCACAGCATTTACAAACATATCTGTCATTTATTTATATTAATGTCTGTCACCCCCACTGTACACTGTGAGGTTGTTGTGGGCATGGAATTTGTCTGTTTATTGTTGTATTGTACTCTCCCAAGTGCTTAGAACAGTTCTCTGCATAGACTAAGCACTCAATAAATACAATTGAATGAATAAATGACTAGAACTGTACACATCAATGCTTAATGATAAGAATATCTGTTATAGAATAATGTAACAATGACTTTTGGACATTTGATTTTTGTCCAACCCCACAGCACTTATGTACATATCTTTAAATTATGTATTATAAATTAATTTTTTATTCATATTACTGTTTCCCTTCTAGACTGTAAGCTCGTTATGGGCAGGGAGCATGTCGGCTAATTCTGTTGTACTGTACTGTCCCAAGCGCTTAGTACAGTGCTCTGCACAGAGTAAATGTTCAATATATACCACTGATTGATTGATTGACAATAATAATAGCAATGATAATGACAGTGGTAATGGAAGCATGGAGTGAAAGGGTTTTGAATGTTGAGTGAATCAATCTGGCTTGTCGCCAGGCCAAAATTCCTTTCCCATGATTCCTGACATTGAGTCCATCATTAAAATATTCAAATCAGTATTATGAAATACAAACTAAGACTGTCCATTTGACATTTCCCCAAACCTAGCCTTCTATTTGGCAAAAGTACAAGGAGGTTACTCCACATGAAATCATCAAAAGCATTTCTAGACTGCAATCTCATTATGGGCAGGGAATGTGTCTGCTAACTCTGTTGTATGGTCCTGTCCCAAGTACTAAGTACTGTGCTCTGCAAACAGTAAGTGCTCGATAAATACCACTGACTGATGGATTATTTCAATTTTAGCAGCTGAACATAGAGCTGATATAGTGGGTCTGAAATTTCACTGCAGCAGACAGAAAATTTCCAAAGATTACATTTCAGGGTAAGCCTCTTTCCAACTTCACTACCAAGAGCATGGACATTTCAGATCTATGAGTACGCCCCCATGCCAGTCTTTCAGCTCTACCTCTGGTTTGTTTCACTGCAAATATTATTTTGGGGACCTGCTTACAGAAGAATAGACATTTTCTGCTTACAATTCCAGAAGTCATTGTACTGAAAAGCTCCAATTAAATCATCCTAAATTGCTACATCGATCTCTAGGTACCTGTAGATATCCCCAATTCAGTGCCTACTTGCCTTCACATGTGTTTCCAGAAGAAATAGTTCCGGGTCTCCATGGTTGTTGATGATAACCGGGACAACATGTATTACAAGTCTCACCACATGTATTGTGTTCACACTGACACTGTAGTTTCTAAAGAATTATAAACATTGAGAGGTAAATTATTTTAATGGAAAAACAGTAATAATTTCATTTGCAGTTTATATCACCTTGGGAAAAGAGTAATATAATTAAGTTTTCATTAGATTTATCTTCCATTAGAGTTTAAACTCCTTGAGGTCAGGGCCCAGTTGTTTATTTGTGTTGTACTCTTTCAAGTGTTTATGCAGTGCTCTATAAACACAGTAAATATTCAGTGAAGCAGCATGGCATAGTTGCTAGAGCATGGGCCTGGGAGTCAGAAAGTCATGGGTTTTAATCATGGCTCTGCAATTTGTCTGCTGTTTGACCTTGGGCAAGTCACTTCACTTCCCTGGGACTCAGTTATCTCATCTATAAAATGGGGGAGACTGTGAGCCATGTCCCATGTGGGACGGGGACTGTGTCCAACTGCATTTGCTTGTATCCATCCCAGTGCTTATGACAGTGCACGTAGTAAGCGCTTAACAAATACAATAATAATCATAATTATTATTATTTAGACTGCAAACCCTATGTGGACTCACGGACTGTGTCTGATCTAATTATCTCATATCTACTCATTCATTCATTCATTCATTCAATTATAGTTATTGAGCGCTTCCGGTGTGGAGAGAGCTGTATTAAGCACTTAGGAAGTACAATTCAGCAACAAATAGAGACAATCCCTTCCCATAACGGGCTCAGAGTCGTGGCACATGATAGATGCTTAATACTATGATTTTTATTGAGTGAAAATGATTTTTAGGGCCTGCTGCGCCCTTTGCTTCACACATTAAAACACCTAAGGGGTTGTAGTGTTTTATAACCCCGAACACCTACATTAGGGCTCACGTTGTAATATGGGTGAGAAGCAGTGTTGTCTAGAGGATAGAGCACTACTTGGAGTCATAAGGACCTAATAAAAACAATAATTTTAGTATTTGTTCAATTCTTACTATGTAGCAGGTAAATGAAGTGAGTTGCACAAGGTCACACAGGAGACAAGTGGCAGAGTCTGGATTAGAAACCAAGTCCTTCTGATCCCCAGGCCCACGCTCTATTCACTAGGCCACACTGAATGGATGGGTGGATAGATAGTTCCATGTGGGACAACTAGAGACTGACAATGGGAACAGTGGAGTCTTCTGTCCACAACGATAGACGAGCCATGAAAAGCAACACTGCCAGGTGGAGAGAGTATGGGCCTTTAAGTCAGAAGGACCTGGGGTCTAATTCCAGCTCTACCACATGTCCATTGTGTGACACTGAACAAGTCACTTAACTTCTCTGTATCTCAGCTATCTTGTCTGTAATAAATAGGGGTTAAATCAGTGAGCCCCAAGTGGGATACCTCTACTTGTTTCTCTCCTCCTACAACCCAGCTTGCACACTTTGCTCACTAGTGCTAACCTTCTCATTGTGCCTAGGTCTCACCTATCTCACTGTCAACCCCTCGCCCACTTCCCTGCCTCTGGCCTGGAACATCCTCCCTCCTCAAATCTGACAGAACCACTCTCCCCCTCTTCAAAGCCTTATTGAAGGCACATCCCTTCAGAGAAGCAGCGTGGCTCAATGGAAAGAGCATGGGCTTTGGAGTCAGAGGTCATGGGTTCGAATCCCAGCTTGGCCACTTGTCAGCTGTGTGACTTTGGGCAAGTCACTTAACTTCTCGGTGCCTCAGTTACCTCATCTGTAAAATGGGGATTAAGACTGTGAGCCCCAGGTGGGACAACCTGATTCCCCTGTGTCTACCCCAGCGCTTAGAACAGTGCTCGGCACATAGTAAGCGCTTAACAAATACCAACATTATTATTATTATTATCCCCTCCAAGAGGCCTTCCCAGATTAAGCCCCCTCCCCTTCCTCATCTCCCACTCCCTTCGGCATCACCCTGACTTGCTCCATGTGCTTTCCCCCGCTCCCAGCCCCATAGCACTTATGTACATATCTGTCATTTATTTATTTGTATTGTTGTCTGTCTCCCCCCTCTCTAAACTGTAAGCTGGTTGTGGGCAGGGAATGTATCTGTTTATTGTTGTATTGTACTCTCCCGGGCACTTAATATAGTGAGTGCACACAGTAAGCGCTTAATAAATACGACTTAATAAATGAATAACATAGACTGTACCTAATCTGATTAGCTTGTATCTAACCCAGCACTTAGGACAGTGCCTGTTGCGTGGTAAATGCTCAACAGGTACCATAAAGAAGTGTGAAATGCAGCCAGTTACGATCTGCTACATCTTTGTTTACCCTCACCTTTCAATTTTCCATTGGGTTGCTAGCAAAGAAATTCAAACTTTTCTAGTTTCTTAAATGTAACTTAATTTCATCTTGAGAAAATACACCTTATTCATGCCTACCTTTGAAGTTTCATCCCAAGGACAGCTGCTAGCGTGACCATAACAAATGCACATGCCTCCAATGGAAATATCCTTTATGGAATAGTAGTACTAAGGGAAAAAACAGAGGGGAAAAAATGCAATCTATTATATTTCTCATAATTAGCACTAAAAAATAAATCTTGAACACTAAACAAAAACCCTCCCAAGTAGTTTAACAGACCCTGCTGAACACTTATACTTTGTTTTTTGCAACGTACCTTTGCACAAACTCCCTTCAAGCCAAAGTTAAATAAATAAAACCATTATGATTGGTCAGTTGTTCTAAACTGCTCCTTAAATGGAGACCCTCTCATGTCCATATTCCAGGTTAGGCTACTCTAATAAACCAAAGACTTTTGATGGGATAAATTTTTAGAAAATATTGTTATTAATTCACATATATTTCAAGTGAAACTGGAAATAAATTGCCCTTTTTTAACTGCCATGTACTGAAAAGAAGCAGTGTGGTCTAGTAGAAAGAGCACCGGGCTGAGAGTCAAAGGACCTTGGTCTGTCAGTTCCTGCTGTGTGAACTTGGGCAAGTCACTTCACTTCTCTGGGCCTTAGTTTCCTCATCTGAAAAATGGGGATTGAGACTCTGACCCCACATGGGACAGGGACAGTGTCCAACCTGATTAGCTTGTAATAATAATAATGATGATATTTGTTAAATGCTTACTATGTGCCCTGCTTTAAGCCCTGGGGGACATACAAGGTTATCAGGATATCCCAAGTGGAGCTCACAGTCTTAATCCCCATTTTACAGATGAGATAACTGGGTCACCGAGAAGTTAAGCGACCTGCCTAAAGTCACTCAGGTGACAAGTGGTGGAGCTGGGATTAAAACCCACGACCTCTGACTCCCAAGACCATGCTCTTTCCATTAAGCCACACTGTTTCTCAATAATTATGGTATTTCTTATGAGTTTACTATGTGCGAAGCACTGTTTTAAGCACTGGGGTAGATACAAGGTAGTCAGGTTGGATGCAGTCCCTGTCCCACAAAAGGCTCATACTCTTAATCCCCATTTTATGGATGAGGAAACTGAGACCCAAAGAGTGAAGTGACTTGCCCCAAGGACATATAGCAGACATATGGCAGAACTGGGACTAGAATTCATGACCTTCTGAGTCCCAGGCCCATGCCCTATCCACTAGCCACGCTGCTCCTTGTATCTACCCCAGCACTCAGTACATCGTCTGGCACATAGTAAGCATGTAACAAATGCCATAATTATCATGATTATTATCATTATTAGAAAAGGATCCCACAAATCTGATGGAAGAAACCGGCTCAGAAACTAACATTGGTTCTCAAAGAGGAAGCAATGACTGGGCGGTGGTTTAAAGGATACGTTCCCTAACTCCCCACAGCCTACCTGCATATTACAAATAACTTATCAATAAATTATTACTTATTCACTCATATTAATGTCTGTCTCCCCCTTTAGACTGCTAGCTCATTATGGGCAAGGAATGCATCACCTAATTCTGTTGTATTCACCCAAACTCTCAGTACAGGGCTTTTCACATAGCAAGTGCCCAATAAATACCATTGATTGATTGACTGATAGAATCCATACATCTCTCAACCCAGAGCTCTCTCCCAATCCAGCTCCATATCGTCCCTCAGCCGTGCCGCTTCATAGCTTCGTACAGAAGCAGCATGGCATAGTCGAGAAGCAGCATGATGTAGTGGATAGAGCACGGGCCTGAGAGTCAGAAGGTCATGGATTATAATCCCGGATCCACCGCATTTCTGCTATGTGACTTGGGGTAAGTCATTTCACTTTTCTGAGCCTCAGTTACTTCATCTGTAAAATGGGGATTGAGACCGTGAGCCCCACAGGACAGGGACTTTGTCCAACCTGATTTGCTTGTATCCACCCCAATGCTTAGTACAGTGCTTGGCACAAGGTAAGTACTTAAATACCACAATTGTTATCATTATTATAGCCCTCTCTGTCTTCCCACCTGCTCCATACTAGTGTGGCTAGTCCCAAATTCCAAACAAACCCCAACATGGTAACAGTTCATTGACATGATATGGCCAAACAAGCCCAATACCTAATCTATTTGATTATTTATGTTCATTTAGTAATTTCCTTCTTGTACCCTACCCCTTTGATGAATCACTGCTCAAGGTAGAACAAATCCCCAGCAGGAAATGAAAGTACATCTTTCAGATTTGTTGACATCTTTATTTTCTGCTTCAATCAATATATAATTTCTTTCAATCCAATTTGCCTTTTAGGACAGCAAGACAGTGTTCTCAAATATGGCTAATACTGAATGACAACATGGAGGAAGAAAGGAGAAACGTAGAGGGGAAAGAAGACTGCAAGTGAAGGAAGAATGCAAGAAAATGTGCATATGATTTTGATTAAAGGGGAAAAATTAATTTTATTTTGGGGCTAAAATAAGATGACATACTTACCCTTCTGGTAACTATAGGGTCCAGATCTTTTGGCTCTCGGTGGCTGAGGGTCATAAGGTCAGCATTAAGAGTTCTAATACGCTGTAAGCGGAGACGGATGTATCGTGCAGAAGTGAATTCCAATAACTTGGGTGACAGATCATCAGCACTGGGTCTGCCATTGATCAGCGATGTATGAATCTAAAGAGAAAAACATGTTATTCGCTTCCAAATTCAATCTCAACCAGGTAGCATTTTTCACGCTACAAAAAAATTAGATTTGAAACCAACAAATTAATCCTAAAATACCAAGAAGTCCATCAGTTCATGGTTTTTAATTCAGTGGATTAGTACTTTTAAAAATCAGTGTTTGCCTTTCAAAATATCCTGAATAAACAGCCAACATGTATTATTTGTTCTGCTCCCTATTTGATCCTTGTATTAAGCACTAGTACAGTGCCCTGAACACAATAAGCATTCAATAGATATGATTGATTGTTTGATCCTTGTTCTTCCTACTGCTCCCACAGTTTGTAAATAGTTTTATGTCTATTCCCCCCATTAGACTGTAAACTCAACGTGGGCAGGGAACCTGTCTTTCTTAGGCTTCTGATGAACTTTCCCCAATGCACGAATAAGCAACCAAATACTATCACTGTTACACTTGAGTGGTCCTGTGTCGCAACAAAGGTTAGACAGCATCCCGTTGAGTCAAAACAATAGCTGGGTTCAGACAGACTCCTGGGATTCAGTTTATGAAGGGCTCCAAGGCAGCTGTTGGTGAGAGAAAATGCATCTTGCTTGGGGATTACTCCCTCATAGTCATACCCTCAAGAATGTATCTTGGGTGTAAAGAGAAGTACCAACTTGAGATCAATCAACCAATCAATTATATTTAATGAAAATAGTAATGAGGATGGTATTTGTTAAGCACTCCACTATGTGCTGGGCACTCTACTAAGCGCTGAGGTTGATACAAGCAAATCAGGTTGGCCCTGGGGCTCACAGTCTCAGTCCCCATTTTACAGATGAGGTAACTGAGGCCCAGAGAAGTGACGTGACTTGCCCAAGGTCACACAGCAGACAAATGGCCAAGCCGGGATTAGAACCCATGATCTTCTGACTCCCAGGCCCGTGCTCTATCCACTATGCCATTCTGCTTCTCACGTTTATTGAGTGCTTACTGCGTGCAAAGTACCATATGATAGAGTTGTGGGTGTTCCCTACCCACAGTGAGCTTAATGGGCTAGAGGATGAGTTTACAGTCCAGAAGGGGCTAAGTAGTTAAGTGGATCTAAGGGTTGGTGATTTTAAGCTGAATCCCACTGAGATCATTGTGATACTGGTACTGATACTGGTCCAAGTACCATTGCGTCTAAGAGATTCTCCTCCAGTAAAGGAGGAATCAATCTCTAAATTTGAAGGCAGATATTCACCTAGAGAGACTGACTGGAAGTGGCTCTCTTCCAATACAGGTTGGCTGCCTGTAATTATGGTATTTATTAAGTGCTTACTACATTTCAATCTATCAGTGGTATTTATTGAGCACTTACTGTGGGGCAAACACTCTGCTAAGTGCTTGGTAGAGTACAGTACAGAGTTGGTAGATTTTGTTCTCTCCCCATATTGAGCTTACAGTCTAGTGGGAGAGACAAATCGAAAGAAATGAATAAAACACCGATATGTATGTAAGTACTATGGGACAGAGGGTGGAGTGATTATCAAATGATTAAAAGGTACAGGATCAAGTGCATTTATTCATTGTCATATTTATTAAGCACTTACTGTGTGCAGAGCACTGTACTAAGAACTTGGGAAAGTACAATCCAGCATTAAAGAGTGACAATTCCTGCCCAGAGTGAACTCACAGTCTAGAGACACAGACGATGCAGAAAGGAAGGGGAGTCGGGGAAAAAAGGGCTCATTTGTGGAAGACCTCTCGCCGAAAATGTGACCTTAATAAGGCATTGAAGGGGAGGACTGTGGCGGTCTGGTATATATGGAGGAGGAGGGAATTCCAGATCAGAGTGAGGGAAAAGGGGTTGGAGGAAATAAGATAGATGAGAACGAGGCAGAGTGAGCAAACTGGCACTAGAAGAGCAAAGTATGTGGGCTGGGATGTAGTAAGAGATCAATCAGTTAGGGTGGGAGGGGAAGAGCTGATTTAGTGCCTTAAAGCCAAAGATAATGAGATTCAGTTGGATGCAGACGTGAAAATCAATCATTGGAGGTTCCTGAGTGGGAAGTGTCAAGCACTGCTCTACGTGCTGAGGTAGAAACAAATTAGTCCCATCATACAGAGTACCTGTCCTACATGGGGGTTCACAGTTTAAGTAGGATGGAGAACAGGTATCAAATCCCCATTTTATGGATGCTTATAATAATTACAGTATTTGTTACATGTTTACTCTATGCCAAGCACTGTACTACTACTAATAATAATAATGTTGGTATTTGTTAAGCGCTTACTATGTGCCGAGCACTGTTCTAAGCGCTGGGGTAGACACAGGGGAATCAGGTTGTCCCACGTGGGGCTCACAGTCTTGATCCCCATTTTACAGATGAGGGAACTGAGGCACAGAGAAGTTAAGTGACTTGCCCACAGTCACACAGCCGACAAGTGGCAGAGCTGGGATTTGAACTCATGACCCCTGACTCCAAAGCCCGTGCTCTTTCCACTGAGCCACGCTGCTTCTCTGTACTAAGCACTGGGGTGGATACAAGCTAATCAGGTTGGACACCATCACTGCCCCATGCAGGGCTTACGGTCTCAATCCCCATTTTACAGATGAGGTAACTGAGGCACCGAAAAATGAAGTGACTTGCCCACTTCAAGTGGCAGAGATGGGATTAGAACCCATGACCTTCCAACTGCCAGGCCTGTGCTCTATACACTATGCCATGCTGCTTCTCTTATCTAATTTCATGATGGATCTGATTGATTTCTGGAAAGTTACAACCTTTCTCAATTGTCTGGGATAACCACAATGCTAAAAATTTTTCCTGAAAAGTAACCATGGAGTTTTGAAGCTTCCTAGTACTATGAGAAGACTAAAAGGGATTAAAATTGCCAACTAAGGCTTTTTATTAGGGGGGCAAGGGAAGAGGTCAGAAACAAAGTATTTTCCATTCCAGCTTGGCTGAGCAGTACTCGCAACCCCTAGAGCACCTCTCCTATACACTGGGGACATTCACATATTCCTAGTGGGTTCTTGTTTCTCTGAAATAAATTACTAATACCATGATTGGGCATGTACAAACTCTCTCTCTCTCTCTCTCTCTTGCTGTCTCACTCTGTCTCACACACACACACACACTCTCTCACAGGGGAACAATGGCCAATGAGCTGTAGAACATTTGGCTCTTTTAAACTAAGTTCTGCTCCTGAAACAATCAAGACTTTCATCAGAGGACCAGGAACTTAGGAAAGTTCAGAGAATCTGGGCAGTTTTATTCAGAGAACCAGGTGCTCCCACACCAAAGGGAATTTTAAAATTCTAGTCATGCATTATTTTTCAAACACCAATATTTTAACACCTCACAAGCTACCTTTAATCCCTCAACTCACTCCCTAGATAAACTTCATTCGCTCTCTTTCACTACCAACCTCTTGGTCACCCCCTTTGCCTCCTTGAAACTCCTGCCCTCTGACATCTGGTAGGCCACTGTTCTCTCCAACTTCAAAGCTCATGTAATAATAATTGTGCTATTTTTTAAATGCTTACTATCCTATCTTGTAATGATAATAATGTTGATATTTGTTAAGCGCTTACTATGTGCAGAACACTGTTCTAAGCCCTGGGATAGATACAAGGTAATCAGGTTGTCCCACGTGAGGCTCACAGTTAATCCCCATTTTACAGATGAGGTAACTGAGCACAGAGAAGTGAAGTGACTTGCCCAAAGTCACACAGCTGCCGAGTGGCAGAGCCAGGATTCGAACCCATGACCTCTGACTCCGAAGCTCAGGCTCTTCCCACTGAGCCACGCTGCTGAACTTGTCAGGTTGGACACAGCCCCTGTCCCACATGGGGTTCATAGTCCTAATCCCCATTTTCCAGATGAAGTAACTGAGACACAGAAAAGTTAAGTGACTTGTCCAAGGTTGCATAGCAAACAAGTGGCGGAGCCGGAATTAGAACCCGTGACATTGTGATTCCCAGGCCCGAGCTCTATCCACTGTGCCATTATATCTCTACCAGGAGGTCCTCCCTTATCAATCTCTTGGAAGCACTTGGAAGAGTACAATACCACTGGTAGACAAGATCCTTACCCTCACCCTCCCTAACCTCCTCTTGCACTTCTGTAAGTATCTTTGTGCTCTATTGCTTCCTCCCTTTATTTTAGTGTCTGTCTTCCTCCATTAGACTTTACGATCATTGAGGGTAGGGTCACGTCTACTAACCCTATTCTCCATCACTACCCACTCCTCTAGAGTATTCGACCATAAACTCCCCTCTAGACTGCAAGCTCAATGTGGGCAGGAAAAGTGTCTACCAACTCAGTTATACTGTACTCTCCCAAGCACTTAGTACAGTGCTCTGCACACAGTAAACACTCAATAAATATAATTCATTGATTGATTCCTACCATGGGTTCAACTACCATCCCTACACGGAAGATTCCTAAATCCACCTCTCCAGGTGTAACCTCTTGTGAGGTGAGAAGATTCTGAAAATTGTGAAGGCAGAAGTGACAGAATTCAGTGGCAGAATGAGTTATGTCGGTAGACTGTAAGCTCACTGTGGGTGTCTACCAATTCTATTATTTTGTACTCTCCCAAGTGCTTAGTATAGTGCTCTGCACACATTAAGCTCTCAGTAAATACCACTGATTGATTTATAGGGAAAGTGATAATGCCTAGGTTTTAGGCTTGTGAGATAGGGAGGCTAGAGGTGCTGCAGTGATGGGAAAGACAGGATGAAGACAGGGTTTGGGTGGGAAGATGAGGAGTTCTTTTTTGGACATGGCATTATCAGGACATCCAAATAGGATGCCCTGAAGGAAGGAAGAAATACATGCGAGGATGCAGAGAAGGAGAGTGAAGAGAAATTAAAAATGGGAGAGGGAAAGCCATCCTGGAGCAAAGAAATGAAGATGCTGAAATTTGTCTTGGAGAAGTCAATTGTTGATATAAAGTTCAATAATATATTTATTAGGAATTAAGCATTCCAATGTTGATGGACTGAATGTAAATATCACTTAGTGATTCTCCATGAAAAATAAATGCACTGGGTCAAATACCTCGCCGTGCTCCAGTGGGACAAGTCTAGAATAGTAAGAGGTGCATATCACTTCATCATCTCTCTTGTAAGTAGGTGGCCCCAGTCTTGGTGTGATATTATAGCGAGTCAAACACTCAGTGTCACTAATTGCATAGTACTGCCAAGGTGTGAACTTGGTGCCATCCAGCGAGCGTTCCAAAATCCAGTTTCCAGGACGGGGAGAATTGGCCGCTTTGATGATGACGTAGGCCACTTGAAATATCTGAAAAATAAAAAAAAGGGAAAATTAAACTTTCACACCACAATATCACCACAAAACTTTCACACCACAATTCCAAATATGATCTGCTGATCACCAAACACCCAAAATCTTTTTGATGAAGACATTTTGCCTAAAATTTTTCAAATCACATAAATCGAAAATGTGATTTTTTTAATGGCCCTGGTAAGCCTGTTGCTATGAAAATGTATGGTATTAAGATCTAAAAGAAGTGCATAGTGGTGAAATTTTCTTACACTTTCCTTTCTTCGGATTTCTGTGCCTGAATGCTGACCTGAGCACAACAGAGATTATTTTTGTGTTTAACATTTTTTAAATGAGGAATAGACCCCTGAATATGATACTGAAAAAGGAATTACAAGCTGTACTGTGACAGAGAGACAAGAATCAAGTTAAAGAAATAGATGTCATCATTACAATGAAGTTAACTAGCCAGGGGACAAATGGTGTGTGAGCTCTGTAGTTTTCAATTCCTAATAATTGGGGGTATTAGAATGTTTGGTACTAATTGTTTACAATTTTTTCCAAGGCTGTGAATTTTTCTCTGGAGTAGAGATCATGCATTCTACTCTGTAAGACATGAAGGTGGCCACATTTTTTAATACTCAGGCTAATAGAGAGTTTTCAAAATAAGAATAAATTTTAGAAATTGTCCCACATTTTCAAAGACATCGACATCATCAAATATTCATGAGAAACCACACACAAGAAAAGAATATACTTGGGATGGGAGTGCAGGACACTGGATAACTTCTGGGGCAGGAAGGAAGAGCAAAATGGGAAAGGGATAAGAGTCATTGGAGCAATTGTTAAAATTTCTTTCAGATTGATGGTGGGCCTGGTTTGCTGATCTTGGTGTGAATGAGGATGTCTAATTTATTAGACTGTAGTCCTCTCCCTCTCTTTCTCTCCTCAGGAAATTCAGTCTAAATGCTGAGCAATCTCAATGTCACCTGGAACCCACTTCCTCAATCAGAGTTAATTATTGAGTGCTTATTATGAGGACTGTACTAAATTAAATTGATTCTTGGGGACTTAAATATCCTATTGATATTCCTGATGACCCTTCTGCTGCCTGCATTCTATTAATCCTTTCTATGCTCCACCCCAACTCACCTACTCACCAACTTGGATACTCACTAGATTTCATCATCTCTAGCTACTGCACAATCTATCACAGATACCTCCTTCCCACAAATCTGTCCTGTTCCCTCACAGGGACCTCCAGTCTTTTGACCCCGATCCAACTTCCTCGAATCATCTATCGAGAGCTCACCTCCTCCAGGAGGCCTTCCCAAACATAGCCCTCCCCTTCCCTTTGCCCCTCCTCCCCTCCCCAGTACCCCTACTCCCTCCCTCTGCTCTACCCCCTTCCCCTCCCACAACACTTGTGTATATTTGTATATGTTATTTATTACTCTATTTTATTTATTTATTACCACTTACGGCAGGTAAGTGGTAGAGCTGGGATAAGAACCCAGGTTCTCTGGTTCCCAGGCACATGCTTCATCCACTAGGCCATGCAGCTTCCCTTGTTCTGCTTCACTTGGACTCTCCCAAGTGCTTCTTATTTTGCTATGCACTTAGTGGGTGCTAAATAAATACCGCCGCTTGACTGATCAAATGCTTGAGTATAAAGTATCTCTCCTACTAGAAGGCCCTTAACTTTGTTCCGGAAGGTTCCCAGGCAAGGTTTGACCTGTGGCTAGCCTGCATATTCAATCTCCCTTTGGTGTCATGGTTGGATAGGTTCGTGTTTGCTTCTTTACACTAACTGCTAGCCCACTTGTTCTAAAATAGATTTGATGAAAGAGCCTTTTAGAGGTAGTTTTACACTTTCACCTCTATGGTGAACATAGTACCATTAATCCATAACATGAATTGCTCAACCCTTGAATTTCCTCACAGAGGTGTTCGTTCCAGGAGGTCTAGTCTACAGTCTACATCGCTGCCCTCAATAGAGATTCTGCATATCTGCACTAAGAAGGGAGAACAAGGTTTTTCCCTTTAGAAAAGCTTACTGTTGAAAGAAGATTCCAGCTCTTCTAAACCAGAAAGACTCACCTAAACAACTTTTAAAATGGGACAGATTCAAATGAGGGCAATTAATTGTGTCTTCACAATGCGTTTTATGTAGACTTTTCAATGAAAAGACTTTTCAACCAAGTAGATGAGCTTCAGATACTTTTTCTACACACACCACCCCTCCCTTTCCATCATTGGAACCCACAGTCCTGCCATGGGTGACCAAACTGCCTCTTCGCTTGTTACACAGTCAACTGGACAACAAGTGATCTATTTCTAATTACAGAGAGGATTTTTCCATGGCTGTAAAGTCATAATACTTTGGCCAAAACTCCAACTGATGCAGCTAATTTTAAATCCAGTTTCAACAAGACACCTTTGATGAAATGCAAACTTCAGCCTCAGCTACTGAAATCAGGCAATGTGACATCGCTTAAAAAATAAACTGGCATTTGCTGAACACAAGGGGCATCAAGCAACATAGAAATGAGATCATAAATTTCGATCAAATAGAAATCTTCATAAAAGAGTGCTTAAAAAAGTGTATTACAACATTTTCCACTCTCTCTCAGACATGGACCATTGAGTTTCATAAGTATTTCATGTGACCTAATGGAAAGAGCATGGGACTTGGAATCAGAGGACCTGAGTTCTAATTCCAGCTGTACCACTATCTGCTGCATGACCTTGGGCAAGTCACTTAACTTCCCTGTGCCTATGTTTCCTCAAGTGTATAGGGAGGATGAAATACTTGTTCTCCCTCCTACTCAGCCTGTGAGCCCCATGTGGGATGTGGACTATTTCTGATCTGACTACCTTTGGACTACTACAGTATTTTGTACACTGCTCAGCACACAGTAAGTGCTTAACAAATACCATTATTATGAATTACTATTTCCTTCTGGAACTGTAAAGGTTGCAGTATGCTTATTAATTTTCCCAATAATTTTATATTCCTAAAATAACAAGGCTATGAGGCAGACAGCTATGAAGTGGCAATACAGAACTAACATGCAGCAACTACTTATTAGCCTCCTTTTTATCTTCAGGAACATAAAATTTTTAGAATAAGAAATCCACAGGAAGAAAAAAAATGCAATCAGATATTTTTTTAAGAAACAATCCTTGGACAGTCATTTTATAGGAGCAGAAAAAGATCATACAGTCAGTGATATCAAATTTAGATAAAACTTAAATGCAGGTCTGAGTGCTTGCTTTAGAGAAGCAGCGTGGCTCAGTGGAAAGAGCACGGGCTTTGGAGTCAGAGGTCATGAGTTCGAATCCCAGCTCTGCCACTTGTCAGCTGTGTGACTGTGGGCAAGTCACTTAACTTCTCTGTGCCTCAGTTACCTCATCTATAAAACGGGGATTAAGACTGTGAGCCCCACGTGGGATGTCCTGATTCCCCTGTGTCTACCCCAGCGCTTAGAACAGTGCTCGGCACATAGTAAGTGCTTAACAAATACCAACATTATTGCTTTAGTAGTTTATCGCTAATTTATAGACTTTCATTCATTCATTCAATTGTATTTATTGAGAGCTTACTGCATGCACAACACTGTACTAAGCACTTAGAAAGTACAATTCAGCAACAGATAGAGAAAATCCCTACCCAACAACGGGCTCACAGACTTGAATGGGGGAGACAGACAACAAAACAAAACAAGTAGGCAGGCAACAATTCAAATATGTTTCCCTAAATTGGTTAAAAAATGACTAGATTGGGAAACCAAAATACTCAATTAAAACCTTAATATGTTAAAAGACATGATCAATTAATGAATCAGTAGTATTTGAGTGCCTATTTTGTGTAGAGCATTGTACTAAAGCCTTGGGAAAGTACAACAGAATGGTTCCTCCAGCATCCTATTTTCACTGTCAGGAACAGAACACTGGACAGGAATTGTTTGCCAATTCTATTGTAACCCCTCCAAGCACTTAGTACAGGTCTCTAAAGAGTCCTCCAAATTTTTTAAATGGTATTTATTAAGCATTATGTGTCAGGCACTGTACTAACCACTGGGATGGATACAAGGTAATAATGTTGGACACAAGTCCATGTCCCACATGGGGCTCACAGTCTTAATCCTCATTTTACAGATGAGGGAATTTAGGCACAGTGAAGTTAACTAACTTGTCCGTGGTCACCCAACAGACAAGTGGCAGAAGCAAAATTAGACCCCAGGTTCTTCTGACTCCCAGGCCTGTGCTCTATCCACTTGACCACGCTGCTTCCCATAATACTCAGTTATTGATTGACTGACTGGACATTGGTCTGACCTAGGATGACGAGGCTTATATGGTTTGATGTTTAGATGTTATGAGATAGAAGAATGGAAAGGAAGATTGGAGAAACAGATTCTGCCAGAAGTAAAGCCTATTTTCACTCACAGTGATATATTTGTCATCATTTACAACACATCGTTATCCTTCCTGAAGATGACTAGCATTAGTGCAACAAGTAACTAAAAAATCATTTAACCCAAGACAAGAAAACTGATTCACTTCCACTGGATTTTTCAGGCTTTCTAAGCTAATGTGTTAGAGTGAAACCTCTACATGAAAGCTGGACTGTGAGACCAAGGTGGGACAGGGACTGTGTCCCAAATTATTATAGCATATAATAATAATAATAATTAATGATGGTATTTGTTACGTGCTTACTATGTTCAAAGCACTGATTTAAGCACTGGGGTAGATGCAAGGTAATCAGGGTGTCCTACATGGGGCTCACAGTCTTAATCCCCACTTTACAGATGAGGTAACCGAATCACAGAAATTTAAGTGACTTGCCCAAAGTCACACAGATAAGCGGCGGAACTGGAATTAGAACCCACGGCCTCTGACTCCCAAGCCCATGCTCTTTCCACTAAGCCATGCTGCTTCAATATATTCACTCATTCATTCCTTCAATCGTATTTATTGAGTGCTTACTGGGTGCAGAGCACTCTACTAAGCGCTTGGAATGTACAATTCGGCAACAGATAGAGACAATCCCTTCCCAACAACGGGCTCATAGCCTATCTAGCCCAGAGTTTAGTACAGTGCTTGGCACATAGTAAGCACTGAAAAATACCACAATTATTACTATTTTGGATCCTGAAAGAGTCTAATCCTTCCTCAGAACCAGTTTACCAAGTAGGTATATTGTTTCTTCCCATTATGTGATGAAAACCCTGAAAATCCTTCTAAGACCACATTGGCAGAGGTTGAAAATTCATGGAATTAGTAGGTACTCCCAAAATAAGTGAAGTAGAAACTTGATAATTTAAGGGAAAAAGAATATTCATTCATTCACTGAATCCTATTTATTGAGCGCTTACTGTGTGCAGAGCACTGCACTAAGCACTTGAAAAGTACAGTTTGACAACAGAGACAATCCCTACCCAACAATGGGCTCAAAGTCTAGAAGGGGGGACAGACAACAAAACAAAACAAGTAAAGAGACATCAATAGCATCAATATAAACAGATAGAATTATAGATTCATTCATTCATTCAATAGTATTTATTGAGCGCTTACTATGTGCGGAGCACTGTATTAAGCACTTGGAATGTACAAATCGGCAACAGATAGAGACAGTCCCTGCCCTTTGACGGGCTTACAGTCTAATCGCGGGAGACAGGCAGACAAGAACAATGGCAATAAATAGAGTCTAGGGGAAGAACATCTCATAAAAACAATGGCAAATAAATAGAATCAGGGTGATGTGCATCTCATTAAACAAAATAAATAGGGTGATGAAGATATATACAGTTGAGCGGATGAGTACAGTGCTGAGGGGTGGGACGGGAGAGGGGGAGGAGGAGAGGGAAAGGGGGGAGAAGAGGGTTTAGCTGAAGAAAGGTGAAGGGGGGGTAGAGGGAGCAGAGGAAAAAGGGGGGAGCTCAGTCTGGGAAGGCCTCTTGGAGGAGGTGTAGATATATACACATCATTAATAAATTAAATAGAATAATAAATATGGACATATATATACAAGTGCTGTGGGGTGAGGAGGAGGGTAGAGCAGAGAGAGGGAGTCGGGGTGACGGGGAGGGGAGAAGAAGAGGAGGACAACATGACCTAAGAGTTAGTTTCTAATGGAAGGAAAAGAAAAAATGGGGTCCTTGAGCTATAATGAAGATAAACAAACACTGGCCAGAGAAACAAATGGAGGGGAAGCAAAAATAAATACTGAAAGAGTTTCCTCAAAGTTCAATCTAATGTCAGGGTCTTCAGCAGAAAACAATTGGGAAGGATTTTTCTCAAATGATCTGAGCAAGCCTCATTCATATTAACCAAATTTCTGATTTAAAACCTTCTTATTTCTTGTTTTCAACTCCTCAGTGATTTCAATAGCTTAGAGCTTCCCAAATCCTGATCCTATTATGTCTTTTACTTCTGCTGAAATAATAATAATAATGGTATTTGTTAAGCTCTTGGTATGTTCCCAGCACTGTAATACATGCAAGATAATGTGGTTGGACACAATCCCTGCCTCATATGGGATTTACAATCTAAGAGGGAGAGAGAACAAGTATTGAAACCGCAATCTTTAAATGAGGAAATTGAGGCACAGAGAAGGTAAGTAACTTGCTCACAATCATACAGGAGGCAAAATGTAATAGTTAAATAGAGATATGGGTATTTTAATGCCTCACTTAGTTTTGACAAGTACAGAAGTGTAGCTTAATGGAAAGAGCATGATCTTGGTTTGAATTCAGGTCCACTTACTCCCAGGCCCAAGTTCTTTCCATTAAGCTACATTTCTTAGTGCACTGTCCTCAGTAAGTGCTCAGTAAATATCATCACTAATGCTATTAACAGTGTCTGGACAGAAATGTGCTGAAACCTGGATTTGCAGAAAACTGTACTTCTCAAAACTAAGTGAGGTATTAAAATACCCCTATGTCTACTTAACTATCACATTTTAACTCAGGGGTCAGAAAATAGCCCAGCTGAGCAACCATTACAGCAAATTCCTTACCTTCAGTAACAGCTGAATCCAAGTATTTTCCAAGGTGTGATGTTACAGTTAATACTATTCAGGAATTTAAAATAATTGCTTTGCATTGGGAAGGTAGGAGAAATAAATTGGATGAGCAAAGTAAACTTAGATAGCTACGTTTATTTCTGCCTATCAGATGAATGGAAAATATGTTTCTTGCCCAAGGTCATACAGTAGACAAATGGCAGAGCTCAGATTAGAACCCAGGTCCTTCTCACTCCCAGGCCTGTACTCTATCCATTAGGCCATGCTGCTTCTCATGCTTGGCACCCCAAAGGAGAACATTTGAGACATGACTGTCATTCTGCTTCTGGGCTTGAAGAAAAATCCTGGAGAGAGATTGTCTCATGTGGATTATGCCACTTTCTGAGCACTGATTTGTCACTATGTAACAGCCACAACAACATGCATCTGAGGCAGTCTGAAAGTGCCAGGATAGACCTGTAGCACAGTGGGGTTGATCTATAGCCAGAGAATCAAACACTAAGTTTAGTCTCCACAGCACTACGCCCTTCCCCATCCTTCCCCCCTCTCTAGATTTGGGAAATCTATCCTTTGTCACTGCCAAGACGGTGGGTAAATCTACCCAAGACTAAATTGAATTGTTTTCCATCATCCCACTCTCTCAACCACAAACTGTGGTTTCGCTGGTTATTAACAATAATAAATGGAGGTTTCCTTTATAAGATGGAGATTTAAAACCTGATCTCCTTCCAGTTTAGACTGTGAGTCCTATGTGGATCAAGCACTGTGCTAAGTTCTGGGGTAGATACAATCAGTACAGACACAATCCTGATCCCACATAAGACTCACAGTTTATTAGGGAAGAACAGGTATTTAATTCCCATGTTACAGTTGAGGAAAATAAAACCCAGAAAAGCTAAGTCTCATAGCGGGCAAGTGCTGGAGCTGAGTTCATTCATTCATTCAATAGTATTTATTGATCGCTTACTATGTGCAGAGAACTGTACTAAGCGCTTGGAATGTACAATTCGGCAACAGAGACAATCCCTGCCCACTGACGGACTTACAGTCTAATCGGGGGAGACAGACGGACAAAGAACAAGCCAACTTAATCACAGTAAATAGAATCAAGGGGATGTACACCTCATTGACAAAATAAATAGGGTAATAAAAATATATACAAGTGAGCACAGTGCTGACGTGAAGGGAAGGGAGACGGGGAGGAGCAGAGGGAAGGGGGGAAAGGGGGCTTAGCTGAGGGGAGGTGAAGGGAGAGCAGAGAAGGAGCATAGGGAGCAGAGGGAAAAGGGGAAGCTCAGTCTGGGAAGGCCTCTTGGAGCAGGTGAGCTCTCACTAGGGCTTTGAAGAGGGGAAGAGAGTTAGTTTGGCAGAGGTAAGGAGGGAGGGCATTCCAAGACAGCGGTAGGACATGGGCCAGAGGTAGATGGCGAGATAGGCATGATCGGGGGACAGTGAGGAGGTGAGCAGCAGAGGAGCAAAGCGTGCGGAGTGGGCAGTAGAAAGAGAGAAGGGAGGAGAGGTAGGAGGGGGCATGGTGATGGAGAGGCTTGAAGCCCAGAGTGAGAAGTTTTTGTTTCTCGCGGAGGCTGATAGGCAACCACTGGAGGTTTTCGAGGAGGGGAGTGACATTCCCAGAGCGTTTCTGTAGGAAGATGATCCGGGCAGCGGAATGAAGAACAGACTGGAGCGGGGAGAGACAGGAGGAAAGGAGATCAGAGAGAAGGCTGACACAATAATCCAGTCGGGATATTATGAGAGCTTGTACCAGTAAGATAGCTGTTTGGATTGAGAGGAAAGGGCGGATCTTGGCAATATTGTAAAAGTGAGACTGGCAGGCATTGTGATGGATTGGATGTGTGGGGTGAATGAGAGAGCTGAGTCATCCAGGTACCTTGTCTCCCAATTCAATATTCTTTCCATCAGGCCACACTGCTTCTTATGCTGATTTTGGTTCTTTCATAAGACCCTAACAAAAGTTCATATTCACAGACTGCAGGAGAAATAATCAATCAATGGCTTTTACTGAGCATTAACTGTGTGTAGAGCACTGTACTAAGCACTTGGTAGAGCTTAGAGTTGTAGACACAACCCCTGATCTCAAGGAACTTACATTTAGAGGAAGAGACAATATTGTACCCTCCCAAGCACTTAGGACAGTGCTCTAAACATAGTAAGCATTAATAGATTCATATAAATAAATAAATTACAGTTATATACATAAGCACTGGGGTGCTGAATGTAATGAAAGTATATAAGTTTAAAGTCAAGTCACTTCACCTAGGATCATGACCCAAATTCTAGAAAACCACTCTAGGGAAACACGAACACTGCAAAGGATCATTAACTTTCCAGGAGAATTGGTTTTGGGAGTCCAGCAAACTCTGAAAGAGGCACGACATCAGATTGAAAGCCAGTTTGTGGTATTTCTACTCTAGTGATTTTGTGATGGCTTCTCACAAGTTTTAGAGTTGTTTTTAAACCCTTGATACTAGCTTACAATGACTTCCAAGTTTCTCCCTCCCCCTAGTTCAATAGTAGCAAATTTCTCAGGGCACCCTAAGTTTACACAGCTGTGCCTCCTAAAAGCTAATCATTTGCACATTCTAATTTGACTCAACAACTTTTCTGGTCCTCATTTCCATACCTTAACTGCAGGGTTATAGACCAGATTCAAAGAAGTCAGTATTTCCCAGCTACCTGTGTATTTCAAATCATCATTTTCTTCTTTTACCCACTTCGACTCACAAAACCAAAGAAAAGCCACTAGCAATACAGAACCTAATGGAAAACTTTTACTATTATCACTTTGGTGTAGAAAAGGCATTAGTAGTGCAGGACCTAAAGAAAAGCTTATTCCATCTTGGACATATATATATATATATATATATATATATATATTTTTTTTTAACTCAGCTCTCTAATATATCCACTGGTAGAAGTATTTTCAAAGAAAGAGTTACAGAAGTATTTTCAAAGAAAGAGTTACAGCATCTATTTCATCCTATAATATTAGTAAAGACTTGTAGAACTAAGAAAGGTTCATTCATTCATTTATTCAATAATATTTATTGAGCGTTTACTTTGTGCAGAGCACTGTACTAAGCACTGGGAATGTACAAATCAGTAACAGATAGAGACAGTCCCTGCCCTTTGACGGACTTACAGTCTAATCGGGGGAGACGGACATTCAAGAACAATAGCAATAAGTGGAATTTAAAGCTTTCCTCATCTCTCAACTAAAAACAGGGTCACTGATAATACCTGGGCTTTCTTTTGCATTCCACACTATTATTCTAAGCCATCGGCCCCTGAATCTGACTCCCTATGAACCAACCTTAAATCGAACATTAAACAATCCATGCCGGATATTGGAGTGAGGGATTTGTCTGACCTTCCTCATCTGTAAAATGGGAGCAATAGAAACAAATGCTTCCTTCCTTTCTTCCAAGAATTGGTGGCGGGGTGACAGAGAGGGGGATGACTGTCAGATGAATTAGATCTGGGGTCCTCCTCCCTGATCTGCATTCAACACAAGACAAGGCATTATTGTCTGGTTTGCCCCAGTGAAGACAAAGGGCAGGACCACAAATCTATTTTCATTCAAATGAACTCACGTGACTTGGGAAATATTTCTATTTTGCCTTCTCATCCCAAATGAAAGCTAAGAAGCAATTCAGTAGTCATTCCAGGGAACAAACTGAAAAGCTAAAAAGACATAACCTATGGAATTTTACTTCAATGAAAGGCTAGTAGTAATCCAGAGGCTTAGTGAGAAAGAGCAAATTGAAAAGATAAAACAACATAATCTGTGGATTGGAAGATGTGTAACTAAAGCTTTTAGAAGTAACCTGCTTTGCAAAGAAATGCATTTTACTGATTTAAAGAGAAAAATACCCCAGCAGTAAAAAAAGTTACTGCTTCCAGGCATTCCAAACTTAAATCTGCATTCCTCAAAGAAGTATTTTTTTGTATATCAGGACAGCTCCAGGCCCCTCTTTGAGTTTAAGGAGAAGAGGAAGACATGCTGGCTAGTTTCCTTGCCAACAAGCTTGACTCACTTAAGAACATATTCCAACACACCATATAAATCAATCTGCACCTTGATTTTGAAAAATTATCTTTGAGGATTGACTTTTAGGCAGTGAGCCTACATAAATGATAACAATAATATATAAAACTTAGGATACAAACACCGCATTGCCATTTAACTACTCCAAGGTGTTACAGCAATATAGGAATTGAGATAAAATCTTCAATAAATAAGCAAAAATTTAAGTGGCCTTTTCCTGACTTGCAACACTGCAAGCTTTGATCTAATTTCAGATTTAGAGAATAGGTTAGTTGTCCTTAAAAGTAATCAGAGAGGACATTTCAGCCCTCCAAGGGTCAACCAGCCTAGGGAGCTTCACATTCTGCTTAATGAAGGAAGGAAAAGTCAGTAGGTTATTGTCAAGCATCCCTTGGCCCAGAGTTAAGTCTACCAGAAACATGCAAAGCTAACCTTAGTGCTGGTGTAGTGCATAGAGCACAGGCCTGTGAGTCAGGAGATCATTGGTTCTAATCCCACCTCGCCATTTGTCTGTTGTGTGACCTTGGGCAAGTCACTTAACTTCTCTGTGTCTCAGTTACCTCATCTGTAAAATGGGGATTGAGACTATGAGCACTATGTGAGACAGGGACTGTGTCCAACCCAATTTGCTTCTATCCACCCCAGTGCTTAGTACAGTACCTGACACGTAGTAAATGTTTAACAAATACCACAATTATTATTACATTGGGGTTCAGACTTCACTCTATGATTCCAGAAGCTGGATCTGTTTCAGGGATATTCGACCTACCTGGGGTCCAAATCAATCAATCATCTGTATTTATGGAGCACTTACTGTGTGCAGAGTCCTATAATAAGCACTTGTGAGAGTACAATAAAGGAATATAACAGACACATTCCCTTCCCACAATGAGCTTATAGTCTAGAAGGGGAGATAGATATCAAAATAAGTAAATAAATTATGGATATGTACTTAAGTGCTGTGGGGCTGGTAACAGGGATGAATAAAGCTTTCTTCAGAAAGGAGAAAATTTAAGAGGCTTGGCTATCAAGCCTATTTATTGAGGCTTACACTGTAATAATAATTATTATTATCATGGTTCTTATACACTTACTAAGTGCCAAGCACTGTTCTAAGCACTGGGCATGATACAAGTTAATCAGGTTGGACCCAGTCCCTGTGCCATATGGGACTCACCCTCTTCTCATTTTACTGATGAAGTAACTGAGGCACAGAGAAATTAAGTGATTTGCCCAAGGTCACATAGCAGACGTTTGTCAGATATGGGATTAGAACCTAGGTCTTTTTGACTCCCAGGCCCATGCTCAATCTACTAAAGCCATGTTGCTTCTCGATACAGAGCACCATACTAACTGCTTGGGAGAGTACATTAGAATTGTTGGCTATATCTCCTGTTGTCACAGAGTTTATGGTCTAGCAGAGGAGATGGAAACTGAAATAAATTACAAGGGGCTGCAAAAGAGTTTAAAGATATATACAGAAGTCCTCCTTGGGTTGGTGTGGTGGAGAGGGACACTGGGGATGTGGAAGAGGTATAATGGTTGCCCAACAATCTCATTAGACAAGCTCCACACGATCATGCCTTAAAGTATGAAGATATTAAACACTCTCCTCCTTATTAACTTCCTCTCCCACTACAACTCTAACCCCAAGGTGCTTAATATGTCTCAGTCTTATCTCTCTCACAGTTGATCCCATGCTCATGCCCTCCTCACTGTCTGGAACTTCTTCCCCCTCCATATCCACTACTTTCTTCCTATCCATGCTCTCCATCTTCAAAGTCCAACTAAAATAATATCTCCTCCAGGAAGCCTTTCCTGACTAACCCCTCACCTATCCACCCTATTTTCCTTCCCTTCTGCACTGCATAGGCCCTTGAGTCTGTACCCCCTAAGGATGTTGATATTCCATAGCACTCATGTACACATCCTTATTCTCTGCTGCTTCCCCTATCTGGAATTTATTTTAACATGTTTCCTCATTAGGACTGTAAGCTCTCTGAGGACAGGGATCAGGTCTATCAACTCTATTGTTCTTTCCCAAGTACTTAGTAAGAGTGTTCAACACAAAATAAGCCTTCAGTAAATACCACTTATTGACTGATAAATTGAAGAGGTCGATAGTGAGAGAGATTTGGTAGGGATCAGAGCTGCTTTAGGGGGTGTCTTGGTTCAGAAATTTCCCAAGGCCACTGAAAAGATAAGGCCAGTAAAATGACTAGAAAGATTCACATCTGCTTAAAGGAGCTGAGTGTGAGGGGCTCTGCGCATTCATTCATTGATTCAAATTTAATGAGCACTTACTGTGTGCAGAGCTCTGTACTATACACTTATAATAATTATGGTACTTAAATGTTTACTATTTGCCAAGCACTGTTCTAAACACTGGGGTGGATATAAGTTAAGCAGATTAGACACAGTCTCTGTCCCACATGAGGCTAACACTCTTAACACTCAGTCTTATCTCTCTCACAGTTGATCCCATGCTCATGCACTCCTCACTGTCTGGAACTCCCCCTCCATATCCACTACTTTCTTCCTATCTATGCTCTCCATCTTCAAAGTCCAACTAAAATAATATCTCCTCCAGGAAGCCTTTCCTGACTAACCCCTCACCTATCCACCCTATTTTCCTTCCCTTCTGCACTGCACAGGCCCTTGGGTCTGTACCCCCTAAGGATGTTGATATTCAACCTCTCCCAACTTCCATAGCACTCATGTGCATATCCTTATTTTACGGATGAGGTAATTGAGGTCCAGAGAAGTTCAGTGACTTGCCTAAGGTCACACAGCAGACATGTGGCGGAGCTGGGATTAGAACTCACAATCTTCTGACTCCCAGGCCCATGTTCTACCCACTAAATCATGCTGCTTCTGTATTGCAACTCCACAGCCTGGCAGTTTCATCATCAAATCCATTATGTAACTTCTTCTCCAGTTATATCCTACAGTTCACCATTCTCCCTACTTTCAAACTCTCCTAAATATCACATTTTCTCCAAGAGACCTTCCCAGACTAAGCTGTTTATTTACCCTATCTGCCCTCCTCTCTGCATCAAATATTGTATTCTCCTAAGAACTTAGTAGTGCTCTGCACACAGTAAGTGCTCAATAAAGACAACTGACAAAATCTGAACTTAATTGCACATCTTAAACACTTGGATACTCACTCCAGTCCCTCAATACGTATATAAATACTCTAATACTTTATGATTTCCCCTATCCCTAATCTATTTTAATGTCTGTCTTCTCCTGAAGACTGTAAGCCCCTTGCGGGCAGGGGTTATGCCTAGCAACTCCGTTGTGTTGTAATTTCCCAAATGCTTAGCACACTGCTCTGCATACTGCACACATTCAATAAATATCATTTATCATTGGATTGATTACAAAAACTCTTAGACATTCCAGAACATGCAACTGAAGTGCAGCCTGGAGATACAGAAAAGCCCCGGACTCTTAAAGATTAAGGCTAGGTGGTGTGTTTTCAACACTGAAAACAGTATTCAACATTGAGAACAGTCAACATTCAAATATTCTGGGAGTCAGAGGGAAATGAGTTCTAATTCCAGCTCTGACACTTATCTGTTGTGTGACCTTAGGCAAGTCATTTAACTTCTCTGGGACTCAGTTCTCTAATCCGTAAAATGGGAATTAAAACAGTGAACCCCATGTGGGTCGTTGTGTCCAACCTGATTAGCTTGTATCTACCAGAGTGCTTAGTACAGTGCCTGGCACATAGCACTTAAATCCAATTTAAAAAACTATTAAAACTTAGTAAATGTTAATGGAAATACCAAAATCCAAATGTCTTCCTGAATATACCTAACTGTTAATTCCTTCTTCCCCACCAGTAACGGCTTTGGGTTATTTTACTGATCACCAGATAATAGGCAGGGAAAGGAAGGAGAGAGGAAAATCAGATCTGGTTGAGTGAAAGGGGATTGAAAACAACTCTGAAAAGGATGTTTGGGATTATCTGTGTGTTTTACCTTTTTTTTTTCATTTGTGTCCAATTAGATGGAATAAAAATTTAACCCCACTGGGGAAACCATCGATGTCCAAAATTGTAAAAATACACAAAAAAAGCTTTTCTGCATTTATTTGATTTTTACATCTCAAGGGCAGGGGTAAAAAATAGTTCAGTCACCCAGATCCCCAAAGTACACTAGAAACTCTGAACAGTGATCCAATTGTGTGGCAGTTAAATTTATTCATGTGAGGCAGACTGAGACACTTCCCTCCAGGGATATGGCATGTGGCCTATAAAGCCTTGCCAGCAGAAGAGACTACTGAGATGTCGGGACTAGGAATCAATGAATCAAGGGAAGCAACATGGCCTAGTGAATAGAGCACGGGACTGGAAGTCAAAGGACCTGGGTTCTACTCCCACTTGCCTGCTGTGTGACCTTGGGCAAGTCCCTTTACTTCCTCTGTGCCTCAGTTACCTCATCTGTAAAATGTGAATTAAGACTATAGGCCCCATGTGGGATAAGGATTGTTTCCAACCCGATTTACTGGTATCCACTCCAGCACTTAGTACGGTACCTGGCACATAGTAAGCCCTTAAATACCACAATTATCATTATTATTCATCAATCAATCATATTTATTCATTCAATAGTATCTATTGAGAACTTACTGAGTGCAGAGCATTGTACTAAGCACTTGGAAAGTACAATTTGGCAACAGAGAAAGACAATCCCTACCCAATAATGGGCTCACAGTCTAAAACAAGTAGACAGGCATCAATAGCATCAATATAAATAAATAGAATTACACATCATTAATAAAATAAATAGAATAATAAATAAGTACATTAATACACAAGTGCTGAGGGGTGGGGAGGAGAGTAGAGCAGTAGGAGGGAGTCAGGGTGATGGGGACGGGAGGAGGAGCAGAGGAAAAGGGGGGCTCAGTCTGGGAAGGCCTCCTGGAGGAAGTGAGCTTACAGTAGTGCTTTGAAGGGGGGAAGAGAGCTTGGCAGATGTGAGGAGGGAGGGCATTCCAGGCCAGAGGTAGGATGTGTGCCAGGGGTTGATGGCAGGACAGGCGAAAATGAGGTAGAGTGAGGAGGTTAGCATAACAGGAGCAGAGGGTGAGGGCTGGGCTGTAGAAGGAGATAAGGGAGGTGAGATAGGAAGGGGCAAAGTGGTGGAGAGCTTTGAAGCTAATGGTGAGGAGTTTTTGTTTCAAGCGAAGGTTGATAGTCAAGCACTGCATATTTTTGAGGAGGGAGGTGACATACCCAGAGCGTTTCTGAAGAAAGATAATCAGGCAGCAGAGTGAAGTGTAGACTGAAGTGGGGAGAGACAAGAAGTTGGGAGATCAGAAAGGATACTGATGCAGTAATCCAGTCGGGATATGATGTATTAACAAGGTAGTGGTTTGGATGTAGAGGAAAGGGTGGATCTTGGCGATGTTGTGAAGGTGAGACTGGCCGGTTTTGGTGATGTGCTTGCTGATGTGCTTGGTGACATGCTTACTTATTGAGTGCTTACTGTGTACAGAGCACTGTACTAAGCTTTTAGGTGAGTAAACACCAAAGAGTTGGTAGTCACTTCACCTGTCCACAAGGAGCTCAAGGTCTGGGGGAGACAGCTATTAAAATAAATAAAGCATGGATATATACCTAAGGGTACGTGGATCTGTGGCCTGTGGGCCGTGGAAATTTGCCCCACTCTCACCCCACAGCACTTATGTGCATATCTTTAAATTATATGCTATCAATTATTTATTTAAATTAATGTCTGTCTCCCCCTCTAGACTGTGAGATTCTTGTAAATTGTACAATATAGATTCAACTATTCATCCTGTTGCTTAGTCTGTGAGCCGCCTGAGGGACAGGAACTGTGTCTGACCTGATTAACTTGAATCTACTTCAGCACTGAGAACAGTGCTTGACACTTAGCCTGTGCATAATACCTTGAAAATAAACCATAAGGACAGCATACTTATTCATAATTAAGTCAATTATGCAAATGACTGCACAAGTGAAGTGGAAGGGATTAAGAGGGATATATGTATATAAGCATATATATTATACATTACATATGTATAATATATGCATTAATATATATTATAATAATAATGTTGGTATTTGTTAAGTACTTACTATGTGCAGAACACTGTTCTAAGCGCTGAGGTAGATAAAGGGTAATCAGGTTGTCCCACTTGAGGATCACAGTTAATCCCCATTTTACAGATGAGGTAACTGAGGCACAGAGAAATTAAATGACTTGCCCAGTCACACAGCTGCCAAGTGGCAGAGCCGGGACTTGAACCCATGACCTCTGGCTCCCAAGCCCAGGCTCTTTCCACTGAGCCACACTGCTTCTCTAAGCTTATCTTTTCTAGCTTCTCTAGCTTTTCAGGTAGGACATGTCCCGGTCCCACATGGGGTTCACAGTCTTAATCCCCATTTTACTAATGAGGTAAACGTGGCAGAAAGAATAATAATAATGTTGGCATTTGTTAAGCTCTTACTATGTGCAGAGCACTGTTCAAAACGCTGGGGTAGATACAGGGTCATCAGGTTGTCCCACGTGAGGCTCGCAGTTAATCCCCATTTTACAGATGAGGTAAGTGAGGCACAGAAAAGCTAAGTGACTTACCCACAGTCACACAGCTGCCAAGTGGCAGAGCTGGGATAGTTAAGTCACTTGTCCATGATCACACAGCAGACGAGTGGCGTACTTGGGATAGAACCCAGGTCTTCCGACTCCCAGGCCCATACTTTTTCCACTGTGTCACACTGCATCCCACCTTTGCTTTCTATTATTACTCATCATGGGACAAAGCTGGAATCTCCCTGTTATAGGAACTCCAAGGACTCTAAACCTTTTAAATCCCAGATTCCTTATTAGGGATTAATCTTTCCAAGGCCAACCCAAAGTATATAATTTCATAAGAAAATCCACCAATACAAACCTTCTTCCTCAGAAGGTACTCTATTGGTTGTTAGCTAGGAAATGTCACCTAAAAGCATGACTGTTACTTTAATCTTATAAAAGCACAGATACATTTGAAGAAAAAGAAATAAAGATTCTTCTTTAACTGGCAATATTTCCTAATAAATAAATAAAGGTGTAAACTAAGAAAATGTTTGAAAAGAACAATTTATTGACCAAACCATATATGTTCACCCGCATGCCTGCCACTGAATTTGGCCGCTCCCAGGATAAGAGTTCCACATTAAATATGAAGATATGAATGGGCCAAAAATAATGAAGCTTAAACACATTTTATACAGTTTTGGGGGGTTAAAAAAATTATCCAACTGGGCCTGTTGGACGGCCTTCTCTTCCCTCTGCATCTTGCTCAAACCTGTTTATCATTAACAGGGCTCAATTCAAGGTCTAAGAACTCCCTGAGAGCTCCCTGACCCTGGGAAAGCTTTTTGAAGCTTTAGAAAAGCTATCTGCATTTGAATCATGTAGTCCAAAGAGATCTCTTTCTCTTGGCTCAAGAAATAATTAAATAAGGCAGCAACAGGATAAGAAGAGGAGAAAGGAAAAAGCATCTCAGTGGAAAACATTTTCCATAAGATCTGAGCTAGTGCGAAGAAGAGCCTGTGAGAATAGCTGTAGTTTGTAGATACAGAAGATAATAGGAAATTTAAAACAAAAACAGAGGGCAACTTCACTCTTGCATTTCCAAAAGAAAAGTGTACTAAATGATACATTTTCTGATTTTAACCAAGGTGGAAAAAATATTATTCTTCAATTCATTCCTTCTGCAAATCATATATGCTGTTAAACTATGCATTAATGGATTCTTGTTCAAAGAAGCAAAAAGAAATACACCCTGCACAGCATAGCCAAGTGAATAGAGCAGAGGATCAGAACTGGGTTATCCAAGTTCAAGCCCAGCTCTGACACCTGCTGTGTAACCTTTTGCATATCACTTAAAATCTCTGTGTCTCAGTTTTCTCATCTAAAAATGGGGATAAAATTTTTTGTTCTCCTTTCCTCTTAGACTGTGAGCTCCATGTGGGAAAGAGCGTGTAACTGATTTGATCCTTTTTTATGGCACTTGTTAAGTATTACTATGTTTCAAGCCCTTTTCTGAGGCCTGGGGTAGATAGGAATTGATCGGGACAGATACAGTCCTTGTCCCACATGGGGGTCACAGTCTAAGTAAAAGGGAGAGCACATATTGAGTCTCCATTTTGCAGTAGAAGAAATTAAGGTACAGAGTAGTTGTGACTTGCCCAACATCACCTAGCAGGCAGATGGTAGAGCTGGGATTAGAACCCAGTCTTCTGGTCCCCCCGGCCTGTGTTTGATCCACCAAGCTATGCCACTTCCACATTGTTATCTTATATATACTCAGACCCTGATATATAGTAATTGTTTAAGCAATATCACTGTTATTTTTTTCCACAATAAATGTTAATTCCACATTATACCTGCATTAGAATCTAAGTATGCTTCAAAAATCAGTTTTAAGTATCATTAGAAATAGGTCTCTAAGGAGCATGTCCTAATGGAAGAGGACAGGCCTGGGAGTCAGGACGTGGCTTCTAATCCTGGCTCCCATACTTGTTGCTGTGTGACCTTGGGCAAGTCACTTTGCTACTCTGTGCCTCAGCTGCCTCATCTGTAAAATGGGGATTAAGACTGTGAGCTCCATGTGGGACAGGGACTGTGTCCAACCTGATTAGCTTATTTCTACCCCAGTGCTTAGAACAATGCTTGACACGTAGTAAACACATAAAATGCCATTATTGATATTATTAATACCCTCTACATCATCTTCTACAAAGTCCTAGGAAATTACCATTTTTAACATAAGTTAAAGGGCTGTTAAACTCTCTGGGAAACCATGTTGGGGGTGAGTGTCTGCCAGAGCTGAATGGTTAAAATGGGGCTGCTTCTGCTTATCCCCAAGGCAGTGTAATTCTTTATTCTTTAATTCACTTTAATGATCTGTTTTTTCCATATCTGCCAGAGTTTAATGGTTAAGTTGTGGTTACGTTGGTGCTGCCTCTGGTTCTTAAATAAAAATAAATAAATGTTGGTATTTGTTAAGCGCTTACTATGTGCAGAGCACTGTTCTAAGCGCTGGGGTAAACACGGGGGAATCAGGTTGTCCCACGTGGGGCTCACAGTCTTAATCCCCATTTTACAGATGAGGGAACTGAGGCACAGAGAAGTTAAGTGACTTGCCCACAGTCAGACAGCTGACAAGTGGCAGAGCTGGGATTCGAACTCATGAGCCCTGACTCCAAAGCCCGTGCTCTTTCCACTGTGCCACACTGCTTCTTCTCAACCCAATTCAATTCTTTATTCTTCTGTTCACTAAATGGTCTGGTTTTTTTTTTCCCAGGCCTTTAATGTATTAGCCTTACTTAACCCAGACTCCCTGTCCAGCCTTGTGCCAAGTTGTCTCAAGTTGCCTCATGCCTCTACTTTCTCCACAAACATACTGCATTTCACTGAACAGGAATCCAATAAATCAGAGAGTTGAGAATCCAGGTTCTCACTTAGCAGAAGAAGAAACTAACCCAATGAGAATTGCTTGGGAGTCAGAGGTCATGGGTTCTAATCCTAGCTCCACCTCTTGTCAGCTGTGTGACTGTGGGCAAGTCACTTAACTTCTCTGTGTCTCAGTTCCCTCATCTGTAAAATGGGGATGAAGACTGTGAGCCTCATGCGGGACATCCTGATGACCTTGTATCTACCCAGTGCTTAGAACAGTGCTTGGCACATAGTAAGGGCTTAACAAATACCAAAATTATTAACCAAAAATCATGAGAGAAAAGGACCCAGCTGTTAAGGCTTCCAGGGTGTTTAGGCTTACCACTGCTTTACAACGCTACAATCCAACTATTACTAGACCTGGGTATTACTAACAATAATAATTATGGTACTTGTTAAACACCTAATATGTGCCCAGCAATGTTCTAAGCACTGGTGTAAATGCAAGTCAATCAGGTTGAACCCAGCTCCTGTCCCACATGTGGCTCACACTCTTAATACCCACTTTGCAGATGAGTCTTAATACCCATTTGGCAGATGAGATAACTGAAGTACAGAGAAGTGACGTGACTTGCCAGAAGTCACACAGCAGACACATGGCAGAAGCAGAATTAGAACCCAGATTCTTCTGACTCCCAGGCCTGTGCTTTACCTACTAAGCCACTCTGTTGCAACTGAGATGGCTGAAGAAGCCCATTCCTCAGTTTAGCCCCAGTCCTAAACACTTTTTAGCTCTCACTGTTGGAGGTTAACCCCTCACCAGTGCTCAAAGTAGCCTGCCCCTTGGAAATGTTGCCATCTAAGCTGTCTGACTGTTCCTGTTGTTCTCAGCTTCCCCAGGCATGTCACCTTGTGTTTCCCTTGGCCCTTCAAATGGTTCTTCAAGCCACCAGCTCCTCATCACCACACTTCAAGCCCTTATACAGCAGCTGCTCTTGTTCACAGCTGTGAGCTATCCTCCTCACAATTTTGCTCCAGGAATACAGGTCTACAACCAGCAATGTTTCACTAAGAGGCGACTGGATATGTTTTTCTGTGGTGTTTTTGGTTTATTTGGGTTTTTTTTAATGGGATTTGTTAAGCATTTATTATGTTCCAGGCAGATCCAAGCTAATCAGTTTGGATACAGTCCCTGTCCCATATGCCGCTCACAGTCTTCATCCCAATTTTACAGATGAGGGAACTAAAGTAAAGAGAAATAAAGTGACTTGCCCAAAGTCACACACAGCAGTTGATTGTGGGCAGGGAATCTGTCAATTTCCTATTTTAATGTACTCTCCCAAGCACTTAGTACAGTTCTCTGTACACAGTAGGCACTCAATAAATGCAATTAAATGAATGAAGTGTTAGAAGAGGGATTAGAACCCAGTCCTTCTGACTCTGAGGGCCAAGCTTGATCCATTGGGCCATGGTGCTTCTGAGCCACTTTATTCTCAAGAATGTCCTGTCATTTTAGTTTTCCTGATGCCTCACTGGCTCCAGCCATCAGGAGACTGAAAATGATCCCAGGACCAGGGCTGACATGGAAATCATCCCAAGGTCTGATCTTTCAGAACACAAGCTATGTGTCAGTTCAGGGCAACCTATGCAAATTTAAAGCCTTTCTTTAGCAATGCTAAGCTGAATGTTGCCATGGAATTCTGTTATCTAAGGAACTCACAGTCCAGCGATTCAATAATAGACAATGAAATTAAAAAAGGGTTGAGAAGACCAGCATGAGCTTTGCAAATGTTATAAATCTTATTCTGCCTTTCCACACATTAATATACACAGACAGTCACTCATTCCTTCTTACAGTTTAAAAGCAAACAAACTTTTCAAGAAGAAAGATTCCAGAGCTTGATATCTGTGGAATTTAGGAATACACAGGCATATTTTTTTATATCACTTATTAAGCTCTAACTAAAGACCAAACAATTGTGCTAAAATCTGGAACATAGGAAGTAGGAAAATTAAAAAGTAGACCTTTGCTCTTTGGAGAAGTTAAGTATACTAAGTGACCCATTTCCAGATTATAAAATCAGAGAAAATTTAGGAACTCCACAGGACTCACAACTGTTACCATTTTACAGATGAGGAAACCAAAGCCCAGAGAGGTTAAGTGACTTCCCCAAGGTCACACAGCAGACAAGAGACAGAACTGGGACCAAAACCTAGGTCTCCTGATTTTCAGACCCATGTCTTTCCATTAGGGAGCCCAAGAAAGCATCCTGGATTTCCCCAGCAGCTAAAATGGAATTTTTAAAATGGTATTTGTTCAGTGCTTACTATGTAGCAGGCAGTGTACTATGTGCTGGAGTAGATACAAGCTAGTCAGGCTGGATACCGTCCCTGTCCCACATGGGGCTCACAATCTTAATCCCCATTTTACAGTTGAGATAACTGAGGCACAAAGAAGCTAAATGACTTTCCCAAGGTCACACAGCAGACAAGTGGCAGAGTCAGGATTAGAACCCAGCTCCTCTGAATCCCAGGTTCATGCGCTTTCCCCTAGGCTATGCACCTTCCCCTGTAGACGAATGATTCTACAGATAGCATAAGGTGAGTCGAGATAGGAGGGGGCAAGGTGAGTACTTTAAAGCCAAAGGTGAGGAGTTTTTGTTTCATATGGAGGTGGATGGGCAACCACTGGAGTTTTTTGAGGAGTGGGGAGAAATATTCTGAACATTTTTGTACAAAAATGATCCGGGCAGTAGAGTGAAGTATGAACTGGAGTGGGGAGAGACCGGAGGCTGGGAGGTCAGCAAGGAGGATAATGCATTAATCCAGGTTGGATACGATGAGTGATTGCATTAACATGGTAGAAGTTTGGATGGAGAGAAAAGGGTGGATTTTAACAATGTTGTAAAGGAGGGACCAGCAAGATTTAGTGATGGATTGAATGTGTGGTTGGAATCACAGAGAGGAATCACGGAAAACACCAAGGTTACGGGCTTGTGAGACAGGAAGGATGATGGTGCTGTCTACAGTAATGAGAAAGTCAAGGGGAGGACAGGGGTTTGGGAAGGAACATAAGGAGCTCTGTTTTGGACATGTTAAGTTTGAGGTGACAGGAGGACATCCAAGTAAAGATGTTTTGAAGGCAAGAAGAAATGCAAGACTGCAGAGAGAGATTTGTTCAAGACAATTCTTATAATGAATCAATTAATCAATTGTATTTATTGTTTACTGTGTGCAGAGCACTGTACAAAGACTCGGGAGAGTACAATATAAATGAGTTAGTAGACATTCCCTGCCCACAAAAAGCTTACAGTCTAGAGGGGGAGATAGACATTAATGTAAATAAATAAATTACAGATATGCCCACAAGTGCTGTGGGGCTGAAGAAGGGGTAATAAAGGGGTGCAAATCCAAGTGCAAGGGTGAATGAATAATAATAATAATTATTACCATTATTAATAGTAAAAAAAAATGATAAATCTCATTTTAAATAAAATGTTTAGTTTTATCTGTGTACTCCTAAATAAAGCCTTTGTATTAAATTAGTTGGTAGGGCACTGCCAAACTTCACAAATCAGATTAAATGAGCAGCATGAAGCTGTGGTTTGGATGCCCAAAGTATTACTTTGAAAGGAAAATAAATATTTCCACCGCTGTGATTTCTTCTATTTATTTCTAATGTTGAAAGGGGTTATTAAAAGAATAAGCCGCAGTTATGTGTCATGAAAACTGCTCATTAGCATCAATGATGTGAACACTCAGAAAACACCTCCAACTGCTCTCTATTTGCATACATTAGCAGCCAGAATACAGAATAATGTGAATCATGCAATTCACTCTTCATTTTAAACAAAACTAAAGAGTAACTCCTGATTTCCAATGCATTAATACCATATTTACTCATACAATTGCCCCAAACAAATAACTTTAAGGGCAAATAAAAGGTTATATTTTATACCACAAAAGTATAAGCAGTGATGGACACAGAAGGAAAAGGAGCAGAAGGGTGAGAACTTGATGGTACATTGTGTATGTTCAGCATTTGGAAATGTCCAACAGAAATGAATTACTTAAGAGAAGCACTCTCCGGTACCTCCTTACCATCCTCTTTCTTCTCCCTTCCTTTCTTCCTGCTTTTTCATCTCCTCTTGAACTTAATTCTTATATGAAATATGTGATAGACCCACCCTTGCTTTAGAGTTGCAAAGATTATGAAAACATGATGAGAAAATAAAGATGCAAATTGCAGAGAAGGAAAATCCTGTAACCCAAATATAGAGTTTGACTCTGCTTGGCCTAGTGGATTCTAGAATAGAATAGAATAGAATAGAATAGAATAGAATAGAATAGAATAGAATAGAATAGAATAGAATAGAATAGAATAGAATAGAATAGGAGCCCCTTGACTCTATTTATTGCCATTGTTCTTGTCTGTCCGTCTCCCCCGATTAGACTGTAAGCCCGTCAAAGGGCAGGGACTGTCTCTATCTGTTTCCGACTTGTTCATTCCAAGCGCTTAGTACAGTGCTCTGCACATAGTAAGTGCTCAATAAATACTATTGAATGAATAGTGGATAGAGCACAGGCCTGGGAGTCAGAAGGACCTTGATTCTAATCCCAACTCCACCACTTGTCTGTTGTGTGAACTTGTGCAAGTCACTTCATTTCGCTGTGCCTCAGTTACCTCATCTAAAAAATGAAAGTGGAAAGAGCCCAAGCTTGGGAATAGTAGGTCATGAGTTCTAATCCCAGCTCCGCCACTTATCAGCTGTGTGACTTCGGGCAAGTCACTTAACTTCTTTGTGCATCAGTTACTTCATCTATAAAATGGGGATTAAGACTGTGAGACCCACGGGGAAAACCTGATTACCTTGTATCTGCCTCAGTGCTTAGAAGCAGCGTGGCTCAGTGGAAAAGAGCATGGGCTTTGGAGTCAGAGGTCATGAGTTCAAATCCCAGCTCTGCGACTTGTCAGCTGTGTGACTGTGGGCAAGTCACTTCACTTCTCTGTGCCTCAGTTCCCTCATCTGTAAAATGGGGATGATGACTGTGAGCCCCACGTGGGACAACCTGATTCCCCTGTGTCTACCCCAGCGCTTAGAAGAGTGCTCTGCACATCGTAACGCTTAACAAATACAACATTATTGTTATTAGAACAGTGCCTAGCACATAGTAAGTGCTTAACAAATACCATCATTATTATTATCATCATTAAATAACTTCTCCTTCTTACTGTAAGCTCATCCTCTAGACTGTATGTTCATTATGGGCTGGGAACGTGCCTGCCAATTCAATTGTTTTGTAATTATTATTAATAATCATAGTAATTGTTAAGCGCTTCCTATGTGTAAAGCACTGTTCTAAATGCTGGAGTAGATGCAAGGCAATCAGGCTGTCCCACGGAGAGCGCACAGTCTTAATCCATTTTACAGATGAGGTAACTGAGGCACAGAGAGGTTGAATGACTTGCCCAAGGTCACACAGCAGACAAGTGGCAGAGCCAGAATTAGAAATCACATCATCTGACTCCCACACCCATGCCCTTGCAACAAGGCCATGCTGCTTCTCATACATGTCAGAGGAGGGATTTGAACCCACACCTCCAGAGGAGACTACAACCTGAATGCAGTGCCTTATACCGCTTGGCCATCCTGACTTCCAAGAAATTAGTACAGTGCTCTGCACACTGTAAGCACTCAATAAATTTGATTAATTGACGGACTGATTATTGACACTGTGAGTACTATGTGGGAAAGGGATTGTGTCCAACCTGATTAGATTGTATCTACCCCAGCACTTAGAACAGTTCTTTGGACTTAGCAACTACTGTTATTATAAGGGTATGTACATAAGTACATAAGTGCTATCGTGCTCTCAAGTGTGAAGTATGGGGTTCTGTACAGTGGAAAAGCTGAATAAATGACAGTGATTTTGCCATTTACCCAGCACCACTGGCACTTTCTTCTGAGAATTTCCCAATCAATTTGATTCTTCCTCCCCAACTGCCTGAAAGAAGTAGTATAAGAAAAAGCAATAGCCAGTACTTTCAAATAAATGTATCCCCATTGGCAGTGCCTCAGAAAGTAATATAAAAATAATATAAAAAAGGACAGAAACCATTTGGTGCCCATTAAAACAACAAGAAGAGTAAAGATCCTTATGACATTTGTGTTCGTTTTCAGGTCCGTGAACTCTCACCTGTCTTAGGTCCAGGGTGATTGTGACCCAGTGATACTCCCGCCCATTTTGAATGCTGGGGCTCTGCCACCAATTATTGGTACCGTCGATAGCATTGGAGATGGGATGATGCTCTGGTGAAAGAAAGAGTTGTTACTGGAGCTTAGTCCTTCCTTTATCTTTTCCGCCCATATGTAACTTCAATAGGCCCAAGGGACCGTACAAAATTATAAGAGAAATTAGAAGAGAAAATTGGGAAGGGGCATGGTCTAGTAGAAAGAGAATGGGCCTGGGAATCTGAGGACCTGGGTTCTAATCCTGGCTCTGCCACACACCTGCTGTATGACACTGACACTTCACTTTACTTCCTTGTGCCTCTTTTCCATCATCTGCAAAACTGGGATTCAAAACCTGTTCTTCCTCCTAATAATAATAATCATAATAATGATTGTGGTATTTGTTAAGTGCTTACTTTGTGCCAGGCACTACTCTGAGCACTGGGGTAGATACTAGATAATTGGGATGGACACAGTTCCTGTCCCACATAGGGCTCATAGCCTTAATCCCCATTTATAGTGAGGGAACCAAGGCCCAGAGAACTGAAGTAATAATGTTGGTATTTGTTAAGCGCTTATTATGTGCCGAGCACTGTTCTAAGCGCTGGAGTAGATACAGGGTCAGCAGGTTGTCCCACATGAGGCTCACAGTCTTAATCCCCATTTTACAGATGAGGTAACTGAGGCACAGAGAAGTGAAGTGACTTGCCCACAGTCACACAGCTGACAAGTGGCAGAGCCGGGATTCGAACACATGACCTCTGACTCCCAAGCCCGGGTTCTTTCCACTGAGCCACGCTGCTTCTCATAATAATGTTGGTATTTGTTAAGCGCTTACTATGTGCCCAGCACTGTTCTAAGCGCTGGGGTAGACATAGGGGAATCAGGTCGTCCCACGTGGGGCTCACAGTCTTAATCCCCATTTTACAGATGAGGGAACTGAGGCACAGAGAAGTTAAGTGACTTGCCCACAGTCACACAGCCGACAAGTGGCAGAGCTGGGATTCGAACTCATGAGCCCTGACTCCAAAGCCCGTGCTCTTTCCACTGAGCCACGCCGTGACTTGTCCAAAGTTACACAGCAGACAAGTGGCGGAGCAGGGATTAGAACCCATGACCTTCTGACTTCCAGGCCCATGCTCTATGCACTAGGCCATGTTGCTTCTACTTAGATTGTGAACCCCATGTGGGACCTGATTATCTTATATCTGCCCCAGAGCTTATTACAGTGCTTGGCGCTAGAAGTTTCTGTTTTCTGTTTAATATGGAAACACACAAGTCAGAGAGAGAGAGAGACAGAGAGGAGTGTGGACCAGTAAGGAGCCACACACACTTACCTTTGGAGTTAGCACTGTTGTGGTCACATATTCTGCACTGGGCATTGCGTACCGGTCGTCCGGGAACGTGTTCCACCAGTTTGCAGAACATCTCCGGCCCCTTCTCCCCACATGTGGCATTGGTGCGGATATGAGCATTACTAGCCAAATTTAGAATGGCAGGAAATAAACCTAAAAAAAATACATAAAAGTTACAAAATTAGGTGTGCTATTAAGCCAAAAAGATGATTATTCTATCTTCTCCCCGCCTAGGCTAGGCATGATTACCCCCATTCCCACTCATAGATTACAGTCATCAATTCATTCATTCATTCAATTGTATTTATTGAGTGTTTACTGTGTGCAAAACCCTTTACTAAGTGCTTGGGAAAGTACAATATAACAATAAATAGATACATTCCCTGCCCACAAGGAGCTTACAGTCTAGAGTGAAAAACAGGCATTAATATAAATAAATAAATCACCAGATATATGCTATTTAAAATTCTGCATTGCCTGAGGCAACATACTTTTTTATGGTATTTGATAAGCACTTACTATGTACCAGGCAGCGTTCTAAGAGCTCAGGTAGATACAGGTAATAAGGTTGGACACACTCCATGTCCCACACTGGGTTTAGTCTTAGTCTCCATTTTACAGATGAGGTAACTGAGAGAAATAAGTGACTTGACCAAGGTCACACAGTCAACAGGTGGTGGAGCCGGGACTAGAATAATAATAATAATAATAATAGTAATAATAATGATGGCATTTGTTCATTCATTCATTCATTCAATAGTATTTATTGAGCGCTTACTTAGTGCACAGCACTGTACTAAGCGCTTGAAATGTACAACTCGGCAACAGATAGAGACAATCCCTGCCCAATAATGGGCTCACAGTCTAAACGGGGGAGACAGACAGCAAAGCAAAAAAGAGCTTACTGTGAGCCAAGCACCTTTCTAAGCACTGGGGTAGATACAAAGTCATCAGGTTGTCCTACATGGGGTTCACAATCTTAATCCCCATTCTACAGATTAGGTAATGAAGGCACAGAGAACTTAAGTGACTTGCCCAAAGTCCCACAGCTGACAAGTGGCAGGTCTGGGATTAGAACCCCCGACCTCTGACTCCCAAGCCTGTGCTCTTTCCACTACGCCCGCTGTTTCTCTTCCTAAGAATTCAAGTCCTTCTGACTGCCAGGCCCATGCTTTATCCATGAGGCCATGCTGCATCTCTTCCTAATCTTACTCACGCCCTCCCAACTCTCCCAGTCAGACTGGCACCACCATGAGGAAAAGTAAGTTTTCTTCTGCTTCAGAGGCAGAGCATAAGGGCAGAATGGGACGGAGAGTAGGGTGGAAGGGTCAGGAAGGATGCCAGAACAGGTACAAAGAGAAAGCAAATGAGGCCTTGGAATCGGAAGACCTGAGTTCTAATTCTGGCTCCACACTTTCTACCTGTGTGAGCTTGGGCAAGTCGCTAAATTTTTCCAGCCTCAGTTTCCTCATGAGGTGAAATGAGGATCAAATATCTGTTCTCCTCCTACTTAGGCTGTGGGCCAAAGCTGGGACAGGGACTGTGACCAACCAGGTAATTCTGTATCTACCCCGTTGCTTGGCACATACCATAACTGCTATTAAGAACAGCAAGCGGGAGAGACACCAAAGAAAAGAGATGAAAAATACAATCCAGAACAAAACATTTAAAAGCAGCCAGTAGAGAAACAACAGAAGAGTGAGCAACTGTGGAGGTAAATTAATAAACAAGAAAGAGTTTAGCATAATGGTGAACCAAGAGTCAGAAAACATAAGAGAGATCCAGGAGATAGAAATTGTCTAACAAAATGCAACTACAATTTGACCTCATAACCTTGATTCTACTCCTGCACAGGATGGAATAAGTGATTAATCTATGCCATAATTATAATGATTACGAAGAGGAAGGTGGAGGTCTGAGCTAACCGAGTATTTAGAGTCGGCCTTAGCCACTGTTCATGAGTCCCCTGCATCTGTGTGAACTGCACTGAAAACCTAGAGAGAAGATGGATGGAAAGACAGAATAAGTCAAAAAGCTGAACTCCTTTATCTTCCCACACAAACTCTGTCCTCCCTCTGTCTTTTCCATCACTGTAGACAACAGCACTATCCTCCCTACCTCACAAGCCCGTAACCTTAGCATTGTCCTCAACTCATTTCTCTCATTTCACCTACATATTCAATCTGTCATCACAACCAGTGGGTTCTAAATTTAATACAGTGCTAAAATCCATCCTTTCTTTTTCATCCAAACTGCCACCATGCTTAGCCAAGCACTTATCCTATCCCGCTTTGACTACTGAGTCTACCTCCTTGTTGACCTCCAGGGCTACTGTCTCTCCCCACTCCAATTCATAATTCACTGTGCTGCATAAATCATTTATCAACACAACGTTCAGTTCATGACTCCCCACTCCTCAAGAACCTCCAATGGCTGACCATCCACCTCCACAGGAACTCCTTACCATTGGCTTTAAAAAACTCAATTCCTTCAAACATATGTATTGAGCACTTTCTGTGTGCAAAGCACTGAACTAAGCTCTTGGGAAGAGTACAGAATGAATGAATGAGTGAATATATTGAAGCAGCATGGCTCAGTGGAAAAGAGCCCGGGCTTGGGAGTCAGAGGTCATAGGTTCGAATCCTAGATCCGCCACTTGTCAGCTGTGTAACTGTGGGCAAGTCACTTCACTTCTGTGTGCCGCAGTTCCCTCATCTGTAGAATGGGGTTCTACATCTGTGAGTTTCACGTGGGACAAAGTGATTACCCTGTATCTCCCCCAGTGCTTAGAACAGTGTTCTGTACATAGTAAGCGTTTAACAAATACCAACATTATTATTATTATAACAGACAAATTCCCTGCCCACTACAAGTTGCTGACCCATCCTACCTCACCTCACTAATCTCCTAAAACAGACCAGCCCACACACTCTACCCATTTAGTGCCAGCTTACACACTGTGTTCCGATCTTGTCTAGCTCAACACCACCCCTTTCCCTGTAATAACTGTGGTATTTGTTAAGTGCTTATTATGTGCCAGGCACTGTACTAAGTGCTTGGACACAAACAAATCAGGTCAGACACAGTACCTGTCCCACATGGGGCTCATAGTCTTAATTCCCATTTCACATTCTTTCATTCAGTCAGTCGTATGTATTGAGTACTTAATTTGCACAGAGCTCTGTAATAAGCACTTGGGAAATACAATTCAGCAACAAATACAGACAATCCCTGCCCATAACGGGCTCACAGTCTAGAAGGTGGGAGGCAGACATCAAAACAAGTAAACAGCCATCAGTAGCATCATTATAAATGGAATTATAGATATATACACATCATTAATAAAAATAAATGAAATAATGATTATAAATATGTACATAACTACACGAATATAAGGTAACTGAGGCCTGGAGAAGTGAGGTGACTTGTCTAAGGTCACAATGCAGACAAGTGGTGGAGCTGGGATTAGAACCCAGATCCTTTTGACTCCCCAGCCAGTACGCTTTCCCAAGTCCTCCTCCTAGCCTGGAACTCCTTCCCATTCCATATACACAAGAGCATCAATCTCTCCACCTTCAAAGCACTACTAAGGTCGCATCTCCTCCAAGAGGTCTTCCCTGATTAAGCCCTCTTTTCCCCAACTCCTTCTCTCTTTTGTGTCATCTATGCACTTCAATCTGAGACCTTTGGACATTAGATAGTCACTCTTGCACCCTCAACCCCACAGCACTTATGGACACATCTTTAAATCTATATCATAAATTATCTATTTATTCATATCAATGACTGTCTCCCTCTCTAGACTGTAAACTCCTTATGGGCAGTCATAGTCTAAGTAACAGTCTTAAAGGCACAAGAACAGAAGAAAATAAGAAAGAAAATGAGAAAGTTGAGTGGATCCAGCAATGATTTACAAGAGTCAGGAGGCTATGAACTTAGAGAGAGAGAAAGAAAGGGAGAGCCAGCAGACATCTAAGCCAGTGACATTCATTCATTCATTCATTCATTCAATAGTATTTATTGAGCACTTACTATGTTCAGAGTACTGTACTAAGCACTTGGAATGTACAATTCGGCAATAGATAGAGACAATCCCTGCCCAATGACAGGCTCAGAGTCTAAATGGGGGAGACAGCAAAGCAAAACAGAACAAAACAAAAGAAAGATAATATCAAGATAAATAGAATCAAGGAGATATACACCTCATTAACAAAATAAATAGGGTAATAAGTTATATATACAAATGAGCACAGTGCTGAGGGGAGGGGAAGGGGGAAGAGCAGAGGCTGGGGTGGAGGGAAAGGGAAGCAGAGGGAAAGGGGGGCTCAGTCTGGGACGGTCTCCTGGAAGAGGTGAGCTTTCAGTAGGGCTTTGAAGAGGGGAAGAGAGTTAGGCGGTGTGAGGAGGGAGGACATTCCAGGACAGCGGTAGGATGTGGGCCGGGGTCAACAGCAGACTAGGCGTGAATGGGGGACCGTGAGGAGGTGAGTGGCAGAGAAGCGGAGTGTACGGGGTGAGCAGTAGAAAGAGAGAAGGGAGGGGAGGTAGAAGGGGGCAAGGTGATGGAGACCTTTGAAGCCAAGAGTGAGGGGTTTTAGGCTACACCCCTAAACAAGAATAATAATAATAATAATGTTTTTGAAGCCTTGCTATATACCAGGCACCATACTAAGCACTGGGATAGATATAAGTTAATCGGGTTGGACCCAGTCACTGTCCCACATGGGGCTCACAGTTTTAATCTCTATTTTACAGATGAGGGAACGGAGCCACAGAGAAGTGAAGTGACTTGTTCAAGATCATACAGCAGATAAGTGGCGGAGTCAGGATTAGAACCCAGGTCCTTCTAACTCCTAGGCCCGTGCTCTATCACAGTCAATCAGTCAACCATATTTATTGAGCACTTGTGTGCAGAGCACTATACTGAGCTTTTGGAAGCGTTGACACACTTCCTGTCCACACAAAGTTTACAGTTTAATGACAGGGAGAAAGATACACCTACAGAAAAAAGGAGACTCAAAATCCAGTGGATGAAGAGGCAACTACAAAGTCCAAATCAAATCTGTACTGGAGGACCAAATACAATCATCTGAATAGAAAGTTGGTTAAAAGCGTGGAAAACCTTCAGAACCAGTTATATAAAACAGGAAGAGAAATAGGAAGGTGGCATGTCACAGGTGGTGGAACTTGCTTCAGGCTTACAAATACCTAGTTATGCCTCTGCAAGCCCTGTTTCTTCTCTTAAACCTTGAAGTAAATCTATGGTATTGCATGATTAAATCCTTTTCATTTAGGTGAGGTGGCCATGTCTCAAGGACACTCTCTGCACACTAGCTAGTTGTATAAATATGGGAAGCATGTTGCCTAGTGGAAAGAGCATGTGCTGGGGAGTCAGAGATCCTAAATTCTAATCCAGCTCTGCTATTTGCCTGCTGTGCTACCTTGGGCAAGTCACTTAACTTCTCTGTTGCAAAATGGGGATTCAGTACCTGTTCTCCCTCCTACTTAGACTGTGAACCCCATGTAAGACCTGATTATTTTGTAACTAACTCATCACTTAGTACAGTGCTTAACAAATATCATTATTACTCACCACTTAATAATAATAATGTTGGCATTCGTTAAGCACCTACTATGTGCACAGCACTGTTCTAAGCGCTGGGGGAGATACAGGGTAATCAGGTTGTCCCACGTGAGGCTCAAAGTTAATCCCTATTTTACAGATGAGGTAACTGAGGCACCGAGAAGTGAAGTGACTTGCCCACAGTCACACAGCTGACAAGTGGCAGAGCTGGTATTCGAACCCATGACCTCTGACTCCCAAGCCCAGGATTTTTCCACTGAGCCATGCTGCTTCTGTAGTACAGTGCTTAACAAATATCATTATTATTATTATTGTTATTAATGAACATAATGTCCATTCATCTAAATTTTCTGGTGTAGTGGCAGCATTTCCTGAAGATTTGTCTAGCAAACTTCACAGAGTTTTGAACAAACTTCCAGCCAACTAAACCACCATGATAAGGAAGAGATCAATTACAATGAACTAAACTTGAATCCAACTTCAAGGGTATCCCATTTTCAAATAGCACATACTTTTTTATGATACTTGTTAAGCACCTATTATAGGCTAAACACTGTACTCAGTGCTGGAGTAGATTATATAAGAAAATCATGTTGGACCCGTCCCTGCCCCAGATGAGGCTCACCTACTAAGTAGGAGGGATAGGATTTAATCCCTAATTTACAGGTGAGTAAACTAAGGCACAGAGAAATTAAGTTACTTGCCCAAGGTCATCCAGTGGGCAAGCAGGAGAACCAGGATTAGAACTAATGACCCCCAATCCCAATTCTCTTTCTACTAGGCCACACTGCTTCCCTCATATTAAATCCCTCCATTATATTTGCTTTATTCAAATGAAGGTATCATTAAGGACATTATGATTTCCTCTAGGTTAGGATCCAACAATGAAGACAAAAAAGGGATGGAAAATACTATGTTGGTGCAGTTTTCCTCACAGGTTAACATCTGGCTGGAGGTAAAGTCTTCCTACAACAATCCTTTGAATCTCTTAAAGCTGAGACTTTTGCTGTAAGTCAAGGGTTTTGCCTTGACCTACTTGTTCTGGTATTTCTCCTCCCCTTCATCAACACTAAATGACATCCCCTTTTCCAAAATCCCCTTAAAATATTACCTCCTCCAGGAAGCAATTTAATCAATCAATCAATGGTATTTATTGGACACTTACTGTGTGCAGTGCACTGTATTAAGCACTTGGAAGAGTATAATACCACATATTCCCTGCTCACAGTGAGCTTTCAGTCTAGAGGAAATTCCTAATTAATCTCAATACTTTCTGTTTCATGACATCTCTGCCACCTCAGCACTTTTCACTCATTTGTTATGTATTGTATTTGTCTACTTTCTCACTAAGTAGGATGAAAAATGAGGGTAAAGATGGAAACTGCAAAAACAACAAAACAACAAACTGAACAAATAGCTCAAAGTATAGAAATGTAGGAATAAAATATGGTTAATGTGTATGAGAAACTGCTAGGCCTAGTGGAAGGAGCAGAACCTGGGAATCAGGTAACCTGGTTTCCAGTGTCTGCTCTGCCACTTACTTGCTGTTTGACCTTGTACAAGTCATTTTGCTCCTCTGTGCTTCCATTTTCTCTACTGTAAAATGGGGACTAAATACTTGTTTTACCTCCTCAGACTTAGAGCCTATGTGGGACAGGGACTCTGTCCTACTGATTATCTTATACTGTCCCCACTGTTTAGTACAATGTTCAGTACACTTAACAGATATCTAGCTACATGGCCTAGTGCAAAGAGCCTAGGCCTGTAGAAGCAGCGTGGCTCAGTGGAAAGAGCCCGGGCTTGGGAGTCAGAGATCATGGGTTCGAATCCCGGCTCTGCCACTTGTCAGCTCTGTGACTGTGGGCAAGTCACTTAACTTCTCTGTGCCTCAGTTACCTCATCTGTAAAATGGGGAATATGACTGTGAGCCCCACATGGGACAACCTGATTACCCTGTATCTACCCCAGCGCTTAGAACAGTTCTCTGCACATAGTAAGCGCTTAACAAATACCAAGATTATTATTATTATTATTATTATTATTAAGTCAGGAATATTGGGTTCTAAACCCAGCTTCTCCACTTCATTCATTCATTCAATAGTATTTATTGAGCGCTTACTATGTGCAGAGCGCTGTACTAAGTGCTTGGAATGTACAAATCAGCAACAGATAGAGACAGTCCCTGCCCACTGACGGGCTTACAGTCTAATCGGGGGAGACAGACAGACAAGAACAATAGCAATAAATAGACAATAGCAATAAATAGAATCAAGGGGATGTACATCTCATTAAAACAATAGCAATAAATAGAATCAAGGGGATGTACATCTCATTAACAAAATAAATAGGGTAATAAAAATATATACAAATGAGTGGATGAGACTGTGCTGAGGGGAGGGAAAGGGAGAGGGGGAGGAGCAGAGGGAAAGGGGAGGAAAAGGGGGCTTAGCTGAGGGGAGGTGAAGGGGGCATAGAGAGGCAGCAGAGGGAGCAGAGGGAAAAGGGGAAGCTCAGTCTGGGAAGGCCTCTTGGAGGAGGTGAACTCTAAGTAGCTCTCACTTGTTTGCTATGTGACTCTCGGCAAGTCACTTAACTTCTCTGTGCCTCACTTTCCTTATCAGTAAAATTGAGATTAAATATCTGTTCTCCCTCCCCATTAGATCACGAGCCCCATGTGGAACAGGGACTATTTCCAAACAAATTGTCTTGTATCTATCCCAGTGTTTAGGTCAATCCTGGACATATAGTAAACCCTTAACAAATATTATTATTCTTAGTAGTAGTAATAGTACTATTATTAAAAAACTATTGTTATTATCCCCTCCCTGGGTGGCACCTGGAGATTTTCCAGTACTCTACCAGTCTCAACTACAGGAGAGAGAGTCAAACAAAGGCATTACCCATTCCATTACTACATTGGCCAGTGACTAGTGAGTGGAAGGCAATCCGCTACAACTCAAAACTCCCCTATGTTGGACAGTCGAGGCATTGGAGACAGTTGAGGGCAGAGACTCAAATTTACTGTGCAGAAGAAGGCAATGGTAAACCACTTCCACATTTTTACTCAGAAAACTCTATGGAAACACTACCAGAAAGACTGCAGATAGAGGTGGGGTGTTCTGGGAAAGATGTGTCCATGGTGTCACTATGGGTAGGAGACGATTTGACAACATAAGAAAAGACAATTGTTATAATAGTACTACACCTTAATAATAATAAGTGATAAAATAAAGGTTCACATGCCTACAGTGACATGCACATAGCAAGGACTCAATAAGTGCTTTTGTTACAGCCAGGAAAAGAAACCTCAGGTGTTGGAATTTGCACTACCAGAAAAAGAAGGTAGTACAATATTAATCAAACTTATTCAACACCTTCTGAATGATCAAGATTTCCTTTCAGAGTTTTCTGTGCCCTTTTGGCAATTCTGAGACAGAGATTTAATGAAAATCTATTTACCCTAGCTAGCCATAACTTAGAAAGCCTTTAGTTCAACACGATCGAAAATGGCAAACTAATTAGAAATGTTGGTCTTATTTAGCTTCCTTAGGAAACAGGAAGTCCAAATTGACTATAAGTCAAAAAAAAGAGTCCACAAAGTCCAAACTATTCCCAAACTAGTACATGATATGTGTGGGGATTATTTAAAGAAGCCTGCAGAGGGTTTTCTGACTCCACTAGCAAGTACTTGATTGTCTTCCTGAACACCAGGTCTTTGTCACGCTGTTTTGTCCCTATGAAATGTAGTACAACCTCAGTGTCCCTTGCATCAGTGCAAGAGAAGCAATGAGGCCTACTAGATAGAGCATGGACCCGGGACTAAGAAGGACCTGGGTTTTAATTCCCCTCTGCCACTCATCTACTGTGAGACCTTGGGCAAGTCACTTAACTTCTCCATGCCTCAGTTACATTGATATTGTGAGTCCTATGTGGGACGTGGACTGTGTCCAACCAGATTAGCTTGTATCTTGTCCAGAGCTTAGAACAGTGCCTGGCCCATGGGAAGTGCTTAGCATATACCAAGGAAAAAAAAACCTTGCAGAATCATAAAAGGGCCATTTTTCTCTATTTGACTATTTACAACATTGTAATGCAGCACTTTGTGAATGCTCAAGCTCAGGAAAACAACTCCTTTTTTAAGTTTTTCCAATTCACAAACTATCACTTCCTCTGCTTCTGAAATTAAAACAGGTGTGGGAGTCTTTTTGGCACTCATTTGGAAGTATTCATGCAAATCAGCAGTTCTCAGTTTTGCCCAAGGACAATTCAAGAATCCTCTCCGTGCTATTGAGTGAGCAGACCACATGAATAGAACACACAAAATACGCTTGCATACACAAAGATGTGCTTTATCACTGAGCTGAAATTTAATGTGCTGCCCAGACCGGTAAGAATTAAATTATGAGCCTGCCCCAAGGCCACGTCCATCATGAAAAGAGAGTCAAGAACAATTAAACAACTTCAGCTGCAGTGGAAAGATTAACTAGAGGTCACAAAAGAAAAACAGCAGAGGGTTTATTTTCTACTCCTTTGATGAAACATCCATCATAAGCAACAAAATACAGTAAGTTCCTGTTATATGGAATTTGCAGAGATTGGATAGATCTGGATCTATGTCCGGATTTTTTTTTTTGTCCTTAGAAAGAGACATTTTTTCTGGGTCACAAGACAGCACCCTCCACCCCTGGAAATCCTGAATCTGGGTAAGAGCCAAAGCACCTACTCTGGGGGTGAGGGATGGAGGCCCAGCTGCCAAGCCTTGTTATTACGGGGGTGACATCATTGGCTTCCCCCCCCCCCCACACACTTCTTGGGGCAGGAAGGGGCACATAACTAGCTCGCCCTGCCCTTAGATTAAGAAAAGAATCAGAGGAGGTGCCAAGATGGCAGCTCTGCCCCTTGCCCTTGTTAGTTAGGGCTGAATACCTTGCATGTGTCATATGGTTGGGGCCTCTCTGATATGAGTGGGAACTGGGAGTGGGCTGGAGTCCTAATAGCTGGAGTATTCAAGGCCCAAAGGGGAACTGGCAGAACTGGGGTTCTCTTGGCATCAGTGGAAGCTGGGTGCAGGATGGGGTCTCCGTGGAGTGTGCTGGGCATGGGATGGGGTGGGGTTGGAAGTCTGGAGCCGACCACCGTGGCGACAGAATTTAAGTGGCCCCCATTGGTATGTAGTCTGGGAGGGGGATGGGTAAAGACCCAAGAGCATCTTTCCCAACCAATCCTGCTTCCCAAGGAAAGCCAGCGATGAGGCTATGGGGAAGGAGATGGTCCTCTTTCTGCACATTGTACTTTTTCTTCTTTCCCTCTCCTTCCCTTCTCCCCTTTTCTCTTCCATTTTTTCTTTTCTCTCCTCCTCTTCCCTCCATTTCTTCCTCTCCTTTCCCCTCAAGGCTCCACTCCAATGTTCCACCCGCAAGTTGATTCAAATGAAAACTTAACAACCCTAATCAGGCGAGATGAAATGGCTCATCCATATTAGAAAGGGGGATATAATAATCATGGGATTTGTTAAGTGCTTACTATGTTCCAGGAACTGTACTAAGTGCTGGAGTAGATACAAAAGAATTGGGTTAGAAACAGTTTCTGTAACCCTTGGGGTTCACAGTCTAAGTAGGAGGGAGAACAGGTATTTAAACTCCATTTTACAGATGAGGAAACTGAGGCACAGAGAAGTTAAGTGATTAGTCCATGTCACCCAGCAGGCAAGTAGCAGGGCTGGGACTAGACCCAGGTCCTCTGATGCTCATACCTGTGCTCTTTCCACAAAGGCATCGCTAAAATCTGCCCTTTCCTCTCTATCCAAACTGCTGCTATGTTAATAAAATCACTCATCCTAACCCGCCTGGATTACTGTGCCAGCCTCCTTGCTGACCTCCCAGCCTTCTGTCTCTCCCCTTTCCAGTCCATACTTCACTCTGCTGCTGGATCATTTTTCTACAAAAACATTCAGAACATGTCTCCCCACTCCTCAAAAACTTCAGTGATTGTCCATCCACCTTTGCATCAAGCAAAAACTCCTCACCATTGGCTTTAAAGCACTCAATCACCTTGCCCCTTCCTACCTCACCTTACTACTCTCCTACTTCAACCCACCCCTCCCACCTGGATCCTCTAATGCTAACCTCACTATGCCTCAATTTCATCTATCTCGCCACTGACCTCTTGCCCACATCCTACCTCTGGCCTGGAATGCCCTACCTATTTAAATCTGACAGACAATTCCTCTCCTCAGTTTCAAAACATTTTTGAAGGCACTTCTCCTAGAGGCCTTCCCTGACTAGGCCCCCCTTTCCTCTTCTCCCACTCCAGTATGCGTCGCCCTGACTTTCTCTCTTTGTTCTTCCCCGTCACTGCCCCACAGCATTTATGCACATATTTTAATTAATTTATTTATATTAATGTCTGTCTTCCCCTCTCTAGACTGTAAGCTCATTGTGGGCAGGGAACATGTCTATTTATTGTTGCATTTTACTCTCCCAAGCACCTAGTACAGTGCTCTGCAGACCGTACGCACTCAATAAATACAGTGTCTGGCACATAGTAAGTGCTTAACAAATACCACAATTGCTTAATTTATCTGTGACTCAGTTTCCCCAACTGCAAAATGGCAATTCAATACCTGGTTCTACTTGCCTGCCTACTTGCCAGAGATAGATAGAAGTAAATCAGGTCAGATACAGTTCCAGAATCACATGGGGCTCATAGGCAAGTAGGAGGGAGAACAAGTATTGAATTCCCATTTTGCAGTTGGGGAAACTGAGTCACAGATAAATTAAACAATTGTGGAATTTGTTAAGCACTTACTATGTGCCAGACACTGTACAAAGCGCTGGGGTAGATACAAGCAAATTGGGTTGGACACAGTACCTGTCCCACATGGAGCTCTCACTCTTAATTCCCCTTTTACAGTTTAGGTAACTATGACCCAGAAAAGCTTTGCAATACAGTTGAGTGAATGATGGCTTGCTGCAGCGGTGTGGTTGTAGGAGATGGAGGCCCTGGAGCCTGTTTTTATAGAGCACAATTGACTGAATCCTATACTTGCTTTCAACCCAGATTTCGGGCCAGGTCTTAACTAGCAAATTAGCCATTTTAAAAAACAGAATACCCACTGGCCTCAATTATTCTGTTATTTCAGGCCAGAAAAGTTACCTTCTGAAGTATCAGAATGCTATAATTTACCAGTTGAGAGCCAATTACATGTGTCTTGCTACTGTTGTAAATGTTCCGGTGCTGAGTACAGTGTCTAGCACAACTCCCCTACACAACCGTTTCCATGTTCCTTTTCATTCTTATGCATTTGCCAGAAGTGAAGAGTCTGAGAGCTAGAGTGGAATACTAATTTCAAACAGGCCTGCCTCTGGCCCAACCTTATATTACTCCCATCCAAACTTCCTTGTGCAGAACATGGTAGCCCTTTCAATGGAAGAGGGGAGGGGTTGGGAAGTTTGAGAGCAGCAGCAACGCAAAGTCCACGCAAATGACCAGATCCTATTCTACAGTACAATCTCAGGGGTGTTCCCGCTCAATTTTAGAAATGCAGGAGAGAGGGCAAGTTTCCATGCAAATTATTCTTCGTCTTCTCACAGTCTAAAGAAGATAGCAACATTCAGAAGTTCCCTAACCTTTAACAAAACAAACGATTGCATTATTCAGGGTATAGCCATCAATGTCCCTGTGGCTTTTAATTACTTGATCAATTATCATGAAAATACCCATGGCTACAAATCTCATTATCCATTCCACAGGATGAATGCAAGGGTTTACAGCATTTTATTTGCCAATCACTGGGGACGACATTAATTTTCCTGATTTTTTGAAAGGTAGAAATGTATACTGAACAAGACTCATGAGGTAGAAAAGAAAAGCTAAATGACACACTCAAGGTCATACAATTAGTGTCCAGATTCACACAGGAAAGTTGGAACTAGACTCTGTAATTCCCAGTGCTGGACTTGATCTCTAGCCACAGAAGATGAAATTTTATAGAAAGGCAGAATAACATAAGCAATGTCATTACTAGATCAGTAATCTACTAAAATATTCTGCCTCCCAGAGTGGTGTTAGATTTCTTGGAGGTCCGATGTGGCAGTTGCTCTCCCAATATTTAGGGAAGGACCATTTAACACCCAAAACTAACTTTTCCATCTTGTCCATGCATTCATCCAAACCTCACTTGAACCTGCCAATAACTTCATCCTGTACAACTACCTGTGGTAACCAAGTCCATGTTTTGCTTTGTTTTGTTTTTTAATTGTGTTTGCTAAGCATTTATTACGCATCAAGCACTGGGATAGATAGAAATTAATCAGGCCAGATACAGCTCCAGAACCACATGGGGCTCATAGGCAAGTAGGAGGGAGAACAAGTACTGAATCCCCATTTTGCAGTTGGGGAAACTGAGTCACAGATAAATTAAGCAATTCTGGTATTTGTTAAGAACTTACTATGTGCCAGACACTGTACTAAGTGCAGGGGTAGATACAAGCAAATTGGGTTGGACACAACCTGTCCCACATGGGGCTCACAGTCTTAATTCCCATTTTACAGTTGAGGTAACTATGACCCAGAAAAGTTATGCAACTTGCCTGAGGTCACTCAGCAGAAAAGTGGCGGGGCTGAGATTAGAACCCAGGTCCTTCTGACTCCCAGGCCCGTGTTAATGACTTGCCCATGGTCACAGAGCAGGCAAGTGGTAGAGCTGGGATGAAAACCCAGGTCCTCTGGCTCCCAAGTCTGTGTTTTATCTATTTGGCCATGCTCCTTACCACCCACAGGGTGAGAAATTGTTTCTTTTCACCAATCAATTGCTCAATTTAATGAGCACTTACTCTGGGCAGAGCACTGTACTAAGTGCTTGGGAGAGTACAATACAACTAAGTTGGTAGACACATTCCCTGCCCCCAGTAAGCTCACAGTCTAGAGGGGGAGACAGATATTAATATAATTCATTAAATTATGGATTTATGCCTGTCTACCTGTTTTGTTTTGTTGTCTGTCTCTCCCTTCTAGACTGTGAGCCTGTTGATGGGTAGGGATTGCTTCTGTTGCTGAATTGTACTTCCCAAGTGCTTAGTACACTGCTCTGCACACAGGAAGCACTCAATAAATACAATTGAATGAATGAATGAATGAATGAATGAATGGATCTGTGCATAACTGCTGTGGGGCTGAGGGATGGGGGAATAAAAGGAGCAAATTGAAGTGCAAGGGCGATACAGAAGGGAGTGGAAGAAGTGAAAATGAGGCCTTTGTAAAGGAAGGCCTCTTGGAGTAGATATGCCTTCAGTAAAACTTTTAATGTGGGGAGAGTAATTGTCAAATATGAAGAAGGGCATTCCAGGCCAGAGGGAGGATGTGGGCGAGAGGTCGTTGGTGAGAGAGACGAGATTGAGGTACAGTGAGTAGGTTGGCACTTGACGAGCAAAGGGTGCACACTGGGTTGTAATAGGAAAGCCACCAGGAGAGGTAGGAGGGCGCAAGGTGATTGAGTCTTTTAAAGCCAATGGGGAGGAGTTCCTGTTTGATGCAGACGTTGATGGACAACCACTGGAAGTTCCTGAGGAGTGGAGAAATCTTTCCTGAATGTTTTGGAGAAAAATAACTCAGACAGCAGAGTGAAGTAGGGACTGGAATGGGGAGAGACAGGAGGCAGTGAGGTCAGCAAGGAGGCTAATACAGTAATCAAGGTGAGATTGGATAATTGTATTAACTTTGTAGCAGTTTGAATGGACAAGAAAGGGCAGATTTTAGCGATGATATAAAGATGGAATCGACAGATTTTAGTGATAATTGAACATGTGGGTTCAAAGAGAGAGAGGAGTCAAGGAAAAACTCAAGGTTATCGGCTTGTGAGACAGAGGGATGGTGGTACAGTCTATAGTGATGGGAAAATCAGGATTTGCATGGAAGATAAGAAGCTTTCTGGACACGTTAAGTTTGAGGTGTCAACAGGATATCCAAGTAGACATGTCTGGAAGGCAGGAGGAAATGTGAGACTGCAGAGAGGGCGAGAGATCAGAACTGGAGGTGTATATTTGGGAATCATCTCCAAAGAGGTGGTAGTTCATTCACTCATTCATTCATTCAATCATATTTATTAAGCACTTACTGTGTGCAGAGCACTGTACTTAGCTATTGGGAGAGCACAATACAACAGTAAACAGACACATTCCCTGCCCACAACGAGCTTACCGTCTAGAGGTGGGGAGGCAGACATCAATACAAATAAATAAAATTACAGATATGTACATAAGTGCTATGGGGTTGGGAGGGGGGAAAACAAAGGGAGTAAGTCAGGGCGATTCAGAAGGGTGTGGGAGAAGAAAGGGGGCTTAGGGAAGGCCTCTTGGAGATGTGCCTTCAATAAGACTTTGAAGAGGGGGAGAATAATTGTTGAAGCGATGGGAGTAAATGAGTTCTCCAAAGGAGTGGGTGTAGATGGAGAATCAGTCAATAATATTTATCAAGTGTCCCTCTCAGGGTCACACCTCAAGAGTCTCCAGTACTCTGCTGGTCTCGACTTTGGGATGAAGAGGCAAGAAGAGGAATATCCATTCCATCTCTAGCTTGGGCAGTGGCTAGCGAGTGGAAGACAGTCTGCTACAAGTGAAAACTCACCCATGCCGGACAACAGCAGCATGGGAGAGAGTCAAGGGTGGAGACTAATGTTTAATGCGTGGAAGGAGGCAATGTTAAATCATTTCGGATTTTTACCAAGAAATCTCTATGGATACACTACCAGAATGACTGCAGGTGGAGGTGGGGCATTCTGGAAGAGATGTGTCCATGGCATCACTATGGGTCAGAGACGACTCGAAAGTATAAGACAAGACAATGTATCAAGCAACTATTGAGTGCAGAGCATCCCGTGCAGAGCATTGGAAGAGTATAGTTAGTTGTTATGATCCCTTAAGGAGCACACACTACAGGGGGAGAGACAAATATTAAAATAATATGTAGATTGGAGGAAGAAGGAAAGTGGAAATCATGTGAGTGCTTAAGAAATGAGCAGTGTACAAAAGTGCTACAGGTGGTTGCAAAGATAAGCGTGTGATTGGGACAAAATACTGGAGGGTACTTACACCACCACCCCCACCAGGTAGGACTTATGCATATTCATTCATTCAATAGTATTTACTGAGTGATTACTATGTGCAGAGCAGTGTACTAAGCACTTGGAATGTAAAATTCGGCAACAGATAGAGACAATCCCTGCCCAGGTTCACAGTCTAAACGGGGGAGAGAGACAGCAAAGCAAAACAGAACAAAACAAAACAAGTAGTCTGGCGAGGATACTAACGTCATTGTAATCTCCCAAGCATCAGTACAGTGTTCATTCATTCATTCAATAGTATTTATTGAGCGCTTACTATGTGCAGAGCACTGTACTAAGCGCTTGGGATGAACAAGTCGGCAACAGATAGAGACGGTCCCTGCCGTCTGACGGGCTTACGGTCTAATCGGGGGAGACGGACAGACAAGAACAATGGCACTAAACAGCGTCAAGAGGAAGAACATAGAGTAAGCGTTCAATAAATAGTACTGATTGAGTAGACTCGTAGTTATGGGGGTAAAACAGAAGGAGAAGAAAATTGATCAGGGATGGCCTCCTAAAGGAGATAAAATTTCAGGAGTGTGCTGAAGATAGAGCCTTTAATTTTTTTGAGTCTACCATCTTCAAGCTTTAATGGGGCCCCCCGCTTCTGTTTATAGAGTTTCTGTTTCCTCACCCCTCCAACTGGGCATCCCCTCACCCAACAGACAAAACTTTAATAAAGTTCAAAGACTTGGTACACTATGCTGTAGCTTCTGCCCAGGCTGCTCCAGGGGCAAAGGAGTTCAGGCTGGTGATGCAGGAAGCACCTCTGATAGGCCCTAGCATGCAAAGGTTGGTATTTGTTAAGCACTTACTATGTGCCGAGCACTGTTCTAAGCACTGGGGTAGATACAGGGCCATCCTTTAACTGCTGGAGTTCCTCAAGGGTCAGTTCTTGGCCCTCTTCTGTTCTCCATTTACACTCACTCCCTTGGTGAACTCATTCGCTCTCACGGCTTTGACTACCATCTCTACGCAGATGACACGCAGATCTACATCTCCGCCCCGTCCTCTCCCCGTCCCTTCGGGCTCGCATCTCCTCCTGCCTCCGGGATGTCTCCACCTGGATGTCGGCCCGCCACCTAAAACTCAACGTGAGCAAGACTGAGCTCCTCATCTTCCCTCCCAAACCCGGTCCTCTCCCAGACTTCCCTATCACCGTGGATGGCACGACCATCCTTCCCGTCTCTCGGGCCCGCGATCTCAGTGTCATCCTTGACTCGTCTCTCTCATTCACCCCACACATCCTATCCGTTACCGAGACCTGCCGGTTTCACCTTTACAATATCGCCAAGATCTGCCCTTTCCTCTCCACCCAAATGGCTACCTTACTGCTACGGGCTCTCGTTATTACCCGGCTAGACTACTGTGTCGGCCTTCTCTCTGATCTCCCTTCCTCCTCTCTCGCCCGGCTCCAGTCTATTCTTCACTCCGCTGCCCAGCTCATCTTCCTGCAGAAACAATCTGGGCATGTCACTCCCCTTCTTAAACACCTCCAGTGGTTGCCTATTGACCTCCGCTCCAAACAAAAACTCCTCACTCTAGGCTTCGAGGCTCTACATCACCTTGCCCCTTCCTACCTCTCCTCCCTTCTCTCTTTCTACTGCCCACCCCGCACGCTCCACTCCTCTGCCGCCCACCTCTTTGCCGTCCCTCGGTCTCGCCTATCCCGCCGTTGACCCCCGGGCCACATCCTCCCGCGGTCCCAGAATGCCCTCCCTCCTCACCTCCACCAAACTGATTCTCTTCCCCTCTTCAAAACCCTACTTAAAACTCACCTCCTCCAAGAGGCCTTCCCAGACTGAGCTTCTCTTCTCCCTCTACTCCCTCTACCACCCCCCTTCACCTCTCCGCAGCTTAACCCTATTTTCCCCCCATCTCCCTCTGCTCCTCCCCCTCTCCCTTCCCATCCCCTCAGCACTGTACTCGTCCGCTCAACTGTATATATTTTCATCACCCTATTTATTTTGTTAATGAAATGTACATCGCCTTGATTCTATTTAGTTGCCATTGTTTTTATGAGATGTTCTTCCCCTCGACTCTATTTATTGCCATTGTTCTCGTCTGTCCGTCTCCCCCAATTAGACCGTAAGCCTGTCAAACGGCAGGGACTGTCTCTATCTGTTGCTGACTTGTTCATTCCAAGCGCTTAGTACAGTGCTCTGCACATAGTAAGCGCTCAATAAATACTATTGAATGAATGAATCAGGTTGTCCCATGTGAGGCTCACAGTTAATCCCCATTTTACAGATGAGGTAACTGAGGCACAGAGAAGTGAAGTGACTTGCCCACAGTCACCCAGCTGACAAGTGGCAGAGCCGGGAGTCTAACTCATTACCTCTGACTCCGAAGCCCAGGCTCTTTCCACTGAGCCACCAAGTGTGGCCTAATGGTTAGAGCCCAGGCCTGGGAGTCAGAAGAACCTGGGTTCTAATCCCAGCTCTGCCACTTGTCTGTTATGTGACTTTGGGAAACTCACTTTGCTTCTCTGTGCCTTCTTTAAAGCCAATGGTGAGGAGTTTCTGTCCCAGTACCTGTCCCACATGGGGCTCACAGTCTTAATCTCCATTTTACAGATGAGGGAACTGAGGCACTGGGTTTGAGACATAGTATTCAACACCTGGAAAAGTACAACCAGAGCACAATGACACTGGCCTCAAATGTGATAATACACTAAAGTCAGACTTCGTGCGTAACTGCCTCTTTTTTGTTACTCATTTCTTTAAAGGTAAAATGTTTGGGGAAAAAAATTTTAGATTCAAAACATTTTTTAACTGCTTCATGGAAATTCTGTGACAAATATTCTGACCTTCATGTGTGGAGGTATCAATAGGCCCCTAAATGGGCAGTGACAACATTCAGAGTTCTCTGAGTTGTTTTAGAACAGTATTTCAGATATTTTTGTGGTGACATAATCTTGATCTAAAGGAGGTATATGCATTGAGGATTCCATGGTATTTGCGAAATAATTGAGGCTGATGATGATAATGATGATGAGGAGATATGCAATTCAACTTGGCTTAGTTGGGTGTTGGTTTCTTTCCTAAATTGCTTGTTTTTTGAGTTTACCTGAAACTTCCTCTAAATTGATGAAATAAATGAATTATTTTTCCATACCAAAGGAACAACTTTGGTATTTAAGAAAATGTAATGTTGTCCAATGTAAACTGGGACTATCTTTCACCTCATTATCTTGTACCTACCCCAAGTGCTTAATACAGGGCATAGTTCATGGTAAGTCTTCAACAAATACCACAATTATCATTATTACTATCATTACAAGTAGTATTACTATATCGATAATATTATTGAAACTATTATTAATAATGTTAACAATAAAGATTTAAGTCACCCGTAGCAAATCAATTCCTGGTACTGGAAACGCAAATCCACACACACAGAGGAGGCTATGTTACATTCTGAGGACACCAGAACAAATCACAGATTTTTTTTCAGTCCGCTACAATATGTAACTTACTAATTTCATGTTATCTTAACTTTTAACCATTTTGTTCAAATACAATCCACCGATGAAGGCTCTGGAAGAATAAAAGGCATTTAAGTCCAGACTGATGGATCGCCCAGAGAGTAACTTGACTCTGTCCGGACATGTGCTAGCCAAGGGTCAAATCTCTATAACCTCTTGGAGAGTGGAGGTCAGGTGGAGGGGGAGTAACTGAAAGCCAGTGTTTCTCCCCATTATCATTTTCGAACCAGTTTCAAGCTCTCCCTTCCCTCACCCATCCCCCAAGCATGAAACATCTAGCCAGAATGGCAACAAATTTTAGAGATATGTAAGGAAAGGAACTGTAGTTGTACCTCAGTATGCCCCTGTAGGCTGAAATAGTTACAACTCAAAAAAGAGGGGGCCAGGGAGGAATAATAATAATAATGTTAATAACTGTGGTATTTGTTAAGCATTTACTACGGTCCAGGCATAGAACTAAGCGCTGGGGTAGATACAAGCTAATCAGGTTGGACACGGTCCCTATCCCACATGGGGATCACAGTCTTCAATCCTATTTTGCAGATTAGGTAACTGAGGCCCAGAGAAGTGAAGCAACTTGCCCCAGGTCACAGAACAGACAAGTGGCAGAGTCAAGATTAAAACCCAGGTCCTCCTGACTCCTAGGGTCATGCTCTTTCCACTAGGCCACGCTGCTTCTCAGTACAGCATTAGCCACAGCAAGTCTCTGCCCTACATTTGAAGCCCTCCTCCAAACCTACCTCCTCTAGAAGGCATTCCACAATTAACCTCAGGTCACCTAAACACCCACTTTTCACATTAATGTATATACAGCCATCCTTATTTCTTACCCATATATCAATTTGTACTTTCCATTTATACTTTTTGATTCACTTTTCCACTGCTCTGAAATGAAATTTTTCCTCCTGCTTCCAATATATACATATATAAATATAATGAGAATGATAGTACTTGTTTAACACTTACTATGTCCCAAGCTCTATATAAGCGCTGGGGTTGTTACAAGTTAGTCAGGTTGGACACAGACCCTGTCCCACATTGGGATCACAATCTTAATCCCTATTTTTTACAGATGAGGTAACTGGGGCATAGAGAAGTTAAGTGACTTGCCCAAGGTCACACAGGAGACAAGTGGCAGAGACAAAATTAGAACCCATTACCATCTGACTCCCCAACATGGCTCAGTGGAAAGAGCATGGGTTTGGGAGTCAGAAGTTATGGGTTCGAATCCCAGCTCTGCCACTTGTCTGCTCTGTGACTGTGGGCAAGTCATTTAACTTCTCTGTGCCTCAGTTACCTCATCTGTAAAATGGGGATTAACTTTGAGCCTCACGTGGGACAACCTGATGACCCTGTATCTCCCCCAGCACTTAGAACAGTGTTATGCACATAGTAAGTGCTTAACAAATACCAACATTATTATTATCCACTACACCACGCTGCTTCTAAAGAAATTTGCTATAACACTTTTATTACCAAAGTGTTCTCACATTAATTAGAGAAGCAGCGTGGCTCAGTGAAAAGAGCCAGGGCTTGGGAGTCAGAGGTCATGGTTTCGAATCCCGGCTCTGCCACTTGTCAGTTGTGTGACTTTGGGCAAGTCACTTCACTTCTCGGTGCCTCAGTTACCTCATCTGTAAAATGGGGATTAACTGTGAGCCTCATGTGGGACAACCTGATTACCCTGTATCTACTCCAGTGCTTAAAACAGTTCTCTGCACATAGTAAGCACTTAACAAATACCAACATTATTATTAATTAGTTCATTTCAACCTTCATAACACATTTGTGAGTTAGGGAGACAAAGCATGTATTCTATATGTAGAGTATTTATTCTAGAGTGTGTGTATATATATATATTATATATATACAGAGATTTTATATATATAATTGATTGTATAACAATACTAACAATAATGGTATTTGTTAAATGCTTATTATGTGTCAGGGACTGTACAAGAGATACAAGCAAATTGGGTTGAACACAGTCCCTGTCCCATATGGGGCTCACAGTCTCAATCCCCATTTTACAGTTCAGGCAACTGAGTCACAGAGAAGTAAAGTGACTTGCCCAAGTTCACACAGCAGACAAGTGGCAGATCCAGGAGAAGAATCCATGACCTTCTGACTCCTAGTCCCATGCTCTATCCTCTATGCCAATGCTATTGAGCATTTACAAAGTTTGGAACACTATACTAAGTGTTTGAGAGAATATAATACAACAGAGTTGGTAGACACATTCCCTGCCCTCAAGGAGTTCCCAGTCTACACACAATTTCTGTCAGCCATTTTCCTGAGTAGTTTAAAAAAGCAATCTTTACTTTGACTCTTCACTGTCTCCTACCATATCCTACCACTGGGGAAACAGCATGGCACAGTGGAAAGAGCATGGGCTTGGGAGTCAGAGGACATGGGCTCTAATCCCAGCTCTGCTGCTTGTCAGCTGTGTGACTTTGGACAAGTCACTTAACTTCTCTGTGGCTCAGTTACCTCATCTGTAAAATGGGGGTTAAGACTGTGAGCCCCACGTGGGACAACCTGATCACCTTGTATCCCCCCCAGTGCTTAGAACAATGCTTTGCACATAGTATGCGCTTAACAAATACCATCATTATTATATCCATGCAAGGCAGAAACCCCATGCCCTTTTCTGAACCTTCAGAACTGAAGCTGGAGAAAGCTGGGGAGACCGAACAGGCAAGCCCGTCAAAGGGCAGGGGCTGTCTCTATCTGTTACCCATTTGTACATTCCGAGCGCTTAGTACAGTGTTCTACACATAGTAAACGCTCAATAAATACTATTGAATGAACGTATTCAGAGAAGGTGCCTGTTGGCTAGGGATGGGGAGTACTCCTCCCTTCAAGATCTGGGTTTAGCTACTTTGTTTTACATTGTTATCTTGCACTATTGATTTTGTAATGTATTGTACTCTAGTTCATTGTAATTGTTCTCTTGTTGTTTGCTGTGAGCACCCTGAGGCTATAATGAATCTACTCTATAAATTTGTAATTAATAATCCTAAAAGATAATGATCTAATCTGTGAATTTGCATTGAATATTAATAAAAATAATAATTACGGTACTTGTCTAGCACTTTCTATGTGCCAAGCACTGTTCTAAGCACTGGGGTATGTACAAGGTAATCAGATAATATAATAATAAATAATGATTGTGTATTTGTTAGGTGCTTATTACTATATGCCAAGTTCTGTACTAACTGCTGAACTTCCTCTTCAAATGCCTTCAAACCGTTACCAATCCATGGTGACTTCATGGACACAGCCTCTCCAGAAGGTCCCAACTTCCACCATAAAGTCATTCTGGTATGTGTGTCCATAGAGTTTTCTTGGTAAAGATATGGAAATGGTTTACCATTGCCTTCTCCTGCTCATTAAAAAACTCGAGTCCCTGCCATTGTCTTTGATCGATGTTTTGATCACTTGATCATCCACCTTTGACTTTTTCCTATGTGCTGCTGCCCAGCACAGAAGAATCAACTTTGTAGATACACTATACTCAGGTCACATATAGTCCCTGACTCAAGAAGGGCTCCCAGTCTAAGTACATGGGAGAATAGCGATTTAATCCCCAATTTACAGATGAAGAAACTGAGGCCCAGAGAAGTTAATTGACCTGCCCAGGCAAAGAGAGTAGGCAAGCAGCTGAGCTGGGGCTAGAGCGCAGGTTCTCTGTCTCCCAGGCCCATGATTTTTCCACTAGCCACACTATTACTATTGGTAATACTACTATTAGCATTACTATAACTAGTTCTACTATTGCTATCATTATTGTACTCTCTCAGGTGCCCAGTACAGTATCAACAAACAGTGGGAACTTTATAAATATTACTAAATGAATAAAAAAAGACCAAACAAACTTGAATGAATTCATGTGCCGGTCAAAAGAATTTGGCTTGACTACTTCTGCCCACCCTTAAGGAAAATGCTAACAAAGCAGCAAAAAGCCCTAATATTACAAGCCAAAGAGAAGATGACTTGGCCTGGATAATCCACAATTGGTCAACCATTCCATGAAAAATCTAGGTTTAGCCACAAAATTATTATGATGACTAGTAGGTAACCTGCTGGGGGCATAGAGTGTAGTCTTGGTGATGTGCCTAAAATATGGAAAGAATGAAAGAGGAACGATTGGAGGAAGTACCTAAAGAAGAAGAGCTTTTTGTTTTTATTTTATTAATTTATTAAAATCCCATTCACACAACAGAAGTGAATTTCTTGCTAGAAAATATGCAGGTGGGTTCAGCATTTTAATGTGTCCTCTTAATATATCAATAGCAATGATGAATGCATCAGCTTCCAATTTTCCAAGAAAAATGAGATAGGCTTCAGTAGCTCACTAAAAGCCTGAAAGAGTTAAAGCAATTCCCAAAGAGTTATTCAGAGAGTAGTTTATTCACAGAGTAGCTCCGATGGAGACCCAGCCTAACATATCAAACAAAAAGGGGGTGGGGGGAGGGAGAGGGGGCAGAGAGCACATTCTTGGGACAAAGGTTTAACTTGATATAATAATAGAAAGACAGAATGTGTTGTGAAACCTTCTTGGGAATTTTAAATAAGTATAATTAGATTCTCAATGTGTAGCCAAGCATTTAACAAATTATGTTTCAAGAATACCAGATGGACCCTTCTTATATTTTCTTGTAATTTGCAGCTTGTTCCGCTGTTCAAGAATGATGACGAAAGTTTATTTGACATACCCTTTAACCTAGAGTTGATGGTTGATAGAATAGAAAGTTGCCAACTGCTCCAAGCCTGATTAACCATGAAATAATTCTTGCTCATTCGCCAACTGCAGTTTCACCCTGAACCTATTGGTATCATCAGATTCACTTTCTGAAATGCACCAAAGAGAAACTTCTTAACACTTGGAGAACATTATGATGAGCTAATTAGAAAACCAAAGTATGTGGTTTAGGTAAAATCTATCTGAAAATTTTCAACATTTCATATTTTTTATATGGACTTCTTGTCTAACTTCAAGATCCGGGTTTGGTTAACTGAATAAAGGGTTTTTTTCCCCCAAGCATCTAGTACAATGAGGGTTCCGTAAAAACTACTTTTACCACTACTTATGAGTCAGTCAGTCAATCATATTTATCGAGCGCTTACTGTGTGCAGAGCACTGAACTAAGTGCTTGGGAGAGAGCAATATAACAGACACCATTTCCAGCCCAGTCTAAGTGGTTCCAGAGATTAATCATTCAACTTCATCACTAGAAGGTCAGCGGCAATGTCATCCTTCTTGAAGTTCTCCAATCCAATTATGGCACAATTTCCATACCTCCATTCAGACTGCAGACCAGAGTGTAGAGAATCCCTCACTGTGTGCCACATGAACTCAAGGAACCCTGGATAGCCAGGTCTAAATTCTTACCCATAAAGCTACTCACACTCCATAGCCTCAATTTACCTCAGTTCACAAAGGGTAACTTCAAAAGGAGAACTGTGTGAATTTTCTATCTAAATTTTTAGGCATCTGAGCAAGCACCAAGTGGAACATAAATATAACTGATGAGATGCCCTATCTATATAACCTTATCCCCTTCATATTAATCCTAAACCATTTACCCTTTAGAACTGCTAATTCAGATTCAAACCCCCATTCTTCCAAGGCTTGTCTCTTTTCCCAGCATTATGAAAATCTGTAGGACTATTTCCTTGACGGAGGACAACTTCCTATGATCTAGAAAACGAAGTCCTTTGGTAGGGCTTTGAGCTCTTCAGATGAGAGAGTGGGAAATACAAAAAAAAGTAGTATTTTTCTTTCCTCCACAGGCATAATTCCCACTGAAGTTCCTCCTTTCTCCTGGGAAAAAAAACCCTTCCTGCCATCACAATGCTCTGTATTCACCACAGTCAGATGTTAAACATTCCACATTCAGTTAAGTAGGAGTTTTGGTTGATATTTCAAAGTCTTTAACTTCTTTGGAGAAGAAAGGTAAGATCCTAGCTAGTATCCCTTTAAAATCTATACTGTGTGAGTTTTGCCTTTTGACTTCTGACTCCGGAAGAATGGTTCCTAGAGAAGAAAGAACAAATATAAATAAATGCCCTTCTAAGTCTGTCTCCACCTTAGCAGGACTTGGAAAAGAAACAAAAGCCTGTTTTATATAGCATAAATCGGCAATAAAGGAAACACACTGCCAAGTATTTTACCTTCAGTGTGTTTTTGATGAAAAGCAACACTTTGAAGGATTTTGGTAAGGCAAGTATAAATGTATTTCATATGTGAATATTTCAAATGAACAAAGTGAATACTTACATTAAATAGATATTAAATACACTTCCAGAATTCAAACATGTACGGCTTGCCTGAGTAGAGCCGGGTCTCAATTATCCACTGTTATAATGGCAAAGAGAACATGGTGAAGAAATTCCATGTAAAATCCTAAAATCTCTAAATCTCTAAATGTTTTAAATTTCTTGTCATTTCCTCTCCCCTTCCCCCACATAAACATACACACACACAGAGTCTACAAGAGCTAGAAGCCAGGAACAAGTTGACTGATTTGCCTTTCCTCTTCTCACATTTATCTGTCTGGTGGAGGTGAGAATAATAAGTGAAGAGGTGAAAAAGCAGGGCTTAATGATAGAGAAACTCCAGATAGAATGAGGAGCATAAAAATCATCAAGACTTCTTATGTTAATTTCTGTAGTGCAATAGTGCACCAGCCTCAAAGGGCTAAACTAAGAAACAGTGACTGTAAGCCCATCGATGGGCAGGGACTGTCTCTGTTGCCGAACTGTACTTTCCAAGCGCTTAGTACAGTGCTCTGCACAGAGTAAGTGCTCAATAAATACTATGGAATGAATGAATTGTGCTATTTCAAACTGAACATTTGAAAAAGTTTAAAATCAGTCAAAGTAATGATAGCACAGCTCTCAAAGATCAAAGATCCTACTCCACAGCCTTGATTTAAACCAGATTTTTATGAACCCAATTTAAAACAGGTCAAACCAAGGTTTTCAAATTCTCCACTCTTCTCAGGTCTTCCTAGCTCATCCACAAAGAAGCATCCTGTAATATTTAGATTGTAGGTTTAAATAAAAATAATAATTGTGGTATTTTTTAAGCACTAAATATGTGCCAGGCTGGGGTGGTTAGAAGTAATAATGTTGGTATTTGTTAAGCGCTTACTATGTGCCAAGCACTGTTCTAAGCGCTGGGGTAGACACAGGGGAATCAGGTTGTCCCACGAGGGCTCACAGTCTTAATCCCCATTTTACAGATGAGGTAACTGAGGCACCGAGAAGTTAAGTGACTTGCCCAAAGTCACACAGCTGACAAGTGGTAGAGCCGGGGTTCAAACCCATGACCTCTGACTCCAAAGCCCGTGCTCTTTCCAGTGAGCCACGCTGCTTCCCTTCAATCGGGTTGGATACAGTCCCTGTCCCGCATGGGACTGACGGTCTTAATCCCCATTTCGCAGATGAGGTAACTTAGGCAGAGAAAAGTGAAGTGACTTGCCCAAGGTCACACAACAGGCAAGTGGCAGATCCGGGCTAAGAGCGTATGACCTTCTGACTCCCAGGCCTCTGCTCTATCTACTATGCCATGCTGCTTCCCCTGAAAGGGGAAATGCTGAATAAGGAGAGTTTTTTCCAAACTCCTCTATGAGATATTGAGTCACTTAAAAAAGTTATGCCCTCTTCTCCTATTTTTTGGTGAGGGCAAAAGAGAAAGGAAAGGGATTTCTCTATCCTGGAAGGAACACAGCAGAGGATCAAGGAGCTAAAAGGGACCTCAAATTATCATTCTACCGATTTCCTGCCTCTGAAGAGAAGAGCAGAAATAGATCATCTGCTGAGTCTCCTGGAACTTGCTCTCTCTCAAATATCAACATTGAGGACAACTGGAGACATGCTCGAGAGTTACTAGGTGAGGATGCCAGTCTGGATACAAGCTTTAATATTATTATCAGTATTATTAGTAATAATTTATTGCCCTTATTCTTGTCTATCTCCCCCGATTAGACTGTAAGCCCATCAAAAGGCAGGGACTGTCTCTATCTGTTACCGATTTGTACATTCCAAGCGCTTAGTACAGTGCTCTGCACATAGTAAGCACTCAATAAATACTATTGAATGAATGAATTAATGAACAATAATAATAGTAGGATTTTTAACCGGTGTGGTTTAGTGGAAAGAGCATGGGTTTGGGAGTCAGAGGTCAAGGGTTCTAATCCCAGCTCCTCCACTTGTCAGCTGTGTGACTTTGGGCAAATCACTTACCTTCTCTGTGCCTCAGTTACGTCATCTGTAAAATGGGGATTAAGACTGTGAGCCCCACGTGGGACAACCTGCTTACCCTGTAGCTACCTCAGCGGTTAGAACAGTGCTTGGCATATAGTAAGCGCTTAACAAATGACATAATTATCATTATTATTATTATTGGAGTAAAAACATACATATGACTCACAATCTAATCCCCATTTTACAGATAAGGAAACTGAGGCTCAGAGAAGTTAAGGAATTCATCCAAAGTCACATAGTTGACCAGTGGCAGACCTGGGACTCAAACCTGGGTCTCCCGATTCCAAGGACAGTGCGCTTTCCAATAGCAACCTCACCTGCCCATCTAATCCCTTGCAGTTTTAGCAATCTGCCCTTCTCCCTGGCACTAGATGAATACAAAGTTCTTTGCTTCACACTTATTATGGGTTTTTGACAAGCTGCTATTTTCAAAATTGTTTTAAAACTTGAATTTCATTTAGAGATCAACAAAGAAAAAGATAAGACTGGAACAACTATGTCCAAGAATCAACTTCTAATTTATAACTAACATCCAAATTAATGGTATGCATTTGTTTTAACAACCACTGTCACCAAGAAAGAGTTATGCAGAGAATAGCCTTGATATTGAACATCATTATCATCATGGTAATTAACAACCTTGACCTGTGTCCATAGTCTCAAGCCCGCAACCTTGGGGTCATCTTTGACTCAGCTCTCTCATTCAGCCCACACAGCCAATCCGTCACCAAGACATGCCGGTCTCACCTTTATAATACTGCCAAGATCTGCCCTTTCTTCTCTACCCAAACAGCTATCTTACTGGTACAGGCTCTCATAATATCCCAGCTGGATTATCGTGTCAGCCTTCTCTCTGATCTCCCTTCCTCCTCTCTCTCCCCGCTCCAGTCTATTCTTCATTCCGCTGCCCGGATCATCTTCCTGCAGAAACGCTCTGGGCATGTCACTCCCCTTCTTAAAAACATCCAGTGGTTGCCTATCGACCTCCGCACGAAACAAAAACTTCTCACTCTAGGCTTCAAGGGTCTCCATCACCTTGCCCCCTCCTACCTCTCCTCCCTTCTCTCTTTCCACTGCCCACCCCTTAGGCTCCGCTCCTCTGGCGCCCATCTCCTCACCGTCCCCCGTTCCCACCTATCCCGCCATCGACCCCTGGGCCACGTCCTCCTGCTGTCCTGGAATGCCCTCCCTCCTCACCTCTGCCAAACTAACTCTCTTCCCCTCTTCAAAGCCCTGAGAGCTCACCTCCTCCAAGAGGCCTTCCCAGACTGAGCTTCCCCTCTTCCCTCTGCTCCCTCTGCTGCTTCTCTGACCCTCCCTTCACCTCCCCTCAGCTAAGCCCCCTTTCCCCCACTTTTCCCTCTGCTCCTCCCCCCTCCCTTCCCCTCCCCTCAGCACTGTGCTCATCCACTCATTTGTATATATTTTTATTACCCTATTTATTTTGTTAATGAGATGTACATCCCCTTGATTCTATTTATTGCTACTGTTTTTGTCTGTCTCCCCCGATTAGACTGTAAGCCCGTCAGTGGGCATGGATTGTCTCTATCTGTTGCCGAACTGTACATTCCAAGTGCTTAGTACAGTGCTCTGCACATAGTAAGCGCTCAATAAATACTATTGAATGAATGATTGAATGAATGGTCATTGCATTTTCAAATTGCAGTGACTATGGACACAGGGCAAGGTTGTTAATAATGGTATTTGTTAAGGGCTTTACTATGTGCCAAGCACCATTCTAGACACTGGGGCAGTTACAAGATCATCAGATTGGACACAGTCCCCATCCCACATGAGGCTCATACTCTTGATCCCCATTTTACTGATGTGATAGCTGAGGCCCAGAGAGTTAAGTGACTTGCCCAAAGTTGCACACACACACACCAGATACGTGGTGATGCCAGCATTAGAACCCAGGTCCTTCTGACTCCCAAACCCGTGTTCTATCTACTACACCACTTTACTTCTCTGTCTCTTTGCACATAATCTCCCATATACTGAATCTGCCCCTTTGACTGCCTGCTCACTCACAGATGGACATTCTGTCACAGAAACCTTTGGTGTTTCCACTGCCATTAACGAAACAGTGTCCTCTCCAATTATCCACCCGTATGCAGCAAACCACTGACCCACTTCTCTTTGACACTAGTAGCTCGAATATGAAGAGAACTTCTGCTACCTCAGCAGCAGGCTGTCTCTGGATGTTTTAATGGATGAGGCAAGAGATCTGTGAAGGCTGGAAAAGACTTCAGTCCACTTAAATAGCAGCTTTGGAATTAAAGGAACAAATTAAGTGTGTACAGTTCAATCAGTGTCAAAATGTACCACACCATCAGTTTATTGCTCTGGACCTCTAAGACACTCACAATGAACTGCCTGCACTGAACCAGTTTTTCACATGGTACTTATGCATTTAAGTGACCTACCCAATTCCAACACCAAAGTGCTTTAGCACTGAAGTACTAGTAGTTTAATAGTATTTACTGAGGACTTAATGTGGATAAAGCACTGTTCTAAAGTCTGGAATAAAATGCCCAGATGCAATTATACACAGTCCCAAGTACCTACAAAAGCGTGTTTTGTTTCCTCAGACATTCAGTAACATACCAGATGGTTGATTGCCAAGATCAATAGGTTACAGACAACTACTGATTGGCAAACACTCAAAAAGGTGATCACCACTCAGGTGATAAAAAGAAGTGTTGAAGTCAACTCTTCAAGCAGTTTTGGCTGACTTCCATAATCAATCAATGTTATTTATTGAGCACTTACTCTGTACACAGTGCTTTCCTAAGCCTTTGGGAGAGTTCAGTACAGCAGGGTTGGTTGATATGTTTCTTGCCCACAATAATCTTACTTAGAGGACATTCCACAATCCAGAAGAGATCCCTAACAACCACAAGCCCTGGCAGAGAAAGTGGGATGACTATGCAATGAAAGCCACGTATAGCAGAGGCACGGAGAAGCCGCGTGTTTGGAACTGGAAAAGACACACACAACATTCTCCATCTGAAATGCTGTGTTAAAACCTGATTTATTGAACACATACATAGCACGAAAGCTGTTCACTCTCTAATATATGAATGAAGATGTCTCCGATTGGTCCTCCAGAAGGAGCGCAAATAAACGCACAGCAGGAGCAAGATCAATGGGGAAGGAAAAGGAGGAGGGAAGAGAGAAGGAAGAGCAGCAGCAGGGAAGAGGAAGAGCAGCGGGGAGGAGGGAGGCAGGAGGGTATAACCCTGGGAACTTAGAGTCATCAGGAGAGGAGAGGAGAGAGAAGAGAAGCAGAATCAACCCCTGGGGAGATGACCAGCCTGGGAATGAAGCAGCAGCAGCAGTAAGTAAGGACCTTGGGCACAGTCCAGGTAATTTTGCTCTAGCACTCTAATATGTTATTCTCCTTGGTAACCCTCTAATTTTAAATTATAGAAATGCTGACAAGAAAATAATAAAATAATAATAATAATGATATTTTTAAGGGCTTTCTATGTGCCAGGCACTCTACTAAACACTGTGATGGATACAAGCAAATCGGGTTAGACACAGTCCCTGTCCCAAATGGGGCTCACAGTTTCAACTACCATTTTACAGATAAAGTAACTGAGGTCCAGAGAAGTAAAGTGACTTGCTCAAGATCACCCCCAGAAAATAGGGAAGGTAGTATGGCAGAAGCATAATAATAATAATAACAATACTAATATTTGTTAAGGGCTTACTATGTGCCAAGCACTGTGCTAAGTGCTGGGGTGAATAGAAGCAAATTAGGAGGGACACAGTCCCTGTCCCATGTGGAGCTCACAGTCTCAATCCCCATTTTACAGATGAGGTAACTGAGGTACAGAGAAGTGAAGTGACTTGCCCAAGGTCACATAGCAGATAAGTGGTGGAGCCAAGATGACCTCCTATGCTCTATTCACTACACCACGCTGCTTCTCTGGATATGTTATCCTCCAATGTAACACTCTAGCTTTAAATGATAGAATAGTTGAAAAGAAAATTAGAAAATAGGGAAGATAGTATGGCAGAAACATAATGATAATAATAATGAGAATAATTATGGTATTTGTTAAGCACTTTCTATGTGCCTGGCACTGTACTAAGTGCTGGAGTGTATTAAAGCAAATTGAGTTCGACTCTGTCCCTGTACCACATAGGGTTCACTGTCTCCATCCCCATATTACAGATGAATTAACTTAAATGATTTGCCCAAGGCCACTTAGAAGATGTGGTGTAGCCGGGAATAGAACCCATGAACTTCTGAATCCCAGGCCCTTGCTCTATTCACTCTGCCATGCTCCTTCTCACTATGCCATGTCAGAGAGCAAGTTGAATTCCAGTGTGTCTCTTTATATCAAATTCTTTGAATTCTTCCCTCTCTATAAAACAGTGATGACATCTGCCTGCTCACCTTACAGCAATGCACTGGGGACAAGGAGAATAATCTGCACAAAATGCCCTCAATGCCTTGAAAGAAAGTCACTATAAAGAGACTATTGGGATTACACAAATTAATTATAGAAATGGCTAGCATTTAAAAAGGGCAAATGTTTATTCTGTTCCAGATGTAACCAAAAGCTCTCTCATTTTGTCATTAAGCTATATTGTCAGTTTTGGATGCTACTGTTAACATAGAATGATTATAAAGTGTCTAGACAACTTCCCCCCCAAAAAAAAAAACGCTGGAGGGAAAGAGTTGTACAACTTCACTCTTTTAGCTTTACATTTTAAAGATGTGCAGGATTGTCCCAGTAAGTTGAGGCTATTGCATAAGTTTCTTCAATTTTCTCTTATTAAGACAAAAATATTTTAAACACAGAAGTTTTACACATTTAACACGGAGGTTGATTTTTATTTTAAATTCATCATTGTCCAAAGACATTAAGTAGCTATTGTACCATCTGAATGAATTAAAAATACAAGATGATAGATGAGGTACAGAAAGCCTAAAAACTGTTCATTTAAGGGTTCCCTAAACCTTATCATAATGATACTGGTATTTCTAAGTGCTTACTATGTGCCAAGCACTGTTCTAAGTGGTGGGGTAGATACAAGGTAATCAGGTTGCCCCATGTGGGGCTCAAAGTCTTAATCCCCATTTTCAGATGAGGTAATTGAGGCACAGAGAAGTGAAGTGACTTGCCCAAAATCAGTCAGAGCTGGGATTAGAACCCACAACCTCTGACTCCCAAGCCAAGGCTCTTTCCACTAAGCCATGCTGTACTTATCTAACCCCCAGGGCCAGGGTCCTTTCAAGCTAGTAACTAAATTATACAACGACACTGAGTAAGGGAAGGAATGTGGTCTAGTGAAGATAGCATGGTCTGGGAGTCAGAAGGACCAGGGTTCTAATCGCAGCTCCACCACTTGTCTGTTGTGTGACACTGGAGCAATTACTTCACTTCTCTGTGCCTCAGGTACCTCATCTGTAAAATGGAAATCAAGACTGTGAGCCCCAAGCAGGTCAGCGGCTCTGTCCAACATGACAACTTTGTATCTATGCTAGCACTTAGTACAATACCTGGCTAATAGTGAGTGCTTAACAAATACCTTAAAAAAAATGAAATGGTGTATTTGACACTTTAGAATGGTGCAACAGAGATTTTTGCAATCCCTACATTCTGAACTTCTGTCATGGCATATAGTTAGTGCCTAATGAATACCACAATTATTATTTTTAATATTCACAATTTAAATTAATGCTATTGTACCTGATCCAGATTCCTGCCAAGTGTCAACTGCTCTCTAGATGTTCTTAGATTTATTAAACCTCTCAGGCAAGTAGAAAAGTATTTAGCAAATTACCACTCTAGGTCATTCATTCATTCATTCAATAGTATTTATTGAGCGCTTACTATGTGCAGAGCACTGTACTAAGCGCTTGGGATGAACAGGTCAGCAACAGATAGAGACAGTCCCTGCCGTTTGACGGGCTTACAGTCTAATCGGGGAAGAGGGACAGACAAGAACAATGGCAATAAATAGAATCGAGGGGAAGAACATCTCGTAAAAACAATGGCAACTAAATAGAATCAAGGCGATGTACAATTCATTAACAAAATAAATAGGGTGATGAAAATATATACAGTTGAGCGGACGAGTACGGAGCTGTGGGGATGGGAAGGGAGAGGGGGAGGAGCAGAGGGAAATGGGGGGAAAAGAGGGAGGGAAGCTGCGAAGAGGTGAAGGGGGGGTGGTAGAGGGAGTAGAGGGAGAAGGGAGCTCAGTCTGGGAAGGCCTCTTGGAGGAGGTGAGTTTTAAGTAGGGTTTTGAAGAGGGGAAGAGAATCAGTTTGGCGGAGGTGAGGGAGGGAGTTCCAGGACCGCAGGAGGACGTGGCCCAGGGGTCGACGGCGGGATAGGCGAGACCGAGGGACAGTGAGGAGGTGGGCGGCAGAGGAGCGGAGCGTGCGGGGTGGGTGGTAGAAAGAGAGAAGGGAGGAGAGGTAGGAAGGGGCAAGGTGATGGAGAGCCTCGAAGCCTAGAGTGAGGAGTTTTTGTTTCGAGCGGAGGTCGATAGGCAACCACTGGAGTTGTTTAAGAAGGGGAGTGACATGCCCAGATCGTTTCTGCAGGAAGATGAGCCGGGCAGTGGAGTGAAGAATAAACTGGAGCGGGGCGAGAGAGGAGGAAGGGAGGTCAGAGAGAAGGCTGACACAGTAGTCTAGCCGGGATATAACGAGAGCCCGTAATAGTAAGGTAGCCATTTGGGTGGAAAGGAAAGGGCAGATCTTGGCGATATTGTAGAGGTGAAACCGGCAGGTCTCGGTAACGGATAGGATGTGTGGGGTGAACGAGAGGGACGAGTCAAGGATGACACTGAGATTGCGGGCCTGAGAGACGGGAAGGACGGTCGTGCCATCCACGGTGATAGAGAAGTCTGGGAGAGGACCGGGTTTGGGAGGGAAGATGAGGAGCTCAGTCTTGCTCATGTTGAGTTTTAGGTGGCGGGCCGACATCCAGGTGGAGACATCCTGGAGGCAGGAGGAGATGCGAGCCTGAAGGGAGGGGGAGAGGACAGGGGCGGAGATGTAGATCTGCGTGTCATCTGCGTAGAGATGGTAGTCAAAGCCGTGAGAGCGAATGAGTTCACCGAGTGAGTGAGCGTAAATGGAGAACAGAAGAGGGCCAAGAACTGACCCTTGAGGAACTCCAACAGTTAAAGAATGGGAGGGGGAAGAGGCTCCAGCGAAGGAGACCGAGAATGACTGGCCAGAGAGGTAAGAGGAGAACCAGGAGAGGACGGAGTCCGTGAAGCCAAGGTGAGATAAGGTATGGAGGAGGAGGGGATGGTCGACAGTGTCAAAGGCAGCAGAGAGGTCAAGGAGGATTAGAATGGAGTAGGAGCCATTAGATTTGGCAAGAAGGAGGTCACGGGTGACCTTAGAGAGAGCAGTCTCGGTAGAGTGGAGGGGACAGAAGCCAGATCGGAGGGGGTCTAGGAGAGAATGGGAGTTAAGGAATTCTAAGCATCGATTGTAGATGACTCATTCTAGGATTTTGGAAAGGAAGGGTAGTAGGGAGATAGGGCGATAACTGGAGGGGGAAGTGGGGTCAAGAGCGGGTTTTTTTAGGATGGGGGAGACGTGGGCATGTTTGAAGGCAGCGGGGAAGGAGCCATTGGAGATTGAGTGGTTAAAAATAGAAGTTAAGGAAGGTAGGAAGGCAGGGGCGATGGTTTTAATAAGGTGAGAGGGAATGGGGTCCGAGGCGCAGATGGAGGGCGTGGCACTTGCGAGGAGGGAGGAGATCTCCTCTGAGGATACTGCAGGGAAGGATGGGAAAGTAGGGGAGAGGGTTGGTGGGGGGGAGGGGAGAGACGGAGGGGTGACTTTGGGGGGCTCAGACCTGATTGTGTTGATTTTTGTGAGGAAATAGGTGGCCAGATCATTGGGGGTGAGAGATGGGGGAGGGGGAGGAAAAGGGGACCTAAGGAGACAGTTAAAGGTCATTCGACTGGCAAGAGAAAATAGAAGCTTAACTCTACTGTTATTTATTAGCCTTGAAAAAAGTCAGGCGAGATAAGTTTACATATAATAATTGTGGTATTTGTTGAGCTCTTACTATGTTCCAAGCACTGTTCTAAGCACTGGAGTAGATACAAGGTCTGACACAGTCCCAGACCCACATGGGGCTCACTACCTTAATCTTCATTTTACAGTTGGAGTAACTGAGGCACAGAGAAGTGAAGTCACTTGCCCAAGTCACACAGCAGAAACGTGACAAAGCCTGTGATTAGAACCCACATCCTCTGACTCCCAGGCCAGTGTTATTTCTACTAGGTCATGCTGCTTCTTCAGAAAAGGCTAGTGTTTAACTCTATTAACAAATAAAAAAGATCCTTTGTGTTTGTCCAGGATACTGAATGAATGGGTTTCTAGAGTACTGTTCAGTTCACAGGAGGAAAGATTTATTAAACATGAAATACCCTAACTTGTTTTATAGGAACAGAACATTTAACAATGTAGTATATATGGAAAAGAGAGATCTTAAATTTCACTGTAAGGGAATTTGGCAAAATGAAACTTGGTCTGTTTTGGAGGCAGTGTTTCCAGAAGACTCAAGGCTCTTCTACTGAACATGACCTAAGTTCAACATTCCTCCTTTCCTGCCACCCACTGCCTTCCCTATATTTTGGGGGTCAAATGAGTAATTCTGGATGTGACAGCACAAAATTTGTAAGCCTGAAAAGGTGATCAGAAGAATCAGTGAGATACTTAGGAACCACACTTAAAAGAAAACAGCACTGTGCTAGTAAAAATGGAAGACGAAGGTAAAGCATTTTTCTGCAAACTTTGAAGAACCCAGTATCATTTCTATAGAGGGCAAGCAGCTGTACTGGACCTATTCTAAATCTGTAGTAGTACTTATAAAAACATTTACTCCCTCACTTCTTTCTGACCACCATCTTCAACTGTTCACTTTCTAATGGCTTCTTCCTCCCTTTCAAACATGCTCATTTATCACCCAACCTAAAAGAACCCTCCCTTGACCCCAAGGCTCCCTCCAGTTGTCTCCCCATCTTCCTCCTATCATTCCTCTCCAAACTCCTTGAAATAGTTGTCTCCCCCGACAGCCTCCAATTCCTCTCCTCCAATTCTCTCCTTGATCTTCTACAATCTAGTTTGCACCCCCTCACTCCACAGAAATTGCCCTGTCTAAAGGTACCAATTAATCAATCAATCATTCATTCATATTTATTGAGCACTTACTGTGTGCAGAGCACTGTAGTAAGTGTTGTGAGGAATACAATATAACAGAATTGGCAAGCACGTTCCCTGTCTGCTATGAACTTACGGTCTGAGGCCAAGGTGGGCAGACATTAATATAATAAATAAATTACAGATATGTACCTAAGTCCTGTGGTCCTAAGAGTAGGGTGAATAAAGGGAAGAAATCCAAGTGCAAGGATGATGCAGAAGGGTGTGGAAGAGGGGAATGAAGCCTTAATGGGGAAAGACCTCTTGAAGGAGATTTGCTTATAATAAGGTTTTGAAGGTGGGGAGATTGATCTTCTGTCGATATGAAGAGGCAGGACGTGGGCAAGGCGTTGTCACCCAGATAGATGAGATCAAGTTTCATTGACTAGGACAGCATTAAAGGAACAAAGTGTGCAGGCTGGGTTGAAGTAGGAAATCAGGGAGGTAATATAGAAGTGGGCAAGGCGATTGAGTGCTTTAAATCCTGTGATACATAGTTTCAGTTTGATGTGGAAGTGGATGGCCAACCATTGGAGGTTCTTGAGGCGTGGGGAAACATGACTGGACAGTTTTGTGGAGAAATGCTCTGGGCAGCTGAGTAAAGTATGGACTGGAGTGGGAAGAAACAGGAGGCAGGGAGGTCAGCAAAGAGGCTGATGCAATAATCAAAGTGTAATAGGACAAGTGTTTGGATTAACATGGTAGAAGTTTGGTTTGAGAGAAAAGGCTGGATTTTAGTGATAGGTTGAACCAACAGGAATTGGTGGCAGACTGTATAGGTGGGTATTAGAAGGGTAGGTCAAGAATAAAGCCAAGGTTATGGGCTTGTGAAACAGGAAGGAGAGATGTGCTATCTTCAGTAATGGGAAAATCAAGAATTTTCTGTCTTGGAAATTTTATATTTGAGGTGTTGGCAGGACATCTAGGTTGAGATGCCCTGAAGGCAGGATGAAAGGCAGGACTGTAGAAAAGGAGAAAGATCAGGACTGGAGAAGTAGATTTGGGTATCATCAGTAAAGAGACGGTAGTTGAAGGCATGGGAGACAATGAGTTCTCCAAAGGAGTAGATACAGATGGAGAACTGGAGGAGGAGCAGAACTGAGCCTTGAGGACATTCTTCTTGCCAAACACGATGGCCTGTACTCCATCAGTATCATCATCATCATAAATAGTATTTATTGAGTGAATACTATGTGGAGAACACTGAACTAAGCACTGGGGAGAGTACAACATAACAATGTTGCTGACATGTTCCCAGTCTCCTCTACCTCTCAGCTACCTTAGTTACTGTGGATCATTCCCTTCTCCTTGAAACTTTATCCAATTTTTGCTTCACCAACCCTGTCCTTTACTGGGTCTCCCATCTCTCTGACTGCTCTTCCTTGGGTTTTTTCACGGGCTCCTCCTCTGCTTTCCACCTTCAAACAGTGGGAGTCCTTCAAGGCACAGTACTGGGTCCCCTCTATTCTCTATCTACATCCTCTCCCTTGGAAAATTCATTTGCCCCCATGGCTTCTATTACCATCTCTATAAGGAAGAATCCCAAATCTACCTCTCCAGCTCTGACCTCTCTCCTTCTCTGCAGACTCACATTTCCTTCTGTCTTCAGGACATCTCTACAGCTGACACCTCAAACATGTCTAAAACATCTTCCCAACAAAATCCTTTCTCCCTTGTCTTTTCCATCACTGTAGGAAGTGCCACAACCCTCTCTATCTCAAAAGCCTGTAACCTTGGTATTATCCTTGACTCATCTCTCTCACTCAACCCACATATTCAATTTATTCATTCATTCAATCATTCAATTGAATTTACTGAGCGCTTACTAATGTGCAGAGCACTGAACTAAACCCTTGGAAAAGTACAATACAATAAACAAATTCCCTGACCACAGTGAGCTTACTGTTTCTTCTACCATTACAACATCATTACAACACCCAATCCTCTCCATCCAAACTGCTCCTATGCTGATCCAAGCACTAATCATATTCCATTTGGCTCAGTGGAAAGAGCACGGGCTTTGGAGTCAGGGCTCATGAGTTCGAATCCCAGCTCTGCCACTTGTCGGCTGTGTGACTGTGGGCAAGTCACTTAACTTCTCCGTGCCTCAGTTCCCTCATCTGTAAAATGGGGATTAAGACTGTGAGCCCCACGTGGGACAACCTGATTCCCCTATGTCTACCCCAGCGCTTAGAACAGTGCTCGGCACATAGTAAGCGCTTAACAAATACCAACATTATTATTATTACATTTTGACAATAGCATCAGGCTCCTCGCTGAACTCACCTACCCTACCTCTCCTCACTCTAGTCTAGTACTTCACTCTGCTGCCAGATCATTATTCTAAAAAACATTCAGTCCACATCTGTCCTCTCCTGAAGAACCTACCCATCCACCTCCACATCAAACAGGAAGTCCTTATCACTGGCTTTAAAGCACTCAATCAGCTGTTCCCCTCCTACCTCACCTCACTGATCTGCTACTATAGCCCTCTGCAAAATTCCCACTTCTAGTGCCCTCTTGTTCACCATGTCTAGACTATAAGCGTCTTGTGAGCGGAGAATATATCTACCAATCTGTTATACTGTCCTCTTCCAAGTGGTTAGTAGAGTGTCCTGCATGCTGCAAGTGCTCAATAAAATTGATTAACTCAAAAAAGCAGAAAGAAATGGATCACAATTGAGGTGAAATCATATTAAAGTGAACTGTGGAAACATCCAACACACAAACTAGAATCACTTCTAGGCTCACTTTCCTTTGAAGGATAGTACATTTCAAGACCTCAGTTCTATCAGTATATGTGTTTTCACTACATATTTTGTATTAAATGCAGGGAACATTGCATGCTCAGATACAGAGTGAATTGGTGATAGAAAGAGCAGTTGCATAGTGGGCGCAGCCTCAATCACGAGATGAGTGTTAAAGCACGGGTTTTCCTTAAGGGCAGGAATCAGCAAGAACGCAACCCTGGCAATACAAGAGAACGGGGTGAACATGGTTTCTATTAGGCAGAAACCTGGCAAATTCTATCACCTTGGTCTGGTGGGTGGGGGAGGGGTGGGGGGGGCATGAGGGATGCCTAGAAGAAAGCAGCTGTTCCATCTCACTTAAGCAAAAGTGGAATGAAAAGGAGGCAGGCCCAGCCTTAAAGGCCTGTTTTGTGTTTAAGTGTGGTACATACCAGCAGTGAATCAACAAGTGTCATAAGGTTTAGAAGTAACTGGGCAGTACAAGAGAAGCAGGGTAGACTAATGGAAAGAGTATGGGCTTACAAGTCAAAGGACCTGAGTTGTAATTCCATCTCTGCCACTTTGCTGCTGTGTGACCTTGGGCAAGTCCTTTAACTTCTCTCAGATTCAATTTCCTCATCTGTAAAAAGGGGATTCAATACTTATTCTCCCTTACACTTAGACTGTGAGCCCCATCTGGGACAGGAACTGGGTCCAATCTGATAAATTTGTATCTACCCCAGCTCTTAGAACTGGGTTTGATACACAGTAAATACTTAAGTTCCATAATTATTCACAATCATTTGAGAGTCACTGGCTTCAATGGAAGAAGAAATCATTTATGTCTTCTAGGCAGCTTATCTTAATCTTCCTTTCAGAACAGGATGTGAGCCAGGGTTACCAATGTCAGCTTGCAGCTCTAAAACCCTTGCTAAGTAGTCAGTCAATCATATTCATTAGAGAAGCAGCATGGCTTAGTGGAAAGAGCATGGGCTTGGGAGTCAGAGGTCATGGGTTCTAATTCTGCCTCTGCCACTTGTCAGCTCTGTGCTGTTGGGCAAGTCACTTAACTTCTCTGTGTCTCAGTTACCTCATCTGTAAAATGGGGATTAAGACCGTAAGCCCCATATCGACAACCTGATTAACTTGGATCTACCCCAGCGCTTAGAACAGTGCTTGGCACTTGTAAGCGCTTAAATACCATTATTATTACTGAGTGCTCACTGTGTGCAGAGCTTAATTCAGTACTGTGCACACAGTAAGCATTCAAAAATATGATTAGCTGACTGACTGGCAATATAACAATATAACAGACACATTCCCTGCCCACAAAGAACTTACAATCTAGAGGTAGAGATAAAGAGTACCAGGATGTCTCTGACACTGTAGGCAAGAGACACACCTGGGCACATATAAGTTAATGGACTTCAATATCATCTTATAGTTGTCAGTTTTTAAACCGCAGGTGCCAGCTACAAGGGGACAACAAAAGGGATTGCTTCCACCACTGAGAAACCCAGCCTCACTCTCCCCAGACCTCTAAGAATCTATCAATCAACAGTATTTATTTAATGTTTGCTGTGGGCAGAGCACTGTACTAAATGCTTGGAAGAGTACAGTAAAATAGAGTTGGTAGACAGGACCCCTGCCCATAAATAGTTCAGAAACACTATTGAGAGTAGTCAGTCAATCAGGCAATTGCATTTATTGAGCACTTACTGTTCGCAAAGGAAAAGGTTAGGGACATATAGTAGTAGTAATAGTATTTATTAAGTGCCTACAGTGTGCAGGCATACACCAAATGTGAGAAAATAAAATATAGGTGGGAATTAGGTATGATACCTGTCCCTCAGGGGGCTTACAATCTAAAAAAGACCTGAGAGTCTCCAGTCAGGATTGAAAAGCTCCCAAATGGTGGCTTTCTCTGGCTTGGTAGCTTTTTGAACTGTTTCCTCCCAGTCCTCTCTCCGCCCCACTACAAAAATCCCAGTTCCATTTTGCCCCCAGGACTGAAAGTAAAATATTGTTTCAATAAGTGTCTTAAAATAATTGATTTTCTATAGGTTTAACCATTTCCTTATGGATTGAGGGTTCCCAATGGTGTGGCCCATGTCTTTCCATCAGGATCATTCTGAGGATGAAGGGACAATGTTAAATCTGTTGCTCAAAGAAGACCGAAGCAGAACATGGTGGATGATAGGACCAAGTCAGAGAACAACAAGCCAGTGCCCTAACCAGTGCTCTGTCTGCCCAGCTTCCTTACAACTCTCCTCAGTTGGAAGTTGAAGGCAGTTGCAGACAACTGGGTGTCAAGAGAAAGCAGACATTTGGAGAGGAAAATCCCACGATTAGAGGTGGTTTGTGGAACCAAGGCAGCCTGCCATTCACCTTATTTTTCATTTGGAGGCGGTAATGATTCTGTTGTGGTATGGTGGCTAGAGTATTGGTCTGGGAGTCAGAGGATCATGGATTCTAATCCTGACTCCACTAGTCGTCTGCTGTGTGACCTTGGGCAAGTCACCCATGTCTCTGTGCCTCAGGTAGCTCATCTGTAAAATGGGGATCGAGACTGTGAGCCCCACATGGGATATGGACTGTGTCCAACCCGATTTGCTTGTATCCACCAAAGCGCTTAGTACAGTGCCTGACACATAGTGAGTGCTTAACAAATATCATCATTATTATTATTATTAATGAAGGCAGTGGCCACCCTGGGGACTTTCAACATAGAAGAAATAATTCTGATTTTTTTTTCTTCATACAATTGTGAGAAAGGTAATTTAATTACTGAAGCATTCAGATGTCTTTATTTTTTCTCCAGTGTTCCCAAGAGAATTCTCACTAAGGAGCTTCATAAAGAGGTCAATATTTAGGGGGGGAAAGAATGAAAGAGAAATAAGTCTCTGAAAATATTCAAAGAGCAGGGGGTAGCACAAACAAAGCAAGAGAGATTTTAGCTGAGAGAAGAGGAACCAGATGGAGAGCAGATTTGAAAAGTTTGTGAGAAACAACTGCAGGTGACGGGAAGTGAGGGACACAATGCAAAAAAAGGATGTTTAAAAAAGAATGAAGGACAGTTAGTGGTGAGTGGCCTGGAGGTCAGCAGGGAAATAGTTCTGACACTTTAAAAGAAAGAGGCCCAGTGAAGGAAAAATGGTTTCAGCTACAAATAAGCAAAGGCTTTTAGGGATAAGGATGAAGATCTTAAATTATGTGTTCCCTTTTAAACTAAAGGTCCAGGCCATAAATATTTTAAAATTCCATCATATTTTCCCCCCAGAATTATGCATCGGATTGACCGTGGGATATCTGGAGTCACTTTACTAAGGAGCTTCATTCAAAATATCTAATAAGAAATTATTAATGGTGGGAAATTTTCAGCCAAGCCACATGATATAAAGGCAATTCTTCCATGAAAATGTAAGACAGGAAGCATGTAGGTTTCATTTTGGGGGAGTTAACTTTGAATATTAGGATTAAAAATTGTGGCAGAAATTTAATTCAAAGAGATATCCAAAAGGATTAAGATAATTAATTTTCCCCATGTCCTCTTTTAACTACAAATGAATAGGTGAGCCTCATTCATTCATTCAATCGTATTTATTGAACACTTACTGTGTGCAGAGCACTGTAGTAAGAGATTGGGAAAGTATTTTACAACAATAAACAGTGACATTCCCTGCCCACAACAAGCTCACACTCTAGAATGGAGCAGACAGGCATCAATTCAAATAATTAAATAACAGATCTGTAAATACGTCCTTTGGGGCTGGGAGTGGGGAAGAGCAAAGTTATAAATAAAGACATCGACATCTTCTTTAACACTGCTATTGTCTTTGAGAGTTTCCTGGTTAACGGACAGGAAACAAAGTAGAAGAATGCAGGAAATGCTAAAGAGAATTAAAATTATAAAAAAGATGGCACTTCCTATAGACACTCGATCTTCATTCGAAATATCCAACAGCAATATATGAGGTTCATGGTTTTAGATACTCTATCTGCTGTGTTACATGGAAGAGTTCAAAGATGTATTTAGATCAATGTTTGCAGGTAGGTGTGGGGAGTGGATGAGAAAGAGACAAGGAAAGAGAGTAAGAGACAGGAAGACGACGGGGAGGGAGGGAGAAGGAAATAAGGAGGGAGGGAAAAAAGGAGGGAGAGAGGGAGAAAGAAATAGGGAAGGAGATGGGGAGAGAGGGAGATAGGAGAAAGGGAGAGGGAGACAAGGTGAGAGAGGAAAAGAGGTAGAAGGAGACAGGGAAGGAAAAGAAGGAAGGAGAAAAGGGAGGAGAGAGGAAGAGAGAGAGAATGTGACACATTTCTATTTCCACTCCATCTAATGTATTCATTTTATGGATTAAGGTTGCCAGATATATTGGGGAATGTTTATCTTGACTAAAATGTTATCCTCCTGACAGATTTGAAATCTCACTGCCCTCAAGTAAAAGACAAGCTCACTGAAAACTGAAGTTAATGAAAAGAAAGGCCTTCTGACCTACCTAACCTTTACAAAAATCAGTGCTTTTAAAGAAACAGCTCTGCTGGAAATTGTTTCCTTTGAGACTGCAGATTTCCTCTCATCAACTGAGAGGTCCTCAAATGAACTATGAAATTTTATCTTTTCCAATAGAGTCCAGAATCATGGTGTTCTTTGAATGACTGGACATATTCATCATTTTTGCTTCATTCATTCATTCAATCATATTTATAGAGTGCTTACTGTGTGCAGGGCACTGTACTGTGTACTTGGGAGAATACAATACAACAATAAACAGACACATTCCCTGCCCACAACAAGCTTACTTCATTCAGGTAAAGTTTTATGTATGCATATTCTTCCATAATGTATATTTTCATTTTCCTTCTTGGATAGAAGGCCATTAGAAAATTTGGAAATGTTCTTCCCATAATAACCATAGAATAATAAGACATAGGCAAACACTGGTTTAAGTATATTAAAGTGAGTCACTCTTAAAAACATAGGAGGTATTTTTTGATAAAATAATTTATGTGCCTATCTGGCCAAATTTTGCCCTTCCCATTTGGAGTAGGGAAAAAAGCAGAATCTTTTAGTGGAAAGAGGATGGGCCTGGGAGTCAGAGCATATGGGTTCTAATCCTGCCTCCACCACTTGTCTGCTGTGTGTCCTTGGGCAAGTCACTTAACTTTTCTGTGCCTCAGTTACCTCATCTGTAAAATGGGGATTAAAAGTGTGAGGCCCAAGTGGGACAACTTGATTACCGTATATCTACCTCAGTCCTTGGAAAGTGCTTGGCCCATAGGAAGCGCTTAACAAATACCATAATTATCATTATAATTATTAAAACTGAAGCAAAACAAATTTCATGGTCTGATCGAGGTCACTCAATGTGTCCGGTAACTTAACTGGAAAGTCAGTAGCAAAGCCTGCTTTGATTCTATGTCTTGAACAATAGAATATCAACATAATATTTAAAAATCTATAAATATAAAGTATTACAAAACTCGAAATAATAAAAGTCTATAGATTTTATTCAAAACAGTTCTGCTCGATTGTAAGATCTGTGAGGGCAGGGGTCGTATCTACCTCTCACCTCTCCTGCATACATAATAATAATAATGATGGCATTTGTTGAGCACTTTTACTATGTGCAAAGCACTGTTCTAAGCGCTGGGGGTGATACAAGGTGATCGGTTGTCCCACGTGGGGCTCAGAGTCTTAATCCCCATTTTACAGATGAGGGAACTGAGGCACGGAGAAGTTACGTGACTTGCCCAAAGTCACACAGCTGACAAGCGGCGGAGCCGAGATTAAAACCCATGACCTCTGACTCCCAAGCCCGGGTTCTTTCCACTGAGCCACGCTGCTTCTCAATACAGAAGCAGCATAACACAGGCCTCTGCACACCGTTAAGTTCTCAATAAATGCAATTGATTGGTATGGCTACAAACTACAGAGAACTAACCAAGAACTTGAAGCTTAACTTAAATCTCTCTGCGGTGTCTCAGCTTCCTCTGAAGGAGAAAAAGAAAATAACCACCCTGAAGTGCTGTTGTGTGGGTGTATACATTTGAAAAAAACAATTAGTAGAATGATATTATAAACACTGAATACAAAAATGTTAAAGTAAAAATGGGAAGATTTAAGCATAAACTGTAGATGAGAACGACTCTGATTCAGATTCATTTGGCATTGCTATCTGAAGGTGGCAAATTATGTTGTAGAAAACTCAAATCTGCTCTCAACATTAAGTAGTTACAGATGTAGACTTTGAATTTAATGTTTGGAGAAGAAGGTCAAAGTCTAAAATACACCGGAGATGAGCAGTGATGTTACTATTCCCCCTATCTTGGTTTCCAACTGCTACGATCAATATTTTTTATTGACTTTTACTTTGGAAGTAAAAGCTACAGATAAGAGAAGATTATTTTCCAACACAGCAAAGCCCACATTCCTCAGCGAGGACTATACATGCCACATTCTAAAATGATTTCAGCTCCTAGAAAGAAAAAAAAGAAGTCCCTTCAGAATTATATACCTGCAAATATAACTTTGCACTGACACTTGGAATGATTCATTTTAGCCCAGAGGGAGAGGCAGAGTATAAATGAGATATTCAACAATTTATACTGTACAGTGACAAAGTTTTAGGTCAATATGACTATAGGCAAAAAGACCCATTCTTTTATATTATTTTAAAAAAGTAAATATTACTTTGAAAACAGTATGACCATGTGCTTTATCTTAGACTCATTATGCATTAATTATGTTGAAAAGAATAATCTAGTTGAGTTTCTCCATGGCAGAAGTCATATAGAGAGACACTGTAACCATCAAGACTCTCAGCAATCCAATTTTATTAGTTAATGCTACGAATGAAAAGGAGGCAGTCACCAATCCCATACAATATAGTTCTGCACATGTATTACCATTTAATTTACATTTTATTTAATTTTCCCAAAAATATGCATTCACACCTACACAATTAGCTAACTACACAATTTATGGATAATGCCCCTGGGGTGTGACTTATACATTGACCAGGAAAATCAGGATAATTTTAAGGGTGTGAGGAGGGATGAGGGAGTTTCATAAGGTTGGATTAAGCGGGAAATATGGAGGACAGCAGTGAGGGGAAACATAAATGTGATATGAGGTTATTCCACTTTCCTTAGCATCTCACCACTCCTTTTACTAATAACACCACCATTATCTCCACTTTTCTCTGTTCTCTTCTCCTTGCTCCCACCCCTACTCAAACCACTCGACAAATACTTCACCCTCTTGTGCAAGAACCTGGGGGACTGGAGGTGTGGGATCAAATAATCCAAACATCTGATCTTTCCGAGTCTCTAGGTACGGTGAACAACTCAGTTTAGTATGCATAGAGTGCATATGTCACTCTCTACTTTCCAGACTCTTCTTGCTGGTGCTTTTCTCCCAGTCTAGAACATTCTCCCTTCCTAAATCCAGCCCTCCTCCTCCAACATTCCTTTCCTCATTAATTCTTAGCATCCCAAATCATATGGAACTGTCATCTTCTAACTCTAACACATATGCAATATATATTCACTTATAAAACCCCTCGAGGCTATAAGATCCTTGGAGGCAGTGAACATATCTTCTAACTCTGCAGTATCAGCCTCCCCCAAGCACTTAGTTCAGTGCTCTGCACACAGTAAGTGCTCAATAAATACAATTGATTGATTGATCCACCTTTGGCTCTAATGTATATGGTGGTTATTTATTCCATTATACCTTCAATTATTCATTTTAATTTCTCTTTACATACTTCTATCTGCCTCTCCATTAGAATGGAGGTTGCTTGTGATGAGGGAATGCATCCTTTACTTGCTTTATACTTCCCTAACACTCAGTTCAGTGCACTGCCAATGCTATAATTTGTAGTCATAAATATGCCTCAAAATGAATTTGTTTATATAGTTTTGCAGCTCACTCTATCACCATTAAGTGTGTCCGCCTACTTCCCACACTTGATAGAGGAACTGTAACAGGAGATATCAATAATGCAAATTAGCATGTGCCCAAGCTGCAAAAGAAGTTAGGTAGAGGGTCTGGGAACAGCTTTAGTGAACTGTTTCTCCCTTCTACTTGTAAGATTTCAGAGGAAGTTGGAGGCAATTTGTTGCTGGAAGACGCTTGATTGCAACTCTAGTGAGTGAGTCAAGGAGCCAATTGGAATTATTCAGCGCTTACTGTGTGCAGAGCACTGTACTAAGTATTTGGGAGAGCATAATGCAACAATAAACAAACACATTCTCTACCCACACAACGAGCTTACAGCCTAGAGAGGAGACCCTATTCATTAATTCATTCTTTTTATGGTATTTGTTAAGCACTTCCTATGTGCCAAGCACTGTACTAATAATAATAATAATAATGTAGGTATTTGTTAAGTGCTTACTATGTGTCGAGCACTGTTCTAAGCGCTGGGGTAGACACAAGGGAATCAGGTTGTCCCACGTGGGTGTCACAGTCTTAATCCCCATTTTACAGATGAGGTAACTGAGGCACCGAGAAGTTAAATGACTTGCCCAGAGTCACACAGCTGACAAGTGGCCGAGCCGGGATTCAAACCCATGACCTCTGACTCCAAAGCCCCATCAAGGTAGATGCCTCTAAACTGTAAACTCATCCTCTGCACTGTAAACTCGTGGGCAGGGAATGTGTCTACCAACTCTGTTCTTTTGTTATATTGTAGTCTCCCAAGCACTTATTACAGTACTCTGCACACAAGAAGCACTTTAAAAGATGATTGTTTGATCACTGTCCATGTCCTACATGGGGCTCACAGTCTTAATCCCCATTTTATAGACAAGGGAACAGAGGCCCAGAGAAGTTAAGGGACTTACCCAAGGTCACACAGCAGACAAGTGGTGGATTCTGGATTAGAACCTAGGTCCTTTGATTCCAACACAGTGCTCTTTTCACTAGGCCATCCTGCTTCTCATTCTCATGGAGAGCCACGAAATGGGGGAGGTAGAATGGCTCTGCCACTTGTCAGCTGTGTGACCTTGGGCAAGTCCCTTAACTTCTCTGGGCCTCAGTTATCTTATCTGTAAAATGGGGATGAAGACTGTGAACCCCACGTGGTACAACCTCATTACCTTGTATCTACCCCAGTGCTTCAAACAGTGCTTGGCCAATAGTAAGCACTTAACAAATACCAATATTATTATTATTATTATTAAATGGGGTGGTTAAAGTGACCCAGGGCAGGAGGACCTATCCAGGGCCAAGGATTTGTGGACTCTCTCTCCCAGGCAAGCAGATCCCATCACACTCAGTCTATGGGGGTCATCACTGTGACCACACAATAAGGTGTCCTTTGTCCCAAGCTTTTGGGCAGAGGCCACATCTTTCCCAGAGGCTTCCAAGCAGAGGTGGGAAGGTGGATTTGAGAAATGTGCGCCCTGGAGGGGAGGCTCCAGCCGGCTGCCCCGGTTACCAGGCCATCAGGCCAGTGGGAAACCCGGCCACCAGGCCCCCGCCTTCACTCGCCCACTGGCCCCAAGGCCGCTCCTGCTTAGGGAAGGAGCCGGTTTGGCCAGTCCAAGGCCGGCACAAAGGGAGTCTGAGACAGAGCATCCCTGCGGGCCGGCGCCAGACAACCCCTCCCCCATCCTGGGACGGTGGGGGAGGAGGGGCAGGGAGCTGGGGGGGCTGGAGGGAGGGAAAAAATGGGGCAGGGCTGGGATGGTTTGGCTTTCCCCACAGGGACAATGAGGGCGCCTCTGCCCCAGCTCCCTCTTACTTTCCCCATTCCTCTCCCCCCCCATCTTCTCCCCTCCTTCCTCTTTCATTCAGTCGTATTTGATTGCTTACTATTTGCTGAGCACTGTAGTAAGCGCTGGGAATGTACAATTGGGCAACAGATAGAGACAATCCCTGCCAACAACGTGCTCACAGTCTAAACGGGGGAAACAGACAACAAAACAAAACAAGTAGTCTGGCGTCAATATCTTCAAGATAAATAGAATCATAGGTATATGCACATCATTAACAAAATAAATAGGATAATAAATAATATCTACAAATACGTACAAGTGCTGTGGGGAGGGGAAAGGGGAAGAGCAGAGGGCGGGAGAAGGGGGAACGGGGAGGGGAGGAGGAGCAGAGGGAAAGGGAGGCTCAGTCTGGGAAGGCCTCCTGGAGGAGGTGAGCTCTCATGGGTGACCACATACCCTCGCACCATCCGCATCGAGCCAGAGGGGTGTCCGTCTCCGAGATTAGACCCTGAAGACTGGCTCCAGTGACCCCAGCCCCTGATCATAGCTCTCGGAGATCAGCCCCCGGAGACCATTCATTCACTCATTCAATCGTATTTATTGAGCGCTTACGGTGTGCACAGCACTGTACTGAGCGCTCGGGAGCGTGCAATGCAACAATAAAAAGGGCAATCCCGGCCAACGACGGAGAGAGCAGGCCCCGGGACCCCGGCCCCCGGGATCCCAACCCCTGACCACAGCTCTCAGAGATCAGCCCCTGGAGACCATTCATTTAATCATTAAACGTTATTTATTGAGTGCTTATTGTGTGCTGAGCACTGTACTAAGCGATGGGGAGCGCCCTAGATAGCAATAAAGAGAGACAATCCCTGTCCACAACGAACAGACCAGCTCCCAGGACCCCAGCTTCCCGGGCTCCCAGTCCCTGACCACAGCTCTGAGAGATCAGCCCCCGGAGACCATTCTTTCATTCATTCATTCATTCAATTGCATTTAACGAACCCTTACTGTGTGCAGAGCACTGGACTGAGTGCTTGGGAGCGTCCAGTACAGCAATACAGAGAGACAATCCCTGCCCACAGCGGAGACCGGACCCCCGGGACCAGCTTCCCGGGCTCCCAGCCCTCGGAGATCAATCAGCCCCCGGAGACCAGTCCTTGGAGATCAAAGCCCCCGAAGAGACCCCAACCCCCCGGCTCCCAGCCCGGCCCAACCCAGACTGCGGTGGCTGCAGCCCCCCGTGTCCCCCTCACCTCTCTGCTGGCCGTCGCCCCCAGCCCACAGCAAAGAAGCCAGGAGCAGCGCCCGGCCGCACCAGCAACGCATTTCCCAGCGGACTGGGGCTGCAAGATGCAGGGACAGCAGCAGCTCCTCGCAGGAGGGTGTAAAAGCGACCAGCACACTACTTTGCTGGACTCCGAAACTGTTGACTTTCCCACCTCCTCCTCCTCTCCCACCCCCTCCCCAAAACGACTGGGAAAACGCTTCTCCCCCTCCCCTGCACACACACCCCTCTTCACTCCCCACGAGCCGGCCTCCTCCTCCTCCCCTAGTCCAGCCCACCCCTCAGCCCAGCCCACTGCAGCCCGGTCTCTCCCCCCAGCCCAGCCGCCCACCCATTGCACCTCCCCTCACTCAAACCAGCGTCCCAACCCAGCCTCCCCTAGTCCAGCTCACCCCAGTACAGCCCCCAACCCAGTGTTGCTCCCTCCCCAGTGTAGCCCCCCAACCCAGTCCACCTCGCTTCAGTCCAGCCCCCAACCCAGTTAGGCCCTGTCCCCCCAGGCTACTCCCCCCTACCCTAAAGGCCCCCATCAAGCCAGCCACACACCTAGACTCCCTCCCCCAATCCCCTCACTCCACTGCGGCCCCCCTGCCGGCCCAGCCTCATCCCCTGCTCAGCCTCCACCTAGCTCTGTCTCTGAGCCCAGACTCTACCCCTCTTCTTAGCCCTTACACACGGCTAAGCCCCCATCCCCCAGTCTAGGTCCCAGCTCCAGCTCTCCCCTCCCCCAACAGCCCCATCCTTATCTCCTCCCAAGCCCTCTCACCCCCTAAGAGACTCCGGTCAACCCCTCGCACAGGCCCAGGCAGCTAAACAGAGTACCACCCCTATGGGAGAGTCCAGCCCAAACAGGGAGTCCAGTTCTTCCACCCCAGGCACTATGTCCCCTCCTGCTCCTCCTTATCCTCCTTCCCCATCTTCCACCCCAATATCTTTGGTTTGTGCTTGCTGGAGAAGAGGGAAAGTTTGGTTTGGGTTAGGGGTTGAAAGGACAGAAAGTTCCTAAACGATCCAGGACCCGAGTGAGGCCTTGTGACCCTTGCTTAAACCCCTAGAGACAGTTCTGGGACGGACCAGTTCAGTCCAGCCTCCAGAGGTCAGCTCATCTCCGGTGATCTCTGCCACTGCCCCCAACAGATTCTAAGGGCCTGGAGGCGCATTCTTGGAAAGCAAGCTGAAACTTGTCCCTCTCTCCCCCAGGGACCTCCCTAAACCTTCCCCAGTTGTCACAATCTCACCAGGGATCTCCCCAGCCTTCCCCCATATTAACACTCTCCCCCCACCCCCACTAGGGAACGTTCCCAGCCTTCTCCTACAGTCACACTTTCATTCAGTTGTATTTATTGAGCACTTACTCTGTGTGGAGCATCATTCATTCATTCGTATTTATTAAGCGCTTTCTGTGTGCAGAGCACTGTACTGAGTGCTTGAAAAAGTACAATATACCAATAAAGAGTGATAATCCCTAACCACAACTAATTCATAGTCCAGAGTAGGGGAGACAGACATCAATACAAATAAAAAGATATCAATTCAAATAAATAAAATTACAGATATGTACATAAGTGCTGTGGGACTGGGAGAGGGAGGACAAGCAAAGGGAGCAAGTCAGGGTGCCACAGAAGGGAGTGGGAGATGAGGAAAAGTGGGGTTTAGTCTGGGAAGGCCTCTTGGAGGAGATGTTTCTTCAGTAAGACTTTGAAGGGTGGGGGGAAAGTAATTGTCTGGAAGATTTGAGCAAGGAGGGCATTGCAGGCCAGAGGCAGGACATGGGCCAGGGGTCGGCAGTGACACAATTGTGATTAAGGCACATTGAGAAGGTTAGCAGAGGCAGTCGTGATTAAGGCACAGTGAGAAGGTTAGCACTAGAGGAGTGAAGTGTGGAGGCTGGGTTGTAGAAGGAAAGAAGAAAGCATTATACTAAGCTCTTGGGAGCATACAAAACAACAACAGTCACGTTCCCTGTCCACAAGGAGCTTACACTCTCCTTCGGGTACTTCCCTAGCCTTACCAGACAGTCACACTCTCCCCCGGGGCCTCTGCAGGCTTCCCTCACAATCAGGCTTTCTCCTCTGAGATCTCCACAACCTTCCCCCATAGTCACACTTTCCTTTCAGGGACATCCCTAGGTTTCCCCCACAGTCACACTCTCCCGCAGGTACATCCTTAACCTTCCCCTCCAGTCATACTGTCCCCTGAGATAAGACCAGTCTTCCCACACCACCACTCTCTCCCGTGGAACCTCCCCAGCCTTCCCTCGTAGTTGTACTCTGCCCCCCAGATCTCCCCAGCTCTCTCCCAGTCACCTTCTCTCCTGGGATCTCCACAGCCCTTCCCCCCAGTTGCAATCTCCCTCAGGGACCACCCCAGCCATCCCTCACCGTCATACTCTCCCCCTTATGGATCATGCCAGCCTTCCCCCACATACACCGCGTGGCTCAGTGGAAAGAGCACGGGCTTAGGAGTCAGAGTTCATGAGTTCGAATCCCGGCTTTGCCACTTGTCAGCTGTGTGACTGTGGGCAAGTCACTTAACTTCTCTGTGCCTCAGTTACCTCATCTGTAAAATGGGGATTAAAAGTGTGAGACCCACATGGGATAACCTGATTATCCTGTATCTACCCCAGCACTTAGAACAGTGCTCAGCACATAGTAGGCACTTAGAAAATACCAACATTATTATTATTTTACACACTCTCCCCCTAGGGCCATCCTAGCTTTCTGCCACAGTCCCACTGTCCCCTGGGACTTCCCCAACCTTCCCTCACAGTCACATTGTCCCCGTGACCTTTCCAGCCTTATTCCACAGTCACACTCTCCCTCCTTGCAGGGGATCTCCTCATCCATCCTCCACAATCACACTCTCCCGAGGGACCTCCCCAGTCCTCCCCAGTCATACTTTCCCCAGGGGACATTGCCCTCCCCCACAGTCACACTCACCCCAACCAAGGACCTCCTCAGCCTTACCTGCCAGTCACACTCTCCCAGCAGACCTTCTAATTCTTTCCTCCCAGGAACGCTCTCACCTGTGAACCTCTCCAGAATTTCCCCACAGTCACAATCACTTCCCTTTAGAAATTACCATTTGGCAACATAATGAGTAAGTGCGGACCTGCCCCTGGCAGCAGAAATTTACTTAGCATTTGTCAAATTGTTAGGTCCTTTCATGACCAACTTCTTAAGGATTCATGTAAGAGAAGAATTTGCCTTTTAAAGTCTTTAATTTAAATTAATTAGCAGCATCCTTGTTATCAATGATAGCCACCATACTTTGCATTTACATAATATTTTGAACTTGAGTTTATAAACCTATCAAAATTTCCTCAACCCTCACTGAATTAATAATTAAAAGCCAGTAAGCAACCATTCATTCCCTCAGTGGTATTTATTGGGCATCTGTGTGCAAAACACAATGCTAAACTCTGGGGAAGAAGGCAATAAAGAATAAATTAGATGGGGTCCCTTAACCTGTGGTTGGGTTGGGAATTTGAGAGAAAAAAAATCCATAAAGGCAAAGCAACTGCAGACTATAAGGGCCACAAGGGACACAAAGAGAAGCAATTTAGATAAGCAGCATGGTTTGATGGGTAGAGGATGAGCCTGGGAGTCAGGAGGACCTGGGTTGTAATCCCAGCTCCATCACTTGTCTGCTATTTGACCTTGGGCAAGTCACTTTAACTTCTCTGTGTCTCAGTTATCTCATCTGTAAAATGGGGATTAAGATTATGAGCCCCATGTGGGACATGGACTGTTCCCAAATGATTATCTCTTGTATATACCCTAGTGCTTAATACAGTGCCTAGCACATATCATTAAAAAAAAAAAGATTATTGCATCTCAGCTTTTTTCAGGCTTATTACCCATCAGGCAGAGCTGTCCATAGTTCAACTGCCTCTCTCACACACACACACAAACATACAAACGCATACTGGTGTCCTTCAATCTCAAACACTATACTAGTGAAATTCACCTGTGATTATAAGGGTGACTGGAAAGGACCGCAGCAATACCAACAGCTCCAAACACATATAGTGAACAAAAAAGCTGCTCAGTGTATTTCCATGTTTCAGATTTGCAGAATTTGGTGTTGTTTTCTTTGTAGCACCCTTACCTTTCATTCCTTATGAAGCTTTTATTCAGAAAGAGTAGCTTCTTTCTTGAAAGCAGTGTGTCATGCTGGCCAAGCCTTGGCAATTGACTTCCAGTTTTCAGTTGGGGTCTACTAATCAAATCAATCAGTGTTATTTAATGGAACACTTAGTGTTTGCAGAGCACTGTACTATGCTTTGGGGTAATATACTAGAATAGGCCAACAATTTAACCGGGAAGACAGACGTCAAAATTACAGGAAGGAGGAGCAATAGATTATGATGATATGTAGCTAAATGCTTGACCTCTCAGGGTCGCACCTGGAGAGTTTCCAGTACTCTACTAGTCATGACTACGGGAGGGAGAGTCAAGCATTGTCCTGTCCATTCTGTTCCTAGCTTGGGCAGTGGCTGGCGAGTGGCAGGCAATTTGCTACAAGTCAAAACTCACCCGTGCTGGGCAGCAGCAGTACAGGAGAGAGTCGAGGACAGAGACTAGTTTACTGCTTAGAAGTTGACAATAGTAAACCATTTCTGTATTTTTACCAAGAAAACTCCCTGGATACACTACCAGAACAATTGCAGATAGTGGTGGGGCATTCTGGGAGAGATGTTGTCTACGATGTCACTATGGGTTGGACACGAGCCGACAGCATAAGACAACAGTATAACAGTTAAATGCTTAGGGGGTTGGATTAAGTGCTTAGATGTGGCAATCGTGAGGGAGAATTGGTTGTGGAAATGAGATAATAATAGGGAAGGCTGCCTGGCAGAAATAAGATTTTAGCAGGACTTCAAAGATGGGGAGAAGATGGAATAGCAGTGAAGACTGACACCAGAATACATCATTCATTCATTTATTCATTCAAATAGTATTTATTGAGCAACTACTATGTGCAGAGCACTGTACTAAGCACTTGGAATGTACAAATAGGTAACAGATAGAGACAGTCCCTGCCCTTTGATGGGCTTACAGTCTAATCGGGGGAGACGGACAGACAAGAACAATGGCAATAAATAGAATCAAGGGGAAGAACATCTCATTAAAACAATAGCAGATAAATAGAATTAGGGTGATGTACATCTCATTAACAAAATAAATAGGGTAATGAAGATATACACAGTTGAGCGGAGGAGTACAGTGCTGAGGGGATGGGACGGGAGAGGGGGAGGAACAGAGGGAAAGGGGGGAGAAGAGGGTTTAGCTGCAGAGAGATGAAAGTGGGGGGGGGTAGAGGGAGCAGAGGGAAAAGGGGAGCTCAGTCTGGGAAGGCCTCTTGGAGGAGGTGAGTAGTAGGGTTTTGAAGAGGGGAAGAGAATTAGTTTGGCGAAGGTGAGGAGGGAGGGCGTTCCAGGACCGCAGGAGGACGTGGCCCAGGGGTTGTTGGTGGGATAGGCGAGAATGGGGGACAGTGAGGAGGTGGGTGGCAGAGGAGTGGAGCGTGTGGGGTGGGCAGTAGAAAGAGAGAAGGGAGGAGAGGTAGGAAGGGGCAAGGTGATGGAGAGCCTCAAAGACTAGAGTGAGAAGTTTTTGTTTTGTGCGGAGGTCGATAGGCAACCACTGGAGGTTTTTAAGAAGGGGAGTGACATGCCCAGAGCGTTTCTGCAGGAAGATGAGCCGGGCAGCGGAGTGAAGAATCAGCCCCTCAATTCCCCACACCTGCCCCCAGCTCCCTCCCTCCCCCACTGAAGACAGCCCCTGCACATGGACGCTGGGGAAGGGGCACACCTGTTTGTGAACAGTGCTTCGGATTCTCATATTCCGGGGAAAGAAATCCTTCCCTTCTCACACCCTCCCTACCCATAAAAGTGGAAGCAGAAGCTGCATAGTGTAGCGGTTAAAACACGGGCCTGGCAGTTAGAAGCTCATGGGTTCTAATCTGAGCATATCACTCCCCTTCTTAAACACCTCCAGTGGTTGCCTATCAACCTCCACTCCAAACAAAAACTCCTCACTCCAGGCTTCAAGGCTCTACGTCACCTTGCCCCTTCCTACCTCTCCTCCCTTCTCTCTTTCTACTGCCCACCCCGCCCGCTCCGCTCCTCCACCGCCCACCTCCTCACCGTCCCTCGATCTCGCCTATCCCGCCATCGACCCCCGGGCCACGTCCTCCCTCGGTCCCGGAACGCCCTCCCTCCTCACCTCCGCCAGGCTAATTCTCTTCCCCTCTTCAAAACCCTACTTAAAACTCACCTCCTCCAAGAGGCCTTCCCAGACTGAGCTCCTCTTCTCCCTCTACTCCCTGTACCACCCCCCCTTCACCTCTCCGCAGCTAAACCCTCTTTTTCCCCTTTTCCCTCTGCTCCTCCACCTCTCCCTTCCCATCCCCTCAGCATTGTACTCGTTTGCTCAACTGTATATATTTACATTACCCTATTTATTTTGTTAATGAAATGTACATCGCCTTGATTCTATTTATTTGCCATTGTTTTTATGAGATGTTCTTCCCCTCGACTCTATTTATTGCCATCATTCTTGTCTGTCTTCCCCGATTAGACTGTAAGCCCGTCAAACGGCAGGGACCGTCTCTATCTGTTGCCGACTTGTTCATTCCAAGTGCTTAGTACAGTGCTCTGCACATAGTAAGCACTCAATAAATACTATTGAATGAATGAATGAATTCTAATCCTGGCTCTGCCACTTGTCCCCTGAGTGACCTTGGGTGTCACTTCATTTCTCTGTGTCTCAGTTAACTCATCTGTAAAATTGGGATTGAAACTGTGAGCCCCACATGGGACAGGGACTGTATCCAACTTGATTTGCTTGTATTCATTCATTCAATCGTATTTATTGAGCATTTACTATGTGCTGAGCACTGTACTAAGTGCTTGTAATGTACAATTCGGCAACAGACAAGAAACAATCCCTGCCCAACGATGGGCTCACAGTTGTATTCACCCTAGGATTTAGTAAAATACCTGGCACATATTAAGCGCTAAACATATACCATCATTATTTTAATAAATCTGTAGCAGAAAAGCCCCCGGCCCTGTAGTTTGTAAACATGGGTCCAGTCCTCTGCCCTCCCACCCAACAGAAGCCCCAGTGCTCAAGAAGGTTCTGGCTGGGGGTGTCTGTGACCCCATTCTGGCACAGCTGAGCTACAGATAATAACAATAATAATAATAATGTTGGTATTTGTTTAGCGCGTCTATGTGCAGAGCACTGTTCTAAGTGCTGGGGTAGATACAGGGTAATTAGGTTGTCCCACATGAGGTTCACAGTCTTAATCCCCATTTTACAGATGAGGGAACTGAGGCACAGAGAAGTTAAGTGACTCACCCAAAGTCACACAGCTGAGAAGTGGCAGATCCAGAATTCGAAGCCATGACCCCTGACTCCCAAGCCCAGGCTCTTTCCACTAAGCCACGCTACTTCTCTAGCCACGCTGCTTCTCTACAGATGTGAAGCTGGACAGACACCCTCCATTTGCCCTGGCTATTTTCCAAATGATAATAATAATAATAATATAGTACTTGTTAAACTTGACTATATACCAGGCAACGCACTATACGCTGGGATTGATAAAAGCTAACCAGGCTGGACATAGTCCCTGTCCCAAGTGGGACAGTCTTCACCCCCATTTTACAGATGAGGGAACTGAGGCCCAGAGAAGTGAAGTGACTTGTCTAAGGTTACAGAGCGGACAAGTGGAAGAGCCGGAGTTAGAAGTCAGGCCCTTCTGACTCCCAGGACCGTGTTCTATCCACTAAGCAATAGTGAAAGCTTCTTTTGTCAGATACCAATGCAGTAACTAATGCCATGTGATAGAGATCTGGACTGGTGGTGGAAGGGGTACTCATGCCCTCTGCTGGCATTGCTAAACCACTTCTCACCACATTCAGCTACACTTCTTGCCCATGGCCAACAGAAGCCTTCTCCCCACCCAAATGGTAGTCATATGCATCTTACCTTTAGACTTTATCGCTTCCCCCAACCTGCTACTTATTTTTAGTGTCTCCCCTGATAGACTGTAAACTTCTTGAGGCCAGGGATCAGGTCATCTATTGTCCTCTTCTAATCACTTAGTACAATACTCTGCACAGAGTCAGAGCTCAGTGAATGATATCGACTGACTGTTCAGCCATTACTTTGTGCAAAACACTGTATTAAGTGTTGGAGGGGGTTCAGGGGGAATAACAAAAACAGTAATACTAATGATGGCATTTGACAATAATAATGGTATTTATAATGTGATTACTATGTGCCAAGCACTGTCCTAAGTGCTGGCGTAGATATATGGTAATCGGGTTGTCCCATGTGGGGCTCACAGTCTTAATCCCCATTTTACAAATAAGGTAACTGCGGCACAGAGAAGTTAAGTGGCTTGCCCAAGGGTGACACAGCAGACAAGTGGTGGAACAGAACTAGAACCCATGTCCTCTGATTCCCAAGCCTGTGCTTTTTCCACTAAGCCATGCTGCTTCTTTGATAATAATAATAATTTTGGTATTTGTTAAGCGCTTATTATGTGCAGAGCATTGTTCTAAGCGCTGGGGTAGATACAGGGTAATCAGTTTCTCCATGTGAGGCTCACATGGTTCATTCCCATTGTACAGATGAGGTAACTGAAGCACAGAGAAGTTAAGTGATTTGCTCACAGTGACACAGCTGACAAGTGGCAGAGCCGGGATTCAAACCCATGGGCTCTGACTTCCAAGCCCGTGCTCTTTCCACTGAGCCACGCTGCTTCCCATAAATGCATACCATGCACTTGATGGTATTATAACTTTGATAAGTGCATACCAAGTATCAAGCACTGTTCTAAGCGCTGAGGTAGATACAAGTTAATCAAGTTGGACACAGTCCCTGTCCCACATGTGGGTCACAGTCTTAATCCCCATTTTACAGATGAGATGACTTGGGGCAAGTCACTTCTCTTCTCTGGGACTCAGTTACCTCATCTGTAAAATGGAGATTGAAATTGAGAGCCCCCTGTGGAAGAGGAACTATGTCCAACCTGATTTGCTTGTATCCATCCCAGCCCTTAGTACACTGCCTGGCACAAAGTAAACGCTTAACAAATACCCCAGTTATTACTGGGACGGCTGCAAAGGTCCCTATGCAGCTGCCACTGATAACCCTGAAAGGTCTTAATGCAGCAGCCACTTCCATTGCATTCCTGAGTATTCCAGATTTTTTTCTTATTTAAAAAAATGGTCTTTGTTAAGACCTTTCTACATGTCAAGCCCGGTTCTAAACTCTGGGGTAAACACAAGTTAATCAGAATGGACAGAGTTGCTATGCTAAATGGGGTGCCCAATCCAAGTAGGAGGAAGAAGATGGAATCCCCATTTTATAGATGAGAGAAATGAAGTTCAGAGAAGCTATGTGACTTGCCCAAAGTTGTTCATCAGGAGAGTGGCAGAACTGGGATTAGAACCCAGGTCTTCTGATATACAGGTCCACGTACCTTCCACAGGTTAATGCAAGATGATGGCTACACCAGCCAACCTGTAGAGCTGGCAATGAGCTGGAGATCAGGTAGACTGATAATCAGGGCTGTGTGCGGTTGAGACTCTGTATGTACATGCGTGTGCATGCATGCATGCACAGAGGAGACCAAGAAGTGACCACACTGAATAAAATGGTTTCCTAAGAGACTCACTGATCATTTCCAAGAACAACAAACCTTTCTCAAGTGGTTTGGACACTCAAAAACCTGAAAGTTCTCCATGTTTTTTCTTTTGGAAAATGGAAAGCAGTAGCCGAAGTAAGTGTGAGAGGTTTTAACTCCTGCTGAGATGTAATGTAAACTGAGAAGCGCAGTCCACTCCAGCCCAAAAAAGAGCTGGGAGCAGGAAAGTGGGTGGCAGTAACAGAGTCTGTAACGGGGTTGGCTACAACTGGGACTATCTGTAGTGCGTTTCCTACAGAAACATTTTTCCCTACAAGGGACAATGTCCATGTTTTACAAGTGGAAAGACTGCAATTTCTGAGATTCTAATAATAATAACTGTGGTATTTGTTCAGCGCTTACTATGTACAAGGCACTGTACTAAGCACTAGGATGGATACAAGCCAGTTGGGTTGTTCATTCATTCATTCAATTGCATTTATTGAGTGCTTACTATGTGCACAGCACTGTACTAAGCACTTGGGAAAGTACAATATAACAACGAAAAGACACATTCCCTGCCCACAAAAAGCTTACAGTCTACGGGGAGAGACAGACTTTAATATAAATCATTTACAGATAGGTATATAAGTGCTGTGTGGCTGGGAGAGGGAAGAACAAAGGGAGCATGTCAGGGTGACACAGAAGGGAATGGGAGAAGAGGAAAGGGGGGCTTAGTAAGGGAAAGCCTCTTGGAGGAAATGTGCCTTCAACAAGGCTTTGAACAGGGGGAGAGTAATTGTCTGTAGAATTTGAGGAAGGAGGGCATTCCAGGCCAGAGGGATGACAGGGACAGGGGGTGGGCAGTAAGATAAATGATATCGAGGTAGACTGAGAAGGTTAGCACAGTCCCTGTCCCACATGCGGCTCACAGTCTTAAACCTTATTTTACAAATGCGGGAACTGAGGCCATAGAGGTGAAGTGACTTGCTGAAGATCACACAGAAGACAAGTGGTGGAACTGGAATTAGAACATAAATCCTTCGGACTCCCAGGTCCGTGATCTTACCACCTGGCCATGTTGCTTACATCTCCCAGTGTAAATCCACCTCCTCCAGCCTGACCGAATGGCCCGGTGGATTTCTAGGCACCTTCGCTATCCCCATGCATTGTTTCCCTGCCTCTGGGGGAGGGACAAGAGGGACTATTTGAGCCCCACTAGCTCTACCTATCTGAAACTGGAGTTTGGGATGGGACCACACATTAGAGAAGCAGCGTGGCATAGTGGAAAGAGCCTGGGCTTGGGAGTCAGAGGACAGGGGTTCTAATCCCGACTCTGCTGCTTGTCAGCTGTGTGACCTTGGGCAGGTCACTTAACTTCTCTGGGCCTCAGTTCCCTCCTCTGTAAAATGGGGGTTTCTTAGCCCAGGGACAGAAAGTTCACATCCCAAGCTTTCCTGCTGTTTTTTATTGCAATTTTGCCACGAAGATCATCTCAGGAACTATTTTTTTTAAAGTACTCTTATTTTCCTGGAGGGATTAAAGTTTGGAGGAGAACTTGAGGTTTAAAAAGTTGACAAACTCGATAATGAAACCACACCATGAAAATCAAGGTTCATACATCCTGGAATATTGTGTGCACATAGTCTGTTTAAAGTAGAACATAAAGCTGACAAGAGAAACTCTGTCATCAGAATTTTTGTAAACTTCTCTCCCCTCACACTTTCAACAGTAAATTAATAGTTTTTATCAGGTATCCGGTACTGTAGTAAGTGCTTGTGAAAAAGTACTTAAATTAGTAAACCTGATCCTTGCCCTCAAGGAGTTTACATTATTCCAATGGGGTACAAGGTAGCTGTTAGGCAGGGGTTATGCACAGTGAGGAATTCAAGTAAGCGTGCCAAGAATACTAATTCACTGCACAACAGTGGCTATGGGGTTCAGAAAGTAAATCCTGTTCCCTAGGTGAAAGGATAATTTAACAGAACTTCCTGCAATAGTTCTTCTGTATGTTCCAACACAGTGCTTCCACATCAGCAGAGCAGAAATCACTTCTCCAATTTAAATGTAATGATTTCCCGGGGAGCATAACACACCTGTCCTCATTCTTAGATGGGGTTTGGTTTATATATCTTGACTGAACATCAGTCAATCAGTGGTATTTAAAGAGGCTTACTGTGTGCAGAGCATTCCCTCTCTACAAGGAGTTTACAGTCTAGAAGGGGTCAAAGGTGACTCAGGAGGTACCCAAGGCAATAGGTAAGGGTAAGTATTCCCCCTGGAAGGTAACCATCAGGAATGATAATAATAATAATAATAATATATATTTGCTATGTGTCAACCACTGTTCTAAGCCCAGGGGTAGATACAAGCTAATGAGGTTGGACACAGTCCCTGTCCCACATGGCGCTCACAATCTTAATCCCCATTTTACACATGAGATAATTGAGGCCCAGAAAAGTTGCCCAAAGTCACACAGCAGACAAGTGGCGTAGCCAGGATTCGACCCCCTGATGTAGTGCCCGTATGCCAGGGAGATGCAGACTTGGGACACCTCCCTACATTGTTACTGATACATCAACCCTAGGGCTCAGTGTTCACTGGTCAAGGAGATTCTGTTAGAGCAACAGCATGGCCTAGTGGATAAAGCAAGGACCCTGGAATCAAAAGGACCTGAGTTCTAATCCCGGCTCTACCACCAGTCTGCTGAGTGACCTCAGGCAGGTCACTTAGCTTCTCTGTACCTCAGTTACCTCATCTGTAAAATGGGGAGTAAGACAATAAGCCCCGTGAAGAACAGGGACTGTATCCAACCTAACTGTCTGGTATACCAACAAATACCAACATTATCTACCCCAGTGCTTAGAACTGTGTCTGGCATATAGTAAGCACTTAAACACCATTTAGAAAAATAAAAAGGTATAGAGACTGCCTTTCAGCGACTCAAGTTCACGAATGGGATCTTACCCTCAGCAGCAGCATCTCTGGCAACGAGACACTGTCGCCTCAACAGTCCAACAGTCTGGCCAAGGAGAGAAGGCTCCGGCAGCTGCCCCTAAATTCTGCCTGAGTGGGTGTATATCCCCCTTTCCTGGTTTCAGGCTGAGAAGGGGCCCCCGAAACCCAAAGCGGTTCTGAATCTTGGCAAATGTCCAGTTTGTCCCTGGGATCCTAGGAATGGCGCCGCCCCTCCCCCCCCATCCAATCCCTTTCCGGACCTCTGGATCTTCCACCTCCGTGGGTGGGGCCATCTTCCTCGGAGAAACAATGAAGATGGACCCCTCCCCAAGCCAGCCCCCGTGGACCCTTACTGTTTGTCAGGGTTTGCTAGTCAGAAGATTAGGGTTACTATCTGAAGATTAGTCTAATTGCTTTCCTTAGACCCAAAGAGGGAGGTCTAGAGCATGGCTCCACTGTAGATTAGTTTAACAATGTCTGGGTGAAAGCATGAGAGAGAAGAAAGGGATCTATTCAATTCCAGCTCTATCCTTCACCCTCTGAAACCCTCCCTTCTGCATCCAGGCCCTGATCCCAAACAGTGAACCACTCCCTTTAATTTGATGGAGGGCTGGGATGGAAAGGGGTGGGGGTACACTGGGAAACTCCTGGTGGGCCTGGGAGGATCACTTTGGGCAGGGCAGCACTGGACAGCATGTCACCCTGGCTTTACCTGCGCTTCTAATAGGCTCTGAGCCAAGGATTTTGGAGGTCCCTCTGGCCCTGGTTGGATAGAATAAAACAAAAACAGTCATTTTAAAGCGAGGAACATTAAAATGAATTCATTTTAAAAGTGACATCCACTTTGCTACTAAAGCCAATGGATTTTTCTTTCATGACATTTCCCAGATCCTTCTCTTCCTCTCTCTCTAAACCACCAACACCTTGGTGCGGGCTCTTGTCATAGCTCAACTTGACCTCTGTATCAGTGTCTTCACTGATATTCCCTACTTGAGTTTCTCCAGTCTACTCTTCACTTTGTTGCTTGGATTTTTTTCTAAAATGTCAATCTACACACATCTCGCACTCCTCAAAAACAAGAGGCAGAAACTCCTGACCAATCAACCAATGGTATTTATTGAGTGCTTAATGTGTGCAGAGCACTGTACTAAGTACTTGGAAGAGTACATTATAGCAGAGTTGGTAGACACATTTCCTGCCCACAACAAGCTTGATCACTGGTAAGAATAATGGAAATGGTATTTTTTAAGCACTTACTTTGTGCCAAGTACTGTTCTAAGCACTGGAGTTAGATACAAGTTAATCAGGTCCCACAAGGGGTTCACAGTCTAAGTAGGAGGGAAAACAGGTAGTGAATCCCCCATTTTGGTGAAGAGGGAACTAAGGCACAGGGAAGTTAAGTGACTTTTCGAAGGTAACATAGGAGGTAAGTGGCAGAGTAGGGATTAGAACCCAAGTCCTCCAATTCCTGGGCCCGGCCTCTTTCCACTAGGCCACACTCACCTGTTTTTTGTCTATCTCACTACCCGTCCCCCCAGCTCTATTCCTCCTAAGCCAATTTTCTCAATGTGTCATTGTTGTCATTATCAATGATAATGTTATTATGTTATTACCATCATTATTATGGTATTTGTTAAGCACTCACTATGTGTCAAGCACTGTTCTAAGAACTAGGGTAAATACAAATTAATCAGATTGGACACAGTCCCAGTCCCACAGAGGAGGACTCACACACTAATTAAGAAGGAGAACAGATATTAAAGCCCCATTTTAAGGATGAAGAAACTGTGGTTCAGAGAAGTTAAGTACCTTGTCCAAAGTCAAACAGAAGGAAAGTGACAGAGCCAGGTTTAGAATGCAGGCCCTCTGATTCTCAGGCCTATGATCCTTCCACTAGGACACATTGCTCCTCATCTTTTACTCAGCTTTCTCATTTCTTTTTCATCCCTATCATTTTTTTTTCTCCAGCAATCTTTATCCTACCTGAAGCTCTTTTTCTTTTCAAATCCAGAAGACCACAGCATTCCCCACCTCCTAAACCCTAATGGAATCCCACCTCCTTTAGGAGCCTTTCTGCAGTTGATTTTTCTTCCTCTCAGGTCAGCAATGATCGATTGATTCTTAAATGACCAGCAGATCTCAAGCCAAACCTGTCTCCCACAACTAGACTGTAAGCTCCTTGAGGGAGGGACTGTGTCTATTAACTCCACTGTGTTCTTCCAAAGGCTTAATACAATGACCTGCATCTAACATGAACTTGAAAAAAAAATCCATTGCATTTAATAATAATGATGGCATTTGTTAAGCGCTTACAATGTGCGAAGCACTTTACTGAGTGCTTACTGGGTGCAGAGCACTGCACTAACCTCTTGGGAGAGTACAGTATAACAGAGGTCATAAACATGCTTCCTGACCACAAGGAGCTCATAATCTAGAATGTGAGATAGCTATTAAGATAAATTACAGATAGGCACATAAGTGCTGTGGGGTTGAGGGTAGGATGAATAATGGGTGCATATCCAAGCACAAGGGTAGTGCAGAAAGGAGTGGAAGAAAAGGAAATAAGGGCTTAGTTGGGGAAAGTCTTTTGGAAGAAATGTGTTCTCAACAAGAATTTGAAGGTGGTGAGGCTGATTGTGGGATATGAAGGGAGAGTTCTAGTCCAGAGGCAGGATGTGGGCAAGGGGTCAGGAGTAAGATAGTGTCACCGAGTGGAATCATCTGCTGGGTAACTTGTGAGTTTGAAATGGATTCACGGACTACGGGTGACAGAAGCAGATTTATTAAGATGATAGCACACAAAACCTGCAATAAGTAACTCTCAGGAGCAAAGCTTATTCTCAGGCAAATAATAACTATACTGGTCAGCATGGTGAAACTAGAAAGGAGACACCTCTCAAACCACCCCAGATGGAGCAGAGTATGCAGGCTGGGTTGTAGTAGGAGAGCAGAGATGTAGGTAAGGAGAGGGAAACGTGATTGAGTGTTTTAAAGCCAATGGAAAGGAGTTTCTGTTTGATATGGAGGTGGCTAGGCAACCACTGGAGGTTCTTGGGGAGTGGGCCTGAATGTTTTTTGCAGAAAAATGATCTGGGCAGGAGATTGAAGTATGGACTAGAGTCGGGAGAGACAGGAGGCAAGGAGACCAGGAAGGAGGCTGATATAGCAATCAAGACAGGATAGGATAAATGCTTGGATTAACGTGGTAGCAGATTGGATGGAGAGAAAATAATGGATTTTGGCATTGCTATGAAGAGTGAACCAACAGGACTTGGTGATAGATTGAATAGGAGGCTTGAATGAGAGCTATGAGCCTAGAACAAGGTTATGGGCTTGTGAGAAGGGGAGGGTAGTGACACTCTCTACAGTGACAGGAAAGTCATGGGGAGGAGAGAGTTTGGGTGGGAAGATAAGGCTTTCTGTTTGGACATGTTAAGTTTGAGGTGTAGACTGGACATCCAAGTAGAGATGTCCTGAAGAGAGGAGAAAATGTGAAACTGCAGAGGAGAAAGATCAATGCTGGAGATGTGGATTTGGAATTTATCTGCATAGAGAGAGTAGTGAAGCCATGGGAGAGAGTGAGTTCTCCAAGAGAGGGTGTGTAGATAGAGAAGGGATGGAGTCCATAACTGAGCACTGAGGCTATATGCTTTGTTTCTCTAATGCCAACCTACTCACTGTACCTCAGTCTTACTTATCTCACTGCGGACCCCTTGCCCACAACCTCCCTCTGGCCTGGCCCTCCCTCCCTCCCTCTCCAGAGCCAACAGACGATCACTCTCCCTACCTTCAAAACCTCATTAAAATCATACCTCCTCCAAGAGGGCTTCTGCATTGCTCTTGTTTCACTTACTCCCTCTCCCTTCTACATTGCCATAGATGTCTACCCTTTAAAGCACTTGATAGACTTCCCCCAAACATACTCAGCAATACAGCACTAATGTACATACCCATAATTGATTTTAATGTCCGTCTTCCCCTCTAAACCATAACTTCCCTAGGGGCAGGGAACCACTGACTCTGTTATATTGTTCTCCCAAGCACTAAGTACAGTTCTTTGCACACAGTAAGTGTTCAATTATTACTGATGGATTGGGAGGTGTGTACCTCAGCTATGAAGGGGGAAGGAGTTCTGGGCAAAAGGGAGGGTATACGCAAGTGATGGATGGTGGGAGAGATGAAATCTAGGCACAATAGCTAAATTGGTGTTAGAAGAGCAAAGAATGCAGATAGCTTGTCATGCAAGAGGAGAAAAGGTAAGTAGGAGGGAGATAAGCCAATTGAGTCCTTAAGGCTGATGGTGAGGATTTTCTGTTGGATAGGCAACCTTGGAAAGTTTTTGAGGTGTGCACAGATGTGCACAGATTTAATTTTTAAAATACTACTACTAATAATGATGATGGTATTTGTTAAGTGCTTATTCATTATGTGCCAAGCTCTGTTCTAAGTGCTGGAGAGTAGAGTGACTGGAGAGAGGAGAAGCTGGAGTAAGGAAGGTCAGCTCAGAGGCAGATGCAATATTCAAGACAGGATCTGATAAGTGCTGGGAGTAGGAGAAAGGACATAAATTGACTTACAAATAGTGGGAGTGGGAAAAAAATTAGGATAAATGTAGGTTTCTATAGTAAAATACCCTTGGTTACCAGTTTCTAGTGATTGTCATCCAAAAAATGCAGAATTAATTTGTTTAAAATAATATTTTGATTTTCATAGTTTTAACTCAGAAGTCCATTTGTAATGCATGTATATATATATTCCTTCTGAATTTAAGGAAACAAGCAACTTCATAACCTCACAAATGCTTTCTATTTGAACAGGGACAGATGTGTTTGGATAGTGAAATTTATGACTTCAAAGATAACATTTTGGTGGGAGGTCAGGATGCTAATTAAAGGCCTATTCTTTAGAAAATGTCAAACAGGACTAGCAATGCTGATAGTCCCTGAGGCAGACACCGGAAACATGTTTAGACAAATGGACACCCTTTCAGGTGTTTCAGGAGGTTATCAGTCGAGTAAACATTCAATACTCAAGACATGTGCTTGCCATTCAGGATTCTAAGATGGGTTGAACAGCCCCTAAATAGAGTTCCAGGACATGCACTTTCAGGATCTATTATCCTCGGGGTAAAAACCCTCTTCCAAAATTCTGGGAAAGTGGAAATTCAGGTTAACATGCCCCAAACTGAACACCTCATCTTCCCTCCCACGTCCTCTCCTTCACCTGACTTTACCATCACTGTTGGCTGCACCGCTATCCTCCCCATCTCTCAAGCTGGCAACCTAGGCACAGTTCCATGACAGAGAGGCACAATTTGTGCTATGACACATTAATCAGGTGAAATCCTAAGAGATGATAGCTGCTCCTGATAAATTGTCTTTACAATTTAAATTAGGATGCCCTCCGCTCTTCTGAGGACTTCTGCAGGGCGACTTCGGGGAAGAGGGAAGCGGGATTTCCCACCATTCTTCTTCTCTCACCGCCCGAGGGAAGTTTGTGAGCTTGGGTCCCTCCCTCTAAGAGGAGGACCCTCAGTGGCTTCTTCTCGCCCTGTTGCCGCCATGTCAGAGGCAGGATGCAGAGACAGCCTTGGTCCATCCTTTATGGCATAGCCCTCTGGTGGGGTCAGATGGCAAAGGCCACCCACACCTATCCAATGGCACTGACCCCCACTGCAGAAGCAGTGGTCAGAGCCAGCCCAGGTCCTTCCTCTGGAGCTGACCCTCACAGCAGAAGCAGGGGGCAGAGCCCACACAGGTCCATCCAATGGAACTGATCGAATATGGCAAGGTAAGCAGGCAGAGCCCACTCAGACCCTGCCTCTGGACCTGACCCCCACATTGGAGGCAGCAGACAGAGCCCACCTGGGTCCATTCAATGGAACTGAACCCCCAGCAGGTTCAGTGGCAGAACCCACTTTGGCCCTTCCTTTAACTGACCTTCACCGCAGGGACAGTGGACAGAGCCCACCCAGGCCCTTCCTCTAAGATGACCTCCATGGCAGGGGTGGGGGAAAGGCCCCATGGTACAGGCTCAGGGGACAGAGTCTCTGGAGAGCAGTTTTTTCCACCCACTGGGGACAGGCTGGGATTGTTGGGTTGGGGGTGAAAATCATGGAGCAGGCACCAGGTCAGCAACAGTTTGCATCATATGGTTGACAGGTGTCAATCATGGGGGACAGAGCTCCATGTTCTGCTGAAATTCAACCCCTCCTACTGGGGATTTAGTGGAAAGTGCACAGCCTTGGGAGTCAGAGGTCGGGGGTTTTAATCCCTGCTCCGCCACTTGTCAGCTGTGTAACTTTGGGCAAGTCACTTAACTTCTCTGTGCCTCGGGTACCTCCTCTGTGAAATGGGGATTAAGACTGTGAGCCTCAAGTGGGACAACCTGACTACCTTGTATCTACCCCAGCATTTAGAACAATGCTTGGCACATAGTAAGCACTTAACAAATATAATAATTATTATTATTATCTGTAGGAGAGACACCTTTGTAATCCAAACAAAGGCCTGTTATGTAAATTGCACTCCTATATAATACCCTTTGGCAATATTCTTGACTCCTTCTTTTTAATGCCCACATTCCATCTGTCCCCAAATCCTTTAGGCTTTTCCTTTGCCAAATCTCTAGGTAAGTATGGTACTTTTTAAGTGCTTACTATGATGCAAGCAATGTTCTAAGCACTGGGGAAGATACAAGTTAATCAGGTGGACACAGTCCCTGTCCCACATGGGGCTCACAGTCTTAATCCCCATTTTACAGGTGCGGTAACTGAGGCACAGCAAAGTTAAGTGACTTGCCCAAGATCACACAGCAGACCAATGGTGAGGTCGGGATTAGAAGGCTCACTTCCTCCAAGAGGCCTTTCCAGTCTAAGCCCCCCTTTCTCTCAGCTCCCCAACCCCATTGCCCCAACTCGCTCCCTTTCCTCTACCTCCATCCCCACTCCACAGCACTTGTGTATATGTGTACATATCTATAATTCTATTTATGGTATTGCCTGCTTACTTGTTTTGATGTGTATATATCTATAATTTTATTTATTTATATTATTGCCTGTTTACTTGTTTTGATGTCTGTCTCCCCACTCCTAGATTGTAAACCCGGTGTGGACAGGGATTGTCTTTCTTTATTTCTGAATTGTACTTTCCAAGCACCTTAGTACAGTGCTCTGCACACAGTAAGTGCTCAATAAACATGATTGAATGAATGAATAGAACCCAGGTCCTTCTGACTCCCTGGTCCATGCTTTCTTCACTAAGCCATGCTGCTTCCCACACTGCTAGGAAAAGTCTCTTCCTTTTCATCCAGGCTGCCACCATACTTGTCTAGGCATTTTTCATATCCTGACAATTCTTGCACCAACCTCCTCTCAGTCCTCCATCCCTCCAATCCCTCTAAAGCATATTTCACCCTGCTACCAGGATCACATATTTAAAATATTCTCCTCACACCTCTCCACTCCTCTAAATACCTCCAATGCTAGTCTGTTCCTCTCTACATCAAGCAGAAACTTCTGACCTTTATATATTCAATCAGCAGTCTATCCACTATTTAACCTCACTCTATACACCAGCTCACACCCTTCACTCCTTTCAAGCCAAAATACTCATTGGGCCTCAGTCTCCTGTTTTTCGTCTTCGGTCTCTCATGTTCAATCTCTTGCTCATGCCTTCTTTTCTCCCACTTCTGCCTTAGATCTCCCTCCCTCTTCACATTTGGCAGTCCACTGTTCTTGCCATCTTCAAGGGCCTTCTGAAATCACATCTTCTCCAGTTGGCCTTCCCTGATAAATTTGTCACCTCTCCACCTTTTGTCCTTTTTTATTTGTATTTGTTAAGAGCATGCCTAGCACTGTTCTAAGTGCTGAGGTAGATACAAGATAATCAGGTTGTCCCAAGTGGGGCTCACAATCTTAATCCCCATTTTACAGATGAGGGAACTGAGGCACAGAGAAGTTAAGTGACTTGCCCAAAGTCACACAGCTGACAAGTGACAGAGCTAGGATTAGAACCCATGACCTTGGACTCCCAAGCCTGTGCTCTTTCCACTAATCCATGCTGCTTCTCATCATCTAAACATTTGGGTTTTCACACCATCCCATTACATGTATATACATATCTTTATGCTCCATTTCTTCCCCACTTTCTATTTCAGTATCTGTCTCCCAAAGAGATTGTACGAGATATAGATAGATGTATCGACAATAGATAGATTGCCAGTCTCACCTTCACAACATCGCCAAGATCTGCCCTGTCCTCTACATCCAAACCTCTACTACATTAGTACAGTCACTCATCCTATCCCACCTGGATTAGTGAATCAGTATCCTTTCTGATCTCCCAACCTCCTGTCTCTCCCCGCCTCAGTCTATACTTCAGTCTGCTGCCCAGATTATCTTTCTAGAGAAACGCTCTGGGCATGTCACCCCTCTCATCAAAAATCTCCAGTGGTTGCATATCAACCTTCACATGAAGCAAAACTTCTCACTATTGGCTTCAAAGATCTCCGTCACCTTGTCTCCTCCTACCTCACCTCTCTTCTCTCCTTCTATAGCCCAGCCCATACACTCCGTTCCTCTGCCGCTAACCTCCTCACTGTGCCTCGTTCTCGCCTGTCCTGCCATTGACCCCTGGCCCACGTCCTACCTCTGGCCTGGAATGCCTTCCCTGCTCACTTCCGTCAAACTAACTCTCTTCCCCCCTTCAAAGACGTACTGAGAGCTCACCACCTCCAGAAGGTCTTACCAGACTGAGCACCCCTTTTCCTCTGCTCCTCCCCTCCCCATCGCCCTGACTCCCTTCTACTGCTCTATCCTCCTCCCTCCACCCCACAGCACTTGTGCATATTTGTACATATTTATCATTCTATTTATTTTATTAATTATTTGTATATACCTATGATTGCATTGTTGATATTGATGCTATTGATGCCTGTCTACTTGTTTTGTTTTGATGTCTGTCTCCCCCTTCTAGACTGTGAGCCCACTGTTGGGTAGGGATTGTCTCTATCTGTTGCTGAACTGTACTTTCCAAGTGCTTAGTACAGTGCTCTGTACACGGTAAGCACTCAATAAATACTATTGAATGAATGAGTGTAAGATATTTGATGGCAGGGATCATGTCCACTAGCTCTATTTTAATAATAATAATGATAATTATGGTACTTGTCAAGCACTTACTATGTGCCAAGCACCATCCTAAGCACGGGGATCTTGTCCCGTCTAATGGCGTCGATTCATTTCCAATCCACAGTGACTCCTTGGACACATCTCTCCCAGAACGCCCCACCTCCATCTGCAATTGGTCTGGTAGTGGATCCATAGAATTTTCTTGGTAAAAATCTGGAAGCGGTTTACCATCGCCTCCTTCTGCACAGTAAACTTGAGTCTCCGCCCTCGACTCTCTGTCATGCCGCTGCTGTTCAGCAAAGGGGAGTTTTGACTGGTACCAGATTGCCCAAGTTAGGAATGGAATGGTTATGCCTCTGCACATGGGCTTCATGGTCTAAGTAGGAGGGAGCAGGACTTTAATTCTGATTTTCCAGGTGAGATAACTGAGGCACATAGAAGTGACTTGCCTAAGGTCACACAGATGGGTTAACTGAGGCACAGAGAAGTTAAGTGACTTGCCCAAGGTCACTCAGCAGACTTTGTTTCAAGCACTGTTTTAAGCACTGGCATAGGTAAGAGATAATCAGGTTGGATCCAGTCCCTGTCCCACAAAAGGCTCACAGTCTAAGTCGGAAGGTGAACGGATATTGAATCCCCATTTTACAGACGAGGAGACTGAGGCACAGAGAATTTAAGTGACTTGACTTAGGTCACACAGCAGACATGGGGCAGAGCCAGAATTAGAATCCAGGTCCTCTATGCTCTTTCCACTAGGCCACGCTGCTTCTCTTCCAAGTGTTTAGTGTAGTATTCTGCAAAGGGTGAGTGCCCAATAAATACTACTGATTGGTTAATCACATCATGCACTTGGGTCAGCCTCAAGATTTGCCCACTGAGCAGATGCCAGTGACAAGTGTGAACACTTTGGAAATTTGTACACTATTTAAATGACTTATTTGAAAAGCAGTTTGACCTAGTGGAAAGATTACAGACCTAGGAGTCTGAGGATCTGGGTTCTAATTCCAGCTCAGCCACTCATCTGCTGTATGATCTTGGGCAAGTCTTTTTCTTTCTCTGTACCTCAGTTACCTCAACTGTAAAATGGGTATTAAAACCACGAGCCCCATGTGAGAGTTGGACTATGTTCAATATGATTAGCTTGTATCTACTCCAGCACTTAGTACAGCACCTGACACATAGAAAGCACTTAACAAATACCTTTTAAATAATAAAAAAAAAGGGAGTGGGCAATTGAAAAAGCTAGTCTATCTCAGAGTTTACGGAAAAAGCTTTTCTCTAAGAGTGTGGATCTTCGGGCTCATAAACCAGGCCTGGCTGACAAAGATAGCATTTCCAGGATGTGCAGACTCACTATTTTCAAGAGGGAAATTTTCTGAACATTACTTTAGGGGAGCAGTGTGGTCTAGTAGAAAGAACTCAGGACTCTAAATAAGAAAACTTGTGTTCTAGACCCACCTCTGCCAATAACCTGCTTGATGTGGCCTAGGGCTAGTCACAGTTTCTCTATACCTTAGTTTCCTCATCTGTAAAATGGGGATTAAATTCCTTCCCCCCCACCTTATGGAAAATGAGCTGTGTCTGAAGTGCTTTTCCTATATCTATCCCAGTCTTGGCACCTAATAAGCACTTAATACAATCCTCATTTTTATTAACTAGATGCCTACATAGTCCCTTCCATATTTCAGTCTAGAATATTGAGCTAAATCACTGCCTAAATGAAGGATTTGCTATGAAAACTACACCAGCTCTTCTGCCCGCGGTTTCCTGATTCAAAGACAGCGTCTCATCTTCATATAAGTACGTTGGCAAAACCAAAAGCTATTTTACAATGCCTTTTTGTGAAGATATTAATTTAAATTTATGTGATTGTAGATTAAAGAGCACTTGGATTAAAATTCCACTAGATGGCAATATTTAGCTGTGAAGAGAAAATGCTAAGCCTCACAAACACCTTTCTAACCATCTCTAAAATAATAATAATAATAATGTTGGTATTTGTTAAGCGCTTACTATGTGCCAAGTACTGTTCTAAGCCCTGGGGTAGATACAAGGGAATCAGGTTGTCCCACGTGAGGCTTACAGTCTTAATCACTATTTTACAGATGAGGTAACTGAGGCACCAAGAAGTTAAGTGATTTACCCAAAGTCACACAGCTGACAGGTGGCAGAGCTGGGATTAGAACCCATGACCTTTGATCCTAAACCCGAGCTCTTTCCGCTGAGCCACTCTGCTTCAGCAGCATGAGAACATACAAAATGAATATTGCCCTATCGTCACCGCCTGGTACTCTTTCTTCGGGTACTATAAAGTTTTTATTAGCTGACATGAAGTAATGCCAAACGCTTGAATTATAGGACACAAGTAGTGTGTTCTACTGAAAGGCACATGGACTTAATCCCTATTTTATGGGTGAGGTACTGAGGCACAGAGAAGTTAAGTGACTTGCCCAAAGCACAAAGCAAAAAAGGTAGCAGGGCTGGGATTAGAACCCAGGTCCTTTGATTCACTGGTCTGTGTTCTTTCCACTAGGCCACTAAAATTCTCTATAATTTTGTATCTATCCTAAGTACTTAATACAGCTCAATGAATTCCACAGTGATGTCACAAAAAGAAATACTTGGTCTCCATTTTGGGAAAACATACATTCTATCACAACCTTTGAAAGGAAAAATCAAATACCAGGCATCCTTTTCTTCTTATTATGGTATTATTTCTATTATGGTATTTGTCAAGCACTTACTGTGTGTCAAGCACTGTATTAAGCACTGAGGTGGATAAAAGCAAATTGAGTTGGACACAGTCCATAATCCCTTGTGGGGCTCACTGTCAATCCCCATTTTACAGGTGAGGGAACTAAGTCACACAGCTGACAGGTGGCAGAGCCCAGAGAGGTGAATTGACTTATCCAAGGTCACACAGCAGATAAGGGGCGGGGCTGGGATTAGAACCCATGACCTTCTGAATCCCAGGCCCATGGTCTAGTTACTACGCTTCTCTCCCACTACCAATCTCTTGCTCACTCCCTCCCTTCTGCCTGGAACTCTCTGCCCCTTCACATCAAAGGGGAGCTCTCTTCTCCACAGTGGCTTAACCCTAGTCTTCCTAGCTCCTCTGCCGCCCACCTCCTCACCGTCCCTCCGCCTATCCCGCCGTCGACCCCTGGGCAAGGTCCTCCCGTGGTCCTGGAACGCCCTCCCTCCTCACCTCCGCCAGGCTAATTCTCTTCCCCTCTTCAAAACCCTATTTAAAACTCACCTCCTCCAAGAGGCCTTCCCAGACTGAGCTCCCCTTCTCCCTCTACTCCCTCTACCACCCACCCCCTTCACCTCTCCGCAGCTTAACCCTCTTTGCCCCCCACCTCCCTCTGCTCCTCCCCCTCTCCCTTCCCCTCCCCTCAGCACTGTACTCATCTGCTCAACTGTGTATATTTTCATTACCCTATTTATTTTGTTAATGAAATGTACATCGCCTTGATTCTATTTAGTTGCCATTGTTTTTACGAGATGTTCTTCCCCTTGACTCTATTTATTGCCATTGTTCTTGTCTGTCTGTCTCCCCCGATTCGACTGTAAGCCCGTCAAACGGCAGGGACTGTCTCTATCTGTTGCCGATTTGTACATCCCAAGCGCTTAGTACAGTGCTCTGCACATAGCAAGTGCTCAATAAATACTATTGAATGAATAAATAACACCACAACTACTTATAATAATACTAACAATTATATTAACTGTGATATTTGTTAAGCTTTTACTCTGTGCCAACCACTGGGATAGATAGTATACAATCAGATCAGACATAGTCCTGTCCCACATGAGACTCTCAGTCTAAGGGCCAGGGAGACAGACATTTAATCCCCATTTCACAGATAAGGAAAGAGAGGCACTGACAATTTAAGTGACACAGCCAAGGTCACCCAGCAGGCAAGTGGCAGAGCCAGGATTAAAACGCTGGCCTCCTGACTTCCAGGCCTGTGCTCTTTTCGCTAGGGCACACTGTTTCTCTTGTGGGTGTTGGGATGGGGGATAATAGTCAATTAGGAAGACCTATCCAGATAGTCTACTTTGATTTGGGATCCATAATGATGATGCATTCATTCATTCATTCATTCATTCAATGGTATTTATTGAGCGCTTACTATGTGCAAAGCACTGTACTGAGCGCTTGGAATGAACAAGTCAGCAACAGATAGAGACAGTCCCTGCCGTTTGACGGGCTTACAGTCTAATTGGGGGAGACGGACAGACGAGAACAATGGCAATAAATAGAGTCAAGGGGAAAGAACATCTCATAAAACCAATGGCAACTAAATAGAATCGAGGCGATGTACATTTCATTAACAAAATAAATAGGGTAATGGAAATATATACAGTTGAGCGGACGAGTACAGTGCTGAGGGGATGGGAAGGGAGAGGGGGAGGAGCAGAGGGAAAGGGGGAAAAGAGGGTTTAGCTGCAGAGAGGTGAAGGGGGGGGTGGTAGAGGGAATAGAGGGAGAAGAGGAGCTCAGTCTGGGAAGGCCTCTTGGAGGAGGTGAGTTTTAAGTAGGGTTTTGAAGAGGGGAAGAGAATCAGTTTGGCGGAAGGGAGGAGGGAGGGCGTTCCAGGACCGCGGGAGGACATGGCCCAGGGGTCGACGGCGGGATAGGCGAGACCGAGGGACGGTGAGGAGGTGGGCGGTGGAGGACCGGAGCGTGCGGGGTGGGCGGTAGAAAGAGAGAAGGGAGGAGAGGTAGGAAGGGGCAAGGTGATGTAGAGCCTTGAAGCCTAGAGTGAGGAGTTTTTGTTTGGAGCGGAGGTTGATAGGCAACCACTGGAGTTGTTTAAGAAGGGGAGTGACATGCCCAGATCGTTTCTGCAGGATGATGAGCCCCTCTCTGATTTAGGGTTATTTCTTAACTGGAGTTGGAATTTTATCCGACTCTGTTCCTGACAAGGGTTTGATCTTAATTATAACCTGTTCTCTGAGAGCAAAGGAAAAATTCAAACTTTCTTAATTAACCTGTGGTGACTGTTTTCCACAGAAGAGCGTGCTCTAATGCCATCACGAGATATTCTCTCAACGCCATACAAACCACTTTTTTAATTAAGAAAAAAACCCCCTCCAACAGTAAACTACTGAACTCTGAAAGGTCACAGAGATGCCAGGAAATCAGCAGCAAGCGGGTTGAGAGAGTAAAATTCTGCTCCAGTTTTCATGAGAAAAGCTGTTATCCCAGACACATTGTTTCCAGACATAAATTTCAGAGTCCAGGTAGGTCAGTAGATAATGTGTGTGGATGGATACAAAGTGGCTCAAATCTTACTTTCACACACAAAACCCTCTTGTAGTTCATTACTATGCAGGTTATAAATCAATGTCCGAAATTCATTTAGTAAATCATGTTTCCTTCCACAGAACAGAGAAAACCCAGGGACTGCATTGGGCTGAATTCGTTCAACACATTTCACCAAGGAGTAATGGGAGGAAGATCATCATTTTTCCAAAAGTTTTTGGCTTCATCCTGTGCAAATTTCCAAAGATAAAACTTGGGAAAATATGGTTATTTAATTCAACCAACACTTTAGGAATAAGAATGAAAAAGCTTAGATACCTGTTGCGGGTTGGTAACTGGATGGAAGAAAGAGGTACTTTTTAGAAGCTTAAAGGAAATTACTCTTACTTAAAGGCATCTCTCTTCATTCCCAGACTTAACAGAGATTGGTGTGAGACTTCAGAGCCAGGTTACCTGGAGCTGTGGCTCCATTGCAACTTCTGAACCCTGCTTCCAGGCATGGGCCAGAGCTGCAGGGAGATGAGGGGATTCCTATAATAATAATAATAACAATAACAATTCTCAGACTTGTGAAGTGCTTACTGGGTGCCAGGCACTGTACAAAGAGCTAGAGAAGCAATGTGGCTCAGTGGAAAGAGCACGGGCTTTGGAGTGAGAGGTCATGAGTTCAAATCCCGGCTCTGCCACTTGTCAGCTGTATGACTGTGGGCAAGTCACTTCACTTCTCTGTGCCTCAGTTACCTCATCTGTAAAATGGGGATTAAGACTGTGAGCCCCATGTGGGACAACCTGATTCCCCTGTGTCTACCCCAGCGATTAGAACAGTGCTCTGCACATAGTAAGTGCTTAACAAATACCAACATTATCATTATTATTATTATTAGGGTGGACCCAAGCAAGTCAGGTTGGACACAGTCCCTGTCCTACATGGGGCTCAGAGTCTCAATCCACATTTTCAGATGAGGAAACTCCTCTGAGGAAACCCAGAGAAGTGAAGTGATTTGCCAAGGTCACACAGCAGACAACAGTGAGCTCTTTATGGGCAGGAATTATCATTCTTTATTGCTGCAGTGTACTTTCCCAATCCCTTGGTACAGTGCTGTGCACCCAGTAAGCCATAATAAATACGATCGAATGAATGTATGACAGTGGCAGAGCCAGAATTAGAACCTATGACCATCTGACTCCCAGACCTGTGCTCTATCCACTACACCATGTTGCTTCCTCTCTGAATGGGAGCGTTATCAATCAATCGTATTTATTGAGTGCTTACTGTATGGACAGTACTGTTCTGAGCCCTTGGGAGAGTACAATACAACAGAGTTGCTAGACACATTCTCTGCTCAGTGTTGGGGAAGAAAGCAAGTGAGCCATCCAGACTCTGTTTGAGAGTGGCTTCAGTAGGGGCAGGGATGATAATAGTGGCAGCAGAGTCCTGGCTGGGGGCCCCCATTGTTTGTGACTGGAGGACCCTCCTCATGGTGCTCCTGGACTTCAGCTCCAAGAGCCCCTCCATTAATCCAGACTGAACCCCTAGGAGGAAAAACAAAGACAACCACGGGTTCTGTGGGTAACTTATCTGTTACTAATTATATCTCTAAATGATTTATTTCTACAATTGTCTGTCTCCTGCTTTAGACTGTAAGCTTATTGTGGACAGGGAATGGGTCTCTTTGTTGTTATATTGCACTCTCCTAAGCACTTAGTACAGTGCTCAGCACACAGTAAGTGTTCAGTAAATACGACACTGACAAAATGCAACAGCGACCAAGAGATGATTGCATATACATTATGCCACATCTATTGTTGGTCACTCACTGGTTGTATCAGCCACGTCACACCTTAATACAATTCTCACCAAGTGTTTCGTTGTCATCGATAGTATTTTAGAGCACTTGAGTGTAACACAACAGACTAGCTGCTTGAAAGCATACAGTGGATGTAAAAAAAGGACAGTCCCTGCATTTGAGGACCATGGAAACATACAACTATCTTCAAATCTGAAGGTCACCACCTTAAATACGGGCACTCCCCCACTGAAGATGATTATAACGTTTCTCAGTTTACACCATTTAAGCTTGGTGACCGAATACATCGGTTCTGACTTTGCAACACTAACCTTTCATTATGACACTAACTCTGAAGTGACGGGGGCCATGCGAAAAAAATATTACTAGCCAGATCTGGGGGATGTGAGAGGAAAATGTGAGGAAGTTTAAAGAGGGCAGGGGTTAGTTGATTGACAAGCAGAGACAACAGGGGAGGGTTTAACCGCAGTCAGCCATTACTCTTCCCATCTACTAAAATCATATCTCCTCCAGGAAGCTTTCCCTAACTAATCTCTCATTCCCCCATCCAATTTGCCCTCCCTTCTGTGTTGCCTTTGCACTTGGGTCTGTTCTCCTTAATAATGATAATAATTATTATAGTTATTATGGTATTTGTTAAGCACTTACTGTATGCCAAGCACTCAACCCCTATTCCCCCACCACCACACTTATGCTCATATCCTTACACTGTTGCTTCCCATATCTGTAATTTAATATCTGTCTTCCTACTTCAAAGTATTCTACTTGTCAGCGTGGCTCAGTGGAGAGAGCACAGGCTTGGGAGTCAGAGGTCATGAGTTTTAATCTCGGCTCTGCCACTTGTCAGCTGTGTGACTTTGGTCAAGTCGCTTAACTTCTCTGGGCCTCAGTTACCTCATTTGTAAAATGGGGATTAAGACTGAGCGCCCCATGTGAGACAACCTGATTACCTTGTATCCCCTCCCAGTGCTTAGAACAGTGCTTTGCACATAGTAAGCGCTTAATAAATGTCATCAGTTATTATATATTTTGTTATAGTAAGCACTCAATGAATACCATTACTTGATTAAATCCATTTATTATTGAGGAAGGGAAGTCAGACTATCATGAAATCTCTCCTACTAATGCAATTTTTAATGCATTCATGTAATCATATGACACATCTATAATTGACTGAGTGAACATACTGAGTGATTTTGGTGAATACAGGGTATCTGGCCTTACTTCAGGAAACGACCTCTCATTTTAAACATTTTTACTATGAGAAAATGAGTCCCATCTGACATTTCAACCCAAGATGCAGTTTTCAGGAACCGACTAATATACATTTACTCATTCAGTCACATTTATTGAGAATTTACTGTGCACAAAGCACTAAGCAGTGTGGCCTAGTGGAAAGAACAAAAATACAGGAGTCAAAGGACCTGTGTTCTATCCTGACTCTGCCACATGTCTGCTGTGTGGCCTTGGGCAAGTCACTCCACTGGGCCTTAGTTCCCTAAATTGCAAAATGAGGATTCAATGCCTGTTAATAATAATAGTGGCATTTGTTAAGGACTTACAGCCAAGTGCTGTACTAAGCACTGGGGTGGATAAAAGTTACTCAGGTCCCACATAGGGCTCACAGTGTAAGTAGGAGGGAGAACAGGTATTCGACCCCCATTTTGCAGATAAGGAAAGTGAGGTACAGAGAAGTTAACTGAGTTGCCCAATATCACACTGTAGGTAAGTGGCAGAGCTGGGATTTGAACCCAGGTCTTCTGACCTCCAAGCCTATGCTCTTTCGAATAGGCCATGCTGCTTCTCTAATTCTCCTGTTCTCCCTTCTACTTAGACTCCAAAGCCCTTGTGGGGCTGAGACTGTCTGAACTATTTATCTTGTATCTACCCCAGTGCTTAGTACAGTGCCTGATACATAGTAAGCACGTAAGTTCCTCAATATTCATTATTCTTCATTATTTCATACATCTTGTAACATGTTTGTGTTTATACATACACACACACCTCCCCGCCTCCCGGCCAGCCTTGTACACCTGTGGGCATTTGTATCTGGAGAGGGAGAGAGAAAGACAGAAGAGGAAGAATACCGTCCTTTAAATTTAGAGATGACTCTACTGCAGGAAGTGTGTGAGCAGGAAAGTGGCAAAAAGACTAGTGTGAAACTGACACTTCTTCCTATGTTATTTAAAAGTAGAGATAGATATATCCTTGCTCTGTTACTGACACTTCCTCCCATATTATTTACAAGCAGGGCTAGATATAGCCTTGCTGGACTAAGGGGCATATGGCACAGGAAACCATACCCAAAAGACAAACTAGACACAAGGCAAACTGCAAAACAGAGTGACATCTAACTCTAAAACCAAACTTCCAGCCCAGTGTTTATTACAGAGTTCTGAATGCCCTAAGAACTCTATTACCAATGACTGTTAAGGCTCCTTTGGTGTTCAACATACTAAGAGAGCTGGACTTAATCCAGAAGATTTCTCCAGCTCCTACAGCAGCTGAATCAGTGTCTCGTAGGAAACATATTCACCACCAAATGGCAGGACAAGATGGTCAACAACAAGAACCTTAAACCAAGGCATAGTGGATAAAGCTAAGGTCTGGGAATCAGAAGGTCATGGGTTCTAATCCCGACTCCAACACTTGTCTGTTCTGTGGCTTTGGGCAAGTCACTTCACTTCTCTGTGCCTCAGTTTCATCAACTGTAAAATGGGGATGATGACTGTGAGCCCTGTGTGGGACGGGGACTGTGTCCAACCTGATTTGCTTGTATCCACCCCAGCCATGAGTACAGGGCCTGGTACATACGTAAGCGCTTAACAAATGCCATAGTGATTAATAATTAATCAAACCACAGCCCAGTTACCAGCCCTGAAACAATGTTTACAGTGATTCAGCTTTGCTGAATGGAATACATAGGAAAAATGGATAACAGCAGGATATGCAACCAACTGCTGCACAGTTAACTTAAAGGGGCAACTCACCTCCAAGGACTGAGTTATTTAAAGTTCTAGATTGTAAACTCTTTGTGGGCAAGGTAAGTGGCTACCAACCCCAGTGTATTTTACTCTTCAAGTGCTCAATGCAGTGATCTGCTTACAATGAGGGTTCAAAAAATACAATTGATTGAGTGAAGCAGTGTCCAGCAATGTAACAGAGCAGTAAATTTTTGGGAGATAACTGCAGAACACTACTATTGGCAAGGGTAGCAATCAGGACTGGAGTTGTCCATCGTGAACAAAGTCTTCATGAAGACCAGCTGTCATGTGTTCTAATCCCAGCTTGACAACTCATCTGCTTGGTGACCTTGACTTCTCTGTACCAATGTTACCTCATCTTTAAAATGGGGATTAAGACTGTGAGCCCCACGTGGGACTGGTATTGTGTCCAACCCCATTTGTTTGTATCCATCCCAGTGCTTGGTACAGTATCTGGCACATAGTAAGCATTTAACAAATACCACAATTATTATTATTATTAGCAGGCTTTAAATACACACAGAAGCACAAACATACACAGCGAACACCTCCCTCGTAAGAGTGGCTGAAAAGTTCATAGCTATATACATCTTGGGAAGCAGTTCATAATTATTTGCATAGAGAGTGAGTGGGTGTATGTGACTGAGAGAGTGTTCCTGCCTCCAGAGCAGAGATATTAGCATATGCCACAACCTGGATGATTGCTTTAAAGATTTTGAATGATGCTTAGGGCCTGTCGAATAGGAAAAGTTTCCCAGAGGATCTGAAAAATATTCCTATAGCAGCTTCCCGGTCAGAGGTGAAATTATTACTGAGGTAGTTTTAAGTATGCAAATCAATAATTATTTTCTCAACAAGCAATTCTAAACAATGGATCCTGTACCAACACTCTTTCAAGTCATCCCTGGGTTGAAAATATGCATTATCTGCCTTCTCAGGAGGACTGTGGTTGCTCACTTTCTACCTGGGAGCAATTGATGTCAGGTTTTCGTGAGTGCAAGAGCATAATGAGGGGCAGAAACTTTCAGGAAAGGAAGTCATCATTAGGGGCAGGAAACATGTCTGTTAATTCAGTTATATTGTACTCTCCCAAGCACTTAGTATAGTGCTCTGCAAATACTAAGTGCCCAATAAATATGAGTGATTGACTGGCTCTTTTCCATCCTGATTGAAAGCTCTCAGCGGTTGTCAGTGCCTGGTTTGAGTGAAGCTGAAAGTCCAGCTCAAAAGTATGTGGGAACCCTCACTTTTATTTTTTAGTGGTATTTATAAAAGTGGTTACTGTGTGCCAGGCACTATATTAAGCACTAGGGTAGATACAAGCTAATTAGATTTGACACAGTCCTTGCCACACATAGGGCTCACAGTCTTAATCCCCCATTTTACAGATGAGGTAATTGAGGCACAGAGAAGTTAAGTGCTTTGTCCAAGATCACACAGCAGCCAAGTGGCAGAGTCAGGATTCATTCATTCAATCGTATTTTTTGAGCACTTACTGTGTGCAGAACACTGTACTAAGCACTTGAAAAGTACAATACAGCAATAGAGATAAGCTTTGCCCACACAGGCTTACAGTTCTGGAGGTGGGGGTGGGGGAAGACATATCAAAACAAGTAAACAGGCATCAATATAAATTTAAATAGAATTAAAGACATGTATACATAAATGCAGGGAGGATAGGAGGGGAGAAGAGACCAAAGGGAGCAAGTTGAGGTGACGTGGAAGGGACAGGGAGTTGAGGAAAAGGGGGCTTAGTCTGGGAAGGCCTCTTGGAGGAGGTGCTCCTTCAGTAGGGCTTTAAAAGAGGGGAAGAGTGATTGGTGGATTTGAGGAGGGAGGGCATTCCAGGCCAGAAGTAGGATGTGGGCCAAAGGTCTGCTGCCAGACAAGTGAGATTGAGGCACAGTGAGAAGGTTAGCATCAGAGGAGCCGAGTGTGAGGACTGGGATGTAGAAGGAGAGAGGGAGGTGAGGTAAGACAAGGCAAGGTGAAGGAGAGCTTTAAAGCCAATAGTGAGGAGTTTTTGTTTGATAGCAAGTGTCTGGTATACAGTGGCTGATATCAAGCATTGGAGATATTTGAGAAGGGGGGTGACATGCCCAGAACATTTCTTTAGAAAGATAATCTGGGCACTGGAGCAGTGGAGTGAAGTATGGATCGAAGTGGAGAGAGGCAGGAGGCTGGGAGGTCAGAAAGGAGACTGATGAGGTAATCCAGGCAGGATAGGTTGAGTGACTGTACTAAAGTGGTAGCAGTTTTGATGGAGAGGAAAGGGCAGATCTTGGTGATGTTTTGAAGGTGAGACCGGCAGGATTTGGTGATGGATTGGATATGTACAGTGAATGAGAAAGCAGAGTCAAGGATGAGACCAAATTGTGGGCTTAGAACCCAGGTCCTTCTGACTCCCAGGACTGTGCTCTATCCACTGGACTACACTGCTTCTCTTCACCCTCAAGAGCTGGCATCTTTGTTATGTACTGGGAGACAGGGGCTTGTCAATAGAAGAATAAAATCATGAACAAAATAGCATGTTGGGAAATAAATGAACTTTCAGTGGGCTCTCAAATAGGGCAAACATCACACTGTTTTCCAAAGCACACCTTTGATGCAGCTGTCACAGACAAAAATAATAATAATGTTGGTATTTGTTAAGCGCTTACTATGTGCAGAGCACTGTTCTAAGCGCTGGGGGAGATACAGGGTAATCAGATTGTCCCACATGAGGCTCACAATCTTTCATCCCCATTGTACAGATGAGGGAACTGAGGCCCAGAGAAGTGAAGTGACTTGCCCACAGTCACACAGCTGACAAGTGGCGAATCCAGGATTCAAACTCGTGACCTCTGATTCCCAAGCCCGTGTTCTTTCCACTGAGCCACGCTGCTTCCTCTACATGATTTGGATAGAAGCAGTATGGCATAGTGGATAGAGCAAGGGCCTGGGAGTCGGAAGGACCTGGGTCCTAGTCCCGGCTCCGCTACTTGTCTGCTGTGTGACCTTGAGCAAGTCACTTAGATTCTCTGTGCCTCAGTTACCTCTTCTGTAAAATGAGGATTAAAACTGTGAGCCTCACCTTGTAAACTACCCCAGCACTCAGAACAGTGCCTGGCACATAGTAAGCGCTTTACAAATGCCATTAAAAAAAGAAGAAAAAAAAACTAACGATCTGACCCAGAATGGTCTCTTTTAGAGTTTCAGATACGTACCTATGTCCAACAGTTTTCAACTTGAAAACTGATCAAATTGGTCAGCTTCCATTCCCTGCTTCACACGCTGTGATTGCTCTATCCACCATTTAAAGACAACCCATTGTGCATAACTGAATCACTTGAAAACATCAAGTGACTTGTATTAAATCTAAGTTTAATTTATAGTGAGAGAGGTCTTGGGGCTCTAGCGGCATGGCCTAATGGAAAGAGTTCCTGTTAGAGGACCTGGGTTCTAATCTCAACTCCACCATTTGCCTGCAAAATGACTTTGGGAATGTCCCTTAACTTTTTGGTGCCACAGTTTCTTCATCTGTAAAATGGTGACTCAGTGACTGTTCTCCATCCTTCCTAGACTGTGATCCCCATGTGGGGGAAGGACTGTGTCAATATGATTATCCTGTATCTACAATAAATCTGAAATCTGCAATCACTGAATCTGCAGTGATATTATTGTCACTTTTCCCAGTGCCATTGAGACAGTTACAAATTCAGAGTAAGTTTATCAAGACAGAGAGCAATCTGATGTTTCAACAGGAGATTCCACCATCATAGCCAGTTTGTTTGTAAGAGCATCTAGCTAGTATATCACTCAACCTGCAGACAAGATGATTACAAGTCTTAAAGACAGACTTTTATTTTTACATTCACAACTGACTTAGTGGGCAGAGCATATGGATAAAGAACAGTCCTGGAAGCCAGAGGATCTGGCTTCTAATTCTGACTCTGCCACTTGCCTGCTGTGTCACCTTGGGCAACTCACTTTACTTTTGTGCCCTAGTTTCTTCAACAGCAAAACAGGAATTTGACACCTGTTCATCCTCCTACTTGATTATGAGCCCCATGTAGGACAGGGACTGTGTCCCTCTTGATTAACTTGTATCTACTCCAGTGTTTAGACGAGTGATTGATACGTAGTAAGTGATTAAATAATATTTTTAAAAATGACATGGCAAATCCAGAGATACTAGGGATAAAAAATTGCAATTCCACCGCATGAAATTAATCAGAAAGCAATTTGAGATTTCTTTTTATGAGTAAACAAAGATCAACAGCTCCTTCTACTGTCAAGAACAAGGTACCAAATATGTACATAAATTCTCACCTAGAGAATGTCTCGAAAAATGCATTTAATTCAGTTAATAATACTTAACTGAGCTTCCAATAGTTGTAGTAGGGCTTTGAAGATTGAGTGATGGTCTGTCATGTGTGAAGTAGAAGGAAGTTCTAGGCAGGAGAGATGATGTGAGCAAGGAATTGAAGGCAAAATGAGACAAGATCAAGGTAAAATAAGTTGTTTGATGTCAATAATAATAATGTTGGTATTTGTTAAGCGCTTACTATGTGCAGAGCACTGTTCTAAGCACTGGAGTAGATACAGGGGAATCAGGTTGTCCCACATGAGGCTCACAGTTAATCCCCATTTTACAGATGAGGTAACTGAGGCACAGAGAAGTTAAGTGACTTGCCCACAGCCACAGAGCTGACAAGCGGCAGAGCCGGGGTTCGAACCCATGACCTCTGACTCCCAAGCCTGGGGTCTTTCCACTGAGCCACACTGCTTCTAGCATGAAAATAATAATAATAATTGTGGTATTTGTTAAGTGCTTATGTTGCACCAGGCACTGTATTAAGTGCTGGGGTGGAGACAAGTAATTCAGGTTGGACTCAGTCCCTGTCCCACATGGGGCTCATAGTCTTAATCCCCATTTTACAGATGAGGGAACTGAGGCCCAGAGAAGTGGAGTAACCTGCCCAATGTAACACAGCAGACATGTGGTGGAGCCAGGATTAGAACCCATGATCTTCTGACTCCCAGGCCCATGTTCTATCCACTATGCCATGCTGTATCTGTTAAACACCTACTATGTTTCAAGCACTGGGGTAGATATGAGTTAATCAGGCTGGACATTGTCCATGTCCCACATGGGGTTCACAGCCTTAATTCCCATTTTACAGATGAGGGAACTGAGGCACAGAGAAGTTAAATGACTTTCCCAAGGTCATATAGCAGACAAGTGGTTGAGCTGGGATTAGAATCCAGGTCCCTTTGTTAGAAAAGTGAAAGGTGCTTGCCGGGTTGCAGTGGGAGATGAGCAAGTTTAGGTAGGAAGCGGAGAGTTAATAAGTAATCAGAAGTTCATATAATTAAAGAAACAGGATCTGGTTCTCATAGATGCAAACAATTAATGTTAAATTACCAGGCTTTATAACCAAACTAGTGTCAGGCACTAGTTACATTCTCCAATCAGTTCTGATTATCAAAGTTTATATAATCTGTTTTCTACTGAATCATGATGATATTTAAAAAAAGACCTCTTGATCAGTCTTCTCAAGCAGCCTTGCCTAACACTTGCTTCAATGTCCTATGTCTATAGAAACTTGTGCTGTTAGTATTCTCTTTTCTATCCTGATATTTGGCAACCCTCCCATTGTAGAGAATTATTTAGCATCATTCCAAATATATGACAGTTTAAAAAAGAGTGACCTAGTAAAAATTTTGATAATGAAACTGAAAAGGAGGAAGACTGGAGAAGCCACATGGCGAAGTGGATGGAGCACAGGCCTGTGGGTCAGAAGTCATGGGTTATCTGCTGTGTGACCCCAGGCATATCATTCCACTTCTCTGGGCCTCAGTTCCCTCATCAGTAAAATGGGGATTAAGACTGTGAGCCTCATGTGGGACAGGGACTGTGTCCAACATGATTTGCTTGTATCCATCCCAGTTCTTAGCATAGTGCCTGACACATAGTAAGCGCTTAACAAATACCACAATTATACATTATACCAACTCCACCATTTGTCTGTTATGTAACCTTGAAGAAGTCACTTCTCTTCTCTGGGTCTCAGTTCATTTGTTCATTCAATCATATTAATTGAGCTCTTACTGTGAGCAGAACATGGTACTTTGTACTTGGGGAGAGCACATTACAACAATAAGCAGATACATTCTGTGCCCACAACCATCTTATGGTCTTCAGTGGGTGGAGAGACACAATAATATATATAATATATATATAGTGTACTTAGGTGCTGTACATAAGTCCTGAGGGGCTGGGATTGGGGGGAAGAGCAAAGAGAGCAAGTCAGAATGACAGAGAAGGGAGTGGGAGGTGAGGAAAGGTAGGCTTAGTCAGGGAAGGCCTCTGGGAGGAGATGGGCCCTCAATAAGGCTTTTTGGGGTGGGGGGGAGAGTAGGTGTCTGCCAGATTTGAGGAGGGAAGGTATTCCAGGCCAGAGATAGGATGTGGTCTAGGGGTCACCCGTGAGATAAATGAGGCTGGGGCACAGTGAAAAGGTTAGCATTAGAGGAGTAAAGAGTATGGACTGGGTTGTTGTAGGAGAGTAGTGAGGTGAGGTAGGAGGGGGTAAGGTGATTGACTGTAGAGGTAGATGGCCAATCACTGGAGTATCTTGAAGAGTAGGGTAACATATCCTGAACATTTTTGTAGAAAAATGATCTGGGCCACAGAATGAAATATGGACTGGAGTGAGGAGAGGCAGGAGGCTGGGAGGTCAGCAAGAAGGTTAATGCAGTAATCCAAGAGGGATAGGATGAGTGATTGTAATTAACATGGTAACAGTCTGGATGGAGAGGAAAGTTCAGTTACTACATCTGTAACATGGGGATTGAGACTTTGAGCCCCAAATGGAAAAGGGACTGTGTCCAACTCAATTTGCTTGTATCAATCCCAGGGTTTAGTACAATGCCTGGCACATAGTAAGCACTTAAATTTTACTATTATCATTATTATTCTAACATCTCTACAGGAATAGAGTCAGAAAAGACTTGGTAAGCAGAGACAAAAAAGGTATGAACAGCATTATACATGAGAATTCGCAGAGCAGATGAAAGAAACTTGCCATAGTGTGGTAGTGTGACCTAGTGGAAAGAGAATGGGCCTAGGGGTCAGAAGAACCTGGGTTCTGATCTTGAGTGTGCAACCTTGGGCAAGTCACTTAACTTCTCTGTGCCTCGGTAACCTCATCTGTAAAATGGGGATTAAGACTGTGAGCCCTAGGTGAGATTGTGTCCCACCTGATCAACTTGTATCTACTGCAGCATTTAGTACAGTTCCTGGCACATACATTCATATTTATTGAGCACTTATGTGCAGAGCACTGTACAAGCACTTGGGAGAGTACAATATAAAAATAAACAGACACATTCCCTGCCCATAACGAGCTTAAAGTCTAGAGGCACATAATAGGCACTTAAATACCATTCAACTAAACCCATTAAATAAAAGGTTGTCACACCTGGACTGGGAATGTTTTCACAAAAATTACATTAGGCTACCCCTGAATCTGCAAATGACCCCTGGAAAGTTTGACATAGTGGAAAGAGCACAGACCTGGGAGTCAGAGGAACTGGGTTCTAATCATAGCTCCACTACTTGTCTGCGGAGTGACCTTGGCAGAGTCACTTACCCTCTCAGTGCCTCAGTTTCCTCATCTGTAAAACCAGAGTAAGAAAAATGCATAGATCCAAATGATAAAACTGAGTCCTGGCTAAAGAGGATAGAAAAAGAACTGAGTCCTGGATAAAGAGGATGGAAAAAGAACAGAAGGGAAAAGATGAGACTCTGACAATTCCATCAATATTTCACAGTTCTCAGCTAAGAGGCTGATTCATAACGGATGAGCTTTGGGATTTCCACGTTTTGCTCAACAGGAAGAGCTTTTTTTTAAATTTACATTCCTGTCCATCTATTTGTACCAACATTTTACTATCCCATAGAATAGTGTATCCTCAACTTTCCAGCACCAGTGCTTTTTCAATCCATAATATTTATTGAGCATTTACTGTGTTCAGAGAGCTGTACGAAGAGCTTGGAAGTGTACAGTAAGAACTGGTAGATATGTTCTCTGCCCACCAAGAGCTCACAGTCTAGAACATGTGCATCTGACAAGTTGAGAAATGTGGAACCCTCTAACCTGTGGTCTTACCTTTACTGCCATTGGTCTTCTGGAGGTTGCCTTCGAACCATTTGGTTTGAGTTTTAGAAGATGTGGTAAACCTATTAGTGGTGCCCACTAAAAGATCCTCTTCTAAAAACCAGAAGCATTTATTTATTAAGGGTATTCATTCAATCATATTTATTGAGCACTTACTGTGTGCAGAGCACTGTACTAAGCACTTGGAAAGTGCAAGTGAGCAATAAAGACAGACAATCCTTGCCCACACTGGGCCTGAGTGCTTTTTGCATTCAGAGTACTATACCAAGCACTTGGGAAAGTACTATACCATAGAATTAGTTGCCACAATCGCTACCCTCAAGGAAATTAGACTGTAAAGGGTGAGACAGACTTTAAAAGAAATTATAGACTGGGGAAAGTCCCATGGGAGGCATTTTTTAACCCTGAATAGTACAACTTACTCCAAAGAATTCCTCACTGAAAGATGATACCGTTTAGGTTCAAGGTCAGTTTGCAATGAAAATAAACCATCTCCTTTAAGCCCTAGGAGCTTCAGCTGGGACTTTCCATTGGCAAGAAAAAAATCAAAATGTCATTTACAAAAGCAATTTCAATCCTGGCTTTATTTCATTTTTATGGATACACCAAAGACTTCTACAGGCTGCAAATCTCATCGTTTGATAGGTGCTAATTCTAGGAGTCCTGTTGATTTTCTGTAACAGCCTCAAATGGCTTTTAGTGTCCCGAAAATAGAAAAAGAATGGCAGAAATGACTGAATATTTTTCATTGTATAATTTTGGAAAGTGAAGGAGATAATAGAGTATCAACTTTAACTGGGGTCATTAAGCAAGCACTTTAATTTGTTGCGTTCTGTAATTTAATGACACCTCTAGGACTTAAACATTCTACTTTCTTCTGGACTATAAGCTCCTTGGGGGAAGGGCCATGTCTACCAACTCTACTGTATTGTACTTTAGCAAATGCATTTAAGCACTCAATCAACATCACTGATTGATTCAATCATAGTTATCCTAGAGGGTAGAGCATGAGCCTGGGAGACAGGAGGACTGGGTTCCAAACCCAACTCCACCACTCGTCTGCTGAGTGACCTTGGGCAAGTCACTTCACCTCTCTGGAAAGTTCCTTCATCTGTAAAATGGGGATGAAGACTATGAGTCCCATGTGGGAGAGGGACTGTGCCCAAACTGAGTAACTTGTATCTACACAGTGCTTAGAACAGTGCTTGACACACAATAATCACTCAAATACCATCATCATTATGAGAAGCATCATGGCGTGGTTGATAGAGCATGGCCTGGGAGTCAGAAGGTCATGGATTCTAATGTCTGCTGTGTGACTTTGGGCAAGTCACTTCACTTATCTGTGCTTCAGTTACCTCATCTGTAGAATGGAGATTGAGATTGTGAGTCCCACGTGGGACATGGACTGTTTTCCAACCTGATTTGCTTATGGCCACCCAAGTGCTTAGTAAAGTGCCTAAAATACCAAAATTATTATTATTATCAATTGCAGGACATAAATGGGTAAATTTTATATGCACAATTTTCAAACATGAGGGTTGTTTTACATCACTGCCTTGTACCCTGGATACTCTTCTCAGAGCTAAAAGAAAACACATCTAATGGAACCACATCATGGATTAGTGGTTGAATTTAGAAAGTCAGTGCTTTGAATTAGGGAAACCATTGAAACAATCAGCACTAAAGAATCAGGCTTCTGTGGTGAAAAGTTTTCTCTGAGGTTTTTGCCAACTCCTGTCCATAAAGAATCTCCTTGGCTCCATTAAACTAGTGTTGTGAAAACTTTGGGAATTTGATTTAGGATGCTTAATTTGTGGCTATTCCTTTAGACTGGTGGAGATTACAAAAACCCAAACTCTAGTTCCAAAATTTTTTTTAAAAAGATGATGCTGTCACTTGTGATTTGAGAGAACAAGGCATGGTCTTAATGTCTTATGATGAAAAATCCCCTCCCCCCACCACATCTAAAATATAAAACAGTATATTTTTGAATTTCTCACTCTATTTCCTATATATATTTTCACTGAATGGTACAGCCTTTGGATGGGGACTTTAACCTTACCTGTGACCATACAAATGTTTTTTCTTCTTTGCTAGAGGAGTTTGTTCAAAGCTTTTGGACTATGTTGTAGCCATGCAACTAGTTTCCAAAGAATCACTCATTGCATGTCCAGTACACCACCTATTTCACTACTTCCTGTACTCCTTGGTACCATTTTAGTCAATCACTAGAATCTATTGAATATATGATAATAATAATGATGATGGTATTTGTTAAGCGCTATGTGCCAGGCACTAAGTGCTGCGGTAGATACAGGTAATCAGGTTGTCCCACTTGTGGCTCACAGTCTTAATCCCTGTTTTACAGATGAGGTAACTGAGGCACAGAGAAGTTAAGTGACTTGCCCAAAGTCACACAGCTGGCAAGTGGCAGAGCCGGTATTTGAACTCATGACCTCTGACGCCCAAGCCTGTGCTCTTTCCACTAAACCACACTGCTTCTCTACCATGTGGAGAGCACTGTACAAAGTTCTTGGGAGAGTACAATAGAATTAGTAAGCATAATTCCTGGATCTAAGGAGTTTACAGTCCAGTACTACACTTCTTTCTAATCTCTGAATAGATTAGATTCGATTCGATTTTAATTAGAGTAGATTAAAAGTAAAAAAGGTGCAAAATCTCTTCAAAAGCCCATTCTTCAAATCCCACTTTCACCACTCCTCAAAAACCTCCCCTGTTTTCCTATTCTTCTTTGCAGAAGGCACTCGATCAGCTCTCTCTCACTTTGGATCCTCACTCATCTCCCACTAAACCCCAGATTGCATGCTTCATTCCTCTCAAACTTCTGTGCCTGGTTTCTAAATCTCTCTCACCGGCTGACTGGAAATCCCTCTCCTTCCTTCCTTCCTTCCTTCCTTCCTTCCTTCCTTCCTTCCTTCCTTCCTTCCTTCCTTCCTTCCTTCCTTCCTTCCTTCCTTCCTTCCTTCCATAGTATTTATTGAGCACTTACTATTTGATAATAATGTTGGTATTTGTTAAGCACTTACTATGTGCCGAGCACTGTTCTAAGCGCTGGGGTAGACACAAGGGAATCAGGTTGTCCCACGTGGGGCTCACAGTCTTAATCCCCATTTTACAGATGAGATAACTGAGGCACCGAGAAGTGAAGCGACTTGCCCAAAGTCACACAGCTGACAAGTGGCCGAGCCAGGATTTGAACCCATGACCTCTGACTCCAAAGCCCGTGCTCTTTCCACTGAGCCACGCAGAGCACTGTACTAAGTGTTTGGAATGTACATATCAGCAACGGACAGATACTGTCCCTGCCCATTGACGGGCTCACAGTCTACACATCTGGCAGACCACTGCTCTCCCAATCTTTAAAGTGCTCCTGAAATCACACCTCCTCCAGATGTCTTCCTTGATTACCCTCTCAATCTCCCCACCCTATTTCCCTCTCTATTGCTACTTCAGCATTTTCACATCATCTATGCACTTGGATATTAATTTCACTGCTGCCAGTAACACTTATGTCCACAGCTTTAAACTCTCTAACTTGCCCTACTTGCTATTTACTTTTGTTTCTCCCTCTCCAGATCATAAAACTCACAGAGGGCAGGGATCATGTCTACTAACTCAGTAATGCTCCCAAATGCTTAGTTCACTGTATCAAGAGCAGTTCTACTGACTGAAGACAATCTACTATGTCATTTCTCTTTTGTTCTCAACTTGGCAATTACTGAAATCCATGATAAAAAATGATAACATTGGCTCCAGAGATTCCTATATTTGAAGAATGCAGTGGTGAACAATACAATGGGAATGTGTCTATTGTTACATTTTGTTCTCCCAAGTGTTTAGTTCGGTGCTTTTTCCACAGTACAATCAATGAATACAATTGAATGAATGAGTCAGTCTCACAGATAATCTGAAAAACATAAAATGGATGGAATGAATCTTAACATACTTTTTCCTCTTGTAAAATAATTCAGATGACAGGTCAAAGACTAAGGAGTAAAACTGAGTTTAAATCTTATTTTTCTACTGATAGTTTAAATGTATTCTGGAGAACATGAGGCTTTCTGGTAAGAGCTTGAAGCAAGTTCCCTACTATGTACCTGGGCTGCTCCGATTTCATTGGTTGATATTTCACCTGCATGGACTCATGAAATCTAACAACATGGGATGTTCTCTACTTATCATTTGGTTAAAATTCTCGGCTCAAACCAAAGCCCTTCATCTAGGACATGGTTATTTAAAATTTGAGTTATCAGCAATCATCTTTAAATAACTGTAAGGAAGTGTTTCTTTTCACAGATCCTACCCTTAGCAAATCCTGAACTAGTCAGTTTAGAGAAGATTATAGGATTTTAAAGGAGTTTTTGTTCCATTATTTATTGAGCAAGGGAAGGTAAATGTACAGACTTTTTCCATAATTCTCTAAGTCCTGAGCCTCACAGGCACAGATCTGGGATTAAATCTCCTCAGGAACTTTGATTAAAATTTAACACTTTGCTTATTCCCATTCCTTACTCTAAAGTGTTCCAAGGGAGAATTTCTAACCATCTCAGAAGGAAAAATTGAACTATAAGGAAGCTTCTTAAACTTGGTCTAGGGATTTGCATAAGGAATCACATTACCCTTGCAGTAGAGACTCTGCATTTGACTTTGCGTTTGAATTCAGAATGCTGACTTGGTGTTAGATCACATTTCTGTTCACATCCTCCTCTCTTACCATTTCCCATCACTCATACGCAGTTGAGGATAAGCAGTTCTTTGACACAGTGCTATCTAGCAAAGGCCTTTACTTGAGATAGTTGTGAACGTTTCATGAAAGACAGTTATGTGAACGGAAACTATCAGTTTACCAGAGATATGGAAAATTCACCAGGCAGTGGTGCAAAGTGGGTTACTACAGGGAAAATCATGGATGGGAGATGGTCTATCTCTAAATATTAGCATGGACTTCAAGAAGGGACAACCATCACATATTTTCTTCATACATCCTGTTGCCCCTGTCAGAACACTGGACAAAATGGATCATTGATCAGAATTCTAATAATGATAATGATGGTATTTTTTGAGCACTGATCATGAGCCTGGCCCTGTACTAAATGCTGGGTTGGATATAATCAAATCAGGTTGAAAACAGTCCCGGTCCCACATAGATCTCACAGTCTTAATTTCCATTTTACAGCATTAACCCTTATCTAATATTATGGGGAAATAGGTTCTAACTGCAGCCTGAAGGATCTAGGTTGGGAAGTGTTGCCTTCAAGGTGGATATTTAAACATGGGCTATAGGGGGAGGTCTCAGATTCTCACCTGCTTAGAATGATTTCTGAAGCTGCTGTCTAAAGATGGGGAGAATCGGCATGGCTCTGTGGAAAGAGTACAGACCAACGAGTCAGCTGGGTTCCGATCTCAGCTTCTGCTCACATTTACCTGCTCTGTGATCTTGGACAAGCCATGAGAAGCAGAGTGGCCTAGCGGACTGAGCATGGACTTGAGAGCCAGAGGACATGGGTTCTAATGCTGGCTCTACCACTTGTCTGCTGTGTGGCCTTAAGGAAGTCATTTCTCTCTGCACCACAGTTACCTTATCTGAAAAAATGGGGATTAAGACTGTGAGCCCCATGTAGGATACATTCTGTTTCCGACCTGATTAACTTTTATCTACTCCAGTCCTTAATAGAGTGCCTGGCACATAGTAAGGACTTAAATACCATTAAAAAACCCCTGGATAGCTTGTATTTATCCCAGTGCTTAGTACAGCACCTGCACGTAGCAAGTGCTTAAATACCATTAACAACAACAACAAAAAAAAACCTTCTCTGTGCCTCAATTTCCTCATTGGTAAAATGGGATTCAATATGTATTCTCCCTACCTCTTTGACTATGAACCCCATGTGGGATAAGGAAAGTATCTGACCTGATTATCTTGTATCTATTCCAGTGCTTGGCACATAAGTGCTTAATAAATACAACTTTTATAATCATTAATAAAAATAATATAATGAAGTCAGTGACCCATCAAGATCCTTGTCACCAGTTAGGTAAACACAAATGGTCCCCAGTACTGAAGACCTGGCTATTGGTCAGGCTATAATTGGCTATTATTCCTCAGCATAAACTTGCTGCTGAATTAAGCAATGTCTTAGGGCCTTCTGTCCTTCCCATGATACAACCGTGTCTGGCATTATCCTGGACATGTGCTACCTGCTGGCCAAAAGGGCACTAAAATAGATATACAGAACTGGAATCCCTGATTCACCTGCTTCAGGAGTCTTGAATTTTCAAGCACATTCACATCAGTTATCTCATTTTGCTCTTGTAACACCTTTGGGAAGTGGGAAGGAACAGATATTATCTCCATCTAAAGTGGAGTAAATGAGGACCAAATAGGGATTTGTCTGAGACCACATAGAAGGCTAGTGGCAAAACTGGGACAGAATCCAGACCCAACTTCTAATCAATTGTATCTGAGCACTTACTGTTTGCAGAGCACTGTGCTAAGCACTTGGGAAAGTACAATATAATAATGGTGATATTTGTTAAGCTCTTACTACCTGTCAGGCACTGTACTAAGCACTGGGTATCAGTTATTGAACCATCTATCCCCTAAATCATCAATCTCATCGATGCATGGCTTAGTGGATAAAGCATGGGCCTGGGAGTCAGAAGGTGATGGGTTCTAATCCCCCCTACACCATTTCTCTGCTGTATGACTTTCAGCAAGTCACTTTACTTCTATGAGTCTCAGTTACCTCATTTGTAAAATGGGGATTAAGATTGTGAGCCTGATGAGGGACACGGGCTCTGTCCAACCCAATTTGCTTGTTTACCCCCACTAGTACTTAATACAGTGGCTGGCACATAGTAGGCACTTTACCACAGTTATTAGCAATTATTATCAGATAGTCAATTACTCTACCCACCTTCAAAGCCTTATTGAAAGCACATCTCCTCCAAGAAGACTTCCTTGATTAAGTCCTCATTTCCTCTTCTCCCACACCCTTCTGTAGCCCTGACTTGATCCCTTTATTCATCACCCCCTCAGCCCCACGGCAATTTTATATCTGTGATTTCGTTTATTTATATTAATATCTGTCTCCCTCTCTAGACTAAGTTCACTGTGGGCATGGAAATGTCTGTTATATTGAACTCCCTCAAGCACTCAGTACAGTGCTCTGCTCAATAAATACAATTGACTGACTGCCCTTTTGTGCCCAAAGGCAGTAAAGTTCAGCCAAGCATAACCAGGCCCCCACATGACCAGACACTGTCTCTCCAACCTCTGTCCATAGGTCCCTCGATCCACTGCTGAAGTGGATCAAGCTGGGGCCTGCCTGGCTCATCAACTTAAAATTAAGGGCTTGATGACATCCTGTTAGCAATGCAAACTGAAAAATATTACTTCTGGCCCTCTCTTGGTCTTACAAAGAGCTTGTTTGGGAGTTGGCCTTAAACTGGTTTATTTATGATGGTTTTGATTAAGTGCTTACTACATGCTAGGAACTGCACTAAGCACTGTGGTGAATACATGGAAGCAGCATGGCATAGTGGATAGAGCAGGGGCTTGGAAGTCAGAAGGTCACTAGTTCTAATCCCAGCACCATCACTTGTCTGCTCTGTGGCCTTGGACAAGTCACTCCACTTCTCTGGGCTTCAGTTACCAATCTGTAAAATGGGGATTTAGACTGTGAACCTCAAATGGGACAGGAAGGGTGTCCAACCCCATTTGCTTGTATCTACCCCAGTGCTTAGTACGTGCTTGGCACATGATAAGCACTTAAATACCACAATTATTATAAGCAAATCGAGTTGGACAGACCCTGTCCCACTTGGGGATCACAGTCTCAATCCCTATTTTACAGATGAAGTAACTGAGGCACAGCGAAGTGAAGTGACTTGCCCAAGGTCACACAGCAGACAAGTGGCAGAAATCCATGATTAGAACTCATGACCTTCTGATTCCCAGGCCCATGCTCTATCCGCTACGCCATGCTTAAGCTCACATCTGGAGACCCCTTCACGTTTTCACTTCCCAGAGTGTCTCCCACAATTCCCCAAGTGCCTCCATCTATTAATAAGAATGGCATTTGTTAAGTGCTTACTATGTGCCAACCACTGTTCTAAGCGCTGAAGTAGATACAAAGTTACCAGGTTGTCCCACTTGGGCCTCACAGTCTTAATTCCCATTTTATAGATGAGATAACTGAAGCACAGAGAAGTGAAGTGACTTGCCCAAAATCACACAGCTGCCAAGTGGCAGAGTGGGATTAGAATCCACGACCTCTGAGTCCCAAGCCCGTGCTCTTTCCACTAAGCCACATCTACTGAAAATAGACTACTCCCAGATGAAAGGGATCCTGACAGCCCAACCCAATCACTGTTAAATTAACTGCTACCTTGGGAGTTAAACCTAGATCCCACAATAGATGTCACTGGATGTCTGCCAAATACTTCAAGTGGGCTCATTCAGTAGATAAGCATCAGACCTTATTAAGCAAAGACAATTAGAAACACGGAGAAAAGAAATAATCTCAGAGTTGTTCTTTCAATTGGAGACCATCACCCCCACTGGTAAAGCAAACAACTGAGACAATTAAGCAGAAGTTTCCAGGGAAAGTGGACACTGAATTATCTATGAAATTGCCCCAATCCATGCTCTGCTTTGGCCAACTGAACTTTAAAAATTTCACTCCATAAGAGTAATAATAATGATGGTATCTGTTAAGTGCTTACTACTTGATTTTAAAGCCATAAGGGCAAAAACATACATGGCGAAGCGATGAGAAGCATCTTGGCCTAGTAGATAGAGCATGGGCCTGAGTTTCAGAAGAAGCTGAGTTCTAATCCAGGCTCTGCCATATATTTGCTGTGTGACTTTGGACAAGTCACTTCACTTCTCTGGGCCTCAGTTCCCTCAACTGTAAAATGGGGATTAAGACCGTGAGCACCATGTGGGACAGGGACTGTGTCCAACCTGATTAACTTGTATCTACCCCAGCACTTAGAACAATGCTTGACACAGTTAGTGCTTAACAAGTACCATAATCATTACTATGTTAAAAACTTAGATTTCCGGTACCTTCTGATAAGGAAGTTGAAAATGGAGCTGACCTGATTCTTCTACAAGAGTTCCAGGATTTTCCAAATTTGAAGGCCATAAAAATCATAATTGACAATGCCTCTTGGTAGCCAACTCTCACTCCTGAACTGTAATTTCTTTTTATGAATCTAGATAATCGCATTTATTGAGAGCTTACAGAGTGCAGAGTACTGTACTAAATGCTTGGGATAGTACTATATAACACCATAAGTCACATTCCCTGGCCATAATGAGCTTACAGTCTACAGGATCTAGACTGGAATCTAGGCAGGAATGAATGGAAGGCTGGCTGGCTTTTCCCAGGCCAGGCACATAATAATGGGTGGCAAGTCTAAAAAGAAAGAATTCAAATGAAAAATAGTCTGGCCTATTTTATAGCTTGGACCTGGGAGTCAGGACCTGGGTTCTAATCCTCGATCTACCACTTGTCTTCTCTATGACCTTGGGCAAGTCATTGACTTTTCTGGTCCTCATTTCCTTCTTCTGAAAAGTGAGGATTAAGACTATGAGCCCCATGTGGGACATGGACTGTGCCCATCCTGATTAGCTTGTATCTATCCCAGCTCATAGAACTTCACTCATTCAATCGTATTTGAGTGCTTACTGTGTACAGAGCACTGTACTAAGCACTTGGAAAGTACAATTCAGCTATAACGGTGCCTGGCATACAGTAAATGCTTAAGAAATAACATTTAAAAATAGTTCACATCTCCTCCAAGAGGTCTTCCATGACTAAGTGCTCCTTTCCTCTTCTCCCACTCCTTTCAGCATCATCCTGACTTCCTCCCTTTATTCATTCCCCCTCCCAGATGCACAGCACTTATGTACATATCTATAATTTATTGATGGATGTCAATGTCTGTCTCCCCACCTAGACTGAAAGCTTGCTGTGGACAGGGAATGTGGTCATTTGCTATTATATTGTACTCTTCCAAGTGATTAGTACAGTGCTCTGCTCACAGTAAGTGCTCAATACGATTGAATGAATGAATAGTTTTGGCCAATCAAAATCTAGCAGAAGGGCTAAAGAGAGTGCCACCACATGTCTGCCATGCAACCTGGGGCAAGTCACTTCACTTATCTGTGTCTCAGTTAGCTCTTCTGCAAAATGGGGATTAAGAATGTGAGTCCTATATGGGACAGGAACTGTGACCAACCTGATTAACTTGTATCTATTCCAGTGCTAAGAACAGCAACTGGCACATACGAAGCACTTAACAAGTATCATAATTATTAGAGCTGGTCAGGAGGAGGGGATTCCCCCAAGGCTCTCTATTTTCTCTTCCCTAAACTCTCCTCAGCTGGCTCTATCAGGCATCTCTGCTGTCATTTACTTCCCCACTAGGGAGATTGCTCATCAATTGAAACACCCTTTCAGCTAGAAGGAACAAAATGTCTAGGACTTTGGGAAGACTGGCTAGGGTATAGTTAAATTACCATAGACAGTTAAGAATGCTGCATCTTAGTGTAAAATATAACTCTTCCAAGGCACTCACCCTCACCTACACTATTCTACACCCCTTGACCTCCCTTAATTGAAACATTACAGCCAGAGTACTTGTAACAACCTTTAGTTTCACTGAGCTGGGAAAGTAGTGTGTCTGACTATGGAATGCAGAGTTTTTCCTAATTTGTTACATAGAATCATAGTTCCAAACTGGCAGGGTGAAAATGAACATCATGCTGTGCTACGAAACTTGACTAGTCATGATTTCTGAAGGAAAGAGAGTAGAAAAGGTCACTAATAATAATAATAGTAATGTTGGTATTTGTTAAGCGCTTACTACGTGCCAAGCACCGTTCTAAGCGCTAGGGTAGATATAAGGTAATCAGGTTGTCTCACGTGGGGCTCACAGTCTTAATCCCCATTTTACAGATGAGGTAATTGAGACCAGAGAAGTTATGTGACTTGCCCAAAGTCACACCACTGCCAAGTGGTGGAGCCGGGGTTGATAATAATAATAATGAACCAACGACCTCTGACTCCCAAGCCCGCACTCTTGCCACTAAGCCATGCTGCTTCTTTAATAATAATGATGGCATTTGTTAAGCACTTACTATGTGCAAAACACTGTTCTAAGTGCCGGGGGGGGGGGAGGATACAAGGTGATCAGGTTGTCCCACATGGGGCTCGCGGTCTTAATCCCCATTTTACAGATGGGGTAGCTGAGGCCCAGAGAAATTAAGTGACTTACTCAAAGTCACACAGCTGACAAGTGGCTGAGCTGGGACTTGAACCCATGACCTCTAACTCCCAAGCCCAGGCTCTTTCCACTGAGCCATGCTGTTTCTCTAATAATAATTATGACATTTGTTAAGAGCTTACTAAGTGCAAAGCACTGTTCTTAGCACTGGGGATGATACAGGATGATCAGGTTGTCCCACAAAGGGCTCACAGTCTTAATCCCATTTTACAGATGTGGTAACTGAGGCACAGAGAAGTTGTGACTTGCCCAAAGTCACACAGCTGACAAGCGGCTGAACTGGGATTTCTGAGTTCCTTATGATCCCTCCCAAGCCCTGTCATCTTCCTGATTTCCCTGTCACTGTGGATGGTACAACCATCCTTCCCGTCTCTCAAGCCCACAACCTTGGTGTCATCCTTGACTTGGCTCTCTCATTCACCCCACACATCAAATCCTTCACCAGTGCCTGCCGGTTTCACCTTTACAAAATCGCCAAGATCCGCCCTTTCCTCTCCACCCAAATGACTATCTTACTGGTACAGGCTCTCATAATATCCTGGCTGGTTTACTGTGTCAGCCTTCTCTCTGATCTCCCTTCCTCCTGTCTCTCCCCGCTCCACTGTACTCTTCATTTCACTGCTCGGCTCATCTTCCTGCAGAAACGCTCTGGGCATGTCACTCCCCTCCTTAAAATCATCCAGTGGTTGCCTATCAACCTCGGCACGAAACAAAAACTTCTCACTCTAGGCTCCAAGGCTCTCCATCTCCTTAGCCCCTCCTACCTTTCCTCCCTTCTCTCTTTCTACTGCCCAACCCGCACGCTCCGCTCCTATGCCGCCCACCTTCTCACCGTCCCCCGTTCTCACCTATCCCGCTGTCGACCCCTGGGCCACGGCCCACTGTCCTGGAATGCCCTCCCTCCTCACCTCTGCCAAACTAACTCTCTTCCCCTCTTCAAAGCCTTACTGAGAGCTCACCTCCTCCAAGAGGCCTTCCCAGACTGAGCTTCCCCTTTTCCCTCTGCTCCCTCTGCTCCCTCTCTGCTCCCCCTGCTCCCTCTCTGCTCCCCCTTCACCTCCCCTCAGCTAAGCCCCTTTGCCCTCTTTCCCTCTGCTCCTCCCTTTCTCCCTTCCCCTCCCCTCAGCACTGTGCTTATCTGTATATATTTTTATTACCTTATTAATTTTGTTAATGAGGTGTACATCCCCTTGATTCTCTTTATCGTGATTAAGTTGTCTTGTTCTTTGTCCATCTGTCTCTCCCGATTAGACTGTAAGCCTGTCAATGTGCAGGGATTGTCTCTATCTGTTGCCAAATTGTATATTCCAAGTGCTTAGTACAGTGCTCCGCACATAGTAACCGCTCAATAAATACTATTCCGTGGCTCAGTGGAAAGAGCACGGGCTTTGGAGTCAGGGCTCATGAGTTCGAATCCCAGCTCTGCCACTTGTCGGCTGTGTGACTGTGGGCAAGTCACTTCACTTCTCGGTGCCTCAGTTCCCTCATCTGTAAAATGGGGATTAAGACTGTGAGCCCCACGTGGGACAACCTGATTCCCCTATGTCTCCCCCAGCGCTTAGAACAGTGCTCGGCACATAGTAAGCGCTTAACAAATACCAACATTAATGAATGAATGACCTCTGATTCCCAGGCCATGCTCTTTCCACTGAGTCATACTGCTTCTCCAACACTTGACAAAACCCAAGCTAGAGAAAGTTAGTTAAAAAAAAGATAATAATGTTGGTATTTGTTAAGCGCTTACTATGTGCAGAGCACTGTTCTAAGCACTGGGGGAGATACAGGGTATTCAGGTTGTACCACATGAGGCTCACAGTTAATTCCCATTTTACAGATGAGAGAACTAAGGCACAGAGAAGTTAAGTGACTTGCCCAAGGTGACCCAGCTGACAAGTGGCAGAGATGGGATTCGAACCCAAGACCTCTGACTCCCAAGCCCAGGCTCTTTCCACTGAGCCACGCAGTTAAAAGAGACGAATTAAGATTCATTAGTTTAAAAAGGCCTAAGTATCCAAAGATTAATGTTAGGAAAATTTGCTATGAAGAACCTGGAAAAAAAGTCATGAAATGTGCTCATGTAACAATTGCCACAAAAATACATATTGTCAGTGTTTAAGGTATTTCCAGTGACAATGGATGGAACTGAAAGCCGGACAGTAAAAAAACAGGGTAGAAGGAGGATGAATTCTTTTGAAATGTGGTGTTGGAGAAGACTTCTGCAAATACCATGGACTACCAGAAAAAAACAAATGGATTTTGGAGCCAGTTAAGCCAAAATGGTCTTTGGAAAGCCAAATAAGTTTGATTAGCATAATTTGGACACATAATCAGGAAGACTAATTCTCTGGAGCAGTCACTAATACTAGAAAATGTGGAAGAGGCAGACCAACAGCTAGAAGGATAGAGACGATAACAATTATAACAGAAGATCCCTTAGAAAGTTACAGATTATGGCAGAAAACAAGGACGTTCTGGAGAAATATACCCATAGAGTCACTATGAATCAGAAACAACTAGAAGGCACTTGATAATAGTAATAAAATGATGTAGACTTTAAATATTTTAAATGAAGCTAAAATATATTTTAAAATCACAAGAAAGTGGTTGAGATACCTATCCTGGCACATCCCTGATCTGGAAAAGCCAATCAAAAGCAAATTTTTAGCTAATAGCAACTACAAAACCTACTCACCAAAACAAAAATGCAGTGAGAGAAAAAGCAGTAGTTACCCCAGGGACAAATAGAAATTGGTACATAAATTCCCCAGGCACTCCAGCTTGGTGTTTCCTGTTACCACTCAACTGCTGCCACGGATTATCATTTGACCTTCCTTCTGAGCATGATCAGGACTGATTGAGAATCAACCCCAACAACCTGGAATAGATGAGATACAAATAACCTAGGTAGGGCTCACTAATAATGGAACTCCCCTGCCCCCAAAGCTCTTCTCGGCACTAGCTATTCCCTAGAGAAGGCAGCGTTGTCTGAAAGGTCATGGGGTCCCTGGGGAAAGAGCAGAGACGTCAAAACAGGAGGTCTGAATTCTAGTCCCAGTTCTGCTATTGACCAACTAACTCTGTGACATCTGGCAAATTACTTAACCACTTTAATAATGTTGGTATTTGTTAAGCGCTTACTATGTGCCGAGCACTGTTCTAAGCGCTGGGGTAGACAGGGGAATCAGGTTGTCCCACGTGGGGCTCACAGTCTTCATCCCCATTTTACAGATGAGGGAACTGAGGCACAGAGAAGTTAAGTGACTTGCCCACAGTCACACAGCCGACAAGTGGCAGAGCTGGGATTCGAACTCATGAGCCCTGACTCCAAAGCCCATGCTCTTTCCACTGAGCCACGCTGCTTCTCCAAAGACTGACTTTAGGATTCAGTCTCCTCATCTGAGAAACAGGGGTCCTTCTCTGCACCTCCAGAGATGTTATAAGGATAAAATTTGTTCATTAATGTGAATGGAGAATGATTACTCTGTAAGATTGTTATGGGCAGGGAATGTGTCTGCTAATTCTGTTGTATTGTATTCTTCAAGCTCTTGATATAGCGCTGCACAGAGGAAATGCTAAAAAGATGCCTTTGATTGATTGAGAAATAAAAGTGGCTGTAGAAAGTCAGGGAATTTTTATCATCATTTCAACCTGGTTGAGAGTTGATGTTTTTAGACCTGCAGATTTCCTCTGCCAATCATTTCAGTTCTCAGATAAGTCTGGACATCCACTGGAAGGTGGAAAGAAAGAGACTCATTAAACCTACTGCTTGGGCTGTCAATTTGGCCACTTGCCGAATTTAGCAGAATTGCTTCAGAAGAGGAATGTGTAAAATCTTGTTATAGTAGTGGAGATGGTATTATCTATCAAACACCAATTTAATATAGTGGACTGGAATAGATACTTGGGAAGTATAGAATAAAGAGACATGTTTCCTGCCTACCAGGAGCTTACAGTTGAATAAGGGAGGCAGATGTAAAAAATATTTATAACTAGTCACAATAAATCATTGACTGAACTATTGAATATATATAAAAGAGTGCTATTAGTTATAAATTACTGAAAAACATTGTGACCTAGTGGATAGAGTATAGACCTGGGAGTCAGAAGGACCTGGGTTCTAACTCCAGCTCCATCACTTGTCTGCTGTGTGACCCTGGGCAAGTCACTTCACTTCTCTGTGTCATCTGTAAAATGGAGATTAAGGCTGGTTGTGACCAACCTGATTATCTTAATAATAATATTGATAATAATGACTTCTGTTAAGAGCTTACTATGTGCCAGGCACTGTACTAAGCACTGGGTGGATATAAGTCAATTGGGTTGGAAACATTCCTTGTCCCAGGTTGGGTTTATAGTCTCAATCCCCATTTTACAGATGAGGTAACTGGGGTACAGAGAAGTGAAGTGACTTGGCCAAGGTCACACAGCAGAGAAGTGGTGGAATCAGGATTAGAACCCATGACCTTCTGTCTCCCAGTGCCATGTTCGATCCACTATGCCATGCTGCTGCTGGTACCCCAGCACTTAGTACAGTGCTTGGAACATAGTAAGCGCTGAACAAATGCCATAAAAAAGTAAGATCATAAGAGCTAAAGTTGTTGAAGTGTTCAAATGAGAACTGTAAGCTCCCTGAAGGCAGGGACCATGTCTAAGTAATCTACTGTACTCTTCCAAACAGCTTAGTACAGTGCTCTATGTACAGTAAGCACCCAAACGAATACCATCGATTAAATCGATGATCTGAACCAATCTGCCTAAAATGTTGATTTTTTTCCCTTCTTTAACTCATTTTTGAAATGCACCTACTGTTTATCCTGCTCCTCCATATTCCCTGAGAAAGCTGACTCAGTAAAGTTATATCGAGCCTTCCTGTGACCTGTCTGCAATGAAGTCCCATATCAGTTCAATCAAACTCGGAGCTAATGACAGCGACAGCTGCCTGGGTAGCCTTCGGCAAGGACTGAACAGTTCTCTTCATCAGTTTTGGGAGCAAGGATTTCATTACAGCCGGCTGCTCCAAGAGAGACAACCTAACCTTGCCCTCAGGAGTGCGATTCTCTCTCATCTGTTCCATTCGCACCTTGGGTTCGTGACTCAAGAGCAACAACTTCCCCGAACAACTCCGTGAGGCTTCGGCCGTAAGCTTTCTCAAAGCCGGAGCTCTGCCGGCTGATAATTCCTTTTTTGCTTTCGCTTCACTGCTGGCCCATCACCGTTGTCTCTCTCTGGGTGGGGAAGGAAAGAGGAACTTAAAACTCCAGAAGGAAACACAAAAGGAGTTGGTGAGTGACTTCCATGGGAGCCGAGCAGTCAAGAGATGTCTCCAAAGGCAAGAATCCCAGAGGAATTTGGCTGTTCGGGAAAAGGCAGAGGCTTCTTCCCTGGGAAGACACCCTCCTCTCCGGCAAAGACCCCAGATCCCTGCTGAAGCGTGGCATGCACTTTGTCAGCTTCAGTTTGGTCACAAAGGGAATGTCGGACGTCCCAGATTTTCTGTGGGGTCTGTCGGAGGTCCAGAAGCTAAATCTGTCCTGCAATCGCCTCCTGATTCTCCCGCCAGCGGTGGGGAAACTCGATCAGATAGTCGTGCTGAACCTCAGCGGGAACCGTCTCAAGTATCTGCCCAAAGAAATCGGGCTGCTCAAGAGCATGAAGGTGCTGTTTGTCAACATGAACTGCCTGACAGAAATGCCCGGGGACCTGAGCCTGTGTCAGAAGCTGGAGGTTCTCAGCCTGTCACACAACTGTGTATCCCAACTGCCCGCGAGCTTCGCTGACCTGACCCGCCTGAGGAAGCTGAATCTCAGCAACAATCATTTCGTTCACATCCCCATCTGTGTATTTTCCCTGAAGGGGTTGGATTTCCTCCATGTCGGGTCCAACCAGCTGGAAAACATCGCGGAGAGCATTGAGCTCCTGGTCAACCTGCAGATCTTCATCGCAGAAAGCAACAACATCCACTCATTGCCACGGTCGCTGTGCTCCGTGACTAGCCTGGAGTTGCTCGACGTGGACCACAACGATCTCCAGACACTCCCCGACGAACTGTATCTGCTGCATCGGTTGGCCAAGATCGCTTGGAATCCGATGGACAAAGGATTGCATGTCATACATAATCCTTTGTCTAAACCCCTGCCGGAAGTGGTGGAAGGAGGGTTGGAAATGCTCTTTAGCTACCTGAAAGATAAGAAGCATGGCTAAGCCATTCCCCCCAGAGTACTCTACTTCCCACCAAGACTCAGTGGCATCAGCCCGATTTTCTCGATCCACAGTTTCCATCTCATCAGGCTTGGTGTTTTAACGAGGCTCTTTTAGGGATTTTCCTGGCAAACTGTGGAAAGCAAGTAAAACGTTTTTTAGTGTGGGTTTCTTTAATTGTGTGTTGTTTGTTCTACAGAACACTAAGTCATGTTGTTGTGAAATTCAGTGTGAATGTTTTTCTTCCATAGAGGTATTAATGCACACTACATCTTGTTTTCTGAAAGTCAAAGGGTAGGATGCTGGAGATAAAAGATGGGAGAGCAGATGTGGTCTAGAATCCACAGACTTAATGGATAGCTCCCAAGTAGTCAAGAGTTGGCATTATTTGCTAACCCTCTTTTATAGACAGATGGTCTAAGAGTTAATAGGGGGCCATTTGTAAATCGTGGTGGGTCTCTAGATGGAAGGCACTATAAAAATACCTGGTATTTTTATTATCGGGGAGACAGCTGTCGGTTGAGCACCAGATAAGCAACTATTCTTACCGCAGAGGCCAGAGTTAGTCGGTCGACTGGACAGTCAACATTTATTTACTGAGTACTCTCCTTATGTTTCTGTTGCAAGTCCCTTCTCCCCCATTTTTGAAGGTACTTAATACAGTGCTCTGCCCATGGTAAGTACTCAATAAATTTGATTGGTTGATTTAATTGATTGTTGACTGAATGTGAGCCCCTGGAGGGACAGGGACAAGACTGGGTCTAATACTCACCAAGTATTCTCTCTCAGAGTTTAGTACAGTGCACTGCACACAGCAAGTGCTTCATAAATATGATCATTACCACTACTATTATTACTATTATGATCATTGCACAACACTTAGAACAGTGTCTAGCACATAGTAAGTGATTAAAAAATCCCATAATTATTATTACAGCACTTAGTACAGTGCTTGGCACATAGTAAGTGTCTAACAAATGCCATATTTATGACTATTACTCCCAGGTGCAAAGCCTAGCAGTAAAGCCTTGGGGAATGTGCAAAATAACAGACCTTGTTTGCTCAAGCTGGCAGTTCAAGACACCTAAGCTTTGAACACTTGATTTATGAGGCCACAGAATCTACGAAAATATCCTTGGATGAACATAAACCCAATTGTTCCAGAAGGGTCTCTCGATATTGGGGTCACGAGCATACGGGATTAATAGAACTTCCTGTGTGTGAGTCAGATCTGCCTCCCTTCCTCCTTTCTACCCCTTCATCGGGACTCTCTTCCCCACCGCCATGAGAGACATCCAAAGACTCTGTTCTGATATCCCACTAGATAGTATGTTCCTGGTGGGAAGGGATCATGCCTACCAACTCCACTGTACTCTTCCAATGCTTAGAGCAGTGCTCTACACAAAGTAAGTTCTATATAGCCACCAATGACTGATTGATTCATGGACTGAACTGCCCAAGCTACCTGGCAAGATTCAGCATCGACAGGCAGCGTGGCCTAGAGGAAAGAGCATAGGTTCAGAGGCCAGAAACTGAGGTTCTGCATCTCAACTCAGCTGCTGGCCTGCTGTGTAACCTTGAGCAAGTCACTTAAACTCCATGTCTTATTTTCTTCAAATGTAAAATGGGGGAAAAAATACCTGTTCTCTCTCTCTCTTAAGCTATGCTGGGCCCCAGGTGGGACAGAGACCATATCTGATCTAACTGTTTAATATCTACTTGAATTCTTAGCACACAGTAAGTGCTAAATAATTCAATACAATAAGTCACACAGCAAGCAACTGGCAGAAGCAGGATTAGAACCCAGTCCTTTGACTCCCAGGCCTGTGATATTTCCATTAGGCTATGCTACTTCGCATTGTGGGCAAGAAACGTGTCTACTACCTCTGATACTTTAGAGCTGCGTGCAAAGCACTATATTAAGCACTTGGGAGAGTACAATATAAAAATAAACACATACATTCCTTGTCCATCATGAGCTTACATTCTAGAGTGGGAAATATGAATGAATAAATAAATAAATCACAGATATAGCCTTCTTATTAAGAAGCAAAAACCCAAAGGATCGAGGTCTCCCAGGGTATCTCGTGAGACAACCTGATTATCTTTTATCTACCCCAGTGCTTAGAAAAGTGTTTGGCACTTAACAAATACCATCATTATTATTACCTGAGGGGTTTCAAGTCAACTTTGGCCTCTGCACTCCTCACTGGAATGAAGAAGTGAAGACAGGGTTGGGGTGACAATCAAGTGGCAGGTGTCACTTCATTTGGGAATTCTGTAACATGTAAGCTCCATGACAGCAGGACTTGTGTCCACTTACTCTACTATCTCCCAAGCACTTAGTACAGTGCTTTGCACACAGTAAGCACCCAACAAATTCTATTAACTGCTTTCTGAGTAATTAGATAGAAGTGGTGTGGTCTAGTAGAAAGAGCACAAGCCTGAGAGTCAGAGGACCTGGATTCTAATCCTAGCTCTGCCAATTGCTTGCTGTGTGACATTAGTCAAGTCACTTAACTTTACTAGTCCTCAGTTTCCTCAATGGTAAAATGGGGATTAATACCTGTTCTCCATCCTCCTTTGACTGTGAGTCTTATATTAATCATAGTATTTGTTAACTGCTTACTATGTGCAGAGCACTGTTCTAAGCGCTGGGGTAGATACAGGGTAATCAGATTGTCCCATGTGGGGCTCACATTTTTTAATCCCCATTTTCACAGATGAGGTAACTGAGGCACAGAGAAGTTAAGTGACTTGCCCAAAGTCACACAGCAGACAAGTGGCAGAGCTGGGATTAGAACCCATGACCTCTGACTCCCAAGCCCGGGCTCTTTCCACTGAGACACGTCTTACGTGGTACAGGGTCTGTGCCCACCTTGATTAACTGATATCTTTTCCAGGGTTTAGAACAGTGCTTGTTTCTTAGAAAGTGCTTATCTGATATAATAATAATGATCACAGTAATAATAACAATTCAATAAGCACATACTATGTACCAAAACTGTCACAAGCATGTGAAACAGCATGGCTTACTGGAAAGAGAATGGCACTGGAGTCAGGGAACCAGGATTCTAATCCCGCTCCTCCACACACTTGCTGTGTGACTTCGGGCAATTTACTTAACTTTTTTGTGCCTCAGTTCCCTCTACCTAGAATGGGAGTCCCATGTCAGATCTGATGAGTTTATATTTACCCCAGCGCTCAGCCCAATGCTTGGCACATAGTAAGCACTTACCAAATAATCATTATTACTAAGCACTGGAGTAGATAAAATACAACCAGATCAAACTTTGGCCCTGTCTCACATGTGTTCACCATCTTCATTGTCTCCTTGGTCTTCCCAAAGTCCTCTTCTTCGCCCCTTTGAGACTCCCAAGGGTGTGCTTGTAAAGCACAAAGAAAACTGGACTGCCCCCAATCAGCTGCCCCTCCCCCAGCCCCTGTAAAGGAGGGCAATTCTCTCACTTACCTTGATAACTGCTGACTAAACAGAAGTTGATCATGCCCCCTCAGAACCTTGAAGATCACTTAACGTACGACTTGGCTAAATCTCCACGCAGCTGTTGCCCATATTCACGGCCAGTCATAGGTTTGCATGAGATGGTTCCTGCTGCCAGAAGGATTTCCTGATGTGCAGTGACTTTCTGTGACCTTGCTTTAGGCAGAGGTAGCAGTTCAGGACATCAATCCCTTACTTCCCAACAGAAAAATCACATTCAGTCCCTTTCCCTACCTTTCCCGCTATTTGATCTTGGAAGGGCTCTCAAGGGAGAGAACATTATAGTATTTTGAAGGTGATCTGAAACCTATATGAGATCAGCAGCTGCAGAATCCGGCCAGCTGCTGTTTGCCATAGGGCCTCTGCCTATAAGCAGCTTAAGAAACACTTTCTTGTTTAATATACCAACCTTAACCAACAGGAGAAAAGGAATGCTGTCTTAGTTGGTTTAAAAACTGATCCTCTCAAAACTGGAAAGCCACTCTGAAGAAGAAAAAGGCTCTAAGTGAAGTCTGCTCACAAGTCTGCTATTAAATGGGAAACTGAAATAAACAGTCTGGTTTCTTTTCTGCTGACATCTCTTATAATTCATTGTCTGACAGATTTTCTTGGTCTATTTTTGGAGATTTTTCTCTTTCATTCAATCACATTTATTGAATGCTTATTTTTGTAGCTGTTGTTAAGGTTAAATAGGGTTTGCTATGTTCCAGGCACTGTACTAAGTGCTGGGGTAGATGGAGGAAAATCAGGTTGGACACAGACCATGTTCATTCATTCATTCATTCATTCATTCAATAGTATTTATTGAGCGCTTACTATGTGCAGAGCACTGTACTAAGCGCTTGGGATGAACAAGTCGGCAACAGATAGAGACGGTCCCTGCCGTTTGACGGGCTTACAGTCTAATCGGGGGAGATGGATAGACAAGAACAATGGCAATAAATAGAGTCAAGGGGAAGAACATCTCGTAAAAACAATGGCAACTAAATAGAATCGAGGCGATGTACAATTCATTAACAAAATAAATAGGGTAATGGAAATATATACAGTTGAGCGGACGAGTACGGTGCTGTGGGGATGGGAAGGGAGAGGTGGAGGAGCAGAGGGAAAAGGGGAAAAAGAGGGTTTACCTGCGGAGAGGTAAAGGGGGGGTGGCAGAGGGAGTAGAGGGAGAAGAGGAGCTCAGTCTGGGAAGGCCTCTCGGAGGAGGTGAGTTTTAAGTGGGGTTTTGAAGAGGGGAAGAAAATCAGTTTGGCGGAGGTGAGGAGGGAGGGCGTTCCAGGACCGCGGGAGGACGTGGCCCAGGGGTCGACGGAGGGATAGGCGAGACCGAGGGACGGTGAGGAGGTGGGCGGCGGAGGAGCGGAGCGTGGGGGGTGGGTGGTAGAAAGAGAGGAGGGAGGAGAGGTAGGAAGGGGCAAGGTGATGTAGAGCCTCGAAGCCTAGAGTGAGGAGTTTTTGTTTGGAGCGGAGGTTGATAGGCAACCACTGGAGTTGTTTAAGAAGGGGAGTGACATGCCCAGATCATTTCTGCGGGAAGATGAGCTGGGCAGAGGAGTGAAGAATAGACTGGAGCGGGGCGAGAGAGGAGGAAGGGAGGTCAGAGAGAAGGCTGACCCAGTAGTCTAGCCGGGATATAACGAGAGCCCGTAGCAGTAAGGTAGCCGTTTGGGTGGAGAGGAAAGGGCGGATCTTGGTGATATCGTAGAGGTGAAACCGGCAGGTCTCGGTAACGGATAAGATGTGTGGGGTGAATGAGAGAGACGAGTCAAGGATGACACCGAGATTGCGGGCCTGAGAGACGGGAAGGATGGTTGTGCCATCCACGGTGATAGAGAAGTCTGGGAGAGGACCGGGTTTGGGAGGGAAGATGAGGAGCTCAGTCTTGCACATGGGGCTCACTATCTTAGTCCCCAGTTTACAGATGAGGAAACGGACACAGAGAAGTTAAGTGATTTGTCCAAGGTCACACAGCAGAGAAGTGGCAGAGCTGGGATTAGAACCCAGGTCTTCTGACTCCCAAGACCATGCTCTTTCCACTAGGAAACACTGTTTCTCACTAGGCCATGCTGCTTGCAGTGTTTTAAGACTGTTGAAGTTAACTTGTAGACACTTGGAATATACTCTGAAATTAAAGAACAGCAATATCGGCTCCTGAATGTACTCAGCTGAAGAATCCAAGCTAATTAGGTAGTTTGAGATGGGGAGTGGGCTAAGGGAGAGAAGATACTCACATTTTAAAGCTGTTGATGTGGTTTTCATGTCCCTTAGCTCTCCTTATGGAGGAATTTCAGTGGCGTGTGCAGAAACACCTTTGGAAGGAATTGCCGCTTACAAGCGCTAGTTACAATTAGGAAGAAATCCTGTGTGAAGATAAAAGGAGGGAGCCCTTTGAAAAGGAACATCTGTTGACGGAACAATACTGCTAAATGAACAAGGCTGCTGTGTATCAGCTAGAAAAATCCATTCATTACTTGGCTTGTTGACTTTATAAATGGCTGATGAAACAAACTGACAGCATATGCTGGCTTGGCTTAATAGACTTTTAACTTGAGGAACAGAAGATATGGTATTTGCAGTTTTGTGCACCTGAGTTGAGGAAATCAAGTAAAGTTTTTACAGGAAACCAAAAGGAGAGGAAACATAGCCATTATTTGTAAAGCTAAATTAAACTACTACTTTTATTAACCCCAACAATGGAATAGTGCAGACTGTAGCACTGACCTCTTGACTGTCAGCTCGTTTTTGTTGGATTGGTTGTTTGTTTTTTATGGTATTTGTTAAGCACTTACTATGTGTCAAATACTGTTCTAAGCACTGGGGTAGATAGAAGTTACTTAGGTTGGACACAGTCCCTGGTCCATGTGGGGCTCACAGTCTAGGAGGGAGAACAGGAGAACTGAGGCATAGAGGAGTAAATGACTTGCCCAAGGTCACACAGCAAGCAACTGGCAGAAGCAGGATTAGAACCCAGTCCTTTGACTCCCAGGCCTGTGTTATTTCCATTAGGCTATGCTACTTCGCATCGTGGGCAAGAAACGTGTCTACTACCTCTGATATACTGTACTCTCCCAAATGCTTAGTACAGTGCTCTGCACACAGTTAAGTGCTTAATAAATACCACTGATTGATTGAGAAGCAGCATGGCTCAGTGGAAAGAGCCCAGGCTTTGGAGTCAGAGGTCATGGGTTCAAATCCCAGCTCAGCCACTTAATAATAATAATGTTGGTATTTGTTAAGCGCTTACTATGTGCCGAGCACTGTTCTAAGCACTGGGGTAGACATAGGGGAATCAGGTTGTCCCACGTGGGGCTCACAGTCTTAATCCCCATTTTACAGATGAAGGAACTGAGGCACAGAGAAGTTAAGTGACTTGCCCACAGTCACACAGCCAACAAGTGGCAGAGTTGGGATTCGAACTCATGAGCCCTGACTCCAAAGCCCATGCTCTTTCCACTGAGCCACGGTGACTTTGGGCAAGTCACTTAACTTCTTGGTGCCTCAGTTACCTCATCTGTAAAATGGGGATTAAGACTGTGAGCCCCACATGGGACAACCTGATTCCCCTGTGTCTATCCCAGAGCTTAGAACAGTGCTCGGCACATAGTAAGCGCTTAATAAATACCAACATTATTATTATTATTATTGATTGCCATCCTTAAAAGTCCACTTCCCAAGCCCCATGTCACATATTGAATATGTATGTTTATAACTACTTATTTATAAGCCTAGAGGAAGGTTAAATGACTGGGGTGTCAAGTGACAGAAAATGTTTCAATAAGCAGAAATCCCAGCCCATGACACTGCCTGTGATTTGATTTTCTCCCCACAGATATATACCAAGAAAGTGGACATTCTGACTGGGGTGCATTCATGAAGATTCCACATGTTCCCAGCTGTTCTCTAGATGTTGAGGAGCAAGCAGCATAGCTTAGCGGACAGAGCACAGGACTGGGAGTCAGAGGACTTGGGTTCTAATCACAAGTCTACCAGTTCCCTGCTGCGTAACTTTTGTTAAGTCATTTAACTTCTTTGTGCCTCCATTTCCTCATCTATGAAATGGGGATTCATTGCTATTCACCTTTCTACTTTGACTCTAAATCCCAGGTGAGACAGGGATCAGGTCCAGCTTGATCAACTTGTATCTACCCAAGCACTTAGAACATGTGTTTAACAAATACCATAATTTATAATAATTTCTCTAAGAGCACACAAAAACTATTTTTAATTAGATGATTGGTATTTTAAATTAAATCACCTACTTTAGTCATATCTTCTTATCAGACCAAATTAACATTTTCAATCAGTCATCAATCAGTGCTATTTATCAAGCACTTACTGTGTACAGAGCACTGCAATAAATGCTTGGGAGAATAAATATGACAGAGTTCATTCATTCAATTGTATTTATAGAGCGCTTACTGTGTGCAGAGCACTTTAACAAGCGCTTGGAAATACAATTCAGAGTTGGTAGACAGCATTCCCTGCCCACTAGGAGCTTATAGTCTAGACCAGGAGATAGACATAAAAATAAAGTATGGCTATGTACCTAAGTGGTGCGATGCTGAGGGTGGGGTAAATATCAAGGGTTGAAAAGGTACAGATCCACGTGCTTAGGCAATGCAGAAGGAAAAAGGGATAGGGGAAAGGAGAGCTTAGTTGGGGAAGACCCTTTCGAGGAGATATGATTTTAATAAGACTTTAAGGTGGGGAGAGTAGTTGTCTATTATATATGGAGAGGGAGTTTAGGCAAAAGGGAGGGAGGGGACAAGGGCTTGCTGGCAAGATAGATGAGATTGAACTAGGGTGAGTAGGTTGGCATTGGAGAAGTGAAGCGAGTGGGCTGGATTGTAGTAGAAAATCAGGTAAAATAGGAGGGAGAAAGCTGATTGAGTGCTGTGAAGGCATAAGTAAGGAATTTCTACATGATGCAAAGGTATATGGGCAACCATTGGAGGTTTTTGAGGAGTGGGGAGATGTGGGCTGAACATTTTTTCTGAAAAATGATCAGGCCAGAAGAGTGTAGAACTAGAGTGGAGTGAAACTCATAGAAATGGTTCTTTTCTGGAAATGGCATAGCAAAATTCCCATCTGTGATTTATGGTGTGTCTGGCAGGTTTCACTACTGAAGCTTTGTTGCCACATTAGTGCCAGGATTATTACTATGTATGATAACAAAATCCCTCAGCTCTATGCAAGCAAAATTAAATGAATGCATGATATATTTGGGGAGGAAGAGGGAAAAATCTGCAGTGGAAGATAAAATTCAGTGTGGCCAACGATGCCATAAATGTGTAAAGCCAAGCATAGCAGAGACTGTTCTCGATACATGTGGCCTTTCTACTCCCTAATGAAGAATTCAAAGGCATTGTTAATGAGGAATACACTGTAACTGAGGCAGTTTCTGCATTGGACAATTTTTTAAGAGTAATCAACAGAAAGCACACAATCACCTCTCCCGCTCTTATAGTATTTTGCTTTTTTATGGTATTTGTTAAGCACTTACTGTGTCAAGCACTGTTATGAATAGTGGGGTAGATACAAAGAAATTAGGTTGGACACAGTCCCTGTTCCACAGACAACTCACTGTCTAAATCAGAGGGATTAATATTTAATTCCCATTTTACACAAGAGGTTACTGAGGTACAGAGAATTTGAGTTACTTGTCCATGGTCACACAAGCAGACAAGAAATACTAAAATCAGCCACCACCTATAGGGCCACAAATAAACCATCGATATATTTTATGTCTTGAGCACTTACTCTGAACAGAGCACTGAATTAAGTGCTTGGGAGAAACAAGGGAATAAGAAGAGCGGGTCTCTGACCTCAAGAAGTTTAATATTTAGGTTTGGAGGTGACAGACACTGAAATTACAAGTAGGGGGAAGCAACAGAATATGAATGAATACATGTACAAAAGTTCTATATGTGGGATGGTGAGGGAATGTGTGCCCAAGTGCATAGGTGACCTTTCAAAGCATTAGGATAAACAGCAACCAAACAAACCTATTTTAAAAATTCTTCACCCTGCACAGAAATTGTATTTATTTAACACCCTCTGGGTGCAATGGATGATACTAAGCTCTTGAAAAAATACAGAAAAGGATAGTAACTCCTTCATTTTTAATAGTAATAATAATAATAATGGTATTTGTTAAGTGCTTATTATGTACCAAACACTGTTCTAAGTGATGGGGTAGATACAAGGTAATCAGTTGTCCCCACTTGGGGTTCACAGACTTACTCCATATTTTACAGATGAGGTAACTGAGGCACAGAAAAGTTAAGGGACTTGCCCAAGGCCACACAGCAGACAAGTGGAGGAGGCTGGATTAGAACCCACAGCCTCTGAGCCCAAGACTGGGCTCTTTCCATTAAGCCACGCAGCTTCTCACACAAAGAGATTTCTCTGTATTGACAGAGAACAAAAATACAAATATTTCTTAGGAGGAGGAGGAGGAATAATAGTAGTAGTAGAAATAATAATAGTTGTAAGAGCAATAGTATGCATTGAGCCCTTACTTTGTGCAGAGCATGGTATCAAGCATGGAGAAAGAGTGAAAAGATGGGATTTAAACATGGACTCTGTCTTCAAGCACATAGGAGAGTACAACAGAGTTGGTAGACATATCTCCAGTCCATGGCAAGCTTTCAGTCTTGAACAATTACAGTAATTATAAACAAAACCCAAGATGACTTTTTAAAGCATGCCCACCCGAAATGCTCAGGAGAAACTGGAGAAGATCCAGCAAAGAACAACAAAAATGATTAAAGGATGAAACATAAGTCCTATGAGGAGAGATTAAGGGAGTTGAGAGGTTTTAACCTAGAAGTAACTTAATTACCGATTTCAAGTGGATGAAGGTTTTTTACCAAGAAGATGTCGAATCAGTTGTTCATCCAAGCCCTCTGAGGAATGACCTAGAGGAAATGGACTGAAATTAAAACAAGAGAGGTGTTGTTGGGCATCAGAAAGGATTTCTTGTCTGTGAGGGCAATAAAGCACTGAAACCAGTTGTGTAAGATGTCCTACTCTTGGGATCTGTAGGAAAAAGAATTAACCCCTATCTGTTCAAGATAGCATGGTTCGAAACAGGAGGCTGGACCCAATCTCTCCCAGTTTCTGGAGCCTCCTAGTTCATGAAAATTGTTCACAGGAAGTATACTCTGTAGAATTCTAAATGGTGTCCCAGGCCAGCATTTGCAAGGGAAATGTGCTTCCTGCTGCCTTTAGAATATATTGCCTCATTGTGGACCTGGAGTGAGTATCCAAGGGAAGTCTGGTTACCTACAATATCCAGGGCTAGGAAACAATATCAGAGACTGCACAAAGGCTAGTTTTAGCTGTTTCAGATAAAGCAACTGATCACACGCACAAACCCCCGCCCTGCCTCCAATACATTCATTACTTCACTTCCTTTTTCCCAGACTAAAAATGTGTTTGACAACCCAGGTCTGTCTGTGACGGAAATAAAACCAATCTAGAAATGCAGATTAGTAATACAGAGTGGAGGTCACAGTACCTCTCAGAGAAGGCCCTTTTACTGATATTACTATTATTGTAGTTGTTAAGGGCTAGACTGTAAGCTCATTGTGGGCAGGGAAAATTGTACTCTCCCAAGTGCTAAGTATAGAGCTCTGAACACAGTGAGTGCTCAATAAACATAACTGATTGATTATCAAGCACTACTTATTCTAAGCACCGAGGTAGATGCAAGTTAATCAGTTTGGACACTGGCCCTGCCCCAAATTGGGCTCACAGTCTAATTATGGAGGAGTAGGATTTAATCCCCATTTAATAGCTGAGAAAATCGAGGGACAGAGAAGTTAAGTGACTTGCCCAAGGCCACCAACAGATGCATGGCAGAGCCAGAATTAAAACTCAGGTCCTTTGACTCCTGGGACTGTACTCTTTCCAATAGGGAGTGCAATTTCTCTTTCTTCCCCTGTTATTCCTGCTTCTCCACACTGCTTTGGGACGGGTCTGTTGTGTGACTGTGGGAAAGTCACTTAATCTATCCATACCTCAGTATCCTCATCTGAAAAAAGAAGATAATGACATTTGCCTATTTATCTCACAGGGTTTTTCTGAGGGCAGAAATGAAATACATGCTATGAGAGTGCTTTTTGAATGAAAGTGCTATTCAAAATCAATGGTATGATTATTATTGGAGAAGACCTCTGGAGAGATGATGGTTCGTTTAATGATATGTAAGTTAAGACTACAGTCTAACAGGTAGAGGTTACAAACTCGAGGTCTCTGTTTGACCATATCTGTTCCAAAGTATCAATCAATTACATCAATCATACTGATTGAACTCTTTCTGTGTGCAGAGGAATATACTAAGCACCTGGGAGAGAACAATACAACATAGTTGGTAAAAACAGTCCCCGGCCATAACAAGCTCACCATCTAGAGAAGGAGACAGACATTAATATAAACTACAGATATGTACATTAGTGCTGTGGGGCTGAGGGAGGGGAGAATAAAGGGTGCAAATCCAAGTTCAAGAGAGAAACAGAAGGAGGTGGGATGAGGAAATGAGGCCTTATTTGGGGAAGGCCTATTGGAGGAGAGGGTGCTTTTAATAAGGCTTTTAAGGCAGGGGAGAGTGATCCTCGGCCACATATGAAGAAGAAAGGCATTCCAGGCCAGAGGCAGGATATGGGCAAGGGTTTAGCGGCAATATAGATAAGATCAAGGTACAGTGAATAAGTGGGTGTTAGAGGAGTGAAAAGTGAAGGCTAGGTTGTAGAAGGAAATTGGGGAGGTAGGTAGGAGGGGCCAAGATGATTGATTGAGTCTTTTAAAGCCAATAGTAAGGAGTTTCTATTTAATGCAGATGTGGATGGGCAACCACTAGAGGTTCTTAAGGAGTGGGGTTATAGAGTCTGAATGGTTTTGTAGAAAAATGATCTGTGCAAGAGAGTGAAGTATGGACTGAAGTCGGGAGAAACAGAAGGCAAAGAGGTCAGCAAGGTGGCTGATGCAGTAATAAAGGCAGGATAGGATAAGTGACTGCATTAACATGGTAACAGTTTGGATGGAGAGGAAAGGATGGATTTAATAATAATAATGAAAATGATGGTATTTGTTAAGCACTTACTATGTGCCAGGCACTGTTCCAAATGCTCACGTGAATGCAAGCAAGTCAGGTTGGACACAGTCCCTGTTCCACATGGGGCTCACAGTGTCAATTCCCATTTTACAGTTGAGGGAACTGAGGCCCAAAGTGAAGTGACTTGCCCAAGGTCATACAGCAGACAAGTGATAGAGCCGGGTTGGTCTGTGCTCTACCCACTATGCTGTGTCTGCTCTAGTGAAATTGTGAAGGTTGATATTGTGGAGGAAGTTGTGATAGATTGAGTATGTGGGTTGAATGAGAGAAATGAGTTGGGGATAACGCCAAGGTTATGGGTTTGTGAGACAGGGAGGATGATGGTGCTGTCTACAGTGATGGGTAGGTCAAGGAGAGTTCAAGGTTTGTGTGGGAATATGAGGAATTCTCTTTAGGACATGTAAAATTTGAGGTGTCAATGGGACATCCAAGTAGATATACCTTTTTTTCCCTTTGCACTTTTAAAAATTGATCTATATTGTTATAAGGTCATTTTCAAAATTATTTATATATATATATATAAATATATATATATGTATGCCCAGCAAATTTGGGAGAAACGTTTTTTATCTCTAAAACTGCATTAGCCCTTGATATTCATTCATTCATTCATTCAATCATATTTATTGAGGGCTTACTGTGTGCAGAGCACTCTACTAAGTACTTGGGAGAGTACAATAATAATAATAATAATTTTGGAATTTGTTAAGCACTTACTATGTGCCCAGCACTGGTCTAAGCGCTGGGTAGATACAAGGTAATCAGGTTGGCCCACGTGGGGTTCACAGTCTTTATCCCCATTTTACAGATGAGGTGACTAAGGCACAGAGAAGTGAAGTGACTTGAACTGACTTGCTCCCTTTCCTCTCCCCCCGCCCCATTCCCACCAGCTCCACAGCACTTATGTACATATCTGCAATTTATTTACTTATATTAATGCCTCTGTCCCTCAGTCTAGATTTCAAGCTTGTTGTTGTCACGGAATGGGTCTGTTTAGGTTGTATTGAGAAGCAATACAAGAGAATACAAGAGAAGCAGCATGGCTCAGTGGAAAGAGCATGGGCTTGTGAATCAGAGGTCATGGGTTCTGATTCTGACTCCGCCCCATGTCAGCTGTGTGACTTTAGGCAAGTTACTTAACTTCTCTGTGTCTCAGTTACCTCATCTGTAAAATGGGGATCAAAACTGTGAGCCCCATGTGGGACAATCTGATTAACTTGCATTCCCCCCCAATGCTTAGAATAGTACTTGGCACATAGTAAGCACTTAACAAATGCCATCATTATTATTATAATTAGTATTACTCTACATGCAGAAAAAAGCTCAATAAATACCATCGAGTGATTGACTAATTTTTCCTCTTCTATCTTGGAAAAGGACAAATCTGCTACATTGTTTCCAAATTGAATACTATTGAAGGTGTGTTCTGAGCTCCTCCTTCATGTTTCACTGAAAGAGGCCCCAGAAAGATTTCTGCATTATTTCTCTGTTTAACTCCTGCATTATGTATTCCCTGGCTTTTCCTCATCTGGATCAGTGATACTTCTATTTAAAAACATGAGGGAGATGGAATTCTGTTTCCAGATCTGAGCAAGTTTCAACTCCCTGCTGGGCCAGCTCTGAAGATCATCTCGTCGGCCCGGAAACACCACTGGGTTAGGCTGGAGGAATGTTGACCTTACTGGAGCTCCCCAACTCGTCATTTGTGTGCTTGGGGGTGGTGGGGCCTGAAGGAGGGAAGTGGGCCCATATCCTGTGACCTGTTTCTTCACCAGGAACCGAAAAGACGGAGTTCCTTTCAGGGATCAATCGCAGGATATGAGCCATTGTTTCGACTCTGCGCACAGGACATTGGAAGAAAAATAACATGAAAGGCTGGAGGGTGAGCCATACTTACCACCACAGATGAAGGGTTTTTCATAATCTGGCAAATGGAACGGCTTAGATCTCCGAGCGGTTCCTACTCACTATTGAGTCATTCTGGTAGCAAGAGTACAATTTCTTCTCCCGGTTTGAAAATCAATTAATCCAACTGGGTTCTGATGAAAGCAGGCTCCACTCCCTCTTGCAGTTCATCTTTTTGACCCTTTCTTTTGGGGAAAAGAAACATAAATAACACATTCTGATTCGATACTTTCTAAGGGTTTTATATTTTTATTTTTTTAATCATATTTGTAAAGTGTTTAATATGTGTCAGGCACTGCACTAAGCAATGGGGTATTTGAGGTTAATCAGATTGCAAAGAGTCCATGACCCACATGGGGTTCACAGTCTTAATCCCCATTTTACAGATGAGTGAACTGAAGCACAGGGAAGTGAAGTGACTTGCCCAAGGTTATACAACAGACAGGTCATATTGCAGCCAAGTTGGGATTAGATTCAGGTTCTTCTGATTTCTAGGCCCAGGTTTTATCCACTGTGTCCTGCTACTTATCTGATTCTGTCTCACCATATATCACTATAGTTTTGAAAGAAATCAATCAATCATTCAATCAATGGTATTTATTGAGTGCTTCCTCTGTGCAGAGCACTGTATTAAGTGCTTGGGAAAATACAATATAGCAGAGTTGGCAGACACATTCCTTGCTCACAGTCTAGTGGGGGAGACAGATGTTAAAATAAATACATTTAAGGTATTCATTTATGTATATTTCTAAAACATTGTTTAGAAAACAGTCCCCAGCTTTCTGAAAAAAAAAGGGTCTGGAGGGAGGAAAGTGAGCAGGTTAGAGGATTTTGATAAACAGTGTCTATCTGCTCTAACAGCAGTCCGGAGTCTTATATACTTGGGAAGTGTAGTGAATTGACTAAAAGAAGTCTTTTCATTTCTGCTGAATTGACAGTGTTATGATGATTCAGAATTTGATGCTAAAGCTAAGCCTGGAGTTAGACTAAAGGTTTTCAGTCTTTTTTAGAAACAGCTTGGCTGCATTCTCAAGATTTCAATTTCACCTAAATCCATCTCCTGTGACAACACATAAGCCCACCTTCCTACCCCCCACCATCCAGATTGCAGCATTCCTTCTTGCTGAGCCTGCAGCCTAGGAATTCATTCAATAGTATTTATTGAGCGCTTACTATGTGCAGAGCACTGTACTCAGCGCTTGGAATGAACAAGTCGGCAACAGATAGAGACAGTACCTGCCGTTTGACGGGCTTACAGTCTAATCGGGGGAGACAGACAGACAAGAACAATGGCAATAAATAGAGTCAAGGGGAAGAACATCTCATAAAAACAATGGCAAATGAATAGAATCAGGGTGATGTACATCTCATTAAACAAAATAAACAAATAAATAGGGTGATAAAGATATATACAGTCCAGTGGACGAGTACAGTGCTGAAGGGGTGGGAGGGGAGGGGGGAGGAGGAGAGGGAAAAGGGGGGAGAAGAGGTTTTAGCTGCGGAGAGGTGAAGGGGGGGTAGAGGGAGCAGAGGGACAAAGGGGGGAGCTCAGTCTGGGAAGGCCTCTTGGAGGAGGTGAGTTTTAAGTAGGGATTTGAAGAGGGGAAGAGAATTAGATTGTCTGAGGTGAGGAGGGAGGGCGTTCCAGGACCGCGGGAGGACGTGGCCCAGGGGTCAACGGTGGGATAGGCGAGACCTAGGGACGGTGAGGAGGTGGGCGGCAGAGGAGCGGAGCATGCGGGGTGGGCGGTAGAAAGAGAGAAGGGAGGAGAGGTAGGAAGGGGCAAGGTGATGGAGAGCCTTGAAGCCTAGAGTGAGGAGTTTTTGTTTGGAGTGGAGGTTGATAGACAACCACTGGAGGTGTTTGAGAAGGGGAGTGACATGCCCAGATCATTTTTGCAGGAAGATGAGCCGGGCAGCGGAGTGAAGAATAGACCGGAGTGGGGCGAGAGAGGAGGAAGGAAGATCAGAGAGAGGGCTGACACAGTAGTCTAGGCGGGATATAACAAGAGCCTGTAACAGTAAGATAACCGTTTGGGTGGAGAGGAAAGGGTGGATCTTGGTGATATTGTAAAGGTGAAACCAGCAGCTCTTGGTAATGGAGAGGATGTGTGGGGTGAACAAGAGAGACGAGTCAAAGATGAGTAGGAAGTAGGAATGAACCTCCAAGGACAGAGAGTAGCAACTGAGGGGTCTTTAGAAACGGTTACTACAACAAAGCCTAGTGGCAAGAGCTCTGGCTTGGGAGTCAGAAGTCGTGGGTTCTAATCCCAGCTTCTCCACTTGTCTGTTGCGTGACCTTGGGCAAGTCACTTAACTTCTCATGCCTCAGTTGCCTCATCTGTAAAATGGGGATTAAGACTGTGAGCCCCAAGTGGGACAGGGTCTGTGATCAACTTGATTACCTTGTGTCTACCCCAGTGCTTAGAACAGTGCTTGACACATAGTAAACACTTATCTAATACCGTAATAATTATTATTATTTCTAATCTCACCTGCTCCTTTGGTGATTTCATTGATTCAGTAGTATTTATTGAGCACTTACTATGTGCAGAGCACTGTACTAAGTGCTTGGAATGTACAATTCGGCAACAGATAGAGACAATCCCTGCCCAGTAACGGGCTCATGGTCTAAACGGGTTTCCTCTTCGTGCGGGATGGTAGCAATTGCTCCACCAAACCATCAAAATTTTCAATTCCAACTCTAATTAACTAATCAATCAGTGGCATTTACTGAGCAGTTGCTGTGAGAAGAGCCCTTTACTAAGCACTTGGGAGAGTCAGCAAACATGTTTCCTGCCTACAACAAGCTGATCGCCTGGAGGACACAAATCAGTCAATCAATCAGTAGCATTTATTGAGCCTTTATTATGTGCAGAGCACTGTGCTAAGGACTTGGGAGAGTACCAGCAAGTAAGTAGACATGATCCCTACCCCCAGAGAGTTGACAATCCAACACCTTTATATTTTACTCCAGAGCACTGAAATAAGCATAAATCTTCCACTTCCAAAAGAGGTGGTATTTGCTTAAAGGAATACTTTGGAGAGTAGGTCACAGTGGGGCAGGTTCTATGACTAAACCAGCCTTTTGACTGCTGGACACAAATGTGAAGGTTCTCCTCGAGCTGCCTGGGGTTCAATCAATCAATAAATCAATTAATTGAGCGCTAGACTGTTAGAGCTCATCTAGAGACTGTAAGCTTGTTGTGGAGAGTGAATGTGTCTATTGTTGTGTTGTACTCTCCCAAGCACTTAGTACAATGCTCTGCACACAGTAAGCACTCAATAAATATGAATGAATGAATGAATGAGTGAATGAGTGAATGAATGAAAGTTGGACACAGTCCCTGTCCGGCATGGGCTCACAGTCTAAATAGGAGAAAGAAGAAGAAAATGAAAGCACATAGAAGTTAAGTGACTTATCCAAGATCACACCCAGCAAGCATTTGGCAGAGATGGATTAGGACCCAGGGCCTCTGACTCCCAGGCCCATGCTCTTTTCATCTAGACCATTCAGCAGAAATAATGGATGAGGACTCAAATGGGCATTCTATAAAAGGCTTAGAGAGCTTGGCTGAAAGAGAGAATATTTCCCCAGACAAAACGACAGGCAGCCGCTCATAGTCTAATCAAAACTGCAGTCGAAAATAATATGAGAAAATCCAGACGGAAACCACAAATTCAGGAATAAACCAGAAAGCCAATCTCCTTTCACCTTGATTTACCTCACCTACAAGACTTGACAAGGGGATTAAGAAGCTCCTTCCCAGGAATGTGTTAAGGCTCAGTCCCAAAACAGGAGTAATTTTACTCTAAAGCTTTCCCTTGGAAAAGGGATGGAAGAGGGATAACTAAGATTTATACCATAAAACCCAAAATAGATCACAAACCCCTACCTCTCTGGCCTTCCTTCCTGCAGCTTAATTAGGTAATAGTAGGTGATTCCACCAAGGAATGTCCTACTGACTGTCAAAAGTTGGAGGAGGGCACAACCCTTTTGGCCCAGAGCCAGAAAAGAAGAGAGGAAGTTGGTGTGTCAGCGTCTCCAAGAGAATTCTGGGAGCTTGACTTGCTCTCTTACTGTTATAATATATAACAACTTCTTACTGTTATACTATATAGCGAGCTGAACCTTTGTTTCATGGGAAATGTTGTTTCTCCTTTCCCTTGCGGCAATTCTTTCGTCAACTTCCAAATGGACCTCAGATTACATGGTTTGAAAGGCTACAGTTATAATTGTAATTATAATTATTACTATCATCATTATTACTAATTTATTATTGAATTTGTACTGTACTATTGTATTTCTTAAGTATTTACTACGGCAAGCACTGTTCCAAGCACTGGGGTAGATACAAGTTAATGAGGTTACCTGCCTTACATGAGGCTCTCAATAAAAAGAACAGGGATTGAATCCTCATTTTACCAATGACAAAACTGAGGTGCCGAGAAGTGAAATGACTTGCCCAAGGCCATCCAGCAGGCAAGTGGTAAAGCTGAAACTGGAACCCAGGTCCCCTGACTCCTTGGCTTCTGCTTCATCCACTGGGCCATGCCGTTGTCACCAAACAGGTTTTATGACTGATTGAAGCAGTTTGTGCTATGACATGTTAATCAGGCAAAATCCTTCAAAATGATCTGATAAACGAGTGGTTTATATCGGCTGCCGATTGGACGTTCTCGTTTTTTAAATTACAGAGTCTCCTGATCTTGTGACCAGGGGATGGTGCTGGCGAAAGTAGGAGGCTGGACTTTTCACGGGAGCTCCAATCAATCAAAGGTCGATCAGTCAGTCAGTCAGTCAATCCTATTTACTGAGTGCATACAGTGCGCAGAGCACTGTACTAAGCACTTGAGAGAATACAATACAACAATATAACAGACACATTCACTGACCAAAGTGAGCTTACAGTCTCGAGGGGCAGAAAGACATTAATATAAATAAATACATTACACAAATGTACAAAAGTGCTATAGAGCTGGGAATGGTATTTATTGAGTGCTTACAATGGGTAGAGCACTGTACTAGTTGCTTGAAAGAGGAAGGGACCCAGGCCGACGTTGGGGGCATGCAGATCGTGGGTGGCCTTGCAGTGATTTGAAGGTGGGGTGGATGGAGGAAAGTTAGACAGGGAAGATAATTTAAGACTACTTAAATTATGCTCTTCTCTGTTTTCATTTGTTCAGGAATTGATAGGAAGTAGCCCTCCTTATGATTATGTCTCCTGAGCCCCATGCTCTGGAGGTGAACCCCACAGTGGAGGCAGGGTGGATGGATGGAGTATGTGGTTGGAGAGCAGAACGTCTACCAGAGACACGCATATGGAGCTGACTTGGGGGTCCTAGTTCATAGAGCATGGGCCTGGGAGTCTGAAGGACCTGGGTTCTCATTTTAGCTCTGCCACTTGTCTGCTGTGTGACTTTGGGCAAGTCACTACATTTCTCTATGCCTCAGTTCCCTCATCTGTAAAATGGGGATTAAGACTGTTAGCCCCACATGGGACAGAAACTGTGTCCAACCCAATTTACTTATATCCACTCCAAGGCTTAGTAGGGTGCCTGGCAAAAAGTAAGCACTTTAAAAATACCACAATTATTCTCATTATTCATTATTATCATTACTAAGCACTTGGGAGGGCACAATACAACAGAATTAGCAAACTCATTCCCTGCTCATAACATGCTTACAATCTAGAAATAAGTTTACAGTCTAGAGACACATTAGTAATTTTTTTATGGTATTCATTAAGCACTTACTATTTGCCAGGCACAGTTCTAAGCTTGACACTATTCTAAGCACTGATCCATATAAATGTCTCTTATGCAAATAACATCCCAGTCCTGGACCCCACCAAAGACCTTCTAAGCATGGTCTAACAGCTTTTGCTTGAATTTTCCAGTTTTTCTTAGATAAGGGTATGCAGAGCATCTGAATTTTATAGAGCAGAAATGGACAATCATATGGGGGAGGCAGTATGAGATGGTTAGTTCAGGGTTCAGGGAACAAATCTGATTCTTTGGTAATCTGTTCCCTGAATAAATGTCTACTAATGGCATCTAGGAGGTTTGGTGCTTTTATTTCAACTATGAGAATGAAGTTCACTTTAATTTGGAGGTGTTTTTCTAGGACAGATTAAGTAAGAACTGTGACAGTCTTCAATTGAACTCTTCAGTAGTCTGTTCAATGCCTCAAAAAAGACTATAAATCAGGGATGAAATGAGTGAAGAGGGAGTGGAGGCAAATTTCACGTTCGGTAGCAGCTCTGACATTCAAATGGATGATGACAAATGGAAATACCAGATTTGGAAGATGATTCTCATTCAGCCCAGACTAGTCCATCTTTGCCACTGAAATCAGCATGCTGTGAGCAGTCTTCATTTCACAAATGAAATGAAAATAAAAACAAAAGGAAGTCCAATCATATCCTGAGTGCTTTCTCGCCCTTGGAATTCCATGTGTCTTATGGACAGAGCGGGAAGTCCTCTATAGTCCAGGTTCTGGTTGACATGGGAAGCGGCGTAGCTCAGTGGAAAAGAGCCTGGGCTTCAGAGTCAGAGGTCATGAGTTCGACTCCCGGCTCTGCCACTTGTCAGCTGTGTGACTGTGGGCAAGTCACTTCACTTATCTATGCCTCAGTTACCTCATCTGTAAAATGGGGATGAAGACTGTGAGCCTCACGTGGGACAACCTGATGACCCTGTATCTACCCCAGCGCTTAGAACAGTGCTCTGCACATAGTAAGCGCTTAATAAATACCAACATAAAGTGAGACGATGAAAGGTTCCACGCACCTACAGGAATGCAGAGCTGTGAGACACCTAGCAGGAAGGGTACACTCTTGATATCTTGGATTCCAGCTTCCCCGCTGGTTCTTTTAATTGAGCTCATTTCTCATTAATTCCCCAAACCAGTTTAAAGGGTTGTGCTCTAGCTGACTTTTACACAGAGAGTTCATATAAGCAGAGATTTATTTCCACTGAATGGCAATTCCCATTTATATCACTGGACTCGACCACCACCCAATCTCATTCAGTTTTCCATGAAATGATTTCCCCTGGCTGCCACCTCCTCTTTAGAAGATGAAAATAGCAATTTTCTTCTCTGAAGTAGGTTCCATCCAGGCTGCCATCATTCTTTCAGATATTTGGGGTCTAAAATTTTTGGCTGAAATAGAATAAAGCAGGCTATCCCAGAGGCTCTTTTTTTTCAAGTCACAGATATCACACAACTCTCTGGTGGGCAAAATTCCCTATAGGTAACACTGCCCCATTGCTGGGGCTACCTTACAGAGAGCTTCTTTCCAGTTGCTCCGTCTACATTGAAGACACACAGGAAAGAGTCCTCGGTTGATGACAGTATTTTAACCATCACAAACACTTTACAAAGCATTCCTTTACCCAGAAATCATTTACCTGCCACTTACCTCCTGTACAACCTTAGTCAAGTCACTAAACTTCTCTGCACCTCGGTTCTGTCGTCTGCAAAATGGGTATGCAATCCCTGTTCTACCTCCTATTAAGACTGTGAGCCTCATGTGGGTCCCAGTTATCTTGTATCTACCCCAGTTCTTAATACAGTGCTTCTCACGTAATATGCATTTAGCAAATACCATTATCATCATTATTATTATTTTATCTCTTGTCCAAATCTCCATGATGTAACTCAAAGGTTAGTAGTAGCCAAACATTAGTGGTTGCCTATCAACCTCCGTATCAAACAAAAACTCTTCACTATTGGCTTCAAAGATCTCTGTCACCTTGCCCCTTCTTACCACATCTCCTTTCTCTCCTTCTACATCCCAACCCACACACTCCACTCCTCTGGCTCTAACCTTCGCACTATGCCTTGTTCTTATCTGTCCTGCCCTCGACCCCTGATCGCATTGTACCTTTGGCTTGGAACGCCCTCCCTCCTGAAATTTGTCAAAAAATCATAAATTATACTTCCCCCCTTGAAAGCTCTACTGAAGCCTGACCTCTGCCAAGTGGTCTTCCCATACTAAGCCCCAACCTTTTCTTCAGCTCCCCCTTCCAACTGCATCGCCCTGATTTGCTCCCTTTGCTCTACCTCTTGTCCCCTGCCCCTCAGTACTTGTGTATATCTATCTGTAATTCTATTTATATTGATGCCTGTTTACTTGTTTTGATGTGCATATCTATAATTCTAACTATTTGTATTGATGCCTGTTTACTTGTTTTAATGTCTGCCTCCCCCCTTCTATACTGTAAGCCCCGTGTGGGTAGGGATTGTATCTATTGTTGAATTGTACTTTCTAAGCACTTACTACAGTGCTCTGCACACACAGTAAATGCTCAATAAATATGATTGAATGAATGAATGAATGAATTAGTGGAAAGAATTCCAACCAGACGGGACCAATATTTCTGGAAGCACATACCCCAGATGCTTCCTCTGTCCCCACCCTAGGAACACTGCTCTCAGCAAATGGAATCAATCTTGCCATGGAATTCTGTTATCTAGGCAGCCCAGTGTCCAATGTTCATTCAGAAACTCCTCACCATTGGCTTGAAAGCATTCAGTGACCTTGTCCTCTTCTACCTCACCTCGTTATTCTTCTACTACAAACCAGCCCATACACTTCACTCCTCTAATGCCAATCTTCTCACTGTATCTTGATCTCATCTACTTTGCCACTGACCCCTTGCCCACACCCTGCTTCTAGCCTGGAATGCCGTCCCTCCTCATACCCATAGCACTTATGTACATATCTGTAATTTATTTATTAATATTAATGTCTGTTCCCCTTCCCCAAGACTGTAAGCTCTCTGTGGGCAGGGAATGTGTCTGTTTATTGTATATTGCACTCACCAAGCACTTAGTACAGTACTCCGCACACAGTAGATGCTCAATAAATACAATTGACTATCCGACAATTACTCTCCCTCAGTTCAAAGCGTTACTGAAGGCATATATTTTCCAAGAGGCCTTGTCTGAATAAGCCCTCCTTCCCTCTTCTCCCCTTCCCTTCTGTGTAGCCCTGACTTCCTCCCCTTATTCATTTCCACTCTTAGGCCACAGCACTTATGCACTTATCTGTAATTTATTTATTTATATTAATGTCTGTCTCTCCCTCTATACTGTAAGCCACTGTAGGTAGGGTATGTGTTTATTGTTAGATTTTATTCTCCCAAGTGCTTAGTACAGTGCTCTGCACACAATAAGTGCTCAATAAATATGATTGACTGACTGAATGACAATGATTTATGGACAAACATAGAAGTTGAAAACCAGTATGGTCTTTGGACGACTGTCATACAGAGTGTGGAAACAATGGAGATCATGCTTCAAACTGAACTGAGGTTGTAGTTGGAGAATTCCCAAATCTTCTATTTAGGCTGTGAGCTCGTTGTGGGAAGGGAATGTGTCTTTCTATTGCTATATTATACTCTCCCAAGCACTTAGCAATAATAATAATGATAATGATGGTATTCATTAAGCACTTACTATGTGCCAAGCACTGTCCTAAGTGCTGGACAATGCTCTGCACATGGGAAGTGCTCAATTAATACAATTGAATGAATGAATGGAATATTAAGAGACCTGGCCCCAGTGGAGTTGTCCTCCCCGGTCATCCCACCTGGATGCTAAAGCTGTTTCAGCATCACCTTCGCCTATATTCAATATGAAATAATGATAGTAATCATAATTGTAGTATTTTTTGAAGTGCTTACTATGTGCCAGGCATTGTTCTTAGTGCTGGGTTGGAGAAAAGCAGATCGAGTTGGACACAGGTCTTGTTCAACTTGGTGCTCACGGTCTGAAACCCCATTTAGGGAATGAGGGAAATGAGGCCCAGAGAAGCTAAGTGACTCACCCAACGTCAAGCAGCAGTCATGTGGCCAGCTGGGATCGCAAACATCCTGGCTTAAAATGAACTCAGCTTATCAACGCTGAAGCAATGCTCAAGGAAACACAGCTTTGCTGTCTAGAATGTGTGGAGCATGACTGATGGTGTGCTACCCAAACAGCTACTCTGAGCTCAAAATGGGAAGCTGCAAGTCAGGGGTAAACAGAAGAAGCCTTTGAGTGAATACAGGGAAGTACTGTCTCACACAATGCTGCCTAGCAGCAGAATATCAAGAACCTGGCTTGCTTAAGTTGAGTCTCTTAGAGAGTAATCTGTGAGAAAACTGTGGTATCATGAGGCAGAGAGGAGCAAAGAATTAACAGAGAGCAAATGAATAACACAGTGAGGGACAATTTTCACCTCCTCATGATGATGAGGAAATTATTGGGCACATTCATGGATAACCATCTAAGCACTTATGTTTCTCTGATATTTTTGTTTCCTTTTTTTTCCATATCTCTCAAAGTTTTTATTCTTTAACCTACTCTATATTAGACAATTTGTGTCAGGTTATCTCCCCATTTGTGAGTTCTTCAAAGCAGGGATGGTGCTTTAACTTCTGCTGAGTTTAAACACTTGATATTCACCCCACCTTCAGTGTCACAAAATTTACATACTTATATATGTGAGAAGCAGCATGGCCCAAGGGATAGAGCATGGGCCTGGGAGTCAGAGGACCAGGGTTCTAATACTAGCTCCACTACTTGTCTGCTGTGTGACCTGAGGCAAATCACTTCACTTCTCTATACTACATTTACCTCTTCTGTAAAATGGGGATTAAGACTGTGAGCCCCATGTGGGACATAGGCTGTGTCCAACCTGATTAGCTTGCACCTACCCCAGTGCTTAGTACAGTGCCTGGCACATAGAAAGCGCCAAACAAATACCATGCAAATTGAAGAAAAAACAATTTCTTTGTGCCTCAGTTACCTCACCTGTATAATGGGGATTGAGACTGTGAGTCCACCGGTGGACAGGGACATGTTAGCTCATTCCTACCCCCAACACTTAGTACAGTGCCTGGCACATTGTAGGTGCTTAACAAATACCAAAAAAAAAAAGAAAATCTGCAATTCATTTCAACATATCTCCCACTCTAAGTTAAGCTTCCTGTGGCAAAGAATGCATCTACCATCTGTACTCTTCAAAGTGCTTAATATAGTGCTCTGTACACCATAAGTGCTCACTAATTCCACTGACTGATCAGTTTTCCTTAGTGCCTAGTAAAGTGTTCTGTACTTGATGATGATAATGACAAGTCTCCAATTGACACCAATGGTGTGAGACTTCAGGACTGAGAATGTAGCTGGATGAATTGATTATTATAAATAATGATTGTAGCATTTTTTAAGCAGGCTAGACATGTTCCCTATCCCACATTAGGGGGCTCACAGTCTAAGAGGGAGGGAGAAGAAGTATTTTATCCCCTTTTTACAGGTGAGGAAACTGAGGCACAAAAAAGTTAGATGACTTGCCCTAAATTACACAGCAAGCAATTAGGAGATCTGGGATTATAATAATAATAATAATAACAATGATGACAATTTTCATTAAGCACTTACTGTGTGCCAACCATTGTTGTAAGCTCTGGGGTAGATACAAGGTTATCAGGTTGTTCCATGTGGGGCTCACAGTCTTAATCCCTATTTTAAAGATGAGGTAATTGAGTCACAGAGAAGTTAAGTGACTTGCTGTCACTCATTGCCTGGGGTTGGTTTCATTTGGGAATCAGCATGGCAAAAGAGAGAGAGACTGGGGATGGAAAGGCTGAGTTTTATACAAAATTTATTGTATGCGGCAAATTGAATTGTTTTATTATTTTGGATGAGGCAAATTGAACCTCCCTTTCGAGAGGAATATAATTATTTAATAATATTAGAACTTCCCTATCAGAAGGAACATACTTGTGGGTTACTCGCATGTGGCAGAAACATCCAGGTCCCATCCAGGAGGAATTCACTTATGTTTTGTTGCATGTGGTGAGGCGGCTAACTCTCACTCACGAGCAATTCCCACTTGGGAGGAATTCACTTATGCTTTACACACCGTGGTGAAGCGGCTAGCTCCCATCCACAAGCACTTCCCAGTTGGGAGGAATACATTTATGCATTACACACTCATGGTGAAGCTCCTAGTTGAAGTGCTCTGCACATAGTAAACACTCAAAAAATATGATTGAATGAATGAATATGATGATAATGACTTTGCCCTAGTGGAAAGAGCATGGATCTGAGAGTCACTTAACTTCTGTATGCCTCAGTTTACTCAACGGTAAAAAGGGGATAAAAACCTGTCCTCCCTCTCTTTTAGATGCTTAGACCCATGCATTCATTCATTCATTCAATCATATGCACAGTGCACAGCATTCTCTGCCCACAGCAAGCTTATACGTATGACAGGGACGGTGTCCAACCTGATTATCCTGATTATTCCAGCACCTAATACAGTGTTTGGCCCATTATAAGTGTTTAGCACATACAGTTATCATCATTGAGGGTGATACCTTAAGAGGTAGGTTGGTCATGTTATGTCAGATACTTGAGCTATTTAAAAGAAGTAATAATACTTGCAGTAATGTTAATACATTCACCTTTGTTCATCTAAAGAGCTAATGACAAGACAATTGAATGGCTTAATATAGTGGATAGAGCGTGGGCCTTGGAGTCAGAAGGTCATGGGTTCTAATCCTGACTTTGCTGCTGGTCTGCTGTGTGACCTTAGGCAAGTCACTTCACTTCTCTGGGCCTCAGTTATCTCATCGGTAAAATGGGGATTGGGACTGTGAGCCCCACGTGGGACCGGGACCGAGTCCAACCCTATTTGCTTGTAACCTCCTCAGCATAGTAAGTGCTTAACAAATACCACAACTTTTAAAATTATTATTACTATTCTGGAAGGCAGCTCTCTAAATCATGGTGTCCCCTGGGGTCAGCAGAGGAGGAAAACTCAATCTGAGCATCAAGAGCTTCTTTTTGATTTTCCCTCCTGGACTTGTGTGATTTTTCCATTCCAACCCTCCAGCAGAGGAGCCGCTTCTGCTTTTCCATCACCGGCACCTGTCAATTAGCAAATGATCTTTTTAAGGATCCTAGCCTTACGCTACCTTGCCTTCACAAGCAGATCATCATTTCACCATCTAATTGATGGTGCTCCCACACCCTTCTGGTAGAGCAAACGTTCTGTGGGTTAAGTAGGTGATCCCAAATGTCTGCCTGACTCCACTGGGTAATATGGTATCAGTTGAGGCACTGAGATAAAAATGCAATAGAGGTTTTCCCAAAGCCCTGCAGTGCCTGCGCTTTCAAAACCCTAGGAATGGCTGAATAATTGCCGGCATATTATGAAGTTTCTATTCAGGAGATAAAGGAAAACTTCTGTGTCCGTATTCCCCGGCATCATGGAACAAAGTGCAGTCGCATCAAAGCTGGACTCTTTGATTCTGTAGCTACCGCTGTTCTTCGTTTAGGAAGAGAAGAATATGAATATGAATATAAGAATATTCATTCCCGGAATCCCTCTGCTCTACAATTAAAATAAATAATCCCATTCCTAAGGGAGCCAAAGATATTGTTATTATTTTGCCAGTGGCTAATTTTTGCCTAGCTCCTAGGCCTATCTGCTCAGTAGAACATCCGAAAACCAGGTCAAGAGTGCATTTTGGGCCAGGGCAGGCTACTGACATATGCCAGTCACACTTGGCTCCATAGAGGTGCAAACATGTAAACAGAGTTCACTCGAGGCAGAAACTGCTCATTAAAATGCCTTCAAACCTGCCCTGACTTTTCAGGTTGTCAGTCTAACATGAAAATATTATGAAATGTTTAGCTAATGAGCCCAGATATGTCTGGCTACCTTGGAACTCCGGGGACCACTGCCTCTGGTCTTCATTAGAAACATTTCTTAGGGAGCCGGGGGAGAAGATGCTGGCGGGTAGGACTGAACAGGGATTTGGGGATGTGAAAACGTCCTATCAAAGGTTGGAAGATGACCAAATTTGTTGTAAGCAGCTGCTTTAATATTGAAGTCATGTGGGTCTCCAGAGGTCAAAGGTCACATTGATTGGCAGGATCAGGGAAGAATTTTGATCTAGAGAATTAGCTGGCAAGGATTAATCTGCGCTGCTTAGTGGAGGCCCAGAAAATAGCTGGCTTCCTTTCTTTTGGATCAGCAGGCAATGGCAGCTCACCAAGCTGTCTTTGTGCTCAGCGGGGCTTTGCGAGCGATCATAAAATAGTAGGGAGCCACATGCAAGGGGTGTCAATCATCCTGTTGGATCCTGGACAGTCTGTTTTTCAGGGGGTCTGTCCCCTGTCTGGTTCAGTTATGGCAGTAGACGCCAAACTGCTTGATGCTTTTACTGTCACCCACGCCTCCCTCCTCCTTGGCTCCGGTGCTGATTGCCAAGGCTCGGAAGGAACGCCTGTGTTTGGAGGGACCTGGGAGTGGAATGTAAAGGAGCTGTAGAAAGTGGTACAGGCCCAGGTGTCAGAAGGACCCAAATTCTAATTCCGCCTCTGCGGTGTGTCTGCCGTGTGACGTTAAGCAAGTCACTTCACTTTTCTGTGTCTCGGTTACTTCAGATGTAAAATGGGGGTTAAGATTGTGAGCCCTATGTGGGACAGGGATTATGTCTAGCCTGATTTGCTTGTATCCACCTCAACGCTTAGAACAGCACCTGGCACCTAGTAAGCACTTAACAAATTCCACGATTACTATTATTACTATATTATTGCTCTAGACTGAGGTGGCCCTGAGTGTCCTTCTGAAAATGGTGGCCATGACAACTATACATCACCAAACAGATTTGTGAGATGCCTCTCCTGGTGTTCATGATGGCCATCATTGACCAAGCTGTCTACGAGGTAATGAGACTTGTGAGTCTCATTATTGGACGGTAAATTATTTTGCTTCAAGATCCACAGAAAAAGACAAAGGGATTTTTTGTTAGGAGCCCTTTGGGAGGATTGAATTCCAATTCTATAGTATTGTCTTTGGCTTCTCTAACCAAGGAAATATGACAATTGCAATATGATGGTGGATCTGAGACCTAGTTGTAGTCCTTGAAGCTGCTTGGGAGAACTCAGAAGGTGAGCAGATAGTCCTTTGCAGGGTGTGGGGTAGCTTTCTAGAAAGGCTGCTGAACGTCAGACCACTTGACTAGTATTCTTCCTACACACAGAACCCACATGTTATCATTTCTTAAAGCTGGAAAAATGTCTCGTAACAATAAGTTGATTTGTCTGAGTATATGTGAAATAACTGAGAAGCAAATATATTTATTAATAATGATTGCTGCATTTGTCAAGCACTTACTAGGTGCCAAGCACTGTGATAAGTGCTGGGGAGATATAAGATAATCAGATAGGACAGAATCCCTGCCCCACATGGGATTTACAGTCTCCAGGGAGGGAGAATGAATAATTCATCCCCATTTTACGAATGAGTAAGTTTTCACTAGACTGTAAATTCATTAGAAATAGGAATTGAGTCTACCAACACTGGTATATTGTACTCTCCCAAGCACTTAGTACAGTGCTCTGCACACAGTAAGCACTCAATAAATATGACTGATTGAATGATTGAATTAGGCCCAGAGAATTTTAGTGACTCGCCCAAGGTCACATGAGGCATGTGGCAGAGCAGGGATTAGAAACCTTAACCATTTCAAATTTATCCTTTCCTGCCTTAACTCTGCCCTCTCCTCCGCCAGGCAAAACTACTTTTCTTCCCTCATTGATGCCCATGCCCGTCACCCCCGCCAATTGTTCCGGACTTTTAATTCTCTCCTCAGGCTCCCTGTTCCTCCCCCTCCCCCATCTCTCAGCCCCAACAAAATGAACACAATCAGGTCTGAGCTCCCCTAAGTCACCCCTCTCCCTTTTGCCTCCCCCTTGCCAACCCTCTCCCCTACTTTCCCATCCTTCCCTACAGTATCCTCAGAGGACATCTCCTCCTTCCTCACAAATGCCACCCCCTCCACCTGTGCTTCGGACTCCATTCCCGCTCACCTTATAAAAACCATCGCCCCTTCCCTCCTCCCCTCCTTATCTTCTATCTTTAGCCCCTCACTCTCCAATGGCTTCTTCCCCTCTGCCTTCAAACATGCCCATGTCTCCCCCATCCTAGAAAACCTCTCTCTCGACCCCACTTCCCCTTCCAGTTATCGCTCTATCTCCTTCCTACCCTTGCTCTCCAAACTTCTAGAGCGAGTCGTCTACACTCGCTGCCTTGAATTTCTCAACTCCGACTCTCTCCTGGACCCCCTCCAATCTGTGTGTGAAGCACTGTTCTTAGTGCTGGGGTAAATACAAAGTAATCAGGTTGGACACAGGCCCTGTCAATATGGGGCTCAACAGTCTAAAAAGGAGGGAGTAGGTTTTAATCCCCACTTTTACAGATGAGGAAACTGAGGCACAGACTTGCCTATGGTCATACAGAACATCAGTGACAGAACCGGGATTAGAACATAGGCACAGAGAAGTTAAGTGACTTGCACAGAACCTCTGACTCCCGGGCACATGTTCTTTCCACTAAAGTCACACTCCATCCCAAATGCACCAATTAGACAACCAATACCTCAAATTCAACATGCCTGAAACAGAACTTCTCGTTTTCCATCCTACTTTCTGCTTGGATCATTTTTCTAAAAACATCTCAGTCCACATTTCCCCTCTCCTCCTAAACCTCCAATGGTTGCCAATAATAATAATAATAATAATGATGGCATTTGTTAAGCGCTTACTATGTGCCAAGCACTGTTCTAAGCACTGGAGAGAATACAAGGTGATCAGGTTGTCCTACGTGGGGCTCACAGTCTTAATCCCCATTTTACAGATGAGGTAACTGAGGCACAGAGAAGTTGTGACTTGCCCAAAGTCACACAGCTGACAGGCGGCTGAGCAGGGATTTGAACCCATGACCTCTGACTCCCAAGCCCATGCTCTTTCCACTGAGCCACACTACTTCTCTAAAAAATTAAGCACTTACTATGTGCAAAGCACTGTTTTAAGCGCTGCAGGGGATACAGGGTGATCAGGTTGTCCCACATGGGGCTCACAGTCTTCATCCCCATTTTACAGATGAGGTAACTGAGGCCCAGAGAAGTGAAGTGACTTGCCCAAAGTCACACAGCTGACAAGCGGCAGAGCCGGGATTAGATCCCATGGCCTCTGACTCCAAAGCCCGGGCTCTTTCCACTGAGCCATGCTGTCCATCTATCTCCATATCAAACAGAAAGTCCTTACCATCACCTCTAAGGTACTTAATCAGCTCTCTCCATCCTACTTTACCTCACAGTTTTCCTAATAATAATAATTATAGTATTAAGTGTTCATTATGTGCCAGGCGCTGGTATAGGGTAAATACAAGGTAATCGAGTTGGACCCACTGCCTGTCCCACATAGAGCTCACAGTTTTAATCCCAATTTTACAGATGAGGGAACTGAGGCCCAGAATAATTAAGTGTCTTGCCTAAGGTCACAGAGCAGACAAGTGGCGGAGCCAGAATTAAAAACCATAACCTTCTGACTCCCAGGCCTGTGCTCTATCCACTAGGCCATGCTATAACACTGTAGCTACAACAGCTTGTACATGCTACAACAATGGCACAACCATTTGCGCCACTAACGCCCACCTCTTCACTGTACACCATCCTCTTCTTCCTTACCACCAGCTCCTTTCCTGTGTCCTCCCTTTGGTCTGGATCTCCCTCACCATTCATATCCATCAGACCACCGTTCTCCCCACCACCAAATTCCTACTAAAATCACAACTCCTTGAGAGGCTTCCCTTAAGCCCTCAATTCCCCCATTTGACTTCCTTTCTGCCTTACCTATGGATTTGCTTTGTAACTCTTAAGCACATTGAATTTCACCCACAGTAGTTGTGTACATATCCATCTGTAATTCATTTTATTTTCAGTCTCTCCTAGTAGTCTCTAAGATCCTTCTTGGCAGGAATCAGATATGATGTACTTTGCTCTTCTAAGTGCTAAGAACAGTGCTCTGCATGCAGTGAGTGTTCAATAAATACGATAGAATGATTGGTTCATTGATTGACCACAACTATTATTGTTAAAATTGAAAACTCTTCAAAAGCAGGGAACCCAACTCAAAGGAGAAACTCCTTGATTTTTCACTGGACACCATTCATTCATTCAATCGTATTTATTGAGCGCTTACTGTGTGCAGAGCATTGTACTAAGCACTTACCAGTAACATTTACCAATAAAATAAAAATAAAGCTAGCCAATAAAACTCGGTCAAGCCTCTTAGATCCAACTCTCACTCCAAAAGAAAATGGCTGAGGTAGTTAAAAGATGTGCCCCTGTTTCTAACACATTTCAGAAAAGAATCTCATTTAGTGGAAAGAGCACGGGTTTGGGAGTCAGAGGTCGTGGGTTCTAATATCGGCTCCACCACTTGGCAGCTGTTCGGGCGAGTCACTTAACTTCTCTGGGCCTCAGGTGCCTCAGGTGTAAAATGGGGATTAAGTCTGTGAGCCCCACGTGGGACAACCTGATGACCTTGTATCTACCCCAGCGTTTAGAACAGTGCTTGGCACATAGTAAGCGCTTAAGAAATACCAACATTATTATCATTATTCCAATTTAAGGCCAGCACACTCCGTATTTCCAACTGGAAACGGTTTCCAGTTCTGTCCCGGAAATGTCCAGCAGAGAGCAGTCTGGTTCCAGGATTTGAATTGTACCATATAGAGCAAATGGAGAAAGTTCCAGCCGCAATTTGTTTTCTCTGCATTTTTCTTTGCCTTTTCTTCCAGGCCAGAAATCTACTCAATTTTCTTTAATCAGGTTCATTTGCTTCCTACTGTGTTGCTTCAATTGGATAATAGACATAGGCTTTCTTCCCCTAGTTTGTTTCTTTCTCATAGGCTGGCAACAGGTTTGAAATTCACCAGGGTAGTCAACTAATGTAACATTGAAATTTAAAGAAGTTGCCACCTATCTCCAAATTTGATATTTCCATTACGATGTATTTCCTTTGGTTCCTCCAATTTAATTTGTAATATTTCAATAAGGATTTTATTGGATATTAATAACACATTTTCACCTACCATATTTTTCTTCAAGTGCTTTGCACCATCTCTGTCTTTCCTCCAATCTTTTGATTACTCTTGCCGCTTTTCTGTTGTTTTCTTTCCCCCATTTGCCATTCATCTACAAGGTGGGTAGAGTTTATATTCTGATGCCTCCTTTACGGAGGTTGCATTTTCAATGAAACATGAGTGTCAAAGCTCATATAGGATGTGCCTTCATGTACATTTTGCTTTGAAATTAGACTTACTGGGTTTTCCTAGGACCCCCGGGAGGGAGGGCATGAGTATTTCACGGTGTCATATCATAAATTTTCCCTGCAATATGGTTTCCATTTGCTGCTAATATTTTCCTTTAGGAAAAATGCCTTGGAGCTGTGGAGATAAAGAAAGGAGGGAGGAGAAAGAGAAGGGAAGGGAAAGGATAATTATCTTGGGAACAACCTGTGCACGGCTTTGTATCCAGGGGAATGAGTGGACACAGTTGAAAAAAGGAACAGTAAATATTTGAAATGGAGACATGGAGGGACGTGGGATATTTCCTTTAAGTCACACTGCCCATTTTCCTGTCAAGGGAGGCTCTCTGGTTATTTCTCAGTCAAGCTAGACTCAGTCTGCCAGGCTTGGGAATTGGGGCCCCCAAAGGCCCTGGGACGGTCAGTCAGTCAGTCCATCCTATTTCTTTAGTGCTTACTGTGTGCAGAGCACTGTACTAAGCGCTTAGAAGAGCCCAATATAACAGATACATTCCCTGCCCACAGTGAGCTGACAGTCCACACTTCTGACTCCCAAAAGGGGAATACCACATCCCACTTTGGGAGAGGGTTTTGGATTTCCCTCTAGCAGGCAGCGTGAGGTACCATGCAGTGAGTGGACCCAATTCTGAGGGCTATAAGTTAGTTACATGGGTGAGAGTGGAAGAGGAACGAAAACTTTCTCCCCAGGCCTGGCAGACTCTGTCCTGGGCCCTTCCATGTTGGTGTGGCCCCAAATAAGAGCCCGGAGGGAGAGAATGAAACCAGGTTTGGGGAGGAGCTCCCACCAGGACAAAAAGGCATGGACACTGGGAACATTTTCATCCAGGGAGACCAAAAAAACTCTCATAATAATGTTGGTATTTGTTAAGCACTTACTATGTGCAGAGCACTGTTCTAAGCACTGGGGCAGATGCAGGGTAATCAGATTGTCCCACATGAGTCTCACAGTCTTAATCTGCATTTTACAGATGAGGTAACTGAGGCACAGAGAAGTTAAGTGACTTGCCCACAGTCACACAGCAGAGAAGTGGCAGTCGGATTTCGAACCCATGACCTTTGACTCCCAAGCCCATGCTCTTTCCACTGAGTCACGCAGATACCCACTTCTAGAAATACATATACACACATCTCCTAGACCGAAGTCAAACAAGGTTTCATTCATTCATTCATCCAACCTGATTAACAGTCTTTAATTCAGCGTTTGGAATAGGGCCTGGCTTATAATAAACACTTAACAAATCTCATCTTATGCCTCGAGTCATTCCTGACCCATAGCGATGCCATAGACACATCTCTCCCAGAACACCCCACCTCCATCTGCAATCTTTCTGGTAGCATATCCAGAGTTTTCTTGGTAAAAATATGGTATTGGTTTTCCATCGCCTCCTTCGATGTAGTAAACTTGAGTTTTCGTCTGCAACTCTCTTCCAAGCCACTGCTGCCCATCACAGGGGAGTTTTGACTTTACATTGCCTTCCACTCACTAGCCACTGCCCAAGCTAGGAATGGAACGGGTATGCTTCTGCTTGACTCTCCATCCCGTAGTCTAGACTGGTAGAGTACTGGAAACTCTCCAGGTGCAACACTGAGAAGGGAGTTTTACAAGTACCATAACTATTATTATTACAGATCTCCACCACCTCTCTCCATTTTACATTGCAGCTCTCCTCACCTGCCATCCCCCTGCCCACACATTTTGGTCCTCCGAGACCTTTCTCTTTCACTGTACCCTACTCTCATCCCTCCTGCCTTGAATCTCTTACTCATGCTATCTCCCGGGCTGGTAACTTCCACTCCACACCCCTTTCCCAAGTCTGCCAGACTTCAGCCCTCCTCACCTTCAAAATCCTCCTCAAACCCCAAGCCTCCAAAGAACTTCTCTAAGTTACTATAAGGACACTGAATTGTACAGATTCATCAGTTGTTTCAAGGATTTATATATTCACTTATTTCTTTATTCATAGTCACCTCATTGAAGTCTTGGCATTTGTTGACTGCCTACTGGTTGGGGAATACTAAGCTCTTGGGAGAATACCATAGAGTAGAGTTGGAAGACACAGTCCTGTCCTCAAGGAGTTTGCATTCCAACTGAGCATTCAGTTTACTTATTCTGATTCTGCTGCTGGTAAATATTTATCTTCCCATCTCACCTATTAGATTGTAAGCTCCTAGTGGGGAAGGAATATGTTAGTGTTTCTGGTGTCCTTTTCCAAGCCCATTGCAGGCAGAGGGAACTTTGTTGTATTGTAGGTATTGTACTGTACTTTGTTGTTTTGTACTTTCCCAAGCACTTAGTACAGTGCTCTGCACACAGTAAGTGCTCAATAAATACAACTGAAGGAATGAAATCCTGATGAATACCAATGCTCCTTCTATTACTTCTACACAGTGAGGGAAGAAGAGGTTGGAAAGGTGGATAGCCGTAGAAAACTGAATGCTTAAATAGGAGACTGTGTAAATCAAAATGTACAAAAGTCCTGCAAATGATAGTGACTGCGGAAGAACTGAGGTCTTGCAAAAGGGTTGAAGTGGTAGATGACCTGAGGAGAAGAAAACATGAATCTGGGAAAGTCTCCTGAAGGAGGGGGATAAGCAGAAGAGCTATGAAGTTGGGAAGAGCCAACTTCATATCTATAATGTATTCATATATCTTTACTTTGTTTATTTAGATTAATGTCTTTCTTCCCCTCTAGACTGTCAGCTCACTGTGGGCAGAAACATATCTACCAAGTAATAATTGTGGTATTTGTTAAGGCTTTACTTTGTGCCAGGAACTGTAGAGAAGCAGCTTGGCTCAGGGGAAAGAGCCGGGGCTTGGGAGTCAGAGGTCATGGGTTTGAATTCTGGCTCTGCCACTTGTCAGCTGTGTGACTATGGGCAAATCACTTGACTTGTCTGTGCCTCAGTTACCTCATCTGTAAAATGGGGGTTAAGACTGGGAACCTCACGAGGGACAACCTGATTACCCAGTATCTGCCCCAGCACTTAGAACAGTGTTCTGCACATAGTAGGCGCTTAACAAATACCAACATTATTATTATTACATAGTGCTGGAGTAGATTCAAGCAAGGTAACCAGGTTGGACACAGTAGGTGTCCCACATGTGGCTCACAGTCTTAATCCCCATTTTACAGATGAGGTATCTGAGGCACAGAGAAATGACATGACTTGCCCAAGATCACACAGCAGATCAACTCTGTTATACTGTACTCTCCCAAGCGCTTAGTACGGTGCTCTGCACACAGTATGGGATCAATGAATATGATTGATTGATTTATCAAAGAGCTGAAGTCCGGTGGATTAATGAAGCAGCAGATGAGTCGTGTGGCTGAACACGTAGCTGTCCTACTCAATCAATCATTCATTCATTCATTCATTCAATAGTATTTATTGAGCGCTTACTATGTGCAGAGCACTGTACTAAGCGCTTGGGATGAACAAGTCGGCAACAGATAGAGACAGTCCCTGCCGTTTGACGGGCTTACAGTCTAATCGGGGGAGACGGACAGACAAGAACAATGGCACTAAACAGCGTCAAGGGGAAGAACATCTCGTAAAAACAATGGCAACTAAATAGAATCGAGGCGATGTACAATTCATTAACAAAATAAATAGGGTAACGAAAATATATACAGTTGAGCGGCCAAGTACGGTGCTGTGGGGATGGGAAGGGAGAGGTGGAGGAGCAGAGGGAAAAGGGGAAAATGAGGCTTTAGCTGCGGAGAGGTAAAGGGGGGATGGCAGAGGGAGTAGAGGGGGAAGAGGAGCCCTCTACCCTCTACCCTCTACCCTCTACCCTCTACCCTCTACCACCAATCAATCAGTGGTATTTATTGAGAGCTTACAGTCTGCAGAGTCCTTTTCCACAGTTGGTATACACAATCCCTGCCCTTGAGGAGCTTACAGTCTGCTGTATGCAGAACACTGTAATCAGCACTTGGGAGAGTACAATAGAGTTGGTAGAGATATTCCCTGTCCTTGAGGAGTTTATGTGCTTGGGAGACTACATTTGAGTTGCTGGAGGTATTTCCTGCCTTCAAGGAATTTACAATTTAATGGGGGAACAGAGAATCATTTTACCAAACAGTACTTGGCGCAGACAAGGATACTCTCTCCTGGGCTCACAGATGAACTGTCAAACTTTGACCTTTTTTTTTACAGTATTTGTTAATCAGTTAATCAATCAATGCTTCTTACGGAGTGCTTACTATGGGGAGAGCACTGGGCGAAGTGCCTGGGAAAACACAGTACAACAGAATTAGCAAAAAAGTTCCCTACCCACAGTGAGCTTACTGTCTAGAGATGAGCTTACAATCTAAGTTCTTCCTATGTGTCAGGCACTGACCTAAGCACTAGGGTAGATACAGGACAATTAGGTTGGACACAGTTCATGGTCTAGGTTTTACAGTGAAGAAACTGAGGAACAGCGATATGAAGGGACTTGTCTGAGGTCACACAGCAGACAACTGGCAAAGCAGTGAATAGAACCCAAGTCCTCTGACTCCAGGATCCTGTGCTCTAACAATTAGGCCAAACTGCTCCAGCCCCCTCCCCAACAAAACACAGCCATGCCCAACCTGCAGGCAGCAGCCCTGCCCCCAACAGGGACAATGGAGGTAGACCTGGGCCAATGGAACAGGGGATATTCTGCAGATGATTACACAACTTTTAATGAAATATGAAATGTAAAAAATGTAAAGTTATTTACAAAAAAAATTAATTTTGAAATCTTGGAAAGCCTCCTTTCTGCTACTACTTAGCCATGAAAGAGAGGGTAATGAATGAATGCCATCAGGAAGCAAAGTAGACTAACAGCAACAGCAAAAGCCTGGGAGTCAGAGGACCTGGGTTGTAATCACGGCTCCACGGTTGGCTTGGTGTGTGACTTAGGGTCAATCACTTAAGTTCTCTGTGCCTCAGATTGTGATTAAACTATAAATTAGGGATTTGAAAACCCTGTTTTCCCTTCTACTTGATTGTGAGCCCCATGTGGGAGAGTGACTATGTCCAACCTGATTAGCTTGCATCTATTCCAGTGCCTAGAACAGTGCTTAACTGTTATTATTATTATTATCATTAATAATAACCATATTAACAACTGTAATAATAATATACCAATAACAACAATAATGATAGGCACTCAGGTTCTTGGAAATAGATTGCTGGAGTGCCTCTTTTTCCTGAATTTCACTGATGTTTCCAGTAGTATCTGTGAGAAAGGCATGCCATGTTTATTCATTTGCATTCTCTCTCATCATCTCTATGTCCCCTCTCTCTTTCTCTCTCTTCCTTCCTCTCTTGTAACCTCTTTCTCATTCTCTCTCTTCTTTCCTTCCTTCCTCCTCCCTTTCTCCCTCTCTTGCTCTTCTCTCTCTCCTACAGAGCAAAAATCTCAGTCTTTTAAATCACATTATAACTTTTTTCTTCATTACCATTTGTTCTGCAATCTCCAGCCCAAGACTAGCAAATCAAACACGTTTGCAAGGCTGACTTCTCAAATTTCTCTCGGGTCAGGAAAATATAATACAATTTATTGTCTTCCAGGGACACCAGGGAGAACAGAGAATACTACGTGTTTATACATGGCCCTTGTATCCCTTAGGTAGCCGAATGTGTTAACGTTGAAAGGACAGATCCTTTCTAGAAAGACAATTGCCAAACTCTTTCAGCTAGTCCTGGAAACCTAATGCGCCGGGGGGTTAAGTCTTGGTGATGAGAATTATCATCAGTCAAACAATCAATCAATGATATTTGAGTACTTACTGTGTTTGAAGAACTCCACTAAAGGCTTGGGAGAGTGCAAACAATAGAGTTGGTAGACATGATCCCTGCCCTAAGAGCTTAATTACAGTCTAGTGGGGAAAACAGACATTAAAATAAATTACTGAGAAGGGAAGCAGAAGAGTATCATTGAAGGAATAGAAGTGCTGTAGAGGTTAGGTAACGATATGTTTAAAGGTTACAGGACCAAGTGCATAGGTGACCCAGAAGGAAAGGTGAAATGATAGGTTAGTGAGGGAAGGCTTCCTGGAGGAGATGTGATTTTATTAGGGCAATTAGAGATAAAAGGAATTAGAGATCTCTATGAATATCAAGAGTTAACTTAGCTTCTCACAGTTGGTATCTAAGGCCCTGGAGCAGATCCTCTGTTTGCTCCTCAAGTCCTCTCCCAAATTCAATTCAGCTGAGGGGTGAGAGTGCCCCAGAACCACCTCCCTGTGGCTACAGGGAGATGAGTGACCATGATAGGTCACAGGTCAGAAGTGGAATTCAGATGGAAGAATTGAACTGGAAAGCAGTGAGCACAGTCTTAAAAGTGAACAGTCAGAACAGCCTGAAGAATGAGCACTTAGAGCACTCACTCTAAGCACTAAGAACAGCCTGAGAAGTTACCACCACTTGTGCGGTGAGTACAGCCTGGACAGTGAGTAGAGCCTGAGCAATGAGAACAGCCTGAGAAGTGAGCGTGGACTAGTGCAAAAAGCACAGGCCTGGGAGTCAGAAGACATAGGTTTGAAACCTGTCACTTATCTGCTGTATGACACTGTGCGAGTTGCTTCCCTTCTCTGTACCTCAGTTACCTCATATGTAAAATGGGGGTTAAAACTGAGCCCCATGTGGGACACGTACAGTGGCTTACGTACGTAGCTTGTTTCTATCCCAGCCCATCACACAGTGACTGGAAGCAGTGAGCACAGCTGGGACACTGAGCTCAGCTGAGACAGTGAGCACAGACTTTATCAGGGCCTCAGTATCATTCCTTGCTAGGACTTCTGTTCTCCCTGAGTCAGTTTCAACAATGGCAAGCTCATCTCCTTGATAATAATTGTAGTACTTGTTTGGCCCACTACATTCCAAGCCCTGGGAGAGTTACAAAATAATCACAGCAGACACAGTAATCTTGCTGTGGGCAGGGAATGTGTCTGTTATATTGTCATATCATACTCTCTCAAGTGCTTAGTACAGTGTGCTGCTCTTAGTAATCACTCAATAAATATGACCAACTGACTGACATTCCCTGTCCAACACAGTGCTCACAACCTCAGGAGACTAGGTTTCTAGTTTTTATTTTAGAGGTGAGGAAATTGAGGCCAGGAGAAGTTAAATGACTTGCCCGATGTCACATAGAACGCAAGTGGTAGAGCCAGGCAGAAATAGAACCCAGGCCTCCTGACTCCCAGACTTGTGTTCTTTTTCCTACTTTTCATGGCTATTTCATGCTGAGCTAATTGCTCTTTTTCCTACTTGATTATTATGGTACTTGCTGATCACTTACTATGTTTCAAACACTGTATGAAGCACTGGAAAGATGAGAGATAATCAGATAGGCTATAGTCCCTGTCCCACACAGGGCTTACAGTCTAAGTAGGAGGTAGTAGGATTTAATCTTCATTTTATAGAGGAGCAAAGTGAGGCACAGAGAAGTAATTTGTCTTGCCCAAGGTCACGCAGCAGATAAATGGTGGAGCCGGGATTAGAACCCAGGTCCTCTAACTCCCAGGCCCATGATCTTGCCAGTAGGCCACGTTGCTTCCCTATCCCTTATGTGATATTCTTCTGATCATAGTTACATGTCGCTCACTCTAATCGCAGTTCATTCAAAATCAATGCTTGCATTAAGTAGAAGGAAATTACCCCTGGGTCTCTTAGCCATGCGTCCTTGACAGAAACAGTTGGAAAGCAATGACGTGCTCCCCTTAATGACACATATATGGAAATAGAAAAAGTCTGCTGTCCATTAATCTAATCCTCATAAAATGAGCACACTCAATCTTGAAAATTGCACAGTAACTCCTCACTTGATCAAATTCTGCGATAAATACATTATGGAGATAATTAAGAGATAACACCAGTGAGATAGGATTTAATTCTATGATAATATTCGCTCCTTGCTTGCACCAAATCAAAACAAGTAAAAAAGAAAAGCTAAAGAGGTGTGGGAAGGAACCAAGATCACAGTTTCACATGAGATTCTGATTCCTAGGAAATCCTGGGGATAAAGAGTGTTTAGAATTATTGGATAACCTACATTGAACTTGAATCTAAATTTTTGAACTTGAATATGAATTTCATTCATTCATTCAATCATATTTATTGAGCACTTATTGTGTGCAGAAACTGTACTAAGCGCTTGGAAAGTGCAATTCGACAAATAGAGAAAATCCCTACCCAACAACGGGCTCACAGTTTCGAAGGGGCTTAGTCACATGTTCACACCAGTAACTATATTCACCCAGAACATTCAGTCTGTCACCAAATCCTTTTGGTTCTTCGGGCGACAGCGTCTCTAGAATCCTCTCCTTCCTCTCCACCTCATCTGCTACTATGTTGGTCCAAGCACTTACCATTTCCCTCCTTGACTATTATATCAGCCTCCTCACTGACCTCTCTGCCTCCGGCCTCTCCTTTCTCCAGTCACATTGCTGCCTGGATCATTTTTCTAAAAAAATCCTCTGTGCATGACTCCCCATTGCTCAAAAATTCCTAACGGTTGCCCACCCATCTCGGAAACAGACAGAAACGTAAGTCCACTGGCTTAAAGAACTCAATCAGCTCTCCTCTTCCTACCTAACCTCTTGCCTCCCACTGCAGCCCAACCCTCACAATTTACACCCCTAAAACTAACCTACCTATTCTGCCATGACAGGAAATGTCTTTGATGTTATATTGTACTCTCCCAAGCGCTTAGTACAATGCTTTGCACAACAGTAAGTGCCCAATAAATATGATTAATAATAATTATAATAATAATGATGATGATGATAGCATTATGTGTCAAGCACTGTTTTAAGCACTGGGGTAGATATAAGCTAATCAGGTTGGACACAGTCCCTGTCAAACAGGGGCTCACAGTTATAATCCCCATTTTACAGAGGAGGGAACTGAGGCACAGAGAAGTGGAGTGACTTGTCCAAGGTCACACAATGGAAGAGTGGAAGAGCTGGGATTAGAACTCAGGTCCTTCTGACTCCCAGGCCTGAGCTCTAGCCACTAAGCCATGCTTCGATCTCATCTATCTTGCCATCGACTCTTTGTTCAACCCCCACCTCCTGCCTGGAACTCCCTCTCCCTTCATATCTGACAGACCACCACTCTCCCATGTTCAAAGTTCTACTAAAGTCATATCTCCTCCAGGAAGCATTTCTGAACTAACCTCTCATCTCCCCACCTTATTCTCTCTCCCTTCTGCATCACCTATATCTTGGGTCTCTACTCCGTAAGGACTTTGATACTAACCTCAATTCAATCCCCACAGGATTTATGTCCAGACCCTTTCCCCTCTCTGTTATTTATTTTAATTTCCAATTCCCCCAACTAGATTTTAAGGTCCTCGAAGGCAGGGATAAGGTCTACCAACTCTATTGTACTCTCCCAAGCCTTTCATACAGTGCTCTGCACACAATAAGCACAAAGTAATTATCACTGATTGGCTGAAATGTCACTATCCCTATAATCCCACCAGTCAGTTAATCAGTCAACCAATCAATCGTATGCACTGAGTGATTAGTGTGTGCAGAGAACCGTACTAAGCTCTTGGGAAAGTACAGTATAAAAAATCGGTAGATATGATACCTGTCCAAAAGGAGTTTACAGTCTGCAGGGGGAGACAGACATTGAAATAAATTACAGATAAGGGAAATGGTAGAGTAAAAGGATATTTACAGAAGTGCTTGGGACTGGCCTGACAATTATAATAATAATAATATAATACCTATCATAATAACTGGGTAATTTTTAAGCAGTTCAGTAATAATGATGACATTTGTTAAGTGCTTACTGTAAGTGCCAAGCACTGTACTAAGCAGTAGGGGGAATAGAAGCAAATCAAGCTAGACACAGTCCCTGTCCCATGCGGGGCTCACAGTCTCAATCTCCATTTTACAGATGAAGTAACTGAGGCATAGAGAAATGAACTGACTTGCCCAAGGTCACACAGCAGACAAGTGGTGGAGTCGGCATTAGAACCCATGACCTTCTGTCTCACAGGCCCTTGCTCTATCCACTAGGCCAGCCTGCTTCTCATGTAGCAGTTACTACGATCCAAGTGCTGAGGTAGATACAATTTAATGAAATTGGATACAGTTTCTTTCTTACAGAGGGCTCACAGAGGAAGAGGGAGAACAAATATTCTTGTTTTTCTGATTAATAAACTGAGGCACAGAAAAGTTAATTGACTTACCCAAGGAGTAAGGCAAATGGAGGAGCTTCGATTAGAATACAGGTGATCTGGTTCCTTTTCCACTGCTTTGCTAAAGACGCACATATGTTTCCAGGCCCATTCTGTTCATTAGTCTGGCATCCATACAGTGTCCTATTGGTTCTAATTGTAACAGCAAACACAAAGTAGGCTCACTAGAAAGAATGTTCAGGAGCTATCTGGTGGAGTTTCAGAAAATATTTTACAACCTTAAAGTCCTACAGAGTGATGTCACCGTCTCCTCCAATCCAATTTATCATTTCAGAACACAGAATGTCATTCTGAGAATTCTGATTGATTTCAAGGGATTTCTCGGCTACAGTTGCACATCCTCAATTATCCTAATGCACTCGGCTATACACACCAGCAAGAGAAATGCAGTCTCCAAGTAAGACGACGACACGACCTTCTGGAAAATTACTTGAGAGACGCTCGATAAATGGCATTTTCGAATACATGCGGATCCTCTCAAACATTAGATGATTTCGTAGATGATTGACCCGCAGCTGCTAAATATAGAGGTGAAAGTCATCAGGGGGCCAGGCACATGTCGAAAATATTCTAGCGGGGCCAGTTATTACTCAGCCGATGGTGTTTCTAGGGGCATTTTTTTTCTTCCTACACCAACCATGCAGATTCTGCCATGTTTCAACTTTCCCTCTTCTCTTTCCCCCCTTAACCCTCTATGGGCTTCTCAAATTTCCTGCCCTGGCCTGTGGCACTCTGGCACTAGGTAGATACCAGATAATAGAAATTGTAACTGTGGTATTCGTTAAACACTTACTATGTACCAGACACTGTACTAAGCACGGGGATGGATAGAAGCCAATCAGATTTGACACAGTCCCTGTCCCTTGAGGGGCTCACGGTCTCAATCCCCATTTTACAGAAGAGATAACTGAGGAACAGAGTAGTGAAATGACTTGCCCAAGGTCACACAGAAGACATCTGCTCTAGCCGGGATTAGAACCCAAGATCTTCTGACTCCCAGGCCCATGCTATATCTGCTAGGCCATGCTGCTTCTCTAATCAAGCCCCACACAGGGCTCACGGTCTAAGTAGTATTGAATCCCCATTTTGCCAGTAAGGGAACGGAGGCACAGAGAAATAAAATGATTTGCCCAAAATGATTTGCCCAAGAGATATGACAGAACCAAGATTAGAGCTCAGGTCCTCTGGCTGGAAAGGTTTTGGGCAGGAAACATGTCTACCAACTCTGTTTCACTGTACACACCCAAGCACTTAGTACAGTCATCTTTACATGCTAAGTACTCAATAAATATCACTGATTGATGTAAAAATTGATTGTTGGGGGTTTCTGCAGCACCCCAGCATCTGGCCAAGATTTTCATTCACCATTTGCAGAAAATCCACTCTGAAGCCTGCAACAGGGTTTCAAAAATTTTCCCGAAAGGTGCTCTTCTTTTTTTTTTGAGCTGTCTGCACTTCCCAGTCAATCAATCGTAGTAGAGTGCTCTGCACAGAGCAAGTGCTCAATAAATATGATTGAATGAATTTACTGTACACTTACTATGTGCAGAGCACTGTACTAATCGCTTGGGAGAGTACAACAGAATTAGTGGACACCTTCTGGATGTGTTTTCTCTTTGTCTCCCCAAGAACTCCACAAGGACAATTTCCCAAAGTCGATTTCGGATAGCATGTTTTTCTGGTCTCAAAATGTCCCAGCTCCCAGGCTGACTCCTGGGAAACTCTTTTTCATCAGTGACTTCCACTTTGTTGTCCCAACTTCTTTTGGAATTGCATGGAAAAAGTGGGTCTTAATATCATAATGTCCTCACTAATCCACGGGAATTAAGGATGGATCTCCAGAGCTCAATTTGGTTCTAATTAGAATCTGACAATAAAATCTCCACCGAGAAAACCGTAAGGTTTAATTAATCAAGCTTCCCACCCAGTCCATATTAGTTCCATATTATTATGCCTTTAATATAAATATCAATATAAAAAGGATTATGTGTCTTTAGTTTTATATCATGAACACCTATCTGTTCTTCTGGAAAGATTAGATGGAAATCACTTAAGCACTATGGGTCGTTCCCTCCCTATTGAGGCTTTGGGGAGCTCTCCAGGAACTGATGGGAAAGTATACTCCTTACTCTCATAACAGGAAAACACAGTTTAGAATATATGTGCCTGTTGATATTTCTTTTTTTTTTATGAAGGAAAAGAGAACACACCACACAAACACACACACATGCACAAACCTCTCAGTATATGCACAAGCTCTACCATTTATCAAAATCACAAGAGCTTCAGGGTCAATTGGATATTCCATTTTTCTTGTGTTTCTGGTTCTGTTTTTTTCTTCTGTTTTGTTTTTTTTTATCCTGCAGGTGTCCCAGTATATGCTGCATTGTAAGCTGATTAATTTTCTCTATTTTGGCACAGAAGCACTTTTAACTCAATTTGTTTTAGTATGGTATTTCAAATTGTAGCTTTTTACAGCCAGGCAAGCATTTTGAGTTTAAAAAACGTGTTTCTTGCAGGGCATTATTTTCAGGGTTTTATCATGTAAACAGACATGAGTTGGATACTCCAAAAGGGAAAATAGAAAACTTCCATCTGATCAATTCAGAATTAAGTCCCACTGTCTAATCTAATATTGGTGCCTCTTCTACCAAAGACTGTGAACAAGTAGAAAACACTGTCTGGGGTACTGGGGATTTTTTTTCTCTTTCTTTCTTCATTCAAAATCATTTATATTGGTAAGGTATGTGGTGGGGAATCACCCTGCTTTTGGAAATCTTTCTTGATTTCTTATAAGGCTGTGTCTGTGCTGTTCTCTCCATTGGAAAAGAGTAAGGAAGGCTCTGAAACAGTGTGGAGTAGAGGAAAGACCACAGGTCTGGGAGTCAGAGGACCTAGGTTCTAATCCCGGTTACCCACATGTCTGCCGGTTGCCTTGGGCAAATTACCTAACTTCTCTCTGCCCTTAGTTTCCTCATCTACAAAATGGGAATTCAATACTTGTTCTCCTTCCTGGTTAGACTGTGATCCCCAAGTGGGAACTAAACATCTGTATCTACCTCAGTGCTCAGTATAGTGCTTGGAAAATACCACAGTTATTGTTATTAAGTCCTCCCCAAATATAATCATTGCCAGTTTGACATTTCGCTCCCCTTCTTAAACAACTCCAGTGGTTGCCTATCAACCTCCACTCCAAATAAAAACTCCTCACTCTAGGCTTCAAGGCTCTCCATCACCTTGCCCCTTCCTACCTCTCCTCCCTTCTCTCTTTCTACCGCCCACCCCGCACGCTCCGCTCCTCTGCCGCCCACCTCCTCACCGTCCCTCGGTCTCACCTATCCCGCCGTCGACCCCTGGGCCACGTCCTCCCTTGGTCCTGGAACGCCCTCCCTCCTCACCTCCGCCAGGCTAATTCTCTTCCCCTCTTCAAAACCCTACTTAAAACTGACCTCCTCCAAGAGGCCTTCCCAGACTGAGCTCCTCTTCTCCCTCTACTCCCTCTACCACCCCCCCCTTCACCTCTCCGCAGCTTAACCCTCTTTTCCCCCCATTTCCCTCTGCTCCTCCCCCTCTCCCTTCCCATCCCCTCAGCACTGTACTCGTCCGCTCAACTGTATATATTTTCATTACCCTATTTATTTTGTTAATGAAATGTACATCGCCTCGATTCTATTTATTTGCCATTGTTTTTATGAGATGTTCTTCCCCTTGACTCTATTTATTGCTATTGTTCTCGTCTGTCCGTCTCCCCCGATTAGACTGTAAGCCCGTCAAACGGCAGGGACTGTCTCTATCTGTTGCCGACTTGTTCATTCCAAGCGCTCAGTACAGTGCTCCGCACATAGTAAGCGCTCAATAAATACTATTGAATGAATTACCGGACTATAATAATATAGTTAAGCACTTACTACATGTCAAGCACTGTACTAAGCACTGGGGTAAATACAAGACAATGAGGTTGGACACAGTCTTTGATTCACATAGGGCTATAAGTAGCAATACAGCTCGTTGCGGGCAGGGAATGTGTCTGTTTATTGTTGTACTGTATTCTCCCATGTGCTTAGTACAGTGCTCTGCACCCAGTAAATGCTCAGTAAATATGACTGACTGACTGAATAAATGAATGAATGCAGACAAATGTTGTGGGAAGCTGAGACACTCAACTGTATATTTCTGTCAGAAAACCCAAAAAACAAAAGACTCTCAAGCCCTTAATATTAAGAAGTTCCTTAATACACAATTATCTGAGTAATTATAAGCTCTCCTCTTGACTCACATAGGCACAGCCCAAACAGAAGGGAAAACTTAAGAAAGAGGACACTAATCTACCTCTCCATTCTCAAGAAGTGTGGAAAACCCTGGAAAATGGAGCCTCCTCTGCATGCCAAGTGCAAAGTTCAGGCTGCCAAGAGTTACTCGCTTCAGTTCTTTTCTTAGAATGTCACTTCAGTCTGGGGTCCGATAAAAGTTGAAGAGATTACCCACAGCAACATGGTGAGACATGAAACAATGGCTTTTCACAAGTAGCAGAAACAGGCTTTTCAGAGTTTCTACTAAATACCAAAATACAAATAGACCATGGCCAGGCTCGCCTCCCACCAATTCTAGAGTCAGCCTGGATTCAGGAACATGTCTAGGTTTATATAATACTAAATGTAGCATCTGTTGAGCACTCACTTGTGTGCCAGGCACTCTTCTAAGTGCTGGGGTATACAAGATAATCGGGTTGGGCAAAGTCCCTGTCCCACAATAGGGCGTACAGTCTTAATCCCCATTTTACAGATGAGGGAACTGAGGCACAGAGAAGTGAAGCGATTTGCCCAAGGTCACACAGCAGACAAGTGTGCTAGCCTGGAGGGGAGCAGAAGCTGTGGGCTCTTCCGCCATTGACTTGCCCCACCAACCGCCCATTATCTTCTCCTCAAAGCACCTTTCCCTGTCTCCCTACAACACCCCTTCCTTTCCCTCAAATGCCCCCCCCACACACACACACATAGGCAGGGTTTCATGACAAGCCTGAGAAGCAGCGTGGCTAAGTGGAAAGAGCACGGGCTTTGGAGCCAGAGGTCATGGGTTCAAATCCCGGCTCTGCCACTTGTCAGCTGTGTGACTGTGGGCAAGTCACTTAACTTCTCTGTGCTTCAGTTACCTCATCTGTAAAATGGGGATTAAGACTGTAAGCCCCACGTGGAACAACCTGATTCCCCTGTGTCTACCCCAGCACTTAGAACAGTGCTCTGCACATAGTAAGCATTTAACAAATACCAACATTATTATTATGACAGATGGGTGCATTCTGTGCTAGCACACATTAATCAGGAGAAATCCTTCAAGACAATCAGGCAAAGGAGAGGTTTATATCAGCTCCTGATGGATCATCTTCAAGGTTTAAATCATTAGGTCTCCTGGTCTTGAGACCAGAGGAAGAGGGAGGCGGGACTTGCCCCTAGGGGAGACCCGGTGGCTGGAACAGGGGGATGGGATCCTTAATGGGGACACTTATGGTTTCCTCTGTCGGATCAGGGGTGGGGCAGGTGCAAATGAAAGCATCTCTGCCCTGGTCCCTCAGGCGGGATCATGCCTTCCTAGGGCATTTCCCTCCGCATCCCCCGGCCCCCAGGGCTGTGGTTCCTCCAGGGGTCAGAGAGGCCTTACCAGCGGGAGCAGGGCAATGGGATCATTGGTGCGACTGGAGAATGGACCATCTTCCACAGATGCATGTAGCAGGTGGGCATCAGCCCAATGTCAGCTCATGTCGTATGTATGGCAGATGTCAATCATAGGGGACCTGGCATGGATTCGTTCATATTATATAGTATAAGGGAAGCATTATGGCCTAGTGGAAAGAGTACAGGTCTTGGAGTTAAAGGCCCTGTGTTCTAATCCCAGTTTCACTAATTGTCTGCTGTATAACCTTGGGCAAGTTGCTTAACTTCCCTGTGTCTCAGTTACCTCACCTGTAAAATGGGGCTATAAGACTGTGAGCTCCATGTGAGAAGTGGACCGTATCCATGCTTCTATCTACCCCAGCGTTTAGTATAGTGTCTAGCACATAGTAAACATTTAACATATACCATTAAAAAAAAAGGACAACCCCTTCAAATCTGAATTGGTATATCTGATAGGCGGCCCAGATAAATTCAAAAGCCAACCAAATGTCTCTTAGGCAGATCACGGACCCCAGAGCACCAACCTGAGATTGGCTGGCCCGGACTGCAAGCTCCCTGTGGGCAGGAATCCTGTCTCCCAACTCAATTGGATTGTACTCTCCCAAGCACTTAGAGCAGTGCTCTGAAAACAGTAAGCGCTAAGTAAATACCATTGACTGATTAATTTTACCTAGAACGAAGACTAAGGAACAAACTCTAAGAAATGGAAGCATCAGGTTTGGGCCCAAACAACAATACACAAACACACACACACACATACACACACACACACACATATATAAACACATCCTCTCTCTTTTGCTCTCTCTCTCCCTCTCTCCCTTCCTTCCCAGCAAAAAAGGTAGGGAGCACCAGGTTACAAATCTCCTGGTAATAGATTGCACTGGAGCCAGGAGAATGGAGATACCCAGAGAATGCTGTTGACCAAGTGCTGTGTCCTTAACATAGTGGATAGAGCAAGGGCCTGGGAGACAGGAGGTCATGGGTTCTAATCCCAACACTTGTCTGGTGTGTGACCTCGGCCATGTCACTTCCCTTTTCTGGGCCTCAGTTACCTCATCTGTAAAATCAGGATTGAGACTGTGAGCCCCACATGAGACAGGGACTATGTTCAACCCAATTTGCTTGTATCCATCCCAGCACTTAGTAGAGTGCCTGACACACAATCAGCACCTAACAAATACCACAATTATTATTACTGTCCTCTCCTTCTTCCTCTTGCCGTACCTACCCTGCCCTTCCCCTGATGCCTTCTTTGTTCACCAGTAAAACCTCCCAGCATCCTCATCCTTCCTGCACAGGGTTCTAGGGGGGCGGTGCTGGGCATCTTCACAATACCACTTTTGAAGTTCATCCTGCCTTTAATTTGTCTATATTTGAACCTGGATTCCCTCAATTAACTTGCAGCAAATCAATCAATGTATCAGTAGCATTTACTGCTGCAGGGAGAACACTGTACTAAGTAACTTCAAGAGAACTATGAAATTACAAGACACAATTTCTGCCCTCAAGGACTTTTATCACCTGGCATGTGAGATGGACACTGAAATAAATTACAGCAAGAGGAAGTGACAAAGTTTAGAAGAAATTTCCATCAGTGTTATGGGGACTGTGGTAACTCAAGCGTTCAGGTGGTGTAGAAGGGTTAAAGTAGCAGATGGGACTGTGAAATGAGGGGATTAGAGTTACTTGGGGAAGACCTGTTGGAATAGATGTGGTCTTAGAAGGGCTCTGAAAATGGGGAGAGTTATGATTTGCCACATGCTGATAGTGATAATAATAATAACGATGGTGTTTGGTAAGCACATACTGTGTTCCAGGCACTGTACTTAGCATGCAAATTAGACTCAGTCCTGTCATAAAAGGGGGCTCACAGTCTAAGAGGGAGAGAGAACAGATATATGATCCCCATTTTACAGATGAGGAAACTGAGGCACAGGAAGTTAAGTGACTTCCCACAGTCACTCAGCAGGCAAATGGCAGAGCTGGGTTTAGAACCCAGGTCTCCTAATTCACAAAACCCATGCTCTTTCTACAAGTCCAGTAGTAACAGGAGAGGAGAGAAAAAGGCAGTTGAATAAGTTGGCTTGAGTGGAATGAAGATGGCCAGCTGGGCCACACTGGAAGATAGTGGATAATCAGGAGGGAGATAACTTATTGGGCTTTTAGAGCAGAAAACTAAATAAAGAGGGTAAGTGAGCAGGCTTTGATTGATATAAAAGACATTTGTTTGGATTACAAATACGTCTGGGCATCCTATCAGATCTCTCAACCCCTAGTAGAGTCAAAACAATTCCTAAATAATTGAACATGGGAGAAGGGGATTATTTATTTTTAAATTTCCTCCCCCCATCTGCCCTTCCTCTACCCATCCCTCCACCAGTTGAATGAGTGGGCCACCCCTGAACTGGGTTTCCAAGGTGGTCAGCTTGGGTCCCTTCCAGAAAGATCCCTCTCCCTCTTCCCTGTCACAGCCCTCTGGTGGTAAAATCTCTTGATTCCATAATTTAAGCAATTCATCCGAAGCTAATGTGATCAGAAGATCACCTCAAAGGAGTTTGCCTGATGAATGTTGCCCAATCCATCATGGAACCAATAAAGACTCATGGCCAAAGTGGTCTGGGAGCATAGGGAATTGAAGTGAGGAAGATCTGCTGCAGCTCGTCTAGCTCTATTAAGCCACTTGAAGCTAGATGAATTATTGTTATTCCTACCTTATTATTATTATTTTATATTTCTTCCATTCACTTCTCTAAGATTATTTTCATTACCCAGAGGGTCATGGATCTCTCTCTGTGAGATCTAAAATATTGCCTCTCAGCAACTTCCCCACTGAAAAGTAGAAATTTCAATAATTCCTGTAAAGATCAACTCAGCCAGCCAGTTTTTACTTGATGATTAGGCGACAGTGGGGCTTCAAGTGAAGTTCAGATATTTCTCTCATCTTTTTGACTTTCAGTAATCAACTGCCCTAACTAGGAAACTTATGAACCAGAAAAAAAAATTAAAACCCAACTCCTTGATGAATATCTGAAAGTGGTAACCTGTAAATTCCCTGTGTTCTCTTAACCACAACATAATCATTCCCAATTGAGTCTGGATTCATCCTTTCCTTCCAATAACAAAATGTGGCATTTACATTTACATTTCTGACCTGTAATTTATTTTAGTGTCTATTTCCCCCTCTACATAGTAAGCTTCTCAAGGGCAGTGTCTAGTAATAGTGTCTAATAATAATAATTATTATTATTATTATCAACAATAATAATAGTGGTATTTGTAAAGCACTTACTGGGCACCAGGGTCTGTACTAAGCATTGGGGTGGATACAAGCAAATTGGGTTGGACACAGTCTCTCTACCACATTAAGACTCACAGTTTTAATCCCTATTTTAAAGATAAGGTAACTGAGGCCCAGAGAAGTGAAGTTACTGTCCCAAGGTCACATAGCAGACATGTGGCAGAGTCGGGATTAGAATCTGGGTCCTTCTAACTCCCAGGACCTGCCTGTATCCACTGGGTGACACTATCCCAAAGGCTTAGTCCAGACTGTGAACTCAATGCTCTAGACTCTAAGCTAGCTGTAGGCAGGGAATGTGGCCTTTATTTTGTTATATTATACTCTCCCAAGCACTTACTACAGTGCTAAGCACATAGTAAGTGCTCAATAAATATGACTGAATGACTGATTGCTCTTCACAGAGCAGGCATTCCTAAATATGATTGATTGACTGACACTGATTGAAGTTTGGTTTTTGTTACAGAGAAAGCTCAACATTTCCATTTAATTGCTTTTCCCCCCATGATGTCGGTGTCAGTTGTTTACTAGTTGTTTCTGGGCTCCGCTGTGAAGAGGCTAATGTGGAACCAAACAATTACTCCTTTGTGGTATTTTCTGTCTCTTTCATGTCTTTATGGTCTATACTGTGTTGTAAGGATCTTCGGAAATCTTTCCTCAGCCCCATTAGCTAGTGGGGGATAAAGCACTGGGCCATGGAACAGAGTCATTTGTTACTCTCAGAATATGTCTTTTTTCACTATATTAGGAATGACTGGAGGGTGACTCTCTCTGGGAAAAAAAAGCAAAAAAACTGTGCAGCTGAAGTTTTCCATAGGCAAAGCTACTTGTGATTAAATCCATTTGCACCCTTTTTAGAAATGCCTGACTGATTGCTTTAACCACTTCTCCAGAAATATTGACTGTTTCACAGGCTGTGTCTTCTCCCCAGGTACCCATAACACATAATCCTTGGCAAAATTACTAAAGGAATCATTTCTATGGCCCGGAAGACGGGCTGTTCTGCTGGGAGAACTCCATTATTTCTTAGCTCAACTATACTGCTGTCACATTAAACATGTGGTTGGTCCACGGTTCTCTTAGATGAGCCTCCCCTAGCCCCTTTAGGAGCGATGGACTCCCAGAGCAGACCCAGCCACCATTGAGAATGCATCTGACAGAGACGGATACCCCAGAAAAATCATTCTGGGTTATTCAATCAAATTTATTGAGTGATTACTGTATGCAAGTACTGTTCTAAGTGCTAGGGAAAGCACAATATAACAATAAATAGACACATTCCCTGCCCACAATGAGCTTCCAGTCTAGAGAGGGAGAAAGACATGAATATAAATGAATAAATTATAGTTTTTTGATGGTACTTGTTAAATGCTTACCATGAATAAGAGTGCTGTACTAAGCGCTAGGCTAGATGCAAGTTAGGTTGGATGCAATCCATGTCCCACGTAGGGCTCACAGTTCTAATTCCCATTTTAGAGATGATATTTCTGAAGCAAAGAGAAGTTAAATGATTCGCCCAAGGGCATACAGCTATGTACAGCTATGTACATAAGTGCTGTGAAGCTGAGGCGGGGATGAATAAAGGGAACAGTCAGGCCGACACAGAAGGGAGTGGGAGAAGAGGAAAGATGGGTTTAAAAAAAATGGTGGTATTTGTTAAGCGCTTACTATATGCGGAGCACTGTTCTAAATGCTGGGGTAGATACAGGGTAATCAGGTTGTCCCACTTGAGGCTCACAATCTTAATCCCCATTTTACACATGAGGTAACTGAGGCACCAAGAAGTGACTTGCCCAAAGTCATACAGCTGACAGGTGGTGGAGCTAGGATTAGAACCATGACCTTTGACTCCTAAACTCGTGCTCTTTCCACTGAGCCATGCTGCTTCTCAGGTTTAGTCAGGTTTAGTAAGGGAAGGTCTCTTGGAGGAGATGTGCCTTCAATTAAGGATTTGATGGTGGGGAGAGTCATTACCTGTTGGATATGGGGGGGGGGGGGGGGGGCGTTCCAGGCCAGAGGCAGGACATGGGCAAGAGGATGGCAGCGAGATAGATGCGATTGAGCTACAGTGAGAAAGTTAGCATTAGTGGAGCGAAGTGTGCTGGCCGGATTGTAGGACATTAATGAGGTGAGGTAGGAAGGGGCAAGATGATAGAGTGCTTTAAAGCTGATAGTATGGAGTTTCCGTTCGATGTGGAGGTGGATGGGCAACCACTAGAGCTTTTTTGAGGAATGGTGAAACATGGTTCAGCTTAAGCCCAGGACCCCCTCAATGATCCCGAGGAGACTGAACCTAGAGCCCGGCTCTGGTTGACCTGGGAGACTATTGCTGCTCCCTCATGGTGGTGATAACCCCGACAAAACCACAGCTTTCTACCAGCTCTAGAGGCACTTCAACTTGGCAAGTTCCTGAGGATCATCCTGATGGGATATAGCAAGGGAAGGACAGATGCTACTTGAGGCTGCTCCAGGTCATGGGGCATTTCCCATGAGAAGAAGCGTGGCCTAGTAATAATGATAATAATAATAATTGCCTTAATTACTAGGTGCTTACTATGTGCCAGACACTCTATTAAGTGCTAGAGTAGATACAAGGTAATTGGGTTGGACACAGTCCCTGTCCCACATTGGGTATGCAGTCTTAATCCCCATTTTACCGCTGAGGTACCTGAAGCTCAGAAAAGTAAAGTGAGGTCACACAACAGACAAGTGGCAGAGTCAGGATTAGCACCCAGGTCCTTCTGACTCTCAGGCCTGTGCTCTATCTATTAGGCAATACTGCTTCCTTAGTGGAAAGAACACAGCCCTGGGGTCAGAGGACCTGGATTCTAAATCCCAGCTCTGCCACTTACCTCCTGTGTGTCCATAGGGAAGTCACTTCATTTCTCTGTGCCTTAGTTCCCATATCTGCAGAAAGGGGATTTAATAGCTATTCTCCATCCTACTTAGACTGTGAGCTCCACTTGGGACCTGACTACCTTGTAACTACCCCAGCACTGAGTATAGTATTTGGCACATACTTAACAAATACCACAATTATTTGTAACAGAAGTAGACTATAAGGCAGTGTCTCTCTGTTCTAGCACTGGTCAGTGCCTGAATTCTTGCCTCCCTAATTAGTAGGGCCCAAGGTTGCCCTAGGCTCCACAGCCCAGCAAATGTTCAAGGTGCCTGGCTTCTGAATGGAGCTCCTGGGGATTGACTTTGTAAGATATCTGGGTTGTAGCCAATATGGCATGTTTTCGAACCCTCTGAACAGCTCTAGTCAGGTGAGGGAATTTCAGGGAAGAAAAGGACCCAAACTGTACAACTACACTAGCAAAGGGGCTGGTTTGCCAACATTTCCCGGAGGCCTTTGAGGCATTCTGGGAAGACTTTGCCTTCTCTCTAGCTCATAGGTGGATCCCTATAATGACAACTGGGTGGGCCTGGAAAGGTGCTTAGTTTCCCTCCTACATAGACAATGAGCCCCATGTGGGAGAGGGACTGTGTCCAGATTGATCAATATGTATCTACCCCAGTGCCTGGCATATAGTAAGCATGTAACAAGTTCCATAAGTAAGTATTGTTATTATTATTATTTTTATTGCTATTATTTGGAATCATCCCAAAGGCTTGACTCTCTGTGAGCTGCTTCCACCCCACTTGTTAGCTGTCTTCCTCTTTTAAAAATTGACAATGTTCCCCCAAAACACCAGGAATTTGTTCACCTCCTAGCTTGTCGGGATTGTAGTAGAGGCCCCAGGGCTGATGCCATGCCCTGGTGCAAATTAAGCCCTGCTTGTGCAAGATCAATAGGAGGACAGCAGATATGATTTAATAACATTAAATAATAATAATAATAATAATAATGGTATTTGTTAAGCACTTACTATGTATCAAGCACTGTTCTAAGCTCTGGAGTAGATAAAAGGTAATCAGGTTGTCCCAAGTGGGGCAGATGAGGTAACTGAGGCACAGAGAAGTTAAATGACTTGTCCAAAGTCACACAGGAGACAAGTGGAGGAGTTAGAATTAGAACCCAGGACCTTCTGACTCCCGGCCCGGACTCTTTCCACTAAGCCACACTGCTTCTCTAGATTGCAAGCCTACCAGAGACAGGGAATACATCTTTTCTTCCACTGTCTGTTCCCAGCGACTTAAGATATTGTTTTATAGCCAGGAGGGGCTTGAAAAATGCTGTTGATGAGGGTGAAAAGGAGGAGAGGGAGAACAAAGAGAAGGGGTTAGAGACAGAGATCTAGGTGCAGCCGTCCCTGCCCACCATGAACTAGAGGTGACCTTGTGGGTCTCCTGAAAATGCCTGAATCCCTAGGGAATGACCTATTAGTGTTATTCCACCAGTTGCCCTTGGCTTAGGTTTGCTATTGTGGAGAGGCAGAGAAGAGTCCATAGCTGAGAGACTGAGAGCCCAGCTCTGAGAATGGAAGAAAGGAAGAAGAAGAAAATGGAAAAGGGGAAATCAACTTCACTACCACCCAGGCATCTAGAGATATGATGCTGCCCTCAGAATTGGGAGCAGAGGAAAAAAGAATAGGAATGCAAATGCTCGAAAAACAACAGAATAAAGTACCCAGTAGCCCGAGGCATCTAAGCCAGAGAGCAGTAGTGGAGAAGCAGTGTGGCCTAGTGGAAAAAGAATAGGCCTGAGAGTCAGAGGACCTGGGTTCGAATCCTACCTCTGCCACTGTCTGCTGTGTGACCGTGGGCAAGTCATTTTACTTCTCTGTACCTCAGTTACCTCATCTGTAAAATGGGGATAAGATACCTGTTCTCCCTCTTACAGTGTGAGCCCTGTGTGGAACAGGCACTATGTCCAACCTGATAACTTGTTTCTACCACAGTGTTTGACACATAGTAAGAGCTTAACAAATATCATAAAATAGTGAGGGGTGCCTGGGCATAGTGAGAAACAAAGTGCTCTGCACATAGTAAGTGCTCAATAAATATGATCAAATGAATTGAATGAATGAAAGTTGTACAGGTACTCTTTAAACTCTATACCACTAATTGGACATTTGAAGAGCCAACAGGTGGATACGGTAATACTGGTTCTTTCATAGAGATATTGCAAATCCGTTTCTACTCCAGGAAAGATAGCCTTTGCCAAAGATCAGAAAGATACAGCTTCAGTCTACACTTCTTACCTCCACTGAAACCCAAAGGCACAAGCAGGAAGACAAGCAGGAAACCAAGAAAGGTGTTGGATGGTTATTATATACTAAAAAGTGTTTACTTTGGCCCCAAATGAAATTATCTGTTATAAATATAATAAAAATGATAATTATAATGTCATTTGTTAAGCTCTTACTATGTATCAGACACGGTAGTAAGGACTGGGGTGGATACAAGCAAATTGGGTTAGACACAGTCCCAGACACACATGGAGGGCACAGTCTCAAACCCCATTTTACAGATGAGGTCACTGCACAGAGAAGTGACTAGGCCAGGGTCACACAGCAGACATGTGGCAGAGCCAGGACTAGAACCCATGATCTTCTGAATCCCAGGCCCGTGCTCTATCCACTACTCCATGCTTTACCTGTGTCCTTTGACTTAGTTATTCTGAAGACTGATAAAAAGGCAGTTCCCACCCAAACCATCAGCCATAGTAAAATCCAAGATGATCCCTCCTGAAAAACAAACAGACCCTAACTCTCTTGGGAAAGCAAAAGATTTGTTAGCTAAGTAAACATGCTGCTAACAGTGCCATTTAACATCCACAAACATTTCAACTACTGAACACTGTTGGTTTGTTCAGGTCAAATTGGAGGAAAATATGGACATACAAACCCATCTGTTTTATATTCTCGACACCATTCAAGAGACACACTGCTTCCTGTCCTATTGTTAATGCATCGTGGGTCTGCTCGGCAGGCAGCAGAGGAAAGGGATTATTTCATGTGCATACTAAGTTAAGGTAAATTTTGCTTTGGGTTCCCCCTGCAGCCATTGCTGAGAGGTGACTGAAAAGCCGGAAGAAGAGGAAGATGGATCAGAGTCCCAGGTGAAAAATCTTTCCTGTTTTTTCCCTAGGTTTGATAACCACACAACCCTGCATTTCCCACACCATCCATCTGCTATTTCTGATGAAAAACAGTAAGATTTAGAATGGAAGAAGAGCTTCGCAAAATGAGTCCTGGTGTTAGGATGGAGAGATTAAAATACAAGCACAACATTTTCATTTTGATTTGTTATTAAATTTTTCTCAAATGTAGATGAAGAAATGATATTTATTAATCCCTTTCAATGGGTGGAGCCCCATCTTGAGCCAGTCAGTCGTATTTACTGAGCACTAACTGAGTGGAGAGCACTTTACTAAGCAGTGGGAAGAGGTCGCTATGACAATATAACAGACATATTCCCGGACAATAGCGACCTTATGGTTTAGAGCACTGGGAAGATGTTCAAAGGCACTACTTGGACACAGTGTGGCCCAGAGAAGTGAAGTGACTTGCCCAAGGTCACATAGCAGACTGGTGGCAGAGCTGGGATTAAAACCCAGATCCTCGTGCCCAATGTGGTATAAAAGGTCTCTGCTGGAATGAACCCATAATGGCTAAAGCACAGGTCTGGGTGTCAGAAGGTCTTGGGTTCTAATTCTGACTCCACCACTTGTATGCTGTGTGACCTTGGGCAAGTCGATTCACTTCTCTGTGCCTCAGTTACCTCATCTGTAAAATAGGGATTGAGACTGTGAGCCCCACATGGGACAGGGACTGTGTTCAAGCAGATTTGTTTTCATTCACTCTTATGCTTAGTACAGTGCCTGGCACAGAGTAAGCACTTAACATATGTTATTGTTATCATTATTATCATTATTATCCAAGATCCTTTTGCCCAAGGTGGCACAACAGGTCTGTGCTGGAAAGAACCCTGAGATCTCTTGACTCCCAGATTCTTGCTCTTTCCAAGAGACCAACGGCTGTCATTGACTCCTGCATGTCAAGCATCTTTGCAAGCAAAACATCTTTGCATGCATTACACAGTATGCTGCACCCCTGCACTCTTGGCCCCAGAGAGAACATGCCTGGCAGGTTGGGAGAATGCAAGCAGCCTTGAGCAAAACACCAGCACGATACGCAATTCGTCCATTCGGGTACACAGTTCGGAAACAGATCCGAGGTTCATCCATCATTCTTGACGGGAGAGTTTATCATCACCTCATTAAGTGGACACTGTTCAATGTCTCTCTCACAGTGCCTGATAGCCAAAGGGGCTACAGCCCACGGCGGACAGTAATTAGGATGAGATGGTGGCATTCATACTACGTTGGGTTTACAGACTTTGCTCTTCTGCTCCACAGCTTAATTTCTGGTTCTAATCTATAACACAGAGCCGTCTACCTACACCTCAGAGATATTGGAAGATAAACCATATACTCTGAAGTGAAGAGCTTTAGTCATCCTGGGATATTTCTGCTTTATAAATTCCAAGGAATTATCAGTGTTATTCATCAATATTATATATTATCCGCTTTGGTGCAGATGGCAGTTTGCTGGCACTCTATGGTAAATCGAACAGATAAGGGCCTCAATCATCTAAGAGCTCATATATTGCTCCATTTTAACTCGATAAGAGAGGTGAGTGGAATTTTGTAAAGTCAAAATAAGGAGCTACATGAAATTTTCCCTTGTCTTCTTTTTTATATCCCTTAAATTCAAAAGCAACTTTACAAAACATGAATTGATGGTGGTTTTTTTTTAAGAACAAAATGGATGCAATTTCATCAGCAATTGGGCATTCACTGGTTCAGCCAGTTAATAATAGTGATAATTATAATGATGATAATAGGGATTATAATAATAATTGTGATATGTGTTAAGCACTTACTATATGTCAAGAACTGTCCTAAATGCTGGTCTAGATACATGATAATCATGTGCCACATGGGGCTCATATTCTAAGGAAGATCAAGTATTGAACCCCCATTTTACAGATGTGGGAACTGAGGCACAGAGAAGTTGAATGACTTGCCCATAGTCACTTAGCAGACAATTGGCAGAGCAGGATTAGAACCCAGGGCCTCTGACTCCCAGGCCCAAGTTTTTCCCCTAGTACACACTGCATCTCAGTTCATTTTTTAGAGTTTAGCTCCTGTGGGCAGGGGATGTGCTTTTTTTACAATTCCCAAGCACTTAGCACAGTGCACTGCACCCTTGAGCACTCACAGCAACTACTAATCAAGGTTCAGTTCCTCCCTTTCACGTCACTTGTGGGCTTAAATTCATTCTCCAGAAGCACCTCCAGTATTACGCGGCCCCCAACCCCTCAGCACTTACGTCCAAGTCTTTATAATCTGTCCCCAGTCAGTCAATTCATTCAATAGTATTTATTGAGTGCTTACTATGTGCAGAGTACTGTCAATGGCATTTTTTGAAACTGCATGGGCTAGTGGATAGGGCAAGGGTCTGGCAGCCAGAAAGTCATGGGTTCTAATCCCACTTCTGCCACATGTCTGTTGGGTGACCTTGAGCCAGACACTTCACTTCTCTGGGCCTCATCTGAAAAATATGGATTAAGACTCTGAGCTGGATATGGGACAGGGACTGTGTCCAACTTGATTTGCCTGTATTCCTCCCAGTGCTTAATACAGTCTCTGGCTTAACAAATACTACAATTATTATTTCCCTCACTTCAAAGCCTTATTGAAGGCATATCTTCTTCAAGAAGCCTTTCCTGACTAAGCCCTCCTCTCCTCCCACTCCCTTCTGTGTCACCTTGACTTGCTCTCTTCATTCATCCTCCCTTTGTCCGCACTACAAAAATGTAGATATCTGTAATTTATTTATGTATATTAATGTCTTTCTCCCTCTCTGGACTGTGAGCTCATTGTGGGCAGGGAATGTATCTGTTTGTTGTTGTATTCTCCCTAGTTCTTAGTAGAGTGTTTTGCACACATTAAGAACTCAGTAAATATGACTGAATGAATGAATGGATTGTACAATGGAGAGTACAATACAACAGAATTGGTAGACACATTCTTGCCCACCATAAACCTAGGGTCTAGAGTTGTTTACATCCTGTAATTTATTTTAATATTTCTCCCCATCTGGATTGTAAACTCCTTGTGGCCAGGGAACTTGTCTACCAACTCTACTGTACTCTCTCAAGCACTACATACAGTACTTTGCACACACTAAGCTCTCAATAAATGCAACTAGTCAACTATAGACTGATTAAAAACTCTCACTGTATAGTACCTTGATGGGTATCTTGACTGACACGATGCACAGGCGCAGAGACATTTCTTCCACTCCTGCATCATGTTGTGTGTCCAGACAGAAACTCATTGGGAAAAAGGTTACCTCACTCCTCACTAGCATTCTATCCTACATATGCAATGGAAACATATGTTATAGAAGAACCGGCGGTATTACCTGATGACCAAAATAACAAGGAGCCAAGAGAATGTGCCAGAATGCCTTCCGTCTCGGGTGTAATTTCAGCGGCGAGGACTGGTGTGAAGATAAAACCATCACGATGATAGACTGATGCCTTAATTGGTAGTAAAAGATATTTATGGCAGAATGACTAAGTTAGAAACCTTAATTGATTGGTGGTACTGGGGTTATTGAGTCCCATTAGTAGTGCATTGACATATTAGCTTATCTTCCTACTTGATGGCAAAAAGATCCAAATGGCATATTTACTATGTAGGCCATTCAGGGTAAGATTTCTGACCTTAGATTTATGTTATCTAAAACAACAGATCCAACTACTCCCTTCATGACCTGAATTTCAGATTTTCCATTTAACCGGACAAGGTGAATCTGCTGTTACAATTATGTCTACAATTACAACCCCCTTGGATGTGCATTGCCTCGTAATGTCATGCTTTACTTGACTTTCGCTTCAGCTGATGAAATCAGTATATCTCAAGAGTAATGAGTCCAAATCTGAGGTAGCTGTTGCTCCTTATTATTTGGTACTGCTGTTTGCAAGATAGATGCAGGTGATTTTCTAAAGGATGGGTGTTTCCCTCACTCTTCTCTTGTGGCACTGTCTCTCATCTCCCAACTTCTTTTTCCAGGTTTACTTTCTAGTTTAAGACAGATTGACATCAAGATGCCTGTATCAGACACTGGGTTTGGTCTTGATGATAATAATTATTAATAATTAAGGTACATGTTAAGCACTTACTATGTGCCAAACACTGTTTTAAGCACTAGGGTAGATACAAGCTAATCAGGTTGGACACAGTCCCTGTCCCACATGGGGCTCACACTCTTAATCCCCATTTTACAGATGAGGGAACTAGAGCTACGTGACCCATGGTCACATAGCAGATATGTGAAAGAGCCAGGATTAGAACCCAGTTCCTTCTGACTCCTAGTCCTGTGCTCTATCCACGAAGCCATGCTGCTTCTCTCTCAATGTCACAGACCATGGACTAAGCAACAGAATCTAGTGACAGACTTATTTTCCTCCATGTAAACTGTAACGGAGTACATTTCCTGCAACACATGAAGTATTTTCAACAGGCTGGTTTCCAGGTTACATAATATCTCTCTCTATAATGATAGTAGCATTAGAATTTATTGAGTGTTTTCTGTGTGCAGAGCACTTAGAATAGTGCTAGGGAAGATACAAGGCTGGCAGGTTAGATGCTATCCATATCCCAAATCACAGTCTTAATCTCCATATTAGAGATGAGGAAATTGTGGCATAGATTGCATTATATGACTGGTAGCTATCAATCTTAGGAGACTGGCACCACATTGGGCTGTAATTCAACCCTGTCTGTTAAGGATTGGTAGATTTGATATAGTGCCCAAATGCCTCATGCATATTCATTCAATCATATTTATTGAGTGCTTACTGTGTGCAGAGCACTGTCTCACCCTCTCTGATACATTGCTATGAAATGGCACTTTCAACCCCAGGACTGAAAGACTGAAGGTCTAAGCACCACGTATTCCTGCACAGAGTTTAGTCCAATGCCCATCAGCTAACTTTCTTCGTCTTCTTATACAAATCTGGCACTGGAGTCTGGTTTCTTCATTAAACACAGGGACATTTAGTAAAAGTAATAATCCTTATCAAATGTTACCTGAGTGGAGAGCACCTGACTAAGCCCCAGAACAGACTATGCAGGTGGGAATTAGATATGATCACTGTCCCTCGGAGGTTCATAGTCTAACAGAATAAGTTGGGAGAAGGGATTGGTGAACAACACATCAGGAGCAATGAAACATTAAAATACACCACCAACAAGTACATAAAATAGGTTCAAAATCTAGGCAGGATACACTTGAACCTGTGACCTTGGGCATTTGATATTCATTCAACCTTCCATTCCCACAACATACATTATAATATATGTATATAAAAGATATATATCAGAAATTATTTATTGATAGTTCACATTCATTCAATTGTACTTATCGAGCACTTACTGTGTGCAGAATCAATGTCTAAGATCCGTCCTAGACCGCAAGCTCATTGTGGGCAGGGAACAGGCCTACCAGCTCTGCTTAGTGTGCTCTCCCAAGTGCTTAGGACAGTGTTTCACACACAGTAAGCACTCAATAGATGCCACTGATGATGAAGGAGTGCAAGGCATGTGAGAACAGGTTCTATGCCTGACCCAGCATCCATGGAGCATGCCGTGAGCAGGGACCATACATGGTGGGAGGGAAGGTGATGTTTACCATGATGCTTTATTCGGCGGCGCTGAAGAGATCTGAGAGCACGTGGGAATGGCTTTTAATCTCCAGCCTGGCATGCACCCTCAGGGGTAGGAGGGAAGTGTCTGTTACCATGGTGTTTTTTTCTGTGGCAGTGAAGGGTCCAAGAGTGCCCGAGAGCACTCTTTTTCCTGTCCTAGCATACCCAGAGTGTGCCAGGAGCAGAGATCCTTGCTGATGGGTGGGATGATGGCAGTTAAGTTACCACAGTGTTTTTGGGGGGCATCCAACGAAGACTCCCTGAATTCTCAAAAGGGAGATTCACCTCTTAATATTAGATTTACATTTGATGAAAGCCCACGTACTAGCTTTAGCAAAACAGTCTAGGACTTTACTTTTGCGTGTGTGTTTAATTGATCTTTTATTCTTAGTTGTGGGAAAAACAAGAGGTTTTTTTCATGGTTGTTTCATCTTACACTTTTCAAAGTGTTTTAACTCATAAATCTAATCTACATATCGATTTTATATGGACAGCAATGGCATAGGACTTAGTAATAATAATACTTGCAGAATTTGTTAGGTGCTTAATATTTGCCAAGTGCTGTGCTCTATGGTGGTAATAATATAATGAGATAGGACTCAGTCCATCTCCCCTATGGGACTCTCAGTCTAGGGGGGAGGACACACTCTCTGAGGAGATGCTGCTTTGTAATGTGCTTTCAATGCAGATTGGATGACTACATGGTGCTAATGGAATTTTAAGAAACCAGACGTCTGGATTTTATAGTCTATCAAAGAGCCTTGAAATCTGAAAATGTACCATAAGTAGACATCATAAGGTTTCCTGGAAAGATTTCCTTTTCAATACAGTTTAAAGACATTTTTATTATTGTCTCTCACAGTCAGTTACCTTCATGGTAGGTGAGGAAGCAACGAAGCAGAAAAATTCCAGTTTTTGATGGGGCAGCTGAGGCACAGAGAAGCAGATAAATTGTCCAGAGTTTCACAGCAAAATCAGAGATAGGACTGTGATTAGATGACATGGTGTCTGAAGCCTTGGGGTGCCTATCTTACTTCTGTGGTTTGAAAGCATCTTCCTGGACCTCTGGGCTGCTTATCTATTTTAGAGGGTCACTGCTAGGAGATAAATCAGAGGTTAATCCCAATCTGCGAGCTAAACAGAAATATTTCAAAATTCCTGCAGATGAGTAATTGCCTCTTTAAATGGCAAATTGGCAAATCTCACAGAGAAATGTGCATAGTAACCACCGTTCTCTCTCTGGGATAGATTCAGAAATGGGAATTGCATGGGAATTTTGCAACATCCAGGAGAATTCCCTGAAATGCAGCTCATTAATGTGAGGTCATGTATTACTGGGTGTCACAACAGCTGGAACACAGCCAAGACCCTGAACACACAGTAAATTGGTTAGCTCCATGTAAACTCCGCATGAGCAATAGAATACACATGACACTGTCTTACAAACACATTATAAAAGACCCTCTCTTCCTTCCAATCAGAAACAACTTGATGATTTTATTCCACTGACATGGCAACTTGCATTTCACGGCAGACTACCCATCCGATTTCTTTGATACCTTCAATGTTTTGAGACCGATGCTAAAAGTTCATAATTATCAAAACACAGGAAACCTGCGTTCAATTCAGTTCAATTAAATTGTATTTATTGAGCATTTACTATGTGCAAAGCACTGTACTAAGCACTTGGGAGAGTAAAATACAATCCCAATCCAGCTCGCAGCTCAAGTGCTGGCTGTGTTTCGATACAAGATGCAGGTCCTGCCAACACAGGTTAGAAATAATGACAGAATTTGCAGCACTTTGAAGAACAAAGTGCTGCTTTAATTCACTCTAAACTGTTCATTAATGTCTCATTTAATCTGCTCACCGGTTACAGTCCTCTGGTTTCCTTTACCCTAGTTTACTTGACTGGAAGCAGCTGGGAGACACCTCTTCGTTCTAGCCATGCTTGTTAGCACTGTTTTAGGACTATTAATTCACTGCAGTATACTTTACTGCTCAGCGGTAGCAGGTGGTTGTGCAATAATATTATTTTGCTCAGTTAACTCTTGGTCAAAATGACCGTCAATTCAACAGCTTTACTTGCATCCTATATTGCCTTGGTACTTTTTTACTGCCCTGCTCTCCGGAAAGCATTATTAACATTACGTGACTCACTTTTGCACCTTCAGAGGCAAAATCTCCTAATTTTCCATACATTTTTCCAAGGTGAATCTTTTAATAGTTGTAATATCAGTCAGCCAGTGGCATTCACTGAACTCCAACTGTTGGCACAGGTCTGCAGCAGGACTGTGGGAGAGGTACAAAGGAAGTAGACTATTAATGGTGGAATTGATTATATGCTTACTGTGTGCCAAGCCTTGAGGCAGATAACAGGATATTCATTCATTCATTCATTCAATAGTATTTATTGAGCGCTTACTATGTGCAGAGCACTGTACTAAGCGCTTGGGATGAACAAGTCGGCAACAGATAGAGACAGTCCCTGCCGTTTGACGGGCTTACAGTCTAATCGGGGGAGACGGACAGACAAGAACAATGGCCCTAAACAGCGTCAAGGGGAAGAACATCTCGTAAAAACAATGGCAACTAAATAGAATCAAGGCGATGTACAATTCATTAACAAAATAAATAGGGTAACGAAAATATATACAGTTGAGCGGATGAGTACAGTGCTGTGGGGATGGGAAGGGAGAGGTGGAGGAGCAGAGGGAAAAGGGGAAAATGAGGCTTTAGCTGCGGAGAGGTAAAGGGGGGATGGCAGAGGGAGTAGAGGGGGAAGAGGAGCTCAGTCTGGGAACGCCTCTTGGAGGAGGTGATTTTTAAGTAAGGTTTTGAAGAGGGAAAGATTATCAGTTTGGCGGAGGTGAGGAGGGAGGGCGTTCCAGGACCGCGGGAGGACGTGACCCAGGGGTCGACGGCGGGATAGGCGAGACCGAGGGACGGCGAGGAGGTGGGCGGCAGAGGAGCGGAGCGTGCGGGGTGGGCGGTAGAAAGAGAGAAGGGAGGAGAGGTAGGAAGGGGCAAGGTGATGGAGAGCCTCGAAGCCTAGAGTGAGGAGTTTTTGTTTGGAGCGGAGGTCGATAGGCAACCACTGGAGTTGTTTAAGAAGGGGAGTGACATGCCCAGATCGTTTCTGCAGGAAGATGAGCCGGGCAGCGGAGTGAAGAATAGACCGGAGCGGGGCGAGAGAGGAGGAAGGGAGGTCAGAGAGAAGGCTGACACAGTAGTCTAGCCAGGATATAACGAGAGCCCGTAAAAGTAAGGTAGCCATCTGGGTGGAGAGGAAAGGGCGGATCTTGGCGATATTGTAGAGGTGAAACCGGCAGGTCTTGGTAACGGATAGGATGTGTGGGGTGAACGAGAGGGACGAGTCAAGGATGACACCGAGATTGCGGGCCTGCGGGACGGGAAGGATGGTTGTGCCATCCACGGTGATGGAGAAGTCTGGGAGCGGACCGGGCTTGGGAGGGAAGATGAGGAGCTCAGTCTTGCTCATGTTGAGTTTTAGGTGGCAGGCCGACATCCAGGTGGAGACGTCCCGGAGGCAGGAGGAGATGCGAGCCTGAAGGGAGGGGGAGAGGACAGGGGGGGAGATGTAGATCTGCGTGTCATCTGCGTAGAGATGGTAGTCAAAGCCGTGAGAGCGGATGAGTTCACCGAGGGAGTGAGTGTAAATGGAGAACAGAAGAGGGCCAAGAACTGACCCTTGAGGAACTCCAACAGTTAAAGGATGGGAGGGGGAGGAGGCTCCAGCGTAGGAGACCGAGAATGATCGGCCAGAGAGGTAAGAGGAGAACCAGGAGAGGACAGAGTCCGTGAAGCCAAGGTGAGATAAGGTATGGAGGAGGAGGGGATGGTCGACCGTGTCAAAGGCAGCAGAGAGGTCAAGGAGGATCAGAATGGAGTAGGAGCCATTGGATTTGGCAAGAAGGAGGTCACGGGTGACCTTAGAGAGAGCAGTCTCGGTAGAGTGGAGGGGACGGAAGCCAGATTGGAGGGGGTCTAGGAGAGAATGGGAGTTAAGGAATTCTAGGCATCGATTGTAGACGACTCGTTCTAAGATTTTGGAAAGGAAGGGTAGTAGGGAGATAGGACGATAACTGGAGGGGGAAGTGGGGTCAAGAGCGGGTTTTTTTAGGATGGGGGAGACGTGGGCATGTTTGAAGGCAGAGGGGAAGGAGCCCTTGGAGATTGAGTGGTTAAAAATAGAAGTTAAGGAAGGGAGGAGGGCAGGGGCGATGGTTTTAAGAAGGTGAGAGGGAATGGGGTCCGAGGCGCAGGTGGAGGGGGTGGCACTTGCGAGGAGGGAGGAGATCTCCTCTGAGGATACTGCAGGGAAGGATGGGAAAGTAGGGGAGGGGGTTGTTGGGGGGGAGGGGAGAGGCGGAGGGGTGACTTTGGGAAGCTCAGACCTGATCGTGTTGATTTTCGTGAGGAAATAGGTGGCCAGATCATTAGGGGTGAGAGATGGGGGAGGGGGAGGAACAGGGGGCCTAAGGAGAGAGTTAAAGGTCCGGAACAATCGGCGGGGGTGATGGGCATGGGTGTCGATGAGGGAGGAGAAGAAGCTGATATTCAGATTAGATCCTTATCCCACACAGGGCTCCCAATCTAAGAGGTAGGGAGAGAGGGTAACTTCTTCCTGCACTTTACAGATGAGGAAACTAAGGCTCACGATAGTTAAATGACTTTTCCAAGGTCATCCAATGAATAAATGAAGAAGCCAGGAATAGAATCCAGGTCTCCTGGCTCTCAAGACCATGCTCTTTCCACTAAGCCATGTTGCCTCTCACACATAAAAGGTATAGTGTTTATCCTTGAGAAACTCACAATTTCAAGGGAACAGTACAGATAAAACTCCCCATGCTTAGGCAAAGATCCAAATGTAAATCAATCAACCGATCAAGCCATTGTATTTACTTTTTTTAAAAAAAATATATTTGTTAACCATCAACTATGTGCCAGTCACTTTTCTAAGCACTGGGGTAGATACCAGGTATTCAGATTGTTCACACTCTATGGCCCACATAGGCTCACAGTTTTAATCCCCATTTTTCAGATGAGGTAACTGAGGCACAGAGAAGTTCAGTGACTTGCCTGAAGTTATGTGGCAGGCAAGTGTCAGATTCGGGATTAGAACCCAGATCCTTCTGATTTCCAGGACCGTGCTCTTTCCATTAGGCCATGCAGGTTCTCAAAATAGTTGAAATTCCTGGCCTTATTCTCATCAGTTAGACTTGTTTAGCTAGAACTAAAGGGAATCTGAACAAGGATCTGACTTTACTCCAAGCGTGTAGACTACCACAGGATCCACTGACCAAAAATCCTAGGTAGAGTTGGAGATGAGATAGTCGCGAGAGAAAAATGCCTCAAAAACTATTTTGGGAGTAGTAGCAGTTTCAGAAGGAGATTGTAAACCAATAGAGAATAAACTCTTTCGGGACAGGATAAATAATGATAATTATAATACCTGATGTATTAGTTAAGCACTTAAGTACTATGTGCCAAATGCTTTGTTAAACACTGAGATCAATACAAGATGATCCGGTCAGACACCCTCGTCCCACATGGGTCGCACAGTCTAATTGAGAGAAAACAGATATTGAATCCTAATGTAGAAAAATTGATAAAATAAATATTCATATAAATGATATAAATATATTAATAGCAGTTACCTATATTGATATAAGTAATTAATTAATATGAGGTAATATAATTAATATAAGCAATATAAATTACTTATATTAAGGTCTGTCTCCCCCTCTAGACTGCAAGCTCATTGTGGGCAGGGAACATGTCTACCAACTCTGTTGTACTGTATTCTCCCAACCCTTAGCACAATGCTCTGCACACAGTAAGCACTCAATAAATACCGGTGATTGATTGACTCCCTCACTGTACAGATGAGAAAACTGACTAACAAGTGACTTGCCCAGAGTCACACAGCAGGCAAGTGGTGTCTCCTATGCACTTTGATCCGTGACCTTTGGACATTTGATATTCACCCCCCCCACAACCCCACAGCATTTTTGTACATATCTTTAAATTATATATTATAAATTACTTGTTAATTCATATTAATGTCTGTTTTGCCCTCTAGACTGTAAGCTCACTGTGGGCAGGGAACATACCATTCAATAGTATTTATTGAGCGCTTACTATGTGCAGAGCACTGTACTAAGCACTTGCAATGTACAAATCGGTAACAGATAGAGACAGTCTCTGCCCTTTGACGGGTTTACAGTCTAATTGGGGTAGATGGACAGACAAGAACAATAGCAATAAATAGAATCAAGGGGATGAACATCTCATTTAAACAATAGCAAATAAAAAGAATCAAGGCGATGTACATCTCATTAACAAAATAAATAGGGTAATGATCGGCTAACTCTGTTGTATTGGGCTCTCCCAAGCAATTAGTGTAGTACTCTGCACATAGTAAGTGCTCAATAATTACAATTGATTGGAAGCAGCATGGCCTAGTGGATATAGCATAGGCTTGGGAGTCAGAAGGACCTGGGTTCTAATCCCAGTTGTGCCACTTCTCCGCTGTGTGACCTAGGACAAATCACTTAATTTTCCTATACCTTACTTACCTCATCTGTAAAATGGGGATTAAGACTATGAGTCCTATGTGGGTCAGGGACTGTGTCCACAGTTTATATCTATCCCAGCACTTAGTACAGTGCCTGGCACGTAGTAAGCACTTAACCTTGATGTTATCCTTGACTCCTTCCCTCATTCAACCCACATATTCAATTCATCACTAAATCCTATAGATTTCAACTTCACAACTTTACCAAAATCTACCCTTTCCTCTCCAACCAAACTGCTACCACGTTAATCCAATCACTTATCTAACCCACCTTGATTACTGTATCAGCCTCCTTGCTGATCCCTCAGCATCCTGTCTCTTCCTACTCCAGTCCATACTTCATTCTGGATCATTTTTCTACAAAATGTTCAGCCATGTCTTCCCACTACTCAAGAATCTCCAGTGGTGAGGTGATGAGCGAGAGTGACTCCATTTGGTATTATTTGACCCCAGGAGAAACAAGGCAAAAGTGACTCCATCTTGCAGGAAATATGTCTGTTATATTATTGTGTGCAGTATATTCCTTATATCTTTCCACTGCCCACCCCACATGCTCCGCTCCTCTGCCGCTCACCTCCTCACCGTCCCCTGTTCTCGGCTATCCTGCCGTCGACCCCTGGGCCACATCCTCCCGTGGTCGTGGAACGCCCTCCTTCCTCACCTCCGCCAAACTAATTCTCTTCCCCTCTTCAAAACCCTACTTAAATCTCACCTCCTCCAAGAGGCCTTCCCAGACTGAGCTCCCCTTTTCCCACTGCTCCTTCTACCCCCCCTTCACCTCTCCGCAGCTAAACCCTCTTTCGCCCCCTTTCCCTCTGCTCGTCCCCCTCTCCCTTCCCATCCCCTCAGCACTGTACTCATCCGCTCAACTGTATATATTTTCATTACCTTATTTATTTTGTTAATGAGATGTACATCACTTTGATTCTATTTATTTGCTATTGTTTTAATGAGATGTTCATCCCCTCGATTCTATTTATTGCTATTGTTCTTGTCTGTCCGTCTCCCCCGATTAGACTGTAAGCCCATCAAAGGGTAGGGACTGTCTCTATCTGTTACCAATTTGTACATTCCAAGCACTTAGTACAGTGCTCTGTGCATAGTAAGCACTCAATAAATACTATTGAATGAATGAATTAATGAATGAATTGTGTGTATTCTCCCAAGCATTCAGTATAGTGCTCTGCACAAGGTAAACACTCAATAAATATGACTGACCGGCCTAGGCAAGCTTCCGGGAGGAGAAGCAGGAGAGCAGCCACTGAGAGGAGGAGCTGGGTGGAATCCCAATGATTGGGTCGCTTCCCAGATCCCCAGTGAGACCCTGGAAGGTTCCCCAACCTCCTATCAATCAATCATATTTATTGAGCACTTAGTATGTGCAGATCACTGTACTGAGTGCTTGGGAGAGTACAATAGAACAGTAAACAGAGACTCTTCTCCCTCTGCCCCCGGTTACGGATGTCAGAACCTCCTGGACACGCTCAGAAGTTCCCGCTCACCAGCAACCCTCCCTAACGGATGGGATCTCTGAATATAACAGCCACCCCATACCGGCCTGGACCTTCGGAACCAACCTTCAGCTGTTCAGGTGAATTTGTGTTTTAGCTAATTAATTAATATGTTCACCTTATTGAATCAAGTAATTGGTTTTAAATGATTTTTAATTGTAATTCTCATATTAAATCAGAAGATGAAAAAACCCTCCAGGATAAAGACAATTGTCCTGCAGAAAAGAAGCAGCATGGTCTAGTGGTTAGAGCATGGGCCTGAGATGCAGAAAGTCATGGGTTCTAATCCTGGCTCTGCCTCTTGTCTGCTATGTGACTTTGGGCAACTCACTGCACTTCACTGGGCCTCAGTTACCTCATCTGTAAAATGGAGATTGAGACTGTGAGCCCCACGTGGAACAGGGTCTGTGTCCAACTCAATTTGCCTGTATCTACACCAGTGCTTAGTACAGTGCCTGGCACACAGTAAGCGCTTTACAAATACCACTATCATTATTATTATTATCATTAAGATGGGGATTAAGACAGTGAGCCCTATGTGGGACAGTGACTGTGTCTCAGAGTCAGAGGACCTGAGTTCTAATCCTAGTTCTGCCAAGTGCTTGCAGTGTGACCTTGGGCAAATCACTTAACTTCTCTATGTCTCAGTTTCCTCAACTGTAAAATGGGGATTAAACACCACCTACTTAGACTGTGAGTCCCTTGTGGGATAGGGATTGTGTCTGACCTACTTAACTTGTACTTACCCCAGCTTTTAGAACAGTGTTTGACACAAAGTGCTAAACAAAAATCATTTTAAAAAGCACTTAATAAATACCATAGTTATTATTATAGGGGTGAAAACCAGTCAGAAAATCATCAGAGAGAAGCCATGAGATGTCAGGATACTATTCCCTCTCCAACACCAACAAAGGAGAGTTGATTTAGCAGCTTGGGCTGATTTTTGGCTGTTATAAATGAGCCAACATTACCTGCCTAATGAAGCTCAAATGCTCTAATCCCCTAGAAACTTTGAGCAACAGGACATATTATTATTATTATCATCATCATTATTATATTTAAATGATTAATATGTGTCAAGTGCTGTGTTAAATGCTGGTGTAGATAGGAATTAATCAGGTCAGACCCAATTTCTGCCCCACATGGGGCTCACAGTCCCATTTAGATTAGGAGGAGGGGAAACAGGTATTCAATTCCCATTTTACAGAAGAGGAAACTGAGGCACGGAGAAGTGAATTGACCTGCCCAAGGTCACACAGCAGGCAACTGGCAAAGCCAGGATTAGACCCAGATCCTCGGACTTCCAGGCCCATGCTCTTTCCACAAGGCTGCACTGCTCCTCTGGGAAGGAGCGACTTTACTGCATCTCCAAATTAAAGGCAAAACATTCTTCCCTTCCTCCCTTCTTACTTGAATATGTGTGGCAAACATTCTGGCCCCGACAGGGAGAAAATGATCATTGTATCGAAGGAGCTTTCTGCCACCAGAATCGTCTGGGATGTTTAGGCTATAAAAGAAAGTCTATGGCATTAACCTATTAACCCTTAGTGGAATAAAAAGTGAGCCTCCTAGAGAAAGGAAATGGTTTTAAACAATAATGATAATAATAATAATAGTGGTATTTGTTAAGCACTTACTATGTGCCGGGCACTGAATGAACTAAGCTCTGGGTGGGGATACAACAAATTGGGTTGGTCACAGTCCCTGGCCCACATGGTGCTCATACTCTTTTTCAGTTGAGGTAACTGAGGTTCAGAGAAGTGAAGTGCCTTGCGCAAGGTAACAAAGCAGACAAGTGGCAGAGTGGGAATTAGAACCCAGGTCCTTCTGACTCCTGTATTCTATCCATTAGACCACACTTCTCATTTTTGTCTGAGTTTCATAAACACAACCTGGGGAGTTGAAAAGGAAGGTAATTGTGCAGTGTTTCCTTGCCCTTATATTGTAGTTTCCAACCAATCTCCCAGTAGGCAGGGAGTAGGGAGTGGACAAGACTCTGTACTCTGTGTAGTTTGTGATACAGTGCTCTGCACATAATAAGTGCTCAATAAATACCATTGTTTGATGGATTGATTGGTACCAGGCCCTTTTTGCCAGCTCTTGAGAAGGATAAGCCCCCACCACCCCGGTTGCTGGAAATACCTGACTGCTCATATTTATTGAGTGCTTACTGTGTGCAGAGCACTGTACTAAGCGCTTGGGAAAGTACAGTGCAACAGTAAAAAGTGACATTTCCTGCCCAGAATGAGCTCACAGTCTAGAGTGGTGGAGACAGACATCAATACAAGTAAATAAAATTACAGATATGTATATAAGTGGTTTGGGTTGGGATGGGGGGAAGAGTCCCTGAAAGGCAACTGGCGAAGGATTTCTTGGTTCATATAGCCTGACAAAGTCATGACCAGGACTACTCCTGCTCAAGCCTGGGGTATTATTTCAGCTCTGGGTTGGGATAAGATATGCAAGAGATGTGTGTTTCCTCTATGCTAAGCAGCCTCCTTGCAAACAGAAGAAGCTTTAAGGAACATGGCTTCTCCCTCCCCCTCCCTGCTCTGTTCAGAGCTGCGGATGTGTAGGGTCATTCAGAAACCAAATTCCCTCTTCTATTTTAGCCCCCAAAGACGGATCAGAAGCTTATCTCAAGTGTTCGCCCATGTGTTGTTTGGGACAGAATTTGTACTGGGAGATTTCTGGTCATCCCTGAAAGAAGAACAGATTTTGGTGTGATGAGATCAGGAGATACCTAAATCCATCTCTAAAACTGTAAAAAATGGTCCAAGTTATAAATCGTAGAAAGACCAGTTTTCTTCTCTGCAATCAGCTGAGTTGAAGAACCTCCTGGGACTTTCCATTGGTGGCTCCCCCAGAGGGCTCTAGGGAGCGAAAAGCAGCCTCAAAATTCAATTTGTGGATCAGATCATGGTAGTGTCTTCCAGTCAGCCAGTCAACTGTATTTACTGAGCACTTACTGTGTGCAAAGCACTGTACTAAGTGCTTGGGAGAGCACAACAGAACAACAAACAGATACATTCTCTGCCCACAATGATTTTGTGCCCTATAGAAATCTCCCCTGCATTTCTTCTCCTTTTGGTATTTATTATATTAATAGTAATAATAACAATGGTATTTAAGCACTTACTATGTGCCAGGCACTGTACTAAGCCCTGGGATGGATACAGCAAATGGGGTTGGACACAGTTCCTGTCCCATGTAGGGCTCACAGTCTCAATCTCCATTTTACAGATGAGATAACCAAGGCACAGGGAAGTGAAGTGAGTTGTCGGTCACACAGCAGAAAAATGGTGGAGCCGGGATTAGAACCCATGACGTTTTGACTCAAAGGCCCATGCTCTATCCACTACACCATGCTGCTTCTTCTAAAAGGAGCAATATTTGTTAATAATATTGAGGCTCTTTCCGAGGTCAAAAGAGCAGAAAGGAAATAATATCTTCTTCCAAGGAGATTCTCCCCTGAGACATTTTCTATAGGGCCCTAGTACTGGATTTCTTTAAATGAGGAGGGAGACAAAATAATAATAATGATAGTAATAATAATAGCAATAACATTTAGTATTTTGTTAAGCATTTACTATTTGCTCAGCATTGTACTAAGTGCTGACATAGTTAATAGACTATGAGCTCATTGTGAGCAGGAAATGTATCTACCAACTCTAGTATATTGTACTCTCTCACGTGCTCAGTACAGTGTTTTGCTCTCAGTAGGTGCTCAATGACTATGACTGCTTAATTGACTAATAGTAGTAGTGGTAATAGTATTAAATGCTTGTTGTGTGCAGAGTTTTGTATTAAACACTGGGACAAAATACCCAGGTGGGAATTAAACACAGTCCCTGTCCCTCAGGAGGTTCGCAATCCAAAGGTGACATAGGGCAACACCATCCTCAGTTGTAAAATGAAGGTGCTTTCATGGATTTCTCATCTGGAAAATGGGAACTGAATCCCTCTTTTCCTTCTTTTTTAGTCTGTGAGTCCTATGTGGGACAGGGTCTGTGTCTGACAGGATTATTTACCCCAGCGCTTAGCATTGGTCTATAACGGGATGCAGTTTACCTGAGCCATTTGGGTGATTTATGAATCTGTCTGGCAACCCTATCAATTTTACAAATCCCATGTTGAAGGGGTTGAACAACGATCCAACAAGGTGCTGCCTCTCCCTACCAGTTATATGAGGCCATGTGACACGGGTCTGGTGCCCAACTCCCACACTTGGCTTTGCTGGGTCGGGCACAGCAGCTCCAGCAGCACTCTCCAGGCTGGAGGTTGCCATCTTGGAGGTCTTGGACTGCTGCAAGCCCTGAAGTTTTGTGTTTTGTCATTTTGTTTTGTTTTAAATTAAAAGTAAACAAATGTAAGGCTTCTTGCAGGTATTTTCCTGCCTTTCCCTGCTCCAGACAGATGGAGAATCGGACCCTGGACGTCACAGACCCTCCTGAGAAGCTGGGAAGGAGCTGCTTTGGTGTGTGTGACATTTCTGCTTTGAGGAGAGGGAAAAAGACTCCCCTGCCCCCTCCCCTGCCACCCCTGCTAGAGTTGCCTCCTATGTTCCTTGGTCCAGTAGTGGAATCCGTGTGTGCACGTGTCTCCCTTGACCCCTACTGCCTGGCAGCAGAGGCGGTAGCTAGAGCAGCTCTCTGTGACTGGCTGAGAAAGCTGTGGTTCCCTCCCCTCTGGCAGTTCCGTGCAATAATGATGGGAGCTGCAGCTGCAGCAGCAGCAGAAGCAGCATCTCTCCACAACCAGCCCAGAGAGCTCTCAGCTGCAGCAGCCCAGATTGGGCTCCCTCCTCCCTTGAGGTCAGCTCCAGGTACCCACGCACATGCCCGCCATCAGCTTGGGTCCTTCCTCCTGAGCTTCCCAGAAAGTTCCACCTCCCTCTTCCCGGCTCTGCCCCTTGTTCTGAAGATAGGGCCATCTCGTAATTCCAATTCTGAGAAGATCGATCATTAGCCATTGAAGAGTGGGCTACCCATCATGGAAGCACCAGGAAGGCATTCTTCTAAAGAAGCAGTGTGGCTCAGTGGAAAGAGCACGGGCTTGGGAGTCAGAGGTCATGAGTTTGAATCCCGCCTCTGCCACTTGTCAGATGTGTGACTGTGGGCAAGTCACTTAACTTCTCTGTGCCTCAGTTCCCTCATCTGTAAAATGGGGATTAACTGGGAACCTCACGTGGGACAACCTGATTACCCTGTATCTACCCCAGTGCTTAGAACAGTGCTCTGCACATAGTAAGTGCTTAACAAATACCAACATTATTATTCTAGGATTCAGCTGGAGGGTCCTAAAGGATTTTACATTTGCAATGTATCATGCTTCCTGATCCACACCCTCCTGTAGCTCTTCTCGGCTGCACCCTCACTAAGGGTAGAATCTCCCTTAAAAGTATTCGTCTCCTGTTGTGAGGACACCCTCCCAAATTTTCTAGCTTTCAAGAGTCACTCTGCCTCCTCTTCACAATCTTTAGAACTCATGACCTTCTGACTTCCAGGCCCAAGCTCTATCCACCACACCACACAACAGTACTTCCAGCTGATGATTTTCTGAACTGTTATATTTTGAAATAGTTGTATTTCTCTCTGTCTTATCTGCACTTTAATTGTTAGCTTCTACAGGCCCAAGAAGCATCTCCTTTTTCATCTTCTTTTAACTTAAAATGAAGCAAGCATTAAATAAATTGCCACCAGGACTCTGACAACACCTAGTCCATCCCAGCTGCCCCTTTATTTTTTCTTTGCCAAACTGATTTGTTTCCTTCAGGCACTTGTAACAGACACCCTACTTTGAACCCTTGACTTTGTTGGGTCCTATTTTTTATGGTATTTATTAAGCACTTACTATGTGCCAGGCACTGGACTAAGTGCTGTGGTAGATACAAGATAAGTAGGTTGAATCCACAAGGGGCTCACAGTCTTGATCCCTATTTTACAGATAAGGTAACTGAGGCACAGAGAAGTTAAGTGACTTGTCCAAGGTCACACGAGGAGACATGTGGGCTCCTCCTCTGCCTCCCAACCTCTAACTGTAGGGGTCCCTAAAGTTTCAGTTCTGGGTCCCCTTCTATTCTTCATTTACACCCACTCCCTTGGAAAACTCATTCACTCCCATGGCAGTTGTACTACCACCTCTATGTGGATGACATTTCCAGCCCTAATCTCTCTCTCTATTTCCTCCTGACTTCAAGACAACTCTACTTGGATGTCCTCCTGTCACCTCAAGCTTAACATATTCAGAACAGAACTCCCTATCTTCCCTGTCAAACCCTGTCCTCCCCGTGACTTTCCCATCACTATAGATGGCACCAGTAACCTTCCTGTCTCACAAGCCCATAATCGTGGTGTTATCCTCGACTCCTCTCTCTCATTCAACCCACATATTCAATCCATCACTAAATCCTGTCGGTCCCACCTTCACAACATTACTAAAATCTGCCCTTTCCTCTCCATCCAAACTGCTATTATATTAATACAATTACTTATCCTATTCTGTCTTTATTACTGTATCAGACTCCTTGCTGACCTCCCAGCCTCTTGTCTCTCCTCACTCCAGTCCACACTTTTTTTGGATGGTATTTATTAAGCACTTACTATGTCCCAAGCACTGTTCTAAGCACTGAGATAGATACAAGGTTATCAGGTGGTCCCACTTGGGGCTTATAGTCTCAATCCCCATTTTTCAGATGAGGTAACTGAGGCACAGAGAAGTGAAGTGACCTGCCCAAAGTCTCACAGCTGACAAGTGGCGGAGACGTGATTAGAACTCGCAACCTCTGACTCCCAGGCCCGGGCTCTTTCCACTGAACCCCACAGCACTTATGTACATATCTATAATTTATTTATTTATATTAATGTCTGTCTCCCGCTCTAGAATGTAAGGTCATTGTGGGCAGGGAATACATCTGTTTATTGTTGTAAACTCTCCCAGTTTAGTACAGTATAGTACAGTACAGTTTAGTACAGTTTAGTATAGCTTAGTACAGTGCTCTGCACACAGTAAGGACTCAATAAATAGGACTGAATGAGTGAATGAATGAATGAATGAATGACAGGGACTGTGTCCCACCTGATTCATTTGTATCTACCCCAGCACTTAGAACAGTACCTGGCACATGGTAAATTTTTAATAAATACCCAATCTCAACACTTAACCCTAACTCTCCTCATACACACACAAAGACACACACCTCCACGCACAGACACCCTTCCCCCGCCCCACCCACACAGACATACTCACAAACACATGGCAGATAAAGATTCTGTGATTCTGCCTCTTGCTGGTGAACGTTGAGAACGGGATTTTCATTCATTCATTCATTCATTCATTCATTCATTCATTCATTCATTCATTCATTCATTCATTCAATCATATTTACTGAGCGCTTGCTGTGTGCAGAGCACTGTACCAAGCGCTTAGAAAGTACTATTCAGCAACAGATAGAGACAATCCCTACCCGATAATGGGCTCACAGTCTAGAAGGGGGAGACAGACAACAAAACAAAACAAGTAGATAGGCATCACTACCGTCAAATAGATAGAACCATAGATAAATGCACATTATTAATAAAATAGAGCAATAAATATGTACAAATATATACGAGTCATGTGGGGAGGGGAAGGGGGTAGATCAGAGGGAGGGAGTAGGGGCAATAGGGAGAGGAGGAGGAGCAGAGGGAAAGGGAGGGCTCAGTCTGGGAAGGCCTCTGGGAGGAGGTGAGCGCTCAGTAGGGCTTTGAAGAGGGGAAGAGAGTTAGTTTGGTGGTTGTGAGGAGGGAGGGCAATCCAGGTCGGAGGTAGGACATGGGCCAGGGGTCGACGGCAGGACAGGTGGGAAGGGAGGCACAGTGAGGAGTTTAGGAGCAGAGGAGAGGAGTGTGTGGGCTGGGCTGTAGGAGGAGAGAAGGGAGGTGAGATAGGAGGGGGCAAGGTGATTGAGACCTTTGTGCATGGTGAGAGAAAAGGGAGGGGAGAGTGGAGGGACACAAACCACAGAAGATCCAATACCACAGCTACTTCACATGCTGAATTCAGGTTTCTCTGGGACAAGTGTGGACTGTTACAGTTCACCTCCCTTGACTACTGGGGGACTGTAGCTCAGCTTCTTGTGGGCAAAAAAAGTGTCTGTTATAGTGTTCTATTGTATTCTCCAAAGTGCTCAGTACAGCGCTCTGCACACAGTGAGTGCTCAAAAAATACCATTGACTGACATGTGACAGTGGGACCAACAAAGATAAGCCCCTAATTATGTTCATGTTTTAAGACTGAAATGCGACTGCTTATTGGCTTTATGTTAATGAGAATGTAAGTTTGTTCAAGCATTAAATAGCCTTTAGGTCAGAATTGAGATAATTTTGCTTTAAATTAGGAAAAATATTTTATAGGGTTATATGAAATCTAGTAATCCTCACAGAATAGTTAATCTGATCCTGTTAGCAGTCTTGGGTGAAAGAAGCCCATAGAACAATATAGAATGACTGCATGTGTCTGTGTGAGTATATATATGTACATATACAGATATCCAAATAAATATTTAAATGTGTAATTAAATACAATTGAATACATTCAAATACTGATTCTGATTTATATTGTGTTCATCTATTCCCTTCATTAATGCATAATTAAATACAATTGAATACATTCAAATACTGCTTCTGATTTATAATATTTTGTTCATCTATCCCCTTCATTAAATCAACCAATGGGACTTATTGAGCACTTACTATGTGCAGAGCACTGTACTAAGCACTTGGAAAATACAACAGAATTAGCAGACACATTTTCTGAGAGTAAGATCCTGGAAGCAGGGAACGTATCTTGTGTATTGCACCCAATGACCCCTCAAAATATACCCTTTACTGCTACTAGTACTTCTACTGTTATGTGACCCTCCAACGATCATTTTTCTTCTAGGGAAAAACTGATAAATAATGAAGTCTGGCTCTCATCATGTTTATCTAGGCATATTGAACACAAAGAGAAGCAGTGTGGTGTAGAGGAAAGTACACTGGCATAGGAATCAGAGGACCTGGGTTCTGATTTGTGTGACCTTGGGCAAGTCACTTAACTTCTCTGGGCCTCAGTTCCCTCATCTATAAAATGGGGATGAAGACTGTGAGCTCTACATGGGACAACCTGATTACCTTGTATCTCCCCCAGTGTTTAGAACAGTACTTGGCACATACTAATCACTTAACAAATACCAAGATTATGATTATTATTAACTCTGGCTCTGTCACTTTTCCATTGTGTGACCTCAGGCAAGTCATTTAACTTCTCTGATTCTCAGTTACCTCAACTCACTGTGAGCCCCACCTGGGACATGGGCTTTGTCCAACCTGATTAATTTGTATCTACCCTGGTGCTTAGTAGTGTCTGGTGCATAGCACTTGGCAAATACCATTATTGTTACATAGAAGAGGATTTTGATGAAAGTATCTAAACAGAGTTCCTCAAACAATAGTAGATTTAAATGGCCCCAGAAGATGCTGAGAGACTCCTAGCCCCTGAACAGGAAACTTGGGGAGGGGAAAAGTGAATAGAGCAGTCACCTGATGGTTCTGTGGGACTACTGAAGTGCTTTTAATCTGGCACATTGTAGGTACAATGTGGCCCAGTTGAAGAATAGATGTGACTGCACTCTCTGTTTTGGTTTGAATAAGCATAAGACTCCATGCAATTGTGGGAAATGATGTAATGGCATAATAGCCTTCAGTCAAATCATATTTAATAGCAACAACGATGATAATGACAGTAGAGCAGCATTGTCTGGGCACTGTGCCTATCTAATGGACGTGGAGACCTGGATCACGGATTCCTGGGCTAAGAAGCCTATCGGACGTTGACTGCAAAAGGGGTGAAACAGCCAACAAAGGACTCAAGACCCAAAGCAGGGCGCAGATGGGCAGGGTAAACCTGGGGACCAGGGTTGTACCAGAGGTAAGTGGGAATTGGCAGAAGAGCACAAGTAAATCTGGAGGGATTAAATTACATGATGGAAGAAGAGCACTGTATCTGAGCCAGAGAGGGAGATTCTATTTAGTGACCTGCATTGGGATGGCAGAGACAAGAAGGGGTGCAAAATGTCCTGTGAACCAGCATGGGTTAGGGCTGCACCAGCAAGGGAAAGTGGGCTGGGTTCTCTGGCTTGGTTTTATTCCCCCTGGAAAAACAACAGCAACCGCAGCACCCAAAAGGTAATCGTGAATCCTGGCAGCTACAAAAACCAAACCCAAAATCCCATACCAAGACTCAAAAACCTTGTGGAACTGGACCTTCCAGAGTGAGGTGATGGTAGCAGAGAGATGAACACTTTCAGGAGAGCAAATAGTTCAGGAAAATCTGGGAGAGAGCACAGAGCTCTTGGGAGCGGTTCTCCTGACCTGAACAAAGCGAGCAGAAAAGGAACTTGCTAGCCTGAAGATACCTGCCGAATCCCAAGCCAAAATAAGATCTGCTCTCTCTCCAAGACCCGAGGAGGATGCTATGTTATCATTATCAAGTAGAGGAGAAGCGTTGCATTGTGATTAAATGCTCACTCACCCACAAACTGCTGCATACGAAGAACACAAAAATGACTCCAGTCCAATCCCCCAGCAACACTTACCAAACAACCAGCTGACATTCCAGGGAAATCTGATGATTAGTTCCTAAGTTTGGCCATCTGCAGGATGTAAGAATAATAGAAGGAAGCTGAGGTTTTGGAGGCAGTATTTATAATTAGCAATTGTAATGATTTTCCGGGTGTTCTCCGCAGAGAAGTTGAATATTCATACCGCAGTCCTGATTTGTAATGTGGGGCACTAGGTAATTATAGGTACTTGTGTGGAGTCAAGCACCCATTTCTGTAAGGAAGTCAAAATAGGGGCCCCCCGTTGATGATTTGTTCAACTGTTCATTAGGTTGCTGTTATAGCACGGTGGAAAAGCCTCCAGAATCACCAAGGAAACACATCATTCCTTCATCCCTACAGCTGTCAAAGGAAGCCCAGTTTAGGACAAGGTCCACCTGGCCAGGCTTTTGAGTTGAAAGGTCACTACTGCCTCTTGTAAAAACATGATTCATCCCCTCTGGGAATAGAGACAAGAGAGGACATGTGCTGGAAATAATGACTGCCACGAATGCTGATCTCCCTTCTCACCTTGTTGTCATTTGCTTATTCAGCTGCCTTCATTTTCCTTGTTCTTAATAAGTGTTATATTTGTCAAGGGCTTACTTAGTGCCAAAGACCGAGTTTAGTTCTGGGGTATAGAGCATGCATTCAGACCAGCTAGAGTCCCTGTCCCACAGGTGGGAAGAGAGAGCAGGCAAGGGAGAAGCAGTGTGGCCTAGTGGAAAGGGGAAGACTCTTGAGGAGTTGTGATTTTAGTAGGAATCTAATGGCGGGGAGAATGGTAGTCTGATGAATACGAATGGTGAGGGAGTTCCATGCCAAAGGAAGGATGTAGAAAAGGTGTATGTGCCAAGCACTGTTTTAAGCACTGGGGTAACTACAAGGTAGTTTTCATCCACATTTTACAGATGAGGGAACTGAGGCACAGAGAAGTTAAGTGACTTGTCCAAGGTCACACAGCTGACAAGTGGTGGAGTCAGGATTACAACCCACAACCCCTGACTCCCCAATCCAGCCTTTTTCCACTGAGCCATGCTGCTTCTACTAAGCCCTGGATATAAGCTAATCAGGTTAGACACAGTCTATGTCCCACAACGGGCTCACAATCTTAATTCCCATTTTACAGATGAGGTCACTGAAACCCAGAGAAGTGAAGGACAAGTGGCAGAGCCAAAATTAGAACCCAAGTCCTTCTGGCTCCCAGACCTGTGCTTTATCCACTAGACCATGCTCCTTCATGGAGAAGCAATTTTCTCCAAGGAGCCTGCAGTATGGAAGAGACCTCAATGGGCACGTGTACATATACACATGCACACACATGCAATATAAAACCTTTCCCTCATCCACCTAGGCTCCCTTCATCCCCTGCTTCTCTAGCACAGAGGGTGAGCAGCAGCAGCATGAGGCCTCCTCTCCTTCAGAATGGTGGAAAGGCTGTGGGAGCACAGTGTTTGGGACTGCAACCTCCACCATGACTGTTGGACTCTGAACTGCGTTGAGACCGGAATATTGCTCCTCTAGCCACAAGGCCCCAGGTCTTTTGTGGCATATATCACTGTTCTTCTCCTTTATTTTGTCTTTATGTTACTGTTTCATCTTTCTTTATGTGTCTATCGCCTAATCCCTCTTACTTCTCAGGGACCGTACCTAATTTTGCCTGGTGTATTTTAGTACAGTGTTCCACACACAGTAAGTGCTTAATAGAGAATATTACTACTACAGTGGGCAGAGGGTATTCACAAAGCCTGGCAGAATCTGACCGGCTGGCTTTGGGTCCCAGACTATTTGGCCCAGGCTCTTCCACCTGGCTGACACTGAAGGAAGTCACAGATAATAGAGATGCCCTTCACCAGATGTTTGCTTACTTCTTTGCTCTTATTCACGTTAGACACCGTTGATTGCCAGGCACCCTGAGACTCATCCCAGGTAGATTTGAGAAACACAATGGTTTTGAATGGTGCAGGAAGCTGTCTTTGGCAGGGATCTGGCTACAGAGTGGGGCAAGCAATCATTGTTCTGGGCTATTCAAAAGCTGGGGAGGAAGCAGACTCTCTTCTGGCAGCAACTGACCCTTCCACAGACAGATCCAGAGTCGGCCCCGAGCAGCCAGAGGGACCCCCAAGGTCACTGTTGCCCTCAGTCCCTGAGGTAGCTGGAGCATCCCGGCCAGTCCCCAGGCAGGAGGACTGCTTCCTCAGCCTAGGGCTGGTGCGAGGGCCAGGTGGAGGAAAAGGAAGAGGAGTGGCTTCCTGTCTGGGCATATCTCTCCAGAAAAGAAGGGACCGGCCAGTCAAGCCAGGAAAAGATGGCTTTCTCTGATAGGAAGAATGTTTAATTGTTCTGAACAATGGAGTTACGCCTTGGTAAGGCACCATTCAAAAGCAATCGGAGAGCTGGGCTAGGCACAAGCTCTGGGACATTCTCTTGATTAACAAGCACTGAAATATGGACAGTGCTTTATCCTGTTTCTTTTTAACCCCTAAACTGCAGCACTGTTCAGCCATAGCAGATTGCCATGCTTTCAATCAATCCACCATATATATTCAGCGCTCACTGTGTGCAGAGAACTGTACTAAGTGCTTGGAAGTATACAGCACAACACTATAATGGTCACTTTCCTTGCCTTTCTTAAGCAATCATGGGCCACAGGCCGTGGTAGTAGGACTGTTTGGGATCTAAACAAGCAGACCACTCTACCCGTATCCTGCTTTCTACCCCATTTCAACCAGGTTGTTAGAATGTAAACTCCTCTAGGTCAGGGATAGTGTCTTTACCCTTTACTGTATTGGGGCTGGGAGCCAGAAGGATCTGGGTTCTAATTCAGGCTCCAACACATGTCTGTTCTGTGACCCTAGGAAAGTCACCAAACTTCTCTGTTCCTCAATTACCTCATTTGTAAAATGGGGATTAAGATTTTGAGCCCATGTGGGACAGGGACTGTGTCCAACCTCATTTGTTTGTATCTACCCCTGTGCTTAAAACAGTGCCTGTCACATAGGAAGTGTTTAGCAAATACTACAATTATTATCATTATTATTATAATTATTACTCTCCCAAGCACATAGTATAACTCCTTTCACACATTAAGTATTTGATTAATTCCAGGGACTGGTTGTTCTCCATTTCTGCAGGTAACTTCTTCTGGTGCCATTTGATGGCTTTAAGCCCTGTTGTCCTACTATTACTAATAATAACTGTGGCATCTGTTATTAATAATAACAATTATTATTATTATTATTATGGTATTTGTTAAGCTCTATGTGTCAGGCACTGTGCTAAGCTCCTTGTGGACAGGAAACAAGTCTACCAAATTTGTTATATTGTACTCTCCCAAGCTCTTGGAAGAGAACTCTGCACACACTAAGTGCTTAATAAATATGATTGATTGATAATAATAATTGTGGTATTTATTAAGTGCTTATTATGTGCAGAGCACTGTTCTAAGCACTGGGTTAGATACAGGGTAATCAGATTGTCTCACATGGGGCTCACATTTTTTTTAATCCCCATTTTACATATGAGGTAACTGAGGCCCAGAGAAGTTAAGTGACTTGCCCAAGGTCACATAGCAGACAAGTGGCGGGATTGGGATTAGAACCCACGACCTCTGACTCCCAAGCCCATGCTCTTTCCACTAAACTATGCTGCTTCACAGACACAACTGATGATTAAGTGCTAACCATGTGCCAAGCATTTTATGAAGCATGGGATAGACACAGGTTAATCAGGTCAGATACTGTCCCTGTTCCAAATGGGGCTCCAGGTAGGAGAGAGAATGGGTGCTGAATCCCCATTATACAGATAAGGAAACTGAGGCATAGAGGTTATGTGACTCCACCTAGGTCATGCAGTGCACAATGTGTGGAGAAAGGGTTAGAACCAGGTCTCTGGACTCTCGAGCCTGTGCTCTTTCCACCAGGTCATCCTGCTACAGAGGGAGGAGGAGTTGGGAGGCTGCTGAGCTGCAAAGCATGAAGCTTTGCAAGAGCTAGGAGACGTGGCAAGTGGGAGTGGGAGCTCAGTAGAGAGAAATGTACCAATTTGTGGATACAGCAGGAGGTTATGAGAGAGAGGTCGACTAGGCTGATAAACACACAAACATTAAACTGGCTGAGAGAGAGAAAGAAGCAGACTGCAAGAACAAGGGGAAAGGGATGGGTGGCCCATGGATACAGAAGATTGAGAAGTCACAGTGGGAGGTTATCAAGTGTGTGGCTTTCCTTCCTAGGATGACTCTCTCTCTCTCATCCTCTGTCCCTCTCTCTCTCTTTTTCTCTGCCCTCCTCCTTTTGCCCCTCACTCTCTCTCTCTCTTACCCCTTTCTCTTTCCTGCCTTTTAATCCCACCTTCATCACATCCTTAGACCCCTGGCCACGCCCTGGGGTGTTTCAACTCTGTCCCTCTTTGGACATATCAAACAAAAACTCCTCACCATTGGCTGTAAAACAGTCCATCACCTTACCCCCTCCTACCTCACCTCACTTCTCTGCTTCTACAACCCAGACTGCACACTTTGCTCCTCTCGTACTAACCTTCTTACTGTGCCTTGATTTTGTCTGTCTCACTGCTGACTCCTAGTCCACATCCTGCCTCTGGCCTGGAATGCCCTCCCTCCTCAAATCCCACAGACAATTACTCTGTGCTGCTTCAAAGCCTTATTGAAGGCACTTTTCCTCCAAGAGGCCTTCCCAGACTAAGCCACACTTTTCCTCATCTCCCACTCCCTTCATCATCGCCCTGACTAGCTCCTTTTGCTCTTCCCCTCTTTCCGCCCCACAGCACTTTATGTATAGCACTTATGTACATATCTGTAAATTTATTCATTTGTATTGATGTTTGTCTTCCCCTGACCCCAAACTGTAAGCCCAGTATGGGCAGATAATGTCACTGTTTATTGTTGTATTGTACTTTCCCAAGCACTTAGTATAGTGCTCTGCACATAGTAAGTGCTCAATAAGTATGATCCAAAGAATGAATGACTTGAGAAAATCTGATAACTGATCATGCTTTGCATTTTAATTTCTAATTTGGACACCTGCTATACACCGCCATACTATGACACTCTCCTACTATCACTTGCTTTGAATGTGTTTTAGTCAGGCATTCAGGCCCAAGGGGAAAAAGGGCTACATGGTACAGATAATAATAGTAATTATGATATTAATTGATTAATTGAGAAGCAGCATGGTTTAGTAGAAGGAGCAAGGGCTTGGGAGTCAGAGGTCGTGCATTCTAATCCCAGCTCCTCCACCTATCAGCTTTGTGACTTTGGGCAAGTCACTTCACTTCTCTGGGGCTCAGTTACCTCATCTGTAAAATGGGGATTAAGACTGTGAGCCCCACATAGGACAAGCTGATTACCTTGTATCTATCACAGTGCTTAGAACAGTGCTTGGCACATAGGAAGCACTTAACAAATACCATCATTATTATTATTATCATTATTATTATATTTCTAAAGTGCTTACTTTATACTTTATATGGTATTTGTTCAGCACTTACAATGAGTCAAACACTGTTCTAAGTGCTGAGGTAAGTACAAGTTAATCAGGTCGGACGCTGTCCCTGTCCTGCATGGTGCTCCACAGTCTACGTAGAAGGGAGAACAGGTATTCAATCCCCATTTCATTGTTGAGGAATGGAGGCACAGAGAAGTTAAGTGACTTGCTCGAGGTCACACAGCCAGCATGTGGCAGAACTGGGATTAGATCCCAGGTCCTCTGACTCCCAGGCCTCCATGCTTTCTACTAGGCCATGCCGTTTCTCTATATGCCAAGCACTGATCTAAATCTTAGGGTAGATACAAGTTAATAATGTTGGATAGAGTCCCTGTCCAATGTGGGACTCATGTCTGACTAGGAGAAAGAACAGCATGGCTTAGTGGAAAGAGGACGGACTTGGGAGTCAGAGATTGTGGGTTCAAATCCCATTCTGCCACATATCAGCTGTGTGACTTTGGGTAAGTCACTTAACTTCTCTGGGCCTCAGTTATCTCATCGGTAAAATGGCAATTAAGATTGTGAGCCCCACGTGGGACACCCTGGTTACCTTGGATCTACCCCAGCAGCTAGAAGAGTGCTTGGCACATAGTAAGAGCTTAACAAATTCCACTATTATTCAAGCACTTAGTACAGTGCTCTGCACCCAGGGAGTGCTCAATAAAAACAACTGAATGAAGAGATATTGAATCACCATTTTACAGATGAGGAAACTGAGGCACAGAGAAGTTAGGAGACTTATATGAGGTCACACAGCATTAGAGTGGCAGAGTCAAAATTAGAACCTAGGTACTCTGACTCTCAGACCTGGGCTTTTTCCATTAGGGCACACTGGATGCTTAGTGTGACTTGAATTCTCTACTTTCAGATCCTGAGGTGGCATTATATAGTCTGTTCTCTCTAAATAGCCCTTCTTTCAGAAGGGAAGGAAACATCATTTCTGAAGCCAAAAACAAAGTGCAATAATACATGAGAATAAATTACACACCTGTATAAAGCGACATCTGCATTGCCCGTGGGTGGTATCTGCCTATCTGAGAGGAGGAGGGTTATTTATGAGGGGCTGTGGCAATCATTCTTTTCCCCCAGGAGGAACATTTGTTCAGAAGGACAGGTATGGTGGTGAATATTCATGGTGAATGCAGCTCATTAAAGCTGAAGGCTTAGGCCTGAGACTGGACTATTGAGCATGTTCAGAAAAGTCCCATGATACCCTGAGAAATGTCACCATCCCAAAAAGATAAGGGGAAGAGGAGCGAATAGGGAAAGAGGTTGAAAACCTTCTGGAGGAAGGGAGATTTCAGGAAAGATTTGAAGCTTGAGAGAGCTGTGGTCTAGAAGATTTGAAGCTGTTAAAGAGGAAGGAATGAACAAGAGGTCTAAGGTGGGAACATTGAGAATGAGAAAAGCAGTGTTTGACTATGCATTTTTAGGGAGACAAGGGACATCAGTTTGCTTCTTGTCTTATGCTGTCAAATCTTCTCCAACCCATAGCGATATTGTGGACACATCTCTCCCAGAATGCCCCATGTCCAACTGCAATTGTTCCGGTAGTGTATCCATAGAGTTTTCTTGGTAAAAACACAGAAGTGGTTTACTACTGCCTCCTACCGCATGGTATACTTGAGTTTCCACCCTTGACTCTCTTCCACGCAACTGCTGCCCAGCACAGGTGAGTTTACACTTAAAGCAGATTACCTTCCCCTCATTAGCCACTCCCCAAGCTACGAATTAAATGGATATGCCTCTGCTTGATTCCCCCTCGCATAGTCAAGGCTGGTAGAGTACTAGAAACTCCACAAGTGTGATCCTGAGAGAGGAAGTTTGCTCCTACCAATCTTAAATTTTTCAGAGGATTTTAAGAAACAGATGTAGCCTAGATTCTAGATTCAGTCCTAATCCTGTCAGGACTGAATACCTTGGCCCCACACCACAATTAAATACAATATTTATTTGCACAATTGTCCCATTATTTTACTTTTTTTAATTAAAAGAGAGGTAGGTCTAGTTTCGTGGGTAGCTCTGCACACAGTAAGCACTCAGTAAATACAACTGGACAGGAATGAAGTCTAGCAACAAGGGGAGCAGAAGAAAAAACAGGACAAGCATAAAAGGAGAAGGGAAGAAGGGGAAAAGAAAGAGGATGGTATGAGAGAACTGGAGACTGGATCTTTTCCCTCTTTCCCTCTCCCAAGCGCTGCACACAATAAGCACTCAGTGAAATAACCTCCCAGCCCCCAGTCCCCTTCCTACCCTGGAATGCACACATTTTAAGAAGAAACTCTCAATCAGTCAATCGATCAACCATATTCACTGAGGGCTTACTTTGTTTAGAACACTGTATGTACAATATAACAAAGTTGGTAGACACGTTTCCCTCCCACAGTGAGCTCTGTCGCTGATGCATTTTTGCCCTTCTCCTTATCGACCCCTGATGCATGCCACTATCAGTGCTCACAGTTTTGTGTTCTGAAAAATCGTCTTTTATTTTTCTTCTCAAAAATCAGGGGGAGGCAATTGTGCAAGTTAATATGAGTGTTTTCAATGATCAAGGGGATCCTCTCTCTCTGCTCCCAAATTTCACCCCCCTCGCCACCCATCAGCCCATCTGAGGGAAATTGCTACTTTTGCAGTAAAGCAAATACCCCAACAAATCTCTGAAATTACCAACATTGGAACACAGGACTGGAAATTTCCTGCCCATTCAGTCCCAATGTTAAAGCCCCCAAAAAACTCAATCTAAAAACTGCAGAAATGATAATAAAAGAAAAACAAATCACTTTCATGGAGGCCACTTACGAGGAAATAGTAAATCTTTTAATCATCCATCTTTAGCTTTGTGATCTTGGACAATGTCATCCTCCCAAACAATAGAAGTGAGCACATCACCCACTCCCAATTGCTAACTCCCCATCATCTTGCCCTACCTGTTGCTTATAGGGAAACTTCCAAACCTGTTTACTTCATGGGAATGCCACTGTAAGTCCCTTTCATTCTTTATGAGGAAAGTGTCCCAGTATTTATTGGGAATCATTATCTTTGTGTGTGTCTCTTTTTTTAATTATTTTGGGTTTAACTAACAAGAAGAAAAATGTCACAGAAGCTAATGGGGCAGCCACAATTCAGTAAAGTTAGCAACATATTAAGAGGTGCTGAAAAAGGAACGCTTTGCAGTGTGGGTGTTACCATACAAGCAGCAACAGTTTCTGAACAAAGACCTGGAAAATTCTCTATAATAGGGAACAATAGGGGCCCCAGCACAAGTGGGGGAGAAATAATCACAAACTCAGCTCCAACAGCACCTTTTGTCCTGGAATTCCAAAGCGCTCAGTGCCCAAATTAATCTCTCAGCATTGCATGGGGTCAGTTGCCTCACCCCCATTTCACGGCTGGGAAAGCAGATAGAGCGGGGTGAAATGGCTGGTCAAGAATCCTCGGTTTCTAACTCCAGCAATCCTGCTGCATCTTCGCTGCCTGTGAGAGCACGTGGTTTGAATAGATCCTTTGGGGTCATAGATTTGAATTCAAATAAAATCAACCCAACCGTTCCCTCTTTCGAGATCCATCAATTGAGGCCCCCCGGGGGGGGGCAGTGCAAGAGGCTTCCGACTAATGCCAAAAAGCAGAGGTCCCATTTCCTGGGTGGCATATCCCACAGAATATAGGTATATCCCAGCATCCTTTACTAGAATTTCCACCACCTCATAACCCTGCGGTGGTCTGGGAGCTATTTGTCCTCCTAGCTGCTAGTCTCTCACCCCTGAAGCGATTCCATGCCAGGAGCAGGTGAAGCTGGTGGTTTGTAATTGACGAGGAGATGAGAAGGGCTGTAGAAACCGAAGATATGATCATCGTGTCTAATTTCCAGTCTGGAGCCGGCACAGTGGGAAACATGTTTCAGGGAAACTTTTGTTTCAGAAGGAACAATTCCATTTAAGACACAACATGGTGATTTTCCATTAAGATGGGGAAATTGGCTTCTTGGATGGCAGGGCGTCTGCACCTTTAAAATGGGAAAGGGTTTATTGGATTGCAGTTCATCTTTTGGCTAAATACTTCTCAAAGAGATAAAAATGCATTTCATCGTGATCCAGCTTCAGGAGGGAAAAAAGTAAAATAAAACAAAAACAGCAACATATGGCCTAGGATGTAATTATAAAACATAACCCAAATCCTAGCCCAGTGTCACCTCCTACACCCCATGAGAGCCTTAAGTGACCATCTAATGCTCCAGGAGGGCAAAGACAGATCTATTTTAGGCTTCCTCTCAATTTGCGCTGCAACATGGTAAGAAACAGCAAGATATTCTACAAAAATAATAGCATAACCATGAGTGTGATAATCACCCTAACTCAGTAAGGGCTTTGGGATGGTTTGTGGACACCCTCATTTTCTGAGCTCTTGTAAAGCCCCCAATCCCAGCGGCAGTAAGCTTTTCTTGTGGCCAACACCTCCCTCTTTGCTGGAGGGAAGAGTTAGCATGGAGTCTGGGGACAATCAATAAATCAAATGGTGGTATTAGTTGAGTGCTTACTGTGTGCAAAGCATTGTACTAAGTGCTTTGGAGAGCACAATACAACAGTATGTATGTTTCCTGCCCACAAGGAGTTTATGGTCTACAGGAGAAGCATACAATCTAGCGCAGAAGCTTTCAGCCAGGCAACTGATCCTCAGTGGCTCATTCCTTCCTCCTCCTCCCAGTCTAACCATCCCAGGCTAACCGTGAGTCCTGCATCTCCCCCACCATGGGATGCTTGCATTTCTTCCTAGTTATACAACTCAATTCAACCAAAAAATAATGAAAATCTGTCCCAGAAATTCCTGATTCAGAATAGGTCTGGCCATGTAGCCAGACCCATGATATTTCTTCTTGGTCCATATTAGTAATCTCAAGACCAACCTAGAGAGAGCTGCCTGGAAAGACTAAAATGAATAGTGATATTAGCAGGATTGGGTTACCTCTTCCCAATCCATGGCATCCTGTGATTTGTGGTCACCCACATGATATCTTAAGAATGTGGCATCAGGAGTCTGGTCTAAATGGGTAAGCGACCAGTCCCACTGGCCCTCACACTTAAGAGAGGGAGGAGGAAGCCTGAAGAGTCACTCTGTATGAAGTATAAGCATAATCAATCAGAGAGAGGGAATGAGGAGGAAGGAGAGGGGTCAGGTTGCAGGGAAGACCTTCGGCCATCTTGAGAAAAGAGCTGTGGGCCTCGGAGAGCAGGACATGGAAAGAGCTCATGCTGCGGCCCCTGGATGGACACAGGGCACAGGGAGGGATCGGAGAGGACCCCTGGAGATTCAGAGTCCAGCCTAGCCTCTAGCAGAGACATGCTCCTGCCCCTGACAGAGAGATGAACATGAACTTTGGGATTACTACAGGGAAGTTTGGGGAGTCCTGGGGGGCGGGGGGATATTAGATCCAAGGAATGGCAGTATGAACTGCATTTGTTTGGGTTGTTACCTTGTTATGAAAATATTGAATAGTGTAGAGATCTCAGATCTTAGTGTCTACATGTGGTGGGGACTAAGGAAGAAGCCCCAGGTTCTATGTAGATGTGTGACCAGGGGAGCTGTGGGTGTGGGCATCAGAGCTTTCTCTGTGAACTTCGGCAGCCAACTCTGGGAGAGGGATCTAGGCTAGTCTCCAGTGACTTCTGGTTTTTCAGGGAGATGTCTGGGCTCCAGCTATAGAGTGATGGCAGCAATAGGGTTTCAGGGACTTGGGGGGCAGTAAGACATCTCTGTGGCAAACCTATTGATGCCTGTCTACTTGTTTTGTTTTGTTGTCTGTCTCCCCCTTCTAAACTTGAGCTTTTTCTTAGGTAGGGATTGTCTCTGTTGCCAAATTGCACTTTCCAAATGTTTAATACAGTGCTCTGCACACAGTAAGCGCTCAATAAATATGAATGAATGAATGAATGAATGAATGAATGAATGAATGAATGAAAACCTGAGGCAGAACACGAGGTCTGGAGGACTTTGGAACCCAGCGGAGGCTGCCGAGGCTCTGGACGCCTCTGCAATTCTGGGGCTCTTTCAGCATGGATTTAGGGCTGAAAATCACAGTGAGCTTTCACAGTTGGCCTTTGCTGCTCTCTCTCTCTCTGGTACAGTCACGTCCCTGAGTGATTACCTTTGGAGGAGTCACTGCCACCCCAACATGCTACATTTGCAATTTGAGCAGTTGTCTTCCAGTGAAGATTAACTCCACCCAAAAGCAGAATGTACTTTCCAAACGTTTAGTACAGTACTCTGCACACAGTAAGTGCTCAATACATACAATTGAATGAATAAATTCACAGGATGCCACTGGAGGTTCTCAGGCAGAAGGCAGGGGAAGACATGTCTCTCCAGTGCCTTTCCCCTCAGAGCAGGGGTGTGTTTGAATTTCCTTTAATAAAAATAATAATTATGGCATTTGTTAAGTGCTTACTATGTGCCAAGCACTGTTCTAAGCGCTGGGGTAGATACAAGGTAATCAGATTGTCCCAAGTGGGGCTTTCACTTTTAATCCCCATTTTACAGGTGAGGTAACTGAGGCACAGAGAAGTGAAGGGACTTCCCCAAGGTCACACACCAGACATGTGGCAGAGCCTGGATTAAAACCCATGTCATCTGACTCCTAAGCCTGCACGCTTTCCACTAAGCCATGCTGCTTCTGTATGTTTCCTTTCTCCATCAAACCCAGGGAAGTCAGGATCAAACAATCAGTGGTAATGATTGAGTAGTTACTATTGCTAATTAAACACAGTATTAAACACTTAAAGATGTGTGCATACCTTCCTCTCAACTTAGCTCACACATTTTCTGGTGATTCAGAAAATCACTCATCCCCCAACGGTCAAAAGTCGTCCGACTTTTGTCCCATCAAAAGTTGAATGTCTGCCCACTTTTGATGTGTCAAATAAAATATAAATAATCCACCTCCTCCTAGGAGTGCTAGATTCGGCGAGGATGAGTGAGAGTAAGTCTATAAAGTGCTTTGAGTTCCCCAGTGAGAGGTGGAATGGTACTATAAACAAGAGAGAGAATTATTGATTATGATGGAAGTGTTTTTTACTCCACTATCTCATCCGCAAAAATATGTTATAGAGAAGTTGTCCTGTCAGTCCAGATCGACACTATTAGAAGAAACAGGATAAACCTGAAAAGAACAGTGATTTTTTTTACTTTAAAGCAATTTCAGGAGCAAATAAAAAAATGAATTACAATAAATCTGTGACAAGCTGCCTTTTGTAAAAATTAGACATGGCGGGATTTGCAGGGTTTAAGAAATCCGTGTGGTCCTGGCAGTCAAAACTAACAGTAGTTTTGTTGACTTTTCTTTTGCTAATTGTATATTTAACTCTTACTAGGCTGGTACGTAGATTGATATAGATGGGTGTAGATTGATACAGATAGATGCACAGGAAATGGAACTTAACCTACATTACCATTATAGAGACTTAACCTGAAAAAAAATCGCATCCAGATGATTTCCACAGAAACTCAGTTCTTACAGATTGCTCTGAGTCTGAGTTATTAGCCTGTTACAAAAGGAGGAATTTGGTCTTGTTACCTATGTGTCCTTTAGTGCACGGTATTAAACTGGACTCCAATGTCCCCCATCGTAATGATCCTGTTGCTAGGAAACAGTCACTGGGACCCCAGAAGTCAAGTCTTCGGGTCTGAATTCAGTCGCCACCTAAAGCCCCTACCACAGCAGCTGGGAAATCGTTTTTCCATTTTTCATTTGTCTCTACTGCCATTCTTCCCATTTGTTTTTGCTTACAGAATTCAATTTTGCAAACGAGATGATACATTTCACACAGTTAACCAGCTGTGGAAAAGAGAGGGCCCTTTAAGGACCCTGGTGTATGCCAAGAGGCAGCTCGGTAATAGCTTCTCTTTATTAGTGTTTGCCTCGTGCACAATAAAGGGGGAGGAGGGTGGCGAGATGGTGCAAATTGCCATATGTTAAGCATTTTGTCCATATTAAGCCTGTGTTCTCCCACCAAAAGCTGCCTTTCCCCCTCCCTTTTGACAAATCAGGTAATCGCTGCAATCTGCTCATTGGGAAATGGTACTTAATTGGAGTTCTTCTTTCACCTAATGTTCATTTAGACAATTTCGCCGAGTGTGAGAGAGACTGCTTATCGATCTATTAGAAAGGAGGCAGAAACCACGAGGGCTTGTTGATCAGGAGTAAAACATAAGGCACTTTCTCAGAAGTATAAGGGGTGGTGATGCCCAAACTCTAATTATGGTAATGAAAGGACTGGAGTGTGCTTCTGGCTAAGCTTCTCATCTTGTGACTCCACATCCAACAAGAGGAAGGGTTAGATCTGCTAGGTTATGTTGGTAAAAGTGTGGCCAACGTAAATCAGTGTGTCTCTTCAGCCATCGAAGAGACTCAAGGGCTAGCCTAAGCATTCTGCTTTCTTGGATGGTCCTCAAAATGTTCTAAGGGAGCTAATGAAGTTCAGTCAACCAAACAATCCTACTGATGGAGTGCTAATTGGTTGCTAGACACTGTACAAAGTACTTGGAAGAGTTTGACTGTAGTAAGACACATGCTACTGTCCTCAAGTCTACCATCTATTGGTGGAGAAAAAGAATATACAAGAGAGTGAGAGCCAAAAGAAGTATAAGCACCTAGCAGTTTTGCCTGGTGGAAAGAGCACAGGCCTGGGAGTCAAAAGACCTGGGTTCTAATACCGGTTCCTTTATTTGTCTGCAGTATGTCCTTGAGTAAGCCACTTAACTTCTCTGTGCCTCAGTCTCCTCATCTAGAAAATGGGGATTCAATCCCTCTTACTTAGATTGTGCATCCCATATGGGACAGGGACTGTGTCACCTGATCCTACACAGCAGAAAAGTGCTTGACACAAAGCGAACTGCTTAAGAAACAGTCTAATCATAGAATGCTTGAGGATAAAATGTACTTTTAGAACATTTTTCTCTTAAAAGCCAATACAAAATTCTTACCTTTTACTTAGCCTCTTGCATAACCTGATTCATCACAGTCCCTAGAAATGCGTTGCTGAAATTTCCTTCTTCTAGAAAATCAAACTTCCACATTTGCAGTCAGGCAGGAAAGCTCAGTGACGTTATCTGTGCACCCCTTTTATAAAAAAGAAAATTTATTATCTGTCACCAAACATCTGGGGACAGTATGAATTTCACTGACACCATGCCCTATAGATATTTCTCTTCTCACTTTTCTCACAACTTAAACCAATGCCAAGAAAGCTATGTAATCTGGTGGAGGGGGTGGGGTGGGGTGGGGTGGGTGGGTGGGTGTGGGGGATGAGTCCATAAATAGCTTATTGCAGAGTGAATCAGGGAGAATCTCAGAGATCCCCTTACTGGTCTAAATTTCAAGGCACCACATCTTAATGATGATGAAACTTATTAAGTGCTTACTATGCATCCAGCACTGGAGCGGATATGAGATCATCAAATAGGACATAGATCCTGCCCTGTGCAGGCCTCACAGACCTCAGGCTTACAGAGAAAGTAACAAGGTAACACAAGTTGCCCAAGGTAACACAGCAGGCAAATTTTGGAGCCGGAACTAGAATGATGGCCTCATCATCATCATCAATGGTCTTCATTGAGCACTCTTAATCACAGTTTTAATCCCCATATTATAGATGAGGTAACTGAGGCACAGAGAAGTGAAATGACTTGTCCAAGGTCACAAAGCAGACATGTGAGCTCCTTATCTTCCCTCCAAAACCCTGTCCTCTCCCTGACTTCCCTGTCACTGTGGACGGCATGACCATCCTTCCCATCTCACAAGCCTGCAACCTTGGTGTCACCTTGACTCTACTCTCTCATTCATCCTACACATCCAATCTATCATCAAAACTTGCCAGTCTCACCTTCACAACATCGCCAAAATCCACCCTTTCCTCTCCATCCAAACTGCTACCTTGCTGGTACAAGCTCTCATAATATCTCAACTGGATTATTGCATCAGTCTCCTCTCTGACCTCCCATCCCCCTGACTCTCCCCACTCCAGTCTATACTTCATACTGCTGCCTAGATTATCTTTCAACAGAAACGCTCTGGGCATGTCACTGCCATCCTCAAAAACCTCCAGGGGTTGCCTATCAAGCTTCACATGAAAGAAAAATTCCTCATTCATCTCCATCACCTAGCCCCCTCCTACCTCACCTCCCTTCTCTCCTTCTATAGCCCACCTCATACACTCCACTTCTCTGCCCCTAATCTCCTCATGGTCCCTCATTCTCACCTGTTTCTCCGTCGACCCCTGGCCCACATCCTACCACTGATCTGGAATGCCCTCCCTCTTCACATCCTTTCCAGACTGAGCCCTCCCTTTCCCTCTGCCCCTTCCCCCCTTCCCATTCCCGCTACCCCTTCCCCCCTTCCCATTCCCCCTACTCCATCCCTCTGCTTTTCCTCCTTCCCCTCCCCACAGCACTTGCACATATTTGTATATATTATTTATTATTCTTATTAATGATACGTTTATATCAATGATTCTATTTATCTTGATGGTATTGATGCCTACTTGTTTTGTTTTGTTGTCTGTCTCCCCCGTTTTGACTGTGAGCCCATTGCTGGGCAGGGATTGTCTCTGTTGCCAAATTGTACATTCCAAGTGCTTAGTACAGTGCTCCGCGAACAGTGAGCACTCAATAAATATAATTTAATGAATGAATGAATGAATGAATGAATGAATGAAGTGGAGGATGGGATTAGGACCCAGATACTTTGATGCCCAGGCTCGTGCTCTTTCCACTAGACCACACTGCTTCTCTGTGGAAAATTGTATTCACACCTATTACCAAAACTACCCAGCAGACAGGGATTATAAGAGCGAACTAAGCCTCTAAAATCTCCTTATACCCTGCCTTCTGTGTTTTGGTCTCACCCTACCTCACCTCCACTCAAAGGGAAATAAAAGTGAAGCAGCTACGATACTTTGGAGTTCCAACAAGGCTATAATTGCTTGACCCACATCCCCACATGAGAGACAAATTGCCTGGGTGAGCCCTGGTTTTGGAGTGAGAAGCACTCCCAACAGGGAAGCAGTGGGGTCTAGTGGCTAGAGCATGGGCTTGGGAGTCAGAGGATCTGGGTTCTAATCCCAGATCCACTACTTGTCTGCTGAATGATCTTAGGCAAGTCACTTGACTTCTCTATGCCTCACTTTCCTCATCTGCAAAATGTGGGCGGGGAATGAATCTGTTATATTGTTATACAGTAAACTCCCAAGTGCTTAGTACAGTGCTCTACATAGAGTAAGAGCTCAATAAATAAGATTGACTGACTGACCCTTCTCCCTCCTATTTAGATTGTGAGCTCCAGTGTGAGACTTGATTATCTGGTATCTAAGCCATTTCTCAATGTAGTGAAACAGCACCACTTAATATGGAGAAGCAGTATGGTATATTCATTCATTCATTCAATCACATTTATTGACTGCTTACTGCATGCAGAGCACTGTAGTAAGCGCTTGGGAAATACAATTAGGCAACAAATAGAGACAATCTGGTATAGTGCTTAGAGAATGGGCCTGGCAGTCAGAAGGTAATGGGTTCTAATCCTGAGTCCACCACTTGTCTGCTGTGACCTTGGGCAAGTCATTTTACTTCTCTGTGCTTCAGTGACCTCATCTGTAAAATGGGGATTGAGAGTGTGAGCCTCACATGGGACAGGGACTGTGTCCTACCCAATTTGCTTATATCCACCACATCGCTTAGTACAGTGGCTGGCACACAGTAAGTGCTTAACAAATACCATAATTATTTCTATTATTATTACAATGTTTAACATACAATAAGTACTTAACAAATACCACGGCTATTATTATTAATATGTTAATGTGTGCAACAGGAACAGTCAATACCACTTCTCTAAATTCTCTCCTTTTTGTCACGGGCCCAGATAAATCACTATTCAGGAGTTGAAATCATTTATTTATGTCACTTATAAGTACACACTTTGTACTGTGGCTGCTGCTGTCACCACTACCGTTGCCAGTGTTTGAAACATCTGCTCTCGGGGTGGCAAATTGATGTCGGTATCGATCATGGCTAGCTCAGAAAAGGGAGAGGACGATGTAAGACAAATCCATACCACAGAGCATGGATCTGATATGCCAATTCAATTTCAGGGATTGTTCCCTTTAAGCAAAATCTAAAACATCCCAACACAGATCCTGTGTCCGTCAGTGGGTCCAACTGAGGATACACATGGTACTGTGCTCACCACTCTGCCAGAGATCTCTCATTCAAAGAGCTGAGCACCCACTCAGAGCAGCTTTCCATAGTGAAAAATGGCTCCATTTCCTGCCTGGGTTTTGGAGGTGGCAAGACACTGACAGACCAAGATGCTGAAGTCAAGTAGGAAACAGGATGGTCGAGTGGAAAGAGCCTGGGCGTCAGAGGACCTGGCTTTGAAAAGCAGCAACCCCACTGTCTGTTGTGTGTCCTTGGTCAGAAGTCACTTAACTTCTCTTGGACTCAGTTCCCTCATCTGGAAAATGGAGATTCAACACCTGTTCGTCTTCATATACAGACTGTGAACCTCCTATGGGACCTAATTATCTTGTAACTACCCCAGTGCTTGGCACATAGCAAGCGCTTTACAAATACTATAAAAAAATTGAAAAAATTAGAATCTAAGAAAACTTGGGCTTCGTCTCTGCAGCCTGGCTTCCAGCTGCAAGCATTCATGGAAAAAAACTAGTTCGTCTTGCAGCCCAGAAACTGGACTCATTAGATTCTGGCAAAGATCTTCTGCACTGGAGGCAATTAATCAGTCAGTGGTATTTATTGAGCACTTACTATATGCAGAACATTGTACCAAGCTCCTTGGAGAGTACAATACAACAGAATGGGAAGACACAATTCCTGCCCATAATGAGCTTACAGTCTAGAGAGGCAACCCATCATCACAAATCATAATGATAATAATTGTGGTTTTCTGTAAGCTCTTATTATGTGCTACAAACTATAGTAAACCCTGGGTTAGATACAGTATATGCAGATCAGACACTGGCCCTGTCCCACATAGGAACCACAGTCTGAGTAGGAAGGAGAACAGGTACCGAATCCCCATTTTACAGATGAGGAAACTGAAGAACAGGGAAGTTAAGTTACTTACCCAGGTTTGCAGGGGACAGGCAGGTGGCAGAGCCAAAATTAGAATCCAGGTCCCCTATCTCCTAGACCTGTGCTCTTTCCACTAGGCCACCTGCTCTCTCACACTTTCTCTTTAGCTTATCAGGCTTACTCCAGAACAGCCTCTATTAAGCTCCAACTTGTTTTCTCAACTAAATGGAGAAAGGAAATAGGTTGTTGGTGGGAAAACATTTGTCGATCCTTGAAACTGAACACAATTAAGTGGAAGTTTGTAGGAGACACTAATGAGGTTTTCATGCCGGAACATCCATCTTAGAGTACTCTGACTTCCCTGGAACCGTATCCTAATCCGGTCGGTAAATGGATTAAATTTTGTGCAATTAACTGTGTGAGGCGGGTGGTTGTGTTTGGGTGTGCTGTGTGGGAGAGACTATCTCTGGAATTATTCCCATCCCAGGTTGCGTCAGCTGTGCGGAACTGCTGAGGCTCTATCTAGTGGGAAACTTACTCCAAGGCTAAAACTTTTCCCCAAGACGGGTCACAAGGTTGAAGTCCTGGTATCTGTTCCAGGCACTGTTAACCTCTCCAATGGGTTGACAAGCTCAAACAACTGTTCACGTGAAGTGATCTGGGTGACACAGTGGTTAAGAGGAAACTGCTTAAATGGGACAGCACTTCAAAGTTCTGACTGTCAATTAGGCCAGGACTAGTGCACTAAAAACCAGAAATTGGTCGGCAGTATATCTTGCACTGGCCACTTCTAGAAATGGAAGGAATCCCGGCTCTGCCACTTGCCTACTAGGCAACCTTGGGTAGGGCACTTAAATTCTCTGTACCTCAATTTCCTCATCTGTAAAATGAGGATTAAATACCTTCTGCCCTTAGATTGTGAGCTCTGTGTGGGACAGGGACTGTATCTGACCTGCTTCTCTTTTATTTATGCCAGTACTTACTACAGGGCTTTGTTCAATAAGTGCTTAGTCAGTGCTCTGCAAATAGTAACACTCAATAAATATGATTGAATGAAAATACTATTCATCATTGTTATTGCTGTTATTGTTATATTATTAATCATCAAGTGTGTTTCTTACCAAGAAGGTATTGTCTCTAAATCATTTACTTGATGCTGATGATGATATTTATTAAACACTATGTGCAAAGAACTGAGTGAATTCAAGATAATCAGTTTGGAAACAGTTCTGATCCCACAGGGGGCTCACAGAGTAAGATGGAGGGACAAAAGCTATCTTATCCCATTTTACAGATGAAGGAATTGAGGCACAGAGTTGTCCAAGGTCACACAGAGTTCCAGGCCAGAGGAAAGTGGCAGAAGTGACACTAGAACATGGGACTTCAGATTCCTAGCCCTGGATTCAAAACCCTACTTAAAACTCACCTCCTCCAAGAAGCCTTCCCAGACTGAGCTCCCCTTCTCCCTCTACTCCCTCTACCGCCCCCCCTTCACCTCTCCACAGCTAAACCCTCTTTTCCCTCCATTTCCCTCTACTCCTCCCCCTCTCCCTTCCCATCCCCTCAGCACTGTACTCATCTGCTCAACTGTATATATTTTCATTACCCTATTTATTTTGTTATTGAAATGTACATCGCCTTGATTCTATTTAGTTGCCATTGTTTTTACGAGATGCTCTTCCCCTTGACTCTATTTATTGCCATTGTTCTTGTCTGCCTGTCTCCCCCGATTAGACTGTAAGCCCGTCAAACGGCAGGGAACGTCTCTATCTGTTGCCGACTTGTTCATTCCAAGCACTTAGTACAGTGCTCTGCACATAGTAAGCGCTCAATAAATACTATTGAATGAATGAATTAATGAATGAAAGGGAAGATATGCCAACACAAGCAGGCAAGCAGAAATTGGATGATGACAATAATAATTACATTTGTTAAACCCTTACTCTTTGCCAAGCACTGTACTAAATACTGGGTAGATACAAGATAAGCGGTGTGGCCTAGTGGATAAAGGGCCTGGGAGTCAGAAAGAACTGGGTTCTAATTCTAACTCCACAACTTGTCTGTGTATGTCCCTGAGCAAGTTACTTCAGTTCTCTGTGCCTTAGTACCTCATCTGTTACATGTTTACTATGTGCCAAACACTGTACCAAGCTCTGGGGAAGATACGAGATAATTAGGTTGGAAATAGCCTCTGCCCCACATGGTGTTCACAGTTGAAGGAGGAGGGAGAACAGGTATTGAATCCCCATTATACAGATGAGGAAATTGAGATATGGAGAAGTGAAATGACTTGCCCAAGGTCACACAGCAGGTAAGTGGTAGAGCTCCTTCCAATGACAACCTTCAAGCTACACATGACCCTGCCATCTCCAACCCCTCACTCATGTGTTCCCCCAGCTAGGAACTTCCTCCCTCCTCACATCAGTCAGACCACAGTTCTCCCCATATAATGATAAATAATAATACTTAATACAATAACATAACATATTAATTGTATTAACATATATTAATAGAACAATTATTCATTATTATAGTGCCAAGCAATGTACTAAGCTCTGGGGTGGATTGAAGCAAATGGGGTTGGACACAGTCCTTGTCCCACTTAGGGCTCACGGTCTCAATCCTCATTTTACAGATGAGGTAACTGAGGCCCAGAGTAATGAAGTGACTAGCCCAAGGTCACACTGCAGACAAGTGGCAGAGCTGGGATTAGATCTCATGATCTCCTGACTCCCAGGCCGATGCTCTTTCCTCATCATTCCAGTGAGCCTTCCTTGATTGATTTCCATGAACCCTGAGCCATAACATCCCTCCAGCCATCTTGACCACTTATTACTTAGCACTCATGTCTATATATCTGATCAATTTATTTATTTTAACAACTCTAGTTATCAATATTTATGTTTGACACCTGTGATAGAGTGTAAGCTCCATTATGCTACACTACTCAAATCCTTAGTACAGTGTTGGTAGATAAATTCCCTACCCACAAGGAACTTACAGTCTAGAGGGGCAGACAGACATTAAAATCCATTTTGGATAGATATGTAAGTACTGGGGGGCTAAGTTTTGGAGGGAATACCAAGTGCCTAAAGGGTACAGATCCAAGTGCATAGATAAAAATAATGATAATAATTATGGTATTTGTTAAGCGCTTACCATGTGACAGGCACTGTACTAAGTACTAGGGCAGGAACAAGCAAATTGGGTTGGATCTAGTCCCTGTCCCACGTGGGGCTCAGAGTCTCAATCCCCATTTTGCAGATGAGGTAACTCAGACACAGAGAAGTGAAGTGACTTGACCAAGGTCACACACAGACAAGTGGTGGAGATGGGATTAGAACCCATGATCGTCTGACTCTCAGGCCCAGGGTCTATCCACTATACCCATTATATATATCCACTATAGAGAAGCAGTGTGGCTCAGTGGAAAGAGCACGGGCTTGGGAGTCAGAGTCATAGGTTTGAATCCCGGCTCTGCCACATGTCAGCTCTGTGACTGTGGGAAAGTCATTTAACTTCTCTGTGGCTCAGTTAACTCATCTGTAAAATGGGGATTAAGACTATGAGCCTCATGAGGGACAACCTAATTACCCTGTATCTACCCCAGTGCTTAGAACAGTGCTCTGCACATAGTAAGCACATAAATACCAATATTATTATTATACCCCAGAAAGGTGGGCAAATAGGGAAGGTCTCTTGGAGGAGTCTCAGTTCTCCTGTCTCTGGCTCCTCAATCTCAGTGTCTTTTTTTGGATTCCTCCTTTGCCTCCCTCCCCCAAATTGTGGAAGTCCCTCAAGGTTCAGGACCCGGGCCCCTTCTATTCCTTCCCGATGGACAGGAAAGAGAAAATCCCTGGTCTTTAGTTGGCATGTGAAGGATGTATCGACTTCTCATCCGTTCATTGGCTGTTTTTAGGACAACAAATGAATCCGCCAGTTCAAATGCCTCACTCGCTGCTTTTCCTTCCTTGATATTTTACTGCAGAGCTTCATATCTGCAAAAGGAAAGGGTGGAGAAACTGCTTGCAGCTGGTTTTGAAGTGGCTATTTGACCATGAGATGTTTATATTTGATTGCAACATGTTTAGTGGGGCTCCTATAGCCGATGCCAAAGGACTTACTCAGAGCCTTTCGTGAACTGGAGGAAGACGACGTAATTCAGTGTCATTCTTCTCGAATTCCAATAAGATTGGATCTGTTTATTATCAGCCAGATTTCCTCAGTGGAGTCTGCAGCTTGATGTAGATCATCCCTTTGAGGTTACCAAAAGCTTAAGAATTTAACCCCGTGTCCCCGTGGAATAACACCCTAGTATTTTCCTTAAGAGACTTTGGTCTGGAGTTAGTGCTTTGGCTGACTTAACAGATAAAAGCCATCTGGAGCCATGGTTGGCCGAGTTTGCACCTGCAAATACAGCCGCCCCATCTGGCGTCGCAGGTGGTTACAGAAAACATTAGAAAAGGACATAGCTATTGTCCCTGCCTCATCATAGAGGAGGCTTTGCTAAACATCTCTTGAAGGAGGGACCTAAAGTAATGAGAATAGAGACAGTGTGGCAAAGTGGAACGAGTGTGGTATCAGAAGAACTGCGTTCAGCCCCAGTTCTGAACTGGTCTGTCTTGTTTCTTCAGGCAATTCCTTTAAACTCTCTAGCTTCAGTTTGCCCTCTGTAAAATTGGGACTATAATGCTTGCCATAATAATAATAATAGTAGTATTTGCTAAGCACTTTCTATGTGCCAGGCACTGTACTAAGCACTGGGGTGGATACAGGCTAATCAGGTTACACACAGTCCCTGTCCCATGTGGGGCTCACAATCTCAATCCCCATTTTACTGATGAGAAAACTGAGGGGCAGAGGAGTGAAGTGACTTTTCCAAGGGCACACAGCAGACAAGTGGTGGAGCCAGGATTAGAACCCATTGCCTTCTGACTTCCAGTCCCATGCTCTACCCACTACACATGCTGCTTCCCTTACCTTACAGAGATGCTATGAGGAGAAAATTGAGACATGTAATGTAGAAGTGCTATAGCAAATTCAAGGTACTAGTTTTACTAAGTAGAGGGAAGGAAAAGCATCCAGACTGTTGTACTAATAATACTAGTAATAATAATGGTACTATGTTCCAGGCTCTGTACTAAACCTCAGGGTAGAGACAAGCTAGTCTGGTTGGACACAATTGCTGTCCCACATGGGACTCACACTCTTAATCCCTATTTTATAGATGAGGTAACTGAGGCCTGGAGAAGTGAAGTGACTTGCCCAAGGTCACACAGCAGACATGGGGCAGAACTGGGAATAGAACCCAGGTCCTTCTGACTCCCAGGCCCACACACTATCCACTAAGCCATGCTGTTCCTCATAATAGTATGGTTTGAAGGTGATCATACATTCATTCATTCAGTCGTATTTACTGAGCGCTTACTGTGTGCAGAGCTCAGTACTAAGCACTTGGAAAGTACAATTCGGCAACAGATAGAGACAATCCCTACCCAATAACGGGCTCACAGTCAAGAAGGGGGAGACAGACAGCAAAACAAAACAAGCAGACAGGCATCAATACCATCAAAATAGATAATTAGAATTAAAGATATATACACATCATTCATAAAATAGAGTAATAAATATGTACAAATATATACAAGTGCTGTGGGGAGGGGAAGGAGGTACAGCAGAAGGAGGGAGTAGGGGGAATGGGGAGGGGAGGAGGAGCAGAGGAAAAGGGGGGCTCAGACTGGAAAGGCCTCCTGGAGAAGGTGAGCTTTCAGTAGGGCTTTGAAGAGGGGAAGGGAGCTAGTTTGGTGGATGTGAGGAGGGAGGGCATGCCAGGCCAGAGGTACTACGTGTGCCAGGGGTCAACGGCAGGACAGACGAGAATGAGGCAGAGTGAGGAGGCTAGTGGCAGAAGAGTGGAGTGTGCGGGGTGGACTGTAGAAGGAGAGAAGGGAGGTGAGGTAGGAGGGGGCAAGGTGATGGAGAGTTTTGAAGCCAATAGAGAGGAGTTCTTGTTTGATACAGAGATGGATAGGCAACAACTGGAGATTTTTGAGGAGGGAAGTGACATGCCCAGAGCGTTTCTGTAGAAACTTTTCTGTGATCATATAATCAAATGCATCTCAAATTGAATTCACACCTGTATGCCCTTATCTCTTACATGGTTTTCATGAGTGAGAAGACTACATTAGAACATTCCTAGTGGTCATCTGTATCACACTTATGAATGAAAAACAATTCCTCACTCAATCAATGGTATTGACTACTTATTTGCAGAACGCTGAATCAAGCACTTGGGAGAGTATAATACAAAAGAGTTGATAGATACCCTACTTAACCACAGTGAGTTTACAATCTAGAAGGGGAGACAGACTTTAGTAGCGTGGCTCAGTGGAAAGAGCCTGGGCTTGGGAGTCAGAGGTCATGGGTTCAAATCCCAGCTCTGCCACTTGTCAGCTGTGTGACTGTGGGCAAAACACTTAACTTCTCTGGGCCTCAGTTACTTCATCTATAAAATGGGGATTAAGACTGTGAGCCTCACGTGGGACAACCTGATTGCCCTGTATCTACCCCAGCGCTTAGAACAGTGTTCTGCATAGAGTAAGTACTTAAATACCAACATTACTATTATTAATATAAAAACTCATGGATACGTATGTAAGTGATATAGGGCTGAGGGTGGGGTGAATATCAACTGTTTAAAGGGTACAAATCCAAGTGCAAGGGTGATGTAGGAGGGAGAGGGAGTTGGGGAAATGAGGGCTTAGTCAGGGAAGGTCTCTTGGAGAAGATGTGATTTTAATGAGGTTGTAAATTTGAGGAGAGCGGTGTGAAGGGAGAGGAAGTTCCAGGCCAGAAGGCCAGAGGGAGGAGGTAGGCAAGGGGCTGGTTGGGGAAACAAATGAGATTGGCGTTAGAGGAGCAAAGTGTGCAGATTGGGTTGTAGTAAGAAATCAGTGAAGTAAGAGGAGGGGACAAGCTTACTGAGTGCTTTAAAGCCAATGATAATGAGTTTCTGTTTGATATATAGACGTGGATGGACAACCAATAGAGGTTCTAAAGGAGTTGGAAAATAGGGATTGGAATTTTTAGGAAAATTGCCCAGGCAGTAGAGTAAAACATGGACTGGAGAGGGCAGAGGCAGGAGGCCGGGAGGTCAGTTAAGAGTCCGATGCAGAAGTCAAGGCAGGATAGGATAAGTACTAGATAAGCATGGTAGCAGTTTGGATGGAGAAGGAAGGATTTTAGCAATTTTTGAAGGTAGATCTAAGAAGATATGGTAATAATTGGACTATGTGGGTTGAATGAGAGAGCTAAGTTGAGGATTACAATAAGGTTGTGGGCTTGTGACACAGGGAGGATAAATGGGGCTGTCTGCAGTTATGGGAAATTCAGAGGGAGGATAGGGTTTGAGTGGAAAGATAAGGAGTTATGTTTGGGTAGATTTGTGGTGTCAGCAGGACATCCAAATAGAGAAGCAGTGTGGCTTAGTGGAAAGAGCACGGGCTTGGGAATCAAAGCACATGGGTTCTAATCCCCTCTCCACCACTTGTCTGCTGTGTGACCTTGAGCAAGCCACTTAATTTCTCTGGACCTCAGTTATCTCATCTGTAAAATGTGGGATTAAGACTGTGAGCCCCACATGGGACAACCTGATTACACTGTCTCTTGTCCAGCGCTTAGAACAGTGCTTGACACATAGAAAGCGCTTAACAAAACCATCATCATCATCATCAAATAGAGATGTTCTACAGGTAGGAAATATGTGAGCCTGCAGAGAAGGTTAGAGGTCAGGACTGAAGATGTAGATTTGGTAATCATTCACGTAGAGATGGTAAGTGAAGCCATGGGAGTGAATGAGTACTTCAAAGAAGTGGGTGTAGATGGAGAATAGAAAGAGACCCTGAACTGAGCCATGAGGGGCTCCCACTGTCAGATGGTGCAGGGAGAGGAGGAGCTTACAAAAGGGCCTGAGAAGAAGCAGTGAGACAGGAGGAGAACAAATAGCATGGAAACAGTGTGAACTAGTGGAAAGAGCACTGGCCTGGGAGTCAGAAGACCTGGCTTCTAATCCTGACTCTGCCACTTGCCTGCTGTATGATTTGGGCAAGTCACTTAAGTTATCTGTGCCTCAGTTTTCTCAAATGTAAAATGGTGATTAAAATTGTGAGCCAAGAGTGTTTGAAGAGGAATATTAGGAGGGAGATGGGGTGATAACTGGATGGAGCCATGGAGTCAAGGGTTTTTTTTTTTGGAGGGGGGATACATGAGTGGGCTTGAAAGCAGTGGAGAAGACATTGGAAAAGAGAAGGTTGAAGATGGTGTTCAGGGAAGGAAGAAGGGAGGAGTCAAGTGTTTTGATAAGGTGCGAAGTGATGGGGTTGGAGACGCAGGTGGAAGAGGTAGATTTTGAGGAGGCAAGAGAGCTCTTGTGATATTGCTGGGAAAGATGGGAGAATTTAAAAGGAGCAGTAGGAGGGTGGGACTGGAGACGAGCATGGGGGATTTTAGGATCTGATGCTTTCAATTTTAACAATATAGGATGTGGCCAAGTCATTAGGGACAAGAGATGGGTGGGGAGGGACATAGAGTTGAAGTAGGGACATGCGCAATGGACATGGAAGTCAATAAGAGTGGAGAACGGAGAAATGATGTTGTCAGATGGAGGAGAGGGTGGGGTTAAGTCAGGTTAGGATGAACTGGTATCATCCTTGTCTCATCACACTCCTTCGTCCTGTGTATTCAGTTAGTCATGTCGATTCCACCTTTACAGCGTCTTTAATATTGTCCCTTTTCTCTTTGTCAAAATTGCCACCACTTACATCCAAGCTCTTGTCATACCCCATCTTGACTTCTGCATCAGCCTCCTCACTGACCTCCCTGCCTCCAGCCTATTCCTCCTCTAGATCACTCATTACTCTGCTACCCAGAGCTTTTTTCTAAATACTTAATCTGTACACATCTTCCCACTCCTCAAAAAACTCCAAAGATTGCCCATCTATCTCAGTGTCAAACAGAACCTCCTCACCTTTGGCTTCAAGGCACTCATTCAGCTCCCTTATCCCACCCATTCTTGTTCCTCTTCCACACACTTCACTTCTCAATCACTCAGTCAATCAATCGTGTTTCTTAAGCATTTACTGTATGCAGAGCACTGTACTAAGTGCTTGGGAGAGAACAATATAACAATATAACAGACAAAATTCCCTGCCCACGATTTTCCTCAAACACCAACCTTCTTACTGTGCCTCAATCTCGACACTGACCCTCTTTGGTCATGCTTGGAAGTCTCTCCATATGTGACAGACCTCCACTCTCCCCAGATTCAAAGTTCTGCTAAAATTGTATCTTCTCCAGGAAGTCTTCCCTGACTACCTTCTCATCTCCCTACCATACTGTCCCATCTGGATCACCCTATTTGTTTTGTTTATTTTGTTTAATGAGATGTACATCACCCTGATTCTATTTATTTGCCATTGTTTTTATGAGATGTTCTTCCCCTTGACTCTATTTATTGCCAGTGTTCTTGTCTGCCTCTCTCCCCCGATTAGACTGTAAGCCCGTCAAAGGGCAGGAACTGTCTCTATCTGTTGCCGATTTGTACATTCCAAGCGCTTAGTACAGTGCTCTGCACATAGTAAGCGCTCAATAAATACTATTGAATGAATGAATGAACCTACATATTTAAGTCTGTATCCCCTCAGCACTTTGGTACTCACTTCCCTATCCCTATAACACTTACGTACCAATCATTATACTCTGCTCTATTACCTTTTTGTTTTGTAATGTCCCTGTCCCCGTCTAGATTGTAAGCTCACTGAGGGAAGGGATTAGATCTAACTATTCTAATATACTCTTCCAATCTTTCAGTTCAGGGCTCTGCACAGAGAAAACATTCAATAATAACCATTAATTGATTGGTTGCTTACATTCCATTATTTACATACACTAAGCTACTTTTGTGGCATTTGTTAAGCACTTACTGTGTGCCAGGCACTGTACAAAGTGATGGGGTGGATACAAGCAAATTGAGCTGGACACAGATCCTGTCCCACTTGGGGCTCACAGTCTCAATCCCCATTTTCCAGATGAGGTAACTGAGGCACAGAGAAGTGAAGTGACTTGCCCAAGGTCACACAGCAGACACGTGGCTGAGGTGAGGTTAGAACCCATGACTTTCTGACTCCCAGGCCCATGCTCTATGCACTACACAATGGGGTGTGGGCTCGGAATTCCTTGTGGGCTCGGAATGGGTCATTTATGGGTTTTATGTTTCCCAAGTACTTAATACATTTCACTGCATCCAACAAGTGCTTAATTTACAGTGTCACTTCTATTGCTACCATTATAACTACTACAACAAATCAAGACAAGAGCCAACTTGCCTTTCTAAGTTTTTAAATTTCAACGGAATTTGGTACGCAATTTTTTTTGGATTTTCCATTAAAAGTAAAGGTAAACTACTCTTCCAAGTCTCAGCTTTTGAACATGCAACTTAAAATCGACAGTGAAAATAGCGAGCAGTTTCCAAAATGTCCAAAAGGAGCCTATAACTAGCTTCTGGATGCAAGAAAAGCTGGGCCCAAATTAGGTTTCACTGATTCTCATTGAGACTTGATGTACAATAATTATAATAATTTGTTAAGCGCTTACTATGTGCCAAGCACTGTTCTAAGCACTGGGGTAGATACAAGATAATTAGGTTGTACCACAGGGGGCTCACAGTTAATCCCTATTTTACAGATGAGGTAACTGAGGCACAGAGAAGGTATGCGGCTTGCCCAAGGTCACACAGCAGACAAGTGGCAGAGCCTAGATTAGAACCCATGTCCTCTAACTCCCAAGCCCATGCTCTTTCTACTAAGCCATGCTGCTTCTCAAGAGGGCAGACAGATTCAAGCAAGCAAACATTTGAAAATACAGATGAGGTGAATGTGCCAATACTGAGAGGTTGGGATGGAGAGAAGGAGGCCACAGGGAAGCAGGCTTTTGGGAATAATAGCCACAGATGAGAGAACATATGTGCCATACGATCTTTGAGTTTCTAATCCCCACAGCACTCATGTGTACGTATTTACATATTTATAATTCTATTCATTTCATTAATGATGTGTATATATCTATAATTCCATTTATATTGATGCTGTTTATGCCTTTTTACTTGTTTTGATGTCTGTCTCACCCTTCTAGACTGTGAGCCCATTGAGGGCAGGGATTGTTTCTATTTGTTGCTGAATTGTACTTTCCAAGCATTTAGTACAATGTTCTGCACACAGTAAGTGCTCAATAAATGTGAATGAATGAATGAATGAATAATCCTGGCTCTGTTGCTTGCCTAATGTGTAATCTTGGGCTAGTTACTTCACTTCTCTATGCTATACTTTCCTCACCTTGAAAATTGTTCATTAAATGCCTGTTCTCTCTCATGCTTAGAGTGTGAGCTCCCTGAGGGAGCTACCTCATTTCTACGCTAGAGAAGGAGGTGGCTTAGTGGAAAGAGGACAAGCAGGGGAGTCAGAGGATGTGAGTTCTAATCCTGCCTCTGCCACTTGTCTGCTGTGTGGCCTTGGACAAGCTACTTAACTTCTCTGTGCCTCAGTTACCTCATCTATGGGGATGATGGGAATTAAGACCATGAGCTCCATATGGAACAAGCTGCTTACGTTATGTCTACCCCAGTGCTTAGAACAGTGCTTGGCACATAGTAAGCACTTAACAAATATAATTACTATTACCTCAGAGCTTAGTATGGTGCTTGGCAAATAGTAAGCACTTAAAACTACCACAATCATTATTATTCACTGATGCTGTCTGGGATTCAACTTGCCTATTCGGTGACTTCACAGCCAATTTGGGGAATGATATGGGACCTAACTGAATTTAAGGTTATCTTTCTATCTGAAATTGAAAGCCCCTTATGCCTCTACCTGAAACTTTTGTATTTTCTGTCATGAGAGCAAGAGATAAGGCACACCTTGGAAGGGAAATTTTCATTCCACTTGAATTAGGGGACCAGAGCTTAGATAATGCCTTTTCAGTTTCACTGACTCTTAAGTCTTCCACAAGGTGACTAACCCAAGATCCAAGAGATTATATCAGGTTTAAGAGCATTCGGGTCCATGAAAATAGGGCACAGAATTTAAACATTCTCTGCAGAGACGCAAAGGCAAGAAATTTGAAATGCTATGTTAAAGAGATAGTGGAAGTTGATCAGTAAATTTCAGAGTGCTAATCTGACTCTGGTTCTACTAGAGAATGGAGAATTCCTGGATTCCAGATAGTGTGAGGCATATGGCCAGTTTGAAGTGTTCGGCTCACATCAAATATTAAGACTGTCCAGAGTGTTTTATGCCAAGGCAGGCTTTAAAGCACCTTTGTTTTGAAATCACTCTGGCAAGCAACTCAGCAGAGAGAAGCAGCATAGCCTAGTGGAATAATAATAATATTAATTATGGTACTTATTAAGTGGTTACTATGTGCCAGGCACTGTATTAGGTGTTGGGGTGGATGCAAGTAAATAGAGTTGAACACAGTCCCTGTCCCACATTGGGCTCACACTCTTAATACTTATTTTTTACAGAGGAGATCACACTGACACCCAGAGAAGTTAAGTGATTTGCCCAAGGTTACACAGCAGATAAGTGGTAGAGCCAGGATTAGAATCCATGATATTCTATCCATGGAAAGAGCAAAGTCCTGGGAATCAGGAGGCCTGTGTTCTGATCCTTGCTCTACCATTTGTCTGTTATGTGACCTTGCACAAATCACTTAACTTTTTCATGCCTCAGTTTACTCATGTATAAAAATGAGGATTAAATACCTGTTCTCCCTCCTTAGATTGTGAGCCCCTTGTGGGCCAAGGACTGTGTTCCACCTGTTTATAATATATTTACCACAGTGCTTGGCACATAGTAAATGCTCACTTGTCAGCTGTGTGACTGTGGGCAAGTCACTTAACTTCTCTGTGCCTCAGTTTCCTCATCTGTATAATGGAGATTAACTGTGAGCCTCATGTGGGACAATCTGATTACCCTGTATCAACCCAGCACTTAGAACAGTGCTCTGCACATAGTAAGCACTTAACAAATACCAACATTATTAACAAGTACCATTACTATATTAGATGTGGAGAGTAGCAAGGTCAGGTAGGAGGGAAAAGGTGATTATTGAGTGCCTTAAATCCTGTAGTAAGGTGTTTCTGTTTGAGACAGAGGTAGATGGGCAACCACTGGAGGTTCTTGAGGAATGGGGAAACATGGATTGAGCATTTTATAGGAAAACTATCTGGGCAGCAGAGTGAAGTATGGACAGGTGTGGGGAGAAACAGGAGGCAAGGAGGTCAGCAAGGAGGCTATGCAGTAATCATAACTCTGGGGCAGGAGAAATGCTTGGATTAATGTAGTACCAGTTTGGGTGGAGATCAAAAGGCAGAATTTAGTGATGTTGTGAAGGTTGAACCGACAGGATTTAAGGGTAGATTGAATATGTGGGTTGAATAAGAGAGGAGTCAAGGATAATGCCAAGGTGATGGGCTTGTGAGACAGGAAGGATGGTGTTGCTGTCTAAGGTGTTGAGAAAGTCAGTGGGAGGGCAGGGGTTGAGTGGGAAGATAAGGAGTTCTGCTTTGGACATATTAAGTTTAAAGAGTCTGGGTAACATCCAAGTAGAGATGTCTTGAAGACAGAAGCAAATGTGAGACTGCAGAGAGGGAGAGAGATCAAGGCTGGAGATGGAGATTTGGGAATCATCTGCATAGAGATGGTAGTTGAAGCTATGGGAATGAATGAGTTCTCCAAGGGAGTGGGTGTAGATGGAGAAAAATCAATCAATCATTCATATTTACTGAGTGCTTAGCATGTGCAGAGCACTGTACTAAGCACCTGGGAGAGTACAATACAACAGAGTTTGCAGGCACATTCTGTGTCCATAACAAGTTCACAGTCTATGACGGGAGAGAACTATGTTAACATGAATAAAAGGGAACCCAGAACTGAACCTTGAGAGACATTCACAGTTAGGGCATGGGAGGCAGAGCAGGAGCCCATGAAAGGGATTGAGAATGAGTGGCCAGAGAGATAAGAGAACTAGGAAAGGACAGTGTCAGTGAAGCTGAAATCAGGTAATGCTTCCAGGAGAAGAGGGTGGTCGAAAGTGTCAAAGGTAGACGAGAGGTTGAGGAGGATTAGGATGGAGTAAAGGCTGTTGGATTTGGCAAGAAGGAGATCATTTGTGACCTTTGAGAAGGTCATTCTCTGAATCTCTGGCTATTTTTAATACTGATTTTGATGGTGCAATAACTAGATGAAGGCTTTTGTAAAAGTTTCACCTCTCCATTAAATGGCTTTGATATTTTGGGCCCCCACCTCCATTCAGGAGGGGTAGGTAGTTTAGCAGAGTCACTAAGTCCATGTGGTCAGAATGGATACCCCCCCAGCTGTTTTCCATACATATGTGTAATTTTTTTTATTTATAATAAGCCTGTCTCCCCCACTAGACTGTAAGCTCGTCAAGAGCAGGAAATGTGTCTGTTGTATTATAATTCAAGAGATGGTAGGTGACACAGCTGGGAAACAGAAGAAGGATATGGAAACAAAGAAGACTTCTGATGAGGGGAGATGTGGAAACTTGGGGCAGTTCATGCACTGATGGTCCCCAGGGGCAAGAACCAACGAGGTGGATAGGGGTACAGTACACTGCAAAGAACAAACAATCGTTCAATCCATTTACTGCCAAAGTGACTACTGCCTAGTGCTGATACTGAATGGGGGTGCCATAACCCCACATCTTGGTTCAAAGCCTCCTGCAATAACAGTCTTGTTTCATCCCTCTCTTTCCTCAGTCAAGGTGGCCTAATGGAAAAAGCATTACTCTTGAAGTAAGAGGGCTTCAGTTCTAAGCCTAGCTCTGTCACACCCCTCTAGACTGCAAGGTCATTGTAGGCAGAGAATGTGTCTATTTGTTGCTGTATTTTACTCTCCCACATGCTTATTACAGTGCTCTGAACGCTCTAAGTGCGTAGTAAATAAGATTGACTGACTTGCCTGTTGTGTTACCCCGGGTAAACCACTTAACTTCCCTGGGCCTGTTACCTCATCTGTAAAGTGGGGGTTAAATACCTATTTTCCATCCACCTTATACCATTAGCTCCATTTGGATCAGTGACTGTGTCTGAGCTGATTATAATGTATCTACCCCAGCACTTAATACAGTATTTGGCACATAGTTAGTGCTTAACAAACACCCCAACTATTATTATCTTAATGGACAGTAACCGACCTGAGGTATCCTTGGACAAATCCAGAATTCCAAAAAAATGCAGTAGTTTTAATCCTGGCTCCATCTAGAGATGTCCATGTCAGCAGAGTCAAACAAGTTTAAGGTGATAGAATCTACCTGCTAATAGCAGCAACAAGTTTCAAGACCTTGCTGTTTTATTCTACACAGTTTACTGCTATTGTCACACAAAATAATGATTTAATAATGGCATACAATAAAACAATATGTTGGGGTTATTTTCAGGTCTCTGAGAGAACTTGGCTGTAATGGCAGGTGCTATATTGATAGCCACAGAGACCACTGCCCTTCATTTCTGTTGATAAACGAATGTATGTCTCGCTCTGCTCTTGCCCATTCTGTCCTCCCAGTGAGGTAAGGCCCTGAACCCAAAGGATGCTCCTCTTAGACTAATTTGGTTTCTCTGACCATCCAGTGGAGCTACGTGGCCTAGGGGAAAGAACCCAGGCCTGGGAGTCAGAGTATTTGGGTTCTAATTCCAGCTCCACCACTTGCCTGCTGTGTGACCTTGGGCAAGTCACTTAACAGTAATAATAATAATAATAACAGTAATAATAATAATAATTATGGTATTTGTTAAGTGCTTGCTATGAGCCAGGCACCATATAAATGCTGGGGTGGATACAAGCAAATCAGGTTGGACACACTCCCTGTCTCTAGAGCTCACAGTCTCAAACTCCATTTTCCAGAAGAGGTAACTGAGGCACAGAGAAGGGAAGTGACTTGCCCAAGGTCACACAGCAGACAAGTGGAGGAACTGGAATTAGAACCCTTGACCTCTGACACCTAAACCCGGGCTCTTTCTGCTAAGCCACGCTGCTTTTCCTGTCCTGTCCACTACCTATCCTCCCTCCTAATTACGCTGAGGCCTATGTTAGATAGGGACTGCATCAGATGTGATTAACTGATATCTACCCCAGCACTTAGAACAGTGCTCAACATGAAGTAAGGGCTAAACAAATACCATAATAATGATAATAACAATAATATGGAACCCCTATAAGTGAGGCTGAAAGCTAAAATTGGCTTTTGTAATATGGGTATTTGTTTCCTAATAATTAATAATGATGTTTAACTGATGAGACAGATATAATATGATATGACTGAAAATAGCCCTGTTCCATATCAGTTCACAGTCTAAGGAGGAGAAAATTGAGATCCAGAAAAGTAAAATGACTTGCCCAAGGTCACTCAACAGGCAAGTGGTAGAGCTGGAATTAGAACTCAGGTCTTCTGATTCCCAAGCCTGTGGTCTTTCTACTGTCCACACTGCTTGATGCTGTTTGGTTCCTAGGAACTAGACACAGGCAGCTTAATCAGTATAAAGTAATTTGATGGCTTTCAGTCACAAATGGCTTTGAATGGATGATCTGCTGGTGATAGACTCCTTAGAGCCCATTTCTACTTCTCTGAGCTCTCCATTTCCCTCTGTGCAGTTCATTTCTGTTTGATTGGGGTGTATTTCCTTAAGGTTGTCTTTCTTAAGTTACCTAACTTTTTTCATTTGCAGTAAACTTCCTTTATGGACTGGGAATAAGCACCAGACTTGAGGTAAAATAATCCAAAAAAAAGATTAAGGTTCAGGATCATAATCTCCCTTCAGGGCTCTTTTGAGTAATACTCAAAAACAGGCTAATAGGAGCAGGATATGCTCACACACAGAATTCATGCACCGGTGGAAACAATATGAACTTGTGTAATAATAGGAGCAATAACAATTTGTATTTTGGACATGTTCAATGCATAGAGATTAGAGGAAAAGGATGTATTACCATTTAACAGCCCATGGCCATTAAAAAAAAAAGCATCCTGGCTTAAAGTCCCTTTTTCTTCTCGCACTTTTTTTTTTTATTGCCAAGAAATCTAGGAAGGTAATTTGGAGAACAGAGGTAGGGAAGAGTTGATCCCAGATGACTCCAATAAATAATTGTTCATGGTGGGAGAGTTCCTGAGGAGTTCATAAATCCAAATTAAGATATAGTTCATGTTTTATCACAGTCAATATTAATTCTTATAAAAATAGTTCATGCAAATAAACCACTGAATCATTCGATTTTCTCTCTCACTTGCCCCATATTAAACTATTGCCAAATCCTGATAATTTTTCATTAGTATAAACTCCCAGTAGAATATTAATTCCACCTCTAGATAGTAAACTCCTTCTAAAGTTTGCTGTCACCTCTAGTATCTAGAAACTGTGTGTTAGTGAGTGTAAGTGACTCTGTGTGTGTGTGTGTGTGTGTGTGTGTGTGTGTGTCTGTGTGTTTGTGCATTTAGAGAAAACAGCTTGTCCTTTGTCTCAGAAAAGGAGGAAATGAACTTCTGATGAGTAACACTCTGATTGGTGGAGACCCCAAAACTGGTCACAAACGCCCAGAAAAGCCCCGGTTAACCCCAAGAAAGCATTCTGATGGCGTTCCTGGAGGCTTGTCCAGAATCCATATTGTAGTGGAAACTGAATGTGTCTGTTTATTGCTGTACTGTATTCTCCCAAGCTTGTAGTACAGCACTCTGCACACAGTAAGCACTCAATGAATATGATTGAATGAATAGTTCAGGGAATGGGGAGGAGCATAATTGAAAGAGGAACTAAGAATGTCGGGAAGCTTGATTGAGCACCGCATATCCAATCTGTCACCCTCGTAACATCATTAAAATCTGCTCTTTCCTTTCCATCCAAACTGCTGCCACATTAATCCAAACACTTATCCTGTCCTGCCATGATTACTGCATCAGCCTCCTTGCTCACTTCCTGCCTCCTGTCTCTCCCCACTCCAATCCATACATCACAGTACTGTTTCCCCAGTAGAGAGATTTGGGGTGGGAAAGATATTTATTGGTGATCTTTCAGGATTGAATGGGAAGTCCCAAGATGCCAATGGCTGGGGCTCATCAGGACAGAGCCCTTGAGGAAGGCAGCGTGGCCTAATGGATAAAACACAGGCCCGAGAGTTAGAAAGACCTGGGCTCCAAATCCGGCTCTGCCACTTTCCTGTTGTGTGACCTCCGTCAAGTCACTTAACCTCTCTGTCCCTCAATTACCTCATTTGAAAAATGGGGATTCATACTGTGACCCCATGAGGAATATGGACTGTGTCCAGCCTGATCAGTGCTTAGAACAGTGCTTGGCACATAGTAAGTGCTTAACAAATGCCATAATAATAATTATTAGCTCGTATCTACCTCAGTGCTTAATACGGTGCCTAGCACATAATAAACACTTAAAAAATGCCATTAAAAAAAAGACTGGGGAAGACACAAGGTGCCAATGTGGAATATTTGCAAGGAAAAGAGCAGCCCGAGAATAAACGGATAATCTGTGTGTAGTTAGTCTGTGTTTTTCCTGGAGCGGAAAAAAGGCTGGCTGAGCTGGCTGCCATTTTGAGAAGGGGCTGGGCTGCCCCTTTCACTAGAGTTGGCGTGCAAGAATAGGGTGTTTTTGACTCTTCTGCTCAATGTATGCCTGCTTAATGATTACCACTGTCAATGGAGCCAGCACCATTCTAAAACACAATAATAATAATCATTATGGCATTTAGTAAGTGTTTACTAGATGCTAAGATCTAGGGTAGGTATGAGGTTATGTGATCAGACACAATCCCTGTCAATATGGGGATGACAATCACTTTTATCCCCATTTTACTGATGAAGAAACTGAGTGTCACAGAGGCTAAGTGATTTGGCCAGGGTCAGAAATTAGGCCAATAAATAAATAAATAAATAAATAATAATGATAAATAATAATTATGGTATTTGCTAAACCCTTTCTATATGTCAAGCACTGTTCCAAGTACAAGATACAAGGTAATCAGGATGTCCCACATGGGGCTTACAATTTTAATCCCCATTTTCCATATGAGGTAAATAAGGCACAGAGAAGTTAAGTGGCTTGCTCAAGGTCCCATAGCAGACAAGTGACGGAGGTGGGATTAGAACTCACATCTTCTGACTCCCAAACCTGTGCTCTTGCCACTAAGCCATGCTGCTTCTGGTAGTGGTGGTATTTGAACCCAAGTTTCCTGATGTTGAGTCAATCAGTGAGTGGTATTTATTGAATGCTTAATGTGTGCAGGGCACTGTTCTGAGCACAGCCCCGTGCTCTTTCCAGTAGGCCATGCTTTCTGAAGTCCAGCTATGACTACATCCTGCCAAATGCACCTGTTGGAGATTGCTGGTGGCCTTGATGCCCTTCAATCTCCAGAGGGATTATTTCAACAGTCTCCTTACTGGTCACCCTGCCTCAGGCTTCTTAACTCCTCAAACTAGCCTACAAATGTTTAGCTGGTCATCCAATCACTCAATCAATCAAATGTGTTTTTTAAACACTTACTGTGTGCATAGGACTGTATTAAGAGCTTGGGAGAGTACATTATAAACAGAGTTAATAGATATACTCCCTGCTCACAGTGAACCTACACTCTAGAGGGGGAGATGAACAGTAATATAAATAAATTACAGATATATACATAAGTACTGTGGAGTCAAGGGAGGGGGTGAATAAAGGATGCAAATCCAAGCAACACAGAAGAGAGTAGGAATGAAAGTGGTAAGTAGTCTCTATCACTCTCCTAGTAAAACCTTTCCAATGGCTCCATATATACAAGCATTTCTAATCATCGGTTCTATCTTCACAACATTTCTAGAATCCACTGTCTCCTCTCCATCCAAACTTCTACTAGTGTTGGTTCATGCACGTATTTGCCACCCTGATAACTACATCAGGCTCTGTCTTGACTTCCTGCCTCCTGTCTCTCCAATCAGTCCTCTCTCTCCTACCTTACCTCATTGATCGCCTCCTAAAACCCCACTGACACATTTTGCTCCTATAATACCAAGCACCCCTCTCAGGGTCGCACCTGGAGAGTTTCCATTTTGCTACCAGTTCCGACTAGGGGAGGGAGAGTCAAGCAGAGGCATACCCATTCCATTCCTAGCTTGGGGCAGTGGCTAGCAAGTGGAAGGCAATCTGCTACAAGGCAAAACTCAACTGTGCTTGGCAGCAGCAACATGGGAGAGAGTCGAGGGCGGAGACTCAAGTTTACTGCACGGAAGGAGGCAATGGTAAAATCCTTCCCTATTTTTACCAAGAAAACTCTATGGACACACTACCAGAATGATTGCAGAAGGAGAGCAGGGAGCTCTGGGAGAGATGTGACCATGGTGTCGCTATGGGTCGGCAACGACTTGACGGCATAAGATAAGACAATACCAAGCATCTCACTGTACCTCAATCTCATCTTTCTCAGCATTAATCCCTTCCTCACATCCTCCCCCTGGCTTGGGACTGCCTCCCCCTTCATATATGACAGATCACTTCTCTCCCTATCTTCAGAGCCCTCCTAAAAATCACATCTCTTACAAGAGGCCTTCCCCAACTAAGCCTTCATTTCCCTGGCTAAGGCCTACCTTCTGCACGCCCAATAAACTTGGCTCTGACCCTTTAAGCACTTTGTCATTCATAACCCCACAGTAGTTATATGCATATCTGTCTGTAATTGACTTAAATGCCCATCTCACCATCTAGTCTATAAGCTTCTTGTGTATTGTACTTTCCCAAGTCCTAAGTAGAGTGCTCTGCACACTGTAAATGCTAAAAAAATATGATTGGTTGATTGATTGGTGAGCTTTTGTGCTTCTGCCATTTTCATTTTGTGTTTATTTTTTGCTCATTGTGGGCAGGGAATATGTCTGTTTATTGTTGTATCATACTCTCCCAGGTGCATAATATAGTTTTCTGCACTCAGTAAGCGCTCAATAAATTCCATTGACTGACTGTTCCTCCTGATTCCCCTTGCCAATAGGCTGTAAGCTACTATTGGGCAGGGTCAAAGTCTTAGACTTTCTTACACCACTCAATGTGTAGTTTAGGACTCTGCCCACAAGCTGGCTCGCACAAGAACATTATTTTAGAATACCTTCTGAGGGATGTCTGTTCATTTTTTTCCATGGAAAAACCTACTAATTAGGTAGAAGATTTTCAGGCTCCATGGTACATATGAAAAGACTGCATTTGTCCATCAGTGTTGCACGTCATTAATTGAGAAGCCATCTGTAGCCTTAAAAAAGCTTTATGGACATCAGCACTGCAACTTCTTCATTTATGGAAAGAATCTTAAAAAAATTACAACCCTCATGGAATTTCAAGCACTAAAAGGTACGTGGAATTGGCTACTCTCTTTGACGTTCATTTCCTTCAGAAAGGTCCAGCCAAGCAGCCCTATTCAAAATCAATCTTCCTGTGTTCCCAAAGAAAATCTCTGCCAGAGAAAAGTCAAATGACAACAACCTCTCCTTTTTTCTGTTTTGAAGTTATTGTTGCTTTTGCAGGGCCATGGAGCTGCTCTCCACATCAAGGGCTAATAGGTTGACAGGAATTTGCAAGTAATTATTATTATAAACACTTATTAAGTGTCAAGCACTGTTCTAAGCCGGGGATAGATACAAGTTAATCCAGTTGGACTCAGCTTTTGTCCCACAAGGGGCTCACAGTTTAAGTAGGAAACTGAATAGGTAATGAAAGCTGAGTTTCACCTCTGATTTTTTTTTTAAGTTCTGTGAAACGGGCATGAAATGAAAATGAACTCTCTTGGGTGAAATTATTCCAGGTCACAGCTCTCATCTGTCTGACTACTCGTTAACAGTCAATTGTTAGCAATGCACAATTCTCTGGGCAGAGACTAGCATGAACTAGTGAATAGAGCATAGGCCTGGGTATCAGAGGACCTGTGTTCTAAACCTGACTCCACCACTTGTCTAATGTGTGACCTTGGGCAAGTCATTTAACTTCTCTCTGCTTTGGTTCCCTCACTTGCAAAATGGGGATTCAATATCTGCTCTGCCTCCTACTTAGACTATGAGCCCCATGTGGGATCCAATTATCTTGGATTACCCTACTCTTAGCACAGTGCTTAATAATGATAATAGTAATTGTGGTATTTGTTAAGTGCTTACTATGTTTCAGGCACACTGCTAAGCACTGGAGTAGCTACAAGTTTATCAAGTTGGAAACAGTCCCTGCCCCACAAGGGGCTCACAGTCTCATTCCCCATTTTACAGATGAGGTAACCGAGGCACAGAGAAGTGAAGTGACTTGTCCAGCGTCACACAGCAGGCAAGTGGCAGAGCCGGGATTAAAGCTCTGACCTTCGGACTCCCAGTCCCATGCTCTATGAGCTACGCTGTGCTGCTTCTAATGCTTGACACATGCTTCTCAAATGCTACAATTATCAATTATTATTAATTATTAGGAGACAGGGAGAGTAGTAGCTCCATTGTAAGATAAGGTAATTCATTTCTGTTTCTAGGTTATGGGCCCTGCAACCATTCCAGAAAGACCTTTATTCAGTCATTGCTTTGCCCCCTTGAGAACAGTAGCAAAATGTTCAGATTGCAGGAAAACTTGGAGAATGTGCTGTCTCTGAATTTCAGGGAAGAAATGGAGGAGTAGGAAGTAGTTTGGTCATGTGGTCAGAGCAAGAGCTAGGATGGAAGTTAGGAGACCTGAGGTCTAGTCCCAGTTTCCCCAGAAAATTGCTGTGGGACCTTAGGCAAATATCTTAACCTCTCTGGGCTCCCGAATCCCTGGGTGTTCAGTGGGACCATAAAGTCTTTCCTCTACCCTCTCACAGGGATCGTGGAAGGTAGAGTAGATGGGCTTTGATGGTGCTGCTATGGTGTAGGACCTTCTGTACCCCTCAAAATCATTCGACTGATTGAAGGAGGAGGTCCCCACCTATTCTCTAGACTGTAAGCTCATTATGGGGAGGGAATCTGTCTGCTAATTCTGTTGTATTGTACTCTCCCAAGCACTCAGTAGAGTGCACAACATAGAGTAAGCACTCAATAAATACCAACTTCATTGAGGTCTGGTCTCACTATCTCACCTTTTATAATTTATTCTGTTTATTTGCATAATGCTTCCAACACAAAATTCCTCCCTTCTCCACCCAATCTTAGAAGAGGAAATAAAACATGATTTTTGTAAATAGGGGTAGCAGCATGTGCCGGGGTAGTTGTCAATCAATCAATCAATGGAATTCATTGATGCCTTACTATGTGCAGAGTACTGTACTAAGGATTTGAGAGAGTATACCACCACAGAGTAAGTAGAAACAGTCCTGCCCACAAGGAGCTTACAGTCTAGAGGGGGAAACATATGTTAATAGATAGTAATATAAATAAATTATGGATGTGTATGTAAGTACCATGGGGCTGACCCAGAGGTGAATGTCACGGCTTAAAGGGTACAGATCCAAGGGCATAGGTGATGTAGAAGGGAGAGACTGTAGGAGAAGAGAAAGTTAATCAGGGAAGGCTTCTTGGAGCAGATATGATTTTAATAAAGTTTTGAAGGTTGGTAGAGTAGTGGTCTGTCATATAGAGTGTGTGGGAGTTCCAGGGCAAAGGGAGGTTGTGGGCAAGGAGTGGGTGGTGGGATAGATGAGATTAAGGTGCAGTGCGGAGTTTGGTGTTTGAGGAGTAAAGTGTGTGGACTGGGTGGTAGTAGGAAATCAGCAAGGTAAGATAGGAGTAGAAGAGCTGATTGAGTGCTTTAAACCTGATACTTAGACAGTGAGCCCTATGTGGGACAGGGATTGGGTCCATCCTGATTAAATTGTATCTACAAGTATAACAATTACAAATAATAATACTGAGAAATCACAAATACAGGCTCGGGCCATGGAGGAATTCCTTCCTTGAAACGTGCACACCCTTGGCTGGGAGAAGAAGGATCAAAACGCAGGCCTTTAGGGGAAAATAGGGAGTGCCTTCCTTAACAGGCAAGTTTCAAGGGAGAAAGAGGACAAGGGAGGGGTAGTTACCATAGCTCACTGAAGGCCTACTGTTGGCAGCACTTGGGAGAGGGCATACAGGCAAGAGACACAGATTCGTGGATCCTCTTACAGTCTTCTTCTCTCCTCCATTCCTCCTCCTTTTTTCTTCTCTTTTTTTTCCTGCTCCCCTTATTGCTAGGCTTAATTCCATGCCTAATAAATAACCCCTCCTCTGTTTTTCTATTGCAAAAAGGGGCAATTATGTGAGTAAATATGGCATTTTTGGTTTAACCATGAAATGTGGAACTGGAAAGGGAGGATGCATGCCAATAGATGGTTCTGGAGGAGGAGGTAGAATTAATTGGAATGGGGAAAGAGAGGTGAAGATTGCTGAACTCAAATAAAGAAACAGGATGTACTTTAAAAAACATGGAATTCAAGTAAACATTTACTATGTGTCAGGCATAGTATTTAGTCCTGGGGTTGATACAAGTTAATCGGGTTGGACACAGTCCATGCTCTACGTGGAGCTCCCAGTCTTAATTCCCATCTTACAGATGAGGTGACTGAGGCACAGAGAATTGGAGTACCCAAGGTTACACAGTAGGTAAGTGGTAGAACTGGAATTAGAACCCAGGTTCTCTGATTCCCAGGCAGGTACACTTTACACTAGCCCACACAGCTTCCCTAATTTTGTTTGTACTTGCTTACTCTTGCTTCTTCCTCATCTCCCCATCTTTGACCTCCCCAGCCGTCCCAGGAAAATGAGCCTTAGACTGAGGAGTTCAAGAGTAAGAGAAACCATGAAGAGTAAGAGAAACCCCACTCACTTCCACCGTGACAGCCCTGGACAGGTTTTTTTTGGTTTTTTTAATAGTATTTGTTAAGCACAAACTCTGTGTCAAAAGCTGTTCTAAGCACTGGGGTTAATACAAGTTAATGAAGTTGGACAGAGGCCCTGTCCCACATGAGGCTCAGAGTCTTAATCCACATTTTGCAGATGAGGTAACTGAGGTACAGAGAAGTTAAGTGACTTGTCCTAGGTCACACAGCAAGCAGTTGGCAAAGCTGGGACTAGACCCCAGGTTCTCTGACTCCCAAGCCCATGCTCTTTCAATTAGGTCATGCTGCTTCTCAGATGCAGCTGTTTTTCTTCTTCAGGAAGGATTGCCTGGTAGTGAACCAGGCTTTTGTCATCACTCACTTAGCCTTTCCATTTCATTTAGTATCAAAACCTTCCTGGCTCTGATTGCTTTGATGGGAGCCATTTGGCCTGCTGCTGCCCAAGAAGCTGGTGCTTCCACACTAGTTGGAAAGCATGGCATAGATGATCAATCAAGATATCAATCATATTTATTGAAGGCTTACTGTGTGCAGAGCGCTGTATTAAATGCTTGGGAGAGGGCAATACAATAGAGATGGTAGTCATGTTCCCTTGCCCATAAGGAGCTTACAATCTAGAGCGGAATGCTCTGTAAAGCATTCTTTATTTATAAAGAAATAAATTTATAAATAAATAAATTATAAATTATTGACATGTACATAAGTACTGTGGGCTGAGGGAGGGATGAATAAAGGGTGCAAATCCAAGCATAAGGGGAGAGGGCAATGTAACACAGAGAAAAAAGGTGACAGTTTAACAGCCAAGAGTTAAGTCGACACACCAGCCATTGCCCAGGGTCAAAGGAGCCATTTTGCATTGGCTCACTAGAATTTCAGTGGCCCAGGAACTTCCTCTGGCTCCAGGGAAGTAGCGTGGCTTAGTAGATAGTGGCATCAGAAGGACTTGGGTTTTACTCCTGGTTCCACCACTTGTCTTCTGTGTGACCTTGGGCAAGTCACTTAACATTTCATGCCTCAGTTTCCTCACCTGCAATATGGGGATTAAGACTGGGACTCCCATGTTGGTCATGGAATGTGACCAAGTGATTAACTGGTACCTACCTCAGGGCTTAGTACTGTGCCTGACACATAGTAAGCACTTAAAAATACTATAAAAGAAAGTGTCACCTAATAGAGTTTCTGGGAATCTGGCCAGGAGGGAAATCCCAATCAGACACCAAGTTGCCAGAACCCCTCTGAAGGCTTGAATCAGTCCAGTTTGAGACTACAAGTTCCCCCACACAAGGTAGATCAGCACCCAAAATCCCTAGATGCTTTCTCCTTTTCAGGTTCCTGTGATCCTCTGGAGACACCGTGAGTCCCCACTCGATTGCTGGGGCACCTTCTGTAGGCTATAGGAGGGTCCCTAGTCACTGACACCCTTGGGTTACTCCTAGTAGAATCCCAAAGCTGCCCAAGAATTTGGTAGAGGTTGACCAAGGGCATCTCTAAACATCTATTAACAATAATAATAATAATGTTGGTATTTGTTAAGCTCTTACTATGTGCAGAGCACTGTTCTAAGCGCTGGAGTAGATACAGGGTAATCAGTTATCCCACATGAGGCTCACAGTCTTAATCCCCATTTTACAGATGAGGTAACTGAGGCACAGAGAAGTTAAGTGACTTGCCCAAAGTCACACAGCTGACAAGTGGCAGAGCTGGAATTCAAACCCACGACCTCTGACTCCCTATCCCGTTTTCCCAGGCATTGCCATTTGCGACCCTGGTAACTCCTGAAAGCAAGTTCCTGAAGGGGAGGGGTAATGAGCCTCTTTCACTCTGAGCCACTGTTTAGCTCTAGGGGGAGAATTGAGTAGGGGAGAAAAAGAGAGAGAAAAGAAGAGGAAACTGTTGAGAAGAAGGAAGAGAAAGAAAAAGAGCATGTGGAAAAGGAGGAGGAGGAAAAAGCTGAGCCTCCTGTGAGACATAGACTGTGTACAACCTGCTTAGCTTGTACCTACCCCAGTGCTTAAAAGTGCCTGGCACATAGTAAGCACTTAGCAGATGCTATTAAAAAGAGAAGGAGGAGGAAAAGAAAGAGGAGGAAGAAAAGAAAGATGAGAAAGAAGTGTTGGGAAGTAAAAGTTAGGGAGAAAGAGAAGAGAAAGTGGAAGGTCCTGACAGCAGGCCACCAGAAGACCTCAAGTTGCCTTTCATTTGAAAGTCTTCAAGCCCTTAACTGGCTTCTAGACCTTGCAATAAGGGAAGGCTTGTGTTTGTGTACCAGCTTCAGAAACAGAAAAGTCAAATGCTCAAGTACCCAGAGGCCATCTGAGACCATCACTAGTCCAACCTCTCCTGACCGTCACCTCTCCTCCAAGCCCTGGCCTACAAGCTCTCTCCCAAGGCAAACACCAGGCAGTCTTGGGCCAGCAATGGAGTAAAAGCCCCAGTTGGAGAAACAGCTACCACTGTGCATAAATCTGTACCTGTGAAATCCAAGGTTCAACCCTCTATGGGAGCAAACTGCCACATTTGCGGATGCCTGTGGTTTGCCTAATTACATTTGCAGCTACTCTGAAACATTTCAGTGGTTTCAGCTGAATTGTGCATATGGCCCAATGCTGCCCTTCACTCATGTAGCATGCGTTTCTTCAGCAAACGGCAAATCTATTTCTGCAAGGACGGATGATTTATAATAACCCTTTCTAGGAGCGGAAGGCCTTTAGATTTGTCACCTCTGAGTAACTCCTTCTTCCTTCTTCCAACATTCCTGGCTGAGTGGGCACTGTCACTATTGTCAAAAAATAATGCTGCTTTCTTAATGAAAACAGAGAAGAGCTCTCTTATTTGTGAATGAAATGCCCTATCCTTATTTCTCCTCCCTAAATGACTAACTTCTCATTTTTCCACTCTATTCACCCTCCCTTCTGTGTCACCTGTGTACTCCTAAATCACTTTGATACCCCTGTTCCTAGCCCCATGGCATTTATGTAAATATCTTTATACTCTGCCATTTCCCCTACCTGTAATTTAATATCCATCTCTCCAATTGAATTGTAAACTCCTTGATGGCAGGAATCTTCACTAATCTAATTAATTAATGTTTGTATTTGTTAAGCACTTATTATATGCAGAGCACTGTTCTAAGAGCTGGGGTAGATGCAGGGTAATCAGATTGTTCCACATGAGGCTCACAGTCTTAATCCCCATTTTACAGATGAGGTAACTGAGGCACAGAGAAGTTAAGTGGCTTGCCCACAGTCACACAGCTGACAAGTGGCAGAGGTGGGATTTGAACCCATGACCTCTGACTCCCAAGCCCGTGCTCTTTCCACTGAGCCACGCTGCTTCTCAACTCATATTATATTATATTCTCCCAAGTGCTCAATATAGTGTTTTGCACATGGTGAGCATTTGACTGATAGGCTGATTGACTTATTAAATGGTTCCACTCTTGTAGATCTCAAATACTTGTTTTGTGCTTTCCATGTGTGTACACCTGGGAGGCATTCTGACATTTCACCCCCATAGTCCCGGAGGGTTGGATCAGTCCCAGCAGGCTGGATAGTCCCAGTTTATTGGATAAGTCCCAGCAGGTCTGATTAGAGGAGGTAAGTGAGGCACAGAGAAGTGAAGTGACTTGACCAAGGTCACTTACCAGACAGTGGCAACACCAGGATTAGAACCCATGAGATGAGATCAGTCCGGGCAGGCCAAATTAGTCCCAGCAGGTTTTATCAACCCCAGAAGAATGGATAGTCCCAGGAGGCTGGATCAGTCCTAGCAGGCTAGTTAAATCCCAGCAGGTCTGATTAGGTGTGAATGACCCCTTCACTTCTCCTCCTCCTCCTCTTCCTCCTCCCCATGGTTTCGCAAATTTGTAGATGGTCATTGCTTGTTTTGACCTGGATTAAAGCAGGGTCCCATCCATCTGAGAAGGAGGCAAGGACAGAAGGGCCATGAGCCACTGTCCCAGAGTTACAGTTGCCCACCACCCAGAGAGACCACAGTGGTCCTACCTCTGTCCCCCAGCCTGCCCAAAGGAATAGTCAGAGTGACAGTCTGCTCTGGGAGAGTCCAAAGTCCAGGCAGGAGGCCAAACACTGTCCACTCTTTAAAATAAATCCCATGTCAGTGATAGATGATCTGATAAAGGTGATCTTTTTCCCACCCCTTCACTGTGAGCTTCCCTAGATGGCTCTCTCTGGGACCTCTGAGAACAGGGTAGTCATTTCAGCTCATCACTGCTCAGAGTTTCAGGGTCGGGAAAGAGAGGATGTTCCTGGACCTCCTTTCTGACCCAGATGGCATCCAGGAAACCAACCTTGACCCCACCCCAAGTTGCAGACAAAAGTGTTCATTGCTTTTTCTGGGATTCTATTATGGAATATTATTTATTAGTGTTACCTAATGGGTAGACCCTGGGCCTGGGAGTCAGAATGATCTGGGTTCTGATCCTGACTCCTCCCCTTCTTTATGGTATTTGTTAACTGCTTACTATGTGTATACACTCTTATAAGTGGTGGAATAGGTACAAGTCAATTAAGTAAGACATAGTTCCATATGGGCCTCTCAGTCTTAAGTAGAAGGGAGAACAGGTATTTAATCCACTTTTTACAGTTGAGGAAACTGAGGCACAGAGAAGTTAATGACTTCCCCTAAGTCACACAGCAAGCAATTGGCAGAGTCAGTGTTAGAACCCAGATCCACTGACTTTCAGGTCTATGCTCTTTCCACCAGGCCATGCTCCTTCTCATCCCCTTGGACAAGTCAGTTAACTTCTCTGTGCCTTAATATCTCATCTATAAAATGGGGATTAAGACTGTGAGCCCCATGTGAGATATGAACTGTATCCAATCTGATTAGTCTGTACTTCCCCCTGCGTTTAGTAGAGTGCCTAGTTAAGCACTTAACCCATACCATAAAAGAGTCACTTCCAGAGTGATTAATCTCAATCCATCAATCATATTTACTGAGTGCTTACTGTGTGCAGAGCATTGTACTAAGTGCTTGGGAAAGTCCAATACAACAGTGTAATAGGCACATTCCCTGCCCACAGTGAGTTTACAGTCTAGATGGGGAACTATCCCAGTTGTAGCATTATAAAAGGATCCAATTTCTGCCCAACTGGTGAGTGGTCAGCTTATTCTACCCACCCAGTTGTTCCCATTCCAAATGACCTTACTATGCCTAACAGTTGGAAAGATCAACCCAATACTCCTGAGGCTTTGTTTGATTTCCTAATCGGCAAAGATAAGCAGGAGTAAACTGGTGCCTGCCTCTGGAATTTCATGATGGAAAGAGGAGAAGAAGAGAGAAGGGAGGAAGGGAATGGGAGACTCTCTGCCACATCTTCGCCTCATTCATTCATTCATTCAATCATCTTTATTGAGTGCTTACTGTTTACAAAGCATTGTACTAAACACTTGGGAGAGTACAATACAACAACAAACCAACATAGTTCCTGCCCATAATGAGCTAAAAGGGGAAATCAGACATTAATATACAAAAATAAATTAATTGATTAATTACAAATGTATTCACATGCTTTTGAGATGGGAGGGAGGATGAATGAAGGGAGCAAGTCACGACAACACAGAAGGGAGTGGGAGAAGAGGAGAAGAGAGCCTAGTGAGGGAAGGCCTCCTGGAGGAGATGTGCCTTCAGTAAAGAGAGGGCCTCTATCAGCTATGTCCTGTGTGTTCTTTTCTGGTTCGCTATGGAGTGCGTGTTTCCTGCTTCATTCAATTCCCTTTAGGTCTGTGCACTGGAGCTAATAATTTCCTGTGCAGCCTATCTCCTTTATGACTTTTCTTACCCTGGCCATGTCAAGGCTGGCAGAGACATCGGGGCAGGACTTCTAGGAGTTACCTCCTCATTACTCTACATCTTCCTGCTCCTAGAACCTTTCCAGGCTTACAATAGGTGAGTTAATCCCTCCTCTCCTCCTTCTTGTCCTCCCTGCAGGTTTTTCTAATATAACTGTGCACTGTCTATTGTCCATTTGCTTTTTTGCTTCCTTTATCTCTTCTTCTGCATAACAATAATAATAATAATAATAACTTTAGTATTGGTTAAGCACTGACTATATGACAAAACACTGTTCTAAGCAGTGGGATAGATACATGATAATCAGGTCAGATGCAATCCCTGTCCCACGTGGAATTCACCATCTGGGGGAGAGGGAGAACAGGTATTTAATTACCATTTTACAGATGAAGCAACAGAGGCAGAGAGAAGGTGTGGGCTGACCAAAGTCACACAGCCAGCAAGTGGCAGGGGCGGGATTAATTGTTGCATCCCAGAGTCATTGTTGGACTTTCCAAATCCTAGAAATCTTTGTTCTGTTCTCTTCCAACCCCCGAGGCCATGATGTAGGTCAGGCTATCAATGCTTCTTCGGTCAGCTCCAGCTCCACTGCATATAAATCAGGGGCTTGTGAGAAAGAGTGTGAATGTTCAAAGTAGATTCTTGTCAACTCTGATAGAGGTAGAGCCTGTCTTCAGATCCTGGCTCCGCCACCTCATCCCCTCTCACACCAGACAAAATTCTGGCCCAGCCACCTTGAAAAAGGCTTTCTTCCCTCGCCCTCCGCCAACATTCGCAGACATTTCTTCCGCGCCCCGCATCAGCTGGGACGAGGTTTCTGCTGGCTCCTGCTGTTCCTTTGACTGCCATCTGACTGGAGTCCTCTCCTCGCTTTTAGCTGTGTTCTCTCCAAATGCTTTCTGTGAAATGTGAAACTCTGGACTCTCGCCAGCCAGCCCAATGCCTTTTACTTCTGCCTCGGCCCAGGCCAGCAGTACAAAGACAGCCAGGCTTGGTTTCAGAAACCAGCTAAAGAAATTAAAGTCTTGGGCCGTTATTCGAGAATAACGTCGAATAACCAGTCCTCATCTGTTCTGCCTGCCATTTGGTCCAACTGAAGGGAACACAAATGTGGGATGCAGTGGAAAAAAGAAATGTTTCCGAACTCTCTGGTCTTAGTATTATTCCCAGAGTTTCGAATGGAGGGTGAGGTGGCATTTTCATTTTACAAAATGTGCACACTTTTGCAGAAAAGGAAAAAGCCAGTGAAGGATTACACCTTATATCTGATGTGGCAGTCTTCTTCTGTTCTCTCATCTTGGGTTTTTGTTCCAGGAGCGCAGCATAATGTCAGCTGCTTCTACTTCACTGAAAAACCCTCGTCACATATTGAAGCTGTGAACGTGTAATCAATCTCACACATGGGCCTCAGGGACCATTCTTTTGCCCCTGGAAAAGACCTCTCCCTCTCCCTCTGCCCAAAAGGATCAACTGGGCCAGAGCAAAGATCTGACTCCCTCCTCTGACAGGGTGGAAAGGTCTTAGATAAGTAGGCATCTAGAGCAATGCTGACCATAAAGGTGTATTTTGCAAGAGGACAGTGGCCCTCTCAGGGGAATCTGATTTCATTAAACCTTGCCGGTGAAGTCAGAGGGGTTCACCAACATTCATCTGAAGCCTTGTTTTGAGGTAGAATTTTTGCTTGGCTCTGGTTTCAATCAATCAATCAATCAATGGTATTTATTGAATGATTACGTGCAGAGCACCCTACTAAATAATTGGAGGCATTCAATACAACAGAGTTGGAAGACTCATTCCCTGCTCAAAATGAGATTACAGTCTAGAAAGGAAAGAGACTTAATATAAATCAGTAAGTGACGAAGATGTACGTAAGTGCTGTGGGGCTGGGGGTAAGGTAAATATGAAGTGTACAAATAACACAGATCCAAGTGCCGAAAGACCGCAGAAAGGAGGGGCTCTTGGGGAGAAGAGGGCTTAATTGGAGGAGCTGTGACCTTACTAAGGCTTTGAAGGTGGGGGTGGACTAGAGTGGTGTGTAGATAAGAAGCAGTATGGCCTAGTGAGTAGAGCACAGGCCTGGGATTCAGAAGGCCCAGGGTTCTAATCCTGCCTTTACCACTTGTCTGCTGTGTGACATTGGGCAAGTCACTTCACTTCTCTGGTCTTCAGTTCCCTCATCTGTAAAATGGGGATTAAGACTGTGAGCCCCATATGGGTCAGGGACTGTGTCCAACCTGATTAGCTTATAGCTAACCCAGCAGCAATTAGTTTGGTAACTGGCACAGAGTAAGTGTTTAACAAATACCACAAAGTAAATGAATGTGGAGGAGGAAGGCATTCCAGGCCAGAGAGAGGTTATGGCCAAGGAGTTGGTGGTGAGAAAGATATCAGGCACAGTTACTCAGCTGCTGCTAGAGGAGCAAAGTGTGTGGACTAGATTGTAGTAGGAAATCAGTGAAATAGGATAGGAAAGGGCAAGCTGAATTACTGCTTTAAAGCTGAAGGTAAGCAGTTTCTGTTTGTTGCAAAAGTGGATGGACAATCGTTGGAAGTTGTTGAAGACTGGGGAAACATGGACAGAGCCTTTTTTAGAAAAATGATTTGGACAACAGGATGAAGTATGGACTGGAGTGGGGAGAGACAGAAGGCAAGGAGGTCAGCAAGGAGGCAGATGGCAGTGGTCAACCAGGATAGGAAAAGTGCTTGAATCACTGTAGTAGCAGTTAGGATGGAGAGAAAAGGATGGACAGGAATTGGTGACAGATTGAATCTGGGGTTGAATGAAAGAGATGAGTCGACGATAATGCCAAGGTTATGGGTTTGTGAGACAGGGAGGTTACCAAGTAACAAGTCTGAAGCTGAGTTTCTCACTGAAGCTTTCCTGAAATTTGTACCACAACACTTTCAATATATTGCCTGCTTTTAGAGGGATTGGAAGCTCTTTGAGATTAGTGATCATGTCTACCAACTATATGTATTGCAATAATAATAATAATGATAATAATAGTAATAATTGTGGTGGCTCTGTACTAAGTACTGAGCTGGATACAAGCAAATCAGGCTGGACACAGGCCCTGTCCCCCATGGGGCTCACGGTCTCAATCTCCATTTTACAAATGAGGGAACTGAAGCCCAGAGATGTTAAGGGAACAGCCCAAGGTCACACAGCAGACAAATGGCAGAGGCAGAAATAGAACCCGTGACCTCCTGACTCCCATGCATGTGGTCTATCCACTACACCATGCTGCTTCCCCTGGCCTAGTGGATAGAACAAGAGCCTGGAAGTCAAAAGGACTTGGGTTCTAATTCTGGCTCCACCACTTGTCTTCTGTGAGACCTTGTCACAGAAGTCAATTCACTTCTCTGGCCTGTTTTCTCATCTGTAAAATGGGGATTAAGACTGAGCGCCCTATATGGGAGAGGGACTGTACCCAATCCAATTTGCTTGTATCCATCCCCCAGCACTTAGTATGGTGCCTGGAATTACTCAATTACTCTCCTCTCCTTTAAAGCCTTATTGAAAGCACATCTCCTTCAAGAGGCCTTTCCAGACTAACCCCACTTTTCCTCATCTCCCACTCCCTTCTGCATCACCCTGACTTGCTCACTTTGCTCTTCCCTCCTCCCAGCCCCACAGCACTTACATACATATCCATAATTTTATTTGTCTTCCCCCCTTTATACTGTAAGTTCATTGTGGGCAGAGAATGTGACTGTTTTTTGTTGTATTATACTCTCCCAAGCACTTAGTACAGTGCTCTGCATACAGTATGTGCTCAATAAATCTGATTAAATGAATGAAAGAATGAATTTATGGAACTTGTTATGTGCTTAACAAATAACAAATACCACAGTTATTAAAAAAGAGGCATTTCCCCTGAAATGATGTCCAAGAATTGAGGCACCCTGGAATTGGAACTTAGACCAGAATGCTTCAGTGTGAGGAATTAAATTAAAACTTTAAACAGCTCTGGCTCATTTAGCCATTTTTAGGATTGACTCAACGTATCCCAAGTTCTGCAAACGGATTAGAGGTGGTAGTTTTCAGAGTCAGCCTCCCGTCAGGAGGGAAGAAAAGATTTACTGAATCCCAGAACAACAGTATGTGCTGCCAGTGAGTTTCCTGCCAGTGCAGTCAGACTAAAAGAGAGCAAAAGCTTTGGACTTTTAAAATTGAAAAGGAGTTTTGGCCCATTGACTCTATGGCTCCAACAATGGTGCAATGGATCCCTATTAATGTTCTGGGGTCACAGATTTCAGTTCGCAAGGTCCCAGCCAATTCATTGTAGCAGTTACAATAATAATGATGATACTACTGATAATAATTAAAATCATATTTATTGAGCACTTACTGCATGCAGAGCATTTTACTAAGCACTTGGGAGAATATAACAATATAACTGAGTTGGTAGACACATTCCCTGCCCTCAGGGAGCTTAGATTCTAGAGGGAGTGACAGTAATTGATATAAATAATGGATAATAATAATAATTGTGGTATTTGTAAAACACTATGTGCCATACACTCTTCTAAATGCTGGGGTAGATACAAGTTAATCGGGTTGGACTCAGCCCCTGTCCCACATAGGGTTCACAGTCTTAATCCTCATTTTGCAGATGAGGTAGCTGAGGCACACAGAAGTGAAGTGATTTGCCCAACATCACTAAGCCAGACAGGTGGTGAGCTAGGATTAGAACCTAGGTCCTATTAACTTCCAGGTCCATGTTCTATCTACTAGGTCACGGTGTTTCTGTACATATGTGCTGTGGAGGTGACGGAGGGGTGAATAAAGGGGGCAAATCAAGGTGATGTAGAAGGGAGTGGGAAAGAGGAAATGAGGGCTTAGTCAGGGAAGGCCTCTTGGAGATGTGCCTTAAATAAAGGTGAAGGTGGGGAAAGTAAATTGTCTTTCAGATGTGAAGATGGAGGTCCAGAGGCAGAACATGGGCAAGAGGTCAACAGCAAGACAGATGAGATCAAGGTACAGTGAGTAGGTTGGCATTAGAGGAGCAAAGTGTGCGGCTGGGTTTTAGTAGGATAGCAGTGAGGTGAAGTAGGAAGGTGACTGAGTGCTTTAAAGCTGCTGCACTTTAAAGGGGACTCAGAACTGAACCTTGAGGGACTTCCACAGGTAGGGGATGGGAGGAGGCGGAGCCCAGAATAGAGACTGAGAATGAGAGCTGGAGAGAGAAAGGGAGAACCAGGTGAGGACAGTGTCAGTGAAACTGAGGTTGGATTGATTGAACAATTGACTGTGAAGTCAAGTGATTTACCCAAGTTCACAGAGCAAGCAAGTTGGCAGAGCCAGGATTAGAATCCAGATCCGCTGACTCCCAGGTCTGAGGTATTTCCCATAGGCCTTGTTGCTTTTCCTGCTGTAGGAAATATGTTTCATACTAACCAGAGCAAGAACCCTCCATCTTCACTGATGGGAGAGGGTTGTAGAGCCACTTGGAATCCACTGACAATTGACAACCAAGGTCAAAGCTAAAACCATTATGAAAGTCATAAAGTAGCATGGTCTTGTGGCAAGAGTATGGGCTTGGGAGTCAGAGGACGTGGATTCTAATCCTGGTTCTGCCACTTGTCTGCTGTGTGACCTTGGGCAAGTCACTTAACCTTTCTCTACCTCAGTTGTCTCATCTGTAAAATGGGAATAGAGACTGTCTCCCCCATCCTAAAAAACCCGCTCTTGACCCCACTTCCCCCTCCAGTTATCGCCCTATCTCCCTACTACCCTTCCTTTCCAAAATCCTAGAACGAGTCGTCTACAATCGATGCTTAGAATTCCTTAACTCCCATTCTCTCCTAGACCCCCTCCAATCTGGCTTCCGTCCCCTCCACTCTACCGAGACTGCTCTCTCTAAGATCACCCATGACCTCCTTCTTGCCAAATCCAATGGCTCCTACTCCATTCTAATCCTCCTTGACCTCTCTGCTGCCTTGGACACTGTTGACCATCCCCTCCTCCTCCATACCTTATCTCACCTTGGCTTCACGGACTCCGTCCTCTCCTGGTTCTCCTCTTACCTCTCTGGCCGGTCATTCTCGGTCTCCTTCGCTGGCGCCTCCTCCCCTTCCCATCCTTTAACTGTTGGAGTTCCTCAAGGGTCAGTTCTTGGCCCTCTTCTGTTCTCCATTTACACTCACTCCCTCGGTGAACTCATTCGCTCTCACGGCTTTGACTACCATCTCTACGCAGATGACACGCAGATCTACATCTCCGCCCCTGTCCTCTGCCCCTCCCTTCGGGCTCGCATCTCCTCCCGCCTCTGGGACGTCTCCACCTGGATGTCGGTCCGCCACCTAAAACTCAACATGAGCGAGACTGAGCTCCTCATCTTCCCTCCCAAACCCAGTCCTCTCCCAGACTTCTCTATCACCGTGGATGGCACGACCATCCTTCCCATCTCTCAGGCCCGCAATCTCGGTGTCATCCTTGACTCGTCTCTCTCGTTCACCCCACACATCCTATCTGTTACCAAGACCTGCCGGTTTCACCTTTACGATATTGCCAAGATCCGCCCTTTCCTCTCCACCCAAACGGCTACCTTACTGCTACGGGCTCTCGTTATATCCCGGCTAGACTACTGTGTCAGCCTTCTCTCTGACCTCCCTTCCTCCTCTCTCGCCCCGCTCCAGTCTATTCTTCACTCCACTGCCCGGCTCATCTACCTGCAGAAACGATCTGGGCATGTCACTCCCCTTCTTAAACAACTCCAGTGGTTGCCTATCAACCTCCGCTCCAAACAAAAACTCCTCACTCTAGGCTTCAAGGCTCTACATTACCTTGCCCCTTCCTACCTCTCCTCCCTTCTCTCTTTGTACCGCCCACCCCGCACGCTCCGCTCCTCCGCCGCCCACCTCCTCACCTTCCCTCGGTCCGCCTATCCCGCTGTCGACCCCCGGGCCACGTCCTCCCGCGGTCCTGGAATGCCTTCCCTCCTCACCTCCGCCAAACTGATTCTCTTCCCCTCTTCAAAACCCTACTTAAAACTCACCTCCTCCAAGAGGCCTTCCCAGACTGAGCTCCTCTTCTCCCTCTACCCCCTCTACCACCCCCCCTTCACCTCTCCACAGCTAAACCCTCTTCTCCCCCCTTTCCCTCTCCTCCTCCCCCTCTCCCGTCCCACCCCCTCAGCACTGTACTCATCCGCTCAACTGTATATATCTTCATCACCCTATTTATTTTGTTTAATGAGATGTACATTACCCTGATTCTATTTAGTTGTCATTGTTTTTATGAGATGTTCTTCCCCTTGAGTCTATTTATTGCCATTGTTCTTGTCTGCCTGTCTCCCCCGATTAGACTGTAAGCCCGTCAAACGGCAGGGACTGTCTCTATCTGTTGCCAATTTGTTCATTCCAAGCGCTTAGTACAGTGCTCTGCACATAGTAAGCGCTCAATAAATACTATTGAATGAATGAATGAATGAAGTGGGACAAGGGACTGTGCCCAAACCCATTTGCTTGTATCCCCCTCAGTGATTAGTACAGTGCCTAGCATATAGTAAGTGCTTAAAAAATACCATAAATATTATCATTATTATTATTATTCTAACTCCCAGTCCTGTGCTCTTTCCACTAGGCCAAGCTAAATCTTTCTCCATCCTTCTCCCTCATTTTCCTTTTCCTGATTTTGGGACAGTGTGAGTTGAGGATGTCCCAGAAAAGAGAAAAAGAGCCCTTTGATGATTGCATTTTCATCTGACAGGATAATTCTCCACAGATATCCCGGCTGCTGGTCAATTTTTACCACCTGGCTTCACTTCATAGCCCAGTCTTAACAGAAATTCGCTGGGACAATCATTTTCAAGACAAGTAATGATTCTTCCTGTATAGTAGAAAGGAAATGTCCACCACTTACTGTCTGGATAGGCAATGTAGCTATACAAAGTATTTATAAGGTCCTTGATGGGGTTGAAAAAATGATAACCTTTTACCCATAAGACTATAGAACAGACAGCAAACTGTTTGACAAAGCTTAATTTGAAGAGCTGACACTGTTCATAAAATGCGTGAAGAAGATGAGTGGCTGTTAGGTTTCTTACATATGATCATGAAATCATCCTCAATTATCATCGCCACAGGATCCATGTTTCCGATTGTCACACCTAGTTTTAACACCGTAAAATTGTGCCAACCATGGAAAGGACTCATAATACACCATAAAGAGGATTTTTCTTTTTTGGTAAAACAAATTCCCAGCTATTTTGAAAGAGGATGGAGGTAGTATTTCACCAGAAACATTATTTCTCCTCATCTGTGACCTCTATTACTTCCCATTCTTATCCATCTTCCCCTCCTTCTGCTACTCTCCATATCAATCAATCAGTGGTATTTGTTGAGCCCTGCAAAGCATTGAACTAAGCTCCTAGGAGATTACAATACAGTAGAAAAGTTGGAAGATATGATCCCTATGCACAAGGAGCTTGTAGTGTAGATCCATGGTGCAGTTTACAGTCTCCAATCCCTTTTCCTAGGATCAGAAAGTGCAAACATGTGTCCCGGCTCCACCACTTGCCAGTTATGTGACTTTGGGCAACTCACTTGACTTCTCTGTGCTTCAATTACCTCACCTGTAAAATGCAGATTAAAACTGGGAGCCCCATCTGGGACAACCTGATTAGTTGTATCTCCCCCAGCACTTAAAAAAGTGCTTGGCACATAGTAAGCGCTTAAAAATTGCCATTATTATTATTATTACAGCTACCAACTCCCGGGCCTTTGAAAACACAAATCCTAGAATAATAATGTTGGTATTTGTTGGTATTTGTTAAGCGCTTACTATGTGCCGAGCACTGTTCTAAGCGCTGGGGTAGACACAGGGGGAATCAGGTTGTCCCACGTGGGGCTCACAGTCTTAATCCCCATTTTACAGATGAGGTAACTGAGGCCCCGAGAAGTTAAGTGACTTGCCCAAAGTCACACAGCTGACAAGTGGCCGAGCTGGGATTCTAACCCATGACCTCTGACTCCAAAGCCCATGCTCTTTCCACTGAGCCACACTGCTTCCTAATTGTTATTATTGCTAAGCACTGGGTTGGATACAAGCAGATCAGGTTGGACACAGTCCCTGTCCCACGTGGGGCTCATAGTCTCAATCCTCATTTTACAGATGAGGTAACTGAGGCCCAGAGAAGTTAAGTGACTGGCCCAAAGTCACACAGCTGACAAGTGGCGGAGCAGGGATTAGAACCTATGACCCTCCGACTCCCAAGCCTGGGCTCTTTCCACTGAGCCATGGAGTCAATCATATGTATACATTCATTCATTAAGTAGTGTTTATTGAGCATTTACTGTGTGAAGAGCACTGTACTAAGCACTTGGGAAAGTACGATACAACAATAAATAGTGACATCCCCTGTGCACAACAAGCTGCCAGTCTAGAGTGGGGTAGACAGACATCAATATAAGTAAATAAAATTACAGGTACGTACATAAGTCTTTTGGGGCTGGGAGGAGGGGGAGAATGAAGGAAACAAGTCAGGGTGATGCAGAAAGGAGTGGGAGAAGAGGAAAGAGGGGCTTAGTCGGGGAAGGCCTCTTGAAGGCGATGTGCCTTCAGTAAGGCTTTGAAGAGAGGGAGAGTAATTGACCATTGGATGTGAGGAGGAAGGGGTTCCAGGCCAGAGGAAGGACTTGGTCAATTGGTCAATGCGAGAAAAAACCTCATGAAATCTGCCAGCACAGATTGGCCGATGCTCATTTTCCTGGCTGAGCTAATCAACAGTTTTCCAAGGGGAGTGCAGCAAGTAGTAGTAGTAGTAGTAGTAGTTTTTGAATGCTTACTATGTGCAAAGCACTGTGCCTAGGGTGAAAGAACATAGATGAGAAATCGACACTGCCCCTGGTACCCAAAGGGCCTCCCACTGTAAGCATTAGTTGCAAAAACGGTTGGCAGATGATACATAATGAAATAAGGAAGCAGTGTGACTTGGTGGATAGAGCACAGGCCTGGGAGTCAGAGTTATGTTCCATCTCCCTCTTGGTTATTGTGATATTGGGTTACAAGAGTTTCTACCGGTTCCCCTCAACCATAAATTCAGCTGTTGGAAACCATTTCCTTGTGAAAGATTACTTTTTGTTTATATAAACTGTCTGTGCTCTATCTTTTTAAAAATGATTTCTAGGATTTCAGATGATCAGCAATAAGAACCATAAGAGGAAGACCCTTGGAAATTAAAGTATGTGGCCAAGTAGAAAGAGCCCAGGCCTTCAGGCCATATTTTCCCACTCCTCAAGAAACTCCAGTGGTTGCCTATGCACCTCTGCCTCAAACAGAAACTTCTCACCATTGGCTTTCAAGCACTCAATCACCTTTCCCCCTCCTACCTCATCTCACTACTATTCTACAACCCAGCCCGCACACTTCGCTCCTCTAATGTTAACCTTCTCACTAATCTTCGATATCATCTACCTTGCCACCGACCTCTTGCCCACATCCTGCCTCTGGCCTGGAATGACTTCCCTCCTCATATCCACCAAACAATCACTCTCCCCTCATTCAAAGCCTTTATGAAGGCACATCACCCAGAGATCTTCATTGATTAAGCCCTCTTTTCCTTTTCTTCCACTCCCTTCTGTATCACCCTGACTTGCTCCCTTTCTTCATCTCTACTCCCAGCCCCACAGCACTTATGTACAGATCTGTAATTTATTTACTTATATTATTGTCTGTATCCTGCTCTAGACTGTCAGCTCATTGTGGGCTTGGAATGTGCCTGTTATATTGCTATATTATTAATAATAATAATAATTGTGGTATTCATTATTCACTTACTATGTGCCAAGCAATGTACTAAGCACTGGGGTGGATACAAGCAAATTGGGTAGGGCACAGTCCCTGTCCCATGTGGAACTCATAGGCTCAATCCCCATTTTACAGATGAGGTAACTGAGGCGCAGAGAAGTAAAGTGACTTGCCCAAGGTCACACAGGAGACATGTGTCATATTCCAGATTAGAACCCATGACCTTCTGACTCCCAGAAGCAGGATCTATCCACTATACCATGCTACTTCGCATATTGTACTCTCCCAAGCACTTAGTACAGTGCTCTGCACACAGTCAGTGCTCAATAAATACAAATGACTGACTGACTGAGTCAGAGGACCTGAGTTCTAATCCTGATTCTGACACATGTCTGCTGCGTGACCTTGATCGAGTCACAACTTTCCCATGCCTCAATTTCCTCATCTGTAAAATGGGGATTAAATCCTACTTCCTCCTACTTAGACTGAGAGCCCCCAGTGGGACAGAGTCTATTTCCAACCTGGTTATCACGAATCTACCCCAAATCTTAATTCAGCCCTTGGTACAAAGAAGCGCTTCACAATGACCATAAAAAAATCACTATCAATACTGTACAATTAACCCTTAGATTGGTTCAAAAGAGAGAACAGTGAGCTTTTATGTACCAAGCATGTAAATATAAGGTAGCCATATAATCACCAAACACTGGATAGTTACAAAAATGTTAGAAAATTTACATGGCGGCAGAATGGATCCTTGCTGAAAATAATGATTTGAGACAATCAAATATAAAAATGTCCCTGGCTAGTGAAGAATGGAAGTGTTAGTGACATTTTTGAAACATCAGTCATCTCCCAAGTAACAATAATGTGTCAATAAACAAGTTATTGAGCACTCAAATGAGTGTAAAACACCATTCTAAATGCTTGGGAAGTTCAAAACCAGCAAGTGGCGCATTCCATCTCTACAAGAAGAAGTGTGGCTTAAAGGAAAGAGTGGAGGCCTACAAGCCAGAGGACCTGGATCCAAATCCTGGCTTTGCCCCTGGCTTGCTGTGTTGACTTGGGCAAATCATTTAACTTCTGTGTGCCTCAGTTTTCTCACCTGTAAAATGGGAGTACAATACCAGTTTTCCCTTCCACTTAGACTGTGTCCCCAATCTGATGGTCTTGTATCTATCCCAGCATTTAGTGAAGTGCTTGGCCCATAATAAGCCCTTAACAAATACCACAAAAAAAAAGAAGCATACACTATAATGTGACTTTAAAACTCACATTAAAGCAACAGAGATATTGATTTGGCTATTGGACTCTCCTAAAGAAAGGATGTGGCATTTCTACCCAATCAAACATCTCTCCTTCCAGGCTCCAGAGAGAATCAGTCCAGTGAAGCTTCTGGAAGGAGCGGTGGGTGGGTGGGGGATCAGAGAGAAGATGGCCTCCAGTCTGACTCCCATGGCCAAATCTATTACCAGCCTTTGTGCCTTTAGGCCAGACCGTTCTGGCCACTGCTCCAGCCATAACTGCCACAGGCCACCGCTGTGCCTTTAGAGGGCTAACGGAGGCACCCTTTAGAGGGTGTCTTTAGGGATCACCGAATGTCTTCTGGAGGGACTTCAGCAGAAACTCATTGAATTAGCTCTCTGCTGGCTGAGAAACAAGAATATTTAGAAACTCTAATTGTTGAGGCATCCCAAAAAGAGGATAATTTGTAATAGCCCCAAATACCACAATTAGAATGTCTGGGCCTTCACTATGAAGATCCCATCGACCCCTAAAATTATTTTGCTCTCCAGCCACATGGCCATAAGCTCTCCTTTCACGCGACATCTGCGAATCTCTCCTGTGTCTTCTTTAGCCCTATGCCAAAATGAAATGCTTTTTGTCATGGAAATGTTTCCTGGTGACGTTTTAAACAAAAAGAAAATGATTTTCTGGATGTCAAATCAAACCTATCCCTCTGTCATCCCGCTAGGAAGCTCCCCTGGGGTAATGTATTTCAGCTCTAGCCCCAAGAGCAGCCTTTCTGCCCAGAATCCTTGACAGGGAGTGCAATTTCATAAGAGGCGGGTGTTTGGCTGACAAGATTGCCTGGGTGACCTATCAATTCTACCATTCCTGAGGTGAAGGAGTTGGACTATGGTCCAATACAGTGCCACCCCTCCCTGCCAATCATCTGATGCAATCTGATACTTAGCCTCAATGGTCCTGGTCTGGGGGCGGGGAAGGGGGGGCGGTGGTCGTTGCCCCCTAGGACCGCTGCTGGCCCTCAAGGCTGTAAATCTGATTTATTTTTAAATAAAAAGCAAACATACACGAGGCAACAAACGCTATCAATGAAAGGAGAGTTTATGGTCAGTGGCTGGAGAGCAAAATCATTTTGAGGGTCGATGGTATCTTCATAGTGAAGATCATAGTGAAGGGCACAGACATTCTAACTGTGGTGTTTGGGGATATTCTGTAATTATCCTCTTTTTGGAATGCCTCTTTTCCATTCAATCAATAGTATTTATTGAACGTGTGTGTGTGTGTGTGTGTGTGTGTGTGTGTGTTACTTGTTAAGCACTTTCTCTATGCCAGGCACTGTACTAAACACTGGGGTAGATGCAAGCTAATCTGGTTGGACACAGTCTCAATCCCCATTTTACAGATGCGGTAATGGAGGCACTGAGAAGTTAAGTGACTTGCCCAGGTCCCATAGTGGACAAGAAGCAGAGCTGGGATTGGAACCCAAGCCCTTCCGATTCCCAGGCCCATGCTCTATTTACTAGACCAGGTTGTTTCTCAGGCCAAGCTACCCTTTACTGAGCATTTTTGCTAGGTGTTTGGGAGAGTACAATAGAATTTGTAGACCCAATCCCTACCTTAAGGAGCTTACAATTTAGCAGAGGAGATAGAAACTAAATTAAATTACAAGTCGGAGGAAGCAACAGAGTTTAAAGAGACTGGGCAATACCTATGAGGGGGTGTGTACCCAAGTGATTATAGGGTGAAAACTCAAGTGCGTATGTGACACAAAAATGTTCAAGTGATAGTGGGGAGGGCGAAATAGGGTGAGGATGTGATTAATCAGGGAAGGCCTCCTGGAGGAAATCCGATTTTCGTAGGATTTTAACGATGGGAAGAACAGTGGTTTGTGAGTTGTGTAGGGGAAAGGGCTTCTGACAGGGGAGAGAGCATGAGCAAGGGACCAACAATGAAAGATAAGAATAAGTTGCAGTAAGTAGTTTGGCTTGAAGAGTAAAGAGTATGAGCAGGAGTGTACTAGCAGAGGAGTAAGGAGAAGTAGGAGGAGAGGGATGATTGAGCGTCGGATGATTGAGCGTCTTAAAGCAGAAATACTTCAGCTTTTCCCCTACTCATGACTAAGTTTTCCTTGGTTCTGCAATCCACTGTGTAAATGAAATTTCTTTGAAATCAAGTATTAGGATGATCTTCCTCCTTCTCTGCAGTCTTGTATTTCCTCCTGCCTTCAGGACATCTATATGGTTGCCCTGCCAATACCTCACACTTAACGTGTTCAAAACAGAACTCCTCATCTCCCCAAACAAACCCTGTCCTTTCCTTCACTTTCCATCACTGTAGATTCGAATCCCGGCTCTGCCATTTGTCAGCTGTGTGACTGTGGGCAAGTCACTTAACTTCTCTGTACCTCAGTTACCTCATCTGTAAAATGGGGATTAAGACTGTGAGCCTTGCGTGGGACAACCTGATTACCCTGTGTCTACCCCAGCACTTAGAACAGTGCTCTGCACATAGTAAGCGCTTAACAAATACCAACATTATTATTATTACCAAGAACCTCCCTGTCTCGCAAGCCTGTAACCTTGACGTTATCCTTGACTCATCTCTCTCATTCAACTCACATATTCACTCTGTCACCAAATCCTCTCAGTTCTATCTTCATGAATCACTAAAATTCACCCTTTCTTCATCCAAGCTGGTACCATGGTAATTCAAGCACTTATCCTACCCTCAATTATTGCAACAACCTCCTTGCTGACCTACTTACCTTCTGTCTCTCCCCATTCCAGTCAACACTTCACTCTGCTGCCCAGATTATTTTTCTACAAAATCATTCAGTCCATGTTTCCCCATTTCTCGAGAACTTTCAGTGTTGTCCATCCACCTTCTCATCAAACAGAAACTTTTTACCATAGTCTTTAAAGCACTCAATCGCTTTGCGCCCCTCCTAACTTACCTCCCTGATTTCCCACTACAACCCACCCCACACCCTTCACTCCTCTAACACCAACATGCTCATCTTGCCTCCATCTCACCTATCTTAGCACCCACCCCTCACCCACGTCCTGCCTCTGGCTTGGAACCCCCTGCCCCTTTCTATCCAAGAACTCTTCCCAACTTCAAAGCCTTATTAAAAGCAGATCTCCTCTAACAGGCCTTCCCCAACTAAGCCCACATCTCTTCTCCCACTCCCTTCTGCTTCACTCTTGCACTCGGATTAGCACCCTTTATTTACCCCTCCCTCAGCTCCACATAACATATACAAAACCATTATTCATTTATTTATATTAATGTGTGTCTCCACATCTAGACTGAAAGTTCCTTGTGGGCAGGGAATTTGTTTACCAGAAGGGTTACATTGTACTCTCCCGAGCACTTAGTAGAGTGCTCTGCACTCAGAGCTTAATAAGTATGATTGATTGATTGATCGATTAATTGATTGTGGGCAGAATGGGTGTTTGTGATCCAAGTCCCTTTGCAGCCAATACAGAGAAAGGAATTCCCATTCTCAGAAGAATGCTCAACACTTCTCCCCTCACCATATACCCTCAATGTCACCCTGGGGTTCTAAATGCATCTTCTGACTAGGGGATCAGCAGGGCCTAGGAATCTAGGGGCATACACGCCAGCAGAAAGGGGTGACATTGGTTCTTTTTTTCATGGATTTCCCTTCTGGGATGAATTGGGTGAATTTATCCACCCAAAATCCTTGAACATTTAGGGACCAAAAATTCCCATCCGACCATATACCATAAATGGGTCCTCGCTATATTGCAAGTTCCAACGACGCATGGTTGGTTGGCCAACTCAATTGAATTGTACTCTTCAAAGTGCCCAGCACACAGTAAATGATCAATAAATGCCATTGATTGCCTCTGTTTCTAATGAGATTTTTCAGTATTAATAGAGTTGTTTTGCTTCTTTAAGTTTCCTGTAGACATCCCCAAGTAGATGAGACTTAAGTTAAAAATACTTCTTTCCTTCCTCGAATCTAGTACACTTTTACATCTCTCCCTCCCCTAGAGGGTGTTTCCAGTTGATTAACTAATGGTATTTTCTGAGCATTTACTGTCCACAGAGTACTATACTAAGCTTTTGGGAGAGTACGATACAACAGAGTTGGTAGGCATGATATCTGCCCACAACAAGTTTATAGTCTAGAAGAGGAGTTTTCATAGCCTTCAACGAACTAACAGCACTAGTCTCAGGCATCCAGGATTTTACCCAATAATTTAAGGACGTGAAGAGTCAAGAATTTAATATAATGTCAATAACCACATTAAATCTTGAGGCTGTTGTTCACACATCTGAAAATCAGTTTTCTTAATTGGCACGAATAGAATGAAATGCAAAGGAATAATGGGAATCAAGGAAAGATAATGTGGCCCAGATGATTAGTTGAAGAAGCTATGCATTTTTAAAACTGGCCACCTTCACTAATTCTTGGATTATCAAACTAAAGGGAAAAATTAGCAAAATCTCTGTTATTAAAATGATTCTGAATAGTGTTTCTAATCTCTAGACTTAGATGCATAGTAAAATTAAGTCCATGGCCTTCTGACATTATGACAGTGTAGATTTAAAAAGCTATATCAGCAGAAAATGGCAGATTGAGGCAATTATAGTTACCAGGGGAAAATTTGTGTCTTTGTCTTATTACTGCTAAGTAAGGTGAGGTTGACCTTCAAATTCCAGTTCTTCACAACTGGAAAGTTCAGACTTTGGTGAAAAATGTGTCTTCATAAGAGATGGATTCAGCCACCAGTAATTTGCTCAGGACTAAGTATCCATTCTTATAGAGTGTGTCTGACTCCAATGTCAGTGGAAAATAGGCAAAAGAGACTGAGAAGCCAGAGAAATAAGGAAGCAGAAGAATATCAGTAGAGAAGCAGTTTGGCCTAGTCTCTAGACTGTGAGCTCACTGTGGGCAGGGAACTTATCAGCTAATTCTGCTATATTGTACTCTTCTAAGAGTTTAGAATGGTACTTTGTACATAGTAAGCACTTACATAAATACCAATGATTGATTGATAGTGGGAAGAGCAAGCTTCTGTGAGTCAGAGGATCTGGTTTCTAATTATGGTTTGGACACTTGACTCATTGGTGACCTTGGGCAAGTCACTTAACTTATCTGTGACTCACTTTCCTCAACCGTTAAATGGGGATCAAATACCTATTCTCCCTATTATTTAATGTTGGTATTTGTTAAGCGCTTACTATGTGCAGAGCACTGTTCTAAGTGCTGGGGGAGATACAGGGTAATCAGGTTGTCCCACGTAAGGCTCACAGTTAATCCCCATTTTACAGATGAGGTAACTGAGGCACAGAGAAGTTAAATGACTTGCCCACAGACACACAGCTGACAAGTGGCAGAGCCAGGAGTCGAACCCATGACCACTGACTCCGAAGCCCAGGCTCTTTCCACTGAGCCACGCATTTAGACTATGAGCCCCTTGTGAGACAGGGACTGTGTTCAACTTGACCTACCTTTTTCTATCCTAGTGCTGACAACAGTGCTTGACACATTGTAAGTGCTTAAAAATACCATTAAAAAAACAACAAAACAACCATAAGGTCTATTAATATTTCCAGAAGGGAGTGGTCCACAATGCCAAGGCAGCAGAGAGACTGAAGGAGATTAGAAGCATGGTGTAGTGGCTAGAGCACGGGCCTGGGAGTCATAAGGCTAGGGGTTCTAATCCTGGCTCCTTCACGTGTCTGCTGTGTTATCTTGGGCAAGTCACTCAACTTCTCTGTGCCTCAGTTACCTCATCTGTAAAATGAGGATTGAGACTGTGAGCCCCAGGGACTCTATCCAACCCTATTTGCTTGTATCCACCCCAGTGCTTAGTACGGTGCTTGGCACATAGTAAGTGCATAACAAATACCATTATTAGTAGTAATAGTAGAGAAAAAGAGTGGTTTAATACATAGAGCATGGATCTGGGAATCAGAAGGACTAGGGTTCTAAGCCTGACTCTGACACTGTGTGACTGCTGCTGTGACTTTGGGCAAATCACTTAACTTCTCTGTGCCTCAGTTACTTCATTTGTAAAATGGGAATTAAGATTGTGAGCTCCATGTGGGACAGGTTCTCCTTTGCATAGGTTCTCGGTCCTGAGAATGCCAACACTGAGGCTCTTTTTTTTTTCCTTTTAGTATTTGTCAAAGCGCTTACTATGTGCCAGGCACTGTATTAAGTACTGGGGTAGTTACCAACTAATAAGGCTGGACATGGTCCACAACTCATGTGGGGCTCACAGTCTCAATCCCCATTTACAGATAAGGTAACTGAGGCACAGAGAAGTGAAGTGATGTGCCCAAAGTCACACAGCAGGTAAGTGGCAAACCTGTGACTAAAACCACATCCTTTTGACTGCCAGCCCCGTGCCCTATCCACTAGGCCATGCTGTGCCTTATCGCTCATCTGGCATTGTGGACAGTAAGCCCCATCTCTCTCACCACCTATCTCTGGAATTCCCACATGGATTTATCCGGCCACAATTGAACCCATACCTTCACCACCTGTAATGTCAGCTTAGGATACAAAGGGCAACTTGTGTGTGTGTGTGTGTGCGTGTGTGTGTGTGTTTGTGTGTGGATTTGTCTTGTCTTATGTCGTCAAGTCATCTCTGAGCCATAGCAACACCATGGACATATCTCTCCCAGAACACCCCGACTCCATCTGCAATCATTCTGGGAGTGTATCCATAGAGTTTTCTTGGTAAAAATCTGGAAGTGGTTTATCACCGTCTCCTTCCGTGCAGTAAACTCGAGCCTCCTCCCTCGACTCACTCCCATGCCACTACTGACCAGCACAGTAGCAGATTGCCTGCCACTCGCTAGTCACTGCCCAGGCTAGGAATGGAATGAGTATCTCTCTGCTTGACTCTCCCTCCTGTAGTCAAGACTGGTGGAACACTGGAAACTCTCCAGGTTTGACCATGAGAGGGGCTGTTTGTAGTCTTTCTAAAGTCTTATTCATTCATTCAATCATATTTTTTGTGAGCTTACTGTGTGCAGAGCACAGTACTAATCGCTTGGAAAGTACAATTCAGCAATGAATTCAGCAGTGAATTCAGAAGTGAAGTGACTTGCTGAAGGTCACCCAGCAAACATGTGGCAGAGCCGAGGTTAGGACCCAGGTCCTTCTGACTCCCAGGCCCTTGTTCTATCCACTAGGCCTTGCTGCTTCTACCCAATCACCATCCCACGCCCCTCAGATATTGCCTCTGCTATCAGTTGCCAAGTAGTAACAGGGTATGACAAAAGGAAGAGAGTTGGCAGAGTGTGTAAAGGGTCTGGAAGTGAATAATAACAGTGATGATTGTAGTATTTGTTAAATACTTGCTATATTACAAGCATTGTACTAAGTCCTGGGGTAGGTACATGAAAATTAGATCAGGTGTAGTTCCTGTCCCATAAAGAGCTCACATTCTTAGTAGGAAGGAAGACAGATATTGAATCTTCCTTTTACAGATGAGAAAACTGAGGCACAGAGAAGCTGTGACATGTCTAAAGTCACACAGCAGGCAAGTTACAGACCCAGGATTAGAAACCATTCCTCTGACTTCCAAGCTGTGCTCTTTCCATAAGGCCACACTGCACCTCAAAAAAGAGGACTTCTCCTCTGTTGCCAGAACCTTCACACCCCCAATTCCAGCCACTGAAAAGGGCAGTTTATCCAAGAGGGCAAATGGAAACAGACATGACCTTTATCACTCTCAAAACCTAGAATTTAGAGGAGTATGATCCATTCATCATAATAATGATAATAATAATAATAATTATTATAGTATTTGTTAAGCACTTACTCTGAGCCAGCCACCGTACTAAGCACTGCGGTAGGTACAAGCAAAGCGCGTTGAACACAATCCCTGCAACACATGGGGTTCCAATTCTTAATCTCCATTTTTCAGGTGAGAGAACTGAGACATATAGAGGTGAAGCACAGTTACCTCATCTGTAAAATGGGCATTTAGATTGTGAGCCTCATGTGGGACAACCTGATGACCCTGTATCTACCCCAGCACTTAGAAGAGTGCTCTGCACATAGTAAGCGCTTAACAAATACCAACATTGTTACAGTGCCTGGAACATGGTAAATGCCTAACAAATAAAAAAATACAAAAAAAAATCCACGTGGATTTCTACTGTAGAGTAATATCATCAAATGTCCAGTAAATCTTTCTCCATACCAGTCCGTAGGCCCAAGGTCACACAGCAGACAGGTGGCAGAACTGGGATTAGAACCCAGGTCCTTCTGACTCTGGGAACCATGTTTTAACCACTAGGCCCTGCCAAGCCTTACCCCCTTCCTGAGGCCATCTGCCTTGGAAGACAGATGAACTGCAACCCACAGGGTTGACAGAAAGTAAAGGCCAAGATCCCCCACTGGACTGTAAGCTCCTTAAGGGCAGAGATCATATCTACCAGCTTGTACCCTCCCAAGGACTTATACAGTGCTCTTTTCATACTAGTTTTAAAGGCTTTTGTGGGCAGGAATTGTGTCTACCAAAGATATTGTACTCTCTTAAGAGCTTAGTACAGTGCTCTATACACATTAAGTGCTCAAAAAATCACAATTATAGTTATGATATTTTTCAAATGCTCGTTTTGTGTCAAACACTGTATTAACCACTGGGATAGAGCAATCAATCAATTGTATTTACCAAGTGCTTACTGTGTACAGAGCACTGGACTAAGCACTTGGGAAAGTACAATATAACAGAGTTGGTAGACACCTTCCCTGCCCACAATAAGCTTGCATAAAAGGTAATTAGGCTGTATGCAGTCCTGTCTCATATAGGGTTCACAGTCCAAGTAGGAAGAAGTAGGATTTAATCCTCATTTCACAGATTAGAAAATTGAGGCACAGAGAAGTTAAGTGACTTGCCTAGGGTCATGCAGCAGGTAAATGGCAGAGCCAGAATCAGAATGCAGATCTTCTGACTCCCAGGCCTGTGCTCTTTCAGTTAGGCCGTACAGCTTGATTTATAACATGCATTTACCCTAACCCACTGCTCCCTGCGTTATGCTGAATTTTTAGAATTATGGAAATCGAGACTGAAGCAAGAGCTTCTACAAAGTTGTAGTTAGAACAGAAGATACATAATATTGTTTAGTGTCCACTCTCGAGCCAGCTGGGAGTAGGAAGAGGTCTAAAAATTCAGCAGCATCAACCAGAACATTGTTTCTGTGTCTCGGCCATCTATATTCTGAGACATGATTCAACCATTACTGTTACTTTGTCTTCATCCAAATTCAAGCCCACCATGCGTGATTTGAACATAATGAACATGAAGCTGTGCTTTATTGCATAATAAGCTTGTGCATCGCTTTATCTTTTCAAACCAGAATATGCTGTGCTATTTTAGCTCTGTTTGACTGAACTACCCCAGTCATGATTCGTGAAAACATTTCATTAACTGATTATAGATCTTGTCTCTTCAGTGGGAGAACTGAGAAGTGCACTTCTGACCTAAAAAAAATCGTACCGTGGCACTTGAGTGACACACGAAGTGTTCCAATTCCCCGTTCGATTGCCAGAGAGAGACACCGAGAAAGCGACAACCCTTTCTAACCAGCCACCAACCTCATATTTAATAAGGAGATGATTTCCATAGTGATCTTGGGAAATACAAGACCTTTCCAAGACTTCGCAATTAGCTTTTTAAAACCTTTGCTGGGTATAAATTTCTAGAGATGTGTTGATTTGGAGCAGGTTACAGAAATTAAAGTTCATTATAATAGTTTGGCCTTGAAAGAGGCTTTCAATTTAGCTAAATTTTAATTTTAGGAGGTGATTTTATTACAGATCCAAAATGCCTTGTTTGTATGAAGCCATTACAGGCTCCAAGCAACTGATGCTAGTGAGTGATTCAACCCCGTTCCTGTTTTAATCCACTTTACAGTCTGCCCCCTCGGCAGACTATAATCTCATTAAGGGCAGGGAACTTGTCTATCAACTCTGCTGCACTGAACTCTACCAAGGACTTAATATCATGCTCTGCACACAGTAAGAGTTCAATAAATACAGCGTGGTTCAGTGGACAGAGCCCGGGCTTGGGAGACCTCTGGGTCATGGGTTCGAATTCTGGCTCCTCCACTTGTCAGCTGTGTGACTGTGGGCAAGTCACTTAACTTCTCTGTGCCTCAGTTCCTCATCTGTAAAATGGGGATTAACTGTAAGCCTCACGTGGGACAACCTGATTATCCTGAAGGAGCGTGGCTCAGTGGAAAGAGCATGGGCTTTGGAGTCAGGGCTCATGAGTTCGAATCCCAGCTCTGCCACTTGTCGGCTGTGTGACTGTGGGCAAGTCACTTAACTTCTCTGTGCCTCAGTTCCCTCATCTGTAAAATGGGGATTAAGACTGTGAGCCCCACGAGGGACAACCTGATTCCCCTATGTCTACCCCAGCGCTTAGAACAGTGCTCGGCACATAGTAAGCGCTTAACAAATACCAACATTATTATTATTATTATTACCCCAGCTCTTAGAACAGTGCTCTGCACATAGTAAGAGCTTAACAAATACCAACATTATTATTAAATACCATTGATTGATTGATTGATTGTATACTGCACCTGCTCACAGTATCAGAGGGAGACAGTCTATTTTTATCTCTAGTTGAATACTGAATCCTGACCCTTGACACCTGTAATAATGAAGTTGTTTATCGAGCACTCACTACGTGCCAAGCACTGGGGTAGATAAAAGACAGATTGCACACATTCCCTATTCTACATGTGGCACACTGGGGTAGATAAAAAATAATCAGATTGGACACATTCCCTATCCAACATGTGGCTCAGTCAAAGAGGAAGAATGGGTATTTAATTTCCTTTTTACAAATGAGGAAACTGAGGCCCAGAAGAGTTATGAGACTTGCCCAAGGTCCCATACCAGGCAAGTGGCAGAGGTGGGACTAGAAGCCAGGCCTTCTGATTCTCAGACCTGTGCTCTTTCCACTAGGCCATGCTACCTCTTTCTTTTATGGTATTTGTTAAGTGCTTACTATGTTCCAGGCCCTGTTCTAAGCACTGGGGGAGATACAGAGTGATCAGGTTGGACACAAACCATGTCCCACGTGGGGCTCACCTTCTAATCCCCATTCTACAGATGAGATAACTGAGGCAGAGAAGGGAAGTGACTTGCCCAAGGTTATACAACCGACAACTGGCAGAGCTGGGACTAGAACCTTTGGACTTGCCGGCCCGTGATCTATCTACTACACTATACTGCCTCCCTGGTGTTGCTTATACAGAGGAACGTCCCTCCTCTGCTGTAGTAGGTGACACTATGGCAGGGCCAGATGTTTTCTCCTCTTCGTACCTCCCTACGGGAGGTTTAGGGTCAGGGCAGCCCCTTGCTCGAAGCCAATGCTTCTGTTTAATGGCATTTAGGATAAGAATTTCTTTCAGTAGATAAAATAATGGATCAGGGCGATGGATCCTTTTTTTTTTTCCTCACATGGCAGGAAAGAGGTGGGGTCAGTTCAACACTCTATCCAGAGAATTGGACAGTTTGGAAATTAGGGTGGATTTGTAATTACAACTCCCAAATGAGCACCAAGAAGACCTGGAGCAAATGCTTCAGAGAAGGGCTACGGTCGTTCTCTAAGCTCACAGTAGCCTAGAATTGAATTGTCCCCTGTTTTCTTGGCCACTGGAGCACGTGCTCTAGTTTTCTCAGATTCATTTTCCCCCTTTCCAGCTTCAGCTGACTGGCTGAATGACATTGCCTTCTCCAAGACAAACTATCCCTATCCTCCAACTTACCAAAAGGTTGGTGGTGGTGTTGTCTTATGCTGTTGAGTCATGTCTGACCCATAGCGACACCATAGACACATATCTCCCAGTATGCCCCACCTCCATCTGCAATCATTCTGGTAGTACATCCGTAGAGTTTTCTTGATAAAAATATGGAAATGGTTTACCATTGCCTCCTTCCACTCAGTAAACTTGAGTTTCCACCCATGACTCTTTCCCATGTTGCTGCCGCCCAGCACAGGTGAATTTTGACTTGTAGCAGATTGCCTTCCATTCGTTAGACACTGCCCCAGCTAATGGATATGCCTCTGGTTGACTCTCCCTCCTATCATCGAGACTGCTAGATTACTGGAAACTCTCCCGTTGTGACCCTGATGGAGGACAAAATGATTAGCATGGAAATAATTCATGTGGCCTGGGGCTAAAGAAGTTCATAAGGTGTTTTCATTTTTTTTTAAAAAAAGAGTACAAAGTTGATTCTTCTGGCAGGGGAGGGAATAACTGACACTTGCCCTCCCTCATTTCTGCAGCACTTGTCTTTCATTTATGAATGAACAGAAAAAGAAAAGAAAGTCTGGGCAGGTGGGCCCAGACTGTAAGCTCAGTGTGTATAGGGAATATGACTGTTGTATTATACTGTACTCTGGCAAGCACTTAGTACAGGGCTGTGCCAACAGTAAGCACTCAATAAATATGATTGACTGCCTGAATGACTTGACCATAGGAGCCTAGAATGGTCTTGACCGACCCTTAGGCCCAAAGACGTTGACCCAAGGACTCATTTCCTCTTTCTTCCCTGCTTTAGGCTATTTTTGGTCCTAGAACCTCTACCAGCATGGGCAGATAGAGGAAGAAGAGGTAGATCCCAAATCAGTCTTTTTTTTTGTTAACTTGTGGGCAGCTCTGGTGAAACTGGAGTGGAAGAAATTTGAAATGAATTTTTTTTGTATTTTAGCCTGGCCTGCAATACTTCTGATAATCAAGAGCCAGAAGAATGTTGAAGCAAGCAAATATTTCTGGAACGGTTTTCCGGGAAAGAATGAAGTGTGGTTTGTTTTGGTGGAGAATATGCAAGAGATTCAGGAACTCTTTTTGTTGCAAAGAAATAACAGAGTTTTCCAGATGCAAAGCGGAAAGAGGATAATGCAAAGAGGACTCAGAGGAGCAAACATTGGACCTAATGTTTGCAAAGAATACTGCAAACTAAAATGCCAACAATTAAAAATTGAAAATTGTGATTTCACAAGATAATTTGGCATTGTCTAATGACTTGAAAATTCATCCTTCTGAGAGTATATTTAGTATTCCATAATGCTGGGGGCACGGGTCAAGGAAAAATATTGGGTAAAAGTGAAAAACCCTAATTGGAATATCTTGCTGAATTTTTTGCTTATTTGGTCTGTAGCAAGAGATTTGAACTACGTATTCGGATTCACTGGAAGTGGAGTTGTGGCTTCATGCCTTAATTGGATTCCTTAATTGAAGCATCAGTTCTTCCTGCTCGGGTTGTCTCTGCTTTGGGTGGATGTGGGTGGATTTGGAAACTGTTGAGGGGTGAGATGTCTTTTGTTGTTGTTGGCCAGGGAGTGTCGTCAGTGACTAGTCCTACTGTGTTCTGCTGAATGAGGGGGATAGTAGTCAGGTAGTTTGTGATCCCCAAACTCAAAACCGGGCAGAATGTCTGTCTTTTTTTGTATGGAATTTGTTAAGTGCTTACTATTTGCCAGGCACTGTACTAAGCACTGTGATAGATACAAGCTAATCAGGTTGGACACAGTCCATGTCCCATATGGGGCTCACAATCTTAATCCCCATTTTACAGATAAGGGAACTGAGGCACAGAGAAGTGAAGTGACTTGCTCAAGGTCACACACAGACTAGTGGCAGAGCTGGGTTTGGAATAATAATGATAATAGTAAATGGTATTTGTTAAGTGCTTAACTATGTGCCAGGGACTGTACTAAGCACTGGGGTGGATACAAGCAGATCGGGTTGGACACAGTCCCTATCCCACGTGGGGCTCAAAAGCTCAATCCCCATTTTACAGATGAGATAACTGAGGCCCAGAATAGTAAAGTGATGGTCTGAGGTCACACAGCAGACAAGTGGCAGAGCTGGGATTAGAACTCAGACCCTTCTGACTCCCAGACCTGTGCTCAATCCACTAGACCATACTGCTTCTCAAGTTGCTGTCCTTCCCCTTCACTGTCTTATGAAGCCCTTGGTGCCACTGGAGGTTTATAGGAACTCCCACCGTCCAGCCCACCGTCCCCTTGCCAGTTCTCTCTCCAGCACGGCAGAGCTGGGTTCCAAAAGGCTGAGCAAAGGTTCCCAAACCTCTATCCTTCTGCAGTGGTTACCAGGATTGAAAGAAATGTGAGGGGAAGAGCCACCTGGAGAAAAGCAAGGCCTATGCTTTCTGTCATGTCATTGAATTTCACTTTGGCATTTTTTCATTTACAGTATAGAATGAAAAATTTAGAATGGATTATTTGACTTTCTTTTTCAGATGTAATAGGATCTTGGCTGGCTTGAAAAACCAAGTCAGCAAGCCTACCATTCCAATTAAACATGGGTTCACTTGGAAGAATTCTGCTTTTACTGAGCAATTAAAAAACAACCTAGAACTTTTCTTTATTTTGCAGTGACATGTGAGTTTTAAATGACCAAATGTGAGTTGTCTTTGGTTTTTTGGATTTTTTAAATGGTATTTGTTAATCACTTACTATGTGCCAGGAACTTTACTAAACACTGGGGTAAATACAAGCTAATTAGGTTGGACACAGTCCATGTCCTACATGGGGTTAACAGTCCAATCCCCATTTACCAGATGAAATAACTGAGGCACAGTTAAGTGACTTGCCCAAGATCACACAGGAGACAAATGGCAGAGCCAACATTACAACCTAGGTCCTTTTGACTCCCAAATCCATGCTCTAACCTTTAGGCCACACTGCTTATTTGTTAGCATTTCAAAGAAGGGAAGAGGACCTGGAAGATGGTCTAGCCCAATCCTCTGAATCCAAGAAGATTTATACCTCTATTAGCCACAATAAGAAATTGGTCATCCCATTCCTTAAAACCCCAAATCTTGTAGATTCAATATCCTTGAGGCCTTTATTAAGAATTACAAACCAAAAAAATTTGTTGCTGAACTGTACTTCCCAAACACTTAGTACAGTGCTCTGCACATAATAAGAGCTCAGTGAATATGATTGAATGAATGAGTAAAAAAATTAACCTGGGCTAGAGTTACCCAGATATTTCAAGTGAAATGTACACTAAAATAAATAAATCATTAGTGCACAAAAGTCTAAACTACCCCTAGTCAGTCAGTCAGACAATCGTATTTATTATGGGAAGCAGCATGTTGTAGTGGATAGAGCACAGGCCTGGGAGTCAGAGGTTATAGGTTCTAATCCTGGGTCTTCAACTTGTCTGCTGGGTGGCCTTAAGTAAGTCACTTTACTTTCTTGTGCCTCAGTTACCGCAGCTGTAAAATGGGGATTGAGACTGTGAGCCCCCTGTGAGACAGGGACTAAATCCAATCCAATTTGCTTGTATCTACCCCAACACTTAGTACAATCCCTGGCACATAATAAGCGCTTAACAAATACCACAGTAATAATAATAATAATTGAGTGCTTCCTGTGTGCACAGCACTGTACTAAATGCCTGGGAGAATACAATATAACAATAAATACATACATTCCCTGCCCACAGTGAGTTTACACTGTAGATGGGGAGACAGACATTAATCTAAATAAATAAATTACCTTTAGCCTGTAAGCTCACTGTGGATCTGGAACATGTCTGCTAATTCTGTTGTATTCCTTCATTCGATTGTATTTATTGAGGGCTTACTGTGTGCAGAACACTGTACTAAGCGCTTGGGAAAGCACAGGATGACAATAAACAGTGACATCCCCTTGCCCACAGTGAGCTTACATATTCTTCCAAGTGTGTAGAACAGTGTTCCACAAAGAGTAGGTGCTTAGTGAATACCACTGATGATGGATACCTGCTCTGGTCCTCTGAAATGGTGCTATACCTATGTCATACAGCTCTTCTGTCCCTTCCAGGGACAACTGTGGGGCACACGAACCCAGAAGCAATCCAGCATCCCCACAGAAAAGGGTTATAGCATCTGTACGGCCTCCCTAAGTCCAGAAAAACCTGTGAAGGAAATGCATTCCTTGAATGAGTGGTCCCCGGTACTGTTGATATCTGGTTGGGGGCAGATAGGAAAGATTGGAATCTGTAAACCACTGCGAACATTCCAAAAAGATCTAAAGTGTTTCTTCTTAGGTGCTAAGAGCCTCAGAATTCAATGGTAATTTTCTGCTTTGTGTTTCTTAAAAATCTTAACTTAGAAAACCCTATGTCATTGACTCTTTTATGATCTGCAAGGCTTATTAATATCTGAAAATAACTAAATAGTGTTCTGGACCTATTTTCTGATTCGATGTGTTGAACACATTTGAAGTCCAGCCACAATCTGTCATCTAGAGGGAGATAGTGCGCCTGACAGACATTTGAGCCTGTGTGCTTGGACTTCAGAATACATTTCTGCCCTCTTTTGAAAACAGTGAAGGATGTTATTTCAAGGTTTTGTGTACCCTAAAAGTTTGCCAGGACAAGACTGCCAGCCATGATGTGAATCATGAAGAAATGAGGAAAAAGAGTCATATTTTCAAGGGAAAATGGGGAACATCATCTTTATATTCATCAGTATAGAGAGGTCATAGGCTATTCTTTTTGTACCTTTTGCTTTTCTCCCTTAAAATCCATAACAGAATGTTTACTGCCCCTCAAACCATAAAAATGAAAATCTGGTCTATGTATATGGTACATGTATAATTCATGAGTATATATACATGGCTGTTGATTCCTTTAAAATAAAAAGTCCTGAGATTTTTGCCATCAGTTTGAACTAGATTGTGAATGCGGATAGCCAAGGGGTAAAATTTTTCAGTTAGGTTGGGGCTGGACACTGGAGAAGCCCTGCTCTCATGCTTCTCTTTTCCTAGCCTAGATCTATCTACTTTTGGTTGACTGTTGACATTCCTTATTATTATTAATAATGATAATAATAATAATAATGGTACTTGCTTAGTGCTTACTTTGTGCCAAGAACTGTTCTATGAGCTGGGGTAGATACAAGTCAATCAAGTTGGACACAGTACTTGTCACTCATGGGGTTCACACTCTTAATCTCCATTTTACAGATGAGGTAACTGAGGCCCAGAGAAGCGAAGGAATTTGTCCAAGGTCCCACATCAGACACATGGCAGAGCCGAGATTAGAACCTAGGTCAGATCGTGGGCTTGGGAGTCAGAGGTCATGGGTTCTAATCCCGGCCTCGCCATTTGTCAGCTGTGACTTTGGGCAAGTCACTTAACTTCTTTGTGCCTCAGTTACCTCATCTGTAAACTGGGGATTAAGACTGTGAGCCCCACCTATGACAACCTGATAACCTTGTATCTACCCAGCGCTTAGAACAGTGCTTGGCATATAGTAAGCGCTTAACAAATAGCATTATTATTATGATTATTATGAATAAAATGTAAGTTGTTTCAGAGTCATTAAATGACTTGCAAAATTACTTTAAATTATAAAAATTAAAATTACCTCTTTAATATTAATATTTGTCTTTCTATGCAAGAAAAGTCAAAGTTCAGCAATTCAATTAATGAATGCCTCATGTAACTCCAGGATCTATGCAAAAATCCATGAACACAGTAAATGTTCAATAACTTAGATTGACTGATAGTAAGTGCCTAACAAATGCAACAATTATTATCATTAGGTGGCAAAATTATGCCTGTTTTATCCAGGATGCATCATCTTCAACATGAATATTGATGGAATGCCTACTGCACCCGATCAGTCAATCAATCAATCAATCAATTGATTGATTAATTGATCCAGGATGCACCATCTTCAACTCAAATATCGATCGAGTGCCTACTGCAGCCAGGAACTCTGAGATGATATTATATGCAGTGGATGGTGAGATGGTTTGATCTGGCCCATGTTCTGGAAGGAGTAAATATTTAAATAAGTGGGAACCAGTTGAAGGGGGGCTCTGAAGCCCATGTTTAAAAAGTAACCCATGTTTAATTTTGGAGAAGAGGAAAGTGCACAGGATCCGAAGTCAGAAGAACTAGGTTCTAATCCCAGCTCCACCACTGGCCTGATGTTTGACCCTGGGCAAGTCACCACTTTCCTCATCTGTAAAATGGGAATTATGTACCTATCCTCCCTCCTTAATAATGATTGTAATAATTGTGGCATTTGTTAAGCAATTCCCATGGGATAGGCACTGTTCTAAGTGCTGGGGTAGATGCATGCAAATTGGGTTGGATGCAGTCTCTGAACAACATGGGGCTCACAATAACAATTATACTTAATAATAATAATGACAATAATACTTGTTAAATGCTTACTAGGTGCCAAGCACTGTTCTTAACACTGGGGTAGTCAGGTTGGACACAGTCCCTGTTCTACAAAGGGCTCACACTTTTAATCCCAATTTTACAGATGAGGTAACTGAGGCCCAGATTAGTGAAGTGACTTGCCCAAGGACACAAAGCAGACATACGGCAGAGAATGTATACATATGTATATCCCAGCATTTAGCACAATACTTGGCATGTAGTTAAGTATTTAACAAATATTAATAATAGTAGGAGTAGTGATAGTAATACTTGTACAAAAAGTACTAGTAGTACTAGTAATAATAATAAGAATACCTTAAATATAATATGATATGAATGGTAACAGGAACCACACTGGACTCTGCAGGCACTGACTCATTGACCTTTCACACTAAGGCCTTTCACACTAGGTCCAGCTGACTCTGGTCATGCTAATAGGTCTCTACATCTGGGTCTTTCATTTTCCACTTGTGAGTTGATGGCTGAACAGGCATACTGGGGTGGAGGACAAATGTTAATCCTTGGCCTGCCTCTTGACACTGAAAGGCTTTTAGGACCAGCGCTGGGTCTTCTGCTTCCCTTGCAACTTCCCACAGTGTCCAGAAAAATGCTCAAAATGGACTGACCAATTTTTAAGGAATAGTTACCAGCAGGTGTTTAGATTCCAATCTGAATAAACAAGGAAAATATAAAATAACCATGTTAAGCTTTCCTAAAACAACTTCAAGGTCTTCAGTTGGACTCAACATTAATGTTTAACCCTCTGTTCTTATCTTTTCCCCTTGCAAATTGGTACATCATTTAGAACAGCAATTTACCCCATTGAGTTACCTCCTTGCAAAATAAACACATTCCCCCTCCTTAAGTCTTGAGTAATTTAGATAGCAGTGTGCATGTTTTTCCATTTTAATGAAAATAATATGATGAATATTCGATGCTTCTCATCATGTAATCAAGACTCAAAGCTCATAACTTCTCTCTCAAAATGTTTATGAGCAACTAAAATTTACTGAGGTCTTGATTAAGAGTAGTGGAGCATAAGGAACAAATACGTAAAGGTGACCAAGGGTTAAATCCAAAGACTTCTCACATCTCTTTTAAAAAACAAACTCCATTTCAACAAAAAGATATAAATGCTTCATTTAATCAGCCTTCTTTGTGGCTGGGTTGTTACAGAGATGCCTCAGGAAAAGCAATTGAAAATGAGTTAATGCTGCCTTAGAAAGTTTGAATAATAATAATGATGATGATGGTATTTGTTAAGCACTGACTATGTGTCAAGCACTGTTCTAAGCACTGGGGTAGATACAAGGTAATCAGGTTGTCCCACGTGAGAAGAGTGTGAATGAATCCAAACAAAAGTGCAACCACTGAAGCCAACAGGGTCCCTCGATGTCCACCAATATGGGTCTAAATGCCCTTTAAACACTTCTACATCTAAGCCAATCCTCCTCTTGGGATCCAAGACTGAATTATTAGTGAACCACTGAGAAGTTGAGGGGAGAATTTTCCTCATGCTCAGATTCATCTCCACAGTCGGACAGATGCTACGGCCATCTTCATTGATTCAGCCATTCAACTGTATTTATTGAGAGCTTACTCTGTGCAAAACACTGTACTAAGCGCTTGGAAGCGTACAGTACAACAACAAACAGGCATATTCCCTGCCCACAGTGAGCTCACAGCCTACAGTGGAAAACAGACATAAATATGCATAAATAAATACATAAGTAAATCAATAAATTACAAATATATATTTGTAGAATATAATATCCACATATGACATCTTGACATCTTCCTAACACCCCTACCTACTCAGCCCTATGAGGGACAGGGACTGGGTCTGACCTGATTTTCTTGTATCTATCCCAGTGCTTAGTACAGTGCCTGGCTCATAGTAAGCACTCAGTAAATACAATTGATTGATTGAAGTAGCATGGTATAATGGATAGAGCACAGGCCCAGGAGTCAGCAAGTCATGGGTTCTAATCCCAGGTCCACCACTTGTCTGCTGTGCCCTTGGGCAAGTCACTTTACTTCTCTGGACCTCAGTGACCTCATTTGTAACATGGGGATTAAGACGGTGAGCTCCATGTGGGACAGAGACTGCGCAACCTTATTAGCTTGTTTCTACCCCAGCACTTAATACAGTGCCTGGGACATAGTAAGTGTTTAACAAGTACCATTATTAAAAGAAGAATTCCCATTTTACAGCTGAGGAAACAGAGACACAGAGAAATTCAGGTCACAGAGCTGCCAAGTAGGAGCAGGGACTCTCAGGCCCAGGCTCTTTCCATTATTCATTCATTCATTCATTCATTCAATTGTATTTATTGAGCGCTTACTATGAATAAAACACTGTACAGAGCGCTTGGGAGAGTCCAATACAACAATAAACAGACACATCCCCTGTCCACAATGAGTTTACAGTGTAGAGGACAAGTTTCCATGGTGAGTCGATTGTGCATGGGGAGATGGCAGGAGACTTTTTTGTTGTTTTTTTATGATATTCTTAAGCACTTACTATTAACAAGGCACTGTTCTTGAACATAGGAAAGTCTGTCAAACACATGACCTCCACATTCTGCATCCCACCCTCTCTATTGGTCTACAGTGAAATGAGAAGGCAGGGGAAAGTGAAAAACCTCGGCAACCTATACCCCCTTCCCAGAGAATACCTGGATGAGCAATCCCTGTGTGTGTATATATATATATAGATAGATAGATATAGATATATATATGATTCTATATATCTTGATGGTATTGATGCCTACTTGTTCTGTTTTGTTGTCTGTCTCCCCCATTTAGACTGTGAGCCCATTGTTGGGCAGAAATTGTCTCTATCTGTTGCCGAATTTTACATTCCAAGCGCTTAGTACAGTGTTCTGCATATAGTAAATGCTCAATAAATACGATTGAATTAATGAATGAATGAATCCTTGAGCCATCTCTACCCAAACTGAAGCCCACACACAGAATCTGGGGCATTGTGGGATGCTGGATTCCCCCACTCAACAGTATCAGAGAATATTAGAAGCGTTGTTGCCTAGTGAAAAGACCATGGGCCTGGGAGTCAAAGGACCTGGGCTCTAATTCTGACTCCTCCACTTGTTTGCTTTGTGACCTTGGGCAAGTTACTGCACTTCTCTGTGCCTCAGTTCCGTCATCTGCATAATGGGGATTCATCTTCCTACTAAGACTGTGAGGTCAATGTGAGACCTGTTTATCTTGTATCTATCCCTGGGCTTGGCACATAGTAAGTGTGCAATTATTATTATCCTTTTCCTCATCAACACCATCATCATTACTATTATGAGATATGGATGGTTTCTTAGTAGAACCACTTGAGATCCTCAGACAGCATAGAATAGTAGAAAAAGTAATAGTAGGAGCAGGAGGAGGATCTATTGAGCACCCACTAGATGCAGCATTCTATATCATATATGGGAAGCCTATGCTCTAATGGGGGTGTCAAACATAAAAATATGTAAAGTTACAATAGTCAAAATAAATTCATTTCATAATACATATGTGAGCACTAAGAAGGTTATAAATAATAGTAATAATTGTGGTGTTTAAGTGCTTACTGTGTGACAAACTGTATTAAGCGCTGGGGTGGATACAAGCAAATCGGTTTGGACACAGTCCCTGTTCCACATGGGGCTCAGGCTCAATCCCCATTTTTCAGATGAGGTCACTGAGGCACAGAGAAACTAAGTGACTTGCCCAAGGTGACACAACAGATAAGTGATGGAATTGGGATTGGAACCCAAGTCCTTCTGACTCCCAGTCCCTTGCCCTATCAACTATGCCGTGCTGCTTCATAAATTCATAAGTCAAGACCACAGCACTCCAATTGCCTTTCAAGTCCCTCTAGATTGTAAGATCCTTGTGGGCAAGCATTGTCTATCAACTCCATTGTATTATACTATTCCAAGCACTTAGCACAGTGCTTGTTGAATTAATAAATCAGTTGTATTTATTGAGTGCCTACACTGTACTACATGCCTGCGAGAATACAGTAACAGAGTTTGTAAACATGTTTCTGGCCCACAGGGAGCTTATGCACTGGAGGGGGAGTTTGAAATTGATTGATCAAAATCTGTCTTGGGTTGGTTGTTGTTTTGAAATCACAGCTTCTACAGGATGACTTTTCCATTTAATTTATAATCTTACTGATTTTCAGCCCACACAACAACAGCACTTTCACACCATCTAAGCTCTTCTGTACACACAAGCTCCCACATTACTTCTGTGCAGATCTTCTATACTCTAATAATAATAATAATCGTGGTATCTGTTAAGGGCCTATGTGCCGGGCACTCTACGAAGTGCAGGGGTGGATAGAAGCAAATCGGGTTGGACACAGTCCCTGTCTCACCTGGGGCTCCCAATCTTAATAACTATTTTACAGATAAGGCTACTGAAACAGAGAAGCGAAGTGACAAGTGGCGGAGCTGAAATAAGAACCCTTGACTTTCTGACTCCCAGGCCGGTGCTCTAGCCACTACGCCATGCTGCTTCTCCTATTACTTCCTCCTATCTGTAACATATCCTACTGTCAGTCAACCCAGCTAGAATGTAAGCTCCTTCAAGACAGGAAAATCTGTATTGATTCTATTGTTCTAGTCCTTGCCCCTAGTACAACACTCTGCCAATAGTAGAAGTGCTAGTAATTGTATTTGTTCTGAATTAAGTACTGCAGCATGGCTTAGTGGAAAAAGCACGGGCTTGGGAGTCAGAAGTCATGGGTTCTAATCCTGACTCTACCACTTGTCAGCTGTGTGACTTTGGGCAAGTCACTTAACTTCTCTGTGCCTCAGTTCCCTCATCTGTAAAATGGGGATTAAGACTGTGAGCCCCACGTGGGACAACCTGATTACCTTGTATCTACCCCAGCTCTTAGAATAGTGCTTGGCACATAGTAAGCGCTTAACAAATACCATCTTTATTATTATTATTATTACTGCATGCAGAGCACTGTACTAAGCACTTGAAGCAAACACACAAGTGGTAGATAAATTGGAGGAAGGAGAAAGCCAGACAGGGTCTGGATGAGATCCTACTGGCTGCAAATGCTGTCATAATAATAATAATGATGATGGTGGTATTTGTTAAGCACTTACTATGTGTCAAGCACAGTTCTAAGCACTGGGATAGATGCAGGCTAATCAGGTTGAACACAGTCCCTGTCCCACATGGGGCTCACTGCCTTAATCCCCATTTTATAGATGAGGTAACTGAGGGTCAGTGACTTGTCCAAGGTCCACAACAGAAAAGTGATTATGCAGAATTTGAACCCAGGTCCTTCTTTCAGGCCCATGCTCTATCCAGTAGGCCATGATGCTGTATGTAACACCTATGAAGGAGCAACACAACCCAATCCAGGGTCACCCTGAGAGTCACTCTTGACAGGGGTATTAGGAGACAGACTAAAGTAGAGCTCTACTAAAATCACATCTTCTCCTGGAAGTCTTCCCTGACAAATGTCTCATTTTGCCACCCTAATCTCCCTCCCTTTCTGTGTCATGAAAGAGCACGGCCAGGGAGACAGGAGACCTGTGTTGTAATTCTGGCTTCTCCACTTGCCTGCTGTGTGACTTTCAGTATGTAGCTTAACTTCTCTGTGTCTCAGTTCCTCATCAGTCAATTTATTGAGAGCTGACTGTGTGCAAGGCATTGTACTAAGGGCTTGGGACAGTACAACACATTATAATTAGCAGATACGTTCATCTGTAAAATAGAGATGAAGAATGTGACCCCCACGTGAGACATGAACTTTGTCTAACCTGATTAGCTTGGATCTATCCCAGGTCTTAGTACAGTGCCTGGCACATAGTAGGTGCTTAACAAATACCATAAAAAAAATGCACCTAGGTCTATACGCCCTAAGCACTTTGATACTCACCCCACTCCCACAGCCTTCCTGTCCCATCCTTAGAGTCAGATGCCTCCCTCGCTTGACTGTAAGCTCCTTGAAGACAGGAATAGTGTCTACCAATTCTTTTTTACTCTCTCAAGCATTTAGTACAGTGCTCTTCCCACTGTAAGTGCTCAATAAATAACATTGATAGTTTGACTGATTAAAGCAATTCAGATGTGTAAGTAAATATCTGCAGCATCAGACACTTTGAAAACCATGATCCAAGTTTTCCTTATTATGGGGTTTTGCCAAAACACAACCCCTGCATTTTAGGAGAACAATAAAAATGATAATAACAATGTTGGTATTTGTTAAGCACTTACTATGTGCAGAGTACTGTTCTAAGCACTGGGGCAGATGCAGGGTAATCAGGTTGTCCTACATGAGGTTCACAGTTAATCCCCATTTTACAGATGAGGTCACTGAGGCACAGAGAAGTTAAGTGACTTGCCCACAGTCACACAGCTGACAAGTGGCAAAGTCTGGATTCGAACCCATGACCTCTGACTCCCAAGCCCAGGCTCTTTCCACTGAGCCACGCTGCTTCTCTGGGTGAACCATGTTTGAATGTCTGTTCTTTGTTGACAATGTGCCAATTCTCTGCACTATACTTTCTCAAGTATTTAGTACAGTGGCCACTAAACATTTAATAAATACCACTATTACTACCGAGTAAGTAACCTAGGCAGAATGTGGTATAGAGCACCGGGCTGGGAATAAAAAAAATATATGGGTCCTAATTTTGTTAGACTTTGAGCAAGCAAGAGAGAGCTTGCTGTGAAATATTAAGAAGCATGGTCTAGTGGAAAGAGTGTGGGTTAGAAGTCAGAAGACCTGTTCTAATCTTGGTCTGCCACATGTCAGTTGTGTGCTCTTGAATCACCTAATTTCTCTGTGCCTCAGTTTCCTCATTTGTAAAATGGAGAGTAAATACCTCCTGGCCCTCAGATAGTGATATCCATGTGAAACACACTGTGTTTGATCTGACTGTATTGTACCTACCCCAGAACTTAGTACAAATGTTGGCATACAGTAGGGCCTGGGAGCCAGAAGGCCTGGGTTCTAATCCCAGCTCCACCACTAACCTGCTTTGTGACTTGAGCAAATCACTTAGCTTCACAGTGCCTCAATTTTCTCAGTTTGCAAAGTGGGGATTCAAAACCTGTTTTCCTTTCTACTTAAATTGTGAGCTCCAAGAGGGATAGGGACTATATTCAGCTTAATTAACTTGTATCTATTCCAGTGTTTAGAACTGTGCTTGGCACATAGTAAGCACTTTAACAAATACCACAGAAAAACCAAATACCACGATTATTATTAAATCATATCATATTGCTTCAGTTTCTTCTTCTATAAAATGGGGACAAAATACCTGCTCTCCCTAGTCTTGCCTTATGCTATCGAGTCCCTCCCCCTTCTAGACTGTGAGCTCGTTGTTGGGTAGAGATTGTCTCTATCTGTTGCCAAATTGTACTTTCCAAGTGCTTAGTACAGTGTTCTGTACACAGTAAGCACTCAATAAATACAATTGAATGACTGAATGAGTCGTCTCTGACCCATAGCAACGCCATGGACACATCTCTCCATGTGCATCTGCTCCATGTGCTTCTCACAGAGAAGCGGCGTGGCTCAGTGGAAAGAGCACGGGCTTTGGAGTCAGAGGTCATGAGTTCGAATCCCAGCTCTGCCACTTGTCAGCTGTGTGACCATGGGCAAGTCACTTCACTTCTCTGGGCCTCAGTTACCTCATCTGTAAAATGGGGATTAAGATTGTGAGCCCCACGTGGGACATCCCGATTCCCCTGTGTCTACCCCAGCGCTTAGAACAGTGCTCGGCACATAGTAAGCGCTTAACAAATACCAACATTATTATCTCTCCCTGCACGCCCCTCCTCCATCTGCAGTCTTTCTTGAAGTGTATCCATAGAGTTTTCTTGGTAAAAATCCAGAAGTGGTTTACCATTGCCTCCTTCTGCACAGTAAACTTGAGTCTCTGCCCTCGACTCTCTCCCATGCCATTGCTGCTCAGCACAGGTGAGTTTTGACTTGTAGCAGATTACCTGCCACTCACTAGCCACTGCCCAAGGTAGCAATGGATACTCTTCTGCTTGACTCTCCCTCCTATAGTAGAGACTCGTCGAGGACTGGAAACCCTCCAGGTACTGCTCTCCTTACCTCTTAATTGTTGAATTCTAGGTGCAGCAGGGGCTGTCTCATCTAATTAGCATATTTTAAGCATTTGCTATTCACTTCAACTTCAGCTCCACAGCACAGATATATGTATGTGTTTGTCTATATAATGCATACGTATATATATATATGTATATATATCCATCATTTACTTTATTTTAATGCCTGCCTTCCCTTCTAGACTGCAAGCACCTTGGGGGTAGGGTCTGTGTCTACCAACTTTGTTGTACTGTACCTTCCCCAAGCACTTAGTACAGTGCTCTGCACATGGTAAACACTTAATGTATATGATTGACTAATTGATCTTCTTTAGAGCTTAGCACAGGTTATGGCACGTAAGTAAGCACTTAGAAAAATAATAATAATAACAATGAATTCACTTGGCAAAGGATAATGCATCATATTTTATTTATACTGATGTTTAGAAGCTGATTTTACCATTTAAATAGAAATTTTCAGAAGGATCCTGGGTTGATAATGGAATATTAATAATTACTACAATACAAAGCTGCATTAAAAGAAAATCATCTTCCCAAGACGTAATTATTGGCCTCAGCCTAGATTTCAAGCTCTCATTTTTATATGTAAGAGGACAAAAGCAGTGTCTGGATAGAAACCAATTTCTGTTCCCAACTCCTAGTCATGCCATCCCAAAGACGCCGGGTGGAGAATTGAATGGGAAAATTGGCCTCATCATAAAATTTTATGATTGTTGCAACTTAATTGTCATGAAAAGTAGTTTTTGTTGGGTAGGCTATCAGAATCCTCTAAGGAAATACCTTGCTGATTTGGAAAGTCGTTTAATTAATTTTTCTCTGAGAATGTGCATGAGGATATGATCCACCATCTCTTTCCCCTGTCTGGCTGAAAATTGGAAAATAACTAGTTTATTGAGGACAAAGTCTTAACCATTTGGAATAAAATCATAACATAAGTGTCTGTCTCACTAGGGATGTACATCATCCATTGAGATGATTAATTAAATCAGTTGTAGCTTATCTGCCTGTAGCAGTCACTTGATACTAGAAAGTGTTGGATGCTTTGCAATGTTGCTTTAAGGTCACAGGGATGGAATTTATTCTCTGAGAGCTCTAGCTACTATCTCTAGTACATATCAGCCAGTGAAAATAGGGTCCAATTAGGCAGTAAAACTTCATTAATTTGGACTCTGCAAATCTAGCATTCATCATACAGTAATCTGGACTCTCCTTTATCCTCCCTAAATATTAAAAAAAGGCAGGTTTTGAACTGAAGAAGGTTTCAATTTCTCTTTCCCATGGCTAGCAAAACCTGTTAAACTGCAGGCAATAGTGGTGATGCAGTGGCAGCACAGACAGCCATCGGAGTCTTCAGCTTCTTTGGATAGCGTGAAAGACTATCAAAGAAAGAGACGAACAGTATGGCCTAAATTGAGCATCCACCCACATATTGTAGTAAATTGGCATTTTCAAAAAACTAAAAAATTACACAATTCAGACATTTCTCTGATTTGACATGCCTGTCACTCTGGAATCTGAATTAGAGTGGTTTTGCTCTACCGTACTTCCATAGTAGTGCCTCTTTTCGGATTAAAGAGAGGAATGTGATCTATATTCTTAATTAGGGTTTGCAGGAAGGGAAAGATTACTGGATTCCTTGTTGTGATGCCAACACAGTACATGGTTCTGAATCCCTTCTCCCACTGTCCACAAGATCTGAAAATCTTACAATAGTTTCTCTAATTACGGAAGCACCATGGTCTAGTTGATGGAGTGGGACCCCTGAGTCAGAGGACCTGACTTCTAATCCTGGTTCCACCACTTATCTGCTGTGTGACCTCAGGTCAGGCACTTAACGTCTCTGTCCCTCAGTTTCCTTGTCTATAAAATTAAGATCAAATTCCTGCTCTACCTTCCACTAAGACTATGCACACCACATAGGACAAAGACTGTCTGACCATATTATCTTGTATCAATCGATCAATCAATGACATTTTTGAAGACTTTCTTTGTACAGAGCACTGCATTAAGCTCTTGGGAGAATTCTTTATCATTGGAAACATGACTGTTGCTCTCAAGGGGCTCACATTCTAAAAAGGGAGACAGACATTAAAATAAGTTTCACATAAGGGAAATAACTGAGTATAAGGACATATGCATAAATGTTATGGAGGTGAGGATATGGGGGTAGTAGCTGTTTATGCATTTGTTCAATCATATTAATTGAGCGCTTACTGTATGCAAAGCACTGTACTGAGGTTGAGACTAAGTATACGGGAAAGGGAATAGGCCACAGAAATAGAGTGGGGAGAATGAGAGCTTAATCTAGGAAGGGTTCCTGGAAGAGATAGACTTTTAGTAGGGCTTTGAAGAGAGGAAGAGTTGTGATCTGTCATGTGAAGGGGTAGGGAGTTCCAGACCAGAAGGAGGACATGGGCAAAGGAGGGAGATGAGATCAAAGCACAGTAAGTTGGCTGGTATTAGAAGGCAGAAGTGTGTGGGATGGTAAAGGAGAGAGGATAAATAAGGGTGAGAGGAGCTGATTGAGTGCCTTGATTCTGATGGTGAGGAGTTTCTCCTTGATGAGGTGATGGATGGGCAACCACTGGAGGCACTGGAGGAGTGGAGAGGTGTGAGCAAAACAATTTTTTGGAAAGATGATCCAGTCAGCAGAGTGAAATATGGACTGGAGAGGGGAGATACTGGAGGCAGAGAGGTCAGGCTGATGTGGTTTTCAAGATGCAATATAAGAAATGCTTGAACCAGTGTAGTAGCAACTAGGATGGAGAGGCAGGAGTACATTCTGGAGATGCTGTGGCAATAGAATTGACAAGATTTAATGAGCAATTAAATATGTGGGTTGAATGAGACAGATTAGTCAAGGATGATGTTTATGTTGAGGTCTTGTGAGACAAGAGCGAAAAGAGAATGGGGAGGATGAGAGCTTAGACTAGGAAGGCTCCTGGAGATGTCATCTACAGTCATGGAGAAGACAGGGAGAGAAGACAGCTAGAGACAAAAGATGAGAGGTTGAGTTTGAGGTGAGGGTGGCTCACCCAGGTAGAGGTGTCCTGAAAGCCGGAGGAAATGTGAGAATTGCAGAGTGGAAAAGAGGTAAATTTGGAAGTCACTGGTATTAGGGTTGGTAGTTGAAGCAATGAGGGTGAACGAACTCCCCAAGGAAGTGTGTGTAGATGGATAGAAGGGGACCCAGAACTGAGCTTTGATGGCCCCCTGCAGTTAGGGGTGGGAAGCAGAGGAGGAACCAATGAAAGATACTGAAAAAGAGTGACCAGAGGAGAAAGCTAGGAGAGAGAAACGTCAGTGAAACCAAGGTTAGATGGTGTCTCCAGAAGTTGGGGTATTCTATGCACTTGGGGGAGTTTGATGCAACAGAGATGGTAGACATGCTCCCTGCCCATAAGGAGTAGAATAATAATAATAACAATTGTGGTTTATTAAGTGCTATATAACAAGGACTGTTTTAGGTGCTGTCTTAGACAAAAGTAAATCAGTTTGGAAACAGTTTCTGTCCCACATAGGGCTCATGGTCTTAATCCCCATTTTACAGGTGAGGAAACTGAGGTATAGAGAAATAAAGTGACTTTCCCAAGGTCACACAACAAATGGCAGAGCCAGGATGAGAACCTAGGTTCTTCTGACTCCCAGAACCAAACTCACAGTCTAGAGAGGAAGACAGACATTAAATCAATTATGGATAAGTACATACATGCTGTGGGGAGATGACAGGGTGAGAATCAGGTGCTTAAAGAGGGAAAATGTATCGAATGATCTTACAACAAACAAGAAAATCCAAGTGGAGATGCAAAGCAAAGTGTCATTTTGCTTTTTTGAAATCTCAACTCGGAATGGATGATATATTACGATGAGTTTGTGTGATACCTACGAGATTTAGCTCAAATGGCAAAGAATGATTCTTGAGAGCATATGTGTGGTGATCCCCAGAGGCCATGGCATGACAGGCCAATCTCAACAATGCCTCTGCCTGAGCCCTCTAATTTAGGTCCAAACACATTCGCTTGTCAAATAGTTCCTCCTACTATCCCTCCTAGCGAAATATTGCTACTAATTTAGAACTCAGGCACATTCTCTTAGGAAATATCACCCATTCCCTTTTTTGACTAAAACCATATCTCCCAATTCCCCCAACGATTGAGTCTTCTTTGAGGAGCCAATCTACTGTGGGGGGCAGTCCACATATTTTCTTCTTTTTCTCTTTAGATACTGAGAAAGACACATGCACAAGTAAAAGGCCCATCTCCCCCTCTTTCTCTGATTCCATCTCTGCTTGTTTCTGTGGTGCTGATTAAGATGTTGGTTCCTAAGCCCACCCCTGTCAGAGGTTGATCCTGAGGCTACGTTTGCCTACAACATGCATTTTTCATAAAAATTTGGATTGTGGTTTAAAAGGAACCACCTGGCACAATTTATATCCCCAAATTGCAAAGCCTCCAGGAACTCACTTTATCCCAGTGTCTCAGAATTGTGATATCAGCTTTCTCTACTGGCTTTCATTGGTCAGATATCCCCACTGTTTTGGATCAATTATTTATGCTTTTACATGTTTTTACAACTCCTACCGTTGCGGCACAAAAGGTCTGGAGGAGCCTTGGGTTATGAAACCTTTTCTGAGGTTTCTTTCATGCCTGTGTGAGCAGGCAGTTGAATTTCCACACCTCTGCCCCACTAGTGACATGTTCAACAAGAAAAGATTGGGAAAATATGTGTGCGTGCATGTGTATGCATGAGTGAGAGTGAGTGAAAGAGAGCAAGAGAGAGAAAACTAAAGCTACCATTGATTCCTCTCAGTCCTCTACTCAATGGTACATTTGCCATCATGATTTTACATGGACTTATTCTAAACAAAAGGGGAAACATTGATTCATTTTCAATCTCCCTACATCTGCTAGCTGATCCAAAATCTTGAGCATTTATCCTGCATCATAAACACACCAGCTTTGTTTTCATATATAGGAATAATAATTGTTATGTTTTTTTAAGTACTCACTGGGTGTAAAGCATACTAAACACTGAGGTATATATAAAGTAATCAGTAAACAACCCCTACACAACATGAGATTCACAGTCTAAGGAGGAGAAAGAGCAAGTATTTCATCTCCATTTTACAGATGAGGAAACGGAAGCACAAAGACATTAGTGACTTACCCAAGGTCACACAGTAGGTAATTGGTGGAATTTGGAGTAGAACCCAGGTCCCCTGACTGCCAAACCTGTGCTCTTTCCACTAGGTCACACTTCTCTGACACAATCTATTTCTTTCTTTTTTCATCAGGACACAAGCAGGTTGAATGTTTCCTGGTTGCCTGTGCAGCAAGTTGCCTTTCTGTACTGTTCCACAGGGAGAAGGGGCAAAAGAAGATTTCCAACTCCCTATTCTTAAGCCTTTGAGATGTCACCTGTTTGAACAAGCTGCCCTTAAATCATGACGTCCCTGCTATCCTGCCCTCACCTCAAAGTTAACATGCCAAAACCAGAACTCCTTATTTTCCCAGCAAACTCTATCCTTCCCTTGACTTTACCATCCCTGTAGACAGCAACACCATCCTTCCTGTCTGACCAGCCCATAACCTCGGCATTATCTTTGATTCCTCTCTCTCGTTCAACCCACACATTCAATTTGTCACTAAATCCTGTCAGTTCGACCTCCACAGCATTGAAATCCATCCTTTCCAATCAAACTGCTACCATGTTAATCTAAGCACTTACCTATTCTGCTTTGATTACTGTATCAGCCTGCTTGCTGACCACCCAACCTCCTGTCTCTCCCACTCCAGTCCATACTTCACTCTACTTCCTTGATCATTTTTCTTTCAGTTCATGTTTCCCCACTCTTCAAGAACCTCCAGAAGTTGCCCATCCACCTCTGCGTCAAACAGAAACTCCTTATCATCAGCTTTAAAACACTCAATCACCTTGCCCCCTCCTACCTCACCTCACTACTCTCCTACTAGAACCCTACCTGCACACTTCGCTCCTCTAATGCCAACTTACTCACTGTACCTTTTCCCATCTATGTTTCTGCCAACCTCTTGCCCTCATCCTGCCACTGGCCTGGAATGCCTTCCCTCTTAATACTAATAATGTGAGCATTTGTTAAGAGCTTACTATGTGCAAAGCACTGTTCTAAGCACTGGGGGGATACAAGGAGATATCCAGCAATTACTCTACCCACCTTCAACACCTTATTAAAAACACATCTCCAAGAAGCCTTTCCTGACTAAGCCTTCTTTTCCTTTTCTTCCACTCCCTTCATCACCCTGACTTGCTCCTTTTATTCATCCATCTTACTAGCCCCACAGCACTTATACACATATCTGTAATTTATTTATTTCTATTAATGTCTGTCTCCCTCTCTGGACTGTAAGCTCATTGTGGATAGGCAATATGTCTTTTTCACTGTTATGTCACACTCTCTCAAGCACTTAGTACAGTGCTCTGTGCGCAGTAAGTGCTCAGTAAATTGACTGATTGGTGAATGGGAGAGATGAGGAGTTTGGTACGAATTCAGAAGAGGTGGTTCTGAAAGTAGAACTGGGATTACAGGATTGATGGTAGACTAGTTTAGTGTAAGGGGTGGGATAGACTGGCCTGAAATGGGAGAGAAGTTGGGAATCTGAAGAACTGTGAAACTGCCCTGAATCTCTCAGGAACTGGCTAAACTGTACAAGCACTCACTACAGAGACTCGGCACATATTAAGCACGCCATCGATCAATCAGTTGTATTTATTAAGTGCTTAGCTGTGTGCAAAGCTCTGTACTAAGCACTAGGGAAAATACAATAATAATAATAATAATAATAATGATGGTATTTGTTAAGCACTTACTTTGTTCCAGGCACTGTACTCAGCACTGTGGTGGATACAAGCAAATCGAGGTGGACACAGTCCCTGTCCCATATGGAGCTTGTCACAAACCCCTGGTTCAATGCCAACCAGGACTTTTCTGGACTGGGGAAGCCTCAGTGATATGTAGTAATACAGTCACACCACCACTTCCTCTCTATTCAAAGCAACCACCTTTTATCAGCCTTAGATGTCACAGCTGTGGCTTTACCTGGCAGTCACTGATTAGTCCAGGCCCATTACCAGATAGAGCAGGGAGAGAAGGCCACATCTACCTCCACGTTCCTCCCCCATAGGCCAACAATCACCTGTTTCAAGTAGAGTGCATCAGTACCTTTGCCAGTCCCTTCCTTGTTGTTGTTCGCGGGATCACAAGCTGTCACTAATAAAGCAGCTTACTGTGTGCTCACCACAGGGCTCAGTCTCAATCCCCATCTTACAGATGAGGTAGCTGAGGTACAGAGAAGTGGAGTGACTTGCACATGGTCAACAGCAAACAAGTGGCAGAGGCAGGATTAGAGCCCATGATGTTCTGATTCCCAGTCCCATGCTCTATCTACTACACCATGCTGTTTCTCTCCAAAAATATAATAATGATGGCATTTGTTAAGCACTTACTACGTGGCAGGCACTGTTCTAAGAGCTGGGGTGGATACAAGCAAATCAGGATGGAGACAATCCCTTTCTCCCGTGGGACTCACCGTCCAAATCCCCATTTTACAGATGAGGTAACTGAGCACAGAGAACTGAAGTGCCCTGCCCAGGGTCACACAGCAGAAAAGTAGTGGAGCCAGAATTAGAATCCATGACCTTCTGAGTTCCAGATCCGAGCTCTATCCACTAAGCCATACGTCCCTCTTCTCCCTCTGCATCCTGGGTGATGCCATATTTAGAGAAGCAGCAAGGCTCAGTGGAAAGAGCACGGACTTGGAAGTCAGAGGTCATGGGTTCATATCCTGGCTCTGCCCCTTGGCAGCTGTGTGACTGTGAGCAAGTCACTTAACTTCTCTGTGCCTCAGCTGTCTCATCTGTAAAATGGGGATTAAGACTGTGAGCCTCATGTGCGGCAACCTAATTACCCTGAATACCCCAGTGCTTAGAACAGTGCTCTGCACATAGTAAACACTTAACAAATACCAACGTTATTATATTTCAGATTTTCACTCCCATGACTTTGAGCAGATGTTGGGTCACCAGACAGAAACACTGCATCTGTCGATATCGTGAAGACAATATCTCCTCGCCAAAGTGACAAAGAGCTGGGCACTCCCTTTAATAACTTAATCTGTCATAAAATATGAATCATGGGCATATATAATAGATGCCTCTTCTTTATGCTACACTGGCATTTCCCTTCACTGTGAGGAAAACCAAAACAACACCATCGGTGCTTTACCCAGCATTCTTTACAAACTCGATGAAGATGAATGTCTAAACAGAGATAAGCAATCATGTAATATACATGTCTGGGAATTTCATTTTTACCTGGCAGCAGGATACCTCTCCAATATTTTCTAAATGATTATAAAATTTTAGAGGTTTTTTATTTCAGTTTTACTGCTGAAATCATATTTCTCTCTCTCCATGCATTTCCTCCTTTGCTGCATCCTTTCCATTTCTGTTTTTCTGGTCATTTCTGCTTACAATAATTTTCTGCATATTACTTTCTTCTCCAAATACATTGCTTTAGAAATGCACACTCCCTCATTTTCTGTCTTTCACTTCCCCCACACCTTATGCCTGTATGCATGTCTCTCTTACATACACAAATCTTTTCCTAACATAAACAAATCTTCTGCCTGCTGTATTTTTTCCCATCTATCAACCAGATTTTAAGAAACAAAAGTCAGAATACAAAATAAAATGAAATTCTAATTTATGTTCTAAATAAAAATTGAACTCTGGTCTCAATTTCCCCTATACCTCTGACCTCCAGTCAATGCTGTCTAAAGAGGGGTGATGGAAAATAAAAGTTTACCACATCAGTAGCCTTTTGGTGAATTTGAGCATAAAAATATGATCAAAATGAAGAAATCTGCTGCAAAATAATGACTGCTACTCTGATCCCGAATGTGAATATAACAAGCAGAGTTTTGCCCATAAGGGCAGTTTTCATTTGTAAAGATGGAGTCATCTTGGTAAAGTTAATTCAATTTCATGGCTGATGAAAACCATTTGGAGCCTTGTTTCACAGCTGACTTTCTTTGCATCCTTTAAATAGGCCACAAGGTTCAATCCTTTCTGAAGGGAGGTGATATCAAGCAGAATGAGTCTACCAAGAACTAAACCACCCTGGTTTGAAAAAAAACAAAACTCCTGAATCCACGTGTTTTAATGGTGTAAATATTGATGGCACTCAGCCCACTCAAACCAACAGGGATTGGCGTATGGTTAATTTTGTAGTAGAATTTCAGGGTTGGCTAAAAGCCATTTGTGTGAGCGAGTGCCCATTAGGGATTTGGGGCTGTGAGATGATGCTCATTGTCTCCTGAACAACCCAACAGACAGTCCTATAGGCAGCTGGCATCGTCTGGCAGCATCTGGAGCTCTGTTTCAGGTATTTGACTGAACGTGCTGCCTCTCCTCTACCTCTGCATGGATTCTGCAATACCATAAGCATTCCCAAGGTGGTAGCAGGGGCGGAGGGCATCCCTTAGGGCAGGAAAAGCCCAGAATGCTCTCTGTCAGTCGGAGAGAAGAGGTGGCTGACACTGACTAGGCTGAGGCAGACTCACTAGGGCTTGACTTTCATTCTAGTGCTGACTGACCTGATGCCTAAAGACAGGTTTGCTTCGTGCAGATTCAGGTCAGCAATCGAAAGTCTCCACCAGAAATCTTTATCCAAATACACTTTGCCCTCTGGGCACCAAGCCAATAGGGGCTCTATAAAAAGTAAACACTTCAAGAAGGGGGGAAGGAAAGCAAATACTTAGGATAAGAAAGGATAAGAGGAGAGAAGAGGAATTAAGAAATATTACATGGCTGTTCAGATTCCCCTCAGCTTCTGTATCTGAGTCCAACTTTATTGAAGGATAATGGTTTCTTCTATGCTGTCTCCCATCCTTCCATCTAGACTGTAAGCTCACTGTGGTCAGAGAAAGTATGTTATATTGTACTCTCTCAAGCTCTTAGTACAAAGCTCTGCAGAGTGTAAGCACTCATTAAATAAAAATGATTGATGGACTGCCCCAAAAGCAAAGCAAGACTATACTCTTCCAAGCTCTTAGTACAGTGTTCTGCACCAAGTGCCCACCTCAAATTATTTATATTAATATTTGTCTCCTCCTCTGGCCTGTAAACTGTGGGCAGCGAATGTGTTTATTGTTGTATTATACTTTCCCAAGCGCTTAGTACAGTGCTCGGCACAAAGTAAGCACTTAACAAATACAATTGACTGACTGACTCAATAAATATCAATTGAATGATAGTGTCTGAAATTTCTGGGGCTCTTTTACAGGGAAAAGGTTCACTCACAGACCTAAAGACTTACAAACCCATTAGATTCTATTCTCTCAAACCCTCTTACTCTTCAATGTCTTGGAATGTGTCTGTTTAATATTGTACTGAACTCTCACAAGTGCTTAGTATAGTGCTCTGCATACAGTAAGTGCTCAATAGCTATGATTGAATGAATGGATAAATGAATACAGTCTAGAAGTACCATGGTCTAGAGGAATGAGCACAGGCTGGGAGTCAAAGGATTTGGGTTCAATTCCCAGCTCTACCACTTTGCCTACTGTGTGACTTGCCTGCTGTGGGCAAGTCACTTCACTTCTTTGTACCTCAGTTTCCTCATCTTACAGTGAGGCTTCAATACCTATTCTCCCTCCTACTTTGACTATAAGCCACTCATGGGACAGGGCCTATGACTGACCTGGTTGTCTTGCATCTACCCCAGCACCTAGTACATTGCTTAGCACACTGTAAGCACCTCTTTCCCTCAGTCATTCAATCATATTTATTGAGTGCTTACTGTGTGCAGGGCTCTGTACTAAGAAACTGGGAAAGTACAATACAACAATAAACAGTGACATTCCTTGCCCACAATGAGCTTATAGTGTGCGGACTGAGAGGTAGAAGGAGAGAAGGGAGGTGAGGTAGGAGGGGTCAAGGTGAGGGAGAGCTCTGAAGCCAAGACTGAGGAGTTTTTGCTTGATATTGAGTTTGATAGGCAACCAGTGGACATTTTTGAGGAGTGGGGAGACATGCCCAGAACGTTTCTATGGGAAAGATAATCTGAACTGCAGAGTGAAGAATAGACTGAAGAGGGGAGAGACATAGGGGTATCAGCTGTGTGACTTCGGGAAAGTCACTTCACTTCTCTGTGCCTCAGTTCCCTCGTGTGTAAAATGGGGATTAAGACTGTGAGCCCCATGTGGGACAACCTGAATACCTTGTATCCCCCCAGTGCTTACGACAGTGCTTGGCACATAGTAAGTGCTTAACAAATGCCATCATTATTATTGTCATGATTGGGAGGTCAGTAAGAACGTTGATGCAGTAATCCAGTCGGGATAGGATGAGTGACTGTACTAATTGGTAGCCATTTGGATGGAGAGGAAAGGGTGTTTCTTTGCGATGTTGTGAAGGTGAGACCAGCAGGCTTGGTGACAGATTGGATATGTGGGGTGAATGAGAGAGTGGAGTCAAAGATGACACCAAGGTTGAGGGTTTGTGAGATGGGAAGGTTGGTAGAACCGTCGCCAGTGACGGGAAAGACGGAAAGGACAGGATTTGGGAGGGAAAATAAGGAGCGCAGTCTCAGACATACTGAGTTTTTGGTGATGGGAGGAAATCCAGGTGGTGATGCTCTGAAGCCAGGAGGAGATGCGAGCCCAGAGGGAGGGAGAGAGAACAGGAGAGGAGATATAGATTTGGGTATCATCTGCATAGAGATGATAGTTGAAGCAGTGGGACTGAATGAATTCACTACGGGAGTAAAGATAGTTGAGAATAGAATAGAATATAGATGAGAATATAGATGGGATCAAGAAGTGACCCTTGAGGAATCCCTACAGTTAGGGGATGGGAGGGGGAGGAGGATCCTGCAAAGGAGATTGAGAATGAATGGCCAGAGAGATGAGGAGAACCAGTAGAGGATGGAGCCAGTGAAGTCAAGGTTGGATAATGTGTTGAGGAAAGGGGGATGGTCAACACTGCTTTGCTCTATCCACCCCCGGCCCCCGCTGCCCCACAGGACTTGAGTATATATGTATATATCTACAATTCTATTTATTTATATTAATTCCCGTTTACTTATTTTGATGTGTCTATATATCTACAATTTTATTTATTTATACTGAGGCTATTGATGCCTGCTTACTTGTTTTCATGTCTGTCTCCCCGCTTCTAGACTCTGAGATCATTGTGGTCAGGGACTATCTCTGTTGCCGAATTATACTTTCCAAGTGCTTAGTACAGTGTTCTGCACACAGTAAGTGCTCAATAAATACAAATGAATGAATGAATGGAGGACTTAAATAAATACCACAATCACTATTATTAGACGATTTCCTGTTAACTCTTCTGCAGCTCTTCAGTGTGTTTCAAAACTTGATCTACCTGACTCTCTCTCACCTTTCCTCATCTAGCTCCATCTGTGATTCTTGAAACCACCTTTCATCCACATGAAAGAACCTTGATTCCTCTTGACTTGATGTAGCATCATTCATAGTGCTACCACACTATCACTCCATCAGCTCTAACTCTACTGGACAGGAAGAATTTTATTCTGCCTTCAGGCGGGACTGGATGAAGTCCAGACACCACAAGTAATAATCCATGATAATAAACATGAGCACAAATTAGCCACAACAGATGATGACTGATAAAAATTATGAAAACAGCAAGACAACCAGCAGCAGCATTGGCTCAAGGGTACAAGGAGATAAGTCTCCCCCAGGGAGCCACAGATGGAACATAGGCCAGCTGAGAAGCAAGAGAAGGACAAGAAAATCATAGACTCTGAAGGCTGAAAGGTCCTCACAAAGAGAGTTTACCCATTACCTAAATCAGCCCAACAGGAAAGAATCTAACCTGCTTTTATCCTACCATAAAGGAGATTCTAACCGAACCTGGGTTAGAATCTGGAACTGAATAACCATCGGTGGCGAAAATGACAGTCTTCTTCCCCTGCATGCAATTTAATTTAATGTCTGTATCCTTTCCTTGCCTGGAAGCATTTCTCCAAGATAATAATAATAATAATTATTATTATGGTATTTGTTAAGCACTTACTATGCGCCAGGCACTGTTCTAAGCACTGGAGTAGATACAAGGTAATCAAGTTGGACACAGTCCCTGTCCCACATGGGGCTCACAGGCTCAGTCCCCATTTTAGAGATGAGGAAACTGAGGCACAGTGACGTTCAGTGACTTGCCCAGGATCATGAAGCAGACAAGTGGTGGAGCCAGGATTAGAACCCACAATCCCCCCAGTTAGACTGTAAGCCCCCGCTTAGACTGTAAGCCCGTCAAAGGGCAGGGACTGTCTCTATCTGTTACCGATTTGTACATTCCAAGCGCTTAGTACAGTGCTCTGCACATAGTAAGCGCTCAATAAATACTATTGAATGAATGAATGAATCTCTGACTCCCAAGTCTGTGCTCTTGCCATTGGGTCATGCTCCTTCTCTGCAATGGTAGGGATCATTTCTACCAACTCTATTATACTGTTCTCTCCCAAGCACTTAGTACACTGTTCTGTACTCTATAAGTACTCCATAAATACCATGGCTTGATTGATTCTTTTTCACTACCCCATGTGGTAGCTTTGCCCTTTTGCCTCCTGTTGGCACCTCATTGGTCATTAAGGTCAGTTCTCCTCATCTCAACTAATAACTTCATAACCTTGAAGATCATTACTGAACCACTCTTGATCATCTCTTCTCCAGGCTTCAAATCCTTATTCACTTCTTCCCACTCTTCAAAAAGTTCTTCCTTCCCTTTCTTAATTCATCTGATAGAGAACTCTAGTAAAGGCCTGTCCAGATCTGCTGATAACCAGAGGAATATAACTTTTGCCTAATTCATTATGGTGCTATAAAGTCTGCATGGTACATGCCAGTTCTGTCAGCTAGTAACTGCTAATCACAATACATTAATCCACAAAAATGGAGTTGGCAAGGAACTGGGTGTCGTCTGAAGACCCAGATGGGACATTTTGTCCCTATTAATTTTGACACTCCCCGGCAGCTTCTAGAGCCTCCTTTCAGTCTTACTCACTGAAGCAACAGAATCTGGTTTCAATTACCTCAGCCTCCCTGTATGGGAGCCTAGCCAAAAGCTGGGTCTGTTAAGGTGGAGCAGAGAATCCTTCTAATGCCGGCCCTGACTCTTGTCTGTCGTGGTGACCTTAAATAATTCACTTAACTGTAGACTCCTCTAGACTGTAAACTCACTGTGGGCAGGGAATGTGACTGTTATATTGCAGACTGAGACTCCCTTTTCTTCTGCTCCTCCTCCCCCTCCCACAGCACTTGTGTATATTTGTACATATTTATTATTCTTTTCTTTTTATTAATGTTGTGTAAATATCTATAATTCTATTTATTCATTCATTCAATAGTATTTATTGAGCACTTACTATGTGCAGAGCACTGTTCTAAGCACTTGGAATGTACAATTCAGCAACAGATAGAGACAATCCCGGCCCAGTGACAGGCTCACAGTCTAAATGGGGGAGACAGACAGCAAAGCATAACAGAACGAAACAAAACAAGTAGTCTGGCGTAGATATCATCAAGATAAATAGAATCACAGATATTTATACATCGTTAACAAAATAGAGTAATAAACATAAAAAATACAAATATGCACAGTGCTGAGGGGAGGAGAAGGGGGAAGAGCAGAGGGCCGGAGAAGGGGGAATGGGGAGGGGAGGAGGGGCAGAGGGAAGGGAGGGGCTCAGTCTGGGAAGGCCTCCTGGAGGAGGTGAGCTCTAGTAGAAGCAGCATGGCTCAGTGGAAACTCTGGAGAAGCAGCGTGGCTCAGTGGAGCTCTGGAGAAGCAGCGTGGCTCAGTGGAAAGAGCATGGGCTTGGGAGTCAGGGCTCATGAGTTCGAATCTCTGCTCTGCCACTTGTCAGCTGTGTGACTGTGGGCAAGTCACTTAACTTCACTGTGCCTCAGTTACCTCATCTGTAAAATGGGGATTAACTGTGAGCCTCATGTGGGACAACCTGATGACCCTGTATCTACCCCAGTGCTTAGAACAGTGCTCTGCACACAGTAAGCGCTTAACAAATACCAACATTATTATTATTATTATTATTATTAGAGTGCTCTGCACAAAGTAAGCATTCAATAATTACCATTGATTGATTGCAGAGCAACTTTGCTAGATTCTAGGGAATGTACCACAGAAATAAAAGATGTGGTCCTGTAGAGCCATTAGAGGGTCTTGAGAAGAAAAGTAATGCGAACTGAAGAGCAACAAAAGACAAGAGAAATACATGGTAAGACCTGTTACTTAATGCTTCCCTACCAATGTGATTAACTGTAGGTAAATCACCCTGATATCCTCAGGAGAAAGGGATACATCAGCCTACCAAGTATACGCAGGGCAAAGGATACTTTTCCTGTTCGGTCCATAATTTGTTTCTGCCTGAAATAACACTTCTATGCAAGAGAGGTGCAAGAGAGTTTCTGAGGGGTGACTTTCTGACACTTGCTTCCTCTGGGAAATTTAGAAACTCTACAGGATTTTTTCCCCCTAGCCCTCTGTGTTTTTTCTGAAGAAGAACAAAAATAGGAAAATATGTTTTTCAGCTATAGAAACTTGAGTCAGTGGCAACCCGATTCAGAAGTTGTAATGGTATGTATTAAGCATTTACTGTGGTCAGTGCCCTGAAGTCAGCACTGGGAAAGAATACACAGGTGGGAATTAGAAATGATCCCTGTCCCTTGGGGCTCACAAAGTAAGAATATAAGTGGGGAGAAGGGACTGGAGACAGACACTTTGAGAATGATGAAACATTAAAACACAACATGGACAAATGCACAAAACAAACAGTGGCAGCATCAGACTGCGCTTAACAAATACCATAAAAACATAGATTGGGTAGCCACAGTCTCTGCCTACAAGGAACGTACAGTCCATAGGAGAGACAGATATTAGTATAAGTTACAGATGGATGTGCTCAGAAGCGATGTAGAGTGAGATGAAAATCAAAGTACTTTTATTCATTCATGTATTCAATCATAAATATTCAATAAATACAATTGAATGAATGAAGTGAATGAATTTATTGAGTGCCTTGTGCTGAGCGCTGTACTGAATGCTTGGGAGAGTATGATGCAATAATAAACAGAAATATTCCCTGCCCACAAGACCTTACAGTCTGGAGGAAGGGAGAGAGACATTAATATAAGTAAATAAATTACAGATATGTACATAAGTGCTGTTGGGAGAAAGAGATCCAAGTCCAAAGGCAATCCAGAAGGGAGGACAAATAGAGGAAGTGAGGACTTAGAGAAAGTCTCTTGGAGGAGATGGGCTTTTAGTAAGGTTTTGAAAATGGGGAGAGAGTTGGTCTATCAGATGTGGATTTGAACGGGGTTCCAGAATAGAGGGAGGGCACAGGAAAAGGGTTTATAAACATCTGTTCCTGACTAATAAGACTGGTTGGGCAGCACCATAATTTTCTAGAGGGCTACATAAAAGACTTCTTACAGAGAAGTGTTAGAGAATCTATGGCTCTTGGAGAAACTTAATGTGTAAATCCTGATATGCATTCTTCAAATAATTCATTCATTCATTCAATTGCATTTATCCAGTGCTTACTGTGTGCAGAGTACCGTACTAAGTGCTTGGGAAAGTACAATACAACAATAAACATTACCTGCCCACAACGAGCTTACAGTCTAACGCTTGCTGCCTGATATGCAGTAATAAGTTTAGAGCTCTCTGTGTTCTGTAATGTTTCATTTTTTAAAATTACCCATATTCATTTCTTTTTAGGGGGATGCTCGTTTTAATCCAAGCCTAGGGACCTGTCTAGAATGTATCAGGGCCCAATCAGGCAGGCCTTCCACGTCTACAGGGGCTACAGGGGCCAGTGGAAATGCCAAGTTTAGGAAAATGGCAGATAGGGCCTGCAGAGCGGTTGCTTAATTTGTGCCCCTTAAACAGTCCTCCTCTCCCTCCTTCATGTGCGTCACTTCCATTACTGCTAATGGGCGATATGTGCACTCATCTAGAGAGCAGACCCCTGATAATTGTGGGATTCTGGTTTTGAAAAGCAAAGTAACATTTAATGTTCCAGACTTTTGTGAAGCCTTCCTGACTGTCTTATTCATTTACTCTTATTTTGGTAATCACTACTCTTTCATTTGAGTGGTTATTTTAAAACGGGAAAGGAATCTACATAAGTATTAGATGTTTGAGGACATACATTTGCATCCATCATAAACTTTAATTTATACTCTGGTCAAATAATTTTAACAGTTGCTATAAAATCAGTTATTTAATAATAGTTTTTACTGTCTTCCTGTGACAGGCTTAATAGTACTCGTGTCCACCACAAATTTCAAGCTATTATTCAACATTCCCAACGCCTATGACAGTTGCAGGGAACAGTCGAATTCTTAACTGCTTCTGTTATTTGTGTCTGGCTAAAAACTGGTTCAGCACACACAAACAGGTTGTTTTACTTCAAATACATTTAGCTTTCCAACTTCAATTGTTTTGTTGTGTCCAAGGCCATATCATTTAAGTAAACCTGCATTGTTTTCACACTGGACATCTGCTGCTTGATTCGAGAGCAACGAAAAGGAAAAGAGTGAATATATGAACCACATTTAACTTTCACACCAGGCACAATTTAGAGAAAGGTGTTTTAGAAACATGTCAAGGCAAATTTAAGATAAAAGGAAACACAAACAGAGTAATTCAGAGGACTATAAAGAGGAACAAACACAACCATTAAGTGTACCTCTGATTTCATCTTACTTCCGGGAAAACATCACAATATTACATATTCACATCTTAAAAAGTAGATCAGGTTGAACTTCAATTATTCCAAAATTATCTGAAGGCTATCATAAGGTCTCTGGACATTTCCGTCTAACCAGTTAAAACTATCACTTGATTAGTAAACTAACAATCCACTGGTACTCATATCATTGGTTTAAAAGAATCCAAGGAAACAAATTCTTGACTGGCCTTAATTGAGGCTTTCCCATTTTTGTACATATAGAAGTGGATTGAAAATGATTTGGCTAATGAACACAGCACAGCACTCACGTTAAGGGACTAAGAGTTCAATGTCCAGGCTCTGACTGAAATTCATTTGGGTAAGTCAGTTGACTTCCCTCCTCTGTTCAACATCACTGAAATGGGATAATACCATACTTACTCATATAATTACCTCCAATGCACAATTTCCCCACCCCTGATTTCTGAGGAGGAATGAAAGATTATTTTTTGTAACACATGATTGTAAGAAGTGATAGCGCCACACACGGGGATGGGAAGAGGAGAAGAATCAATCTGCCATAATGAGGCAGAGACAGGTTCATGGCAGGGAAGGGAGTTTTTTTCACTGAGAATATTTCAGGATACAAAGACAGAAGGGGTGAGGGGATAATTCACTGAGTGCCTATTGGATGCAGCACTTGAGAGAATGCAATTCAGAAGAGAACCAGTCTTATTTCCCCCTTCCTTTCTGCCTCTTTTTTCTCCTTTTTTCTCTTGGTCTCCTTATTGCTAGACTTAATTTATTATAAGACCCTGCCTAATAATAATAATAATGATAATTTTGGTATTTCTCCATTCATTCATTCAATCATATTTATTGAGTGCTTACTGTGTTCAGAGCACTGTACTAAGTGCTTGGAATGTACAATTCGGCAACAGATAGAGACAATCCCTGCACAACAATGGGCTCACAGTCTAAAAGGGAGAGACAGACAGCAAAACAAAACAAGTAGTCAAGCATCAATACCATGTGAGTCTGTCACTGGGCAGGGATTGTCTCTATCTATTGCCGAATTGTACATTCTAAGCACTTAGTACAGTGCTCTGCACATAGTAAGCACTCAATAAATACGATTGAATGAATGAATGAATCAAATTAGATAAGTAGAATCATATATATATATATATATATATACACATCATCAATAAAACACAATAATGAACAATATATACAAATATACACAAGGGTTGTGGGGAGGGGAAGGGGGTAGAGCAGAGGGAGGGAGTAGAGGGAATGGGGAGGGGAGGGTGCAACACACTATACTAAGCACTGGGGTGGATACAAGTAAATTGGGTTGGACACAGTCCCTGTCCCATGTGGACCTCACAGTCTCAAATCCCCATTTTACAGATGAGGGAACTGAAGCCCAGAGAAATAAAGTGACTTGCCCGAGGTCTTAGAGCAGACAAGTGGCAAAGATGGGATTATTCATTCATTCATTCATTCATTCATTCAATAGTATTTATTGAGCACTTCCTATGTGCAGAGCACTGTACTAAGGGCTTGGAATCTACACATTGGCAACAGATAGAGACAGTCCCTGCCCATTGACGGGATTACAGTCTAATCGGGGGAGACAGACAGACAAAAACAATAGCAATAAATAGAATCAAGGGGATGAACATCTCATTAAAACAACAGCAATAAATACAATCAAGGTGATGTACATCTCCTTAACAAAATAAATAGGGTAATGAAAATATATACAACTGAGCCAACGAGCACAGTGCTGGGGGGAGGGGAAGGGAGAGGAGCAGAGGGAAAGGGGGAAAGAGGGCTTAGCTGAGGGAAGGTGAAGGGGGAGTAGAGGGGGAGCAGAGGGAGCAGAGGGAAAAGGGGAAACTCAGTCTGGGAAGGCTTCTTGGAGGAGGTGAGCTCTAAGTAGGGTTTTGAAGAGGGGAAGAGAATTAGTTTGGCGGAGCTGAGGAGGGAGGGCATTCCAGGACCTGGGGAGGATGTGGCCCAGGGGTCAATGGCGGGATAGGCGAGAATGGGGGATGGTGAGGAGGTGGGCGGCAGAGGAGCGGAGAGTGTGGGGTGGGCAGCGGGAAGAGAGAAGGGAGGAGAGGTAGGAGGGGGAAAGGTGATGGAGAGTGTTGAAGCCTAGAGTGAGAAGTTTTTGTTTTGTGCGGAGGTTGATAGTCAACCACTGGAGGTTTCTAAGAAGGGGAGTGTCATGCCCAGAGCGTTTCTGCAGGAAGATGAGCCGGGCAGTGGAATGAAGAATAGACTGGAGTGGGGAGAGACAGGAGGAAGGGAGATCAGAGAGAAGGCTGACACAATAATCCAGCCGGGATATTATGAGAGCCTGTAACAGTAAGATAGCCGTTTTGGTTGAGAAGAACGGGCAGATCTTGGCGATATTATAAAGGTGAGACCGGCAGATTTTGGTGATGGATTGGATGTGTGGGGTGAATGAGAGAGCCAAGTCAAAGATGACACCAAGGTTGCGGGCTTGAGAGAGGGGGAAGGATGGTTGTGCCATCCACTGTGATAAGGAAGTCAGGAAGAGGACAGGGCTTGGGAGGGAAGATGAGGAGCTCAGTTTTGGCCATGTTGAGTTTTAGGTGGCGGGCAGACATCCAGGTAGAGACATCTTGGAGGAAGGAGGAGATACGAGCCTGAAGGGAGGGGGAGAGGACAGGGGCAGAGGTGTAGATCCTCAGGCCTCAGTTCCCTCATCTGTAAAATGGGGATTAAGACTGTGAGCCTCACGTGGGACAACCTGATTCCCCTATGTCTACCCCAGCGCTTAGAACAGTGCTCGGCACATAGTAAGCGCTTAACAAATACCAACATTATTATTATTATTAGATCTGTGTGTCATCTGCATAGAGATGATAGCTGAAGCTGTGAGAGCAAATGAGTTCACCAAGGGAGTGAGTGTAGATGGAGAACAGAAGAGGGCCAAGAACTGACCCTTGAGGAACCCCAACAGTTAGAGGATGGGAGGGGGAAGAGGAGCCCGCGAAGGAGACAGAGAATGAATGGCCAGAGAGAAAAGAGGAGAACCGGGAGAGGATGGAGTCCATGAAGCCAAGGTGAGATAAGGTGTGGAGGAGAAGGAGATGGTCAGCAGTGTCAAAGGCAGCTGAGAGGTCAAGGAGGATTAGGATAGAGTAGGAGCCATTGGATTTGGCAAGAAGGAGGTCATGGGTGACCTTAGAGAGAGCAGTCTCGGTAGAGTGGAGGGGACAGAAGCCAGATTGGAGGGGGTCCAGGAGAGAATGGGAGTTAAGGAATTCTAGGCAGCAAGTGTAGACGACTTGTTCTAGGAGCTAGGAAAGGAAGGATAGTAGGGAGATAGGGCGATAACTGGAAGGGGAAGTGGGATCGAGAGAGGGTGTTTTAAGGATGGGGGAGTCATGGGCATGTTTGAAGGCAGAGGGGAAGAAACCATTGGAGAGTGAGAGGTTAAAGATAGAGGTTAAGGAGGGGAGGACCTTCTGATTCCCAAGCCCATGCTGTATCCACTATGCCATGCTGCTGCTTCTCTGCTCCTCCTCTCTCAGGATCTCACCTGGAGGGTTTCCAGTACTCTACCAGTCTCGATTAAGGGTGGGAGAGTCAAGCAGAGACATATTCATCCCATTCCTAAATTGGGCAGTGACTAGCGAGTGGAAGGCAATCTGCTACAAGTCAAAATTTCCTGTTGCTGGGCAGCAGCAGCATGAGAGAGAGTCTAGGGCGGAGGCTCAAGTTTACTGTGTGGAAGGAGGCAATGGTAAATGACTTCTGGATTTTTACCAAAAATACTCTATGTATACACTACCAGAGCGATTGCAGATGGAGTTCCGGCATTCTGGAAGAGGTGTATCCATGGGGTTACTATAGGTTGGAAACAACTCCATAGCATAAGACAAGACAATAGCCCCTCCCTTGGTTTTGCGTTCAAATCTTATGACAAAAATTGGGGGATTTATTCTTTTATTCATTCAATTGTATTTATTGAGCGCTTAAAGTTTGCAAAGCACTATACTAAGCACTGTACTAACAGACACATTCCTGCCCACAACGGGCCCTCAGTCTAGAGGGGAGACAGACATTAATATAAATAAATAAATAAATAAATAAATAAATAAATAAATAAATAAATAAATAAATTACAGATATGTGCTGTGGGAATGGGAGGGAGGATGAATGAAGGAGCAAATAAGAGTGGTGCAGAAAGGAGTGGGAGAAGAGGAGAGGAGGGCTTAGTCAGGGAAGGCTTCTTGGACAGGGAATTATGTGAGTAAATATGGCAATACATGCATGTACCTGTTGTGAAAGAAGGTAAATAATTATGAAGAGATTTTAAGAATAGAAAGTACTGAAAAAAACCCAGGTAGCCATTTAGGTTTTAGGAACCGGATCAGAAAGTTGGGAGGGCTAGGTGAAGGCAGAGCTGGGAAGCAACCACAAACTGCCAACTCAGGGTCTAAAGAATAATGGAGGTCAGAGGCTTCACTGAGGAGTTAGTTCATGAAGCCAAAAAGAAATCGGGGGGCAGGTCAGGTAAACTGCATCAGAGCAAGGCAAGCTGATTGAGAATAGAGATGGAAACCAATCCAGGGCCCACCCAAGAAGAGTATGTTTCCGATTAAGAGCCTTCATTAAATAATTGTGGTCACCAATGCTAGAATAGCTGAGGTTGAACTGAATAGTTCTGAATTTATTTCTTCCTGCTTTCCTCTTCTGGCAATTAAACTTTGACATGCTGGATGGAACCTCCCAAGTACAGGCCTTTGTAAAATGAAATGACCTCTGAGGATCCTGTCTAATAATGATGGCATTTGTTAAGCCTTTACTAAGTGTCAAGGTCTGTTCTGGGGGAGATATAAGCTAATCAGGTTGGACACAGTCCATGTTCCTCATGGGAGTAACAGCATCCATCCCTATTTTACAGATGAGGTAACTGAGGCACAGAGAACTGAAGTGATCTGCTCACGGTCACGCAGCTGAAAAGTGGCAGAGCCAGAATTAGAACCCAGGTCATTCTGACTCCCTGGCCCGTGCTCTATCCACTAGACCATGATGAACGGATGATTCTACTGTAGACCCAAAAAAGCAGCAATAGTTGTTTCAGTAGCAGTTATTGAGTGCCCACTTGGTGCAGTGCACTGTACTAGATGTTAGGGAATTTCAGTATGCTAAGACGTGATACTTTTCCCACCCATTGAAATTTTGGCTTTAATGAGGACAACACACATTAAATTATTTACAACTCAAGCGGTCAGAATAAATAATTGAGTACTCATATAAAAGACTGCCAAGGAGGGTGCAAATAACTTCATACGTGCAAGAGTTAACTGAAGGGGAGAGTTGACTCAAAGAGTTGTGAAATTAATCAAGGGAAGCTTTCTGGAGGAGGTAGAATTTTAGGAGGTGCTTTGAATATGGGAAGAGCTGGGTGTCTGGCTGATATCGGGAGGGAAAGAGCTCCAAGCCAGTGTAATATTTGAACAAGCAGACAAAGGCAGGAGGCTAAAAAGTGGGGTTCAGTTAAGAAAGAATGAAGACAGCAAACAGGGGCTAGCAGGTGAAGAGAGTAGATAGGTAAGATGCTTCTTGTGGGCAGAGATAATTTATTTATTTACATTAATGTCTGTCTCCCCCTCTAGACTGTAAGCTCACTTTGGGCAGGGAACATGTCTACCAATTCTGTTGTGTACTCACCCAAGCACCTAGTAAAGTGCTCTGCATACAGTAAGCACTTGAAAAAAATACTACTGACTGATTGACTAAGACAGCACCAGATGGTGGAGAGCCTCAAAGGCAACTGCGAGATTTTATTTCACGTTAGTGTACTCTTCCAAGCACTTAGTACAGTGTTCTGCACATAGTAAGTGCTTAATGAATACCAATGATTGATACAAAATCTACACCAGCGCTTAATACAGTGCCTGGCATATAGTAGATGCTTAACCAATACTAAAGTTATTAAGATAATCAGGTCAGATACAGTCCCTTTCACACCTGGGGCTCACAGTCTAAGGGGTAGGGAAAATAAGTATTAATCCTATTCCACAGATGAAGAAACAGACACAGAAATGTTAGGTGACTTGCCCACAGTCATACAGCAGGGAAGTGGTGGGTCTTTACTTCGAACCCAGATCTCCTGACTCCCAGTCCTGTGTGTGGTCTAGTGGATAGAGCACGGGCCTGGGAGTCAGAAGGACCTGGGTTCTATTCTCAGCTCTGTCAGTTATCTGCCGTGTGATCTTGGGCAATTCAGTACATTTTTCTGTGCCCTAGTTACCTCATCTGTAAAATGAGGTACCTCATTTACTTCATTAGTTTTCTCAACTGGAAGCCCCATGTTAAACATAGATTATGTTTAAATCTGATTACCTGTATCTACCCCAGCACTTAGTACCATGCCTGGCACATAGTATGTGCTTAACAAATACCATTTAAAAAAAGCGGGGGTGAGTACCATTTCTGGGAGAGAGGGGACAGGGACAACAACCCTGGGAAAGCTCACCAACTGCACAGGTGGAGTTGGGGTGGGTGAGTGTAGGATGCCCATCATTATCAGGGAACAATTGTCAATAAGATGAATTTCTTGGTTCACCCAGAAATATAATAAAAACTGTGGTATTTGTTAAGCACTTGCTATGTGCCAAGCACTGTACTAACTGCTCAGGCGGATACAAGCATATTGGTTTGATAACAGTCCCTGTCCCATGTAGGCTCAGAGTCTCAATCCCCATTTTACAGATGAGGTAATTGAGGCATAGAGAAGTGAAGCGACTTGCCCAAAGTCACCCAGCAGATGAGTGGTGGATCCGTAATTAGAACCAGGACCTTGTGACTTCCAGGCCCCTGTTCTATCCACTACACCATGCTGCTTCTCAACTATGATCCTGTGACATAAACTACCACATTCACATCAAGTTGTGAGTCCTTCTGTCCTAAAATGTGCTTAAAATATTCTTAAATTCTCCAAATATCAGTTGGTTAACGTGTGAGATAGCAATGAAGCTGTAAAGATGGACACAGAGTGCACCAAGTTTTTCCACCTACTGTAAGGTTTCCCCAGGCAGACAGTCTTTTTGTGACTCAAGGCATGTACGTTGACCACCAGAGGTCTCTGAAGTGCCCTTAAACAAAGTTAATTTTACTCATTCTAGGGCTGGGAATGAATCCTCAACTTTGGTGAAACACATGTTATCACCAAGATGATTTCCCTGTCTTTTCTATGACTCTAAGTAGAGCTCTGAATTTTTGAATCATTTAGCTTAAGCACCGCTTCCAGGCAGGAAAGGGTGAGCCTTTGGCTTGTTCTGATGGGTGGAGGAGGAGGCATTGAGCTCTGATCAGAACAATGCTCTTTCTTGTGTGGGAGATTCAGGCAGAGGAAGGAAGCTGGTGCAGAATGGTACATTTCCCCAGAGGCCCGTCAATGTAAACGTACCTCAACTCTCCTGTGCCTGCCTTCAGGTCCAACAGGGAAATAACCAGCAGAGTTTTATTTCTTCCTCAGAGCATAGAATTCACCAGCAAAGTGACAAAGGTACAGCAAATCATGTTCTCTTAGGGTTCTTCAGCAAAGGCTCCTCTGTGCTCACTTCTCATATTTAGAGGTCCTAGGCCTATCCGAACTGAAAGCCTGTTCAGTTTGTAAGTTGCAAGTCACTGGAATTATTTTATGCTTTTGGACGGTGACTTCGTGAGGAGTCCCGATGCCCTAACCATTTAGCTCTCAGCTGCAAAGAAAGAACAAAGGTGCTAGGTTAAGGGCTATCAAACGCAATAATGGGAATGCATCATTGAAATATTGGATCCTTTGTGATCCTTAGTACACTTACCATGCACCAGGCACTGTACTAAGTGCTGGGTTGGACACAAACAAATCGGGTTGGACACAGTCCCTGAACCACATGGGGCTCATAGTTTTAATCCCCATTTCACAGATGAGGTAACTGAGGCACAGAGGAAGCTAAATGACTTGTCCAAGGCCACACAGCAGACAACTGGTGTAGCTCCTGAAGTTAAGAATAGGCTGCAGAGCGGATCTGGAGCTCTAAGACCAAGTAAGATCAAGGGGGTGGTAAAGATTTATTCTCTGGTCAGTCAGGTTTGGAGGGATTCATTGTCCCTGGCTGAGGCTAATTACAATATACCACTAAGATATATCTGAGGGTCCCAACACCAGAATTACAGCAATCAATCAATGGTGTTAATTTAACGCTTACTGTGTGCATAGCACTATTCTGAGCCACTGGGAGAGTAAAATACAATAGAGTTGGTAGACACAGTCTCTGAGAGTCAGAAGGCCCTGGGTTCTAATCCCAAATATGCCACTTGTCTGCTGTGTGACCCTGGTCAAATCCTTAAACTTCCCTGTGCTTCAAATACCTTATCCAAAAATGGAGAATAAGACTATGTCCTTTGTATCTACCTCAGCGCTTAGTACAGTGTCTGGACATAGTTTAACAAAATATCATAAAAAAAGAGGCAAGGCACATGTTAGATGGCAAAGCACCTTACAGAAAGGGAAATCTATTAGCTTCTCTCCACCTGCAGAGTCTAGTTTCCCAGTAGCAGATCTATGCACTGCCAATGGTTAAATTGGCTCAGTTACACTCCCTTTTTGAGATATCAGGAAGTCCAACCTTAGGTGTATTGTGTGGCCTGGGAGCCTACATTACAGGAAACTGAGTTAGATTCCAAGGGATATGATTTCAAACCTAACAACAAGAAAAGTATTTTCCTCAAACCAGATACTTCATAGGGAATTAATCCATTCTAGATTTAAAAAAATGAATTTTAGAGATTTTAAAGACTTCTACACCCATGAGTTGTGCTATTCTATGGACCTTGCAACTATGCATGTAAGTTCACCCATTCACTTAAGTCCATACCCATAAGCACTCTGACATTGATCCTCTCTAGACTGAGATTGTTGAGGGCAGGAAACATGTCTCTTTGTTGTTAGACTGTACTCTCTCAAGTGCCTAGGACAGTGCTTTGCACACAGTAAGTGTTCAATAAATTTGAGTGAATGAATGAATCCAATCCCCACACCACTTATATATCCTTATATGTATATATCCTTACACTCATTAGTATATATCCTTATAACCTGTGCTTTCTCTACCCATAATGTATTTTAATGCTTATTTAGCCAACTAGATTGATAGCTCCTTGAGGGCAAGTACTGTCTACCTACTTCCAACTCTGTTGCATCATACTCACCCAAGTGCTTAGTACAGTGCTCTTCACAGAGAAAGTGCTCAAAAAATACCCTTGATTGACTGATTAATGTACCCAGAAATCCAAGATGAGTAAAATAAAGATATGTTTTGATGTTTGGAGACATAACAGCTCTGTCCCCAAGAAAAACAGTGTGGTCTAGTGGATAAAGCACAGACCTGGGAGTCAGAAAGACTCCCCGTCAGTGTAACGTAGCTTAACTCTCCTGTGCCTGCCTTCAGATCCCAGAAATATGGAAGTGTTTTCCATAGCCTCCTTCCAAGCAGTAAGCTTGAGTCTCTACCTTCTACTCTCTCCCATGCTGCTGCTGCCCAGCATAGGTGATTTTTGACTTGGAGCAGATTGCCTTCCATTGACAAGCCACTGCCCAAGTTAGGAATGGAAATGCCTCTGCTTGACTCTCCCTCCCATAGTTGAGATTGGTAGAGGACTGGAAACTCTCCAGGTGCGACCCTGAGAGGGGACTAGCAACCTGCCAAACACTATACCAAGCACAGAGATAAATACTAGATGATCAAAAAGAACACAATCCCTATCCCCTATGGGGCTTACAGTCTAAGTAGAAGGTAGAAGAACAGGAATCAGATCCACATTTTACAGATGAGGACACTGAGGCACAGAGCAGTGAAGTGACTGGCTCAAGAACATATACCAGATAAGTGGCAGAGCCGAGATTAATACCGAAGTCACCTGATACCCCTCCCACCCCCATCCCCATACCTGTACTCTGTCCACTAAGCCATGGTGCTTCTTCTGTAATGGGGCAATGCAGCCATGAATGGGGGAGGTGGAAAAATGAGTGAGATTTTTTAACACCAACAACAGCACAAAAGTGTCCAGACCAGGTTTCAGAGGAGAAAAATAGTGCAAGGTTTTCTGTGCTCTGATAATCCAAACTGTATTTCTCACCCCATCTTCAGTTCTCACACACATGTTGGAGAATTCCCTAATTAAGACTGGACTGAATGATTATATTACTTTTGGTTTTGCCTGCAAATTAGCAGAACCAAATCAAACAATTACTCCACTTGCTCTGTAGACGGTCCACAAGTGACGGTCTCTAAGTGTGCATCTGAGGCCCATGTGGGTCACAGACAACAGCTCTACCAAGGGAGCCAAAAAGGAGACAGTAATAAACAGGGGATGGACCATCAGACATGGTTTACTAGTTGAGGGCCATAAGTCCTTAGGGGAAACCAATTTTTTGTGTGATATTTACAGTCTCTTTATATCAGTCAATAGTTTTCTGAAAAGGCTGAATGACCCAAGCGCACCTATTGGATTGAAAAAAAAATTCTTAGGGAGAACAACCCTTCCTATGAAGCATGGAGGTGCACTGAAATGAGCAATAGCAATAATTACCAAAAATCCTTCTCGGTCAATAGCATCAATTTCTGGCAAAGACAACTAGATTTCTTTCAATGCTGCTCAGAAGCCCCACTTGCCAGAACTCTTTGGCCGAAGATAAAGTTTCCAGAGCACCAGAAGCAAGTAGAAGAAGCTTTGGCCTGGTTATTCAGTTTGAACCACACTGGGGATCACCTGGAAGTTTGGGATAAAGTTAAAGATCAATTTTGGTCTCTTTCTGAGTGTTATTATTATTATTTTTTTAAAATTTCAAATGGAGCATTTTAGGCTCATCTCACCTCATCTGTTGGCTTTGCCAGCTGCCTGGCGGAAGAAGGAGGCAGAGGGAGCCAAGAGAAGCTAGCTTGGGCACTGAGAGGAGACAGAAAGGGAAGTCAGTTGCCAACACTAACAGACGCAGCTGCCTGGGATAGGGGAGGTAGCACCAAACCATGGCCAACTTTGGATTATCCGTGGAACTGGGGTGCAGGGTAGCATGGAAAATTGAAACCCAGATAATCCCTAATGTATGCGTAAGTCATTCGATTCAAACTGCTCCCAGACTGAACCTTCCAGAGTTGCTAACAAGAAGAAAAATTAACTGTTTTTTCCCTTCATTTGAGGGCATTTATATTTGCAAGTACTGAAAATGGTGTTTCCCATCAAGAATCAATCAAAGGCATTATTTATTGAGTGCTTCCCTTGTGTAGAACACTGTACTAAACATTTGGAATAGTACAAGAGAGTTGAGAAGCAACCTGACCCTGTAGAAAGAGCACAAGCCTGCGAGTTGGAAAACCTGGGTTTTAATCCCAACTCTGCCAATTGCTTCCTCTGTAACCTTAGGTAAATCACTTAACATCTCAATGCTTCATGTATAAAATGAGGATTGAATGCCAGTTTTCCCTCCTACTTAGACTGTGAGCCCCACGGGGTAGAGGGGCGGTGTCCCACCTGATTGATTTGTATCTACCCCAGCCCTTTAAACAGTACTTGACATATTTACTAAGTGCTTAACAAATATCATTAAAAAAAAAGTTGGTAGACGTGTTCCCTGCCCACAAGGAGATTACAGTCTAGTGGTGGAGACAGACATTAATATATGTAAATTACAGACGTAACTGTAGATGCCTTGTGGTTGAGGGTGGGGTCAATCCAAGAGCACATGGGGTACAGAGCCAAGTGCATAAGTGACCCAGAAGGGAGAAGGAGTTGGGGAAAGAGAGCTTAATCTGGGGAAGGGTTCTGGTGGACACGTGACCTTATTAAGGCTTTGAAGGTCGGGAGAGTGGTGGTCTAACATATATGGAAGGGGAGGGAGTTCTAGACCGAAACAACTGGTGGGTCTCAGTCCAATGACTTCAGAACCACCAATGGGCAGGAAGGATTTGATAATAATAATAATAATGGTGGTATTTAAGCGCTTACTATGTGCCAAGCACTGCTCTAAGCATTGGGGGGATACAAGGTGGTCAACTTGTCCCATGTAGGGCTCACAGTTTTCATCCCCATTTTACAGATGAGGTAACTGAGGCACAGAGAAGTGAAGTGACTTGCCCCAGGTCACACAGCTGGCAAGCAGTGGAGCCGAGATTAGAACCCATGACCTCTGACTCCTAAGTCCGGCTCTTTCCACTGAGCCAGAGTGTTAATGGTTTGTGTGGTGCCATTTGTACCCAATCATATTCCTGTAGGGGCAATGAACAAGGGGTGGGGAAAGGTAGAGCATATTACAAAACCTTTTTTATCTGCAGGATCTTCTGATGGTTGCCCTACCTCTAATAAAATGTTGACCCTATTCTGTAACACCATGACTGTGGCTGGTGGCTTCTGTGGTAGATATTGTCTTCTTTTTGTCCATCTTATCCAGATAGGTGTCAGGATTTCTGGTGGGCCTGCCCATTAAATGGAAAACTCTAAGTGGTCCTTCAGTCAATAATCTTCTTCCCTAATGGCCCAGAATGAGCAGTAGAATCTAGGGATCCTGATTCCCTGAGAAGCGTTCTTTCTACCAGACCAACAGCAGACCTCACAGCTACCAAGGCATTAACTAATAAGGCATGGCTGAAAGCTGGGTAGATGAAGAGAATCAGGATAATCAGTTTCTAAACAATTGAGATTGTTGAATTAGATCTGCATGATTGTACCTTATTCAACAAATCACCTATGTATGGGGGAAGGAACAGGCACAAGGGCAGGAGGACACATCTTCCAAGAAAATGGAGGTGGGAGGCTGTGGAGGAGTGTGGCCTGGTGGAAAGGGCATGGGCCTGAGAGTCAGAGGACCTGAGTTCTAATTCCAGCTACTCCACTAGACTGCTGGGTTACCTTGGGCAAGTCACTTAACTTCTCTGTGCCTCAGTTACCTGATTCATCTAATAATAATAATGTTAGTATTTGTTAAGCACTTACTATGTGCTGAGCACTGTTCTAAGTGCTGGGGTAGATACAGGGTGATCAGGTTGTCCACGTGGGGCTCACAGTTTTAATCCCCATTTTACAGATGAGGTAACTGAGGCACAGAGAAGTTAAGTGACTTGCCCACAGTCACACAGCTGACAAATGGCGGAGCGGGGATTCAAACCCATGACCTCGGACTCCCTAGCCCGTGCTCTTTCCACTGAGCTTATCAAATGGGGATAAGCCTGTGAGCCCCACATGGGACATGGACTGTATCCCACCTGATTAGCTTGAACCTACTCCAGCACCCCACACATAGTCCTTAACAGATACTTATGTTAAATTAATACTTAAGTTAACATTTAAGTGCCTAACAAATCCTGTAATAAAAAAAGTCATGGGTTAGAATAATGCTTGTACCTGCTAGATGGCAAATCACTTGAGGGCAGTAACCTTACTGTTACCGGCTCTCGTTATATCCCGGCTAGACTACTGTGTCAGCCTTCTCTCTGACCTCCCTTCCTCCTCTCTCGCCCCGCTCCAGTCTATTCTTCACTCCGCTGCCCGGCTCATCTTCCTGCAGAAACGATCTGGGCATATCACTCCCCTTCTTAAACAACTCCAGTGGTTGCCTATCAACCTCCGCTCCAAACAAAAACTCCTCACTCTAGGCTTCGAGGCTCTCCATCACCTTGCCCCTTCCTACCTCTCCTCCCTTCTCTCTTTCTACCACCCACACTGCACGCTCCGCTCCTCTGCCGCCCACCTCCTCACCGTCCTTCGGTCTCGCCTATCCCGCCGTCGACTCCCGGGTCACGTCCTCCCGCGGTCCCGGAACGCCCTCCCTCCTCACCTCCGCCAAACTCATTCTCTTTCCCTCTTCAAAACCCTACTTAAAAATCACCTCCTCCAAGAGGCGTTCCCAGACTGAGCTCCTCTTCCCCCTCTACTCCCTCTGCCACCCCCCCTTTACCTCTCCGCAGCTAAGCCTCATTTTCCCCTTTTCCCTCTGCTCCTCCACCTCTCCCTTCCCATCCCCACAGCACTGTACTCGCCCGCTCAACTGTATATATTTTCGTTACCCCTATTTATTTTGTTAATGAATTGTACATCGCCTTGATTCTATTTAGTTGCCATTGTTTTTACGAGATGTTCTTCCCCTCGACTCTGTTTATTGCCATTGTTCTTGTCTGTCCGTCTCCCCCGATTAGACCGTAAGCCCGTCAAACGGCAGGGACTGTCTCTATCTGTTGCCGACTTGTTCATCCCAAGCGCTTAGTACAGTGCTCTGCACATAGTAAGCGCTCAATAAATACTATTGAATAAATACTATTGAATTGTATCCTTTAAGTTGATTCTCTCAAACTTCAGTACAGTGCTCTGCAGTGAACAAGATCTCAATAAATACTATTGATGGACTACGCCAAAAACCAAACCTTCCATTTAACTTCTCGGGCTATTCTATTGATCTTGTAGTACTTGTGGTCTAGCTTCCTCTAGGGATTAGCTAGGTAAAATACCTACTAAAAATACTGTAATCATATACAGGAAAACTTGGACTTTTAGCTTAACCTTTCCCCTGACCGGCCGTTATGAGCAAGGGCCAAGGGCTACAGCTGTCCTTTTAAATAGTAGTTACTTCTTTAGAAGCCGCTGCTGTGTTAGAAGAGGTCTAGATGAGGAAGAGTCTTTTTTTGGTACTTTTTTCTCTAGAGCTGGGGCTTTATTTATTTATTGGAATGGTCATCTTGGAGCTACAGCTGCAAGTTTAGTGTTTCAGGAAGTGGAGAGAGACTTACTATCCATTTGAAACCCAACAGGACATTTTTCAACTGCTAGCAAAGCAAAGAAAAAAACAGCAAGGAGGAAGCACTGGCGCCCCCCGCCCCTTTGAAGTGCTTTAGGGGGGTGTTGGGGGCAAGGCTGGGGCGCCCACCTGGCGACCTTGCAGGGAGGATGGGGGGAGCCTGCGCCGGTGGTGCTGGGTGCCAGGCTCACTGCTAGGGCAGTCCCATGCCCCCAGCCCAGGTAGGGGCTTCAGGGCCCCGGGATGGGCAGAGCCGGGCTGGGTGCCCACAGTGGGAGGCATGGCCTAGGCTGCACGGGGCACATTGGGAGGGGAAGGGGGAGAGGGACAAGAGAGGGGAGAGGAGGAGAAAGAGAGGGGGAGAGGAGGAGAGTTGGGTAGGGATTGTCTCTGTTGGTGAATTGTATTATTATCATTATTATTATAGTATTTGTTAAGCACTTACTATGTGCCAAGCACTGTTCTAAAAACTGGGGTAGATACAGGGTAATCAGGTTGTCCCTTATGGGGCTCATAGTCTTAATCCCCATTTTATAAATAAGGTAACTGAGGCCAAGAGAAGTGAATTGACATGCCCAAAGTCACACAGTTGATAAGTGGCCGAGCGGGGATTAGAAACCATGCCCTCTGACTCCCAAGCCCATGCTCTTTGCACTAAGAGTTGCTGCTTCTCCCATTGTACTCTCCAAGCCCTTAATACAGTGCTCTGTACACAGAGAGCGCTCGGTAAATACAACTGAATGAAGGAGAAAGAGGGAGGGGGAAAAGAAAAGGGGGGAAAAGAGAGGGGGGGAGAGAGGGGCAAAAGAGAGGGGGAGAGGACGGAGGGGGGATGGGGGAACAGAGATAGAGGGAGATTGAGAAGCAGCGTGGCTTAGTGGAAAGAGCACAGGCTTGGGAGTCGGAGGTCATGGGTTCTAGTCCCCCTCCACCGCTTGTCAGCTGTGTGACCTTGGGCAAGTCACTTAACTTCCCTGTGCCTCAGTTAGCTCATCTGTAAAAGGGGGATGAAAACTGTGAGCCCCACATGGGACAACCTGATAACCTTGTATCCCCCCAGCGCTTAGAACCGTGCTCGGCACATAGTAAGTGCTTAACAAATATCAACATTATTATGGGAGAAGCAGTGTGGCTTACTGGAAAGAGCAGGGGTTTAGTAGTCTGAGGTCGTGGTTTCTAATCCCAGCTTTGCCACTGGTCAGCTGTGTGACCTTGGGCAAGTCACAACTTCTCTGTGCCTCAGTTCCCTTATTTCTAAAATGGGGAAGACTGTGAGTCTCACCTGATTATCCTGTATCTACCCCAGCGCTTGGCTCATAGTAAGAGCTTAACAAATACCTCCTCCCCCAAAAAAACCCTAAGTGATGCTGCTTCTCCAATTGTATTTTCCAAGCACTTAGTACAGACTTTTGCACAAAGAGTGCTCGAGAAATACGATTGAATGTGAAGGAGGGAGAGGGGGAGGGGGAGGGAGAGAGAGAGGGAGCGGGGGAGAGAGAGAGGGAGGGGGGGAAAGAGAGAGGGAGGGGGGGAAAGAGAGAGGGAGGGGGGAAAAAGGGGGGGAAGGGGGGAAAGAGAGAGGGAGGGGGGAAAGAGAGAGGGAGAGGGGCGGGAGAGTGGGAGAGAGGAGAGATAGGGGAGAGGGGGAGAGAGATAGAGGGAGACAGAAGAGGAAGATAGAGAGGCAGAAGGAGGGGGATAGAATGAAGGAGAACGAGAGGAAGCCGCGTCTCCTCGTGTCCCTCCTGGAGGATCCAGGCTCCCAGCCGGAGAGTTGGATGATTTCGGCTCCTTCCCTGGGAGGCTCCTGTTTTCTGCTGCTGTCTGACCCCACCGCCCTAGGGCAGGACAGGGCACGGCTGGGTTGGGCAAGGCAGGGCAGGGTTGGGCAGGGCTGGGCAGGGCAGGGCACGGCTGGGCAGGGCAGGCAGGACAGGACAGGCAGGACAGGATAGGGCAGGACAGGACAGGACAGGCCCAGGCGCCGCCCATCTAACGGGATCGGCCCCTTGAGCGGCTCAAGAGCTGGCCGGGGTGCGGCGTCCTGGCTCCGGAGAGGAAAGAAGGGGAGGTAAAGCCGTCCCCCCCAACCTTGGCATCGTCCTACCGACCGGGGGACCCCCTCTTGCCGCCAGCCCAGTTTCGCAAAGTATCGTCTAACAGCCCGGAGGACGGCAAACTTCTTTCCCAGGGCCGGGGGAGGAAGGAGGAGAAGGGGGTGGGTTTGGGTCGGGGAAGTCCCGTGGCTCAGTGGAAAGAGCTTGGGAGTCAGAGGTCATGGGTTCCAATCTCGACTCCGTCGTTTGTCAGCTGTGTGGCTTTGGGCAAGTCACTTCACTTCTCTGGGCCTCAGTTCCCTCATCTGTAAAATGGGGATGAAGACTGTGAGCCCCACGTGGGACAACCTGATTACCTTGTATCCCTCCTACCGTTTAGAATCGTGCTTGGCACATAATAATAATGTTGGTATTTGTTGAGCGCTTACTATGTGCACAGCACTGTTCTAAGCGCTGGGGGGATACAAGGTGCTGAGGTTGTCCCTCGTGGGGCTCACAGTTTTAATCCCCATTTTACAGATAAGGTAACTGAGGCACAGAGAAGTAAATTGACTTGCCCAAAGTCACACAGCTGGCAAGCGGCGGAGCCGGGATTAGAACCCATGACCTCTGACTCCCAAGCTCGGGCTCTTTCCACTGAGCCACACTGCTTCTCGTACCGTTTAACAAATTCCATCATTTCAAGCCCTTAGTACAGTGCTCTGCACATAGTAAGCGCTCAATAAATACTATTGAACGATTAGAGATGCAAAGTGAATCAGCGGAAAGAGCCCGGGCTTAGGAGTCAAAGGTCATGGGTTCTAATCCCGGCTCCGCCACTTGTCAGCTGTGTGCCTTTGGGCAAGTCACTTCACTTCTCTGGGCCTCAGTTCCCTCATCTGTAAAATGGGGATGAAGACTGTGAGCCCCACCTAGGACAACTTGATTACCCTGTATCTACCCCAGCGCTTAGAATAGTGTTCTGCAGATCGTAAGCGCTTAACAAATACCAACATCATTATTATTATTAACTTCTCTGTGCCTCAGTGACCTCATCTGTAAAATGGGGATTAAGATTGTGAGCCTCACGTGGGACAACCTGATTACCCTGTATCTACCCCAGCGCTGAGAACAGTGCTCTGCACAGAGTCAGCGCTTAACAAATACCAACATTATTATTATTATTAACTTCTCTAGGCCTCAGTTACCCCATCTGTAATATGGGGATGAAGACTGTGAGCCTCACGTGGGACAATCTGATGAGCCTGCATCTCCTCCAGTGCTCAGAACAGTGCTGTGCACAGAGTCAGCACTTAACAAATGCCAACATTATTATTATTATTAACTTCTCTGGGCCTCAGTTACCCCATCTGTAATATGGGGATGAAGACTGGGAGCCCCACGTGGGCCAACCTGATGACCCTTATCTCCCCCAGCGCTCAGAACAGTGCTGTGCACAGAGTCAGCGCTTAACAAATACCAACATTATTATTATTAACCTCTCTGGGCCTCAGTGACCTCACCTGTAAAATGGGGATGAAGACTGGGAGCCCCACGGGGGACAACCTGATGACCCTTATCTCCCCCAGCGCTCAGAACAGTGCTGTGCACAGAGTCAGCGCTTAACAAATACCAACATTATTATTATTAACCTCTCTGGGCCTCAGTGACCTCACCTGGAAAATGGGGATGAAGACTGGGAGCCTCACGGGGGACAACCTGATGAGCCTGTCTCTCCCCCAGCGCTTAGAACAGTGCGGTGCACAGAGGAAGCGCTTGGCAAATACCAACATTATTCTAATTGCAGAAGTGCAGCCCCAGCCCGACCCGCCCCGCGGGCGCCCTCTAGCGGGGCAGCGGCAGAGGCGGCCGTGACGTGGGCGCAGGGAGGGCCGGAGCGCCCACCCTTTGCCCACCCTCTGCCCACCCTCTGCCCATCCTCCCGCCCGCCGGCACAGCCCCGGGCGCGCTGGGCGTCCGGGCCAGGGGACCGAGGAGGAGCTGGCGGCGGCGGCGGCGGCGGCGGCTTCCCCGGCGAGGGGAGCAGAAGGGGGCGGAGGAAGCGCGCGGCTCCGGCTGGTCCTGGAATTGCGAGCCGAGGAAGCAGCAGCAGCAGCAGCAGCAGAAGCCTCCGCGCCGCTGGACACTTTGCATCGTCCCCCGTCCTCCTCTGAGCACTTTGCATCGTCCCCCCTCCTCCTCTGAGCACTTTGCATCGTCCCCCCCCCCCCCCTCCCGCCCCCGGTCCCGGCTCTGCCCCGGCCTGGCCCTTGCAGCTCCCGGACTCCCCCACTTTGCAACTGTTGGCACTTTGGGAGCTTTGCCTTTCCCGCTCCCTCCCATCTTCGGCCGCCCCCCTCTCCCGTGCCCAGCATGGGCAGACTTGGGAGTTGGCTGGCGACTTTGGCCGGACTCGTGCTGACCGCCCGGGGGGACACCTTTTCAGGTAAAGGGGCTGGGGGGTGCGGGGTGGGCTGCGGGGCACAGAGCCCGCCAAGAAGCTCGCAAGGAGCAGAACTGGGCCAACTTGGGGAGGGGGCAAAAAACCTGCCGAAAGCCCCTTGTCCCCGGGGTGGGGGGTCCCCGGCGACCACCCCAGCTCCCGCACCCCTGAGGACGCGTGTCCTTGCACTTTGCTGAAGTTTGGGCACCGCGCAGGGCGAGGGTTGCCCGCCCCTTGCCCCCCGTGCTTTGCCCCCCGTGGGGTCGATGATGGCATTTGTTAAGCGCTTACTCTATGCAAAGCACTGTTCTAAGCGCTGGGGAGGATGCAAGGTGAAGAGGTTGTCCCACGTGGGGCTCACCGTCTTCATCTCCGTTTTACAGATGGGGTAATAGGCCCAGTGAAGTGACTCGCCCCAAGTCCCACAGCTGACTAGTGGCTGAGTCGGGATTTGAACCCATGACCTCTGACTCCCAAGCCCGGGCTCTTTCCACTGCTTCCAGCCGGCGGAGGTCCCGTCTCCCTCCTCCTCCTCCTCTCCCGGTCCTGGGGGCTTGCCCAGGCTGAAGGTCGTGGGTTCTAATTCCGCCCCTTTGCCGGCTGGGTGAATCACTTCTCCGGGCCGCACTTTCCTCCTCCGTAAAATGGGGTGGGGGAATCTGTGTCCAGCCCCATTTGCTTGTCTCCGTCCCAGCGCTTCGTGCACATTCATTCAGTAGCCCTTACTGTGTGCAGAGCGCTGTACTAAGCGCTTGGAATGCACATAGTAAGCGCTAAAAAAGGACGGTAATTATTGATTCTCCCCGGGCCGCTTTCCCGTGCAATCTGGAGGGCTGCAGGCGGGTCAGACCTTCATTGGGATTTATGAGCAATTACCGGGTGCAGAGCACTGTGCTGAGCGCTTGGAAAGTGCGATTAGTACAGTCCCTGCCCCCAACAGGCTTAGTCTAGAGGGTGGGGGGAGGCAGACAGCAAAACAAGTAAAGAGGCATCAGTGCAAATAAACAGAATGATACACTTGGCCTTGCTCCCTTCCGCCGGTCCTTCTCCTTCCCTTCAGCGTTTAGAGCAGTGCTTGTCACACAGTAAGGGCTTGGCCCAGGCCGTCATTATTATTTTGCTGATGAGTTACGGGACTCCACGATCCACTCAGACGGAGCTTGCGAAACGGTTTGCACGATCACTTGGAAGGAATGAGTAACTTCGGGGCGGGATATATTTATTTATTTTGGGGTTTGTTTTCCAAGGAAAAGTTCGCTCCATCTCCCGGGCTCGCTTAAAGCGGTCGAAGGAGTCCGAGGCCAGAGGGCTGGGATTTGCTTTGATTTCCACCCCTTCCGGGGGAGCCAAACCTTTAGCTTCCCGGAATAGTTTGCAAACCGAGCCCGAGCATCGGATCGGGAATTTTCTCCCACCTCCTGCCCAGCTTGCACGGTGAAACTCCCCCTGGACCTGGGCAATGCACCCTACAGGGAATTTTATCCAAATGTGCAGTTTCTCTTCGGCTTTGATGCACATCTTTTGCACACCAAATTGGCTGAAAACCCTTGCTCATAGACTTCAGCTGGCGGCTTCTGTTGAAAATTTCGAATTTCCTGCCCAAGACTTGTGCTACGTTCTGATATGCCTAAAGTTGAAAATGCAGCACGTATCAGTCGGTTGGATTTAGAAATCGAAGTCATTAAAGTTGAAAAGACTGGCACATTTTAAAACAACCGCAGCTTGGTGTGAATAAGCCATTCCCTACCCCAGTTTTTGGGGTTTTTTATTACCTCGTTACAGGGTGAGAGCCACCACCCGGCCTGAAGTGGGTTTGATATCTGTCTTCCCCCCTTCTAGACTATGGGCAGGGATTGTCTTTATTTGTAGCTCAGTTGCACTTTCCAAGCGCGTAGTACACTGCTCTGCACCCAGTAAGCACTCAAGAAATACGATTGAATGAATAAATCAATTAAGATTTCCTCTGTAGGGATTTCCCTTATGTTGATGGTTGCTGTCTGCTATCAAGTCAGCCTCACTTGTGGAATGGTGACAACCATGATCGTCCTGGAACATCTTAGTGTGTGGGAAGGAAAAATGAAGGATCGTTAGTGCCGACTTTGTCGGTGGGCCTGTTTGATGGGAATATAAGGCTGTGTCCTCTTCACTATTGGGGTGCCATCTAGGGAGGGTCTTGAGAAACCACTTTGTTCTGGGAAAAGTGCTGACCCACAGGCAGTGCCAACATCCTGAACGTTTTGGCACAAAGTGGATTTCAAAATTACCCTTTTAATGGGGGAACGGCTTTCCACCGAGCCTATGAAGGAGGTGTGATAAACTAGCAAAATGATAAACTTCATCCTGAGCAAAATAGCTTATAACTGGATGCCGGGGGGTTGGGGGAGGAGTGACATTTTGTACCGTTAGATGTGTCAGAACCAGAGTTTGAAGAAACAATATCATGTGAAATAAAGTTTTGCAAAGATACATTGAGTTCTAAAACTAATGCTTCTGCATCTTCTGTCACATTTCATGTGAATATTTCTTCATTGAGGAGGTCCTCAATTTTGTGTTGGACATTTATGTCCCAAAAGATTTGGTCATAGTAGTGGTAGAGTTTTGTAGAGTTTGCAGCTGGTCTGTCCCTGACTCTTACTGATCTGTCACCAGATACCTGTATGTCCAGTGTTTTGATTTTCAGTTCCCAGCCTCCCTCCACTGTGGTCCCTGTCACCGTATTCTGTGGCTTGGAGGTGATGCTCCTATTCGGATTAATCAGTAGCATTTGTGGATTAAATTTACTGTGGGCAGAGTGCTGTGCTTACCTCTGATGGAGTCCGGAGGGAAATGCAGTGTTCTGGAGCAAGTGAGAGTTGGGAGTCAGTGATCCCTCTGAAGAAATGTCCAAGGTTAGGGAAAACTTACGGATACTTGTGCAAAATGGCCTGCTGGTAGGGCTTGATTGAGCTACACCAAGAGCTCGTTATAAAGCAGGTGACATCATGGGCAGCTTGTTGGCTAGTGTTTTTGAGGGACGTTATTGGCCAAACTAGCAGCATTACAACCATGTAATATTAAAAAAAAAGTCATCCTCTCAAGGAAGCAAAGTGCTTAAAAATAACTGCTTTTTGGTTCATTAGACTCTCTAAAACTGCAGTGTGTGGGTCCATTCTAAAATATAAGGCAAATATGGGGGATATTCAGCTTTTATTTGTTTAAACTTTTTGTATTGGTCTTAGCTGCAGTTGAATGCCCGTTGAACAGAGCATGGTAAAGATTTTTGAAGTTTCTCATTACCAAAAAGTAAGAGGAATGGTGCAGCTTTTTTCATGAAATTCCTTGTCCAAACTGGAAAAGGAAACTGGATTGCAGGCTATTTCCTTTTGAACCAGCTCATTTTCACAATTAGTTACCATACAGCACCTGTTATAACGTTGTGTTTTATATTAAGGGAAGGGGTTGAGTGTGTTCTGGTCAAATGACAACGAGGGTAATAGCATGAAAAGGGTCGTTGTGATTTTTCATAAAAGCATCTTTAAAAATAAAGTATCCACACACGCTTGTAATATTGGAGTTGTTAGGAGACTCAGTGAGAGCACCATTCTTTTGTTGATAGTGGAAATGAAAGTTTATTTTAATGTTTTATGTACTGTGTATTAAATTTTTAGGGTGTTGATTCTAACCCCCCCATGATCATTATAGGTTTTAATTATGAATATGCATCAATGAAGTCATCTGCTAAGTTGTATTTTTAATAGCACAAAATAATGTTGCTCGAGTTATAATTGCTTTGAGTAATTGGTGACAACAAACTTTAGAATTGTCGTAGTCTTAAAGATGATTGTCAGATTTCCCTAAATACAATTTACTGGTATTGTGATATGTAAATACACTTGGGTAATTTTAATGCATTTCCAGATAAAGTAAACAAGGGTGCCAGATTCCATGGGCTTGAAAGTCCATCAAGGTTTTGCCAGAGGGGAAAGTTGGTGTTTCCTAAAGAATGAAGTTTCTTACATTTTCCCAATAGCGATAGTAATTGGAATACGTTTTTAGAAAGTAGGATCTTTTGTAGATGGAAGAAAAAAAAATTTATACTTCCATGTATAAATTTGTGCCTGATGTTTTGGCTGACAGTCTTGAAAAATAAAGAATAATTTTGAATTTAGGGTGCAGGTTTTTTTTTAATAAAACTGAATATGAATTTAAGAATATATAGTGCTTTTGCACATCAAACATTCGAAGTTCCATTTCTTGATAATTTTACCATGAGCATTTAAATTTAAAAAAATTGTATTCAAACTTTTATTAATGTTAACTCTGTGTAGAAGGAAATTTAAATTTTAATATTTAATTCCTGATCAACACTTAGGATAACATGGAAAAAGATCACTCACTCTTCCTGGACTTGGATATAATTTCACTTCAGATTCTCTAACTATTGCAGTAGATGTTGCAAACCTCATGAAGGAATACTTCAGAAAAAGTAAATACAAAGGTAAAGCAATCAGCATATACCTAGCTGTTCTTTGGGCTTGCAGATGAAGCTAATGGTGAGATTTTTATTGATACGTAGGAATGCGAACGACAAGACAAATGAACAAATGATAGTCTTTCTACAAAGTGGGCATCACCCTTTGCTGTACTTTTGTATGTTACCCATGGAGACTAGCACCTTTCTCTTTGCTCCGTCTTGCTGTCACAGTCTTCCCAAAACCTCCGTGCCAAGATAAGTCCCACATTTGAGACTGCAGCATGTCAGGCTGATTTGGTTTTTGCTGCCTTCCATCTCACATCAGCTATGTCACGTCGTTTGCGGTTTTGATTCATTGTCTTTAAAAGGCTCTTTCTTTTCTCTGCGTCCTCCGGGTGTACTAGGCCTCTGGTGGCCCAGGGACTGGGTGTATGGCTCACTGACTCCCATTACCATGCCTGGGAAAACAATCCCGGCACTTGTCCCGTTGACAGGGGGAAAACCCAAAAAATGGTGACAGAGTTGGAAAAAATATTTAGTCCGGGTCTGCACGGACTGATCTTCCAGGCTATTAGTGGCAAAAATGATGTTTAGGGTAAATTGGGGGTATTTCAAGAATGCTTTGAAGTTGTGGAAAGGGGGCTGAAATTTTAGTTGAGGTCAGAATTATTTTAGGGTGTCTTCTTTCCCCTACTTGTGCACTCAGCTTACTCAGCTTGTGCACATTTTACTGTTTTTTATTCCTGACTAGAGAAGCAGTGTTGCCTAGTGGAAAGAGAACATGATCATGAGTTGGGACGTCTGGGTTCTCATTTTAGTGATCATGGGCAAGTCTTAACTTCTCTGTGCCTCAGTTTCCTCATCTGAAAAAGAACTCTTTTCCATCATCAGAGACTGTGGGACCCATGTGGGACAGGGATTTTTTTTCTGATTGAATTGTAGCTTGTTGTGGGCAGGGAACGAGTCTACCAAAAGAGGTGCAGCTTGGCTTAGTGGAAAGAGCACGGGCTTAGGAGTCAGAGGTTGTACGTTCTAATCCCGGCTCTGCCACTTGTCTGCCACTTTGGGTAAGTCACTTAACTTCTCTCAGTGGAAAAGAGCACGGGCTTTGGAGTCAGAGGTCATGGGTTCGAACCCCGGCTCTGCCACTTGTCAGCTGTGTGACTTTGGGCAAGTCACTTCACTTCTCTGTGCCTCAGTTACCTCATCTGTAAAATGGGGATTAAGACTGTGAGCCCCACGTGGGACAACCTGATTCCCCTGTGTCTACCCCAGCGCTTAGAACAGTGCTCGGCACATAGTAAGCGCTTAACAAATACCAACATTATTATTATTATTCTCTGTGCCTCAGTTCCTTCATCTGTAAAATGGGGATGAAGACTGTGAGCCTCATGTGGGACAATCCGATAAGCTTGTGTCTACCCCAGTGCTTAGAACAGTGCTTGGCACTTAGTAAGTGCTTAACAAATACCATCTTTATTATTACCAAATCTGTTACGGAGTACTCTCCCAAGTGCCTAACGCAGTGCTGTGCACACAGTAAGCACTCAATAAATATGATTGATCTAACCCAGCTCGTGCCACATAGTAAATGCTTTCCAAGTGCCCCCAAATTATTATTATTCTAAGTCTTTTTAAGTCAGTTTCCCCCATTAGCGTAAGCTGCTTGTGGTAAAGGGAATGTATCTTATAACGGCAGTACTTTCCAAAGGGCTTATATGGAGAAGCAGTGTGGCCTAGGGAAAGAGCATGGGTCTGGGAGTGAGAGGACCAGAGGTCTAATCCTAGCTCTTACATATACTGCTGTGTAATCTTGGAAAAAATCATTTAATTCCTCTGTGCCTCAGTTCCCTCACCTGTAAAATGGCGATTCAGTACCCGTTCTCTCTCCTACTTAGCCTGTGAGCCCCATGTGGGTCCTGATGATACCGTATCTACCCCAGTACAGTTCTTGGCACATAATAAGCGCTTAGCAAAGTGAGTATCACCCTGTGCTGTACTTTTTCATGTTACCCCTGGAGACTGGCCCCTTTCTCTTTACCCCGTCTTGCTGTCACAGTCTTCCCAAAGCCTCCGGGCCAAGTTATGTCCCCCATTTCAGGATGAAGCATGACAGGCTGTAGTTGTTGTAGTTCACTGTACCCAGGAGTCACTCAAATACTCTTACTATTACTACTTAATGATGCCCCCCTGAAGGGACTGCTAAAGGCAAAGGTCTCTGTTGGAACTAAAAGGAAGAATTTTTCTTATTCTATGACCAATACCTCAGATCATAATTTCTACCCTAAACTGAGGTTTGTGTAGTAATGGTTAAGGGGTCATTTCACCAAATGCAATTGTCAAGGCTTTAAACATTTTCAGTGGAATTATTTAATGCCTTTTATCACTTTTAAGACTTTATTATAGGATCATCTAAGTAACTTTATATTCATAAGTTTCCATTTTGGGAAGCAGCATGTTGTAGTGGGTAGAGCACAGGCCTGCAGATAGGAAGGTCAAGGGCTTTAATCTTGGCTCTGCTGCTTGTCTGATATGTGGCCTTGGGCAAGTCAGTTAACTTCTGTGTGCCTCAGTTACCTCATCTGTAAAATGGGGAATGAGACTGTGAGATCTGTGCGGCATAGGGACTGTTTTGTCAAACCTGATTTGCTTGTTTCCACCCCAGCGCTTAGTACAGTGGCACATAATAAGTAATTAACAAATACCACAATTATTATTATTATTATTATTATTATTATATCTCTTTCTAAGTATTTCCTGAAAAAAAGTGAAACTAAAATTTGGATATCACAACTGATTAATCTTATTAGTTTTCCCCAGAAAATAGTTGTCTCGTGCTTTAACATTCATTCATTCATTTGTATTTATTGAGCGCTTACTGTTGCAGAGCATTGTACTAAGCACTTGGAAAGTACAATTTGGCCACAGATTAATAGAGTGACTGAAAATGTTGGCATATATAATCCCAAATTTATCTTGTAGGGCAAGTCTTTAATATTTTCCTCGCTTTGTAACATGGTCTGTAATCATTGAATCGACATGCATGCATAAGATCGACTTTCTAGCTCTAAAAAGAAATATTTGGGTGGTGGTGTTTTTTTTTTTACCAGAGGGTAACTTAAAAAGTACTAATTTTTTTTTTAACTTACTCTTATAAAAAGTCAAAATATTGGTTGGGAGTTTTATGTTCTTCCTGCTGATCACTAGGTGTAGCTGCATCGCTAAATCCATTCTTCCAAGCCAAGAAATACACAGCATTCTGTTGACAGAGCTTAGTCGGCTAGGTTGACTTAGAGAAATGCAGAGCAGTTCATGTTTTCCTGATCACTTAATATCCTGATCTGCTTGCCCTGGTTTCTTTAAGGGAATAAAAAGTTTAACTCTTTTATTTCGTGATAGCGATGCTTTTTTGGAATGGATCATTTTGGAAGTATGTATTGGCCTAGACGAACACTTTAGAGTAGGGGATTAGAGTGGCTGGTGATGCATTGCTCGTTCCAAATTTTTTGGCCATCTGATACATTGCTGCAGGTTTATATTTAGGAATGGAATCTGGAAGAGATAAAGGACCCCTGCCAACTAAGTAAGGTTACAGGTTTAACTGCCTAATTAGTTCAAAGCACAGTTCTAGGATCATGTGACTCCAGCTTTTTGTTTAAAATGCCTTTTCTCAAAACTTTGAAAGGGGAATTTATAAATTGATTTCAAGGGGGCATATGGGGTGAGTTCTGAAATTGTTATTCAGATTTTTAATCCTGGATCTGCCACATGCCTGCTGTGTGACCTTTGGCAAGTTACTTAAGAGTCTGTGCCTTATCTGTATAAAGGGAATAAATGGGGGATAAATCTGTAAAAAGGGGATTAAACAAAAGATTCACTTCTCCCTCATAGACTGTGAGCCCATGTGGAGTAGGGACTGTGTCCCCTCTGCGTCTAATGCACCACCCACTGTACTAAGCATTTGTTTTTCTGCTGTTTGCTCCAGGTACTGTACTAAGAGCTGGGGTAGATACAAGTTAATCAGGTTGGCTACAGTCCCTGTCCCACCTAGGGCTCACAGTCTTAATCCTCATTTTACAGATGAGGTAAGTGAGGCACAGAGAAATGAAGTGACTTCCCTAAGGTCGCATGGCAGATAAGTGGTGGAACAGGGATTAGAACCCAGATCCTTCTGACTTTCCGGCCTGTGCTTTATCCACTAGGCCACGCTGGGGTTGTTACATGGTTAAGTGCTTAATGAACACAATTATTACTATTATTAATCACACCACCCTGCAAGTTTGCTGGCAGTTAACCTGTACAGATGCAAAAATCAAGGGAAAGTGTATCCTTTTCTATTCAACACCACATCTCCTCACAAATTGCCTCATCCCAGTTTTTGAAGAGTAAAATAAAAGGTTGTTATTTCTACCAGCTGCATCCCAGGTGAAAACTGGGTGTCAAATGCTTTAGGTAGACCTGCATGGCACACAGCCACCCAGAAGGGGATCGCTGTCTTGGAGCTAAAGCCTGGTCCTGAAAGAGAGGCAAGAAGGCAAAAAAGGAAACAATGCTAGATACTATAAACGTTAAGTACAGCACAACAAGGGACCACCAACACTTTTGTGTGGCTGTGAATGGATGCCACATTTACTTTTTCAGCCTCACTTGCATTCATAAGTGAAAGTCACTCTCAGCGATGATTTCTTCAAATACGAAGGACAACTCTCCTCTCTCTCTCTCTCTCTCGTTCTCTCTCTCCTAAGTATTATATATTATTTGTATCACATAAAGGTAAACTCTGATAGCTGGGAAAGGGGATGGGCAGGAAGAGGATGAGCATGGGCAAAGCAGGTGAGGATAGTTAACTTATTGAGACTGCAAAGGTCAGGGTAGCAGGACTACTTCCTCTCCATTCTATATCATCCTTGCATTTGGATCTCTACCCTTTAAACACTCGCTATTAATCCTCACACCCGTAGCATTTATGTGCACCTCCATAATTCGGTGTCTTTCTTCCCCTCTAGACTGTGAGCTTCCTGTGGGCAAGGGCTGTCTACCAACTCTGTTATAGTATGCTCTTCCAAATGCTTAGTACACACATCAGTAAATACCCTTGATTCACAACAGAGATGATACAGCAGAAGTGGGGTAATTATTATTATGATTACTATTATTATATTTAAGTGCTCACCATGCCTCAAGCCCTGGGATAGATACAGGTTAATCAGGGTAGACACAGTCCCTATCACGTCTAAGGGGGAGGCAGAACAGGGGAATCCTCAGAGAAGTTAAGTGCCCAAGATCACACAGCAGGCAAGTGGTAGAGCTGGGGTTAGTACTCAAGTCCTCTGACTCCCAGATCCATAGTCTTTCCATTAGGTCACACTGCGTAGTGGGAGTTGATTCCTTGAGTACTGTCCCAAGCACTTAGTTCAGTGCTCTGCACAAAAAAATACTCAATAAATATGATTGATTGGAGAGTGCAATAGAGGAGACACCATCTCAAATGCTGCATACCGTCTTCTTCCTTCTCCCATCCTTTGTTCATTCATTTAATAGTATTTATTGAGCACTTACTATGTGCAGAGCATTGTACTAAGCTTTGGAATGTACAAATCGGCAACAGATAGAGACAGTCCCTGCCCTTTGATGGGCTTATAGTCTAATCAGGGGAGACAGGCAGACAAGAACAATGGCAATAAATAGAGTCAAGGGGAAGAACATCTCATTAAAACAATGGCAAATAAATAGAATCAGGGTGATGTATATCTCATTAAACAAAATAAATAGGGTGATGAAAATATATACAGTTGAGCAGACGAGTACAGTGCTGAGGGGATGGGATGGGAGGGGAGAGGAGCAGAGGGAAAGGGGGGAGAAGAGAGTTTAGCTGTGGAGAGGTGAAGGGGGGGCGGTAGAGGGAGCACTCTAAGTGCTGAACTTAGTTTATCATATAATAGCTTCACCCTATTTTGGGGTTGAAAAAGTGGAGCCAAAATATGACTAAATACAGTCTAGCCAATTTTCTACTCAAAATTACCAGAAGCCAGCAAAGGTGCGTATTCTGGACTCTGTTGGGTGACAAAGGGAAGGAAGGCCTCTTGTCACTTCTGGTGGACCTCTTGCTATCTGAGCAGGGGAGTAGAACCTGCTTAATGCTAGAGGTCATTGGCAGGTTAATTTGAGAGGTGATCATTCTGTTTTTTTGGCAATGTCTCTTATGAACTTCAGGAAAGAAGTTACCTGGTTCACAGAAAAAAAAAAAGCAAAATGCAGCAATTTAAGATGAAGTGGAAGTTGTTGCCCTTATCATCAACTGAGTGGAAAAACTCAGAAAAATCATCAGTTCAGGGTATGATGGATGTATAGTATTCATTTGCATATTTTATCCTCCTCCTCTGATCAAGAAATAGGAGATGATGTGATTAGTACAGTTCACTGTTTTTTCAAGTTTTATATTTTGGCTAAAGCCCCCTCCCTCCTGTCATTTGGAGACTCAAAGTTGTTTTTCACAGGTATGCTGCTACTAAATGACTAATGGCAGTGCGTAGCCAGGAAGGAAGGTTGCAGCCTTTATAAAAATGCTTATTTGCTGAACATGTCTGATCTCTCTTTTTCAGGATTGGGTGTAAAGTATCAAGGTTACCAAATAAATGGATTTAATTTTTTCATTTTGCTCTGCAGATTCCTTACACTCTGTAGGCAAACCAATTTCCATCCCTATTCCTTTTAAGTAACTTATTGTGGCCTCAGTTTTATACATGATCCTGGCCTTTTTAACTGAGGTTTATAGATTTTTGTGAAGATCCTGGGGTTACATGAGGTATTCGTTAATTGAATTGCTGAACTTTGACTTTTCTTGCGTAGAAAGGCAGGTATTAAAGAAGTAATTTGAAATTTTTTAAAAATCTAAACTAATCTTGTGAGTCATTTAATGACTCTCAACCAACTTACATTTTCTGTTATGCAGACTGAGTGACTACAGTTATACAATATTCAGCACTTCTCTGCTCATTCCAGACCCACAGCACTTATGTACATATCCTTATACTCTGTAATTTCCCCTCTCAGTGGCCTATTTTAATGTGTGGCTTTCCCTGTAGACTGTAAACCCCGTGTGGGCAGGGCTCATGTCTACCAATTCTGTTGTATTTTGCTGAGCGCTCAATAAATACCATTAATTGCTTTTGGGGGGAGCCATAATCATTTGGGAAGCAGCATTTGGCAGCAGAGGGAATTGAGGCACAGAGTAGGAATTGACTTGCCCAAGGTATCACACAGGATGAGAACCCAGGTCCTTTGAGTCCCAGGCCTAGGCTCTTTCCAACTAGGCCATGGAGGTTTTGCCCGATACATGAGCCTCTATAGGTAAAGTTAGAGAACAAGTCTAATTCCAGTCTTAGGATTGTGAGAGAAATTGATAATCAATTGATCAGTGGTATTTAAGGAATGCTTACTGTGTGCAGAGTACTGTACTAATCACTTGATAGGATAGCAGTGTCACATCTCCAGAGAATGTCTGCCAACTCTGTTTTGTTATACTCTCCCAAGCACTTAGTAGAGTGCTCTGCACATAGTAAGTGTTCAATAACTAACCTTGATGGTGATGATCTCCAGAAAGGTGCCTGCTGTTTTCTTTCACAGACATCTTTTCCCTTCATCATAAATCCCAGGGTCAACTATTACAGGAGCTTTTCATAAATACATAATCCAGTTGGCTCTTCTTAGAGTTTAAGCCCGTTCTCCTTGTCCTGTCTCAGTGGGAAGAGATAAACCATTAACTGTTGTTGGTTTAAAAACCAACATAACAAAACAAAAAGCATCTTTCTAGAATCGAGTTTTGTCATTAAGCCCACTTCAGCCTTGAGACTGCAAGATTGACTAAACGCACAACCTTTCTTCACAAAAACTTCCTATCACTTCCCAAAACATGAATCATATTTGGGATTCTCCCCGAGACCTTCTCCAGCTCCTCATACCACACATCACTTGTGTGATGCTAAGCTGGACATAGTAGTATTCAATGTTGATCAGCCTTTCACACACTTTGCAGTAAACACTGCATGTGATCTAAACTAAAAGCTCATTGTGGACAGGGAGTGTGTCTGTTGTTATATTGTACTCTCCCAAGTGTTTAGTAGAGGGATTTGCACACAGTAAGCACTGAATGAATGAATGAATGAATCCGAGTAACAGAAGTCATTATGAGAAGAATTTGTATTAAGGAGAAGAGAAAAGTAGATAATGAAGGGAAAAGACCTTGTAAACTAATAAGAGGGAGAGAAAAACATTTTAATCAAGTGTTTGGCCAGAGCCCTGAGTTGTCTTCTTGGCAAGATACTTTGAGATTCTGCCCTGCATGCTTCCAGTGGGATTCAAAGGATAAACCTAGTGACATCGAGCTGAGATGAGATTTTTTTCAAGAATTCACAAGAGCACGGCGGAATGCCCTTCAAAATGTTGAACAAAAACCTCCATTCTTTGCCATGCCTTTGTTTTTGATATGAAGGTCTTTGTTGCTTTTATCTGCATTTTGTATATCTGTAAAGGTCACCATCATGAAAAATATACAGCCTCTTGGTCAACAGTTCCCCTCTTGGCTGCCTCCCGCTCTCCCGTCTCTGTCTCAGTGACAGTACAACTCTTCTACTGCTCCTAGGGACTTTCTGGCTCCACGTCTCCTGGTGGTGCCAACCACTTTCTACTCACTGTTTGGGGCTGATTCTGCTCTTGTTTCTCTTGCCTATTCCAGAATAATAATAATGATTTTGATATTTTTTAAACACTTGCCAAGCACTGTGTTAGGTATGAGATACTCAGGTCCCACATGGGACTAACAGTCTAAGTGGGAGGGAGAGTAGCTTTGAATCCTCATTTTGCAGATGAAGGAACTGAGGCACAGAAAAGTTGTGATGTCCCCGAGCTCACACAGAAGGTAAGTGGCAGTGCTGGGAGTACAACCCAGGTCCCCTGAAAACAGCAGCCTAGAAATTTAACAGAATGGGTGATGCAGTTACCACTTAACAATAATTATGATAATGATACTTGCGGTATTTGTTCAGTGCTAAGTGTCAGGCACTCTTCTAAGTGCTAGGGTAGATACAAACAATCGTGTTGGGCACACTACCTGTTCCACTTAGGGCTCCCAATCTTAATCCCCTGTTTACAGATGAGCGATCTGAGGCATAGACAAGTTAAGTGACTTACCCAAGGTCACACAGCAGACAAGTGAAGTGGTATAGACCCAGGTTCTTCTGACTCCCAAGTCCAAGCTCTAGGCCAGGCTGCTTCTTGATAATCATGGCATTTAAGCGCCTACTATGTGCCAGGCACTGTACTAAGCGCTGGTGGGGGAAATCCAAGCAAATGAGATTTCCCCCTCTGGCATGGTACCAGTTGTCCTAGGGGACTGCTTGATTGACAGCTTTAGGCCAGAGCTGCTGATATTTTATCAACCCTCTTTGCTCTCTCCTGCCAAGGATTGCGACTTGGTGTTTTCTGGCAGCTTTTCTCTTGTGGAAACTGGAGTTGTCTTTTCCCCTCTTTGGAGGGAGTTGAGTTCACTCACCCCACTCCTATCCCTCCCTCACATCTTAGGGCAATTCCTTCTCCCAGTAGCACAGTCATTATTCACTGTTTTAATCAACAGTAGGCTGAAATTCAGTAAATAATAATGATGGTATTTGTTAAGCACTTACTATGTGCCAAGCACTGTTCTAAGTGCTGGGGTAGATACAGGGTAATCAGGTTGTCCCACGTGAGGCTCACAGTTAATCTTCATTTTACAGATGAGGTCACTGAGGCACAGAGAAGTTAAGTGACTTGCCCACAGTCACACAGCTGACTAGTGGCAGAGCCAGTAGTCGAACCCATGACCTCTGACTCCGAAGCCCAGGTTCTTTCTACTAAGCCACGCTGCTTCCTAAAAAAAGTAAAGCCCTAAAGTAAATTAGGGCTTTGAACTCTTTCTGAAACCTTGTTCTTTGTCTATATAATTATCACTATGACCAGGCTTTTCAGAACCAGGGTGACAGCAGGGTAGGGCTCAGGGCTTCCTAGGAGGCAGATGACCCTGTAGGGCAATTTGGCAATCAGACTGGCATGCTAAGCACAAGTTCCCTGGAAGGATGGGCCCAATAGTGCATGACTCCAGAGACGTTATTTCTGTCTGCAAGGGGCAGTCCTCGGTAACATGAGGTGGGTGTCAAGTGTTAACATTGTCCTGTGTCCACTTGGATCAGAACGGATCTTTCCACTGCAAGAATCTCTTCCAAAAATACTCTGGCCCCAGGCAGTCAGCCTGTCTCTTCTCAAAATACATCCGTAAGTAAATATAAAACACCTTCCAGCACTTTATTATTTGCCTGCAATACTGCCCTAGCCAACTTGGGTCAAAAATGAGGAGCAAATGTTTTGGGAAAGAAAAGATAACTAAAAATTCAAACCACAATACAGGGCTCTGTAGCCAAAGCTGGACCTGAAAAGACTTATCAATACAGCATCTACATTTCCTTGAGGCAAGGGAATTCTAATTCGGGCTCAGCTGCTGATGCCAAGGAACTCTGTGTAGGGCATAACTATGTTCCTCAGTTTTCCCTTTGGAAACCTTCTTTGTGTAGTGATCAATAACACTTTTATTTTTCCACTGCACACTTACAGTAGGTATCAGTTCATTCTTGCAGTATTCTAAGAGGTAGGGGGAGGTGGACATTATTTTTTCAGTTTTACAGATGAGGAAACTGAACCCCCAGAGCAGGGTAGAGGCATCGATAGGATGGTAACCCAGACCTCCTGTTTACTAGATCTTCTACTAGGCCACACTGCACACTTCTTCTGCTCTATCTGCTAGGCCGGGATGAATGGCATTACGTCATGTGCACAATGCAGCATTCCCTATGATGTCATCCAGGAGCCGATTCCAACCCTCCACACTAGAGTAATTCTCGAGGGTAATAATGATGGAATTTGAGGTACAGAGAGGTGAAGTGATTTGCCCAAGGTTGCACATCCGACAAGTGGCAGAGTCGAGATTAGAACTCGGGTAATTCTGACTCCCAGGCCTGAGTTCTCTTCACTAGACTATGCCGCTTTATCGCACGAACCCCAGCTGCCCTGCTGCCAATGCTGATGGAATAGCCCTTAGCCCAATGCTTCCTACATTTGTAACTGACCCTGCTTTGTAGGCTGGTTGTTTGTAGCAAATCAGCGTGACAGGGCTTCTCTGAAACTTAGGGAAACTGAGCAGGGATATACTGATGCCGCCTCAGATGCTTTGTTACTTCAGATTTCCTGAAGGTTGCAAAGGAGAGTCACGCCAAGTTTGGCAAATTCATTTTCTTGACTGTTTAGAATGGAATTCTCAAGTAGTCTTGGGAAACAGATTCTTAAGGAATACAAGACTGTGGATAAAGATGAGCCAAATATATAAGCATCTACTTAAATTATTTAGACTTTAACCCTTCTACTAGTGCATGTGATGGAGGTGGGCCCCCAGTCTCATCTAATGAGTAGAAAATCATGTCTTAGATATAGGATTTGTGTACTTAACATTCCACTCTAATATTTCCCCTATCTGTAACTTTATTTTAATGCCTGGCTCTCTCACCAGATTGTAAATTCCTTGAGATCAGGGATCATGTCAGGCAACTCTATTGTAATCTTCCAATAATTTAGTACAGTGCTTTACAATCACAGTAAGTGATTGATTGCACTTGGATGTCTGAAAAAGCACAGCAAGAGACTTAAGGGCAGCACAGCATTGGGAAACTACTGCAACCTTGTGTGCCAGTTAGAAAAGATGATAGAGCGTAAATTAATTGAAGGTAGCGTGATTCACTCTAAACTGCAGTTGTCCTGAATTTTCCTCATCTCTAATTAGAAGAGTTTTATCCAATAGTAAGGGCAGTCTCAAGACTAGAATGCTTGAATTAGAATCTTTCCTAGGTTACATTTAGTCTGGCTTCACCATGCATTTATTGGGTGAGCTTCACTTTTCCTGGTCACTCTGTTTTTATAAATGGTGTAAAAGATACTCCACAGGGATAACCAGGGGATTACTGAGGTTATTTATAAAGTGCTTAGTTTTCTGCAGCTGAAAGTGGCTGTGAAAATCAATCAGTCATATTTATTAGGCACTTACTATGTGCAGTGCATTGTACTAAGCATTTGGGAATGTACAATACAACAGAATTAGCAGACCCTTTCCCTGTCCATAAGGAGCTTATAGTCTAGAGGGGGAGATAAGGTGATGGTTCCTTCTAAATCACTTAGGTTAATGGCCTGTTAATGTATAGTTCCTTAAACTTTGCTTTACCTTTCTTTCATTTATTTAATGTCTCTCTCCCCCACTAGATTGTAAATTGAGGGCAGGGATCCTGGGTGCCAATCTATTATAATGTACTACTCCCTATTGATAATAATAATAATAATGTTGGTATTTGTTAAGCGCTTACTATGTGCCGAGCACTGTTCTAAGCGCTGGGGTAGACACGGGAATCAGGTGGTCCCACGTGGGGCTCACAGTCTTAATCCTCATTTTACAGATGAGGTAACTGAGGCACCGAGAAGTGAAGTGACTTGCCCAAAGTCACACAGCTGACAAGTGGCCGAGCCGGGATTCAAACTCATGACCTCTGACTCCAAAGCCCATGCTCTTTCGACTGAGCCACGCTGTTTCTCTTCTTAGTACTGTGCTCTATCTTAATGCTCAGCGTGGCTTAGTGGAAAGAGCATGGGCTTGGGAGTCAGAGGACATGGATTCTAATCCCAGCTCTGCCACTTGACTGCTGTGCCCTTGGGCAAACCACTTAACTTTTCTCTGCCTCAGTTGCTTCATCTGTAAAATGTTAATTACGACTGTGTGCCCCACATGGGACAACCTGATTAGCTGGCATTTTCCCTAGTGCTTAGAACAGTGCTTGGCACATAATAAGAGCTTAACAAATACAATAATTCTTATTAAAGTAAGTAAATTATGAATATATACATAAGTCCTTTGGGACAGGTGTGTGCAGGAGTGGTGAATAAGGAGAGCAAGTCAGAGTGATGCAGAAGGAAGTGGAGGAAGAGAAAAGGAGGGTTTAGTCAAGAAAGGCCTCTTAGGAGAGAAGATTTTTCTGTCTTTTGGGTAAGCCAGCAAAGTGCCTTTCAGAGAAGAAAATTCACCAGCAAGAAAAAAATTTTTTAATGGACATAATCCTTCACTCTTTTCTTTAGTAATGAAAACGTTCTTGGAGAGTGTATCAGTAAAAAAGATGGTGAGGTGCAAGGCATGGTGAGATTTAGGCCTTTATTATTGGGTAGAAGCTGTTGGTGTTTTCTTCATCTTCATTTTGGCTAGCTTTTCTTTAGGAATTATTTCTGTGCTAGTGCCAGTGGATTGGTTAAGTTGTGAGCCACATTGCTAATTATATTAAACATCTAAAACCTTATTAAGCTTTTATGTAGAATTAGATCACAGAGCTTGGGGAGGCTGGGTACTGATTGGCAGAGGCAGGCCAAGAACAAGAGAGTTTTTATGCTGTAATTCACAGCTACAAAAAACACCAAGCGGAGTTTCCAGAAGAGTGGAATCCAGGCGCCCTGATGTGTACATAAGGAATGTTTTCTCCACAGAGTTTCCTCCGTTCTTTTGATGTGGTTGGTCTTTACTTTCACTTTGGGCATGAAATATATTGAGCAACAAATGAACAATCGTGGAGAGCCCCAATCTCTTAATTTACGTGGTTGGTGTTTTTGTTCTGAGACCAGATTGTAAATGAGTATATCTGTCAGAGAAGGGCCAAATTAAAAGCGACGTGGCCTGGTGATTAGAACACGGGTTTGGGAGTCAGAGCATCTGGATTCTCATCCCATCTCTGCTACTTGCCTCTTGTGTGATTTAGGGCAATTCCCTGGTCCTCAATGCCCAACCTGTTTGACTTGTATTTACCCCAGCTCCTAGAACAGTGTTTGGCACATAGTAAGCTCTCAACAAGTACCATTATTATTATAATTATTACTTCATAAATTGGAGATTCAATAGCGGTTCTTCAGCCTATTTAGACTGTGAGTACCCTGTGGACCTAATGATCTTGTATTTATCCCAGTGCTTAGTAAGATGCTTGGCACACAGAAAGTGCTTAAGAAATATGACAATTGTTATTATCATTATTGTGATGGCCTACCTAGGTGGACTAGGTGAATTATTTGTCATTTGAAAATTGTTTTTTGTCTTCTTAACTAAAATCAGAGGGGAAATGCACTATGAAATGATTCATTGACTATAAAATAAGGAAGATCTTGAATCGCCTCTTGTCCAAAGAAAATTGCTGGTATCTCATATTTAACTGTTGGATAATGTTTGATACAAATGGCTGATCCATAAAACTAAACTACAAGAGAAAGTCTAGTTATATAAACCCAGAAGCGTTTTCAGTAGGATGACCCTTTACATTTGTCTTGTTTCGAGGTGTAATATGATTTTTCTTTCTGATGGGGCTCTGTACCAGATATTTGAACTACTCCCTATAATAGGGAATAGGCCCTAGGGCATAATTAAAATCAGAATTACTAATTGTTTAGTTGTTGCTATTGTTTGCTGCTAAATGTAAAAGGGGATCAAAGAGAGGGGAAGGGAGGTTGGATTCAAGAGCCCACATTGAGGAAAAGTGGAACTGTGTTAGGTTCTTAAATCCTAGAAACTGGCCGTGACTACAGACTCACTGAAGTATAGTTCTGTTTGCACTGTTTACTAAATTAATGGTAGGTTCATTTTAAAAAGGCTTCCATAGAAATGTGGCCATGACATTGTTATGAAAAGCTGAGTTCTCAGCAGTACTATAAACCATCTCCTTTCAATTTTTTTAGATCTGCATGTTTAATTTTCAGTATATGATACTTCCATTGTTCAGTCCAAATGTGTGAAGGATGCAGAACATTTCCCTGAATAAATGGAAATAATACCTGTGGCAAAGCTGATAAGTGTGCAAATTGACTGCTTAGTTAATAATTACCAGTGTGGAGAGTTTTTGTTACCCTTTCTTTTCTCCCCCCTAATTGGTTCACTATTAATAAACTTAGTGTATTTCAAGGACACAGCAAGTTTTTAATGGTTTTATAGCATTTATGAAAAAACCCTTAAGAATTAGCATAATAAATAATTATTGCTTCCAGGGTTTTTGTTGTTAAGATAATAAAATGTTAAAAAGCAAGCCACTTGAGTAGAAAGTAATTGCACTGACAAGCACCACACAGCCAGCATTCACAATAAAGCAAACCTTCCCTCAATGTCAGCCTGATTTGCTACCCATATAAATGTTTCCTCACATTATGGAAATGTGCTTTTCCTATCAACAGGATAGAATAAAACTCCAGGCTACTAATTAATCTCGCCTGACGTCTGATTTCATACCTAGGTTAAAGACAGGAGGCAGGTGGGTCCACTGTTCTCTACCCTCTCGCCATGTGCCTGTGACCACAGGCGAATCTCTCCATTAATGTCAAACCGCATCTGTGTGTGTCGTTCTTACTGCCCCTTGTCTGTCATTAATGCATTAGTGTGATTGGTATTCTATTTCTCCGTGTCACTTTCCTTGTCCAAGTGGGTCTATCTAGTAAATTTAGACAGCTGCTGGAATTCTACATGACAATCATGGCTCCTCTCTTCCTCCGAGGCAGCCTGAGGGTCTTGCAGCCTATATCAGGCCCTTCTTGGAGCAAAGTGTGGCTCTTCAGTTATGCCTGGACTATGAGGAAACCCCCTGGGTTTGGATATATTCATGAATGAGAGAGCCTTTAGACTTTACTGGGGAGAAAGGAGAGCTAGAGAAGGAAAGTTTGCCAAGTTAGAAGGTAAATTTCTGAGAAGATGCATGACAAAGAGAGCAACCGTCAGTCAGTCAGTTACATTTTATTGTGCGCTTACTGTGAGCAGAACACTGGACTAAGTGCTTGAGAGGGTACAGTTTAACAATATAACAAAAATGTTCCCTGCCCATAATGAGCTTACAGTCTCACTGCATTCCCTTGCCTGTTGGGATTGTGATATGGATAGACCAGTTGGAGATTTGCTTTCCCTTTTTCAGGGATATGTCGGGTGTTGTACTTGGCAGAAGAAGGAATAAACTCAAAAAACTTTTAATTTGCTGCTGTTTTGTTAGATGTATCATGACTACCAGGGCCTTCAAGCTGCTGTATGTTCAAAAGATCAGGGACTTCCCACCGTTGTATGAAAATACCAGTAATATTTCATATTACGTTTTCTTCTGACGAGTTCAAAACACTGTTATAGGTATTATTTCTGTGCCTCCTTGGTAAGACTGTGAGCCTGATGAGGGACGGTCACTGTGCTTGATTTGATAACCTTGTATCTACCCCAGGGTACAATGGTGTTTTTTTATGGTATTTAAGTGCTTATTATGTGCTGGGCACTGCATTATGTGCCAGGAACTGTAATAAATACCGGGGTAGATATAAATTAATCAGGTTGGTCACAGTCCATGTCCCACATGGGTTCACTCTCTTAATCCCCATTTTACAAATGAGGTAACTGAGGCACAGAGAAGTGAATTGACTTTCCCAAGGTCACCCAGCAGACAAGTGGCAGAGCCAGGATTAAAGCCCAGGTCCTTTTGACTCGGCCCATGCTCACTCCACTAGGTCATGCAATGCTTTACCCATTGTAAGCACTTAACACAGTTAATATTATTATTATGAATAAGTTCAAAGTCTTACCTAAGGACATGGAGTGATCATATGCATCATGATTCATGCGTCATGCAAGCAACTTGTCTTAGTGGAAGGGACATGGGTTTGGGAGCCAGAGGTCATGGGTTCTGATCCCCACGCCACCACTTGTCTAGTATGTGACCTTGGGCGAGTCACTTCACTGCCCTGAGCCTCAGTTCCCTAATCTGTAAAATGGGGATTAAGAGTGTGAGCCCCATAAGGGACAAATTGATTACCTTGTAACTACCCCCAGCACTTAAAAGGGTGCTTGGCACACAGTAAGCGCTTAATAAATACCATTTATTATCATTATTATGACTTGATTGCAGCCTTCTGATTTTCAGTTCAGTGCATTTTCTGCTCTATTCTCCTGCTGTGATATCAGTGATATTTGTAATTATTTACTGTGTCAGAGCACTGTACTAAGTACTTACCTTATATTAGTTATTTACCTCTCCAGCACCCCTCTAAGGTAGGGTTCAGATATTATTATCCCCATTTTAAAGATGAAGAAATTGAGACATAGGCAGGAAAAGTGATTTGACCAAGGCCACAGAGTAGACAGATAATAGTAATAATTATGGTACTTGTTAAGCACTTACCTTGTGTCAAGCACTGTTCTAAGTGCTGAAAGTAGACACAAGTTAATTAGGTTGGGTACAGTCTCTCTCCCCCATGGGGCTCTCAGTCTTAATCCCCATTTTACAGATGAGGTAACTGAAACCCAGAGAAGTTAATTGTCTTGCCCATGGTCACACAGGAGACGTGGCAGAGCTGAGAATAGAACCCAAGACCTTCTGACTCCCAGGCCTGTGCTCTTTCCACTAGGACATGCTGCTTCTCCCATGAAGTCAAGACTAGCACCTGGGACCTACGGCTCCTAAGGTTGCAGCTATTTCACTTCACCACACTGCTTCTCTGATATGCACTCAGGAAGAGGACTTGGAGTGCACATATATAACCTTGGATGTAGGAAAAGCTGTCTGACCTAGTTATGGAAACAGAACTCAGGTGTTCTACAGAAATTGTAAGAGCACTGGGCACTGTGGAGAGCCCACAACATTGACTGTGATCCTGCAAACAACAAGAAGAAAGAGACTTTGCGAAGGCACTGATGGGTTCTACCTGAGACAGGTGATTGGTGGCCTGTGGGGGTGGAGCCTGGGGGGAGGCATGGCCTTCTCTCCCTGTTCTGTGGGCCTGGACCAATCAATGACTGTCGATTAGAGCCACTTGTTTTGAATCACAAGGACGTACATAAAGGGCATGCAGAGAACTACACAGAAGGCAGTTGAGACACTCAGACACACCCAGGGAAGCACCTGGAGCAGAACCAGTACGGAGAAGCAAGCATTGAGCAAGAGAGCAGGACTCAAAAGCAGCAGAAGGGAACAGCACTTGGAAGCAGAAGGAAGTGTTGGCAAAATGGGCACCCTTGACCAGCAGACTGGTATTGGACCCTTGGTGGAGTGAAGTGGGTGAATCAGTGTGTGTCTGTGTCACTCCCTTGCATGTTAGTAAAACTAAGTAAAAAACTTTCCACAGTAATCTTGGTGATCAGAGTTGTGGTTTGACTTTACTATGCATCACTGTGGCTCCCCCAGTCCAGGAAGGTCCTGGTTGGTACGAGCCAGGCAAGGGGCTCATGTCAGGCCCGGGTGATAGCTCGGGATAAAAGAAATAATTAAAGGAGCCTAGTAAGGTAATTACTTTGCTGCTGCTAATACTACACTTATTATCCAAAACAAGCTGTGACAGTACAGGCAGTGTTTTTGGTAGGTTTCCAAACTGAGACATTAAATAGATATTCACTGGACTGCCTGATTTCTCATCAACCATGATTTTCCAAGTGGATTTTAAGTCTCTCCCCTTAATATTCTGGATATCATTGGCTATTTTTAAATAGTTAAATAGTATTTATGGATGACTTATTCTGTGCAGAGCACTTGGGAAAGTGCCTTAGAGTTGGAAGGCATGAACCCTGCCCTTTGGAGCCTTTAGTTTGGGCTGAGTACTGTATTACTAGGATGAATACAAAAAAAGTGAAATTCAGACCGGTGTGTGCGGCTTACAGTCTAGGTAGGGGAGGAATGAGGCTAAACAAAGAGAAATTCGAGTAGATGCATAGACAGTGGGAGTACCTCAAAATACAAGAATAAGTGGCAAAGAGAGTAAAAAGGGAAGAAGATAAATGAACAATCCTTGGAGAGGCAGTCCTCTTGATATCCTTTCCATTCTGGATACAAGTTTGCAGTCTGCGCAACCATGTTCTTCGATTTTGAGTAACCAGGGATTTCCGTGACTGCACTTCTTCCTGTGGCCTGACATCTCTTTTGCTACCCCAGCACCCTGTGACTTGGACTTCCCAGTGATGCAATCCAGTCCCAGAGTTGCACGTTTTCCTCTTGTTGTCATTGGGCTCTGAGGGAAGAGTGAGTGAGCAGTTGGTAAAGAAGGTAAGGAAAGAGGTATCTGAAAGCAAGTTGATGGGTGGAGGTGCGTGGGATGTGGTGTCAATGGGCTGGCAATTTACTGAGAACAATAACTTTAATAGTTGAGATTTTTTAAGCGCTTGTGATGTGCCAAGCACTCTGTTATGCACTGGGGTAAAGGCTGGTTAGATCGGGTACACTCTTAAGAAGGAGGGAGAGCAGATAATAATAGTATTTGTTAAACGCTTACTAGGTGCAAATCACTCTTCTAAGCTCTGATGTGGATACAAGGTAATCAGGTTGGACATGATTATGGGTTTCACAGTCTTCATCCCTTTTTCCAGATGAGATCACTGAGGCCCAGTGAAGTGACTTACCCAAGATCATACAGCAGCAAGTGGCAGAGGTAGGATTAGAACCCAGGTCCTTCGATTCCCAGGCCTGTGCTCTGTCCACTAGGCCAGATATAGAGCCCCCATTTTAAAGATGAGAAAACTGAGGCACAGAGAAGTTGTGACTCGCCCAATGTGGATAGGGAAGGTGTTTACCAACTCTATTATAATGTACTCTCCCAAGCACTTTTAGTACAGTGTTCTGCACTTAATAAGTGCTTAATAAATACGATTGAATGAATGAAGAACAGCGCAAGGGTGCCTTGTCACAGAAGCAGCAGATTCCTAAGTTCCATTTGTCCAATAAAGCTTTGGTCCTGTCGTCTGTGGTTTTGCAATTGTGGGAGCTTTCAGGAACTAGACCCAGGGTCTAGAGAGGGAAAGCTGTATGAGGAAATTAAAAGGAAAATGCAAATTCAACAGATAAAGGATAATTCAACCTGAGAGCAACAAAGAATATTTTTAAAACAATGAAATATGGTCTGAGCATGGATAAGTGAAAGATAGAATCTGCAAGACTTAAGTGCCTTGTCGGCATCTGGCACGATCAGTAGAAACTGACCCTTTTCCAATAGGCATTTGTTCTTTCTCATCCAAGCATGCAACTGTGTGTGGAATGTCTCAAGGTTGCCCAAAATGATAACTTTCAAGTTTTTCATTTTGGTTTTGTTTCACAAAGATACCAATGCTAAAACACCAAGTAGGACACAGCTTACTGTTTGAAGGTTAAGGTTAAACAAAAAGTAATTTCTTTAGTAAACAAATGCAAACTGGCCCTATGACCCTTGTCTTCAGCTGCTATAAGAAACTTTCATTTAACCTCTTCTCCCGACCTACCTCAACCACCCTAAAACCACACTGTCTCCAGAAGACTCACCCTTTGCCCCAGTAAAATGGTTCAGATTCAACCCAAGAACAAATTTCTTCCTATCAAGTGTTTTCTCTGATTCATGGGTCTTATTTGAGTAAGCTCACTGTAGGCAGGGATTGTGTCTGTTATATTGTTGTGTTGTGCTCCCCCAAGTACTTAGTACAGTGCTCTGAATTCTGCACCCAGTAAGCACTCAGTAAATATGATTGATTTAGCTTTGCTTTTCTTTCCGTTTCTTTTCAGGAAGCTTGTCATTGAATTTAACATTGTCTTATCTGATTGGTCTTAGAATGACCCTCCTCATGTTCCACACTTTGTTGTCTTAAGAAATGATTAGGAGGAGGCAGAAATGATTCATTCATTCAATTGTATTGAATGCTCACAGTTTGCAGAGCACTGTACTAGACACTTGGGAGAGTACGATTTAACAGTTAATGGACACATTTTCAGACCCCAGCGGGCTTACAGTCTAGAAGGTAGACAGACACTAATGGGTTTGAGTGAATGAATTTGGGAGGTGGATAGTTCTATGTATATATTATCAATATCTATATATAGATATATATCTTTAAACTCCCTTCCTTCCCCCTTCCTGTACTTTATTTTAATATTGGTCTCCCCTGCTAGACTGTAAGTTCCTTAAGGGCAGGAATCATTTCTACTAACGCTATTATATTGTACTCTCCCAAGAGCTTAGTTCTACTTTGCACACAGCAGGCACTCAATAAATACCATTTGTGGATTGACAGGTGAAGTGGTGAAACTGAACTAGGTATCCCTTTTTACACTATACTGTATCTCTTCAAACAAGAGAGTCTCTGGTATCTTTTGGGCTGCAAAGATTTCACTGGCCCCATCTGCATTTCACCACTTATCCTTGCCAGTCTCCTCTCTCCTGGCTACACGCAACTTCCCATCTGTTTTTTACATTTGTAGGCTAGGAGAATATAACAGTGATTTTGACTTGGAGTAAACCCCGCCTGCTCTCGGACCTATCTTTTGCTGCTAAGAAAAGCACTGTGCTAACTTTCACTATCCCTCCCTGCACCTAGGGGCCCTGATCCCAGCATAATAATAATAATTGTGCTATTTGTTAAATGTTTACTATATGCCAGGCACTGTATTAAACCCTGGGGAAGTCAGGTTGGACAGAGACCCTGCCCTAAATGGTTGGTGCTCACAGTCTTAATCCTCAGTTTACACATGAGGTAACTGAGGCACAGAGAAGTTGAGTGACTTGCCAAGGGTCACACAGCAGACAGTTGGAGGGATTGGGATTAGAACTCAGGTCCTTCTGACTCCCAGGATTCTGATCTATCTATTAGGGACTCTTGTTTTCCTCTGTCTCTGCTGAGATTTTGAGCCTATTTTGTGAATTTTCTTGAACTGTGTGTTAATGTTTCAGAACTCCTGATGTGTCTGGCTCCAATCCCTTCTCCCTACTTACACTCTTAGATTGTGAGTCCCTGAGGGATAGGGATAAGGTCTAGTTCCCAATTGACTATTCTTTTCCAGCTCTTAATCCAGTGCTCTGTTCACTGTTAATAAATAGTATTAACAGCTAAGAATTTCCCCTCTCCCTAAATACAAACTACCAGGAAAGCTTTAAAGCAAATATAGTACCATAAGAATTTCCCTTAACTGTGCTGCTAAGTTTTCTTTATGTCCTCCTCCAATTCCGTTAGATTGGGAGCCCTTTAAGTATAAATAGATTACAAATTATATGTGGCTTGAAGTGTCAGCAGTGTTTTCTTTATGAAATCAGTCACATTTATTGAGCACTATGTGCAGAACACTGTACTAAGCGCTTGGGAGAGTATACTACAACAGAAAGGCAGTTTAAGATGTCTGTTTGGAAGTGTGTTCTAAGGAAAGACACATTAACCCCTTGGTTTTTCTTTGTTGCAGTGGGGGAAAAGACTCTGTTTGATTTTTCTGTTTCTTGAAGAATTGAGGGGATATAGACTTGAAGGACCTTAACTCTTTGAATAAGGCAAGCCATTTGCGAAACAAATATTTCCAATGCACAGCTCTTTTAATCAAATGAGTGCCATCACACCACTGTAGAGCTTGTTTGGGATTCATTTTACATTTTTATCACTGTAAATTTGGTTGGTTTGTCCATTCCATAAGCACTGTAGCAAACCTTAAGTTTTTTTAAATTCACTGTAGATCAGCATTGACAAAATCTGGAATTGGTTACTTGCACCATGCAAGTATTGTGTTTTTTTTTTTTTTAAAAAAAAGTAATTATCTGTCTCTCTCAATCTCCACGATCCTCTGTAACGCTTGAAGAAAGGTGTAAAGATTTCCGTGTAGGAAACTAGTCTTTAGTGATTACAGATGGAAGATGACCCTGGATGAGGCCAAGGGTCTCAATTGTGCTACTTCACAATTTTGAAGTAGCAGAATCTCTTAGAGTAAAGCACTCAATGGTTTGTATGGAGTGCTTACTCTGTGCAGAGCACTGTACTTAGCATTTGAGTGATTATAGTACAGTAGAGTTAGACGTGATTCCTGCTTTGAAAGCTTAAAGTCAGGTGATGGGGGTAAAGAAACATTCAAATGCCAGGAGAAAGTCATAAGGAGCAGCTTGGCCTAGTGAACAGAGCACTAGCCTGGGAGTCAGAAGGATCTGGGTTCTAATCGCAGTTCCTCCACATGTCTGGTGCGTGACCTTGAGCAAGTCACTTCACTTCTCTGTGCCTCGGTTCCCTCATCTGTAAAATGGGGACTTAGACTGTGAGCACTATGTTTAACAGGGATTGTGTCCAACCGGATTGACTTGTACCTACTTTAGCACTTAGAAAAGTGCCTTGCACATAAAGTGCTTAACAAATACCATTATTATTATAATTATTATTATTGTAGCTTAAGGTATATGCACACACACAATAAGATGGATTGTGAGTACTTGAGTTATTAGATGGTTGCCTAAGTGGTGAACTAGTAGTTGGGGGATATGAGTCGAGAATCAAACTTAATTGAGCAGAGCTTCCTAAAGGAGATGTGATTTCAGAAGGGCTTTGAAAGTTGGGTAAACATTGGTCTGTTGAATGTGAAGAGGAGGGCAGTTTGAGGGAGGGAGAGTGTTTGCTGTGAGCAGAACATCAGCAACATAAGGGATAAAAATGAGGTATACTGAGTACATTGGACTGAGAGGAAAGAAGAGTGTTACCTGCCTTGAAATGGGAGAAGAGAATGGATAAGGAGGAGGGAGAAATTTGTCTGAGTGCCTTGAAACCATTGCTCAAGAGTTTCTGCTTGATGTGGAGAGGAATAAGCAACCGCTGCAGTATTTTGAAGAGTGAGAAGACAGATGTGGAATGGTGTTTTAGAACATTATTTGAGCAGCAGAGTCAAGTATAGACAGGAGGCCAGCCTCCACTCACCTGGGTGGAGGGGATTCAGATAATGTTCCCCAGGCACATCCTAATCCCATCAAAATCACATTAGGCAATTAGAACCTCTGTCACACGCTCTGGGAGATCAGCTGATTTAGTAGTAAAGCTGAGCTATGATAAGTGCCTGAGCACAGAGGAATTAATCAAAGAAGCAGTGTGGTGTAATGGATGGAGCATGAGGCTGGGAATTAGAAGGACCTGGGTTCTAATCCTGGCTCTGCCATTTGCTGCATGACCTTGGGCAAGTCACTTCATTTGTGCCTCAGTTACCTCATCTGTAAAATGGGGATTGACTGTGAACCCCATGTGGGATATGGACTGTGTCCAAATTAATTATCTTGTACCACCTCAGTGTTTAGTACAGTGCCTGACACATAGTAAGCGCTTAAAAGCGCTTACCATAAAAAAAGTTGAATGCCTTGCCCAAGGTTGTATTGCAGGCTCGTTGAGGGGCCAAAATTAGAGCCCAGGGTCTCTGACCTTCTGGGCTTATGGTTTTTCCATTAGGCCTTTAGGGTGGGGTGACAACTGTTATTCACCCCACCCCAGAAGTTGGGGAGAGGGAGTAGAGGCAGAGCTGAGATTGATTTGCCAGAGAGATGAGGAAAAACCAAAGTTAGTGTGGCCAGGAGAAAGGAATGGTCCAACATGTTGGAGTTTGAGAATGATTGACAGAATCCATTAGATTGGGCAAGAAGGAGGTTGTTAGTGACCCTGGAATGGTCCATTTCAGTGGAGTGAAGGGGTGGAAATCAGATTAGAACAGGTCAAGAAGGGAGTTGGAGGAGAGGAAGTGGGGACAGCTGTGTATACAGCCAATGGATGGAGATATGGGACAGTAGCTGGGTGGTGCCATGGGATTCATTGAAAGTTTTTTTCCAAAGTAGGGAATATGCAGGCAAGTTTGAAGGCAGAGAGGAAGGAGCCACCAAAGACTGAACTGTTTGCGTTTGTGGTAAGGAAGAAAAAAGAGTGGGTGGAAATATTTTTAGAAGGTAGGATTGGATGTGTACTGGGATTTCTGTCCTTTATTCACCCCACCCTTAGCTCTGCAGCACTTAAGTACATAGCTGCAATTTATTTTAATGTTTGTCTCACCCTCTAGAGGTAAGCTTTACTGTGGGAAGGGGTTACATCTAACATCTGTGTTATATTGTAGTCTGTCAAGTACTTAGTACAGTAAGTGCTTGGTAAATATGAGTGGTTAGATGGGGTCAGTGAACGATGGGGTTAGATATGAAAGAAAGTATGATCTTTCCTGAGAAGGATGTGAGAGTGGGTGTTGAAATAAGAGGGACCTGAGGAGGTGAAGAGGAGATTTGGAGGATTCACACCTGATAACTTGAGTTTTTGTCAGGAAAGTAGCTGGCCAGGTCATATGGGGCAAGTGAGAGGGGGGAAGTAGAGGTTGGATGAGCAAAGATGAGTAATTTAATTATTATGTGATATTTCAAGGGGGAAATTGGCATTTTTAGGTATTTTCTAAGGATAATTTATCATGTCCTTTTTGCATCATTATGAAACTATCTTTGTATTTGGTTGCTTCCCTTACTTGTAACTTATTTTAACACCTGTCTCCTGCTAGACTGTAAGCTCCTTGAGGACAGGGATCATGTTTTTAGTACCTAAGTACTCTACTCTCCCAAGTGCTTAATACAGTGCTCTACATTCAATAATAATAATGTTGGTATTTGTTAAGCGCTTACTATGTGCCGAGCACTGTTCTAAGCGCTGGGGTGGACACAAGGGAATCAGGTTGTCCCACGTGGGGCTCACAGTCTTAATCCCCATTTTACAGATGAGGTAACTGAGGCACCGAGAAGTTAAGTGACTTGCCCAAAGTCACACAGCTGACAAATGGCCGAGCTGGGATTTGAACTCATGACCTCTGACTCCAAAGCCCATGCTCTTTCCACTGAGCCACGCTCCTCTACAAAAAATTCAGAAAGCACTCACTAAATACAATCGTGTATTTTTTCCCTCCTCCCCATAGTTACACATTTCAGAGGGGACTATTTCAAGCTCAGTTCATTTGCTTTCAAAGCAATAGAAATATCAAAGTTATATAGAGAATGTGGCTATCTCAAAAGTGAATGAAGTTAACAGCAATAAGAAATTTTCAAAGCTCCATTCTTAATATTGTAAAGTAGCAATCAATCAATCAGTGATATTTATTGGACACTTTGTGCATTTCCCAATTGCATTTCCCAGAATAGGTGCATTTCCCAATTTTTCCCTTCTTTGCCCCTTTCTGCACTCCCCAGTTTTGCTGGACTATAACCTTTCTGCAGGTAGGTCCATAGCCCAATACAAACACTACTACTTCAGTAAAATGCTACCTCTGATTAGAGGCCAACCTGTGGAATACATTTTAAGATCTTTGCTCAAAAGGTAACTCATTCCATCTGAAGCCACCTGGTTTTCCATTGATTCATAATACCGAAGAGATAATTCATTAAAGATTATGAACTATGGAGGTAGCTAAATGGTTATTTTTGTATGGGGAATTACATAAAGTAAGGACATTGCCTAAAGGACAGTTCCCCTTAGTTGGGGACTGACAGCAAATGTGGTGAACAAACATTATATGGTAAATCAAGACACCTCTCTTTGCTCTTAGGCTCATAAACCTTTAATAACTTTGGCTTTAATTTTGTGTAAGCAGTCAACACATTGACTAGGGCTTTGTTCTGATAATATTTTTTAAGTGAATTATGTCTTGATATTTAATGCTGTGTACCAGCTAATCAGGCTCCTGGACTTCCTTGAGCTTACAGTCTTTCAGAAGGGAGAATAGGAATTGAATCCCCATTTTATAGATGAGGAAAATGAGGCACAGCAAAGTTAAGTGATTTGCCTAAGATCACACAGGCACATAAGAGTACAATCCAAGTCTTGGAATAATTCAAAACTTCTGATGAATTTACTGTGAGATAAAATATAGTGTAATACTCTGTTTAAACGTTTTTCTTTCCAACAGAGTCTGGTAGAGGACTTAAAAATCCCAGTACAGATATTTTCCATTTTTGAACTATTCTAGAAGAAATTAAATCCTGTGGTGACTGGAAAGACTGAAGACACAACAGACCCGTGAGTGCAGCTGTCACAGAGGTCTGGACAGAGCCAGAATCTAGCTCAGCCAGAGGATAGTAAAAACGAGGACTGGCTTGAAGAGCTAGGGACAATGCCACTTGTGGGAAAGCACTGCCTATGGGAAGGTTTCTGGTCCTACAAAACTGGTTTCAGGGCCTTTGGGTGAGGAAGCTGGTGAAATCGTGGGAGAGTTCCTTTAATGAGGACCCTGAACCCGCTCCACCTGTGAAAAATCTGCAACCAACCAGCAGAACCTGATGACTGGCCCAAGGGATATGACTATATTGTCAGCCTCAGAACCAGATTATAACTAAAGTTGATGCAGGTAAGCTTCTGTTCAGCCCACCTCTCATGGAGGTATTACATGATCTGAAACATTAGGAGCACCAAAAGTGCTAAGACAGGTCAAAGCAGAGTGAGAAAAGTCAAATGCCCTGGTTAGAAATCCTCATGCAGTGTTCTTCACTCCTAGATAAACCCCAGAATTGTCTAGGCCTCACTTCAGGATTTCCACAAACAGAGAGGCTTGGGGGAGCATTTCCAAATATAGAGGACATAAGATTTAAGGCTGGGATGTATATGCAATTTTGTTCTTTCTTTCAGAGAGTGCATTTAAAATATCAAATACTAAACTGAATTTGATTCTTAAAGTTTTATTGGTAGTAGAGGTTGTGTCCCTGCTATTTTCTGTGTAATACTGAGATAGCTTCCTCTAAATTTTGTCTGGCAGAATTCAAAATGTTTTATTTCTGTATTGAGCAAAACATTCCACAATAGCATGTGATCATTCAGAAGTAAGACAGAATTTAGAAAACATCTAAGCCTTGGGCCTTCTGCTGAAACTACTTTAAAAATAATAAATATTTTGACATATGTGAACAAGCTGGGTAACTCAGAAGTTATGGTAAACTCATTGTGTGAGGTACTAAAAACACTTTTTACTGTTGGTCCCTTGTAGTTTGCTGAAGCACTAATATTTTCCACTACTTCATTTTTGGCATCTGTAGATTTCCACCAATCCAATCCTGTTTCTAGTCAGCGTTTGAAATTATATTTTGGTCCCAGTGTTGGCAATATCAGGCTCTCTTTAGGAGTATGGCTTAATATTTCTGCTCCTTTTAAGCATTGTGTCTATTTCCTTCCCTCCTAACTATACCATTCAGTTGGGGTTTATTTATCTTGTTGATGAATCTTAGGCATTAAAATGGATTTGGTGCTGTTCTCAGTAAAATGGATGTTGGCTAAGCAAGGTGTATATCCATCAGTATGTTGGCTGATTTTAAGATTAATGGCAATGTATATCCATTCATTCCACATCAGTCCTCATCGGGAAGGAAACTGGAAGATATTCTCTTCAAGTGCGCTTTCATTATTGGCACTCAGTAAATTTTAAAGCATTTCTCTCAGATTTTAGACTAGTCAAGTCATTTATATCTATCTTTTTAACTTATACCATTCCTAAACACCCATTAGACCTCTGTCAGTTAAATGCATGAGCAAAAGAGAAACTAACAGGGTTAATATAAAGCAGCTTGCCTCTAAACAGTCTTTGACGCAAGATGATTGTAACTTTAAAAGTCAGGGTATGTATTGACTAATTCTTGTTGCAACCATATTCTAATTCAGATTATAAAACTGTATACTTTCATCCTTAACATAGATATGCACTCAAATCAATCCATCAATGATATTTATTGAGTTCTTATTGTGTGCAGAGCACTGTATTATTAAGTGCTTTGGAGAGGGCAATAGAGTTGAGTTGGTAGACAAGATCCCAGACCACAAGCCGCGTACAGTTTAGAAGGCAAGATAGTAATATAAGTAGATAAACTTCAGATATGTATTTAAATGCTGTGGGGATGAGGGTGGGGTGACTAACGGATGCTTAAAGGACAAATATCCAAGTGCATAGGTGATGCAGATGGGAGGGGGATAGGGAAAAGAGAGCTTAATTGAGGAAGGCCTGCTGGAGAAAGTGTGATTTAATAAGGCTTTGAAGGTGGAGAGAGTGGTGGCCGGTTGTATTCACTCATTCATTCAATCGTATTTATTGAGGCATTACTATGTGAAAAGCACTACACTAAGTGCTTCAGACAGTACAATATTCATTCAGTAGTATTTATTGAGCACTATGTGCAGAGCACTGTACTAAGCGCTTGTAGCAACAGACACATTTCTCCCCAAAGAACTCACAGTCTAGAGGGAGACAGGCATTAGTATGAATAAACAGATAAATTACGTATATATATATATACACACACACATATATATTCATTCATTCAATAGTATTTATTGAGCGCTTACTATGTGCAGAGCACTGTACTAAGCACTTGGAATGTACAAATCGGCAACAGATAGAGACAGCCCCTGCCCATTCATGGGCTTACAGTCTAATCGGGGGAGACAGACAAAAGCAATAGCTTTAAATAGAATCGAGGGGATGTACATCTCATTAAAACAATAGCAATAAATAGAATCAAGGTGATGTACATCTCATTAACAAAATTAATAGGGTAATAAAAAATATATACAAATGAGTGGACGAGCACTGTGCTGAAGGGAGGGGAAGAGAGAGGGGGAGGAGCAGAGGGAAGGGGGGAAAAGGGGGCTTAGCTGAAGGGAGGTGAAGGGGAGGTAGAGGGGCAGCAGAGGGAAAAGGGGAAGCTAAGTCTGGGAAGGCCTCTTGGAGGAGGTGAGCTCTAAGGGTTTTGAAGAGGGGAAGAGAATTAGTTTGATAGAGGTCGGGGGGAGGGCATTCCAGGCCAGTGGAAGGACGTGGCCCAGGGGTCGATGGCAGGATAGGAGAGAACGGGGGGCGACGAGGAGGTGGGCGGCAGAGGAGCGGAGCGTGCAGGGTGGGCAGTGGAAAGAGAGAAGGGAGGAGAGGTAGGAGGGGGCAAGGTGAGTAGTTTTTGTTTCGTGCGGATGTTGATAGGCAACCACTGGAGGTTTTTAAGAAGGGGAGTGACATTCCCAGAGCGTTTCTGCAGGAAGATGAGTTGGGCAGCGGAATGAAGAATAGACTGGAGCAGGGAGAGACAGGAGGAAGGGAGATCAGAGAGAAGGCTGACACAGTAATCCAGCCGGGATATTATGAGAGCCTGTACCAGTAAGGTAGCCGTTTGGGTGGAGAGGAAAGGGCAGATCTTGGTGATATTATAAAGGTGAGACCGGCAGGTCTCGGTGATGGATTGGATATGTGGAGTGAATGAGGGAGCCAAGTCAAAGATGACAGCGAGGTTGCAGGCTTGAGAGACGGGAAGGATGGTCGTACCATCCACAGTGATAGGGAAGTCAGGAAGAGGACAGGGCTTGGGAGTGAAGATAAGGAGCTTAGTTTTGGACATGTTGAGTTTTAGGTGGCGGGCAGACATCCAGGTAGAGACGTCTTGGAGGCAGGAGCAGGTATGAGCCTGAAGGGAGGGGGAGAGGCCAGGGACAGGAGCAGAGATGTAGATTTGTGTGTCATCTGTATAGAGAGATAGTTGAAGCCGTGAGAGCGAATGAATTCACCGAGGGAGTGAATGTAGATGGAGAACAGAAGAGGGCCAAGAACTGACCCTTGAGGAACCCCAACAGTTAGAGGATGGGAGGGGGAAGAGGAGCCTGCAAAGGAGACCGAGAATGAACGGCCAGAAAGATAAGAGGAGAACCAGGAGAGGACGGAATCCATGAAGCCAAGGTGAGATAAGGTGTGGAGGAAAAGGAGATGGTCACAGTGTCAAAGGCAGCTGAGAGGTCAAGGAGGATTAGGATAGAGTAGGAGCCATTGGATTTGGCAAGAAGGAGGTCATGGGTGACCTTTGAGAGGGCAGTGTCCATAGAGTGGAGGGGACGGAAGTCAGATTGGAGGGGGTCCAGGAGAGAATGGGAGTTAAGGAATTCTAGGCAGTGAGTGTAGATGACTCGTTCTAGGAGCTTGGAAAGGAAGGGTAGTAGGGAGATAAGGTGATAACTGGAAGGGGAAGTGGGGTCGAGAGGGCTTTTTTAGGATGGGGGAGACATGGTCATGTTTGAAGGCAGAGGGGAAAAAGCCATTGGAGAGTGAGCGGTTAAAAATAAAAGTTAAGGATGGGAGGAGGGAAGGGGCGATGGTTTTTATAAGGTGAGCGGGAATGGGGTCCGAGGCACAGGTGGAGGGGGTGGCACTTATGAGGAGAGAGGAGATCTCCTCTGAAGATACTGCAGGGAAAGATGGCAAAGTAGGGGAGAGGGTTGCGGGGTGGGGGGGGCAGGCTGGAGGGAGGGGGGTGACTTTGGGGAGCTCAGACCTGATTGTGTTAATTTTCGTGATGAAGTAGGTGGCCAGATCGTTGGGGGTGAGGGATGGGGGAGGGGGAGGAACAGGGAGCCTGAGGAGAGAATTAAAGGTCCGGAACAATTGGCGTGGGTGACGGGAATGGGTGTCAATGAGGGAAGAAAAGAAGTTTTGCCTGACGGAGGAGAGGGCAGAGTTAAAGCAGGAAAGGATAGATTTCAAATGGATGAGGTCGACTTGGTGCTTGGACCGTCCTCAACAGCACTCAGCAGCTGGAGCATAGGAGCGTAGGAGGCGGACAGAGGCAGTGACCCAGGGCTGCAGGTTAGTGGAGCGGGAGCGGCGGAGGGAAAGGGGGGGCGAGAGAGTTGAGATGAGTAGAGAGGGTGGAGTTCAGAGCAGTAACCTGATCATCGAGAGTGGGAAGAGAGGACGGGGGGCAAGGTGAGAGATGCTTTGGAGAGATGGATTGGATCAAAAGAGTGGAGGTTTCTGTGGGGGAGTAGTACATATTTGCAGTGGAAGAGAGAGTGAGAGAGGAGGCAGGTGAGAAGGTTATGGTCTGAGAGAGGGATTTCAGAGTTGGTGAGGGAGGAGATAATGCAGCGGTAGGAGATAACGAGATCGAGGGTGTGACCAAGTTGGTGAATGGGCGAGGTGTGGTGGAGCAGGAGGTTGGCAGAGTCGAGGAGTGATAGGCGGGAAGCAGAGGAGTCACCGGTACAGCCATTTGGATGTTGAAGCCTCCTAGGATCAGAGTGGGCAGAGAGAAGGAGAGAAGGAAGGTGAGAAAGGGGTCAAGGTGGTTGAAGAAGTCAGTGGTGGGACCAGGAGGGTGGTAGATGATGGCTACGATATATATACATGTGTATATAGAGAAGAGAAGAGAAGAAGAGAGCTTAGTCCCTGTTGTATGTGAAGGGAGGGAAGAAGTGGGTAAGGTTTCAGAGGCCAGATAGACAAGATTCAGGTACGGCAGGTCATTTGGGCCTTTAAGGAACAAGGTTTTCAGATTGGGTGTTAGTAAGAAATCAGCGAGGTGTGGTAGGACAAAAGCTAATTGCTTTAGAGCTGATGGCAAGGAGTTTCTTTTTGATGAGCTGGATGGGCAAACACTAGAGGATCTTGAGGAGTGGGGAGATATGGACTGAACTTTTAGAATAGTGATCCAAGCAGCGGAGTGAAGTGTGGACTGGAGTGGGAGAGACAAGAGTCAGGGAGGTTAGCAAGGAGGCTGATGCAGTAGTCAAAATGAGATAGGATAAGTGCATGGATCAGCATAATAGCAATTTGGATAGAGGGTAAATGGTGGATTTCAGTTATGTTACAAAGGTAGAACTGATAGATTTGGTGACATTGACCATGTGGGTTGAATGAGTGAGATGAGTCAAGAATAATGCCAGAGTTACAGGCTTGTGAGGTAAGGAAGGTAGTAGTATTGTCTGTAGTGATAGAAAAGACTAGGGGAGAACAGGGTTAAGGTGGGAAAATTAGGAGTTCTGTTTTGGATATGTTAGAGGTGTCTTTCAGACTCTTCATGGAGAAGAGAGTTTTCAAAATAAAAATTCAGGAGTTAAAATGTACAACCTCAGTGTCCCAGAAAGGAAGTTAGCAGCCTAGCATTGACAAAACTGGGGTGGAGTGAATCACACTGTAGAAATGGTATGAAAATCAAATGTGCCTAAAAGTGGCACTTGACTTTGAAAGCAGGAGAAGTGAATATTAATTGACTTTGCTCTTATATAGCTCCAAGTCAGAGGTGAGATTTGCCTTATAGTGTTATCCAGTACAACTGATAAATAATATGCTGTTGAATGCCCATAATGTGTGTTGTGTGTGTATTGTGTGTCACTTTAATTTTCCCTCACATGTAGTGTGGTTAATTCTCAATCATTCAGGAACTAATTATTTAATTGGTGGTATACCCAGGCACCTTGCTTTTCTGCCTCTTTCCTCTTTTTTTAAAAAATTATGATAAACACCTATGTGTCAAACACTAAACGTTGGGGTTGATGCAAAATAATCATGTTGGGCATAGTCCCTGTCACCCATAGGGCTCATAGTCTGAATTGTAAGGAGGAGGATTTAATCCCCATTTTGCGGGTGAGGTAACTAAGTCACAGAGAAATTAAATGACATTCCCAAGGTGTCACAGACAAATGGTGGAGCTGTGATTAGAACCCAGGCCCTCTGACTCCCAAGCCTGGGCAATTTTCACTAGGCCCAGAAGTTTTCCTCTTGCAAATTATAGCTACTAATTGTCACCTATACATGTAGCAAGTGATGAAAAGGAGCTGAAATGCAAATAATTACTCTGCAGTCACTACCTTAACCAAAGATACAAGAAGCAGAAAAATCAAGGGCCTGGGAGTTAGAGGACATGGGTTCTAATCCTGACTCTGCTACATGTCTGCTGTGTGACCTTGGGCAATTGACTCAACTTTTCTGTGCCTCAGTTACCTCAGCTGTAAAATGGGGATTAAGACTGTGAGTCCCATGTGGGAAAGGGAATGTGTCCAACCTGATTTCTTTGTATCTACCCCAGCACTTGGAACAGTGCTTGGCACATAGTAAATACATAACAAATATCACAATTATTATTTAATAATAAATATTTGATCAGAAGCTTTAGTTTCTTCTAGATTTTACTTAATCACCTTGTTGCTAACTTTCACTAACATGGCTATGGATAGTTCCTTAGCCATAGAATTGATACTAGGTTTGAATTTCATTTAAAAGTTGCAATGCATGACGTACTTGGAAGAAAATGTATTCTTACAGTTCCTGGTGTGTTAGTCCAATTAAAAAAATGCACTTTAGAGCATGATGCTAAAGTGCTCTTTTAAGAGGAAAGAAAATTGTTGATGAAGGCTTAAATACAGTTTTCTTAGAGATTAGAATAGTACAAGTTGCTATTTTTAAAATGTGTTGAAATCATTCTGTGCACACATCAAGGCATTTCTGCCTAGGGTAGGAACCGTCACCATCCTGTTAGTTTACAGAACAGAGTGGAGAGACCAATTGGAAACTTGAGTGGACAGTGCTGGGTTTTGAGACTCTTCTTGTTGGCTTTCCAAGAGTGTTGGTTTAATTTGATTTTTCCAAGTTTGCCTAAGCCTGCAGAGCAACAATCTGATCCATCTCCGGTGTCAAATGGCATATTTGCCACTGCAGTAAAATGAGCTGTGCTTTGTCACAAGTCCACTTTTAAGGAATCTCTGCAGCTTACGCTCTGGTTTTCATTTAGGATACTCTGCTGATGGTTTTTGTGTCTTTTGGCTGACCACCCCCTGTGTTATAACCAGTTCCCTTATTAGGCTTTGAATGAGCACATGAAATGTTTAATGATGCTTACATCATGTTCCGTGCAAGTAGTTGATTTCGGACTCCCTCAGGAAACACTGATGGTTCAGACTGTCGGGCTCAAGCAACCATTGTAATCAAATGAATTCGAGGCTGGATCCATTAGGTCTTTAGCAGGGAAGACAGATGCATTTAAGAGTAACCAACGTTGTCTTGATAGCTTGGTGAAGAAACTAATGATCCTCAGTAGGGCCAGGATACAAATGAACGGCAGGGAGTTCAGACTCGCCTTCTGAATGAGGAGTTTCTGGATACTGACGTGGTCCAGGGGCGAGGCAGCTTGGGGGAGTGGAAGAGCACTCATCTGGAAGCTGGAGAACTTAGGTTTGAATGTGCTTTGTGGCCTTGAGCAAGTCACTTAACCTCTCTGTATGTTGATTTCCTTATCTGCAAAATGGGGATGATGATGTTTGCCTTTTTGCCTGCCTCACAGGGCAAAAATGAGATACAAAATAGAGCATTCTGGGAATAAAAGCAGTATACAAAAATCAAGGCGGTATTATGAAAAAGGATAGGATAGGAAATTCAGAAATAAATGAGATCAGGGAGGTGAATCCATGTGACACTTTTTATGAAGTAAGATCATGGGAAGTTGCAGGAGCGAGTCATTCTTTATTTCTGATGGGAGACTCCTTCATCACCATCATCCTAAGGGGGAAATGGATGACTTAGCCTTGTTTGGAACTGAATGTGATGTGCTTGTTAGTCGAGGAAAAAACGTGTCTTAATGGCCATGTCCAGAGGTGATCAAGCCTGAGCTAAGTGGAAGCAGCCCGGAAGGCCTGAGGAACGGGGGCTGTTGGGGCCCTAACTTGTGACTTGCCTCCTGAAGCCAGAGACCAGATAGAGTGAGTGAACCCCTTAGTCTCCTGCAGAAGAACAATATTGGATGGTTTTGATGGCATAGTGGATAGAGCTCGGGCCTGGGAGTCATAAGGTCATGGGTTCTAATCCCAACTTTACCACTTGTCTGCTGTGTGATCTTGGGCAAATCACTTCACTTCTCTGGGCCTCAGTTCCCTCATCTGCAAAATGGGGATTGAGACTGTGAGGCCCACATGGGACAGGGACTGTGTCCAACTCAATTTGCTTGTATCCACACAGTACCTGGCACATAGTAAGTGCTTAGCAAATACCATTATTAATATTATTACCATTATTATTTTGAGCAGGCCCTGTAGGAGGTGCTGCCAATCTTGGGTTTAGTCATGTTAGAGAAGTGAAAACCCACACAAGAACTTCAGCTGAGCCAGTAATCTGACTAGGGAGAAGATGTAGTCTGGAGAGGGCATGGTTACTCAGTGTTGTCAATTTACTGGGTTGCTGTATCCCAGCTAAACTCCTACCCAGCAAGTGGCAGAACCAAGGTTCCAAGAATCCTTGTTTCTCTTCCCCGGCCCCAGGCTGTGGCAGCTTGGGTAGGAGTGATAGGTTTCAAGAGTGAAACACTCAGGTGGTCCAATTCTGAACTTAAGCAGCGTCCCCTCGGACTCCTCAGGGCAGTGTTAGAGCCCAGAATCTATACTTCTAGGGCAGACCTGGGGAGCGATCTTGGAATCCTGGAACAGCAGAGAGTTCAAAACCTCTCTTCTCCCACATTCACCCAGGGGCCACTGGATTGGCACTATCAGCTCTGAGAACTGTAAATGTGTCAGGCCAGATATATGGGAAAACCTAATAATGATAATCTTGGTATTAAGTGCTTCCTATGTGCCAAGCATTATCCTATGTGGTGGGATAAAAGGAAAATAATTAGGTTAGTCACAGTCCTTATCCCATATGGCCTTCACAGTCCAAATGGGAGGTAAACAGCTTTTAGATCCCCATTTTACAGATGAGGAAATTGGGGCACAGAGAAGTTAGGTAACTTGCCAAAAGTCACACAACAGGCAAGTGGCAGAGCTAGGATCAGAACCCAGGTCATCGTCTTCTCCCAGGTCAGTGCCCTTTCCAGTAAGGCCCGCTGTTTCTCTAAAAACCTGAAGATGTGAGTTTGATACCTGCATAAAATACATTGTTGCAGTGAATGTGAACTGTGTAATGTATGCCATGAGGGAGTGAAAAAGATTGGTCCTTGAAAGAATTACATGTCTCCTAATTTTGCCAGTAAAAGAGATATAGGGGGGAAAGATTGCAACTGGAGCAATTGTTGGTTATTCTTGTACATCTTCAGCTAGGACTGAAAGCAGAGTATTGTTTCTAATATAACTCTGGGTAAAATGGTGAAATGCTTCCAGAGGACATATTTTTTTTGCAGTGGCACACTATTAAGAAGAAAAATCTGACTGGCTTGTGCAATCAGCAGTAATTTTAAAGCAGAAACAAAAGAAAATAGGAAAACAGATTTTGGATTCCCTTCTTTCAGTCTGATAATTTGGTGTAATATGGCATTCGTGATGAAAACTTTTGCAGGCACAAAGATGTGTTTTTCATAATGCGGTCAGCTGAGCCATGTTCTTCTTGCTAAAGCATTAATAAAAAAATACAGAAGGAGAAGGCCTCTCCTTCTCCCACTCCCCCAGACTCACCGGTAAGGGAGGAGGCGTCGGCTTCCTCCTCTCGCCCCGATGCCGCTTCCGCACTATCCCTCCTCCCCCCTCCCTCTCCTTCCCCTCCTTCGAAGCCCATATCATTCGCCTCTACCACCCACTCCAGTTACTTGTCGCCGTCATCTACCGCCCTCCCGGTCCCACCTCCGACTTCTTCAACCACCTTGACCCCTTTCTCACCTTCCTCCTCTCCTTCTCTCTGCCCACTCTGATCCTTGGAGACTTCAACATCCATACAGATGTACCCGACGACTCCTCTGCCGCCCGCCTGCTATCCCTCCTCGACTCTGCCGACCTCCTCCTCCACCATACCGCGCCCACTCACCGACTCGGTCACACCCTCGATCTTGTCATCTCCTACCGCTGCACTATCTCCTCACTCACCAACTCTGAAATCCCTCTCTCTGACCATAACCTTCTCACCTGCCTCATCTCTCACACTCCCTCCCCCTGCAAATCTTCGCTACTGCCCCACAGAGACCTCCGCTCTCTCGATCCCATCCGTCTTTCCAATAGCATCTCTCCTCACCTCGCCGCCCTGTCCTCTCTTCCCACTCTCGACGATCGGGTCTCCGCTCTCAACTCCACCCTCTCTACTCATCTCGACTCTCTCGCCCCCCTTTCCCTCCGCCGCTCTCGCTCCACTAACCCACAGCCCTGGATCACCTCCTCCATCAGCCTCCTACGCTCCTATGCTCGAGCTGCTGAGCGCTGCTGGCGAAAGTCCAAGCACCAAGCCGACCTCACACACTTCAAATTTATCCTTTCCTGCCTTAACTCTGCCCTCTCCTCCGCCAGGCAAAGCTTCTTCTCCTCCCTCATCGACACCCATGCCCGTCACCCCCGCCGATTGTTCCGGACCTTTAACTCTCTCCTTAGGCCCCCTGTTCCTCCCCCTCCCCCATCTCTCACCCCTAATGATCTGGCCACCTATTTCCTCACGAAAATCAACACGATCAGGTCTGAGCTCCCCAAAGTCACCCCTCCGCCTCTCCCCTCCCCCCCAACAACCCCCTCCCCTACTTTCCCATCCTTCCCTGCAGTATCCTCAGAGGAGATCTCCTCCCTCCTCGCAAGTGCCACCCCCTCCACCTGCGCCTCGGACCCCATTCCCTCTCACCTTCTTAAAACCATCGCCCCTGCCCTCCTCCCTTCCTTAACTTCTATTTTTAACCACTCAATCTCCAAGGGCTCCTTCCCCTCTGCCTTCAAACACGCCCACATCTCCCCCATCCTAAAAAAACCCGCTCTTGACCCCACTTCCCCCTCCAGTTATCGTCCTATCTCCCTACTACCCTTCCTTTCCAAAATCTTAGAACAAGTCGTCTACAATCGATGCCTAGAATTCCTTAACTCCCATTCTCTCCTAGACCCCCTCCAATCTGGCTTCCGTCCCCTCCACTCTACCGAGACTGCTCTCTCTAAGGTCACCCATGACCTCCTTCTTGCCAAATCCAATGGCTCCTACTCCATTCTGATCCTCCTTGACCTCTCTGCTGCCTTTGACACTGTCGACCATCCCCTCCTCCTCCATACCTTATCTCACCTCGGCTTCACGGACTCTGTCCTCTCCTGGTTCTCCTCTTACCTCTCTGGCCGATCATTCTCGGTCTCCTGCGCTGGAGCCTCCTCCCCCTCCCATCCTTTAACTGTTGGAGTTCCTCAAGGGTCAGTTCTTGGCCCTCTTCTGTTCTCCATTTACACTCACTCCCTCGGTGAACTCATCCGCTCTCACGGCTTTGACTACCATCTCTACGCAGATGACACGCAGATCTACATCTCCGCCCCTGTCCTCTCCCCCTCCCTTCAGGCTCGCATCTCCTCCTGCCTCTGGGACGTCTCCACCTGGATGTCGGCCCGCCACCTAAAACTCAACATGAGCAAGACTGAGCTCCTCATCTTCCCTCCCAAGCCCGGTCCTCTCCCAGACTTCTCCATCACCGTGGATGGCACGACCATCCTTCCCGTCCCGCAGGCCCGCGATCTCGGTGTCATCCTTGACTCCTCCCTCTCGTTCACCCCACACATCCTATCCGTTACCAAGACCTGCCGGTTTCACCTCTACAATATCGCCAAGATCCGCCCTTTCCTCTCCACCCAAACGGCTACCTTACTATTACGGGCTCTCGTGATATCCCGGCTAGACTACTGTGTCAGCCTTCTCTCTGACCTCCCTTCCTCCTCTCTCGCCCCGCTCCGGTCTATTCTTCACTCCGCTGCCCGGCTCATCTTCCTGCAGAAACGATCTGGGCATGTCACTCCCCTTCTTAAACAACTCCAGTGGTTGCCTATCGACCTCCGCTCCAAACAAAAACTCCTCACTCTAGGCTTCGAGGCTCTCCATCACCTTGCCCCTTCCTACCTCTCCTCCCTTCTCTCTTTCTACCGCCCACCCCGCACGCTCCGCTCCTCCGCCGCCCACCTCCTCGCCGTCCCTCGGTCTCGCCTATCCCGCCGTCAACCCCTGGGTCACGTCCTCCCGCGGTCCCGGAACGCCCTCCCTCCTCACCTCCACCAAACTGATTCTCTTTCCCTCTTCAAAACCTTACTTAAAAATCACCTCCTCCAAGAGGCCTTCCCAGACTGAGCTCCTCTTCCCCCTCTACTCCCTCTGCCATCCCCCCTTTACCTCTCCGCAGCTAAAGCCTCATTTTCCCCTTTTCCCTCTGCTCCTCCACCTCTCCCTTCCCATCCCCACAGCACTGTACTCGTCCGCTCAACTGTATATATTTTCGTTACCCTATTTTGTTAATGAATTGTACATCGCCTTGATTCTATTTAGTTGCCATTGTTTTTACGAGATGTTCTTCCCCTTGACGCTGTTTATTGCCATTGTTCTTGTCTGTCCGTCTCCCCCGATTAGACTGTAAGCCCGTCAAACGGCAGGGACTGTCTCTATCTGTTGCCGACTTGTTCATCCCAAGCGCTTAGTACAGTGCTCTGCACATAGTAAGCGCTCAATAAATACTATTGAATGAATGAATGAATTTTTTGAAGCACATTTGTTTATAGCACAAATCTTCACTGGGCTAAGTTTTTCCTCTGTTGCTGGTCTCTGCTGCACACTAAGTAATTGAATGTGGTTTTACAAGACATGCATGTCTACCAGCTCTGTTATATTTTACTCTCCCAAGCCCATAGTACAGTGATCTGCACACCGTAAGAACTCAAATATCACTGATTTATTCATTTACTGACAGAAAAGACTGCCAAAATAACAACCCCATCCCTCTCCCTCCCACCTTCCCAAACTGCCCGATTAGTACTATCAAGAGATTTTTCCTTTAATAACCTTGGAACTTAAGGCTTATATTGTCCAAGGTGGTAGAAATCATTGTTAAAAAGTGAACATTTTGGTTTGCTGGAATATTCAGGCCAGCAGAGACGTTAACTGTAGTGGAAAGAGGGGCTAGATGCCAGTCTACATTGTACATATTATCGACCAGAATCTGTTCATGGTTACCAATGTGAATGAGAATTGCAGAATAGTCAGAGGGGTCATTCACGTATGATCAGTTCGTCCATAAAGTGTATTTTTGCTATGCTTTGGGGAGAGCGTCTGAAAATTAACAAGAAAGTCTTCCTTAATGTGGACTTGTGCAAGAATGCAGTTCCCACTGTGGACTACTGAGAATTTATAAACTGGGCACAAATCTGTGAGGCAGAATGTGGAGTAGAAGAATAGTATGTAATTTTATGAGGCCAGAAGGAACTTCTAAAGTCATCTCACGTCCCACTGTCATTCTTTCTTCTCAATGTGGAAATTCTTGAATCTGTTTGCAAGTTGTTGGAGACAGGTTATGACCTTAGTATCTTTCATATGTTTTTCTGCTTTGGCTGTTTGTACTTCATGCTTTTTGCTGAGTGTGTGCATAAGGAAGACCCTCAAGGATAAGCCCAATGCTTTGCTTTTCCACTGCAAACCTCCCCTGAGCCCACTAGAGTGCTCTGCATACAGTATTCCACTCATTACATACTGGTAAAGAGAATGTCAGAGCATATCGTAAAGGAGATAAGCAGTAAGATGAATAACTATAATAATGATGGCATTTATTAAGTGCTTACTGTACATTAAGGGCTGACATGGAGACAGAGTAGAGCTGACACATGCCCTGTCTCTCCCAGGGCTCGCTATCTATCTCACCCTCATTTCATAGATGAGGAAACTGAGGCCCAGAGCGGTTAAGTGACTTGCCAAAGTCATGTGGCAGACCAGGAACTTTAAATCAGCCACTCCTACGTCACCACCCCATGTTCTTTCTAGTAGGTCTCTTAAAATCCCATTTTTAAAGATTAAGTGATCCTGTTGTATATTGGATGGGATGAGCTAATCGGGACCACTGAGTACCTTAGGGATTCATGATTCTTGATGGAAATTAATAGGACTCAAAAGTAGTTGGATATTGATACCTTCAAATGTTCAGGTCTTTGAACACGGGTATATAAGGTCCAGATTGCCACTTCAGTTGTCCAAACTCGATTTAAAATCCCAAAGCATTAAATTTGCATTTGAATATATTGACAATTGATAATGGTCATCCAACATTAGTTCTTTCCTGTGTAGGTATGAGGAAGAGCGTGGCCAAGCGGAAAGAGCCTAGGCCTGGGAGTCAGAGGATCTAGGTTCTAACCCCAGATCTGCCACTTGACTGCTGTTTGACCTTAGGAAAGTCACTTCATTTATCTGTACCTCAGTTACCTCATCTGCAAAATGGGGATTAAGACTGCAGTACAGATGCTGTGTCTAACCAGAATATTTTGTCTCTACTCTAGCACTTAATACAGTGCTTAGTACGTAGTAAGAGCTTAATATGTATATTATGTATTGTCATAGATGTAGACATAGATATAAATATTTGGGAAACGTGGGAATGGGCCACAGAGTTATCAGTATATTGTCTTTCTTTAAAATGTAAAAATACCTAAAATATACATTCTAAATTGCTGTTCCTGATGCAGGTAGCAAAAATGTAGGCTGCTTGTGTGTGTTTTAGTGTTTAAAATTTGCCCCCTGAGACTGACATTTCCAATTTACTACTTTACTATCAGTGCCCCCCTAAGCTACCAGGTAATGGTGATACACAACCTACGAGAATCACCCTGCAGCTGAGTGGTGGCTTCTTTCACATAGGATATATGGAAAACCTGCATTTTCCTCATGGAGGAGTATTTTTCTTTAAAAATGCCTGCAAGCAAATTTTCGGTGTATTACTATAATGCATGAGATCCTTGAACCCTCCTAAAATCACATCACCTATAAAAGGCCTTCCCTGACTAAACCCTCATTACCCATACCCATCCATCGCAATATGTCACCTGTGCACATGGCTGTATATCCTTTGTCTTGTCTTATGCTATCAAGTTGTCTCCTACCCATAGTGACTCCATGGACACATCTCTCCAAAAACACCCCACCTCCATCTGTAATTGTCCTGGTAGGCAATCGGTAGAGTTTTCTTGGTGAAAATAGAGAAGTGGTTTACCATTACCTTCTTTCGCACAGTAAATTTGTGTCTCCACTCTCAACTCTCTCCCATGCCACTGCTGCCCAGCACAGGTGAGTTTTGACTTGTAGCAGATTGCCTTCCACTCGTTAGCCACTGCCCAAGCTAGGAATGGAATGGTTATGCTTCTCTTTGACTCTCCCTCCCATAGTTGAGACTGATAGAGTACTGGAAACTTTCCAGGTGTGATCCTGAGAGGGGTAATGTACCATTTAAGCACTCTGAAACTAACCCCAAATCCACAGCACCATTTTCATGACCTTACAGTCTATTTCCTCTGTCTGTAATTTATTTAATGTTGTCCTCCCTGCTAGACTGTAAGCCTTTTATAGAGAGAGAACATGCCTACCTTTTCTATTGTATTGTACTTTCCAAGGCGCTTTAATGTAGTGCTCTGTACACAGTAAGCACTCAAGAAATACCACTGATTGATTTTAATTACTCAGGGAATATCTCCTACTTGAGTAGTAGGCAGGCAGCAGAGTTCAATGGAAAGAGCCTCGGCCTGGGAAATAAGAAGATCTGGATAGTACTACTGGCTTATGATGGGTGACATCAGGCTTGCCTTTTAACTGCTGTGTAGCTCAATTTTCTTATCTGTAAAATGAAATAAATACCTTTTCTACATCCCTCTTAGATACTGTCTGATCTGATAGTCTTGAATCTACCTTTCCGTTTGACATGTAATGAAGGATTAATAAATTCCATCATCATCATTGTACTATTCCAATTAACTGAAGGGCAGAGGAATACAGGTAATTTTTCTAGGTGAGCGTCTCTCAGACTGAGATGGGGTAAAGATGGTTGTACATTTTCTAGATTATCTCTGTCAGTTACATTTCCCAGTGTTGCATTTCTGCTGAGTGCTGAGATAGGATCTCTCCCCAATAAAAAAAAAAATATTACACAAGAGCTTTTCATACCCTCACACCTCAGAGCATTGATTGTCTTTTCTTCCGTAAATAAATGCAAGTGGCATGTTTGAATCCTCGCCTGTGTTTGATTCAAGAGGTCAGGAGTGCAGAACGGAGGGGATTCTTGGGACCCTTTGACCAGTCCTCTTGGGACCATGTGCATTTGGTATACTGGCACAGGACCAGCTCTGGAATTTCTAGGTTTTCACTTGACTTTAGTGAGGAAAAAGAGGTTGGGGGTTGGATGGGATGGAAGCAGGCCAGGCAGCCTTTGATTGGTTGGGTCATGCTATGTCCAGTAGTGGGAGGCTCCCTCCACCAGGCCCACAACACTTCTCCTGGCTTTTTTGCGGGGGTGGGGGGTGGAGGGTGCTTTGGGCTACCCTTCAGCTATTGGCCACTCTGGTGGGGAGAGGACATTCCAAGAGGTTCCAGTGTTTGGGACAGGTGGGATGGGGAAGGAAAGCAATGGATCATCCAACTCTGTATGGCATTCTCCCAAGTGCTTAGTACAGCGCTCTGCATATAACCAATGATTGACCCTCTGATGTTCTAAAAGTAGAACAGTGTCCTGAATCTCCCACTCCCTCCCCTCCCTCTTATTTGAGGACCTCCTTCCCACTTTTGTGGTGGATCTCTCAGGTAATAGATGCCCTTCAACCCATAGAGAATGAATCAAGGCATGCTTCTCAAATGATAAATTGCTCTTTGAGCCACAGGCTGGGAAATGGCTGGATTGAAACACATTTTAACCCACTTAAAGAACAGCTGTGGGGTATAAGAGTGAACATCCAGTTTCTAGGCGCATCTGGGAAAGAGAGAGAAACTGGTCCCTGAAACTCAGAGGTCAGAGGAACCCCAAGCAGATGTGAAGGAAGGGGTATCTAGGATTCCCTAGATGTTTACTTAGTTGTTTCCAACTTAGATAATTTCCCTGAGGCCCAGTTTGCTATGAGATTATAAATAGTGATTTGTTTCTTCCCAATGTTGATGTCACTTAAATTTATAAATAACTAAAGAACTTCAGAGGTTTTTTTTTCCTTCCCTCCTCTCATTTTCAACCTTCTGATTTATTCTTTGTTTTCGCTGTTTGTGGGTGAAACTACTTGCAGAGATTCTATGGTTAGGATATGTTCAAGTTGGTTCCCCCATCTCCATACTTGTTCACAATCTCCATGCTCAAGTGAAATCAATTGCATTTATTGAGCACTTAGTAGGTGCAGAGCACTGGAGTAAACATTTGGGAGAGTACAATACAACAGAATTAGCAGCCAGATTCCCTGCTCATAATGAGCTTACAGTCTACATGAAATTTATGGCAAACAGTTTGGATGCTCCCAAATGGGCTCAGCATAAACTGGGAGAATGGTGAGTCAGCTATCCTAAGTAGAGTTGACGTTTATGTGTTTAAATGAACTCCCAATGATGACCATGATGCTGCTTGGTTCTGAAGTCTAGAGGACTTAAAGTCGTGTGTACTATAAGCTTCTTGTGGACAGGAAGCATGTCTACCACCTCTTTTATAAGGTAATCAATCTATCAATGGCATTTGTTGGGCATTTAATGTACTATATTATACTAAGTGCTTGGAGTGTAAAATACAGCAAAGTTTATAGACATGTTTACTTTGTGGTGTGTGTGTGTGCGCATATGCCTGAGTACTTATTTCACTTTTTAATGGCATTTTTAGGCACTTACTATATGCTAGGTACTGTACTAAGTGCTGGGGGTAGATGTAGAATAATCAGGTTGTACATAGCCCATGTGTGCATGGGACTTATCATATCAATCCCCATTTTCCAGATGAGGGAACTGAGGCCCAGAGAAAGGAAGTGACTTGTCCAGGGTCACACAGCAGACAAGTGACAGAGCCAGGATTAAAACACACTTCCTTCTGACTCCTTGGCCCATGCTTTATCCACTAGGCCAAGCTGCTTCTCAGTTATTTGCAACAATCTATAATGAGGAAGTTTCAGTACATAAGTGAATGTTTTTATGTCTCCCCATTTTGATTGTAAGGTTCTTGAAGACAGGACACTCCACATCTAGGCAAGTGATTTGTGCCACGTGACTGGCTATTCTGCAGTGGTTTATTTCAGCACCTCGTAACACACACTGCCTTCTCATTTTTCAGCATCCGGGAAGCAGCATGTTATCGACTGCCATTTTGGATGTACACTTGAAATGCCATCAAAACTAACTGTAAACTCCTTGGAGATAAGGGGTGTTTCTTATTTCTAATGCACTCTCCAAAGTGCTTAGTCTGATACTTGTCATACAGAAGAGAGCACTCAATAAATACTACATAATTGTTTGATTACATACTGTACTTCTCTCTGAGGAGGTAGAAGCCAAGGAACTGAGAGGGTTGTTTGGATGGAGGAATCACCACTAAGCATCTTCTGAGACTGAGCATCAGGCCATAGAGTGTATCTCTATGATACAACCAGTGGAAACCACCCCTTCTTGGAATAGTGTAGGTTTGTTAGTTGAGATTGCAGGTATGGTGGTTTATGAATGGAGGGAGAGACAGTCATGGGTGAATCTGAATCCTCACCAGCATCCTCCTCATCTTGTTTCACATTAGTCGGCAGTTAATTGGAGCAGGGAAAAGATGCATGGAGTACATGATTTAGTGGTGAGGAATGAAGTTGTTGTGGGGACACTAGATTTTGCTCACTTAAATGATTGGGCTAGCAGATGGAAAATGTAAACTCTTGTATTGAAATTTTGTGGCAAATGTAACTCTTGTGTTGAAATTTTTTTCCCCACCCACCCTGTCAAATCATTTTCAGCAAATAGCTGAACTAGCAAACATGTGTTAAATGAAACAAAAATCAAGCATACTAATGTGTAAAAGACTTGAGGGTTATTGTCAAAAATTTAGACAAACTCTCATCTCCATACTTAGCAGCAAAAACACTAGGACAATTTTGGGTTACTATGGCAATGAGAGATACAAACACCAGACTGTATTGGGGTATAAGGCATGAGTTAGACCCTATCTGGAAAAAAAAGCCTCTTGGCTGAGGAAGACTATTCCTGTAGGTCAGTGAAGATGATCGTCTGTGACCTGATCAAAGGTCCCATCATCTCCAAGAGCCTTTTCCCAGTTAATCCCTCTTTTTCCCTGGCTCACTTTCCCTTCTGCATCATCTATGCACTTGTGTCTAACTTTTGAACAATTTATATTTACCCCACCCTCAACCCCACAGCACTTATGTACACATCTTTAAATCATAGATTATGAATTGCTTATTCATATTAATGTCTTTCTTCCCCCTCTAGACCGTAAGCTTGTTATGGGCCGGGAACATGTCTGCTAATTCTCTTTTACTCTCTCTCAAGCACATAGTAAGTGTTCAATAGTACCACTTTTTGACTGACTGTTGGAGATATCAAAGATATGTTAAAGATTATGGGCTCATTCCCCTGGAGTTGATTATGAATTTCTGTGAAATTCATAGGCAGAGGAATAAGTCAGTTTTTAAGTAGTATGGGCTGGTGGAAATTGAGTGGAAACTGGTAAGCAGGTAGACAACTGATCTATTTAATAGGCTGGTGAAATTCAGACTAATTCAAAGCATCTATGACCTATGCAAAGCACAATATTAGTCCAATTTACCAATCATTCTTCAAAATCAAATGTTAGAAAGGGTTGAGGAGAAGGTAAGTGAATTAGAACCAATAGGGTACTGGCCTTGACTATAGAACATAGGTCTACTTTTGCAGCCCAGTAAGTATTTTAGTGTAGAGATTTATTTTCATTTCAGGTAGCATAGCAATAAATTAAATTCAGTAGCAACTTATTTTAAGCATTTAGTCAAAGTTAGGGGTAATTATGATTCAAATTAAAGGACTCTACCAGGATTCATGTGTCAGGTGGGGTCAGAGAATTGGAATCTTTTTGCCTTCTAAATCTTTTAAACAGAATAAGCTTTTCCTAGCTCTTTAGACTTCCACTGGTTCTTAATTACAGACTTCCACCACTGGCTTAATATCAGTAGATTTCAAAGTTCTCTATAACTATCACTTTATTCTGACAGATGTGCAATTTTGTAAGAACAGTGAATTTTTAACTGAATCCTTTACTTGTTTTTGCAAGAAGAATTTCATCACAGGAAGTTGATACATTTTCAAAACAGTGGGTAGAAAGTGGACTGGTAACCAGAGACCTGTGTATTCATTGATTATCAGTAGATTTCTGGACAAATTTTGCCGGGTTGTTTTGGCATGCATCATATGGGAAGATTGTATTGACCCTTGGGGATGTACATCAGGGCCAGTTTTTTCCTTTTCATTCCAATAAACTCCTGATCTCGACCATCCTTATTTTCCAAAAAGATTCATTAAGCACATGGCACATAGGGTTGAAATACTTAGTCACTGAACTCTGCTCTCCTAGAACTCATGGTCTGAGATTGATTGGGAGGAAATTTCACAGTGATGAGAGTTCAAGAATTTCAAAATAGTTTTCATTTTTGTTGATTAAAATTTTCAGCTTGATATGGTTTTTTCCCTGTTTTTTCTTCTTTAAATTTGTGGTGAGTGGAGGAAAGTAGGAGTGGAGTGAGGAAAGATAAGGAAAGGTGCATATCAAAATCATGGTTTCAATGACATTTCATTTTACTGCAATAATCGAATGTGGAAGCTTCCAATTTTTGGAAAACTAAGGCTCTGCTCCCTTCCATCCTCCCTGCTGAGACTGGCTGGCAAGAGATATAGTTTCAAGCCTCAGTAGAAATGAGATTCTTTTTAATTCTTTAGTTTCTAGCCCATTAAATGCTGGAAATGGTTGGGACTAAGCATGATCTCTCCCATGCATAGCACTTTTGTACATATCAGATTTACATGCTCTAATACCTATCTACATATTTTATGTACATATTCATCTTCCCCCCCACCCCCCAGACATTCTTGCATCTGTAGTTGATTTGTGTTTGTCTCCCTTGATAGTGGCAAGTTACTTAACTTCTCTGTGCCTCAGTTACCTCATCTGTAAAATGGGGATTAAGACTGTTAGCCTCACGTGGGACAACCTGATTACCCTGTATCTACCCCAGCGCTTAGAGCGGTGTTGTGCACATAGTAAGCGCTTAACAAATACCAACATTATTATTATAGACCAAAAGCTCCGGGGAGGCAGATCTTGGATCTTCTAGCTCCTGCCCTCCGTCTTGGACTCTGAACCTTCTATGGGACAGGTATTGTGTTCAATCTGATTACATCGAATCTGTCCCAGAATTTAGTATAGTGTTTTGGTGTACTAGTAAGCATTTCATAAGTAATGTAATTATGTTGTACTTGTAATCACCCAAGCTCTTACTACAATGCTCTGCTTATACTAAGGGCTCAAGAATAACCATGGCTTGAAAATGAATCAAACATTTATTGAATGTACACTGCGTGCAGAGCCTTGCACTAAGCTATTGGGAGAATACAGTATAAAAGAGTTGGTAGGTGTGTTCCCTGTCCAGAATGAGCTATCAACAGACCATCTTCCATTTCAGCAGAAAAGAAATTTAATCTGGAAAGTGCATAGTCCCACCTGCTCTAATATGGCATAGTTGGATTTTATTTAATACTGGGGATGGGGAAGGGTGTTTGAATATTCCTGTAAATGGCCAGTTGTCATTTCTGATTGGAGCAGTTACCCCGAAGTGGCTATGGGGTTTGTCCAAGTGATCACTGCTAACCTGTTGGGCCTCCCCAGCCCACCCCCAGCTTGCAGAACACTCTGAAGATGCAGTCAGGGCTGGGGCTTTGGACTGGTGCAGGTCTGTCGGCTGAATGAGGACATCCCTCCTCCACCACCCACTTGGAATGGATTAGAATAAGAACTGTGAGAATTTATAGTGGGTGGATGGGCAGTTTCTAGTTTGAGGAACTAGGTTTGGCTTTAGACACTGATTGAGTGAGCCCCTTGCAACTTCAGAGGGGATTTACTCTCTGCTCTTCTGCTGCTCACCTCCTCACAGGCCCCCGTTCGTGCCTGTCCCGCCGTTGAACCCTGGCCCATGTCCTGCCGCTGTCCTGGTAGGCCCTCCCTCCTCACATATGCCAAACTAACTCTCCTCCCCTCTTCAAAGTCTTACTGAGAGCTCACTTCCAGGAGGCCTTCCCAGACTGAGCCCCCCTTTCCCTCTGCTCCTCCCCTCCCCATTCCCTCCCTCCTGCCCTCTGCTCTTCCCCCTTCCTCTCCCCTCAGCACAGTGCATATTTGTATATATTATTTATTACTCTATTTGAACGATGTGTATATATATATGATTCTATTTATATTGATGATATCTACGCCAGAGTACTTGTTTTGTTTCATTCTGTTTTGCTTTGCTGTCCATCTCCCCCTTTTGGACTGTGAGCCCGTTATTGGGCAGGGATTGTCTCTATCTGTTCCCGAATTGTACATTACAAGTGTTTAGTCCAGTGCTCTGCACATAGTAAGCGCTCAATAAATACTATTGAATGAATGAATGATTGGTGGGGTGGGGGAGAGATGGCAGTGGTGACTAAAAATGTAAATGTGGCCAATCTGAATTGTCTTTGAAGCAAGGTTGGGGGCAGGAGTTTATACAAAATAGTATGGCCTGGTTACTTAGAGCAGCCAGATGTCTGAACCCTGGACAGACAGGAGGCTCTCAGGAAACTTGACACTAGTGATTGACCTGCAGGGACCTTCCCATGGCTTAGGATGTTTCCCTATAACTTTTGCAACTTGGAAGAATGAGCAGTATTAAGGGAATGCTGGGGGGACTGGCAACCGTCAAGCAGCCATTGGAGAGAGCCTGGGGGGTAGTGGGGTTAGAGGGAGAAGAATGAGAGGAAGAGTCTAAAAATATGGGGTGAGAGAGCTCTGAGCTGAATCTTTTGGGGGAGAGAACAATTTAAAAGTGAGCCAAAGGTCTTTCTTCAGGGAGGAAGACCATTGGATTATTCTGTCCCCAGGCAACCATCACTGGTATTTTCGAGAAGCATAATGGCCTAGAGAGTGCAAGGATCCGGGCTCCAGCTCAGGCCTGGGAGTGCAAGGACCCGGGCTCTAATCCTGGCTCCACTACTTATGTCACCTTCGGCAAGTCACTTAACTTCTCTGCGCCCCAGGTACCTCTTATGTAAAATGGGAATCAACTACCTGTTCTACTTCCCTCTTAGACTTTGAAACGCATGTGGGACAGGGACTATATCTGGCATGATTATCTTTCATCTATCCCAGCACTTAGTACAGTATTTGCCTCATAATATGGGCATAAATACTGATTATTATTTATCATTTTTAAAGGGACCAGGTTAGGTGCGTGTATCTGCTGTAAACACCCCATTGTCATAGCTCTCTGGTTCCCTCAAACATCTGTTTTACTGGGTAGGACTGGACAGTGCTCTGGTGGTATTTTACTTTTGAATTATTGCTTCCATAATAATAATTGTGATATTTAAGTGCTTACTGTGTGTAAGCACTGTTCTAAGCACTGGGGTGGATACAGAGTATCCTGGGTAGGGGTAGGGGTAGAGGTAGTTGTTTCACAGGAACGTTAGGCTTTGCTTTTTTATTATATTTGTCCAGTGCTTACTACGTATCAAGCGCTGTTTTAAGATCTGGAGTAGATACAAGTTAATGAGGTCAGATGCAGTCCCTGTCCCACAAGGGGCTCACAGTCTAAGAACATTCTGAATCCTCATTTTACAGTTGTTAACTGAGGCACAGAGAAGATGGGTAGGGATTGTCTCTATTCGGTGCCTAATTGTACTTTCCAACCACTTAGTACAGTGCTGTCCACACGGTAAGTGCTCAATAAATACAACTGAATGAATAAGTGAATGAATGTGCTGTGCCTAAAGTCACTCAGCAGGCAGGTGGGTGCAGCAGGATTACTACCCAGATCATCTGGCTCCTAGGCCAGTGTTCTCTCCACTAGGCTGCACTGCTTCATTATTTGTAGTTTCACAGGAGGAGAGAGAAAGGTGGGAAATGGGAGGCTGGATTCAACACTGCTGATGGGCACTAATTATGACAGTGTGTCATCACTGTAGCATGCAAAGCACATAGGTAAATCCATAAAACTGGGCTAATTTAATGAAGAGGAGATTTTCTTCTTACCCTAATTCATTTGGTTTGAAGAATAGGAGATTAAAAAAAAAAACTTTATGAACCACCAAATTATAGGGTATTCTTAATAATAATAATGTTTGTTAAATGCACTTATGTTCTGGACACTACTACATTCTGCGTTTGGATACAAGCAAATTGGGTTGGACACAGTCTCTGTCCGTTATGGGGCTTACAGTCTTGATCCCTACTTAACAGATGAGCTAACTGAGTCCCAGAGACGTTAAGTGACTTGCCCAAGGCTACACAGCAGACTTGTGGCAGAGCTGAGATTAGAACCCATGACCTAACTCCCAACCCCGTGTTCTATCCACTACACCATGCTGATATTGTTGGATAGAGACATTTCTGTCTTCTATAAAAGGTTTGGAAGCTGCCGTTGAGTAATATCAATTTGACTGTGGATGCTTAGGTGCTTTTTCCAGGAATGACAATTTGGGGAAAAAAACATAAAGTCGACACTGGTGCCTTGACTGTAAGGCAGAGTTGTCCCTGAATTTTGAATTTTGGGGTTTTTTAGCCACTCTCCATGCTGGAAAGCCATTTAGTAACCCTCAGCCACAATACTCAGTGTGATAGAATACTTGGCTAGACTAAGGATTGGGAACGCTTCATGGTTGGGAAACTTTTCAACATCTCTGGTTTCAGTTTGATTTATCTTCTCTTGGTCTGAAGGATTTGGCATGATGCTTTCCACCATTCTACTCTCTGTGTGAATTGGCATCTGCAGTGGAGAATTCTGGAGCCGTCTTTTAGAAGAGTAAGCTTAAAGGCAATGAATGTGTGAGAAGGGACTGGAGTAAGTTTCTCGCGGATGTTGCCTCGAATCTGACTTGCTAAGAGCCCTGAATTGGCAGTATCTTTCTTTGGGTGACGGAAGTACAATAAACTTTCACACGGAACTTACTAAAACTTGTAGCTAGATAACTTTTGTGTGTTTGAAAAGTGGTTCTATGCGGCACCTTCTTCCTCAAATGATGAAATATCTCAAAGGAAGGAAGATTGAAAATGATTTGAGTAGCCTCTTTTGTGTTAGGTGCTTAAAGTAGGTGATTAGAAGAAATAAATAAGGCTGCTTCAGGTGAGGTCAGTGTTCATACTTTCTACCCCATTACTGTCATTGGTGACTGTTTTGTTGTGGATATGTCATATGAATGTCTGCTTTGGTTTTGAAGGATTCTTCTGCTTGTAACTGCAGCATGGCCTCGTAAAAAGAGCACAGGACTTGGGGGTGAGGAGACCTGGATTCTAATCTCAGTTCTGTCCCTTAATGGTATGGAACCTATGACAAGCCACTTAACTTATTTGGGTCTCAGTTTCCTCATATGTACAGTGGGGCTTCAGTACCTATTCTCCCTTCTCTCCCTTCTCTCTGACCTCCCTTCCTCCTCTCTTGCCCCGCTCCAGTCTATTCTTCACTCCGCTGCCCGGCTCATCTTCCCGCAGAAACGATCTGGGCATGTCACTCCCCTTCTTAAACAACTCCAGTGGTTGCCTATCAACCTCCGCTCCAAACAAAAACTCCTCACTCTAGGCTTCGAGGCTCTACATCACCTTGCCCCTTCCTACCTCTCCTCCCTTCTCTCTTTCTACCGCCCACCCCGCACGCTCCGCTCCTCCGCCGCCCACCTCCTCGCTGTCCCTCGGTCTCGCCTATCCCGCCGTCGACCCCCGGGCCGCGTCCTCCCGCGGTCCCGGAACGCCCTCCCTCCTCACCTCCGCCAAACTGATTCTCTTCCCCTCTTCAAAACCCTACTTAAAACTCACCTCCTCCGAGAGGCCTTCCCAGACTGAGCTCCTCTTCTCCCTCTACTCCCTCTGCCACCCCCGCTTTACCTCTCCGCAGCTAAACCCTCTTTTTCCCCTTTTCCCTCTGCTCCTCCATCTCTCCCTTCCCTTCCCTACAGCACTGTACTCGTCCGCTCAACTGTATATATTTCCATTGCCCTATTTATTTTGTTAATGAACTGTACATCGCCTTGATTCTATTTAGTTGCCATTATTTTTACAAGATGTTCTTCCCCTTGACTCTTATTTATTGCCATTGTTCTCATCTGTCCATCTCCCCCGATTAGACCGTAAGCCCGTCAAATGGCAGGGACTGTCTCTATCTGTTGCCAACTTGTTCATCCCAAGCGCTTAGTACAGTGCTCTGCACATAGTAAGCGCTCAATAAATACTATTGAATGAATGAATGAATGAATGAATTCTCCTCAGTCGGGAAATCACAAGTGGGACAGGGACTGTGTCTTATCTACTTGTATCGTTTCTACCCTGCACTTAGCACAGTGCTAGGCATGCACTTAATAATTATTATTTTTATTAAATTTCTGAACGTTTGTTCAGAATAATATTATTTAAATGAAATCATTTTTTATCAGTCACTGCACAGCAAAATTGAATCTCAAACAGAACAGGTTAATTCCTCAGGTGTTAGGAAGAGTTTCTGAGTGAGGGGAAGGAGAAATCTCAGAGAAAGGTAATAATACTGGTGATAATTGTGGTGTTTGTTTAAGCACTTGTTATATGCCACTGTACTCTAGTGCTGGGGTAGATCCAAGATATTCAGTCTGGGCAGTGTCCCTGTCTCCCTTGGAGCTCAGAGTCTATGTAGGAGAGAGAACTGGTATTGACAATCTATGAGATGTGGTAAAGAGGTGGACTCACCTTCACAACGTCACCAAGATCTGCCCTTTCCTCTCCATCCAAACCGCTACCACGTTAGTACAGTCACTCATCCTATCCCACTTATATTCCGGCATCAGCCTCCTTTCTGACCTCCCAACCTCCTGCCTCTCCCCACTCTAGTCAATACTTCACTCCGCTGCCCGGATTATCTTTCTACAGAAATGTTCAGAGCATGTCACCCCCATCTTCAAAAATCTCCAGTGGTTGCCTGTCCACCTTCATATCAAACAACAACTCTTCACTGTTGGCTTTAAAGATCTCCATCACTTTGCCCCCTCCTACCTCATCTCCTTTCTCTCCTTCTACATCCCAGCCCGCACACTCTGCTCTTCTGGTGCCATCCCCTCCTCCTCCATACCTTATCTCACCTTGGCTTCACGGACTCTGTCCTCTCCTGGTTCTCCTCTTACCTCTCTGGCCGATCATTCTCGGTCTCCTAAGCTGGAGCCTCCTCCCCCTCCCATCCTTTAACTGTTGGAGTTCCTCAAGGGTCAGTTCTTGGCCCTCTTCTGTTCTCCATTTACACTCACTCCCTCGGTGAACTCATCCGCTCTCACGGCCTTGACTACCATCTCTACGCGGATGACACGCAGATCTACATCTCCGCCCCTGTCCTCTGCCCCTCCCTTCAGGCTCGCATCTCCTCCTGCCTCCGGGACGTCTCCACCTGGATGTCGGCCCGCCACCTAAAACTCAACATGAGCAAGACTGAGCTCCTCATCTTCCCTCCCAAGCCCGGTCCGCTCCCAGACTTCTCCATCACCGTGGATGGCACGACCATCCTTCCCGTCCCGCAGGCCCGCAATCTCGGTGTCATCCTTGACTCGTCCCTCTCGTTCACCCCACACATCCTATCCGTTACCGAGACCTGCCGGTTTCACCTCTACAATATCGCCAAGATCCGCCCTTTCCTCTCCACCCAGACGGCTACCTTACTATTACGGGCTCTCGTTATATCCCGGCTAGACTACTGTGTCAGCCTTCTCTCTGACCTCCCTTCCTCCTCTCTCGCCCCGCTCCGGTTTATTCTTCACTCTGCTGCCCGGCTCATCTTCCTGCAGAAACGATCTGGGCATGTCACTCCCCTTCTTAAACAACTCCAGTGGTTGCCTATCGACCTCCGCTCCAAACAAAAACTCCTCACTCTAGGCTTCAAGGCTCTCCATCACCTTGCCCCTTCCTACCTCTCCTCCCTTCTCTCTTTCTACCGCCCACCCCACACGCTCCGCTCCTCTGCCGCCCACCTCCTCGCCGTCCCTCGGTCTCGCCTATCCCGCCGTCGACCCCTGGGTCACGTCCTCCCGCGGCCCTGGAACGCCCTCCCTCCTCACCTCCGCCAAACTGATTCTCTTTCCCTCTTCAAAACCTTACTTAAAAATCACCTCCTCCAAGAGGCGTTCCCAGACTGAGCTCCTCTTCCCCCTCTACTCCCTCTGCCATCCCCCCTTTACCTCTCCGCAGCTAAAGCCTCATTTTCCCCTTTTCCCTCTGCTCCTCCACCTCTCCCTTCCCCTCCCCACAGCACTGTACCCGTCCGCTCAACTGTATATATTTTCGTTACCCTATTTATTTTGTTAATGAATTGTACATCGCCTTGATTCTATTTATTTGCCATTGTTTTTACGAGATGTTCTTCCCCTTGATGCTGTTTAGTGCCATTGTTCTTGTCTGTCCGTCTCCCCCGATTAGACTGTAAGCCCGTCAAACGGCAGGGACTGTCTCTATCTGTTGCCGACTTGTTCATCCCAAGCGCTTAGTACAGTGCTCTGCACATAGTAAGCGCTCAATAAATACTATTGAATGAACTATGCCTCGCTCTCACCTATCTCACCGCTGACTCCTGGCCCATGTCCTACCCCAGGCCAGGAATGCCCTCTCTCCTCAAATCCGCCAATCACTTTCCACACCTGCCTTCAAAACCTTATTGAAGGTGCACCTCCTCCAAGAGGCCTTCTCAGACTAAGCCCCACTTTTTCTCAGCTCCCACTCCCTTCTGCGTCACCCTGACTTGCTCCCTTTGCTCTTCAGTGGAAAGAGCGCGGGCTTGGGAGTTGGAGGTCATGGGTTCTAATTCTGGCTCCACCGCTAGTCAGCTGTGTGACCTTGGGCAAGTCACTTAACTTCTCTGTGCCTCAGTTACCTCATCTGTCAAATGGGGATTAAAACTGTGAGCCTCATGTGGGACAACCTGATCACCTTGTATCCCCCAGTGCTTAGAACAGTGCTTTGCACATAGTAAGCGCTTAACAAATACCACAATTTATTTTATTTTCCCTGCACCACAGCATTTAATTATATGTATAAATCTCTAATTTTATTTATTTATATTTATGCCTGTTGTATTGATGTCTGTCTCCCCTTCCTCTAGACTGTGAGCCACTGTGGGCATGGATTGCCTCTCTTTATTGTGGTATTGTAGTTTCCAAACACCTAGTATAGTGCTCTGCACAAAGTAAGTGCTCAATATAAACGATTAAATGGAATGAATGTGAATGACTCTGCTGACTGTTCTTTCTCTTCTCCGTAGTCTTTCATTTCCTCTTGCCTTCAAGACATCTCTACTTGGATGTCCTGCCAACAACGCAAACTTAATGTGTTCAAAACAGAACTCCTCCTCTTCCCACCCAGACCCTGTCATCCTCCTGAGTTTGCTCTTAATGTAGACAGCTCCACTAACTTCCATGTCTCACAACCCTTAGTGAAATAAGCCCTTGACTTATTTCTCTCATTCAACCCACATATTTATTCTGTCACCAAATTCTGTTGGTTCAATAATAATGATAATACTTATGGTATTTTTTTTAAGTGCTTACTCTGTGCCAAGTACTGTTCTCAGCTCAGTAATCTAAGCTAATCAGGTTGGACACAGTTTCTGTCTCATGTGGCCTATGGTCTTAATCCCCATTTTACAGATAAGGGAACTGAGGCTTGGAGAAGTTAAGCGACTTGCCCAAGGTTACACAGCAGACAAGTAGCAGAGGCAGGATTAGAACCTTTTGCCTCCCAGGCCGGTGCTCTGTGCATTAAGCCATGCTGCAATTTGCCAATTCCTCTCCATCCAAACTGCTACCACATTAATCCGCCATGATTACTGCCTCAGCCTCCTTTCTGACCTCCCAGTCTCCTATCTTTCCTCACTCCAGTGCATGCTTCACTGAGCTGCGGGGATCATTTTTCTACAAAACCATTCAGTCCAAATTTCCCCACTCCTCAAAAACTTCCAGTAGTTGCCCATCCACCTCTGCATCAAATAGAATCTCCCTACAATGGCTTTAAAGCATTGGATCACCTTGCCCCCTCCTACCTTACCTCATGCCTTAATAGAGCACAGGCCTGAGAGTCATACGGTCATGGGTTCTAATGCTGGCTCTGCCACATGTCTGCTTTGTCACTTTGGACAAGTCACTTCACTACTCTGGGCCTCAATTGCCTAATCTGTAAAATGGGGATTAAGAGCTTGAGCCCTATGTGGGACAGCGACTGTGTCCAGCCTTACTAACTTGTATATGCCCTAGTGCTTAGAACAGTGCTTGGCACATAGTAAGTGCTTAACAAGTACCATAATTATTATTATTATTACTACAGCTCATCCCCCCCCCCCCCCCCCACTTCACTCCTCTGTTGCCAACCTATGCATTGTACTTGATTTTGTCTATTTTACCACCAACCCCTCGCTCACATCTTGCCTCGACCTGGAATGCCCTCCTCCTTTATATCTGACAGACAATCATTCTACCCACCTTCAAAGCCCTATTAAAAGCACATCTCCAAGAGGCCTTCCTTGACTAAGCCCTCATTTCCTTTTCTCCCACTCCCTCCTGTTTTGCCTTTTGCAATTGAATTTGCACTATTTAGTCACCCTTTCCACAATACTTACGTACATATCTGTAATTTATTTTTATTAATGTCTGTCATAGCTTCTGCTCATGTAGGCAGGGAATGTGTCTACCAATTCTGTTATTGGATTTTTCCAATCACTTAGTATAGTGCTCTGCCCCCAGTAAGTGCTCAATAAATATGATTGATTGCTCCTTCTCTACTTCTACCCCACCTCCTGTTCCTTACCACCATTAATGTACGCAATCATACTTTTCCGTGCTTTTATTTTAAGACAGAGGTGGAAATGATGGGGGTTGCAACATACATTATTTGACAAGAGCCAGAATTTTCCAGAGGAGTTCAATATCAACTCCATCTCTATTGAAAATGAAACAGAGGATTTCTGTCCAGATGCATTAGGTGAGATTGAACACATGTGCTTGAGTAATAATAATAGTACTTGAGGTATTTACTTGCTTACATGTACTAAGTACCAGGGTAGGTACAAGATAAGTTGAATGCAGTTCCTGACCCACCTTGGGCTCACCTAGGGAAAACAGGTATTGAATCCCCATTTTACAGAATCTGAGGCTCAAAGAAGGTAAATGATTTACCCTAAATCACAGAACAGGTAAGTGGCAGATCTGGGATTAGAATTCAGGTCTTCTGACTCTCAGGTCAGTGCTGTTCCTCAGTAAACCAGTGGTATTTTTTGAGCACTTACTGTGTGCAGAGCACTGTACACAGCACCTGGGAGAGTACAGTGCAACAGAGTCGGTATTCTCATTCCCTGCCCACAGTGAGCTAATCCACCCTGCTTCTATAATAGCTCTCACAATTTTTATGAAATATTTGAGAAACTTCACTTTTGAAACCTTGCCTAAACTAGTGTGTGTTTCTCCAAAATGAATCTAGCAAAGAGATTTGGATTTGGCGATGTAAAGGGGACAGTCTGGCTGAGTGGAAGACAGATGGAAACTCACCAGGCATATTTCCCTATGACTGGATCATTTTGGTATAAAGTGGTCTTAATGCAGTTGTTATTGAGAAAATTAGAAATCCTCACTGAAAACATAAAATGATTTTTGCTTTCTAGGGTCTAATTCACCTTACCTTGTTATGTTTATCTTTCCTGTAAGAACAGAGCAGGATGTTCTGCAGTTGAAGGTCACTGGGAAAAGGGAATTTTGAACTGGAAGAGACTCCTAAAGTGGAGATAATGTTGTACATCTGAACTTGAACTTAAAGTAATCTCGGTAGCCAGGATTTAATATTTAAAGGTCCTACTGAAGTTGAAAATTGACAAATCAATTTTGGTGTCAAGGTTATTACTTTTTAGTTTTCCAAGTGCCAGCCAGCTATTGAAGCAAAAAAAGTTATGTAGTCCACCTGCGCAGTTGATGTCCCAGTCCATTTCATAACCTAAAGTCAATTAATTAATGAAGGATGTACCTTTTAAGTATCCCAGGAAAGATATTAAATATTAAAACTAATCAGGATTTGGAGAGGAAGTAACCTACTATATGGCATCATTGTAGGACTGAGATAAGATAAAAATCTTTCATCTGCAGGATTTGAGAATAGGGTCGACCATGAATTTTATAGAGGGTCAGAGTAATTCTATAGATCTTTTCTAGGGAGAGTCTTCAAAGATATTGTGAGGGAGAGAGGGTTTGGCAGCATAATTCAGCCCAAAATTAATTTATGAAGGTTACTTTGGAGAGTATGGACCATGACAGAGACCCCTGAATTCTACTTTGCCCTTCAGGGGTGCAGGTGAAGAGAGGGATCTAGAAGGGCTATTTTGCAAATTAATGAGTTGTCTGCAAGTTTTGAAAGCTTCTTGAAAGACATACTGTGTAAAGACAAGGGTGTGTGTGTGTGTGTGCACATGTGCATATATATGTGCTTGCGTGTATATATGTATATACACACATATATAAATATATTTGATCATATATTCTCAATAAGGGACAAACATGTGGGCTCAGGAAATCTGAACATTTGTTGACTCTGAAAATGATTGCCAGCCCGCTAAAAGTGGCTCATTTGAATTCTACTCTTTGCTTTTGCTTGTCAATTTCAGCTGCTGCACAGAAGAATGATTAGTCTTTTATCTTCAGCCAGTTATTATTTCTCATCCACCAGTGCTAAATTCTCTTGCAGAGAATAGAATCTTGAAACTAAATATTCATTCTCTCACTCTCTCTCTCACTCACTCATACACTCCTGTGTCAGCACAATATCTGAAAGCTTATTGATTTAGGTGTGTATAATTAGCAAATTGAGGTCTCAAAATTGATCTTCCACCCCAAGCCTATTTTTCATAGTCTTGCACTATCTATCAATCAATCAGTCAGGGGTATTTATTGAGGACTGACTGTGTGCAGAGCTCTGTACTAAGCATTTGGGAAAGTACAATACAATGGAGGTGACTGACATCCCTGCCTACGAGGACGTTCCAGTCTACAGAGGGAGTTTGCGATTTACTGTATTGGATTTATATGCATAATGGTGGTTGAATGAAAAAATGATTCAAGGAATTGATTTTTTTTAAAAATTCAAATTCCAAAAATTATGAGCCTGCCTGCCTCATGCTGACTTTATCATCATTTCCCCTCTCTCCCCACCATCCCCTCTCCATACTACCTTTAGAATGCAGTGATTTAGTTTGATTGCCATTTGGAAATGAATGTTTGTTGCCAAAAGGATCAAGAAGTGCTATTCTCGATTACCTTAAACAAAAAGAGAAAGGCATCAACATTATTAACTTCACTGGCATGACATTTCAGATGCGCCGTTATACAAAGAATTGTCGCTGGCTAACCAACTCCATAGCCCTTATTAAGCCTTTTCCATTCTGCAAAGGCAATAGCTCTGAAATACCAAAGTGATTGTATTAAATCCTTGACTGGCAATTTTGTGTGGGATTGGGTATTGAAATGCAGCAAAGCAAATAATGAAGGCATATGTTTACCTATAATTCTTTTTACCTTGGGAGAAGGATTAAATAGGAACAGTTTGGTTGTTGTCAAATTCTTAACAGTTGCTTTCAAGCATGAAACAGTCCCCCGGCTCTCAGAGGATTTACTTAGCAGTTTGAATAGAGAGGTCTTTACTGCTAATGGAACTGAGATGGCAGGCTTAAGCAATGGGGTGCTTTATAGCCTCTTTAGCCACTTGAGAAGATGGAACATCAAATAGCTTGGAATCGTCCCGGTCTCTACTGGTGTTTGGAAAGTTGTGCAAAGGTTGGTGAATAAATAATTTAGAAGTATAAAAGTGTTGGGATGCTAAGAGTATTGAGAGTATCTAAAAGCTTGCTTCACGGGTGGTTTAGTGACAGCAGAGACTGAAGTTTTTACCTGAGCTTTGCCACTAGCGAATACTTACTGATGATGATATTTTGTTGCGTGTATTTTTATAATTCTCACTTGGGATTGACTGAGCTTTGTTAAAGAAACATTTCACTGGGGACTCCAATACCGAATATTGCTATTCATAAAAAAGAATATTTTATCATCTGTGCAGATGGCTGGCAATTACTGGGGTTTTTTAGTGTTCATAAAATAGAAAAGTGGTGATTACTTAGCATAACAAGTAACTGTTTAATTTCCTATGTTTTTAATGCTAGGCTGGCCATATGTCCTGATTTAGTTGGGACACTCCTTATTTTCATGAGCCACCTTGGAAAATTTCATTAAAAAATTCAAATACCTCCAAATTGTACTGATTCTGGTTAAATTTGCACAGGATTTGAGATGTTCTTGCTAATTTTAAATATTCGGACTTCCACATCCAGGCTGCCACATGCTTAATACATGCTCTGTGTAGCTCTCACTGCATTCTGGGACTTGAAGTATGGAAAAATCCTCTCCTTTCTTAGATTGTGAACCTCTTGAAGACCAGAGACTGTCTAATTCCCACCTGCTTATTCTTTCCCTGAGTTTAGTACAATGTTCTGCCCATAGTAGACAAGAATAAGTTTTATAACTACTAAACATTTTGAGTAGTAAATGTTTCAGTTTTACGACACATCACTTTTGGCTTACCCTTGTCTTCTGTACTTTTGTGTCTTTTAGAGTTACAGGGGTTGGGCAGTGGTGTTAGCTATGAAAACAGGTGGAAGGGGCTGGGTGATAAAGGGGGAAGGGGGCTATCTGTTCACCAGCCTGGGATGATATGTCCATTTTAATTTTAATGCAGTAAAAGCCAACCTCCCTGTCTTGAAACCTTTCCAGCTCATTGTCAATACATTAATGTAACCAAACCAAGAGGCCTGGTCCCCTCTTTGGTTTGGATATGGGTCTGGATGCTGTCATGTTTGTTTATTTCAAATTTTCTATGCCCAGTCTCCCTCCATCGCTGCTCTGGCTGCTGAGTTCTGCATCCTGGATACTGCTCTAGGCTTAGCAATAACCTGGGAGGGGAAAGCAGAACATCTTGTGCGGTGGAGGTGGGGGAGGAGTGGAGAGGAACCCTGAGAGAAATGCTCTAGGATCGTGTGAAATTTATATGCTGTTGGAAAATGGTGCCTGTGATGTCATCACATTACACTGCTTCCCCTGACTCACGCATGATTTGACATGCATCTTGTTGTCTCTTGTATAAGAGGGATAGCAGTGGCCACCTTATTAAAAACGATAATAAGTAGATCTGTCATTTATCAAGTGCTCACTATGTGCAAAACACTGTACTAAATCCTTGGGAGAATTTGGTACAAAAGAATTAGAAGACAAACATGAAAATTATGGTATTTAAGTGATTACTATGTGCCATGCAATGTACACTAAGCTATGGGGTGTATACAAAATAATCAGGATCCACAAGGGGCTCACGGTGTTAATCACCATTTTACAGCTGAGGTAACTGACACAGAGAAGTGAAGTGACTTGCCCAAGGTCATACACAAAACAAGTGGCAGAGCTGGGATTGGAACCCAAGTATTTCTGACTCCAGGGCTATGCTCTTTCCAGTCAGTCAATCAATCATATTTATTGAGCATTTACTGTGTGCAAAGCACTGTACTAAGCACTTGGGAGAGAGAAATATAGCAATAAAACAGCACATTCCCTCCCCACAAGGAGCTTAGACGGGGAGACAGACATTAATATAAATAAATTACAGATATGTACATAAGTGGTGTGGTGCTGGGGGGAGGTGGGGAAGGTTAATAAAGGGAGCAGGTCAGGGCGATCCAGAAGGGAGTGGAAGAAAAGGAAATGAGAGCCTAGAGAAGGCCTGTTGGGGAAATTGTGCCTTCAGTAAGTCTTTGAAGAGGGGGAGAGTTATTGTTTATTGTGTATGGAGAAGGAGATCCAGGCCAGAGGCAGAACATGGATGAGAGGTTGGCGTTCAGATTGAAGTACAGTGGGTAGATTGGCATTAGGGGAACAAAGTGTGGTAGCTGGGTTGTAGTAGGAGAGTAATGAGATAAGGTGGTAGGGGGCAAGGTGACTCTTCAAAGCTGATATAAAGAGTTTCTGTTTGCAGAAGTGGATGGAACTTATTGAGGAAGGGGGAAACGTGGACTGAATGGTTTTGTTGCAAAATGATCTGTGCAGCCAAATGACGTATCAACTAGAAGGAGGATAGACAGGCGGCAGGGAAGTCAGCAAAGAGGCTGATATAGTAATCCAAGTGGTATCGGATAAGTGCTTGGATTAACATGGTAACAGTTAGAATAGAGCATGGCCTAATCACACTGCTTCTCTTGCCCAAGGTGGCAGATCACTTATGTGGTGGAGCCGTGAAGAGAACCCGGGTCCTCCGAATCCCAGGCCTGTGTTCTTTTCACTAGGCTACGTTGCTTCAGTTTACCTTAAGTGTAACTGAAGCAAGACATGCATTCACTATATAACAGTCCCATGTTAGGTAGCAAAATCACAGGCCTAAGAGAAGGACAAAGCCCCCCTCCAGAGTTGTTAGGAGTATTCTTGGAGGAAGACATCTTTTCTGCCCATAGTGAAAAAGCTTAATTTCCCACTGGGGTTGGAGTTGCTTCTTCCTGAGAGCAGACCCAAGATAAGTCAGGTAGTTAGAGCTTCCTGTTGGTTGTGAAGTGCTACCTGCTTGTTTCTCTGAGACTCAGCTGAAAGAGAGCTTCATGTGATAAATGTATTCTCTTCTACCTATGATATACCTGGGTTGAAAAGGAAGCTAGAGTGGTTAATTTGGTCATTATCTTAGACTAAATTCTATCTCCCAGCCTTTTCCTAACCTAGCACATGTCCTTGGGAATGTGATTGACTTTGGTTAATCAAATCTCACCATAGCTCTGACAGTCTTAAAGTTGAGTGACTGTAAATATTTCCTTGCAAGCTTTGAAAGGGTATTTTCTATAGTGAGATCTTCCCATTTGTGGTATTGGGAGTCAGGTTCAGCAGTGCTCACAAGTCTGCACGGAACTGGAGTTCCTACTCCCATCTCTTCCTTTAATATTCCTAAATATACTTAGTAACATAAGTGCTAAAGATATGAAAAAATACACAGATTCCCAGTGTGGTGTCCTTGTTCTGTCACTAATACAAGATGGAGGAAGTACTGGAATTCCCAAGGATCTGAATTTGGCATGTAATTATTCATTTTAAAGAGCACTGCTCATTATTTCTTAGTCCAAAGACAGGTTTTGAAAGCAACATAATTCAAAGACAAAACTGAATCATGATATCAAGTTTAAAGTAGGGAAGGTCAATATAAGCAATAGGTGTATTCACTGGATTCTCAGCCTCTGGTAGACATTAAAGATCAATCACTAAATGAATCAATTGTATTGAGGCTTACTGTCTGCAGAGCATTTTACTAAGCACTTGGGTAAGTACAATATAATGAGTTAGTAGACACATTCCCTGGCAAAAATAAGTTCACAGACTACAGGAGGATACAGACAGTAATGGAAAGAAATAAATTACAGATGTGTATATAAGTCCTATGGGGCTGAAGGTGCGGTGAGTAAAGGGTGCAAGGGCACTGCAGAAAGGAGTGGGAGAAAAGGAAATGAGGTCTTAATTGGGGAAGGCATCTTGGAGGAGGTGTGCTCTTAATAAGGCTTTGAAGGTAGGTAGAGTGATGGCTGGTCAGATATGGAGGGGGTGGGAGATCCAGGCCAGTGGCAGGATGTGTTCTAAGGGTCGGATAAGAGATCGAGTTACAGTGAGCAGGTTGGCGTTAGAGCAGCGAAGTTTGGGGCCTTAATTAATGTTGGTACTTAAGTGCTTACTATGTGCAAAGCACTGTTCCAAGCGCTGGGATAGATACAGGGGAATTAGGTTGTGCCACATGGGGCTCACAGTCTTCATCCCCATTTTAATAATAATGTTGGTTTTCGTTACTATGTGCAGAGCACTGTTCTAAGCGCTGGGGTAGATGCAGGATAATCAGGTTGTCCCATGTGAGGCTCACAGTTAATTCCCATTTTACAGATGAGGTAACTGAGGCACAGAGAAGTTAAGTGACTTGCCCATAGTCACACAGCTGAGAAGTGGCCGAGCTGGGAGTTGAACCCATGACCTCTGACTCCGAAGCCCAGGCTCTTTCCACTGAGCCACGCTGCTTCCCCGATGAGTTAACTGAGACCCAGAAAAGTTGTGATTTGCCCAAGGTCACACAGCTGACAGGTGGCGGAGCTGGGATTAGAATCCATGACCTCTGACTCCCGAGCCCGGGCTCTTTCCACTAAGCCATGCTGCTTCCTATAGGACAGCAGTGAAGTGAGGTATAAGGGAACAAGGTGATTAAGTGCTTTAAAGTCTATTGTAAGGAATTTCATTCATTCAGTCATATTTATTGAACACTTACTGTGTGTAGAGCACTGTACTAAGCGCTTGGAAATAATTTCTTTTAATGCCAAAGTAGATGGGCAAACCCTGAAGGTTCTTGAGGAATGGGGAAACATGGAATGAATGTTTTTGTAGAAAAATTATCTGGGCAGCAGAGTGTAGTATCGATAGAAGTAGGGAGAGAGAAGGAAAGATGTTGGGGAATCCAAAGATCCAGGTCTTTAATGAACAGTGCATGGCTTCTTGTTTCCTTGAGGTGGCCATGTTATACATGCTGCGAGCATGTCATACCTCTTTAGTGAGTTAGCTATTTAAGGGCACTGTCAGCAGTGTCATTTGTAACTGTAGGCATGCCTCTACCTAAACCTGAGAGTAGGGACCTGGATCTTTTAATATCCCTTTATTTCTTTTTTTTTTTTTTTTACAGTGCTCAGCGGTCTCTGGATGCATCATAATAACAGCAATAACTATAATATAATGGAGAAGGGTAGGAAAAGGTCAATCCCCTGAGACAGTGGTTAGGGTTGTCATGCGAAAAACAACATCCTCCAGTGCTGGCTCAGATTTTTAAAGACTAAATGAACAGAATCTCTGAAGACCACTTACCACACAGCAGGGTTTGGAACCGATGGTCAGGAGTTGTGACTCCAGTCTCCCTAAAATCTCCCCTGCCCCTTCTCGGTCCCTCCCCCTTCTGGCCCCCTCTTCAACTCTCTCATCCTTCCCAGCAGTATCTCTGAAAGTTCGCCTGCCTACTCTCAAAAGCCACCCCCTCCACATGTGCATCCAGCCCTATTCCTTCGCACCGTATCAAAACTCTCGCCTCCTCCCTTCTTCCCTCCCTAACAGCCATCTTCAACTGCTCACTCTCCAGTGGCTTCTTCCCCACTCCTTTCAAACATGCCTATGTTTCCTCTATCGTAATGAAACTCTCCCTTGAACCCACTGCTTCCTCAGTTTATGGCCCCTCCCTTCCCCTCCTATCATTCCTCCAAACTCTTTGAGCAAGTTGTCTACACCTGCTGTCTGAAATTCCTCTCCTCCAAATTCTCTCTTTGACCCCCTCCAATCTGGCTTCTGTCTTCTTCACTCCACAGAAACCAGGCTTTCAGAGGTCACCAATCATCTCCTTCTTTCCAAATACAATGGCCTCTACTCCATGCTAATCCTCCTGTATAGCTGTCTTTGACACTGTGGATCACCCCCTTCTCCAGGAAATGTTATCAAACCTTGGCTTCAGTGATTTTGTCCTCTCCTTGTTCTCCTCTTTTCTCTTTGGCTGTTTATTCTGTCTCCTTCGCAAGCTCCTCCTCTGCCTCCTACCCGCTAACTGTAGGGATCCCTCAAGGATCACTTCTGGGTCACCTTCTAATCTCCATCTACACCCACTCCCTTGGAGAACTCACTCACATGGCTTCAACTGCCACCTCTAAGAGGTGATACCCAAATCTACATCTCCAGCCCTGATTGCTCATTCTTTCTCTCTCTCTTTGTCTCTCTCTCCAGTCTCACAACTCCTCCTGCCCTCAAGACATTTCCACTTGGATGTCCTCTTGGCACCTCAAACTTAACATGTTCAAAACAGAGCTCCTTATCTTCCCACCCAAACTCTATCCTGCCCCTGACTTTCCCATTGCTTTGGATGGAACCACCATCCTTCTGTCTCACATGCCCGTAACCTTGGCATTATCCATGATTTCTCTCTGTCAGTCAGTCCGCGTATTTAGTCCGTCACTAAATCTTGTTGGTCCCACTTTCACAACATCGCTACAATCTTCCCTTTCCTCTCCATCCAAACTGCTACCACATTAATACACTCATCATATTCTGCCTGGATTACTGCATCAGCCTCCTTGCTGACTTCCCAGTCTCCTGTCTCTCTCCACTCCAGCCCATACTTCAGTCTTCTGCTCGGATTATTTTTCTCCAAAAACGTTCAGGACATGTCACGGCTTTCCTCAAAAAATTCCAGTGGTTGCCTGTCCAACTCCGTATCAAACAAAAACTCCTCACTATTGGCTTTAAAGCACTCCATTACCTTGCCTCCCCGTATCTTACCTCGCTTCTCTCCTTCTATAACCCATCCTGAACACTTCACTCCTCTAATGCTAACCTTCTCACTGTACCTCTATCTCACTGGTCTCTGCCGACCACTACCCCAAGTCCTACCTTTGGCTTGGAATGCCCTCCCTCCTCTAATCTGCCAATTACTCTTTCTCCCTACCCCCTTCAAAACTTTATTGAAGGCACATCTCCTCCAAGAGGCCTCCCCTGACTAAGCCCCACTTTTCCTCATACCCCACTCCCTTGTGCGTCTCCCTGACTTGCTTCCTTTAATCCTCCTCCCTCCCGGCCCCACAGCACTTCTGTACAGCACTTATGTACATATCTTTTATTTATATTGATGTCTGTCTCCACCCGCTAGACTCTAAGCTTCATTGTGAGCAGGGAAGTATATTGTACTTCCCAAGAGCATAGTACAGTGCTCTGCACACACTTAGTGCTCAGTAAATAAGATTGAATGAAGGAATGAGTGAATGAGCAGCCCCAGGGCTAGGGCAGGAAGAAGCATATCAGTTCAGATAACAAATTAGCCCTCCCTTAAAGCTTTTCTTTCTTTTTCAATAAGTATGAAGTGGAAGGAAGAGTACACTGCAGAAATTCTTATTTCTTTTGTGGAGAAGTTGTGTTGTCTAGTGGAAAGAACATGGGCCTAGGAGTCAAAGTAGTAGTAGGAGCATTAAGCATTCACTGAATTTAGAGCTCTGTACTAAACACTGGGAATGAGCACAGGTGGGAATTAGATGATGTTTGTTCTAATTCTGGCTCTGCACCTTGCCTGCTGTTGACTTTGAACAAATTGTTTATCTTGTCTGTGCCTCATTTTCCTCATCTGAAAAATGGGAATTAAATACCTGTTCTCCCCTCCTTAAACTGTGAGCCCCATATAGGATAGGGACTGTGTGCTGTATATTTGTAAGATCCCTCTAGACTGTAAACTTGTGGGGGAATGTGTCTACCAATTCTGCTATATTGTGTTTTCCAAGTGTTTAGTGCATTGCACACAATAAGCACTCAAATGTGATTGTATGTACTCCAGCACTTAGTACAGTGCTATAACATTGTAAGAACTTAACAAATGCTACAATTATTATTGTTTCTTGAAAGCCGTTTGAGACATCTCCAGCCCACATTCATAGTCTCCAAGGTATTTGGTTATGCTTATTTGGAATTTCACATTCCACTTAGAAAAAAATGGCCCGCCTTTAATGAGGGTCAGAAGCAGAAGGAATCATTTAAGCTTTTATTTCCAGTTTTTCTAAGTATGTTCCTGCAGCTGCCTTAAAGACACACAATTTGAGTTTCCTTTTAGAAGAAATGAAAAAACTGTATTTTTGTGCACCATCTTTGTTCATTTTTAATGTGCAGATGTGTATATGTTTTGATTCTCTTATATTCCTATCTTTGCTGAGTTTGGATTCTTTCCTCCAGGAAAGAAGCAAACTTTTATTCCTTAATGGCTTTTCAGCCAATCAGAATGCTGTAAGGGGAGCTTCCCTTTTAGGTGGAAGCATTTTATTTTTCAGAGGACCCAAATCTGTTTTACTTGAAATAAAAGTATAAATCATGATTTTCTTTGGAAATAACCTGAGTCAGAAAGCTATATTGTATAGGCAGTGAAAGAAGAGACAAAAGGAATCTTTAAAGTAGATTGTCCCATTGTGATCTAGAGCGTGAACGTTAATCCTAATAAAACTTTGTAAATGTAGAAGCTAAAGGTGCTGTTGTCATTTTTGTTCTGAAATATGAGATTATTGGATGAAAATTGAGTTTGAGTAAACCTCTTTTGTACGTCATACTTTCTGAGAAAACAAATGTTTTTATAGTCTTAACCAATGGGAGAAAATGCAGTATAAAAGAAGAAGCAGACACTGAGGTTAAGCACTTATATTCGAACTTGTTTTATGGATGAAAAAAGTCCAGTTGCCATATCATGACTGTAAATTGTTTCTTAGAGCCAAACTCTTGGACACGCTTCCGTTATTGAGCAAAAATAGCCTGGTTTTGATTTTGTGGCTTCTTCTTGACATTTCTCCTCCCCACTGGAATAATGTCCCTCAACCCTTAAGCCTGTCATTCATATTTTCCATTTTAGAAGTATTGTTTTATAGGTTGCTCAATAGATGTCAATTTTTTTAAAACTGGTTTGAGATCCCACTTTTTTCAGTGAACTTCAGCTTCTAAAATAGTTAAGGAATGAGACAGTCAGAGACATGTTCTCATAGAGCATGGGCCTGGGTGTCAGAAGGACCTGAGTTCTAATTCTGACTCTGCCATTTGTCTACCGTATTACCCTGGGCAAATGTAAAATGGAGATTAATACCGAGAGCCCTATGTGTGACATAAACTGTGTCCAAACTGATTGGCTTGTTTCTACTCCAGGTCAGTACAGTTTCAATTCAAATCATATTTATTGAGCCCTTTGTGCAAAGCACTGCACTAAGCTCTTGGAAAAGTGCAATATAACAATAGACACATACCCTCCCATAAGGAGCTTACAGTCTAGAATTTAGTAAGCTCTTAAATGACATAAAGTACCTATTTTATCCATAAAAACAGCAAATTGTCTTCCTGGAAATAAAACTATCGCCAGCTTCTCATTTTTTTCTCTTAGAGGTTTTTGGTTTTAGGCTTTAAGATGCAAACACAACTTTATTATTTAATAAAATCACTATAATGAAATCGAGCTGTCCTTGAATTTGATTTAAGGGTAAATTGTAAGATTGAAATGTAACCTGTTGTTAATTTTCTGATGCGTCTTTTTACAAAGCAATTAAAATTCTCCCCAAATTAGAGGCCCTAGGGATGAACTAAAAGTATCAAATATAGACCCTCCCACTTGTGAATTAGGAAGTGCAGAGTCAGGCCTGAAGTGTACAGGGACATTTTCCTTCTCTTTCATTTTCAGAATTCAGTGAAAGCAGCAATGTCTATGTTGTCGATGAAAACCTACAGATGTATATAGATTTCCTTGGTGTAGATTGGTTCATATCTTCAGCTGCTGATTTTGGTTGAGACTGACTGGGAAATAAATTCATAACTAGCTCCCTTTGTGTGTGTGTGTGTGTGTGCGTGCGCGCACACACATGTGCACACCAGAATAGAGCCTGTCAATAAATCAGTGATATTTATTAAGTGCTTACTTTGTGTAGATCACTGTTCTAGTGCTTGGGAAAGTCCAGTATACCAGACTTGGAAGATGTCAATCCTGACCACATGGAGTTTACAGTCTACATGGGGAAACTGACTTGATCTTTGTTTTGAACATTTCCCATGGTGTGCATAGATAATGAGAATCAAAGAAAAACGAGTGGAAAAAAAAACGGTTCTTGTGGAGAGCAAGGCCAATACCGACATCCAGCTAATACCTATATTAGGCATGCACAGCATCACATAGAGAAAGGATTGTTTTGATTGGATGATCACTTCTAAGTTGGGGGACTCTGGAGAACTCAGGAGGGAGGGTGAAAGGGGAAGGACCACTCTTTTTCATTGATTTTGAGGGGTGATTTTGATCCTTGGCAAAACTGTCCCAAACTTGGGAAGACCCTCACTTACCCAATTTTCAATTGATCTGGTGGGCTAGGGATTACTCCGGGTCATTGTGCACCCCAACTTCAACATGGACCCATTATAGACCGGGACATACATGCTGTGCAGACTGAGGTTTTATCTCCATCTTCTGAAAGTGGATAGGAGCATCCTTGGAATGGGTAGCATGGAACAAGTTGCTATCTACTCGTGTTTCTTTTTTCTTTTTTTATTTACTGTATTTAAGTGCTTCATATATTCCAGGCACTGTTCTAAATGCGGGTTAGATAAAAGGTAATCAGGCTGGACACAGTCCATGTGTCCATGTAATCTTGACTCCCAGACTCGTGCTCTATCCACTAGGCCATGCTGCTTCTCAAGAATCCCTCTTGATTCTTTCTGCTGTTGGGCTTCCAGAGTAAGCAGGCTTTGTGTCAGTAAGCAAGACTGGAATTTAAAGCCCCATGAGAAGCAGCATGGTCTAATGGGTTAGAGCATAGGCCTGCCTGGGCATCAGAAGAACATGGGTTTTAATTCCGCCTCTGCCGCTTTTTGCTAAGTGACCTTGGGCAAGTCACTTAACCTTTCTGTGCCTCAATTACCTCATCTGTAAAATGGGAATTAAGACGGTGAGCCTCATGTGAGACATTAACTGTATACAGTTTGATGAACTTTTGTCTACCCCAGCACTTAGTATAGTGCCTGGCACATAGTGAGCGCTTAACAAATTCCATAAAAAGAATTGTACTAGAACATTATTCGAGGTGTCTGCTGCCCAAGGTGGTTCTGCAACACTGTGGAAGGCTGGCACTATGAAATTAAAAAATAATCTACCTGCAAAGCTTGATGTAAAACCACATTAATCGAACTACAAAGACATGCAACAGAGAGAATAATCCTATAGCCACAGTGTTGTAGGATTAGAGGATTAAACAGATCATTGCCTACTTTAATTCCTGTGATTCTCCAATGGGATGAAATTACAGTTACCAGTCCATTGCTAGATTGAGTGAATATTTCCTCTGTTTCTCCTCTCCACCCTCCCTTCTAATTATAGCTGTGAATTTTCAAGTAAACTTTTAAGGGAATTTTAAGGGAATTTTTGAATTTTATAAGGATTTTTATCTGTGGCATTAATAAAGTATAGATGGATAGGGTAATTGTGTGTACATATATGAATTCAATACCTGTTCTCCATTCTACTTAGACTGGTGAGCCCTGTGTGGGACCAGTCTGTTTGACCTATTCTTCCCAGTGCTTAAAACAGAGCGTGACACAAAGTATGGCCTTAACAAAAATTATAAAAAGTAGAAGTAAAATAAAAAAATAAATTGTGGTATTTAAGCACTTACTATGTACAAAGCACTGTTCTAAGTGCTGGGGGATACAAGGTGATCAGGCTGTCCCACATGGAGCTCATAGTTTTAATCCCCATTTGACAGATGAGGTAACTGAGGCACAAAGAAGTTAAGTGACTTGCCCAAGGTCACACAGCTGACCAGCGGCAGAGCCGGGATAAGAACCCATGACCTCTGACTCCCAAGCCCGTGCTCTTTCCACTGAACCACGCTGCTTTTCTCTTCTCCCACTCCCTTCTGTGTTGCCCTGACTTGCTTCCTTTCTTCTTGCCTCCTCCCTGACAGGTGGTGGAGCTGGAATTCGAACCCATGACCTCTGACTCCCAAGCCCGTGCTCTTTCCACTGAGCCACGCTGCTTCAAATAAGCAAATCATTGTGTGTGGGATTTGAGGAGACAGCACTTTCAAATAAGCAAAGAAGCAAATCCAAATAAGCCAATCATTTGGATAATTTTGCCCCCAGAAATTCATTTTGGCCACAGTTAAATTCAGAGTGTACTTTGTGGGCATTGGGAGAGTGACTTATCCAGAGGATTTGCCCTTGTTCATCTATTTTAAATTCAAATTTTTTTATATCAGATATGCACTGATCTTAGATTCTTCAACAGGGGAATGCTCTCTTGAATAGGTTGCCTTTATTTCTACAGTAGGAAAGTTCTTGGCAAAGATTTAAACACTTAGGGATAAATGGGTGGCTTTCATATTTACAGCTGTGAAAGTCCCAACTATAACTTTTGCCACTTTTTTTTAAATGGTATTTAAGCGCTATTATGTGCCAGACACTGTACCAAGTGTCTGTAGATCCAAGCTTATCAGGTTGGACACACAGTCCCTGCCCCAGATGGGTCTCAAAGTCTTTATCCCCTCTTTATAGATGAGGCAACTGAAGCACAGAAAAGTTAAGTGACTTGCCCAAGGTCACACAACAGACAAGTGATGAAAGCAGGATTAGAATCCAGGTCATTCATATTGAGTGCTTACTGTGTGCAGAGCTCTGTACTAAGTGCTTGGGATAGTACAATACACCAATAAACAGACACCTTCCCTACCCACAATGAGCTCATGGTCTTGAGGTGGTGAGACAGACATCCATACAAATACATTACAGATATTTGCATAATTGTTATGAGGCTGGGAAGGGGGAAGAGCAAAGGGAGCTTGTCTGGATGATACAGAGTGGAGTGGGAGATGAGGAAAGGGGCGAGTTTAGTTTGGGAAGGATACTTCAGGGAGATGTGCCATCAATAAGGTTTTGAAGAGGGGGAGAATAATTGTGTGTGGGATTTGAGAGAGCGCTTTCCAGGCCAGAGGCAGGTCATGGACAAGGGGTGGCAGCGAGACGGAGGCAGAGTGAGAGGAGCAAAGAGTGGGAACTGGGTTGTAAATGGAGAGAAGTGAAGGGAGGTAGAAGAAGGAAAGGTGGTGGAGTGCTTTAAAGCCGTTGGTGAGGAGCTTTTCTTTTCATTCAGAGGTGGATGGGCAACCACTGGAGTTTTTTGAGAAGTGGGGTAAGGTGTTTTATGTTGGGAGAAAAATCATCCGGGCAGCAGAGTGAAGTGTGAACTGGAGTGGGGAGAGACAGGTGGCTGGGAGGATAGCATGAGTGATTGAATTGATGTGGTAGCAGTTTGAATGGAGAGGGAAGGATGGATTTTAGCGATGTTGTGAAGGTGGACTGACAGGTCCTTCTGACACCACTTCACTTCCACTTAACAAACAAGGTATAATAATAGTAATAATTGTAGTAATAATAATTTTGTTAATAGTGATAATAACAGCAAGTTAGTAGTATTATTATTACCACTTAACAATTTGTAGCAGCGGGTAACAGTTTGTATTAAGCACGTACTGTGTGCCACACACTGTACTTGATAGAGACAAGATAATCAAGTCCCACATGGTGCTCACAATCTAATTATTAGGGAATACCCATTTTGCAGATGAGGGAAATGAGGCATAGAGAAGTTAATTGACTTGCCCTAGGTCACACATCAGATAAAGCAGCAGAGCTGGCATTAGAACACAGGTTCTCTGACTCCCAGGCCCACCCTCCTTCCACTAGCCCACTCTATTTCCTATTTACCCAACCAGATCTAATTTACTCCACTATCTTAGAATGTAGTGTTTTGAAGCTATATCAGCTCCCCTCTAGACTGTAAGTGCCATTTTTTCTTTATTTGGTATTTGTTAGGCACTTACTGTTTGCTAGGGGTAGATAGAAGCTAAACAGGTTGGACAAAAGCCACCAGGGATGGAGGGTGAATGCACTAGAAATGAACCTTCTAAGACCTCTGATGTTTTTTCCTTCCAATAATCCACTCTGAACCTCTCATCCATGAATTAATCTAAACCCTTCTTGAACCTGTTCATACCTTCTGCCAGCATAGCTCCCTGTGATAATTAATGCCAAGTGCTAATATGAATATGGTTTTCGTTCCTCTTTACTCCCTGCAAAATTGGTTGACTTTTCCCTGATACATGAGAGACACGTCTTTCCTAAGACATTTACGTGGTACTTGACTGGGTAAATTTAATATTGAATATGTGCATGGAAGGTCATCTTTGAATGCGAAAGAAATGAGATTGATTTCTAAACAAAACCGTTCCCCCTTCCACTCCTCAGAAGCCTTCCCTGAACTCCCTGGCTATAACATTTCACATCCCATCTGATTCAGTTCTTGAAGGGAAGGAAGTTAAATGTCTTCTAGCTTCCTTAATGTCTTTTAGGATTGGTTCTTTTTCATTGTTTTCCAAGCTGGGCTTCCCATTCCACTCTCTTAAAGGCTCTCACCAAGAAACCCAGAAAAACCTTTAGTGGGAGTTGCCTTGTGCATTATTGCGAATTCCCGATTTCTAACACAGCCAAAGATTGTGTTAAAGGACATTTTCCTCCCCCTGCCCACCCCAGTGGCATGGGAGGGTCCAGGCTTTCTACTCTACTGACAGTTGGAGTTCTGTGCAAAATATGTTTTTATTTTGGCCTTGGCTAGAGTACTATTATACCCCAGATAACCATAACTTCAAACAGATTTTAGATCTCCGGGGAGGGAGAAAAAGCTGCTCTCTCTTTGCCACTATATCCCTCTTCTCCATGTCTGATCCTCTGCACTCCTCTCTGACTAGGATTCTAACTGTCTGAATGGATGTCTCTCCTGCAATTTTCTTTCACTGCCCACATTTAGCCCCCCTATTTCAACATGAGGTTGTCATTCACAATATATTTACACATATGCTTATATATACATACGCATTAATTTGTGTTTCCATTACAGACACACAAGCAAAGATGTATTGCCCCCTTTGGCGTTACAAGATCGTGATACCATTTCCCTTATCTGTACTCTTATTGTACTCTCCTAGGTGCTTAGTACAGTGCTCTGTCCACAGTAATCACTCATAAAAGTCTGTTGATTGAGCTGTAATTTCTTTTAACATTAATCCTCCCTTCTAGACTGTAAAACGTCTTGTGGGACTGTATCGTGTGTACTAACTCTGGTCTATTGTACTTGCCCAAGTGTTTAGAACAGTGCAAAGCCTCATTTCCCCTATTCCCTCTCCTCTCTGTGTCACCTTTGCACTTGTATCTGAATCTTTTAAGTGCTTGATTTTCACTGTAGCCCCACAACACTTATGAAGATAACCTTAATTTATTTTAATATCTGTTTCCCCTCTAGACTGTAAACTCCATTTTGGCAGGGACTGTACCTACTAACTCTGTTGGATTATATTCTTCCAAACACTTAGTACAGTGCTCTGCACACAGCAAGTGCTAAGTAAATACGATTGATTGATGACCTGCCATAAGATAAGGATAGTTCATAGATGACCCTGATGAAAACACTAACGTGAATGAGGAATCACAAGAATGGCATGAAAAATACTCTTCCTTAAAGTTAAGATTTTAAGAGTTTTTTGCACATACTGTCTTTTTGGGAGGGGTGGAGGGTTGTTAGGTAATGAGTTGAAAATGAAAATTAAGTGTGTCTGCATTTTCCTTCCCAATTCACTCCTGCATTTGGGATTCAGATGATAGCGAATTAGCTAGACTCTTATCTAAGATAATTATATGTGATGTTTCTTGCTCAGGTATCTAAAGTTGTACTAATGGGGTTATATAAGGGCCTGTAAAAACAAATGGATAAAGACAGGCCTGATTGAAGTTCATATTTGCTGATCTTAGAGAAATGAGGGCATTTTTCTCATCAGGTAAGTACGCAGTAATTTGACTTGCTATGATTAGAAGCAGTAATAGATTGCTTTTAGGGAGGGCCATTTAGATCATTTTTTAGCTCCTAAAACAACTCAAAATAAGACATGAGTTTGTATCCATATATCAAGGAATATTGTTTAGTACACCATCCCATGGGCATTTGCTTAGAATCATTAGTCTACTATTTTCTGCTTCAGCGTACTGTTCCAATACCATTGCTATTAATGACATACTGTATTGTGATGCATCGGAGACTAATCCCGAGTTTTAAACAAATGATTCTCCATTATCTCCTGGCCTTAGAATGTGCCGCATCAGAAATCTGATGGATTAATGAAACACTGGTACTGCTAATTGCTGACACCAGAGTATTTAGGGCATTGAGGCAATCGCTCGATTGCCAGGAAAAAAAAAACCAAAAACCAAAAAAAGCTGTGTTCATAGTTTCTCTGTGCAGAGAGTTAATCAGTCATACTGTTTACCAGAGAAAATAGAGTATATGTGTAGAGAGAGATCTTTGGAATAGTTCTTCATCACCTCCCAAATTCCCCATCACCTGCAATATCAGACCTCAAAACTATATTACCTGGAACAGTACAGAGCCAGTTTATCTAAACTAATTGGGACTGGGACTAGTGATGAAAACTTGGTCAACTGAATTGGGTTTGGCTATTGTGGGTTTGGACATGTGTCCAATAATTCTCATTCATCATAACTCCCTATGGATTATCCAAGTGAATCTGGGCTTGGGTAATGGGTTGTTCATATAATTAGTGTTTTACCATGAGGAGATTTGAACACATTGACTCTCCTGGCTGCTTTCCCCAGTGGGTTGTGGGGTTTGGAGGCAATGTGAGGAATGGAATAATGATTTAGGTATGATACCAGAAAGGGCCATAGAATTAATCGATGCTATCTATTATAGTGTGCAGAGCACTGTACTAAGTGAATGGAAGAGTATAATTCAATATAGTTAGTAAAGTTTTTCTCTGCCCTCAAATATACAGTCAATGTTTTTGACTCTTCCGACAGGATTTTCAAGTGCTCAATAGACCTACTGGTCAAACAGTCAGTTTAGTAATGATAATGGTGGTGATGATGATGATGATGGCATTTGTTAAGCGCTTACTATGTGCCAAGCAGTGTTCTAAGCACTGGGGGAGATACAAGGTGATCAGGTTGTCCCACACGAGGCTCACAGTCTTAATCCCCATTTTACAGATGAGGTAAGTGAGAAACAGAGAAGTTAAGTGACTTGCCCAAAGTCCCACAGCTGACAAGTGCCACAGCCAGGATTAGAACCCACGACCTCTGACTTCCAAGCCTGTGCTCTTTCCACTGAGCCATATGTGCCAGGCCCAATTCTAAGTGCTGGGATTTATACAAGCAGATCTAGTAGGACTACAGTCCATGTCCCACCTGGGGCTCACGGTCTCAGTCCCCATTTTACAGATGAGGTAACTGAGGCCTAGAGAAGTGAAGTGACTTGCCCAAGGTTACACAGAAGACAAGTGGTGGGGCCAGAATTAGAATTCATGACCTTCTGAGTCCCAGGCCCGTGCCTGATCCACTAACCATTTATTGTGCTCTTACTGTATGTGCAGAGCACTGCTCTAAGTGCTTGAAAGAGTTAAATGTAATAGCCATGCTCCCTGTCCTCAAAGAACTTACAAACATTTAGGTTTTGGGTATTTATGTAATGACCTCTCCATTTTGTGATTTGTGGCCAACTCAAAGTGAATGACTGGATTTCTTTCCACTGTGTTGTTTTAATAGCAGCAACGTTTATTGAGCATCCCCAACATTCCAGTGGTGAAAAATGGCTTATGCCTTGTGACATTCCACTGGGCTTTCTAGGCACTTATAACAACAGTGGGGCATAGGGAGAGCCTAATCATGGCATTTAAATCAGGAAGCCTCTAGCCCCTAAGTCTGTCCTTCATTTTCCTGTTTTTGGTTGGTCTTGGATTTTTTCCAAGAAAATACTCTGTGTCAACAGATGTAATTGACAAAATGCTACTTTCCAGGACCGTATTTCTGACTTCAATTTTACTCCAAGGAGGCTGAACCCTGGAATTTGTTGTGAGTGGTCATTCATGGGTTTGTGAAAATGGATGTTAGCAGGACACCGAAGCAGCTGCTAGATGATAGGGGCAAATGCCACCAAGGAGGTCAGAATGAACAAGGTAAAGACAGAATAATTATTACTAACAGTTGTGGTATATGTTAGCACTTCTTATATGAGCACTGAGTGGATTCAGTAGAAGCTGATTGGATGTAGTCCCTGCCCCACATCGGCGTCAGAGTGTAAGGAGGAGGTAGAACTGAAATTTAAGCCCCATTTTATAGAGATGGAAACTGAACCTCAGAAATTAAGTGACTTATTCGAGGTCACATAGCAGACAAGTGGCAGATTCTGGATTTGAAGCTAGACCCTCTGCCAGTCAGTCATTTGTATTTATTGTTTGCTCTACGGCAGGGAATGTGTCTGTTTATTGTTATATTGCACTCTCCCAAGTGCTTAGTACAGTGCTTTGTACAGAGTAAGCACTCAATAAATACGACTGAATGAATGAATGCAGAGCACTATACTAAGCATTTGGGAGATACGACATGACAGTAAGCAGACACATTCCGTGCCCCACTGTGCTTTTTCCTCTAGACCACACTGCTTCTGAAGCAAACATAGTGAAGTATAATGTCCAATAATGTCAAATAGCAGAGCACTGTTGAAAGACCCTTGTAGCAGACAGACCATCCTGGCAGGAAACAGTCTGGAGAGGGGTTGGTCTTCTTGAGCGAAAGGTCCATGAAGATTGGGAACCAAGAGGCAGGCTTGATGACAAAGATGGGCCCTGTACTGGACTAACCCATTAATGCAGCTGGAGCTGGAAGAAGCGGAGGAGTCTTTCCTAAATACAAGCAAAGTGACAGGACACGTCAGTCTTGCATTGCCTTTGAATGACTACTTGGGGGTTTGAGAGCAGTTTAAGTCATATTTATTGAGCTCTTACTGTGTGCAGAGCACTGTAAGAAGTGCTTGGGAGAGTACAATAAAAAAATAAACACATTCCCTGCCCACAGTGAGCTTACAGTCTAGAGGCTTCAGTGTATCTTCTTCAAAACAAAGAACGGCTATATATTTTCTCTCCCTTCCTCCTTCACATTCTTTTCTCTTCCTCACATGTTCCATGTGAAAAAGTGCTGGGAAAATTTCAATTTGATTTAGTGGCTCCATAGCGAGCTGTCATACAAAGAGCCTCCATATGTTGTTTTCTAATATATTGACTTTTGTCCTTTTTGCTTTTATCAAAATCATTCATCATAAACTTTCTTACATCTGTTCTCATCTGTGTCTTTTTGTATTTTCTCATTGTCCTACTGTTAATCCCATCTGGTTGGGTTAATTTCAAACAGACTTGATTTTTAGGTTTCACCGATATCCTGCACTAACACCTATACTGGATTAAAAAGTTGTTAACTACTTTTTAGCCAATGAGACCATTGTATATGCTGTAGGATAGTTTGTCTACTCTGTCATCACTTCATTAACAATGATATATGTTTTTGAATTGTCTGTATTTTAGTTTCCAAGGGAAACTGATGATTTAGAAAATTTGGGAAGCCCAAGTCAGCTTCTTTTACTTTCCCCTATCTTGCTAATTGATCACTCTTCCCTCCACCTTGCCTGGATGTTGTTGCCACGTATTTTCTTTATTCATGCCAAGAGTACTTATTCCTGAGTGCCCTTTGTGTTAAATGAACTGGATTGGTGTTGCAGGGAGTTTTGAAGGGGAAAATAAGGCATGAGCTTGTTCTCAAAGAGAATCCAAGTTAAAGTAATATTAAAGGATTTTTTAAATAGGGACCTTCATATAGCACAGAATCCCACAACAGTAGTGGGGAAAAAAACAACAACATTCAATTGCCTGAAAGAAGCTTAGGTGCTTCACAGAGAAGTAAGTCTTCAGTGGATAGGTGGAGTGACAAATTCTCAAGGAGGTCAGATTTTTCTTGGAAAGCCTCATGGAGGAGCTGGTTATAAATAGGGTATTGAAGGAGGGGTGGATGAAGAGTTATGGAATTTAAGTGCTTCCTATATGCCAGGCACTGTAATAATAGTGATGATAGTATTTGTTAAGCACTTACTATGTGCCAAGCACTATTGTAAGAGCTAGGTTAAATACAAGCTAATCAGCTTGCCCCATGTGGGGCTCAGTCTTCATCCCCATTTTACAGATGAGGTAACTGAGACATAGAGAAGTTAAGTGACTTGTCCAAAATCACACAGCTGACAAGCAGCAGAGCTGGGATTAGAATCCATGACCTATGGCTCCTAAACCTGTGCTCTTTCCACTAAGCCACGCTGCTTTTCACAGTGTGAATTAAGTGCTGGGGTGGATACAAGAGAATAGGGTAGGGCACTGTCCCTGTCCCATGTGGGTTTCACAGTCTCAGTCTCCATTTTACAGATGGGGTAACTGAGGCCCAGAGAAGTGAAGTGACAAGTGGCAGAGCCGGGATTGTATTCTGAAGAACGTGGTTTGGGGGATTGATTTGTCTAAGGGATTAATTCAGTGGTATATGACCCTTGCCTTTGAGGTACTTCCAAAATAAGTGTTTGTTTTATACCTGGCATTTGTTCCTCCACAAATGTTTTTAAAAAATCAGTGTAATAATTGTAGCATTTGTTAATCAATTAGTTGTATTGACTGCTCGCTGTGTACTGAGTACTGTATTAAGTGTTAGGGATAGTACAGTATAACAGATTTGGTATTCATGTCTCCTGCCTTCAAAGAGCTTAGAATCTAGGGGGAGACGCAGACACTAAAATCACTTATGGTTATGAATATTAGTGCTGAGGGTGGGGTTAATAAAAAGTAAAAATCCAAGGGTGGTACAGAAGAGAGAGGGAGTAGGGTAAATGGTTTTGAGTGGGAACGTTTCTTGGAGGAGGTGATTTTGATAAGGCTTTGAAAAAGGGGACAGTGATGGTGTTTTGGATATAAATGGGGATGAAGTTTCAGGCCAGAGGCTGGATGTGGGTGAGGGGTTGCTAGAGAGAGAAATAAATTTGAGATTCATTGAATAAACTGGGCATTAGGGAAGTGAAATGAGCATGCTGATTTGTAGTATGAAATCAGTGAGGTAAACTAGGAGGGGCCAAGGTGATCCAGTGCTTTAAAACTATCAGTGAGTGGTTTTAATTGAGTGCTTCCTGTGCGCAGAACACTGTACTAAGCATTTGGAACAGTACAGTGCCACAAAGTTGGTTGTCAGTGGTTTAAAGTCAATGGTAAGGTATTTCTGTTTGATGCGGTGGTGAAGGGGCAACCACTGTTATTTCTTAAGGAATGTGAAAACATAGACTGGTTTTTGTTTTTTTTTCTTTTTCTTTTTAGAAAACTGATCTGGGCAGCTTGGTGAAGTATGGGCTGGAGTGAGGAGAGGCAAGAGACATGGATGTCAGCAAGAAGTCTGGTGCAGTAGTGGAGGCAGGATAGGATAAGTGCTCAGATCAGGGTGGTAGCAGTTTGGTTTGAGAGGGAAAGGTGAATTTTAGTGATGTTGTGAAGGTAGAAGAGACAATTTGGTGAGGGATTACGTAGATTGAATGAGAGGCGAATTGAGGCTAATACCAGGCTCATGAGTTTGTGACACAGGGAGAATGCTGGTGCTGTCTATAATGATGTGGGAAAGGTGGGGGTGGAGTGGACAGGGTTTGGATAGGAAGATGGGGGGGTTTGTTTTTGGACATGTTAAATTTGAGATGTGGTGGGACATCGAAGTAGAGCTTTCCTAATGGCAGGAGGAAATACAAAACTGCAGAGAAGGAGAAAATCAGGGCTCCAGATGTAAATTTGGAAATCATTTGCCAAGGGAGCAAATGAGTTCTCCAAGGGAGTGGGTGTAGCTGGAGAATAGAAGTGCACTGCTTATTATGAGCCGAACACTGTACCTAGTCCCCAGGTGGGTAGAGGAGAATCAGGTCTTGGAGCCCATGCCCCAAATGGGACTCACAGTGTAGGTAAGGGAGAGAATGTTGAATCCTCATTATACAGATGAGGAAATAGAGGCCCAGAGAGGTTAAGTGACTTGCCCTAGGTGACGCTGCTGGCAAGAGGCAGAGCTGAGATTAGAACCTAAGATCTGGCTCCCATGCCTGTACTCCTTCTCCTAGGCCACACAGCATGTTTTTTTCCAAGTTAAAATCAGGAGAAAATGACAACTGCTGCTGTGGAAATCTCCGTGGAGTGGTCCATTATATAACCAAAGCATGAGCAAGGAAGTAGATGTTTATCAGTGGTAATAAAAACAAGATAATTCAGTGATTCTCCGAAAGGAATTAGGGCAGGTTTGAGAGAAATGGTCCTTTATTGAAAGTGTCATTAGAAATTTTGACTAAGAAGTGATAAGTGGTTCAGGGTACTTAATTAAAATTGTATATGCAATAGAATGCTTTTACCGCTTTTAAAAACTTGCTTGCATTTTGCATTAGTTTACCTCCACCTCAACAGATAAATTAGATCAGTGTTCACAAATCTGTCTCAGCATATCTACTAAGCTTTTTCCTCTAATGAGGCTATAGTAGTAATTTCAGTCTGAAGCAGTACCCTTCTGTGCCAAATTTACTTTGGCCAGGAGGACAGAATGTCCAGGTTCTTTATGCCTTTATTATTGCTAAAATTTCAGTAATACCCATTTGTCTTTTTAACCCTTCAATAGTATTTATAGTATTTACTGAGCGCTTACTATGTGCAGAGCACTGTACTAAGCGCTTGGGATGAACAAGTCGGCAACAGAAAGAGACAGTCCCTGCCGTTTGACGGGCTTACAGTCTAATCGGGGGAGATGGACAGACAAGAACAATGGCAATAAATAGAGTCAAGGGGAAGAACATCTCGTAAAAACAATAATAATGTTGGTATTTGTTAAGCGCTTACTATGTGCCGAGCACTGTTCTAAGCGCTGGGGTAGACATAGGGGAATCAGGTTGTCCCACGTGGGGCTCACAGTCTTAATCCCCATTTTACAGATGAGGGAACTGAGGCACAGAGAAGTTAAGTGACTTGCCCACAGTCACACAGCCTACAAGTGGCAGAGCTGGGATTCGAACTCATGAGCCCTGACTCCAAAGCCCGTGCTCTTTCCACTGAGCCACGCTGCTTCCAGATGGCAACTAAATAGAATCAAGGCGATGTACAATTCATTAACAAAATAAATAGGGTAATGAAAATATAACCCTCTAAAGGGGACATAAAAATAAACCAAAGAGGAAGTTAAATGACTCGCCCAAGGTGATGCCACTGGCAAGAAACAGGGCTGGGATTAGAACCTAGGTTCTGGCTCCAAAATCTTTATTCTTTCTCCTGGGCCACACAGCATGCATGTTTTTTCCAAGTTAAAATAAGGAGAAAATGACAACTGTCTGCTTTGGAAATCTCCATGGAGTGGTCTATTATATAACCAATACATGACCAAGGAGGATGATGTTTATCTGCTTACTGTGTTCATAGCACTGTACTAAAGAATTGGGAGAGTACAATAAACAACAGTAATATGAAACATTTCCTACTCACAACAAGCATAAAGTCTAGAAGCAGCGTGGCTCAGTATAAAGAGCCTGGGCTTGGGTCAGAGGTCATGGGTTCTAATCACAGCTGTGCCGTTTGCCAGCTGTGTAACTTTGGGCAGGTCACTTAACCTCCCTATGCCTCAGATACCTCATCTGTAAAATGGGGATTAAAACTGTGAGCCCCACGTGGGACAATCTGATCACTCTGTATCCTCCCCAGCACTTACTATGTGCAAAGCACTGTTAATAATAATAATAATAATAATAATAATAATAATGTTGGTATTTGTTAAGCGCTTACTATGTGCAGAGCACTGTTCTAATCGCTGGGGTAGACACAGGGGAATCAGGTTGCCCCACGTGGGGCTCACAGTCTTCATCCCCATTTTCCAGATGAGGGAACTGAGGCCCAGAGAAGTGAAGTGACTTGCCCAAGGTCACACAGCAGACAAGTGGCAGAGCTGGGATTCAAACTCATGACCTCTGACTCCAAAGCCCGGGCTCTTTCCACTGAGCCACGCTGCTTCTCTATGTCTCTATGCTTCTCTCTGTTCTAAATGCTTAATAAATACCACCATTATTATTATTAGAGGAGAAGACAGACATTAATATAAATAAATGACAGATTCATAAAAAAATGCTGTGGGGCTGGTGGGAGGTACGAAGTCCCTCACACCCGCAAAGTGTAATGAGGGGAATCTCACTGATTCAGTCTGTGGTTCAATCTCTGGTGTTTGAGTGCTTACTGTATGCAGAACACTCTACCGATTTTCCTTAGGGCAGGCTCAGCATACCCTGATAAGGTCGGTGGCTAGGGACTAGGGATTGGGGGGAGGGGCGGGACAGGGGGCATTTGGAATGAGTAGTCAGTCAATCATATTTATTGAACGCTTACCATGTGCAGAGCACTTTACTAAGGGCTTGGGAGAGTATTATATAACAATGAACCTACACATTCCTTCCCCACAATTGAGTTTACAGTCTAGAAGGGGAGGGAGACATTAATATAAATAAATTACACATATGTATATAAACGCTGTGAGTAGACATGGAAACTAGGGGTAAGACAGATGGCCAGGTGGGTGGCTCTGAAACGTGCACTTTGGCTTTTGGTGGTAAAATGAAAAGGGCTGGAGAGATTTAGTTATCAAACATAGTTATGAAAACATAAATAAAATGAACATTGTTAATCTTATGCAGTTAGGTCTTTGAACATAGGCCACTTTTTAGGCAGACTGCAGGGCTCCACAATCCTTAATGAGGCTTGAAAATACATTGCTCCCAAACCCATCTATGCTGACTGCTCTGAGTGTTGTAAGTTTGTAAGGAAGATAAGGAGTATCTACCTATTTTTTTCAGCCGTGCAGATCTGCTTATACTGGTCTGCATATTCTTGGCCTACCGATGTCCTTTAATAATTTAGAGTTCAATCTTATTGGTTGAGAATTTTCATGAAGTGTAAATCTTCTGAGGCAAAAGTTAAATCACCGGTGCTTCATTTAGTTCTTTAAATTAGTAGCACAGTATTCATGCTTTCATTATTTGGGCTTTAATTACCTGATGTCTTTGTTGATTTAGGTTTATTAATGGATGCACTTGATGCTCCCAATTAATAATTCATTATTGACTCTGGGAAGGATTTTTCTCTCAAAGGTGGACATAGTGTCTGCATCTTAAACTGCTTTTGAGTTTACTTTTCATCGCTTGCCAACAGGTATATTCTGTTCATGAGAACAGAGTCTATTTGTTTAATAAATATTAAATTATTTCACAGTAAATACTATTATAAAGTCTCTTCCTTAAACTGACTTAATTGAAATTTCTAAATTGTTTAAATTGCACATATTTCCCCAGAAACTAACGAGATGACCTCAAGTCAATTTTTTCCCTTGCAGGATCTGCTTATAACCAATTGGTTTTAAATTTATCAAGTCTTGTTCATTTTATACTATGATATGTCCCTCCTGATTGACACTGATGTTCTCCATGTGCTCTCCTGGACAACGCCCTGCCTGCAGCTATGAATGTAAATACAAAACCCTCCCTGTCTGGTGATGGGCCTGTACTCTATAAAGGAGCAGACTCTGTGTCCTCAGATCAATTTTGCTTTTACAAGTAGGCTTTTCTGGATTGCATTGTGGCTTGAAGCAGCGTGGCTTAGTAGATAGAGCATGGGCTTGGGAGTCAGAAGGACCTGGATTCTCATCCCGGTGATTAGACTGTAAGCCCGTCAAAGGGCAGGGACTGTCTCTATTAGCGATTTGTACATTCCAAGCACTTAGTACAGTGCTCTGCACATATTAAGCGCTCAATAAATACTATTGAATGAATGAATGTGTCGGCTGTGGGACCTTGGGCATGTCACTTCACTTCTCTGGGCCTCAGTTACCTCATCTGTGAAATGGGGATTCATTCAATTGTATGTATTGAGTGCTTACTGTATGCAGAGCACTGTACTAAGAAATGCAAGATATTGAGTGTGAGCCCCATAATAATATAATAATAATTCATAATAAGTGCCTAAGTACCATAATAATTATTATTATTATTGTTATTGGGAGCAGAGCAGACCAATAGTCAAGCACAGGGCTAGACACCCAAAGGGTTCCTTTGTACAGCTGACAACCCACAGCAAAACCAGGCTGGCTGGGGGAAACAACAGGAAAAACGTATATTTATTTGGATCTGTGAGGGGTGCTCTCTTTCCCCTTAGCCAGAGACAGGGGACTAAGTCAATTAGAGAAATGGTGTCTAGCTCTTGATGGATGTCTTGGATCCAGTGGAGCCACCTATTTACGACGGACATATGAAATTGTTGGTTAACAAAGATAAGACTTGATCTCTTTTCCTTTAATCCCAAAGAAAAGCATTAAAGATGGCCAAGCTTTCTAATGTGCCAGTTGTTTTATGGCAGCAAATAACGACCCAGTTCCAGGAGAAGCTGGGGGCAGAACAGATAGGGTACAAGTAAAATGGAAACCCCCAGTGATGGGATAGTTTTGAAAAATGGATGGGGAAATCACCAGTCTAATTCCCCAAAAAGTAGAAGCTCCTCTACATTTACCTGCTCAGCCTTGTTTTCCTGAGATTGGGACTGTGACCAAAATTGGCCAAATGACTGGTGCAACAGAATTTTTTCCTCTTCAAGGGGCCTATCTAGGTTGAACGCTCCTTGAGGGAAGGCATCATTTCTAATATATTGTACTCTCCCAAGTGCTTAGTGTACAGTGTTTTGCATAGAGTTAATGCCAGTGATTAACTGTGGACCTGCTTGTGGTTCTTTTTTGAGAAACATGGACACAATTTTTGCTATAGAGGAGCCGTTTTCTGTCAAGTTGTGGGACTTTATATGAATCCTCAAGCTGAGCGGGTGAAACTCCCACCGCAGGAGAGTAAAGGCTGGAACTACAAAAGAGTCCAGTAATCTACAGGCAGGATAATAGGTTCCTTAATGTTCTTCTTATGACTGTCTGCCTTAGGATCTGTAGCTTGGATGTCTGGCAGCATACCTGAGATCATCAAGCACAGTAACTGGCAACCGCAAACTGAATTATTTCTACTGCACTTCAAAATACATTTTCAAAACTAAATTACCTAGGGGAATGAAGTTCCTTGAGGACAGGGATTGTGTCTACCAACTCTATTGTACTCAGTAGATATTCTGCACAAAGTAAAAGGTCAGTAAAAATGCCAGTGAGTGATGGATTCAATGAAAACTCTTTAAAACATGCTAGGAATTTTTTGGCAGAGGGGACTGGATAGATTGACCATTTATCCCTATTTAATGGGGTCATATGAGACTTTTGTCAGTTGAACTAGGCCATTTTAGGGTGGAACACAGTTGAAATCCCACAACATCTAGAACTTGGTGCGTAGAAATTCCAGAATGATGGGTATCTTACAAATGATGGCTCTTTCTACATATTCTCGTGACCTCCAGCTCTCCTGGATTTTTTTTTAAAATGATATTTAAGTGCCTAAGCTGTGTGTCAAAAGCTGTTCTGAAGGCTGGGGTAGTTGCAAGCTAATTGGGTCAGACACAGTCCGTGTCCCATATGGGGCTCACAGTTTAAGAGGGAGAACAGTTATCACAATTTTAGATATGAGGAAATGGAGGCACAGAGAATAATAATGTTGGTATTTGTTAAGCGCTTACTATGTGCCGAGCACTGTTCTAAGCGCTGGGGTAGACAAAGGGGAATCAGGTTGTCCCACGTGGGGCTCACAGTCTTAATCCCCATTTTACAGATGAGGTAACTGAGGCACAGAGAAGTGAAGTGACTTGCCCACAGTCACACAGTTGACAAGTGGCAGAGCTGGGATTCGAACTCATGAGCCCTGACTCCAAAGCCCGTGCTCTTTCCACTGCGCCACGCTGCTCCTCTGTGAATTGGCGTGCCCAGTGTCACACAACAAGCAATTTGTAGCAGCCAGGATTAGAGGTCCTTCTGACTCCCAGTCTCACGCTCTCTCCACTAGTCCATGCTACTCTCTTTGTTGAAGGGTAAACAGTAAATATAGGCAGCTGTCTTAATAACCTAGTTTTCAACCCAAACAATCGACTGTGGCCATCATAGAATTTCCTGACTGATTTCTGTCAAGGTAAATTAGGCTCAGATTAAAGTTTTAATCCTAGATGTTGAATTTTCAGGGAGCAGGCAGAAAAATGCTAATAATACAAATACAGTTTAAGAAGTCACAACAGGATGAGTTTTGATGAAATATAAGGAAGATATGTTTGACAGTGGACATGAACATAGGCTTTGGAGTGAGGATTTTGGCCAAGGATTCCTAAGTCTTTGATTATACAGAGGAACAGAAACCACACCTGAGGAACATGAGAGGAAAGCTAAAGACTATAAATTGGAAGATGGACCCACTAAATTAATCAAGCTTCCAAAAGGGCCCTAAGACAAAAAAAGTTTGACAGTTGATTTTCAAGAATACTCCCTAGAGCTCAAAGCTTGAGAGGGATGAAATAAATGTGCATTAACCTCCCTTCCAAGCTTTCCAGGAAAGCCATTTGTTTTATTTTCAAGAGGAGATTTGATCATCTTAGTTGGGCAGACTTCACATCTAATTCTGCTACTTTAACACAATTTCCCTCTAACATTCTAATCCTAACTCTCATAGGAGGGTGATTCTATTAGTTGGTGGCATTAGATTGTCAAAACTGGGAAAGATGTTAGAAAATGGACTTTAGCTTTGCTTGATCCAGACCAGAACAACAGATTTGTCATCATGAACTGCCTTGGGAATTTTTGAAAAAACAATTCACAGTGATGGGAAAAAAAAGGCTTCATTTAGTGTTTCTTATCTTCAAACTTTGTCTACATTTTACCCTTTCCTATAGGATACAGATTTTTTTCTCCGCCCCAACCGTGGGTGGAGAAATTTTTTCTCATGGCAGAGTTATGATTGAAATGTGGATGAGAATATTTGTACAATCATTTATCATCCGAGTTTGTTCTAATGCTCACTGTTGGCATTGTTGCAAGCTAACAGGCCTTTGTTGTAATTACTTGTAACAGTGCTTTGGTTTGCAAGCTCTGAAAAGGACAAGAAGTACTAATGTACCTGTGGCCATTTTTTTTTTTTTTTTTTGGATGTTCACCCTTTATAATTGCCTGGTTTCCATTGAGGGGAAACAAGATGGATGGATTGAATTTGGGATGAGAAAGTATGAAGAATAATTAATAATTATGATATTTAAACAATTACTATATGCCAAACTCTGTTCTAAGGTAATGAAGACTTATTTTACAAAATCTCTGGAAAGTAAGTGTTTTTCTTACAGTAATTTCCAAAGAATAAGGGGAAAAATAGTGATGGAAGACTTTTCAATTAAAAAACGTGGTTGCTCCTAAACTCTTTGTAGAACTGTTCCATGAGAAATATGATCCCTTTGGAAAAAGTAGAGATAGTTATGATATTTATTTAGCCCTTGCTGTAGTAAATGCTGGGAGAGGTAATAGGTAGAAGAATCAGATGCAGCTCCTATTCTTGAAGGGATGCCCACTGTAGGTGGAGAAATCAGGCACATAGAAAAGATAAATGACGAGAGAAGCAGCATTCATTCAATAGTATTTATTGAGCGCTTACTATGTGCAGAGCACTGTACTAAGTGCTTGGAATGAACAAGTCGGCAACAGATAGAGACAGTCCCTGCCGTTTGACGGGCTTACGGTCTAATCGGGGGAGACAGACAGACAAGAACAATGGCAATAAATAGAGTCAAGGGGAAGAACATCTCGTAAAAACAATGGCAACTAAATAGAATCAAGGCAATGTACATTTCATTAACAAAATAAATAGGATAATGAAAATATATACAGTTGAGCGGACGAGTACAGTGCTGAGCGGATGGGAAGGGAGAGGGGGAGGAGCAGAGGGAAATGGGGAGAAAAGCATGACCTAGTGGTTAGAGCACTGGCCTTGGAGTCAAAATGACTTAAGTTCTAATCCTGGCTCCAGCACTTGTATGCTGTGAGACGTTGGGCAAGTCACTTAACTTCCCTGTGCCTCATTACCTAATCTGTAAAATGGGGATTAAGACTGTGAGCCCCATGTGGGACTTGGACTGTGTCTAACCTGATTAACTTGACAGTACCCCATTGCTTAGAGTGCCAGGCAAATAGTAAGTGCTTAACAAATACTATTAAAAAGTGAATTACAGACAGCATGTTACCGGCCATGGGAGTATGTTAACAATGCAGGAAGGGCAAAAATGAGGAGATGAACAAAACTTGATGGGGGGACATCCTGGTGGTCCGCCCCATTCCAATCCACAGTGTTTGGTTATAATCTATTACTGTCTCGCCTCTGTTTTAGTGGTTCCAAAAGCTTTTGAACGGGAGTGGAGGATTCCCCTCTTCCCCCCCATTACTTATTGAGCACTTACCGTATGCAGAGCACTGTACTCTGAGCTTGGAAGAATAATGATAGTGGTATTTGTTAAGCGCTTATTATATGTCAGGCACTGTACTAAGTGCTGGAATTGACACAAGCAAATCGGGTTGGACACAGTCTTAATCCCCCTTTGACAGATGAGGTAACTGAGGCACAGAGAAGTAAAGTGGCCTACCCAAGGTTACAAGCAGACAAGTGGTGAGTTAGGATTAGAGCCCACGTCCTTCTGAGTCCCAGGCCTGTCCTGTATCCATTAGGCCATTCTGCTTCATATAGTACAATACAGTGCAATAGAGTTGGTAGACACAATTCATGCCTTCAAGTAGCTTATAGTCAAGAGGAGGAGACAGTTGTTAAAGTACAGATAAGGGAAAGGGCAGAGTATATATACAAGGTATACTACTCAGTAACAAGGCAAAGAATTGTGTGATCATTTCTAGCCAGATACAGTCTTTTAACTGCACAGTCACCTAGTGAAAAGAGCAGGGGCCTGGGAGTCAGAAGACCTGAGTTTTAACCCTGCCTCTTTCAACTGCTTGCTTTGTGACCTTGGGCAAGCTATCTAACTTCTCTGTGCCTGAATTTCCTGAAATTGGGGATTCAATACCTGCTCTCCCATCTACTTAGACTGTGAGTCCCCTGTGGGACAGGGACTGTATCCAACCCAAATAACTGGAATTACCTCAGTACTTAGAACAGTTTAACACATAGTAAACACTTATTACAATAATCATAATAAAAATAATGATGTAACATTTAAATTGGATTTTGTTTTTGTTTTTTGTCTTTTTTTTTGTTCAGGCATTCCTTTTTTTCCCCCCTGTGTTCCTGGCTATGTCTGCAAATTCAAATAAAATTAAAGACCAAAGACCCAAAGCCAAAAGGAATGAAGGGATTGTTTGGGAAAATGGGAATTGATGGAAGGGAAGAAAGGCATTTGAAGTATGCTTGAAAGAGATTTCTTAGGGCTGTGTTGTACTTTGTAGTAATTCATGTTTTATTACTGTAAGACTGAATATGCTTCAATGTTGAATAGTTTTATTGTCTAAAGCTTAATTTAAAGTACATTTTTTGAACAGTAAGTGTTCTCCAAGTTAAGTCCTCCATGTGCCATTTCCTGGAACTTCTATTTATTCACTTATACTATATGAAATGAAGCACTTTATTAAACTGTTTTAAATAGCACAGTATAAAAACCTCGTTAATTTGGGCCCTTTACTCTGGAATTGAGAATACTACAATCCCTGGCTTCCTTTCTTTGCCTTCTCTTTAGCTACCATAGGCAGCGAAGTTTTCTTCTCAAGTAGGAAAGGTTTGATCTGCACTGTAATTTACAAAGCCTCAGTCTTGCCATGAGCACCACAGATCTACAGAAACAGCAGGGAAGGGCAGCAGGGGGAAGAGACACAGTTTCTGAATTTCCAGCTGCCTGAGGCCAATTTAAAAAAAAAACAAACCAGTGCAGACAGCAGAAGGTCAAGCTTAAGTTTAGCAATCAAATTTAGCATTTACAAACGTGTATATCCTACACTTACTCCTTCTGGTTTCACTATTGTAAAACAAGTCTCCAGGAGGTCAAGCTAAAGTTTAGCAATCAAATTAGCATTTACAAGTGTGTATATTTTGCACATTTTCATTCTGGTCTAACTATTGTAAATATAATCTCAACCATTGGAGTGTATACTCCTAGTGGGCAGGAATTGATTTTTGCACCACTGTTCCACTTTCCCAAATGATTTTTAATATCTGTGAAGTTGTGCAGGGGGAAAATAAATATAAGAAGGGATTGGATAAATAGTTAAATGTTGCACATGTCATTAAAGGGAAAGCTAGGTGTTAGATTATCACCAATTACCTCCTTTTTGCCAAATCCCATAGCTCCTACTCCACCCTAATCCTCCTCATCCTCTCAGCTGCCTTTGACACTGTGGACCATCCCCTTCTCCTCAGTATGTTATCTAACCCTGGCTTCACTGACTGTCATCTCCTTGTTATCCTCTTATCTCTCTGGCCATTCATTCTGAGTCTCCTTCGTGGGTTCCTCCTCCCCTTCCCATCCCCTAACTGTTGAGGTCCCTCAAGATTCAGTTAATAATGTTGGTATTGGTTAAGCGCTTACTATGTGCAGAGCACTGTTCTAAGCGCTGGGGTAGATACAGGGTAATCAGTTTGTCCCACGTGAGGCTCACAGTCTTAATCCCCATTTTGCATATGAGGGAACTGAGGCACAGAGAAGTTAAGTGACTTGCCCACAGTCACACAGCTGACAAGTGACAGAGCCGGGATTCAAACACATGACCTCTGACTCCCAAGCCCGTGCTCTTTCCACTGAGCCATACAGTTCTTGGTCCCCTTCTGTTCTCCATCTACCCTCACTCCCTTGGAGAACTCATTTGCTCCCATGGTTTCAACTATCATCTCTGTGTTGATGACACCCAAATCTATTTCTCCTCCCCTGTTCTCTGTCCCTCCCTCCAGCCTTGCATCTCTTCCTGTCTTCAGGACATCTATACTTGGATAATAATGATAATAATAATGATGGCATTTGGTAAGCACTTAGTATGTGCTGAGCACTGTTCTAAGTGCTGGGGTAGATACAAAGTAATCAGGTTGTCCCACGTGGGGCTCACAGTCTTAATCCCCATTTTACAGATGAGGTAACTGGGGCATAGAGAAGTCAAGTGACTTACCCAAAATCACACAGCTGATCAGTGGTGGAGCTGGGTTTAGAACCCAAGATCTCTGACTCCCAAGCCCATGCTCTTTCCACCAAGGCACCCTGCTTCTCTAATGTCCTTCTGCCACCTAAAACTTAACATGCTCTAGACAGAAGTCCTTATCTTCCCTCCCAAATCCTGCCCTCTCCCACTCTCATCACTGTGGATGGCACAACCATCTTTCCCGTCTCACAAGGCCACAACCTTGGTGTCATCCTTGACTCCGCTCTCTTTCACCCCACATATACAATCTGTCACCAAATCCTGCCAATCTCACATTCACGATATTGCCAAGATCCGCCCATTCCTCTCCATCCAAACCTCTATCATATTAGTACAATCATCATCCTGTCCCGACTGGATTAAAGCATCAGGCTTCTTTCTGACCTCCCAAACTTCTGCCTCACCTCACTTCAGTCTATACTTCACCCTGCTGTCCGGATTCTCTTTCTACAGAAATGTTCAGTGCATGAGCCCCACTTCCTCAAAAATCTACTGTGTTTGACTTTCAACCTCCATATCAAACAAAAATTCCTCACTATGGGCTTCAAGGCCCTCCATCACCTTGCCCCTTCATACCTCACCTCTCTTCTCTCCTTCTAATAATAATAATAATGTTGGTATTTGTTAAGCACTTACTATGTGCAGAGCACTGTTCCAAGCGCTGGGGTAGATACAGGGTAATCAGGTTGTCCCATATGAGGCTCACAGTTAATCCCCATTTTACAGATGAGGTAACTGAGGCACAGAGAGGTTAAGTGACTTGCCCACAGTCACACAGTTGACAAGTGGCAGAGCTGGGATCTACATCTTTTCATTCATTCAATAGTATTTATTGAGCGCTTACTATGTGCAGAGCACTGTACTAAGCGCTTGGAATGAACAAGTCAGCCACAGATAGAGACAGTCCCTGCCGTTTGACGGGCTTACAGTCCAATTGGGGGATGTACATCTGTACATCCCATCCCACACTCTTTGCTCCTCTGGTGCTATCCTTCTCACTCTTCTTCAGTCTCACCCCTCCTGCCATCGACCCCTGGCCCATATCCTATCTCTGGCCTGGAATGCCCTCCCTTCTCAAATTCACCAATCACTTCCCCCCCCCACAAAGCCTTACTGAAGTCTCACCTCCTCCAAGAGGTTTTCCCAGATGAAGCCCCCTTTTCCTCAGCTCCCTCTCCATTCCGCATCACCTCGACCCACTCCCTTTTGCTCTTCCTTCCCTCTGCACTTGTGTGTGTGTGCGTGCGCGCGTGTGTATGTATGTGTGGATATATATAAATTTATATATAAAATTCTATTTATATTGATGCTTGTTTTACTCGTTTTGATGTTTTTCTTCCCCCTTCTAGATGGTAAGCCTTCTGTGAGCAGGGATTGTCTCTATTGCTGAATTGTACTTTCCAAGCGCTTAGTACAGTGCTCTGCAAACAGTAAGCACTTACTAAATACGATTGAATTAATGAATGAATTGTCCAACTGAAAAGATAAGAATTGATTTCCAAAAGGATGATTGTCAAGCAGTAGGTACCTTTAGTCCCACTTAGAGATCAAATTCCAAACTAGATGAACTATGATTATAACCCAGTGATGACATTGCTTATTTCTAACATTCTGAATGTATAACCCATCTCCCATTTATTCAACACTGTATTCATCTTAAAAATGGAAGAATTTAAATTTAAGTGGTAAATGTCATTTTCAAAATCTTATGTGAGCACCTTAGGTTTTTAACATTCTTGTTGAAATGAAGCAGTTTTCTTCTTTTCTCTTAAAAATTAAATGGGAAAAGCAAACAAAATAAATGTGTACTCTGATTACCTCAGTAGTCTGAATGATCTCTATCTATGGAAACAATTCTCTAGGTTTAAGTTTTGAAGGCAAAACGTGGGTGGTAGTTGTTACCTTCTGTAACGATCTGAAAAATAATTTATTCTTAAAAATGTCCCATGTGACACAGAGCATCAGGAGAGCACTTTAGCTGTGGGATAGATTTCATACATATAATTCTGCTTGTGAACATATTTTAACTATATCAGTGTACCAACTCTGTTTTATTGTGCTATACCGAGCTTTTACCTTGCTCTGCACACAGTAAACACTCCATAAGTTTCATTGATATACTGATCAGTAGAACCCATGGGGTTTGAAAATGAAATTGATTTCTTGACCTACTATTTCATACAAACACTAAGACTTTAGTTTTCTTCTTTGGATGAGTTTTAACAATTAAAAAAAGAAATTTAAATTAGAAATGTACAAATAACTTCAAAACTATCACAAATAAGAAGTAATATTTAAAATGCAGTTTTCGATGTCTTTACAGAATGTGCAAGAGATGGGGGGGAGGGTATCAGGAAGATAGAAGAGGCTTGTTTATAGGCCCAATTATCCCTTGATGGGAAGCAGCATTACCTAGTAGAAGGAACACAGGCCTGGGAGTCAAAAGACCTGAGTTCTAATGCTGGCTCTGCCACTTGTCCCCTGCGCGACCTTAGTAAAGTCACTTCACTTCTTTGTGCCTCACTTTGCTCATCTGCAAAATGGGGATTCAATACATCTTCTCCCTTGTACTTAGACTGTGAGCCTCATGTGGGACCTGATTATCTTGCGTCTACCCTAGTGCTTGGCACACAGTGAGCACTTAACAAATAGCACTATTATTACTATTATTATTATTACTTATAATAATAGTTTCACAAAGGAGTATTAAATTAGCATCATGAATTCATTACTGCTGCATTAAAATATAGAGAAAGCAAAACCTCCATGACAAAGTTTGAGGATTTTTTTTACCACCCAATAACTAAGTTTTCAGCTTAATCTTTTTTTCCATCTTATCCTTCATTATTGCTTTTTTCTAAAATGATTCACTGGCTGGCTTTACAGAAAGTTATTCTATTGTGTATTCATTATTGTAACTTTCTTTGGAATACTGCTGGGTTTGACTTTTCGCTCGTTCAGTGAGCACCAACCCCTGTTTAGTGAGTTGGAAAAAAAGACATTTTGACCTGGTCCCATTTTTACCACGTTATTGCTACGTTCCATGTTATCTATGTAGATAATCCCACTCTCGAAGATTCTGCTGCTGCCAGTGAAGTCCTTGAAAGATACTCAGCCCAAATTACGGGACAGATTTACCAACTGTGAAGCTGCTAGTAGTTACATAGAAAATGACTCTGTGTAGCATTACTGCCAACCTTCCCCTTTGTATAAACACACTTTCAGAATAGTGGTTTGATTTTAACCTTTGGACCATCATCGTCATCATCAATGATATTTATTGAGCATTTACTGTGTGCAGAGCACTGTCCTAAGGACTTGGGAAAGTACAATACAATAGAAATGTTAAAAATGTCCCCCGTCCACATTGAGCTTACACTGCAGAGGGGGTTGTGCTTGGGGGGACCTCCAAGTCCATCCAAAATTTGGTCCCCTAGTAACGAGAGGAACTACTGATTGTCAAATCTCTGCTTCTGGATCCAAGCTCATCTATTCTCAATTGGCTATCATGTGTCTGTTTAAAAAAAATAAATGTATAGAATGAGCCTTTCTTTGTATCCTTGTCATAGTCTCAAAATATTCATTCATTCATTCAATAGTATTCATTCATTCATTCATTCAATAGTATTTATTGAGCGCTTACTATGTGCAGAGCACTGTACTAAGCGCTTGGGATGAACAAGTCGGCAACAGATAGAGACAGTCCCTGCCGTTTGACGGGCTTACAGCCTAATCGGGGGAGACGGACAGACAAGAACAATGGCACTAAACAGCGTCAAGGGGAAGAACATCTCGTAAAAACAATGGCAACTAAATAGAATCGAGGCGATGTACAATTCATTAACAAAATAAATAGGGTAACGAAAATATATACAGTTGAGCGGACGAGTACGGTGCTGTGGGGATGGGAAGGGAGAGGTGGAGGAGCAGAGGGAAAAGGGGAAAATGAGGCTTTAGCTGCGGAGAGGTAAAGGGGGGATGGCAGAGGGAGTAGAGGGGGAAGAGGAGCTCAGTCTGGGAACGCCTCTTGGAGGAGGTGATTTTTAAGTAAGGTTTTGAAGAGGGAAAGAGAATCAGTTTGGCGGAGGTGAGGAGGGAGGGCGTTCCAGGACCACGGGAGGACGTGACCCAGGGGTCGACGGCGGGATAGGCGAGACCGAGGGACGGCGAGGAGGTGGGCGGCAGAGGAGCGGAGCGTGCGGGGTGGGCGGTAGAAAGAGAGAAGGGAGGAGAGGTAGGAAGGGGCAAGGTGATGGAGAGCCTCGAGGCCTAGAGTGAGGAGTTTTTGTTTGGAGCGGAGGTCGATAGGCAACCACTGGAGTTGTTTAAGAAGGGGAGTGACAGGCCCAGAGCGTTTCTGCAGGAAGATGAGCCGGGCAGCGGAGTGAAGAATAGACCGGAGCGGGCCGAGAGAGGAGGAAGGGAGGTCAGAGAGAAGGCTGACACAGTAGTCTAGCCGGGATATAACGAGAGCCCGTAATAGTAAGGTAGCCGTCTGGGTGGAGAGGAAAGGGCGGATCTTGGCGATATCGTAGAGGTGAAACCGGCAGGTCTTGGTAACGGATAGGATGTGTGGGGTGAACGAGAGGGACGAGTCAAGGATGACACCGAGATTGCGGGCCTGCGGGACGGGAAGGATGGTCGTGCCATCCACGGTGATAGAGAAGTCTGGGAGCGGACCGGGTTTGGGAGGGAAGATGAGGAGCTCAGTCTTGCTCATGTTGAGTTTTAGGTGGCGGGCCGACATCCAGGTGGAGACGTCCCGGAGGCAGGAGGAGATGCGAGCCTGAAGGGAGGGGGAGAGGACAGGGGCGGAGATGTAGATCTGCGTGTCATCTGCGTAGAGATGGTAGTCAAAGCCGTGAGAGCGGATGAGTTCGCCGAGGGAGTGAGTGTAAATGGAGAACAGAAGAGGGCCAAGAACTGACCCTTGAGGAACTCCAACAGTTAAAGGATGGGAGGGGGAGGAGGCTCCAGCGTAAGAGACCGAGAATGATCGGCCAGAGAGGTAAGAGGAGATCCAGGAGAGGACAGAGTCCGTGAAGCCAAGGTGAGATAAGGTATGGAGGAGGAGGGGATGGTCGACAGTGTCCAAGGCAGCTGAGAGGTCAAGGAGGATTAGAATGGAGCAGGAGCCATTGGATTTGGCAAGAAGGAGGTCACGGGTGACCTTAGAGAGAACAGTCTCGGTAGAGTGGAGGGGACGGAGGCCAGATTGGAGGGGGTCCAGGAGAGAATGGGAGTTAAGGAATTCTAAGCAGCGATTGTAGATGACTCATTCTAGGATTTTGGAAAGGAAGGGCGTGTTCATCTGTGTGCATGTGCGCTCTCTCTCTCTCTCTCTTTCAGGACACACTGCCTTTTGTGGAACATGTACTGTTGCTTCCAATCCACTGGGGTTTCCCTATTATGGTCTCCCTCTTGACTGTGAGCTTGTTATGGGCAGGGAACAAATCCAGTAACTTTGTTGTATTGTACTTTCCCAAGTTCTTAGTACAGTGCTCCACACTTAGTAAGTGTTCAGTAAATTCCATTGATTAATTAATGGACTCCTCAACTGTGGTGGGGAAGAACATTTTGAGGGGAAGAAGGTGGGAAACTTACATTACATCAAGCTTGGTCTAAATTAGGTATAGATCTAATTGCATATTTTATATGCCCTGTGAAAATCCACCTACTGGCTTTCCCTTTGTAAGATGCAGAAATACTGTGAATCTTCCTTTTAATATTGTGACCCTTAGGTACTTAAATGCAGTTTTCTTTTGTCAGGAGCAATCATAAAATTGACTGGGTTTACTACTGTCAGCTGTCCTCCAGAGCCAAATGATTAGGGGGTTTTTTTGTTGTTGTTAATGTATTCCACTGCATTATATCTGTTGGAAAATTATCCCTGCTCTCAGGCTGAGTTTAATTTTCCTGTCAAATGCCATTAAGAATTACAAGGAAGGGAAGGGTGTTCCTGCTTTGAGAATATGAACTTTAAGAAAACTTTTAGAGGTGTTTTATGCTCACTGATGCTGTCCTCTTATTGTAATTATAAATGATATAGTTCTTTTTGAGACCACTGTGATTTTATTTTGCCCCAAGGAGTTAGGTTGTGGGCAAACACGTTGACATTGTTGCAAGACCGACATTATTATGATGGAACCAGGACGAGGTAGAATTACTTTTACATTTTAGGATGCTATTTTCACAATATGGTAATAACCTATTAAATGAGAAACTATTTTATGATGCACATTCAGAGTAAAGATCTATCCATAAAAGTACCAAGCTAAAATCTCTGATGGATTGTGAATCAATAGCTTCAAAGAACCCCATAAAAAAACCTCTGTCTAGTTAGGGTAAACTGAAATTAACCCATGTCTGGCTATTAGAATAAATAGAAAATCAGATTTTTTTAAATCATAATAATAATATTGGTATTTGTTAAGCATTTACTATGTGCTAAACACTGTTCTAAGCGCAGGGGTAGATACAAGGTAATCAGGTTGTCCTATGTGGGGATCACAGTCTTAATCCCCATTTTACAGATGAGGGAACTGAGGCACAGAAATTAAGTGACTTGCCCAAAGTCACATAGCTGACATGTGAGGGAGCTGGGATTAGAACCCATGACCTCTGACTCCCAAGCCTGGGCTCTTACCACTAAGCCATGCTGCTGCTTTTTGTTCCTCATCTAATATGTTGACAATTTAAGGCTTGCTTATAGCAAAATGTAAGTGGAGGATTTTTTTGGTTAATGTTCTAAATGTTTGTGGATGAATTATGATTAGAAAGAATTTATGACTTCCAAAGGAATATAAATGTAAAGTGTAGGGATATATCTCATTGGAGGAAACATGTCTTTGTCATAGCTGAGCAGACATTTCTCTCAATAGCAGCTTTGACATGAATCAGGAATGAATCTGAGGCTTTTTTTTTTTTACAAGCGTAATCCTATTTTCTTTAAAGAAAGGTAAAAAATGTAATATTTCTCATAATCCTTTATCAGCCTATATCAGTAGCTTGTGATTTAATCTGGCAGTTTTCCTATACATCTGTTGCTTTGTCATTTTATATTTTGTGTCCTCTAGGGTGTAGCTTAGAAATCACATGTTTGAAAACCTTCGTGTCTTGTGAGGAAGACTGGAGGGATGGTGGGCCAGGGGAGATTCAGAGTAAGAGGTTGCTGGATTTGTGGAGTGTATTTGAAGTAGATGCCACCGACAATGAAGTTTACCTCTGAGTGCCTATGTGGTAGAAAAGGTCTGTGTTGCACCCATTGTCCTGGCCATATTGTGTACCTAAAAAGGCTGTCCATTGGCTGAAGCAGCGTGGCTCAGTGGAAGGAGCCCGGGCTTTGGAGTCAGAGGTCATGGGTTTGAATCCTGGCTCCACCACCTGTCAGCTGTGTGACTGTGGGCAAGTCACTTAACTTCTCTGTGCCTCAGTTCCCCTCATCTGTAAAATGGGGATGAAGCCTGTGAGCCCCATGTGGGACCACCCGATTCCCTTGTGTCTACCCCAGCGCTTAGAACAGTGCTCTGCACATGGTAAGTGCTTAACAAATACCATCATTATTGGCTTGTCATATTGAACATTTGCAATGTCTCCCTTTCGTCCTTGCCTGGCGTTTCTTATGAAGCCCCTGCTCAAAGAAAACTCGTTTTCTTGATAGTGCTGCTGTCAACCGCCTCCAATTAGCAATGTACAGGTATTTCTAGAAGAAAACACCACCACCCCGCCCCATTTCAGTGTAATTAACAATCTAAAACTGAAGCGACACATCAAAACGTCCACAGCAATGCAATTTATTGGCTTACCTATATACCGATTTAGAGACCAGTGGACTCTGGCAAGCCCATCTCCTCCCAGAGGCTTTCCTTAACTAAGCCCTCCTTTCCTCTCCTTGCATTCCCTTCTGCATCACCCTGACATACTCCCTTTATTCGTCCCCCCTCCCAGCCCACAGCACTTATGTACATACCTTTAATTTATGCATTTATATTAATGGCTCTCTCCCCCTCTAGACCGTAACCTCATTGTGGATAGGGAATGTCTGTTTATTGTTACAATGAATTCTCCTGAGCACTTAGTACAGTGCTTTGCACACAGTAAGCATTCAATAAATAAGATTGAATGAATCAAAGACCATTATCCCTTAGACACCTGTTGTACCCTCCCTGGTTCTAATAATAATAATAATAACAATGGTATTTAAGTGCTTACTATGTGCTGTTCTAAGTGCTGGGTTAGATTCAGAGTAATCAGGTTGTTCCACATGGGGCTCACAGTTTTAATCCCCATTCTATAGATGAAGTAACTGAGACACAGAGAAGTTAAATGGCTTGCCCAAAGTCACACAACAGGTAAGTGGCAGAGCCGGGATTAGAACCCTCTTTCTCTGACTCCCAATCCTGTTCTCTTTCCACTAAGCCATGCTGCTTCTGTGGTTCTGCCCTCAAGGCAGGCATCCTCACTGCTGATGTCAATCTTGGTGGTTCAGGGCCTTTCTGATCCCATCATCTTTCTGGGTTCTTTGTACCATTTATTGTGTGGCTCTGGATACCTGCCCTTGGGTTCCTTCCAGGAATGGCCTGATCCTTCCAGTATTCCTCTTAGATACAGTTTGAGTATCTCAGCATCAGCCACAGGACCTCTCAACCTCAATGGCTAGCCTCTGTAACATCTAGCAGTCTTTCATATTGGGATGTCCTTAGCAACTGACTCCCACTTTTCAAGTGGTGGATTCATAGTTGGTAGGAAAACACACATTGGCCAAGAATCCTGTGTTTTGTTGAAGTAGGGTAAGCTTTTGTTTTCCATATTTGATATTCATATATGTTCGGTTGTGGCATTTTAGAGCTCCTTAAGTCTAACTTTACTGAAAGCATGAATTAAAACCAAGATCATGTCATATTAAAAGAGTTTAGAGTCTGGCATCCCCACTATACCCCTCCCCCACAAATCAATCAGTAGTATTTTTTGTGTTTACTCTGTACTAAGCACTGTACTAAGCACTTGGGACAGTACAATACAACAGAGTTGGTAGACATGATTCCTCCATACAAATCTAGAGGGTAGCTAGTTGCTCGAGTGGCATTTCCTAGTAATGATAATAGTGATGATAATAGTAATAATAATTGTGGTATTTGTTACATCACACAGGAGGGTAAGGAATTAGAGAAACTGCAGCTCATAAGGTGAATTCCTCCCTCATCTCTACTTACCACTGAATATTATCTTGTAGGCTAATTGTGAATGGTGCCACCTCTTCTGTAATTACCACATCCTTCTGTGTGATACTATAATACAAGAAGCAAGATCCAGATGTGTACCAAGAATGCACTGGGTCACAGTGCTTCAGTTAGCAAAGTCGAGCAATAGTATGATGCATGGAGACCTAGGAGACCAAAATAAAGCTCGTAGGCCTAATTTCCACTGTAATACAGGGCCAATGTCCCTTTAAAAGATAGATAGCTGTACAGTGTTGATTTGGCTCTGACTGGTTTTCCCGACTTCAGTTTAACGGTACATTCTCTAGTTCCCACATTCTTGTGGTGTGGCAATTCTGGAAAGAGAAGAAAGGCTCCAACTTCAGTTACATAACAGATAAAACAGTGAGCCAACATGAATCAGTGCTTTACAAGAAACTTAACTAGGACTGCAGGCCTTTCCTTTTCAGATTAGCACGCTTGTGAAGCAGAAAGATTGGAGCAGCAGTTAGACATTCAAGATGGATTCTCTGAGCTTTCTGTTGCCGAACCTTATTCAATTTCGAGTTGGTGATGCCCTTGAACAAGTCAAGAGTGAATAATACTTTTAAATAGATTATTCCACATTCCAGATCCAATAGACCCCATAGGGATGAGCAGACTTAACACACTCTTCCCCCCTTTCAAAGTCCTACTGAAGGTGCACCTCCTCTGAGAGGTCTTCCCAGACTAAGCCCCCTTTTCCTCAGCTCCCCCTCCCTTCTATGTCACCTCAACTCTCTCCCTTTGCTCACCCATACCCCACAAACTTAAGTATATATGTACATATCTGTAATTCTGTTAATTTATACTGATGCCTCTTTACTTGTTTTAATGTATGTCTTCCCACCTCTAGACTGTAAGCCCATGTGGACAGCGATTGTTTCTATTGCTATATTGTACTTTCCAAGAGCTTAATCCCGTGCTCTGCAAACAGTAAGCGCCCAATAAATATGATTGAATGAATGAATGAACTTAAGGTTCGGTGCAATTTACCAGTCAATTAAATATCTTAATCACCAGAGTCTGTCTTCTTACATCCCGGCCGTACCTCAACCCAGCTTTGCTAGGTATTCATTCAGTCATATTTATTAAGTGCTTACTATGTGTAGAGCACTGTACTAAGCACTTGGCAAGAACAGTTCAGCAAGAGATAGAAACAATTCCTACCCAACAAGGTATGGTAGATAATAGTAGCATACTAATAATAAATGTGGTATGTAAGTATTTACTATGTGCCAACCACTGTACTAAGTGTGGAGTAAGAACTAGATAACAGTCCCTATCCCACATGGGGCTTACAGTTTGTGGGGAGGTGGAGAGAATATTGACTCTTCATTTTATAGATGAGGAAGCTGACTCACAGGAGTGACTCACAACTTGGCACATAGCAAGGGCTTATCAAATGCCATAATTATAATTATAAATAGCATAATTATTTCTTGTGTGCAGAGCACAATACGGCAATACAGTAATTGAACAAGTTAGTAGACAAGTTGCCCACAAGGAGCTTTCAGTCTATAGGAAGAGCCAGGCATTTTAATAATAAATTACAGTTAGGGAAAATGGTTAAATATAAGGCTATTTACAGAAATGCTGAGGGGCTGGAGTGAGCATGAAAGTGCTTGAGGGATACACAGCCAAGTGTACAGTCAATGCAGAGGGGAGGCAGATGATAACCTGGAACATTGGTAAAGGGAAGATTAGGAAGCTTCCTACACTGTTTCATGCATGATTGCCTGTGAAATTGTTCATTCATTCAGTGGTATTTATTGAGCACTTACTGTGTTCAGAGCACTGTACTGAATGCTTGGAAAGTACAATACAGCAATAGAGACAATCCCTGCCCACAACAGGCTTACAGTCTGGGGACAGAGGGGATGAGACAGATATCAAAACAAGTAAACAGGCATTAATATAAATAAATGGTTACATAAGTGCTTTGAGGTGGGAAGGGGGAGACGAGCAAAGGGAGGAAGTCAAGGTGACACAGAATGGGGGTGCTGAGGAAAAGGGAGCTTAGTCTGTGAAGGCCTCTTGGAGGAGGTGTGTCTTCAGTATGGCTTTGAAGGCGGGAAAGAGTGATTGGTGGATTTGAGGAGGGAGGGCATTCCAGGCCAGAGGTAGGATGTGAACCAGGGGTCAGTAATGAGACAGGTGAGATGGAGGCATAGTGAGAAGGTTAGCACCAGAGGAGCGGAGTGTGTGGGTTTGGGTTGAGATGTAGAAGGAGGGAAGGGAGGTAAGGTAAGAAGGGGCAAGGTGATGGAGAACTTTAAAGCCAATAGAGAGGAGTTTTTCTTTGATATGAGATTGATAAGCAACCACTGGAGATTTTTGAGGAGGGGGGTGTGACATGCCTTTAATGTTTCTGTAGAAAGATAATCCGGGCAGGGCAGGGAAATATAGACTGAAGTGGGGAGAGATTGAAGGTTGGGAGGTCAGAAAGGAGGCTGATACAGTAATCCAGTTGGGATAGAATGAGTGATTGTACTAACTTGTTAGCTCTCAAAGCTGTTACCTCATCTGGCAGTGGTTACTGGTCTTGGTTAGTTGTAAGCTCCCATGAAAGTTTTAAAAAAAATAGGCAGCCTTATGTGATTGAAGGGTTTATTTTGGATATTGCTGCAGGGGAAATTTTGGGAATGTTTAGTCAATATAAAGTACCTAATCTGTGCATTGATCAGTACCAGGAATAGACAAATAAATTTAAATAAGCAGGAGTCCCTGCTGGGCCAGAGAGTGATTTTGAAAGCCTGATCACCCACGTCTGGCAAAAAATATAGGCAGGTTTTGATTATCCATGATAACAGAAAAAAACTTTGTATGGATAATTGAAGTCTAAAGGAAATCCCAGTGCCCCATTTCAGCCAATGTTTGACTCCTTTCGACTCCCTTCAACACTTTTCCCAGAACTGCGTCTACTTGGTATGTTTTCCTCACCTTCTCCCTAACCTTGATCACTGGAGTTATGCTGGGATATGAAAACACTAAACAGCAGAAAAGAGAGATGGGAATCATTCAGTCAGTGGTATTTATTGATCACTTACTGTGTGTGGAGTACTCTGCTAAGCTCTTGGAACGGTACAATACAATAGAGTTGGTAGACATGATCTGTATCCTCAAGGAGCTTAGTAATAATAATAAGAAGAAATATGGTATTTGTTAAGCACTTATGTGCCAGCTACTGGTCTAAGCTCTGGGGAAGGTACAAGTAAGTGCATCAGATGCAGTCCCTGTCCCACAGAGGGCTCACAGTCTTAATTCCCATTTTATAGATGAGGAAAGTGAAATGATTTGACCAAGGTTAAGCAGCAGACAAGTAGCAGAGCTGAGATTAGAACCCATAAATTTAAAATCTACTGGGCAGTAGTGTAGTGGGAAGAAGCAACTAATTAAGTGGAGTAAAGAGTAACTGATAGACTTCTGTTATAGTGTGACTCCTCTCCTATTACATTCGGTTGTTCTTTAGAGTAAGTTCCAAGCAAGTCACAGTCCAAACTCACACAATTTTTAAAAAATCTATTGCTGAGCAATTAATCTACAAATCGTGGGGCATGGTTGGGCCTATCTGGAAATGATACTGTTGAGAAGAGAGCCAGATTCTTATTTTTCCTTGAAGGTACATTACCCCTTTCCAGCCAGTGTTTCTCCTTTGTTGAATTACTTGGTCCAGAAACTTAAATCCAGTGGTGAGAGTAGGCCTGAAAGAGTTAAAACATTTCTCAAAGGTAAGCCAGGAGAAGCAGCATGATCTAGGGGAAGAGCATGGTCGCCTCACCTCTTGCTTGCTCTATGACTTCGGGCAAGGCACTTGACTTCTTTGTGACTAGATTTCCTCAGCTGTAAAAATGGGATAATAATTTCTTTTCTCCCTCCTCCTCAAACTGTGAGTCCCATGGGGGAATTGCATCTACTCCAGTGCTTGGCACATTGAAGGTGCTTAATAAATACCTTTATCATTATTACCATTATTATCATTATTTAGAACTAACAGCAGGATGCCTTACTGTGTATTAGGTCTGTTACAATTGTAACATTCAGGTTTATATTCTTTAATATGAATTTACCATTGTTTTCCTGTTTCTTTGTTCACCTATCTCCTTCAACTCTATTAAGCATGTGCAGTGTCTATAAGACCCTTGTGGTGGCCAGTAGGAGAGGTAGGGTGACTTACCAAAGCTGTACCATACCGGAGCTCAGCCAACACACATGGCGTCCCCTCGCCCAGGGTTGCTGCAGTGGGAATACCTTAAGCACTTAGTATAGTGCTTTGCACACAGTAATTGCTCAATAAGCATGATACAGTTCATTCTTTCAATCATATTTATTGAGTGCAAAGCACTGTACTAAGCTCTTGGGAGAGTATGATACAACAACAGACATAGCCCATGCCCATGACGAACTCACAGTCTAGAGGTGGAGACTGATGTTAATATTTATAAATAAATAAATTACAGCTATATACACATGTGCCATGGGGATGGGAGGGAGGTTGAAAAAAGGGAGCAAGTCAGAGTGACGCAGAAGGGAGTGGTAGGAGAGGAGGACTTACTCAAGGAAGACCTCTTGGAGTCCCTTCTGTATTGTCTATGCACTTGGATCTGTGATCTTTGGGCATTTTCCATTCACCCCACCCCCAGCCCCAAAGCTTTAATGTAAATATCTTTAAATTGTATATTATAAATCACTTATTTTAATGTCTGCCTCTCCCTATTGATCATAAGCTTGTTATGGGCAAGAAACATGTCTGCTAATTGGTATTGTACTCTCCCAAGCGCTTAGTACAGTGCTCTGCAGACAGCACTCAGTATACCATTGATTGATTGCTGCATCGCTCCTTAGTTTACATCGGAATGGCTTTTGCTTCTTAGTCCACTCTCTTCAGTCACGCGCAACTTTTGAGTTCAGTTGTCTCATTCTTTTGAGTTCAGTTGTCTCATTCTTAGGCTTTTACCTCTTGTTTGGGAGGAGATCGCTCAATCAGCGGTATTTATTGAACAATTATTGTGTGCAGGGCACTTTACTAAGAGCTTGGGAGAGTACAATAGCAAGATAGTTGGTATACAAATAGTAATAATAATAATTGTGGTATTTAAGTGCTTACTATGTGCCAAGTACCTTTCTAAGCTCTGGAGTAGATACAAGGTAGTCAGGTTGATCCTCATTTTACAGTTAAAGTAACTGAGGCAAAGAGAATGTAAGTGACTTGCTGAAGGTCACACGGCAGACGTGTGGGCAGAGCCAGGATTAGGACCCAAGTCCTCTGACGCCCAGGCTCTTTCCACCAGGCCACACTGCCCAGTCCAAAAGGAGTTCATTAAATCCAGCTTTCCCTGGTTCCCTGTGCAGCCCCACCCTTTGCCAGTTTCTCTCTTAAGAATGTGTCTACAGTCATTGCCCTGTTATTTGTCATCGGTCACATTTTGCAGCTGGCATTTTGAATGCTCCGAGTCGCATCAGATTGTGATTGTGGGATTTCACATTGACAGGAGGCAGATTGCAGTGAAGACCATAAACTGACAGTTTAGGGCAAGCGTGCTGTTGCCTCAGGCGGTTTCGGATGTAGCCTCGGTTCATCCTTCTGACTTAGGATATCCATCCCTCCAGAGGCTCTCTGTCCTTTCTGGTGATGGATCGAGAAGGACAGGCAGCACATGGGTAGACAAACACCTCACCCAGGCATTTGGTGCCATTTAACAGTTTCCTCTTGCTTTTGACATTTTCATTTCCCTTCTTCACCTCGCTCATCACTAAACGTTTGCATCTTGTTGCCTATGCACCGCAATAATACACAATGACGGAATGCATGCACAGGCTCCATTACTCATTTTGTAGTCTTCATTCTTGTCAAATTACGCTGTGGAGTTTTAGACTAGCTGGACCCTGAAAAGAACACATTAGGATTTTAATTGTATACTGACCTTATGCAAAGCATGCTTTCAAGCAGATGTAATCCTTTAGAAAGCAGAACTGCTTAAAGTATATATTGTGCTCCCACTTACCTATTTCCACGTTGCTGTTCTTGCCTGTCTATATCCTAGATTTTATTTAAATGAAAAACATTCACATCTTCTAACACACTTCTTTGGGAAATGAGAACTGTCAGTTTGGACAGAGAGATTCAGAGGTTGGAGTGACAGGTTACTTGCAATCCAACAGCACGTTCATACAGTCCAATCTAGTTTTAAATTGATTTTTTCAACCCACCGTCTCCTCGGGGATCTAAAATAGTATCCTAAGAGATTTGAAAATAAATGTATTTGAGGAATTCTTCAGAAGTTCAGTTAATCATAGACAAATTTTGAAAAAAATGGAGTAATAAATATTTAAACATCAACTAAGAGTGCCTTTTGACGTGTTCTGGTTTTTCAGAAGAACAAAGTCTTCATCTATGAAAGAATTAGAACTTTGTGTTTAGACTTTGACTCCTGAACGTAATTCACCCTTTTATTGTCTCTTCTTCCCTGCCTTCTTACCCACCCTGTCACCTTCCCAGGCGCCCAAGTAATTATGGTATTAAACACTTACTATGTGTCAAACACCGTTTCAAGGGCTGGTGTAGATATACGATAAACAGCTCTGAGAGAGTCCCTGCCCCACATGAGGTTCAAATTCTAAGTAGGAGGGAGAATAGGTATTAAATCCCCATTTTGCAGATGGAGAAACTGAGGCATAGAGAAGTCAAATAATTTTCCCAAAGTCACCCAGCAGCGGATGGAGGAGGAGCTGGGATTAGAACTCAGGTCTTCTGACTCCCAAGCCCATACTCTTTCCACACTGCTTCCCCTGCTTGGTTCATTCATTCTTCAGTTGTATTTATTGAGCACTTATTGTGTGCAAAGCACTGTACTATGCTCTTAAGAGAGTACAATATGACAATAAACACATTCCCTGTCCACAACAAGCTTGCAATCTAGAGGGGGAGGTAGGCATTAAATAAATTACAGCTATGTGCATAAGTGCTTGGAGGGGGGATGAATAAAGGGAGCAAGTCAGGGTGACTCAGGAGTGAGAGAAGAGGAAAGGAAGGCTTATTCAGTGAAGGCCTCTACCAAATGATGAATGGGAAAGGACTCTTCTGAAGAGTCTTTCCCTTCTAAGAGAGAGACACCATTCTGGTCTTCTAGACTTTAAGCTCATTGTGGGCAGGGAATGTCACTGTTTATTGTTATATTGTACTTTCCCAAGTACTTATTACAGTGCTCTGCATACAGGAAGTGCTCAATAAATACGATTGAATAAATGAATGGTGTGGTGCTTGCAATTCATACAGTTTGGTCTTCTAGACCCCAAGTAAGTGACTAATTGATGCCCCATCCTCTGCCTCCCCTTCTTGTGCCAAAGGGCTATAATAGCATTATTTGACTATGTGCCCCACTGTGACAAGTTTTGAAAAAAGTAAGTCTATGAAGAATAGGTGAGGCCATCATATTGATTCTAAAAGCTTACAATATTATAATTATGGGAGATTTCAATGCAAGCCTGCCAAGGGTGTCAAAACATGAAGAGCCTAGGCCACTCCTAGAAGAGATAATTCCACCCTCTTTTTTCATTCATTTATCCATTTGTTCATTCAGTCGTATTTATAGAGCACTTAGTGTGTGCAGAGCACTGTACTAAGTGCTTGGAAAGCACAGTTCAGCAACAAATAGAGACAATCCTTACCTAGCCATGAGGTCACAGTCTAGAAGGGGGTAGACAGACATCAAAACAAGTGAACAGGCATCAAGAGCATCAATATAAATAAATAGAATTATAGATATGTACACATCATTAATAAAATAAATAGAAAAATATGTACATATGCACAAGTGTTCTGGGACAGGAAGGGAGGTAGAACAGTGAGTGGGAGTTGGGGCGATGGGGAGGGGAGAAGGAGCAGAAGAAAAGAGGGGCTTAGTCTGGGAAGGCCTCCTGGAGAAGGTGAGCTTTCAGTAGGGCTTTGAAGGGGTACATTTGGCGGGTGTGAGGAGGGTGGGTTCTAGGCCCCACTAACTACTCCTCATCCTAATGGCCAGACAGACGTTTTGGACCACTACCCCTCTGGCCACAACAATTACCCACCTGTGCCCATTTACCCCTTTTCAGTGGGTGTGCCACTTAATTCACTTGCAAATGGCTTAGGGGCAAAGAACCTGGGAGGCAGGGGTCCTGGGTTCTAGTCCTGACCCCATCATTTGCCAGCTATGTCACCTTGGGCAAGTGACTGAACTTCCTTGTGCCTTAGTTCCGTCATCTGCAAAATGGGAATGCAATACTTGTTCTCCTTCCTACTTAAGCTGTGAGCCCCTAGTGGGACCTGATTATCTTGCATCTACCACAGAGCTTGGCATATATAGTGCAGTGCTTGGCATATAGTAAGCACTTAAATGCCATTATCATTATTAATAATAATATTAATAAACCTAACACCTGTTGCAAGGGTGAAATCAAGATTTCCATATTCTTCCCCCCCCAACCCCTCTCCATTTCAGGAAAAAAGGTACCAGGGCACAACTAAGGTTTTTTTCCTCTCAAATGAACCTTTTCTACCCTCGAGTGACAACTCTCCCACCAGAATCAG